>NC_073346.2:30874166-33495833 GCF_027580225.2 Misgurnus anguillicaudatus | reverse complement strand
GCTGCTGCTTATGCTCCTGCCTGACTACTGCTGTGGCATTTATCAGAATGAATGAATATCTGCTGATTGTGGTGTTGAACAGTGACACCCTCTAAAAATCAAATCTGAACCTTTTTGAACCCTACATTAGTATGCAATTTACGAAAATTAATGATTACTACAGTTAAAAAACATGGTTATACACCTTTAAAAAATGATTCATGCAATTTACTAAATTTTTTTCTTTTTTTTGTTTAAATGAAGCTTAAAAGAGGGCAGCAGAGAAAACAAACCACGAGGATGGGCGGGGTCTTTTTTATTCTGTCCTTCATTTTAGATTTTATTTAATTAATTTAAATATGACTTTTAAAACTATACGTTTTGCAATTTTGAATAAAATTATTTTAATTAATTATTAAAATGTTAATATTTTAATTTATTAATTATTTACAAAATTATTTTAATATTATATATAATATTAATATTATTGATATGACGTAATCTGTTGAAGTTGTACATACCTTTATGTATTTTGAAAAAGAGAAATACCGTGCATCCGTTTTGTCTCGTTCCTAAACACTTTGCCATATCGCGAGATTTCCTCCAGCCAACGACTCCAGTGTCGACCGTTGCGCAGGCGCAGTGTTGTTTTAAAACATTTTCCTCAGTCTAGCCTGTCTCGCTAATAAAGAAACAATGGCGACAGCGGCGACTGCAGCGGGCGGAACGGGATCCGGAGGACCATCAGCCGGCCAAGCAGGCGCCGGATCTTCGATCGGACGGAAGAAAGACGGAGGACCGTCTTCTAAATATTGGGAGAGTTCAGAAACGGTGTCTCAACTGGAGACGGTTCGGCTGTGGATCGGGAAACATTATAAAAAGGTCTGCAGCTCGTGCGGCGTCGGTTGAATGGGGGAGCGCGCGCATCACACAATGGCTACAAGGAACGTTACGCGCGCTTGTTTACAGTTTACTCATCTTAGGAGTCGATTTTTCGATAGTGTTTAACCAAATTGGTTGTAAAGTTAATGTGTAGGCCCAAAACTGGCCTCATTACGGAAAAGTTTGGTTGTTAGGTTGATCGGAGTGGCAATGTTTTGGGCTGTTCAGTTAGCTAGCGTGCTAACATTAGTAATGATTGAGATGCGCGAGCTGCCATGATGTGGGCTAACGTTAACTCAAAATCTAGTGTGTTGTCTGTTTTGTAAGGGTTTTCACTATTTAAATAAAATGACTAGTCTACAAGCTAGCAGTCATAAGACTAGGTAAGCTGAATCCTGACGTGTTCCTTGCAAAATTCACAGTTTTTCCGCAGCACAGCGCACAATACTCTCAAATCATAATACTATGGTACTTACACAATTATATATGTTAGATACTGACTGATTACCTAAGTAATATACTATATTTACATATTTCTGACAGTTTGCACGTGGAAAATAGTGGTATTTACCCCAAACCATAGTTGTATTATTGTTGATGCTGTAGTTCTCTGCCCAACAAAAAAACAAAACATTCACACGTGGTTAAATCAACGTTTGCGTGCTAGTTGTGGATAATGGTTGCACAAGGCAGATTTTGCTTTCTAATAATATTTGTTGGGTGATTTGATCTCTTGGCAGTTTTTGTTTGAGGCTCATGCATCACTTCTATCATTTTTTGATCTGATTGTAATGACTGCTATAGATGTAGTATTGGCATATAAAAAATATGTGATGCTATTGATTTGTGTCTGACTCTGTTTTATTTTACAGTATGTCCAAACCGACTCTCCTACGTGCAAATCTTTGGCTGCGTTGGTGGTACAGTTGCTGCAGTTTCAAGAGGATGCATTTGGGCGTAGAGTCAGCAATCCTGCCCTTACCAAGCTACCAGCTAAGTCAATGGCTGCGTCCAAATTCCCACACCTGCGGTCTTTGCACTTGACTACTTGCATGGTGTATTTTCTGTATTTTGCTCAAGTATTCTGTTCTAGTGTGCGTGAAGATCCCATGCGTGCATGTAGAATTATTTAGGAAGTGTAAAAATGTCAGTCGAGTTAGTGGCAGCAGTTTGCACGAAAAAGTATTAGATTTTTTATTTAGGCTACTTAAAATATATTTTTAAAGTTTTTTTTAAAATGAACACATAAACACTGTAAAAAAAGCACCTGTGCATGCAGCTTTATTAAAGTTAATTGTTTATTCAGTAGTCTCTGAATGAGCGTCACAATTAATTTTGTTTCTAATGATGTGATAAAAGCAGTAACAAATGTTTTACAAAATAGATAACAATGTTTGCACCAATGCAGTGTGCAACACTTTCCATTTTGTTACCAAAATCTGTAATATCCATTTATTAACATCCAAATAAAAGTTTCGGTGACATCTCGCGAGGTTTGGGTAAAAGTCTCACAATTTATATCAAGAACACGGTGGGATATGCTTGGCCTTAATTAACACTTCGAATTCGTGGGTTAAGGGCACTGCACTTTGCCAATTTTAAGACATAAGACAGTCTTGCACACTTACTTCATGTCGCATGCACGCGCTGTCGAGTGGCAGAGAACGCGAGTGTGGCTATTTGGGCCCTGTCCCAAATGGCACACTCCGGACTTGTGGTCCTCCTCAGAGTCCACACTTTGATGACATCATAGACCCTTGATGCGAGTCCACGTGGGTGCACCGGAATCGTATTTTGGGACAGACTCAAGTGTCACGCCGAGTCTGGGAGGAGGAGTTGCCTGTAAGTGTGAACTCCTCCCTTCCGTCGTCAGATTGGTCTGATTGCTCTTTCGCAAGGACTTCTGGGTTGGTAAAGTGCGCAAAACCTGCTGCAGTGCGGGCTTCGCCGGAGACCACATCAAGGGGCAAAGGGGTGCTGATGAGCGGACTTCAAAGTGTAAAAAAGACAAATGGGACAACCTACGGACTCGTAGACTAGCGAGCACGCGCAATTTAAGGCCACAAGACCAAAGTCCACATGAAGTGCGCCATTTGGGACAGGGCCTTTGTGCAAATTGAGCACTTCATGTGTGTTATGCTATTACAGACAATGCACAATGGCACTATTCCGTATTAAAGGTGCCTTTTTTGTTCATTGCCATTCTAGGCTAAGAGCTTTCTGGATTTCAAACCTGGTGGAGCTCTTTGTCACATTCTTGGGTCTGCATACAAGTTCAAGAGTGAGCAGGGCTGGTGAGTTGGATCTTAGGAGGATAGATGGTGAAAAATGGGATGGGAAAATAATCCTAAATGTTATCTGTAATATAAATTCCTTTGTGTTCTTTCAGGAGGAGGTTTGATCTACAGAACCCATCCAGAATGGACAGAAATGTGGAGATGTTTATGACCATTGAGAAGACTCTTGTTCAGGTAGAGATCCTTCTTTTGGACTCCACAAGTATCTTGCTTATTATAGACTGAAATGTGTAAACTGAGCTTAAAGTATTGAATAGAGACCATTTATACTACCACTATACATATCTCATTGTCTTGTTCAGAACAACAGTTTGACTCGACCTATTGTGTTCATCGTGTCCGATGTGGAGCAAAAACAAGCCACTAAGCTTAAAGACATCATCAAGAGGCATCAGGTAAAAGAATTTCAGTCAGGTTTGTGTGAGTTACAGTCGATTAATCCGGGTTTTGAATGTCTTGTTTCATTCCCATCCTTAGGGAACAATCACTGAAGATAAGTCAAAGGCCACCCATATTATCTACCCGTCCCCGGCTCAGCAGGAAGAAGGTTGGGAAAGTTCCTTAATATGAATATCAACGACTGTCTTCTTTATTTTGATTTGATCTGATATTTGGTGTTTCATGTACCACCTAACCATGTACATTTCGGCTCTGCCTTTAAGAGGAGTGGCTGCGTCCTGTTATGCGCAAAGACAAGCAGGTGTTGGTTCACTGGGGTTATTACCCTGACAGGTTAGTAGTAATACACGTTAGTAGTAATGAATGATTTGAAAGGAATTGTGCTCCGAAAAATTTATTTTCTTTATTTTTAAATTGTATAACTGTGCAGACCAACTGTTTATGAAGTGCTGCATTTTGTATTTAAATTCTGCACATAATCCTTGCAGCTATGACACATGGGTATCAACAAGTGATGTTGATGCAGATGTTGAGGATCCACCGAGCTCTGAGAAACCATGGCGGGTGAGAAGCTTGTTTCAGTAAAAATTGCATTGTTGTGTTCAAAGACACCATACAATGTGACTATTGTTATTTGTATTGTAAGCGATTAAATATCCCATAATTTGCTCTGTACATTCTGTGTGATGCCCTTAGGTGCATGCTAAGTGGGTCATGGACACAGATGCCTTCAACGAGTGGATGAACGAGGAAGATTATGAAGTGGATGAGAACAAGAAGTCCTTGAGTTTCCGGCAGCGGATCTTCCCAGGGGAAGAAGTGGTAGGTCTCGTCATTGTCATTGAAGTGTCATTGTCTGTCAGTCATCCTCTCAAGCTTTTCCTTGCTACCTCACCCTCACGTGCCTCACCCTCCCGCATATTCCCTCAGCACTCCCCTCCCCCTTGTGTGTAAGATCGTTCCATTCTCTCATTCTCTCGCTCTTTCTCTCATCCTTCACCCCTCCATGGTTCTGATCAGTCTTCCCGTACACCCGATCGTAAGGACCGCAAGTCTCTGGTTGGTGGCAAAAAGAGAAGACGCTCTCCGTCCCCACCCAGCACCCCTGCGGAGTCTCGCAAGAAGGGCAAGAAAGGGTAAGTTTGCTCATTAAGACCAATGTATTGCTGTATCTGTTAAAACACAGCTTTTTTGCATTATGCAACACTTTGGTCCGTACCACCGGCGAACACGCGTCTGCTTCATACAGCGCAAGCTGCCTACTCAGTCATTCACGGTTTCTTCAAAAAACGCGAGCTGCACGTTTATCAGGCGCTTCTCACTGTGCGACCATCTTCGTTTACAGCAAGGCAGCGTTGCCAGATCCTCTGGCAACCTTTAAACTGTTTTTGCAGATTGATGTTTTTCTGTGGGTTAGAGATTGGAAGGATTTGGTTTATTAGTTGTTGGTATTTGATGCCTTTGGACTAATTTTAAATGGCCATTGGGCTGGTTTTGTTACATGGATCTGGCAACCCTGACAGGAAATTAGTAAAACTCTGTAGTAGTGTGTGGCTTTAGCACTTTTAAAGTACACTTCTACATGTGAAAACCCTAATTTAGTAAATATTTATGTTTTTATCCGATTGGTCAATTAATCGGAAAATATTCAAGTTTTAGGGCCAAGTATGCCCTCACTAGTTTTACATGCTAACTATTATTTTTGTATTAGTAATCCTGGACAGTGGAGGCGTCGTGGACATCAAAATGATGACGAGCAAGATGAAGACCTCACGAAGGACCTGGAAGATCCCTCCCCTGTGCCAGGAATGGAGGAGGTTGCATTGCCAAAAAATGGTCAGTCTTTATTATTAGGGATTAGTGTTGGGCTTTATTGTCCCTAGTGAGATTGCTGATACATGATAGTGTTGAGGTGTTTCAATATTTATTTGCTTATTTTTACTCATTTATCTATGATCATTGGTTTGGTGAGCAAAAAAAAGAAAACGGAAACTGCTTGACTTTTAAGGGCACTGGTAACTTACTGGCACTGGAACTTTGTTCTACTTGACACTAAAAAGTTTAAAATGTTATTAAATTGTTTCTAACATCACCGTTTTTGTCTTTCTGCCTGCAGTCAATCAGAAAAAAGACAATGAGAATACACCAGTGAAAGGGGGAACAGTCACTGATTTGGGTATTTACTGTTTATTGCTGACATAAAGATAACATGTATTGCTTAAGGCACTGTGAATGAATAAATTTGCTTTTTGTCTTAGATGACCAGGAAGATGATTCGGTAGCATCTGGTGGCAAGGTATAGTTTCTTATTTTAGTTTTATTTTATATAATTACGTCTATTTCTCGACATTAACATAGCCATAACAGCTGGCATGGTGTTTAAAAGAAAAGAGAAAAAACAGCCTGTGCCTTTAATCAATACCTTATTTGTAAAATACTCTAAGCAAATATAAATGTATTTTAGTACCATTGCTAGTGAGTGAAGACTAAAGTAATGTTCAATTTATATGTGACAGGAGGATGACGAACAAGGCAAAATGGAGATCAATCGTCTGATTGACTCTGAGGACAACGTGACTGAGCAAACCCATCACATTGTTATCCCCAGCTATGCCGCCTGGTTTGACTACAACAGGTAAAATTCACCAATAATAGCATAGCTAACAATCCAGTTAAACTCTGACAAAATTAGGTTCCTTCCTAAATTATTTCTCATTTCATATCCTTTTCCACTTGGAAATAAGTCCCATTACAGAAGTTAAATATGTTTATTTTAAATCTATTTTGGTTGTTAATTTACTAGTAAAGACTATGTTTTAAAGCAGTTATTGAAATTCTCTTGCAGTATACATGAAATTGAAAGACGTGCCCTGCCAGAATTCTTCAACGGCAAAAACAAATCTAAGACTCCAGAGATGTAAGTTAATGCTTTTTGATCTAAAGGTGCAGTCAATCGGGTGTTTTTATTGTTTTATACTGTTGACTGAGGTCTACTTATTACGTTCGCTTGGTTTTTACATTCAAAAACATTAAAAGCAATATTTTATAGGCTATTTTTATACCCTAGTTTTTGGAGTTAATGTGCACTGCTATGATTGGTAAGTGTTTTTTTTTTTTTTTTTTTTGTTGCAAACTAAACCTTTTTATTCTGTAGATACTTTTGAAAAGGGTTTTAATCAAGTGAATCCAAACATAGTTCTAAGATTTTTAGAGGAAATTAAATGTAAACATTTTTCTAGTCTCACTTTTTTTAAATAACACTTTATTCCCGCCATGAATATAGCCTTAGAAGTTGGTATGGCGTTTAAAAGGAAAGAAAGAAACTAGCTCAGCTTCTCCGTCATTACATGTGGGGAATTTGTTCTGAAGGCTTCCAATGTGGAAAAAAGGAGGTATTAAGCAGTATACGTTCAAGTCGTAAGATGTTCTAATCACTTATGTTCTAAGACATGATACACATAAATAACAATGCGCATGGACCTAAAAATTAGCGTTAACACCATGGTAAGCTCACATTAGAATCTAAATCGATTGACTGTGTTTTCAAACCGCAGCTGTCTTGACCACACCGTAATACCAAGGATGCCATAGTGTGTGGCAGCGTGGTTAGTCCTTATCTTTGTGGTTAGACACGGATGTTACACACAACCAGGACATATCAAATAGGGCTGTGCAAAAAACCGCCTGCAATTCTCATGCGCGTTTCATCAGTAAAGCCGGTTCCTTGATTAGTAGTAAATCACCATCAGCTGCTTTCAGATGGAGCCGCATTTACTACACAGAGTCCAGCATTGACCTGTGGCTTGTTCGCTCAATGTTTTACCCACGTGAGCTGGAACTTCTTTAAAAATGAACCTCAAACATGCATTCCCTAATATTAGATTTCAAGGGAAGGTTATGCAGTGACAATTTTTTACAGTCTTCAACGACATGTTTGTTGTTTAGACGCCATTTGTTTTTTGCAGACTTCGGTTGCCCCGTCTACTAGTAAACTTTATGTCAAGGCAGTGTTTAAAAAAAATCAACTACTATGTCATAACTAGGTACCTTACAGAACCTGGCGTTTTCTGAGTTTGGTGTCAATAACAGTTCGTATTTCAGTAACAAGAACTGAAAACGTCCTAAAGCGTACAGGTTGTTCGTTCAAGTACAATGAGAAAGAAACGCTCAAGTTAAAATGTATTCCTTAATTCACTGCTTCTTTAAACTCTCCTCAAAACATAAGTGTGACTTTATATCGTCGCTGCCTGATGAAACTCACGTATGTCCAAAACGGTAACTTTTCAGAAAGTGAAAAAAACATCGTAAATCAAAAGCAGTTGAATGTAGCGTTGTCATACTTGGTACGGCATATTTACATGTAACCATATTCTTGCCAGTGTCATGATATAATCCACATTTGACCAAAATTGAGTTTAAATGGACATGCGTGCATATTTTACAGTAACTTTGATCGATACGCGTTCTTCCGATCATTAATTAGAATGGCCAAGTCGCGTTTCGTATTGACAGATGAATACGCTCAGTTTATTAAATAGCCTACGTCTTAGTTAAATACGCTTACTTTATTTAATATTAATTATAAGTGTATTAAATGTCTCTTGCAAACCATTAAGGGACAATGAATCAATACACTGACATGGTAATGCTACACAACATGGGCGTCAGTTTGTGTTGAAAAGTGGTGGGGACAAAAGATCTTATAAAACATTACTGCAGGACGGGAAAAATATTGAATAACGCGCATCAAAAATGGGCATAGCGTAGGCCAGTCAACAACAAGAAAATACTCAGCATAAATGTATAAACCCTCAACAATGTCGAATGCACACATCACACATGTAACAGTCCCTGCAACAACAGCTCAACCGAACAATGCCAAAGCACCATACCATAGAAAACAGCAGCGCGTTTAATAAATGATTACAATTAATTTCATTACATATGTACAAGAAAACACACCATAAGGATACAACGCAACATATGTGACCCTGGACCACAAAACCAGTCTTAAGCATCGCTTGATTTTTCAGAACATTTTAACCAAATGCTTTCAAAAAGTGGTGGGGACATCCCCAGCGTAAATATCACCAATGCTAGACAGATACTTTGTTTGCACAGTCCTACCGTAATTAAGTAACTCCTAGATGTTAGTCTGGCGTCCGGGGGAAACGTTTACCTCGAAGGAAAGTCATTGTCATTTTTATTCGGCTATATCCAGTGCTGTGGTTCGATGAAACTTTATGAGACCGGCGAGATGCTTCACAGGCGGAAGATATGCGGCGTGATTGACAGCTTTGACACCAAACGGGTACGTGAAAATCAAATGACATGATTTCACAAGTTTTCATTGGCCATTTAGGTATGTGACGCATACTGTATATGGAAATGAACCTGGACATTCAATCTGTCAAAAAATCTCAAAATCGGCAAAATGAACATACGTGAGTTTCATCGGACAGCGACGATATGAGTACCACATTAAAGAGCCTATGATAAATCAGTTGCTGTTTTATACTTAAAGCTCACATAACACACGCTGTTTTTGCATTTCTGATCTCAATCTGGAGTACCTATAGAGTAGTATTACATCCTTTATATCCCCGAAGAGTCTTTAGATTAATCAGATTTCTAAGAGAAAGATTAGCTTTACCGAATCTTTCCGATAACGTACGAAAAAATGAAGGAGGAGTTACTACCGCGGGAAGAGCGAGTACAAGTCATGCAACACTATACAACACTGTTTAACTTATGATTCACTACATGTTAGTGTCATTTATAAAATATTCACGCACCTATTTCCAACATAAGACAGAAGTCTTACCGCATGCAACTCATGACCCGGTTGGGAAAATCCACCGCATCAAACCCACACGCAAAACTCAGCTGCTACCCCGGATTATAAACTATATCCATTGTTTCCATAAGGCTGTCTTTCTTCTCCTTACATCCAAAAACACATTTCTTCTTCCGTGCCATTGTTGTGTTTTGAAATTAAACAAAGCTGTGTCGCTTGATTTGATGTTTGCAAGTTCTAGTGTCTCCCGCTGATTGACAGGTGGGCGGAGTTTTCTGGGGAAGTGATGCGTATAGAAACCCCTGAAACGTCAGCTGGACCTGTAATCGAAATAAACCTTTCAGAAACTTGTATGAACCCTGGCGAAGTGCATTCGGCACAGAAATACTCTGTAACACGCCCAACTGCTTTTTTGACACTTTGCCTACGTTTAGCATGAGGACACAACTCTATAACTGTGTTAATAGTTCAGAATACATGAAATGCCTTTGATCCACCCCTTTAAGAATCTTTATAACCGCCCTGACTGTTATTTCCTTATTTTTCACATTTTCATTAGATATCTTGCCTATCGTAACTTCATGATTGACACCTACCGGCTGAATCCTCAGGAGTACCTGACCTCCACCTCCTGCAGGAGGAACCTCACTGGAGATGTTTGCGCAGTCATGAGGTAAGAATTCACAATCGTGGTCTGTTGTGCTGGTTATTTAGGTTTGTCGTATTTACCGGTCTGTTTCTCCCAGGGCTCATGCCTTCCTGGAGCAGTGGGGATTGGTGAACTACCAGGTTGATGCAGAGAGTAGACCCCTCCCTATGGGGCCACCACCAACCCCACATTTCACTGTGCTAGCTGATACTCCCTCTGGTTTGGTACCGCTGCACCACCGCCCCCCGCAGGTGAGGCTGAATGACTATCCAACGCATCTTATGGTCCTGTTAGTTGATTTAAAGGGATAGTTCACCCAAAAATGAAAATGATGTCATCATTTACTCACTCTCACGTTGGTACTAAACTGTAAACCTTTCTGATGATATTTTGAGAAATGATTAAACCGTTCGTGAGGTCAATACATAGTACTCTTTTCCTACTATGGAAGTAAATGGTGCTCAAAAACGATTTAGTTACAAACATTCCTCAAAATATCTTCTTTTGTGTTCATCCGAACAAAGAAATTTATACAGGTTTGTAACAACGTGAGAGTGCCTTCACTGAAATTCAGACCTATCAACTTGATGTTCCTAGCGCCATGGTGCAATATCATAAAGTCTGTGTTGTTTTCTGCAGGTTCCTCCTGCCCAGCAGATGATGAATTTCCCAGAAAAGGGCAAAGAGAAGCCAATCGACCTGCAGAATTTTGGTCTTCGTGCAGATATATACTCAAAGAAAAATCCCAAGGCAAGTACCTCCTGTTGATGGTAGCTGCTGTGACTTTTACTTTATTTCATAACTCAACATGTGATCGTTTGCTATGTTTGATTTACAGGTTAAGGGAGCTGCTGGTGGCAGAGAGTGGACTGAGCAAGAAACTTTGCTTTTACTGGAGGTAAGATCAAATTTGTGGCACCACCATCTTTTTATCTTTCTTTTTGTACAATTTTCTAATATTAAACCTCTCTTTGCATTTCTAGGCTCTGGAGATGTACAAAGATGACTGGAATAAGGTTTCGGAGCACGTGGGCAGCCGCACGCAGGACGAATGCATCTTGCACTTCCTGCGGCTGCCAATAGAAGATCCATACCTGGAGAGTTCGGAGGCATCACTAGGCCCTCTGGCCTACCAACCAATTCCTTTCAGCCAATCGGGAAATCCTGTTATGAGCACCGTTGCATTCCTCGCCTCTGTGGTGGACCCGCGTGTGGCAGCAGCTGCTGCCAAAGCAGCTCTAGGTATGTGTGTCTCACACTTAAAGGCACACAAGGCAAGCCTGAGTATTATTTCTCTACTAGCTCCCCCTAGTGTCTGGGAGTAAATGCGTTCTATATCTGAGACTATACGAGACTGAAGGACACCGGGTCGGATACAGCGAACTTGCAAGTGGGGTATTCTTCCTACAGATGGTAGGGGCGGGCGAGAGAGTCTTCATTCGTCATGTAATGAGTCATTTAACCATATACCGACTTACGAAGATGATTTATTAAAATAAAAATGCTGCCTTGTGTCCCTTTAATCTGAATGCGAAGGGTAGTGCATTGTGTTATCTGTGCAAAAGGTCACAGGTTTGATCTCAGGTATTGCAGTGTATACCTTGTAAATCACTGTATGTCGCTTTTCTAAATGTGTTTTAATGTTAATCTTGGCTATTGTGTTTGCAGAGGAGTTCTCACGTGTACGTGAGGAGGTGCCAATGGAGCTGGTTGAGGCTCACGTGAAGAAGGTCCAGGAGGCAGCACGCAGCACGGGGAAAGTGGACCCCTCGTTTGGTCTTGAGAGCAGTGGTATTGCTGGCACCGCCCCTGATGAGCCAGAAAAGACAGGTTACTACTTTACAATATTAAAATCTGGGTATACGTTTTACAGGGTTCCTACGGGTCCTTGAAATCCTTAAAAGTTTGTGAATCTGGGGGAAAAATTGCAAGGCTCTGGGAAGTTTTTTGAAAATATACATGCATACATACAGGTCATTGAAAGTGCTTAAATTTATTTTATGCAAGAAGTTTTCTTAAAAAAAGAAATCCATATTATTCCCTGTGTAGTGTAGGATAATATCATAAACATTCTAGACTTTTTAAGCACACGTGCTAAACTGTTCGCTTTAAATGCTTATATTTTCTGTATGCGAATGTTGATTCATACCAAAATGCTTTTTTGAATAGTTGTGTTTGACACATGAAAAACATCTCGGGTTACTTATGTAACTGTTGTTTCCTGATAAGGGAATGAGACGCTGTGTCTCCCTTGCCATACTTCCTGCTTCCCTGTAACGCCGTCTTTGACAATATTTCAGATAGCGATATACTTCCTGGCTCCCGCGTCACCCTGTCTTTGTCGTTAAGCCTCACCATTGGTTGAATTTGATATACACATTCAGACGCGCTTACCCCTGGAGGCGTCCCCAAAGTGTCACCGCAGTGATGCAGCGTGAGTTCCCTCCAAAAGGAACTGTATCAATGTATCTTAAAAAGTAACACGATGTAACCTTGCTGTCACTTGAAATGTGTCCCCACGTTTAGTCCTTGAATTTGAGGGTATTGGACCTGGAAAGTCCTTGAAAGGTCCTTGAATTTGAAGTTAACTAAGGTGTGGGAATATCATCATATTGTTCAATACAAGCAGGATTGAAGAATCCTGAAGTTAAAGTGTCTGCATTGTCATTTTATCCACTGCCACCAGGTGGCATCAAATCGGTACATTTGTGCACCATCAGATACAACAGGGTTTGTGAAGAACTCGTTGACCCTCCTGATCAGATGTGAATGGGTTTGTCGTAATGGAGATATATAGGATTGGGACAAATTAAGGATATGTGCTGGTGGAAAGCTTTATCCCATGCACACACCTGGATAGTTTATGTACGAAACATATTGTGTGTTATATTTGTGCATCTGATTGCAATGGTTGCCCGTGGCTCAATGCAGCGCTGGCAGATGAGGCGCAGACTTGGGAGGGGGTGAAACTGGGTCAGTTAAGTTTGACCTAGTGTGACACTGTGTGCCAGCATTGGCTTTGCTACACACACGCACCTTATCACTAAAAGCTCACAAAACGGCACACTTAAGCTGCTATTTCTTTTTCCATATGCGTCTATTTTCCAGATTCAGTCATAATGCTCAGTTTGTTCGTAAGGTCGTCACGGTCCCACTATGTCATGCTGTGGTTTCTTATCTAATGGCTGGTGGTTTTCCTTTGTTGTGTGCACTGTCAGGTGCTTTATAGTTCAGCGTATTTGGTCGACATAGGCCTGGCACAGTGTGTACTCATGCGTAGCTATGATCGCTCACTGATAGTTGACCCCTGTATGCCCGTAGCTCACCATAGCACTATTAACTTTACAGGGTCGAAATCTGATTTTATTCCCTGTCAATCAGGTGTTTTTGAAAATGAATTAAAATGTTTTAATTCTGGAAATTAGCATTTTTATTCTTAAGGCTTTACTCGCATTGTTGCTGAACTTATTTTACACTTTCCTGATTTCATATGTGTGGTGCCATTTGAAATTAATTTTAATAATGATTTTATTGTCTTAACAGAGACAACAGAGACTGAGAAGACTGAAACGGACTCGGACTCCCAGCAGCCCGAAAAGGTCAGCTTTGGACTTGCCCCTAGCAGGCAAATTCTAGGATACTGTGATTCTTGTTATACAGTCCCCTAAATGTTTGATTTCTGATTCAGGCGGAGTCGAAAGATGAAGTCGAGAAACCTAGCGAGTCTGAAGAGAAGCCGGCAGAGGGAGAAAATGAAAAGAAAGAAACAACAGAAAAGACTGAACCACAGGATGAGGAAGAGAGTGATGGGGGAGAAACCAAGACAGCAGGTACAGATAATGAAAGCCAAATTTGTTCTGGATTCACATATGGTGCTTTTCCATTGCATAGTACCCCACGGTTTGGTTTGGGTCAGCTCACCTCACTTTGGCTTGGTTAGCTTTTCTGTCGAGTTTAGTAACACTTTGGAGTGGGAGGGATTATAGGCGTGTCGAGATATTTGCGCTCCCTACTGCTGTGACATTTATTTCTCAGTCCGCCACAAAATTAAAATTGACCACCACAAATAGATGTTTGCACATCGCGTTTATCACTACCTGTTTCACATGACAGTTTCTGTACAAACACCCATAGCGTCAGTCGACGCTCTCCGCTGAGCCTCATTTAAGTTGCATTTAAGCATATATGCAGACGTGCGCATCGCGAATGTTCCGCCACAAACTGCAAGTCTGGGAAAAAACTGTTATGGTGTTCCTGATTCTCAATCTGTAGATATTGTTCATCGCTAAAAGGGAATTTGGAAACTTACAGCATAGCACAGATGACAACAGGTTTACTCGAGACAGCGCAATCTACCATGAAGGTAAAGCTAATCTTTTACATTATAGCGATGACACTGCTAGTGACGATTCTCTCAGACCAATCAGTGATCTTCAGTGTTTTCGCATCATGTTTTGGTATCAGCTCGGGTCACTTGGAACCCCAACCGAGGAGGTACTAAAAAAGTATTGGGTACTACTAGGGATGCACCGAAATGAAAATTCTTGGCCGAAAACCGAAAAAAGGAAACCAAGGCTGAAAAACCGAAACACAGAAATAAATTATTATGCCAATTATTAGTACAATTGCATTTATGGCTATCACTGTGTACTAACTTTACTAGGGGTGTGTGACGAATAAAAAAACTCACAGTTCGGATCACATTACAGTTTTTGAGGCACAGATCAGATTATTTTTCGGATCAGCAAAAAGGTGGGAAAAATCTAATAAACAATAAAGGAATTGCAAACATTTATAAAAAAGAACAAAGTTGTACATTAATAAGGTCTGAAATTAGCATTTTAACACAACTGAATGCTATCTTCACATATTATCTGTTCTGTTGTCAGACATATAGTGGCGTTTTCCCAGACAGGGATTAGACTAGTCCTAGACTAAAATAAATATAAGAGCTGTCCAAACTGAAAACATCTTGTACTGACATATCTTTAAATACATCAGTGCCTTTAGTTTGTCCTCAAAATGCACACAAGTAATGTTTTTAGTAAGGCATGTTTGTTTAAACGAATTATATTTCCTAATTAAACTAAGGTCTAGTTCTGGCTTAAGCTAATCTCTGTCCAGGAAACCACCCCAAAGACTATTAAAATAGTGACTAAACATGACCCAATAACCTTGTGTTTAATCCAACCAGCTGTTACTTTAACTACTAAGTTACTAAAATCTTGATTTATAAACGCAACATCGCAGACAATTCAGCGCAAATTACAAAATTGCCATTACACAGAGTTACTACAGAAGGCGTGCGCGGGCATAGGAGAGAGAGAGCTCGCGCACAAGCACATAGAGAACCAGTGTGTGTGGGGAAAACACTGCTAACCTTTCATGATAAACTCGAATCAGTCGTCTTCTCTGTCAGTAACATCTGACGTTTACGTGAAAATGCAAGTACACAGAGGAATCCGCATGGAAAACACATCCAATTTATAATTCTTTCACTCAGTGTCATGTATGAGAGGCGCTGTCTAGGGGCTTCACGCACAGAGAGAGAGAGAGAGCATGCACAAGAGAGGCACCACCGAGCGCTCACAACAATAAATGAAGCCGTTTTAAATGAAAATAAAAATGTAAATGTTGCGACCATTGTTGATTTTGTGGCGCACACAAACAAATAAGTGCATGGATAACACTGCCAGGAGCAGAAGCCGCCATTACGCGAGATTAATGTAAACAGCGTGACGCGTCGCGTAGTCGACATAATCGATGACGTCGACGCGTCGTTGCAGCACTATTGAGCACGAAGGGGAGGGGTGGGAGACGACTGATCACCGTGAGTGAAACCCAAGCGCTAGCGCACAGATGGGAGGGGCGCGGTTGACATTCATTTTCGGTTTATATTTTCGGCTGGATTTTTTATTTCGGCCCGAAACCGATAATGCCATTTTCGGCCAAAATTTTCGGCGACCGAAATTTCGGTGCATCCCTAGGTACTACGTACTGCACCCAGTGGAAAAGCCCCCAAAAGTAAGCTGACCCGACCCAAACCGTGAGGTACTATGCAATGGAAAAGTGCCAATAGGCTCGTCTGTTGCTTAGTTTGTCATGTCTAGAAAACAGATGAACATCCCTTTAAGACCTGCTAAACAAAATGGCACATTGACATGTCATGAACAATACATATTCAATATAAAAATGCCTGGCTTAAATAAAATTGCATTGTGCATTGTGTGGAAGGTGACGTTTTAAATGACTGCCATTTTAGAAAAAGACAAAGAGGAGGCCATGGAGACCACAGAGGAAGGAAAGGATGAAGAAGACGAGCAGGAACAGGAGGAAAGAAAGAAGCTGGAGCTGGATATCGGAGAGGGCAACATCGCCACCGCTGCGGCAGCCGCTCTGGCATCTGCTGCAACCAAAGCAAAGGTACCGCATTTAATCCGAGAGCAGCTCGGACTGCCGGAGGGAATTTTTTGATTTGTGAGCTTTATGCTGCTGGTTTCAGTCTATAATTTTTTTTTATCATGACAGTTAAGTTAATTTCATTTATCGTCTGTCTGTGTCTCAGCACTTGGCTGCAGTGGAGGAGAGGAAGATCAAGTCTCTCGTGGCTCTGCTGGTAGAGACTCAGATGAAGAAGCTGGAGATCAAACTCAGACACTTTGAGGAGCTGGAGACCATCATGGACCGCGAGAAGGAAGCTGTGAGAAAGCTTTTTTGAACAAGTCATATTTGCTCTAATATCAATTTTTTTTTTAAGAGACTTGATTGTCATGAATATGGCACAAATTTCAGTTAAAAGAAATCTTAAAGGAATAGTCTACTCATTTTCAATATTAAACTATGTTATTACCTTAACTAAGAATTGTTGATACATCCCTCTATCATCTGTGTGCGTGCACGTAAGTGCTGGAGCGCGCTGCGACACTTCGATAGCATTTAGCTTAGCCCCATTCATTCAATGGTACCAATCAGAGATAAAGTTAGAAGTGACCAAACATCAACGTTTTTCCTATTTAAGACGAGTAGTTATACGAGCAAGTTTGGTGGTACAAAATAAAACGTAGTGCTTTTCTAAGCGGATTTAAAAGAGGAACTATATTTTATGGCGTAATAGCACTTTTGGGAGTACTTCGACTCGGCGCAGTAACACCCTCCCTCTCCCATTATGAGAGTGAGACAGGAAGGGGAGCGGACTTTTCAGGCGAGTCAAAGTACTCCCAAAAGTGCTATTAGGCCATAAAATATAGTTCCTCTTTTAAATCCGCTTAGAAAAGCGCTACGTTTTATTTTGTACCACCAAACTTGCTTGTATAACTACTCGTCTTAAATAGGAATAACGTTTATGTGTTTGGTCACTTGTAACTTTATCTCTGATTGGTACCATTGAATGAATGGGGCTAAGCTAAATGCTATCGAAGTGTCGCAGCGCGCTCCAGCGCTTACGTGCACGCACACAGATGATAGAGGGATGTATCAACTCTACTTAGTTAAGGTAATAACATAGTTTAATATTGAAAATGAGTAGACTATTCCTTTAATGGTCCTAAAATAAGACCTTTTTCTTTACATAATACAGCCAATAAAGTCTCTTTTTGTGTCAAGCAGTGATGCAGAAGCTGCTAATTAGTTGTGAGTTACACCCTCATTGTATTGTGATGCAGTTTTAATAGTGACAATGAAGAGCATTCTGGGAAAAAGATGATTTTTATTGCCATTTAATCAGAGTCAGTGAAAACCGTACCCATAAAATTCATTGGTGCGAATATAGCATCTGAATTTTATTTGTATCCTGCAGTCTTGTCTCTGCACACCAGGGGCGCTCTTCGCAAAACACCCAAGAGCTCCACAGAATGCTTTAGCAAATATAGTAACCCAATTTAACCACTGTAAATAGTGCATGAAGGACATGTCTCTGTATAGCCAAGCACAGTGGCATTTTTATTCTCTTCCAGTGTCCACACATTCACTCAATGTCTCTCTGAATTTAAGCTTCTAGAGAATTAGCTAATGCTCCATGCATTTCCTGAGTTTTTTCATTACTGTAGCATCCAATGTAAATATCCAGATGTTGACTAGAGTCACTAGCATTGTATGCAGTCCAATCAAATAATTTAATGTCACGTTCCATCAAGATCTGACTTTTAAACTCAAGTTTGATCTCTCCATCTTTAGCTGGAGCTCCAGAGACAGCAGCTCCTGACCGAGCGACAGGCGTTCCACATGGAGCAGCTGAAGTATGCCGAGATGAAGGCTCGTCAGCAGATGGAACAGCAGGCGGCCGCAGCAGCGCAGCAGAACGCAGGAGGACATCACGGACCTCCCCCACACGGCCCACCTACGGGCATGCACCCAGGACATCCTGGGCACCCCGGTCCCGGATATCCCCCCATGCACCACCCCATGGGTCCCCATCACGGCCCTCAGACAGGTCAGCACTTCTGAAAAGCTTGGCGAATATTCGTTTTGCGTCTTGTGCCTTTCACGTCAATACATGTCTCTTGTTGCTTGATGCAGGACCAATGGTTGGACCTGGTCAGCCCATGCCAGGCCGGATGATGCCTGGACCTCCTCCAATCGGCCCCCCACAGGGTGGCATGCCTCCCATGATGGGACCTCGACACCCCGGACCACCCAACGGCATGTGTGAGTATGCTTTCAGTTTTGTTATCCAAACTTTTTTTGGTTAGTTTTTATAGCTTATTGACACCACTTTCTGTTGCACTCCTTACAGACCTAGGTCCTCCACCTCCTCACCCTGCACAGCCTGAAGGGATGCCTCCTGTCCCAGTGGGACCTCCTGCATCTGCACCCACTTCTCGAGCTGCTGAAAATTAAAATATTTCCCCATCCTCACACACGTACACACACGCATTCAATCGAGCATTCAAATTTTACTGTTTAAATCCCAAATTAAACCAACACACAGACCTGCTGTTATCTCCCTCTGTCGATTGCCTTGCTGATGGGTGGGTCATCTCTAAAGCTTCCTTTTCCCCAGCTAAGCACTCGCCTCTTAGTTGTTCTCACACGCTCAGGGCGCAAAGTCCAGGAGTGCCGTTGTTTCTGGATTTCTTGGCTAGTATTAGCATTGGATACTGTTTCTTTCTGTGATCTCGTAGACCGTTCTGCTGCTAACGCTAACAGGCTCCTGTGTTTGAGGATGTTGTTGCCGTCTGGCTCCTCCTTGTAATGTGACTGATGGAATAATATGTGTATATTGTGCTAATTCATGTAAGCTAAACCATCTGAGACCAGCCCTGCTGTGATTTGGTGGTCTAGCTCCCTCTTTGAGAACACACTGTAGTTACGAGCCGTTCGGCAGTCATTCTTTCCCACAGGCCTGTGATGCGCAAAGAACCAGATCTCGCCACCGCCTCGCGTTTATGGTGCAGTATTCATTTCAACAGGTTCCCAGCGGCTTTCTAGAGCTTCCTTTTAAATTTGCACCCTCGTCTTGCTATGAATCTACCTCGCCGGTCCAATCGCTTTCCATGTGTGCACGGTGTGCGTTTAACTGCATCGCTCAGACTTGCTTTACGGTCCTCGGCTTGTTAACACCGCTCACTCAGTCCCGAGCACTGTATTTCCCAAAAAGGAAATAATGATTTTAGAGATGTACCCGCACACGCAAACCTTTTTTTGGCTTCATACGCAGAACGCACCATATGGCAAACATCATTCGTTGGTGAAAATGGTATCACACTGAAATGGTGGAGGAAGGAACTTCGCTTGTTTTAGGTGTAGATGGCTCTTTGTGCTCCTCCCTTAGGTGCTAACCGAATAGCTGCCCTGCCTCGCTCTACCTCTCTCACTTTACTACCTCTTTTCTCTTTCCTTTTCTTTCTACGGCTGTTATCTCTCTTTTGTGTGTGCCCATGTGACTGCTGCATTACTGCTGTGTGGAGGCTGTCGTCCTCTTCCTCCTCAGGTGAACCAAGCCCTTCTTCATCACGGCCCACCCCGCTACACTACACGTGCCCGCACACACACATACACGGATACACATTTTCCTCTTCCAAAATATTCCAGGCTGTATATCACAGGAGATAGGGGTGATTCCCTGCCCTCCCATCCCCAATATATATCTTTTATTGCTTTTTATTTTATGGTAATGTATTTTTAAGAAAATAAAGTTTGTGTAGACTCAGTTATCTCTGTTCTTGGATGTTTGTAGCGTTCTCTTGATTTTTACCCGGCACATTGATACTGAGACCTGAACACTGTCAAATAAAGTGGGTTTTTGTACGACTGCGTATAGTTTGTATATGTATACAGTATGCAGCCAAATGAAAATTAATCCCTTTTCATAGAATTTGTGTTTTAGTAACAAATTTTTTCAAAAACATATATGCAATTTTTTTTGTTGTCTTTTTGTAATTCACGTTATTTGATGAGAAAATCAATTATAATGAATAATGTCACCATGCAAATATTGATGGTTGAATAATTGGCTTTTTTTAATTAATTTACATTGTGAGAAATGACCTCCCAGCTGAAAGTGCACTAAAATACACTTTGTTACCCTTAGCAAATGTACTATTTTCACGCGCTAGTTTTACTTAATATACAAATAGTTTTTAAAAACCATGCTGAGTTAGCAGCGTTGGGGCAAAAGGGGACACACCCAGCTATTGGGTTAAAGTAACCCCCCAAAATGTTTAAATTTAAAACCACCAATGGCTTAAAATAACCCTGCATAGGTTAATTTTTTTTAGTCTATTGTTGTCAAAATTATTAAAATAATGTGAGATGTAATGAGGATTCCTATTTAATTTATAATCTCCCTGGATATGTAATGCGAAGATTTTTTTAAATATTTTATATATATATATATATAAAATGAATGTTAAAAATAAATTTATTGGTAAACAGAATAAAAAGATTTTCTGCATTAGAGTCAATGGGGCGGTTTCCCGGACCAGGATTAGCTTAATCCAGGACTAGGCCTTAGTTTAATTAGGAAATATAACTAGTTTTAACAAACATGCCTTACTAAAAACATTGACTATGTGCATTTTGAGTAAAACAAAGCACTGATGTATTTTAAGATATGTAAGTGCAAGTTGTTTTCAGTTTGGAGAGCTCTTAAAAGTGTTTAAGTCTAGGACTATTCTAATCCCTGTCTGGGAAACTGCCCCAATAAATCTACTTCTAAGATCTTTGTCAAGCTACATATGAGATTTTTGCATTAATATATAAACAGCTATCATTGTAAAAATCTGAATGTGGTGTCAGTTTCAAGGTTTCTTCTCCAACTTGTTAAAAATTATTTTAATTCCTAATTGGCTATGTATCCACAGTCTTTGAGTTTAAATAAGGTTACTTTTTGAATTTAGAAATTTACTAAAGACAATATATGACCCTAGACCAGTGGTTCTCAAACTTTTCCTTCGCGGCCCCCCCAAAGAAAATTTATGACAAAAACTGTTCTAAAATTTAACATTTTAATTAAACAAAACATATTAAGTTATACAAAGTAGTGCTGTTGGTTAGTAGCCTTATTTTTTTAGGTTTAATTACACAGAATTCATGATAAATGAATGTATTTTATAAAATGTCATAGAACTGGGGCCCCCCTGGCACCATCTCGCGGCCCCCCTGGGGGCCCCGGACCCCAGTTTGAGAACCACTGCCCTAGACCACAAGTCGCACGGGTATATCTGTAACGATAGCCAAAAATACATTGTATGGCTCAAAATTATTGATATTTTTAATACCAAAAAGGATATTAGGATATTAAAGGGGACATATCATGAAAATCTGACCTTTTCCATGTTTAAGTGCTATAATTGGGTCCTTGGCACTTCTATCAACCTAGAAAATGTGTAAAAGAACAACCCAGTAGCTTAGTTTTGGTAAACCATTCTCTGCAAGCATGTAAAAAAAATAGGTTATTGAAATTTGGCTCCCCTTGTGATGTCAGAAGGGGATAATGCCACCCCTTAATCTGCATCTAACCACGGCACTGCCATTTACAGCAGAGATCATCTTATTCAGGGGCGAAAATTTCATCTAAATGTTGGGGGGGACAATAAACATAAATTTTTTCAAGAAAAATTTTTGAAGGGGACACCAATAATACAGGCAAAATTGTACTTGCAAGGAAATGTGTACAGATAGAAAACGTTTCTCTTTCTCTATGAACGGACGCAAATTTAATTTTAATACATATGAATGCAGAGGTGAAAAGAGTAATAAAATATTCTACTTAAGTAAAAGTAAAGTTACTTTAATAATATTTTACTTAAGGAAAAGTAAAGTTACTGGTCTAAAAATCTACTCAAGTAAAAAGTAAGTCATTTTAAGTTTAAAGTAAAAGTTACTTTTTTACAGCGGGGAGAGGTTTCTAGTATAGTTCACAAAGGAAGGATATATACATCTCAAACTATGTTTTTAATTGTAAACATCTCTACAATTAAAGTGCAATAACAAAAGTTAATAAAATAAAAAGCTTTTTTATAACTAAGAAACATTTATGGAATTATTTAATGATTTTTACAGGTGAGTTATGCACTTTTGAAGCAAAAATAATATGAGGTCAGCAGCTAGTTTTGTAATTGATATATTGCTGGTAACATACATTATGTTATTAAACTATATACATAAATGAGCATATAATGAGATGAGTGCCATGGCTATACACCATACATCCTTTACACGTTTATTGTATTCTAGCTCCCAGACCTGTACCTGATGTCTTTCAATCTCTCTGTCGCGCGCTCTCTCTCTCTCTCTGCAATGTCTAATGATCTGCGCATTCTCGAGGACGTTCTTAAGTTGTTTGACTTGACGCGAAGCTGTTAGACCTCGGTAGATAATGCGCATGTATTAAAAACGCGTCGTGCAAATTAGCGGTTAATACCCGGTCGGCAATTCTCAAACTCCGTACTCAAGAGCATGAACCCTACCTGAATGAAACAATCCCTTTGCGTCAATGGCCAGGGGTTTCTTTCGTAAGAATTGAATTGAGGGTCTGCATTAGCCCGCGCCTGTCTCGTCCCTCTCCATGGTTCTTTTTGCGCGTTCCCCCGCCCATCAATCAATCATCCGACCGTGGCGCGTCTTTATCACCTTACTTTTTTTATTTATTTCTACTCAGTAACGGATATGATTTAACATGTAGCGAAGTAGCCTACAATACTTTAAACATACTTAAGTAAAAGTAAAGTACAGATTTTAAAAACTACTCTAAGTAAAAGTACACAAAAAAACTCAGTTACAGCAAGGTGAGTAAATGTAATTTGTTACTTTTTCACCTCTGCCTCACCTCTGCATGAATGCATAAAATGTTTTCTTGATCGTTTATCTGCTTCTGTTCTCAGAAAACGAAATATGTTCATGTTCATATGTCAAAATACTTCAGTTTTAAAACATATGAGGATAAACTGATAAGTGATGGGAAACGTTGTATTGTAGGTATATAGCTGATTAACGCGTTGGCTCCGTTAACTTCTCTACCACCGGACTGTGTGTCGGTGGTGATTTAAAAGGGGCGCTGGCAGTGGACCAAACCACTGTAAAGCAAGGGAGGGGGGAATCAAAATGTTTAAAACATTTTTTGTTGTTGCTCCGTTTGCATTTGTATTGTGTCACTTCTTACACAACTATTTTAAGTATTATAAATCATTAAATTATTTTCAATACACATATTTGAATATTTTAGGGGGGCCAACCCTCAGATAGGGGGGGTCCTGTCCCCCCCGACCCCCCCCCCCCGGGATTTCCGCCCATGCATCTTATTTGCATTTAAAAGGACACACCCAAAAACGGCAATTTTTTTGCTCACACCTACAGAGTGGCAATTTTAACATTTTATAATAAATTATCTATGGGGTATTTGGAGTTATAACTTCACACAGGTACTCTGGGGACACCAAAGATTTATTTTACATCTTAAAAAATTCTTGTGAAATGGCCCCTTTAACAGATCATGTTCCATGAAAATATATCAATTTCTTATTGTAAATACACTGTAAAAAAAATCAGTAGAAATTGCAACTGGGTTGTGGGTAATTTACCGTAGATTTAAATTTATGTTATTTACTGGCAAAAGTTTGTTCAAAGTTAAATAAACATTAAACATCTACAAGTCTTTGTCTTTACAGAGCAAAAAACAGCATCAAGCAAAACATTCTAGGAAACAAAATCTGAAGCAAAAAACAGAAAAAGGTTGATGATGATTTCTGGTTCCCAGAATGCTTTGCATGAGGCTGTTATTGTATAGTTTTATTCTGTAAATATAAAGACTTGTTAATATTTAAAATTTATTTAACTTTGAACAAACTCCAGTAAATAATATAAATTTAAATCTACAGTAAATTACCGGCAACCCAGCTGCAATAACATTGTAATTTCTACTGATTTTTTTTTACAGTGTATGTTAACATTTTATGTATCATTAGCAATATGTAAATTAATTTGGAAACTTTAAAGGCGATTTTTTCAACAACAAAAAAAAATGCAAATTTTCCAATAGTTGTATTTAAGCCAAATATTGTCCTATCCTAACAAGCCATACATCAATGAAAATTGTTCATTCAGCTAATGTATAAATCTTCAAATAGTTGCCCCGTATGACTGGTGGTTTTGTGGTCCAGTGTCGTATAAGTCATGGGTTTCAAAACAATTTGCATACCTACATAATCCAACAAGTAAAGATTAGTGAAGCCCACCACCAATTTAAAGCACAGTAAATGGGCTAATTTTCTAGCATTGTATGTCTGATGTGAACAGTTCATTCAGATCCAACTTGTTATTGTTTCTTAGAGGAAATGTGATAAATATCTAAGGTGTTTCTCAAATGAATTTTATATGAGCCTTCTCACCAGCCTTTTAGCACCTCAATGCATTCATGAGGGTATTAATATTTACAGCTGCTATTTACATTGGATGTAATGACACCAGATGAGGTCCAGGTCATAAAACTGTGCTTAAGGCGTACCAAAACGCCCAATGGTTTAGGGCATTAAATCCCCTCCTCCACTAATAGAGGATACAGTCTTCAGTAAAAACCTTAATCTATGTGTAAAGATGAGCACAAGGCACAATGTTCCCTATTTGTTGAGGCTATGTGACACTTTTTATGTATGGACGCCTAATTATGGCATTCGTTTGGATTTGTGGTAAAGCGGCTGATATTGGCAATATCAGCCAATTAATGGAAGGTTTCTGCCTATGGTGTCATTCTGAATATCTATAAACAGCCTTGTCAATGAATAATAGTTAATATGTTTAGACTCACAGTGAATTAAGTATTGTGTAAAATACGCTATTGTAATCTGGTATCTTTTAGATAATAACAAGATTTTTAATGAAATAAAATGTTGGGCAGGAACTGATTGGATTGTGAGAAGTGGCTGTTAAAATGGGAGGGGTTGAAAAGAAGCATTTGTGATTTTAGCCAAAAAGTGAGATCATAGAATGAGAACATGTTACATTTATATAAAACAATTATAAAAACACCACATCATTTAGAGAGAATGTGCATTAGGAATGAGATCCATTAGAATTTTAATATGCTGACTTTTAATTCTATATATGTTCAATATTGTTTTGGCCATTGACATGTTCAGATGTTACATATTCAACTTTTATATATATCTGAACTGCAGCGACCCTGTCGCCACCAATAAGATGAGGTAATTCTGTAAGATCTCAGCCTTTGTTCACTCATCTCCCTCTTTTCAACCCATTACTTCATGCCTAGTTTTTAGCAGGTTTTCTCTTCCCCGCCTTTTTTTCTTGGCTCTTCTTCGTCTCTGTCCCTCATCACCTCCTCCTCACTCATCTTTACATGTTCTGCCGTCGGTCTTCATCCATCACCTCCGTAACCATGGCGGCAGGTCCAGAGATGTCTGTAAAAGGAGAGGATGCTTGGTGCAGCTTGATCATGCCACTGGCAGAACGCAGTCTACATCAGTGGTCCAAGAAAAAGATAGACAGCTTTTCAGAGCTTGTATATTTCTAATAATCGGCTGTACTGTTTGTTTATCATTTAAGAATTCAGAGCCATGTGGCATCATTGACAATGCTAAGGTGGTGGGTTTGATGCATACTAATATAAAATGTGTACCTTGAATGCTGAAATTACAGTCAATAACCTACATTTGCATACAGTGCAATACCTAAGCATCTTCTATACTGTTCATTTCACTGCCTTGCTGTGATCCCTGTAGGATTGAAAAACTCAAAATCTAAAGTTGTTGAATTAAAATAACAAACACTGACAGCCTGCGTGTGATGTGCAGATGGCTGGAGCTCCTGGGCTGCCAGAGACAGTTGGCGGGTGTGTTCTTGATCGAATATATAAGATACTTTCCCTGTTTTCTAAGCATCATCACTTCAGTTCGATACGTGCTTGACAGAGGCATTTAAGCATTTCGTGTTTGTGCACCCGCACCTTCTCTGAGGATGTTTCCATGGCAACAGTTCTCATGGTTCTGCATGAAGAGTAGCCGTAGAGGAGGGGCTGTTTTGTGCTTTAAAGATGAATGTTTAAGCAAGTGCTCTGGTGATGCGCCTAATGTTGGAGACTCCATCGACTGGAGAAATACTGTCACCATTGACAGTAGACGCCCTATTCGGTTAAACGAAACTGTGACCGTCTTTGTATTGCAAAATAATTACACTCCTAATCAGCATGCATTGTGAACCACGGTTTGAGTTTGGTATGCATGACCTAAAATATTCAGCCGAAGGGTCATTGAGTTCATGCGTGAGTTGATACTCTGGATTGTCTCAGTCTGAGTCTCCCCAGTTTAAAAAGGTTTATTTGTTAAACATTTTCTAATTTGTGATTTGATTTTAGGTTTCAAGATTAAAAAGGCAAATTTGGGACCATGCCACAGGTCAATGAGCACTCAATTAGCATCTCTGTTTGTGCCATGGCCATTTGGCATCTTGCTTTTATGCAAGCCAGACTAAAAACACGGCACTCTGGTATTTATATATGGTTTTCACTTTTATTACCTTATAAAGTGATGTTTCTGTCAAGTTGATGTAAGAAAAGTGGATTTGTATCCCAATGATGTACTACTATTTTTGACCCATAATGGGTAAATATTGGACAGAACATGTGCTGGGTTAAAAATTGACCCTATGCTGGGTTATTTTTAACCCAACTGCTGGGTTATTAGTATTACACCCTATGGTTACATAACAACAACCCAACATTGGGTCATTTTTAACCCAGCACGGGGTAATTTTTAACCCAGCATGTGTTCTGTCCAATATTTACCCATTATGGGTCAAAAATAACCCAGACATTTTAGAGTATACATTATGCATTATGTACTCTACCATCTTGTGTATGAATCTTAGAAGACTAATATCATCTCAGATAGAAGTAGGCCTACGCATACGGCAAAAAATATATTTTAAAATATACAAAAAATTGCCAAAATATATTTTTTGAAATATGTTTACAAAAATGTATTTTCCATATATCACCAATATTTTGTGGCCATTTTTTTACATTTTGAAATGTATTTAAAAATAAATATATTTAAAAGCATTTGTATATTCACCTCACATTGGAAAAAAAACTTTGTTACAGCCTGTAAACATAACAGGTTTAAAAAGGTTTAAATTAAATATATTTTTAACTGCAAAAAATATACTTTATATTTTTTTTTATATTTTGGCCAGGAAAAATATTTTTTGCAGTAGGCTATGGGTTGTAAAGGTAGAATGTATTGGTTGCCCCTAAAAAAATTCAACTAAAAAAATTCAACTTAATATATTTTCAAATCTAAAAACATATTTAATACGGCTTTACTTTCTAAAATGTATCTATATTTAAACATCTTTTGGCCAGAGATTTTTTTGGTGTATGGGGTAAGCGATTTAAGAGGTGAGGGCCTTTTGATGATAGAAAAATCTGGAGAATAGTTTAAAATTTATTAAGATGTGTGAAGCTGGGAGAGGCTTCAAGCTAATTGCTAAATGCTAACGTTAGAACAGAACAATAAATTACATGGATAATTCCTCTGAAGCATCTGGGTTGAAGTGTCATTTTCAAGTTCATAATGTAAACATATTGTCCCATAAAGAGCCCAAAGAGCGAATCTTAGGCCAGGAATAATTCGATTTTCAAGAAAACCCAGCTTATTTTAATTAATAGCAATATTTCTCTGTTTGATGCTAAGATATTGTAAAAAGTTAAATTCAATTTTAAATATTATAACTGATTACCTTCATTCAGTCAAACAAACATGTCTAATGGAGTACATCAGAATTAATTTTATTCATACAATCTTTTTACATGAATGTTAAAATAAAAGGCAGTTAAACAATGCCATCGTGCAAAACCGTTGATTTAATGAGTCGGTTCCTTTGAATCAGTCGAACTTATTGGAGACCTGACTGAATGATTCGTTCATTTAGCTGTGAGAAGGAACCGAAACGCAGAAACGACTCATACGTGCACTTGCAGGAGCAAATGACACACAGGTCAGGGTAAGCAAAGCAAGACTCTTCCCTAGTCAATATCGCCCAAAATGTCTAATTGATTTTGTAAATGCATTAAACATACGTTTGACATGCGTTGTTCACGCGTTTATGCGTCCAAGTCTAACGTCGACTGTTACGAGTCCAAGTCGAGTCATGTGATAATCGAGTCAAGTCCCAATTCAAGACAGCGTTGACTTTTCATCTTTGGTACTGCGGTTGGATCAATCTTACAGTGTTCATCCTCCATTTTGTCAATATTAAGTAGTTTGATGATCAAATAGTAGGCTGTTTAAAGGTTTTTAACCATTCTTTAGCTGGCCAGGCAGGTCTTAGCTGTTGTTCAGCGTTGCTGTTCATTATTGGTCAGTGTGGTCTTAGCAGTAATTTCAGGCTGGTCATAGCAGTATTTTCAGGCTGGTCTTAGCTGTTCATCCTCCATTTTGTCAATATTAAGTAGTTTGATGATCAAATAGTAGGCTGTTTAAAGGGTTTTAACCATTCTTTAGCTGGCCAGGCAGGTCTTAGCTGTTGGTCAGCGTGGTCTTAGCTGTTCATTATTGGTCAGTGTGGTCTTAGCAGTAATTTCAGGCTGGTCATAGCAGTATTTTCAGGCTGGTCTTAGCTGTTCAGTATTTTTCAGTCTAGTCTTACCAGTATTTTCCGGCTTGTCATAGCAGTATTTTCAGTCTGGTCTTAGCTGTTCAGTATTGGTCAGTGTGGTCTTAGCTGTTCAGTATTGGTCAGTGTGGTCTTAGCTGTTCAGTATTTTTCAATTTGGTCTTAGCTGTGCAGTATTGGTCAGGCTGATCTTAAAGCAACACTAAAGAGTTTTTTTTACTTTAAAATAAAGTTTCCAAAAAATTTCAGTCATTCATCCACTCGAAACAGGGTGAACGGCACGTTCACGTTTGCTTTGCAGCCCTCTGTTGGCCAAAACCGCACTAAAGAAGTTTCCAACCGTCGGGTCGCGGTCCTGTAGTTCGAGTGAAAACTACAAAAACTTGCTTCACGGGAGACCTACAATCCAATCAGAGCCAGCTTTGCTGCAGTAGGCTAAATTATTTACGACAGTGGTTATGGACAATTCCGCTTCCAACCTGTAGGGGGAGCAAAGAGCAAAAACTCTTTAGTGTTGCTTTAGGGGGATAGTTCGGCCAAAAATGATGTTGGACCCGTGGTTTGCTCACCCCCGGGCTGTCCGAGATGCATATGTCCATCGTTTTTCAAACTAACACATTTTCAGTTGTTTTGGAAGGTGTTTTGGATCTTTCAGTTAATTAAATGTGAAGTTACGGGGTGCACGACCTTCAAGTCCAGGGGATGTGCATTCATCCTTCACAGGATAAATCCAAACGGCTCCGGGATGATAAATAAAGGTCTTCTGAGGGTAATCCGCCTGGTGTTGTTGTAGAAAAACCATACTTAAAACTTTATAAACCAAAATAACTACCTTCCGATAGCGCCACCATCTTAGACCCCTCTGTATTCAGGAGAGAGTATTAGCGTAGTGTACGCACTTTTCTTAGTGACGTATGACAAATTTGGAGGGCGGGGGCACAGAGATGCAGCAGAGTAACCTCTGTACGCTGCGTAAAGCTGTGATCTTGAATGCGGACGCGACTAAGATGGCGGCATTACCGGATGTGAGTTATTTTGGTTTATAAAGTTTTAAATGTGGATATTTCTACAACGAAACTGCGCGGATTGCCCTCAGAAGGACTTTTTTATCATCGTGGAGCCGTTTGGATTTAATTTGTGAAGGATGGATGCACACTTTTTGGACTTGAAGGTCGTGGACCCCACAACTTCACATTTGATTAACTGAAAGATCTAAAACATTTTCTAAAATAACTGAAAATGTCATCGTCTAAAAAAATGATGGACATATGCATCTCGGACGGCTTCGGGGTGAGTAAATCATGGGTTTAATATAATTTTTGGCCGAACTTTAACTCTTCAGCATTGGTCAGGCTGATCTTAACTTTTCAGCATTGGTCAGGCTGATCTTAACTCTTCAGCATTGGTCAGGCTCTTCAGCATTGGTTAGGCTGGTCTTAACTCTTCAGTATTGATTGCTCTGGTCTTAGCTGTTTAGCATTGGTCAGTCTGGTCTTAGTTGTTCAGTATTGGTCAGTCTGGTCTTAGTTGTTCAGTATTAGCCAGTCTGGTCTAAGCTGTAAAATTAGCAATTGGTCAGGCTGGTCTTAGCTGTTTAGCGTTGTTCATGCTGGTTTTAGCTGTCCAGCATCGGTCAGGCTGGTCTTAGCTGTTTAACAATTGGTCAGGCTGGTCTCAGCTGTTTAGTATAGGTCAGATTGGTCTTAGCTGTTGGTTTGGGGGTATGATGAACATTTTGAAAGTTAATAATTTTGATAGCATTTGTTTTTGTGATATTTTGTAACCTGATTAACTCAAGCCGCACTGTACACCGCTGTTCATATAAAATCTGACTCTGTCAAAGAGAGATTTTCTCATCAATACAGTTTACTTTATTTACTTAACACATTGATTCAAAATGTCATTTTTAATTGTTAGTTTCACTCCAATGGTTCAAAGCACCAGACACTGAAAAGCCTCTGATGGGCTGCTTTTATTATGACTCAGTGTAGTTTAGTTTACATCTCACTGCTTGAGTCATTCGCTGAGAACACATCTCATCCCAGAAGAATTCAACAATCAATTCACATTTCTTAATCTTTGATAGGTCCAAAAAGGATATGACACCTGAGCTAAAGGAGATGATGGGACTTTGTAATGGTTTTCTGGACCGGTTCCATTTCCTTAAATTTCAGTGCTGGATGTGTGAGAGAAGAGCAGGTGTCTACTCCAGTCTGCCTGCGGAGAGGAAATTGGATCCAGTACCATTCTTCCCGGTGGGAGATTGAACCTCTGCCAACCTGTTTAAGTGTAAAGGTGAGAGTGATGCCTGTTTAGCGGTACGCTTGTTTATTCAGTACGCTGCTTATGCCCTCGTTTCTTTTGCGTGCTCTGTAACTGATCTTTTTGTTGGTGTGAATCTGTTTTTGCTTATTCCTAAAAAACATCTGGCATTAGGTGGATTCTTGAAACTAAAATAAATAAGAAAATGAAATGTAATTATTCCAGACATCTGGAGCACTGAAGGTCAATCACATTTTTTTATAAAATTTACCATAAGGTTACTTTGTACGCATTTTAACTCTAAATATGACACCGTTTGCCATAGAGTCATCCATCTTCAAATTTTACTTTGCAGCATAAATTTGAAAATCGTGTCATGCTGTTTCAGAGACCTGTAGAAAGAAAACAGCTGTTCGGATATCTAGAGGTCAATAAACTCGATATTTACTGCAATTCATCTGTTTCAGGTTGTTGACTGGTTAGCACTAGCACATGAACTCATTAAAAATGGAGACTGAGAAAGTGGGCCAGCGGTTTACTGATGTGGAGATGTGTAAAGAGAAAAAAGCATGCAGTTGTCTGGCCATTTTCCAATTTGTGTTTTCTGCTAGAATGTGGTAATCTAGTATTACTGCGTTGTTTATCAGTGTATTAAGTTGTCCAGATATTCAAGCCATTTTTTTGGTTTTTGATGTTGAGAATTTAACGTTTAAAGTTTCAAAGTTTAATTTAACCTGATCAATAGCATGTTAAATAGCAAAAAAATGCATCATCTCCTGTTTGATAAAACCAAACACTGCATGTATATGTCTATTGGGCAGGGGATTGCACTGGGGTAAAATTTCACATTTAACCCAGCAGAACGTCTTGCCCCATCCACTAAATTTGTGACGTAAGGCAGTGGTTCTCAAACTGGGGGGCCGCAAGATGGTGCCAGGGGACCCCAGTTTTATGACATTTTATAAAATAAATTAATTTATCATAAATTCTGTGGAAATAAACCTAAAATCAAATAAGGCTACTAACAAACAAGTACTACTTTGTGTAATTGAATATGTTTTGTTTAATTAAAATGTTGCGTTTTAGAACACATTTGTCATAACTTTTCTTTGGGGGGCCGCGAAGGAAAGCTCCGTACACATGGGGGGCCGCACGTTAGTTTGAGAACCACTGACGTAAGGAATACCGCTTCTGAGTCCAAGCCTCCACTTATTTCAAGTGAGACTACAATCTCAGTGGCCATTTATTAAAGCTATTTATTTATATTGCACATTTAAGCTAAGCTTTTATAAACTCACAGTGCACATTACATTCTCCAGACTCCAGACAGCATCGCAGACAGCTATATTTTAATGATTCATTAGAAATGAGTCACTGTGTGACCATCTGGGATGTCGGTATGGAGATTAGGATCGTGATTTTTTTTGGTAGTTTTACACCACACTGTGAGTTTCTATTAGTATTGCTTGTTGTTTACTTTAGGCATCTTATAGACTTAATGGAATAGTTTACCCCAAAATAAAAATGATCATCATTTGCTTAACCTCATGTTGTTTTAAACCTGTATTGGTTTCTTTATTCAGTTGAACAGAAGATATTTTGATGGTAGCCTCACGTAGGGTGAAGGTCTGGATTCGTACCTAAGGTCTGAAAACCATGGCCGCTTTGAACTGACACGTAAAGCATCCAATCACGTTTCGCTTTGTGTCGCATCATGTCTTTTACATTTCAATTATTACTTCAAGCAAAACTCTGTAAGTGCACCTATTTCATTGTTTTAATACAATGTGTTCACGTGGTTTATGGTAAAAAAAAAACTTATTTTTTTATTGGCATTATTTTTATGTGTCCCTGATTGGCCAGCTAATCTGCACGTTGTGAATGGCCTGAATACCTCAGCCGAAATTGTGACGCTCCTTACCATGTTTGAAAGATTCAGTCAAAATGCAATGCTAACAGAAGTTAGCTTACAGGCTGTGAGTCCGAAGTGAGAGGAATTATGATAATGTCGGTCTTTACTACATCACCAATCCCATGAAGTAAACTGTTGCCTACAATCTGTGTGTTTGTTTTAGTCCAAGAAAAGAGATTTACGTTGGTCATTATCGTTTACTTTGGGGTCTGTACCTTTTGCATATCATACACACTTGCACACCAGAGGAAATGTAAAAACGTGAATCGGACAATAGGTGCCCCTTAAGTTGTTTTCAGAGACTTTATACACAGTGTTTATTTGATCTTAATGAAGCATTGTCACCGATAGCTTTCTTCTACGATCAGACGGCTTAAAGGCGGAGTCCATGATGTTTGAAAGCCAATGTTGATATTTGAAATCACCTAAACAAACACGCCCCTACCCCAATAGAATCTGGACCTTCTGTAGACCCGCCCCACACATACGCAACCCGGCATTTGATTTGATTTGATTGGCTATAAGTGTGTTTTGGTAGTCGGCCCGTCTGCTTTCCAAAGAGTTTTTCAAACATCGTGGACTCCGCCTTTAACAGATCGTTCAAGAACGCGACATGTACGTCTCCCAAAAATCCTCTATAATTCAACCAATCAGAGGATGAATCTGCGTTAGTGTTTTCAGTCAAGTGTGCCATATGCATCAGATGTTCGGCCAACACTTTGTTGTTGTGACCTATTTGATGTTACTACACAGCTGTGGGCTCACCATTATTTATTAAAATTTCTTCTGTAAATAATGACAGAATTTTCATTTTTTGGAAAAACGAACCCTTTAACAGGCGGCTAGACTTTGATTATCAATGTAAAACATTTTTACAAACTAGGAATGAAATATTTTTCACTGTGTAAAGTGTCCATTAAAGTAGTTGTTGTGGTAATTGACACCAGATCATTGATTTAAATGGGGCATATCATGAAAATCAGATTTTTCCATGTTTAAATGCTATAATTGGCTCCCCAGTGCTTCTATCAACCTAGAAATTGCTCTTCTTGTGATGTCAGAAGGGGATAATACCGCCCCTTAATCTGCACTATCCAACCACAGCACTGCCATTTAGTGCAGAGATCAGCTCATTTGCATTTAAAAGAACACACCCAAAAACTGCACATTTTTGCTCACACCTACAAAATAACAATTTTGACATGCTATAATAAATTATCTATATGTTATTTTGAGATAAAACTTCACTTACGTACTAAGGAAGTGCAGTTGATCTAAAGTAGGACAATTTATGATATCTTAATTGTCAGATTTTATTACTGATGTCAAATATATTATCTATGCAATGTTTACAATCAGTTTCAGTCTTTTGCTATTCGAGAAGATAGGAGCTGTACTTATATACATCAACTTGCATGGATTACATCACAATGGGCTCCATTGTTCCCTTAAGCGTTTTCTGACTTGATGAGAGTTAATGTAAGCATCTGTTCATCTGAGTGGGCCATTGCTGGCAACAGCTTTGCACCAAGCTGGACAATAAAAGCTGTTTATTTGTCCCGTGGTATTTTTATATGGTAAAACGACTGTGTGTTTTTTGGTTTAATGTACATACGGTGTGTACCGTTGGCCTTAAAGTTTCACCAAACAGTAACAGAAAGTTTTCCGCTGAACACTCTTACTGTTTCACTGTTTAAACTGGCTCGCAATATTCCTTCAGTTCAATATTAGGATTCCTCTCTCCAATGTTTTGCCAAGTGTCTATCCAGTAAATGGTCTGTGTACACGTGCCACGATTAGCTTACAGTGTGCTCTTTTCCTACTGAAATGTCTTCTTGTTATACAAACTGTGGTAGGACCATCATAACCCCCTTATATTTGATACATAGTCAGGTTGTCTCCCCTCCAGCCAGCATCTCTGGTTAGATGCCACAGCTGAAGCACACTTGTGCCGGCCTGTTTTTATTGCCGTTGAATGTGACATCTGGATTTGACACTTTATCTGATGGGTTCTTTTGATTCATATGAACCGGGTGTTGTGGTTGCTGCTCTGTCACCTCCTATTTTCGCCAAGCATCCCAAAAGGAATTTGTTTCTTGGCTGAAGCATCAGGCCTGTTTAGCCACATGCATGAGCTTAGTTTTAAGAATTGGTCATTTAAAAGTTTTATCCACCACAAACCTTTATATTACTGTAGCTCAGTGCTAGAGCATTGCGGTAGCAATGCAAAGGTCATGGGTTCGATCCTCAGGGAACACACATACTGATAAAATGTGCAGCTAGTAATGCACTGTAAATATGTAAACGTAAAGGTTTATGGTGATTATGGTCCTGTATTAACTTTACAGTGCTCAGCATATCAATGCATGAATGGCATTGATCATCATGTGTTACTCGCACGCCATCCAGAGCAATGCTGCAGCGTCTGATTTTGGATTCTTCAAGTTGCTTGTTGAATAGATACACAGAACCCATATTTTATTAATCTGTTAATATGGCACAAATATGTCACTACTCACACAAACTGAAATCATTGTAAGAGTTTAAAAGGTACAGTGTGTGTTTAAATGAAGGGAGAGAGAGAGAGCATTCAGGGAGAAGAAACTGAGGTTGGGTCAATGCTAATGGTTGAGGGGTGGGAGGGCTGCACAAACAGTTTAGTTCTGCTCTGGTTGGCAGCACATAAGCCCGTATGATCCAAGCTCCAGCCCGTCCAGAGCCAGGAATAGCAGCAGTGCGCTAATGGCACTTGAATAGAAGAAAGAAAAGCGCTGAAGTAGGCATAGAAGAAAAAGAGGATGGGGCTTATATCTGGCCACACGGACAGACCCAATGGATTCTAATTTTCATATATAATGTGCACGTTTATATGTAAGGGCAAATCTGCGAAAAGACACTAAAAGAGTTTTTACATGGAAAACGGAATATGGTCTTTAAACACATAATTAATGGTTTCGTGGTGGTTTGCCAGTATCCAAACAGTTGTGCTGCTTTGGAAGGCAGCAAAGTAAATTTTCTTTAGTAAAACCAATAAGTCCCGTTAGAGAAGTCGCGCCACTGGGCAGTTATTTCAATCATGCAAGTAGGGGTGGGGGAAAATTCGATTCTTGGATGCATTGCAATGGGGATGTAGACAATTCTGAATCAATTCACAAATGTCAAGCGGTGAGATTGTGAATTGCAACCAACTGCTCAGTCCACCTCTCACCCCTACCTTTCGAAACACATAGAAAAGCTATGGTAGCCACCACAAGACAAAAATGTCATCGACTGAGACAACAGAGTGACGAAACACTAGGGTGTTGCACCATAAATCGCATGCAATAGGAATTCGCAACTCGTCGGTAAAGCCAGTTAATGGATTAGTAGTAAATCGCCATCTTTATACACTACTCTATCTCACGGCAAGTTTTGTTATAGTCACAAAATTTTCTATTAATTTATTTGTGTTATTGACACGATTTTCGGCTGTTTTTTGTGCCATTGGAGCACTAATGTCTTTGGGGTTAGGGTTAGATTAACCCCAACCGCAAGCGATAATGGTCAATAAAAATAGGAAAATAGATGAGAAAACTAATTATAAAATGAAACGATAAAGAAAGTCGTGCCACAGACAAGAAAAACTTTAATAGAAATTTGTGCTGGGTGACACGAAAAAGACATTTGTGGAAATCGTGACAACAAAATCAAGTAACAATGATGCAAGTTATTGTTTCCAACGTAAATTTCTTTTCTTGGACTACAACAAACATACGGATTGTAGGCAAGAGTTTACTTCCTCTGCCTGTTGACGTTGACGCGGTGGTCATTAGCATAATTCTGCCCGGTTCTGACTCACAGCCGATAAGTGGTCTACGTTTTCATATTCAAAGAATTTACTACTCACTAAACCATGATTCAAACACGAGTTTTGTGCAGTGCACACTTGTTCACAATCACAAATGCAGACATGGTTTAATGTTTTAATATCCTTACCTTAACAGTCTTTCACGTTCTGCTCAAGCCGCACTGGTAAAGTTGATGGATCAGGTTGGTCATCTGCATTTTCTGGATCAGATTAGGCTGGTATTGATAAGACGATATTAACTCCGGTCAGCATTGGATTGTGAGCTAATCTTCAAAACATGGTGAGGAGCGTCACATTTCTGACTAACGTCAGAGGTATTCAGGCCAATTTACAATGTACTGGTAAGCTGGCCAATCGGAGGACACAGCGCTTTTCAGGATGATGAAATTTTTTTTGTACAAAATCAAAGCATTTCAGGAAAACAGGGATTTATGGAGCAACAATAATGTACAGTATGTGGAAAATAATGTGTTTTTTAACCATAAACCATGCAAACACATTGTATTATATCAAATTCTCAAAATAGCGTTGATTTTAGCAACGAAATAGGTGCTCTTTAAATCAGAGTTAAAAACATGCATAACTTTCAAAATTAGATTAAAAATTTGGTTAATTTATGTTTTAGCATTGTGTAAAAAACCTATTTAGTGTTTTTGAGGGTCTGTTTGTGTGTAATGGTTACGGCTTCGAACAAGTCCAAGGACAAAGTGACCCCCCTGATATATTTGTGTCTTGTGCAGTTTGTTGTTTAGTTGTGTGTCCTCCCAGTGGGGTTTTTAGCTTTGAAAGAACGAAAAGGAGAGAACAGGCGGTGTGCCAGTGGCGCCCATCATGGGGCCCTGTTCTTAACGACTTTTACCAAATCAATAATGGATCATCAATTACAAACAGGCTGTTTGCAACTTTTACAACATGAAGGTGCTATAGGCAGTTTATTTTATCAAATAGCATGCAGAAGACATTTTGGTTACTTGACAGATATCAGTTAAATACCGCTTTTGTTTTTCAGCCTTTTTAGACTTAGTAAACGGTTAACATAAAAGGTAGCTGTGGGCGGTAGTTGGATTTTTTGTTTAGGCAGTTAGAATGCTTTAAATGCTCAGTCGTTTTGCAGGCAGCATGTCTTTGTTTAAAGGGGTGGAGTTTTAGAAAAAAGGGGGCGTGTCTAATTAGTGTTTCTAAGACGTATAAAATCACCCCACACTCTTTTAAACATTTATCTGTATTAAAATTGCATGCAAAGAAAGAGAGCAAATATAAGAACTGACCAAGGTTTTAACATCTCCCTGCATTCAGCTTCATCAGAGCCTTTAACCTTTCACATGAATGGATTGTCACTATTATTCATTTTTAATAGGCTTTCCCACGGTGGCTCTATTTATAAACCTAATGCTCGTATTAATACTTTTAATTTCTCCTGAGGGCAATAAAAGATATCCATGCAGCTTTAATTCATTACCTGATTAACTGTTTACAGTTAAGAATTGTATGTATGTACTCATGTGCTCCACACCTCGGTAGCATGCAAACATTTATTTGGACACACCTTTCTATTTATTTGTAGCAAGTGTACAATTTTGAAGTACATAAAATGCTATAAATTGTCTCAAGCGACTGATACAGTATATAAATATTTTTGCAATTTCTCACCAGCAACTACAAGTGAGACGTATGTGGTTGTACATATTTATTGTTAGTAGGGGTGCACTGATATATTGGCCGATGATGCTTGCTGTGCTTCTCAATGAATTACGGTGAAATGCCGCTACATTCAAAACCCAGAGGGCGCTCTCGTGCAGAAACTCAATATGTGCTGCAGACGAAGAACCATAAACACGCAGCTTCAGGAAATGGATTAAGGATATATTTATATTGCTGTTTTTCAAACCTTTTCAGGTATTTTCATGATAATAAAGACTATGTATAATGATTATGTTTGACGTGTGTTGCTTTTTCAAATGCATGTAATAAACGACTCAAACTAATAGTGATTTCAGATCGATAAGGACTTACTGTTCAAAAGCCGTAGTAATGTTACATGAAATAGCTTTGAATAATATCCGCTGTGCGATTCAGAATAGTTATCTGCCACGTATTATTTGTGTATATCGGCATTTATCGGTGCACCCCTAATTGTTAGAGCACTAGTTAGTGTTCCACACTACACCAGCTCTCCTAATCAAGTTTCTTTGAAGCCGAGCCTGTTGGCACTTAAAACAAATCTTGCGCTGTGAGAGCAGTGTGGGAACCGGTGAGAGAGGGAGAAGGAGGTGTAGAGAGGCCGGGTTAATGAGTCCGAGGTTGGAGAATATCAGTTCTTCAGAACACTCTCATTAGTCTGAATGTAGACTGGCAAAAGACAGCGTGTTAAAAATATTTTATCGTATAATGTGCACTGCTTTGTGTTTGGCAAAAGTGATTATGCACTCAAAGCTGCCATTAGAGTTCTTGCTGTCTCAACATTACTGCTTGCAAAACACTCACTTCAATAATGTCTTATAAATAATATTACTTTTTTTAATTTGTGCAGTTATAGAGTAAAGAGAGAGAGGAAGAAAGAAGAAAGAGAGTGAATGAACAAACTCTGTATTAAACTGGCAGCTTATTTTTAGATGATCTCTATTTGCTCCTAAAGCTTGCAACACCAAAGTTGTGGGTTTAATCCCAGGGGACACACATAATGATAATGTAAAGTTTGTGCCAAATGCATGAATTTTAAAACAGATGTGTGATGACACTTTGCACTCAAAATACCATCTCAAAATGGTACAATTTTGGCGCACCATAATAAGGCTTACAAATCACTATATTGAACTTCTGTATTGAGGTGTGGTGTAGCTACAGTGTATATAGTCTGATAAAGTTCTGCATCATCAAACATGTGACACATGAAAGGCTTTAAATGATGTTCTCAATGAAAACCAAGAGGCAGTAGCTTATGGTTCATTTATCACATGAAACTAAACAATAATCAGTCGATTTATCAAAATTTTGCGGGGTTTTATCAGCCTTACTCATGATTTTGTTCTCCAGTATAAAGCAGGAGCTCGGACTGAGTGCGCGCTTCGCGCACACACAAATCGCCTGTTGCGCTCTCTTGTCTTTCTCAATGGTGCTGTGTGGAAGAATGCAGTCGACCCCCATCGCCCCTCCTTTGCTTTATTGTCCAATTTCCACTCATTTAAAATCACCAACCCACAAACAATCTGGACATATATGCCAGCCTTAAAATGACACATGCATTTTGCCTGACCCTCTCGTCGCTTTTTAAAAGATTTAAAATAATGAGTCCATGTCTCCCTGCGCGTGCAAAGAAGACACCCGTGTCAAAGGGTCGCTTGGTGTTTAATATTTGTGTTTTACTTTGGTGTTATTATGCTAATCTTTAGCTGTTTGGGGTTATTTATTTATTTTTATTTTTTGCTTATTTATGAATTTAAAACAATATTTTTGCTGTATGAAATTTGTACGGAAGTAAATGTGTTACAATTTATTGGTATTAATATAAATTATATATTAATACAGATTCATATATATATAATTATACATTAATATAAATAATATAATTTATAAAACTACAAAAATAATAATTCTTGTCATATTTAAACATATTTATTAACCTATAGCCTTCGCTGAAATATGCATGACTAAATGTAACAAAATCCATGGTACATCAAATATCCAAAATCGCTTTTTGAATGACCAAAGCAAAATTGATTCGGTACAATGAAAGGCTGTTCGGTGTTTGTCAGTAGTTGAATATTATTGAAAGGAATAAGGATTTGGGGAGGGGCTGGGGACAAGAGGGGGTGGGGAGAGTGTGGGACTCAAAATGATTTTCCCTCACAGACTGTGAGAACGCGTAGAAAGCGGTTCATCCTTTCCAAGTGCACGCGCGTCGGTTCGGTTCCATAACCTGACTGATTCGGCCGCGTAACGCAGCGTCCCCGTCTGTGTTTCAGTAAAATTATCGACTTGCATTCGGTCTGTGGCAATGGGACCAACAAATTCCATCGCACTGTAAAACAAAAACTGACGGTGGAAGTAAATAAATAGTAGAGAAGACGCATCACAAAGAAGTGGACATGGAGACGCGCAAAGGAAATACGATATAACAGACTGGCCAAGGCGCATCTAGGATTTACTTCTCGATTTGAACGAATTGTGTTTTAAAGGGGTTGTAGCTTTTCTTCAGGTACATTTATTACGGTTGCAAGCAAGAATGAACCGAAAGCAGATGAGGTTCTTGTCCAGATGCTGGAGCGCGCCGATGCTCTCGGTCCTTTTGGCTGTCTTCTTGGCGCCGCTATTTGCACATGGTAAGTTGTATTAAAACATGCATAATAAGTCACCAGTAACCTATAGAGACGAGCTGACATTACTGAAAATCAATGCAATATGGGAATGTCGGTCAGTGGTGCAGCCGCCACTTGGTTTTGATGCACGCTCCACACATGACTGTGCGCGCCTGCTGCTGTTTTGCAGCTCCTCGAAATGTAGGTTAAATAGGGTATTTGGTTTAGATCCAGAATTTACATAAGAATTCATTTATCCACGTTGACAGGAAAATCTTCCATATATAGCACGTATGCAAGCGCATTGACATAATTTGTGCATTTCGCAAACCTTAAATATTTGTACCTATTTCATGCATTTATTTTGCTCAGGATTCACTCTGTCGTAGTAGCACTAGTAGTAAAGCGTGTGCAGAGTACTCCAGACAGCTGCTGTTGTCACTATGGCAATAATGGAGGCACAATGGCTGGATTCGGGCACCGTATAATTTATGTGCGGGCATTCTCGACTCGCAAATCTTACTTGTTTGTGGTTGTGGTTTGATTTTACGCACGCAGTGTTTTTGTCCTTGTGATGTTCCATCACTATGGCTTATTTGAAATTGTGCGATTCCTCTGTTTCCAAGATAGATGCAGGAATGGATGGAGGACCAGCCCAGTGGGAATTGAAGCACTGATGTGTTTAAAATTCCGATAGATCACTGAGAGATGAGCGCTTCCAGGGGGTCTTAATGTTAATATCCAGCCCCCTTTTGTAACCTAATTTTATGTGTAATAATTTGCTCTGCTGCCTTGAGGCTAATCTACTGTCCATCTATTTGGATGCTCAGATTTGGCGTTTCCCCACCCAGCAACACAACAGAGAAAACGCCTGTGTGTTTAAAACCATTTAAGAGCAATAAATGCACACCTTTACGGCAATTATCCTTTGTAGATGATCATTTGTTACGTTATTTCACTCTTTAGTGGCTAAATCGAAGCAATGAGCTCCATCAGCTGTACACCTTTGTTAAAGCTTGTGTGATGGCGACCACTGTGGTATCAGGTAAAAATGATGTCACCCTCCACCATGCGCTTTGTGGGCTTTATCTGTTTGCAATTTTTATTCTTGTGTTCACTTCATTCCCATGTCAACAAGATGACATATTTATATATTTGAGCCAAATTGCCATATTGCTTATTTTACTTAATTGACTGCTGGGAAATGGTGATGTAAGTAGGAAAGATGCCCTAACAACTGGCCATATTGGATAGCCTTTTCCAATCCATTAGATCATCACTGGTGCAATGTTACCCGCAGTTAATTTGATTTCCCCTGTAACTGGTTTGATAATGTATTCCCTTTCATTGCTTTAATCACTTTTTGCTGAATAGCTCTTTTTTTGGACACATCAGTGCTGCTGGACAGATTCGGCTGTTGGTCGAGACAAAAAGGTGTCGCCCGCCATGTCTTTTGGATCAAATGTTGCTGATGTTTGGTATCTAAAATATATTTCATGTGAAATGATTTGCACAGATCTGCCCTGATCTTAACAAATAGAAAGCTTTTTGGATTTTAATATGCTGTTTGATAAATTGACCTATCCATGATTATCAGCAGTTTTACATGTATGTGACACCTGTTAATGGGAAAAAGCACTTAGATTTAAAGCAAGTGGATTGGGATTTCATTAAAAGCTTGATGCTTTATCCTATCTGCTGGATTGCGGTAGTGATGTTTGGGGTGTCATTATTCATTTGTTCAATAATTAATTAATTAATCAGACTAATATTTTTTACAAATGCAATCCTGCATGTACAGTCTCAGATGAGAGCAGTATACATTTTGGTCCTGAAGACCAGCAGTGACAGCTTCAGCGGCCGCTGTTCTTTGTTTCAGGCATATGATGTCATTTGTGGTTACGGAAATGACAAGTTTGCAGTTTAATGTTAAAATTAATATTGCATTGTGTTTATTTATAAAATCTAGATTTTTTTGTGAATGCACTTTTACATTATACATCTGATTGATTTTTTTGGATGTACTAGGGCTGTGTCCATTTAGCTGGTGGTGTGGTGTGCTTAAAAACATCAACTTAAATGACAAAAATTTGTTTTAATCATATTTACATTCGCATCCAGTAACTCGCCGACAAATTAATTTATGACAGCTTGCTTCAAGAGAAGGAGCAAGGGGAAAATCGAAATTATGGGTGGTGGATTTATTTGTCAATCCATTGCTTTGCATTATTTCCCAAAAATTAAAGCAACCAAAATAAGAATGGTAAACTAAATTGTTCTGTGTTAATGTGGTTTGCTGCCATTTTGTGTTTCATCACTTAACTGAGCACCCCACCCCTAATGTAGCTTAATGTGTAACTTTATATATGTAATGAGAAAGAATCTAATTCAGATATTATCTGCTTACTTAATTAGTTTATTAAAACAGGAACCATGGCAGAGAGAATGGAAATTAAAGATCACTGGATGTGAAGATGTTATGATAAAAACAGCCATGTTTTGATTGAATAACAGTATTTTTTAATTGTTGGCTACTAGGGTGGCACTCTATAGGCGTTTCTCGCTGACTGATGTTAATGTATGAATCGGCGTTGATGGTTTCCTTCTCGTCGCATTCGAGCTCAGCCGTTACATTCGCTCTGCACAGTGATGGCAAGCTGGTTCCCATGGCAACACATCCCTACTTCATCCCACCACCTGTTGAGTACAGAAATGAAAAGATTTATGCAACTGGAGGTGGAGAGACGTTTAGTGGCAGCTGTCTGATATGTCTTGATAAGGTCAAAAGATAGGACTGTTAACACCTGAATAATTATTTAAAGGGGACATTCCAGAAGACGTTTTTAAGATATTAAATAAATCTTTGATGTCCCTTGAGTACATATGTGAAGTTTTAGCTCAAAATACCATATAGGTAATTTATTGTGGCATGTTAAAATAGGCACTTTATGGGGCTGAGCAAAAATGCACCGTTTTTGTGTGTATCCCTTTAAATCCAAACGAGCTGCTCAGGTGGGCGGAGTCTCAAGCGCTGGCGCTGTAGTCAGACAGAGCATTTTTAGATTAGATTAAATTTGTTTATTACATCGAGGGAGATTCTCTCACGAAAGAAGTTAGTGAGCGATGTTAAGCATTATATATTTGAACATGTTTAAAAAGTCAATTATCTGTTTTGTGCATACTAAATACATGTTTATCAGCAGATGGGAAACATTGTAGAATAAAAATAAAGACTTTTAGCTCTCATGCTGCTTTTAAACAGGCACAATGATTTTCAGCATGTTACAATAAATTACACGTCCACAAACACTCAGAAGTTTACTTTTTGACCAAACCACACGAGCACATTTAAATGATCTGTAATAAAACAACACGTTTAATGCTTAAACTTTAGAGAAACAGATCAAATGACATGTTTAAGATTAGTGTGTACACATATTGAACACATTCGCGTTTCTGTCAGTCTCTCATCTATTTTGTAACTCCTCATTCATTTGAAACTTCAGAGAAACATTAAACAACATATTTACTTATTGTGTATGATAGTGAATACGCGTTGTTCACTCACTCTGTCTCGTGCAGTGCATTAATCCTCGTCTTCATTCATATAAACTTCAGAGAAACATATTAAACAACATAACTTACTTGAAAGCGAACCGTCGCGTTGCTCTCTCTCTCTCGTTCGTTCGCTCACTCGCTCTCTCTCTCTCTCTCTCTCTCTCTTGCACTAAGGTAACGTTAATCCTTTAGAACGTTAATTCCATCTTTAGAAAGATTATTAAAACTACAAGTTATAAGATTGTAGGCTCCTGTTTGTGTTTGATGGAATACAAACGAGTCGTGCTGTCAGTCATTCTTTCTCTCTGTCTATCGCACTCGTGAGGCCGTTCATGGTTGGATAGCGCAGTTGAAGGGGCGGTATCATTATAATAGGATCCCTTAACTACGTCATGCGGGGAGCGAAATCCGCATGACCTATTTATTCACATGCTTGCAGAGAGAGCCTTACCAAAACAAAGTTACAGGGTTGCTATTTTTCATGTTTTCTGGGTTGGTAGAAGCACTGGGGACCTGATTATAGCACTTAAACATGGAAAAAGTATGATTTTCATGGAATGTCCCCTTTAATGTAAAAAGTAGAGTCGTGTGTAGGGTTGCTAGGGTGACTTAAACATTTTCATTGTGGTGAGAGGATTTATGTGTACATAGACATCGATGCATTTATCCAAAGTGACTTACAGTTCCTCCAAGATATAAATTTTTCATCCTTATCCAGGGAATCGAACCCACAACCTTTGGATGCTAGGTGCAATGCTCTGTCAACTAAGATACAGGATTTACTTGTAATTGGCCAGTGATTAAAGATGAGATCTTTAAGCCCCTACCCTAGACAATCGTCAGTCTTTATTGTTTAATGATTGGTTCTTCAAGTTTCATTTCAATATTAAAAATATCAAGTTTATATTTTCACAGATGGGGGTCACATATGATATCCCATAGGGTGATTCTCATGAAAGCCAGATTTAGAAGGCGTCCAGCATCAGAATTTTTAAAAGGCCCTTGAAGCCAATTCTTTTTTTTGCACTTATAAGATTAATGTCTGAACTTACTATAACATTTATTTTTAGAATATTTAAAAAAATATTTCCTATAGAATTATTTACATTTTTTAGATTATCATTATCAAAAATTATCATTACCGCAATATGATATTACATTAAATATATGCATTTACCTACCCAGTCTCATGTAGATGCGTATAAATAGCACGAAGTGTAAAAATCGTGCAATACATACGCCAGTCCTTCCCATTCACTTAAACGGTGCATCTTTTTTTGTCGTTTTATTTATTGGTTTCTCAATTTTTTCTGTTTTTTAAACCATTTTTGCTTGGGTATAGGGTTATATTTTAGATTTGCTTAATGAGGTTATTTAATATACAGGTTTTTCCATGTTTTTGTCCATATTTAAGCCATGGTCGCTTGGAGTTGGGGTTTGGGTTAGGATGTCATTTTTATATAACAAAAAGATGATCTAACCCTAAACCCAAGCGAAAATGGTAAAAAATAGCAAAAAAAAAGAGAAACCAATAAATGAAACGACAAAAAAAGATGCACCGTTTAAGTGAATGGGAAGGTCTGGCATATCATATGCACGCCAAAGTGGAATTTGGCGTATGTATTGCACGAGTTTTACACTTCGTGCTATTTATACGCAACTCCGTGAGACTGGGTTGGCATTTACAAACTCATGTTTCGGTAATGAGAACTAAAAAGATGTCTACTACGACAAAAAAAATTTAACTTAAGAACTTGTAAGAAAAAATAAGAACTGTTTACCTGGTAGCCATCTTAAGTGTCACAGGCAATTATTTCCCTTCCAACATTTTTATTAAAAATGTTAGTTTCTTGAGGGCTTAAACAATGATTGAAAATTGTTGCGGAGGATGAGAAAATTGGTCTTGGACACATTTATATTCCTTATTATTATCTCTACATTTACCAATGATCACCAAATACTACATGTTTCTTTACTGTAAATGTTTATAGTATAACATGCATTGAAGCTTTTTATTTTTTAGATTTTTTAATTATAAATATTTCCATGTGAAAGAACGCAAATCCAGTCATGGACACGTTGCGGTAATGAAAATTTCCCCTTAAATGCGGAAAAAACAACAAAATTGTTTTGTATGATGTCATTTGAAATCATGTGCAAAATAGGACATGAAGAGATGTTTGTAACTGTATGCTTCTTATTTTGATAACATTTACTTTTTTTATCAACATGTTTCATGATACCTCATAAGTCTAATTTCACGAGAATCACCCCATAGTTTTATTGGATCTGACTTCTTAACAAAACACGATATAATAGTAGGTGACAGAAAAAAGTCAAACAAGGCTATTCTAGTAGTAGCTGTTTACACTGAGGTCCTGTAGTTGCACAGACAGCCATTAGAAAAGCATCTGAGCTCCAGACGACCTGTCACTGCTCATAGACATCCAGCCTTGATGTCTGAAAGGTTCACAAACACTTCAGCATTCATGCAGCTGAGACCTACAGCCATCTCCCTCCACAACCGTCCTGGCCACTATATAAAACACTACCCCCCCTTCAGGTCTGTAATGGGGTGCTTGAAAGAAAAGGGGTAACCAAGTATTACATAACAAGATTTGACCGTCTAATAGAAAAGGGGAAACACAAGGACTCATTTGTGTCTGTTCAGGCTGCACTGTGCCCATTGCCCCGGTTTTGCACTTTTGTAATGCGTCCTGTCTATGAGACGCATTATATAGTATAGAGATCTTGGATAATGCCGCGGCCATAAAGATCTGACCCTGATCCGAGTATTTAATCCACACAATCTATAGCCATTCTCTGTATTTTACGGAATTAATCCTAACTAGTGGAAAGGAGATATGTCTCGAAACGAAAGTGTGCAGTTTCAAAACCCCTGGTCTTGATTAGGTTACAGGCGAGTATCCGTGACACACATTCGCTAATGGTTGAAAATCGATTTACGTGCATTTACTGTTATCTCTTATGAATGTCAGGTCTTTGGTTTCTCATTCACGCCGGTTAGATTAACGTTTCTGCATGAGTCTCAATAAAACATCATTATGCAATTTACCACATCCTCTAAACAGCAAACATCATTACACTGCTTAAACAAAAGCTTTATTACTTAGCATTTTGTTGTTTTCCTAATGGTGTAAAACACTTTCTTTTAACGCAAATAGATGTGTCATGATTTTTAATTACTCATCTGTTTTTTATGTAGTCCCACACAATTAGACTGATGTTTTATGAGTCATTATACTTGTAACATTAAAATCAACACAGCATTCTTTTTTTGTCCGTTCACATTTTGGTAAAGACATGCAGATGCTGAAGACAAAATTTCAGATTTATTTGTTTTTTGTCTCTATTTCTCTTTCTGTTCACATGAGACTTTCTGGTTTCGTTTATCTTCATTTAACCTTCTAAAGTGGGAGGAAGCACGTAAAGGGATAGTTCACCCAAAAATCGTCATTCACCGACTCTTATGTTGTTATAAACCTGTACAGTTTTCTTTTTTCTGATGAACACAAAGGAAGATATTTTGAGGATATTTGTAACCGAACTGATCAGAGGCCTCATTGACTTCCATAGCAGGAAAAAGAATACTATGGAAGTCAATGGGGCCTCTGATGGGTCTCATTAATGCAATTATCTAATCAATTCAATTGAATCTAATGATTCAAGCTGATAGAAGAGCAACTTTGACTGAAATAACCACTCGTTACAACCGAGGTGTGCAGCAAAGCATTTGTGAAGCCACAACACGCACAACCTTGAGGCGGATGGGCTACAACAACAGAAGACCCCACCGGGTACCACTAATCTCCACTATAAATAGGAAAAAGAGGATACAATTTGCACGACCTCACCAAAATTGGACATTTGAAGACTAGAAAAATGTTTCCTGGTCTGATGAGTCTCGATTTCTGTTGAGACATTCAGATGGTAGAGTCAGAATTTGGCGTACACAGAATGAGAACATGGATTCATCATGCCTTGTTATCACTGTGCAGGCTGGTTGTGGTGGTGTAATGGTCTTGGGGATGTTTTCTTGGCACACTTTAGGCCCCTTAGTGCCAATTGGGCATTGTTTATATGCCACGGCCTACCTGAGCATTGTTTCTGACCATGTCCATCCCTTTATGACCACCATGTACTCATCCTCTGATGGCTACTTCCAGCAGGATAATGCACCATGTCACAAAGCTCAAATCATTTCAAATTGGGTTCTTGAACATGACAATGAGTTCACTGTACTAAAATGGCCCCCACAGTCACCAGATCTCAACCCAATAGAGCATCTTTGGGATGTGGTGGAACGGGAGCTTCGTGCACTGGATGTGCATCCCACAAATCTCCATCAACTGCAAGATGCTATCCTATGAACATGGGCCAACATTTCTAAAGAATGCTTTCAGCACCTTGTTGAATCAATGCCACGTAGAATTAAGGCAGTTCTGAAGGCAAAAGGGGGTCAAACACAGTATTAGTATGATGTTCCTAATAATCCTTTAGGTGAGTGTATATATATTTTTTTCTTTTGGTGAACTATCCCTTTAACTATCCCTCTTTATTTTCTGTTTTATTTACATTTATGCATTTGGCAGAGGCTTTTATCCAAAGTGACATTTTGTTTTACTCAGTATATGTTTCCTGGGCCTGGGTTCGGACCCAAGACCTTTTACACTTATAACACAACCTTCTACCACTTATTTGTTATAAAAAGTGTACTTTAAATAATCAAATAATCTTTTACCTAAACTAATTGCTCTGACAGGCTGTGTTCCAAAGTGCTAGACATTTTACATCAAATGATTTTGAAAGAGCTTGTGCTGCTTGTTGATTTAAAGGTACAAATCTTTTTACCACTTAGTACCCGCCCTCCTTGTGTGTGTGGCGTGTTTATGCATTAGAGAATAGATTTACATCTGTTTGAAAGTCACATTCATCTCTCACGAAAGCAGATGTAAATGCTCAGTTTTAGTCTTGCAAACGTCATGTGTTATCATAGCAGAGCTCTATCAGGTTCATTATTCTCAGAAATGTAACAGAAATATTGCATTAGTGATTCCCATTCACTAATAAAACCCAGACCGAGCACATCTGGCCATTTTTGGGAACCTGGAGTGACTCCAAAGATGCCAAAAGAGACGCCAGAACGCTTCAGTCTCCACTGTCACATGTAACGTCTCGGGTCACATTCACTTTGCTTTTTATCAATGTTATGAGAAGAAACACAGACGTGCATGTGTTCTGACAATACTGAAGGTTTTACTGTCAGATAATGATACAGGAGAATGAACACAAGACAGGCATCATTAGAGCTTTAGTCGGAGGCTGTCATGTTAGTTTGCGTACAGCTACAGGCTAACAGGAAAGCTGCTACCCAGATGCTGTGTTTTAAAGCGTGCTGGTGGCTGGGCACATATTCTAAAAGTGCCAATGCCGTTCCAAAAATACACACGTTATTTCCTGTGGCAGAAGCCGCAACACGTTTCTTCATATTTCTTTCTTTTCTAAAGTATTAAAGCAATTGCGAAATGTCACACATGTTCTTGTCTGTTATAAATTAATAAAATGAGACTCTCGAATAAAACATCAGAAGAGTAAATTGAGTTGGAGTTTGGTTACAAGCAGGGGCACGGAAAGATGTTTTAGGGTGGGGAGCTGTGTGTATGGCGGTAACCAGCTATGATGTCACAGAGGTCCGGACCACTATATATCTCTAATATCCTCTGAGAAATAAAGGGACACTCCACTTTCTTTGAAAATATGCTTATCTTCCAGCTCCCCTAGAGTTAATTATTTGATTTTCACTGTTTTGGAATCCATTCAGCTCATCTCTGGGTCTGGTGCTAGCATAGCTTAGCATAATCCATTGAATCTGATTAGACCATTAGCATTGTGCTAAAAAATAACCAAAGTTTGGATATTTTTCCTATTTAAAATTTGACTCTTCTGTAGTTACATCGTTTACTAAGATCAACAGAAAATTTTAATTTTTTAGGATTTTATAGGCAGATATGGCTAGGAACTATACTTTCATTTTGGCGTAAAAATCAAGGACTTTGCTGCTATAACATGGCTGCAGCAGGCGTAGTGATATTACGCACTGCCGAAAAATGTCCCCTGCTATTGAAAGTTACTAAGGGAACTATTTTTAGCTGCTGCGTAATATCATATTAAGCCTCCTGCAGCCATGTTACAGCAGCAAAGTCCTTGATTATTACGCCAGAATGAGAGTATAGTTCCTAGACATATCTGCCTAGAAAATCGCAACTTTTAATTTTCTGTCGGTCTTGGTACACGATGTGACTACAGAAGAGTCAAGTTTTAAATAGAAAAAATATCGAGACTCTTTGGTTAATTTTTTTGCGCGATGCTAATGGTCTAGTCGGATTCAATGGATTATGCTAAGCTATGCTAAAAGTGTAGCGCCAGACCCGGAGATCAGCTGAATGGATGGAAAATGGTAAAAATCAAATGTTTAACTCTAGGGGAGCTAGAAAATTAGCATATTTTCAAAAAAGTGGAGTGTCCCTTATTATACTTAGTTTAAACTCTTCCTCGGAGTGTGTGTGTGTATGTATAAATTTACTATAGTCTCTCCTTTTGAACTGTGCCTGAGCCCAAGTGAACCGCGCTCAAGCCTGCCAGGGCGCGATTAACCAACATTACAGAGCGATCACAGTAGTCAAACGAACCAGGTTTTGGGGGTCAAGTGCACCCGGGAGCAGTTTGGTTTAAGAAGTGTGAGTGTGCCCTAAGTAACCCTACCCAAAAAATACTTTCATTACTACTAAACACTCTTTGGACACTTTATTTCCATTTTTCGAACTTTTTCTTAATGTAAATTTAAATAAACCAAAATTTATGTGGCATTTACAATCCTGTGAAATTAGGGGGTGCTACTGCACCCCTACTTACCCCGATTGTCATGTTAAACCTCTTTCAAACAGCATGTTGATCCCAGAAAATTGCCATAAAATAGCCTTTTGTGTGAATGAAGACATGTCCTGGAATTAATCCTGTGATCACTCCCAGAATGGGGACCTAGTACATTGCCGTAACATTTCCAGAATGCGTCTCAGTGTTTCGTTGAGTGATCCTAACTGTAATCTGCTCCTTTTAACAGGTAACTTTTTGTTGGGAAATGAAACCGAAGTGGATATTGCTGTTAACGTGACCTCCTTGCCAACTGAAGCTCCAGAAGAGAAGATAATTGAGGTATCACCGTCCATCAGAGCCACGGTCCTACCTCTTCCCACCGAACAAAAGCACAAAGAAGAAGAAGCCAGTGGTATGATAGAGGAGGTCTTTTTACCGAGTACCGTTATCATTGAGGTTCCCACGACCACCTTTGCAGCCCCAGCGATCGTCCCCGACTCTGCTGAGAACGACCAATTGTTAATCCCTTCAATTATGGATAAAGACGAACCGGAGGAGGAAGTTGACGACGAACTCCGACCCTTGACTACGCAGCCACCCTGGCAGGACCCTAAAGTAGACGAGGAGACCACCGTGTTTGACCTTGATCATACAGATTTTAAATTTCCTACAGTCCCCCCCACTACTTCACCTCCTCCTTCCCCTTCTGAAGTCACTGTAGGTTTCTTTGACCATGATTCCCGCCGCAGGAACCTGGACCCAACGTCTGTGACACTTCCTGAGCTTCAGGGACGTGAAGCCACCTCCTGGGCCATGGCAGATAATTACGACTACAACACGTCCCCCGCTTCAGAAGATTATCCCTACACTAGCACTACTGAAACTTACGAAGATTACTTTCCCACCACCACCCCACCCAAGCCTCTCCCTCCACAATTTTCCAACCCAGATAAAACGCTGGTCAAAGTTGCCACTGTGGAAGAGAACCCACGTGTTCCCTCTAGCGCTTCTGAGTCCAGTAATGGCTGTCGGCAGGGTTTCATCCGGATCAACGACACCTGCAGGTCTCCGTGTGACCTGAAGGCCAACTACTGCTTCAATGGTGGCCAGTGTTACAGCCTGGATGGAGCTCAGGTGTTGTGCAGGTAAGCTTTTAGAGTAACACTAGCAGTCAATGAAACTTACGCTGCATGCAAAATCGCCTACTTTCTTACTGTTACCCGGGATCACAAAACCAGTCATAAGTCGCTCTGGTATATTTGTAGCAATAGTCAACAATACGTTGTATGAGTTAAAATTAAGGATTTTATGCCAAAAATCATTAGGGGATTGTGGTGGAAACCATAACTACTGACATTCTGCATGTCTTTCAATAGCTGGTGTTTCCAGTTATTTTCTCTGTGACTGTTAACTATCTACAAAAGTTATTTTGCATTAGACATAGGAGTATATGTGCTAGACAGAGAGTCCTAACTTGCTAATTAAAATATAGGTCAGACAGTTCTCAACAAGTTGCTAATAACTACTTTCTCATGCTCCTTATAAAAAAGATTAATAAATATAAAAGAATAAAAATATAGAAGAATAAAAATCAATTAGAAAATTCCCATCACAGTATTAAGTAAAGATCATGTTCCATGAACATATTTTGTACATTTCTTGCCGTAAATATATCAAAACTTGCTAGGACTTCATTTGGACAACTTTAAAGTCGATTTTCTCAATTTTTCTTCATTTTTTTTCTCAAAATAGTTGTATCTCAACAAATGAAGAGTTTGGTTCCAAAACGCGATAAACGCCATTTTAAAAAAAGAGTTACCGCCAAAATCTGTATTGTATCAGGGCAGTATTAAAAAGTTAATTCACAAAGTCCAATATCTGCCGTGTTATTCTGTCATCTTTTCTCCCTTTTTTCCCAAAACGCGATAATCCTCCTTTTCTGCAGAATGCAATAAATCCGCTCAACAAATCATTCCATTCCATGCATTGTAAACAACAATCGTGGCGTCTTGAATTTACGGAATCCTAGTTTTTCTCATATTGTACTTCGTGATCAACAAATAAAGAAAAACAAAATAATACTTTGATGGCGTTGCTAAACCTGTGGTGATTTTCTGTGATGGGAAAGAAAAAAGATCAAAATCTTACGCAAGGCACTCGGGAGACGGCAAAAGGCCGGTTGCTTGTTCTCCCGACAGCATCAAGCTTCTGTCATGCTAAGACATCGACCCCAGAGGATCTTATGAAAAACTTTCCATTATTTTACGCGAAGCCAACAAAAATCGAGCAGGACCTAAACCTTTTTTAGCTGATCGCTGTCAACTTGTCATGGATTTATTGCATTTTGTGGACAAAATAATCAGTTTTTATAACAAATCTTTGAAAATCAAATTATGAATTTTAATTTTTTAAAATGTTGTTATAACTTAAAGATGTTATGTGAAAGTAACAGAAAATAGTAGTTTTCATCTTGTCACTTTCTTGTATAGAAAACACGTTTTTACCGAAATTAGTCAAAATGGATTTATTGCGTTTTGGAACCAAACTCTTCAAATATTGTCCTATCCTAACAAACCATACTTTCAGATCTCAATTCAGAAAATTGACCCTTATGACTGGTTTTATGGTTCAGGGTCACATATAGTATAAGCGAAAATCAGCAAGATGAATAGTGTGTCCGAATTCATAGTATTCGAAAAACGATAGACGGAAAGTACTCGGATGTACCTACTGCTTTTGGCAAATTTAAGTGAGTTTATGCAAAGATATTTAATAGTAACAAGATGTGCCACTGGTATTGAATGAATTGGGGAGATCATAACAGTCAGAATGGCCGCTCTAGTCCCGCCTCCCAGTAAAAAGAGCCAATCGTCAATCGGAATTCTTTGCATGAGGGACTTTGCACATGCACAAAATCGACAGGTATTGTTTCTCTTATTCTAACAAGACATGGGAGGCATTGCAAATATGGCGGCGGAGTGACGCAACTTTCTACAAGATCCCCTATGGTCCAATTCATGATTTTTCATTTTCTTTGGTGTGTAGGTGTGTATTAGTACATGTAAACGATATGCAAAATGTACAGACCCCAAAGTAAACAATGATGCGAGTTATCATCTCTAACGTAAATCTCTTTTCTTTGACTACAACAAACAAACGGATTGTAGGCAACGGTTTACTTCCTGGGATTGGTGATGTAGTAAAGACCGACATTATCATAATTCCTCCCGCTCGGACTCACAGCCTATAAATTAACTCCTGTTAGCATTGCATTGTGCGCAAATCTTTCAAACATTGTAAGGAGTGTCACATTTCCGTCTGACGTCAGAGGTATTCAGGCCAATTACAACGTTCAGGTTAGCTGGTCAATCCGGGACAGTTTTATACAAAAACTGTGCGTTTCAGAAAGAAAGGGAAATCTGGAGCTACAAAAATGTATGGTAAGGAAAAATGTGTTTTTAGCCATAAACCACGCAAACACATTGTATACCAAATACACAAAATAGCATTGTTTTTTTAGCAATGAATTAGGTGCTCTTTAAATGGATTTGGTTTATGCCTAAAATAAGAAAACATATATGTCAATGGGGTTCGAAAAATTAATTTAAATTGAGTTTATGCACCCGAATGTATGCAATGTTTGTAACAACACAGTTTTTGAGCACCCTTGACTTCCATAGTATTTTTCCAATGGAAGTAAATGTTGCAAATATATTTATTACAAATATCTTGCTTTGTGTTTAATAGAACAAAAAATTTTGCAAGTTTGGAACAACGTGAGGGTAAATAATAAAAATATTTAATTTTGGGTGAACTATCCCTTTAAGTATTTAAGGCAAGTTTATTTTTCTTACTCAATTTTCTTACCCCAGTGCAAAACATCTCATGCCATTTTGCTTTGGTGTGTTGTTTGAAGAATGTTTAGAAATCATTTGTTGATAATCAGTGTTTTCTGTGGATCCTTTTAACCTTTTGGGCCAGTTAGCAACCACCTGAAACACAGCAATGGCCTAGTACCCATCCAGAACACCCTAGCAAGTGCTTTATACACACTCAAAACAACTTAGCAACTGCATAGCAACACGGCATCGACCAGCATCAAAGGCAAAACCCTCACACAATGACAGTCCGAGTGCTGCACAGCAGAAAGCCGCACATGTTTTTCTCAGTTCTTTACGAGCAGAGTTTATTAGGAAACTTCCCTCTCGCTGCCAGATTATTTTAAACTGTTTTTGCCCAAGCATGTGACCCACATTTGCACTAGTTTCAAGTTTACGTGCTTGGACCTTGTTTTGTTTTCATTTGTCTTGCATTATGACAATGAGGGTGTCTTTTACTGTACAAAAATATTATGAAGGAGTTTAATTTAGAAGAATGATAGTAACATTGTCCATCAGACCATTAAAAATAATCTATCTACTGCAAAAGTATTTATCATCAGTAACTGCTATACAATATTCCTTTTTAAAGAGGTCAAAGTGAGGATTATGAAAAAAAGCTAAGATAAGTACATGAAGATGTGATTTGTAAGGACAGTTTAGGTTGTTTTGGGGGTGGTAGACGTTTTAGACTAAAGCTTCCTGAAAATGTGTTTATCCACATTTTTTACATAATAAATTAGCAGGTTTTGGCAGGGTAGACCTGTCTTATCTAATACAGAGATTAAACTCTTAAAATACTTCCCCCTAAGGGTTTTAGTGGTGCATGAATGGGAAAATGAACAGGCACCTTGTCTATATCCATTCAATGCACCAGAGGTTGTAATTCACATTGTGATCATGACCTCAGGGCTTCCTCCAGGCCTGCCTGTGACTATTAACAACCTTTAAAAGGCTATCAATTTCTGGCCCATCCCTCTTTTTAGATCAGGGCAATAGCTCTGGCTTTGACCCCAGCCGGACTACACCAGTCCAGAGGTTACGGTTTGCAATAAATTCTCAAATGTGCTCATATCCATTCTGATATACTTTTAAAGTTGTTGCTCGGGAATTTGTCTTTCATAGATCAAGAGAAATTGTAGAGTTCAAAAAGTCTTTTATGAAAAATAAATAATTGACACATGAGACAGTTGTTGGCTTTCATGAAGAGCGAAGAGATATAAAATGAATGTGGATAACATAGATCTGATCTTTTGAATGAAACCCTTTTTGCAGAGTTTAGTGCATTGTCAGAAAAAAAAGTGTGAGAAAATGGTCCCAAGTTGTCACTGGGGCAGTACCCTGAAAAATTTCCTAATGTGTAGGTACAGATATGCATACATTTGGTACCTCTGAGGTACTAATATGTGACCCTGGACCACAAAACCAGTCATAAGTCGCACAGGTATATAGCAATAGCCAATAATACATCAAATTATTTTTTGCTTTTGCCAATAATCATTACGATATTAAGTAAAGATCATGTTCCATGAAGATATTTTGTCCATTTCCTACCATAAATATATAGAAAATGTATTTATCATTAGTATTTTGTGTTGCTAAGGACTTGTCAATATTTATATTTTTTGCACATTCGGATTCCAGATTTCAAATAGTTGTATCTCAACCAAATATTTTTCTTTCCTAACAAACCATAAATAAATGAAAAGCTTATTTATTTATTTATTTGATGCATAAATCTCATGGTCTAGGGTCACTTTTTAAAAGCGTATCGCCCCAGTGACAGCTATGGTCCATTTTTTGACTTTTTTTGTAAAAAGGAGCAGTGTTAATGTCTTATGTAAACTCTACAGGAGATACATGTAAGATTATAAGAATAAATCGAGCCGTGCTATTGGACAGTTACAAAAAAATCTTCAGTTTCTTTCAAATTAATTTCATTGCTGTATTAAGATATTTTTAAAATCTTACATACATTTTTCTTATAGCTTGTCTAACAGTCCTAAGTGATATATTAAAATGATTCATTATTTTCATAAAATAATATCATCATAATCAGAAAAAAATACCAAAGCTGTCAATTTCAAAAAGTGCACATTTAACCCTAAATGGTGCATATTTGTAACTCAATGTACATTTTAGTACCTCACAGGTTGATACTGGTACCTCAGGTACATTTTACCTTTGTAAAGGGTAATGTCACAGTGACAGCTTTTGTACCATTTTTTCTAATAAATGGGCACTAGTAAATGATCTTGCTAAAAATGTGGCTTATTGTTTTACCCAGTTTCACGGAGATGCGTATAAATAGCACAAAGTGTGAAAACTTGTGCAATACATACACCAAATTCCAATTTTGCTTGCATATGATACCCCATTCCTTCCCGTTCACTTAATACGGCGCATCTCTTTGTGTCGTTTTATCTATTGGTTCCTCAATTTTTTAAACCATTTTCGCTTGGGTTTGGGGTTAGATTTGGCATTTGCTTTAGGATGTCATTTAATATATAGGTTTCTTCATGTTTTTGTCTTTTTAACCATGGTCGCTTGGAGTTGGGGTTAGAACTGGGGTTTGGGATAGGATGTTATTTTATATAACAAAGTTGCTCTAACCCAAACCCAAGCGACAATGGTAAAAAAAACTGGAAAAAAATTGAGAAACCAATACTTAAAACATAAAAAGATGTGCCGTATTAAAGAGCACCTATTTCATTGCTAAAAAACAACGTTATTTTGTGTATTTGGTATAATGCAATGTGTTTGTGTGGTTTATGGTTAAAAAACACATTGTTTTACACATACTTTGCCTTTTTGTAGGTCAAAGTTTCACTCTCTTCCTGAAACGCACAGATTTAAAAAGTGTCCCTGATTGGCCAGCTAATCTGTACGTTGTGATTGGTCTGAATACGTCTGATGTAAGCTGGAAATGTGACACTCCTTACCATGTTTGAAAGATTCACGCATAATGCAATGCTAACTGGAGTTAACTTACAGGCTGTGAGTCCGAATCGGGAGGAATTAAGATAATGTCAGTGTTGTCTACATCACCAATCCCAGGAAGTAAACTGTTGCCTACAATCTGTGTATTTTTTGTAGTCCAAGAAAAGAATTTTACGTCGGAGAAAATAACTGGCGTTATCGTTAACTTTGGGGTATGTACCTTTTGCATATAATTAGCATTACTAGTACACACCTACACACCAATGGAAATATAATTGTGAATTGCATCATTGGTGCTTTTTAAGTAAACGAGAAGGACTGGCATATCATATGCACGCAAAATTGGAATTTGGCGTATGTATTGCACGAGTTTTCACACTTCACATTCACATTTTTACAGTAATTATAATTCAGTATTAAGTATTCAGCAATTATTGCTTCTCTGGGCCTTTTTTTTTGGATACAATCACCTGCCAAATGCCATAAATGTAACCCTCTGAAGATTCAAATGTATCACAGTGCACGCAATGCAAACAGATGCCCTACCCGAAACCTCTCCTTTGGGGCTGATTAACCCTCCTCACTCCCCAAATCAGACCTGGTTAAAGTGGGTCAGTAGAACTCTGGGCAGCTGTGTCTCATGTTGGCTTTGTTTACATGAGGCTCATCTCAACACACTGATTTATTCACTGCTGTGATCTTATTAATAGGATGAATGTTAAGGGCTCAGACATCTTTTCGTAGGATTGTCCCCACCCCCCATGCACATGCACTTTTAGTGATTTGTCTAGATCTGCCTGTGTGTGGACAGAAGACAGCTGGGCTTTCTGTAAAAAACTTTTTTTACCAGAGATTTAATAAAAGAGAGCATTTTTGTTATTGCTCAGAGGTGGCTCTTTAAAATGCTTAGCAGATTTAATATTGTGAATTGTTACATTTAAGTATCAACTTTGTCTCGGATGTTAGAAACAATTGAATATTTGTTCTGTTAATAATTTTATGAGAAAATGTTTAACTTGAACGTCTTGACAAATCTGATTACGTATTGTTGAGACATTACTTGGGTTTTTTTCTAATATGAAGATGGAGACCTTTTTTACTCCATTTACTCTAAAGGTGTTCTTAATACTATGCAGCCGAAACAAACAATTAAGATATTAACTACAATCTCAGAATTCTTCTTTCCTTTTTCCTTTTCTTTTCTGGTGTTTGTCATTCACTCGGACATGAAAAACAAATGCGTAATTTTGGAGGAATTTAATGTTTGACGAAAAACATGCCGGTGTGAGTCAGAGTTCTCTGTTCTCAGCATGGAAACAGATGAAAGCAATACAGTGTGTTTTTATGTTTGTGTATTCAGATAATTTAATATACAGGCAAAATCTATTTACTGTATGTGTCAATTTGTATATGGCATGAAACATAACCGATGTTTAGATCTCGAAATTTTGTTGCAACGAGATCTCATTCCAACCTCCCATGCAAATCCCTCTGGCACACAGGGCGTGTGGAGCCACTTTACACTCATTTACTGTGAAACTTGGAGTAAACCAAATGTAGACTTTAATCTTATCAGACAAAATTAGATTCATCCTGGACGTCCCACTGAAAATCCAACTTTTTTTCCATTGAACTGTGTCTTTAGCTCAGAGATGGGATATGGTTCTATTGAAAGAGATTTAAAAAGATGATTAAAGAAATGATCCAAGCTAATTTCCAAATATTTGTGACGTATTGTCAGTTTCCAAAAATTTTTACTCGTGCCTTAGTAGCAAACATACAAGCTTTAAAAACCTCCAGTATATTGGTGATACCCATCCTGTCCCAAATGCTATAGATAGAGCTTTACATATATAGAGCCCACAACATTTGTAAAAAAAGATGGACGACGTGTCTCCATAGACTTCAAAAGTAAAAAAAGGAAACCAAAATATCTCAAAAATGGCGGCTGACATATTGCCCCCGATGACTTCATTTGGAGCCAGAGTCTGTGTAGTAGTGATCGTGAAATGGAGCTGTCCATCAAGGCCCTGCTTGTTTCCCTTTTGACTCACAATTACACACATCAAGTCTTCACACCCCTTTTAATTAGTCTTTAATAAGTAACTTAAACCAAACTAATTAGAATAACAAACACTTAAAAGTACTTAAAGGAATATTAAATTTTCTTAAAAAAAATCCAGATAATTTACTCACCACCATGTCATCCAAAATGTTGATGTCTTTCTTTGTTCAGTCGAGAAGAAATTATGTTTTTTGAGGAAAACATTGCAGGATTTTTCTAATTTTAATGGACTTTAATAGACACCAACACTTAACTCAACACGTAACAGTTTTTTTCAACGGAGTTTCAAAGGACTATAAACGATCCCAAACGAGGCATAAGGGTCTTATCTAGCGAAACGATTGTCATTTTTGACAAGAAAAATAAAAAATATGCTCTTTTAAACCACAATGACCTAACGTAAATGCGTAGTGACGTAGGGAGGTCACGTGTTGCGGAGTTTCGCGTTCGTCCTCTGTGACCTCTTGACGTCATGACGTATTGCATGGGGTCACGCTGACGCATCACGACCGGATCTAGACCAGAAGTTGTGGTTTAAAAGTGCATATTTTTTATTTTTCTTGTCGAAAATGACAATCGTTTCGCTAGATAAGACCCTTATGCCTCTTTTGGGATCGTTTATAGTCCTTTGATATACTCCGTTGAAAAAAACTGTTAAGTGTTGAGTTAAGTATTAAATGTTGGGCTCTATTAAAGTACATTAAAATGAGAAAAATCCTGCAATGTTTTCCTCGGGAAACATAGTTTCTTCTCGACTGAACAAGGAGAGACATCGACATTTTGGATGACATGGTGGTGAGTAAGTTATCTGGATTTTTCTTTTGAGAAAATGGAATATTCCTTTAAACATGCTAAAAATAACAACTAATGTTGGGAAAAATGTATTTGAAGTGTACATTAGTTTAGGGACAACACACTAAATGCGTTGTCCCAGAATCCACACATCTGTCTTATTATTGAAATAAGGGGAGAGGTGGGCCATTTGTGGTGGTTGCCTAGCAATATAAAAAAAATTCCAGGCGCGTCCGCACCACATCGAGTTAAAAACATCTCAACTTTTCCGAATGCCGCAAACGCAAGGTCATGTGACAAGAATCAACCAACAGTGGCGTTTTCCGTGCGGTTTTAGACGTGAAATGTGAACCGTCCCTAAAGTGATAAAAAAGGCAGTGTGGTTCCACGAGATTAAAACGCGTTTGTAGTAATTGGCCCCTTAGAGTGTAGTTTGATTTTTAAGTTTGGCTCACATCCCATTCATTTACACAGAGAGGGCAGGGTTTATGACCAGGGGGTGATCAAAATGTTTTGGCTATACTTTTCAGCATCTGCGTGGTATGCCTGTTTAAAACTAAGATTAGTAAATGATTTTCTTACAGATGGACATAAAGCATTGTTGTGACAGACAAAGTAGGCCATGATTAGATCGGTCCTAATCCAGTCTCGATCCTTCTCAGCCCCTGGCTTATTACTATCAGGGGTCTTCAAGTGTGTCGATTCTCAATCTGGGGATCACCCTTCCACCATCACAGGGGAGTTGCATCCTCTCTAAATAATCTGTAGCCCAGCCAGTTATTGATGGTTGCACTATACTGAATAAAAATATGATATGCAATAACTTGCTTAATGATACAGTATATGGTATGCGGTACAATAATGCTTAAAGGAATAGTCTACTCATTTTCAATATTAAAATATGTTATTACCTTAACTAAGAATTGTTGATACATCCCTCTATCATCTGTGTGCGTGCACGTAAGCGCTGGAGCGCGCTACGACGCTTCAATAGCATTTAGCTTAGCCCCATTCATTCAATGGTACCATTCAGAGATAAAGTTAGAAGTGACCAAACACATCAACGTTTTTCCTATTTAAGACGAGTAGTTATACGAGCAAGTTTGGTGGTACAAAATAAAACGTAGCGCTTTTCTAAGCGGATTTAAAAGAGGAACTATATTTTATGGCGTAATAGCACTTTTGGGAGTACTTCGACTCGCCTGAAAAGTCCGCTCCGCTTCTCCCTCTCATAATGGGAGAGGGAGGGTGTTACTGCGCCGGGTCGAAGTACTCACAAAAGTGCTATTACGCCATAAAATATAGTTCCTCTTTTAAATCCGCTTAGAAAAGCGCTACGTTTTATTTTGTACCACCAAACTTGCTCGTATAACTACTCGTCTTAAATAGGAAAAACGTTGATGTGTTTGGTCACTTCTAACTTTATCTCTAAATGGCTATCGAAGCGTCGCAGCGCGCTCCAGCGCTTACGTGCACGCACACAGATGATAGAGGGATGTATCAACAATTCTTAGTTAAGGTAATAACATATTTTAATATTGAAAATGAGTAGACTATTCCTTTAAAGTTTGTCAAATCAATTTGAATAAAAAAACTGAAAATGAAATCTGCATTGCCCTGAAAATTGAACTATGCATAACTTTTTGAAGTATTCAAATCTTTCAGTTATTGCAAACTAGGGGTGCACCCATATATCGGCCGATTATGCTTGCTATGCTTCTCAATGAATTACGGTGAAATGCTGCTACATTCAAAAGCCAGAGGGCGCTCTCATGCAGAAGATCAATGTGACCGGCTGCGCGATTCAGAATAGTTATCGGCCTCGTATATTAGTGTATATCGGCATTTATCGGTGCACCCCTATTGCAAACCATTGCGGTATGTTTTTAACGGTATGCATGCACATTTACGGTATTCCCAATGGGCAACCTTCCGGTTTCTCTTGTGAAGGCAACACGGAAGTGATTTAAACTGCAATTAACCGACTGGCCGCTACAGACTGGCTCCAAAAGGGAGTCAATCCCATAGACCCCCCCCCATCTTAAAATGCTCAACTTTACAGCAAAAATAAAAATGTTTACAGCCTGGTACAAAAAGTCATTTTGGTCTATATATAGCAAATTGTTCCCTTCATGACAACTGTGAGGGGGCTAAATCTTTTTGTAACTTTTTATAAATCCGTTTAAATTATATTAAGCCTTAAAGTCACTAACGTCGAGCTAGGCAGGCATGATTTTAGCAACCAGGCACCTCGACTTCACCCACGTTTCATCTCTTTGCCTGTTTTCAGTTATCAGTGAGTGACGCGCTGTGACGTGCTGCCAAGATGGCGAAGGTAGGCTTTGACATCTTTGAGCTTCAAAAATGCTCTTCAAAAACTTACGGGTGACATTACAGACACTATGTCCATATTTTATACAGTCTATGGATATTCTGTGATTTCGGTATATCTTGCAGCCCTATTGACATTACGGACACTACGTCCATATTTTATACCGTTTATGGATATTCCGTGATTTCGGTATATTCCATGATTTTGTGATTTCGGTGAGCACAGTGATAAACCTGAGGCTTCGAGTTAATGTGCTTGGCATTTGGATAGGCTCAGTTTGACAATGTGGACTAACACTTCATTAAAGGACACTGAACTTTTATATGTTTTAGGAGCGAGACCTGTGCTTGAGGTGAGATTTGGTCTTAAGAGATCTAAAGAGATGATGGAAGTGTCATCATGTCATCTGTTTCAACTACTGCCTGCTACTGCTCAGATGGCGCTGTTTGGCATCCATCCATCTCAAAACCCAATCCCCTAAATAACACACACACACATGTGCACTTATACACACAAACACAGGCTTAGCGTGACCATCTGTCCACATGCCAGATTCATAAACTGTCCATATTTCAAAACAGAGGTTAACGGCACAGATTCAACCCTCAAGCCAGTGAAACCACCCAGATTCAGTCTAAATATATGCAAAACTGATGTGTCTTACAGCAGATGTGAATTTCTAAAAACAAACATGCAAACCCACCTAACCAGTCAGTTACCAAACCATTTTTTAGGGTGCTTTTGAATATATTTTTGAAGTTTGAAAGCTTTCCCTATAAAATTATGGGTTGTATTAACCCATGGATGGGTAAGATATGGACAAACCCAACTGCTGGGTTAAATGAACCTGGAAAAGGTCCATATCTGACCCCAACCATGCACAACCCAGCATTTTAGGTTAAAGCAACCCAGATTAAGTTAAACTCAGCGGTTGGGTTTATCCATATTTTAATCCATATTTTACCCATCCATATTTTAAAACAAAGCAGCGTTCTTACTGTGTATCCATTATATAATCGCATAGAAAGGAACAAAACAGATATTCAAATTTCTTCTTGTGTGTTCGACGTTAGAAAAAATATATTGTTTAGAAGAACTACATAGCAGTAAATGTTATAAATGATGATTTGTGTTCAGTGCTGTAGGCTCTGTATGTGGAGAAAGTTCACGTTAAATGTGACAGATTGCATTACAGATTTATCTTCAGATTTGTTTAGAAGGGCTCACGACCCAGAGAGGCAGCTATGAACAGAAGTGGGTGGAGAAAAGAGAAAGATAAACGGATACAAAACAAGAAAGATGGAAAGACTGGAATTGAAAACCCCCTGAAAGGAGGGCTGAGTTGGAGAACAGACAGGAGAATGGGTGTAGAATGTAATTTAGATTGCATGCAAACACGCCGAGGAAACGAACACAATCGAAGAAGTGTTGAGATCTGGAAGCGTGGATGAAAAACAGCTGAAGGGCTGAAAAGACGGGATGCTGTAGAGACGCATTTAAATGCGTGACCTCATCAACACACCCGTCACTTCTCCCTTCTGGGATTGAATGCCCTTGATGGCACCATGCCAAACCCCAAAACTCCGTTCTCCTTCATCTCGCTCTGGGTTGGCGCAGACACAAAGGGGCATACAGGATGCTGTCGTGAAAAGGAAAGAAACCTCAGAAACCCTCTCCCGTGACCACCAAGGCTGTGAATGAAGATGACTTCCTTTCTTTCTAGACATTTACATTTCTGTGTGCAAATGTATGTGCGGGTGGGGGCGAGAGAGGACGAGGTGACCATGGTTGCAGTCTTTACTGATGATTTGGGTTTGTGAAATGTCATTGGCGACGTCCAAAATCGCATACTGTGACAATAGTTACTGAATTAGATGAAGTACTCATTGACTGTTAAAACTGTAGGTACTATGTATAAAATGGATACTAGTATTAATTAATTTGGACGTACTACATCCGCCATTAGGATTAATCACATGACAAACATAGTCAAAACAACAAGTAAATCGTTAACTGGAATGACGTTAAACTAGCGCAATTTAAGCACAATCGGCAGCTGTTTAGTATATGTATTTGTATGTGAATATAGCCGTGTTACCGCTTTTGGACATTTTTGAATAAAACAACGCCTCTCCTTCTTCTTCTTCATTGGATAACTCCTCTCCCGTAAGCTCAAGGGATAGTAAAGGCTCCATTGAATAAACACTTTGGGATCTTGCCAGAAGTAGAAGGTCATCCGGGTACTTTTCGCCTACTGTTTAGGAACATATTTGGAATACTATAAATTATGCAGAATGACTACTTATTGGTGCTTTTCCATTGCATAGTACCCCACGGGTTGGTTTGGGTCAGTTCAGATCAGCTCACCTCATTTTGGCTTGGTTAGCTTTTTCATTGAGTTTATTAACACATTGGAGTGGGAGGGATTATACGCGTGTCGTTACATTTGCACTGCCTACTGCTGTGACATCATACATGTATGAGTGTCGATGTACATTCCCATATTCATTTATTTCTCAGTCCGCAACAAAATTTAAATTGACCACCACAAATAGATGTTTGCATATCGCGTTTATCACTACCTCCGTCTCACATGACTCAGCTGAGCCTCATTTAAGTTGCATTTAAGCATATACGTGCATAAAAGGGAGTTTGGAAACTTACAACAAAGCACAGATGACAACAGGTTTACTCGACAGCGCAAGCTAGCATGAGGGTAAAGCTAATCTTTTACATTATAGCGATGACGCTGGTAGTGATGATTCGCTCAGACCCATTAGTGATCTACAGTGTTTTCGCATCACGTTTTGGAATCAGCTGGGGTCGCTTGCAACCCCAAACGTGGTGGTACTAAAAAAGGTATTGGGTACTATGTACTGCACCCAGTGGAAAAGCTCCCCAAAAGTAAGCTAAACCAAACCCTGGGGTACTATGCAATGGAAAAGTGCCATATGTTACTGGAATCAGATCACATTGATTCTTAGACAAAAAGGTACAGATGGACAGAATAATGACTGCTCATACACTTGTTTTTTTCCAAAAAAGATCCAAACTCCACCATTTTAGCGCCTTTTAAATACACACATATTGACAATGGATTGCATTTTCAAGACAAATGTCACACTGAAACAGTTCAGTTTGGAAGAAACTTACAGTTAGATAAAAGCATCGAGTGTCACTCACTGGTGCCTGCAAATATGAATGGTAAAAATGCTGAAGGCAGTGAATTTTAACTTGCCCTTGGTGCAGAAGATGCACAGACTCCCATGCATAATTCATATGGAGCCAGAGACAACATGCAGAGTCAAAGAACATTTTTGGACGGTCGGTGAGGATTAAAATCAACCATGTGTCCTCCTATGCGTCTCGTTTAAAAAAAAGACTGCGTATTGGCTCTTATACAACAATAATTGTATATTAGGGTGATTCTCACGAAAACTTGGTTTTAAAAATGTCAAGCATGAAAATGTAAAAATTGCTTAAATTTACTTTTTTCGCACCAGACATTGAAAAACAAAGTCTGGAGTAAACATTAATTTAAAAACTTTTACTTATCATTTAACACTTTTTGTAACATAATTTAAAAAATTTGTCCTAAAAAATCTCATTACCGCAACAGTCAGAAAACATCAACACTGACATATTTTCAAAATGACATGACAAACCTGAAAGAACATAATTTGGAGATTCTGCACCTGCATTTAAAATCAAAGTATTATGCTTCTATTAATTAAATTAAAATTTAATAAGCATCTGTTGCGGTAATGATAATCAAAATGTCGTGTAGGCATTCTGACAAGACAATATTTCAAATTAACTGTAAAAAAATTATCTTACCTGGTAACCATCTTGAAGTAACTGGTCCATGTGCTTGGTCACTCAAAATCAAACTTTATTAAAATTCTGTATGTGTGCTAGCTTAAACTGTTCTCAAAAAGTGTTGCGGAGGATGAGAACATCAGGCATGGACGCATCATTTTCCTAATTTTTCTTCATTATTATTATACATGAATATTCAGTAAATATTTTTTCTGTCATCTAAAGTAGTCTAGCAAAACATCCATTTATTTTTTTTCTAAATATTTTTGTGTTAATTTGATTAAATTACAACATAACGCATGTTCAAACACAGCCAGACACATTGCGGTAATGAGAATTTCAGCAGAAAATGAGATAAAATTTCCAATTATAAATTCTTATGTTGAAATCACACATTGTGCAAGGTAGAACACAGTATTGTGTTAATTCTGATGCTTTTTAATGTTACTATATTACACATTTTAAAGCTAAAATCATTAGTGCCGTGGTGTTTCAATGGTTCTTGAGAATCACCCATTAAGTTAAGGTGCTTATAGCCCAACAGGCTTTTATCCAACAGGTTGCCACTGTTGATGCTAGTGTCCGATTTAAATCAGTCCTCATGCAACTTTTTTATTTCTCACACATTTTTGTTTTCTTTTTTAGGTGCAACATCCAGGACTACATGTGGCACAAGGGTTCACGCTGCGAGTCGGTCATCACAGAGTTTCAGGTGATGTGCCTCGCCATCGGCTCTTCCACCCTCATGGTGCTCCTGCTCTTCATGACCATCGTTTGCTTCGCCAAGAAGCTGCACGTGCTCAAGACCGAAAACAATAAGTTGCGCAAGCGCAGGTGAGACTCCAGCCTGGGGCAGATCTGTGAAATAAAAACACATTGTTTAGAGAGACTGAAAGGTTTATGGATTAAACGGCTTAAAACCTCACGTTATGTGGGGGATCTAAGAAGGAATAAGCGTGGCACGTTGCATTAGCCTGCCATGTGTTTATTTAAACAGTAACGTTTTGGTCTCGTGACTTTAATCAGGCATTTATTCAGTTAGATTCAAATCTATTTCTAAAGCGCTTTTCGCAATTTTGCATTGTAGCAAAGCAGCTCTACAGTAAATACAAAGGAGCACAGGCATATATACAAAAAGAGACAATTTAAGTAATTATGACAAAATACACATACATTAGCAGTGCATAAATTATAGCCAAATAGCAGATATTCCTGGGTTTGAACCCATGACGTTTTGCGCTGCGAATGCAATGTTCTTTCAGCTGAGCTACAGGTAAAAAATTACCTCAGGTAATGCTAATCCCATCCACATAGAGCAGTTTGGGAGACCAGCTAGCTGACCCATTAAACCAGTTGAGCACTAGTATGTCTAAGCTGAGAGATCAGCTATATAGCTTATAAACCATCTAAGACCAGCTTAAGCTTGTTTAAGCTGTTTTTTAGTCAGGTAGATTAAATACTAATAATATAATTGAATAAAAAGTAAAGAATAGGGTAGTACAGGTTTAGAAATAGAGCTGCTTTTTTGATTCCCTAAAAGTGCTAGCATAACACTGCAGCTGTTTTGGGCTAATCGGATGCTATGGAGACAATACAGAGCAGGGAGTGGATGGCGTGCTAACGTTTAGCATACAGCGCTAGCAGCGGGCAGACTGCTGCATGATGTCATGAGAGCTCAAGCTGAAAGTAGGACAGTGTGATGGGAGGAGGGGCAAGATGACCTACATACAGCTGTGAGACCCAGGGGGGGTGTGGGGGTGAAAACTCTGGCTATGATTTAAACAACAAACACACCCTTTTTAAAGAAAAGAAGGAGACGGATGATGAGAAAGACGAGAACAGGGGAACATAACAAGTAAGAGGAAGTTTTAGGGTGCAGTGGAGGGTGGACATGTTTTAGGTGAGAAGAGAAAGCAGTGCTACAGATGTGGATGTGAATCACACGCTGCCTCTCCACCCGCTGTATGTTTGTTATTGAATTTAGCTAAGGACACCAGAATGAAATTTGTAGATCCTATAAGAGGGGATGAGATGTATTGAAACAAAATAGAAAGGGAGCTGACTGAAATAAGACAGAATAAAGAGACAGCAGATCTTTAGATCTGTTTGAGATAAATTAAAGCATTTATGAAAATATAAGCTGTGGTTATCAACTGGTTTTTCTTCTAAATCATATTTGACATTTTAAGTGGTGGCAACCTAATACAGTGCATTATGAAATGTAATGTAATGTTATTTCAGTGCCATTTTTGTTTTATAAATATGACCATGAACTGCATTGCCCAACACTAAGATAATAGAATAGAAACAGTATCCAATTGAATTAAATTTCAATGTTTTTGTGCTCTCAGTATCCAACAATTCACCACACTGAACAAACTGTGGTTGGCACAAATAATTTTATCCTCATTGCAATTGAGCTTGTATTTAATGTAGTCTGGGCAGTTTTCTTTTTTTAGTTCTATAGTTAAATTGTATGTTTCTTTCAACATAGGTAAGTATAGTTATAGTTCTTTCTATGCAGTTTTCTATCATGGGGTATTATGTAACCTGTGCATATGTGTACACTATCAGAAAAATGTTTAGAAAATGGTCCAAAGCTGTCACTGGGGCAGTATTCTTTAAAAAGGTCCTAATATGTACCATTACAGATACCAATATGTACCTTTGAGTTACTAATATGTATTTTTTGGTACCTTAAGGTTCTAATATGCACTCTTTGATACCTTGAGGTACTAATATGCACTCTTTGGTACCTTGAGGAACTAATGTGCACTCTTTGGTACCTCGAGGGACTAAGGTGCACTCTTTGGTACCTCGAGGAACTAATGTGCACTCTTTGGTACCTCGAGGGACTAATGTGCACTCTTTGGTACCTCGAGGGACTAATGTGCACTCTTTGGTACCTCGAGGGACTAATGTGCACTCTTTGGTACCTTGAGGGACTACTGTGCTCGCTTTGGAACATTGATGTACTAATGTGTGCACTCTTTGGTACCTCGAGGGACTAATGTGCTCTCTTTGGTACATTGAGGGACTAATGTGCACTCTTTAGTACCTCGAGGGACTAATGTGCACTCTTTGGTACCTTGAGGGACTAATGTACTCTCTGGTACCTCAAGGAACTAATGTGCACTCTTTGGTACCTTGAGGTACTACTGGGTACTCTTTGGTTACGCCAATGGACTAATGTGCACTCTTTGGTACCTTGAGGAACTTATGTGCACTCTTTGGTACCTCGAGGGACTTATGTGCACTCTTTGGTACCTTGAGGGACTTATGTGCACCTTTGGTACCTTGAGGTACTACTGTGCACTCTTTGGTACCCCGAGGTACTAATGTACACTCTTTGGTACCTCGAGGGACTAATGTGCACTCTTTGGTACCTCGAGGGACTAATGTGCACTCTTTGGTTGTACCTTGAGGTACTAATATGTACTAGTTGGTACCTTGATGTACTAATGTGTGCACTCTTTGGTACCTTGAGGTACTAATGTGGATTCTTTGGTACCTTGAGGAACTAATGTGCACTCTTTGGTACCTTGAGGGACTAATGTGCTCTCTTTGGTACCTCGAGGGACTAATGTGCACTCTTTGGTACCTCGAGGGACTAATGTGCCCTCTTTGGTACCTTGAGGAACTAATGTGCACTATTTGGTACCTTGAGGGACTTATCTGCACTCTTTGGTACCTTGATGTACTAATGTGCTCTCTGGTACCTTGAGGAACTAATGTGCACTCTTTGGTACCTTGAGGGACTAATGTGCACTCTTTGGTTCCTTAAGGTACTAATGTGCACTCTTGGGTACCTTGGGGGACTAATGTGCACTCTTTTAGTACCTCAATGTACTTATGTGCTCTCTGGTACCTCGAGGAACTAATGTGCTCTCTGGTACCTCAAGAAAATAATGTGCACTCTTTGGTACCTTGAGGAACTAATGTGCACTATTTGGTACCTTGAGGGACTTATCTGCACTCTTTGGTACCTTGATGTACTAATGTGCTCTCTGGTACCTTGAGGAACTAATGTGCACTCTTTGGTACCTTGAGGGACTAATGTGCACTCTTTGGTTCCTTGAGGGACTAATGTGCTCTCTGGTACCTCGAGGAACTAATGTGCACTCTTTGGTAGTACCTTAAGGTACTAATATGCTCTCTTGGTACCTCGAGGGACTAATGTGCTCTCTTTGGTACCCAGAGGGACTAATGTGCACTCTTTAGTACCTCGAGGGACTAATATGCTCTCTTTGGTACCTCGAGGTACTACTGTGCAGTCTTTGGTACCTCAAGGAACTAATGCCACTCTTTGGTACCTTGAGGGACTTATGTGCACTCTTTGGTACCTTGAGGTACTACTGTGCTCTCTTTGGTACCTCGAGGTACTACTGTGCAGTCTTTGGTACCTCAAGGAACTAATGCCACTCTTTGGTATCTTGAGGCACTAATATGCCCTCTTTAATTGACAAGCCTATTTTTGCTTTATTAATCATGCACGATTATATGGTTGCATCTTTATAATCCCTGATGTGTGCAGCTGTATTAGAACAGACCTCTCACCTCGCCAGATGAGAACCACTGCTATATATCTCATATCTGCTTTATAAAGTAAAGTAATAAATGGTCTGGAAAACTAAACCCTGTTGACCTCAGGCCATAAATCAATGGAAAACTGCAGTGAATGTTTCTCAAAAGACATTATAAAAGAAATTGAACTGCTGCTGAAAATATCTGAAATAAAGGCTTTGTTTTATTCCTTATGGCATACCAGGGTAAGCTCAGCACTTCCAAAAACTAGGGACGCACAATATAACAAGAACTATATAGATTAGACAATATTTGCATTTGTTGTAGTTATCTGTTAAACTAGGAATTTCCCAGTCAGTTCAAACAGGCAATAAAGATTAGAGATTTGTCAAATTGAAATGTTTTTAAACAAGAAACGAAATAATGATTGGACTAGAAGTATCGTACATTATATTAGTTATCAACATCATTGGCAAATAGTATATAGTGTAAAGTATTTACTGTCTCTCTATCTTTCCTTCTCTCTCTCTCAGTACAGTACAGTACTATTTACCTCACCTACTGCTTTTTGCCTACTTTATAGTACGGAAGTAGGCGGTTTTGGATGCAGCCCATCTCTCTCTCTCTCGCTCTCTCTCTCTCTCTCTCTCTCTCTCTCTCTCTCTCTCTCTCTCTCACTCAGTCAGTAATCACACAGGTTATTAAATTCATATCGCTGTGCTAGTGTGTGAGCAGGAAAAGTAATGGAATGCTTAATTAGGAAGTGAAAAATGGAGACTAAGGGTAAAAACAATTATCTGGTGTATAAATTGGGAAGAAATTAGATGGACCCACAATGCTTTCATGTTCTATTATACTGTATTTATAAATACGTAGTCATATTGTGCTGATGAAATACATATTATAATGTGTCATATTGATTAATACGTGAAATATTTGACATGTTGCATCACAGGTTGTGTTTGTTTGTCTGAACTTCTGCAGTCTTTGAATTGCACTAATGCTTTTTCTCTTGCATTTTATCTCTCCCCGCTGTCCTCCATAACCTCTTCATTCTAATACCTCACGCTTTCTATCTCTTCCCATTTTGTCCTTGTATTTCCCATAATACCTCCATCATTCCATCACCGTCCTTCTTTTTCTCCCCCCACCACAGCAGTAAATACCGTCCTTCCTCGGAGCACCACAATGATAATTTCTCGTTGTCCACCATCGCTGAGGGCTCCCATCCAAATGTAAGGAAACTTTGTGACACCCCTCCTAACCTTCCTCATGCCCGTGCTTTGGCTTACTATGATAACATTATCTGTCAGGTAATGTGTTTCTCGTCTCTTTCCTCTCTTCCCTCCTCCCCACCTCTCTGCATGGACCCCAAGCGTTACCCTTTCGGTAGGGGAGGGGGTGCGCAGAGAACTGGGAGCGTTTTCTCTGCTGAAAAGGTCTGCTCTCAGATAGGAGCATGGTTACTCGGGCAACAGTTGTTACCATAGCAACAGTGTAACTGGGAAACGGGAAAAAGGCGTTTTTTTCTTTCTTTTTTTTTGCAAGCCGCTGCTTTTGATGCTCTGTTAATGGCAGAGTTTGGCCGTGTGGCTGACCTGAGTCGATCGCTGAATGTCAGACTCTGTCTGACTGGTCGTCCATCTGCCTGGCAGTGTCTCCACATGAGCAGATAGTTGCGTTCTTTAACAGTGAATTGAGAGACTCATGGGAATGCAGCTTTATTGATCCCACACTGAAAATCAATAGAGGCAGACACGTGCATATGCATATTAGGGAAAGGATTCATCAGGGAGGTAGAAAGAGGATATTACATTTCGCTATCTGGGTCATGTATGACATTTGATATCATATTGAGATCTCTGACTTTTGATTTTGACTTTGGTGCACACTGTCAGAAAAAATTGGTCAAAATATGTACCGCAGCTGTCACTGTGGCAGTACCCTTTTACAAAGTACAGCTTTGCAAGCTTTATGTCAGGTGCATATATGTTATGTCCCTTTTTGAAGGATACTTCCCCAGTGACATATTTTTACAATTTTTTCTAAGTGTATGAGCAAATGTGAACATTGTCGAGAACCTAAGCAGGCAGGTAATTGAATGGCAGGGTAGATGCAGGGTATTTTTTTATTTACCCTGTGCACTGATGGCAGACCTTGGACTTCGCTGAGATAGCCCACCCAAAACCGACCCACCCTCCCGTTCACCACCCTGCTCCCTTTCTTTCTCCTCTGCAACGCTGCATGACCACACAAACCTTTTCGAGGTCACGTGTCCTGCTGCTGCTTGTCCACTGCGTCACATTAATATACCTGTCTGTGATTTCATACGTTTATCCTGGTTCAGATATATATATAAAAGGTTGAGTGGTCAATCTTCCAATGACAGGTCTCACCGACCAATGAAGTGTTGAAATGCAGGATAAACATCTGAGATGCAACGTTCATTGCTGCCTTGGGTGGCGTATCACTCGGCTAACATGTCTCTCTGCAGCATGGGTAGATGTAGATCTAACACGGGCGTCGTTCTCTTCTGTGGGATAACCATATTGTTTTTCTCCTCTTTTAGTGTGTATTATTAGTGATGTTTCAGAAAATCCAATTATTTTATTTATATTTTCTCTTACAAGCTTCAACAGATTGTGATTTGAGTCTTGCCAGTCAAAACAAATTCACTGCTAATTTTTTAAAAATAAATTCTGTCTCGAAAACTTTCCTTAAAAAACAACACCTCAGTAAAATTAATTTAACTGTAAATTCCTACATTATTGTAACATTAACTACCATCAACCCTTCAAATAAATATTATTCACTCATTGCAATAACTCATTTCATTTACTAAAAATCAAATTCTCTTTTTGTAGCAATATTTAGTGACCCTTGGATGGAGATATTTCTCACCAATATCGTCTTTTGCAAACGTCCCTCTCTCTGTCTTTCTTTGTTTCCTATCTCTATACTGGATCTGAATAAAAAATGATATCTCTAAGGTAAATAATCCTGTCCATGCCCCCACCCCCCAGAAAACCATGAGCAGATACACCTGGGAGTGTAAGACCAAAGAGGAGCCCGACTGTGAGGTAAGACTTATAACCTCATAGCTCCGCCCAAAGTAACAGCAGCTGTCCCGTCATTGTTCTGTTATCCTGTCAGTCAAACTGTAGTGACCAATCCTGGCACTCCCTTCCATCGTCATCACCGGGAAAGTCAATCCGAACCGATTTAGCTGTAGTATGGTCCATATGAAACAATAAAGGAATAGATCACCCAAATATGAAAATAATTTTCTTACCCTCATGTAATTCCAGAAATGTACGTTTTTATTTGTCTGTAAAATAAAGGTGTTATTCGGGAGAAAGTTTATGCTGTTTATTTATAACAATAGTCAAAAATACATTATCATCTAAAATAATCTTAAATCATCTATTTTTTTAAATGCCAAAAATCATTAGGATATTAAGTAAAGATCATGTTCCATAAAGATAATTTGTATATTTTCTACTGTAAATAGCACAACTTTATTTCTCATTAGTAATATGCATTGCTAAGGACTTTATTTGGACAACTTTAAAGGGACACTCCACTTTTTTTGAAAATGTGCTTGTTTTCCAGCTCCCCTGGAGTTAATCTTTTTATTCTTGCCGTTTTGGAATCCATTCTACTGATCTCCGGGTTTGGTGCTGGCACTTTTGGCATGGCTTGGCGTGGTCCGTTGAATTTGATTAGACCATTAGCCAAATAGTTCATTATTTTTCCTATTTAAAACTTGACTCTTCTGTAGTCACATCGTGTACTAGGACTGACGGAAAATTAAAAGTTGCAATTTGGGCCGATATGGCTAGGAACTGTGCTCTCGTTCTGGCGTAATAATCAAGGACTTTGGTGCTGTAACATGGCTGCAAGAGGCGCAATGACATTACGCAGCAGCCAAAAATGGTCCCCTTAGTATCTTTGAATTAAAGGGGACTATTTTCGGCTGCGTGGTGTCACTGCGCCTCCTGCGGCCGTGTTGCGGTAGCGGGGTCCTTGATTGTTGCGCCGGAATGAGAGTGTAGTTCCTGTATCTGCCTGGAATATCTCAGTTTTTAATTTTCCGTCGGTCTTAACTCTTTCACCGCCAGCGTTTTAAAAAAAAAAGTTGCCAGCCAGCGTTTTTCATGATTTTCACAAAAGTTTAATGCCTTCCAGAAAATGTTCTTCTTCAAATATATAAACATACAATATACCAAATGAAAGAACAGACCCTCTGCTTTCAAACAAAAAAAAACTTTTCATCCTACCTTGAGTAGTTCTTTTGTAATCAGCTTTTGAATATGGGTAGGTTTCTGCAAAAACACCACATTTTGAGCAAAAAGCAGAGATAATTCCATTTTTGTGACGGACTTTTTATAGAGATCCCATTCAGAGCGATCTTTAAAACAGACACGGACATGCAGCAGCTTGCCATAGTTCAATACTTCAGGGTTTAAAAAGTTGCGGAAGGGTATTGCGGAAAGACGGAAATACTCGTCATTGGCGGGGAAGCGTTTTCTCTTGATTGACGAGATATCTCGTCAATGGCGGGGAAAGAGTTAATACATGTTTTAACTGCGGAAGAGTCAAGTTTTAAAAAGGAAACTTATCAAAACTCTTTGGTTATTTTTAGCACGATGCTAATGGTCTAATCAGATTCAATGGATTGTGCTAAACTATGCTAGGGCTAGTAGTGCCAGACCCGGGGATCGGCTGAGTGGATTCTAAAACAGTAAAAATCAGATGTTTGGCTCTAGGGGAGCGGGAAAGTGAGCATGTTTTTAAAAGGGTGGAGTGTCCCTTTAAAGGCGATTTACCCAATATTTAGTTTTTTTCTGCATCACATTCCAAATTTTCAAATAGTTGCATCTCAGACAAATATTGTCCTATCCTAACAAACCATACATCAATGGAAAGCTTATTTTTTCAGCTTCGATTTTAAAAAACAACAACCCTTATGACTGGTTTTGTGGTCCAGGGTCACATTTTTATTTTAACAATTTGTATGCATTTGGCAGACGCTAAGTTACTTACAAGGTATACATTTTTTATCAGTTTGTGTGTTCCCTGGGTTTGAACCCATGACTTTTTGCACTCCTAATGCAACGCTATACCACTCATCCATAAATGAACTATTGAATTTGTTAATACATTTATAGTATTTTATTAAAAAAATATATACAAAAAGTATCATAAAGGTGGGACATAAGACTCATGTAAAGACGAGTGTAAATGATTAATGTTTTCAATTTTTGGACGAGCTATTCCTTGAATGTAATAGAGACCGAAATGTTTCCCTTAATCATAAAAAGATCAAAATAACACTTTAAAATAATAAAAAAGCCATTAATGGAGTTCAGATGTGGCTGCGTATTGCATCAGAGTCTCCAGGAGACATCTAATACGCTGGTATTAGATCAAGAATGAGATTCTCTAAACCTTTTCAAACACTTCATGACCTTCAGATAATCCAGGATGACAAAATTGATTGTCTCTTTTGCCCACATCCAGCCTTGAGCTCATCATCAGTGAGAAAACACTTCTGTAAATGAAATGCATGAAACAAGAGGAATCTCTCAAGACGAGAAAAAAACGTGAACAGTCTTTTTATTACCATCAGCCAAGAGCTGCTGCTCAACGGATCGATATCCGCTTGAGTAAAAGAGCTCAGCTGTGGCTTGTAGCCAAATCTCTCTCTCTCTCTCTCTCTCTCTCTCTCTCTCTCTCTCTCTCTCTCTCTCTCTCTCTCTCTCTCTCTCTCTCTCTCTCTCTCTCTCTCTCTCACACGCTCTCTCGCGCTCTCTCTCTCGCTCTTTCTCTGAACCCTTCTGGGTCTATAGCTTGACAGATGTTTTGGAATTAAATGGACCATATATAAACTAGAGCGGAAAGGTCAGATAAGGGAAGTGGTAGCTGAATATTTTTCCGTCTGTGATTGACTGTGTGGACCATGCTTGTGCACCAAATACAGTCTTCACCGTTTCAACATCTATCTTCAGCAATTATCTGATCCAAAATGTACAGAATCAAGTTTTTGACTTCCTTCACTATAAGTGTAGACCTGGTTCTGTAATGTTATGTGTACTTCATCATCTCTTCCCGGTCCTGCTTTAAAGACCTTTTAAATGTGGATCCTCTGATTCTTCAGTGTCCTGTCCCTGTTTTGTGCTTTATTAAACACACGTCTTGATTCCCAAGTCTCTTTTAACTCTGTAGGTCTTTTCCAAAACCTGGTGAGATGCTTACTTAGAGGGATACTCCTGCTAAATATCCAGGTTGCCCCATGATTCACCCTCAGGCAATCTGAGATGTGTGTGTCCATCGTCTTTCGGACGGGCACGTTTGGAGTTATTTTAATAAATTTTCTTGCTCTTCCAAGCTTTATAATGGTAGAAAACAGGAATCAGGAAACAACTTCTGATTTTAAACCCCAAAACGACTCCAGATGTTTTCAATGACTTAATTAAAGATCTTCTCGATGCAATTGTGTAAGCAAAATGTAACTTCATAAATGTTTTATAAGCGTGAGTTCCAAGATTGCATCGTTACCTTTTTATAAGTTTAAAATATGGATTTTTTTACAATATCGTATTGATTACCCACAAAATGCCTTTATATTAACCCTTTGGAGCCATGTGGATTACTTCTGTGAAGGATGGATGAACTTTTTGGGGAAATTATTTCCTGATCCCTGTTTTATAAGCTTGGAAGGACATTTACTAAAATAACTCCAAATGTGTTCGTCTGGGGGATGATGGACATTGGTGTCTCGGATTGCTTGAGGGTGAGTACATCATGGGGTAATTTTGATATTTGGCTTGAGTATCGCTTTAAACAGCCTTGTAAGGCTGCCTTCTAAGACACCTTTTTTTGCCAAATTGTAATGCAGCATGTACTGTGCTGCCAGCCTAATCTTATGGAAAATTGGAAATTCAAATGAATGTAATTTGGCGAATTAGTATGAAGTAGGGATGTCAATTTATGCAATTTTCCATATTTGATGATTGTTTAAATTAACAATCAATCAATCGAATAATCATTAACAGTAATAGTGCAATAAGCCTTTACTGCAGTGGCATGTACGATATAGCCAATGCCATAAAAGTGTGCGTAAAAACGACAGCTTCATCACGCGAATTAAAATTATTTATTTTGTCTAAATAACATGCTAGTGGGATTGTAAAATGAGTCAATTTAGTTGGTGTTTTTGATAAAATCATTAATTAAAATTTATCTCGTAATGAAATATAATGACTAATAGACACAGTGTAAAACTCCGCCTCACATGGGTCTGCAACAGTCGCACGAAAGTCCATGCGTCCATAACGTAGTTATTCACCTCGCTTTCCGAGTCGTTGATACACTGTTTGTTGTAATTATATCCAAGAAGCACACGAAGGGCTCTTTTCCGGTCATCACATCAGCTTAGACCTGAGGCGTACTTTCAGCAAAGATGCTTATATTATGGAGATGGCAACCTTTCATTAGAAAACAAGCAACATTTAGCTTGGCTAGTGCAGTGCCTTAGCCAGTCAATAATGATCAGTGATATATGTTGCGGGCGTTCAGAGAGTTCACAATCAGTTACAGTTTACATTTTCTTGACAGAATTTAAGATTACATTTTAATCTGTTCATTAAAACCTCTGGTCTCATTCCCTGTATATACCAAGGTTAGCAGCATTGCTATGCTAATCTTGCAGGCTTCCCTGAAGAGGGTCTTTGTTTTCAGTATCCTACGCGTGTTTGCATTTTCTGTGTCAGACCCTCTTAGATCCACTGCGGATGCATTTCGTTGCTTTGGCATCCAGCCTCGTCTCTCATGACGTTAAAAAGCCCAAGTGTATGTTTGGCATCAAGCGTCGTTGTGATCATGGCTAGTTTAGCTTCTGTGCGCGCTCACTTCATTTTTTTCTCCGGCTGTATGCATTTTGCGCAGGCGCTGCACACACGTGCATGATCTTTCACGTTTTATCGATTTAATTCTTATAGACAATTAATCGAAGAACGATTAATTGTTAACATCCCTAGTATGACGTGAACCATACAAAAACGTGTGATTATTAGGAAAAAACATTAATGAAACACCACCCCTAACCCCAACGTCACAGGGGGAAAGCAAATCGTTCAAAATCGTATGAATGTGGTCATACAAATGAATATGAATTAGCCAACCCCGTAAAATACGTACAAATTGCCATGATATTGGGCCTAATGCAATTCCAGAACGAAATGTAACAAGCACTGTAGTTGAAGGGAAAGTTCACCGCAATATGACAATTCTCTCAAAATGTTCTCACCCTCGTGCCATCATAGATATACAGAAACAAATTATTAATAAAAATATATTTTGTTATCTTCTTATAACATGGCAAAGCTCCAAAAAGCACATCCATCGATCCATAAAGTAAATGGAATGAGTCCAGTTGGTTATGTGCTTTCTGAAGTTAAAGGAACAGTATGTAGGATTGTGGCCAAAACTGGTACTGCAATCACAAAACTTGTGGCTAAAACTGGTACTGCAATCACACAACTGGTGGCCAATACACAAAATGACAACATAAACATCAGTTGAGGGCTGCAACTCCACTTTTTAAATGACAATATCCTGGCCAGACCACTGTTGTCAGTGATATAAGTATTTGAAATGAACATGATTTCTTAATGTCTAGTGACTCAGGGCAATTTTATGATTCATTGATATACATTTCTTACATACTGTTCCTTTAAAGTTTTTTTTAATCTAATTAATTAAATTAGTTCAGGACAGTGAATTAGCTTAAATTAGTTTAATTCATTAGATTAAAAAAATAATGTACTTAAATAAACTGAACGTAGTCACATTTTACACTTTGAGTCAGAAACTGAGATGGCAGGCCAGAACTTGACATTTTTGTACAGTTTCTGAATGCAGAACTTTTCAGTCATAAAAAACACCTGCAAGTCCTGAAAGAGATCAAGTCTCAGCCAAGAAAAAGTAACGCAAAAGTAACTAAAAAGTAACGTAAGCATTACTTTCCATGAAAAGTAACTAAGTAATGCAATTAGTTACTTTTTTTAGGAGTAACTTAATATTGTAATGATTACTTTTAAAAGTAACTTTCCCCAACACTGCTCATGACTACTTGTCAAATACGAGTTTCATGATGAGATATTCAAGAACCAATCAGATTTAACGTTATTAATGTGCCGCCATATTTAAACGCACTGTTCTGATGTTTGGTTTTGATTTTCTAGTGCATGTGTCATTCGATTAGGCAACAGTATTTTTTTGCGAGTTGGCGAGTGACTGTTATAAAATTACTATAAAACAGTAAAGCGTTTTCAATTAGTCACTTATACAGTATGACATTTTACTTTGGTAAACATGCTGCCTTAGAATATTGTTATATGTAGCATACATTAAAGCAGCTCACTGGGTTTAGGAAAAGAGCTATAATGTGTATTACACCTACTGTAAAATGATGCAAAGTGCATATGTTTCTGTGACTGCACAATAAACATTTAAAAAATACATATATATATTTTAGTAGTTCCTTAAACTGTAAAGTACAGTAGTCTTTTGTATTGATTGGTTCTTAAAGTTTGAAATGAAAAGCACTGACTTTTTTTAAATCACACTTACAATCAAAAAACACAGACAGTCCCTTTATAAGTCTCATGAGAAGTGAAAACCAAACCCCAACACTTAAAAAGCATGTTTTATAGCTGCATGCCGATGGAGAAAAGGATGGGTCTTGTCCTGTAACCATGGAGGTGACGTATCCCCACGTACTGCCCGAAGTTACAATCTAAGTCATCGCTGAACGGGTAAATCTTCTTTAGTTGTCTGTGTGGAGTTGGAAACGTGACACACTCGTGCCTTAGTCCGGCTGCACCATGGACACAGAAAGAATATCTACTCAGAAATATGTGGGCAGGATGATGTAAATAAATCACCCTTTATTTTACTTTAAAGACATGCACGTCATTACCAATTAATTGTTTTCTGTTAAATAAATATAATCAAGTAGGTGCATTAATTATACACGCTTAAGTCCACTGAATGGTTATTCCACAGGGAGAATGCCAATCTTTATTGATAAGATCTTTAGTTTTAGATGAGGTTGGGATGGGGCTGTATGAACTGTGATAGGCTTGCATGTATGCATGTGTACTGAGACAAGTGGATCATACAGCCTCTCATCTACCCAGAGAAGAAAACCATTGATCTGACATTCACTAACATAAATAGACTGAACTACGGTAAGATCTTGCCGTCACAACCAAATAGTTGGATGTGATGACAAAATGTCATTTATAATTTATAGAAAATGTACACTACAATGTACTGTTGTTGTACAAACATAAAAAACACTTTCAGAGACAGAACTGGACGGCAAGTATTAAAAGCATTTGTATTTGTTAACATTACTAAATGCATTAGCTAACATAAGCATTTTTTAATCTTTATTAATGTTAGGTAATGTCAATACAGTTGTTCATATTAGTTCATTCACTGCAAAGGGTGACTTTCTTACATGGTGTTTTTTCTTGTTTTTAGAATTATATATCGGGGAATTCTTAAATTGAGATGTATTTTCTTAAAAGTGATCTGGGAAAGTGGGTCTGGTTTTTGGACAAAAATATAAACTTTAAGTAAATTAGTGCTTGAAACAGGCAAAAAAAAATCTGCCAATAGAAAAAGAACAATTTTCTTGAAATAAGTTCACTTTTTCATAAACACTTAATTCAATATTTTTTTTTCTTATTCCATTGGCAGATATTTTTTGCTTGTTTTAAGCACAGATTCGCTTAAATTTATTTATTTTTTGTCTACACTGCAAAAAATGATTTTCAAGAAAATCAATTCTTAAAATTTTTGTCTTGTTTTCAGTAAAAATATCTAAAAATTCTTAAGTTAAGATGCTTTTTCTTGATGAGCAAAACAACCCAAGAAAATAAGTCTAGTTTTTAGACCAAAAATATCCAATTTAAGTGATTTGGAGTAAGCTATTTTTTCTAGAATTTTTCTTGAATTTAGTGTTTAAGAAAAATTTTCAAGATTTTTTTGTTTGTTTTATGCACAAAATCACTTACATTTGAAATTTTTGGGCTAAAAACTAGTCTTATTTTCTTGGGTTGTTTTGCTCATTAAGAAAAAGCATCTTAATTTAAGAATGTTTAGATATTTTTACTGAAAACAAGCCACAAATACTAAGATTTTTTTTCTTGAAAATCATTTTTTGCAGTGTAGTTCATTCATGGCAAAAAAATTACTTTCTTACTTTGTATCGTGTTCAGTAAAAATATAAAAAATTAGACAAAAAATATAAACTTTAAGTAAATTAGTGCTTAAAACAAGCAAAAAATTGCCAGTGGAATAAGAAAAAATTTCTTAAAATAAGTTAAAAAAAATTCATAAACACTTAATTCAAGAATTTATTTCTTACTCCATTGGCAGGTTTTTTTTTTTGCTTGTTTTGAGCACAAATGTACTTAAATTTTATATTTTTGTTTAATAACTAGACTTATTTTCCAAGGTCATTTTGCTCATCGGGAAAGTACACCTTAATTTGATTTTTTTAAATATATATTTTTACTGAAAACAAGACAAAAATACTAAGTAAGAAAGTCATTTTTTGCAGTGTTGTGCATTATCTATAGTTAACAGTTACAACTATTGATTTTAAAAACGTATTATTAAATGATAAAACTAACATGAACTGAGATTAATAAATGCTGTACAATGAATCAAATACGAATCAAGTATGAATCCACTTTGAATATTGATGTTGCTTAAGAGGTAAAAGGAAATGTACAAAGCACAAAATTCGTTTTGTTTTTATATTGGCTGCGAATATAAAATAAAACTTAATAAAACTGCGAGCAAAACATTTCTGTGTTATTTTTAAGAGTTATTATAATGTAATGGGTGGTAAGAGGTTATTGCTGGAGACTAACTCAATATTATCATTACTCAGGATGATCCTAATGCCCAGAACAAGCTGGAGGACCCCGTGAAGGCCCCCCCACCCAAAGAGGACGAGTCGCTGAACATCCAGAACTCGCTCACCCCCAAGCACGAGAACCACAAGGTGCTGGGCGAGGAAAATTCTTCGGAGGTAAACTCGCTGCAGAACAACATGATGTAGAAGAGAAAAACAAAAAAACCACCATCACGTAAAGCATCAAACGACTGGTGCTATGAGCAGTCACACCCACCACACCGTCATCACATGAGAGAAAACCCCGCCCCTTATACCCACTCAGTCTCCGCCCTGCCCCGGCCCTTGTCGCAGTATTTTTGCCCTGTAGTTGACCCACCCCTGACCCAACCCTTATATATATTGTATACACACACCTTCCCCTGCCTAACTAAATTATGGCATGCGTTGGTGTATATTGTAAAAAAGAAAAAAAACATATTCGGGGTTTTAAATATAAAATGTAAAACATTGTCATTAAAGAAAAGCTACTGAAAGGTTTTGATGTTTGTCTGACTAATTAAGTGAGTATGTATAAATATATGAAAAAAATGCTTGGATTGATATAAAGAAAAACACAGTGTGTCTTTGTTTTGATGTGATTTCTAATCCTTTGATGTACTTGTTTTATTTTGTACTTTTTTGCGAATATAAACTACAGAAAAAAAATTCTGACAGTTGTTGAAATAAACCTTTTTAACACTTAAATATTTGTCCCCGTGTGGTCCTAGCTTGTGTTTTTTCCTGAGCAAATGCTGCCATACATTAACTCTTAATGCTTTGCTTGATTTCGTGCATGGCTTTGTAATGTCTATTCACTGTCCTGAAGCTTCCACATTCACTCTGAAAACATGCGTTAGGAAGTCTTTTTCTCATACATGCCAGGTAAGTGACCCAAAGTCAGATGTATCTTGTTGCTATTCCCTTTGCTTCAATGACAAATATGAAATGCAAATGAGATGATTTCATAACTAGTCACTGGTAAAAATGCATAGTGCATAGACATGCAGAATCAGAATTTTGCCTGCAGCCCATCAGAGTTGCCAACAAGTCTCTCTCTAAGAGTGAACTTTTCATATTTCTTTACAATTTTATAAAAAGAATGATGTAGTGAGAGTAATTTTCTAAAATGTCATGGGTCCACAGGTGGGCCAAGTTGTTTCATACACTGCTAAAAATTACTTTCTAACTTAGTAGTTTTGCCTTGTATTTAGTAGATATATCTAAACATTCTTAAAACAAGATGCATTTTCTTGATGAGCAAAATGACCTAAGAAAAAAGTCTACAATTTACAATTTAAAAATGTGTGCCTAAAACAAGCAAAAATATCTGCCAATGGGGTAAGAACATTTTTCTTGAATTAAGTGTTTAAGAAAAAAGTTAACTTATTTCAAGATTCTTTTCTAAACTCACTGGCAGATTTTTTTGCTTGTTTTTAAGCACAAATTCAATAAATTTTATATTTTTTGTATAAAAACTACTTATTTTTCTACTTCAACAAAGACAGTAGTTTTTGCAGTGTAACACAATTAGAAATCTTTAAAAATCTTGCTTTAATACTGCACTGCAAAAAAAAGATTTTCAAGAAAATAAATCGTAGTATTTTTGTCTTGTTTTCAGTAAAAATATCTAAAAATTCTTAAATTAAGATGCTTTTTCTTGATCAGCAAAACGACCCAAGAAAATAAGTCTAGTTTTTAGACACTAAAAATATCAAATTTAAGTGATTTTGTGCATAAAACAAGCAAAAAATTCTGCCAATGGGGTAAGCAATAAAAATCTTGAATTTTTTTCTTAAACACTAAATTCAAGAAAATTTGCCCCCTTTGCAGATTTTTTGCTTGTTTTATCTACAAAATCACTTAAATTTGATATATTTGGTCTAAAAACTAGACTTATTTTCTTGGGTCGTTTTGCTCATCAAGAAAAAGCATCTTAATCTAGGAATTTTTAGATATTTTTACTGAAAACAAGACAAAAATACTAAGATTTTTTTTCTTGAAAATAATTTTTTGCAGCCTATTTTCTTGAGAGCGATTGTCCTGCGGAGTCCATTTGATGTTGAATAACACGTGAGGTCTGAAGTTTCGGACATTGAGAACGTAAAATAATGTTATTTATTTATGGATTTGAGTAATTAGAAATAATATCAAAATGTAGGGGTGTGATGAGACACTTAATCCAAGAGACGAGACGAGACGAGACTAGACACGAGATTGGGTTCATGAGAATGAGATTTTTTAATTTTTTAAGAAATCCTCAATGATAAAATAAATGGATGGGAAACTTGAACCGCATCATTTTGAAATGTTTTAACTAATCTACGACTGTCCCTAACAATTATTTTGCTAATTGATAATGAAGAAATTTGGTATTTTTTGGTAATAAAAATAGACCCAAATGAGCAATAACCTTTAAATTTAAAGGTAAAAGATCTTGTGCACCCCTATCAATATGCAATAAAGTATATTAAAGCAAAGTTATCGCTAACCTATACATCATTGAAAAGCTCTAAGAATTTGGTTTTTATATTTCAAACCTTTTTGCAGTAATAATAATAATGCAGTGACAGCAATTTATTAATTTGTGACAATAGTATGCAGCATACCAATGACACCTAGTGGCCTTTGTTGGTAAAACCACTAAACATTTTTGTGATTTTAACTTGAAATGTGGATCAAAACTAGTCGCGACGTATGGCTTTATTTTATTGGCATTTTGTGTATGAAACCTTTTTTATTTGTATAATTTTTTAATATAAAATACATACTTTATTGCATTATTTTTATTTGATAATTTATTAATTTAATTTAATATTAACAACTATTATTTTCATTTAAACATGCATTTAAAAAGGGGGGCAATTAAGGGGTTACACCTCTACATTTAAATAATTATTGATTATTTACATTCATGCATTTAGCAGAATTATAGTCATCATAATCTCTTTATTACCTTAAATGAATCCAGCAACATCAGAATGCCAGTCTTAAGTTTCTGTTTTCAACCTCCAGTCCTTCAACAGAAATCGAGAAAAATTTCATATAACCCTAACCCTGTGTGTATAACTGTGTGTATTTAAGTGTATTACTGGCCCCTGGTTGGTATGTCTCTTTGTGTGAATATGTATTGTAATGAAAATCAGGGCCACTTCATCGTTTCACACACAGAAAACATGAGTACCTCCTGAATGAACCACAGATGCTTATATGAAATCAGTTCTGGGAAAATATAGACAGTCTAATCTCGTCACACTGAGTCCGAGCACTTGTTTCTCCAAAGCTCAAAAGCACTTTGGTGGAGTGTAACCAAGTCTGAGCTTGTGACAGCTATACTTATTGCAGCTTTTTTACTAATCTAATTCCTCCCTGGTGCCATGACAACTGCATATGCATGAATATCAGAAACGAGGGAGAGTCCACAAAGTGTGCAACCCTGCAGAATAAATGTTTCACACACACAAATAATTAAATAAATCAAGAAGCATTACCCTAATGTGCCCTTAGTCTCTCATACACTGTGAATGATTTTGGCACAGAGGTAAAGACACGGTGCTAAAATCGAAAGGCGCTCTAGTCTCAACAAGCTTTTGTCCAAAACTAGCTCAATTCCATCACCTCTCTCAAACTCTCTCATTTGTCAATCTCTCCCCATTATTTTTCTCTCAATGGTAGCTGGTAGTCGTGCAAATGAAATTCTGGGGGTACGATGATCTTTATTACCTCAAATGTATAGCAGTACTCCAAATTTTAGTACCAAACGGCACATATTAGGACCAGGATAGGCTACTCCCCCAGTGACCGCTTTGGGTCATATCTATGAGGCAAGTTTTACCCTCTCATTTTCTGTCGCTCAAGTGGAATAACTTACAAAGGAAATACTACATTTGCTTGACAAAGCACAACCATTATTAACATAAATGCCACTGAATGCAGTTGAAAATAGTCTGCTGTAAAACGCTCTTATATGCTCTTTCCAAAGTGTTCTGAATCAAATTTACACCCCAAAAAACTAAAAGCAATCTGTTTTAGCTGCCAGTTTAGCCCGCTGTCATCAAGGGCTGAGAATATAGAGGTGTGGCAACATCGACCAAAATGAGTAGCCTACATGGATGCTGGATCCCTGTTTTCTCATTGGCTACAGTGGAACGATGACATACTTATCTCAGACAGAGTTCAGCCATTGGTCATATGAAATACGCACACACATTCAGCTGTGTTAGGAGATTTGGATTGTGTGGGGTTCGTCTTTGCTGAACTAATAAGGAATGTTAATGCTAAAGATTATTAATGAGCCCTTTGGATGTGGTCTGCGAAGGCTTTATAATGGAAATTTGCCCAATAGATTATGGTCCGATGCTAAAAATACTCCCACACTCCCTATTTCCTCGAGAGTGAATGTCCTGCTGAGTCCATTTGATGGTGAATAACATGTGAGGTCTAAAGTTTCAGACATTGAGAACGTACAACAATTTAAAGCGACACTCCACTTTTTTTGAAAATATGCTCATTTTCCAGCTCCCCTAGAGTTAAACATTTGATTTTTACCTTTTGGGAATCCATTCAGCTGATCTCCGGGTCTGGTGGTACCACTTTTAGCATAGCTTAGCACAATCCATTGAATCTGATTAGACCATTAGCATCGCGTTAAAAAAATAACTAAAGAGTTTGGATATTTTTACTATTTAAAACTTGACTCTTCTGTAGTTACATTGTGTACTAAGACCCACAGTAAATTAAAAGTTGTGATTTTCTAGGCAGATATAGCTAGGATCTATACTCTCATTCTGGCGTAATAGTCAAGGACTTTGCTGCCGTAACATGGCTGCAGCAGGCGCAATGATATTACGCAGCAGCCGAAAATAGTCCCCTTAGTAACTTTCAATGGCAGGTTATTTGTGGGCAGTGCGTAAAATCACTATATTTAAATAGGAAAAATATCCAAACTCTTTGGTTATTTTTAGCGCGATGCTAACGGTCTGATCAGATTCGATTGATTGTGCTGGGCTGTGCTAGGAGTGGTGGCACCAGACCTGGAAATCAGCTGAATGGATTCCAAAAGTGTAGGGATCGGATGTTTAACTCTAGGGGAGATGGAAAATGAGTATATTTTCAAAAAGGTGGAGTGTCACTTTAATAATGTTAACATTTAATTCTATTTATGTATGCATTAGAGTAATATATTATATATAAGTATAGATTTATATTCCTAATGCACATTATCAGAACAGATTTTATTAATGTGAATGCGTCTCTCATCTTGTGCCAATGGAGATGTGCTTTTTGCTTTTGTCTTTGCTTGTCCTCTTTGCAGGGACAAATGATAATAGATGTGGAGCTGCACCTTCCCAAAACTGCAAAAGTCTTAACCCACCCCGATCCTTTAGTCCACTATGACGTGTTCCTCTATAAAGTGGACAAATCTCCACAGTTCAGAAGAGCAAAGCACAGAGTGAGATGGCAGGACTGTAAACGCTGTGTCTATGAGTCTTCCTACAGTACAGTCAGCACACGTTCACTACCTGCAATCATTCATGAGAGGACTCGACCCTGCAGTGGCATACCATACACCTCAAGAGTGCCATCTGAGCAGGTCCTTTGACCATCAGGGGTCTCACCAATTCCTTTTATCTTATTATCTTCAGGGGTGGCTGATCAACAGACCAAAGTGGCTCACTCCAAAAATATGTTCAGTCAGTCACGGGCACGGCACACAAGAGGAATTGTCGGAAACATGGTAAAGAAGACTAAAGTGATGTGTTATTATGAAATCTATTAAATGCATAGGTATATATACATTACATATATATATCTGAGTATGTATTGGTACCATCTTATATAAAATTGACAATAGCATATACAGGGTGAGGCCATATACCCATAATGCAAATTAAAGGAACCTGATAATACTATACCATAATTGATGAAATACACAGTGCATAAAGACATTCAGAATATATCTTGGGAACATACAATCCCCAGATTGATTAAATAAATCAATCAAACTGATTGTTTTTTGCACATATGTGTACATTTGTTTATTTATAGTAATGGCAAGCAAATTGACAGGCTCATATGCATTGGTGTTTTAAGATGTAGTCCTGCCAATAAATCTTTTTTAATATTTAAAATGCCACTCGAGTGCTTTTATTTACTATGTGGTTACACAAAAAATGCTGGGTTATTTTACAACCCAGCACTGGATCAAAAAGGGACAAACTCAGTCGTTGAGATAAATTAACCCAGAAAATGTTTACATTTGATCACATGGTTCATTGTTTACCTATGATGTGTATCCACTGTCTCTATGCCATAATAAATATAAAGAAAGTACATAAAATTAAATGAACATACAGAGCAGATCCTCTGCATGATGACATCATTCACAAAGTCATTTCCCATATGCTTACAAGACTTTATCAATTCATTCAATCTAAAATCTGTTTAGGGCCATACTGATGGGTCGTGCAAGTGCAAGTGTTTGAGTCTCAGAAGGGACCTCATTTAATTTATTAGACCTGGATTGTCCCAACCCACCCCCTTAAGCCGGGGTATGTGCAAACCACGTGTGGTCAAAGGGGCTCCAGCAACACAGAAAGCAACAGGACAGTCTTTCGAACTACAGGGAGCTCTGAGTGCCCTTTGTGCCCCGTTGGATTAAATTAGCACGGTCCATTAGCTTCTCAGTGACACAAAGACACAGTGGCCGGCTAGCGCAACACACACACACACACTCACCAGTGACACCATTTTCCCATTCACTCTCTTTATTATAAATGACAAACTGGGGTAGAAACTGCAGTGGACTATGTTTTAGTATTTACTATGGAAAGGTACATATTAAACATTATAATCACTAGTGTCTATGGGTTTTACTATAGTAAACATTAAGTTAAAAACATACTGCAGTATTTTTTATGTTGGAATGGAACACAACATATTGGCATTCGAGATCATTAAAGTTTCCAATAAAACCAGTGCAATTCCCCTTAAATTCAATAAAAATTTTCTTATGGTATATTGTTTATTAAGCAAGGTAATATAAAAATGACAGGTAATATGATTCAGGTCACCATGATTCACATACAAATAGCTTGGTCAGTCTTTTGGTTAGGACATGACAGATGTGGCATCACCTGTGGCAGCAGCCTGGGTAGCCTACCCCAGAAAAATAATAGGTGAATAGAATATGATCTTTTCCGCCATCTAATGGCTAAATATTTAATTCTATGTGTGATTTTAAAGATAAGCCTATTTAATATAAAGTACCGATTGTAATTCATAGGTGTTAATTACCTTAGTTATCGTTATCAAACAGATTTCCAAAAGTGTTTAGGCCTATATTATAAAAATGATTAAATATATATATATATATATATATAATTATATTATATGTTGTTACTTTGTCTAAACAAGTGAACTGTTAACAGTTTCGAAGTTTAAAATTAGGTTAAAAAATCAAACAAAAAAAATAAAGAAGAAAGAAAATATAAGAAAAATGTGATTATTGCTCAAAATTATAATAACCGGGATCACGAAATTGTTTTCAGTTTTATATTTTAATATTTATATTACTTACTTTAGTTTATTTATGTTTTAATTATCATTATTTATAGAGCACATTTAAACAACCTAAGGTATGAGGTTAACAAAAGTTCTAAACACAGAATAAAAGACATCAATAGCCAAAATTAATACACGTTAATAATCAGCTCTATAAAATGACTTAACTCAAACTAAATACAAATAATCTGTGCATGCGCTCTTCAAAAATGATGTTTGCTGATTTTGATAAAATTATTTAAATTTAAAGGTATCTTTCGCAACTACTGTTAGAGTTAGAGACTTTTATTTTGAAGTTTTTCCGTATGTATGTTATTATTAAAGTTGGATTCACACAACATTCATGTCATTGAGGAGGCAACACACAGCAGAAGCCGCGCGATCCAAAACTTTAAATTTTATGCAGGTATCGGGTGTTTATTTTGAATGTTTGCATTTATAACTCTGCTGGTGGTTTTTGAATTTTTTTAATAGAAGTTGTCAGCATGCATTTGTCTAGCTTTCATTATTATATGTTACTCAAACAAGTCAGGTTTGTTAGAAGTCTGCAAAACGTTAATAAGAAGTAACGTACGTTAGCGTGTCACTGATATTTTTCGAGACGTTTCCTAATGAGACTTTTCTTAAATATTATCAACACGTAAATAATGTTGATATGCATCACAGACATTCTACTGGTAATGTATGTGTTCTGTTAGTGGAATCAACATTGACGTTACACAACAAATTAACTTGCATAAGGAAATAATTTTAATGGTAAATGAGCCACATCTGGTTCAAAGCAGTATTTGTAATTTAAAAAAAAAACATTTGGGTTTTGTTCTGCTTTATTTTTGTCACACATTTTCGTTTTCAAACAGGAAACCAGCCAGCGTTCATTGAAGGGAGATTATTTTCTCCCTTTTGTTTGACTGTGATAAATGACAACACAGTCACCTTATCAGAGCCACCACCCTGTCTTATAGACCCTAACCAGTGTCCGAACCTTATCTGTCAATTCAGATGTCATGAACTCAAGCCTCCAATGTTCCTCGGTAGTTTGATGTGGCTCTCTACCAGTCCCACGTAAATGCTTGTTTTATTATTGACTCATAGTTTATTAGTGCTGTAGCTGAATGTTTGCCTGCTGTCACTTTAGGGGTCTGTGGTCAGTTTTGTTGTATGTGTGGAAGTGTTTGGAGCTGAATGCAGAAGGTTGTAGCAGTGCTTGGCGGGGGGATCGGGGGTCTGTCGACCTGCCATTATCTCAGCAAGAGTCCTAATGTCTCCAAGGTAAAACACATGTAATTATGATATTAATTACTAATTCCTCTTTTTAATATCCAATTCAAATTCCTAATATTGTAACTAATAATCTTTGCTTATAATATAATGTTGTGTTATTAATGAAAGTTCCTATAAGACATTTTAGACATTTTAGCTTTTTGTATTGTAACTGTTTCATATAATAATAATAATAAATCATATCATTTATAAACTTGTTTTCTCCACTGTACAGCCATCACCATCATATATGTTTTGTTGTGATGTAGGTGGTGCTGTTGGAGGGAAGCAGTAGATGTGGAGGTTGGTTGAACTCCACACGGAGAGATGATGGAGCAGTGTTTGAACAAGGACCCCGAGGGGTTCGGCCAGCAGGAGCTATTGGTCGAAATGGTTTGAATATGGTATACGTATAGGAATGTTCATTTTTTGCACGAGTGTTAGAAGATACATTATCACAATTTAAATTTACAGGTACATGCATTGCATATATAAGATTTATAACTGGTTAGTAAGTCAGCTGTCTTGAGTAAGACAAATAATTTATATAAAACCACCTAAGCTTGAGAAAACATCAATCTTTGCTGTTAGTGTTGTAGTTCTGTTGGATGGCCACAAGAGGGCCAACGTGCACCAATAATATCAGCAGTAATAGTAAAATAATCATTTCACAAGACTTTTTTAAGATGTCAAATACATTTTTTTTGTCCCTAGAGTACGTATGTGAAGTTCTAGCTCCGAAAAACATAGATAATTTATTATAGCATGTTAAAATTGCCACTTTGTAGGTTTTTCACATGCTTGTAGAGAATGGTTTACCAAAACTAAGTTACTGGGTTGTTTTTTTTTCACATTTTCTATGTTGATAGAAGTACTGGGGACCCAATTATAGCACTTAAACGTGGAAAAAGATTTTCATGATATGCCCCCTTTAATTCTTCTGCTGTTAGGTTTCTGGTATCTGTTATGCACACGTAGTACTTTGTTTTAAATGATATAATTCTGTTCAATGTAATTATTTCTATTAAGGGGTATACTAGAATTTCAGAAATATGTTTTGATTAAAGCACTAAAATTGTAAGTATTAAAGATTATTTACATAAACATGTCAAATAAGTGAATCATTAAAAGACTTTCTAATGAATACTAAACATGTAAAGCCATCTTTATTTTTTTTGTGATTTACTTTTAACTTTTTTGCATGTTACTGGATTTCTCATTTATTGTTTCTTATTGAGTTAATGTGTCATGCAGGTGTCTGATTTGGGTCTCGAGTCTGAAGTCCTGCCAGTTTCGAAGGATCATGTGGCTTCTAAGAACCGATTCCTGTATGTGAAAGGACAACTACACAAGATGCCATCAGGACCCGGGTGAGAGGAAACGTCATTGTGCATCATCCAATAAACTCATACTAGTACTTTACACCTGATAAATATTAATGTATTGAATGTAAAGAGCTTTAAAATCTAACCTTGTGTTCTTAAACTGGATCAACATTTTTGGTTGAACTATAACTTGAATATTTCTCTTCTCCTTATTTAGTGGTATTCTGCGCACCATTCCTCCTTTCTCCCGTCCTATAATTCATAGCGTCTTAAAGGAAATGTTGATCAGTAAAGGGAAGGAAGATGATGAATCTGTCCATGCGTTTGTATCCAGGCGTCTGGGTCCCGAGGTGAGATCAAAAGGGGTTTTAGTGACCTACTTTTATGTATTATTATTTTGTGCTTTACTGTCACAACATATCAGACTGAAATGTGTGATAACAAAATATGATCTGATTCAATCCACCTTTCTGTCTCTGTGCAGTTAGCAGATATAGCTATAGACAGTCTGTGTAGAGGGGTGTTTGCTGGTGACTGCAGGCAGTTAAGTGTGCGGTCCTGCTTGCCCCCTCTTTATAAAGCAGAGCGGTCGCGGGGCTCCATTGTGCTGGGCATGCTGATGGGTTCAGGTGAGGTACTATAGACTAATACCTAGCAGTTATAGAGATATAATTTTTTTGTGGTTGTGGATGTTGATCATATTTAGTTGGAGAACTCTTATTAAAAATACCTTGCGTATTACGTAATCACGTCGAAAGGTAAGACATAAACATCTTGGATGACATGGGGGTGAGTAAATTATCAGATTTTTTATGAAAGTGGAATAATACTTTAACATACAGGTTGGCAAAAACAGTGTTGGCATTATTTTTAATTTTATTAATAAGTGGAAACTGGTTATATTTGCATTATTAAGAGCCATTCAATCTCCTGGGTGGAAAAAGCAAAGTTGAAGCAACATACAAAAGCATAATGCATTCATTCAGATGCTGATTGGCTGCTGAGTATGTGCCTAACGTCATTAGTTTCTGAGCGGTTCTTTGCATTATTCATGATAAGTAAAAACCTGTTTGATCCAGTCACTGCGCTGTATAATGCATGAGCTATTATCACATCATTATGCATGAGAAATTGTTGTATTATTATGCATGAGCTATTATGGCAGTATTAAGTTTGAGAAAGTATTGTGTCACTCTTCTATTTAACCTTCATTGTTTGGCATCCTATATGATGTTATACACCGTGTGTACCCCTGGGATTCAATCCAAATACAAACTTCTTTCACTGACCATTTCAGCAAAATGTTTATGTCCATTTCCATCCTCTTGACCTATATGCTGCATATATAATTATGTATTAGGTCTGTGTTTATAATGCGGTCTAAATTTGATCTTAACTAGAAACAATAAAATATGAAAAAAAATTATTGTATGCTATACATTACATTTAAAAGTAGGGATGCATAATGTTTAATCGCGATTAATCTATAGCAGATTAAAAGTTTTTGTTTACATCATGTATGTGTGTGAACTTTATATAATAATTATGTGAATATATAAATATGCACCCATGCATGTATAATTTTAAGAAAAAAAAAAATTATATATTAAGTATTTATATTTATATACAATGTAAATTATACATAAATATACAAATGTATACACATGTAAACATTTCTTAAATATATACATGCATGTGTGTACAAAGTTATTATACACAGTTCACACACATATATCATATAAACAAAAACTTCTATTCTGCTATAGATTAATCACGATTGATCGTTATGCATCCCTATTTTAAAGGCACAAATAAAACATCCACCAATATATAACTATTGAAATAATGTGTGTTTAATGTAATTTGGGATTAGTGACGTGACATTAATTATTTTGTGTCCATATGGTTCAGTTAAATGTAAAAGGGTTGCCATTTCAAAATAAATTTGCAGATTACTTGCATACATTAGCTTTTTTGAGGACCAAGTCAAATATTTTTGGTTTAATTTCATTTTGAACATTTTTTTGGGGAATAATGGCAAAAATGTCAATGTGGTGTAAACGTTCTGTGTCAATTGGTGTAACTACTATTTTTTTTTATTGAAAAAATAAATGTATTCATAAAAAAAAGAGGAATAAAATATAATCATCTAGATTAGTGTAATGTGATTATTTTACATAAATTTTTACATCTGTCAAAGATTATTTAGAAAACTGTTTTCAGCATATGCCAAAATCTGCCAAATTATTATTACAAAAAATATGTATATATGTGTGTGTATAAATATAAATATAAATATAAATAATTAGTCATATATATAATTAGGCATACATGCCATCAAGGTGGATAAAATATTTAATATTTCTTATTTTGTTGGCGCAATTGGCAGTTACACCATTTGACATTTTCAGGTTCATTCAGTCTTAACTTTCATAAAAATGGTGCAAATGTAATTTTTATTTGCATAAAATTAACATAAATACACTATGCACATAGTGTTGAAATAAACCTGATGCGTGCTTTTAAAACAAGTTTTTTTTGTTTTTTTTATTTCTTGCCAAACCGTTTTTTCTGACCCATTTACCTTTGACTTTGTATATTTTTCAGTGATTGTAATGTTTGTTGTATGTATATATACTTCATAAGGTGGTGGTGGTCCTGAAGTAATCTCCTCTGATTTGGCTAAAAGAGCATCAAAAGAGTCATGGAGTCTGTGGTCACTGAAGAGGGGCATGCAGTCACTTCCAGAAGCCCTGGAGAATTCGCTGAGAGGTCGAGAGCGTGTGGAGCTTCATCACAATACTCGAGTGAAGAGCCTGACCCTGCAGGGAGGGGTCTGGGAGGTCAGATGTGGGAATAGCAGGACACGTTTCATTTAAATATTACAAATTGAATATATATTGACACGCTTTACTGTTGTCACATTAATAAAGCGATGGGGATGGAGCAACAGATGTCTTTTATGTTCTTCTGTATTTTAAAATAGATCAAACTGGATGATGGGGCCACATTGAAAGCCGATCATGTGATTTCCGTCCTACCAGCTTCAGGTAAATATAATCCTTCTACAGTACTATTGGGGAGAGCCATTCTGTAAAGACTTGTTAGACTGATTTAAACTTTGTGAGCATCAAGCAGTTCATTTATAAAAACGTGTGCTTATGCTTGATTGACTTGTAAGTTGGACAACACTTATCACACTATATGGTTATTATTGTGTGTGTGTGTGTGTGTGTGTGTGTGTGTGTGTGTGTTTTATTTTAGTTTTAACAGCACAACCTATATATTTTTACCAGCTTTGGCATCAGTGCTGCCCCCTGCTGCTCAACCCCTGACAGAAGAGCTTCGATCCATTGCGTCTGCCACTGTTGCTGTTGTGAATCTGGAGTATGAAGGTTTCATTCTTCCTGTTGCAGTAAGACTTCATTCAGTGAATAATAAAGAATGAACATGTGGTCAGATTACATTATACAGAATATAGTCGAGGAAGAGGATGATATTGATTAAAGTGTTTTTGTCAGCTTGGTTGAACTGTAATGTTAAATTTCATACATTTGTTCTCTTAAGCCAGATGTTTTGCTTACAGAACTAGAAAGACTTTTAAAGGAAAACACCACAGTTTTTCAATATTTTACTATGTTCTTACCTTAACTTAGACAAATTAATACATACCTATGTTTATTCAATGCGTGCACTTAATCTTTGTACAGCGCGTCGTGAATGTGTTAGCATTTAGCCTAGCCCCATTCATTCCTTAGGATCCAAACAGGGATGAAACACTTCCATGTTTTCCCTATTTAAAGACTGTTACATGAGTAGTTACACGAGTAAGTATGGTGGCACAAACAAAAACGTGGGAATTTTTTAAGCGGATAAAGATGGGAACTATATTGTATGGCGGAAGAGCACTTAGTTTGCAGCACTTCGACCTCGGGCGCAGTAATATTGATGAAAGTTTGAGCTAGGGGGAACAGTCAGGAGTGATGTTGTTACTGCACGCCGAGGTCAAAGTGCTGCAAACTAAGTGCTGTTCCGCCATACAATATAGTTCTCATTTTTTATCTTTGTCTTTAAATAGGGAAAAGATAGAAGTGTTTGGTGGCTTTTAAAATTAATCCATGTTTGGATCCTAAGGAATGAATGGGGCTAGGTTAAATGCTAACACATTCACAACGCGCTGTACAGAGATTAAGTGCATGCATTGAAAAAAGATAGGTTTGTATTAGTTTGACTAAGTTGAGGTAAGGACATAGTAAAATGTTGAAAATTGTAGTGTTTTCCTTTTAAAGATCTTGTTTATTATGCATACGTTATTAATGTATGTTTGTGTGCATATTTTGTTTTTAAGGGCTTTGGACACCTGGTGCCTTCCTCAGAAGATCCTGGTCTCCTAGGGGTCGTGTATGACTCTGTTACCTTTCCACAACATAATCGGAGTGGAGGACCAACCACCAGACTGACGGTATAACACAATATCCGTCCATCTGCCCATCCATCTATTTATCCACAGTATACATGATTATGGCATATGGCTGGATATTCTTGGATAAAAACAAACATTTTTTTGCTTTTAACTCGATGAAAACTGGACAATAGTGCCCCCTTGGCACAAAAAAAATGAAAAGTACATGTTTAAAAAAATGCTTATAATATGTGCTTTATAACAAAGTACTTATATATGGGAGAAAAAGATCAAATTCGGTCCTGTTTCTTCAGGAAAATATTAGTCATAAAAATAACCCTCTAGTGCTATGTGGGCCTCACAACAACGTAAAAAAATTGCAATTGAATTATTCATTTCTGCTCCACTTTAATCATTATTAATTTAATAGTTAGATGTCCTTTGCTGTGGACATGTTGTCCCTCTGCTGGAAAACATCCATAAACTGTAGTCGAGGGCCAAAAACCTTTGAATAAGCATACATTTGAGTGCCATAAGGTTTGCTTTGAGTAGCAACCTGAGTAGAATAATGTAATCCCCTCAACCAGTCATCTGAATAGATGTTATAATGGTGATTCCAGCTATTATCGACGCAAGGCAATGTTGTGAATGGTGTTATTTTCTAATGTCATTACAGCAGCTCTCCAGCTGTTATTGAAAACAGTGTTTGTGTTGTTATAGGTAATGATGGGTGGTGCGTGGTTCAAGCAGGTGTTTGGTAGTCCACAGGAAGTGACCCAGCAGATGTTCTTGGATCGGGCTACCCGGGCAGTAACCGATCATCTGGGTGTCACCTCGCAACCTGTGTGGAGCCTGGTCTCAGTACTCAAGGTGATTTTCTGTGTTAAACTATGACATGACAGATTAGTACAATGAACTCGCAGTTTATTAGAAATGGACACAAAGAGGTTCACATGATATTAAATTACACTGATTTTACATTAAAGTAAAATATAGTATAGCTGTAGTTCAATTGGTAGAGCATCGCATTAGCAGTGCAAAGGTCATGGATTCGATCCCAGGATCACACATAAATGTATTGTATGTATAGAATGCATTGCTTATAGCCGCAGACTTCCCAGAAGCAGCTCTTTAAAATACGTGTTTAATCTATATTTGACGCGCACCGCATCCAAATCCAAGTTAAATACAAAATTAAAGTAAAAATGAACATGCTGGATACAGCACCCGGAAACAGACATACTATTTTACCCGCAGGTTTTTTCTGTGTGGATGCTGGTCGCGCGGCATTGGTCAAAAAATAAATGCGTTGTTGTAACGCGCATTACTAAGACTGTAACGAGTACAATATTACCAAAATATTATTAGTAATGCGTTATATTACTGCGTTACACCAAAAACTAATATATTACTGTAATATATTATATTTTGTAATGCATTACTCCCAACACTGATTGTTACACTATGTAATTTTTAAGTTTCAGATGTGACTAAAATGTGTCTGTAAAGTTTCAGCTCAAAACACCCCACAGATAATTTCTTATAGCATTTCCAAAATGCCCCCATTTGGGTGGGGGCAAAAAGCGCTGTTTTCATGTGTGTACCTTTAAATGCAAATGAGCTACAGCTCCTCACTCCCTTATCAACACTTTTGGTTAACAATAATCTGATTCCTGTCAGACAAAAGTATCTTTAGCCACATTAGTGCTACAATGTGCTAACAAACACATTTCAGGGCTCCAGACTAACTTTTTTCAATAGGAGCACAGTAGCCCCAACTGAAAATTTTAGGGGTGCAACCAAAAAATTTAGGGGCACACACCGTAAATTATGCTGACCAAATATTCACATTTCTACTAATTTCCACTGTATTAATACTTTGATAATAGATGCAGAAAGTACAACGTGCTGTTTCAAATTCAGTGTCACATCACAAAAAGGGTCAAATTTACTGGTCGCATTTACATGTGCGACGGGATGTAAAATTCAGTGGCACACTCTCAAATTTTGGTGGCAGTCTGGAGCCCTGCATTTAGAAAAGCTTTTGGTTAAAATTAACCAATCAGTCAGTGGCCGTGGGCAGCGCTTTTTTTGTGTGATGTCACATTAACAAGAGAATCAAAATGGCATGTCTAATGAGATTGCTTTGGTTTAATGGGGATTAAAGTGAAGCAGAGGGTGGATTTTTTTTTCCATTACACGGTTGTTGTGTTCACACATTGCCAACACACATTTATGTCTTAACACCTTGTAAAAGTGGATTTTATGTGGCCTTTAAAGTGTCAAATATGGGATCTTTAAAGGGACACTCCACTTTTTTTTTGAGTTTTGGAATCCATTCAGCTGATCTCCGTGTCTGGCGGTACCACTTTTAGCATAGCTTAGCATAATCCATTGAATGTGATTAGACCATTAGCATTGCGCAAAAAAATACCAAAGAGTTTCAATATTTTTCCTATTTAAAACTTGACTCTTCTGCAGTTGCATCATGTACTAAGACTGACGGAAAATTAAACGTTGCGATTTTCTAGGCTGTATGGCTAGGAACTATACTCTCATTCCGGCGTAATAATCAGGGACTTTGCTTTTTTATTACGCAGTGCCCAAAAATAGTCCCCTGCTATTGAAAGTTACCAAGGGGACCATTTTCAGGCATTGTGTAATATCATTGCGCCTGCTGCAGCCATGTTACGGCAGCAAAGTCCTTGATTATTGCGCCGGAATGAGAGTGTGGTTCTGGCCATATCGGCCTAGAAATCGCGACTTTGAATTTTCTGTCAGTCTTAGTACACAATGTAACTTGCAGAGGAGTTAAGTTTTAAATAGGAAAAATGTCGAAAATCTTAGGTTATTTTTGAGCGTGATGCTAATGGTCTAATCAGATTCAATGGATTATGCTAAGCTATGCTAAAAGTGGTACGGCTAGATTGGCTGAATGGATTCCAAAACGGTAAAAATCAAATGTTTAACTCTAGGAGAGCTGGAAAATAAGTGTCCCTTTAACTGAATTTATAGACTATATAGACTTCATTTTTTCCACCATCTCAATCGAGTCAGTCATGCGTTCACAGCCACCAGATGTCCTCAGTTTTCTCTCTGGGGGTCTGTTTTGACATCAATCAAGGCAGATGGTCTTTTTCTTTAAACATTACTCCTGTCCTCCATCAGCTTCTGGGAGTTCAGTTAGCAGTACAGTCGGGAAGATGCCTGGTCTGGGGGTCTCGAAAAGAGTCACTCGAATTCTGGCCAGATAATACAAGACAGTCATTGAAGGGTCGAGAGAAGCGATAAGCTGCTCTGCTTCATTTACGATCGACTTTATCTTAATTATACAGTCAAAGAGCGAGAGGAAGATTTCCACCTTGGTGCGCCCACACAAGCACGCTCGTATTCTTTCATGCCACATTGTCGACTACAGTGTCTCTGAACGGTTTAATTACCCGGATATATACGCTCACAGAGAGAAGTATTCACACTGCTACTGTATTTAAAATCCCATCTTATTTTTTTTTCTTGGTATAAATTTTCTGTCTTGTCTGTTAATGAATCTTTATTTCTATCATTTGCTGTTCAGAACTGCATTCCTCAGTATCATGTAGGACACTGGAAACGACTTGGTAAGACAAAGTTTATTAATCACACAAAATGATTTTCAGCGTCTTTTCCAGAAGGATATAAATTACAGGCAGACGTTTCTTATTTTCAGAAAAGATGAGGCAATACATCAGCAAGAACAATCTTCCCCTTACACTGGCAGGGGCTTCCTATGATGGCGTCTCTGTCAATGATGTTATATTCAGTGGACGAACAGCTGCAGAGGGTCTCGTTGGAAAAATCTGACCTGCGGTCACTTAATTTTGAGATTTTGGGGTTTGACATACATTTGATGTTGTTCCTTGGGCAGGACAGGCACTACTTGAACCCAAATATAAGTGTCAGGATTATACAGCTAAATGTTGGGTATATTTCAGGGCTGTTGTTTAGATGTTGAGGAAATCATAAGCTAAATTTCCATGTTGCCAAAAAATGCCAAACAAATGATTGTAGAGCTTATCTTTACCAATGTGGCCGAATAATCAAATTTTCTTGGCTAGAAATTGAATTTGGATGGTTGATATATTATTGCACTGGGATATAATGTAAATTAATACTCTGCATCTTAACTAAAAATAACGCTATACGCATTACACTGTTAAAAAAGGCTTCACTGGGACCTTAAAAAGGTCCTAATATGGTAATTTTTGTCCTAAGATGTACTTTTTGAAAGGGTACCACCCCAGTGACACCATTTGTACCTTTATTTCTCAGAGTGATACCATAGCCAGGAGCAGACTCGATGGATATAATATCATTTTAACTGTTTCCTCCATTTGTCTGAAAGTAGATGACATTTTGACCAGGCTGAAATGATATGCCATTAGACTGGAGCATCCTTTTTACAAATATATTCATTACGTTGGCGTCATAGTGGGGTCAATGGAAAATTTACGACTTGCAGTTCTCGTTTCCTACACGTTGCAGATTGGAAATGGCTATGACCATCTGCATTGACTTTGAAAGGGCAAAAAATGTAAACTATCACTCAGAGAACCAGAATTTTAATGGCTGCTTGAGTACCATGCATTTCACACACAGATGCTTTCTCATTCAATGTGATTGAATTCACAATAATGTGCATCAGAATGCACAGGTGTGCCTTTATTCAGCGCCCCCGAGCATTCGGTAAATGCGCTATATTATGTTTTAAAAAAGCATTGTGCGAAAGTAGAAAGACAATACATTGGTGACTGTTTACATTAGTTTCAGTACTGTTTACTGGTTGCATCTGCAATACACTATCAGTCTAGTTTAGGGTCATTTACTTGTTAGTTATTTATGTTTTTCACATTATAGAATAATTGTAAGCTGTGGCATAAGGATAATGTGACTAGGATAAAGTCAACTAAAAGCATTCAAAATAAATTACTAATGGCAGCTTGTTGGGATTTCATTTTAAAGAATATTGATTGACCCAACAATAGATTAAACATCCCAGCAATTTGGGTTAAAAGAACCCAGCATAGGATAAATTACCTTTTTGACCCGGGGGGAATATTTTTTCACAGTGTACATCTTTAGATTAAAAGATTTCCAATATCAAGTGATCTTAAACTTTTGACTGGTAGTTTATGACATTATAGGCATGTGGGTGAGGGTTAGCGACAATCTTTAATGTGAAGTTTGAAAAAGAGTGTGATTGTGTTAATTAAACGTGTATGTAACTCCCAATTAATTTCATTAAATTGACTGTCATGACAGTCACTCAGTAGTTATTAATATATTTTTATGCATATCATTTATTGCGTCTTGTCAGCAATAAATAAATAAATGAGATGTGTTTGGTACATTTCGTTTCATTTGTCTATAACTAAGTAAAAAGGCAACTGAACCACAGTTTGGCTTCATAATGTACCCTCACCTAAAGGATTATTAGGAACACCTGTTCAATTTCTCATTAATGCAATGGTGTGGGGGATGTTTTCTTGGCACACTTTAGGCCCCTTAGTGCCAATTGGGCATCGTTTAAATGCCACGGCCTACCTGAGCATTGTTTCTGACCATGTCCGTCCCTTTATGACCACCATGTACCCATCGTCTGATGGCTACTTTCAGCAGGATAATGCACCATGTCACAAAGCTCGAATCATTTCAAATTGTTTTCTTGAACATGACAATGAGTTCACAGTACTAAATGGCCCCCACAGTTACCAGATCTCAACCCAATAGAGCATAATTAGGATGTGGTGGAATGGGAGCTTCGTGCCCTGGATGTGCATCCCACAAATCTCCATAAACTGTAAGATGTTATCATATCAATATGGGCCAACATTTCTAAAGAATGCTTTCAGCACCTTGTTGAATCAATGCCATGTAGAATAGGCAGTTCTGAAGGCAAAGAGTGTCAACACAGAATTAGTATGGTGTTCCTAATAATCCTTTAGGTGAGTGTACACTGTACATGACATAAAATAAACATTTAATGTGCCAATTACACAAGCCCACTCAAAGCCATTATAATCAGACATATGGTATGTTCACCATGACATGTTGTTTGCTCCTCTGGGTCTGTCGACAGCTCGGTTGGAAAGTTATTTGACAAAAGGCAGATTGTCAAAGGTGGTTGGAGAAAAGCTGTGCCTGTCAGCAACGCTGACATGTTTTCGCACGATTTCTCATTGGTTTGGTAATTTGTGCATTTTAAGCCATTTCCTGTCTGGCTTCGCATTGCTGAAAATTCCGACACTGTCTCTAATCTTGAAGAGTTGACAACCATTTACGATTTCAGCTAAACTATTTTCCTTTGTTTTTTTTTGATGCTGTAGACTTCAATTAAAGATGTACACAGGTCACACTTGAAAAACCAAAATGTGGAGATTTGAAATGTTTTAATGTGCAATAGTAAGCAACCACTTAGAAAATGCATAGAAAAACTAATGGAAAAGAGTGTGTGTCACTGCCATTTCTGCAGTTTTATGGGATGTTTTACCTTAAAATTAAAATTCTGTCGTTTGCTCATCATCATGGTGTTCTGGACCTGTGTTAATTTCTTTATTCTGATGAACACAAAGGAAGATGTTTTGAGAAATGATGGTAAACACACAGCAGATAGTGACCATTGACTTCCATAGTAGGAAAAAATGTTTTGGAAGTATTGTGATAAATGATGAAGAAAATTTTGATAAATGATGGTAAGCACACAGTTGACTGAATTCTATCATATTTTTGATTCCTACTATGGAAGTCAATTATCACTATATGCTGTGTGTTTAATTTCTCAAAATATATTTTGTGTTCATTAGAGAAAAATTCACACAGGTTTACAACAGCATGAGGATGAGTAAATGATGACAGAATTTTAATTTTAAGGTGAACTATCCCTTTAATAGATGTTTCTATATAACTTATTATCTTTAAGACTTTCCACTTTTATATGACATGGCCACCCTACCTGCCAGTGCCTTTATTTAAATAAAAAAAATTAAACTGGCATATGGTTGATTCTAAAATAAGCAATTAAAACATATGGTTATAAATGAAGACTTACAAAATCGCATGAAAGAGATGCTTTGGTGTTCCTCGACAGACATGGGATGTGTGAAGGAATCTCTTTAAATTCCTTCAGGAGCATTTGGCAGCCATCCTCTACTGAACCCCTGACAGAATCAGCATTGTTAAAAAACCTGGCATCAGTTTTACTGTGAGCAGAGATTGTCTGTCTCTTTCTTTGGTTCTGGACCACTTGAGGCCATTTTTATCCTGTTTGGTGGTTTATTTTCCCATTTAAAATCAATTTAAGCAGAATAACACCACTCGTTGGTATACTTAATTTTGATTAGCATGTAACCCAGTCTGTGAAACCCCAGCTAAGTCATGTTTTATGATTTACTCTATATAAACTCATCCTATAATGTAAAGAACATTCACTGAAAAAAAATGATTCATTGAATTTAATCAATTTTTTTAAGGTAAGTGGTTGCAATCAATTTATTTAAGCTACATTTAAACAAAAAAGATTAGTAAAGTAAAATAAAATATAAAACTTTTGTTTAAATATAGCTTAAATAAATTGACTGCAACCACTTACCTTAAAAAAATTGAATAATTTTTCAAATAGTTGTATTTCGGCCAAATATTGTCTTATCATAACCAACAATACATCAATGGAAAGCTTATTTATTCAGCTTTCTGTGTATAATTCTCAATTTCCAAAAAATGACCCTTATGAATGGTTTTGTGGTCCAAGGTCACATATATTATGTTCATGTTCTCATAAGTGAAAAGCAGCCATAATGTTAAGAACTGTCTTTTTCTTTATTTAATGCAAATTTCATATTCACATTACATTCTCTTTGTTAACAGTCCAACAGTCTCATAATGAGCTTATGCATTAAATCATTAGCCAGGGTAACATTTATTTATGATTCTGGATGGGATTTCAGTTTCTACGTTCATTTGCATATATTTCATGTTTAATCTGGGTCAGTAAATACCTCCATCTCTAAGATAACATTTGGCTTTGGTTTCTCATTTTCAACATTGAGCTGTACATTGCATAATTATGACAAATACAGAAATAGTCAGGCAGTTACGTAATCCATTCGTTTATTTTAAGCGTATCAAAGCACATAAAAAACAATGATGTGAATCATATATGCTAAATGATGTTTGTTCTGCAGGTAGAGCTGTGAAACCATAATGCTAGCCTGCTTTTTAACTATTCACTGGATCTGGAAATGCACATTGTCTAGTATAACTATGTTCTTTAGCTATTTTTCGATTTCATGTCATGTCATGATAAAGCATTACATACATCAAATAACCCATTTTATAACTTATGATTTATGAAGCAACATAATGATAGTGTGAGGTAATCAGCCATGATTACCAAAACATACATTTATCTATTTCTTTGTTTATTTTATATCAGCCTGGGCAATACAGTTCATTTATCGCTGTTATTGTTTTTTAATCCTCATATTGTTGTAATTTTTTTCCACTGTTCTTTATCATTCCACCATAGACGTCTTGTTTGCTACCCCACATTTTTAATATTGTGAATGTGTGCTTAATAATTAATAATGCACATTTCTTTATCCATACCTCATTGTGCTTTTCATTTTTCATTTGTAAAAACCCGCTAAAGTCTTTTTGTGATTTACTATTTGTGACATAAAATCGTCCTAATGTAAAGAACATTCTGTGGAATATAACCTTGATATCTTTAATATTGTCCGAGTAAGACTGTCACAGTTTGATATCAAACTCTGGTGCTGCTCATCTCATACTGTTATTAGATTTTGAGACTTTAGCCTGGATTTCACAGACGGGGTCTGAAGAAAATGTGAGTGGTAAAGGTCATAAGTTTGATTTCCAGGCGGGGAACACAGATACTAATAAAATGTATAGCTTGAATGCACTATAAGTCTACCAAATGCATAAAAGTAAGCATGATGCAGACGTATAAACCAGGTCTTATAGATGGTTGCCAGGGTGTATGCCTGTGGTTGCTAAGGGGCTTTTTAGTGTAGTGATATGTGCTATAAGTTATTCCTTACTTTCATCAAAAGTCAACAGTATTCAATTTCAAATCTCTTTGATATTCTGGTTCTGGTGTTACTGATATGACTCAGGTCCCTCTTTCAATCTATAGGGTTTGTTTACTCCTTTTATCATCACCCAGGAGAAATTGTAAGCCTGGATGCTCGGAAATGTAATAGCACAGCTCTTCCCAACAAACCATGTGATGGCTGATCAATGTCTCAAAATTTGATGCTCTAACTTTAAAAACCTGGATTTTACAGACATGGTCGCATATTTCTTCTCAAATCTAACTTTATTCTAAACACATTATAAATATTAGAAATGTATTTCTGAAACATGTTGCAAAGACTGTGAACTATGTACTGAATTGTGGAATTAAACCGTTAAACAGTTTTTCAACATTTCTGTGTTCAGGATTATTTGGGCGGAGCTAAAACGGTGTCTCGATGATGCACCGGAGCCACCTAGAGTGGCCCCGCCCCTAACACAATCACACCCAGCATCCATTCAGGTTGTAGTGGTATTTTAAAAAGACACAAAGTGTGCGTGGTTTCAGTGCCGACAGTGGACGTTTGAGGGCAGAGAATCCTGTTTTTCCAAGATTTCAATAACTTATTTTATTTACTTGGCGTTTTTTTAATCATTTATATTTCGCTGGGTGGTCAATAACACATTTTTCTGTGGTGTTACAAATTGAAAACACATCTAATATTGGACTTTATACGCACTTTAAATAATTTTACGTGCATTGCTTTTCATTATTAATTATAAAAATGTTTTAATTGTAAATCTTACAAGCTATTCAATTTGTTTTGTAGTTGCAGCAGTAGTGTTTCTCTCTGCAAGCGTTTGACACAGATGATTTACCTTTATAATGCATTCATGCCTTGAGGGACACGTACAACCATGATAAAATGTTTTTCCTCCCTTTGTGATTTCGAGGCAGACAGTCATCTTTCACTACCAAACAAAAGCACGTCAGCTTTTGTGCTGCTGGCCTCTTGTTTATAACCCACTGACAAGCTCTTTCTCCAGGACTGATTGCTTTGTGTTAAAAAAATCATTGTTGGATGAACCCAGACGTGAAGAAGCATTTTAGCACATCTAAGTATGTATTGAAAACAGGTGCGTAATATGGATGGCCTGCGGCTGCGGTGGGCCAAAATGACACCCAATCACTGCAATTTTGTATAATATAAAACATCAGTGTCAACACATTAAATATTTGTGTTCCACAATTGGTAGCTTTGGGTTAGCAATGCAGTCTGGGGTGCAACTTTAGTCAGAAGGCTCTACAGACCCTAAACTTGTGTGAGCTTTACAGTATTGTTTTTTAAAACTCAATTTGTTTGATCTCGCTCTTATTTTTCTCCTGGCTTTTTTTGTTTCTTATCTGTTATTCTATATGCTTTTCTATTGTACTGTTTTCTGAATAAAAAAGGACCTCTTGGACAAAACATATGTTGAGTATTTTGTGCATTGCATTGAGCTCAGCAAAAACAATTTTAAAGACATTATGCTGTCTTAACATATCCCAAAAATAAATAAATAAAACCAAACACATTGTAATCACTGTTTACTTTGCTTTCATCGGATAAACGTGCGGTGACACAATTACACTTCCGGTTTCTGTTTGTTTAATGGTGTGTGACTAGTTGCTAATTGAACTCCATAGATATATGAATGAACCTTATGGATTAGTCTACAGCTATAGAGGGTATGCACATGACGTCACCATTGGCGAGAGGGGCTGTGGTTACACCCACTGAGTGGCAGCATTTGAGTACAGCGTGACATCGACGAAAACGCGTCGAAATGGGAAAGGCTGTTGTGCGATAGGGCAGTGGTTCCCAAACTTTTTCAGCGTGCGGCCCCCCTTGTGTACTGTGCATTCCTTCGTGGCCCCTTAAAGAAAATTTGTTACAAAAAACTGTTCTAAAACTCAACATTTTAATAAAAAAAAAAACATTCAATTATACAAAAAAGTAGTGCTTTTGGTTAGTAGCATTATTTTTTTTGGTTTAATTACACAGAATTCATGATAAATTAATGTATTTCATAAGATGTCATAAAACTGGGGCCCCCCTGGCACCATCTCGCAGCCCCCCACTGCGATAGGGTGTACTAACAGATTTACAAGATTTCTGAGCTATCGTTTTACAGACTGCCAAAAAACACCGAAAGGAGAAGTAAATTGATCGTTCATTCCAACGTCCAGACCACAGGTGGGTTGACAAGTTGATAGGGTCACTATCACGCAGAGTTTTTACTTTTTACTTAAAGGCGGAGTCCACGATGTTTGAAAAACGCTTTGGAAAAGGAGACGGGCCGACTACCAAAACACACTTATGGCCAATCAAATGCCGGGTTGCGTATGTGTGGGGCGATCTATCAACAGAAGGTCCAGATTCTATTGGGGTAGGGGTGTGTTTGTTTAGGTGATTTCAAATATCAACATTAGCTTTCAAACATCATGGACTCCGCCTTTAAAGTCGCAATGAAAGTAAAATAAAAAAATATTGTGGTATTTTTTACAAATGATTTATCTGTGAGCTTCATTCATTTTTAAAAATTAATGTGCCCTCATAATCTTTAATCAAAAATGCAAATCTCCTCCCCTCCTAAAAACGATCTCTCTTTACTTCCTGTCATAATGTATAGCAGGTGGGTGGGGTCCGGGAGAATATCACTGCGATTAGCAATTAGCAACACGACCCAACTTAAAATGATCCAATCAGATCTCGATGGACAAATTCAAATCCAGCCCTGCCTCATTTCATTTCAGAGGCCGGTTTTAATTGATACTTCCGTTTCATGGCGACTTTAAACGTAATTTTTCAAGTATTTGTATTTTATCCGTGTTTTTCTTTGGAAAGCATATTATTATCATTTTTACTCTTACATTTCATAAATAATACGTATTTTTACATTTAATATTTAAGTACATTAATGTACTTTTACTCAAGTAAAAGTACACAATTTAAATGTAATTAGGTATTAAATTAATTTTAATATGCAATATTAAAGAATACACAGTATGATTCTATGCTTTAGAATGTAGCGAAGTGATGTTTTTCCCAATACAAACAACCTAATAAAGCACAGATGCTTGGAAAATTTACCTAATGTAACCAGTCAGTTTTACTGCCATTTTCGCAGCACCCGCTATGAAAACCAGACGTTTTGTTGAACTTTTGCTGCGAAAATGCCAGTAAAACGGACTATTATCAGCTTAAATTGAATTTAGTTGGACTTGATAGCAAAGGTGGACAATACTTTGTTAAATTAGTTACATTTTCAAAGCATCTGGGCTTTATTAGGTTGTTTATATTGGGAAAAACATTTAAAATCATACTGTGTATTCTTTAATATTCCATATTAAAATTTATTTAATACACAATTACATTTAAATTGTACTTTTACTTGAGTAAAAGTACGTTGATGTACTTAAATAGTAAGTACCCTGTTATTTGCCACTCAGTGGGCGTAACCGCCGTCCCTCTCGCCGACGGTGACGTCATGTGCATACCCTCTATTTGATGGGAGGTTTGGCAGCGGATCTGTAGTTAAGATTGCATGCATAGTACACATTTTACAGAGTAAAGTTAGCTAAGTGTAGTTTTTGGTACGCTTTAGCTATGATTTGAACTAAGGTACTCTACGTGTTGTTTATTTTGCTTGTTATAAACTATTCTAAGAGGACTTTTTTGTTATTGATTCCCGGCGGAGTTTACCGGAAGAGTTACGTGTCGTGTGTTCAACGAAAGCTGTTTGTTTATGTCGTTACTGCTGAAACCGTCTAATTAACCGCCTAAATAAAGTTGTATACTGGAAAATCAGGCGAATTGTAGATTAAATGTTAAAATTAGATTTTAACGTTTATAAATCCACTCGAAACTTTTATATTTTATGGGTATAGCTGTTTAACCGCCATATTTTGTCACCTCATTGACTTTCTTACAGCAGAATGGTGTATGTGACCTCTGGTCTGTTGCAGTTGAGATGAATACACAGAAACATGAGGAAATCCTCCCCCGATGCCTCATTAGTGCACGATGATGAAAAATACAGGGGAGGATGAGGCGGCGTGTGTAGGGAACATAAAAAACGTAATTTACCGCCATCAAAAGCTAAAAGGCTTCCAAATTGTTCGGTAATTAAAGCAGCAGGCGTAGTTATGCCTGTTTGAAATTCATACAGCACGTCGAGGTCTCGGGAGGAGCTTTAGTTTTCGCGTGCTGTCGGACCGCCGGTTTTAAACATTCAATCAGCCGACGAGTTAAGCCCTGGGGTCCATCGCGCTCGTGAACTGCATCTCACCTCCCACATCTCGACCCTCTTCGTGCAGTATCTTATTCTTCCAGTGGTTCGTTCTTTGTTCCCCATCATATTAACAAAGACTTATTGCCTCCGAATGCAATTATGTGGAAAGTTGTGAAAGACATTAAACCCCACACTTCGGTATGCAGCACAGACACGTCTGCCATATTCGTAATTCACAGGAGTTTAATTAATCCGAAAGTTATACAGTTTCTGCGAGCGGGTGGTCGAGCTTCTGATCTGATAATGACAGTGGATAAATCTCGGTCCTTCTTGCCCACGCACATGTGCGCTGCGCCAGCTTAAATATTAATGGAGCTCATGGAACATCGTTTTACGTCACTATAATGAATGTATGACTGTCTTCGTCCGTTCACCCTTCTGTTCTGGCAGGGACTGTTTTTTTTTGGAAGTCTCTAAAATAATTACAGTATACTAATGGTCTGTAATAATTACTTTGTTTCACTTTTTTCCCTCATGTCATGTCTGATATGTGAATGTGACTGAAAGGCGTGGATATTAATTGGATTAGTGGAGCTCATTCCAAGGCCTGTGTGAATAGGTAAGCATAGCTGTGCTTGGTCCAATTAGATGTACTGTCAGTCAGAACCCGTTATAGTTTTGTCCATTTTTTTTGGGCTTTTTATTATAGAAACACTACAAAGAAGATAAAAGTATAGTACAGTTGATGGTACCCATTTACTTGTATTGTAGTTGTTTTTCCTAGAAGTCAAGGGTATCCGTCAACTGTATGCTTATCATCATTTATCAAAATATATATTTTTGTGTGTGTGTTCAACAGAATAAAGAAACTCATACAGGTTTAGAAGAAAATGAGGGCGAATAAATGATTACAAAATTCTTGGCTAAATTATCCCTTTCAGGATAGAAATAGAAATTTCTTATAATTACCGTTCTGAATCATAACACATCCATTTTTTCTTTCCAGCAAACTTTTGATCCCTCTTTAATTCCCTATTATTAAGCACTTCTGAATAGTGAGAGGACTGGCACTTCTTTTTCACATCACTGGGGTGCGTTTTTATTAGAAATTAATTTTAAAGGAAAACACCACAGTTTTTTTATTTTACTATGTTCTTACCTAAACTTAGACAAATTAATACATGCCTATCTTTTTTTCGATACGTGCACTTAATCTTTGTACAGCGCATCGTGAATGTGTTAGCATTTAGCCTAGCCCCATTCATTTCTTAGGATCCAAACGAAGGGTGAATTTAGAAGCCACCAACCACTTCCATGTTTTCCATAAAGACATTTGTACACAAGTATGGTGGCACAAAATAAAACGTGTCGATTTTTTGAAGCGGATAAAAAATGAGAACTATATTTATGATGGAAGAGCACTTAGATTGCAGCACTTCGACGTTGGGCGCGGTAATATTGACGGACGTTTCAGCGAGAGGGGGAGTAGTCAGGAGTGATGATGTTACTGCGTGCCGAAAAGAAAGAAAAATTCATTCATTTTGCCTCATGCAGGGCTTAGATTAAGCCAGGACTAGGCCTTAGTTATATTATAGGACATTTAAACAGCTTTTACAACCATACCTCACCATACAACCATACAAAAAAATCATACCTTCTTGAGACAATTCAATTTTATTTATATAGCGCTTTTCACAATAGTTAATTGTTTCAAAGCAGCTTTACATTAATAGATGTATGAAACCGAGAAAAACGAGCATAGTAATAATGTAACGTATACAGTAAAGTAGAAAGTTAAGCCAAAGGTGGCGGACTCTCCAGGGGATGAAAAAAAACCCTAGGAGAAAAACCCTCCTGGCTAGTCCAGGGGGAAAACTCCTAGGAGGGAAAAAACCCCTGAGAGAGATACATATATATTTATATATATAAATACTATCGGGGTATGTGAACGGCTAAGCGCATTAAACTGGTTCCGCCGGTGGCACTGATATATTTTAGCTAAGATGGCTCAAACATGCAAGCTTAAGCTCTGACTGGGGAACCATCCCTAAAATATTGTAATAAACATTAGAATAAACTATATAGGTATAAACTAGGTTTGTAAGATCATGAACAATTGTATTAAAGGGACAGTAAGTATGGTTTTAAGTGTTTTATTAATCAAGATCAATGTCTTTTTTATTCGTAAATATGTCCTTGTTGGTGTCAAATGACCTCTGCCAGTGATCTGTCTTTTATTTGTAAGCTTAGAATTTCTTCTCTTTACTTACATTGAACGGATAAGTCCAAGGAGGCTTCCATGTCGTTCCACCATACTGATAACTATAATAGCAGAGAGGGGCAAAAAGCACTACAACGCGTTTCCACAACTGGTTTTCATTCAGAACACATGAACTAGTTGAAACGGACAAGGAGATCAGTGATTACATAACTGCTACCGTAGTTGCAACACGCATTTGGAAAAGCAGGGCGCTAGAGAGCACTATTTGTTTGAATGCAAAATACAATTTACCACTAGATGAGGTAAATCCTACTTATTGTCCCTTTAAATTGAGGGGAAAATGCACATATGGAAAAAGTAAAGTGGGATTTTTAGTTTCTTTTTTTTTGTGCAGGGTGGTTTCCCAGACAGGGATTATCATTGTCTCGGAGTAAAATGCATATTTAAGTTTCCTTGATTTTTAAACATCTTGCACTGCTGTATCTCAACATATATCATTACCGGAGCTTGCTCTAGTAGTGACGTGATATCAGAAAGCGAGCAAAGTCGCAGAAGCCCCTCCCATGATGCAAATTTCTGCGTGAATGTCTTGATAACTAAAATTTCCCGGGTGAATGAAGTGAGTAAACTCAAACCGTTCAAGCGGCAAACTAGTTGTGGTAGACGCGAATTCGACGCCTCAAACGTGGCTGGTGCGAACCCATGGTTAATGTCTTAATATAACTGAGGCCTGGGCCCGGTTGCATAAAGCACCTTAAGTTTTTTCCTTAAGTATGACACTTAAGGGGTAAATTCCCCTTAACTTCTGTAAGATAATAATTAAAGAGTTTTGCATATAATCCCTTAAACGGTTCTCTTAGGTAAGAGTAATCGTTAAGTGTTTCATGACAGTGACCCCGATTTGTTGTTACAAAATACTATTGTTGCCATGGAGACACAACAGAAAAAACTTAAGGGTTTTTCTGCAAAGTTTAAAGGAAACAACTTAAGGGAAAATTACACTTAAGGTGCTTTATGCAACCGGGCCCTAGTCCTGGATTAAAGGTAGGGTAACAGTTTTGATCCTGAAACATTTTTAGTTATGCTGGTTAAAAGTCTCCTCACATCCTGATAGCAATCACTGTGTTAAGTTGTTTAAATGTATTTGTAGAAATTTATGTCATCTGTGAAAGGCGTAAAACGGACGTTTCGTCATTTGAATTGCCACCGCGAGTCCACGCAGACACCATACGTCATTGGCGCATTCACGTGCGCTCACCTCCTGTCTGTAAACATCGAGAACAGCAAACGAAAGATATCTTTTATAACAACAACAGCAAAAACTGCCTGGATCAGCAAAGAGCAAAAACCCAAATGAACATCGGTAACTTTACTGCTTTACCACGCGATGCAAACAGCTGCAGGAGGCAAAGGGTCTGAAAGGGACGTTGCACTGTTTATTTTGGTAAGGTAGGTACGCGATATGTTTGTATTGAGATGGATTCAGATATTCTACTTTGATGAAACATTATGTTGCTTATGAAATTTTTGTTCGTTTACAGATTAGCGTAATAATATAGTTACTACGTCTACACAACCGAAAGTGTGCTTTAACTAATTCTCATGTAAACCAGTTGTTTATGTTGGTTATTTTGGTAATGTTATTCACTTTGTACTGCAAAGTTTTCTCACTGGTGAATGAGACATGAGATGTGACCGTCTGATCTGGCCTGTTCATGTGTTTTGAAAGAGGCGTGACTTTGGATGGCGATTTGACTTGAGGGTGGGATCGTGATTTCATTGCTAGGCGGCTACCGTTAGCATTTTTCAAAATGTGAAACCCTACCTTTAACCTAAACCCTGTCCGGGAAGTTGTTTTTTTTTTAGGAAAATGCATTTACTGTATGATGAATTGATTATGACACTCACTGTCATATATAGGAGTTTACTGTACAGTTCCAACCTCCAAGTTGCCTTGTTTTTTTTTTACAAAGGTTTTACTTTATGGAACACCACTCGAAATTTCAACCCACCCCCTTCAGTGATCAATTCAGATCTTTAAGCACTATGCTGTGGTTAAAGTTGTCAGAGTCATTGTTTAATGGTTAGTTCCTGAGCTCCAGACACAATTAGGCATTCAGCCGATAGGAGTCATTTTCATCTAGTATATGCTTCATTACTCCTCAAGGTTAACTATATTAACATTTAACAGATATATGCTTTTGAAATTTACAGTCTCTCTTCGGAGGAAATGGACCAAAAATATTCACTTCATAAATTTTGGTCCAATAAAATGAATGAACCTCGCCCTATGGCAAGCTGCAATAGCACTGTTTCGTGGCTTAAATATAAAGATTCAATTGCAGGGATGACTAGAAGAGCCATTTTTGCTTCTCCAAAGAATCTGAACCATTTTCGTATAGTTTGTAAAATCCAAATCTACTTCTTTATGGAAACTTACAGCCTGACAAGGATCAATTTTTGGAAACTTTATTTTATGAGTGAAATAATAGTAAATGTTACATTTTTCCTTTTCTCATTAGCATTAGATTAGCTTTGGTAAGGTGAATCTGTAAAATCCAAACAAAGTTTCTCTCAGTCACATGGAGTAAACCAGAATCCGATTAGGTGCAGGTTAGGCCAGCAGGCTTCACACATCAGATAACCCAGGCGCGTCTGATCTCCTGCTTTCTTACAGCGCAGGCTTAAAGCAAGAGAGATCTGTGATTAAATGGCTGTTTGTGTTACACACCGTTAACGTGTGTCTATCCATGCGACAATTGTTTGTTTTCCCTGTAATTGGATGATGTGGTCGAGACACTGTGAGAGCGCCCTCACTCTCCATGTGTTTGTGACGGGGAGACGGGTCTATGCATCACTGAATCATCTGATAGACTGAGTTTTGTTCACTGTAAATTGATCCTGCTCATTTCAGACTTTATATATGTGCATACATTTCTCAGTCAACTGAAACATTCATTTTTTCTGTATATCTTTACATGAGAGAGAGAGGGGGGGGGATGATATATAGGCAGACAGATAAAAAGAGAGAGAGAGCTGAATTGGGCAGAAATCCCCTAATAATATACTTCCAAATTACTTCCAAAATACTCTCTTAAATTCTGGTCAGGAGAGAGAGGGAGACAGAGACGATATAGACAGACAGGCAGATAGAGAGAGGGAGAGAGAGATGATATAAACAGCATGACGGATAGAGTGAGGGAGGGAGATGATATAGACAGACAGACAGACGGATAGAGAGAGTGAGGGAGATGATATTATATACTTTTATCAAAAATGTCATTTGGTGTGGTAACTTCAGTGTTTGTGGGCTAGATGACCTCACATGCCTTTGAATTAGATCTCAAGCTCAAATATGAAGTTAAATAACCTCCAGAGGGAGAAAATTCTTCCCTCTCAGCTGGTTTTAAGTCCACTTACAAAGCTCTTAATGCTTGAAATGTGTTCTCTGCAATAAAAGTAGACTCTGTGTCCTTTGAGATCTTGAGTTGTGTAACTGTGTTACTCTGTGTTTTTACAGTGAAAGAAAGATTTCCCCACACAGCTGTGAAGGAAAATACTAATGTGTCTTACACAGCTACCTGTATTAGTCCTTAATACACGGCACACTAAAATGCTTGATTCTTATTGGCCAGTCACGACATTTCAAGGTATGTTATTCCGATATAACAACTGCCTGAAACTAATAGCACACGTAACCTGGATGCTGCAAATCATTTTGACAGGTACAGTTTAATATTACACAAAAATTTTAATGTAAATGTGTTTTAGTAACATATATGACATTATATTTATAAATTATTAAACCAAATAGTGTGTTGAGGACATTTGAACATCTTGTCTTATCTTAAAACCGAAAGTAAACTGGTTTTTGAAAGTGGTCATTGAAAGTCCTTGAATCTATTTTTCTGGAAAAACATTGATATTATTCCCTGTGTAGTGTAGAATAATATCATAAAAATTCTAGACTTTAAGCACACGTGCTAAATTGTTCACTTTAGATGTTTATATCTTCTGTATGCGAATGTTGATTCATACCAAAATGCTTTTTCTGCATATTTGTTTGACACATAAAAATGTCTTATGTATGTACACTCTTAAAACGAATGTGTTAAATTAACACATCTTGTGTCTAGTTAAGGACAACACACCTAGTGTGTTGTCCTTAAATTAACACATCTCTGTGTTATTTTTAGAACAACACACTTTGTGTTGTTTTAACACATCTTGTGTTGTCCCTTTTATTTATATGAACTCTAAATCAGCACGAAATGACACATAATGTGTTAAAATTAACACATAATGTGTTAAATAGTTTAACACAAAGCAATGTGTTAAAATTAACACACCCTGGATGTGTTAATTTTAACACATTGCTTTGTGTTAAACTATTTAACACATTATGTGTTGTTTTTAACACATTAAGTGTCATTTTAGTTCATAAAAAATAAACAACAAGTTCTCCAACTCATACGACTAACATGGTCGTATGCACCTTTGCTCAAATACGACTACCTATAGCGTATCATAAAATAGCGCCCCTACCGGCAGCGGGAGATGGGCCACAGCCTCTTCGCCTTGATGCATTGTGGGTCTCTACCATAAACGAGGATTACAGGTATGTTATCAGTGAACCTTGATAATCTAATAATTTGATAACAAAATAATAATGCTAGGGCGTTTTGTGTTGTTTCATCTTTGTTTGTGGTGATGTTGTTCAGGTACGTTATGCTACTTGGGAATAAAGTAAAAGGACATTACGAAATATCACAAATAAATAAATAAATGCAAAAGTTAAACATTACGAACATAAGTGACATTGAACTTTGCTTTTATTAAAATACGTCGTCACAATAAATATTCGAAAAAAATCGATTTTTGTCATTGGACAAATATTAAGAACGTTAGGCCTATAACGTTATAATTCTGTCGTCTGTTCAGTATTCGTCGCGTTTCAAATCAACAAGGTATGTTTCCCATAATTTTAACATTTTTTAGGGTTAGATCATTTAGTAAAGTTAGTATCTTGCGATATTGATTCGAAATTGGAAACGTTGTGGTTAAGGGACTATGTAAAAGTGCACACATTTTGAAAACGTGCATGGTGCCACACATATTTCGCTTATCTGACTCGATCATGCAAATACATTGTTTTTTCCCTCTGATTCCTTTATACAGGTGCAAATCTAGGAACAGAACAAATAACGCTAGAAGACAGACAACAAAGGTGATTAACCAAGTAATGTGATGTTTTTGATCCACTTAAACATAATCATGCATCAAATTAACAAAACACAGTCACATGCATCTATATATATCTATATATGCATGAAGCCATATATAAGAAACCCCAAAAGATTTAGTTAACAAGAAAAAGTACAAAACTGTATCAGCAACATGTCTTATTAAACTAGCTATAGAGATTCTCATAGTATGCTGGTCTACAGCTAGTAAAACAATCACTATAGTTAGGTTGTACTTGATTTGTATAACCAAAATACATTATTCTATTAAACTATACAATAAGTTATATCCAGTGTTATCCAGTTAACATATTGCAATGAGATGAGTGACATGCCTGAAATTTCTGTAATTTAACCTAATTTGTGGTCTGAAGATGGACAAACTTCTTATGAATGTGGAACGTCCATTTTCGGACTACAAATTAAGATATTTTTGATAAAATCTGAGGGTATTTGATGCACACATAGGAAACAACACCATTGCACCCTTTGACATCCAGAAAGGTAGTTAAAACATGGTTAAAATAGTCAACATGACTACAGTGGATGAACCTTAATGTTATAAAGCGATGAGAATACGTTTGGTGTGCTAAAACAAAAAAAATAAAGACTTTATTCAGCAGTTTAAACTGTCATACATAGTTGACGTAGTAAACTCAGTGCAGGCTTCTTTGTTTACATCCGAATGCCGACTCATTATTGACCGAATTTTGCCTCAGCATCACATACTGTACATGTGTCATGCTGCTCTTGGGCTCTGCTTCGGGCAATATTTAGTTGACATTCGAACGTAAGCAAGGATGCCTGCATTAGTTCCTGATGTATGGAAATGGTTCAAATTGGTTAATGAAGTTGTTATTTTTGTTTTGTTATATTGCACAAAAAGTACTCTGGTCTCTTCATAATATTAAGGTTGAACCACTGTAGTCACATGATTTTGCTGCCTATTTGTGGATCATATACCTTTAGATTTCATCAAAAAAAATAAAAATTTCTGTTCTGAAGATGAACGAATGTCTTACAGGTAGAACTAGTCAGTATTAGGGGGCATAACAACAAACTCTTGACAATATTTTCGAAGACGGTGACTTGTCAACATACTAGGTGTGAAAAAAATATTTCTTATGCCCTCATTACATAGCATGCTGTGTTCTAATCATCATTTACCGTATGTTTCTTTTTACAGATGCCTACTCTAAAGGATTGCTACACATGCAGGGAAAAGATTGGAGTAGCCAGCAAAACATGTCCACACTGTAGGGCCAAACAGCCATATAAGCAAATGCTTGAGAAAAAAAAGAAACAGCTTTCCCAGGAATGGATAGACAGACAAAAAAAAAACTGCAGTGTGAACAAAATTTATGATTCAACAAATCTTCTGGTAGGTTTATCTTTCAAATGTTAGTCATAAAATAATAAGTAAATAATGCGTGCGTGCGTGCGTGCGCGTGTGTGTGTTTCATGCCTGTGAAATTGTAATTATTTATCCCGTTTTTAGTCTTATGATTGTGTCTCAATTTCATTCCAGCTCCACAAGTGGGAACTTTTAGAGAGGTACCCAGTCCTTCTCCTTGCCAGGAGAACCTCAAATGGTTTCTCTGCTGAATGCTTCTGCCCATGGAAGAATGAAACCGAAGACACTCAGGACGCTTTTCTTACTATAAAGAGATTATACGAAAGTCTTCTTAATGGTAATAAACACAAATGTGCACAAAATTTTAACATATTGCAGAATAAACTTTACATTAAAGACATTAGTAATAGGTTTTATCGACAATACATACATTTGCAGAGTTCATTTTTTCCCTCACATTAGGTTTAAAAAAAAATTTTTTAACATGTGAACAACATGATGTTTGTAGCATTATTTCTTATTTAAAAATGTCTTGTTCAACCGGACTAACATTTTACAACACATATTGGTGTTATTTATAAATATTTTTATACATTTAACCTTGAAGTATCATTTTTAGATATTTGAAATTACATAAGAACACTTAAGTGGGGCTTTGTATTATTTTGATCATGTCAAATTGATATCACATTATTAAATACAGTACAACCCATAGGTGAACTTAAACTTAATTAATTGTATTTATTTGAGCTGTATTATTATTGAATTATTGTTATTATCCTATCCACAATTTCTTTTGTCCAACAGTGGCTATTGCAGATAAAGAAGTAAACGGCATGGGAGAAAGTTCTGTCACAAATGGCACAGAGACTCCACCAGCAAACTCCACACCTCCGTCCACCTGTAATGGTAAAATGTCTTATTTTTTTGTACAGCATACAGTTTTGTGGTCCTATTACCTGTCATGCACCAAATACTAGTATCTGTCCAAAGGCAGACCTTAAAGCCCCATACACACCAGGACAATTATCGTGCATGCTTATTGCAAGTGTAATTTCAGACGTTTTTTGTGTTCATACCCAAGCGATTTTTACTGGTGATTCGCAGAGTGAACGTGCAAATTCACTCCCTGACAGTTATAGTGCTTGTGCTGATTGATAACGAAAAAAAACATATTTATGATATGAATAAAATGAAAGAAGATAAAAATACAGATATAAAATGTATATATGGCATATACATGTTATGAGGAGATGGTAGTCAGAAACAATGGTGCAAATAAGTTACAATGACAGTAGTGCAAGGGAAGAGTAGTGCAAATAAACATATTTATAAAATAGACATTCTTAACCAAAGATGTATAAAGTACTAGGGACCCAGACTTGAGTAAAAGTACAAGACGTGCTCTATCAAAAAAGTGACTTGAGTAGAAGTTGAAGTGCTCTTTAGGCACAGCACTTAAAGGGATACTTCACCGATTTAGCATTCAGCTTTGTATCTGTAGAAACCCGGCAGTATTACTGAATGACCATGTTTCCCTCCATCATTTCCCCCTGAGAGGAGAGATATCTGCATTTTGGTTCTGCAAAAAAGTCCTCCGATGATGCAAAAATCGTCATATTACATCATCGGAGGACTTTTTTGCAGAACCAAAATGCAGATATCTCTCCTCTCAGGGGGAAATGAGGGAGGGAAACATGGTCATTCAGTAATACTGCCGGGTTTCTACAGATACAAAGCTGAATGCTAAATCGGTGAAGTATCCCTTTAAGTGGAAGTACTAAAGTATTAAAAATGTTTTGTACTTAAGTATTGCAAGTAGTTTATTTTAAAATATACTACTCAAGTACTGCAACTAAAAGTACAAGTAGTGTGTAATGTAGTTATTAAAGAAAACAGTCAAAAGTTTGAATAAAAAATTTAATTGTTTGTATTATTTTAAATGTTTAAGCTAAAGGACACTCACAATTCCTTTGGCTGTAGCAGGAGTACAAGGACAGGAATGTTTAGATTAATTCAACTGATATGGTGATAGAGAATTCAGTATTAAAGGTGCAGTGTGTAATTTTTAGAAGGATCTCTTGAAAGAAATGCAAAATAATATACAAAACTATATGATCAGGGGTGTATAAAGACCTTTTAAAATGAACCGTTATGTTTTTATAACCTTAGAATGAGACATTTTTATCTACATACACAGAGGGTCCCCTTACATGGAAGTCGCCATTTTGTGCCGCCCTGTTTCTACAGAAGCCCTTAACGGACAAACCTTTTTACGACGTTGTCTCCGACGATGAAATGTTTGTCCGTAGCTTCTTTATGTATTTCAAAAGCGAGGGTTGGTCAGTGGACTGAGCCGTTGGTTGCAAGTCGCAACCTCACCACTAGATGCCTTTTAAATTTACACACTGCACCTTTAATGAAATATTAGTCTATATAATGGTAAAGGTACAAGATGTTTTAATGGATTTAGGCTTCGTTCTTTCGCGCACACTCGCCCTTTCTCGCACATTTTCTCTCTTTTTCACGCACTTTGGCTCTCTCTTCGCTTCACATTTGTCCACAACCACTGCTCATATTTGTGGTGAGAGGAAGGGAGGGGTCCGCCCTTCACTATCTCCGATTGGTTTAGACCACTATGTGTGTCTAATGTGTATCCTCGCTCTGGCAGTGATAATGTGGGTTTGTAATGATTCGTAACATTTGAGTGTAAAGTAAAAGTATTAAACTCATCGAAAATATGTACTTAAGTAAAAGTGGAAGTAGGAGAAAAAAATTATACTTCAGTAGAGTACAGATACTGCCTTTTAGTACTTAAGTACAGTAGTGAAGTAGTTCTACTTCGTTACTATACATCTCTGTTCTTAACTATATTTCTCGAAGGTAAAATAAAAAAATTAATAAAAATACCGAAATAAAAATGTATATAATAAACGTCTATTGGTGTGTCCAAGAACTGGCAGAGCACCCTTAGTATGTAGGGCTCTTTCTTGTCACCTTGGTAAAATGTGTGCTAGACAAGACCGTTTTGTGTTTGAGTGCCACCAAGTAATGTTTTACTGTAACTTTAGCAGCTCCAGGCATGCGCAAAAGTGGGGATTTCATTGGTCCACCAGTTTTTAATACTGCGCATCAAACAAAAAACAAACCTGAGGTCATTTAAAAAAAAAGTATCCCTGCCGTTTTTCACAACGGTGTGCACACTTACATTGGTGCCCTTTGTTCAGTCACAAGCCGTTAAACATCAGCGATAATCATGCACGATATTCGTCCCGGTGTGTACATTACTTAAAGGGATAGTTCACCCAAAATAAAAATTTCGTCATCATTTACTCACCTTCAGGATGTTCCAAACCTTTATACATTTCTTAGTTCTGCTGAATGCCAATAAAGATATTTTAAAGAGAGTTTGTAACCAGACCGCTTTGGGCCACTATTGACTTTCACAGTAGGAAAAACTACTATGAAAGTCACTTTTGGCCCAAAGTGTTCTGGTTACAAACTTTCTTCAAAATATCTTTTTTTTGTTTTAACAGAACAAAGAAATTTATACAGGTTTGGAACAACCTAAAGGTGAGGAAATAATGAAGAATAATTTTTTGGGGTGATCTCTTTAAGAATTACACTCATAAATGTTTCATCCTTAAAAACAACAACAAAAAAATATATATATTTTTTTATTTAACATTTCCATTACTTACATTTATTCATATATATATATATATATATATGGATTTCTCGTATTTGAGGCGTGGTTTATGAATGCCCAGAGCCGTTTATTGGGGGCTACAGATGTCTATCAAATGCACCTGTACATAGCTCATATCCAATTGTGTGTGTCGCATAGACGTTGTCATCGTCTTGCTGCCCCCTCCCCGTTCTGTGATTGGTTCCCAATTTGAGGGGAAAATTTGGTCCATGGTCTCCATGCTAGACTTGCAGCGTGAATAAATTTGTGCACAAGGCAGCATGGGGAAAACCCAGGCTAATATATATATATATTTTTACACACATATTTTTACACTGATTCTGAAATTGATGCTAGTTGCCGAAAGTCAGGGTCAGCCTACACAATCTGGGAAGTAAGATTTCACAGAAAATAATGTAGTGTATGATGGGCACAGACTCATAGCTTAAGGCTATGATTCCATCCCACAGGAGGATATGAAACATGTTTTAAGACATGTTTAAGACAATTTAATAACACTTTCCCTCCAGTTTCACAGACAAAGCTTAAGCCAGTCCCAGAAAAAAATGCTTGTTTGAGCTGTTGTAACTGAAAGAAACTTGTCTCACAATGCACATCACTTTTCTTTTGTCCAACAGTGGCTATTGCAGATAAAGAAGTATCCGGCATGGGAGAAAGTTCTGTCACAATCACAAATGGCACAGAGACTCCACCAGCAGACTCCACACCTCTTTCCACCTGTAATGGTAAAATGTCTCATTCAATAGAACTGACATGTTGTTGTTGTTGTTGTTGTTTTACTAAGGCAAGTTTATAAAAGCTACTTAAATCCCTTAATTGAACTATAGCCTAATCCGGGTGTAGTCGAAGGCCCTGTTTACATTAGAGCATTTGCGTTTTAAAACAGCATTTTAAAATGAAAACGATCCTCGTTTATACTGGCATTTTAAAAATAATCTTCATCCACACCATAAACGCATGAATCATGACCAATCACGTAACTGGGCATGCACATAAAAGTGTAAAATAACTTATTACTCTAATAATAGCTTACCTTTGCGCATTTATGCAGCCTATGGGTGTGCGATATTGACAAAAATTCATACCTGGGTCCTTTGCTGGGAACTACAACAGACACTATTTTTAAACCTATAAAAATGTGTTTGTACTGTTTTAGCTCGCCCCTGCAACATATTAATATGATTAATAGGTTAATTTTGATTTTATAACTAAACAGAAAGGTCTTTATGCTTTAAAAAGAAAGTATTCAAGTGAACAGTACTAAACGAACTTGAAGCAAAAATAAATTTCACCAAATGCAAACTTCAATCAAACATAGTAAGAGAAATGCTTACTGTATTGCATTAATTTTTAAAAGTGTGCGAGGTATGTGCACGTCCTCCGCTAGCAACACAGAAATAGCTAAAAGCTCAAGTGGCTAAAGGAGCATTAAATATTAATGACGTTGTTGAGTTTATTGTTTTTATTAATTTATATTCACAAAACGTATCAACAAAACATTGATTAAAATTAGGAGACAAATTATATGAAACGAAATTTATTTTAAAGTAGCTAACAAAACTTAAATTAAACTCAAAAATAATGTCTGACCCATTACAATTCTCCCGTCATATTGGCCTTTACAACGCCCTATATGGCGTTTAAAATTACAGTCTATCTTTTGTAATAAGCTAACTAAATTTAAACAAAACAACAACAACATTACAACAATATTCAAACCTAACAATACTCAAACATAAATGTAAAACAGACATTATCTATAAGAATACATGTTAAAACATTCTGACATAGTGTTTATAATAGCTGGTTGGTAGATGTTTACTATTTTTGGCAAAACCTCCATTGCAAACCTCCATTTACCTGAATAAAAATAATTTTTACCTTGAAAATGATGCGCTGTCACGTTAACATCAGCTGTTAGTTTACATAAGACTCCATCTACATTTACACTCAGCGCAACGTCTGAGTTCTCAAACTAAAACAGGGTCTGCAACGAATCCGTTTATGAGGGTCGAAAACGGTGGTGTAGTGTAGATGAAAGGCGTAAACGTAGCAAAAGTAACGCGTTTTAAAGGATAACCACATTAATGTAAACATAGCCTAAGCCAGGGGTCTCCAAACTATGTCCTGAAGGGTCACTGTCCTGCAGAGTCTATCTCTAACCCATATTAAACACACCTGAACAAGATCAACAACACAGAAATAGCTAAAAGCTATTTCTGTGTTAGCTAAAAGTTATTTCCATAATCAAGGTCTAATTATGTGTACTAGAAACTTTCAAGCAGGTCTGCTAAGGCAAGTTGGAGCTAAACTCTTGAAGACCCCTGGTCTAAGCCCTGTCTGTGAAATTGTTTTTATTGTTTAGGTGTCTCCTAAGCATTTTAGTTTCTTGTGCCTGGAAAGAGGTTACGAATTGTATAGTGTATTCCAGACTTTAAATAGATTTGTTTAAAATGTGTTGATTACATAATTTTTCACAATTGTATTTTTCCAACAGTGGCAAACGCAGATAAAGCAGCAAGCAGCATGGAAGAGAGTCCTGCAACAAACAACACACAGACTCCACCAGCAGACTCCACAGCAGACTCTGATTCAGAGCTTACGCATGAGCCTGTCACTTTTTTCCTTCCTCCTGAATCTTCCTTTTTGGCTTCTCCTGATTCCTTTACCACCCCCTCTCCTATGCCTTTATCCATCGCTCCTCTGGTGTCCCCCCAGACTCATCCTGTTTTCAAGTCCTCTCAGTCTAGTTCTGTATCTTCTTCCCCGGCTTCTCCTCTGCCACCAACCTCTACCCTTTCTACCTGTTCTAAACTGTCCACTGAGCTAGGCAGTCTAAGCCCAGTATCTTCCTCACGGAAAAAAGGACAAATAAAGAGGAAAGCAGACCCTAAAGGTATGTGTGAATTTGTTAATTTTTGTTTTTATTTATTTATTTATTTGACAAATAAAAACTATGCTTGATTTTGCACTGTGAAACAGTTTTGTCAATTGTAAGAATGCATTTCTCATAGTTTTTTGAAAAGGACTGTTTTTGAATTCTACAAATGTACATATTGTAATATTTTCTTTTGCACATATTGCAACATTTATTTATTTATCTATTTATTTTAACACACGCTTGTCCTTTTTGTTGCCTCTTTGATCTGAGTGCTTCATATGTAAGCCCTTTTGGATAAAAACAATAAAATGATTACATTAACAACTTTTTAAAAGTCTAATTGTCCTTTGAAAAATGTCTTTATCCATGACACTCATGGTAATGTTAAGATGTTTGTTGGACTTTATGTTTTACTTATATCTGTTACAAATAATAACCATCCTTTAATTTGTTACAGAATGCCCCATGCATGAAGAATCAACCAGTTTCCCCTACAAAAAAATATTAAGGAAAAGAATCAGGGAGGTTTGTTTCAAAAAGGAAAAAAAACACATTGACAATAACAATATCAATTTGCTGTGTGTTGTAAACATTGCCAAATATACTAAATAATAATGTAGGGTTTAGGTATTCAAATAATTCATGTTAAAATGTTCAACTATGGATTTTAAAAAGTAATATTTTACTTCACAATTTACGTAGTTTGACAAAAAAATAAAAACTGGTCCCATGTTTTATATATCCCATAAGTTTTATTTTATAAAATCCATTAGTTTTATTATGTTACACTTAGTTCCACTGACTAATAATATTACTTTGATTTGGATTTAATGTTGTCTTTACCATTTAGCAGTATTATTGTTAGTAAAAGTGTAACTTATACTGTATGTGTTAGAATAATGTCATTAACTTCTCCTTGTTTCTTTTTGTTTTTGCTAAGGGCCATACGGAGGTGTTGGTTCAGTGGCATCCTTGCTCTGGATGGTATGCATATTATCTGATGTTTACTGTACTGTTGAAAATTGAACAGAATTAACAACAACAAAAAACATTTATTTATATAAACACAATAACATAAAGATAATAAACTTTACATTAACATTTATTCATCTTTAACCGCAAGATCGATCAGTGACACTAAAGTCAAATTGTCAAGCAAGTCACATAACAAAGTAATAATGTTTTGCAGTGTAGTACATTCAATATAAAATAAATTGAAATGTATGGTTAAAAATGATTTTTTTCCCATCATTATGATCATACCATCATTACCCCATGGAATATTAAAAAATAGAACGCATGCATACCTAAAACCTACATGTCTTATTGTACAGTGACAAGTTGGTATTTATTGTATCCTAGTAATGAACATAAATAAATAATGTGACTATAGTAACACTATTGCTGTCTTACAGTGGGAAAAAGTGGAAGAACTCCTGGGAGCCAAGTGGAAACATTCAGAGTTTATCCTGAAGATGTGTGTGTGTGTTTGTTGTGTTAAGATGTGTCAAGCCTTTTATGACAGTTACAGAGTTCTGATATACAGTATGTTTGTTTTGTTTTGTTTTGTTTTGTGCTTGCTTTGTAAAGCATATAGTCATTCTGTGTTGTGTGTTTGATGACTAAACAACATTAAAAACAATATGTCACTGGCTCTGTTTCTTCCTATACTCTTCATTTTAAAGATTGTTTATAATTTGTCTTTTAAGGCCAAATATATATTCACTGTAACTAAGTGTATTTAGTGATGTTTACTGCTAAAAAATCTGATAAAACCAGATTCTTATTCTTATTGTTATTCATTACCATAAAGCACATGTTAGCTCACAGTCAAGATGGGTTTTTAAATCTAAAATATGTAAGATAGACCAATACATATTTGGACCTTGCCAAATGAGCAAACAACTGAAGCTGGCATTTCCTTTCTCTGCAGGTAAGAACACAAAGAAGACAGGGATTAAATACTATTAATACCAGAACAAAACTTTTTGTTAAATGATGCCCCTCACCATTCATATACACCTCTGGATTTTGAGATAACTGAACAATGTAGTCAATAATTTACATCTGTTATGAATCACCTAACCTCGCCTCTGCTCCTACCCATATTACAGAAACATCTTCACGCACTAGATTTAAATAACATTTTGGCTGATTATATGCCTTTTTAACAAGTGGGGACCAGTCAAATGTCCTCACTATTGTAAAGTATAACAACTTATAAGTGAGGACAATTGGTCCTTACAGGTATGGTCAAAACAAACACACACACATATGTTGTCTCCTTTGCACCAATAAACTGGTGTGGTGCAATATGGCTGGGGTCGCATCATTCAGGTGGATGCTGCACATTGGTGGTGGTTGAATGTCCACCTTTAATATTTAAAGCGCTTTAAGTGTCCAGAAAAGTGCTATATAAATGTAATGAATAATAATTATTATTAGGCTACACACATGTCTGGTTCACTATCCTTGTAGGGACTCTCCATAGTTTTTATACAGTAAACACTCACACACAGAAAGACACACACATACAGAGAGAGAGACAGACACATACACCACTAAAATGTCCCTAACCCTAATTCCACATATCTATCTATCTACAGAATATTTAAGGGGCAAATTCTGTAACAATATTGGCTAATAACTGCCATCAGACTGAAACAACACCAACAACCACAACAACAATAATAATGTTAATACAGGCTCAGTGAGCACAGTCAGTCAACACGTGAGATGACACGATGATCACAGTGACATTACACCATTCACATACGGTGATAATCAGAGTGTGAGCTATATGTGAGTTCATTAATTGTGATTTCAGAATGTTGAGTTCATGGTACAGTATGAGTGCACAATGAGGGTGCCATGACTTCACATAGTGCACAGTGAATGCACACACACTCTGCTATAGCAGGGCAGCACACATGTCTGGAAAATGTTGGCCCAAGAGTAGAACGTCACCTGTCTTGCCTATAACTTCTAAGGAATGTTATAGGAATTATCATAGGATCAAATTTAGGACACTTTCTACACAGCATTTTATACAGCCATATGGTGTGTTGCCTAATGTGTATACATAAGCGATAAAATGTCAACAATAACAACAACATTATGGCATCAAGAAGCCTAAATAAAGGTTTTAGAAAGCTCACACATATTGGAGGTAAAAGTGACCAGGATTCACAGATTTGTTTTATCCAAGCATTGTGGCCTAGTGATTAGAGAGTCAGACTGGGATGTAACCCAGAGTTTGGTGGTTCGATTTTCACAGCTGGCAGGAAGTGATTGAATTTTGGGGTAGGCCTATTGCAGTTATAGTTGCCCTGTGTCTATGTGCGTTTGTGTGTGTTCATGACTTGCAGTGAATGGATTTACTATTCAGTGGATGGGTTAAATGCAGAGACAATCATGTCTCTTTCACTTTTTGTTTTATTGGCAGATATCATTTGCAATTAAAGGATGTCTCGGCAACATGTTTTTCATTTAGTAAACCTATATTAGCTCTCTGAGAGACATCTGGTACTTGTCATATCCTTTATGGGGTAGTATGAGCTCACAGTGAGCGTGCAGTGACCTCATACTGTGACCTAAGCTGTGACAACATTATGAGGATCTTTTGAGATCATGGTGACTTTACTGAGAGATCAAATTGTATAGCCATCTAGACCGGCAAAAACATAAAGAGCTGGTTACCCAGAGAGCAAAGGGTGTTCGCTGTAGGACAGGAGAGATCAAGACAGAGATGCACTTCCTCCTTTACTGCCACAATATCTATAAGAGATCTCTACTTCACCAAATACACTAACTTCATAAAAAATGTACAGCCATGAAGTAAAACACAAATTTTTATATTAGGAGACGGACAGACAGCAGTGGCTGTGAGATACATGTGGATGTGCCACAGCCTGAGAGACAGCAGGTGAATGTATGTTGTGTGTGTGTCTGACCTTAATGTGTTTTCCTACAGTACAACAGTGACCCTCAGTATGTGTGTTTATATGTTAAAACACTTTGATATGAAATGTTCATGTTCTTCTAAGGTTCTAAAAATCCACAGTAGCCTACTAAACTACTTCTTTTTTTCTTGTAAACCTTTTTGCCTCATCCTCTAGCTGGCCCCCCTATACAACTAACCTTACTCTGCATTGCCACCCTGACTATGGTTTATTCACTCCGCTACATTCAAAACATAGATACCGTACACTGGCGGCAAGTACTGAGAGACTTAGCAAGAGTTTCTTTGAGTAGGCCGTCCGGTATCTAAATGGTAGTTTGTAGGCACTTTAAGTATGCACATGTATGTATGTATGTGAATATGTATGTATATGTGTCTATATATGCATGTGTATGTATATGTATGTATGTATGTATGTTTATGTAGGTGTATGCGTAGGTATATGTATATGTGTACATGTGTATGTATGTATGGATCTGCAATAACCTCCAGATATCCTGATTGTATTGTTATTCTAGTTTGTTACTGTTTTGTTTTGGGTTGAGTAGCACAGAGCCGTCTGTAACATTTCACTGCATTGTATGTATGTGACAAATAAATCTGAATCATTATTTACATCCATTCAAAACCTATAACTTGATCTTAGGCCTACTCTAAAGCCACGATGGGTTGGTGTTAAGCTAAGCAATGAGTGCTTGGACATGTGAAAAGCGTGAGGCACTGATGAATTAGTGTGGTATTTTGTTTGGTTGTGTTTAAAAAAGGAAATCAAGTTACTTCCTCTTAGATTGTTGTATTACATAGAGAATTGTGTGTCATGTTTAGCAAAGGTGTTTTATGAATTACAAAACTAAGTACTGATGATACATCTAGTTTAATTTTCACATAGGCTAGTACACATATTTGTTGTACTGCAACACAAGGATTCACAGGCATTTTATTTTATATAATTGTTGTATTATTTGGTGCAAAAAATAAAGCAATATGAATGGTGTTTACATTAACTTTTATATATTATGAACACTATTATCTTGCTTTGGCCACATCTCACCAAAATGCCATTGTTTATTATTTTATAACCTTCAGTATCAGCATTTAGGGCACTATGATCACATTGATATTGTTAAGGGCATATATATTGTTATTTTGCACCATGATCTATTACAATATATAAAATATAAAGACATTGTATTCCACAAATTCTTAATGAGTACATAAGTATTTTGTATTTTCATGATCACTATAGTAGTTAATGTAACATGTGAAAATTTGGCTTTAGAAGAATAAAAATATAAAACTTAAGATTAAATATTAAATATGTCTATACAAATTAATATGAAATATATTACCTTTAGAACCAAAATGTGAATATAAATATGTATTCAATATGCAATAAATAACATATGTAACAGTTATACTGCAACATACTGCCCAATGTAAAATCTGAAATATGAAAGGATCAAAGTAAGCAGGCTTTGCTTGCTGTGTCTCTGTCACAATAGTGACAGATGCTCATGGCTAATGTAGAGCCTTCTGATATCCAAATTTGAGGAAAATGAGAACATGTTGGTGTAAGAAAAAACAACAAACACAGTAGCTCATGTTTAGAATGACTTTTACTTATTATTTTGTTTAATAAATCTGAAAAATATTTAAATAAATTGCAAAGAATCAAAGAGTGCTTCCAATGTTTGCGGCTTTAAAATGTAAAATTCTTTAAAATTCATCTTCAGAAAATTCTGAGCTGCTGTTGTCCTCAATCTCCTCTTCAGCATCTTCCTGCAGCATGAAGAAGGAAGGGTCTGTGTTGACACTGCCATAGGTGCTGGCGACTGCTGCAAGTTTTTGCTGCAGAATGTGCCGCTTGTGTAAGATACAGCAGTGCAGCCCCCTGTGTCCCTCTTCAGTCAGCTCTCTTGGTGGATCTAAAGTAAAAAGTGAAGAAAACTGACATTGATAATCAAGCAGCATTTCAGGAACTATATAGTGGGGAAAATGCCCTGCAGTTTGAGTGCCCAACTCTGGTGTTTTACTGTTCATTAATGTGCAATAAATAAATAAATAGAAAAACAGCTAGCAAAACTTAAAAACTTTTTTTAAGAGGTGATTTAAAAATACTTTTAGATTTGAAGCAATATTTACAAGAAACAAATATCCTGCTGCTTACAGGCATTAACATATTTTGACATTATTAAAACAACAACAGCAACAACATTTATAATACATACTATGGATCTTGATGTCCTCTTTAATCTCCCGAAGGAAGGTGTCCAGTTGGTCCAATGTATTTTTAAGATGTTGATAATGCTGAGTCATCTCTTTCACTATTATTATCTTCTCCTCATCCATGCGCTTGGCCAGCATGACTTGGTCAAACAGCCGCCTCTTCAAGCGGAGACTAACCACTATTTTGTTTAAATAAAATTGGAAGGTAAAAAAAATTAAAACACATTCAATTTTTCAGCTTTATGCCTAGCACAGTGCTCTTCATTAATAATTTTGTGTGCCTTGATAATAATATTGATAAATAAACTTGTCCAACAAGGAAAATGTATAAGGGTAATAATCTAGATAATGCCCTATAAAATATCCTATCATCCCAAATTATAAATATAATTATGCAGCCAAAACACCCAAATGATAACAACTGAAGCAAAACACTACAATTTAACAAATAAAGTTAAAGAAATGCTAATAGCAGTATCAAGATGTGTGCTTTTCATTTAAGACATACTGTGTTGGCTGTAGGGCTGTGCAAAAAATCGACTGCGATTATCATGTGCGTGTCATCAGTAAAGCCGGTTCGGTGATTAGTATTAAATCGGCATCAGCTGCTTTCAGATGGAGCGGCATTTATTACACAGACCCATAGTTCACCGAGAAGCTAGGCAAAACTGGGTTCATAATCGAGGAAAATCGACTCCGATTATCTATGCGATTTTGCTTCTCGGTGAACTACGGGTCTGTGTAATAAATGCAGCTCCATCTGAAAGCAGCTGATGCCGATTTACTTCTAATCACTGAACCGGCTTTACTGATGACACGCGCATGATAATCGCAGTCGATTTTTTGCACAGCTCTAGTTGGCTGTGTTACATATTGCATGATGTAGGATATTAAATATTAGTGTTAGGATAAAAGTGTTAAATTGCTGACTGGTATTCATTGAATCAAACGAATTATGTGAATTAAAAAAAGCACAAAAATACAACAATACTAACCACATCTCCTTGTGCTTCCCAAGGCAGAATGAAATCATCAGAGAGACAGCATGCTGCTTCTGTGTCAATTTTCTCTTCACAGCCAGGAAGGGTGTTGTACTGCACTATCTTCTCTCGGAGTGTCTTTTTGAGCTCACCAAGTCTTCTCCGTTTGCGCTGCCTTGTTTGGTTGCTGTCTGTAAGGTTAAAAAAAGTGATTAGGAAAAAGAAAAAAAGCAAGCTGAGTAAAAGTACCAAATACCATTCTGTCGATACAGATCACGCTTCTTTCTTCGGATCGAATAAATGATCTCATCAATTTCTTTCTGGAGCTCTTCCTGGCTACCGGGAGTACTGTCTCTCTCTAGAAAAACAGAAATAGCCAAAGTAAACATTACAGAAAACATGGTATCACCACAGAAATGTAGCCAAATGTATGGAAAAAGTACCATATTTTCCGGACTACAAGTGTTTTTTTTCCATAGTTTGGCCGGTGCTGCGTCTTATAGTCAGGTGCGCCTTGTAAGTCAGAATGAATTAATTTGGACATATGAGAGGCAAGAGACAACATTACAGTCTACAGCCGCAATAGTCTGTTATATGATGCTCCTGTATTTATGTAATCTAATGAATTTAGTGATGTGGAATGACGAGCCTGCGAACTTGATGCATGCTGGCTTGTTCTGTTAATATCGCCTATTCAGCCTCTCAGGTATGCTCTGTATGCTATTGTTGATTGTCTAAATAACTGATAATGTCACGTTTAACGTACAGACACAGATTTAGCCTGCTGTTCTGTCTGCTATTGTTTAGTTGAATAACTCGTCTTTCCAGATTAAATGTCTGTTCTTCGGCTTGGATTTTGTGAAATAATTTTCTAAATAAATGCAACGTATAGTCTACTGCGACTAATATATGTTATTTCGTCTTCATGAAGCATTTTTAATTGATGCAACTCCGGAGCGACTTATAGTCTGGAAAATACGGAACCATTGTATACACTCGCAATTATGACATACCAGTTGCTGCCCATTGCTGCACCTCACACACCCACCGATCTGCATCCTCCTCAGAGATGTTTAACTCCTGCTTGAGACTCTCAAGATTGGCTGCTTCCATTTCAGCCCTCTGTGTAGTCTATTTAAAAAAATAAAAATTACTAGTATCACTACAAAATTAGTGAACACGGCCCCACACTACCAAAAATTATGCAGTCAAGATTTGGGAAATTCTCAGGGGTCAGCACAGCTAGAATGCAATGGCTGAGCCTTGCCCTAGAAGAATCACTTCCTTGATCATGGTGCTTTAAGTAAATGACAACAACATCTATAGTCAAAATTGATTTACTGCATCAAGTACCTACTGTCTTTTGACATATTTTTGAAACATCTTTGTACTATAAAAAATGTGAAGTTAATATTTGTAGGTAATCGACACCAGTTTAACGTCGGTAGACCATGTAATACAAATTTATGTCAAAACACCTCCAGGGCCCAGAAAACACCTCAGGACCTAAAACATACAGTGTAGCCTTCTTACTTTGACAAATCTTTTTGCCAGTGTCTTGTGAAGACTCTCCACCTTCCTATTGTTCCATGCCATGGCAAGCACAGTTATCATATCTGCTCTGCCTTTTAAAACAAAACAGATAAGAACAAATTAATTGTACAATCTAGTATTATGTGTCCAACACAAGGGTTATTTCTTTTTTAACCAACCTGACTTGGTCATGTACTTTGTAGTAAGAGCTGCCCTTGAAAGGAAACTATTGACCTGTTCCACCTCTTCACCGACAGTATTTCCTGCACCATCTTGGCTTCTACCACCCCACCTAACCTGCTCCAAAACATAAGATCAAGACATTTGTCATTAAAATCTTATTTATTAGTTGGTGTATCCTCAATGAATTTGGTGCCATTAGCAAATTTTATTATTTTAATGATCTTAGGTAGAATTATCATGAAAGCAAAGCTTTCATAACAGCAGTTGTGCAATTACAATTTTAACTGTAATGTTAATAATGTTTTAAAATTTCATCAGTGTTGTGTGTATATTACCCAAAACGCACACTAAATAAGTTATTTTAAACTTATCCTTGAGGATGTCTCACTGATATGACACACTTGATTTAACTCATCAGCTCATTAGTAGAGACTTGAATTGGACCTGAACTGGGTGTGTCAAAAAAGGGAGACATACTGCACAAAATGCAGAGCTGGGGGTCATCCAGGACAGGTTTGGCAACCACTGCAAGTATATCACTAATGTGCATAACCTTTTCTGAAACATGCATATTGAAAGACATAGAAATCCAGCAAATGTTTTTCTGATGCCGTAAGGATATGCTCCTGAAACATATTTCCCCAGTTCCACAGACAAGGCTTAAGCTAGTCTCAGACTAAAATGCATGTTTGAGTGGTTTTAATGGAAAGTAACTTGCGCTGACATATCTTAAAACATGTCAGAGTCATTGTTTTGTCTCAAGATGTACACCAGTAATGTTTTTACTTTTCTAGTGTACATTTATAGTGTAACTTAAATATCCTAATTGAACTAAGGCCTAATCGTGGCTTTGTCTAAGCCTTGTCTGTGAAACAGGTCCATTGTGACATAAACTTAACTCTGTACACTGTACCTCACATTTGCCAGTGTGGGCCTTAGCATGCATTACGGAGAGGAAAGGCTTCATCATGGTTAGTGGTTGGAGCTCAGGCAACTTCTCTGCCATCTTTTCCAAATAAGGCCAATACCTGTAATGGGAAAAACGCTTAGTTTATGAGGTGCGTGGCAAAAATGGTAAGGAGACAAACCAGGACCAATGTTACTACCCATGTACAATTCCTGTAAACAATCATGAACACCATGTAGTCATATGAATAGTAATATTGCATTATATCTGCAAGAAAATCTGTGGTAGATGTAAACTGATGAAACTGTACCCATATTAACCTTATATTAAGTCCATAATATATTAAATGTGTTCTTTTTAGCTAGACATGGTGTTTTTCTCATGCATGGCATAGATTACTAACTGTAAGACATTAGTTGTTATTTGGCAATGGCTATCTACTTGCAAGCAATGTCCATACAGAAGAATGTCACATTTGCAGCTTGTGCCAGTTCCTTCTGCAGGAACATTGGATAGGCATATATTTCACCACGATAGTGATTCAAGCCTTGCAGCAAGATTCCATGTCTGCACACTGCTATTTCAAGGCCCTCTTCATCCACCTTGGCCCGGGATTTCTGTGATGTTTCTCTGCCTGCTGTAAATGTTGCTGGCCCACAGACATCATGACCTGTCCTCTGAAAGTAAAAACAATATGGTACATGTAATACCAGGACAAGTTTTTAAAAGCTAAGGTTAATAGAGTTGAATAAATCCTTACACTACACATCTGGCCTCTTATTTGCTCAACAAAGGCAGATACTTTGGCATCTTGTGCGATGAACAGTCCATCAAAAAGAGGTGGTTCGTCTGTCCTGTTAAATAAGAAATTTTTCATCAACAACACAATTAAATAATCATAAATGTTGCATTTACCTTAATTAATATGAAATTTAACCAGAAACGTGCCACGCATTTTAATCAGTATTAATTTGATCTGAACACTGTGTTTAGGGTATCAGCTTTAATTTGTCCTATGGCATGAACTTGTGCAAGAAGTTAAAAACATACTGTATCAAGTACAAAAATAAATAACATTGTTAAAGTTTTAGTATATGTCTTAAGGCTACAGAAGGGAGACAAAACATAGGTGTGATTGGCAAAGGACAAAAAAGCAGGAAAATATACGGCACACCTACCATGACGTGGCGACACACACACACACACACACACACACACACACACACACACACACACACACACACACACACACACACACACACACACTTATATAAAATGAAATACAGTTGAAATATAATTTGGGCTCAAAGTTGATCGATCTGAGTGGCCAATCGTCAATCTGCGTGGGCAAGTGCCACCCTGACCATTATGTAGCCTTGCCACTGCTTCAGACTGAACAAAATCATTTTGTGCATTTAAAGGTAAATACAACAATGTGGTGCATTTTGAGAGTAAAAATAAGTGACTACATCTATGAGGATTTTTATGTTCTTGTAAACAAATTTATGCCCTTTTAGTAAAATCTTTGGTTGCCTATTGTAATAATAATAAGGCACACAAGCCACATAAACATATGATAAATGAGATTCGCCATTGGTCAAAACATGTTTTATGTTTATAGAATAATTAGTGGAGGCATTTAATACAGATTAATTATTGATTACAACATTTGTTACTTTATTCAAATGTTGTGACTTTCTGGAAAGGCAGTCAAGTGCATTTGTCTTTTGCATAGTTCTTTTGGCAAAGCATCTAACAGTCAAAGCTACGCGTTTCACACACCAGATCCATGAATGTTTGTGCTTGTCATTATATTATTCTGTAATCGCAAGCGTTACTGCCAGATTCACAAACCATTAAGAGGAGCAAACGTATGCGTGTGTTCGTCAGGATGACATTGGATCTGATTCACGTATATGCGCGCGTTAACGTATGTGATTACAGTATAATATAATGCAAGCAAACTTTTTGACAAAAACGCAGCTTTATATTGATATCGCGAGACCGCATTTCACCTCGACGAGAAATCTGTTATTTACATTACTGGCATAGCCTGATTTGAAACGGACAGTTTTGTCAAAGCAGCAAACACCTGGTTCTCTTAATTTCTTCCCAGCGCCACTAATTTAAGTCCTTTATCAATTAGGTCGTCTTACCTAGGCTTCATAAACTAACTCTTCATCCTGCTGACTCACATAAACTTATGACTTCACCGCGGCCGCGCGGCATCTGTAGCTGAGCTGGACCTCAGCCGCACCTCAAAGACCCCTCCCTATTCTACTTCTGATTGGCTAGTTTGTTAGTTTGGTTGAGAGTGAAAGACGTGTTTCTCTCATACCATTTGTAGGCGAACGCATGATTTTTTTTTAATTCGCAGCCAACAACACACACCGGAGATCGGACTGCAGGCTCTGTGAACTCTGCTTTGAATGAAGTTCCATCGTGACAAATAAATAGATTATTCGCTCTGTGCACAATATGGCGACCACTGACGTTTCTAACTTGACTGTGTGGGCCAGTACTTCCGGTGAAAACTTCCGGTGATCTGAGAGTGAGAGCGGGAGACAGAGACAACAGTGAATGAGATCAACAAACTGGATGACTAGATGTTTTTATTATGAGTGTTTTTAGAATTAAAGAGAGGCGACTTGCCTTTCAGAGAGTTACAGGCTCAACACTTCATTGTTGTGTGCCATTATGTACCGTTTCGTCAAACTACAACAAAGTAATCAGCTTTCATGCATTCCCCGTTGATGCTGCGGTACGGGCTAAGTGGATGCAAAATATCCGGAGGGATGACTTCAACCCGACCCAAAACACCCGGGTCTGTAGTCGGCATTTTAAGCAGACTGATTTAAATGTGACTGCCGGGGGGTTGAGGAGGCTGAAGAAGGGAGCCGTACCAGTTTACTTTTCGTGGAATGGGTACAAACTACCTGCGCCCCGACCGAGCGTCTGGGAACGGCGTCCGCGGGCCGAGAGTCCCGCACCAGAGTCAGACTCGGACTCGGAGATGGATACCGAAATGGCCATAGATCATGACTACTGTGTAGTCCCTGAAACAGGAGCGAGGGCGAGTAATTTGGCAGACGAGAATGAAGCCCTACGTCGCCAGATCAGAGAGCTACAACAGCAGTTAGAAGCCCAGAAACTTCGCCAGCGTTTTGGGATAGATCGCCTGTCTACATCAGATGAGAACATGCGCTTTTATACCAGGTTTGCGTCCTACAAGAGTTTCATGGCATTTTGGAAATTAATTGAACCTGCTGTGATCCACAAGATGGTGCGCATAACCAGTGCCAAGACAGCTTCTGCCAGCATCAGCACAGTCCATCACCCAACAACGGTAGGTAACATGACGTGCATACAGTTGTTGGCTTAATGTTACTGAAATTAGATTTAAAATATTTTGTAATTGCCCCTGTTGGTTTGTGGAGTTAACTACATCTAACTAAAAAGTAAAAGCCAGCCAGCTGATGTTGGTATTATTTTCTGATGTAGGCTATACTTAGTAATAGCAATGTCAAGGTAACTAAACAGACTTTTGTTTTTTATCTGAACAGAAACTGAGACCCATTGATGAGTTGCTGCTGTTCCTGATGTATCTGTCAGTGGGTTTTCCTCTCAATGACCTTGCAGAGAGGTTCAGCATTCACCGCACTACTGCAAGTCGGATCATCTCCACATGGACTCATTTTCTGTACTGCCTGCTGGGAAGCCAGCGCCTTTGGATTCCTCCAGAGGTAGTGAGAGCTCACCTCCCACCTGAGTTTGCAGATTTTTCAGATACACAGGTAGTCCTCGATTGTACAGAGATATTCTGTCAGACGCCATCCTCTCTGCTCCTTCAAACTGAGGTGTTTTCTACCTACAAATCGCACACAACATTCAAGGCTATGATTGGCATGGCACCCCACGGTGCTGTCACTTTTGTGTCTGGGCTATATGCAGGCTCTATGAGTGATCGCGAGATCTTTAAGCTGTCTGGGATTATAAAGCTTTTAAAGCCAGGTATGGCGATCATGGTGGACAAAGGTTTTGTTGTGGACAACCTTGCTCCTTGTAAGGTGTACCGGCCTGCCTTTCTCAGCAACAAACGACAAATGAGTCGAGAGGATGTCAGACAAACACAGTCAATTGCACGTCTGAGAGTGCATGTGGAGAGGTGCATAAGGAGAGTGAAAGAAAACAAACTGTTTGACAAGGACATACCACTGTCTATATGCGGGAACATTGATGAATTGTTCAGTGTGGCCTGCTTCCTGGTCAGTTATCAGAATGGGCCGTTAGTGAAGGCATGGGCAACTCCCCAATGAGTTAAATTGGTAATTTTGATATTAATAAATCGTTTAGTCTTAAATAGTGTTTAAATTGTATGATGTTTTCTCTCTTAATTTTTACTACTTTCGGTTATCTTTTGATATTTTATTATTAGTGTTCAAAATGTATTGTACGTGGACGTTTTGTTTGATATGTTGTGCAGCACTTTGGTCAGCATTTATGCTGTTTTAAAGGGCTACAGTATATAAATAAACTTGACCTTGATCTTAAAGATCTATCTTGCTTATTAAAAACAATTCTTTGTGTCATTGCCTTCATTACATTAGCTTTGGATTTTTACTGATGACTTGAAATCAAATAAAAACACACACCACAGATGACATTAGATGTAGAATTTAATAAGAACATATTGAATAACACTTATACAACGATCTAATATTAACAATTAGGGACGCAAAACGATTAATTACATCCAAAATAAAAGTTTGTATTTACATAATAAATGTGTGTGTACTGTGTATAATTACTTTGTTTTTAAATGCACATACGTGCATGTATACATTTAAGAGAAATGTATTTACATATAAAATATATAATATAAATTACATATAAATGCAGTAATATGCACATGCTGCTGATAATAATATAGTTATTGCAAATAATATGCAAGCATATGTGTGTGTTTTATAGATAAAATAATTATACACATTACACACACACATTTATTATGTAAATACAAACTTCCATTCTGGATGTGATCAATCGTTTTACAGCTAATCACAAAACTTTTACACCAGGCTGAACCATTAATGTTTTAAAGATCAGATCAGGTAATGATAGAAAAAGAAAAAATCCCCCCTCTCCCTTATAACCCTAGCAACCTCTGCATCTGTATAAATTCTTTGTACAAAAAGGTCCTCCTCTGCAAAAACCACAAAATCACACCACTGCATTCCAGTGATAAGCAGTTGGCCTTGCACCTGCCAATAGTAGCTGTGGCTTGGCTTCAGACGCAAGGCGCCACTCTGCATGTGCAGGCAACCAGAGTCAACATAGCTCTTCAAGTTGGGGCATTTCACCTCCACCAGCCCGAACGGTGGTGCCTCCGTTCGATCAAAAACGACACCATCTGGAGAGGATCCGAGCCAGGGAGCATCTGGATGGATGACAAATCCTGATGGCCAGTAGTTGACGTTTTTAATGCGGGCATATTGCTGAATAGCTTCTGGCTCCAGTGCCAGCCCCCTCTTCATCAAGGCTGTCTGAACCCCACCTTTGCGGATGCGTTCTGCAAGGTTCTCTGCAGAGCTGTGACCTCGGACATGGCACACCTCACGGAACCTGGATGAAGTGATCCTCATCTTCCTCAGGCTGTGCCACTCTGCGCTGCCACTCTGTTCTCTCGTAGCCATCTCGATGGATCTTGCCATGTCAAAAGTAATGTTAAGGGACATTACATTAAGGTGTTGTTGGTGAGTGCACACAAAGGAACATGTGGTTGGGTCCAGCCTGTGACCATCTAACGGCAGGGGTGGTGGAGGGGGTGCGTCTGGGTGGTGGATGATTACCCTACTCACTGGCAATGGGTGCTGATATGAAATGGGGCTCCCTTCTTGAACGGTCCCAAAGGTTGAATCAACAAGAGGGACATCACTGCTTATCGAGAGTGTAGTGATTAGCGGAGCAAGTTCTGCCGCGAAGTCCTGGTATGCCTCGTCAACCTTCAGGGAATCTGGGTCTGGCAAGTCACCCCGCACTGCTTTGTAGCGCTTGCTCCTTTGAAAACAGTTATGTCATAATTATAAAAAAAGAAATAATAACTCTTAAAACAACAAGAATCTGACAATGACTGCAGAATAGATTATTATTTGAGAGTGAATATTACCTTACACCATCAGCAGCTGTGTACTGTCTTGACTTGGGTTTGGTTGAGATGAATACCATGTTACCCACTCTGCCTGGTTTCACACCCTATCAAGTAAACAAACAAATAAACAAATAAAACTTAAGGACAGTTGGTTAGCCCCCATAACATACCATCACACGTAGGGGTGTGTCATATCATACCGTCCACGATAATAAGGGTATAATTTTTTACATATAAATGACACAGCGACACACTGACGTATGGCACATTTATGTTCCCTAGTGCGCTCATCAACAACACCATTCTGCAGTACGTTAGCCTCCGATGATGATTTAGTACCTAAAAAGGGAGCTACATCACACAGACTCTTATGTATAAAAGGCATGTGACAGTGTGACAGACAGATTGAAATCAAGCTTCCTTGTGTTGTGTAAACTCTTAACAACAACAATACCCCATAGTAAAAACGCAATGGCAGAGCAAACATTTAGGTGAGATAAATGTAATAAGAAAAAAATATTCTATATCGTCATAAATATAATTTTTGCAATATTGTTGAAATATAGCAATATAATTAACCCTGTAATAGATTTGGTAATGATGCGCTTGTTTTGTCTTCATTGTGCTTTTTAAACAAGGTTGTAGAACTTATATCCAATTTCAAAAAAAAAATATATATATATATATATATATTAGCCTAAGTTCTTAAGTACTTACCAATCTTCGTGGTTTATGCCATCGCTGCTCAGTTTCTGTGCAGCTGAGGACAGGTGGTACTGCTTTTAGTTGTAGCGTAGAGTATTTTGTGGTCTGATACAGTAGTGCAACACTGTGGTTGCAGAGAGCGGTTCCAGCCACACAGGAGCACTCAGCCACCGCTATTTGAATCGGTGAGCTGTCCTCAAAAGTAATCTATGAATAAAACATGATTTTAGCAAATAGTAGAGGTATGATTCATAAGGCTACCAGAACAACTAGAACAAATAAGACAGCCTCAATAATCTTAAAAGATTTTCTGTTGTATTAAAATACAGTTGTTACTTAGAACAAATGAACAGTGTTAGTAAAACATTGAACAGGTTAGTATAGCCTAGATTGAGGGTACAAAATCAACGCTTACCTCACACTGACTAATGTACCCATCATGAACAGGCCTACTTATGCTCCAAAGAACGGGAGCAGTAACAACCAGTTTCTGGGGTGTCCATGAAAGTATAGTTCAGGTTTAAATCAAATAAACAGACTTAAGTTTTCTTATTGATATTCTACATCCACATCACCAACTATAGCCACAAAAATACCCCAGAATCTGACTTGAACTGGTTAAACACATGTTTTGTCACCCTACTCTGAGGTCGTGAGGCTTCTCATGCTTCCTCATGGACCTATAACATACAGCCCTGACGGTCACCCTCCCTGCAGGGTCTTTGTTTGAAACTGTGGGAATTTAGCATCATTCATGTAATGTTAGACATATAGACCAATACTTACTATAGCTGCAAAAGAAGCACGAAACAGAACTGTATTCTGCCGTACTGTCTGTGCGCACGACACTGGTGCGTGTCTTTCTGTGTGTGTGTGTGTGTGTGTGTGTGTGTGTGTGTGTGTGTGTGTGTGTGTGTGTGTGTGTGTGTGTGTGTGTGTGTGTGTGTGTGTGTGTGTGTGTGTGTGTGTCACAGTCAGGGCATTTACATGATATGATTAAGCGTGCAGCACTAACATAAACCAAAAAGAAATACTCAGACCTGTCAAATAAATAAACGGCTCAAATAGACAAATAAATAGACAGCTGTCTAAACTTAGCGATAGATTATGTTTTCTCTACGCCCGGTTGAATCGTTTGTTTTGGTTCTGGAAAGTTAGCGCTTTTTCAGGGTGCTGCGTTTTTGTTTTGGTCGTATCGTATGCACCTCAACCAAAAATAAAACGTTTAAAAACAATTGTTAATTCTACAAATCTAAAATCTGTACAGGACAACTGACCTAAATGTTAACTACATAGCTACTGCTACCTAGTTAGTGATACAACAATGTGAACGTGTTTTGCTGTCAGTTTCAAACTTACCTTCATAGTTGTCAATAAAACTTGAAAGGTACATCTTGTACCCCTTTTCCCGTTTACTCCGGGGGGCAGAGCATCCATTTCGGACGAGTCTGTGGACGTCTGATATAGTAATTTTTGGCAGGTCTTGGAGACATCTGGTGTAAAACATCGCCATCTTGCCGGAAGTGCTCACCCACACAGTCGAGGTGCGGAAGTAGAACGGAAGTAGAGTCGTGCACGGAGCCAATTGCGGAGTGATATGCGGTTATTTATAACGGTGCCTTGCAACCCCCCCCCCCCCCCACACACACACGCAAAAAATTGGATTTGCATGATTCACGAAAGCCTCATTTTCAGGTCGGAAAAGCCGGAATTCCGGATTTATCCGGAAGAATCACACCCCTGACAAAAGTTATTAAACAATGTACAATATTATTGTCATAGAACTCTAATGTTACAAGCAAAGAGTATTTAAGATGTACCAATTTGGATACAAATTATTTGAATATTAAGCAAGCAATCATGCAATTTACACATTTTGTTATTTCTGAACTTTAAATATAAGTGTACTTTTATCACTTTTTTAACAACAAACTCAAAATTGTTTTTATGATGCTAAGAGCCAACATTTTTATATTAAAGAAATATGTTCATATGCCAGGACATGACTGAAATTGTATGTATGTAGAAACTTACATGTTATAGCAATAAGGTGCAGCATAGTTTCTCTATAAATAACTATCAAGTCCATCCAACCAATAGCTATACTTGTTTTTCTTTAGAGGGTCATGGCATGGGGGGTCTAGAGCCGTGAGTTGCCGCATGGACAGTCTGTCACTGTATTTCTTGGCTAAACCAAAAGACTAAAAAAGACTAAAAAAGTGCACAAGTGTGCCATCCTATATCTTAATTGTAAACGATAATAAAAAATTCCACTGACCCTTTGGATTTCTTGAATCTGTAATGTTTTCTATTGCCGTCTGCAGATATAGCCAGCATGTCTGGTGTGCATGCTGGGCATTTAAAAGGCTCCATCAAGCACAGATCTTCCTTTTTATAACTGCAGAAGGCAAACTCCCGAAAAACTCTATTAAACGTATTGCCACAAATACTACCCATCTGGAAAAAAAAATGGAACAGTTTTGGTTAATAAAAGATTTTAAAGTCTGAAATTTAAGAAACATTCTAAATGAAAACAGCCCTTACCCGACCAGTGGAAAGAGATCGATGCTCAAGCATTTTGAGGAATGCTTGTTGGGATAAGGATGGGCTAGCTAACTTCATCTGCTCGAATGATGTGAACACATCAAACTTAAACAGCATTTGGCAGCTGGTGGTTGCTGGCCAATATCTAAATTTAAGCAAGTCACCAATTCCAGGAGTCCATTTAGTAGAACACAGTGGACAGCATACACTAGGCAGGCACAGGTTGTAAGGACCTTAAAACAAACATGTGTTAACCATTTGACCAGTATTTGTACAGCACAGGACAACATAATAATAGTAATCAATTATTATGCTTAACTTCATCTAGTGGGATATAAAATGTAGAAGGAAGTGAAAAGACATACCATTGATTGTCACCAAGACAGTCTGCTTTCCTGGGGTGATTATGAGGTCTTGGTTTGGACCGCAGGAGCAGATTTGCAGTGGCGGAAGAATTGGAAGCATACACACTGCAGTAATATCAGTAATGCCTACACATTTACTAAACAAATAAAAAAACAGATAAAGGAAACAGCAGACAGAGCTTTTATAGTACCACTGTACATGAAGTGAACATTATGAAAACACGGTAAGAGGACATACTAAATTATCTGAACATACCTTGTTCACTGAGGTGATACTGGTCACCACAAACCACCACAAAGGATGTTGGTGGAATAGGATTAAAAAACCCATCAAACATAACTTCTCTGTTATGCAAAACATTTTTTCTGTGGATCTCTGTGTCGCATGTGGAACAGAAAAACTGAATTCCCGAGGGAACACAGTCCAAGCACCGGACAACAGCATCAGTCATCTTGCATTGTTGACAGCAATGCTGGTTTACAGTCTCTGCAGTCAACATGCAATTTAAAATTTCTGGCATCGCAGCCTTGAATTTTTTTTCAGAGATAGCCTGTCTTTTTGTCCACGCAGACATGGTGGTTGTGTCTTCTTCCACCGATGCAGTGACAGTGACTGAATTTACCAGGTCTTTTAGTCTCTGAAGATGTTGATCTAAATTAATAATAAAAAAGATACTAATAATAATGATAATAATAAGATAAAAAAGGTTCATCAATGCACTGTAAACTAACATGAACAAACAAAGAACAACTGTATTTTCATTAGCTAATGTTAAGAAAACATTAGTGTATACAGAAACTGTGCGTTCACACCGCACAGGCGAAAGCATCAAAGTGGCCAGAAGTCATTCATTTTTTAATGAGAGTGGCGACAAGCTCCGGCACGGCGCGTCATGTACAGGGTGAGCATCAAGGAGAGTTGAAATCAGCTCAACTTTATGGTAATGAGCTATGACACGGTTTGGCGGCAACAAATCGGAAGGCGGAAACCTTCGGCAGCAACTAATCCGATGGCAGAAACCTCTGCTTGAGAGGATTCCAGAGAATGCATTCGAGCATCAGAGCGTCCACAGTTTTTCTATAGCGTCGTTGACAGGGCAGCCGGAGCTTTTTTTGACGCTCTCGCCGGTGTAAACGCACAGTAACAAATGTATTGCACATGGTTAGTTCTAGTTTAAGTAATGAAACTTATAGTAAAGTTTTACTGCAATTTCTTATATGGCTTTATCACTTCATGTGCATTACGGAAATGGTCACTACATACATTTTGACACTTTCCTAATTTTGAAGTTTTTACATTTAAATATTAAGGCTGATATTATTTAGGCTTTCAATTCAATATGCTTACCAAGATTTGGGACCTCCTGTTGAATTTCATTCACCTCCTCAACTTCAGAGAGCTCCTCAACTTCTGAAACCTTAGTGCCAGAGGGTTTCACTGCAAACACAAAATACAATGCTATAGAAAACATTACTTCTGACCAGAAGCATAAACACTTGTAGACAACAGCATGCATGTACAATTTACTGACCAGATCGATTCTTCATAATCCTAACACGTTGTGGTAGGATGTTCCCATGCTGGTCTCTCTTCCTCCACGAAACATTGGAGACTTTAGGTCCCTTTTGCTTTCTTTTCTTTTTGGTCTGAAAGTAAAAACTAAATGAGGGAGACATAAGGAGAGCTATTTTCTTAGGAAAATAATGTATGAAAAGTATTACATTTGTGGTTTCAAACTCATCTGCCAAGGTTTTTGCTGCTTCCAGCCATTGTCTGAATGCCTCAGATGCCATTTGCCGATTTTTTAAAGATAAATAACGAAAGGATAAAGGTATGAAGAAATACAAATAGGGAGAGAGATAAACACAAGAAAAAGGAGAGAAACAGAGAGAGGCTCTTAAAAGAACCGTTTGATTTGTAAAATATTTCACTGATAAAGGATGGGTACAAAAACCTGAAAACAAAGAGATGAGATGATTAGTTATACTATCATTCAACTTGTTTCTGAAAGTTACATTTAGATATATACAAAGTAAATGACTAAAACGGGAATTAAACAGGGTCAAAGGGGAATAAGCAGAGTGTCTACACAAGCTCCAAGTGCACCAATCAAAACAACTACACATACTGGTCCATGCCAAACTGTGCCTGTAAATCTGAATTTACTAATGAATATTGTTTATTGTCTTTGACTATAGTCTAAAATAGGCTATAATAATGAACCTGATTTTGTAATTAATTCATCTGTGATGTTTTAATTCTTTAAAATGTAATATTCCAGGTTGAATTGATACCCTGAATTTAAATAATTTAGACAGCTGCTAAACTGTTATGCCCTGAAAATATTATTATATAATGCTGAAAATACCTTCGGGATACTGAAATTTATTGTGGCAATATGACAGACATTGCAGTAACGTTACACGACATAGAACTCGGTAACGTTACATATACATAATTCAAACTTTATTTTAGTTATAAATTAACCGTATAAGTTAGGGTAGGCACCATAAAGAATCGTGTTTTGCTTGTTAATTAAGAAGCCGGATTTTGCATCTGAGGTAGCTAAGTTAGCAGCACCTGCAAGATAACGTTACTGTAGGTAGCAAAGTAATAACGGGCTAGCTTCTTAATGGGTAAAATGTTATTCTCAACAGACTTGTAATTAAAACGCCAAGATGCACTTGCTTAGCTCCACATGAATTGCAAACTATCAACACGACTACAAATACATATTTTAAAAAACAACACAGACATTTTACCTTCGTCCGTCAGAAAAACACCTAGCCACGCCTGCCTTCTTCTTCTTCTTCGTCGTCGTTTCCTTCAACTTCCTCTTGGTTCGTTTAATTATTTATTTTTATTATTTATTTTCATTCAGCGCAACTTGGAATAATTAAAATATAATATATAATATAAATACATTTGCGGCGCTGAATATATATATTCAGCGCCGCAAATGTAAAATGTATAATTATATTATATATTATATTTTCAATACGTTACAAATAATTATATGATATAACGTTAAACTGTATCCGTTTTTATTAGTTTTTTTAAATCTTTTTTTCTTACAAAAGGTTTATAATTTAATTAATCATTTGATGTGATAAGAGTTATTGATGTGGCTGATTTCTTTCCAAGATATTTAAAAACATCATAAAAACATATATAACTTTTAATTACACAACTTCTCCTGTATTATAATCTTGATTAAATACGATTATAAAACGAATAGTATTTTGATTGGTAATGACAGTCAAACGCCATTTCATGACAAACGAAACTGTCGTTATTTAAAGGGATACTAGAGGGCGCCCTAACTTTAAAACGTAACAGTAGGTCGTTTTAAGCGGCTTGCACATACGACATACTGGGTCGTATTTTGGAGGAGGACAGTCTCAAAATAAAAGGGGCAACACAAGATGTGTTAAAACAACACATTGTGTTGTTCCAAAAATAACACAGAGATGTGTTAAATTAAGGACAACACACTAGATGTGTTGTCCTTAACTAGACACAAGATGTGTTAATTTAACACATTCATTTTAAGAGTGTAGCCGTTGTTCCCTGAGAAGGGAATGAGACGCTGCGTCTCCCTTGCCATACTTCCTGCGTCCCTGTAACGCCGTCTTTGGCAATATTTCAGATAGCGATACTTCCTGGCTCCCGCGTCACCCTGGCTGCGTCCGAAACCGCATACTGTATAATAGGTAATGAATAAGCTGAAGTACCTACTTACTTGCCGTTAAAACAGTAGGTACTGTATAGTATGAATCCTGGTAGTATGAATGAGATTCGGACGTACTACATCCGCCATGTTGCTATATTATGTGACATATGTCGTCATCACGTCATGTCATTTCAGCGCGAAAACACAATAACAGCCGCATGCCTCTTCTTCTTCGTTGGATAACTCCTCTCCCAGGGCATCATGGGATAGTGAAGTGTCCATCGTATGCACACCACAAAATCTAACCGGAAGTAGTAGGTCATCCGGGTACTTTTCGCATACTGTTTTTCAAATACTATGTATTCGGACATACTACTCGCCTCACCTACTGCTTTTCGCGTACTATATAGTATGAAGTAGGCGGTTTCGGACGCAGCACCTGTCTTTGTCGTTAACCCTCACCATTGGTTGAATTTGATATACACATTCAGACACACTTACCCCTGGGGGGCCCCCAAAGTGTCACCGCAGTGACGCAGCACCAGTTCCTTCAAAGGGGGACTGTAAAAATGTATCTTAAAATGTAACCTTGCTCTCACTTGAAATGTGTTCCCACATTTAGTCCTTGAATTCAAGGGTATTGGACCTGGAAAGTCCTTGAAAGGTCCTTGAATTTGATGTTAACTAATGCCGAGTTCAGACTGCACGGTTTTAGCCCTGTTTGACTCGCCGACAGGTTTTGAGAAATCACAGACAAATGTCCGATATCACAGGCAAATCGATGCTCATGCACGCGAGTGACAATCACACAGTGTGAATTATAAAAGACGCGTTCTGAGAGGATCGCCGACGAGTCGCCGACACCCGTGAGATATTTGGCATGCTAAATATCTGGACCGGTCGGCGGTTCAAAATCATGCCGTGTGAAATGTGTTTTGACTGACAATAACATCGGCGATGACCTACATCCAATGAGAGAGCAACATACAGGACAGCTGGAAGTTCGGGGAGGAGTCTCTCCAAACATTTCCTCCTTCATAATTTTTATTTCTTCTTTCTGCTGCACATGAGCGCACATGCAATTTGTATGGTAAACTTCTTGCGGGTGACCATTTTTAATAATAATCCCAGTCTCACGTGAGAACTCCGGTTTTGCACGCGTGACCTCGCGTTGTTTCCTTCGCGTCACTTCTCGCGTGCGTTTGTTTGTGAGACGTAGTTTGCGGACCGGGAAAAAGTTATCGGCGATTCTTCTTACGGTAAAGTCATGCAGTATGAAAACCCCTGTCGCCAATCCATCATGCAGTCTGAAACAGCAGCGACTGAACCCTTCCCCAGATAATCACGCAGTGTGAAACCACAGGTGACCCGACTAGTTTGAAAATCATACAGTCTGAACTCGGCATTAGGTGTGGAAACCCTGTTTTAAGACATTTGACAGGTCAGGTGTGCGGTTCACGTAAGCAATAAGGTACGAGAGGCTGTGCTGTATCGTGAATAAGTACACAGCAAATTTAGCAGAGTTAAAATTACAGTGTTAATGGAAATGTAAAGAGTTCAGAGTTAATTTAACACTGGATTGAGTTAAAACAATTTTATTTTACTCTGGAAAAATTAGATGATGATATTAATGGAATGCTCTCGGCACGTACTATACATTTATCAAACAGTCCCTCCAGAAAAACGTGATTGTGCGATCGTGCGATATATTGCATAATCATCCAAAGTCCGCATATTTATGCGGGGCTGCATTTTTTCCAAATACGACGCACTTTCGCCGCATTAATTACATATTTCCGCGCACAAAATATGCGGGGCTTGCATGATTTCATAATCTCCGCATTTTCGTAGCAAAAAGTCACATATATATTAGCAGAAAGTTGAAAAATGTTGCATTTACTTCCCAAAAGCGCAGCCGTGTCCTCTATTGCCATGGGAACGTCGAGGATTTTTGCCCGCAACAATCACAAAAAAACTCTGCGTTTTTCTGGAAGGACTGATCAAATACCTTTGCTTCAAATCCACTTAATCCCGGCCTTAGGCCATTCAAAAATACAGCTTTGTATTTTTCAGGATTTTTCAGCAAAGTCCTCTAAGTGCAAATGACCGTGGATCACATTCAAACTCCCAAAGTCACTTAAAGTCCCTTGTGAGTTCTGAATACAACCCGAATGTGGCAGTCACGTGGATTGCAGCGCCCCCTAATGTGTGGTTCAGTGTCTTTATTTTTACATTCTAACTTTACTCATTTGCAATGTTTTAGTTGCATCTTTAGTGGTTTTGCAACAGTTAACCATGTCTTGTCCAAAGACGTGGAGGTTTTTGCCAAAAAATGCTTATTAAAGATTAATAAATGCTCAGAAACGTTTAAGTGTTAATTCTGACTGGACAATCTAGACATTTTGCTGACAAATTTTAGTTTTTCAGTTAATTGATGTTTGACTTGTGATAGTGACATTATTTCTTTTCTCATATTTATGCAATGATACTTCTTTGTATTCAGATTTCGTTTGTTCAAAATCAATTGATGAACAGAATCTCGTCATCACTTGAGCTTTGATTTCATGGTTGTTTTCTTCATCAAGTGAACAGAAAGAGAATCAGCAATATAATTAAGCTTTAGCACCAAACACATGAAGACGACATCACTTCTTATTCAGTCTGTGCTCAGTATTTGCATGATTTAACATTTGAAGATGACAGGAATAAATAGCAGCTCTCTCTTTACCCCGTAATAGTAACCACAATCACCGTGTATTGGCATTTACATTTAACTGATGCTCCCTCTTGTTACTGAAATGTGCTCAGCATTAAACACCAAAGGCCGATGCGCTCGGAGCTCGCCGGTCACGTTGTATGTTTGTCGAGGAGGTCGGGAGAAAGAAAGACAGAATGTGAGGAAAATGAAAAGCTTGTCCAATTGACTTTTACACGGAGACCCTTTGTGAAAATTCAAAGCCTGCTCTGGTTTCAAAGAGAAATGGTTTTAACAGTGGTGATGTGATTTTAGCTCTGCTACTTTCATTATTTCATCCATTATATCCAAATATGTTGGCAGATAGTGTGATTTTTGTTAGCTTTAAACAAAACAATAGATTGTTCACTTCCTTTGGCCGGGATTATTTGGCTCATGCTATATTATTTACATTCCAGAATTTGTCTGGCTGAACATTTATTTCTCTTTTCCATCTTCATTTCTTTTTTACACTCACCTCAAAGACATAACAACAGGAGGTTTATGAGTGTGAAAATCTGTAATCAGAATGATTGCATGGAGTTTAAGATTCATGCGTAAATAATTCATTTTTACACTTGGGTTGTTTGTCTAGTTAATAAAGCTAAAAATAAGTGACTTTAGTTCAAGTATAAAAAGAGTTGAGATTAATTTTTGGCCGAGCTATCCCTTTAAAGTGAGAAAATGTATTTTTTTAGGTGTTACCAATTGAAGTAAGTTTTTTTTTAAGGTAAAGCAGCTTTCACTTTTTAGGGGTTGCATATAGTGACACTGTCACAAATATTATCTTCAAGAAATGCTTTTTATTTTTTATGTCATTTTTTTCTCTTACAGTGAATCAGGCTGGCACCAGTTAGATTTTAATCACTTTATCTGCAGGGAGCATTTAGGTTTATACAATCAGAATGCTGTCGATTTCTCCCCTGTTCATTAAACATGCACCTTTCTGTTATCTAATAATAGAAGCTAAATCAGCATCTTTTGTGACATTTCTTGACTTTCAACCTGGCTTGCTCTTTTGGTTGATTTCCTCTTTGATTGGCCCAAATGAAAGCGTTTGGACAGAAAGGCGCCAATGCCCTGAAGGCCAGACAGAATCTGTGAAAGGAAATAAATGAGAGACCCCACACTGAAAAAAAATGTTATGTTTACTTAATTTTATTATGTCAACTGGTTGCACGAAATAAATTAATCTAAATCCAGATATATTTTAAGTTGGTTGTACTTATATTTTTAAGTTGGTTGTACTTATATATTTTTTAAGTTGGTTGTACTTAAATTTTTAAGTTGGTTGTACTTATATTTTTTAAGTTGGTTGTACTTATATTTTTTTGAGTAATTTCAGATTAATTCACAATTTTGAGTAGATTTATGTGCAACCAGATCAATTTAATGGTTTAATTTCTACATACTAAAATTAAGTTTAATCCAATAGTTTTTTAATATCTTATTCTATCTTAACCTTCATTAATATTCAGAAAAATAAAGCAAACCCAATATTTTCAACTTTCGCTTAATTTTTGTTCTCCCAAATAAGAGTGCCAGTAATGTAACTCACCATTTGTAACAAAAACAAATGAACCTGAGTAGCTGAGACAGCAAATTTTACTCTCCAAACACAGTCCCCCATGCAAAGCATGCTGGGATGTACAAGTCCACTGCCTAGATAGTTATATTTAATTAAATAATTCAAGTAGATTCAACACAAAATTATTAAGGTAATTTCCTTTTTACAAATTTGGGTGGATTTTACATAATAAAAATAAATTTAAATTTACTCAATAATTTGTTCATTTAGAATTATTTAGATTTTTTTTTGTTATTTTTCCTTTTGCATCTTATTTTTTTCTTTTTATAGAATTTACTATTTTTTAAGTTAAATTTACTAAGGCACATAATCATTTTTTCAGTGCATATATGAAGCTAAAAGAACATTTTCATTTTTAATTGACTGTGGAGGACAGCATTTTAATATTTATATGTACTTTTATTTGCACAAATCAAAACACTTGTTTTTTAAGAATACCTTGCCTTTTGTTTGTTTGCTTGAAATGTGTGACAGAATGTTGGAAATGATCAAAATTCTCCAGGGGTGACTCACTAATATCAGTCCTTTCAGAAAAATGAAGAAAATGTTGTTGGTGATTGTTGTTGGCAAAAACCCTTGATCTTGCGGCACGTTTTCTTAAAAAATGCGATGGAATATGCGGGATATTTATGCAATTTTATGGAATGAAAATGCGGTTGGGGTTTGCAGCTTTTCAGTGATGTTCACGTCGCGTGATTACATTACTTCATAACGTTCCCATAGCAACAGGGAACATGGCTTCCCTTGTTTGAAGTAAATGCAACATTTTTTTACTTTCTGCTAAGATATATATGACTTTTTGCTATGAAAATGCAGAGATTATAAAATCATGCAATCCCTGCAAATTTTGCGCACAGAAGTCTGCAATTTATGCTGCAAAAGTGCGCATATTTGAAAAAATGTGGCCCCCGCACAATTATGCGGATTTGGGCTGATTATGCATTGAATCATGCGATCGCATAATCACGTTTTTCTGGAGGGACTGTAATATTAATCAGTAGTCCTGGCTGAACATTAGTGGTTGCCACGCCCCTTGAACTCTTAGTGGGCATGGCCTCAGCAGCATCATGCCTACATTTACATTTATGCATAAGTGACACTTTTATAAAAAAAAGTACAATGCATTAGATATGCATATTATTGTTATGTGTGACCCCTAAGAATCGAACGTGTGACCTTTTGCACTGCTAATGCAATACCAATTGAGCTACAGGAATACTTTTGTATACTTTCTTGCTGTCCAGATTTGAATATGTCTGATATTCGAGTGGATGTCAGTGAGACATCTGTATCTTTGTCCTTAAATCCAAGAGAAAAGCAACTGGGATTTGTTGGACTCAAGATCTTGATATTCCTTGGCAACGGTCTCTTTTTGTAGCAATTATTTGCTTTGTTCTGTCAGCATTTTTAATTATTCTATGACGTAAATGATATGCTAGTTTAGCACCAATGTTCTCATTACACACATAGGGTTGACAGAGTTTCGAATGGATAACATTTTGTTGCTTTGTGTTTAGAAAGTAAGGAATAAGATGATTCATTTAGCTGAACAGGCTCATAATGGAAGTGTGTGTTTGTTCTGAATGTTTGTTGGTGTGTCGTCACATTATTAAATGAATCTGGGCTCTTAAGTCTCAGTACAGTAGACACAGTGTGTAAAGAAGGGATGTAATAAGAGATTTCATAATATAGAGAGAGCTTCGTGCCAGCATTAAATTATTATTTTAATATCTAGATTTATGCCTTGAAATATAATTCACAGTTGAATTTTACATTGCATGAGATTTTAATGCTGAAAATCCTGTAAATATTTTTTGATTGAATACCAGGTTTACAAAAGATAATCATGGTCACATTGACACTTTAAAGGCGGGGTGCATGATCTCTGAAAGCCAATGTTGACATTTGAAATCACCTACCCCAATAGAATCTAGATAGACCCGCCCCACACTAACACAACCCAGGCAACGATTTACTGCTGATTGGCTACTAGTGTGTTTTGGTACTCGGCTCGACTCCCTTTTTTTAAAGTGTTTTTCAAAAATCATGCACCCCGCCTTTAAGAGTATCCTACTTAAGTAGCAAGGGGAAGAGAGCAATGGTGCGATTTCTGCAGAGTAACTGAATCATATTTAGAGTCACGACATTAACTGGCTGTTATGAGGCTCGCTGTGCCTCTGCTGATAGTGAAAGTTTGTAGAGCAAATGCTCTGGATGTTATGGCAATCGTGACATGCACCTGTCTGACATTTTACATAATGCTAGTTCGACTGACATGTTGCAGTGGATAATACCTTTGTTTAAGAATGCATGACTATTTTCTCTCACCCCCAAACCTTTAATGTATAATGCCAAAACAATTGTCAGTCCTTTATTAAAGTGCTTTTTATCTTTCACTGTAAGGGTATGGTGATTTGTAAACAAGTAAGAGATGAGAGATGGGGCTTATAAACAGGAGATGGACAAATGAGAATGTAATATGTAGTAAGTAAACAATAAATAATCTCAGTCTTTCTCTGCACGGAGTTGAAATTGCATTGTAATAATGGAGTAACGATCATATTATCATTTGAGGCACAATTAATGGTCTTAAATATACTTCGGGGATCTGGATTTCATTAGAGGGACTGAGATGACTGCGATGATATGCTTATTGACTCTGTCATTGTGTGTATTGAATCATTCTGATGGTTGAAGCCTAGAGTCTCATTTAATCTGATTTAAATTCGGCCTTGAAATTTTGCTTTGTTCGTGTTTCTCTCTTTGTCTCTCTCTCTCTCTCTCTCTCTCTCTCTCTCTCTCTCTCTCTCTCTCTCTCTCTCTCTCTCTCTCTCTGTTTGATTGAGTTTAGTTATAATAATGCAAAGCGTTATACATAAAACAAGGACAAGAAATATACAATATTACAATAAAAAACAATAAGGCGATATTAAAATAAACAAATATAAAAAATTGACTTTTAACATGACATTATGAACAGTAACTAGGGAAGTAACTCTTTTTCTATTTTGTTTCTCAGGCTGCCTATATTTTAAAGGAATTGGATGTTTCTTTTAAAGCAAACACACACACACATACACACACATAGTTGTTTTGAAGCTATGCTGCTGACAAGATTTGTTCTTTGTTATTAACCTTTGCTTCCCACAGTGTGCAGAAGAACCTGAATCATTAATACATGAGGTATTTTGACAAGAAAGCAGGCATTCATTTAGCCCAGTTGGCTTTAGTCCTCCAAACGAAGTGGAAAGCTCTGATCGTGTCAAGGTTTAATTAAATGTTGACAAAACCCAAGTAATACCAATTAACTTCTGCTTTGTATGTATTTCTCAGCAGTAAACTGCTAGAGCATGGTGCTAACAATTCAAGGGTCATGGTCATGGGTTTGATACCTGTTGCCTGCAAATATACGCATTAGGTAGCGTGCACACCAAAGCTTTTAAACAGCTAGCTTTTTTTCTGCGCTGAGCGCCGGCGCTTGCCATATTTTCCGTGCTCAACATTGAGCACCAAGAATTGAAAAATATTCAACTTTGGGTGAAAAGCTCAGCTCGTCAATGTCAGTACTCACTCGACCATCCAATCACAGGAGGAGGGGCGGAACAAATATCACAACAACCCCAAAAACGGCACATTTTGCTCACACCTACAAAGTTGCAATTTTAACATACTATAATAAATAATATATATGATATTTTGAACTTCCCAAATGTACTCTAAGGAAAACAAAAGATTTATTTGACATCTTAAAGGGATGGTTGAATGGTATTTTATGCATTCTGACTTATTAACACAGTTATGGAGTTGTTTTCTCATGCTAAACGTAGGCAAAGTGCCAATAAAGCAGTTGGGCGTGTTAAAGAGTATTTCTGTGCTGAATGCACTCCGCCACGGTTCGTACAAGTTTCGGAAAGTTTTTCCGATTACGGGTCCAGCTGACGTTTCAGGGGTTTCTATACGTATCACTTCTTTTTATGGGCACTTCCCCCGGAAAACCTCGCCCACCCGCCAATCAGCGGGAGACGCTAGAACCACGCGTCAGCTTTGTTTAATTTCAAAACTCAACAGTGGCACAAAAGAAGAAGTGTGTTTTTGGATGTAAGGAGAAGAAAGCCAGTCTAATGGAAACAATGGATATAGTTTATTATCCGGGGTAGGAGTTTTGCGTGTGTGTTTGATGCGCTGGATTTCATTGAAAAGTCACAGCCGGGTCATGAGTTGCATGCGGTAAGTAAGACTTCTGTCTTATGTTGGAAATAGGCGCGTGCATGTTATATAGATGACACGAACATGTAGTGAATCATAAGTTAAACGATGTTGTATAGTGTTGCATGACTCGTACTCGCTCCTTCCGCGGTAACTCCTCCTTTTTTAAATTTTTTCTACGTTATTGGAAAGAATCGGTAGAGCTAATCTTTCTTTTATAAATCTGATAAAACTAAAGACTCTTCAGAGATATAAAGGATGTAATGCTACTCTATAGGTACTCCAGATTAACATCAGAAATGCAGAAACAGCATGTGTTACGTGAGCTTTAAAAACAGTCTTATGAAATGTCCCCTTTAAAACCCCATGTGGCATTAAAACACCCTTAGAAGTTTAAAGTATGAGGACTGACAAAAACAAGCCAGTGTTAAATGTCTAAATATTTCTGGGATCTGAATTGGAAATTGGAAATACATACAATACATTTTACATTAAAGTCAGTAGAAACAAAAAGACAGTAAAAGACTGTACATTTGAAGTTAAAAGCATTAAATAAGCAGTAACCTTAACCCTGCGGTGGCCCATTAAAAAACATACAAACATTCGAATAGCATTTTTCTATTTGAATCATTATTGCAGATTAAATTTTTGACCATTCGTGCACATTCTAGTACGCATTCAATCACATTTCAATGCTCCAAAAATCATGTTAGACATTATGGGCATTAGTTAGTTCACCAGAAAGATTTTTCATCCTTTACTACACTCTAAAAGTATTGGGTTGGTTTAACTCATGGTATAGGCCTACTGGACAAAACCAACTGTTAGGTTATAAATAACCTATGTTCTGTTGTTTCAACCCAAATGCTGGGTTTTTTAACCCATGGTTGGATAACAACAACCCAGTTTATTTATAACCCAAGAGTTGGTTCTGTCCAATATTTACCTAACAATTGGTTTTCAACCCAGTGTCAAAAAAGGACGAACCCAGCTGTTGGGTTAAGTCAGTGCTTCTCAATTATTTTCTGTCATGCCCCCCCCTAGGAAGAAGTAAACATTTCGCGCCCCCCAACTCTCCGCCGTGACTGTAAATAGTATAATTTATCTATAAAATGACACATCTGCAAAACATTGTATCCTTATTAACATTAAAGAAAACTCAAATAAAGAAATATTGATCAACTTACAGCAAAGATTAACATTGTTTTTTAGTCTGTAACAGAAAATGCATCAATTTGCCTGAAAAAAATCAATCCTTATTTAAAGTATAATATTTTTTGACCATTTGATACTGAAAAATTAAATTAAATATAATCAATAAATAATAATAAAAACTGAAGCGGCTTATCAGCGTGATTGGGGTGTAATGTCTTTTTGCAAAAAAATAACTTCCTGAAAAAGTATTTTTCCCCAGGGTCTCGCACGCCCCCCCTGGTGTTGCTTCGAGCCCCCCCTGGGGGTCCCGCCCCACTATTTGAGAAACACTGGGTTAAATTAACCTAAAAAAGTTTATATTTAATCCAACATTGGGTTAAAACAACCCAACAAAACAAGTGGGTTGGGTTCGTTCCATTTTGACCCAAAACTGGGTTGCAAATAACCCAGCATTTTTTTAGAGTGTAGAAAAGCAGAATATTCTTCAAAACATTTTCCCTTTGTGTTTCACAGATGAAAGGAAGGTGTTTGAAACCATCACACAAAGGTATGTAAATGATAAGAGGATTTTCATTTGTGGGGGAACTGTGGGTGTTCATTATGTTCCTGTTGCTCGACTGGTAGAGGTCATGGGTAAAAAATCTAATAGCTTGAATGCACCGTAAGTGGCTTTGGATAAGTGTCTGCCACACATGCATAAATGTAAATGTCAATTGTTCCTTTAAATACCTGATACGTAAGTTAACTTTTTGAGCGGATTTGAATTTGTTACTTTAATGTGGTAAGTAGCTTTTAACAGCCATCAATGTATGCGGCTGTGATCTCCTGAGAGACACTAATCAGACAAAATGTCTTTTAAACAAACCGCCTCATCAGAGTCACATCTGTTCTTTTACGCAGGGCATATTTCTCTGTTTCCCTTATCTCTGAATAATTGGATGTAATACAGGTATGCATTTTGCAGTCAGTTTAAGCCACTATAGTATGCACCAGGTCAAGTATATAATTACAGGGATGGTACATGTCATCTTTGACATCTGATTTTGATAGCTGTCTGCTCTCGCCTCAACCTTTTCCCTCCTCCTCTGGCTTATTCGGAAGAAATGGTTATATGTATCATTTAAAGGGATCCCTCGAAGGCAGAGTCTCTATTGGATTCATTTCCAGCATTTAGGCGATTGTGATGGGATATTTAGTAGTGATTGAGATGGACATGGGGCCGCTGTAGGGGCCACATTTTACTCTGATGGAGAGATTTTGGAGGGTGTGAGACTCCCGCTGTGTTGTTGAATGAGGATCGTGACTCTGGGAAATTTAAATGGTGCAGTTAAATCAGCTTTGTGCAACACAAGATTTGTTTTCTCTCTTGAGCTTAAACACAGAAGTGCAACTTTTCTAAATGAGTTTTATACATTTCTTTATTCATTTAGATCCCTCTTTGTTGTTTTTTATGTTACGTGCCAGAATCAAGCTGATCTAGAAAGCTTTTACATTTATGTTCTCTGTCAAGTCGATATAGTCAATCTCTTAATTAATTGTTCTTTTGCACATCTTAGTTTGTTGTTAAAGTGTAAAGGGGACATTTCATAATAATGTTTTTTAAGATGTAAAATAAATCTTTGGTGTCCCCAGAGTAGATGATAAGTTTTAGCTCAAAATACCATATAAATAATTTATTATAGCATGATAAAATTGCCACTTTTGGGCACTGGTGTGTATTAAAGGCGGAGTCCACGATGTTTGAAAAACGCTTTGGAAAATTAGACGGGCCGTCTACCAAAACACACTTATAGCCAATCAAATCAAATAAAATGCCGGGTTGCGTATGTGTGGGGCGGGTCTATCAACAGAAGGTCGAGATTCTATTGGGGTAGGGGCGTGTTTGTTTAGGTGATTTCAAATATCAACATTGGCTTTCAAACATCATGGACTCCGCCTTTAAGATATGTCAGTGCAAGTTATTTTCAGCTCTTACATTTATTTTAGTCTAGGACTAGTCTAATCCCTGTCTGGGAAACCGCCCCAAGTAGTCTATTTTAAAGCTTATTATATGAACTAGTCCACATGTTCCAAACTTTCAGAATGTTATAAACAATACTGTCAGATTCAGGAGAAATTGCTTTACCCCTGTGCTGTAATGGAAAAGTGAAAAACACCACACAAAGCCCTTAGCTCAACACACTAACATTCATCACTGTTAAAGTCTCTGGACCTTTGATGTTTCTACCATTTTGTGATGGTTTGTTACAGGAAAAAACTGTAAAGATAATATTATTGAAGGTTAACAGGTAAACGAGAACATAAAAAATTTGCTGTAATTATGCACCTGGTTACCAGTAACTTACTGTAGAAGATAAAAAATATTTCATGTTTTTTAACTTTGAACAAACTGTTGCCAGTAAATAACATATATGTAAAATCTACAGTAAGTAGCTGCCAGTAATACCCAGTAATACTGTAATTTCTACAAAAATGTTTTACAGTGTATTATAGTAGGGGAGAGCAGGTGCGAAAGTAATATTTTTCAGAAAAACTTAATTTTTAAAGATAATGTTATAGACAGAGATGTATTTTTGCTGTGGTCAATAACTCACAAGTGTGGTATATCAATACCAGGTGGAATTTCATAAAAATGTAAAACGACTTAAGTATAATTTCACTTTAAACAGTAGTGAATTGTTACTTTCGACCCCACCTGCAGGGACAAAAGTAACACGACAAAACAAGATAGATTTTTGTGTTACACTTGTTTTTATTAAATATACATGACTATGACCTTGTTAATTTGTTACTGCAAACATATTTGTAATTTATCTTTGTAAAAAATAATGAAATTACCTTTTAAATATTAGTTTTATCAAATGTTTCAAAAGCAACCAACAGTACACTGAAATAAACCACTTGTAAAATTTACTTAAAAATATCCTCGTAACAATTTGCACGAACTTTTTTAAGTAAAATGTACTGCTTTTTATGTACAACTTACCTACTTAAATCAAATAAAATCTATTTAATAATGCATGAAAAACATATGTTAAATAATTAAGTAAATGTTACTTAATTTTAATCGTCTAGGTAAAGTCTATTAGTTGTTTTTTTAATTAAAGCATTTCTGTCCTAAAAATATTAAATAAATTGTATTTACTGTTTGTTATTTATAATGGATTTAATATTCTTAAGTTAAAGGAACTAAGATTTTTTTACTTGATTCTGCAAAAGTTTTTGATTAAAATGTACTTATATATCTTATATATACTTATATCTAATACAACTATTCCCACACAGTTTATTTTCTACATGAATTAATTGTGTACTTATATTCATTTTACTTAGGAAAATCTAGTTCTTAATAAATGTTAATATTATTATGTAGAAATTATGAGAGTTAATCAAATATATTACTACACCAAAAAGTTTTTTTTTCAGTGTACAAACTTACATTTTTCTTTTTTCAACAGTTTGACACTATGAAAATTAAATTAGATCAAATTAGAATAATATACATTTTCAACATATACAACAGTATTAGCAGCAGGACAAAAGTAACAAGTGTTACTTTTGATGCGACAGGATCTTCATTTAAACCCGATTTACTTTTATTTTGAAAAACTCTGAGAAGTCAAACTTCAGGATGTGTTAGAGCACTAAATAACCTGTAGATTGATCAGTACTTTAACACATGAAACCAGAAACACAATACGTTATAAGAAAAAAATGACTAGGCTTTAGTGATTTACTTATCATGGTTGAAAACACCTTTCTGGATACACACGAAAAATGGTGAGTAAATAACACAATATTTGTCAGCTCTGTCAAGGGTTTGTGTGCCTAAGATGCTGTCGTGGTTTGGGATGCAAATGTTATCAGGGCTCTGAGAAAATCGCTTTGTTGCTTTCATCCGGCGTTACTTTAGCCCCGGTTCTCCCCTACTCTTCTTTAGTAGGTGCTTTTGGTTATAGGCTGGAAAGTCCAAAAGGTAATTTCTTCATTTTTGCCCTGAGTGTCTTGGTATTTGGCAATGACATTGTGTGCTTGAGCTTGCTCCACAAGTTATGTAAAACCTGATGATCCATGTTATCCCAGCATTATTTTTTCCATTTCATATATGGTTTAATCTGACCTTATGGATTACATCTTTCGAACCCAAATTTGCTTACATTTTATTAGTCACCTAGAAATATCAGAGTTGTTCACCATCATTCATGTCATTTATCTGTGCATAAATAGTTTGATATCATAAAATTGTGTATGTGCAGGTTTAAATTATGTTTGTGTTTCACGACTCCGCTGGCATACTCGAAAGGTGCAAAATGCAGCCAATGCATCTAAAAATGACAGAGATAATCATAAATCATTATGGCTTTGCACGCTGGTGACCTTTTGGGTTATAGAGAATTATTCCATCCCTCTCCAATCATCCACATCTCATCAACGTGCAGCTTTCTCCCTGGGTTTTGCAGCGGTCGGTTGTGCAACCTTCTCTCTTTGCTCAGCCTTATGAAATGACATCTTTAAATAAGAAGGTTGTTTACTGCATTTGGACATCTCTGTGCTTTTGTGTACACTCCTAAAAATATGTGTGCTATATAGGTTATTTATTTGTTCATATTGTTGTCCCTTATGGTGTTTTTGTAGCTGTTAACAATGCAAAGGTCATGTGTTTGACCCCCGGGAAACACACACATACTGATAAGAAAAATGTATAGTCGCTTTGGTTAAAGGGAAAATGAAAACTCTGTCATCATTTACTCATTGTGTTTATACAAACCTGTATACATTTCTTTGTTTTGATGAACATGAAGGAAGATATTTTGAGGAATGTTTCCAAATGATGTCCTCATAATTCCTTAATTCCAGTTTCTTCTCGACACGTATGTGTAAATAATGGCATATTTTTACAAAAATTGCTGTATTCTGCTTATTACAGCTTCAGCATTTATGGTAACAACATTCAGCCACCCACATGCAGAGGAATTCATGGCTGTCAGTCGATTAAACCAATCATGCTTTTGACAATAATGTGATCGATCAATCTAAATTCTTTATTCCTTTCTAAATGAGTTGCATTTGGTTTTTGAATCATAAGAAATATTTATTTTGCCAGTAAGTTGATGTCTGCTGCTAAACCTCTTATTAATAATGTGTTTTGCACATTGGTAACCGTTTACACTTTTATATCAATTCTAGGGCTATACAACAATTGCATTTCAAAACTCCCTTATGAGTTTAATTACATACATTTGCTGTTTAGAAACCTTTGATTCTATACCCGTATGCACTGTTCAACCAAATGCAAGCATTGTTGTCATTAGTCTGGATGCTGCCATTTATCTGATTCACTGTTTACAAGCATCCCATCCCAAAAATGTATTGATGAAACGATACACATATTTGTAAGGGGGAGGGGTTATGTGTGTATTACGCGTTCGCTCACGCTTCCCTGTTTCGTCTACCAATCCCTCTTCTCCTCGCGCACATTGTCTGTGCGCACTGAACGAGCGCGACACAATGCTCCGGCGGCGTCACCATCAGCGCACCTTCATGTGATGTGGGCTGTTTGCGTCCGTTTGCTTGGAGAGCGTGCTTTGGAGAAAATAACACATCTTAGCTTTGGGCGACTCGGTGCACAATTCATCTGAGTTCGTGGGACGTGTTTGTACTCTAAACGAAATACCCGCGAGTCATATCGTTAGTTAGTTTGTGCGCGCGCTTCGAGACGATGTTATAAAGCAACGCTTGGTGCGCGCTTCTTTAAATGAGCCCGTACTGGAGAGCCACTGGGAGCCTAAACCAGGAACTAACTTAAACTACACAAGTAAGTTACTTATTTAGTATATTACTCTTTATTTACACGTCTCGCACGATGGTTTAAAATGTGCTAAACGCGTTCTATAAGGTGCATTTAAAGAACCATATTCTTGTCATGTAGAGAACATTTTTCCACAGCAAATGACCTTTTGTGCAGACGATGGGTTCTAAAGCCTGACAAATATTCATTTTAGAAACCTTTTATTTTTAAGAGTGTTGATATATTGTCGATAACTATATATCATCTACAATTGACCTATATTATCTTTTGTGTTTATTTTTTTCTGTGTTAAAGTTCTTACGAATCCAATCTAATATAGCTTGCACCACGCGCCTTCAGTATCCAGTGAGTTAATCAATTTTCAGTATATTTATTAATTTATCTTCTTCTGTACCACTGTAGTTGTTTAAACAAATGCCAAAGCTTTCACTGTCTGAACGACATGCATGCTTAAATAATTGACATGCTTGAATGATTAATTCAGACATAAACCTGAACGAGGTTTTTATGAGCTGGTCGTGCGCGCGCTTCTATAATATAGGCTACTATTGAATAAATCATCATTCAACAACTGACAAGGAATGCTGAGTGAAAGCCGCGTGCACTGAGTGAATGCTTAACAAAACCCTCTTGTTTTTAAAAGGCGAAGTCTTGCCTGACTTATGTTTCAGTACAATGACATTTGGACAGCTGGGAAGAATATAGGTCCCAGGTTTATGGTTCCATAAAGAACCTTTAACATCCAGAGAACCTTTCAATTTCACAAAAGGTTCTTTATGGTGAATAAAAGTTATTGTGCACACTAATATCTTTAAAATGTAGGCCTACTCATATTCTTTAAAAAACATATACACCTTTTTGATAGAATGTCATAAATAAAGGTGTTGTGTCGTGTTAATCCATTTGAAGCATGCTTTTTCTCAGACGATCCTTCACATGGATTCTGTTAAATAAGGTCTAATAAGGTCACTGGGGCAGTACCCTTTAAAAAGTACTTTTTGGTACCTTACAGGGACATTCCACTTTTTAAAAAATATATACTAATTTTCCAGCTCCCCTAGAGTAAAACATTTGATTTTTACGATTTTGGAATCCATTCAGCTGATCTCCGTGTCTGGCGCTACCACTTTTAGCATAGTTTAACACAATCCATTGAATCTGATTAGACCATTAGCATCACGGTAAAAAATAACCAAATAGATTGGATATTTTTCCTATTTAAAACTTGACTCTTCTGTAGTTACATCGTGTACTAAGACCGACTGAAAATTAAAAGTTACGATTTTCTAGGCAGATATGGCTAGGAACTATACTCTCATTCTGGTGTAATAATCAAGGACTTTGCAGCTGTAACATGGCTGCAGCAGGCGTAGTGATATATCGTACTGCCCGAAAATAGTCCCTTGCCATTGAAAGTTACTAAGGGGACTGTTTTCGGCTGCGTAATATCATTGCGCCTGCTGCAGCCATGTTACAGCAGCAAAGTCCTTGATTATTACGCCAGAATGAGAGTAGTCATATCCTAGTATCCATAGTTCCTAGTCATATCAATTAAATGTTTTCAATTCAATTTTATTTATATAGCGCTTTTCACAATTGTTAATTGTTTCAAAGCAGCTTTACATTAATAGATGTAGGAAAAGCATAGAAAAGCGAGTCTAGTAATAATGTAACATATACAGTAAAGTAGCAAGTTAAGCCAAAGGTGGCGGACTCTCCGGGGGATGATAAAACCCCCTAGGAGAAAAACCCTCCTGGCTACTCTAGTGGAAAAACTCCTAGGAGGGAAAAAACCCTTGAGAGAGATACATATATAAATACTATTGGGGTATGTGAACGGGTAAGCGAATTAAACTTGTTCCGCCGGTGGTCACTGGTCAGGCATCGGCTGGGCATCTTGTTGAAGGACGGTCAGTAGATCAGTGGTGTGATGACCTCCACAGCTGTAGGAACTGGGTCTGTTTGTCTCATTGTCCTCAGGGTCGAGGACAAGACAGGGAGAGAGAAACAGAATCCTATTAGCGTATGGGGCCGTTCACATGTAATGCAAGTGTCATACATTATAGTGGTTTAAGTCAGCTCGGTTCCAGACAGGCTAACTATTGCGGCATAAATATATTACCCAGATAAGTTATGTGAGTGGTTTTTTCTATATAGACAACCTAACTGTTGCGGGATAAGTACATTTGCTGGACATTTTATGTGAATGCTTTGTATCGCCTAGAAAATCACAACTTTTAATTTTCTGTCGGTCCTAGTACACTCTTTGGTTATTTGTAGCGCTATTGCTAATGGTCTAATCAGATTCAATGGATTGTGCTAAGCTATGCTAAAAGGGGTAGCGCCAAACCCGGAGATCAGCTGAATGGATTCCAAAATGGTAAAAATCAAATGTTTAACTCCATGGGAGCTGGAAAATGAGTATATATATTTTTTTAAAGTGGAATGTGCCTTTAAGGGTGCAAATTAGTACCTCAAATGTACATATTAGTACCAAATGTTCATCTGTGTACCTAAATGCTAAAAAATAATAAACCCGTGCAATGCTAATATTACTTTTTTAAACTGAGATATTGAGAACAGGTGCGCTCAACTCCCAAATTGTTTATTGTCTGTTGTGCATTATTAAATATTTGTACAATTTTTATTTCTTATTTACTTATTTTTTACTTTTTTGTCTTTTTACCTTTTCTTTGACCGTGTACCTTTTACAAACTTAAATAGCATTTATTTTTTTCTGTTGTTTTCACTGACCTTATAAATTTGCATTTGATTATATTCCTCCTTAATTTAAAGCTAAAGTTAAAGCATTAGTTCATTCAAAAACTCTTATCACCATAAACTCCCTTGTGTTGTTCTATTTACATTTATATTTACATTTGCCTATCTATGACCATTTTTATTTTTGCATGAACTATCCCTTTAAAAAGAAGATGAGAAATAATAGCCTGTCAGTAATCATTGAGACGTTTTCCTCTGATGCGCTGACAGAATCAAGCCTTGTGTCATCCATAAATCAAGGCAGAGATTACAACCCATATTTTCATTGAGGTAAGTTACGTAACTCGTAGTCATGCAGTGAGGTCATGCAGTTTTCTCTCAGGAGACGGTGTAATGGGTTTTCTCCGTGAAAGCTGCCAAACTTTGCCTGTTTCCCCGTAGAGCCATTAGGACGTCTGACATCAGTTCCAGCTCCTGTTGTCTGTGTCCTGTCCGATGTAATCTTGTTTCACACTGTCTTGAATTTTTGGGTGGTCAGGGTGTTTTGTCCTCGGTTAATGTTCTAATTTGCATAATTATGAGATTAGTAACATGAAATGAATATTTAATGAGGTAAGCGCTGAGGCGTATTTTAATTGGCTGTTTATTGCTAAACAACCCATAGCTCTTAATCTTCTCTGGAGCAGGGATTCATAACCCAGGGTTAATATCAGTGTGAAATATTGCTTAGCCCAGGGTTAAAATTGTCTTTCTCTATCACTTTAAAATATGTTAATGCTCATTTATGAGGTAGAGGCTGAATAAAAAAAGCGTCTTTATTTTCTTTAAAGTAATAGTGTTTGCCTTACAATTCATAGCACGTAATAATATGTTAAAAATGGCACATCTGCCATAATTCTATATATTTGTCAAAGAAACCAAGAGCCATATAAGTTTATATCTCACCATATTGCAGCAGTTAATTATATGAATGGAGACAAGCTTCTTTTCTTATTGCAGTGAAAGCGCCTCAGGCTTCAAGAGACCCGTGGAGCTTCATAAATGTAATGGATTACTTTTCTGCAGTATAGATTAATGCAGAAGCAATAAGGTCCCCCGAAGCGTTCTTCTGTTCATTTAGGACGAAACCGAGACGTCGAACGTAACCTAAGGTTGTAATTAAACCCAAAATGAAGTGGTACTTTGGAAACAGCTCAAACTTCTCAAGGTCTCTAGGCCAGATTTGTAAAGACAAAGACACCCCACTTAAGACTGTAATCTGCCTGTTATGTTTTATAAAAGATACATTCAGGACAATACGAGTTGCAAGTGAAAATAATTTTGCCCAGACTCTCACCTGCTCACCCTGAACGCTCTAATGGAATAAAATCAGTGAACTATAAAAGCGTTGGCTATTTTTGGGAGGATCTGAACAGAGCACTTCTCCACTCGTCTGTGTATCTGTTGTTCGAACAGAGACGAGACGGCTGCCAGATACAAACAAACGATTTTATCGCTGGAGATGAAGATGCCCTCTGTTGCGGATAAAAGGGTTTTGTAAATACACAAGGGCATGTTAAGAGCCCATCTCTGTCCTGTACACCCTTATATGGTCATAGTAGATAGTCTTCATTTTGCTATTTTATTATTTGTCTTGTAATATTAGTAACACTTTACAATAAAGCTGCATTTGTTAAAATTAGTAAATGTGTTAGTTAACATAATCTAACAATGAGCAATATACTACGGTAGTTTTTTAGCATTATTAATCTTTGTTAAAGGGATAGTTCGGCCAAAAATGATATTAAACCCACGATTTACTCACCCCCAAGCTGTCCGAGATGCATATGTCCATCGTTTCTCAGACGAACACATTTTCAGTTATTTTAGAAAATGTTTTAGATCTTTCAGTTAATCAAATGTAAAGTTAAGGGGTCCACGTTCTTCAAGTCCAAATATGTGCACCCATCCTTAAGAAAATAAATCCAAACGTCTCCACGATGATAAACAAAGGCCTTCTGAGGGTAATCTGCGCCGTTTTGTTGTAGAAATATCCACACTTAAAACTTTGTAAACAAAAATAACTAGCTTCCCGTAACGCCGCTATCTTAGACTCCTCTGTATTTAGGAAAGAGTAGTGTAGTGTACGCACTTTTCTTAGTGACGTATGACAAATTCGGAGGGTGGGGGCACAGAGCAGCAGCACAGAACCCTCCATAAACTGCGTAAGCTCTCATCTTAAATGCAGACGCGACTAAGATGGCAGCGTTACCGGAAGCTAGTTATTTTTGTTTATAAAGTTTTAAATGTGGATATTTTTACAACAACACTGCACAGATTACCCTCAGAAGGCCTTTGTTTATCATCTTGGAGCCGTTTGGATTTATTTTGTGAAGGATGGATGCACATTTTTTTGGAACATTAAGGACGTAGACCCTGTAACTTTACATTTGATTAACTGAAAGATCTAAAACATTTTCTAAAATAACAAAAAAATGTGTTTGTCTGAAAAATGATGGACATATGCATCTCGCTTGGGGGTGAGTAAATCATGGGTTTAATATAATTTTTGGCAGAACTATCTCTTTAATATTAGTTTATGGCAATACAATTCATGTTAGTTTATTAACTAATGTTAACATCTTTTGATTTATAAAAATGTATTAGTAAATACTGACATTTATAGTATTAATAAATGCTGGAAGTGTTGCTTATTGTTTGTTAATGTTAGCTCATATATTAACTAATGTTGGCAAACACGACCTTATTATGTGTTACTGCAATATATGAAGAGCTCAGATGCAAAAGACGCTAAATGCCACTGGTATAAAAAATAAGATAATGATATTAACCGAATGTTCTCGGTGTGTATACGTTCATCAAATACTTTTGCTTCAAATACGCTTAATCCCATTCAGAAATACTGCTTTGTTGACAGAATCCATTAAACGCAACAACTATTTTAAGCAAAGTCCTCTAAGTGCACAGAAGAACAAATGAATGAACGACAGCCTGTGTACCTTGAGGTGCAGGATGCTTATTGAATATATTAGGATACTGACTGAATGTTTGAGCCTTTAACCTTCACAGACAGTGGTACGTGCTAACTGCTTGTACTTATAGAGGGTTTTGCAGTGAAAGACAAATTTGTTAAATGCCAATTAAATGACTAAAGTGACATATGTGATAATTAGGCATTTCAATTACTGACTAATAATCTTTTCATTGCCATTAAAGTTAAATTACTTAACCTAAACATAAATCGCCTTTTAAAAATGCTTATTTACAAGAAAGCATGACTGATGCACTTAGAGGGTTTTGCATCTGAACTCGTCATATCTATTTTAACATATAAAAACAAGGCTACGAGCAATAGACATGTCTACTGCAAAGTCTACAATAATCTCCTCTCATAAAGGTCTGTCATTTGCTGGCCTAAAACTCTGTGCAGTTTGAAACGCGCATTATTAAAATGTTAGACTTTCAGACTCCTGTGGGGTACAGCGAATAGTCATTAAACATATTAAAGGTTACTAAATCCAATTTACAGGAAATACAACCTTCAGATCTTTCCTCATGTCTGCATTAGTAAAGACTGTACTAGTACAGTAAGCAGCTAATGTGTAACCACAGACCGACTGTCCGTGATGCAAATACAAAACAGTAACCAACTTAAAGGTGAACCCAATGTGAACCCTCCAGTCTTCAGTGATGTGATGATCCAGTGTATCTCTGAAACAGAGGGATTATGTAAAAATAGTTGAAAAGGTGCTTGTGCAAATCATGGGAGTGGAGAGTTTGTGCTTTTTATACCGATTGCCCACTTCTGGATGGGTTTGCTTTAGAAAAGCTTTCTCTGGCCTTCAGGCTTATCTCAGCACTGATGGTAAATTATAATGCATGTGAATTTTACATCCATGCAATGTTGGATGCGGGTTGCGTAAAGGTCAGTCAATGCTCCTGGATTTTATTCTTGAACACTATCTGATCTATTGTAGCCAATGCATTTTCTCGGTTTCACTTAAAGTGCATCTGAACTATATCATTTAGATAATATAATGTGAACTAAAATAATAGTCATGTTCTCTCTCCAATTGTCATTTTTTAAGGTGACCTCTCGTGAAGATATTTCTGTTTGCTTTCTGCTTGCTTTTGAAGACAAGCATCACTATTGGTTTTATGCATGCTCTGTGTTAGGGGACAGGTTACTTGTCTGCCTTGTGTGATCTTTCGAATTGGACCATGCAGTGAATAACAACCTAGCAACCGAATGAATCAAATCCAATACATTCATTGCATATTCACAATGTTACTTAATTGTAGTTCCTATAGCTTAGGTGGTAGAGCATTGCATTGGCAAAGCAAAAGGCATATGTTTGACCTAAAGGAAAATATACACTTAAAATGAAATGTAAATGTAAATTGCTTTGAATAAAAGCATCTACCAAATGGATTTAGTGCTGGGCAAAGATTAATCACGATTAATCGCAAACAAAATAAAAGTGCATTTTTGCATAATATATGTGTACTGTGTGTATTTATTATGTATATTTAAACACACACAAATACATATATACATTTCAGAACATTTTTATTTATATATTCATTTTTTATTGTTAATATAGAATAATATAAATAAATATATATATAAACATGTAAATGAATGCATGCATGAATGTGTGTGTATTTATATATACATAATTACAAACAGCACACACTCATATATATTAAGCAAAAAATTACTTTTATTTTGTATGCGATTAATCACAATTAATCTATGCCCAACACTAAATACATTTAACAAATTCAGCCTAAAGATATTGTAAATATATAGTTTATCATCCAATTAAAATATAAAATTAGTTTTTGTTCATATAAATAAGCAAAAAAAGCTGGTAAAGAAGCTCTGTAGAGTCATATGAGATAATAAAAGCATGATCAAATAGAGCCCAGGTGCTTTAATCTCACATGGTTTGTCACAATCTGTTCTGTCTAGAGACACAGGAGCAAGTGTCCACTCCTGCTGTTCTCCACAGTTGGTGACATTTTACAATGACCTCTGCTGCAATCCAGCGCTTCTGTTTGTGATGACGCCACGTTTTAGGCAGTGTGACAGAGCAGCGTTATGTTCTGGCTGTTTGATTAGGATGATATTGAGAGTGTCCTTGCTGATTGAAGAAATCCTAAAGACTTTACGAGACATTTCGTGTTACTTAAAATGTTTATAGATGGAGATGAGATGCAATTTCAACAGTAGTACAGAGTAACCAATGCCAGGGTCATGGGTTCAGTTCCTAAAACTACTAAAGTGTGTATGTTAAAAGGATTATTTGAAATAAATATTTGCAAGAATGATCAAACATGCAAGGAGTGTGGAGCTTTATAAATGGCTTTAAATATAATTCTGCCATTAAAATGATAGGTTGCATGAGGTTGTATTATTTGTTAAAGAGCAACTATGGTCCCATTCACGATTTTAAATTTCCTTTGGCCAAGACCGACATTATCATAATTCCTCCCGCTTCGGACTCAGAGACTGTAAGTTAACTCCTGTTAGCATTGCATTGTGAGCGAATCTTTCAAACATGGTAAGGAGCATCACATTTCAGGCTGACGTCAGAAGTATTCTGGCCAATCGCAATGTATAGATTAGCTGGCCAATCAGGGACACAGAGCTTTTCAAATCGATGAGTTTTGTACAAAATCAATACGTTGAGGAAAGCAGTATATCTGAAGCTACTAAATTGTGTGAAAATAATGTGTTTTTTTACCATAAACCACGCAAACACATATACCAAATACACAAAATAACGTTGTTTTTTAGCAATGAAATAGGTGCACTTTAACATTAGCTAACATGAATTAATATTAAGCAACACCTGTACAACATTTATTTAGTTCATCATAATTTTAGTATTTACAAATACATTTTAATCTAAAAACTGTTACACAATTAACTAATTCGAACATTTGTATTAACATTAACTAACATTAGTAAAGATCAATAAATGCTGAGAAACTATTGCTCATTGTTAGCTAATGCATTAATAAATGCCTTATTGTAAAGTATAAGCAATAAGATAAATGTCTGGAAAAGTCATAATAGATCATTTGTTTGTGGTCCTGCTAAATAATAGCTAAGCATTGACGACGGGCCGTTGAATTATTTGAAAAGAATGCACACCCAAGGTGGTTATGCGGCATGACGCGGGTGTGCGTTATTTTCAAATAATTCAAAGGACCAGAGTCAACTATTCCACTTACCACGATTACCACAAACATTGCTCTGGTGATTATTTTAAGACATTTGACAGGCCAGGTGTGCGGTTTACAGAAAAATAATCAACATTCAACAGCCGCGTGGTATAAACTTGAAAAAGATATCAACTGGCTTTGATCTAAGTTTTAGTTATTATTTATCACTTATTTTCGACTGTCTCCTTCTCTCTCTCTGGATCAGTTCAAGTATAAGTGATATATCCAGATATCCTGGTGGGTGCCGTCTGCCCCCATCTGCCTCAGACTGTCTTGCTCTGTGTTCCCCACAGGCCTGCCATCATCATTCATATTGCTTTCACATGTTTGTTATAAAAAGTCACAGGCACACACACCTGCTGTCTGGAGTGTTCTGCAATGCATATTTGAATCTGTGTAGGAATAGCCAATGCATACATTGTATGGATGAAAATTATTGATTTTTCTTTTATGTTAAAAATCAGTAGGACATTAAGTAAAGATCATGTTCCATGAAGATATTTTGTACATTTGATGCTGATATCAAAACTTTATTTTTGTGTGGATGCAGTTGCTAAGGACTTCACATGGACAACTTTAAATGTGATTAAATGAGATTCCAGATTTTCAAATCTCGACCAAATGTTGTCCTATCCTAACAAACCATACATCACTTGAAAGCGTATTTATTCAACTTGCAGATGAGGTATAAATACCCTTATGACTGGGTCACATTACAGTTTAGTTCCAAAATAATCTTCTCTTTTTAAGGGCCATTCTAAACATATGTGACCTGTGCTGCCTTAATAAGTCTAATTTTGAGCAAGAGGCAAATGAAAGTGTAAATGTTGGTTTTGGTCGAAATTGAGTTTTACATTTTAAAGTACATTAAGCCCTCGTCTAGCGATCGCAATGCTTTAAATAGTTATTAAGCTTCTAAAAGTATCTTTATTTGTATGTTTTCTGAGAGGTGTACCGTCCTATGTGCTTAAAGGAATAGTCTACTCATTTTCAATATTAAACTATGTTATTACCTTAACTAAGAAGAGTTGATACATCCCTCTATTATCTGTGTGCGTGCACGTAAGCGCTGGAGCGCGCTGCGACGCTTCGATAGCATTTAGCTTAGCCCCATTCATTCCATGGTACCAATCAAAGATAAAGTTAGAAGTGACCAAACACATCAACGTTTTTCCTATTTAAGACGAGTAGTTATACGAGCAAGTTTGGTGGTACAAAATAAAACGTAGCGCTTTTCTAAGCGGATTTAAAAGAGGAACTATATTTTATGGCGTAATAGCACTTTTGGGAGTACTTCGACTCGGCGCAGTAACACCCTCCCTCTCCCATTATGAGAGTGAGAAGGGGAGCGGACTTTTCAGGCGAGTCGAAGTACTCCCAAAAGTGCTATTACGCCATAAAATATAGTTCCTCTTTTAAATCCGCTTAGAAAAGCGCTACGTTTTATTTTGTACCACCAAACTTGCTCGTATAACTACTCGTCTTAAATAGGAAAAACGTTGATGTGTTTGGTTACTTCTAACTTTATCTCTGATTGGTACCATTGAATGAATGGGGCTAAGCTAAATGCTATCGAAGCGTCGCAGCGCGCTCCAGCGCTTACGTGCACGCACACAGATGATAGAGGGATGTATCCAGGCCCGGATTGGCCATAGGGAGAACCGGGAGGATTCCCGGTGGGCCGGTCTGTTTTTTTGGCCACGAGGGCCGGTGTTGTCATGCCACCGGGATGACGCGTATTTGCGGGTGAGAGATGTCCCCGCCGCTTTATGCACAAGTTGATTGTGTCCCGAGTCCCGACCACTTATTGGAAGAATTCTTGCATTAGGGTTCATTGACATCTAAAACGCATGGGAAACGCAGGACGTGCCGCTGTCTTCTGGTTTTCAAAGCGCTTATTTGAACACGAGTTTTGTTTCAGACGCGTCTATATTGAGTGCGCTTGCCGGCCGCGCGTCTATATTTAAAATAAACTTGAGCGCGTCTTTTGAGTGCGCTTGCCGGTGTTGTGTCGAACTCAGTTCCCCCTATGTTTCCCTTAGTGTAGTGCTTTTATAGCGTTTTCATCACGTTACATTTAGAAAGATTAAAGATTTTAATTGGTTATACTAAAAAGGCATAATATCATGTATTTTATTATACAATTTATTAAATATTTCAGACATTTGACAGTTTTCTAATAGGGTATTTCTTTTAAAATATAGCCTGTCCTTTTCTTTTTTTTTCCTTTACTGGTTGTTTTAAAAATGTAATGTTTGCATACATAATTAAATAAATATTATACATATAATATGATTCACACTGTAAAAATAATTGACTTACCATTAAGAACAATACAGATACATTACAGAAATGCACACATATACATCTCAGTAGCCATTAAAAATTTTAATATATAAATAATAAAACCTATAACGTGATAAAAACGCCATAAAAACACTACACTGAAGGGAAAAATAGGGGGAACATAGGGGGAACAGACTTCGACACAACACCGGCCGCGAATCTATATTTAAAATAAACTTGAGCGCGTCTTTTGAGTGCGCTTGCCGGCCGCGCATCTATATTTAAAATAAACTTGAGCGCGTCTTTTGAGTGCGCTTGCCGGCCGCGCGTCTATATTTAAAATAAACTTGAGCGCGTCTTTTGAGTGCGCTTGCCGGCCGCGCGTCTATATTTAAAATAAACTTGAGCGCGTCTTTTGAGTGCGCTTGCCGGCCGCGCGTCTATTATAATTTAAATAAACTTGAGCGCGTCTTAATACAAACGGGCTGGCCTCTAAAAGGAAAAGAATTTACAAAACGTGTTTTTTTATCCAAGTCATAGATGAATTCTCTATGAATAGTCATTATTCATCGTTTATTGCAAGAGGAACAAAAATCTATTTGATGCAAAACTCATTAGTTTATTTGAAAAAAGTAGTTTCAAAAGTATATCCATGATGTTTTCTTTTTTTTAACACAATGTAGGCCTACGTTATTTAGCAATAGACATGATCTAAGTACTAAAAAAAGATACAGATTTTTTCCATTTGTTTCCAATGCATACTTGATAAATCTTGCTTGTGTATTGTATATCAGGGGTTTCCAAACGTTATCAACCCAACAGTTAATCTCAAGACTCACCGTTTTTTAGAAATAGAAATATAGAGGAAAACACAAACCCATTTGTTTCCTTTAGTTTTTGAATAAGTTTACTTTATATGGCCTTATGGCAGGGCTGCATGATTATGGCAAAAATTATAATTGTTTACTGCATTTGCACAGAATATGAAATTATATATTTGAAAAATACAGTGAATTGCAAGGCTGCAGAGAACAGTGCACTACTGCAGACTTATACTACTGAGGGTTTAAAGATATTATTTTAATACTCAGTCGTGAACTAAAGTGGGCCGGTCTAAGGCATGAAACTCCAGGGCTGAAAATGAGTCCCACTCCGGCCCTGGATGTATCAACAATTCTTAGTTAAGGTAATAACATAGTTTAATATTGAAAATGAGTAGACTATTCCTTTAATCTAATACAAAGATGCCACATGCGCGTGTTTTAAAACATGCAGGAATTAGAAAATAAAGTACTGGAATTGATTGATGTTAAAATAGCCATTAAGAGAGATAAAGTTTGGGACCTGATTGATGTTAAAAGAGTTATTAAGAGCAATAAGGGCTGATAACTTCTTTTTTCGAGGGCGCTTGATACGAAGTTCTTTACCACATGTTTGTAGCCCATCATGTGTGGGGTTTGTAATTTCAAAATATGTGTTCTGTGCGTCAAGTGATCCTACTGTATGTGCATCACGTGTCTTTTCAAAATAAGTGCCTGCTGCAGACGCGTCTAAAGAGTTTATGATCAAAGAGACGCTCACGTTTGCCAGATACTTGCATAATCTCATGCGTAATCAGAGTTTACTGTTAAGAGAGTCTCTTGCGTGTATTTTGTGAATGTGAGCGTCTCTTTTATCATAAACTGTTTTGACGTGTGTGCAGCAGGCACTTATTTTGACAAAACACGTGATGCACATGGTTCACATGACGCAACAAACACATATTTTGAAAACACGAGCAACAAACATGAAATTCTGTTTTGACAAGAATTCACGCAAGTAGGACCTATAATCTATTATGTCTTAAGTGAATGTTTGGTTAACTGTTGGGAATAAATATCTGATGTGTAACATTATATTACATTCTTGCAATGTCATACAAACAATAAAAGAAAGAAAAAAGTTTAACATATATTTTCTCATTGTATTGTTTTTGAGTCTGTGTTTGCTAAATTATTAGTTTTACCAGTGATTTTAAGGTACGGATGCGGTGATTTTGCTTTGAACTCTAAAAAATCTTTATAACTCAATTTTTCTCAAAACTGACTTTACTGACTCTATCAACTTCAAACACATGTAGCTCTGTCAGTTTTTGTCAGATTCCAACAAATCATACATTATTTTGAAGTTTATAGGGAATGTCAAAATAAATAACTCCTTTTTAAAAATGTGCTCATTCCAACTCATTTTGCCAGCACGGGTCACATATTTAAGTGTTTCTAAATAAATAGCTTGAATCTCCATTATGGGTTTGTACTTATTAGTCTTTATGTGTATGCATTCATTTCTTGAAAGCTCCAGCTGCTGTGTTGGATCGGAGACGGCATCCGTTGCTTCAGCCTTCCAGGCCATGAGTGGTTTCAAGGGCCGGGATGGGGAGAAACAGGGCATCAAGCTGCCAAAGAAATGGGCTGATCATAATGACAAGGTACATTCATGTTTTTGTGTACAATATTTTTTATTGATTCTGATAATTGGCTGTTTTTTTATTTTACTGTTAGCCTCTGAGATTGAACTTCATTATTTTCACACTTGATGTCAGATCCCAACAGACCGTACGATGGTTGTTAGTGGAGCGGTGGGAGGCAGAGACCCTTCAGACACAGCAGGAGGTCGGTTGAGGAAACGGCGCCAGCGCTATGTGGATAAAGACGGCAAGTGCAACGTCCACCATGGAAATGTGCGGGAAACCTACCGGTACTTTACGGACATCTTCACCACGCTTGTGGATTTAAAGTGGCGTTTTAATCTTCTCGTGTTCACACTAGTCTACACCTCCACCTGGATCTTCTTTGGTCTCATTTGGTGGCTCATCGCATACGCCCGTGGAGACCTGGACCACATGGACGATAACGACTGGACACCTTGCGTAAATAACCTGAACGGCTTCGTCTCCGCGTTCCTTTTTTCCATCGAGACCGAGACCACCATTGGTTACGGGTACCGCGTCATTACAGACAAATGCCCTGAAGGTATCATCTTGCTTCTTGTGCAGGCCATCTTAGGCTCCATCGTCAATGCCTTCATGGTGGGCTGTATGTTCGTGAAAATCTCACAGCCAAAGAAACGCGCCGAAACCCTCATGTTCTCCAACACGGCTGTGATCTCCATGCGGGATAGCAAGTTGTGTCTGATGTTCAGAGTCGGTGACTTGCGGAACTCGCACATCGTGGAGGCGTCCATCAGGGCCAAGCTGATCCGCTCCAAGCAAACCAAGGAAGGAGAGTTTATCCCTCTAAACCAAACGGATATCAACGTGGGCTTTGACACAGGGGACGATCGGCTGTTTCTAGTGTCACCGCTAATCATATGTCACGAGATCAAAAAGAACAGCCCGTTTTGGGAGATTTCTCAGGAGCAAATGGCACGGGAGGAGTTTGAAATAGTGGTCATCCTGGAAGGAATGGTGGAGGCCACAGGCGAGGGGATATCCTGAAAGTAGGTGGAGAGTTTTGGTTAGGGTTTGAACCTGGCTCATGAATATTAATTAGGTGATGTAACATTCACTCACTATTAATAACTGATTTGCTTAAAGGAAAACACCACCGCTTTTTAATATTTTACAATGTTCTTACCTCAACTTAAATGAATGAATACATACCTATCTTTATTCAATGCATGCACTTAATCTTCGTACAGCACGTTGTGAATGTGTTAGCATTTACCCTAGTCCCATTCATTCCTTAGGATCCAAACAGGGATGAATTTAGAAGCCACCAAACACTTCCATGTTTTCCCTATTTAAAGCCTGTTACATGAGGAGTTACACGAGTAAGTATGGTGGCACAAAAAAAAAAACATGGCGATTTTTTAAGCGGATAAAAAATGAGAAGTATATTGTATGGCGGAAGAGCACTTAGTGTGCAGCACTTCAACCTCGGGCGCAGTAATAATATTATTTGTTTAAAAAATTGCCACGTTTTATTTTATGCCACCATACAGATCGTGTAACTACACATATAACAGTCTTTAAATAGGGAAAACATGAAAGTGTTTGGTGGCTTTTAAATTAATCCCTGTTTGGATCCTAAGGAATGAATGGGGCTAGGCTAAATGCTAACACATTCACGACACGCTGTACAAAGATTAAGTGCGCACATTGAAAAAAGATAGGTATGTATTAATTTGTCTAAGTTGAGGTAAGAACATAGTAAAATATTGAAAAATGGTGGCGTTTTCCTTCAAAGGTGCAGTGTGTAAATTTTAGCAGCATCTAGTGGTGAGGTTGCGAATTGCAACCAACGGCTCAATCCACTGCTCACCCCTCGCTTTTGAAACGCATAGAGAAGCTACTGTAGCCGCCACCGGAAAAACATGTCATCGTCGGAGACAACTTAGTAAAAAAGTTTGTCCGTTAAGGGCTTCTGTAGAAACATGGCGGCACAAAATGGCGACTTCCACGTAAGGGGACCCTCGGCGTATGTAAATAAAAACGTCTCATTCTAAGGTAATAAAAACATAACGGTTCATTATAAAAAGGTCTTTATACACCCCTGATAATATAGTTTTGTAAATTATTTTGCATTTCTGTCAAGAGATCCTTCTATAAATTACACACTGCACCTTAAAAGGAGCTCCTGAACATAATATAATCTATTTACTGAGTAAGATCATGCAACGATTTAAACTTTGATGCTCCTAATCTCATCATTAGATTATGAGACTTTAGCCTGGATTTCACAGGTGGGGCACATATAATATAAACTATGGGGGTGGTTTAGAAATTTGCTCTGAAAGTAATGATGCTTGCTAACCCCTGGGTATTTAGATGGGGTGTCACTTGTAATTGAAACATAAAAAAGACCCGATTTGTTTGTAATACCCCTGGTACCAATATGCTGACAGCAATATTTTCATGGGAATCGCTTATTATATTGACAGTGAATTCATGTGACAGCAGTTGCATTTATACCGAGCTAATTAGCTTTTACTTTGTGCTCAGTGTCACTACAGACAAAAACTGCAAGCACGCAAGCAGAAAGCTGGAGGACTCCTGAGAGTCCCGTGGCCTGTCAATAGAACCAAAAATTAAAGAAATTAATGAACCAATAACAATTGAGAGAAATGATTCTACCTTAAAAATAATAAATCATTGCCCAGGAGTGGGATGTAGTGAAGAGTTTGATTCGACCCACATTGATCACTCGCTCAATGATGTTTACTTTTTTATCTCACATTTGAAACTTCAGGGCATCCCACTTTTAGTTGAATGTAGGTTTGTTTTTTCTATTATTAGACAAACGGCAGATTATCAGTGAATGAACCAGAATCAGAAAACTATTCAGGTCAGGACTGAACCTCAGGGCCCAAATGGAAAGTGATAAGGAATTATTATTGATTTTCTAAATACAGTTTTTTAGGTGATTGATGAATGAAGTAATGGGGTAATGACATAAGGGAGCAACTGGAACACATTTCTACAAAGTTGAAGACTAGACTAACTTTACAGATCTAATAACATGTAAAGGGAAGTAGCGATTGTCTTATTTTCCCATTGTGAGTGACGTATATCCGAGTAAAACGGCTACTGAAATGGAAAGAGTAGGCCTTGAATTCGTCCATCGAGAATTGATTGGATTGTTAGACGTTAAGTCATAGCTATTTGCTTATCGCTGCAGCTTTTTCCGGGCCCCGCAAACTGTCTATAGAGGGTATGCATTGACGTCACTTTTCCAGGTGACCACGCCCTGTTGAGTGGCAAACATTCAAAAAAACGGCTTGTTTTCATAGCGGCTGCTGCGAAAAACGCCAGTAAAACTGACTATTATCAGCTTAAATTGAATTTAGTTGGACTTTATATCAGAGGTGGACAACACTTCGTTACATTAGTTACATTTTCCAAGCATCTGTGCTTTATTAGGGTGTTTGTCTTGGGAAAGAGTTTACTTCACTACATTTTAAAGCATAGAATCATACTGTGTATTCTTTAATATTGCATATTAAAATTTATTTAATACCTAATTACATTAAAATTGTGTACTTTTACTTATGTTATTGTACTTAAACATCAAATGTAAAACAAAAACCTGTATTTATGAAATGTAATAGAGTAAAAATTATGATAATATGCTTTGGAATGTATGTTTTCCAAAGAAAAACACGGATAAAATACAAATACTTTAAAAAAATACTTTTAAGTAGAAAGTATAATACTTAAGTAGTGTCCACATAGCAACTTGTCAACTGGACGTTGGCATGAAAGATCTATTTACTTCTTCGTTCGGTGTTTTTATAAAACGATAGCTCCAGCTCCGAATTCTTGTTAATCTGTTAGTATAGTCTATCACAAAACAGTTTTTTCCTATTTAGCCACGTTTTTCCCATGTTTGTTTTCGGTGATTTCACAATGTACACAAATTCAGGCACTTTTCGCCGAAGGTGACGTCACATGCATACCCTCTATACCCCGTGACTGGAAGTAAAGAGGGGTCTTTTCGCAGAAATGGGTTTGCGTTTTTGATTTTTTTTTAATAATGAAGAACACTGAGAAAACATTTGTAAAAAAAATACCTCAATATTCCAACTTTTTAATTTCAATTTCAATGTGACTTTAAAGGGTAGCTTGACTATGAAGACTTGTATGCTTTAATACTTTGTGTTTGCTTTCTACTACTTAAAGGGGACATTTCACAAGACTTTTTTAAGATGTCAAATAAATATTTGGTGTCCCCAGAGTGTGTATGTGAAGTTGTAGCTCAAAATACCATATAGATAATTTATTACAACATTTTAAAAGTGCCGTTTTGGGTGTGTCCTTTTAAATGCAAATGAGATTTCTGCACTAAATGGCAGTGTCGTGGTTGGATAGTGCAGATTACTGCAGGGCGGTATAATAGGTATGTCAAATTATGCAATTTCCAATATTCAATGATCATTTAAATTAGCGATCAATCAATCGAATAATCGTTAACAGTGATAGTGCAATAAGCCTTTACAACAGTGGCATATAGCCAATGACATAAGTCCGTAACAATGCCAGCTTCCTCACACGAATTAAGATTTTATTTTGTCTAAATAACATGCTAGTGGGATTGTAAAATGAGTCCATGTAGTTGGTGTTTCGATAAGAATCAACAATTTAATCTCGTAATGAAATATAATGACTAATAGACACAGTAAACTCCACTTCATAACAGGCACTCCGCACAGTCGGATGAAAGTCCGTGCGTCCATGACAAAATAAAAGTTTCATTATTATCAAGTGTTATTTTTCTAGTTGTTCACCTCGCTTTTCGAGTCATTGATACACCGCTTGTTGTAATTATATCCAAGAAGCAAACAAAGGGCACTTTTCCCGTCGTCACCTCAGCTGCGGCGTAGTTTCAGCAAAGATGCTTATATTATGAAGACTTCAAACTTCCATTAGAAAACCTGCAAAAGTTTTTAGCGTGTAGCGCTTCAGCCAGTCAATAATAGGGTTGCCACCTGTCCCGGTTTTACCGGGATTGTCCTTCTTTTTAATAACCTGTCCCGGGAAATTTATCAACTCTCCCGGGACACTGAATGTCCCGGTTTTCGAAACGCTATGTGAATATGAAATTTAGCGCGCGCACGGCAGAGAGGGAGACCTTGCGTCTGTGTGTGTGTTTGCCTCATTTAGCGCATGTAAGACAGAGAGCTTCCTGATTGGCCTGTTTCAGGACATCAACCAATCAATTGTCAGTGTGGGCGGGCTTTTATCTCTTCTCCCAAACCAAACTAATCAGTGTATCTAGAAACAGGAGCGCCATGACAGAGGGAGAGTGCCCCAAAAGCGAAAATATAAGACACATTTTACACCAGACTACACGAAAGTGTATCCCTGTCTTAAAAGAGTTAAAATCTTGCATGGTGTAGAGTTTGTAACAGTGACTTTGATTGTAAAATACATGTTGAGGTGAGTTTAACAAGTTTAATTTCATGTGCATATTTGCTAGTTGCTATTTAGACCTGTTTAAAGTTGCAATGGAATATAAATAAAAACAGTTTACATAAATAGTATAAGCAGCTTTAATAAATTGTAAACCTGATTTACATATTTTAACATAATGTACAAATAATTGGGTAACACTTTACAATAAGGTTCATTAGTTAACACATTAACTAATAATAAACTGCACTTATAGCATAAAGCAATTTTATATCTTTGTTAATGTTAATAATACATTTATTTAAATCTTGTTAACATTAGTTAATGCACTGTGAACTAACATGAATAAACCATGAACCGTATTTTTATTTACTAACGTTATCAAAGATTAACAAATACAGTAACAAATGTACTCACGGTTAGTTCATGTTAGTTAATACATTAACTAATGTTAACAAATAAGAATTGTAAAAAAGATAATTGTAAAGTTTTGCCAATAATTGCATAAGCCTATAGAAATATTATGCTATTGGGGGGGGGGGCTTGTGAGCAAACCAATTGGCCGGGTCATCTATATGTCCAGGGTTTTTATCAGACATGGGTGGCAACCCTAGTCAATAATGATGTTCAATGATATATGTTGCGGGCGTTCAGAGTGTAACGACAGTCAGTTACAGTTTACATTTAACAGTTTCTTGCCAGAATTTAAGTTTTACATTTCAATCTGTTTATTAAAAACGGCTTCTGGTCTCCTTTCCTGTGTATAGCAGCGTAGCCATGCTAATCTTGCAGGCTTCCCTGAAGAGGGTCTTTGCTTTCAGTATCCGAACTGTGTTTAGATTTTCGTCATCGGACCCTCTCAGATCCACTGCGGATGCCATTTCATTGCGTTAGCAGCCAGCCTCGTCTCGAATGAGGTTAAAAAGCCCAAGTGTGTGTTTGGCATCGAGCATCGTTGCGATCATGGCTAGTTTAACTTCTTCGCGCTTGGTTAGTTTTTTCACCAGCTGTGTATGTGCTTTGCGCCGGCGCCAGACACACGTGCTTGCTTTTTCGACAATCGTTAAGTTTTATCCATTTAATTCTTATCGACAATTAATCGAAGATCGATTAATTGTTAACATCCCTAGTATAATCCCCTTCTGACATCACGAGGGGAGCCAAATTGCAATGACCTATTTTTTCACATGCTTGCAAGTAATGGTTTACCAAAACTAAGTTACTGGGTTGCAGCCCCGCCGCTCCCATAACGCGCATCACGCGCTGTGCGTAGGGCACCACGTGCTGAGGGGCACCAAAAATAATAGCCTAATGAAAAAAATGTTTAATGCTGAAATTATTTCATTAGCCTATAAAAATATTATTAGGCCCTTTTTATCCATGTTACAAAAAAGGGGGAACGAGATAATGGCTCTAGTCTAAAAAGTATGCCCCCCAGCCTTTGATTGTCCGTGCCGGTTGATCGCGCGGGCGCCTGACGAAGTTTGACAGAGGTCGTTTTTCAATCCGAAGGCTGCAACCTCCAGAGGTCGCATTTTAGGCTGCATACGTCATCAAAACTTTCTTATTTCGTAATATTAACAATTATAAAGTTAACTATTATTCTTAGTTAATCGTAAATTGTTGTAATATGCTTATGACTTGCTAATGTAATGTTCAGTTAACTGAAATAAAGCATGATGACGTATGCAGCCTGCATATGCGACCTCGCGCAGGCTGCAGCTTTCGGATATAGAAACGGCCAGTCAGAAGGCCACTTTTGGAAATGTCCCCGAAAAGACAGCACGAGTCAGGATCGGAAAAAAAAGAAACTGCGGGATGATGCCCGTGCATTACTGGCGGGTAAGTCCATCATGTTTAATCATTCACTTCTAAATAAGGGAAATGCGCAAGGGCTGCAGCTGCAGCTAATCGTAATGCGCCTCGAACTTGCTGTGCTGATATTAATGTTTAGCAAACTATGTTGTTATAATTTATAACTTCAGTGCAAGCTAAATTGAGAAACATTACTGTAAAACATTACCTATGCTGCGCATATGCATTTTACAAATAACTGGCGCAGCTTTTACTTTCGTCTTTAGATATTAAGCAGTTATTTTGTGGTTTATTTTGACGTGACGGTGGTTAATACTTTCTCAGTAAATGTTAACGTTAGCAGTGCACATATTACAATTCATCACTCTTAAATATATATAAATATAAAACGTCATGATATGAAGCAAACATTACTGTGACACTTAGTTCTCTGAATCTTTGTTTTATTTAAGAATGAGTATTCTTGTTTACTGATGTTTATTTAATGTAATTTATTTAAAGTGACATTGTACTTGGGAAAAACATGTCTGGATTATTTTGATAATTTAAGTTTGGTAATTTTTCTGTTTTGCTATTCTATAAAAGTTTGCACTTTCAAATGTGTAGTGTGTGTTGGCTAAAGTTGTGAAGATTTTACTTTCTGCTATTAAGTTATATGTTTGGCAATAAAAAATTAAACTGGCAAAAACAAACGTTTTTTTTTCTTAGGGTCGGGGTGGGGGGCATTATAAAGGAATTATGCTTAGGGCACCAAAATGGCTAGCAGCGGCACTGCTGGGTTGTTCTTTTTCATATTTTCTAGGTTGATAGAAGCACTGTAGGCCCAATTATAGCTTTAAACATGAAAAAAGTCAAATTCCCATGAAATGTCCCCTTTAAAGGCAGGGTGCATGATCTCTGAAAGCCAGACATTTGAAATCACCTAAACAAACACGACCCTACCTCAATAGAATCTGGACCTTCATTTGATAGACCCGCCCCACACATATGCAACCCAGGCAACCATATCGGTTTGTAGACACGCCCCTTACTGCTGATTGGCGACAAGTGTGTTTTGGGAGTCGGCCGACTCCCTTTTCCAAAGTGTTTTTAAAGATCATGCACCCCGCCGTTAAATCCTTTTGATATAAAAACATTAAATATTTGTATTACTTCAAAAAAATCCCAACATGTAATACTCCTTTAAACAAGTGGAGGCCGTCATTATTTTTTGCACTGGGTCAATGACGTGTAATGATTGTTGAAAATGTTACTCCAGTTTACTATAGGCCTATTAAATACTTTAGTACCTACTGTAGTTTTTCATGTGAGAAAAGGGGATGACAGGTAGTTTGCCGCTACTGTCACTACCGATGAGCTAGGGGGCGTAGTTTCAGCAACCAGGCACCTCAGCTCCACCCATGTTTTGCCTTTTTGGTCATCTGGGAGTGACGCACTGACACATTTCCAAGATGGCAACGGCCGGCTACCCACTTTGGGCTTAAAAAATTCTCCTCATAAACCTATGGGTAACTTCACAGACACTAGGTGAAAAGGTTTTAATAAAGTTTTAATAAAAGCACATTTATGCTGTATGCTGTCTGCAGTAATCGATAGCATGTTGTCGATAAAACATAACTCACATTAAATGCATAACTGCCCACGGGGTGCCGCTCTTAGCAGAAACAGCTCGATATGGCTGTCAGAAGCTTAGAAATACCTTAAAACTTCTTTCATTTTATAAGTTAAGAATTAAATAACCAGTGAGGCTTTGGATAAACCTTTCTTTGGGCTCTAGAATAGTCTAATTTTTTCTTTCTTATTTGAATCGCTAACAAAGTGAGTGACAAACAAAGCATTTTGTTTTTGATGGTACGTAATAACAGTCGACCAAAATTTGATAGCAGCTGGGTTAAACACCAAGCAGTCAAGTATTAGCACCCTAAAGAGAAGCTGTTTGTTATGTATTATTCTGTGCAGACTATTATGCATGTATAATGTACATGGTGAATATATCTCATGAATGTTTATATGTTGACGAATGAGTTTTTCCTACATGCCATTTATATTCATTATGACAGCTGTTGTTTTTCACCATCTGTGTGTGTGTTCATGTTTTATGTGTGTTTAATTTGTGTGATATGTTATCCTGTCAGGGCACATCTGTGGAGTAATCGATGTGGTTATTCAAGGTTCAGATGATGAAAAATGCTTGCGTTTTATTTTTGGCAGATGTGAAAATTAAAATTCAGCAGTCCATGCGGATGCACGTCTGCATTTGTTAGGAAACATGATGTTTTAATTTATTAATTAACTTCTGTTGAAATACCAACTGAACATCTGACATTCAAAGGTCAAAAGCACTATTAGAAAATGATCTTTAGTTATTTTCAGGTGATAAAATGAAACGGCTCATTTTTCAGCATGTGATGCATAAATTGGTTTTGTATGGCCTGTAGATGAAGAGCTAAAAAAAAGTGCATCTGACACGTTTTCTTGTAAATGAGTATTTTTTTCAGGCTCTTATATTTTGTTCAGTAATTTCACTTTAAAAGCAATGAAAAGGTTATTAGTCAGTAATTAAAATGCCTTATTTTCATAAATGTCATCTTAGTCATTTTATTCGTTTTTAACATATTTGCTAAAAAGAATACTCTTAAGTATATCTCAACTTATAAAAATGTCTCCAGTCACTCTTCACGGTCCTTTCTGAATAAAGGTAAAATGCTAAAAAAATGTGGTCAATATCCAAATAGACCTTCTTTAAATGTGCTGTATGTAGATTTTAGCAGCATCTAGTGGTAAGAATGTGAAATGCAACCAAGCGATTTTACACTTTTGTACTTTAAAAAATCAACACACTTAATGGGATAGTTCACCCAAAAATTACAGTGATGTCATTAATGACTTCTCTCATGTTCTTCCGGGCTCGTAAGACCGCCGTTCATCTTCTTGTTGACCCTTCATTAAAAATCTAGTAACAGTATACTGTTCATGTTCAGAAAGGTAATAAAAACATCATCAAAGTAGTCCATGTGACATCAGTGGGTCAGTTAGAACAGTGGTTCTCAAACTTTTTCAGCCTGCGGCCCCCCTTGTGTACTGTGCATTCCTTCGTGGCCCCCCCAAAGAAAATTTATGACAAAAAACAGTTCTAAAACTCATATAAAATTATTCTTTGGTGCTTTTGGTGAGTAGCCTTATTTTTTAGGTTTAATTACACAGAATTCATGATAAATCAATGTATTTTATTAAAATGTCATAAAACTGGGGCCCCCCGGCACCATCTCGCGGCCCCGGCCCCCAGTTTGAGAACCACTGAGTTAGAATGTGTTGAAGCATCGGAAATACATTTTGGTCCAAAAATTACACCTATTCAGAATTGTCTTCTCTTCCGTGTCTGTTGTAAAGCGCATGCACGAGACTAAAGTCACGTGACTGCAGTGATGCGAATAACGTGTTATACTCAGACATGTTTGCAAAGTTTTTTTTTTCAAACTTACAGCGTGCATCTACCTCAGACTGTAAACGAAGCCAGGGCGTACAAGAAAAAAAACAGCTGGGGCGCACCAGATAACACGTCAGCCGCGTCACTGCAGTCACGTGACTTTAGTCTCGTGCATGCGCTTTACAACAGACACGGAAGAGAAGACAATGCTGATTAGTTGTAATTTTTTTATTTTTGGACCAAAATGTATTTCCGATGCTTCATCATTAATGACACTATTTTTATTTTTGGGTGAACTATCCCTTTAACTTATTTAATGGCCAGATATACAGTATAATGAATCATTGCACTGGATAAATATCAAACCTAGTGACTTCCATGTCAAAGAAATATTAGAAAAGACAAAAAGTACCTTGAGACTTTCTGGTTTCAAACATTTACAATATAATATAATAATATATATATAATATAATATCTATAGGTCATGTGATGATCTACACCTGACTTAACACTTTCCTCTGGCCTCTTCCACAGGAATGACCTGTCAGGCCCGCAGCTCGTACCTGAACTCAGAAGTGCTCTGGGGACAAAGATTTACCCCTGTGCTTTCACTGGAAGAGGGATTTTATGAAGTCGATTATGACACGTTCCATCACACCTACCCCACCCCAACCCCTTCGTGCTCTGCACGGGAGCTGGCGGAACTGGAAAAGAAAGGGGAAGCGATCCCTCTGCCCCCTATTTCACCCCCAGCAACCCTCATAGAACCCAAGCATCAGCATCCAGAGGAGATGCCTGCTGTGGAGAATATGGATGGAGTAGCAGAGGACACTGTTAGCAACGGTGATGTGAACAAAATGGAATGTGGGCAGGAATGAGTATGGGATCTGTGATCTGCAATCTTTGCTGCCCCCATGTGGATGGGATGAAAATAGCTGGAGAAATAAAAAACTGACTGGCAGTTTGCTTGCTTTTGCCACATAAACTCATAAAAAATAGGCCTTTATGTTAGTAAGTTGCCATTGATACTGTGCTGATACTGTTAATAAAACCTTTTCAGAGATAGCACGGATAGAATTTTAGGTGATGAAAATTCAAACTTCAATGCAAACTTAAATGCAATGTGTTTATTTAAGTAATATGCATATATTTACAGCTTTGTACTGTACTTGCTTAACACAAACTCAGAACAATCATAATTTCTACTTTATTAGTGTGTGTATACAGTGCTTAACAAATTTATTAGACCACCTGTCTATTTGACTCAAAGATCATCCAGCATCATAAAGTGTAAGTAAATAACCAGTGTTGGGGAACGTTACTTTTAAAAGTAATGCATTATAATATTAAGTTACTCCCAAAAAAAGTAACTATTTGCGTTACTTAGTTACTTTTCATGGAAAGTAATGTTAACGTCACTTTTTAGTTACTTTTGCGTTACTTTTTCTTGGCTGAGGCTTGATCTCTTTCAGGACTTTCAGGTGTTTTTATGACTGAAAAGTTCTGCATTCAGAAATTTAAAATTTCATCACAAACATGTCGAGCTCTGGTCTGCCATCTCAGTTTCTGACTCAAACTGTTCCCCCACAAGCGTACGCATAGAGTGCATAATGTAAGTATGTTTAGTTCAATTCAGTACTTCATTTTTTTATCAAATGAATTAAACTAAAAAAGTAACTTGCATTACTTTTTTGAAAAAGTAACTCAAATATGAATGTGTACATTTAAAAAGTAATGCATTACTTTACTCGTGACTTTAGAAAAGTAATATTATTACTTAATGCACGTTACTTGTAATGCGTTACCCCTAACACTGTAAATAACTGTTTAGGGGCATCTGAATAGAAAATAATGAAGTGCTTTACTTAGTTTAGTTTTACATAAGGTTAGTTTTGGCCATAGGTGGAGTTTGGGGGAGGTCAACTGCCCCTCCAGACCAGAACCACTTATGATTTTGTCTGAGCTTTTCATGAAATAGGAATATATGAATTCATATTTTATTGTCTCACGGAGTTGGGTATAAATAGCATGAAGTGTGATTATCGTGCAATACATACGCCATTGGTTTTTATTGGTTTCTCAATTGTTTTGCTATTTTTTACCATTTTCGTTTGGGTTTAGGGTTTGAACAACTTTTTGTTATATAAAAATGACATCTTAACCCCAAAGCCCAATTCTAACCCCAATTATGAGAAAACTGTATATTAAATAACCTCCTTAGGCAAATCTGAAATCTACGGAGCCCCTTAGGGGACATGGAGCAAAAATTAAATAAAGTTTAGTTTTGCGTGCATGCGCATGTGAAAGTATCGAGTGCTCACGTGAAACTATTGCGTGCTCACGTGAAACTTTCGCTTTCACGTGCACACCTGATAGTTTAATGCTTGCGAAGGTTTCACGTTAGCACGCGAAACTAAACTTTAAAAACAATTCTCCACATGAAGGTTTCGCGTGAGCACATGAAAGTTTCACGTGACCACATGAAACTAAACTTTAGATTTTTTTACTCCAATGTCACCTTAGGGGCTCGGTAGAAATCTAACCCTAAACCCAAGCGAAAATGGTTTAAAGAACAAGCAAAAAAATTGAGAAACCAATAAATAAAATGACAAAAAATGATGCGCCGTTTAAATGAATGGGAAGGACTGCCGATATGTACTGCACGATTTTCACACTTCATGCTATTTATATGCATCTACATTGTGTAGATTTTATTAGTTTAATCCTGATAGTTAAATACGTAGAGTAAGTTAAGGTTAAAATTGTTTTAAAGCCATAAGACACACTTGCTAATCTCAATGTATTGCAGTACCCATGTTTGCCGGTAGGTGCCCCTAAACACAAACGCAAAACTCTGCTTATGGTTTTGGCACAAACCTTACATTGGGTGGTGGTCTAATGAATTTGTTAAGCATAGATATGTTCATTTAATTTATAGGTTTTAAGATCTATTGACAGAGATGGTGCTTACGGCAGCATTTTCTTGCTTTGAAAAAATGCTAGTAAACATATTTTTTATCATTTCACTTTCAGTAGTGAAATAAATCCCACCAACACAATATTGGATATGCATAGAATACACGTACAATTGAGGTAAACACTAGGGTTGGAGTCGATAATATCAGACCCAGCTGTCTACTTGAATGGACTGTAGTAAGAACACTGAATAAGATTCTGTGTGATTGTGAAAATACTGTGCCAACATGTACTTGAAGTCTTTATAGCCTTTAGTACATCTGAAAATATATTGCGTTTGTGTCTGAGACCAGAAGCTGAGACTCTAAAACAATAATTTTGTGGTTATGAGAGGTCTAAAGAGCAAGTTCATAAGAGCAAGGTATAAGCAAACAGTGACATCTGCTGTTTGTGACATCACAACACAGCTGGCTATAAAATCATGCTTTTTGACTAATAGTCGATATGTAACACACATGTTGTGTTTAACAAATAAAACGCACAATGTCACTGTTGAGCAATCATGTTATTTCTCACATGACAGGGTATGAACATTGTATTGTTTGCCTAATGCTGTCATCCTCAAACTAAATGTTATTTATGGTCCTGTTTGTAAAAAAAATCTTTACTGTTATTTAAAGCATTTGTTTCGTTCTTTCCTTTTTATATCAGATTTAATAAAGATCATTTCACTATTTTCTGCTTTGTTTTACAACAGTCAATATAGGCCTACTTTAATTCTTCATCTGACACTGTGAGAAAAGGTGAAGGAAAGTTAAATAAATAAATAAATAAATATGTTAATATTAGAATTTAGTAACAAATGCATAGACCTAACATTATGCCAATGTATAACATGTAATAAAATGTGCATTTTGTAAATAAAAACACACAGGAATAGCTGTATGTTGCTCTCCTCACAGTTTTACTTTACGGGTGCCTTTATCCATCAGCACCAATAAGTGAGTCACAATTGGAAAACTGTTTTGTGTTAGACAAAGATGCTTTTATGATAAGTTCATAAAATCTAATTGATGAGCAACAGCATTGTTTTATTTAAACCTAAAGAAACCTGTAACCCAGTGGTTCTCAACTTTTTGGGGTGTGCTGCCCCCTTTGTTTACAATGCATCCCTCTGTACACCCCACCCTAAAGGTTTATGACATAAAACCTTCCAAAATTTAATATTTGAATTAAACAAAACATATTAAATTATGCAATATAGTGCTGTTGGTTAGTAGCATTGATTTAATTACACAGAATTTATAATAATACATTTATTTTATAAAATGTCATAAAACCGGTGTCCCCCTGGCACCGTCTCAGGACCGCCTATATTGACAGCATATAAGCAATGTAAACAAATCCCATTGGGGTCATTAGGTTTCGAATCACAATTACAGGTATATCATATTAATTGTAAATATTTCTCTATAATGACAATATATTTATATTTAATAATGTCTTCACAGTAGGGCTCGTCTGTACAGCCCAGTTGAGGCCACTTTTTATGATGTAGTTACACATTCTCCCGCTAGATGCCGCTAAAACAAGCACGAGCCACATTTATCCAAGTGCATTATGGGAAAGCACGTTTGACGCACATGTGGCCATCTGATCTCAGTGCTGCGCGAGACCTGAAGAAAAGCGGCGGAACTTTGTGAGACTGTTGTTTGTAATATAAAGGAAATTTGTCTCGTGTACTAAAATAAAATGAAACCAGGTAAGTGTCCTAATTTATATTAGCATTTAAATTAGTATTAAGCGTCGCGTCATCTAACGTTAACTGTTGTAAATATATTATCGCTTGCAAACATGCCGGACAGTTAGCCACGCGTGTTAAGTTTTAGTACATAAATCACACTTTCTCTAGAATGTTTAGACAATGTTGACTACGTTTACTTTTACTTTTTCAAATGTGTTTTAATGTGATATAGTTCTGAGACTTAAAAGAAAATTAGAAATAGTTTGCTTGTGCATATAACGTTAGCATGCGCGTGCAACTAAGCACATTGCGCACGCGGGTCTGGAGCTCCCACATGGTTTTTAACGAAATATCTGGTTTATTTACCACAATTTTGTTATTAAATATAATTATACAACTGTGTATTTCGTTACATCTATTGGTTTTAGACTACAAGTGTTTTGATCGTTAGGTTTACATACATTGATACGGGCCACGTGGGTTTTGTAAATGGTCTCCTGTTCAAACATGTTAAACTAATGTCGACAGTCTGGTACAAATGTGCTGCGTTTTCTGTGGATAACATTCAACCGAGATTAATAAAGCACTATAACCCTAAATTACAGGTTATTTTAAATCATCTATTGTCTATATTAAAGGAACAGTTCATCCAAAAAATTTCAATTTATTTCTTACAAATCTGTATAAATTAATTTGTTCTTTTGAACACGAAGATATTTTGAGGAATGTTTGTAACCAAACCGTTAATGAGTCCCATTCACTTCCATAGTATTCTTTTTTTACTCCTACTATGGAAGTGAATGGGACTCATGATTGGTTTGGTTACAAACATATTTCAAAATGTCTTCCTTTGTGTTTAGCAAAACAAAGAAATGTATACAGGTTTGTAACAACATGGAAGTGAGTAAATGATGGCAGAATTTTCATTTTTGGGTGAACTATCCTTTTAAAGATTGTGGACTCCAGCTGTTGAGGGCATTTACATGGAATTGGTTTAAGGAAGTAATAATTGTAATGTACCAGATAATGTTTTACTGTTTTTATTTGTTTGTTTCTTTCAAGTGTCTTAATGATGATTTCTTTCTGGTAGGTTTCAGCCCAAGAGGTGGTGGAGGAAGAGGAGGATTTGGTGGAGGAGGAGGATTTGGTGGTGGCGGAGGAGGAGGAGGATTTGGTGGTGGACGAGGAGGATTTGGTGGAGGACGAGGAGGATTTGGTGGACGAGGAGGAGGAGACAGAGGTGGAAGAGGAGGATTCAGAGGAGGTAGAGGTGGCGGTAAGCAAAATTTTTGGCTTCGAAGTACCTTGGTCAAGTTTTAGTACCACGCTGATGTAAATAAGTGATGTAAAGGCTCCAGTCATTCTTCACTGTCCTTTCTTAATAAAAGCAAAATGCTTAAAATTCAGTCAATATTCGAATATATTTGGAAAACACTTTTAACCAGGTAAAACAATGCACCATGACCCTTAACAGATTCTGCCAACAAATCTGTATTTTTTTAATGGCCTCGGTCTGGGATTAATCACATTTGAAGTGAAAGTATTTGATGAATATGGCATTTAGCACCTTTTGCATCAGAGCTCTTATAGTTTATTACAAATAATAATTAAATAAAAAACATTAAGTACGCTGGAGCCGTGTTGAGATTCTTGTTAAGGGAATTTTTTAAACAAAACTTTTGTTTTATTATTCACTTTTTGTACTTTTAACATTTCAGGTAATTTAAATTAGCATATCTCTGCTTTTTTGGTAGGTGGAGGATTCAGATCCCCTGGTGGTGAGGGGGGCTTCCGCGGTCGAGGTGGTGGACGTGGCACACCGAGGGGTCGTGGAGGAAGAGGCGGCGGAGGCGGCTTCAGAGGAGGCAAAAAAGTAACCGTAGAGCCCCACAGACATGAGGGTGTGTTGGTAACATCAGTCTTGGTTATAATTACGTTCTGGCTGTTACCGGAAGAAATGTGCCAATTTACATTTCATCTGAAAATCACAGGTGTGTTCATCTGCCGTGGTAAGGAAGACGCTCTGGTTACCAAGAACATGGTGATTGGAGACTCTGTGTATGGAGAGAAAAGAATAAGTGTCGAGGTGAGTATTGGAATTGTCTATGTGTGCATTTAATTTACACCCGAGTAATTCTAGAAAGAGTTGAGTTAATGTGTTGCATGCATTTTTAATTTAAGGAAGGAGAAACAAAGATTGAGTACAGAGCATGGAATCCTTTCCGGTCGAAGCTGGCTGCTGCCATTTTAGGTGGTGTAGACCAGATCCACATCAAACCAGGAGCAAAGGTCATGTACTTAGGAGCGGCATCAGGGACTACTGTATCGCATGTTTCTGACATTGTTGGACCAGTAAGTTGAATTTAATTTTAATTTTTCATTTAGCAAATGCAAAATATTGAGGCAAAAAAATGTACAGTGTTTGCACTTTACATTACATATATCATGTGTTTGGGTGGATCAAATGTGTAAACACTAATTTACATAGTTGTTTGGTTGGCAGGTATTTGGACTGAACAGCATGTGGAAATGTGTGAAATATTACAAAAGTGAATATTGCGATATGCCGACTGCAGTGGTTTGAAATAACATTTGTGACCCTAGACTAAAAAAAACAGTTATAAGTCGCACAGAGATATTTGTGGCAATAGCCAACAATACAATCAAAATTATAGATTTTTTTATGGTAAAAGTCATTAGAATATTAAATAATGATGTTCCGTGAAGAGATTTTTTACATTTCCTTCTGTAAATATATCACATTAATTTATTATTAGTAATTTGGACAACTTTAAAGGTAATTTTCTCTATTTTTTCTCTCAATCTCAAAAATTGACCCATGTTGACTGGTTTTGTGGTCCAGGGTCACATTTCAAGATTTGTCTTATCTTGCAACAGTAAAACATACCTGTATGAAAAGTATTATGTAATTTTAAGTTTCAAAGTTTTAACATTTTGATATAATTGAACTTGATTTTACAAACTTTGGAACACAAAAGAAGATATTCTGATAAATGATGGTATGCACAAAGTTGATGGCAGCTATTGACTTCCATAGTAGGAAAAACAAATGCTATGGTATTTAGTGGGTACTGTCAACTGTATGCATACCATCATTTATCAGAATATTATCTTTTGTGTTGGTTGTGGAGTTAGATCATTAAACATCATTTATCTCCATTTCCAAGTTCAGGATTTTAGTAGCGTTATGTGCTACTATTTTTATATGCTAATAAGTAATGTTGTGTAAAAATATTGCATCCTGACAGATTTATTTTTATGATTTATAGGAAGGGTTGGTGTACGCTGTAGAGTTTTCCCACAGATCAGGCAGAGATTTGCTAAATGTGGCCAAAAAGAGAACAAATATTATTCCCATCATTGAAGATGCACGTCACCCACACAAGTACCGCATGCTTGTCGGTAAGTTCCCTTGATGCAAGCACAAATCTGATTTTAATAAACTCTTCATGGTTTGATATTAAACCACTGCTCTGCTTTTTTTAAGGTATGGTGGATGTCATCTTTGCTGATGTTGCTCAACCTGACCAAACAAGAATCGTTGCCCTCAATGCACACAACTTTCTGAAGAATGGAGGCCATTTTGTCATTTCTATCAAGGCAAGATTAGCATGATGTTTAATGACACACTTTTGTTTTGAAAATTGCAAGCATTTGATCGTTTGTGGACGTCTTGCATGTATGAGCTAAAAACCTTCAGAGAAATGTTTAATTTTCAGTTATTGATTTATTTTTCTAATAAATTGTTTTTTTAGGCAAACTGCATTGACTCCACAGCTGCCCCAGAGGCAGTGTTTGCTGCAGAGGTTAAAAAGATGGCCTCTGAAAACATGAAGCCACAGGAGCAGTTGACACTTGAGCCATACGAGAGAGATCATGCGGTTGTTGTAGGGATCTACAGGTGGGTCTTTATGATTTTAAGACTTGCAGCTTCATGCATAAATCATAGTGTAGTTTATATACTACTTCGAGAGTTTGGTGTGTTTGCAGTCAAACTGGTTATGTAATGATTCTTAATAGACAATATGCAACTACTTAATTTTGAAGATGTGTACACTATTATACATGTATGTTCTGTTAAACTTATATCAAAATATTTTTTCTTCTTTTGCAGACCACCACCCAAACAGAAGAAATGAGGGGTCCTGGTGAAATCCTCCATTATTATTTGTGTCCTTCATTGCTCCTGATAGTGTTTCTGCCACTAGATGGCCCCACAGTTTGCAGATGCAACAACACAGACTCTTATGTAAAATAACCATTCAACTGTTTCTGCTGGGAAACCATCTGCAGTATTTGATTTATACAGAAGACATTATGAAGAGCAACCCGTTTATTTTTTGTTTGTGATAATCCTCTATCAATATATATATACTGTCCTGAGAGGGGGATGATGTTTTTGGCTTGTAACAACTGAATACTAGATGCGTTATGCTAAAAAATTGTAAACATTGAGCAACTCAAAATTAAAAGAAGCCTTAAAAACTATTTACTGGAAAACTTGGAGATATTCAGTAAAATTTTGAAATTTTGTGAACGTTAATATGAAATAGTTATGATTTGTGGCTTCCCCGAATTGTTAATCTGACAAAAGGTTCTTGTAAGAATATTGCTTGTCAAACAAAAATGTAATTTGCATATTTTTACGTTTATTGTTGCTGTTTTGTTTGAATATTTTTAGTAAAAAATTTTAAATGACTGGTTTTTGTGGAGCATTTACAAACATCATAAAATCAAATGTATTTCTCATCCCTTTCATAACCCATTGAAAACTGGTTACAAAAATAATAGATAAAACACAAAAATGGCATGTTTGGTTTTCTATTATATTTTTAGGAATTTTAGGAAATTTTGATTATTATGAATGTGTAGTTTAAAAAGTTATTTTATTAATGCAATATTTTCAAGCTTTATATTATTATTATGATATTATTACTTTTATGCTTGCACTTAAAAGGACACTCCACTTTTTTTTTTAAATAAGGGTATCTCCCTATTTTACCATTTTGGAATCCATTCAGCTAATCTCCAGGGGCCTCATGTATAAAGCATGCGTACGCACAAAACAGGGCTGAAAACGTGCGTACGCCAGTTCCCACGCAAAGGTTGTGATTTATAAAAAAACAAACTTGATGGGAGAATGGGCTTGCAGGGTGGGATATTAGGATGATTCATGTACGCACACTTGCAGGTGATCTGTGATTTATAAAGGGAACATTGCTTTGTTTTATAAGTCTTCATAATTTTTGGTGTATGTCGTTTTTGGCTTTTGTGCGTACGTAGACTTTTAGTAAGAATTCTACGCACAGTTTTATACATGAGGCCCCAGGTCTGGTGCCATTTTTAGCATAGCTTAGCATAATCTATTGAATCTGATTAGACCTTTAGCATCTGGTACCGCCAGACCCGCAGATCAGCTGAATGGATTGCAAAATGGCAAAAATAAAATGTTTAACTCTAGGGGAGTGGGAAATTGAGCATATTTTCAAAAAAAGGTGGAGTGTCCCTTTAAGTGCTAAATCAAGCTATATCGCATATAAACACACACTGAGAGAGGCAGAAGCAACTTTTTGATGTGATAAGGAGTAAATTTGGATAAAATTTGAGAAACACTGCACGATATCGCTGCACAAGTAGACCATTGTCGAAATAATCTTTTTGAGTTTATAAAAAACTAATGTTACCTTTCAATTTGAATTTTTAAAATTTGTAAATAATAAAGGACACTCGTATTAGAATTCATTCTTAAATCTAGACGCTCGTAAAAATGCTCTAGGAACCAATGTTGTAGTTTTTGCGTGCGGACGGATCGGAATAGCGGTTGCACATTGAGAGCAGCATGGAGGGCAACAGAAGTGTCAGAAGAACCAAAGAGGAGAAGAAATTGCTTCGCAGGCAGATTAAAGCCAGTCACACATTACTCAAACACGAGGGCATAAGTACAGTGTTGAATCCCACAAAGGTACATACTAAGCGTATTTAAATTAAGAGGCATTAGAAGGTAGCTTAAGTACACATCTATGTTTAAATGGACAACAGTGCTTTTACTGTCATTTCGTTTATAACCGATTGTTTCCGATATATATATATATATATATATATAAGAAAAATAAATCAACATCCTTAAAAGCCAAATGCTTACGTAGGCTACTGACAGTTTACAAAGACTATTAATAAGAATATGAGTTTCCTAGCAGTAATTTCAGAAGCCCACTTAAAAAATTGATGCAGTGACATTAAGTTATATTCCCAACCGGGGGTACGCGTACCCCAGGGGGTACGTGAAGAGTTTCTAGGGGGTACGCGAAAAGATTTAGATTTTGCTTTGATCTCATTTACTTTTAATAAAATGTCTTTCGTTTGTCCAGTCATTGACATAAGATTGATTTTTGTGAGGAAAGCATTGTAAAAAGGACAATGTAATTTTAATCTTATCATTAATATTATTAGTCGTCTTGAGTAAATGCGCTGCATGCTCCAAAACGCATTAGCGATGTCCAACTCAAGAACGATTTCCGTGTGATTTACTACAAGGGCGCAAATAAAATACACAGGCACAATAATGACATAAGCACATTTCCATAATGACCACTGCAATCTACTAAGAGCAGTTCAAATTAGTACAGAGACCACGGCTGGACATCGCAATGAAAATGCGGCGGAGTGTGAAATTCCAGCTAAATAAAAGCACACTAAGAAGAATCGGAGGAGCCGGGCGGACGACAGATGAAGGGTAAAAGAAGTTTTGAAAAACCTGATTTGACTTCTCCTCGTGACTTCTCCTCTTTTCTCAAGCAAATTAAACATAGCATAGGTTTGGCAAAACTATATATATATTTTTAAAAAGTATGTTCCTCTGGCAAAATTTAATACTCTCCTCCCATTAATGTTGCTTCTAAAAGGAAAACATGTTCAAATGCATATGCAATAAGGTCGCAAAAATAACACCTTTTCAGAGCTAAATATCTACTGCGTGTCTTTAGTAAGTTCAGTCTTTATTTAACGCCAAAATGATTGTTTGCGCAAGCTGTTAGTAAATGGCCCTTAAAGGGGTCATATGATGATTTTTTTTTATTTGTAAAATAAGTCTTTGGCGTTCCCAGAGTCCATATGTGAAGTTTTATCATAAAACACCCTACAGATAGTTAATTATAGCATGTCAAAATTGCCATTTTATAGGCCTGAGCAAAAATGTGCCGTTTTTGTGTGTGTCTTTTAAAATGCAAATGAGCTGATAAAATGCAAACACTGATCACAATGATAGTGGTTTGTTGAAATAAACATGCTACATCAGTCGGTGATTTTTACTTTAATGTTTAAAATGAATGAATTAATTAATATTACTAATTATTTGTCTTTAAAACACAACTTGGGTTTAGTTTCGATGAAGGGGTACTTGAGCCTTACTGATAGGGCTGTGGGGGTACTTAGGGCTAAAAAGGTTGGGAACCACTGATATAGGTGATGATGACATGATTTGTAGCTCTCCCAGTAGACACCAGTAATATCACATTACAATAAATACAAGTTATATTACATGCTGTAATAAGTATTACATCTTTCTTTTTAGTGAATAAAATACTGAAGCAAACCAACGCTAACATGCAATAAATTGCCTTGTAATTGTATTTTTGCTGAATCAAATAATGAAAAAGGCTTTTCATTAGTACCTTATAAAGGAAGTCAGTAATATACATGTCTTATAATGTCTCTCTTATATATCCGTTTTAGCATCTGGTAGTCTCTAATGGAGGTTTGGGAAATGGAGTGAGCAGGGAGTCACTGCTGGAGGTTCTTGAAGAGGGAGGTACCGTTGAATCGCTCCTCACACCTCCTGCCAAACCATATGCATTTGTGACATATTCATCAACCCAAGAAAGCCAGAATGCTTACACACTTCTTAATGGACGATCGCTGCTGTGTGAGGATCAAAGTGTAACGCTCTATTTCAGCTATGTTGAGAAAGGTACGTCTGCATCATACAGATATTTTTGTACTATTGATGATTCTTTACTTTTAAGATAAAAGGTGGGAATACTTTTTGGGATTAAGGAAGTATGTTTAGTGAATATCACTTTTATTTTGTCAGTGGACTGTAATGGGGCTGTGTCTTCTGTGTTACCCCCTGGTCTATCTGTGTTGGAGGAATTTGTATCTCCAGAGGAGGAGCTACAATTGCTGAAGGCTGTGGATTGGACATCAAATGATGATGATGATGATGATGTCACAGGTTTGAGATTTTAGACTATCAACATATTAATGCTATTCTGTTGCTTTTTTATATAGTTTTGCCTTTATACTTTAGTTCAGAAAGCTTTGAAACACAGACGAGTGAAGCACTACGGATATGAGTTTCGATATGATAATAATAACATTGACAAGGACAAGCCATTACCGGGTGGTAAGTTTAAAATTCTTTTTTTTTCTGTTATTTTAATCAAAAGCATCTTATCAATCAAGCTGTGCAATTCAGATCTATTATTCATGGCCTTAGGGGGTTGTTTAAATCTTGGCCTGAACCAAAAATAAGCATTGGTAATGGTCATACTTAAAATGCATCACTCATTATTAAAAAAAAAAACTGTTTAGTGGTTTGGTAAAACAACAGTTAGTTTAATGATAAACACGATTGTTTTTGCTCCATACAATGCTAAATATAAAGCAATTGAATAAATGTCCGACGTACAGGTCTACCAGTGGAATGCGATGCTTTACTACAAAGATGTTTGACTGATGGCCACATAAGTGTCCTCCCAGACCAGCTCACTGTAAACCAATACCAAACTGGACAAGGTAGTGTATGATATATTTACAAAGTTGAAGTGAGATTCATGTCTGTTTATAGATGTAAACATTATTATTTATCACAGGAATTCCTCCCCATGTGGACACTCACTCACCATTTGAGGACACTATACTTTCCTTGAGTCTTGGAGCGAAGGTATGAATAAGTAAAGCACTAAATTGTATGTTACATTAAAATTGATACTTTTGAAAACATTTTTCCACTTTTTTAAAAAGTATGCTCATTTTCTAGCTCCCCTACAGTTAAACATTTGATTTTTACTGATTTGGAATCCATTTAGTTGATCTCCAGGTCTGGCGGTAGCACTTTTAGCATAGCTTAGTATAATTCATTGAATCTGATTAGACCATTAGCATCACGCTCAAAAATAACAAAAAAGGTGTTTCAATATTTTTCCTGTTTAAAACTTGACTCTTCTGTAGTTACATTGTGTACTAAGACCGACGAAAAATTAAAAGTTGCAAATTTCTAGGCAGATATGGCTAGGAACTATACTCTCAATCTGGCATAATAATCAAGGACTTTGCTGCCGTAACATGGCTGCAGGGGCGCAATGATAATCCGCAGTGCCCGAAAATAGGCCCCTGCCATTGAAAGTTACCAAGGGGACTATTTTTGTGCATTGCGTAATATCATTGCGCCTCCTGCACTCACTCTCACGTTGTTACAAACCTGTATAAATGTATTTGTTTTGATAAACACAAAGAAAGATATTTTGAGGAATGATTCTAATCAAACCAACCAGAAGGCCATTTGACTTCCATAGTAGGAAAAAAGAATACTATGGAAGTCTATGTGGCTTCTGATCAGACATTCTTCAAAATATCTCCATTCGTGTGCATCAGAACAAAGAAATGTATACAAGTTTGTAACAACATGAGAGTAAGTTAAAGGGACATATCATTAAAATCTGACTTTTTCCATGTTAAAGTGCTATAATTGTGTCCCCAGTGCTTCTTTCAACATAGAAAATGTGACAAAGATCAACTTAGTTTTGGTAAACCATTCTATGCAAACATGTGAAAAAATAGGTAATTAAAATTTGTCTCACCTCGTGATGTCAGAAGGGGATAATACCGCCCCTTAATCTGCACTGTTCAACCACAGCACTGCAGAGATCAGCTCATTTGCATTTGAGGACACACCCAAAATGGCACATTTTTGCTCACACCTACAAAGTGGCAATTTTAACATGTTATAATAAATTATCTATATGATATTTTGAGCTAGATCCTCATAAACACACTCTGGGGACACCAAAGATTTATTTGACATCTTAAAAAAGTCTCCTTTAATCATGACAGAATTTTCATTTTTGGGTGAACTACCCCTTTAACATCTCATGCTATGTCACCTCTCCACCTCCTTCAAGACAGTAATGGACTTTAAACATCCTGATGGTCGCTCTGTCTCTGTGGTACTGCCAGAACGCAGTTTACTGGTGATGAAAGGAGAAAGCCGTTATCTGTGGACCCATGGGTAAGAAAAAGGATTCATCCTCAGAATTTTTTTCGGTTGTCCCTTATTCTGCAGTTGACTTTAGTTTACATTACAGCCATGAATTGCTACTTGCTATTACTATACGTTTTGTTACTTAGTTTAGTTAATTTTGTTACCCTCTACTATCTAAGGAGAGTTTAATCGATTATGTATGTTTTATTAGCATAACGCCTCGGAAGTTTGATGTGGTTCCCGTTTCAGAGGATGGAGGGTCAGGGGTTATGACTTCCGATTTGAGTAATCTGACCCTGAGTCGTCGTGGTACCAGGACATCGCTTACATTTCGCAAAATTCGGCATACACCATGTAACTGTGGTAAGTGTGTTTAATATTTGCTTGCTTTTTAAGCTAAACTTTGTAATATCAGTAGGACATATTTATATTTATTTACAGTAACTTTTTGGCCCCACTGTGTAGGTTGCATTCTTTCACGCCCCCCCCCCAAAGAAAATTAATTAGATAAAACAATCTCAAACTTAGAATATGAATTAAATAAAACATATTAAATGATAAAATGTAGTGCAGTCTGTTAGTAGCCTTATTTTCTGAGGTTAAATTACACAGAATTGATGATAAATGATAAATAATGTATTTTATAAAACTCGGCATCATGTCACACCCCCCAGTCTGAAACCCACTGATTTATATACACTCACCTAAAGGATTATAAGGAACACCTGTTCAATTTCTCATTAATGCAATTATCTAATCAACCAATCACATGGCAGTCGCTTAAATGCATTTAGGGGTGTGGTCCTGGTCAAGACAATCTCCTGACCTCCAAACTGAATGTCAGAATGGGAAAGCAATTTTGAGCGTGGCATGGTTGTTGGTGCCAGACGGGCCGGTCTGAATATTTCACAATCTGCTCAGTTACTGGGATTTTCACGCACAACAATTTCTAGGGTTTACATAGAATGGTTTGAAAAAGGAAAAACATCCAGTATGCGACAGTCCTGTGGCCGAAAATTGATGCTAGAGGTCAGAGGAGAATGGACGACTGATTCAAGCTGATAGAAGAGCAACTTTGACTGAAATAACCACTTGTTACTACCGAGGTATGCAGCAAAGCATTTGTGAAGCCACAACACGCACAACCTTGAGGCGGATGGGCTACAACAGCAGAAGACCCCACCGGGTACCACTCATATCCCCTACAAATAGGAAAAAGAGGCTACAATTTGCACGAGCTCACCAAAATTGAACAGGTTAAGACTGGAAAAATGTTGCCTGGTCTGATGAGTCACGATTTCTGTTGAGACGTTCAGATGGTAGAGTCAGAATTTGGCGTAAACAGGATGAGAACATGGATCCATCATGCCTTGTTACCACTGTGCAGGCTGGTTGTGGTGGTGTAATGGTGTGGGGGATATTTTCTTGGCACACTTTAGGTCCCTTAGTGCCAATTGGGCATTGTTTAAATGCCATGGCCTACCTGAGCATTGTTTCTGACCATGTCCATCCCTTTATGACCACCATGTACCCATCCTCTGATGGCTACTTCCAGCAGGATAATGCACCATGTCACAAAGCTCAAATCATTTCAAATTGGCTTCTTGAACATGATAATGAGTTCTCTCTAAAATGGCCCCCACAGTCACCAGATCTCAACCCAATAGAGCATCTTTGGGATGTGGTGGAACTCCATCAACTGCAAGATGCTATCCTATCAATATGGGCCAACATTTCTAAAGAATGCATTCAGCACCTTGTTGAATCAATGCCACGTAGAATTAAGGCAGTTCTGAAGGTAAAAGGGGGTCAAACACAGTATTAGTATGGTGTTCCTAATAATCCTTTAGGTGAGTGTACACATACTATGGACATAGTAGACAAATGCCATATACATGTTTTGTACCCACAATCACAGTTCATTTGGTGTAGTTGTACAAATGTAATAAAAATGTGCTTAATTTACAAAAATCTCTTTACCGTTGTAGCCTATCCATCTGTATGTGATAGCCAACAGCCGCCCTCCCCACCCACAATGCCTGTTGTTGAAGCTGATGCGTGCCATTTGGAGGCACAGTACGTTCACCGGGTCTACGAAGAAATTTCGTCCCACTTCAGCAGCACACGACATTCACCATGGCCTCAGGTGCGAGACTTCCTGCTGTCCCTGCCACCTGGTGCAATTCTAGCGGATATCGGATGCGGCAATGGCAAATACCTGGGTATCAACCCTGAGGTGATGTCGGTGAGTCTAATATTCCCACATTACATCACAACAGACTTTACCAGGATGTTACAGATTTGAGCATCAATTATTGCAACGATTATCTATAAACTCCTTCAACTTTCACCTCTGTATCTGTAGTTGGGCTGTGACCGTAGTGCTAATCTGGTGCAGATCTGCAGAGAGCGAGGTTATGAGGCATTCGTGTCCGATGCTTTGTCTGTTCCTCTGCGCAGTGGCAGCTGTGATGCCTGCATCTCTATTGCGGTCATTCATCATTTCTCTACACAGGTGATCATAGTCATATGAAGAAAACATGAACATAACCATTGGCAAGAATCACACATGAACCCATTCACTTCACTTGTTTTTTTTAGGAAAGAAGACAGTCTGCTATCCGGGAGCTGGTTCGGTTATTAAAGGTGGGAGGAAGAGCTCTGATCTACGTTTGGGCAATGGAGCAAGAATACAACAATCAGAAATCGAAATATCTAAAAGAAAATAAATATGAAGAAAATGTGATGAGTACAGAAGAAAATAATCCCAAACAAAAGAAGGAGCATGTCGGGAAAATTACTTCAGACGTTAAAAACACAAAGGACAGTTCTGGAGATGTGACACCACGCAGAATACACGTCCATACTAATCGAACAGCTTTCATTTCTCAAGATCTCCTGGTGCCTTGGCACTTAAAGGGTAATAAGGACAAAAACCAAGCAGCAGCGAGTACAGAGATCCCTGTGGAGAAAACAAGCCAGACTCCCGTATTTCACCGTTATTATCATGTGTTTCAGCAGGGTGAGCTGGAGGAACTGTGTGTGACGGGTGTAAAAGTGCTCAGGAGTTACCACGATCAGGGTAACTGGTGTGTGGAATTGGTGAAAACACATGATATCTCTTCAAATCATGATATTGCATTGGAAAAATAACTTTTTAAGAGTCAATTATTATATATAATGAAAATAAAGAACATTATTATCTACGTGGAATCTACTTTAGTTCATGCAATTGAAGTAAATAAAAGAAAGACAGCAAGGGTGGTGACAAAATGTAGAATTTAGTGTTTGTGTAAAGAAGTGCTAAAATTTGGTTTTATATGCAGTTTGGTGCAAAACCTGAACAAATTCATTGCTATTCTGAAAGAGATTAGGTGTAGACCAGGGGTCTCCAACGTGGTGCCCGTGGGCAGAGAGTCTGTGAGTTGCCCACCAAAGCACATTTTATTATCTTGATTGTAATATTTATTTATTACATATTTTTTATATTAGCTTGGCTTGGTTTACGTATATTAATGTTTTAAACAATGCTGAAAAAATATCAATAAGTAAAATAAAACCAAAAAAGATTGTTTTATCCATTGTGGTAGCTCTTGCTCACAAAAAAGGTTGGAGACCCTTGGTGTAGACTCAAGCTAGTTCCTATCTAGATGGTTTTATACACTTATACAAAAATAATGACAAAAATTATGTAGATTTGGCAATTTGAGGTGTTGCTCTTTGCTTTCAAAAGAAAATGAATGATGTGACGTTATGAGCAGATGTTTATTACAACTCTTAAGAAACATTTCATTTGACATTTTATGCATTTGGCAGATGCTTTTATCCAAAGTGACTTAAAGTGCATAAATCAGTATGTGTGTATCCTGTGATAGAACCCATTGACCTTTACTAGCACAATGCTCTACCAACTGTGGTACACGAATTATTGTTATATAACTTCATTTGGATGCCTTATTAATTATTGCAGGCTGAGTTCGCTGGATTTTGCCACAAAATGTTTGCAGTAACACAAAATGTGTGTTATATATTGACAAAATGTTGTCATTGCATAATTTGATTACCATCTTCACATGTAAAAGCGCAGTTTTGGATTTGTGTGCTGCTTCTATTCAGCACTAGATGGCGCCCGAATCAGAATTTTAAGCAGAGGTAAAGGAACTTTCACCTTGTGTAAATTTGATGACGAACTTCCTGCATGTTTAATTGTTAGTATATTAGATTAATCAATATCTAATTTACATAAATGTTTCCGTTTCATATATTTCTCGCTAGATAATGCAGTTATTGGGTTTTAGGGTACCTGAATGAATAAAACTGAATTTAAGGCCCACTAAAGTGCCTTGGAATGTGCAGCATTCATGGAGCCCCTCAAGAGTTCCCGGAAGTCACTGTCAGGCCCATAGAGCTGCAGCAGAAAAGACTGCATGTGATGAAAGTTTTATTAGAAAACGATTTATATCTTAGCTTTACATGTTAATCAAATCACTTTGTTTATCAATGCATTTGTAGTGGATTATGTCTCATTAAATTTATACATTTAGGGGATGTTAGAAAAAACGGGTCAGGCTACCCTGCTGAAAAAACAATAAAACCATTAAAGAAAATTCTAATGGTTTCCATTAAAATACCAATAAGAATCATTAGCTTTTACCATTAAAACCACTACACTGTAGTGTGTTTTGGGCCATATTCCATTAGAACCAATAAAATTCCCAATAAAACCAATAGAATTTCTGTGATGGTGTATATTGTTTTTTTAGCAGGGTAGGACATGCAAGGAAGCAACACAAAACAAACCACAAACAGTCACAAGATATATACACAGCACAGTAAATTAATAAACATTATACGCTAACATACTTCTACACAGTGTGATGCATTTTAAAGTTAAACATGTTAATAAGGCACATACCAGTAGCTGACAATATTAATTTTCCCATATTGGTGGATTTTATTTGTCAAAAAACATTGATGATGGAACTACATAAAAATACTTTGTGATATATAAATATTGTCATTTCTTGACTATTAATGAAGAATAATCACAGCTCTTTGCCTTTAGCTCAATGTATTTCAATGGTTCACTATGTGTTTCCTGGGGTCTCATTTATAAAGCGTGCATATGCAAAAAAAGGGGCTGGAAATGTGTGTACGCCAGTTCCCACGCAAGGTTGTGATCTATAAAAAACAAACTGGACGGGAGAATGGGCTTGAAGGGTGGGATCTGAGGATGATTCATGTACGCCAGGTGTAAACGGTGTTCAAAACGTTTTGAGCTCGTCCACTTTCGACCACTTTCAAGTACATCCAGATGTAGTAGAAACCACTTTCGATCGGATCACTTTGGAGTTTACCATCTGTGATCTGTGATTTATAAAGGGAACATTGTTTTACAAGTCTTATTATTTTTGACATATGCTATTTTTTGCTTTTGTGCGTACGTAGACTTTTAGTATGGATCCTACGCACAGTTTTATAAATGAGACCCCAGGAACTAACTTAAGTCTCCATAAATCACATAATGGCCGAGCTTTTTGGATTTCCATTGTCAGAACTTTCTACCTAAAGGGCTCTAAGTCTAGCAAAGACATAAACCTCATTCACACAGCACTTTGGTCACAGAAAATTTCCGTAAAATTGGCAAACAGGACTCTATGTGAACAACAAACACGTCCCGTACATGTTCCGGGATTGCTCACATACACGAAAAGCATTGTGTGTGAACAAGATGCAGAAACAATTGCCGTAAGGGTGTGCCATAGTGAGGCAACCAAAAATTATGGTTCAGCTCTTTGACCAGTGGGGGCCGATGACTTCTTTTTTTTGAGGGCGCACGATGTTTGTCACAACATCCTGTGTGGTTCGTAATTTCAAATATATGTTCGGCGCATCAAGTGAACCTATGTGCATCACGTGTCTTGTCAAAGGAGTGCCTGCTGCAGACGCGTCTAAAAGGTTTATGATAAAAGAGACACTCGCGTTTGCCAGATACTCGCATAATCTCATGTGTAATCTGAGTTTACTTTTAAGGGAGTGTCTTGCGTGTATTTTGTGAACGTGAGCGTCTCTTTTATCATAAACGGTTTTGACGCGTGTGCAGCAGGCACTTATTTTGACAAAACGCATGATGCACATGGTTAACATGATGCAACAAACACACATTTTTAAAACACGAGCAACACACATGACACTCTGAACACATATTTTAAATTTGAGCCCCTAGTCATGAGCCGCCACTGTCTTTGACACAGGGATTTAAACACAGATTCAACAACATTCACGATGAGAAATGTCGGCAAACTGGACTGAAGCAGAGATCAGGGAGCTCGTCACTATTTGCGCTGAAGCTGAGAACATTTATCAGCATGACAGAACAACACATCACATGCTCTTTATGATCTTGCCATACACAAAAATGCACGTGCGTGGTTTCTTCGAATAAGAAATCACAGATAATTAGTAAACTTCAGACGGTGTGGAAAACAGGACTTTAAATACGTCACGTGTCTTTACGGTATGTGTGTAAACGCATTGGCAGAGTGAATGAACCAAAAATCAAATTATCCTGGACAAATCCTGGACACATTTTCTGTGCATTTTCCATAATCTCTGTTTGAAAAGGACTATACTGTAACAAGAGGGCGGAAGGCTTTAGCATCTAAATAGCATTTGATTGGACAGGACATTTGATGAGAAGCTAAAAATGTTGGGTGATGTCATAAAAAAGCGCATGTGCCAAACTGTAGGTTTTGAATGCTTATATCATCTGTATAAGAACCGTATCGGTGTTTTGGACCATACTAGTACATATTTATTTTTAAGCCTAACGTATACTAAAAGGTAAAAATGTTAATTTTAATTTCATGGGGGCTTTAAGTTGAAAGTTGTGAATCCCACATCCTTGCTATGAGAAACAGAGGTGTGAAGGTTAAGCCTTTATAGTCTTCAACACCTTGTGTGGTGTGAATGTACTATGAGGGTAAAAGGTGAACTTTTTATATTATACCCAGACCTGGAACAAAAAAGAATTTACATGATAATCAAAGGGGTTGCATATCTGATATTGAGATTCCAAAAGTCACAAGCTTCATTATGACATGAAAATATTTAATACTTTGAAATGTATTATAGTAAACTAAAGTATTTTGTATTATTAACTAGAGAACTGATAAACTTAGTTAACACTGCAGTTCACTTTTATTCAGTATTCAGAAACAATCTAGATGTTGATTAACTTACAGTAACTACAAAAGTATACCTTTATGTGGGATGTTTGAAGGAATAGTTCACCCAAAAATGAAATTTTTGTCATCATTTACTCACTCTTATGTTGTTACAAACCTTTATAAATTTCTTTGTTCTGATGAACACAAAGCAGGATATTTTAAGAAATGTTTGTAACCAAACAATTCGTGGACCCTATTTAGTTTCATAGTATTATTGTTTCCTACTATTGAAGTGAAAGAGGTGCACAAACGGTTTAGTTACAAACTTTCCTCAAAATATCTTCCTTCGTCTTAATCAGAAGAAAGAAATGTAGCATGTTTGTAACAACATGAGAGTAAATGATCACAGAACTTTCATTTTGGAGTAACCTATCCCTTTAATCTAACTATATAATAATTGATTAACAGGAACAACACCAAAAAATGACCCTACAAATTCAATGTTATTTGGTGAAAATCATAAAAATGAATATCATACGATAACATGCAACAAAACAACATATGACTTCTATAAGCGAATCTGAAAATACAGATTTATAGTTAATAAAACGTTGTTTGCTACCATACATCCATTGTTTTGTGATTATACGTATTTTAAAGTCACATTTAGGTAACTTAGTTGAATCCATGCACACTTATGAAAAAGTACAATACACAATTCTTTACATATGAAACTTATTGTGGTTAATTGTTACAACATCGCCTTGCATTAAATACATTTTAAAAATGTAAAGCAAAATTAAACTCAAAGTGTTCTTATTTATTATTAGGCTATAACTATTTGGTCGCAGATTAGCTCAACTAGATGCGGCACAGCTCCTCGACATTGTTCGTTTGACTTGCCTTCAAGCAAGTTAAGATTTTATAATAGCCTATAAGCAAAACATTTACTTTGCTGTAAGTTTGTTTTAATTGTTGTCCCTCAAAAGTATCATTTTCTCCCCTACACAGGCAAATGCAGAGGCAAATCACGCTAACAGCCGCTGGGTGCAGTCCGTTGTCAGGTTTGTTTAGGCGGCCATTTTGTGAACACTGCATACACCGAAGCGAGCGGGAGGGAGCGCGCTTTGCTGTGTGTGAACGCGCTTTACCGTGCAGACCCTCTCTGAGCGACAAGCAGCCGCGGAGCCGATCCGAGATTAACGGGCAGTGAGGGGGGGTCCCTGGCGAATGCACATCGCTAATTGTAGCGGTGCGACGGAGAAATCCCAATTTTTAGTTCGTCCGTTTTCTTTCTTTTTTAAATTTCTTTCATTTAATCACTCTTCTCACCCCTCCACCCCTCGCCGCCGCTGCTGCTGCTGCAACACGAACGCGAACGAGCCGCTACTACACTGCCGCTACTGGGCGATGTGAACGCGGTTAGCCTGAGCGCTAGCCACCGAGACCCGCACACCTCCACCGCTACTACTGAACGCATCGCGGTTTTACCGAAAAAGAAGAGGGAGACACCACGTCAAGCCGGAATATCGCGGAGTATCGAGAGGTGGCTGTCACGGTTGCATGTACTGCTCATCGAACTGGCGGTTAGCCGCGCCGGGGGTTTGAAGACGCTTGTGCTGCGACCATATTCAGGACTGTGCTTTCGGGGGACTGTTGAAGAAAACGACAAATGTGTTGAAGAAGGATTGTAGACGATACCCGAGCGTCTTTTTTTGGGAGGCGATCCTAGCAACCCGTCCGTCCGAAGGGGTGGCGGTTCGGGGGGAGGGGGTCGTTTTGCCGGTCTTTCGGTCCGCCCCGGTACCTGTGTGGCGGAGGTTCGGACAGTAAAGGGGGAATACTGGTAATGGCTGCTCCGGGAAGCTGGAAACCAAGCTGAGGTAAGAGGACAGAGGGTTTCTCAAAACATAAAAATCACATTTGGGCCGGCTAATAAATGGATTGCTGGATACGATCCGTTTTAAAGCGACTGTGGATAGATGCTCTCATATGGTTCCCTCCTTATTCATGTCAAGCGTTAAGTAACCAAAGCGAAGATGCCGTATGCACAGGCCGGGGCTTTGGGCACGGGAACGGGGAGGGAGTGTGTCATATTCGGCTTGTTACTTCATGCAATCTGGGTCAGATGCAAAAGACCACTGGCAGCCAGGTATTTAAACGGTATCCTCTTGTGCCATCCAGAGCATCAGCTCATTTCACGGCAGTCAGTGGATGTGATTTGGATTTATGAAAATCTAAAATCATGCAAAAGGTTTTCCCTAATCTGACATGAACATCGTTTAGATTTTATGTATTGAAAATGGGCACATAAATTGGCCATCAGTCAAACCCATTGCATGACATTTTTGGTTGCTGGCGTTTGCAACCATGCACCCATGAACATGTTCGATTATGGATTATGAGACCTTCAATGCATCTTTCGATTATTGTTTTTCATTACTCAGATTGATGAGTCAGGTTTGCCCATCACGTTTGTTTTAGACACCCAGTCGTCATTTAATGGTTGTTAAAAAAAATCCCACAGCATCAGTTCGGCCACAATTACATTAATGCAAAACTGCGGTGTTGCATGGGATGCAAATCCTGTGAACATAATGTCTGTAAGCTATCGAAATTTGCTTGCTTTTCACCGCATTGGTTAATATATTTACTGTTTTTGACCTAAAATGTTCATCTCGGTTAAGAAACGGACATATTTTGTTCATAAAATTGCGACTTTGTAAAATCAAGGCTCTCTATGTAAGGTGACGTTACATTTTTTTCTTAATGGTCATACGTGCTTGATCGTTTTGTGAAGGGGATATAGGGCCGATTCTCATTTCTTTTCACCTATAGAATAAATTTGGATATTGCACATTTACTCAGGTCTCAATTTAGCCCAATGTGTGTCGTAAAGCTTTGGATATATCTGGCTATGCCTACACCCTTCATCTCCATAGCGGTTTCTGTAAGGATTCTGCTGTGGTGCTGAAGTAGCAATGCCGGTTCAAAATGGACACACTTCTTCTTCTTCTTCTTTTGCATGTTGCCATCTCGATCAGCCTTTTTACTGCATCATTAGATATTGTCACTTTTGAGGATGATTTATGGATGAGGATGAGGCTATTGCCACAATGTTGGGTAGGATTCTTGCTTTTGCGACAGATTATGTAGATTTTTCAGAACAATAATGGGTGGAAACATTTGGATTGTAGGTGAAAGCTTGGGGTTATAAAACCACTTGGTCATTCTTTCCTTTTCTTTACATTCACAATACTAAAAATGCTTATTTGAGGATAATCTACATGAACTAAAAATCTAGTTGGTTGCTATGTAGGAGACATTGTGTTTAAAAATCTAACCCTTGTATTTTCCTTTTTTTTTAATTACCTAAACTTTTAGTTTTCTCAATGCATTTTTAAACACCTAATCAACTTTTTACCATATTTAACTGGTTTATTTTTGTGTAACGCTCTGTTTTTTCGGGAGGAGATGTTTCTTTTGGTGTCTGTGGCAGAGTGACACAGAACTGTGAATAGACTAACTAACTTCATTGTACGAAATCTGTAAACGTATTGTGGTGTTATATTAAAGGGGCTTTTTTGCCGGGAAGTGTTTCATATTGACGCCTTGTTTCACTGGTCCACTTAAAGCGATGGTCATTGCATGATGCTACATTAGGACGTTCTGTGAGCAAAGAAACACTTGCTCTGTAACTTTTTAACTGTTTGAGTGCAGCAGATACATTAAGGATTCAATGGAAGTCCAAGACAAGTTTGGCCACGTTTTTCTAAAAAAAAAAGGCAGATTTAAGACACAGTGTTGCATTTAATATGCATCACAGAAACACCCTGAAAAGTTGCTTTTGGATAGGTAACAGTGCTCTTGTTGCCCCATAATAGCCATTACTGTCTTATCCTACAGCTGACAAACTGAACTGGGATAGACACAAGCTTGTCAGTCATTTCAGAGACCACCTGAGGCAGTATTACCCATTCATCTCACAACACACTCTTAAATTTGATAGCTGAGAGAGGACACGCACACGTACAAGTGCATAGTTTCTATACTGTCTCTCACTTTTTGCATGCCAATTTCTTTGATGAACGGCATACGTTACGTTGGAATTAAGTAAGAGTAGAAGACAGTTGATCAGATGAGAAACTTTGATCCCCATAAATAAACGCTGCTGCTTTCTCCATAGCCCACCTCCCTATGCACCCATTGCACTGTTTCTGTCTGTCTATCCCTGTGTGACTTTGCCCTTACTGTCAGGACAAATCCCTGGCTTCTCCCATCAGATGGCATATAGCCTAATACATCGATTTGGATGTGGCTCTTAACAAGCTTTTCCTCCAAAGCATGGCCCATGCATGATAAAGAGACAAAAGTATGTATTCCACTTGCAGATGTTCCTCTTAAAGTGTACTGTAATTGTTTGCAGATCTTTAAATTTCATTAATCTCATCCTATTCTATGAAAAACACAATCTTGTCCGTGTCAAGGTTTTGCATTGACAAGAAGTAAATTCTTTTGAGGAGATCCACGGCAACATAATTCACTTACGTTTTAAACCGAGGCTTTACAAGGAAACTGCATCAGGAAATAGGGCTGCATTTTCAACCTCCATCTTAAACGTTAATTGCTTTGTGTTGTAAACGTAGTTACCATTCCTCTCCAATGCCAAACCTTAGTCTTTTGCAGTACATGATAAAAATTCCTTTAGAAGTAAGACTTTCCCAATTAGTCGGATCATCTGGAATATGCTTTTGTTACTGATATCATTCAAGACTTACGGTACATTCACACGAGACGAAAGCGTTAACGCTTTACGGAAAGCTTGTCTGAAGCGTGACCAACAGCCAGTCACAGTGGCCGCAACACATGCTCCAGTCTTCTGTAAACGTATTTGGCTGGCTCTGCCTTGGTTATTTGCATAAGGCGATCTGATTGGCTGACGCATTGGCGCTTAAAAAGTTGAGAAATGTTCAACTTCTGTTGTGAGCAAATGCAGTGACGCGGCGCCGACGGATCCACAATTCAGTTCGGCAACGCATGACGTCACCCATTAAAAGTGAATGGGAAGCGTTAACGCTTACGCCCCGTGTGAATGTACCGCCACTGAAGCGGCACCGACGGATCCACAATTTGGTTCGGCAACGCATGACGTCACCCATTAAAAGTGAATGGGAAGCGTAAATGCTTACGCCCCGTGTGAATGTACCATAAGACTCCAAAGTTGTCCTTTTAATTCATTTAAATTTGTGAATAATGACTGTAATACATTGCACGACCACAGATATGGTGGCCCTGTGTGGATCTCCTGCGTGAACACGAGCCGACGTCCATTCGAGAGCACCCTGGGCTTCATGGGCAGCTCCCAGTTTCCTTCCTTAAGCTGTTGCTGCCTGTCCCGTCCTAATGTAGTTTTCTTCCAGCTTCCAGTGGCTCATAAATTGGTAATGTAGAGCTCACAGTGGCTTTCGTAGATGCTTGACAGCCACGGTAGATACCTAGGGTATGAAAGTGGCAAGTAGCTGTACATTTGTCACTGATGGACCCAAGAAGAGATAGAAAGTTTGGTACTTTGAAAGCACAGACAGATGCTCTTAGAGAAATCACTCAGGACATCTCTTGTATCCGGACCATTTGAACGTATAATCTATTTAGCAAAAATATGGATCATGTTTTCTCAGCCTGGCCTCTGTAAATAGTGTAAGTTGAGAAATGGACACTTTGTGTTCCCCGTAGGTAGAGTTTTAGTCTCGTACTTCCCTGTTTCTTCACTTTTTTTGATTGACCACTGCATATCAAGCATTAGCCTGCTATAGATAAGGTATAACTCTTAGCAGCAGTAATGTGTGTATGTGTGAGTCATTCTGGTGTAGTCCCCACCTCTACATGCTGCAGTCTTGGTCAGTTTTGTGAGCTGTAATTTCTTTAGCAATGCACTTTAGATGATGTGGTGTTTAAGTTGAGGTGTTCAGAAAGCTACAGAGGTAAGCTGCCAGTAGCGCTAGCTACAAAAAGCCTCGGTATTTCTGTTATTCGTATATACTTGAGTGGAAAAAACACGTAAGTGTGAAATCAAATCATGTATATAAGACCCAGGTTATCATATAGATTTGTGGGTTGGACTTTTTTTCCTAGGTTAAGAAGCAAAGAACTGGAACACCCTAGCAACTGGATAGCAACATGCTAGAAACTCATAGACCACCTATGGACGTCTATCTTGCACAGGGGAGCACCACTCAAATTTTTGCAATAGAAGGCATTGTGAGACTTGACATTTCTGACCACATATGGGTGATTCTCACGAAATCCAGATGTAGAAGAGTCAGAATTTTTAAAAAGCCCTTGAAGCCAATTTTTTTGCACATATAAGATTAAGGTCTGAACTTACTATAAGCATTATTTTTAGATGATTTGAAAAATATTTCCTATAGAATATTTACATTTTTTAGATTATCATTATCAAAATGATCATTACCGCAACATATTACATTGAATATGCATTTACAAACTCATGTTTCTGTAATGAGAATTTAAAAGTTGTCTAGGTACTATGACAAACAAAATTTCAACTTCTTACCTGGTAGCCATCTTGAGTGTCACAGTCAATTATGTCCCTTCCAACTATTTTTTAAAATGTTAGTTCATTGAGGGCTTAAACAATGATTGAAAATTGTTGCGGAGGATGAGAAAATTGATCTTAAACACATTTATATTCATTATTATTGTCTCGACATTTACCAATGATCACCAAATACCACGTTTCTTAACTGTAAATGTTTATAGTATAACATGCACTGAAGCTTTGTATTATTGTTATTTTTTTAATTATAAATATTTGTCAAAGATCCCAAATCCAGTCATGGACACTTTGTGGTAATGAAAATTTGGAAAAAACAACAAAATTGGTTTGTATGATGTCATTTTAAATCATGTGCAAAACAGTACACAAAGAGATGTTTGTTCTGTATGCTTCTTATTTTGATACTCTTACTTTGCATTTACTTTTTTAATCAAAATGTTTCATTACATCTCATAAGTCTAATTTCGCGAGATTCACCCATATGCAGGTCTCATATGCCATTTTTTTAAAGAAAGGCAGGCCATCTGTGAATATCCAATAGCAGAAAGTTAGACTGCGTACATTCGCGTGACGCATGTATGTGTTGAATCAGTATTAAGTCACATATATCTGTTTTAGCATCCTCTGTGCATCTATAAGAAGGACTGTCTTCTGCACGGTGATCTTTTTCCCTCTCAGCATCCCTGCGTTTCTGACCTGCTTAATGCAGCTCTGAGATGGAGAGAAAGTGAGGCTGAATGGGTCTGAACGTATAGACAAGTGATTCTGGAAGATGGTAAAGGTATCCGGAAGAAGAGTAAACTTTGAGAGAAAGGCTCTCCATACATGAAAGTTCTACTCAGTCTAGAGACAAAAATGAAAGGTGTAGAGATGGATGTGTATGTGTGTCAGAGAGAGAGAGAGAAAGAGAGTCGTTGGTGAAGTTAGATAGGATAAAGATGTTATGAGCTGCTCCTAAAATAGACTTTCTTCGTCATTTTGGTAATCTTTTTCCATCCCTTGCAAATCCCTTCACCATTAGAGAATAGACATGCCCACAACATTTCAAAGGGAACATTTTACAAGACTTTTTTAAGATGTCAAATAAATCTTTGGTGTCCCCGGAGTACGTATGTGAAGTTGTAGCTCACAATACCATATTGATCATTTATTATAGCATGTTAAAATTGCCACTTGGTAGGTGTAAGCAAAAATGTAGTGCAGATTAAGCGGTGGTATTATCCCTTTCTGACATCACAAGGGGAGCGAAATTTCAATTACCTATTTTTTTCACATGCTTGGAAGAGAATGGTTTACCAAAACTAAGTTATACAAAAAAATTATTTATTCAATTTACTCAATTTTTTAAAGGTAAGTGGTTGCAATCCATTTATTTAAGCTACATTTAAACAAAAAATAGAAGAAAAAAGTAAAAACTTTTGTTTAAATGTAGCTTAAATAAATTGATTGCAACTACTTACCTTAAAAAATTGAGTAAATTGAATTAATCATTTTTTTTCCAGTGTACTAGGTTGATCTTTTTCACATTTTCTAGGTTGATAGAAGCACTGGGGACCCCATTATAGCACTTAAACATGGAAAAAGTCAGATTTTCATGATATGTTCCCTTTAAAGTAATTTGTAAGTTCTTTAAAAAAGACAATTTTTGTTGTACTGTTTGCTAAAACTAAGTAGGCTGCTTAATATCAATGTGCACTTGAAATATGTATATTTGAATCATTCAACTACTGTAAATATTATACATGTTTACCATGTTTTGGGGAAGTTTTTGGTAGTCGAAAGTTTTTGTGACCATAAATGTTGGAAAGATTCGAACCAGCATCTTTTGCTTGAGCATCATAACTCAACATATTGGGAGCTTTAACTTCCTTAACTTAATTACAAGGCTTTTTGTTTATAGTACTAAGTTATGTCAATGACAGAGGCGAGTAGGTAATACAGAATGCATTTACATTTTCACCTTGTTTGGAGAACAGACACACTACTGATAATGACAGACTGGCCTTTATAAACAAACCAATTAAAAGTGTTTAACTTGTTCTCTAATTTTGTGATTAGTTTTATAAGTCTCACTTTATCGTTCCCTCTCATGCATCAGTTCTGAGCAGCACCCGGGCTTGCATATGTTGAATATGGGATGTATTTACATGGCTCATATCGATACAGTGATGGGAGGGCGGTACAGGGCAGAGCAGTCTAGGATCCTCATCAGGGACATTGCTGGGTCACTCTCTCTTCAAAGGGAGATGAAAGTGGGTCAGGACTGGGGGAAGAGATGAGAGGAAAAGGAAAGAAATCAGGAGCAACATGAGAATATGCCACACAGTTTTATTTTAGTCTGTTGCGCTAATGTAAATTAGTCAAACTGGTATAGTGTTTATTCAGTGATGTTACATGGCTCTTTGGAAAACCTGGTTGATCTCAGCGTTGAGCAGTTAAATATTTTTGTTTCATATATTTCACTGTTCGTTTTCCATAACAAACGACTTGGATATTTTTAGGTATCTCATATCACTTGCTTTTGCTTTTGTAAATCAAGAAAATGAAAACATCACCTGGAAGAACAAGGAACTGCTAAGAAACACAGCCCAGCAAGCAATAGCGTTTGTGTTAACTATAGGCCCAAAATAGTCTGGCTATAAGTAGCCCATTTATGGCAAAAAGACTTGCAAGATGTATGTATGTTATTCCTTCAACAGCAAATACAAGGTTTTGGTTTCATTTATTTATTTATTTTTATTCATTTATTTTTGGGCTATGGTTAGACGTCTATGAAATTTCTACAGACAGCCCAAATTTTGTAGTGTTTTAGCCTACACTGTAAAAAGTTAAAGCTGCTCTACTTAAAAAAGTAAATTCAAATGGTAACACCTAAAAAACTTCACATCAAGTGAAAAATTTAAAGTGACAAAAACTTTTAAAAATTAAATTGGTAAACCTAAAATATTTAAACTATTTTCATTTTTTACTTAAAATTGTAGGCGTTAGCAATTGAAGTAATTTTTTTAAGTTGATCCAACTTTTACTTTGGACGGCTATTAGACGTCTTTTAAACACAAAAATTGCTTGCTGGGAGGGCTGGTTGAAAGAGAACTTAAAAATAGTGGAAAAAATTCCATGTTGTTGCTAAATATGCTAGCTAACCAGTTTAGTGAACATGACATGGATGGATTTCAGATTTGTAATATAAAGGAATGTTTAACATTGTTTACTTGTTTAGTACGTTTTTAACATTCCAATGGATTATTTTGTTTATTGAAGGCTATGAACTGAACACTCTAAGAAAAAACGTACAAGAAGGTACAAAAGTTGTCACTGAGGCTGTACCAAAAATGTGCATACTGGTACCTCAAATGGCGCTTTTCCGTTGCATAGTACCCCACGGTTTGGGTCATTTAAGTTGCATTTAAGTTGCATTTAAGCATATATGCGGACATGCACGTTGGGAATGTGCCAGTGATGCAGAGGTTAATCCAAAATGAGCGGTTGCCTGTTGTCACCTGCGGTTACGAGTCATCCAAAAATATTTTTAATGATATTCGGGTAGCTGTTGTTCAGGTAGTTTGAAATAAACATGCCAATTACCTATTTAATACAATTACTACTTTAAAAAAAATGCCGGCCAGGACGCGGGTCGGGTACAACATTTCCGAGTTGCAAGTGGTTTAGTTGAAAACGTCGGTTGGGTGCGGGTTGTTGACCCACGCATCACTGGAATGTGCCACCACGTACTGCAAGTCTGGAAAAAACTGTTATGGTGTTCCTGATTCTCAACCTGTGGATGTTTTTCATCGCAAAAAAGGGAGTTTGGGAGCTTACAGAAAAGCACAGATGATAACAGGTTTACTCAAGACAGCGCAAGCTAGCATGAAGGTAAAGCTAATCTTTTACATTATAGTGATGATGCTGATAGTGACAATTCTCTCAGACCAATCAGTGATCTACAGTGTTTTTGCATCACGTTTTGGTATCAGCTCGGGTTGCTTGGAACCCCAACCAAGATGGTACTAAAAAAGTATTGGGTACTGTGTACTGCACGCAGTGGAAAAGCCCCCAAAAGTAAGCTGACCCAAACCAAACCGTGGGGTACTATGGAATGGAAAAGCACCAAAAGGTATACATTGGTACCTTAGAGCAGTGGTTCTCAAACTGGGGTCCGGGGCCCCCAGGGGGGCCGCAAGATGGTGCCAGGGGGGCCCCAGTTTTATGACATTTTATAAAATACATTAATTTATCATGAATTCTGTGTAATTAAACCTTAAAAAATAAGGCCACTAACCAACAGCACTACTTATAATTTAATATGTTTTGTTTAATTAAATTGTTACCTTTTAGAACAAATTTGTCGTAAATTTTCTTTGGGGGGGCTGTGAAGTAATACACCGTACAAAAGGGGGGCCGCACACTGAAAAAGTTTGAGAACCACTGCCTTAGAGGTACATATTGGTACTTCAAAAGTACTATCATTACCAAAATGGTACATACTAGGACCTTTTTTAGAAAGTACCGTCCCAGTGATAACTTTTGTACCTTTTTCTGAGAGTGTAATGCAGTGGTTCTCAAATTTTTTCTTTGTGTAGGGTGCATCCTTCGAAAAATGAATGACATAAAACAAACTCAAACTTAGAATTTGAAAGAAACAAAACACATACAATGTAGTTAGTAGCCTTTTTTTGTTTAATTGCACAGATTTTATGATGAATTCATGTATTTTTAAAAATGTCATAAAACTGGGGCCCCCTGGCACCATCTTACACCCTCCAGTTTGAGAACCACTGCTGTAAGGTAATATGCAAGTAAGTCCTATGGGGTTTGCATAGATTTCAGAAATTCGAGATCAAAGAAGGTAAGGATGTTGCAAATCTTGCGCTACAGTGAATCAGGAACTCTGGAAAACCCAGACTGCAAATGCTAGGTTACAGAAAGCAGTGGACACTTGTTGATAGTTGTCGTACAGGCTGACCTACCTATACCTATGCATCTGGATCATCCTAAGTAAAACTTTCCTGCATAAATTGGTGACTTGATGTTGAGTAAAACAAATGATTTTATTAGCAAGCTGGCCTGCCTGCCTGTCTATCGGATCAATTAAATGCAATAGGCCGTCTTTACACATGCATGCATCATGCAGCACCGTTTTTGTAGCCTATATTTGAAACATGTATTTCAGTCTCAAAGCCCATGGTTAATAGACAGTATGTGTCCATGTAAAAGGCCCTGCTGTCACCATAGGAGTTGGACACTGACTGTGACAGCCAAAGTGCCTGCCTGCATGCCTGCACACACCCCTATGCCAGGCTTCATGACTGCTCTAAGCTGGCACAGCAAGAATTAAATAGCCAGAGCTTCTAGAGATTATGCCTGGCTTAACAGAAGCTTAATCACATCGTATGTGCAGTATAGGAGGAATGGGACGGGTAAAGAGGAGAGAAGGAGAGGTGGCATTAGATGTCCATGTGGACTGAAGTCTGAAAATTGCTCTCTTGACTGTATAAATATTAGGGGTAGAGGTCATTTGTTAGTCTTATGGACCTTGTGCATTTAGAAGCAATGCACTAGAAAAAACAAGTTTAATTTTGTGTCAGTTTTTAAGGGGATAGTTTGAGGACTGTTTGTGTTCACGAGCCCCATTCACTTCGATAGTAGAAAAAATAATACTATGGAAGTGAATGGGGCTCATGATCGCTTACAAACATTCCTTAAAATATCTTCATTCATGTTCATCAGAACAAAGAAATGTATACAGGTTTGTAACAACATAACGAATTAGTAAATGACAGGATATTTATTTTTGTCGTTCACCTTTTCGTATTTGCATTAACTGTTGCTCAAAATTCAATAATGCTGCAGAATTTTGTGTATAGATATAAATATTGTCTTAAATGTTTATAGTAGGGATGCACGATATATCGGCCAACATATCGTTAACTGCTTATTTTTAATATTATCGGTTATCGGTCTGATAGCAAAATTAGGCTTGTTGAACCACTTCACTTGCTCATTGCTGGCCATGTGGAGTTTTGTTTGGTGCTTTCTGTGACATAGCACGAAGATGACACGTGTTGCGGGCTTAAGAAGAGTATGCTAGTCTAGCGCAAAGACAAGATGTCCGCGGTCTGCGAGTTTTTCATTGTGAAAATAATATGGATATTTATCGGCCTATATATATATATATATATATATATATATATATATATATATATATATATATATATATATATATATATATATATATATATATATATATATATATATATATATATATATATATGTATATATATATATGTATATATGTATATATGTATATATGTATATATATATATATATATATATATATATATATATATATATATATATGTATATATATATATATCGGTTATCGCCCCCCAAATATAAAAAGTTATCGGTTGTCGTATCGCCCAAAATTTCCATATCGGTGCATCCCTAGTTTATAGTGTACTAGAGGACAAACAAGATAAAGCTGTTGTATTTGGATTCTAACCCGAAATGTGGGATTTCGACTGTTTAAAATAGAAATTATATTTGCATGCATAGACTGGTCCTTATTTTACCACTTTTGTCTCAGTGGTTATATCTATAAAATATAGCCTGTGACTGACATTGATAAGTTTGTCTAGGAGGGCAATGGTACCTTAAAGTTTAAAGAACTTTTTGGAAAGTAAAAAATATTGAACATGACTCAAATTCAGAGACTTAAATTCTAGTTGTTTAACCTTTTGACCAATACAAAACAGGCCAAATGGAGTGATGTCTTTTGTAGTGTGATTGATTGTTTAGCTTTATGTCTTTTGTTCGTTTGTTTAATTTAGCCAACATAAGGGTGTAACATATACAACAGCTATAGAGGGAGCGACACAAAATATATATGTGGGTGATTCTCACGAAATCCAGACTTAAAATGTGTCCAGCATCAGATTTTTTTTGGCCATATAAGATTAAGGTCTGAACTTACTATAGCCAGTATTTTTAGAGGATTTAAAAATATTTCCTATAGAATTATTTACATTTTTTAGATTAGCATTATCAAAAATTATCATTACCGCATTATATTAAATATATGCATTTACAAACTCATGTTTCGGTAATGAGAACTAAAAAGTTGTCTAGGTACTATGACAAACAAAATTTCAACTTTTATCTGGAGAGAAAAAATATGAACTGCTTACCTGGTAGTCATCTTGAGTATCACAGTCAATTATGTCCCTTCCAACTATTTTTTTAAATGTTAGTTTCTTGAGGGCTTTAACAATCATTGAAAATTGTTGCGGAGGATGAGAAAATTGGTTTTGGACACATTTATATTCCTTATTATTGTCTCTACATTTACCAATGATCACCAAACACCACGTTTCTTTACTGTAAATGTTTGTAGTATAACATACACCGAAGCTTTTATTTTTTAGATTTTTTAATTATAAATATTTCCATGTCAAAGAACCCAAATTCAGTCATGGACACGTTGCAGTAATGAAAATTTTCCTTTTAAATGTGGAAAAAATAACAAAATTGGTTTGTATGATGTCATTTAAAATTATGTGCAAAATAACACATAAAAAGATGTTTGGGACTGTATGCTTCTTATTTTGATACACTTACTTTGCATTTACTTTTTTATCAAAATGTTTCATGACACCTCATAAGTCTAATTTCGCGAGAATCACCCATATGTATATATATATTTGCTGTATATAAAAGCGAGACAATAAAATATATCAATAACTTTTTTGCATCCCTAGAGATAGTTTTAACAATCGGCTGATTGGCTGAAAGAAATGTTTTTAAGAAAAGTTAGACAAAGTTTTCTTTAAAATGGATTTGTCTGTACATGCTTTGTAATGTGGAGATATATTTGACCTGGTGTTTTAGATTGATTTTTTTCTAATGGGTTTGTCCTTAGGCAAATCCGGTGGCCCTAGATTATTTCAGTCCTGCTATTTGGTCACATGTTCATCAACTCTTGAAGTGCCGAGTTGGTATTGTTAATTTTGTAAACTGCAATTACTACATAACATAATCAAATAATAAATGTCAGCTGTAATAATAGTTACAATAGTTTGGCCTGGTATGCTCCCAAACACATTTAGCCTATTTATAAATCGGAGTTCAGAAAAATTAAGTCTGTAAACAGAAGTCTCAGATGTTTCAAGGCTTGGTATTTTTGTGGATGTAACTTTAAATGTTGTTGCAGGACATTGCATATTTTTTTTTACTTTACATCCAAACCATTTGAAGTTTACAATAACTTATTGAATCCGTTCCATATCACATTTGTTCATGTTCTCGATCAACAAAATATAAAATAGGACATTTTTGAAAAGGCATTTTATATTTTCACAAAAATGTTTTGTGTGTTTGAAACAAAGGCCAATTTGTAAAAAAAAATGTATAGGCATATCAGCCTATGATACTGTGCCGTGACTGTTTATGCGTGATTTTGAAGCAAGGTAGGTTGAAAAAGTGTGACAAAACACCTAAACTGCCCTTGATTTACTGATTCACCAAGTGCTAAGCAGTTCTCATCCACAGTGATGCTGTCTCTCTTCATGCAGTGACTTGTTTTGACCACTAGAGGCAGCAAAGGAAGGATCACCAGATACTTCAGAATTATCCCAGCCTGTGCATGCTTTTTTCTGTTAACTCCTGGTAAAGTCAAATTTAGTATAGGGTGTATGTAAAACGAATGTTTTGTGTTTTGTTTCTAAGTGTAAAATTACTAAACAATTACAACTGCTTATTTTTATGTCATCTCTAGACTGCAGAAAGAACCTTTGAGTTATAAACTCTTAAGAAATTAAATAAGGCCTAATCCATTTATTATTGTCCAGATTAATATTACCCAAACACATGCAATAAAGCAGTATATCTTATATAGTGGTATACTTGAGTAATCACAGTAATTTTAGATTAATTAAGCATATAAACAGGACACTATATGGCCTGTTGTTTCTACCATTGGCTGCCTATGTAACTGTTAGATGTGTGGTTTTCAGGTGAAAGGTCACGGCGAGGAAGGGAGGGCAGGGTGGGGGGAGGCTCATCAGGGATTAACAGTAGGGATTCTCCTGCATCTCTGTCTACGAAAGGGTTAGGCATAAGTGCATTGACACGTGTGGACAGATACTTGCTTTGTGTCTTCTTGATCGTTTGTGTATTATTACATTACATTTACCTTATAATTGACCATTATCTTACATTTACATCTTGAAAATGGCTTTTTTGAATTTAAGTGAATTTTTTTTTAAATATTGTCCCCCTGTTACTGTTATTTTTACTTGAGTTGTGTAGCCTATATATTAGAAATACTGCTAAAAGTAGTATCATGTGATATAACTTTTCCTAGCGTTTAGTCAACAAGCGTGCCTTTGTTTAGTCAATATTACTCAAAAGTAATGACAAAAGCATTCTGTATTGTTTTGCAACAAGTGAAGTCACCTAATTTCTAAAAATAATTTTTAATGCCATGTGACAGCACTGGCAGTGATTTAATAGAGTGATTTTTAAAAGCTTGTGCCATTGTACCAGCTGCTATTAAGTTGTTGGACAGCTTTAAGGTTCATGTCTTGTCCAAGCATAGCACCTCATGCGACCTATTTATGGATGAAAGCTCAAACTTCTGTAATGGTAAACTTGATCCGACTCCCTCTTAAGTTTCTTGGCAGAACTTCCATGGCTGTAGCAACATTGGGCCATTTTTGTCACAGGTAACTAAGTGTAAAAAAGTCACATGTTGTGTTTGAAAACATGTTTTTGTAGTTGCAGCTTAATATTCTACACTGTAAAAAATCTGTAGAAATTACAGTGTTACTTGCAGGTGGTTGCCGGTAACTTACTGTAGATTTAAATGTATGTTATTTACTGGAAACATTTAGTTCAAAGTTAAATGAACATTAAACATTTACAAGTCTTTGTCTTTACAGAGTAAAACTAAAATAACAGCATCAAGCAAAGTTTTCTGGGAAACAAAATCTGAAGCAAAAAAACAGAAAAAGGTTGATGACGTTTTCTGGTTCCCAGAATGCTTTGCATGAGGCTGTTATTGTATCGTTTTATTCTGTAAAGATAAAGACTTGTTCATATTTAACATTTATTTAACCTTGAACAAACTCTTGCCAGTAAATAACATTCATTTAAATCTACGGTAAGTAAAACTGTAATTTCTACTGATTTTTTTTACATTGTATACATGCGCTTATTTGCATGGTTTATATTAAAAGTCTAGCTTTTATACAACTTGTTAAATAAGTTGGAAAAAAACTAGATTTAATTTTTACATTGTAAAGAATTTTCTATAGTTATGCAACTGTTTTCCTGTAAATGACTGTAGATTTAAATTTATATTATTTACTAGCAACAGTTTGTTGAAAGTAAAATAAACATTAAATATTAACAAGTCTTTGTCTTTACAGAAGAAACGATAAAATAACCTCATGCAAAGCAGAAATCCTCATCAATCTTTTTCTGTTTTTTCCCCTTCAGATTTGGTTCTTGTTAATGTTAAATGTTCATTTAACTTAAAAAACAACAACGTATGTTAGTAAATAAAATAAATTTAAATCTACAGTAAGTAACTGGAAAACAGCTGCTTAATTTCTACAGAAATGTTTTATATCCTTATTCTTAATTTCTATTAACAAAGAGATCAAGGTGTCCTGAATAAAATGTTTTTAAGACTGTTTTCTGTTTGTCTGATGAAACTTTTACTTGGGGTCGTAGCATCTTTTTAGACAAAACATTACAAAGTGCATATAGATGCCATGGTCCCCACCTGTTTTAAGTGCGAGTTCCATAAATGGCATTTTTTGTTATACTGCTCTTGGATATAAGGAATAGATGCGGTCCAAAGAAAGCACACACTTTAGATGGCTATTTTAAATATTTAGGGACTGAGAGGTCAAACATCACCCCTTAGCTTTACTTAGTTGTAAATATGTCACTGTTGGCAGACGAGCAGGTTGCCAATGGGAAGCGTTTACTGGAAGGGCTATGATGTATATCTGGCCATTCTGCCTGTCGATAAGGAGGTTGAAAATAAAGCAGTGAAGAGTATATGATTTGTTTTGGCCAGCATGTCGTCCTCATGTTCTGCTCCTATTTGTTGCCTTATTTAACTTTCATGTGTTCAAACAGACACATGTAACTCTGTAATGCACACTTTAAAATGGAGAAAAAACATCTTTGGCGTGTGCAGAGCTGAAACACAACCCCGGCAATCTCCCCGCAGTGTAATTGTAATTCGCTGCTGTGTTACCCCACCGTTCCTTTTGCGCTTGCTAGCTTCTTCAGTGAAGTTCGACTACCATATCTTCCCACTGCATCATGTTTACCTAGCAACACGCATCACCCGCTGCCGGCCCTCCCATTGGTCATTTCAAAACGCACCCGGGACCAATGGCAGGGCTGTTACCATGGTACAATGTGTAGTTGCCGGGTGGAATTTTGCTGCAAGGCACGTGAGTCCCGGAATCTTCGCCTTGCGTTTTTAATCTCGGGTGTCTGGAAGCTTTGCAAAGGTGATTTATTGGAACCGAGTCACATTTCCTCTCAAGAAGCAGCTCACTTATACACGTAGACGTTTATCTGTACCTTTATGCTTTACAAACTAAATAATATAATAATGTGACATAAGGGGGCTGCCGCAGCTGTCACAGGGGCGCGCGCTGCTGTAGCTGTGGAGAGAAAGGAGCAAAGTTGAATTGCCTTTAAGTTTCAGCTTGTTGTTTTTGAATATATTTGATATCAAAATATTATTATTTTTTATATTGTGTAAAAAATCCAGTTTAATAAGCAAATCACTCAAAATATTATTTTATATTATATGTTACTATGTCTCCCAAAGTAATTTTACAAATATACGGTATGTTTTGTGCTAGTAAAAATAATTTAATCTTCATAATTTTTGTTGATTTTAGTTTTTTTTTGTTTAGTGCGTTGGAGTGTCTGTCATTATGGTGTAACCCTTTAAGACCTTTGGTCTTTGAACTAGTGTTAATTTTCTATGATTGTTTGCCCAATAATCGAGATAAAATAGATGTATATGTGATTCCTAAATAGTTGTTGCCTAATTGTTTTTTAAGATTAGAAAGATTAGACGTTTTTTCTGACTGAAAGCAGTCATATCGATCGAAAAAAGAAAAGCAAAGGAAAGGTACGTGTAAAGATGCATATAAACGGACATTTGTGGAGTCATGAAGGATGAATGACGACATGGTTAACCTCGTTTTGCACCACCATCAACCCCCTCCCCTTATTCTCCTTTTTTGGGGGAGAGAACAGAGCAGAATTTCATACCAGCACGCACCAAGATATAAAAAATGTTTCTTAATTGTAGCATTGTTAAAAATAAACATTGGATAAATTATTGTCATGGTTTAATGATGCTTCAAAGTTGTATCCCCATAAACACGTGATGCAACCAAACTAAAACTGTAAATACAGTAACCCAAACAGTGCGAGGATGCTATACATTAAACATGTTCACATAATCATTAAAATGTTATTCTTGGTGTAATGATTTGAACTCGACTGCTATGAGGTCAGCAACTTATCAAAAGTTATGCAAGCTGTCACCAGAGCCTTTCCTGACACGAGATAAAGTTTGTCTTAATGTATATATATATATTGTGTATATTTATAGATGTGTAATAATGTAATTATGTATCATGTAATAATCTGAAAACTGTTATGGTATCATGTTTTAAGTAGACAAACTACAAATGCATATGTATGTTATTTATTATTTGCATATATAATATAGAATTAAATGCTAACATAAATGCTTATAACACATATGCAGTGTTCTTTACGTTAAAGTTTCAAATAGGGCATGCGTTAATTGAAATGTGAATGATCACTTAAAGTTTGCCTCATTGCAACACTTCTCAACCTCCCGTTTAAGGGCGCGATGACAATTCCCCGCTCTCAACTTTTCTCTGTTGTCTATCCCTCCTCCCCCTCCGTATCAATCTACCTGAAGTCTTGTGTTATTTCCGCGGGCACGTCATCCTGTTTCCGCGGCGTATTTTAGAGACAACGAGGAGCTAGGGGAAAGGGCAGTCTCTCGTCTGTGCTCCGCCCACATACCAAGCTGACCAATTCAAACAGCCACGGGGACCGGTCCTGGCCAATCGAGTGTAAGCTGCCATGGCGTCGGATAGCAACAGAGCCTACGAACGCGCACACAGGGGGTGGAGAATGTGGCGCCCATGAACGCGCGTTAGCAGAGAGGGAGGGAGATTTGAGGAGCAGTTCTATGGAAAGGAACATAGGCGTGTGTGCGCGCTTTAGCACAGAAAAGTTTGACGAAACTTAAAAGGGCACAGAAAAAATTACTTATTTATCACGTACGCAGTTGTGGCGAAGTTATTGTTAAAAAGTGAGAATAAAATGTTTCTAATTACAGCCATTAAATTAAGTTATACATTCTTAATTTTAGTGACATGATTTTATTTATTTTTTTTCAGTTCTGACCTTGTTGTGTCTCTGTGTGTGTGTGTATCCTGTCCAAACATCTTGAAAATGTCACAGCGTTTTGCATTAAAGCAGATACACTAGAACTTTGTGTGCTTGCCCATTGTTTTACAGTCCTAAAATTAATGTAATTCTATTAATCAGGCAATGCTTCTAATTATTCCAGCAGTCTATATATATAAGTTATATATATGCGCTGTGTGAATATCTATCTGCAGAGTTACTATAAATGGAGAGAAGCTGCTTGGTGGCGCTACTAAGCAGGAAAGGGGGATGCTAGGTGTTTTAAATGCACAAGAATATGTTTTGTGGCAAATCGTTGTTTGATCTGATGAAATCTGGGTAAACAGGCACATAGTCATGCGTCACTCATATGAAACGTGTTTCATGGTTCTCATGGCAGCCCTCGGCTTTTGGTGTTTAAACATTGAAGCGTTGGGAACTGCGTCAAGCGAGCTCCTCCACAGAGTGGCTCTCCTGTATCCCCCCCTTCACTTGATCTGCTGATGGAACAATCCTCATTGCAGGGTGTGGAGCCAGTGCCGGCCAGACAGGCTAGACAACAAGAAGTAATAACGGGAGAGCAGCGAGTTTGATTTGATACTGGCTAAAAAGAAAATGGCTTTACGGGGATAAAAATGATCGGAATTGAAGAAACGCTTGGAAACAAAAGGAGCGTCACGTTTGTGGGTTGAAACCGAAGTTGCGAGAGTTACGGCGTCAAACGTTGATGCGAAAGTGTTCGCGGAAGCCTCACTAAACCGAACGGAATTGCAAGTTCGCTGACAGCTTTGGATGGAAGTATTTTCAGATTGTTTTGCCGGTTGATATTTTTTTACGAAGTTACTTATTGAGTCCTGGTTTTACGAGCGGTGGAGAGTTCAAATTTGCCAGTTGCGAACTACAAGGATCCCGGTTGTTGTTTTTTTAATCGACTTGACAGCGCGCGCGGCTGGACGACAGCGCGCTCACCAACAGTCATAATCCCAACTTTGAGTGAATTGTAACCAGAAAAGGAGGCGTTTGGATTTCTCAAACTTGTTTCTGGATATCTTTATATTATTTTTCGATTCAGAGACATCAACACAGCCTCTTTTTGCAGAACTGAAGAGGTCGTGCGCGTGCTGCCTGGTCTCCTCTTGTTTATTCGTTTGACATTTGCGCTCGAACTTAATTTTGTTTTCACCCACATTGTATTTTGAAAACGTAAAGATTTTATCCCTTCTCCAGTAACGTTAGTTGTATATTGTGTGCCTGTATCTTGCACTTTAGCACTTTGACTCGTCGTGGTTGTTTGTGCATGCACGTGTTTGTTTTGATCCTGCAAGCACACGAAACGTTTATCACAAGCTATATGTTGTTGTCACCCGTGTTTTGAGCTCCTGCCTCCCTCCACAATTTTTGGACTTGCCAGCGAATAAGATCGCTTGTAGACACCTGCGGACTTTGCCAGATCCATTAAATGGGGAAGGGGAGCTTTGTTTTTTTCACAACAGGAAGTCACTGATACCTTTTTCATCTGGAGCTGTGTTTTTTTTCTTCTTGGTGTTGCGCGTAACAGGATTAAGAAAAGTGGCAACACAGCTATTGATGCCAAACACTGCTGCTTTTTTAGAAGCCTAATTGAAGTCACCGTATGGTACCTAGACAGAATCTAAGAAACACTTGCTATTTTTGGCGGAAGTGATGGGGTAAATGGTGTTGAAAATTGAGACCCCCACCCCCATCTTTAAGGCTACCAACATTTCCAGGTTTAGCTCTGGTTTCCTTGTCAGCTGCTGAATTATCTGGATTGGAAAATTAAAGTGGGGGGTCCTGTCTCAGCAAGGATCTCAGTTATATGAACAGATATTGATATTTTAGCAATGGAATCCCCTCGGTATCACGGGACAATGAATCTAGATACAATAAAGCTAACTTTAGTAACCAAATAAGCTTATCCCCATATAAACAGAGTACAAATATACAAATCTATCTATATATATGTGTGTATGTGTGTTACAGAGTATATATATATATATAGATCTATAAAATATATAAAACATACATAGTTTGAATATGTATATTTTTATGCCAAAAGTGAGCATTGTTGCCTGAAACCCAATCCATTGCCTTAGAATAAAATAGTAATAAAGGGAATAGCAAGGACAGAAACGAAACAGTGTTTGAAATAACTAAACGGTGCCTTTTTCGTTCATCGGTTTCTTCTGTCTGTCACTTCAGGATTTCACAAGTAATCGAAAGATATTTTTGTGCGTAGATTAAAGTCCTAATCTTTATAACTTGCCTTCACGGTTCAAACTTGAGTTTAGTTACCACTGGATTGTACCCTACTGGATTATGTACTGAAGTTATAGGCATGTGAGAAGGATTACTCTATACTTGATGTCAGCGATTTTTTCAAAAGTACTTTTTGGGATCCCCAACAAACTTTATTAGAGTCATTCTTTGGATATCACCGGCCAACGCAAAAGCATTTCAGATGGTGATCACTTCGTCTGTGGAGGAGAAGCCGCAGCCTTCTAACAGAATGGTCGCAAACTTGGCGACCGAATCCTGGATTGGCAGCCCAGATCAAAATCGCTTCCTACCCCAGTCACACCTGCTACGAAAGCCGGCAAAAAGTTAGTATAACTTCTCATTGCATCTATAACAAATGGATTTTTATGCCATGATGGGAAATTCATGCCACACGTAGTTGTGGTAAACATGAGTCGCTTCATTTCTTTTGATCAATGGGAAACATAGGGCTTGATGCAAGTCTTGTCATCAAGAACACCAAAAAATGCATGGAGTCCATGTTGGGGCAAAAGGAATCAGAATGTGTGGTTTGCTTTTGATTTGGTTAGCTTTATCAAAATCTCGGTCACCATTTGTCTATTGGTAGTGATCACGATTGCATTAAGTTGTCATTATTTCTCAATGAATGCAATTAAAACTGGTCAGGATGTAGCTATTAGCAGCCATTACAAAATGAGTTTTTATGATGTAAATATAAGGCTACTCTGGAAAGAGAGCGAGCCCACCCTGGGGCATTTCCCTTTAGACCGGACATAAATTAGTCAAATGTTTTACACACTTCAGATACCCCCATAGACATGCACTCCTTTTCCCATAATTGTCTTAACACATAATATGTTGAAACAATCATGGGAATAGGCACATTCTCAAACGCTTTCAGAGTCTGCTTGATCTTTGCGTCACTTCTGCGCGGTAATTTGTGCTGTGTGCTATGGGAGCTCTACGTGAGGTGTGAGCTCACAGTGATCGCTCTGTTGCTGGGAATCTTAGAGCTGCAGCAGAATGCTGCTCTCCACACCAGCATGTACTGTATCGTGCACGATGTACGTCACAAAGCAGATTTGGTCTTTTTAGATTCTAAAGGGTATGATGAAGACACGTATGATTGATTTGTGGTGATGGATTCCGATTATGTTGCTGCGCCATTGATTTTTTTTCATACCTCAATTTTTGCTCATGAATTAAAGGGATAGTTCACCCAAAAATGATAAGTATGTCAAAACCATTTCAATGGATTCAAAGTATTGCTGTGCATGAATGACCCTGAAGACCACTGTTGTATTTATTTATTAATTACAGTGCATTTAATTATAGACTTACAGCGCATTTAAGGTATACATTTATATCAGTATGTGTGTTCCCTGGGAATTAAACCCATGACCTTTTTAGTGCTAATATAAAGTCCTACCAATTGCATTTACATATAGGCATTTAGCAGACACTTTTATCCAAAGCGACTTACAAAGATAAGGAAACAATCAAGTGATTCGTCATAAGGAAGCAATAATACAAGAGGTGCTTATACAAAGTTGCAAGTTTCACAGAGAGAATAAATATATAAATAAATATTTATTTATTTATTATGTGATAAAGTACGGTAACTAGTCATTAAAGCTCAGTATAAAATGGCTTTTGAATATCGTGGGAATTTGGAGTCCAGTGATTATCAGTATAGTGTTTATTAATATGTAAAATGTCAGTTGATGCTTCTTTGGTCCATTCTTTGGCCCAATTGTTGGACTTCAAGGACTCGGTTGTCTGTCAAATATTGATCTGTTTAATACAGTTCAATGGACCATTTCAAGAATGTTTCCAAACTTTATTAAACTCCTGCACTGTAAAACAAACTAATGCAGGATTACACAATTTTTGAATTAGCTTAAAACATTAATGTGCATTTGAGCCGCAGCTATGAAGATCATATAATAAAGCGTTTGTGAATTGGTCAGTTGTATAAGTCTTATTGTGGCAGCAGTACACCCCATTTAACTCCAAATTGACTTAGTTTGCGCTACTTTACACAAAGAGAGAGAAAACGGAAAGTTTGTGCCAAACTTGTTGCTTAGTAAATTTAATAGATACAGAAGAAAAATAGAAGGACTTTTGTTTTTTGTTGTTGTTGATATATCCAAAATTGTGCTCATTCTTCAAACTAACACTCATCCTGTATCCATAACATTATCCCTCCAATAGGACGACTGTTATTGTTTACAGTTATTGTTAAAGGATTGGATTACAGGATTATGAGTAGGGCCTTTATGCATTTTCTGCCGCAAATTTTTATTTTTATCTGTGTATCCAACTGACTTTTTCTCCCGTTGCTATTTTTGTCCCCCCACCCCAGCCTGGCATGTCAAGCACTATGTGTATAACTGCCTTTCTGAAGCCTCAGTAACTCTTTTAAAGATAGATATAACTGCAAGTAACCTACTGGGTTTAGAGGAACTGCTGTCGGTCTCTGCGTCCGCCTTTTAGAGACAAAGAGCTGATGTTGTAGCCGATAGGACATCTGAACATATCATATCATATCAATCTCAGCTGTGAACCGATGGAGTTTGGACTGTGAAAAGGACAGTTGTGGCATTAACACAAACCCATCAGTTTGTATGAGGCCTTCGCTCTTTGCCCCTTTCGCTCAGACTGCCTTTAATGTTTGTTTGCTTACCACTGTTAAGTCTAAAGGTGAAACGTGCCACGTGATTATTTTCCTATAGGACATTATAAGGTAACTGTTTTATGTAGGCTGTTGAAGCAGTCTTTAATTAGATGATGAGGTTTGGTATTATTTGATATTTTGACATACACTTTGACACGTTGTTCTGATGTTAGAGTGCAAGTATTTTGACAATAGATATTAAAGTCCAGTTTTAAGACAATGGGACCCCCAGATGTGACATAACTTAAAAGTCTGTACAGGATTTTAGTACATCATTTCGTCATTTTAACCTTCCCAAAAGTTCTTGTAGCATTGAAAGCCAACACAAGCTTAGCAGACCTTTATGCCAAAGTGCATTGTGGCATTTTATGACCACAATCAATTCAGTTTTGTTCAAGTTCTGATTTAGCTTAAAGGATTAGCCGTTTTCTTACAAAAAATCCAGATAATTTACTCGCCACCATGTCATCCAAAATGTTGATGTGTTTCTTTGTTCAGTCGAGAAGAAATTATGTTTTTTGAGGAAAACATTCCAGGATGTTCTCATTTTAATGGACTTTAATGGAGCACAATACTTAACAGTTTTAATACAGTTTAAAATTTCAGGACTCTAAACGATCTCAAACGAGGCATAAGGGTCTTATCTAGCGAAACAATTGTCATTTTTGGCAAGAAAATAATATGTCATCACGTTAAGAGGTCACGGATGACGTATCGAGACTACCCCCCAGTGTTTACAAGTGTGGAGAAAGATGCTATGTCGAATGATACTAATTAATGTCTTTGTGTCAGTTTATTGTTTAAAATAGTCCGCAATTGTGCGTTTCATATATGTAACACGTGACCTTTCGACATCATCACGTAATTACGTGAGGTTGCGCTGGCGCATTACAGGACTGGAGGAAGACGAGAATTTGTGGGTTGAAAGTGCATATTTTTTATTTTTCTGGCCAAAAATGACAATCGTTTCGCTAGATAAGACCCTTATGCCTCGTTTGGGATCATTTAGAGTCCTTTGAAACTTTAATTTTAAACTGCATTAAAACTGTTAAGTGTTGGGTGCCGTTAAAGTCCATTAAAATTAGAAAAATTCTGCAATGTTTTCCTCAAAAAACATAATTTCTTCTCGACTGAACAAAGAAAGACATCAACATTTTGGATGACATGGTGGTGAGTAAATTATCTAGATTTTTTTTTAAAGAAAATGGACTAATCCTTTAATTGAACTTACCTACACTTGCTTTTAGTTAAGATAAACATTGCATCTTTATGCAAAAAAATCTGCCTGTTGTCATATTTTACATATTCATGGGAGAAAAGTAAGAAATATCTTCATCCTGATTGGCTCTCAGTCTCCCCGCCTCTTGCTGGATTAGACATGGGCTTGAATCGGTACAAAAACATGTTTTTGTTTACCAGATGCGCACACACAGTGTACCTGCAAGACCAGAACAGCCATTCTGCCCATCCATCCAACATCTCAAATAACACACATCTAGCTTTCTCACTGAAGGCGTGTTAAACATGGAAACAACTTTTCTCTGTGCCATTCCCAATATCTCTTTCCCTGTCGCTCACACACACGCGTTTCTCAGGTATTTCACAGTTTTCCTTTGTCTGTGTTTGTGTCTCACAGCCTGACTCAGTCTGAAATCATTCTGGCTCTCCTCTTTCCAAAAGGAAAGTAAACAGTGTGAATAGGCCCAGTCCTCACTCTGTGTCAACATCCACCTTCACTGGAGCAAGTGGCTCTTTACTCAAGGGGCGCTTGATTAGTGCTGGTCACTTTAGATTAGCCAGTCTGGTGTTAACGTAAGCTCGTGTTCGTCTTGAGCTGTGAAGGTGCAGCCTTGACGGGAGATCAGCACGTAGCTTCTTTAGGTCCCGCGACTGATGTTTAAAACTTAAGGGGTGGAGTCTTGGCACTGACGGTAATAACAAGCCGCCTTAAATTGTGATTGGGATAGCAAACGTTTCCTTAAAATGTTAGATGGTTGGTACATTTCAAAAAAGATACTAAGTAGTGAGGTTCGAATAATCTCAATATTCGCTGAGTCGAATAATTTCAATACTGTCAAAAATTGGCCAGTTATCATGTCCATTCCTTTTGATCTGGACTGGCGGATTATATGGCGGTCAATGGATTATAAACTATTTCTGTTTAAAAATATTTTTAGTTAATTTGAGTTCTTTGTGTGTAAACTAAAGGGCTCATTTTAGTTGTGCGTAGGTCCTACAGGGTAGCCACGACGGCATAGCCGTGACGGCGCAGGTTCCGCATCAGTTTTCATTTATACTTTTGCGTCGTCGTCCGTGTCGACTTGCAACACGCGCAGACCGCTGGTAGGCAGTATCCACGTGTTTTTTACCACATTAGCAGCATGACCGTCAATGAAGAAGCAGCTTGGCAAGTTAACCCACAAACAAGGAAGGGAGGGGTTCTAGTGGACCAATCACAGCGCTTGCGGTCTGCGTAGAACTGACGCACTGTTAAAAGTTTTGCGAGGTGCACGTCAGGCTACGCAGAGCTACACACAGGCTACGGATAACCTACAGCGTAGAGCTTACGCTCGACTATAAATTGGGCTTAAGTATTCATCTGTCTTACTGGTCATGGATTTGGCATACGCTTTAATCCATTGCAATTTACAGGGCATTCAATCTACACATTGTCTTATCATAGTGTTCCCTGTGAAGCAAACCCATGACCTTTGCGTTGCTAACGCGCGTGTTCTACCAACTGCATTATGAACAGTTATCTAGGCTATATATTTGCATTATATCATGCATCAGTTCTCTAGATGTTGGTTTCGTATCAGCAATTTAGGGCCGAACAATATTAAAAATTCCAGGAAATTTTGCAAATGTGTGTATTGCAATATGGGTGTATTACAACGGTTTGGAATTACTGAGTGTTTATATTACTTTAAAGTTTGATGTAGTTGAAGTTTTACTGTTGGTTCATACCAGACGCGAGTTCAACAATTTGCGCGAGTAGATTACATACAAAGTCAATGCAAAGACGCGATCTGAAGCGTCCTTGCGTTGGGCGATGCGAATGACGCGATATGGACGGCGCGTTTGCCTCAGACGCTTCTTCGCCCAAGTTAAAAATATTAAATTTGAGTTAAATCCCGCAAGTAATCTAAAACGGGTAACCCTATGCCCGTGTTTGGTGTGTACGTAGCATGAATGTTACTGTCTTCGAAAAATTGTGAAACGTATATTGGTTATATAATTTTCGAATTTCAATTACAAACTTAAAGCATTATCATACGGCATATGAAATGTTGGGTTATTTAGAAAGTTATTGCATTTTCTTAACCATCGTGCAGCCCTACATCAAGTGAACCTGAACACGAGTTGCTTGAATATACAACAAACAGACAGTGCTTGTTTTAGTTTCACCTGTTGCTGGCCTGCATACATCTATAGCTAATGTCGTATTTTAAGGTGGGGAATTTATTTTATATTTGTATGAGCTCTCAATTTACCAGTGTCACTGTTTGAGGCGTCAACCCAGATGGCTTTTTATTAATAGTGTGGAGACTGACTCAGCTATGGGGTCCTGACTGTTGAAAGTTTTCTGTGGGAGTGTTTGGGGTTTGGCTGCCAGGAAAGGTTGGACGGGGTTATCGCTTAATACGACTGGAGGCGTTGAACTTGGTTGAAAGGTTGAACGTTTTGCACCAGCCCTGTTGAGGATGGTGTCCTTTTGCAAATGAGGCGGTTCAGAGAATCCAGGGTTGAGATCAGGTGGAGGTTTACCAGTGGGGGATCACGGGATGGTAGTTGGCAGCACAAGCTCATTCAGTTCTTAAAAATAATCCTGTAATGATTCCTAATGAACGATCCTTCCTGAAACTTTGACTTGGTAAGACGAGTATAACCCAACCTCAATGCCCTCACACTTCGTATGCAAACAATGTATTAGTTAGCGGTCCTTTCTCGAGTGGAATAAAGGAAACGACAGAAATGACAATACAAGGATGTACTTCCTTTCAGAGTTTTTTTACGAAATTATATAGAGTGAGGAATATCTTTTTATTGCATATTATTTGGTATGAAACACCGACTGCTTCCCAGTGCATGCTGGGAGATTTGTCCCATTGATTGTTTTTTATCAAGTAAACATTTTTTTTGTCTACTATACAGTCAGTAATGGTTTCATTTCTGTTTATCTAGTTCTCACTGGCCAAGTTTGAGATACGAAGTTGCCTCGCACCCTTAAAAACATACCTTGCTCGGAGGCCAACCATTGTTAAACACTGTAGACCTGATTTTAGCTGCACTCATCCCTCAGGGCTTTTGAACTGTATGAAAGCCTGAAGTCCTGTGGTATGGGGCATGACACCCATGTGACCTGCCATCTGCAGGCATGTTAGACAGCGGGTAAAATTTGACACACACACACATATATAACCTCTATGTTCTGTATGTCTACAATGTCCCGCTTTGCAAAGCAGCTTTAGACACACGGTCCAGTGATCTATGCTTTAGCAACACAACTGTGGTTTATACAAAGTTCAAGTTGTTACCAACACAGTTTATTTGCATGCTTAGGTTGAATGTGCGACCTTAAAGACACACTGACCTGCCTTTAAACACGCAGCTTTGTTCGATGCGTTGACTTTCCACTGAAACAGGAAGTTAGGGCGGGACATACTGCATGACTCCTCCCCCTTTAAACTAATAGCATTTAGTTTACATCGCAGCATGGAATCTGATAAGAAGCCGAAGTGTGAAATGATGTCATACAAATCATTGATCCAATTTGTTTGAAATGTAAAGACTTTTCAGAGTGTACTTGTATGTAGATCCAGGTTTTCTTATCCTCAAGGCTAACATATTTACACTAAAAGCCAAAAAAAGGTAGTTTTATAATGTTATAAACTTTAATAATGATTTTTTTCAGAGGATAAATGCTTTTTTCCTTTAATGCCTATCATGGTGTGTCCAACTTTGGCTCAGTAGCACATGCGTACCCATTACCCTAACAGGGAATAAGATAGGGGGTCAATACGGACTTCGAAGGGGGGGGGGGGTGTTCAGCTGTTCTCATGCACACACTACCATCCTCTTCCTGTGCCTTAGAGACAGGGAGTAGGCTGGTCTGTTGCCATGGTGACATCCTGATTGGCAGCTGGCAGCTGTGTTTGGTCAGCTGTGGGGATGCGGGTGATGGTTGGAGGGGGGGTGTCGTGGTCTATGCGTGGTTAATTGCAGTGCGTGATTGCTTCATCCACCACTTGATATATTTAACCGACAATAAAATCTACCCAGGCACCTGCGTGTCTACAGATGAGCGTTGGGTGTCATCCGTTTTATTTTATTAATATTCTTGCACGTTGGGGACAACGTTTGTTTGCGTGCTATGGCCAGATCAGCGTCGATCGAGAGAGGAGGAAAAAGAAAAAGGTAACAGGCAGGGAAAGGGAGGGCGAGAGCGGCATTGTGGGAAGGGTTGCTGATACAGCACAAGCTACCAGGTTTATTTATAGAGACCTCGCCGCCCAGCCCTTGGATACCGGCAGCCAATCAGGAGGAAGAGAGAGAGGGCGCCTCTGACCAATGAGAGCGGAGGAAGGGGGGTGTCACACTCAGGAAGTTCTCAATGTGTTCATTTCAGCATTTAAAGGCACAGTGTGACCTTTTTTTTTGGTGCTCAGCAGATCGCTTTCTTTAAACAGTCATCATATCTTTATGAAAATGAGTTTAGAGATGAATGAAAATTAATATGAAGGTTAACGACACTTTTAATGCAATTTCATTGTTTAAAGAATAAGAAAGGCATGATGTGCTTTGGCAGTATCAACCAGTTGCTAACAAGCATAAGGCATTTGGGAAGTAACTGAGCAGTCCAGTTGGAGATGTGGCGTGATTTTGGTTTCCAAGAACGCATATGCTGATAAAATCCATTGCTTCAATGCACTAAAAGTCGCTTTGGATAAAAGCATCTGGCAAATGCATAAATGTAACGTAATGTCTTGTAATAAGATGAGTCACATATCTAATGCTCTGTACATCCAAGCATCCCCCTGTCAGTAAGTTGATGGTGGGACTCCTCCTATGGGCATGTAACAGCAATGCTCGCCGTCACTCTCTGGAATTGATGGTGGTCAGATGTGTCGTTTTGCACTTTGTTTAAGCTACGGCCATTGATCGTGGGGCTATTTCAAGTTGTAATGTGTCACTGATAAATTTCACCCCTATTACTCCTCACCTGTCAGCCCTTGAAAGTGGCAATAAAAGCATTTGCTGTGGGATATCTCATCCATTTCATATCCTCCCCGTTTCACTTGTACATCCTCGCTTCCGCACTCAGCAATCTTACTTAATTACTGTATTCTTGGCACATGTTCACCCGTTCTCTTAATGTCTATTTCCTTTTTATGTTATGAATGGGAACGTTCTGGGTGGATTATTGGGGATGAAAATAAAATGGCATCTTGTAGTTTAAAATATCAGTTGGTACAGCATTAAATGCATGTAGTTTAGTGTCCCAATCTTTTTTATAAAAATTTTTTTTTTTTTGTACATTTTTTTGCACTATGTTGTAATGCAAAAAAGCTCTGAAGTGTTTACTTTACGCATTTTTGTAGTATTTGTTGCACATTGCATTTTTAAATAATTAGCATGTTATACTTTTATTACATTATTCACCATTGAAAATAATGGCAATACATATGGTGGGCTCCACCATGCATGTAAGGGTAAATCACTAGGTAGTAGTCTAGTGTGCACTCTGAATGCTACATATTCGTGGCCAATAAGTGGCAGCACAGGACCATGGATAGCTCTGCTTGTCTCAGTCACTCCCATTTCCCACTGAGATTTTAGTGTGCAAAGTCAAACACTGCTTTTCTTTGTTTTGCTTGTTTTACAGTGACCTACTGAACACTGATTTTCAGGCGTTTGCATATTAACAGCCCAGAGCTGTCTGCAAAATATGTGTTGTTCAAAAACTCAAAAAAGAGATTTATTCTGAATTATACCACGGGTCTGTTGAATGCTGTATTCTGATTGGCTGAGAAATGTTCCGTGGGTATGCATTAATTTCTAATAATCGCACACCTAACTTCTCAAATTAGGCACCAGAGCAATGTTTGTGGTAACCGTGGTATAAAAGGAATAATTGACTCCGGTCCTTTAATTATTTGAAAATAATGCACACCCGCGGTGTAACGGCACGACGCGACCGCATTGCACCTTGGGTGTGCATTATTTTCTTATAATTCAATGGCCCGTCGTCAATTATTCCTTACTTTCCAAACTATTGGGCCATTACATGAACGTCTCCAATCAAACACAATCCTTGACATGCTTATTTGTAAATTACGTTGAAGATCTTCCAATAAAAAGTTTTTTTTAATTCATTTTCATATTTCTACTTTTGTGCCACTGTTTTCTTAAGTTTGCGATTTATCTTCTCAAACCATCTCTCTCATTTCTCTCTAAAGGTGGAAGCAGCTCAGGATGCAAGCCCCCCTCCTCTACCCTCTGCCAGCCTGCCGCCTTGGGCTTCTCCCCCGCTGAGCCAACCATGTCGAGCCAGCACAGCCACCCCTCCTTTAGTAACATCCACTCCATGGCCGACCAGCAGCAGGTATTAGATAGACCCTCTCTAAATCGTACTAAATCGTACCATATAACAATTATAAAAGTAAATGGCATCTTGCAAAAAATTACAATCCAGGATAGATCAAAATATGTAGCTCAACTCGTACAGTATAGGTCTAAGGTCATGGATTCAATCAGAAAAAAGCTCCTAATATTTGTTATTTAGGTACAAATATGAATTTTTGAGGTGCTAATATAAACTCTTTAAATACAAAGGTATACCTTTTGAAAGGGTACCGTCCCAGCGACAGCTTCTGTACTCTTGGGAGAGTTTGGGGAATGCACATAGTAATAAAACACATTGCTTAAAAGCAGAGGCGGACACTACTTAAGTATTTTTACTTTCTACTTAAAAGTAAATTTTCAAGTATGCGTATTTTATCATGTTTTTCTTTGGAAACAAAACAATTTTTACTCCACAGCATTTCATAATTTCAAGTTTTTGGTTCATATTTAATATTTAAGTACATTAAACATCTAGTATTTTTTTACTTTTACTCAAGAAAAGTAAAAGTACACAATTTTTTGTAATTAGGTATTAAATCAATTTTAATATGCAATATAAAAGGAGTACACAGTATGATTCTATGCTTTAGAATGTAGTGAACATTTTTTTGTAAAGTAATTTTTTTCCCAAGATGAACACTCGGATAAAGCACGGATGCTTGGAAAATGTATCTAAAATACTCAAGTAGTGTCCACCTCTGCTTAAAAGCACTACAAGTTGTTTTGGATAAGTATGATAGTGTACATTTACTAGTTTACTTAGTTTGGTTTGCATTGTATGTCTATATTTACACCCAGTTTGTAAAAACAATCTTAAGTCTTTTTGTATGATTTACTGTTTTTACATAAAATCATTCTAGATGATGTAAAGAAAAGTTTGTGAAAATATAACCTTGACATCTTTAATACTGAGTAAGGTCATGTCAAAGATTGAAATTAAAATGAAATCAATGAGTAAACTTGAACTAAATCTCAAAATCAGATTGAGATTTTAACCTGGATTTTACAGACCGGGTCACATGTCTACAACTATAGACTGTGTATTTTCTAAAGTAAATGTATTTAAAACTAAGAAGTAACCAAGAAAATGAAGATTAGGCCTGTTTACCTTTTTGTCATTATTTTCTTCTAACCAATGTTGTGGCGTTTGTACAGGTGCTGTCAGATATGACCATCCTGCAGAGGAGGATTCCACCCAGTTTTCGAGATCCCGCCAGCGCCCCGCTACGAAAACTTTCTGTCGATCTCATCAAGACATACAAGCACATCAATGAGGTGAGCAGTTACAAATTAAGTGTAGTCGCACACTTTTATTGTGGTCCTTACAAATCCTAAAACCAAAATCTTAGCCAATCCAGAGACATTTATTTTCTCAGCATTACTTTAGAGCAACTGTTATTCTGAACATTAACTAACACTACTACATTACATGGGGTGGTTTCCCGAACAGGGATTAGTTTAAGCCAGGACTAGGCCTTAGTTTAATTAGGAAATATAACTAGTTTTAACAAACATGCTTTACTAAAAACATTACTGGTGTGCATTTTGAGGAAAAACAAAGGGCACTGATCTATATTAAGATATGTCAGTGCAAGTGGTTTTCAGTTTGGAAAGCTCTTATATTTATTTTAGTCTAGGACTAGTCTAATCCCTGTCCAGGAAACCGCCCCATAATGTTTAATCGGGCATTAATTAGAAATGACATAACATTAAAGAAACATCTAAATTTGTAAATAAACCTTTATCCATATTAAGAACACGTGCTTGGCTTTCCAGGTGTATTACACAAAGAAGAAAAGGCGAGCCCAGCAGGTTCCCCCTGAGGACTCCAGCACCAAAAAAGAGCGCAAGGTGTACAACGATGGCTACGACGACGACAACTATGATTACATTGTGAAAAACGGGGAGAAGTGGCTGGACCGCTACGAGATCGACTCGCTTATTGGAAAGGGCTCCTTCGGACAGGTAAGACCATATCAAGAAACGATAAAGTATAGTGCGGTAGATTAACCAGAGTAAAGATTTGCTATATTAAATGTGCTAAATCAATGTACAAAATATGATGCGTTTATTTACTTTTATGTTACACGAATCACAATACATTGTTACTACTTGGTGCCATTAGAGATATGATGTTTCTGCTTGTGTAGGTGGTGAAAGCTTATGACCACCACGAGCAGGAGTGGGTGGCCATCAAGATCATCAAGAACAAGAAAGCCTTCCTGAACCAGGCCCAGATCGAGCTGCGGCTTCTTGAGCTCATGAACAAACACGACACTGAGATGAAGTACTACATAGGTAAACTTTACATGCATTTAGTTGTACTGTGACTTGCAATGCAAGAATGCCAAGAAATGGGCATGGGAATCATCAGGACTTGAATTTTCCTTGTTTTGATTTTGAGTTGAAGTAATGTCTTGCAGTTCAGTGAGTCAAATGTTAATTCGGTAAGAGCTCTGACTGATTCATTAAGTGACCAATGAGATTTTCTGTGACTCATGTGCGAATCATTAAAAACTGATTCATAAGAGTCATTTGCTTGACAGCCTGACTACGTTGGTCGCTGTGTTTGTTAGTTGTTGCGTTCAACCTGCGTCAGCAACGCGACAAAGATAGACAATAAAAATGTCATTGTGCTTGTTTGAGAACCATAAATGAATCAGAAACCATAAAATGAATCTAGTTCCTGACTCCCATGACTCCATTGAGGAATACAATCACATATGCATGCTTAGTTTGCTGTTTAACTTGCATATGGTCCTAATATTTCTTTCTTTTTGTTTTGGTTTCCTTCAGTCCACTTAAAGAGGCACTTCATGTTTCGTAACCACCTGTGCCTGGTATTCGAGCTCCTCTCCTACAACCTGTACGACCTCCTGCGCAACACCAACTTCCGCGGCGTCTCGCTCAACCTGACGCGCAAGTTCGCTCAGCAGCTGTGCACGGCGTTGCTCTTCCTGGCCACGCCCGAGCTCAGCATCATCCACTGCGACCTCAAGCCCGAGAATATCCTCCTGTGCAACCCCAAGCGCAGTGCCATCAAGATTGTGGACTTTGGCAGTTCCTGTCAGCTAGGACAAAGGGTGAGACTACGTCTCAGGCCTATTGGCTTCCATATTTTTTACCGGCAGGCTGAGATGAGGTCGCACCCGGTAGTTAACTAGCGCAGATTTCTGAAAAATCGCATTCTTTATGGCACGGCCGATGTAAAACGAATAGAGGAGATGTTAGGGTGACCCTGAATCTGTTCGTAGTGGCTAGGTGCGATGTGCATTCATGGCACATCCTAGAGGACTTTCCCAGCTTGAGAATAGGTTCCCGGTGCTGGTGGTGGTGCTACACCCTCCTTAACTCGCAGCTTCTGCTGCCCCCTGGTGGAGATAAAGTAGAAGTCACTGTGAAAGCTTAGTTCACACTAAATTAACTTGATGATAGAAATTTGTGCATCCTGCATGTCTTTTATCTGATGCTTCTTCCTCCAGATTTACCAGTACATCCAGAGTCGGTTTTACCGTTCGCCCGAGGTGTTGCTGGGCATGCCCTATGACCTGGCTATAGACATGTGGTCCCTGGGCTGTATCCTGGTCGAGATGCACACAGGCGAGCCACTCTTCAGTGGCTCCAATGAGGTATAGCTCATATATCTGCAATATAACTAAATCGAGCGCGGTTGCTTTTCTGCCACTGCCACTAAAATAACAAATGCATTTCAAAATAATCTTGATCTGATCAAATTGTGCAAATGTCCCTCACTGATATTAACCGACATGCTGATTTTATTGCAAAGCAGACACATCAGTTGCACATTGTCAGATTGGGATCTCGCCCTGACACTCTACTGTATGTCTCTCTCTCTCTCAGGTGGACCAGATGAATAAAATAGTGGAGGTGCTAGGGGTCCCTCCTAACCATATGCTGGATCAGGCCCCTAAAGCACGCAAGTACTTCGACAAGCTGTCCGACGGCCTCTGGACCGTCAAGAAGAACAAGGATATTAAGAAGGTACTTTATCCTTCAGCCTCCGTGAGTAAAACTCTGCTTCTACTTAACCTTCACCCTCCTGCCAACGCCCCGCCCCACCCACACTTCATCCGACGTTCACCTTACCTCAAGGAGAGGGGAAGAGAGAAAGCAGGGTGGGGGCCAAAGAATGAGTTTTCAGAGCGATTTAAGTCCAAAGTATACTTGGGTTGTCCACAATCGCATCCATCTGTTGAATACTTTGAGGCTGGAGCGCTCAATTGGGCACAAAACGTTCAAAAAGTACACCTGGGTCTAAATATATCTTTACATTAATGCATTTGGCAAATGCTTTTATCCAAAGCAATTTACGGTGCTTTCAAGGATTTATCGGTTTATAGAAATCAAACCCATCACTTTGACGTTGTCAACTAATCTGTGCTAGACCGCAACCTCCTCCTCTCTCCGCCAGAACCTTAAGCATCTGCTCTTCTTCATCAACATCATTGTCCTTCATCATGATCATTCTCATAACCGTCCTCATTTATGATCTTGATCTTGATCAAAGACTACAATCTAGTTTTATTTTGGTATCCACATACTTCCAAGATGGTGGCACGGCAGTAGCTTGCAGAAGCCACTCCGGATCCAAAGTGCTGCTAATTGGTGGTATTTTCCAACGAAAATGGACATAAGAGCAAACACTGTTCTTGTTTATCATCAAGCTATTCAGTAATTTAGTATCTGAATGGACCGCGATCAAAACAATTGCAAACATGCAAGTGAAGGAGTTGCGCATCTGCAAGATGCACATGTGTATAAATAATTAATCAATCATTGTTTCAGTATTGTGAGGAACAATTCCAATATCATTATCAATATACTGTAGAGCTGTCGACACGATCGACTGTGTCGCCGCTGATAATTAGTCGACATCAATATTTTAATCGATTCCACTATTTTACCTTTTACCTTTTCTCGCGCTAAAATAACAACCGTTTGATCTACACCACTAGTAGACACAAACCTTATGTCAATCGCCATTTCCAACACTTCATCCAACAGTAGATGAAGTGGGGTCAAGTGCAATATCAAACGAGTTAGTTTGCAAAAGTTTTCAAAGGCCAAAGGTAGTACTTCAGATTAGCTGGTAATAAAAGGCTGGTTTGTAAACTAGGTAAGCTTTCGTTAGCATATCACAGCAATACCAGCTCAATGCATGAACATCTGAAGAGAAAACATACTGGGGCTATTCAGGATGATGAGCACTACGGCACGTACCTTACAGCATAGTTTCTTTTGTTGGTAAATTATTTGTTTAGAATAATCAATTAATCGATAAATTAGTCGATAGATCAGTTGATATAAAAATAGTCGTTAGTGTCAGCCCTAATATACGTAAGGAATAATTGACGACGGGCCATTGAATTATAAGAAAATAATGCACCAAGGTGCAATGCGGCACGACGCGAAGCGGGTGTGCATTATTTTCAAATAATTCAAAGGACCGGAGTCAATTATTTCTCTTATACCACGGTTACCACAAACATTGCTCTGGTGCCTATTTTTAAGACATTTGACAATTTAGGTGTGCGGTTATCAGAAATTAATGCATACCCACGGAACATTTCTCAGCCAATCAGAATACAGCATTCAACAGGCCCGTGGTATAATGTGTGATATCAGTACGGCACTACGTGTAAGGTACTTTTTGCTTGGTAAGGAGGTAAAGAGTAAACGTCTGGACTACTTCTGGTGCCTCCTAACAAGAAACCAATCTCAGGGGCTCTATCACACTTTTTGTACCTATTTGTGTGCCAAAAAGTTTGAATATAGGGGTTACACATTTTTTTAGATTTTAATTATTTTATTAGAGTGTATGGAAATACATTTTTAGTAGGGATGCACCGATATGGAAATTTTGGCCGATAACTCTTTAAATTTGGGGGGCGATAACCGATATCTATAGGCCAATAAACATTCATATTATTTTCACAATGAAAAACTCGCAGACCGCGGACATCTTGTCTTTGCGCTAGACTAGCATACTCTTCTTAAGCCCGCAACACATGTCATCTTCATACTATGTCACAGAAAGCACCAATCAAAACTCCACATGGCCAGCAATGAGCAAGTGAAGTGGTTCAACAAACCAAAATAATCCATCATTTATCGGCTTTCATTTATCTGCCTAATTTTGCTTTAAGACCGATAACCGATAATATTAAAAATAAGCAGTTATCGGCCGATAACGATATGTCGGCCCATATATCGTGCATCCCTAATTTTTTGTCATTTTTATAGTGTTTATGGAGCTGGATTGTACAGTACAGTAGTAGATTACAGTCCCTACTGTAAACACCAAAGCAGTGAGTATAGTCTGTTTTTAACGTGTACGTACGCTCAAAGTATAGTTTGACTTGTATGTGTACACAGACGTTCGACGCATGTGCATTGAGACAAAATGCAATGCATCTCGTGTGCTACATACTTCATTCCTTCTGTAGGGGCATGCGCGACCTATGCGAAAAATGTACGCAGGGTTTCAAAAATCCGGCGGTTGTGCATACATTTTGTGCGAACTCTTTTAATGAGGAAAATTGTGTCTCGTGCACTGTACACGGACAATCGCGTACGCGTAAAAAATGGACTATACTTAAGGACTCCTGTTCAAGTATCATTACTTTCACAAAAACACCTTCAGTCCTCATTCACCTCCATTCATACTGTAAATGATTATTTTTCTGTGAAAGTTAACATGAAATGAAAATTCCCCCTTAAATGTCTAACATATTATGTTCTTGGTTTTATTGTGCATTCATAAGTGCACATTATTCTCAAGAAGAAAATTTTTTGGCTTGTAATCTTTCATGAGATATTCAAGCATTGTTTTTTGCTACACTAAATTGCCCAGCCCACTTATCAAAATCCAGTTAATGGACAACTTAACCTGCATTGTTAAATATCCAGTTTCACAATAAAATAAGTTGAGAATCCCATTTCATGTTGACTTTAATAATAATATATAAGTAACACTTGTACATTTATAAATTTAATTAACCTCTTACAGTTTGGCAGGTGTAATGTTATGTTTTTAAACTCCTGACAAAAGCTTGATAACCCCTAGTCTAAGTATGATTATTGTATATTTGTACTAAATTGATGAGGCTAAATTTGTTTGTGTCTTATTCCATCCTCTCCTTTTTTGTTTCCTATTTGTCACACCAGGAATATAAACCACCTGCCACACGACGACTGCACGAGATCCTGGGGGTGGAGACGGGCGGTCCAGGGGGGAGACGGGCTGGAGAACAGGGCCACGCGCCCTGCGACTACCTGAAGTTTAAGGACCTGATCCTGCGCATGCTGGACTATGACCCTAAGACACGCATCACGCCCTTTTATGCGCTGCAGCACAACTTCTTCAAGAAGACGACGGACGAGGGCACCAACACCAGCAGCTCCACCTCCACCAGCCCTGCCATGGACCACAGCCACTCCACCTCCACCACGAGCTCGGTCTCCAGTTCTGGTAAGCATGTGACCATGTTTAGCTTTACAAGCTACGGAAAGTAACATTTTAAAAAGATTGGAATTTTTGTCATTGCTACTTAGGTGGATCCAGCGGTTCTTCCAATGACAACCGAAATTACCGGTACAGCAACCGGTACTACAACAGCGCAGTCACACACACGGACTATGAGATGCAGAGCCCACAGGTGAGGTTACTAACAAAAATTTCATGCATTCCATAAATTAAAGATGCTGTAATTACATAAATGTATTGAACAAAGCTGCGCATTTCATGTCACATCACCAGTGGGTCTCGCATGACATGTTCCCAGCTTCCTGCCGTATACGGGTTGCTAGGCTACAGTTTTTTCAGAGCCCTTTTCTTTCTCATTTTAGGCTCCATCTCAACAGCAGTTGCGCATCTGGCCCGGAGGTGACAGCAGCATGGGTCAGCTGTCCAACAGCAGCAGCGATTCATCTTACACCCAACTGATGTTGCACAAGCCGGCGGCCACGCAGCACTCGCGCCACTTCCTGGGCAACATCGGGGGCATGATGGAGCCACACCATCCCCACCCCATCTACGGCAGTCACCACAGCAACGGCAGACAGCTCCGGCAACAGCAGCAGCAGAACCAGCCGCAGGGCCAGACCTCGCAGGGCCAGCAGGGCCAGGCGCTGATGCCTGTCTCTTCCCCGCAGATGCAGGACAGCATCGAGCTCAGCCTCACCCACCACCACCATCTGGGTCAGTCTTCCATCATGCCACCCCCGTCGAGCTTGGACTCCAGTCAGTACGGCTCCTCCAACCTCCACTTGGGCCTCTCTGCCTTTCGGACTAGGACAGTCATGGCCCCCCAGCAGCCCCCCTCCGCTTCCCAGCCACAGGCCCCAGCCTCCCAGGACAGCATGGTCGCTGCCTCCGGTTTGGGATACATCCCTCCGTGCTACGCCGGCAGCAACAACAATAACAACCCGGCCCAGGGAAGCGTAGGAGTAGGGGGCATGCTTACTGGGGGGCCTCCGCCCAGAGGAGTCGGGGGAGCTGGGGGGCGGCCGGATTCAGAGGAATCCGCCATGATGGCAGTGTGCGGTAGTGGGAGTGGGAGCGGTCAGAGTGCAGCCAACTCTTGATAAATCTTGAACAAATTCCAAAAGCCATACGAAAATTTTAACGAAAACGTAACAGTGACAAAAAATGCCACACCTACACACACACACCACGCGCGCGACACGTAGTCGAACGTAAAACAAACACACGGCCACACCGCAGAGAAAAACTTGTGAAATATCAAACCGTTGATTTTGGTTTTTGGTTTCGTTTTGGTTTTGCATGGGGAGACGGTCAGGGAGGGCACGAATGGGATGATTTTAAAACTATTTTTATCCTTGTTTTCCTGTTAATTTGTTTTTCTTTAATGGAAGGAGAAGAGTGGCGGGCAAAGTGGTCAGAACAGAAGGTTTCAGAAAGTTGGTTTTTACCATTGTTATATTGTTATTTGATTTTATGTCAGGTTTGCAACGAGAGATTTTTGGTTTTTCTTTTCGTTTTTGTGAGAGGATTAAAAAATTGAATGTGTTTGTCAAGACGACAGCAGCATGAGAGAGTTCCCTTAATTTTGTTTTGCCGAAATTGTACATTTTTAATTTATTAAAAATCACTACATGCAGGAGAGAAACGAGAGAGGGCTAGAAGCGATCTAAATCGAGAGGTGGCTATTTGTTCTGGGTTTATTTATTCAAAATTTTATTTATACAGTTTTTTTTATTTCATTTTACTGTTTGAGGGACAAATGACATTTACGCATAGACGACTACAAGCAAACAAAACTAGGTTTTTCTTTTTTTTTAAATTTGTTGTTTGTTTGCTTTTTGATGATATATCTCACCCACCCGCATACGACACACACACACAGGCACGCAGACACATTTTTGTTACTTTTTTTAACGTTTCCAAACTCTATCTCGCTTGACACACTGGCTTATATATCTCAAACTATTAAACGAATCCTACGAATGAAATGACAGAAACTCTTTTTAGTCACCACACAGTGAGAAAAACCAACTAACACCTAGAGGAGGAGGCTGAACCGTGAGCCGCTTTCACAACGTAACTCGACTTCACTTAAAGGAGGAAACGTCTTGGAAAAACATCGCAACGTTTTGCCAGAAGGAAAACCAAAATGCTTCCCTGTTGTTCGTTTCGAAAATAGTCTGCCTTCTTCTATTCGTCATCTCACTCTAGACTCTCTCTGTCATCTCTCACTTTTTGGTTTTGTCTCTTTCTCTTGCTTTTCTAACCTTTTTTGTTTTGGACAGAAAACTATGAACGCGTTAACACATTTGTATTAACTCTGGATATGCTAAGCCAAATCTTGCTGTAGCTCTCTTTCTCTCGCTCTCTCTTCTTATTTTCTTTTTTAGCACACGTTTCTGTTTGAAGGATGAGTCCGGGGTGAGATTTAGCAGGAGGGTGGATTACTTTACTACGAAGGGACATTTTCATGCCCTCCTGACTGCGGCCCCTCCCACTCTGACTTCACATCCTGCCTCTCATTTTCTTTTCTCTCCTGTCTTTATTCCCCACCACAACCACCACCACCACCACCACCTTCCTCCTTCACAACACTCTGTGAGTGCTGTTTGCCATCAAGTCAAAAAAAGTGAACTACTCTCTCGGCTGCTATCTCCACTCTCAACCATGTTCGGATTGCTGCTAAAGAAAACAGACAGAGAAATAAATAAATGAATAAATAAATAAATAAATAAAAATGAAAACTTTTTAACCCTCCTGCTTCAGAAAAATGAAAAATAAACCACTGCATCTCATGTATTTATTACTATTTAACAAGGAAAAAAGAGAGAAAAAAAATGAATCTGTTTTCTGCTGTTTTTTGTTTGCTTTCTTTCTTGGTACAGGTTAAAGCTTGACATTTATATTATGTAACGGAAACATGGTATTAAACAAGTGCCTCGATTTATTGGTCAGCCACTGGACAGAATTGAACAGAAGAGGATTATAGGAGTTTGATCAAGGTTTATTATATGTATAGCTAAAATTCAAGCCTCATGCAACTGTGTAGAAATCCACTACAATTCAAAATTATGTGAAACCTTCGTATTGGAAGTAAGCTTCAGTATGACTGACCGATACCCATATATTTAATTAACTGATGACATCATCACCACCACCACCCATTGTAATCTGTGTACATAGCATTCATGCATCATCCAGTTAACGTTAAAGCAATGTTAGGGTGAAATGTCATTTTCAAGGTTAATTCTAATGACTGGGATTCGAACCTGCGACCTTTAAGGCGACAGGACCTGCAAACTACCTTACTCTGCTCAGATCAGTGATGATGACTGCTGTCCTTTATGTTCTTAATAACCAGTTAAAACTTGTAATTGGCCGCACTGGCTTGACTTTACTTTGTCATTTTTTTCAACATCATCCATCATGAGAACATAATGTCTGAAGTATTATGATATCATCAGTTTTGGTTTCTCTATTAAAGGGAGAGTTGCCTCTGTAGGTCCTCTAAGCTTGTTATGTTTAGAAGACGTTGGATATCAGTTTGTCGCACTCACAATGCACTGTCAGAAACGTGTCTGAGCACTGATAAACTTTGATAATGCAGATGTTTCCGAGCTGCTTATAACACAAATGCAGATCTTTGTGTCTATTAAATCATTATTTAAGAATAAAGGGAAATAAATAAATATATATATATAAAACTGGAGGGGTCTTGGGGGGGCAGTATTCAGAAAAACTTGTTGCTCTGTCACCTCTCAATAAATTTTGAAAACTCAACCAAAAAATACCAAGTGGAGGAGCATCTCACAGCATATTTTGATTACAAATAATCTATCAAACTGTATAAATATCAAACTGTAAGCAGAAGATGCAGGAGGATTTATCAAGGGGTTCAGATGTCACATAAGAATTGCCTGCCTACTTGTTATATATATAGAGCACATTTTATAGTTTGTACTATAATACAAACGTTAATATCGGTAAAGTATAAATTTCAGTTTTTTATAAATGAAAGAATTAGAAGCACTTTTATTATTTTGATTCGTATAATGATTCATTCAATATACTCAATTTTTTTAAGGTAAGTGGTTGCAATCAATTTATTTGTTACATTTAAACAAAAGTTTTTTGTTTTGTTTTTCTATTTTTTTTATATGTAGCTTAAATAAATTGATTGCGATCATTTACTTTTAAAAAAATGAGTAAATTGAATGAATCATTTTATCTGTGTGTGTATATATATATATATATCCTGCAAGGTTAACCTGCTTATAATGAAAATCATAAATTTGGACAATTATTTTCAATAATGGTAACAATGTAAATCTCTGTTTACTGTGGTTTAAATTTACCTGCCTCTAACTAGCAATTTAAGTTACAAACCACAAACATTTTGGGGACGTCTATATAAAAATCTTATAATTGTGTATGATTTCAATGCTAGAACCCAATAATAAATGTAATTGCTACGACAGGAAAGACAACAAAATAGACCTAACAGCGGCTGCGCGCACTCGGCAAGGCGCGTACTCGAGTGACGTGAAATTAGAATTCACGTCATCCATCAACAGGTGACGGTCGTACGCGTTTTGCGTCCCTTTACAAGGACAGCGTTTTCTGTTCCCTGCTTTTAAAGCGTTATGATGGGACGCACGAATTTTTTTTGTTTTCCGTTGTACCTTCTTGTATTATTTTTCATCCCCAAAACCGAGATGTTTGGAGGTCCACCAAAATATAGCAAGCTCGTATCCACGGAGCAGAAAGCCCTTCCCATGTCAGGAGGGATCGGGCCGTGGACAGGAGATAGTGAATTTAACAAACCCCCTCCGGTTATGCGTCCCTATCACGTTTTCCCCATGTTTGACCATGTCCCGGTTCCTCTCGTGGACATGGAGCTGTTCAGACCTGTAGCGGGGAGAAGACACCTGCCAAGTATTTTAAGTAGCCTTCTTATTCCTCAGGTAAATCCTCAGCGCATCCAGGTGTCTCCCGTGCGCAATACTCGTGGCGTGGAGGTTTGGTGTGGGTACAGTAAGGTTTCGGTACGGGTGAACAAGAGGCTGCTGGGTTTCAGAAGTTCACCTGGATCTTTTTACCTGGGTACTTGTTCTGCCTCGCGCTCCGACAACGGCTTCATCTATTTCCATTATGATCTTAATCAGTGCGACAGCTCTTTAACGGTAAGATGTTGGGGAACAAAAATAAACTAATACATTTATTTGCACTGCACATATACATCTATGAAATCTAGACTAAGTCTCAGATTTTAATTTTGAGGTTTGAGGATCAAAGCCAAGCATTTAACCATCAATTTTACGTAGATTTCAAGCTTTGACATGACAGTCAATATCAAGGTTATAATTTCACAAACCGTAAATCACACACAAAAATATGACGTTACCTGTTTTTTACAGGCAGGGTCACATTTGTTTACATTTTAACTAACAGGATTGAATTATGGACTTCAGGTTTGACCAGTAAAAGCAAGATAATATAAAAATATTGTTAATTAAATATATCTTGTTTTATATTTTTTTGATATTTCTGTTTGTAAATAAAATTATAAACTGACACAAAAAAATACTTATGTCAAAAGGGGACAAATCCAGCTGTTAGGGAAAATTAACCCAGAAAATGTTTATATTTGACCTAACAATGAGTTAAAACAACCCATACAATAGGTTAAAACACTGTACAAAATTGCAGTAGTTATGCAACTCTTTGCCAGTAACTTACTGTAGATTTAAATGTTATTTACTGGCAACAGTTTGTTCAAAGTTAAGTTAACATTAACAAATCTTTACAAAATAAAACTATAAAATAACAGCCTCATGCAAAGCATGATGAGTCATAAATCCTCATCAACCTTTTTCTGTTTTGGTTTCCAGAATACTTTGCATGAGGGGATTTTAAATGTTCATTTAAAGGAAAACACCACCGTTTTTCAATATTTTTGTATGTTCTTACCTCAACTTAGACAAATTAATACATGCATTTCTTTTTTTCAATGCGTGCACTTGGTCTTTGTGCGGCGCGTTGTGAATGTGTTGGCATTTAGCTTAGCTCATTTCATTCCTTAGGATCCAAACAGGGATGAATTTAGAAGCCACCAAACACTTTCATGTTTTCCCTGTTTAAAGACTGTTACATGAGTAAGTATGGTGGCACAAAACAAAATGTGGCGATGTTTTTTTAAAGCGGATAAAAATTAGAACTATATTGAATTATATTATTAGGCTAAATGCTGGCACATTCGCGATGCACTGTACAAAGATTAAGTGCACGCATTGAAAAGAGAAAAGCTGGTTTTCATTCGTCTAAGTTGAGGTAAGAACAAATATTGAAAAACGATGGTGTTCTCCTTTAACTTTGAGGAAACTGTTGCCAGTAAATAACATAAATTTAGATCTACAGTAAGTTACTGGCAAACAGCTGCCAATAATACTGTAATTTCTACAGAAATTAGAGTGGAAAATAACCCAGCATATATATAGATGGATGGTTTCAGCAGTAACAACATAAACAAGCGGCTTTCGTGGTCATCACGTAACTTCCGGTAAACTCCGCGAAGAATAAATAACAACAAAGTCTTTTTAAAGTAGTTTATTTATAAAGCAAGCAAAATAAACACGTAGATTACATAGGGACCGAAAACATTTGTTATTTTTGATGAGGTATTTGTTTAAGAGTTTAGTTTCAGCAGCTAGTCAGACCATTAAACAGAAACTGGAAGTAAAGTTCAGACCAACGCGTCACCGCACGTGCGCCCGATGAAACGGTCTATATATATATATATATATATATAAGAATTTTGCTATATTTAGATAAGCCACAATAGTGGCTTTAAAATGCATGTATTTCGTATTTATTTCAATACCACCACTGTTAGCCATCCAAAACCACTGTCATGTTGGCCACTAAAATGTTAACAAAATGACTTTGTGCACTTTTAATGTTTTTTCTTCTTAAAATGCACTTAGGACTGCAAAAAAACAGTTTATGCCCTTTTTTAGATGATGAATGGCCAGATCATGTATTCGAACACCATACAATATATTCCAGAGCCTCAAGGGACAGTAATCAGAGCTGTGCCACTTACATTAAACATCCAGTGCCTATACAACAGGTAAAACACAAATCCCGAGATAGTTTGGGACGTTTAAATATATAATGCATTACATTAACCTCTTTCTAATATTACAGATTTCATTATTCTTACAAAATGGGCTACCTGCCTGTGATAAGGGAACACATGTTTTACAAGAGTTTTGAAAGCAGTGTCAAGTTTACCATATCTGTGTGTAATGGTAAGCTTTTCTTCTCTGTATCTATCATTTCCGGTTTTGTTTGACCTCTCATATACTTTAAATGGTGACCATAGTCTGTGAAATTGTGTGTGAACTCTAGAACGCTGGGAAATACTCGGGGAAAATGAGAGTTTTATGCTTGGGGAGCCCATGTATTTTGAAGTCTCTGCCGCTCGTATATTTGAGGAAGAAAGGGTTTTCGTTGACTCCTGTTATGCTACATCTTCCAAAGACCCAAACTCTACACCAAAACACAGCGTTATTCACAATTACGGGTAAGTGATTTTGTGCATTCTGTGTTCAAATATAAAATGAACAAACAAATAGCAAACTGTACGATTTCAGGTGTATGGAGGACAGCAGAAGGGATGAAAGTCTGTCACGCTTTATCCAACGAGAGTCAAACTTCATAAGGTTTTCAGTTGATGCCTTTTTACTCCCCCAAGTTACTGGCACGGTATTGTTTTGATTCTTATGGAGTGTTTAGGGAGGCTGGGGCTAGTTGTCACACTTGTTGCTAGGGTTATATTTTATCAATCAGTTATTCCTGTCAATTGATTATTAGATTCGAACCGTGAACTTTTGACTGCAGATTGGCAATATTAAACATTTCCAATTGTTGATCTAAGAATAAAGAGAACTTAACTTAGTGGGGCATGTTGTCACACTGTATGGAGAAAGTGTGATTACAGCAGCCCCATGTGACAACTTCCCCTATGTTATAAGCCTTGCTCTAATGTCCATGTTTGCATGTGTGCTAACTACATTTCTTTTATTTTTTTTACAGCACTTTCACCTGCATTGCTTAGTGTCAGTTCACAATACAACTGCAAGTGTTTCAGCTAAGTCGTGTACCTATAACAGTATTACAGAAATGTGAGTATTGCTTTCATAGAGTCTGGTCTGGTACTGCAGAGGAGCTTGATTCAGTCTTTGTTGTCTTTTTGCCATAAGGTGGGAGGAACTGTATGCTGATGCATCTGTTTGTGCTTGTTGTGAAGCCACATGTGAAGTTAAAACTAAATGTAAGTAGAAATACACAGAATATACAGTATTGTTCAAAATAATAGCAGTACAATGTGACTAACCAGAATAATCAAGGCTCCCAGTATATTTTCCACTGCCACGTGGCAAACAAGCCACCAGCAGATTTTCAGAAAACAAACGAGACCCAGCATTCATGATATGCACGCTCTGCAATTGGGCAATTAGTTGAATTAGTTGAAAGGGGTGTGTTAAAAAAAAATAGCAGTGTGGCATTCAATCACTGAGGTCATCAATTTTGTGAAGAAACAGGTGTGAATCAGGTGGCCCCTATTTAAGGATGAAGCCAACACTTGTTGAACATGCATTTGAAAGCTGAGGAAAATGGGTCGTTCAAGACATTGTTCAGAAGAACAGCGTACTTTGATTAAAAAGTTGATTGGAGAGGGGAAAACCTATAAAGAGGTGCAAAAAATGATAGGCTGTTTAGCTAAAATGATCTCCAATGCCTTAAAATGGAGAGCAAAACCAGAGAGACGTGGAAGAAAACGGAAGACAACCATCAAAATGGATAGAAGAATAACCAGAATGGCAAAGGCTCAGCCAATGATCACCTCCAGGATGATCAAAGACAGTCTGGAGTTACCTGTAAGTACTGTGACAGTTAGAAGACGTCTGTGTGAAGCTAATCTATTTTCAAGAATCCCCCGCAAAGTCCCTCTGTTAAAAAAAAGGCATGTGCAGAAGAGGTTACAATTTGCCAAACAACACATCAACTGGCCTAAAGAGAAATGGAGGAACATTTTGTGGACTGATGAGAGTAAAATTGTTCTTTTTGGGTCCAAGGACCACAGGCAGTTTGTGAGATGACCCCCAAACTCTGAATTCAAGCCACAGTACACAGTGAAGACAGTGAAGCATGGAGGTGCAAGCATCATGATATGGGCATGTTTCTCCTACTATGGTGTTGGGCCTATTTATCGCATACCAGGATCATGGATCAGTTTGCATATGTTAAAATACTTGAAGAGGTCATGTTGCCCTATGCTGAAGAGGACATGCCCTTGAAATGGTTGTTTCAACAAGACAATGACCCAAAACACACTAGTAAACGGGCAAAGTCTTGGTTCCAAACCAACAAAATTAATGTTATGGAGTGGCCAGCCCAATCTCCAGACCTTAATCCAATAGAGAACTTGTGGGGTGATATCAAAAATGCTGTTTCTGAAGCAAAACCAAGAAATGTAAATGAATTGTGGAATGTTGTTAAAGAATCATGGAGTGGAATAACAGCTGAGAGGTGCCACAAGTTGGTTGACTCCATGCCACACAGATGTCAAGCAGTTTTAAAAAACTGTGGTCATACAACTAAATATTAGTTTAGTGATTCACAGGATTGCTAAATCCCAGAAAAAAAAATGTTTGTACAAAATAGTTTTGAGTTTGTACAGTCAAAGGTAGACACTGCTATTTTTTTGAACACACCCCTTTCAACTAATTGCCCAATTGCACAGCCTTAAGAGCGTGCATATCATGAATGCTGGGTCTTGTTTGTTTTCTGAGAATCTACTGAACCTACTGGTAAATTGTTTGCCACGTAGCAATAAAAAATATACTAAAAACCTTGATTATTCTGGTTAGTCACATTGTACTGCTATTATTTTGAACAATACTGTATGTGACCCTGCCGGTAAAAACCCAGCTAAAGTGATTTTTTGTTATTTATCACAGTATTTTCTTTATAAATAATCCTACAAAGAACCTAACCTTGAAATCTTTAATGTTGACTTGCACGTAAGAAATAGCATCAAAGCAATATGTTCTTGTTTACCAGCCTCTTTGCCCCATGTGAGACAATCTCTGATAACAAGCAAATCCTGGATTTTGAACAAGACTGAAGAATCACTTACCCAAACGGAGATGAGAGAATGGGTCGGTACACAGGATAGCACAAAGGACGTGAAGTTTAAGAGCGCACAAGGAATCAATGAAGAAGATGAGGATTACACAGAGGAGATTGTGACTGATCCTAAAGAACAAATGGAAACAAGAGAGAAAGACAAAGAAAAGCTTGTGAATCATGGAGAGATTGAAGTAATTGCTGGAACAAAGGCAGCTCTCGCAATTTCAGAGTTTCAATACAAAGTTGGTCGTTCTGGAAAAGTGGTGTTTTTGGGGGAACGTATGGAAAAGAGCACGGATGCAGGGAGTGTCAGGAGCACAATTGTAACTGACACTGTGAAAAAGCCTAATGTTCAGTTGTCAGATGAACCTTTGGAAGATGCAAATAATGACACAAAATCCAGCGAAAGTTTGCCAAAAGAAGAAAAGATTTCCAAAGATGAAATGCAATCTGATGATTTAGAGGAGACCACGCGTGTACAAAGTACAATACAGTCTCAAATGGTGATTGATGAAGATGTGTTTTTAAATGCCAAACAAGAACCAAAGGAGTGGAATGAAGATGCAGATTAACCCAAACTAATGTGAGAGAAACAGAGGTCTGAGGGCTCACTGGATCACTATTGAAAATGTTTCCAAGGTATTACTGTTGTCTTTATATTAGTTTCATTTATTCAAGTTTGTACTTTTAATGTTATTCATTATGTATTTGTTTTAGGACCCGTGACGGACTCTTCTTCGCAGTTGCGTCTGTGGGACAAGAAATCTTAGCATCTATTTAAAAGTTGTCATGTTTATGGATTGAGCCTAATTCACAAGCATAATGACATTCTGGAAATAAAATAAAAACGTTTTATGCTGTTGTTCGTGTTGATGTTTTTGCATTCCCTTATAGATGGAGAGTCTGTGAAAAATGAATGAATAAATCTTTATTGCAATTTAGGCATAGTGAATCTTTTGATTGTCACAATGAGATGTGCCATAAATAAGATCTTGGGTAAACACAAGCCCAAATTATTTTTTACATTTTATTCTTTGAAAAGAAAACACAGCAGTAATACCCCCACTACTACAGACGTTGTCAGGGACTTGAAACGTCATCATGCATGAGGATCCCCCCAAAAATGCCAAAATTCCCAGTAAAGATTCTTCCACAGAGTTTTTCCTTATTAGGGAACATGTTTTAAAATTTGTTTAATAAAGTTTGATAGAGCTGTCTGAAGTTTGGCGGTGATGACATTGAGGTCAAGAGATCGTAGTGTAGTTCGCTTGTAGGCCAAGGGTAGTAAATGCATTTGGACTTCAAAATTCATAAAAGTGGTGTGAATATTACCTTGGTGGACAAAATATGTCATAAACTTTTGTTAAACACAGAGCTTTTTTGTGATAAGTCTACAAGAATAAAACGAATAGGCTTTTTGGCAAGGGAACCAGTGTCCTGCTAACCTCTGGCCCTGGTTGGCATACAAAAATATGGCATCCCTGTTGACATGAACAGTAATGTTAAGATGCAAAAAATAACAATGGAGCAAAAATATTTAAGATATCAGTGTATATGTTTCCAGATTGTAATGTATCTTTGGGAAAGAGCTCAATGGCTCCGGTAAGACGTCAATTTGCGCATGCGCAAGACAGTTTTCAGACTCCAATTAGGTGTGACGTCCACGTCACTCATGTTTGTGTCTTCTATTGGCTGTTTCATGCAGGCAACAGGTGCATTAATTAACCATCTTGGTTTGTTGAAGCAAGTAAACAAAGCTGTCGTAGTTAGTCAGTAGCCTATATTGGTTAGCATACATATATCGTAGTTAGCCTATTTTACGCTGTGAAGAGATATGAAGCATAATTTACCATCAGTATTTATTTTTTTGGTCTTGGGTACATACGTGTATGCTTTACAGTCGCGCGTCGCCATTGCGCCACATTCTCTCAACGATTCGCCATCAACACGTTATGGAAATTATTTTCACGAAACCGACCTTAAGCGCCGCGATTCACCTTATTTACAACTTCCCATATTTCAGCATTCCAGAATTCCTCTTCTGGATAAAGAACAGTTTTCTCCCGCGCGCGGAGTGGGTCGCGAGCAACTTCCGGAGGACACGAGAAAAGTTCTCATCCCTGGGGACGCGCCGCCTGCAACGTCGCGACGCAACGGTCGATCGTATGGAATAAACGTCGCGTGTAACCTCAAGAAAATGATTGTTAAAGTAAACAAACAGATTTTAGGACCCAGCGGCTTTCAGGACAAATTAAAACTCGGCACGTGCGACATAAGCAAGTCTACGAAGAACTATTATTTATTTATTTATGATATGGATCAGTGTGGAAGCAAGAGAAAGGTGTGTGTAATTTATTATTATTAAGTGGTTTTGTTGTAAACATTTTGTTGTGCCATAATACTTTGTTTATCCAATACAGATGATAAATAACAGAGTTGCATACTCCAACATACTGCACTATTCTCCTGTGAGCGCCCAGGGGTCGATTCGTCGTGCCATGCCTTTCATCATTAAAATTGAATGTCACTTTAACAGGTACAATCTAGTTATGTGTCCGACATGTTAGTGCGTCAGAAGTAAAAAACATACGGGCCACATGATGCACATGAAAAGCGTATTATAAATATAAATGTTACTATAAGTGGCGGCCGGTAACATCTCCTCAGAGGTGCGTGAATTCAAAATATGTGTTCAAAGTGTCATGTGTGTTGCTCTTCATGTCAAAATGTGTGTTCGTAGTGTCATGTAACCCATGCACATCAAAATACGTGCCTGCTGCACACACATGACGGGCTAAGTAAATGTTTTTACGAGCTTGCGCCCCCGAAAAATAAGTCACCGGCCGCCACTGCTATAAATCCTGTTATATATCCTGTTTTGACTGTCAAGAAGTAGATAAGCTTTTTAATTGAGTACGTACTGTCACAGTCTGTGATTTCGGATGCAGGTTATGTGACTTTGATTGTACCAGGCAGGTGCTTGTTTTAAAAACATTCCACTAAAACGTGTCATGTTTTTCTCTTTGGGCTAATCAATGTTTTTATGTATTAAAATTCACATTTTAACTAACAGAAATCTCTTTCCAGGTATCATTACTCGTACAAAATTGGTTTCACACCTCAAGTAAATTTTCAGAACTACTTTAGACCCCTGAAAACGGTGGACAGTTTCGCACTCACTCCCCGTGATGGTAAATAATGTTTGTGTTGACCAGTAATGCTCATTGAATTTCAATCAGTGATGTTTTCCTATTCTTTGTTTCAGCACAATGGAGAAGGTTGTCACCCACCGAAGCTTATACCATTGGTCACCCCATGTACTTTCAGGCAGATGGACCTTCTCTTGCCGAGGATGAGAGACTGTTTGTGGATTCCTGCTATGCGACCGTTGACAGTTCTCATTTGTCCAAGCCACGTTTTACAGTCATTGAAAACCATGGGTAATATTTATGTCTATTTAGGGTTATGATTGTTTCCCCAATATAATTCGAACATCTGCTGTATGCATGCATCGTTGTCATTTTAGGTGCATGACTGATAGCAAGAGCAGCAGATGGTCAAGGTTCATACAGAGTAAGGAAAGGAATGTTGTGCAGTTTTCCTTGGATGCATTTCTATTTTATGGAATGTCGGGAAAGGTAAAATAACTCAAAATGACATGCTGACATTTTCATACAAATGCTTACTTGTATAAAGAGGGTTTATGCTTTTTAGCAAAGTTTAAATTATCTGAATAAAATCTGTGGAAGTTTCAGGGTTCCCACGGGTCATTGAAATCCTTGAAAGTTTGTGAATCTGGGGGTGGGAAAAATTCAAGGCGCTGGGAAGTTTTTTTTTTAATTTACATACATAGATACAGGTCATGGAAAGTGCTTGAATCTATTTAATGCAAGTTTTCTGGCAAAAAATCCATATTGTTTCCTGTGTAGTGTAGGATAATATCATAAAAATTTTAAACTTTTTAAGCACATGTTCTCTTTAACTGTTCGCTTTAAATGCTTATATCTTCTGTATGCGAATGTTGATTCATACCAAAATGATTTTTTGCATAGTTGTGTTTGACAAATGAAAACGTCTGTGGTTACGTATGTAACTCTTGTTACCTGAGGAGGGAACGAGACGCTGCGTCTCCCTTGCCATACTTCCTGCGTCCCTGCAACGCTGTCTTTGGCAATATTTCAGATAGCGATATACTTCCTGGCTCCTGTGTCACCTTGTCTTTGTTGTTAAGCCTCACCATTGGTTGAATTTGATATACACATTCAGACTCACTTACAACTGGAGGCGTCCCCAAAGTGTCACCGCAGTAACGCAGCGCAAGTTCCCTCGAAAGGGAACTGTAACAATTTATCTTAAAAAGTAACACGATGTAACCTTGCTCTTACTTGAAATGTGTCCCCACATTTAGTCCTTGAATTTGAGGGTATTGGACCTGGAAAGGTCCTTGAATTTGAAGTTAACTAAGTTGTGGGAACCCTGAAGTTTATTGTGCTCATTTGGTGTGGCTGTTTCCCTGTTTGTTTGTTTTCCAGCATCTGTACATGCATTGTAAAATATCTGTAGGAGGTGTAACTCCAACACCAAGTTCAAAGTTGTGCACCTACAACCAGGCAACAAAACGGTATATTGAGTTTTAATGTAATTTTTTATTACTTATAAAATTGAATTGGTACCAAGATTGACGTAAGATGAACTGAATTTCTTCTTTAGATGGGAAGAGTTGTACGGTTTTAATTCTGTGTGCTCGTGCTGTGACTCCAAGTGTACAGCATTTGAACGTCCTGGTAAGAATTTTCAAGATCCTACAAATGTTGATTTCAAGGTTAAGATAAGTTTTTATAAAGCACATTTTTTTAAAGAAACGGTTAATGTAATCCTGTAGCATAAACTGTTAGCATTGCAAACTACATGGGTTTGAATCCCAGGAAGCACACAGTGCATTCAAGATATACATTTTTAAGTCAGATTGTGTACATGCCTTAAGCTTTTTATGAATTTTCATATAAAAATGTCACATTGTGGTGATTTGTTAACCTGTTTTTTATTTATATGATTTAGATTTTTACCCTGTTTCCTATTAATTCTCATACAGCGACCAGCAAGGTGATCACCAGTGATGTCTGGACTATGGAGTCTGATTGGAAAATTATTGAAGAAGAGCCAACAACTGCAGTCAATTCAAGAGTGGAGGATGCACGTATGGTCCAAATAATGGCCACGTTGGCACCTGATTTTGGCCCGCATCATTATGTGCCTGGACTGGCTGTGGTGGAGAAAGCAGACGAGTATGTAGAGCTACGCAGAAGGTTTGAGGAGGTATTTGGATTGGACTGAACATGTAATCAGGTCAGGAATCACAACATTTTAGTCTTATTTTTAATCGCACTTGAAATGGTAATAAATCTGGACATGCCCTTTTGAAACATCCATGTTTTTCTTTTATGTAGCTTTTTATTTTAGGTAATGCAATAGGAGATACTATTTGCTTTTTTGATCTTTGACCTTTTTGACTCATGTTAAATGCTCTACCAATGTACTTGAGGACACTCCATCTAGTATATACATCTTCAGGTTTTTTGTATTTTTCACTTTGACACATGCTTTGTGTTGTATATTGCTGCAAATAAATTCTTCCATACGTTAATGCAAGGCATGATGGACCCAGAATGACAGCTTGGACAAAATCTGTTCCCATTATCTTTGTTGCATCAAGAATTGCCACTCAGTTCTGATAAAAGTACTTGCTGTGCTTACTTTATAGGACGGGAAACCTGCATGCTATTCAATGACCAGAATGACTGTTTGTACATCCTAAAAAACAAGGAAATGGTCTGTAAACTACAGTTAAAGGGACACTCCACTTTTTTTGAAAAATACTCATTTTTCAGCTCCCCTAAATTCAGACATTTGCTGTTTACCGTTTTGGAATCCATTCAGCTGATCTCCGGGTCTGGCAGCACCACCTCCAGCACAGCTCAACACAACCCACCGAATCTGATTAGACCATCCGCATTGCGCAAAAAAAACCCACAAAGAGTTTCAATATTTTTCCTATTTAAAGCTTGACTCTTCTGTAGTTACATCGTGTATTAAGACCGACAGAAAATTAAAAGTTGTGATTTTTCTAGACTGATATAGCTAGGAACTATACTCTCATTCTGGGGTAAAAATCAAGGACTTTGGTGCTGTAAAATGGCTGCAGGGGGTGCAATGATATTACGCAGCAGCTAGGGGTGGCACAGTTCATGAAAAAAATCAGAACCGTTCGGTTCGCTTGTCTCGGTTCGGAGCGCGTGTGTGCCGTACGGTTCAACGGTTCATGGCATGCGCAATGTAGCCTCATGCCCTGTATGTGACCCCAGATAGCGTGTTTCCCTTTCGCGAATAGCGCGAAAGAAGAGGTGACTGCTGTGGAGAGTGAGTGCTGCCGGTCATGTTATGTGTAGAAATGGCAAGAGGGAGAGAAATGGAAGTCTGCCCGGAGTTGGAGGATGCCCCAGTGTCGTATAAGTTTGGTGTGTGGAAACATTTTTTATTTTATGTTACCTATGATGACAGCGGAAATAAAACAATAGATACAACCACACGCGACAGCCTTCTCTTCGACCATTTATCTAATCTGAGGTAATGAACACTGTTTTACGTCTTTTCGTATTCAGCGCTATTTTTAGCCTTTCGTTGATAAAACGAAAGCGGCTGATTTCCGCGTAGTTTCATTTTGCTAGCGAGTGAAAGTTGCGCGATCTTATTTCATAAACTGCCCCTTAAAGTAATCAGGACAGAAATGGTCAAAAGTGGACAAAAGAGACGGATTTAAATATTACAGGTGTAAACGTTATGTTTCTCTCTCGTTCACATATTCTCTCTGCAGTATTAGCCTCTCAGTGATAAATCTTAGAGCTACAATGAGGTTGGCATTTTGATAAAGGCAAGTTATCTCTTTGTGTGCTAAAAATGCACACAAAGTTCATGAAGATGGCAATACACATTCTCTTTTTTGCCAAATAAATGAAAAGCATGTTGAAATCATCAATGTCTTCCCTCTCACTGTGTCAAAATCTCGCCTGGCTTTCCTCAGGGATGTTCCCAATAATGTGCTTAAAGTCAAATTCAGTTTGTGCATGATTACATGATATAACTTTTTTTAATACTGTATCCTAAATTATGGATAATAAATACATTAATAAGATAATACATTTCTGGAGTGTTAAAAAAATAACAACAAGAACCGTACTGAACCGAGAACCGTGACCATAGAACCGTGATACGAACCGAACCGAGGGTTTTGTGAACCGTGCCACCCCTAGCAGCAGCCGAAAATAATCCCCTTAGTAACTTTCAATAGCAGAGGACTATTTTTGGGCACTGCGTAATATCATTGCGCCTGCTGCAGCCATGGTACAGCAGCAAAGTCCTTAATTATTACCCCAGAATGAGAGTATAGTTCCTAGCCATATCTGTCCAGAAATCGCAACTTTTAATTTGATGTCTGTCTTAGTACACAAACTACAGAAAAGTCAAGTTTTAAATAGGAAACATATCGAAATTCTTTTAGCATGAAGCTAATGGTCTAATCGGATTCAATGGATTATGCTAAGCTATGCTAAAAGTGGTACCGCCAGACCAGGAGATCAGCTGAATGGATTCCAAAAAGGTAAAAATCAAATTTTTTACTCAAGGGGAGCTGGAAAATTAGCACATTTTCAAAAAAATATTTTCCCTACGATGCTTTTATGATTGCATCTTAAATTGTTAGTTTTTGGTGTTTTTTTTAAAAACCTATTTGCTTATAGAACATTCTGAGCCAAAATAACAACCAGTAGTCATGTATGCCAAGGTAACGTACATTTTCGAATTTGGTGCCTATTTGACCAGGAAAAGGGGTGTTTGTATTCTCACCCCCTCAACAAAGATATTCGACTTCCTGCTTTCAATGATGCAAAATGATGATTTTTACATCATTGAAAGAAGGAAGTGCAACATTGAAATCTGTATTTCTCCTGTCTCAGCGGCAACTGAGGAAATGACACACAACCATTCAAAAACATGACTGGGTTCTAACTATACAAAGCTTAATTTAAAGGGACACCTCACCCATTTGAAGGACGAACCCAACCTGTTAGGTTATAATTTAACCTATACTGTGTTAGGGCTGTCACAATGATTATATAATCGTCTCATCGCGATTGTTTGACCGCATTGTGATGATTTCAGATCACCGCAATGATTGCACATCTCTCTAAAAAACACAAGGGGGAGCTGCAGCGCCTGTATAAACGAGACAGTATTAGATTACTTTTAAATATGTGTTATGTGTATTCATGCTTACTGCCAGGTAAACCTTGCAAAAGATTTAATTTAAATAATCACAATATTACGTGAAATAATGTAATAAACAAAGAAAAAATTTTATCGTCATAATCGCCAAAGCCCTAAAACAGGCAATTAATCGCCATAACGTCACAATTTATTAGGCAATTAACCGTCAGCCAAATTTCATAATCGTGACAGCCCTATACTGGGTTGTTTTAATACAAGTTTGGTTCAAATATTATGTTCTTGGTTCATTTAAACCCAACGCCTGGGTTCGTTTCCTTTTGACCCAATGTTGGGGTGCAAAAAAACTGGATCTTTTTGAGTGCTGTTTTTGTGATGTTATGAAGAGATGGTAATGTAGTTTTCATATAAGAGGACAACAATAAGTGAGCTACATATTTTTTATTGGTTAAAAATATCACGTTACACTTATGGGAGTGATGTTATTTGATTAAAAAAAACCTGTACAAAAAAGTTGCTTACAAAAGTCATATTACATGAAGACATTAGAGATGAATATGCTGGCTTTTTGGGAATGTCTCTTCAAATCCCTATACGTAACATGCAAGACATATTTACAATTTAGCCCTGAAGTACAGCCATATTAATTAATATGCATATATACTGTACAATAATGTGACTAGATGGAGAACTTGATGCTTGTGAATGCTACAAGACGTTTTAAACCTTATGACTAGATCTCATGTCGGATGATTCACCTAAAAGTTGTAGTTTTATGAAATCGCCACCAAACACTTTCCGTTTTATGCTTGATTCTCTTCGACAAGCTTATAAAACCCAGGGGCAGTACGAATGCCATGAGTTAAGGCTTTGCGATCGTTCAGGGCTTCTGTTCAGTAATACGAGTTCAAATGAGAATGTGTGCTGGGATGTCGTGGCATGGGTGAGCTGGGATACACCACGCCTGTCGCGGAATTCCAATAAGTGGCAGGAGGCGTGAAAAAATTAGCAGAAGAAACTGGCATAGGGGTTGAATGAGTGCCCATAAAGTTCATTTTGGGCTGGTGACTGTGGTAGCTCTGCATGTAGGGGACTTCGGTCTGGTATTTCAGCACGCCACCGTCTGGCGGGTGGTTTTGGTGGGCTTGGGAAATGCCTTGGAAATCGAATTTGTACGCGTAGCGCTTGCCGTGCACTTTGGTCATGATGTTCTTGTCGTAGTAGTAGCGAAGGGCACGACTGAGCTTGTCGTAGTTCATGTTAGGCTTGCTTTTTCTCTCCCCCCAGCGCTTGGCCACCTCATCCGGGTCGGTCATCTTGAATTCACCGTTGGTTCCTTCCCATGTAATGATGGTGGAGTTATTACTGTCAGACAGAAGCTCCAGCAAGAACTGCCACAGCTGGATCTGACCAGAGCCTGGGGAAAGCGAATAAAAAGTTTTAGAGGCTTTAAAATGAGGAACAGATACTGTTATGTAATTGACTGTTGTGCATGAAACGTCTCTAGTTATTTGTCCAAATGTGACCTTTTTAATGTATGTTCAAAGAAACAGAATGTGGGTCGGTCAGACACCTACCCACAGTCCTTTCAGTGCTGGTGACGGGCTGGTTGTTACAATTTTGTTTGGACGATCGGACCTTGGTGTGGAACGGTTTTGTTTCTGTGTGGAAAAGGTCGGGCAAACAGTCACGGCCTTGGGCCTTAATATTTTTGGACACTTTTGACTGAGCTAAAATCAGTAATACACCAAAGAAGTGCACTGCGCTCAAACTTTTGAACATTTTATACACGCTTTAAAAAGGCCACATTTGTTGAACATTTGACACTGCATTTTACAACATTTTTCACAACATTTTTACTACACTCATTTTACAATGTTAAAAACTTACCTGGATTTGCAAGGCGGCTGCTGATGGGACCTAATGCTTGGTAGGGATCTACAAAAATATAAAAAATATTGATTAGATGTTTCGTGATGGCTAAAGACGCTTTAAGTACTGAATTAAAAAATGAACATTAACCTGGAGGAGGTCGTGGTGGAGGCTCTGTAATTCTGGTATTGTGCTGATGTTCAACTGGAGAACCAGTAATAAAAAAAAGTTAAGTGTGTATAAATGTAAGGTTTTTATTACATGCACATTTGTACATTGTTAGAAAAGAATTGTCAAAATATGTACCCCAGCTGTCACTGGTGCTGTACTCTTTAAAAAAAGGCCCTAATATGTACCATTAGGTACAGGTATATGTATTCATGTGGTATTAATATGTACAGTGGTGTTCAATAATCAGTTATAAGTGAATAAAGTGCAAAAATGTATTGAAAACATTCCACATTCAATTCCAAATTAAAGCATTAAAGGGGCCATGGCATGAAAATCTGACTCTTTCAATGTTTAAGTGCTATGATTGGGTCCCCAGTGCTTCTATCAACCTAGAAAATGTGAAAAAGATCAACCCAGTAACTTAGTTTTGGTAAACCATTCTCTACAAGCACATGAAAAATAGGTTGTTGAAATTTGGCTCTCCTTATGATGTTATAAGGAGCTTTTATTATAATAATACCACCCCTTAATCTGCACTATCCAACCACAGCACTGTCATTTAGTTCAGAGAAAAGCACAATTGAGTTTTAATTGCAACAAACCACCATCATTGTGATCAGTGTTTGAATTTCATCAGCTCATTTGCATTTTAAAGGACACACCCAAACGGCACATTTTTGCACACACCTACAAAGTGGCAATTTTAACATGCTATAATAAATTATTTATATGGTATTTTGAGCTAAAACTTCACATATGTACTCTGGGGGCACCAAAGATTTGACATCTTAATAAAATGTCTTGTGCCATGGCCCCTTTAACAAAAAATATCAAGTCTGTCTTGTTTTTTTAAAGGGAAGCAAAAAAAGAATATTAAGCTTTTCAAAAAATTTACGGCGATTTTTCTCTGTAGACACTGAAAGCTAAAGAAATTTCTTAAGATTTAACTTCCCTTTAAACTATTGAATAACTAATAGTTAATTGCATTTCCATTGTTGTTGATAACTGCTGCTGCATTTAATAAATTGAGTCTGGCAGCTAGAAACGGGTATTTCATCCCACACTCTAAAAAAACAAACGGTGCTATATAGCACCAAAACTGTTGATTTGAATCGTAACCATAGAAGAACCGTTTTTAGTGCCATATAGCACCGGTGAAGCACCTGTGTAGAACCATATAAGTGCCATATAGCACCACTACACTGTTAACCCAGAAATTGTCTTTACTCAAACAATCAAGGAAAAATCATTAATATTTTCTGTTTTGAAGCCAAAGCTTAAAAATTTTAGTTGATTTAACTGTTAACCTTACTATATCTATTAAACTAAATCATTCAAGTAAAATGAACTTAAAATTATTAGTTCATGTTGTAGGGAATACCCATAATCCTTTGCGCCTGACTATTTAGATTATTTTTTGCTTTTTCACAAATTAAAAACTGATAAGAACTTTCTCTATTCAAATATTTGTTAATAAAATGTCATATAGGTTTAAGCTTTTATATTATTGATGTTGTTTTGTTGTAAATGATAATTTTGTAAAGTCAGCGTTCAGGTGATCAGTGTTTCCGTACATGAACCCTGTTCAAAACATTTTATTGTATTTCTCTCCACAGTACAATGTATGTCAAAAACACAGTTTGTGTGTGTTTCTGTGGAGTATCACGTTTATTCAATGATTGACTTACAGCCAGGCATGAATTTTGTGTTATAATACCATTTATAACACCAAAAGTAATATAAAGTGATAAAACTAAAGTTATATGCAACAGATTTCCTCACACATTTCTAGTAATGTCATCTAATCTGGGTTAAGAGTGCATTGGAAGAAATTAAAACATTAAGTACATTAAACTTAAAATTAATTGTTATTTCAACCAGGCAAAATCAACTTTTTTAGGGCAACGAGTTTCCATAAATTTTTTAGGTTCAATCAACCTGTATGGGCTTACAGTGTATAGCACCACATTTGGTTCTACATAGCACTATATGGTTCTACACAGGTGCTTCACTGGTGCTATATGGCCAAAAAACGGTTCTTCTATGATTACGAGCAAAGAACCACTTTTGGTGCTATATAGCACCGTTTGTTTTTAGAGTGCAGGATCCACAGTTCCTGTCAAGTTTTGCTTCAGAAACTGCATTTTTAAAGTCGCCCCACAAGTTTTCAATGGGGTAGAGATCATGGGATTGAGCTGGCCACTCTATAGACGGTTTCAGCCGTAACAACATAAACAAGCGGCTTTCATGATCAACACGTAACTTCCAATAAACTCCGCTAAGAATAAATAACAACCAAGTTCTTTAAGCGTAGTTTATTTATATAACAAGCAAAATAAACAACACGTTGTTATTTTCAACAAGGGATTTGTTTAAGAGTTCAGTTTAGCAACTAGTCACACCATTAAACAAAGTAAAGTTCGGACCAGACACGTATCGTCATCGCACGTGCGTCCGATGAAACCACCTATAACCTCAATCTTTTTTTGTCTAGAACCAAGATTTTGCCCTCTTGCTTGTGTGTTTGGGGTTGTTGTCTTGTTGAAACACCCATTATAGGGGCATTTCCTCTTCTGCAAAGGGCAACATAATCCCTTTAAGGATTCTAATGTATTCAAACGGATCCATGTTTCCTGTATGTAATAAATAGGCCCAACACAGTAGTATAAAAAACATCCATACCATGATCTTGACGGTGTACTGTGGCTACATATACTAACTATTTTTCTCTCATCAGGCCACAAAATGTTATGCCATTTTTCTTTGTGCCAATTGATGTGATTCAGCATTCATGCCTTTATTTCAACATTGGTGCTTAACTGGGGCTTCTTGCAAGCAGCCTTGCTTCAATCTGATGTCTTTTGACTGTCACAGTACTTACAGATCATTTTAAATTATCTTTGATCCTTCTAGAGGTGATAAAAGGCTAAATCTTTGCCACCCTGACTCTCTGTTTCAACAGTATTGGCTTGTTATCTTCCATGTGCTTTGGGCTTTTGTTACCATTTTAAAGCATTTGAGGTCATTTTAGTTGAGCTTCCTAAACTTTGCTGCATTTCTTTACTGTATTTGTTTTCCCAACTCAAATCAACGTTTTTAATTCCTCCGAGCAATGTTTGGAATGGCCCATTTTAATATACATGTTGTTGAATTTCTTTTATAACAATGGGTGAAACATTTGCTATAACTCCGAACAAATGGTGTTGATATCATACTCAATGGGTCTATTGTTTTTCTACGTTACTACATCTGCAAGTAAATAATTTCCAAGGCAAAAATATTACTATAATGGTTTATGAAGTTACTGATGTTGCACTGCTATTTTTTAGCACCACTGTACTTCTAAGGTATTAATATGAACACTTTGAGTAAAAAGTTGTACTTTTTGAAAGAGTACAGCCCCAGAGACAGCCGAGGTCTATATTTTGACCATACACCACTCTTCAAAAGTTTAGGGTTACATCTTTTGAAAGAATTGAGTTCCCATCAACCATTTCTTTAATTATTTGGTCCAAATTCAAAACATTTTTAATACCATTTAAGTTTTCTAAAAGAGAAAACTTTTGTATACAGTCAAATTTTAATGAAAAAAATGTTTGAGTCATGTGACCCTAAACTTTATGTATGTGAAGTATAACTGTGTGACGCTATGCTTTGTAGAGTATCTTTACCTTTTGCAACAGCTGGCAATGCATTTGAAGACCAACTGTTCCTTCTGCTGATCTCCTCAAAGCTGTTTTCTGTACCAAGGGAGAGTCAGATAAGAATGGTTAACGAAGGGAGATTTTACAGGAAAGGATGCTTTAAAGAGTAGAGAGAAGGCCGTCGAAAAAGGAAGGAAGCCTTGCATTAAAGATCCCCAAGGAGAAACACGGGGCAGAACAAAGCCAAGACCTAAACACTAAGAAGCCCTGAAGATGGCACACAATTCCTTGGGGTAAATGTCCTTTTGTTTTAACCGATTTAACTGCCACAGAATAGTCGATTGTGTCCTAACCTGAGATCTACACCCCTTGCTTCCTGTCCTGATGCAGCTGTTTCCTGTCTGAAAGTGCAACAATTCAAAAACCTTGCAACGCTTGAGCACTGTGCATTAAACAAACACAAGAGTCCTTACTAGCAACTCTTAACAACAGGCCATGTAATATTTAATGCATAGTAACTTATTAATATTAATTAATATTTGATGAGAGAGCTTAAAATGTTTAACTTAGAAATCTGAATTGAATTGTGGATCTTGTTTAGATGTAGTGAGCCACAAAAGAAAGTGCTCTGATTTTACCACAGTTATGCGGTCCACAGTTAAATGGTGGCTAACCATGTTAAAATCACTGTAATGTGCATTTCATAATTTATTGCGTTTTTATTTTCTTATTAACTCATAACAGCTTGTTGATTGGTCAAAACTTTGTGCTATGTTCATGATATAGCACCGCTATTTGCACTACTGCCCTATAAAGGCAAAAGGCAGTAACTTTGTTTTTGGTCGAAAATGAGTTATTGATATTTTTGGGACATTTAAGACACTAAAAAGTCTTAGCTTAAAGTCATTGTTCTCAGTTCTAAGCTGTAGCGAGTTAAGGTCTTTTTCCTTTGTAGGGCAGACTAGCTCTGCCCACCAATGTGTTGTGTTGGACCACTAACATTTAAAAAAGAAGCACGGAAATCAACAGTCAAACGTATGACTTGAGGGACAGGCTTTTGTTGCGATGTGGTTGGTTAAAATCTGCATATTGTTGTTGACCTTGCTCTTCTCACTCTTCCTATCACATATCGCATCTAAAAAGCATTTATTTTTAATTCAAATGAATGAAATAAAAGTGTTCATTAATAATAAATTAATTTATTGTGTAAGGTTAGGGGTCAATTTAAGGTATGGCTTTTATTTATGCAAGCATCTATTTAATACCGTATTTTCCGGACTATACAGTAAGTTGCACTTTTTCATAGTTTGGTCCTGCGACTTCTAGTCAGGTGCGACTTATATGAAAATAATTTTGACATATGAACAACCAAGAGACACCATTACCGTCTACAGCCGCGAGAGTCTGCTCTTTGCTGCTCCTGTATTTATGTAATTCAATGGATTCAGTGATGTGGAATGACTTCGGGACCTTTTTGAACTTGATTTGGCTTGTCGTGTTAATTTTAGCCTAGTCAGCCTCCCAGGAATGTTCAATATGCTATTATGTTCAGTAAATAAATGGTAATGTTACGTTAACATGTTCAGACACCTATTCAGCCTGTTGTTTTGTGTGCCACAGTTTATTGAATAACTTGCCTTTCCAGATTAAATGTATGTTCTAGGGCTTGGATTTAGTGAAATCATTTTCTAAATAAATGTGACGTATTGTCCAGAGCGTCTTAAATATGTTTTTCCCTCTTCAAAACTCATTTTTGACTGATGCGACTTAAGCTGCATTCAGACTAGCAGCTACTAGTAGTAGCAGAGCGACTAAATCTCATTGATTTCAATTGAAGCTTGGAGACTTCCGGTGACACAAGTGATAGTGACCGTTGGTGACTGGATGGAGTGCGACAAATTTGAGAAATGTAGAACTTTATGCAAATTATTAGTGACTTTCAGGAGCGACTACCAATGAGAACGAAGCAATGGTGTTAACGTCATCCGTCTCTTGTCAGTTATTGGAGTGGACGGTACTCATTTGTTTATGACAACCAGATATAGAAATGCCTTTTTTGAAAGAGACAAGCTACACACAGCGACAAAGTCGCTTATAATGTGAATGTACCTTTATACTCTATGGGGCAGTTTCCCGGACAGGAATTAGACTAGTCCTAGACTAAAATAGTGTCCAAACTACAAACACTTCTTGTACTGAAATATCTTAAAATACATCAGTGCCCTTTATTTTGCCTCAAAATGCACACAAGTGATGTTTTTAGTAAGGCATGTTTGTTAAAACTAGTTATATTTCCTAATTAAACTAAGGCCTAGTCCTGGTTTAAGCTAATCCCTGTCCGGGAAACCACCCCTGAGTGACTTATAGTCCGGAAAATATGGTAATTTACATAAATATAATACTAATTTGCACTGTTGGATCCTGTTATTCTTTATAAAAAAAACTGATGTCCAAATAGTGGCCGACTTCTAACCGGATGTGATCATCCCTATGCCCTATTTCCTTCGAAATTCAACTTTATTTATATAGCACCACTAGGAACAATTAATCTTGACCACGGTGGTGTATAATTAGTGTAAATTCAATCACAATGAATAATATAAAATACATCATAAACAATTAGGGACACATAGAAAAAGAGTCACAGTTAAAAGCCAAGGCAAAAACATTTAGCTTTAAAATCCTGTAATGGATTAAAGCTCTTGATGTGTAAACTGGAGGGAGTTGCGCGATTGTGTCTAATAGTCAGAGGTGTATAGTACTTAAGTATTTTTACTTTCTACATAAAAGTAAATGAAGTATTTGTATTTTATTAGTGTTTCAAGAAAGTAAAAGTGCACAATATTTATGTAATTGGGTATTAAATCAATTTTAATATGCAATATTAAAGGAATACACAGTATGATTCTATGCTTTAGAATGTAGTAAAAAAAAATTAATAAAGTAAATTTTTTTCCCAAAACAAACACTCTGATAAAGCACAGATGCTTAGAAAAAGTAACTAAAATACTTTACTATACACCTCTGCTCATAGTATGGCCGTTAAAGATACACTTGACGATTTATGGCTATGAAAACAATGTCATTTTCTCTATTTAAAGTGACTGTTGATGCAGCATCCCCTTCCGGAAGTGCCCTTAAAAAAAAGCCATTTGGAATTCACCCGGTGTCTGCCGATATAAATAGCATCTTATTTTATTTATTAAACAAAACTTGTTTTTACCAACTGTAAATAGCATATCGCTAAGAAAATGCTGATATTGTCTCTTACACTTTACTGTGTAAATAGAAAATATTTCTATATTTTTACTTGATGTGAATACCATAGCACATATATAGCAATTTATGTAAATGGCAAATATCGCCAAGATATGTACTTAGTGTAAATAGCCGCTGCCTTATTTTTAACACTTTATATGCACAGAACCCCTTGTAGACTGTTATTTTCTAGCATACGCACTAGGTTCTTTACAGCGATGTCATTGAAGAACCATTTCTGGTTCCTCGGAGGAACTATTCAGTCAAAGAACCATTTCTTTGTCACCTTTTTATAGTCTAAACACTTTTATAAATGAAGAGTTTTGTTGCAAAACGAGATAACCACCGTTTTTTTAATTGTTCAGAAATCTAATTTTTTGGTTGTGCATTCCAATTAATTTCAATGCAACTGCAGTTGGTTTGTTTTGTCAATACAGCTAAGTAGCACAATAAAACAAAATAATAACATGATAACATAATAATAAACATGTATTGACAAAAATTTAAAAAAAATTGATTTATCTCGTTTTGCAACGAAACTCTTCAAATAGTTTTTTATGTCTTAGGTTCTTTACACAATACACCCAAAAATTGTTGTTCTTTGGCCTGGTATAGCACCTGTATGTCAAGTTGTTTGCTTAATAAAATAATGTTCATAATTATTCTTAATTAAAAAATTTATGTTCGTAAGTACTTTTTGGTAAGCATTTTAAGCCACTAAAGAAATTACCTTGTAGTTTGACTTACCAGCTTTCACTTGTAATCTGGGCTGTGGTTGCGTATTGGTTGGGGTTGTGGGGTAGGAAAAGGTGGGGCTACCTAAGTCAAGAAGAGAAAGGAAACAGACCCTGTTTATCTAATGTGTATATATAAATAGCCAACAATCTGTACAGTAACCTATGTTGGGAAATTGAAATGACTAAAATTGCTTTATTAGTTTTCCTGATGTTTCCCTCGAGAAAATGAACAATTAGTAATGGATTATTCATATGGAATTACGGGCAAAGTCTCTTACTCTCCCGGAGGTAGTTTAGGTGGGAGAGAAGAATTTCTGTGTTGTATGCGGAAGTGAGACGCATCATGTCCTCTTTGGTCATTTTGCAGAGCGATTTTCCATCCAGTGTCTGGAAGAGGGACACGTCCACATCTGATAGCCCATATTCTTTAATAGCCCAGTCCACCCATTGCCGTACATGGTCTTGTGTCCACACTTCTGGGTCTAAAAGTGCAACAGACAAAAGAAAGAGGTAAGAAGAAAGACAATGCTCATGTACTCCCTAATGCTTCTGTTGGGGACTAGTAAACATATTTTACTATTATATAAGCCCCTCAATGTGTCTTATTCACAATATCTGTGATGTCATATCCGAGTATTATACGCACTGTAATTGTTTGGTCTGGGTGACTCAAGTATGCCTACACTCAATGTCAAGCAAAGCGACTCCCAACATTTCACCCCTTGTAATGATGTCGCGGTGACCTTCAAAATGGCAAAAATGTCTCCCGGAAGATCACTGAACATTATAATTGGGGAGTGAGTAAAGAGTCTTTTCAGGAATCTGTACGGTCATCCGAAGTTTAGTGCTGGTTTGACTGACTGCCAGGATCTTAGGAGTGCAGGAAAGAGGAAGTACGTTGGCACCTCGATATGCATTTCTTACTTTTACAATGTCCATGTTACCAAGCTCTCTTTTTCCCACCAAGTACAGAGTGACGCAAGACCCTGTGGTTAGTGCTCAGTTACCACATTTTTGTGTGTACACAGTATCTGTACACCATACACTTGGCTTTAGCCTAGAGTTGACCAATTTCTAAAGCTAGTCTTCTCAACAGTGGTCGAGTGCTTCTCTTTTTAACATACAAAACAACAAAGTAAACGTGAAACTTGATCTGTACTCATTCATGGGTTTATTGTGATTGATTCATCAATGCAAAACAGATAATTTTTTTATTAAAGGGATAGTTCACCCAAAAATTAAAATGATGTCATTAATGACTCACCCTCATGTCGTTTCAAACTTATAAGACCTACGTTCATCTTCGGAACACAGTTTAAGATGTTTTAGATTTAGTTGACCCTTCATTGAAAATCTACGTACGGTTTACTATCCATGTCCAGAAAGGTAATAAAAACATCATCAAAGTAGTCCATGTGACATCAATGGCTCAGTTATAATGTGTTGAAGCCTCGAAAACACATTTTGGTCCAAAAATAACACCTTTATTCAGCATTGTCTTCTCTTCCACGAGACTAAAGTCACATGACGCGGATGACGTGTTATCTTCAGACATGTTTGCGAAGTTTTATTCAAACTTACAGCGTCCGTCTCCCTCAGACTGTAAACAAAGCCCAGGCGCACAAAAAAACAGCTGGGGCACACCAGATAACACGTCAGCCACGTCACAGGAGTCACGAGAGTTTAGTCTCGCGCATACGCTTCACAGCAGACGCAAAAAGAGAAGACAATGCTGAATAGAGTCGTAATTTTTTTTATTTTTGGCCCAAAATTTTTTTTCGATGCTTCAACACGTTCTGGCTGGCCCACGGAAGTCACGTGGGCTACGTTGGTTGGGTTTTTATTGCCTTTCTGGACATGGACAGTATACCGTACATAGATTTTCAATGAGCGGTCAACAAGCTCTCAGACTAAATCTAAAACATCTTAAACTGTGTTTTGAAGATGAACGGAGGTCTTGCAAGTTTGGAGCGACATGAGGGTCGAGTCATTGATGACATTGTTTTCATTTTTGGGTGAACTATCCCTTTAAAATAGTAACTTGCTTTGTGTTTTAAACTATTTTTCTTTTTGGCTGATGTCACCTGTAAAATTTTATTTTTCCACAATTCTCCACCCGTCTACTTTAGTCCACTATACAACTATTTTTCTGTAATAACGCCTGATCCGACTTTAAGTCTTACCTGCAGGTACAATCACCCTCTTCTCCTCTGTGGCGGTGCTGCTGGGTGGGGTGGCGGTCTGCGGGCTGGTCCGTGGCTCAGGGTACGAGGCCTGATAGGCCATCTGCCCCCCATCACTATTGCTCATGTGTCGAGTCCTCCTTGTCACACTACAGTCCACTGGGGACTCACGGCTATGACACGATGAAAGAAAACCAGTCTTAATGTCCCTTTTTTGACCCAACCATGTGTTAAAACAACCCAGCATTTTTCACAAATATGCAAACTCTTCTGGTCTGCTGCAGTCCGCAGTTTTAGTCATTTCCACATATTCAGTATGCACTTGTGAAAGTCCGTCATGTGACTAAATATGTGACCCAGACTTGTGAAAACCCAGCTAAAATCATTTTTCTACATAAAAACGAAGAACATTCAACATCTAAATATCTTTAATACTGATCATGTCAAAAATTTAAATCAATAACTATGCTATACATCTCATAATAAGATTGAGACTTAAGGAAGGATTTCACAGACGGGCACAATTGTGAAAAAATTAATTATGTGGTTGATTTTTTTAACCATAAGTGCTTTAAATTTTAGTATGTTGTTCCCACAATGTTCATGAACTTTTCGGCATACTTCCCTTCGCGCCCCCACCAAAAAAATTCATGACATAAATCAATCTCAAACTGAGAATTTGAATTAAACATAAATTATAAAATGTAGTGCTGTTTGTCAGTAGCCTTATTTTTCTGAGGTTAAATTACATAGAATTTATGATTAATTAATGTATTTTATAAAATGTCATAAAAAAAACTGGGGCCTCTGGCACCATCTCACACCCCCCAGTTTAGGACCACTGCCACAAAGCTTTATGACTTTATGACATCAGAAGAATAGGAATGTATCACAAAGTTGTATGGAGTAATTTAAAGGGACACTCAACTTTTTTTTAAAATATGCTCATTTTCCAGCTCCCCTACAGAGTTAAACATTTGATTTTTACTGTTTTGGAATCCATTCAGCTTATCTCCAGGTCGGGCGGTACCACTTTTAGCATAACTTAGCACAATCCATTGAATCTGATTTGACCATTAGCATCGTGCTAAAAAATAATGAAAGAGATTTATTTTTTTCTATTTCAAACTTGACTCTTCTGTTGTTACATCGTGTACTAAGACCGGCGGAAAAAAATTATATTACGTAGTGTCCGAAAATAGTCCCCTGCTATTGAAAGATACTAAGGAGACTATTTTCGGCTGCTGCGTAATATCATTGCGCCTCCTGCAGCCATGTTACGGCAGCAAAGTCCTTGATTATTACACCAGAATGAGAGTATAGTCCTACCCATATGTGGCTAGAAAATTGCAACTTTTAATTTTCTGTCGGTCTTAGTACACAATGTAACTACAGAAGAGTCAAGTTTTAAAGGAAAAATATCGAAGCTCTTTGGTTGTTTTTTTTGGGCGCGATGCTGGTGGTCTGGTCCGATTCAGTGGATTGTGCTAAGTTATGCTAAAAGTGCTAGCGCCAGACCCGAAGATCAGCTGAATGGATTCCAAAACGATAACAATCAAATGTTCAACTCTTGGGAGCTGGAAAATGAGCGTATTTTCACTAAAAACAGTGGAGTGTCCCTTTAATGGTGCACTGAAATCAAAATAGTCAAAACATTAGTACCTAATTGTAAACATTAGGACCTTTTTAAAGGTTGCTGCCCCAATAACAGCTGGGTTACATATTTTGACAATTTTTTTCTGCGGCTGATATCCCGTGGTCACAGACTTTCACACCTTTAGTATTCCATGTAAAAAGTAAATTATAACAAAATTGATTCAGAGTCTTATGTACAGTAACTGTACTGCATGTCATCTATATTCTGGCATGTATGTTCTCCTCACGGCTGCTTCCATTGATGTGTTCTGCTCGTTTTGCAGGGTTCTGTGTGGCCGACCCCGTCCAGTCGGGCTCTGTAGGTTCTGAGTTCTCTTCAGAACCCTGTCTGAACACTGCAGGCGAGCCGATCTCTCCCTTCATGTGCATGGCCTGAGGACCACTGAAGGGTGACTCGAATATGGACTGATCTTCACTCACCACCGATAGGGCTTCCTGTGGATGACATCAACAAAGACTCGGTTTGGTAAATGAAAAACGACATAAAAAACTTGTTGTATACGAAGAATGATTTTGTTAGATATTTAGTACAGGGAATGTTGCGGCTTCCTGCTTTTATCAGCGTGCTGTTAATCGGATTCAGATCATATTGTGTTCCCTCTTAAATCTTGAAAGTGAAAAATTACGTGTTTATTGAAACCGCCTAGGGCGTCTTTTTAACGGCAAGTACTTGTAAGTATGACTTGGCACAAGAGTCAAATTAGATGTGAGTCAAAGTGTGAATTGAGAAACGTCTTTTTTTCTGAGTTGGTCGAGTGTGGTCGTTTTGCTCGTCTTAGAGAGAGAGAATAGGTGAGTCAGGTTAAAACGTCAAGCGTTTAAAAAATATGAATGTGTTTATGTGCGAATAAATGTTTGTGTTAAAGAGTGCGTTTAAACGGCTTCAGCATTGTCTTTAAAACTGAGATACGTCAGCACTGAGCTTTTTCGGTGGCGTACAGGAAATCTGGCCCCCATGTGTAGTGAAACCTTTTGGCATGGGGCATGAGATAGGAAACAGAGGAGTGGTAGAAATGTGGGTCATTTGATGCTGAAAAACAAATTTGTTCTGAATGCATTGAGGTTAAGGGTCACCGAACAGGGTGGAGGGTAGTCTCTCATTGTAGAGTCCATTCACCTGACATTCAGAAGTAACATGAAATTGATTTTTTTATTGCTTTTAACGGAAAAATGTACCTGTTGAAACCAGTATTGTCAGTATTTTTATTCTTTACTGTATCACTCTCTTTGCTGCACACCCTAACCTAACCTTTACATTCATCCATTTGGCAGACACTTGAAGGGATAGTTCACCCAAAGATGAAAATTCTGTCATCATTTCCTCGCCCTCATGTTGTAACAAACCCGCATAAATGTATTTGTTCTGATAAACACAAAGGAAGATTTTTTTTAAGAAATGTTTGTAACCAAACCGTTCGTGGACCCCATTCATTTACATAGTAGGAAAAAAGAATACTATGGAAGTAAAAGGGGTCCACAAATGTTTTGGTTACAAACATTTCTCAAGATATCTTCCTTGGTGTTTATCAGAACAAAGAAATTTATACAGGTTTGTAACAACATGGGAGTGAGTAAATGATGACAGAGTTTTCATTTTTGGGTGAACTATCCCTTTAAAGTGACTTGCAGTGCAATCAACTCATACATTTAATCCGTATGTGCGTTCCCTGGGATCGAACCCATGTCCTTTGCGATGCTAATGCAATACTCCTCCAACTGAGCTACAGGAAGACTACCTGTTTTTATTTTGTTTTGTGAACCCAATGACTAAAATATAGCATAAAATAATCCCGCCCTACTAGAGAAGTGAAAGAAACTCAAAGTTCAGAACTGGAGAGGCTTGTGCAAAATTGTAACTTGGTTTTTCATTACTCTGTTTGTATTTGCAAACAGCAGTCAACATCTTCAGCCTAAAGCACACATGAAGTTGAACCGAAATGGTGCTTTGTGTAACAAAGGTGACTAAGAATATAGTGCAGAACCCCTCAAAAACCTTTCCGAAACCAACACAAGTAGCGGTAAAATCCACTGGAGGGCATGATTATCATTTTAAAAGTCAATTTTTATATTGCTTACAACATCTTACAGTAGTGCATTGTTTCAAAGAAGAAAAATAGAAACTACCAATACAGGAAAACTTATTAAATATATCAATATATTGTATATGATCATATATGGTATTACAGCAAATGTTATTGTCCTCATAAATAAAGTAAAATCTAATAAAATGTTATATTTACTTTAACTGTTAGACATTTAGTCAATAATGAATTACATTTTACTTAGTTTCTTAAACAGAGCTGTATAACCTCTAATAACTTGAACCACAATGTGTAACACCTCATTATATACACCTGCCAACAGGTACAACTTAACTGAGCTGAAACAGCAAATACTCTGCAGTTAAAATTATTTTGCACCTATGCACCTTTTAAACCACATATGCACCCATGCTATTGCTTTCTCCTTCAAAATGATGAACACAAACATACTCTACCGTGGCCACCAATGCCACAACTGACTTCCTGTTCAATGTGTTTCATATCAGTCCCAGTTGCTGAGAAACCAAACACAATATTTTAGCAAATAGAAGCTGTGCAAAATGTCAGGGTCAGTAAGGTTAATGCACATCGCTCATCAAAAACAACGAAGAAATGTGCGCACACACACACATACCAACTATGCCAGTATGTGTTTTACTTAATTATACATGTGACAAATGCACGAGGCCTTGCAGGTGAATTGCAACAGATCTCAACTCGTTATTTTGTCATAAGAGAACATGTGGTACAGATATGCTTTTCTGGAGCCTTGTTTTGTCTTACAGTCTCTGTGGTGTTTCCTTGTTTATTTTGCAGAGAAACAAATCACCCTCAAAGGGTGGAGCTCAAGTGTCCATTCGGTAATCTGTGAGAACTGCTATATAGTCTTGGTCTGAGAGAGCTTTTACCCGGGCGTTTTTTAAAATGACTCCTATTCAATCATGTTCTTATTTCTGTACAGGTTATAAACGGATGCGTGATACAGGAAGCACCTTAGAAATGTATACTCTACAAAATGCTGGGTTATTTTCAAACCAGCATTGGGTAAAAAAGGGACTAACCCAACCCGTTGGGTTGCATACACTGTAAGCCCGGATAAGTTGAGTTTACTTAAAAAAAATGAAGCAAACTTGTTGCCCTAATAAATGTAAGTAATGATTACTTGAACAACTTGAGTGAAGTTTACTTAAACATATAAGCTGTTCTAGAAACATATTTTAAGTTGAATAGACTTAAAACTCTTCGTTTAGGAAGCCGGGATAAGTTGAGTTTACTTAAAAAATGAAGCAAACTTGTTGCCCTAATAAATTGAAGTAATGATTACTTGAACAACTTGATTGAAGTTTACTTAAACATATAAGCTGTTCTAGAAACATATTTTAAGTTGAATAGACTTAAAACTCTTTGTTTAGGATTAGTTGACATTACTTTGTGAGAAAGCATAGAAATTTATGAGGAAACCCGTTTCACTAAATAACGTTAGTTTTTACACCGGGTAAAACTAAACAGGTTAAGTTGTATTAACATAGAACATTTAGTTGGTGTTGCAGACAAATCAAGTTGCCCTTTTTTTAATCCTTTATATTACTTTTGGTGTTATAAATGGTATTATAACACAAAGTTCATGACTGACTTTAAGTCAATCATTGAATAAACGTGATTCTCCACAGAAACACACACAAAACTGTGTTTTTGACATGCATTGTCAATACTGTGCAGAGAAATACAATAAAATATTCTGAACAGGATTCATGTACGGAAACACTGATTACCTGAACAGTGACTTCACAAATGTATTATTTACAACAAAACAACATCAATAATATAAGAGCTTAAACTTATGACATTTTATTAACAAATAATTAATTAGTGAAAGTTTTTATTCTGTGAAAAAGCCAAAAATAATTTAAATATTTAGGCGCGAAGGACTATGGGTATTGCTTACAACATTAACTAATAATTTTAAGTTCAGTGTACTTGAATGTTTTAGTTTAATGGATTTTATATGCTTAAAAATTAAACAAACTAAACTTTTTAAGTATTTGGTCCAAAACTCAAATATATTAAGTGATGTTTACTGAAGTAAAGACAATATTTGGGTTAATATTGTATGCTGGGTTGTTTTAACCCATTGTTCTGTCTAATATAAACATTTTCTGGGTTACTTTAACCCAATGACTAGCTTTGTTCCTTTTTGATTCAACCATGGGTGCACTGTAAAAAATACTTTGCTGCCCCAACATTTCTTGCCGAATCAACTCGGATTTACAAGTCATTTCAACTTACTATTATTTATCTTGACTAGAGATGAGTTGTTATAACTACAGATGAGTTGCTATAACTTATAAAGTGTAGTTGAGAAAAGTCGGCTGGATTTTGTAAGTTGTGACAACTCATCTCTGTTGACATGACTTCTGAGTTGATTTAGCAAAGAAGTGTTGGGGCAGCGGAGTATTTTTTACAGTGTGGGTTGAAAATGAGTGTATGGTGGCCAGTCATTAAAAATACCTGCAGATTATTAATCACCAAAGCTCATATGTGTAAGTTACATCAAATTGCGTCGTCATTATGTTAAAATAACCCATGACCATAAGCTAAAAGTGTAAATTATATCAGAGATTATCACAATGTTCACTGTGTGCACTTTAATACATTAATAAAGTGACAGTGTTTTAATTGTGTAATAGCATAGGTTTAAGTAACCTATATAATGTGGAATCTATTAGTTTCTGTAATGTTGTCAGAAAATTTTATATCTCAAAAATATGATACAGTTGTCTCCATCAAAATTGTTATTCTCTCATCATTTTTTTAAAACGAATTGTGTTTGCAAACTTGCCACAATAAATAATGTTAGTTTAATTGATGCCTAAATACTGTAATATACTTTAGTATTCACTAAACACTGTGATGGGCAGAACCAACTGTTGGGTTATAAATAAACCTATTCTGGATTGTTGTTCCCCAATCACGAGTTAAACCAAACCAATATTTTTGGTTAGAGTGTGTAGTAATCTGTAATAAAATGCCTTTTTACTATAATATTTATTGAGGTTCAAAAACACTAAAGTATATTACAGTGTTTATTTAAGTGCACCAATTTACTTTACACTCTAAGAAATAAAGGTGCTTCAAAATGCCATAATAAATGAATGATTTGGCTGTGTGATTCTATAAGAAACCTTTAAGTTTTAGAAAAGTTTCTTTAGATTAAAAAAAGTTAAAAAGGTTTGTTACTTTATAAAAATGTTAAAAATGATGGTTCTTTGAAGAACCAAAAATATGGCATCGGTTAGAAGAACCTTTACAAACATCTTTTTAAAGTGTAGTTAATACTAGAATACTATATTATACATTATAGTAATTACTATAACATCCTACATTGTGGCGCAATTTAGACTTTACAAAATGCTGGGTTGATTTAACCAATGGTTGGATAGAATATGAACAAACCCAACTGTTGGATTTAAAGTAAAAAAAACTATGCTGGTTTGGATTAACCCCTGATGGGTCAAATATGGACATTTTCTAGGTTAGTATAAACCAACATTTGGGTTTGTAAATATTTTGCGTAACCATGGATTGAAACAACCAAGCACTGTTGTAAAAACTTTTTTTTTAAATGTGGGAGGCCAATCTTGTTAAAATAAAGTTTTTTGTGGGGAAGGAAATTAAATTAAATTCATTAAAATGTTTTGAATAGTATTATTAAAATGAACTTTGCATTGCAGTCGCATTTAATAAATGAATCGCATTTGATTGGCTGATAGTGTGCTGTGGATGCACTCGATGAAAACCCAATGCAACACTACTTTGATATTTCTTAACCACAGCAGGAACTGACAAACCTGAGAAAACAAATAGTTTCGTTTAATTCTTTTAGATTTTGTTTTGTTGTTTAATTACAGAAAATTAATATAATATATATTATTATTATTCAGAGGTTGCATCATTTTAATTTTAAAGTGTAACAATTACAATATGCTTAATAAAATCGAATATTTAAGCTATGCAACTTTTTATGAACGAGAATTAAATGCCTTTTGAATCAGACGTATTAATGGAGCGCAAACTTTCCCGGTTATGATGTTAGTCATGTTGAATTTGCGAGAGTGAAAGAAAGCAGAAGTTGACGTTAAGGCGTGCTGATTTTGCAAAGAGCCACGCAGCTGCGCGTTGGGCTGCAAAACACTTTGTGGTTTTCACAAGTTTTTAATCAGCAACATCAGAGCTGAAGAAGAGAGTCTGTATAATTGACAGCGCGACTAAACGCGTGGAGCTTCAGCACGTTCAATCTCGCTTCAGTTTATTGTCCAGCAACTTTTAATTGAAACGCAGAACAATGCATTGGCATCGCACATCTATCGAATCAATTTTGTTTTGTCAGTCTTTGTTGCCTTTTTTCGAAAGGAGGGTGCGGAAGTGTGTGCGGAAAGTCTGAGGTTTGAGACAGGAAGCCTGCTTCGTTCTGATAACGACACCTGACAAGCGCCCAGCACTTAGCTATAAATTATTCCTTAAAGAACTAAATCAGGCACGGGATAAAAACATACATAATGATATAAACAACAGGAATGTTTGTGAAAACATATGTGGAATAGTTTGCGAGGGGAATGCATAGAGATCATTGCGTAAAGTTAAATTAAAACAGGTTTTCAAACGAATTAAAAATACCCTGCTCTCAATAGTCACAACCACGTCATTTGTTAGGTGAAAATTAACAATTAATTGTTTACCTTTGCATTGTATTATTACATACTGTACAAATTCACAAGCGTCTGTAGATTTGTGTGTGATGTTTAAGAGCATTTAAACGAAATGTAAGCCACCATTACTAAAAGAGGTTCGTTCTGAACGCCAGTATAATAAACATGACACGATATGCTCATAATAATAATTATAAAAATAAGGATAAATCGAAAGCAATCAGCAAACATTACTGATGACGATGATATTAATAATAATAGTATAGGTAGTAGTAGTATATTGATGACACTTAGGATTTTTTAAAACAACAGATATGTGACATTTTAATAGTTTCAGTGTCGTTTAATTATTAACCCCAGCGCTTTTTATTTAAGGTTTACGAATGTAAAATCAATTTAAGCCTACTCGTGCAATATAAATGTCTTATAATAATAATCAATGACTTAAGTGAACAGCAAGCCTTCTAATCTTTACAAACTGGTAACTTTAAAGTTAAAAGACACACATAATACTTTTTCAAAATATCACACATTATATAACGTAAGCATTCGTTTGCTACAATTTACATCAGCCATACCATGTTAGCAGCCAAGTGTTATACTTGGAAATACAACCTCTGCAGTTTATCAAAGTTACAAAATTTACAAAATGAGTTGCTCTTGCAAAGTTTTCTGTCAAATTGTACGAAAATATACAAAGTTAAAATACCAGACGCAATTTGCTCCGTGATTTTTAAAGTCTCTGTAGTATTCCATGTTGTTGGCGCCATAAAGCCACCTGCCTCGAGAGCGCACCCGCCATAATTGTGCCATATTTAATATTCGTATATTGTTGTCCAGTTTGCATTATTTCTTCGTTTTTCCTCGTTCTTTTTCTCGTAATTGTAAAAGAAATTACCTCTGTGTGCCTCGCCGCCTCGAGTAAGACGTGAAACACACCATTGTGCACTCTAGAAGTGTAACTGTTGTAAAATAAAAGCAAATGGAATCACAAATTTGTGCATACCCTCTCGCGCGCGCTCTGGACACCATTTCGTTTTTTATCTGAGTGTAAAAGTTGTAGCGGTTTCTTGTGTTATTAAAGAGCCGACATTCAACCACGAACGGGAAGGAAGAGGAAATTTTGTACGAGAAGGAAAGAGTGGGGACCTGCATCACCGCCTTGCCTCTCTCACCAGTAGTCGCACTAACCGTGTGGGTGGTTGCGCACTCTCTACTCATTTTCAGAACAGACAATAAACCAGATCAAACGCCTACCTTAATAGTACAGTCCATTGCAGTTTTCTGTGGAGTTCATGAAGAAATACTTTGTTAAACTTAAGCTATGTAAAAGCCAGACACTTTGATAACCCCGCTGAAACGCATCGACTTGTGTGCACAGGCGCATTTAGTCATCGGCGCAAACCATTGCTGCAACTATTTTCGCTTAGACCATAACCGGATGGCAACAGTTTTTTTTTTTCATTCTGAGCTCTCTTTCTAAAATTGGGAAGTGAAGTCACACAAAGCATCTAGCGCTGTTCCTTATTGGTGAAATCTTATTGCGCTAACTTTTCTAAACACTTGTTAAAGCAGAACCTCTGATTAAAAGACACATATATATAAACAGGTGCCAGGGATACATTTAGCTGATGAATATATACATATACATATATTCTTAATTATTTTAATAAATTTGTCGTCTCTCTTAACAATTTAGAAAAACATATTTTTCTATTAAATTTAAACTTTTAAAGATTTGTAACATTTGCTTAAATTATATATAGCATATATTATACTTGCAATGGGGGTAATTATAATTATTAAGCAGTGATATGTGAATAGGTAAGCATAAAGGAACTGATGCATGATGAATTTTATTTTTATCCAAACAGCAAGTTAAAAATTACAAAGGAAATCGCACCTAACTTGGTTCTCAAACCGCAAAGTAGAGATATGAAACACCATATCAACATCATCGATCAAATGCTGCATAAAATTCAGAAGAACTCTGAGAAAAGAACAAAGTGCATATATGCGTTTTGTATGTACTTTTATGACGTAATGGTTTTTTGTTGGGTTATTTTATTTAATCTGTAATCTGGATTAAATAATGACATTTTCTAATTCAAACCAACAGATGGGGTTGTCCATATTTTACACAAACTTAGACTGAAATAACCCAGAATTTTTTTTAGTGTGTATGTTAAGTAAAAATAAATAAATGTTATTTTCGTGATCATTTAAATAGTTTTGATGAATGCTTCGAAAGTATTTTTATCCAACTAACAGAAATAAGTGTTCTTGTAGTATCATTCAGGCACAAATGTTCAATCAGACTCCAAGCAGGGGTGTGTGTGCATGTTGAGGTGTCATGGGAATTTGACACTGATTGTATCCTCTTAGGTGTGCGGGTCGCTTCAATCACGACTCCTGCCTTGCACGATTTGGCTACTTACTTTTCCAGATGTATTTTTTCTGCGCGCCGGAGGAAAATGGCCTGAGGTGTTTGTTTATACAAGACCCTTGGGTTGCTCTTATCTGTCCAAAGCACTCACGCCGTGATTTCAGGCCTGCACGGCTCGGAATTTAGCAGTCTATTGTTCTGTTGAATGGCTTTTAAAGATACGAACGACTCATTAAAGTCTAAGTTGTTGGATCTGATTGATCTCATTTCTAACTTTAGGTTTCAGTCTGTAGAAACATTTATTCAGAAGTGCTGGTGATAGTAGGCCCTAACCAAATACCTTTCAAATGCAAACATGTAGCAAAGCTGTAAAATATTAAAACTAGCATTGTATCGGTCCTATATGATGTAATTTATTTTGATTTATGAGTTAATTATTATTTTACACAGTTTATTGCTGCACGTTCCTGACTTGCAGGTTTTGCGTACACGCAACAAAATTATAAGCACAACTATTTTTTTCTCAAGTTGCCATTTCAGATAAATGCTCGAGAAATTGTAAAACGGACCTTTTCATTTTCCACGAAGATGTAGTTCATCATTCTAGACTAATTCATTCTTCCCATATTGAGCTATTCAAGTTATCCGGCGAAGTCATGATGTATTTTTCATATTGCAATAAACAAATATCGGGATGCCGGCATTTCCCAGTATCATGCAGTCGTAAATCTCAGTGTTGTTTTTTATCGACTGCATGGAAACTGTAGTACATAAAAATGGCCTATTAATTTTCAGTGTTGACAGGCAGGATATTGCACCAATAAACGTGCACCACAAAAAATATATAGGCTAATCTACCGTTGCCATTCTATAATTTTACAAAATATGGTCTGACTGATGTATTTATAGCATCATTGTTATTATTCGGGATTAGCAACTATATACGTTATTGGATTTTGCGTCCCCCTGTTATTTATAAGAAAGTGTTTAAAACTCCATAGGTCATGGATTTTCTTTTGTCCAAACTTTGTTTATTTGTTTTAGTAATCTTTACTCCCCATAGACACCTTTTCTATGAATGAAGAGGTAACAAATCTGTGGTCGTGACTCCTGTCTGACGTCACGAGGGACACGCAGTCACGACGCATTCTTTCACAGGCGCGTGGACACGCCCCAGCGCGCAACGCCTCTTTATAACGGGCCTGAGTAAAGCACCAACAGTGAACAAAGTTTAAGGCAGCGCTGGAAGGTGAAACAAATCCCTACTATCAGGAATAAGGAAAATTAAGGTAAGATCAGTTTTCTATTTAATTCGAAATTAATCTGAGATTTTTAAGTGTTAATTCACTATATTGAAGATAGTTGACTATTTTACATTGGTGGAAAATCAATTAATATATTTAATAAATTAATCTACATGGTTTGACAATAGGCCTATCATTTTTAAGTATTTAACAAGCTTAAAAGAAAGGATGCATGTTTTAGTATTTCAAATCTTTTTAAAATCACTTTTCCTGGTTTATTTCATCATTTCACACAACAAACTCATGATGTTTCTTTCTTCAGATGGAAATGTATCAAGCTGGATTTTACACAGAAGACTTCAGAACTCAAGAAGTTCCTGGTGGATTTGACTTCAGTTCATATGGTAATATCTTACTTCCGCTTATTTTTCCTCCATCTCATGAAGGTTCTTCTTAAGAGAAAGATTTCGTTCATACTTTTTTATAGTCTAGAAAATCTTTTTTTCACTACAAATGACCTTCTTTTGTGAATCAGAAAAGTTCACTGAATATTGTATGTTTTTCGTCTCACGCTTTTATTTTAGTGTGAGATGTGTTAAAATATATAAATGCAACTCTAGAGAAATTTCATATCCTCTTTTCTCCACGTAATTGATAAAATCATATTTACAATCGTCACATTCGTTCAGTCCTCAAGGGGAAAATTTGTCACATTTCGTGGGCCGTAGTGTTTCTCCAGCCTTGTTTCCTGAATCCCTGTGCAAAACATTTCCTTTGTCCTTCAGCTGTTAAGCCAGATTTGCAACACCCCTGTCAGACCCCTAAAAATTAGACCTTGACATCTTGTTTGTGTGCACTAATTCAAAGCTCATCAGGAAAAGGGGGTGTCACTGAGATTTAGGAATGTCCAAGGCAGGGATGTTGAAAAAATGGGGTGGTCAGGTTAAAGATACACCCGTTTTTCTGTTCCCTCCCTCTCTTCCTAATCCTTTCCTCCAGACTTCCTCCTCAAACAGATTTAGCACCCTGTCTCCTATACACTTCTTCATCACCCTGTCAGAGTCCCTTTATAGGGTTTCCTTTACCCTAGCACACTTAGACTAGGGAAAACTAGTGAAGAAAACTTTGTCGTTGAGTTGCACAGATCCGATCCGGTCTATTGTTAATTCTATTCATAATATTTCTCGCTGGCTCTCTCATTCATTTCATATCTTTGATAATGTACCTCCAGACTACAGTGGTGAAGACCTGTCCTTTTTATTAGACAGCAAAGGACCCGCCCAACACCAGTATCCTGAAACATACCCAGAGACCCAGAAAGAGCATTTGCATGGTTCCAAAGGTAAGACTTTTCAGATTCATCTCAATTGCATTCATTAAAGTCTTGTGTATTTTTAATAATATAAACATTTTGATTTATAAGGTCACAGTCAAACAGTCGGTTCTGTTGACTCAGGACTGTTTAATCTGGACACTTTTCCTGAGTTTACTTGCTGGGCGTCCTACACTAATAGTAAGTATTAAAAAATGTATTTTTTTCCAAACTATTTTAAAACGTTCTTTTAAGTAACCCGACATCATAATTCTTAAGTTCCAGAAGGAATGATAGCAGACAGACAACAGGTTGGCTTTCAGGAAACTGCTCAGACCTACCAAAACCTTGTCCCAATGTGTCCCCCAACCCAAAGCAGTCAATTCAGCCCAGGAATGGACACCAGCAGCCATTATCAACCTGGAAAAGGTCCAAGATCATCCGTTACCAACAGTCTGGAACATCTAGGTAGGTTTTAACTCTCGAAAGATACTGATTTCTATTTCCAGAAACTGTCCTAGAAAAAATTGCACAAAATAAATCTGTGTAATAGCATACAAATGTATTCAACTTTTGTTTTTGTTTTTTTGTGTGTAGGTGATACAGAAAGAACATATGCTTTGTATGAAGCAGACCAACAAAGCAGGTCTCCATACTGGTCAGACTACCCTTCACCGGGTTACTGCACTTCCATGCTTGGGCAGCCGTCATCATCTTCCTCACCTCCAGTTTCTCAACCCTCAGAGACTTACTGCCCTCGTGTGGCCAAACGACGTACTGCACCATCTCAAAGATCAGACAGAGAGGGTGACTTAGCACCAATGTCTGCTTATCCTGGTGAGGGATTCTGTTACAGAAGCTAATTTTTGTTTTTACTAATAATAGGAGATGAATTGTCTTGTCGCGATGTAGCTCAATGTAGTTTCAATGTCTCCATCAGGATCCGGGCCGATCCAGCTTTGGCAATTTCTGCTTGAACTTCTATTGGACTCTGCTTGCCACACTTTTATCAGTTGGACTGGAGATGGCTGGGAGTTTAAAATGTCAGACCCTGCAGAGGTGAGATTCATTTCTCAATAAGCTCTTCTAAAATGCGTACGTTTTTAAGCTATAACTAAGGCATGTGTTATCTAGTCATCATTACACTTTCTCAACTGTTTTAAAGATCTTATCTGTTATTGTAAAACATGTACCATGTTACTTGTGAACTCCAGGTCGCAAAGAGGTGGGGCCAGTGTAAGAACAAGCCCAAAATGAACTACGAGAAGCTAAGTCGAGGTCTGCGGTATTACTACCACAAAAACATCATTCACAAAACAGCAGGCAAACGTTACGTCTACCGCTTCGTCTGCGACGTTCAGGGCATGCTCGGGAAAACGGCACATGAGGTCTTGGCGAGTCTAAACATCCCCTCAACAAATGCAGGGTCTCCACAGTCGACCCGATCAGAGGAAACCACAGAGTCCTGGGGACATTAAAGGTGAAGATCTCTCATGATCAAAAAGAACTGGCGAACATCGTGTCTAGGATGGAATCGATTGACTGTAGCATTTTAACATTGAGTCGATTTGGATTTTCTCAGACATTTGGGGACTGCAGATTCTGCTGCCAGGACAGATCTCAGATCAGTGTTAAATACATATATCCTCAGTTTGTTTGCTGGTAATGCATATTCATGCATTCCCAGGATTTCCTCAAACATCCACTACAGTTAGATGCCTTAAGTAAATATTGTTAGCTACCTCTTGATGTTGAAACACTACTTTTGTACATGTCATTTTTTCTTATGTAAACTGATGCTGTGACATCAAATTGTGAATTCTTGTAAATAAATTAAACGTTGTAAATGTTTCTCTATAAAATCAGTCATTAGATTTTGTATTTTATGTGCCGTTCACATTTTTTATTCACTAAACATCTTGATCGTAAACATCTTTTGATCACTCAAGTGTTAGAAATTACGTTTGTAATCAAAATTATAATTGTGCCAACATTTAATTTAATTTTTATTTACACTTTAAAAAATTTCACATTAATATTAATTCATATTATTAACTCGACGGTACATATTGGTACATATGAATAAATGTGTACAGTGGCGTGCAAGGGGCGGGGCCTCAACTTTAAATGTGCCCCTCTGGTCATACTAAAATACGTATTGTATTAATTATAATTATTAATTTTATGTGTTATAATTGCTGCTTTCAACAACAATAATAATAATACAAAATGTTATCAAACTTGTAAAAATAGTTGAATAAAAGAAAGCGTTTTAAAGGTGTTCAGCTTAATAAGGCAGTATCGCGCGAGAGTCATTTAAAAGCGTTAATTTAGAATAACTCTCGCGGTACTATGATGTCATACGCCGGTCGGTGTGCGCAGCGGCACATGAACTTGAACACACGTCAGGAGGTGAAGCTCTGGGCAGTTTCCTTAAACAGCAGTTTCTTAACAGGTAATACCAAACATGTTAATAACGTGTTAAGCTTAATTACAATAAAAATTTAACTTGATTGCTACCTTATTTTGACAAAAACATTCAATTTGTTTTTATCCAAGTCAGTTTTAGCACGCCCTCAGGTGTTTCTTTAAATACTATCAGTGAATAACAGTTTTTTTTATACTGACACGTTTAAGTTTTAAGGTATTATTTGTGTTATTTCCTTTAAGAAAATTATCCATTGTTTTATTATAGTAAAAGAGTAAATTCTGTCATCGTAAAAGCTGTTAATTTGTGGTAAAGCGTAGTAAACAAGATTTATCTCATCTTTTATCTCTAAAAAACAAACAGTGCTAAATAGCTCTAAAAGTGGTTTACTGGCTCGTAATCATAAGAACCATTTTAAGTAGCACATATAGCCTATTATAGAACCATATTGTGCTCTTTAGAACCAAGTGGTGCTATATCACCCCGTATGGTTCTTCTATGATTACAAACTGTTGGTTTTATTTAGCACTTTTTTAGTGTAAAGAATTATTTAAATATCAATAATATTGAACGTAATTTCTACATTTTGTTTTTGAAAAATAAAAGTAAACAATATTTAGTAATATTAATATTTAGGGTTTTTGATTGACTGAAGTGTTATGCATTACATCTGTATCGGCGTCGGTTACAAAGTTCCGCCCCTGCGGAGCTCTGTGCGCGCCACTGTACCTGTACCTATAAAATTATACATATTTGGACCTTTTAAAAATGGGCTACTGCCCCAGAATGCTCATTTAGGTTCAATTTTATCTTTTTTCCTGACAGTATTGCAGTCAAACATTTGAAAACGTCCACTGATATAATTTTAAAAACACACAGTGACCGTGAAAAGCACAAAGCCCCCATATGACTCATTCGTGTACAGGAACAGGAACAAGAACGAGTAAGTTTTGTTTCTCGTGGTGGTACATGCGTGTACGTGCCGAAACAAATCCCTCTTAAGGAAACATGGGGAAAACACTGAAGGATCACCTGGTCGACACATTTGATGATTTGGGGGATGAAAAAATAAAAAGATTTAAAGCAAAATTATGCGATCGAAAGAAAGAACCGCGCGTGCGTCGCGCCGCGACCGAAAGGATTCAATATTCATTCGAACTCGCAGAATTGATGATAAACACGTTCACGTCCAAAGACGCTCCTGCAGTAACGATTGAAGTTTTAGAAGCTATTGCGTGTAATCAACAAGCAGAGGACCTGAGAGAAGCCATGGGACACAGTAAGTAAAAAACAGCACGCCTGGGGCAATGCAACCGGTTCTTTAAAGATTCTTATTGTTATGCCATCAAAAACTATGTTTTTGTATTAACATTGTTTATAATATAAAGAGGGCGTTCTGCATAATATACAAAAAAGTTTTTTGGGAACCTGAAATGCTGCTTCCACGGTTTTTCTTTACATTTAAAAACTGTTAACGCACTTTTAAGTGTCAGTCTTTTGTGACAGACCTTTAAAAATGTATCAAAACGACAGTTTTCATGATTTGGCACAAGTTAGTTTCTTTTTGCATAGCGTGACAAAAGCTGTTTCACAATTAATAATTAACTAGGCAATGTACACATGTATAAGCCTTAAAGTATGTATGAAACTATTGAAATGAATAGTGTTGTAATAACATTGTCAGTAATATTTTTTAAATGTGTTTTTAGGCACTTCTGAGGCTCAAACTGTAGTTCAACCTGTAGCTCAACTTGTGACCAAACCCGTGGAGATCGACTCAAAAGCATCACAAAGTGTTCAGAAGACTGATGATAGCCTGTCAGATGATTGTCCCGTATCATTAGAGCTTACTACATGCAACCAACAATTTAAAGACAAAATTCTTAAAGAGAAGGGTGAGGAGGTAAGACTTTCATTTTAGCAAATACTGTGAGAGAAAAGACTCTGTGCTATGTGTTATAATGCATTATGCACCTTTCGGTTTGTTGTTAGGTTTACAAACCACGGGATAAGTCTGAAATAAAACGCCTGGCACTGCTTATAACCAACATAGATTTTGACAACCCATCCATGAAAAGGAGAGGGGCGGAGAAAGATGAAGAGAACATGGAGTGGCTGTTAAAAAAGCTAGATTATGTAGTTGTGAAATATACAAATCGTTCCGGAAAAGTATGTACAATAACTGCTGTCTCATGAAAACTATATTTACTATGCAGAGCTTGCATACTTGACAAATTGTTGCATTCACCATTTTCTTATCTTTCTGTTGATGTTTTGCAAACTTAAACATTTGTTTTTTGTCCATTTGTCTTCATTTATTTAACCTCGTGCGTTTGGTTTTGTAGGAAATGGATGATGCCATCAGGAGCTTCGCTCAGCGTAAGGAGCATGCGGATTCAGACAGCACCTTTGTGGTTATAATGTCCCATGGAAAACGGGACACCATATTAGGTGTCCATCACGATAAGAAAAACAATGATATCCTCCTAGTTGACAAAATCTACACCCATCTGAACTCAACGAATTGTCCAGCTCTGCTTAATAAACCAAAGGTTATTCTTATCCAAGCATGCAGAGGAGGTACTAAAATATGACAATAAAGTTTTCAGTGACAATTAACATTCAGTACATCATTGCTGTTTAAAAATACCTTGCACATGTCTTGTCCAGATCAACATGGACACGTGTGGGTCAGTGATGGTAAGCCTGAGCAGCCAATGGAAATAGAGGGAGATGACTTTGTACACAAGGAGAAAGATTTTATCTCTCTGATGTCCTGCACCCCTGGTTAGTATTCAGAGACCCACAAATCTTTCACTTTACCGAAACCATACAAAGTCTTACCTATATACTTGGCAAGTTGTTTGTTATGTTGAAAGCTGTTGATGTTATGCATTGTCGTGAATTAGTAATGTCTGAGTGTTAATCGGAGTGCTTTGCAAAGAAACTAATTTCATGATCCACAACTGAATTTTCTTCACAGACACTAAATCCTACAGGCACACTGAATTTGGATCGTTTTATGTTCGATGCATAGTGGATGTGTTTGGGAAATGTGCACATGAGGATCACGTTGAGGAATTGTTCAGGAAGGTAAATCAAATGCTGCTGCAAATCATAAGAAAGCAACCTTTGTACATTTTTTTCGAACAGTATTATTAAAAAAGCCACGTTACAAAAAAGTTATTTATAGCTATAGATAGAACCATTTTTGGTTCCTCAAAGTACAATTTTTTACATTTATAGTTTAAAGAACGTTTTTTGACCGAAATGTTCTTTATGGAACCACACAGACAAAAATGGTTCACCTATGACATCTTTTTTAAAGAGACATTTCTAGTTAATTTTTATTCATCAATGCTTTATATCACAATATGTTCTGTATTTACAGGTTATGAGACGCTTTGAGACTGATAAACGTATGATAGGATACTACAAACAAATGGTGTGTAAAGACAGAGCAACACTAACCAAGCACTTCTACCTCTTCCCTGGACTCTGAAGTCATACAAAAAACGTCACTCTTTTGCGATTAAATACAGATTATAAGTGCATGCAAGCTTTTTTTTAAACCTAATCATTATCATAATCATTTTGACAGAGGTGATGTTTGAGCTCTTCATATATTCTATGTGTTTGAATCAGCCAAGCCTGAATAGACTTGAAATTAGGGCTGCATGGCGATTGGTCGCGACTAATCGTTTGCAGATTGGGAGTTTTTGTTTACATTGTACGGGTTTGTGTACTGTGTATAATAATTGTGTATAATAATTATGTATATATATATATATATATATATATATATATATATATATATATATATATATATATATATATATATATATATATATATATATATATATATATATGTATGTATATGTGTGTGTGTGTGTGTGTGTGTGTATGTATGTGTATATATATATATATATATATATATATATATATATATATATATATATATATATATATATATATATATATATATATATATATATATAAATACACACACATTTATGTAGAACTTTAAGAAAAATATATATTTAACTGCAAGGTATTTATATTTCTATATAATATTAATAATTATATATAAATATAAATTTTTATAAACACATATAAATATTTCTTAAATATATAAATGCATGTGTTTGTATTTATATATACATGGTTATTATACACAGTACACACACTTGTGTAATGTAGACAGAGACTAAACTTTTGTTCTGCAAACGATTAGTCGCGATTAATCATTATGTGGCCCTACTTGAAATACTGTACAATACTTTTGAAAAAGTATTTTACTAACATAGTTTTACAGTCTTTAGACAAAATTAATCCTAAACAACTTTTTGGTTTATTAATTAAACTCTTTACTGTACTATGCAAATTAATTTGTAGTAAATTGCCATTTAAATGAGTGTATATTTAACTGAAATGGTTTAGTTCAGCAGTTAACTACCGGTTTGGTAGGATATGTACTGTATTCTAAGACTTCATGTAGGCTATATTTTTTGTCAATTAAAAAATCAAGCAAATATGTTTGCAAATAAAATAATTTTTTAATGAAAAAATACATAAAACATAAGCTAACAGAATAAACAGTAATTTTTCACCAATTGTTGCTAAATGGCTTTTAATGTTTGATTCAGTGCTGGTGATAAAGTTTAGTTGCTAACAAATAATTTCTACCAAGAATAAACAATTGCAAAGTATTTTGTGTTGAAGCTTTCTGTGAAGGAGAATAAGATCATATTTTTATCCATGTTTGCTTTCTTGAAATAGTGCAACCCATTCTCATTAAGGGCCTACAAATAGCACGCAGTGTGAAAAGTTGTGCAATACATACGTCAAATTCCAATTTTGCGTGCATACGATGCGCCAGTCCGTCCAGTTCGCTTATACGCAAAAATGACTAATCCGTAGCCTACATAACACAACACAAAAGATATGCAATATTTAGTGAACGGGAAGGACTGGAGTATCATATGCACGCAAAATTGGAATTTGGCGCATGTATTATTCTATTTTTCTATTTATACACAAATCATAAAAGTGTCCCGCCCATTTGGGTGTAGCTTTTCCTCTGAAGTGTGACTACAAAGATAAAAACTTAACCTTGGATTTATGGCTTTCTGCCTGCAGGCTTGCAGGTTTTCGTGGGGTAGCACGGTTTGTTGAGTTGTTTTTACAGCCTGATTGGTCAAATAAATAATTGTCAAATAATTATACAAATTATAAAATAGGATTTGCCGGGACAATCTGTAAGAAATATAAGGATTCGTCTCCACCTCCTCAACCTGCAGCTGCTTCAGTCTCATGTCATTGGCCACTAGAAGACACATACAAGAAAACATGAAGATTGTTAAAGGAACAGTATGTAAGAAATGTATATCAATTAATCATAAAATGGCCCTGATATGTCACTAGACATTAGGAAATAATTTCAAATACTTATATCACTCACAACAGTGGTCTGGCCAGGATATTGTCATTTAAAAAGTGGAGTTGCAGCCCTCAACTGATGTTTATGTTGTCATTTTGTGTATTGCCCACCAGTTGGGTGATTGCAATACCAGTTTAACTATCATCTGGTCGAGATATTTGATCTGGGACAAGCTAAACAAAAAAAATGTGAAAACAACCCATTCTCACCAAAAATCTTACAAATGACATGCAGTGTGATTATCGTGCAATAGATACGGCAAATTCCGCTGCCCATCAACACAAATAGCGCGATCGGAATGAAGAACTGCGCGTCAGCGAGAAGATTGAAGACTCGTATGATCTCGCAGATCTGATAAAGACGTTCACATCCAAAGACACTCCTGCAGTAACAATTGAAATTTTAAAGCAACTGGCTGTAATCAACAAGCAGAGGACTTGAGAGAGGGCACAGTAGGCTAAGTAAAAAACGCTTGGACAAATGCAACTACTACACACGCATAAAATTAAGATTCCCTAAAGGTTATTTGGTTCCATAAAGAACTATTAACATCATTTTATTGCACAACCGATTGTTTTGTAATGTAGGGATTGAGTTCTGCACACTAGGCTATACAAATAGGGTTTTTGGGGTGCTTTATCCATGTTTTTTTATATTTGATAAATATACGCCGGTCTTTTGTGGTAGACCTTTAAAAATAAGTCAAAACGACAGTTTTCATGATTTGACACAAGTTAGTCTATTTTTGCACAGCCTACCTATTAACCTACTGTATGAATATTTAAATGAATAATGTCAAAATAACATTGTCAGTAAAATTTTGAAATGTGTTGAATGGTGAACAGCAGTGCTTATGAAGTGTTTTGATTTTAGGCACACTAAACCTGTGGAGGTTGATTCAAAAGCATCATAAAGTGTTTAGATGATAGCCTGTCAGAGGATTTTCAGATATCATTACAGCTTACTACATGCAGTCAAGAGGAAGTAAGTCTTTCATTTCAACAAATACTGTGGGCGAAAATAATATGTGCTATAACATTATGCATCTTTCGGTTTGTTACAAACCACTGGATAAGTCTGAAAGAAAACGCCTGGCGCTGCTTATAACCAACATAGATTTTGACAACCCATTCATGAAAAGGAGAGGGGCAGAGAAAGATGAAGAGAACATGGAGTGGCTATTACAACAGCTAGATTATGTAGTTGTGAAATATACAAATCTCTCCGCAAATGTACGCAAGATAAACTGCAGGCTTCTTTATTTACTCTGTAGAGCTTGCATGTGTATACTTAAGAAATTGTTACAAACACCATTTTCTCATCTTTCTGTTGAAGTTCACTTAAAGGTGCAGTGTGTAATTTTTAAAAGGATCTCTTGACAGAAATGCAAAATAATATACAAAACTATATTATCAAAGGTATGATACAAACAAATGGTGTGTAAAGACAAAGCAACACTGACCAAGGACTTCTATCTCTTCCCTGTACTATAAAGTATCCAGAACGGTAGTGAACTGCTGAGCTAAGCCATTTTATACAAATATACACTCATTTAAATGGCAATTTATTACAAGTTAATTTGCAAAATGCTAAAATAATATGACAAAGGTTGGTTCTGAGTACAATGCTCTATCAAAGCAATCTGAAAAAAAAAATGCTCATCCTTTACATTTTTCCAGCTCTTTTTAAACCAACCACTTTTTTAAAGCCATGTTACAAATTAAAAAAAATATTTCTTCAAAATGATTATGATAAGGATTATGACCTGTCTATTAAAAAAAATGAAAAATATTTTAAAAAAGTGGAGGTTTTTGCAAAAAAGCATGCATACACTTAGAGGGTTTTGCAGTAAAAGATAGTCCAACAAAATGACATTTGTGAAAAATAAGGCATTTAAATGACTGAATAATAACCATTCTGTTGTCATTAAAGTGAAATTACTGATTCTAAACCTAAACATAAGAGCCTGATAAAATTGTCCATTAAAAGAAAACATATTAGATGGACTTTTTGCGAGTTTTGCATCTGAACTCTTACACTACCTGACAAAAGTCTTGTCGCTTGTGTACAAATTGACATGAAGTGCCGCTAAAATAAATTTCTAATCAAAATTTGTTTTCAAGAAATGGCATTTTAATCACAACAGCTTTTGTAATAATGTTTCAGTGCAAAACGAAACTGTCAAAAAGTATTCTTATATTCACAGCTTGGTAAAGCCCATTGAGTCAATTTTTGCAAAGACATAAGTCTTGTCATATAAGGTTCATCTGTGACTAATAATAGATCAATTAGGTCTCATGTGTGTATAAAACGACCCCTAGTACACTAGACCTTTACATCAACTGCAACTAGACCTCTGCAAACATGCTTAAGATTCACCCTGTGACTAAACTTTTGATTATCAAGAGGCTGAAGACCAGATCCACTGCTGATGTGGCAGACACCTTCAATGTGTCTCAGCATCAAGTACAGAGGATAGAAAAAAGATTTGAAGAGACTGGAGACGTTTTTGACAAGCCCAGGTCAGGCAGACCCCGGAAGACAACTGCTCGAGATGACCGTTTGTCGGCTCGAAAATCCAAGGTCAGCCCATTACCCACTGCAGCAGAGCTCCACGAGACCTGGTCACCTAAAATCCCTGTGTCAACCAGAACAGTTTGTCGGATTTTGTCTCGAAATGACCTCCATGGTCGAATCAGTGCCCAGAAGCCGGCACTAAACTAAAGGCCCACAGCCTGCTAAAAGGATGGACGCTGGAAAAGCAGAAGGTGGATTTTTCAGATGAATCTTCTGTTACACCACAGTCACCGCAAATATTGCAGGAGACCTACTGGAACCCGCATGGATCCGAGATTCACCCAGAAAACAATGAAGTTTGGTGGCAGAAAAATCATGGTCTGGTTACATCCAGTAAGGGGGTTGTGCAAGAGATCTGCATGGTGGAAGGCAACATCAAAATACCAAGATCTCTTAGCTACCTCTTATATTTCCAACCATAAAAGAAGCCAAATTCTGCAGCAGGATGGTGCTCCATCGCATACTTCCATCTCCACATCAAAGTTCCTCAAGGCGAAGAAGATCAAGATGCTCCAGGATTGGCCAGCCCAGTCACCAGACATGAACATCATTGAGCATATGTGGGGTAGGATGAAAGAGGAAGCATGGAAGATGAAACCAAAGAATATTGATGAACTCTAGGAGGCATGCAAGACTGCTTTCTTTGCTATTCCTGATGGCTTCATCAATACATTGTATGAATCCTTGCCAACAGGCTTGTGCACAATTCAGAATTTCAGAATTGGCCTCCATTCAATTCATGAATTGGAATTTGAATTGAATTGACTCCACCCTACAGGAAGTTGAATTGGAATTGGAATGATAGGAAGTGGAATTAAATTCATGGCAATTCAAAGAAATTCCACAGTCACACAACAGAAAGAATCTCACATACATTCAGTGTTAGGAAAATTACTTTGGAAAATTGTTTGGCAACCATTTTAAATACTTGGTAAAATTAAAGCATTCTGGGAAATGAAGTCATGTTACATCGTGTTCCATAAAATTACAATTGCAAAAAAATCAAACTTAATTATTTGTTATGTGACTAGAGTTTTTAAAATTAATTGCTGGGGGAAAACATTTCCTGTAAATGTAATCTGTACAAACGAATATATTTATAGAATATGTAATGCAATCATATCTGACATATACTGAAAGCTTCATTTTTAACACTTCACTTACTGTATAATATGTATAAGAATTTCTTTGAATTTCTATTGAATTGCAATTCTGCTTCCTTTAATTCAAATTCGAATTGTAATTCTACATCCTGTTTTTGACATAAATTCAAATTCAATTCAAATTCAAGAATTGAATTGGAATTTAGGAGTCATTCTCAATTAAATTCTGAATTCTGCACAAGCCTGCTTGCCAAACCGCGTGGATGCAGTCCTTCAAGCTCATGGAAGTCATACAAGATATTAAATTTGGATCTCACAGCACCACTACTAAATTTGCCAAAAATATTTTTTAACAAAAAACAAAACTTTTGTCTTGCCAAAATTTGACCTCTCTGTCTTTATTAAATGATAAAAAATATTTTAGTGAAACTAATTCATTTCAGTGCATTAAAGATCATTTGAGAGGGTTTTAGCTTTTCATATGAGCTATTTCTAACACCAATTGATTAATTAAAAGTCAGGTTAATAGCAGGTGTTTCTACAAAATAGATAAGCGACAAGACTTTTGTCAGGTAGTGTATATAATCTGTATTTTGCAAAAAGTAAATCTTATATAGGATAAGTAAGGTATTTCCTATACACATTTAAACATTGCCATACAAAAAATAGGCAAATTGATGTTATTTTAACATGTTTGCAAAACAAAAATTTTTATGAACAAACATATGAAACGTAAACTAACAGTATAAACAGTAATCTGTCACCAATTTGTGCTAAATTACAGATGAATCGAAGAGACTGTGACCAAGTTCTGTTGCTAATAAATCATTTCTACCAATAACAAACAATTGCAAAGTATTTTTGCTGTCTGTTAATGAGAATAAGATGATATTCTAATCCATGTTTGCTTTCTGAAATAAACCTTCCCGCCCATGTGGGTGTAGCTTTTCCTCTGAAGTGTGAATACAAAGATTAAAATTTAACCTTGGACTGATGGCTTTCTACCTGCAGGCTTGTATGCATAGGGTATTTGTGTGGTAGCTGTTTGATAAGTTGTTCTTACATTCTTGTTTGGCTTAAATTAACATTAATCCTTAACTCAAAACACATTACAGATAATAAAATGTTCATGCGTTAAGTAAACACTAATCATCATACAATCATTTATAAACATGGGATTTATAATAAACATAGGGTTTGCCTATATATTAAAAATAAAAACGAATGGGACACCTAGATGTATCTTCTTGTAACACAGGGTTTTTGGAAAGGTGCTTAAAGTAGCCTAAATATGTAAGGAATAGGCTACATGAAATGATTCGTCTCCACCTCCTTTCCATAAGTTCAACCTACAGCTGCTTTACGTCTCGTGTCATCGGCCACTGGAAGAGACATAAGAAGAAAACATGGAGAAGACTGTTAAAGATCATCTGGTCGACATATTTGATGATCTGGAGAGTGTGAAATTAAATAGATTTAAAGACAAATTGCGCGATCGAAGGGAAGAACCACGCGTCCGCCGAGCCGCGGTCGATAAAATTGAACACTCATTCGAACTCGCAGATCTGATGATAAACACTTTCACATCCAACAAAGCTCCGGCAGTAACAATTGAAGTTTTAGAAGCAATTGGGTGTAATCAACAAGCAGAGGACCTGAAAAACGCCCTAGGACAATGTAAGTAAATATTATTGCAAAAGATAGTAAACAGAAAAACTACATTTTGTACGGGGAAGTTTGAGAAACGTGCACAGTGCGCGAGAATACGGAAGTTGCGCAAACTAATCTCAATGAAGAAACCTTAAGAGATCAGTTAAACACAAACGAAAAAAGCTAATTATTGCAAATTAACTATTATTATGTGAGTAACTATAAAGAAATTTGTTGTGATTTTGCTGCAGGTTTATAGTTTTGAACAACACAGAAACGTGTTTTTAAACTAAATAATCAAAAAATATTTTTGACGTTAAAGTATCGTAAGTTATGTTATATAGAGCATGACATTATTCTTACAATTGTAGCATTGTGTTTTAAAGTTATTTAACAATTGACATTTTTTTACACATTGCAGAGCTGAAGTTAGTTTTACTTTCGATTTCATTGTCTGTTTAATGGGCTTAAATATCAATTTATGGCAATATGAAAGAAAGGAAAAAACACTTAGAATCTTAGGAAGTATATGTCAGTAAAAAATATCGAGTAATGAAAAATTAAATACATTAAAGTTATTGCCTCAACATTTGTTCATGCAACATGCCATATTTAATAGCATTGAATGTTAAACAGTTTTATATAAAAGTATTTACATGGCCATGTAATTTTGTAATAAATTATGTAATAAATCTGATAAATTGTAAGAGTTACACAGCACAAGTAGCCTACAATAATGCTTTTGACCTAATTTCCAGCAGGACCTCAAGGCAGAGCCGAACCTTCGCCAGGAGGCGCAAGTGCGCCGTCTAATGGTAAGTAATGCTATTACAATAAAATGTAAAACATGAAATACATACAATCTTGGAAAGATTTAGAAATGCGTGACATTTTAGGCACTTTAAAAAAGGTTTGATTAATCAAAACTAGATAATGCAACATCCTCACAGTCTGACGCAATGCATTTTCCATATCTTAATAGGTCAACATTTCGTTGATACGCATCGGAAAAAGCTAATAGATCGAGTTCATAACGTGAACTCTATTCTGGATGAACTTCTTCAGAGGAACATCATCACTCATGAGGATTACAATAAAATCCGTGCTATAGCCATTTCACAAGATAAAATGAGAGAATTATATTCTGGTCCATTAAGATCTGCTGGAACTGCAGGGAAAGATGCTTTATATGATGCTCTCATGGAGTCAGAAAGGTTCTTAATGGAAGAACTTAAGAAGTGAAATCTTTAAAAAATTAAGCATCTGATTTTTTTTAATGTTTTGGGTTTTAATTCTTGTTGGGTCTTTTATTATATGGGATACATTATGCATTATCACGTACATAACCTTCCACAAGTACTGATGTCATCTTTATAAAACTTTTTATCTCACACCGCAATGGCCAAATTTTGTACAATATTTCCTTAGTTTATTAGTTTTTTATTGTTTATCAATAAACAAGCAAATTAAGAAAGCTGTGTGTTTTCTGTTCTTCTGCCAACAATTTTATTTTCTACAAAATTTACAGTTCAAGCCTTATAGAAGTTATTTACGTATATCTCTGATAAATGTATAAAGTCAACATTAGTAAATGCAATGCTATAATACCGTCTAAATGTCTTATCATCATCATCAGTAAAACTACCTTAACTCACACAAAGGGCTCTAACTGATGAATACTAACCAATATTTTAGTTATTCCAGATGCACCCCATCACAAGAATCCTTTGAGTCAAGAAGTCTGAGAAAACAAAAGATTTAAGACATGTCTTAAAAATGTAATTAACCAGATTTTTCTACAGTACTTATCAGATAAGCATAAAAAAGACCCTCACGCGGTTTGAGCACGTGCAGCTTTTCTGGCCTCTCGAGCTTCATTCTCAGCATAAATCTTCTTATAGCAGTAAATCAGCACTCCGATCATCCACAACTGCAGGAGTGTGATCACCACATACATCATAATCTCAGATATTACAGCTGTCAGCTCACGGTTGGCTGGGGAGCAACAAATTGAAGCATTATTTACATGGATACTTTTATCCTATGCAACTTGAATATATGTGCTTCCAGGGATTTTTATAATCTGCCAATTGAACTACAGTAACACTGTATACAATTCATAAATGGAGTTATAAATATTAAGACTTTATATGATATTTCAGTTTTGCCAAATTGAGTTATTCTAACATTAAATTGTCATTTGTGATAAAGGTGGAATAAGAGATTGACGTTATCTAAAACCATCCTACCCTTTTCCACAACGGTGAGCTCTACATCTTTGGTTATTGTCACCCGTTCATCCCCAAGAGGAAGGAACAGTGTCCGCTGAAAGGTACAGCGGTACGTCCCAGTGTCGTTAAATGTGACATTGTGAATAAAGATGGCTCCGTTTTGCACATCCTTTGTTCCCGTCGTCCCGCTCCACTGTAATCTTTCCTCAAACAGTTCATGGATAATGTTAAAGGAAGGATATTCATACTGAGAAATCTGAAAGGGACAGAGATGTACAGTATACGATTCTCCATCAACAGGTCAAAGCAGAATGTCTAAAGTTTAATTTCATTTATGCAAAACAATTACATGCTTTGTTCTAAAGTATCTATAGAAAATAAGGTACAAAAGTTGTCACTGGGAAAGTACCTTTAAAAAAAGGTCCTTATATGTACCATTTTGATACAGATATGTACCTTTGAAGCAAGAGTAAGGTTGAAGTAGGCCTACCAAATGTGTACCTTTTAGGTACTCTACTGCCCCAGTGACAGCTCTTGAACCATTTTTTTGTGCGTATGTGTCTCTCTGACACCGCAGGCCTGCTGATCACAATACTAACATGAAGAAACTCCTCAGTTTCAGCTGGTTTAAAGTGCCAGTCCACAACAGCAGAACCAGGCACCTCTTCTCTTTTTTTGCAAGAAATGCAGCCCAACATAAAACCCTGTCCAGCAACGGCCTCTGTCATGGAGTCCACTTCAGCACATCCAGTTTGGCCCTGTGGCACTAAACAATATCAAAAGAGGTAGTATTAAAACCTAACCTAATAGATGTTCAATGTAATGCCTTATAAGCAAGAAGTTGTTTGGTTAAAAAATAAAATAGAGGTGAAGTAAACAAAGGTGACATGATGTGGTGGAACCCTGCGTCCCAATTTGAATACTACTAAGTAGTAGTCAATAGTATGTCCCATCTATGTTTATGCTCTCAAATGTCCATACTTTCCCATAACAAAAACAGTAGGCTATACACTTTTAGGGCATAGTAGTCGAATTGGGACCCAGTGACGTAATAAAATGCCTTCGCTCATATGGAGCATGGCAGCAGAATTTAGTTAGTAATAAACCCTAAAATAATTAACAATCATAAACATCATTTGTAAGTTAGTCTCCACACCCAAAGATAGCCTCAAGTACCCAGAATAAAAGAATAATAATAACATACGTGTTTAATCATAAAAAGGTTACGTCCATTAACTTACCTTGAATAAAAAAGACGCAGAGAACCAAAAATGAAGCGAACCGCAGTGCCATTTTAACAATTCACATCTGTCGCGAAAATGTTTCAGTGTTTTGTCCAATGTTTTCCTTTATTTTTTAATATCACTGAATCTAAACTGGGTCACAACTTCCCATTTTCTTCTTTGTCATGCGAGTCCAAATGGTGACTTTTGCGCTCTTGTCAACTAATTGCGTAGAAGTTCACATTAAAACGCAATTCCTGTCATCAAATGCGTCAAAAGAAACGCGTTTAAAGTGTTTAAAATAATGTTCCGTCACTCTGTATTCAGATTGTGTCTTTCAGCATAGACTTTGAAGAGCTAAGTATAGACCGTGTGAATCCTTGCTTGTCATTCAATACGCAATCTGAGACGTGAGATTCTGACCAGCGGGGTCCGAAACTGCCATAGGTACACCTGACCACATGTAAAAATCCTGAGAAATTGTCTTTAAATTTTGGTTTTAACAATGAGGATGGGTTTTACGAAGCGAACAGGTTTGTAGCCTTCAGAGATCATTTCAGGAACCAAACTCCCAGTACAAAAAAAACATAGTCAAAAACGTAGTAAATAAAATATAATAAAATACAAAGCATTTTTTTTATTACAAGCCGACTTTAGTAATAACATGTGAAATATTTTACAAATGACAGAAGCCAACTTTAGTTTTATTTAAAACATGATCTGGAATTGTGCTAGAAAAATAATTTGCATATTATACTCTTCTATTAGGTATAGCTGCAGGTGCGCGTGCTAACCTATCAGATTAAAATAACAACTTTTCTCTGTTATAGAATTAAATCTGCTGTGCTTTTAAACATTAAATAAATATATTTGTCAATATTATTTAGTATGAATTTTAAAAAGTCTTGTCATTGGGTTGTCATTCGACGTGAGCAGTGCACGAGGGTCAATATGCAAAGAGTTTTGCTTGGATCTTATTTTACTGGCAAATCAGTCTGGGGTAAATGGAGTATACTTCATGAATGCAAAGCCTCTGCCAGACTTGGAAAGATTTTGAACTACAAACTGACCAATAACTGCTTGTGGAAATGTTTGTGGCAATGAAATAATCCAAATTTTTCCAAAAATTGATAAAGTGAATGTGGAAATGCATCACCAAGAGAGAGAATTAAATGTTTAGTGTGTATGGATTATTTTTTAACTTTGTAAAAGTGCATTGGCTGTTGTGCTTTGTTTAAGCAGTAAAACGGTTTTATTTTGTTATATGGCTTATCACACCAACATCCTTGTGTTCTTTACAAGGCGCAATGTCAGTTTACTTGGTCTTGAACACAAGGACATTTCAATGAATTGAGAGCAAGGTTAACAAAATATACCCCAAGGGAAAAAAATAATCACATGATCTTATCACGTATCTATCTACTAAAGTTTTGCTCTTTCACGACATGTAATTGCATGCAAATAAAATCTAATATCCGTGTGTTTGTCTGAAGTGCGCGTTCCTACCTCCAAACAAAATAAATACATATGCGCATCGTTTACTTGACTCTGTGTCACGCCAGATTGCGTCAAGATTTGAGTGACAGATACACTGTCAGTGCAGGTTGTTTTTGGTTCCCTGAACGTCAAACAACCCGCCCTAAACACAACTGGGTCCGCGAGGCCCTTACGCAAGTCTTCTCACTTGATTTTCTTGCCGACTCCCACAAGTTGGTGAACTTTTATATTTAGACCTGCTCGGGTTTCCAGATGCCCAGTTAATGCCAGCGGGCGTACAGCAACACAACACTATGGAATCTGGTCAGTCCATTAAACCAACACAACTCATAAACGTCTAGAGACATTGGCACCAGAGAGAGAGAGAGAGGGAGAGAGCGCGCGCTGAAAAATGCTGAAGCCCTCAACGTCGTGTTAAGGGGTGAGTCAAGGTTATTTCTTGTTTTTTAATGTACCGATCTCATTGAGAAGGATAAGAAGTAGACTGAAGTAGAAGACACATAACATACAGTTACTTATAGACAACGTGGAATGTATAGGAGGTTGTATAGACTTTGGTACACCTCCTAAAGCCTTTAGGGTCTCTGCATTTATACCTTTTGTCCAATGGCATGTAAGCATGTAAGTTAAACGGGAGTGTGGGAAGGTTTGGGTTAATTTTGCTTATTTTTATTTAGTAGCCTATATAATCACAATATTCGTCTTGGTGTTTTTCCTTTCGCCCTATAAAAGCAAGGTGACCCTATTCTAGGTGAGAAACTGTCTGTGAAGGGGCACGAGGAAAACAATTATCATCACCTCCCAATGCATCTCAACTATTTTCAGAATGGTAATTAAAACGGTTGGTTTAACCATTCAAGGTAAGCAGCCTGATATGTTAACTCATATTTTACACTTTTAAGATTATTATGTTGAACAGTTTGTTCAAACGGTCATTTTGGACTCCCATTTGATTGAGGCATATTCCTATTTAATTTTGAGATCGGGGTAAACGCTTTATACTCGATGTCCACCAGAGGGCGCAGTAGGCAAATATATATTTATCAAGTAGTTTCGTTATCTCTTTTGCAGGAAAGCGTCGTTTGATCAAATAGTATTAAATATAAGTTTAAATATATTACAGACGACTAGATGTGGTTCACGTTGCTGTTCATGATTATTATTTTACTTGAAATATTTCGATTTTTTATGACCTTTTTTGCGCATTTGTTAGCTTTGCTTCATATGAAATGTTCATTTCTCACAACGACCAATGCACACATATATAAATAAAAAAACAACTATTAGTTTGTGATGACACCAGTTATTTTGTGTCTGCGCTCGTTGAAGCGCAGCCTTTGATGGATTCTCTCTCGACTGTACCATGAAGTACAGCGGGTAGGGGTGTGTGTTATCAAGAATAATACCTTTTATAAATTACCATCCAATTTTAGCCTGTTTAAAAGAACAACAATAACATTTTAAACGTATTCATTTATTAAAAGTAAAAGTTTTCAATTTACTAAAATCACTAGTTGTGTATATACCGATGTTGGCATTTGTACGTAACCTGCCAACCTTCCCACGTCTCATTGGAAACAGTGGTGTGATGCGACCTCTTCGCAGCATTTAAACTTAGGAAAAGTTAGTGCACTTAAAATGTATTCAATACATTATTTAAATTGGCTTATTTTTGACAAAATCAAACTATGAGCTCATCGAGTAGTCCACGGTTTGGGGTTTTGAGCGGCGGGCAAGCGGAGTTAAGAATAAAAGAAAGTAAACAGAGGACCGTTTTTCCACCGGTATCATTAGCATGCTAGCCAACTTGTTTCAAGTGTAAACTCGACTGCCAGAATTCAGCTGACCGGGTCGTTAGCATCGCTAATGCCTATCAATAGACCTGTGATGGTTTATTTATCGAAGTTTGATTTCCGCGTGTGTTAATTTAACAAATAGACTGACATTTATTACAACGTAATAACTAATCGAAAATAGCAGATATATTTAAAAACTGGCGGCTAAAGGTAGTTTATTGTTAGCTTACCGGCTAATTAGGGGTGCAGATGTGTTCCTGTGAGAAAGTGGATTTTAACATCACCCCACGCAACGTCACGCGTCTGGTGTATGAGGCCGAACAGGAGAAAAATAATGGTGGCAATTCGTCCAATGGCAGGTAAGAATAAAAAATATATTTGGCTGATTGGTAACTCTTTACAATAAGATTAACGTTATATGCATTAAGATTAGCTAATGCATAATATTAAGTTACAATGAATGAACAATAGATGTTAAAGTTGGTTGATGCAAATACATCAGCTAATGTTAACAGAAACAACATTTCATTTTGAAACTGTCAGTGAATGTTATTAACATAAAATTAAATATAATTTTAACTGTTCATTTTAACTAATGTAATGGTATAAAAAATAAAAACTTATTGTGAAGTGTTACAAAATTTACTTAACACTTAGTGTTAAGGTCCTTTCGCAATTGTTAATGTTGTATGGGATGTTGACTGGATCGTGAACTTTTTATTTTGGTCAGTTTTGGACAATATATTATAGCCTTATCAATGATATGCGTTTATTATCTTCAGCATGAACTCTCCTACTGTAGACAAACATGAGAAAGTAACATTCTTTGACATGCAGTAGTCTTTAGTTTAAATATGACCGGTGTTTGTAAAATCATTATTTATCATTAACTGTGGTGTGTTTTATGGGTCACCCTGGGTAAGAGGCCATGTTTTAATAGCTCGAGATTGATTTGAGCAAACAAAACCTAGACACGATTGAACTTGTTCAAACACGAAAGTTAAATAGTGGCAGATCTTGCTCCTGCCGGCTCTGACAGCTGCCAGTCCTGTTCTGAATGCTTTTGTGAAGAAAGGAGGCTTGAAGTCCACTTAAGTTTTAAGAAAAATAAATATTAGTCTGCCAGGAATCATGCATAAACTTTTACTGCAGATTTCCTATACAGTTTAAAATGAAGTCACCTGATTAGATTTTTGGTATAATAGATAAGTAAACTCATTTGTGTGATTTTCTTCTTAATTTAGCTCAGGAAGGTATCTTGACTCTGAAAAGTAAACAATAAAGAGGACACATTGATGACATTTGTGTTTGATTGTCTCAGAAGGATATCTCAGTTTGTGGCACCACTGTGGGCAGAAAACCACAGCCGTTGCTTTAAAAGGAAGCTCAATTGTATCACTCTTTTTACAGTAACCTATAATTAATACAAGGGGAAACAATGGCATGGTAAGGTGGTGAGGCTGGCTGGGTTTTCAGCGTTTCAGCACGTTGCTTATTTGCGTGTGGATTTCCATTGGTTAAACAAACAGGCCAACAGGTTCTGTTCTCTTTAAAAAGAAAATCCATCATGATAAATGAGTCATATGATGGGATGTCATGTTTTCCTTTGACCTTGGAGTGTTTAAAGCTGTTCGTGCATATAGAAGATCCATAAAGTTGCAAAGATTATTCTTTCTGAAATTTAAGCCTGATTTACGCTTTCCTAAATGGCTCATTTAAACATAACCCCCAATATCTAAGTAACTGTGGGAGAAGTTTTGCACAACACCACCCAAATGTATAAACAGGCGTAACTTAATTTTTTTTGCTGTACTGTAGTATTGTTGCCGCTGCCGCCACGTCACAGAAGCGCTGTTCCTTGGAAGTTGATAATGCATGAAGGAGATGTCAATTAAATTTTCCTTGCCTTACACCTACAAAAAATTCTCTAACTATACAGGGTTCCCACGGGTCCTTGAAATCCTTGAAAGTTTGTAAATCTGGGGTGGGGAATTCAAGGCCCTGGAAAGTTTTTGAAAATATACATACATAGATACAGGTCATTGAAAGTGCTTGAATCTATTTTATGCAAGAAGTTTTCTGGAAAAAAATCCATATTATTCCCTGTGTAATAAAGTGTAGGTCGGATAATATCATAAAAATTCTAGACTTTTTAAGCACACGTGCTAAACTGTTCACTTTAAATGCTTATATCTTCTGTATACCAATGTTGATTCATACCTAAATGCTTTTTTGCATAGTTGTGTTTGACACATGAAAACGTCTCGGGTTACATAACTATTGTTCCCTGAGAAGGGAATGAGACGCTGCGTCTCCATTTCCATACTTCTTGTGTCCCTGTAACGCCATCTTTGGGAAGATTTCTGATAGCGATATACTTCCTGGCTCCAGCATCACCCTGTCTTTGACGTTAAGCCTCATCATTGGTTGAATTTGATATACACATTCAGACGCACTTAGCACTGGAGGTGTCACACAGCGCGAGTTCCCTCGAAAGGGAACTGTAACAATGTATCTTAAAAGGTAACATGATGTAACCTTGCTCTCACTTGAAATGTGTCCCCACATTTAATCCTTGTATTTGAAGGTATTGTACCTGGAAAGTCATTGAAAGGTCCTTGAATTTGAAGTTAACTAAGGTTTGGGAACCCTGACTATAGTTTTTGGAGTGCATGTGATTTTAACATACTCTGAAATATGTATTTGAAATATTTTATTACATTTGATTTGGAGACTTTTCATGCAGATGTGTGATTTAAGCCCTTCTTAAGTTATATTTTGCCATAATTGGAACAATAGTGGAGTACAGAAGGAGGGAAAGGAACAGGTTTGGTCAAGTTAAATCAAAGCAAAAGTTTACAGAAACAAACTACACAATCATTTGTATAGTTGAAGGGTTTACCTACCTACATCTACTCAGTTGATCCTATTCTCTAATAGAAAAGGTGTGCCTTAAGAAAATGGGAGGATATAGTCCAACAAGACCGTGAACTGACTGAACTGACTTGTCGGCTTTATACATACATTTGTTTTAATATAAATGTTTTTATAAATGTATAAAAATATGTCAAGGGTGCACCAAAATTATTAATATAAAAAATCATATAGAGTACTGTATATATGCATTATTTCTTATATATAATAAATATCATAATAGGAAAACCTGAATCTTGCTCACATTTGGCCAAATTTGGTTTAAAGGACATTCCACTTTTTTTGAAAATAGGCTAACGTTCCAGCTCCCCCAGAGTGAAACATTTGATTTTTAGCGTTTTGGAATCCATTCAGCTGATCTCCCAGTCTGGTGGTACCACTTTTAGCATAGCTTAGCATAATCCATTGAATCCGATTAGACCATTAGCATCAAGCTCATAAATGACCAAAGAGTTCTGATATTTTATTAATGATATTACACAGTGCCTGAAAATGGTCTCCTGCTATAAAATGTTACCAAAGGAACTATTTTCGGGAACTGCGTAATATCATTGCGCCTGCAGCCATGGTATGGCAGCAAAGTCCTTGATTTTTACCCCAGAATGAGAGTATGGTTCCTAGCCATATCAGCTTAGAATAATCGAAACTCTTTGGTCATTTTTTAGCGTGATGCTAATGGTCTAATCAGATTCAATTGATTATGCTAAGCTATGCTAAAAGTGCTACCGCCAGACCCAGAGATCGGCTGAATGGATTCCAAAATGGTAAAAATCAAATGTTTAACTCTGGAGGAGCTGGAGAACGAGCATATTTTCAGAGAAGGGGAGTGTCCCTTTAAGGTGAGCCCCCCCACCCTTATTACTTATGTACTTTGATGATAGTATGTGTGCATCCCTGATATATTATGAAATATTATGATAATGAAGCACTGCCCTGCAAAGATATGTTTTGTTTAAAACACAAAATAGCTCATCTACATTTTAATTAATGGTTTGAAGGAGTTAAACACAAATACAGTTTCTCCTCTCTTTAGCAATACGACCTTATCATACCCGATGTGCAAATCGCAACCACAAGGCAGATTGCAAAACTGCAGTTTTGAGATACTTGTATATCAGTTTTTAAGATATGCAGAGAAGTGGAAAGAAGATTGATCTGGCATCAAGCAGTCTTGGATGCAAGCGAATTTGATTCTTCTTGCTATTCATCCCCAAAAAACATTAAATAATGATTTGGGCACACTGTCCTTAAGTGGAATTCAGTTGTGGCTCCATGTCCCATTTTTCACAATCAGGTAAATAAATTGCTGATCTGCCTTCACGGCAGCAAGTTATAATAAAAGCAAACATTTCCATTATAAGAGAAATTTTTATGAAGCCATTTCCAGACAAGATCTAGAAGATTCTAGAGAAATATCTGTCACTTTCCATGGAATGATGTGCTTGATGAAACCGCAAAGAACCTGTCAGTCACGAACCATCCTGATTCAAAAACTAACAGAAAGAAAATTATAACAGAGGTGTGCTGATGATGGCTATGACACCACCTCCTGAGATCACCGTGGCTGAACCCATTCCCATTCCAACCCTCAACATTCTCCCTCCGTCTTCCGATACGGAGTCATGGTCCTGCTCCCCAAGCCCGCGGCCACACCGGTACCGCTCACGCAGCCGTAACCGGGACAGAAAGAAACGCAAGCCGAAGCATGAGCATGTACAAGAGAACCACTGCGATATGGAGAAAGGAGAAAAAGAGAGGAGTCAAAACCCATCATGTTCATCACCAATCTCTCTAATGGTGTCCAAAGTAGAAGAGGAAGAGCAGGGCAGTCCCTCTGTGCTTCTCCCACTCCCGTCTCGCTCATGGTCCCGGAGCTCCTCATTAAGCAGGCGTTCTCGCTGGTCTCTCCGTAGTCTTCTCAACAAGGACTCGGATTGTGACAGCACCAGGTCAGTTTATGTCTCTTCCCCCCCTTCACTTAGACTAAGCTGGCGGTTACATAATATTTTTACAAGAACTTCTTCGATAGATGCTCATATCCCAGCTGCTGTAGATGCATAAATACACACTGGAAAATTGGAGGAGATGAGGTGGCAGAAACTTTACAGTTATAATGTTATTAGTTTTCAGACCTTTAATTAGATGATATTTGGATCTTACTATATGCATAGCTGCTCTATGCATAGCAGTTTTTGAGACGGCGCAAGCGTTTTGTTTGTTAACAAGTACTCGGGCATGTGTTTCTTCTAGTTGTAATTGTATGTTGAAAGAAGGCTTATGTGAGAGTGGGAGGGTCCGATGTGAAATGAAAATAAAACTGCACATTGTAATTTCTGTAGGTTAGGTCTATTATCAAATTATTTGTCAGTAATATGGTTATTTTGAGGAAAATGTGAATAATTGCATTGCATTGCATTGCAGGCTGAATTAAAGGGACATTCCACTTTTTTAAAATATGCTCATTTTCCAGCTCCCCTAGAGTTAAACATTTGATTCTTGCCGTTTTGGAGTCCATTCAGCTGATCTCCGGGTCTGGCGCTAGCACTTTTAGCATAGCTTAGCATAATCCACCGAATCTGATTAGACCATTAACATCGCGCCAAAAAAATAACCAAAGAGTTTAGATATTTTTCCTATTTAAAACTTGACTCTTCTGTAGTTACATCGTGTACTAAGACAAATGGAAAATTAAAAGTTAAAATTTTCTAGGCAAATATTGCTAGGAACTATACTCTTAAACTGGCGTAATAATCAGTGACTTTGCTGCTGTAACATGGTTGCAGCAGGCGTAGTGATATTACGCACTGCCAGAAAATAGCCTGCTTGGTTACTTTCAATGGCAGGGGACTATTTTCGGGCAGTGCGTAATATCATTACGCCATGTTACATCAGCAAAGTCCTTGATTATTACGCCAGAATGAGAGTATAGTCCTCACCATATCTGCCTAGAAAATCGCAACTTTTAATTTTCTGTCGGTCTAATGCTGAGTTTACACCAAACGCGTTTTGGGCGTCAAAATCGCGCCTACCGCGCCTAGTTTGCCACTTGAACACTTTGAATGCATTCGCGCGTGTAGAGCGTAGTAGATGCGCGGAAAAAGCAAGCATTTGACGCGCGTCCGAGGCAAACTCCGCTTCTTGTGGGAGGGGCAACTGCTGTGCGAGTGTCTGTTTGCAAGATGACTGATGTTGATTGTGCATTTATCAAGAGAGTTACCAGTTTGTATTGGGTAACCTTACTATAGGGGGAAAATAAACGGCGTGGGTCGATAAACGTCACGCGACTCAAAAGTGAAGTGTGTATTACAACTTACCAGGTTGCCCAAAGTCCTTACTGACACTCTTCAAAGTGAGGTCCTTTTTATTCCTGTATCCTATAGAAATAAGAACTTGTGTCATATAGCTCCGAGTGACTGCTTGAATGAGTGACTCCGGGCGGGGCTGCCACCACAGCAGCAGGCAGGCTCCTGATTGGTTAATGTGGCGTGAAATTCCGCCAAAGTTCAAATTTTTCAACTCGGGCGTCAGCCGCAAATTCGCGTGAACCGCAAAATGCACAAAAACACCATTCACGCGTACCGCGCACAACGCTCAGTTCGCGCCTTTTGGGCGAACTTCACTCAAGAATGAGGCGGAAACGCGTCTTCCGCTCCGCGCCGAACGCCTCTTCCGCGCCGCGGGACCTCCTGACGCGCGTCAACGTGTCTGCACATTGAATTAACATTGAAATCACTTGCGCTTCACGCCTCTACCGTGGTTGGTGTAAACGCACCATTAGTACACGATGTGACTACAGAAGAGTCAAGTTTTCAATAGGAAAAATATTGAAACTCTTTGGTTGTTTTTTGGCGCGATGCTAGTGGACTGGTCGGATTCAGTGGATTGTGCTAAGCTATGCTGGGAGTTCTAGGGCCAGACCCGGAGATCGGCTGAATGGATTCCAAAACGGTAAAAATCAAATGTTTAACTCTGGGGGAGCTGGAAAATGAGCGTATTTGCAAAAAAGTGGAGTGTCCCTTTAAGGTGTGCCCTTAAATTTTCTGCTTGTGCTCAAGTGATATTATATAAAAATGTTAAAAACTAAAAATTGTACAACCAACATACATGTCTCACATTGTTTCTGGAAATAGAAAGCATCAGAAAGAAAGTCAGTCTCTCTGCTTCGACCAAAAACTGCGACTGTACATCACTTTTAAAGTATTAAAATCATTTTTGCAATGCAAACCTTTGCTATGTGCATAGTGCGATTATGCACATATGAAATTTCAGTAATTTCAAATTGTAATTTCGCTAAATTCAATATCACAGCTTTGCTTATTTTTCATAACGGTGATGATATTATCACACATTAGACATCAAATGAAACAACAAGCCCCAAAACAGTGTCATCACTCTATTTCAATAAGAGCAAAAAAATTTTATTAGACCACATAGGTCAAGCGATCTTGGCAGTGGAGGGATCAGGGATGGAGGTGGGACTAAATCTAAGCCATCTAGCGCTTGCACACGACATCACACAATTACCCAGTGGAAGGGTCTGCTTTTCCTGGTGATGTCACTGCCGCCCAATCAGAGGGCTTTGTTTTGATGCTGCAGTGAGGGCTGTCAGCCAGTGAAAAGACTAGCTCAGAGAGCAAAAGGTGTCTTATACACGCCACACCAACAGCTGTGCCCTTGTCCTTCTCATTTACCAACCGGTTTCACTGACCTAGATCTTTATGTTTGGCTGCTCAGCCTGCAATACATCACAAAAACACCTTGAATAAGAGCCATGAGATATGTTTAGGAGGTCCTATTGTCAAGTTAGTGTTTATTTATTTATTAACTTGCTGCAAGGTCAAACCTTACAATAAGCCAGTGATATTCTTGTTTGCGTGAAACTAAACCTTATGTATATCAATCGACACCCTTTTTATGATTTAAATGGACATATTAGTAGTTTTTTTGTTCCGCACTGTATTTATTTATAGGCTGATTTATTTAAATCTGTAGTTTAAGGGCATTTATTGCTCATTTACATACATATTTAGCTGACTGTAGAATCGGCCTTGTTTGTTTAGGAATGTTTGTAGGTTTTTTATCTGTCAAAAATCAATGAGTTTCTGAAATGTCCGTTTGCGCAACATCAGATGAAATGGAAGGCCAAAGTTTGTGTTTCAACACTAACATTTTAAATGCCCAATAAACCGCATGAACTGATCTTTGTGCCTTTAACTGTAATTCTCAGCTCTTAAAAGTCCTAAGTAGACATCTTTTCCTGCCTGTGGTTCACTCTGTTGACATTGATTGCTTCTAAATCTAAAGATTGCAATTGTCTAAGCCTCTTTTGGATGTGTTTGCCGTTCGACCATGATGTACTTATGGTCTCTCTTATCTATCCTCCAGATGATGTAGGTGAGATCCTGCACAAACGTTGCAAAAAACATTTATATTCATTTATTTAGCAAAAGCTTTTATCCTAAAAAATAAATGTGAATGCACAGACATGCGTGATTAATCCAAGAGAGAAACAATGCTAGTAATGTCCTAAAATAAAAAATGCAGAAGAAGAAAAATATAAAGTGCAACTGGAAAAAAGGCTGAGTATAAGAAATAGGGCATAAATTCATTTCGGGAACGTATAGTCTCTGTAATCCTCTTGACTCACCCTCACCTTTATACAGATTAAGGGAAACAAATCAAATCATAAAGACAAGCCCAACACAACTTTGAGGATTACGTTTTCTTCTACATTGCAGAGTTTGAAAAGATAACAATGGGCAGAGAAATCCCATCAGGGGTTTTTTTTAATTACTCAAAAGACTTTGTGGTGTCGTCCTTGCCCTCACCATGCCATCAGCAGCATTTCAACACGGTTTGATTGACTCCCATCTACATCCAAACACTATAGATAATCTCCTATGGGTTGGCCCTGCTGTGCATTCGTAAAGAGAGAGCCACTGTCTGAAATCCCTCCCTCCCTCCACACAGTGCATCCTCTTTTCTCCACCCCTCCCAATCTCACCCAATGTGTAGGTTGCTTTAGGATAGCAGGGGCGCTTATGGTGGAGACCACTTTGCATCATTGGATTACAGAGGGGGAACAGCGGAGGTTTGGGATGGAGATGTTAAACAATCGCGATCTATCGGACTAAAATTGACTGCTGATGAACACAGGACGATGCGGCTGGTTAATCTGAATGTACCGTCTGCTCTCTCGGCGCAGTGCCATATCGAGCGACTGCTGTAAAATGAACGGCATTGAATCCTGAAAACCCAATGACATGTTCGAGTAAGTAGCGCATATGTTATTTACGCAATGCATACTGGGCGTTTTTTAAAATGTGGCATATAAATGTTGCGATTCATTTTCATCATTTCGCGTAACAGCAACTATGTTATGAAATGCAGACGCATTGCATCCCAACACGACCTTTGATAAGACCCGGTGCGCGCGAACGCACGCTCAGGATTAGTTTGACGCGTGCTGTAGTAACTCCGTAGTGCACTTTTCGCTGCACCTGCAAATCCCTTTTCACGTGTACATCGTTTTTTGCAGTATTTTGCATATTTGCATTGGCTCATGCGGTGTCGATGTCGGTAACCGAAGCTTGGTATTTTTAGCTTTAGCACCAGACCGCCCATTCATTCTGTTGACGTTTTCTGGAATAATCGTCGAGATGAAGTTGTTGTCAGTTTTCAAGCCATATAAAAAGCTTAGTTTGGTTTGAATACTCGCAAAATTCTTGAGAGCTTATTTTTATTGAAAAGTATTATTAAATTTTGACCGCACTAGTTTGAGAGAGGTGCCTGGTTACCTTGGAGATCCCTGTATTTCCCCCTACCCCCTTCTGTTACCAAGACAACGCGAGACTGAGATTTAAGCACATACGAGCAGACAGAGGTTAAAGTTGTTAAAGATAAGAGCATAGAAATCAATAATTTGAGATGGCATTTCCTCTAACAAGATTAGTAAAGTAAAAAATGTGGTTTACACAGTGTTGCCATTTGTGTTATTTAAAATAACATAATATTGAATGATTACCCCAGTCATGTACCATGTTTTTACAATGATACCATCTGAACTATAGATTCTGCTAAAATGACTATTATACGTAACTATAAATATTTTTTAATTATAGACCACTGTGGCTAATTTTTATTGTTGTACCTAATATGGTATTTTTAAGAAACTGTATACCATAATACTGTAAGTACCAGGGTTAATGTATCATGGTACCGCTACCAGCACATTACTTTTTAAATAAAGGGTCTTTTATGTCTTTCATCTTCTTTGGCTTCTCATCTTGCAGCAGGTCTGTTTAATCAATGTCCTGATTGTGTTACTGACTGCCGCTGGGGGTTTGTAAGATGCTCAAGGTGGTTTCTTAACTTAAGTTACCTTTAAGTGTATCTTACGCTGAGCAACAGTCAGTGTGATCTGATCGAAAATGTATGTAATATAGTTAAAAAGTGCTTTAAATGGGATAAGGAACTTAATTCACTTGCCGTCTTTGTCATAGCGTATCTTATATGTCTGACATTTCAGTGTCTCATCAGATTGATAAAATGTTGGGGAACAGATAAGGCTTTGTGTACGTTGTACACAAACACTTCTATCTGTGTTTTTACTTTTATTTTACTGAAACAGAAATTAAATGGTTTAAAGGTAAACTACTGTATTAATATAAATATGGTCGTCTTTACGCATGGGATTTGACCGGAACTTATAACATGGGTATTGTGCTGGAGGTCCTGTTGTTTTGTTGTTTTTATGTTGGCTAAAATTCTTCTGACTTGTTTGGGTTTTTATTTGGACTGTAAAAGGTAACATGTCAGCACATGCAATTAATCAAATGTTTAAAGGAAAACACCACAGTTTTTCAATATTTTACTATGTTCCCACCTCAACTTAGATGAATCAATACATACCTATCTTTATTCAATGCATGCACTTAATCTTTGTACAGCGTGTCGTAAATGTGTTAGCATTTAGCCTAGCCCCATTCATTCCTTAGGATCCAAACAGGGATGAATTTAGAAGCCACCAACTCTTCCAGGTTTTCCCTATTTAAAGACTGTTACATGAGTAGTTACATGAGTTAGTATGGTGGCACAAAATAAAACCTGGCGATTTTTTTAAGCGGATAAAAATAAGGACTATATTGTATGGCGGAAAAGCCCCTCTCGCTCAAACTTCCAGCAATATTACTGCACCCAAAGTCGAAGTTCTGCGAGCTGGGTGCTCTTCCGCCATACAAGATAGTTCTCGTTTATTGACCACTTTAAAAATCGCCACGTTGTGTTTTGTGCCACCATGCTTACTCGTGTAACTACACATGCAACAGTCTTTAAATAGGGAAAACACAGAAGTCTTTTTTGGCTACTAAATTAATCCATGTTTGGATCCTAGGGAATAAATGGGGCTAGGCTAAATGCTAACACATTCACAACGCGCTGTACGAAGATTAAGTGCACACATTGAAAAAGGTAGGTATGTATTAATTCATCCAAGTTGAGGTAAGAACATAGTAAAATATTGAAAACAGTGGTGTTTTTTCTTTAATCCAGTAAATGCTATAGGTATCATCCACAAAAACTGCTTAATCCTATTGGATGCTTTTTAGCTTTGTTGAAACTGGATACACTTTAACTATGGAAAGAAGTATTAGTATACTCATGATTAAGGATTTGACTTCATTGACATCCTCAAGTTTTACTTTAATATGAGGTTTTCATATATTTTTTTGCATTGCTAACTTCCATCTGTTTAGTCTAAAATCGGGTAATTGTAAATCAATATGTGTAGATAAACCATGTCAATTTCGACACTTCCTTGTGCATGACCCAACTGCCCTAAAAGTGGTTGAAATTAGGTCTGTGCAAAAAAATCGCCTGCGATTCTACTTTTGCTGCCTTAAAATTACATTTTGTTACATCAACTCGGATTACCAAGTCATTTCAACTTACTATTATTTATCTTGACTAGAGATGAGTGTTATAACTACATGTGAGTTGTTATAACTGATAAAATTAAGTTGACTTTCCCAACTAAGTTGTGACAACTCATCTCTGTTGAAATGACTTGTAAGTTGATTTGATTTAACAAAATATTTTAAGGCAGCAAAGTATTTTTTACAGTGCATGCGTGTTTCATCAGTAAAGCCGGTTCCTTGATTAGTCTCTAGTTGAAATACCAACCGGTCTGTATGTGCTTTCTGACTTGACTTTTCTCCTCCTGCAGTACGGCCAGTAACTCTCCACGCAGCACTCCTGGCAGCTCACCCTCACTGCGCCGGCGCATGCTGGGAGGCAGAGCCAGCGAAGGAGACGTGGGCGGAGACCGAGGCGGCGGAGGGGGTCCGGATAGCCCCCTACCTCCCACACCGTCCTCATCCACATCATCTTATCCACTCGCAGCACGCCACTTCACACGCAATTCCAAGGTACTGAGATCGCATCATGGGCCAACATGATTCATTGAATGAATCTTCAGATCCTCTTTTGAGGGGAAGAAATACTCCACTTTCATAGAAAAGAAATCACGATAATTTACTCACCCCCATATCATCCAAAATGTTGATGTATTTCTTTGTTCAGTGGAGAAGAAATTTGTTTTTTTCAGGAAACATTCCATTTTTTTATAGTCTTTATTGGACCCCAACAGGTTACAGTTTCAGTGCAGTTTAAAAGGGTCTTGTAAAACAATTGTCATTTTCTGCAAGATAAATTTAAAATATGCACTTTTAAAACACAACTTGTCGTGTTGCACTAGCCGTGTGATGCGCCAGTGTGACCTTATGTATTATGTAATCACATCGAAAGGTTGTGCATGATGTATGTGAATTTACCACCCGAGTGTTTACAATGCGGAGAAAGAGGACGAACCAACGTTGTTGTATGTGGAATGATACTCATGTCTTTGTGTCAGTTTGTTTAAAATGATCTGCAAGTGTATGTTTCACATATGTGATGCATGACCTTTTGAAGTGCTTTAGCAAACGTGTAAAGCCACACTGGTGTGTCAAACGGCTAGTGCAATATGAGAAGTTGTGGTTTAAACGTGCTTATTTTTCTTGTCATTAAATGACTATCGTTTCGCTAGATAAGACCCTTGTGCCTCATCTATTCAATAAAGTCTATTAAATCCTTGAATGTTTTCCCCCAGATGTTTTTTTTTCTCGACTAAACAAATAAAGACATAAACAACTTTGATGACATGGTGGTGAGTAAATTATCAAGATTTTATTTTTTATAAAGGTGGAATATTCATTTAAGGAAAGAAGATTTTTTTTAACTGTTATGTAGTTTCCTCTAATATTGTTGAGAGACGATTAAGGTGTTTTGCAAAGAAATTGATGAGGAACAGACCAAAAACTGAAAATTGTGTCATCATTTTTGCACTCTTATATGTTTTTTTTTCTGTGGAAAGAGGAAGAGTTTTTAACCAAGTAAATCCAAATTTAGTCTTAAGGTTTTTAGAAAAAATGACATATTTAGATTAATTTATTTTTAAACCCTAAACCAGGTTTTCACCACAAACATAGCCATGAAAACTGGCACAGTGTTAAAAAGGATCAAATAAAGAATTACAGTGTCCAGAATGAATTCCACCACTGATAAAAAGCATAAAATTAGTTCATTTATTTACTGGTAATAAATTGAATGAGAATAAAACTGGATTTTATTGTAAGCCCAGGGCTCAAAATAAAGGACTGCCCAGTGGCCCGGGGCAAACGTGAGAGATGTTCGGGCCAGTGCTTCATCCTCAGTCACTAAAAATATATTTTCATTAATTATTTAACATCTTGGAAGCAGACATTTGCTTAGGTAAAACACAACGAAAGAAACAATGCAATATTTTGCACAATTTGCTGTCAGTTTACAGGTAAAGCAGAAAAGTTGGGAGCCTTTTTTCGTTGGAACATGTCTGTTATATATGTATACAATTATATTTGACTTTTGAATTATTATTATATGTGACACTGACCTTTTTTTTATTGGGGCAAGTGAAAATTTTGGCATGGCAAGTGAAAACCTGAACCACTGGCCCGATCGGCCAGTATAAAAAATGATTTGCGTTGATCCCTGTAAGCCTGATAGTTTGTGTGTTTATAAAACTGAATATAAATTAAAACTGTAACCCTCTCTCCTCTGTTTCAGAAAATGCAAAGCTGGTATAATGTAAGTACCATAAGCATCTTTAGGAGTTCACACCTCTTTGTTGTGTGGCTTTGCTGGTGATGCAGTTTTTTTTCTGATACCCAGGTCCTCAGCCCCACATACAAACAGAGGAACGAAGACTTCCGCAAACTCTTTAAAAAGCTGCCTGATACAGAGCGTCTCATAGTGGGTTGGTGTCACTACTTCATATAAAGCGTGGAATAAAATAAGTATTCTTGTCTCGAAGGGGATAGTTCACCCAAAAATGAAACTTCTGTCATCATTTACTCGCCCTCATGTTGTTATTTTGATGAACACGGAAGATATTTTGATGAATGATGTAAGCACAAAGCTGCCGTAATCCATAGTAGGAAAACAAATATTATGGAAGTATTGTGAAAAATGACGAAAAAAGATATTTTGATGAATGGTGTAAGCACACAGTTGACTTCCATAGTAGGAAAACAAATATTATTGAAGTATTGTGATAAATAATGAAGAATATATTTTGATAATTGATGCTAAGCACACAGTTAACGGTACCCATTGAATTCCATTGTATTTGTTTTTCCTACTATGGAAGTAAATGGTTACAATCAGCTGTGTGTTTACCATCATTTATCAAAATATCTTCTTTGTGTTCATTAGAAAAATAAATTTATAGAGATTTAGAACAACATGAGGATGAGAAAATGAAGACAGAATTTTTTAATTTTTGGGTGAACTATCCCTTTAAAGAGCAGTGATTAGACATCACTGTGTCTTCAGATGTAATAATGATCACATGACACTTTTTTTAATTATTTCTGTAGATTATTCATGTGCACTGCAGAAGGATATATTGCTGCAGGGTCGTCTGTACTTGTCTGAAAACTGGCTCTGCTTCTACAGTAATATCTTCCGCTGGGAGACTACGATAACTCGCATAACAGCAGATTTTGCTGTGCTGCTAACAGCCGTTGAACCTTTTCACACTGGCATAACTTTAAAGGCACAGTTAAAGGAAAACACCAACTTTGTTTTTAATATTATCTATGTTCTTAGATGAATTAATACATATCTATCTTTTTTCAATGCGTGCACTTTTATTCTTTTTACAGCGCTTTGTGAATGTGTTGGCATTTAGCCTGGCCCCATTCATTCCTATGGCTCCAAACAAAGTTTTATTTTGTGCCACCATACTTACTCGTGTAACTACTCATGTAACAGTCTTTAAATAGGGAAAACATGGAAGTGTTTGGTGGCTTCTAAATTCATCCCTGTTTGGATCCATAGGAATGAATGGGGCTAGGTTAAATGCTAACACATTCACGAGGCGCTGTACAAAGATTTAAAGTGCACGCATTGAAAATGATAGGAATGTATTAATTAATCTAAGTTGAGGTAAGAACATAGTAAAATATTGGAAAATGGTGGTGTTATCCTTTAATTCTGTGTAAAGCAGTGTTTTACTTGTAATATTCAAAAGGTGCTTTAATGGGAGGGGTAAAGAATTCCTAAAATGTTCACAGGCCATATTGAACATATTTTAAAAATGAAAATTCCAAGCTCTGTTAAAAAACATGAGAATTAGAGAATTAAAGAGACTATCTATATATTACTGTCTGAGGATGTAAGATAACCTACAAGGATTTATGTAGCAACATTGCCGCAGATGGACAAGCTGTTATTAAAACAGGTTGTGTTGTTGTCGCTTGCTGTGCCTGTCCAATAAATGTTATTAACCTCATAAATATGCAAATCAAAATGTTAACCCATTACACATAAAAAGTGTAAAATCTCAAAACCTGTCTGCAAATGATTATTAATGGGATAGTAAAAAAAAATCCTATTTGGTTAACTATTGCTTAAAACTATACGTTTGAACAGTTTGGAAAGGTTAACAATATCTAATGCAAAAAAAACCACCCAGATTAACTCTTCATCTCTCCATAATAAGATAACCATACTGCTGAAAGATGTGACAAGTCTTACCAAGGAGAAGACGGCAAAGCTCATCCCAAACGCCATCCAGATTAGCACTGAACACGAGAAGGTACCAGCTGAAAACACACGAGCATCTTTTCTAAAATTACCATTAATTGTTTTATTCTGTTTGCCGCATTTTGAATAACCAAGCTAATAAATACTCAGATTTAAATCTTTCTGTTATTGTTTGTCAGCACTTTTTCACGTCATTTGGGGCCAGAGATCGGAGCTACATGATGATCTTCAGATTGTGGCAGAACGCTTTGATGGACAAGGTGAGAATCTCCTTTGTAGTCTGTCTCCGGTTATGGCTATATTGGCAAATCCTATTTGATATCTGTGAAACAAATAACCCTGTGAAGTCTCCTGTCAGCATCAATGCTGTATATTTGTGATTTGGAAATTGACCAACATTGCTTTGGCTGCAAGATATGCAGATGGTGACTACAAATGCTTTGCAATGCATGGATACAGCTAGCTCTTCTGTTAGTATGCTAGACGGTTGGAATATGAACAAGCTACTGTTGTGGTGATTTAATTAATTAAGTTTTTTTTTTTAAATAAGGGAAGCATGTAATTTCTGAACCACCACCAAACAGAATTGAAAGAGGAACGTCTTGCAATGAATACTCGCTTAGGTGAAGTCCAGTGTAGCATTAAATATTTTTCACAAGTTAGTCCAACTAAAATGCATTTTAAAGCCTATGGTAATTTTGTTATGAATACTATATAAATGAAAAGTAAGTACGTTTATTTTATATCAGACTCTGATGTTTATGTTCAGTAATTTCACTTTAATGAAAAAGTTATTAGTTAATAATTTTTTTACTTTTTATTTTTTTTAAAGGGGTCATATTATGAGATTTTTTTAAAGATGTAAAATAAATATTTGGTGTCCCCAGAGTGTGTATGTGAAGTTTTAGCTCAAAATACCCCAGACATAATTAATTATAGCATCTTAAAATTGCCACTTTGTAGGTCTGAGCAAAAATGTGCCGTTTTTGGGTGTGTCCTTTAAAATGCAAATGAGCAGATGAAATGCAAACACTGATCACAATGATGATGGTTTGTTGTAATTGAAACTCAATTGTTCTGTCAATTATTTTTTCTCTCTCTCTTTATCTCTGCACTAAATGGCAGTGCCGTGGTGGATAGTGCAGATTAAAGGGCCATTTCACCAATAGAAACATTCATCTTTATTGAAAGTGGGTCATATTTGTAGTCGAAATGTAACATACATTTAGAATTTTGTGCCTATTGACCGAGAAAAGACAGAACGTGACTTTAGAGCACATTTGTATGAAAAACTACAACTCCCACAATGCGCAGCTCTGCAAGCCACTCCCATTAATCGGAACACGGATCAGATATGCTATTTTGTTCATAAATGCCACGTTAGTAAAACAAAGAAAATAGCCACCACTGTTTCTGACAGACACCAATCGTGACTTACTTTTAAACGTGATGTTACGTTGTGTTACACACAATAACACTCTGGTCTGGTGTGTAGCAAAATCTTATTCGGGTGATTCTCACGAAAACTTGGTTTTAAAAATGTCAAGCATGAAAGTGTAAAAATTGCTTAAATTTACTTTTTTTCCCACCAGACATTGAAAAACAAAGTCTGGAGTAAACTTTTACTTATCATTTAACACTTTTTGTAACATAATTTAAAAAATTAGTCCTAAAAAATCTCATTACCGCAACACTCAGAAAACATCAACACTGACATATTTTCAAAATGACATGACAAACCTGAAAGAACATAATTTGGAGATTCTGCACATGCATTTAAAATCAAAGTATTATGCTTCTATTAATTAAATTAACATTTAATAAGCATCTGTTGCGGTAATGATAATCAAAATGTCGTGTAAGCATTCTGACAAGACAATAATTCTGTAAAAAATTATCTTACCTGGTAGCCATCTTGAAGTAACTGGTCCATGTGCTTGGTCACTCAAAATCAAACTTTATTAAAAATTCTGTATGTGTGCTTAAACTGTTCTCAAAAAGTGTTGCGGAGGATGAGAACATCAGGCATGGACACATCTTTTTCCTAATTTTTCTTCATTATTATTATACATGAATATTCAGTAAATATTTTTTCTGTCATCTAAAGTAGTCTAGCAAAACATCCATTTATTTTTTTTCTTAATATTTTTGTCTTAATTTGATTAAATTACAACATAACGCATGTTCAAACACAGCCGGACACATTGCGGTAATGAGAATTTCAGCAGAAAATGAGATAAAATTTCCAATTATAAATTCTTATGTTGAAATCACACATTGTGCAAGGTAGAACACAGTATTGTGTTAATTCTGATGCTTTTTAATGTTACTATATAACACATTTTAAAGCTAAAATCATTAGTGCCGTGGTGTTTCAATGGTTTCGTGAGAATCACCCATTCAAACAGTAACGTAAGGTGTCAGATCTGCAGTACAAATGTCTTTTCAAGTACTTATAAAAGAGTGTGCATTTTAAATGTTTATTTAGTTCTACCAATTTTCTATTTTTCTCTTGTTTACTGTAATTACATCTGTGTTATATCGGCCTCACTGCTCTCACAATATAGACATATAAAACATCGCTCAGATATGCTATTGTGTACATAAACGCCACCTTCACAGAAAATAGAAACACTCACTTTAATCAGACGTCCGTTTATCCCTGCATCCTCCACATAAACGCGTCCCCTGCACAATATCTCCACAGACGTGCTGCCTCAGCTTTTGGAGCTTGTGCTCGTTAGCCGAAACACGTCTTTGAAATAAGCACGCGCAAAGTGCCCGAAACATTCACAAAACAAACGTTCATATCCTTATCCGATGTAGAAATGTTAAACAAAGAGAAAGCACACAGCGAGAGTCCGTCCAAGCTCATATACTCCGCAGCGCGTCTGCTCGTAAGCCGAAACACGTCTGTGAAATAAACACGCGCAAAGTTGCCCTCTTGCCTGGAAACATTCACCAAACAAACGTCCATATCTTGATCTGATGCAGAAATTTTATTAAGCAAGCACACAGCGAGAGTACAGGCAGTAGTCCATCCAAGCTTCTCTACGCAGCCGAGGCCGAGGGTTGCGGTGTCTTCCCCGGGCTCCTCTACTCAGCCGAAGCCCAGGCTCCGGCCTACTCCTCGGGCTTCTGTTCCTCCATCTGCCTGAGCTCTTTGCTGTATTGTGGCTCATAAAGGTGCAGTGAACAGCGGAGTAGAGCATCACGCTTGCAAAATCACCCTCTTCCATATAATATTGAGTAACTTCCATTGTTAATGGAACATGAAGTCTGGCTCGCTCCACAACGTCTGTTTAGCTTAGCTTAGCTGAAGATGGCGGCTGATCGTTTTTTCGTCTGTGTTCGTATATTTTCGTCCCACCCACTGATCTGTGATAGGTCTTTAGTTTGAGTGGGTCCCACCCATAGCCCCCACCTTGGAAAAAATGAGGAACGAGTGTCTGTAGTCTTTCAACCTCAACAAAGATACAGCATTTCCTTCTTTCAATGACACATCATTGAAAGAAGGAAGTGCCTCACTGAAATCTGTATTTTTCCCGTCTCAGGGGAAACTGAGGGAATGATGCACAACCATTTAAAAACATGACTGGGGTTCTAATGATACAAAGCTTAATGCAAATGGGTGAAGTTTCCCTTTAAGGGGCGGTATTATTGTAATTCGCTTTGCTACCTACCTCACAAAACAGGCGAAATCTGAACAACCTAATTTTTCACATGATTGCAGAAAATGGCTTACCCAAACAAAGTTACTGGGTTGATATTTTTCACAGTTTCTAGATTGATAGAAGCACTGGGGACCCAATTATAGCACTTAAACATCAGTAAAAAGTCAGATTTTCACACTATGACCCCTTTAATAACTTATTTTCACAAATGTCACTTTATTCATTGGCATTTAACACATTTGACTGTCTGCAAAACTCTCTAAATACATGAAAAAATTTCTAAAAAAGTCTCCAGTTACTCTTCACTGTCCTTTCTGAATAAAGGTATAGCTCGAACATTCACACTATATTTTGTAAACCTCCTTTAACTGGTTAAAAAACCTCTTGCACTTTGACAAATTAATGCGTAATGGATTCTGCCAGCAAAAAACGTTATTCCTAAATGGCATGTGGCCGCATTTAGACTTTTAAAGTCTAAAAAGCACTGTTGGCTTACAGAAATAGTGTAGAAGCTGTTTTTAGGTGCCCATTACTAAGACTTACATAAGTACCATAATTATTGTTGCTCTTCCGCAGACTTTGTCTCCCAAGGAGCTGTGGCACATCGTTCACCAGTGTTACGGCACTGAACTGGGCCTAACCAGTGAAGATGACGACTACGTCTCCCCTACTGCTGAACATATGAACGGCCTGCTGTAAGTACACACTGAGAGGATAGATACCTATTAAATATACTGTAAAACATACCAAACAAACAAAGTATAGTCGGTGTATGTGCATCTTCAATTTATTTTAATTCAAAAGGTCACAATTACATTACATTAACATTTGGCAGACGCTTGTGTATTTTTTTAATCTATATATGTGTTCTCTGAGATCAGACCCACAATTTTTGCTCTGCTAACACAGTGCTACCAATAGAGCTAGAAGAACACCTTTGTACACATTTATTTTGCACTTGTAATGTTATGCAAAGTTTAATTGCACCAGAAACAGAATTGATATGGTTTCATTTTTGCCATATCCACTTCTAGCAACACTACTTATGTCCGACTGTCTCTCTCTTCTCCAGGCCGAGTGAGGATTCGGTCTCCGTCACTGACCTGCTGGATCTGGGTTCAGTGCCGGGAGTTCCCGCAGGCTCCTCTCCCCCCTCATGTGCCTCCATACCTCCCTGCGCTTCAGGATCTTCACCCCCATCCTCCTCTTCCTCGTCTAGCCAGCCCATGGAGTCTCCATCCGCCCGGGTCAGCGCTGAACCTGAGCCCAGTCCACCCAGTTCTCAGACCTCACTGCCCCCCATCACGCACTCCTCACAGTCTGGCCCATCACCACCCTTAGCCGTGAGTGTTCAACAGATCACCTGACACAAACACGTGTTTGTCAGAACTCCAGGAGTATTGTGCATTTTTCTTATATATTTGAAAAACTAAATCGAACTCAAACCAAACTGTAACAAGCATAAAAATCTGATGTTTACACTCCTGGGGCCTTATTTATAAAACTGTGAGTAGGATCCTTACTGAAAGTCTACGTACGCACAAAAACAAAAATGGCATATGCCAAAAAATTGCTTATTTCTAAATCACATACCACTTTGAAGTGTGCGTACATGAATCATCCTCAGAGATCCCACCCTGCAATCCCATTCTCCCATCAAGTTTTTTTTTATAGATCACAACCTTTGCGCCAATTTCCATGCAAAGGCACGCTTTTATAAATGAGACCCCTGGTCATTAATTTCAGGGTTTTATTGTAACAGAATAGAAAATAGGTTTTACTTTAAAAATAAGTTTTGTGTGATACTATTAACACTAGGGCTGTGCAAAAATATCAATACAGCTAACTATCGTGATAGTTAGGTGTATCGATAGTGTATCGATATTTCGATCTCTACTATCGATATTTTAAAAACCCATCAAATCCCTCTGTGTGTGTCAAACGACCTCCTCTGCCGCCGCTGTAGTTGTCACTGTCCAGTTGTCTACTATATACGGCCATTCGGCCAATGACTCAGAAGTTAGAGGGAGTGAGAAAATGCCAGAAAATTTAAAAACACAGCTCTATTTTTTTTAATTTTTGATAAAAAAAAAGAAAAAGTATTGCAATGTATTGCAACATGCAACCCATTGTATTGTATCGTGATGCGTATCGCATCATGACCCATGTATCGTATCGGGAGGCCCTTGCCAATATTAACCCTGATTAACACCCGTATTTAACTTTTTCCTCGCTGTTGACAAGCTATCTCGTCATTTAAGAGAAAACGCTTCCCTGACAGTTTTTACAGCAATCCATATTTCTACTATTATCCACCAGGTGGTGCTCTTACACATCTTATAAAACACTGAAACATCCACTGATCCAAAAACAGTAAAAACTAGGCATGCACTGAATATTCAGCCACTGAAAACTTTTGGCCGAAAATGGCCCGAAAGACTTTATCAATACGGCCGAAATGTTGTGGTGATGCAAACAGAAACCGCGACCTGCACGTGCTTGTCTGAAGCAACATGTCTGCGTTGTGGATGTATTTAACCACAAAAAGGCGCTGAATTGAGCAGCTTTGTGTACGCACAGACGCACATGCGGTTGAATGTGTCCGGTCCAGCTCCAGTCAGACGTGATCATCACTATGCCCTTCAAAGATCAGAACTCTTGATGTGTAAACTTTAGAGAGAGAGTTGCGCTACTTTGTCTCATAATGTAGTCCATTAACATTCATTTGGCAAATAAAGCAATAAAAAACAACGTAACGTTTTTATGTGGAGCAACTGTTTATGCTGCACCATTTGTAATTCACCCTCCGTCTGTGTGTGCGCACTTAGTAGTGCATACATGGAGAGACGCGTTTAAAAAGTAAGCGAACATAAATTTTTTTTGTTATTGACAGGGCACATACAAACAAAATGATCCCCACAGTATTCTTTTTCTAATAAAAACATGCGTTTTTGTCTTAAATGTATGTATAGATTACAGTCAGAAACCAGTCTATGCTTATTTAAAGAGACAGTAACCTCAATTAACCTACTTATGTCTGTGTCATTAATGTTAATCAAACAACACAAGACGAAGAGAAAATCACTTCTGTAGTTCTAAAAATAATTATAATTATATTTAATTTATACAATAAAGACAGTGTTATGATTCATTTAATTTGATTTCTGTACCTAATGCTAATTTCAGACCTAACTTAATGTGCAACTTTGTTCTTTTTTATAAATGTTAGCAATTTCTTTATTTGTTATTAGATTTTTCCCACCCATTTTTTGCTGATCCGAAAAATAATCAGATCCGTGCCTCAAAAACTGTTATGTGATCCGAACTGTGAGTTTTGTGATTCATCACACCCCTAGTAAAGTTAGTACACAGTCATAACCATAAATGCAATGGTACTAATAATTGGCATAATCATTTTTTTCAGTGTTTCCGTTTCGGCCAAGAATTTTCATTTTGGTGCATCCCTAGTAAAAACTCAATGTATGTTTTGATTTTCGCTATGAATCTGATTTCTAACGAAAGTCCTTTAACAAAAATGCAATTATCTGAGTTTTTTGCTAAAATTTTGGTATTTTTAAAAATAAAACTTTTGCAAAAAATGCTGGCGCTGGTTGGCAACTTTTTTTTAAATGCTGGCTGGAAAAGAGTTAAAGCATCTCTTTAAATTTGCAAATGAGCATTTCTTCTTATCTCTATAGGTCTTTGAGGAGAACGGAGACAGCCAGTCAGAATCGACCAGTCAAGCACTTCAGACCCCTCCTGTTATTCCACACACATTGGGAAACCTGTCCTCACTGGATATGACCAACGACGAGGATCTCCCCACTGACATGAGCAATTCATCTGACACGCAGGAGGAAAGTGAGTGTACGTCTGCCTTCTGTTTCTCAGAATGAACCCTAAACGTATGGTCTTAAACTATTACCCCATGTCCTAACCCACCAGCTGTTTCTCAGATCAAGCTGGGACAGCAGATTCTTAGAAAGTGTTACTAGGCAACAGGACATTTTGTTGGTTACTTTGTGTCTATTTTTGTAACCCTGCCCACAGTAAAATCCCACTGGATCTCCTGTACCACATAGCTGTATATAAACCACTTGAGCTGTCACATATTTATGATGGGAAATACTGCCACCATCCGCGTACAGTTAAATATTTGTCTGATTTGAGAACAAATGTGATGTCACCAGCGGCTGTTAGAAGAATGCACTGCTAGATGGGTTTCACTCAATGGGCGGTCGCATTGGACTTGCATGTGAATATTTTCAGACGTTATTGCGTCATTAAAGACTGATGATTCTAAAGGGGAGAGGCTTTGTACTGAATGTCGTAAAGTATTTGCCGTCCTTTGCGTATGCCTGCGCAATAGCTGGAGAAACAAACTTATGTTATGTTCAATTGTTGGTCAAAAATATGTTGTTATATTGTGATTTTTAGCAAGCTATTGGCAAGCAAAACATCCATCTTCTTCCCCTATTCAACTTAATAGAACATGTTTGAATGAAATGACAGTGCAAACATGGTGACAAAGTCCAATGAGTTTCATTAAAGGATTAGTCCATTTTCTTTAAAAAATCCAGATAATTTACTTACCACCATGTCATCCAAAATGTTGATTTTTTTTGTTCAGTCGAGAAGAAATTATGTTTTTTGAGGAAAACATTTCAGGATTTTTCTCATTTTAATAGACTTTAATGGACCCCAACACTTTGCAGTTTAATGCAGTTTAAAATTGCAGTTTCAAAGGACTCTAAACAATCTCAAACGAGGCATAAGGGTCTTATCTAGCGAAACAATTGTCATTTTTGTCAAGAAAAATACGAAATACTCACTTTTAAACCACAACTTTTTGTCTTCTTCCGGTCGTGTGATGCGCCAGCGCGACCTCACTTAATACGTCATCACGTCAATAGGTCACGGATGACGTATGCGAAACTCCGCCCCAGTGTTTACAAGTGTGGAGAAAGAGGACCGTTCCGACTTTGTTGTATGTGGAATGATACTAATTAATGTCTTTGTGTCAGTTTATTGTTTAAAATGGTCCACAAATGTGCGTTTCATATATGTAACACGTGACCTTTCGACGTCATTACGCAATTACGTGAGGTCACGCTGGCTCGTCACACAGCTGGAGGAAAAAGAGTTGTGGTTTAAAAGTGCATATTTTTTCTTGTCAAAAATGACAATCGATTCGCTAGGCAAGACCATTATGCCTCGTTTGGGATTGTTTAGAGTCCTTTGAAACTGCAGTTTTGAGCTGCATTGAAACTGTTGAGTGTTGGGGTCCACCAAAGTCCATCAAAACGAGAAAAATCCTGAAATGTTTTCCTCAAAAAACACAATTCCCTCTCGACCGAACAAAGAAAGACATCAACATCCCGGATGACATGGTGGCGAGCAAACCATCTGGATTCCTTCAAGAAAATAGAGAATTCTTTAAGGGACTTTGATCACATTTGGTTAAAACCTCATATTAGGACCTCCAACAAATCTTCTTAGTTCTGTAATCTATGCTTTTTATGGGTGTGATACGAGCTTATTATTCCAGTTTTCCTCTTTATTCCATTATTAAACTAATTTCCATCAGTAAACCTTTTCTGAATTCTCTGCAGGCGAGGTGGAGTCCATCTGTGCTGACCTCAACGGTCGATTGCACATCAACACAGTTGTTCGGATGAACGTGGACAAGCTCCATGATCTTCTCTTCTCAGACACTCACTTTATTCAACACCTCTTCTCTCAGCGCCACTTCACCGGTAAGCAGAGATCTCAGATCTTGCTTGTAATCAATGCTTGCATCTTTCTAGATTTAAAAGAAAAACATCAGCAAATTCAGCACTGCTGCTGGTGGTGCACCACTGATCTCTGATTGTGTTGCTGACTGTTCCATGCATGGTTGCTTTTTGCTTTGGTGTTATTGCCTTTTGCAGCTTCCAGATCCCACGTACCCTCTTTTAGCCCTCCCTCCCTTCTGTCGCTTCCTCTTTTTGCTGTTTGTTCTTTTAGAAGCACTTTGTGAGGCTAATGGTTTTAATGGATTTTGTAACCTAGACCAGTGATTCCGACCAGGAGTGTGTGTAACCCAGGCCTGCCAAAGATTCAAATAAATAAAATTTGGTTACACGTAGCTTCTTTGTCCCTCCATCGCATTGTAGTAAAGGCCTGAAGAAACATCTATATATTTATGTCTATTCATCCATCCGTCTATCTCTGTTCATCCATCCATGAATCCCTGTCTGCTTGTCTATCTATGTATATCTGGGGCTGTTTACACTTGGTATTTTATATGTGTTTTCGTCGATCGGATCACAAGTGGATGACGCTAAAGACAAGTGTAAACGGTGTTCAAAATTTTTTTAGCTCGTCCACTTTCGACCAGATTCAGAGGTAGTCGAAAACCCTTTACACCGGATTGCTATCTATCTATCTATCTATCTATCTATCTATCTATCTATCTATCTATCTATCTATCTATCTATCTATCTATCTATCTATCTATCTATCTATCTATCTATCTATCTCTTTTTGTCCATCCATGAATTCCTGCCTACCCATTTGGCTGTCTGTCTGTCTGTCTGTCTATGTCTGTCCGTCCATGCCTGGCTGCCTGTCTGTCTGTGTCCGTCCATCAATGCATCTCTCTTTCCTTTGAACTTGCAAGTCCGAACTGAGTAGGCATGGGCCGGTATAAGATTCTGGCGGTATGATAACCTTACTACTACTAAAAAATACTACGGTTTCACGGTGTTGCTGCAGTATTGCCATTGCAACACTAAAATGTGTTATTTTTAAATGCCAGGTAAAAATAAATCCTTTAAATTATAATATGCTTTCAAAATATATATAATATTTTCGTAATGTATATTAAATATAAACATCAAATTAATTCATGACTTCATGATTTAATGAATTTTGTATAAACACGGCTCATACCTTGGAGAAGGTATCACAGATCATTTTGGTGGTTTTGAAACCTTGACTGTTTAATACCTTGAAACCGGTTACCGGCCCATGTCTAGTTCAGACTCGAAAGAGCGAACTTCCGAGGACGGAAGGACGCGAGTCCGGTTATATTGCAAATGGAACAGCAGAGTACCTGAGGTCGTCATTCAATCTAACCAATACGCGCATTCCTGATATTCGTATTTTAATGTATTTTTAAGAAATATATCAAATGCAAAAACCCTGCATGTTTTTGTTTAAAAAATATGAAATATGTGGTTAAGGCAACACACTGATAAGCTTTATTGTATTTATTACAAAATAAAGTATGTTATAAAACAGAACCATTTATTTTAATACTACACAATGTTTGTACAACATGAAATAAACACAAGAAAAACATCCAGTTAAAGTAAAGCGCAGTAATTTATTACAATGTTAAGGTTATATAGAAAATATATGTGATTTAAGTTATAAAACTAACTTTAGCATCAGTTAAAAGTTTAATAACAAATAAAATATATATAATAAAGAGAAATAAATTGATGAGACAAAAAAACGCCAGTTTGATATATCCAAAGGGAATATTTCATGTTTGACCATCAGACACCGGAGGGCAGAGCAGCGGCAAATTTCAGAAGGATTTGCCGAGATGAGGCTGCCCTTGTTGGTGTACACGCCGCTGATTCACCGGAACTTACATGACCAAAATGGAAATTTTAAGATATGCGCTATCTTTACTTTCTGACCACATATTTGAAGTTTATTCATCTATATTCTCAACTAAACTGCTCTTAAAACTATTGCTGCCTCACGATTAGCCGCAACCAATTATTTGCAGAATAAAAGTTTTTGTTTACATAATATATGTGGGTGTACTGTGTATAATAATTATGTATAAGTACACACACACACACACACGTATATAAATAAAGAAACGTTTGCATGTGCAATAAATCCATGACAAGTTTTTTTCAAAATGCTATAAATCTATTCAATCAATATATAAATGTGCATTCATCTTTGCCATGATATATTCATTTAGTTGACTAGTGGTATACACTGATAAAAAAATAAACATTAATGTCATTAATCAAAACACTTACTTTGTCATATTAAGATCACTGTCATTGCTGGGGTTATACTTGACGCCATCGTTTAACATTTTTCAAAGCGATCAGCTGTAAAATGTTTTGGTCCTGCTCGATTTTCGTTGACTTTGAGTAAAATAATGGAAAGTTTTTCATAAGATCCCCTGGGGTCAATGTGTTAGAATCACATAAACTTCACAGATGCTGTTGGGAGAACAAGCACCCGTCTCCCGAGTGCCTTTCGCATTGGATGTTGATGACTTACAATCTTTCCCGTCACAGAAAACCATCACAGGTTTATCAATGCCATTTAAAGTATTATTTTGCCTTTGTTTGTTTGTTGATCACGAAGTACAAAGTAGATGAAGAAAACTAAGATTCTGTGTACTCAACACGCCGCCATTGTTTGTTTACATTGCGTGAATTGTGCGCTGTAATATGTGGAGCGGATTTATTGCGTTCTGTAGAAAAGGAGGAGTGGCGTATATCGCGTTTTGGGAAAAAAAGATGACAGGATAACACGGCGGATATTCGATTTTGCGTCAAATTAAGAATTTACTTTCAAATACTGACCTGATACAATACTGATTTTGGCAGTAACTCATTTTTTTTTCAAAAATGGCGTTTATCGCGTTTTGGAACCAAACTCTTCATTTATATATAATTTATATTATATACATATAAATATTTATTATATAAATATATTTTTTTCTCAGAATTATACATGCATGTGTGTGTATTTATATATAAATAATTATTATACATAAAGTAAACCAAAACTTTTATAATCTCCAAACGATTAGTCACGACTAATCATGAGGCAGCACTACTTAAAACTACATTTTATGACACAGAAAGAGTAATATTATGAATACTGTGCACGTTTTAAGCTTCATTGCCAGTGAAGCGAAATGCATTCTGGGAAACTAAGTCCACACTAGTGACCTCCTGATTCATCTTAGATAAAATGGGCGGATCAAAAACACATCTAAGGATCTTATGTGAATTTGGCTTGATGCGAACTTGGAATTGAAACCGTACTTGGGCCGCGACTGATGACGTTTTACAAGAACACAAGTACAGACAAGAACGCATATTGAGAAATGGCTACTTTCACTTTCACTCTCTCACTCATATACACACTTATTCTCTCTCTCTCTCTCTCTATCTCTCTCTCTCTTTCAATTGAAAGGAATTTTATTGGCATGATTGTGTCACAAAGCATTATACATAGAACAAGAAACATACAATAACAATAGTAACGAACATTTAAGGTGGAATTAATCTCTCTCTCTCTCTCTCTCTCTCTCTCTCTCTCTCTCTCTCTCGTGTGTGTCATTGTTTAGATCTTTCTGTGCACGGGTGGCAGCACGACAGCAGCACTGGGTGCAGTAGTAGAGTTTTGAGTTATACCATCGCCATCAACAACCCACTGGGACCCAAAACTGCTCCTGTGGTGGAAACACAGGTGGGTCTACGTTGCTCTTTTTCTGCTCTTTACAAACAAATAACAAGTGGTTTCTCTCTATTGCATCACCAGTTTGAATCTTACTTTTAAAAAACTTGAAAAATATTTACTTATAAAGATAAAAATTTGCTAAATTGAAGAAATATATTCTTTCCAAACTAAATTATTATGCAATTTCAACGATTCCCAATGAAAGTGTCACCCTAGCTTCTCAACACTGACCGTGTTTGTTGTATTGTGTTGTGCAGACTCTTCACAAGAGCAGCACACGAGGGGAGTGTTACGTGGTGGACTCGGAGGTCATAACCTCAGGCATCCCCTACCAGGATTATTTCTACACTGTACACAGATACTGCCTCACCTCCATCAACAAGCACAAGAGCCGGCTCAGGTAAAACTTCCCGGCCATTGTTACGCCCGCATTGTTGCGCTTCAAACGCAAACATTGCTGAGCAACCCATTGTGTGTGAATCCGCAGGGTCTCGTCCGATATCTGCTACAGGAAGCAGCCGTGGAGTCTCGTGAAGGCTCTGATCGAGAAAAACACTTGGAGCGGTATAGAAGAGTATTACAGGCACATGGGTAAGTAGCAATCCTGCATCAAAATTAATGTGTTTAGTGCCACACTGACGCTTAACGTATTTCTGTGCCCTGATTTAGAGATGGAGGTGTGCAAGTTGGAGACGCTGTTGCAGACGGAGGTTTCCGTGATTAGCACGGGGGACGTGGCTTCCGCAGGCTCCGCCAAGACGCCTCCTGGTCTGCGCAGACGCAAACGCAATCCCCGGCGAGCAGGAGATCGAGAGAGGGAGGGAGCAGATGATGGCGAACGGGGCGATCGAGGAATCGTAGATGAGCGAGAAAGAAGAGAAGCTAGTGAGTTGTCACAGGAATAACAATATATGGTTGGGTGTCCGTGTGGAGAGCGCTGACATCTAGTGGCGTTATGTGGAATTGCGGTTATAGTTCTAATGAGTTATTTTCCTGTTCTTCAGGTGCTCAGTATGGCAAGATGGGAGAAAGGTGGCGTGGAACCAGCATCAACAACAACAACAGCATCTCCACCATACTGCTCATCATGAGCTTCATGTGAGTGCCCTCATCTTTGGAAAGTTTGTGCGGCTGTAAACATTCATCGAGTGTGTTTGTAATGTCAGCACTGATGTGAACTGCTGATAACTGCAGGTTTTGTTAATATAGATGAAGCTAAATTCAATCTGAGATCATTCCAGCTGTCAGCGCTGGTGGAGACTTGTACAGCTGGTGTTCATGTGGACATTTTGCTCAGCTCTTATTTCGTTCTTTAACTCTTTTCCTGGCAGCGTTTTTTTTAAAAGTTGCCAGTCAGCGCCAGCTTTTTTTATGATTTTCACTAAAGTTTATTGTCCTCCAGATAATGTTTTTTTTTTAAAGGAATAGTCTACTCATTTTCAATATTACACTATGTTATTACCTTAACTAAGAATTGCTGATACATCCCTCTATCATCTGTGTGCGTGCACGTAAGCGCTGGAGCGCGCTGCGACACTTCGATAGCATTTAGCTTAGCCCCATTCATTCAATGATACCATTTAGAGATAAAGTTAGAAGTGACCAAACACATCAACGTTTTTCCTATTTAAGACGAGTAGTTGTGCGAGCGGGTTTGGTGGTACAAAATTAAACGTGGCGCTTTTCTAAGCAGATTTAAAAGAGGAACTATATTTTATGGCGTAATAGCACTTTTGGGAATACTTCGACTCGCCTGAAAAGTCCACTCCCCTTCTCACTCTCATAATGGGAGAGGGAGGGTGTTACTGCGCCGAGTCGAAGTACTCCCAGAAGTGCTGTTGCGCCATGGAGTGTGGTTCCTCTTTTGAATCCGCTTGGAAAGGCGCTGCGTTTTGTTTTGTACCACCAAACTTGCTCGTATAACTACTCGTCTTGAATGGGGGGAACGTTGATGTGTTTGGTCATTTCTAACTTTATCTCTAAATGGTATCATTGAATGAATGGGGCTAAGCTAAATGCTATCGAAGTGTCGCAGCGCGCTCCAGCGCTTACGTGCACGCACACAGATGATAGAGGGATGTATTAACAATTCTTAGTTAAGGTAATAACATATTTTAATATTGAAAATGAGTAGACTATTCCTTTAACAGTAAACTCTGATTACACATGAGATTATGCGAGTATCTGGCAAACACAAGCGTCTCTTTTATCATAAACCCTTTAGACGCGTCTGCAGCAGGCACTTATTATTACGAACCACACACGACGGGCTACATACATGTTGTGACGAACTTCGCATCGTGCGCCCTCAAAAAAAAAGAAGTCACCGGCCGCCACTTATTGAAATGCAGCTGCTGTCACACTTTCAGTAAAGGCTTGACTAAGTAGTGTCTGTCTCTCTTCTTCTGCATATTAATATCCTCCTGCTTTTTTCTGTCATCTTTTTTTCTTGCTTCCTCCTGCATTTAGGATCTGTGTCAGGTAGAGCCTTTGTCTCTGTGATAACACACGATTTTGTCACAACAAAGCACTTAATACACAATCTAGCACAGACGGCTATATTTACATCTCTCCTCTGTTACATTTCCAGTCTGGTGGTTCTGGTGGCGTTGAACATGATGTTGTTTTACAAACTCTGGGCACTGGAGCGGGCCGCACACACGCTGGAGACCTGGCACTCGTACTCTTTAACTGACAGGTATGTTAATGCCGATGTTGTCAAACGATTGCTTTAATGGTCATGCAGGCATGATTTATACCCGTGTGATATTTCTGTCCCCAGCCCTTTGCCCCAGTCGGCAGGAGAGTGGGCGCAGGTCCTTCAGCTCCAGAGGCAGTTTCACCAGGCTCAGATGAATAAATGGCAGCAGATCTTACAGTCTTCGGTCACACTTCTAGATCAGGTTTGAAATTATGAATCCTTTTTAGATCACAAAAAACATTCAGTCGGGGATGAGATGTTTGATACATGTCCATATGAAACAAAATATTTAATAGGACTTGTTACAGGGTTAGTTTTAATTGGACAGTCGCGACATTTGCAGGTTTGTTATAGAGGATATGCATTGACGTCACTTTTCTACGTGACACGCCGGAGCTCGCCTGTTGAGTGGCAAAGCGTTCAACAAAATGGCTGGTTTTCATAGCAAACGCCAGTAAAACTGACTATTATCAGCTTAAATTGAGTTAGTTGGCCTTGACAGTGACCCTAACAACTTGCCAAACAACCAGTAGTCTGTGTACATTGGCATATGGCCAGACATTGGTTTTCCTGACATATATGTTTGTCTTGCCTAACACTATTAAACCATCCCACCTTTGTAGAACACAAGACTCATCATAATTGATGTTTTTTAATGAAGACTCACTGACAAAGCTTTACAATTACACAATAAGAGTATTCATTGATGTATTTTTATCCCAAAATTTTACATACCTGACAAATGGCTACTGCTATCGATGTATTCTCCTTTGAGTTTTTTTGCGGTCTGGAAAAAGACAGCTCCAAATTTTTGTTGAATGTGTTCAACAGTCGATTACACAACTACTTTCCCATTTTAGACGTGTTTTTTACGCTATGCCAATGCTGTCGCTCAGACTTTTTTTCACTCAGTGGGCGTAACCGCAGTCACGTTCGCCGAAGGTGACGTCACGTGCATACCCTCTATTCCCAGGTAACAACCGTTCAAAACTAATAACACACGATAACTCACTCGGATAGTGCAAATCATTGTGACAGGTACAATTTAATATTACACACAAATTAAATGAATATGTCTTTTAATAAAATACACTCACCTAAAGGATTATTAGGAGCACCTGTTCAATTTCTCATGAATGCAATTATCTAATCAACCAATTACATGGCAGTTGCTTCAATGCATTTAGGGGTGTGGTCCTGGTCAAGACAATCTCCTGAACTCCAAACTGAATGTCAGAATGGGAAATAAAGGTGATTTAAGCTATTTTAAGTGTGGCATGGTTGTTGGTGCCAGACGGGCCGGTCTGAGTATTTTACTATCTGCTCAGTTACTGGATTTTCACGCACAACCATTTCTAGGGTTTACAAAGAATGGCGTGAAAAGGAAAAAAATCCAGTATGCGGCAGTCTTGTTGGCAAAAATGCCTTGTTGATGCTAGAGGTCAGACGAGAATGGGCCGACTGGTTCAAGCTGATAGAAGAGCAACTTTGACTGAAATAACCACTCGTTACAACCCAGGTATGCAGCAAAGCATTTGTGAAGCCACAACACGCACAATCTTGAGGCAGGTGGGCTACAACACCAGAAGACCACTCATCTCTAATACAAATAGGAAAAAGAGGCTACAATTTGCATGAGCTCACCAAAATTGGACAGTTGAAGACTGGAAAAATGTTGCCTGGTCTGATGAGTCTCGATTTCTGTTGAGATATTCAGATGGTGGAGTCAAAATTTGGCGTAAACAGAATGAGAACATGGATCCATCAAATTGGTTTCTTGAACATGATAATGAGTTCACTGTACTAAAATGAACCCCACAGTCACCAGACCTCAACCCAATAGAGCATCTTTGGGATGTGGTGGAACGGGAGCTTGGTGCTTTGGATGTGGATCCCACAAATCTCCATCAACTGCAAGATGCTATCCTATCAATATAGGCCAATATTTCTAAAGAATTCTTTCAGCACCTTGTTGAATCAATGCCATGTATATTTAAGGCAGTTTTAAAAAGCGAAAGGCAGTATTATTTTGGTGTTCCTAATAATCCTTTAGGTGAGTGTGTATGACATCATATTTGAAACCAAATAGCATGTTCGTGACCAAAACGGGTTTAAATCCATATTTAATGTTCCTTACCTTACTTATGATGAGGTAAATAGCCGTGTAATAAGTGGGATAATGTATAGGCAGCAGGTTGTTAATCGTGAAATAAGCCCCTTTAGTGTAATACAAGATTTTTTGCTTCGTGTTGGGTCCTGAACACACTGTCGAAAACAACCGACTGCCAATACATTATCCCTAACTTTATGAAAGGTAGGAGGTGTGACCATTATTTTCCAACCCATGTTGGAAACACAACAGTTTGGTGAAAGACAAAGCACTTCAATAATGTATTCGATGCATTGCTCACTATTGAACCAGTGACAAAAATAATCAAATTCAATTGTTTGTATCTCTTACTGTAGATGAAACAGTCTTTGGAGAAGCTCCACAGAGGAATGATCACCCCAGAGGTGCAGCACGAGTCCGATTCTGCACCGGATACACTGACGGATCAATGAAGGGATCCTCGCACGCCATCCAGAACCTCCATATAAACTCTGACCTGTGACTTGACACCTGTGGTGTCCAAGATGGGACAAATCATGGAAGGGAGACGGTGGTTTCTTCTGTTAATGCTGTGGACTTTCTCCTGGATGTACAGCAAACATTACGGCTATCATTACTGTACGGGTCTGAAGCAATAACACAAACGTATGGGATCAAGCATATTCCACGTTTGGGGAACATCTGACTACTCTGCATCACGAGGTCCAAACTTTGTGTTTTCCATAAATGTGCTCACGGGAGAGATCCCTTGATATGAGAGGGAAGGTGCTTCGATATCCACATCTCTCTGGCTCATATTTTTGAAGGTGACTCCAATCTACTCCTCTACGAAACTAGACACTTCATTTGAGAGGAAACGTTGTTTTTCATGGAAGAGACACTCCTTTTTATTCAATACCTCTTCCGGTTTGTTGTTTTTCCTAGCTGTTACTGACACTCGTCCATTACTAAGTAAGAACGCGTGTCCGACCATTACAGTATTTATTTGATAGACTTGAATTGCGGTTTGATTTCCACGGGCCATTGTGCGTTTCTGCTCGTGCTGTATTTTGAACACGGACCAATGTACAGACGGGTAAACTGGGAGGGGGGGTATGAATACGAATTCCTATATTAGCAATAATCATGTTGAGAAAATTGTTATAACAAATAGTAGTTCATCTATGAAAATGTAAAACATGCAACTGTTACTGAGCGTCAGAGAGAATTGTTTTTACGTGTTAATTTAACCATTGTTGCTCCCTAAAATTTTAAAGTATTTTTAATTATTTTATCTATGACTTCAAGAAATATTCCCTCCTTAAAATGAAAATTAGACCATATATTATTAACCATAAAGTCATAGTTGTATATGAATTTCTTCTTTCAGCCAAACATAGTTGGAGGTTTATTAAACATCCTGGCACTATTCCTCATTCCTAGAAGTAAGTGGAGCCGTTTCACGCGATTATGGTGTCAGGAAACTCGCTGAGTAACGAGACTTGAACTGTTCAGAGTTACTGTAAGCTCGACCAGCTGAAGCGCACACAGATTTTAGTACATCGGTCTTGGAGCTGAATGTTTAGGACCAAGTTAAACTCAAGGCCAGAGGGAACTAGAGCAGGTATTGTGATGTACACTTCGCTCTACAATGTAGACGGACGAATCTTGCAAATCATATTTCACTTTTAAATCAAAAAGACCTTTTGTTTTTGGCACAAAGAGAATGGCAGATTAATATATTGTTGCATTGTGACATTTTTATGACAGGGTTTCATAACATATTTCATTATTTTCATGATCATGAAGATGTTATCAAATTTGTAATATTATTTTTATCAATGATACAGTAATACAGCCAGGCAGCCAGCAAGGCACAATTTTTTTCAACCAAAATCACTATACAAATATTTACAAAATGCACTTTTTGTGCAATTTATATAATGTAAATACACATTAAAGGAATAGTCTACTCATTTTCAGTATTGGAATATGTTGTTGCCTTGGCTGGGAATTGTTGATGCATCCCTCTATCGTCTGTGTGCGTGCACGTGGGCGCTTCGATGGCATTTGGCTTGGCCCCATTCATTCGATGGTGCCGTTTAGAGATGGAGTTGGAGGTGGCCGAACACATCAACGTTTCTCCTGTTTAAGAGGAGTAGTTATACGAGCGGGTTTGGTGGTACAAAATAAAACGTAGCGCTTTTCTAAGCGGATTTAAAAGAGGAACTATATTTTATGGCGTAATAGCACTTTTGGGAGTACTTCGACTCGGCGCAGTAACACCCTCCCTCTCCCATTATGAGAGGGAGAAGGGGAGCGGACTTTTCAGCCGGGTCGAAGTGCTCCCAAGGGTGCTGTTGCGCCGTAGAATGTAGTTCCTCTTTTAAATCCGCTTAGAAAAGCGCTGCGTTTTGTTTTGTACCACCAAACTTGCTCGTATAACTACTCGTCTTAAATAGGAAAAACGTTGACGTGTTTGGTCACTTCTGACTTTGTCTCTGGATGGTGCGGTTGAGTGAATGGGGCTGAGCTGGGTGCTATCGAGGCGCCGCAGCGCGCTCCAGCGCTTGCGTGCGCGCACACAGATGATGGAGGGATGTATCAACAATTCTTGGTTGGGGTAGTGACATATTTTGATATTGAAAATGAGTAGACTATTCCTTTAATCATCATAATTATTTCTCAGGATTTTTACATTTTTTTGGCCATTTAAATTTAAGGGAAATTGATTTTCCCTTGGATTGGATTGCTTAGATGTCATCTGAATGTCACAATGCAAAATACCGACATGGCTTAAAGCGATAGTTCACCCAAAAATGTAAATACGATCACCTGTATACATTTCTTTGTTCTGCTAAACACAAAGGAAGATATGAATCAACTACAAAACAGGAACACCAATGTCTTCCATAAAAGGAAATAAAACTACTATGAAAGTCAATGGGTGCACTTCTTTTTGAAAAAATAATGTTTTTTTACGTTAAGGTGAAATCTAAATCTGATTTGTAAGATTCGTCTAAAGGCTTTGGGTTTATTTTTTTCCCCTAGTTTGATTTGGACTGTCTGTTACTGTTGTCCCATCCGCACATTTCATTATTTGTCCCTGTATTTGTTGTCTCGCTCTTCTCCCTCCGGTGTGTAATCCGAGTGATGTCTGTCTGGGGTGCTGCTGTGCAAAGCCCCTGCTGAATGATGTAAGTGTGTGCTATTTATTCAGGTCCAGGAGGGAGAGAATGAAGATTTATAGACGTGATTGTAAAAGAAATGACGGTCAAAGATGTATAATTAAAAATCTGCAAAAATTGTATTACTGAGTAGATCGATTTTCCTTTGAGTGTTTCCTGATTAATCTAATTCTTAATGATGTTTACTGTATAACATGATTAGTTCCAGTGCTTGATTCTGATTGAGAGCTCACATGCAAAACCCTTTTAAGTGCATCTGACGTTTTTTTGTTAATGAGCATTTTTTATGAGATTCTGCTTACAAAGCCGTATTTCTGAATGCCATGAGGCCTGGATTTAAAGCAAAAGTATTTGATGAATGTATAATACGTGCCGAGAGCATTCGGTTAATATCAATAATTTCACTTTTGACATAGCAGGCGTTTAGCGGCTTTTGCATCTGAGCTCCTCATTATGTAAACATACATTCTGTTATTCTGTCAGGGACTATTTTTACCAATGGAAGGAAGGCTTTTAGTGATTTTACTTCACGAAAGTTGCATTGATACATATTTTTACTTTAATATTTATATTTTGTGGTAAATTTGTGAGCCTGGACCACAAAGGCAGTCATAAGGGTACTTTTTTTTTAATTGAGATGTATCATCTCAAAGTGTGTAAATAAGCGTTTAATTGATGTATGGTTTGTTAGGATAACTATTTAAAAATCTGATATCTGAGGGTGCAAAAAATCTATGTATTGAGAAAAGAGTTGTCATTTTCCCTTTTTTTTTTTTTTTAAAGTTGCCTGCCAACATTTTTTGTGATTTTCTCAAAAGTTTTACAAAATGCCTTCCATGAAAATGTTCTTCTATAAATATATAAACATACAAATATATCAAATGAAAGAACAGATCGTCTGCTTTTAAACAAACTATAAACAAACAAACAAATTGGTAAAAAACTTTTCATCCTATCTATATATTTTTCTCTGCTCATAAACTCTTAAATATGGGTATTTTTCTTTAAAAATATTTTTTTTAGCAAAAATTTTTGTGAAGGAATTTTGTTAGAGATCAGATTCAGAATGATTATCAAAGATTTTTTTTCATAAATATTGTAATCGCGGTATTGTAGATTAACATAAAAATTCATCAGGAACACGTTTTTATTCAAATGTTTTCTCTTAATTGATGAGATAACTCTTCAATGTCGGGAAAAGAGTTACATATTGGCATTTAAGCAAAAAATTAAAACAATTGCATTTTTGTAAAGAGATTTTGTTAGAGATCAGATTCAGAATGATTATCAAGACACAGTTTAAAATGAATTAAATTAGTTTTTGCTTCAGTTTTTATAAATTGGCCATCTAGTGGATAAAAGCAGAATTACAGATTTCCGTAAAAACTCGCCAGGAAAGCGTCGTTGGCAGGGAAAAGTTTTCTCTTAATTGACGAGATAGCTTGGCAATGGCGGGGAAAGAGTTAAATTCCTAAGCAACTGCATTCACTCAAAAATTAAGTTTTAATATATTTCCTTTAGGAAATGTACAAAATATCCTCATGATCTTTACAAAAGCAAATACTTTTTGGCATAAAACAAAATTCATTAATGTATTGTTGGCTATTGCTACAAATATACTTGAGCGACTTAAGACTTGTTTTGTGGTCCAGAGTTGAACTTATAAAAGCTATACAGGTACTTGTGTCTAGTACTGCATTATAAATAAGTCACGGCTGAAGGGGTTGCAGAAATTCCAGTTTTCACCGTACCTAACAAAGGCCTTCAGCCATTACTTATTACACAGTACAGGTTACGTATGGCTAAACACATTTTAAGGAAAACATTTATTAAAGGTCACATTCTTGCTGATCCCATTTTTTAAACCCTAGTTAATGTGTAATGTTGCTATAATAGCATAAATAATACCTGTAAAATGATAAAGCGCCACTGTCAGGCGATATATTTTCTTTAACAGAATTCGCCTTTTAAAGTCTACAGCGAATGGCCAGTTTGGACTACAGCCCTCTACTTCCTGCTTTAATGACGTCACTAGAACAGTTTTATGACTAAACTCCGCCCACAGGAATATGTCAGTCTGCAGCTAAGCTAATGGCAAGCTAAGCTGCTATCGAATCACAACACACTAAACAAACCACACAATCAGAACTCATTACGTATTTCTGAAGGAGGAACAAGCAAGACATCAGCCTGTTTTTAGGAGAGTGAAAACAGTGCTATACAGATAAGTAAAATACTGTGCTTTTTTACACGTGAAACATGAACACGTTATATTGCGCACTGTAAACACAGTCAAAGCTTTAAAAACACAGAAAGAACGGGACCTTTAAATCATCCCATTAAATTATGCCTGACAAACACATAACATACAAGAACACCAAAACCAGTTATTTTAATGCATTTTATTTTGTATCTTGTCCATAATTTTGCAAGCAACGTTTCCACTTAAAACATGAAATGCGTCCTTGTTGAGGCCATAAATGTTGTGTGTGCATATACTGTACAGACATCATTAGACAGTGGTTTTATGTGACCATCCAATCGTAATATTAGCACTAAAAGCAGTTTAAAAAAAACTGTTGCTCAATCAATAATGATCACAACTGGCAGTGTTAAAAAAAGTGTATTTAAAGTCATGCAGTAAAAATCCACCAATTGAACAAGCACCGAACGAATGAAAGATAGAAAAGAAACCCAGAACTGAAAAGTCTGGAGAATTCATGCATAAAGGCAGTGAGACTCTGGCAGTGTGGTGCTGCCCTCTGTAGTCACTACCCGAAATTGGCTACTAAGAGGGAAGGAAGGAAAAACTTGAAAGTTTTTACTACACTTGTGAATGAGTACAAATGATTTCTGCTTTTCTTTTCATTCCTTTATCTTTTCAAAACATCATGCATGGAGAGCCAGAGGGTTTGTACATTGGTAGGGAGGCACGAATTGACGTCATTCTTAAAGCCCTTGGTTATTCAGTCAATGCTAAATTGGTTCAATCAACATTACAAATGATTCTTGATAGCGCACCGCAATTACCGGAACACAAATTGGTCTCTGTAAACCTCACTGAAAGAAACAATAGAAACCATTAGAGGAATAATTATGGAAGCTAATGGTTTTAATGGAAGTAGCTCCATTGGTAGAGGAGTGCAAAGGTCACTAAGGCTGTTAAAATGTAATGGCTTGAATGCAGGTCACTTTAGATGAAAGCGTCTGCCAAATGCATGAATGTATACTATAATGGTCCCTACTGGTAATGTGTTGGTTGCTTCAGATGGGAACCAAAAGAAAAGAGAAACTAGATTGCTTGTTAAAAGGTATTTGTAATGGAAAACAGTATTTCTATTGTTTTCTTCAGTAAGGAATCTTGTAGTAGCTGATTTAAACAGCAATGCACTTCTTGGACTAACAGTTGAAACATAAATGTGACACTGATATTTGAGTTTTGCACAGGTAGGGAAACATTGCGCCCCCTTATATAGGCTACATGAATAACACTGCTTTACTCTTTATAATGTTTACTGTTTAGTCCAGAATAGAACTGTAATATTCTGTTCTGTTTTGCTAAAAATCCTTTATTTAGTAAGACTGTGAAGACTAAATGTAGATTTCTTTTATCTTCCTTTGTTAAACTGATAAAGGGATGATTCACCCAAACATGAAAATTATTTACCAGCATTAGAAAATTTTCTGTCTGTTCCATCCTTTATAATGGTACTAAATGGAGTTAGGAATCGAATTTTGATTCCAATTCTGAAATCGGATACTTGTTATAAAATTACCGGACCTAGCCATCTGCACACCGTGCGCAGGACCTTCTCGATGGACTGTGGTGCAAGGCGCTCTAAAATGTGGTTGTATTTTGCAAAATCAGAATAAAAAACAAAGCTTAGTGTAATTATTGTGACAAACTATTATGTTGCAAAATGGGTGTCCCCAGCAATAAGGCAAAGCATCTGCGGTTGGCTCAACGTATCCAAAAAAAAAAAAAAAAATGCACGCTGTTTGATGCGTTGCGTATCCCGAGTGCTCTTCATTAGTCCCCAGTGTTCAAATTACACTATTTTGCCAAAAGTTTTGGTACACTTGCCTTTAAATGCACATGAACCTGAATGACATCCCATTCTTAATCCATAGGGTTTAATATGGAGTTGGCCCACCCTTTGCAGCTATAACAGCTTCAACTCATCTTGGAAGACTTTAGGGAATTTTTGACCATTCTTTTAAAAGCACATTTGTAAGGTCAGACACCGATGTTGGACGAGAAGGCCCAAAGATGTTCCCACAAAGTTGGGAGCCATGAAATTGTGCAAAATGTCTTGGTATGATGAAGCATCAAGAGTTCCTTTCACTGTGATTTGGAGGGGTGTCCCAAAACCTTTGGCGCAATAGTGCATGTCAAAGCTTATGGGGGTCCCCTAGCTAAGCCCCCCCCGGCCAAGCCCCCATCATTATAGCGTGGGATTTCACAAAGTAAGATGTAATCCTCAATCAACATTTTTGGATGGTCCTGGATCAATGTTTTAATAAAAAATATTGAAATATCTGTCAATTCTTCCAGAAAACAGCGTGAGGTGCACATGAGAGTTTCAATTTATTTCAGACAGAAATCTTTTAGATTCGTTTATTGGGAAATTGAAATAAACAATGGACAGTATTGATTTGTGGCAGTGCAGCATGAGAATTTAAATTCATGTATTTTATAAAAACCAGGGGACCCCCTTAATCTATATTTTTGTGAGTTAAAGGGGGTTCCTCAATGCTTTTAGGAGGTCCAGGACCACCCCAGCCCCCCCTCAATTCGAACACTGTTAGTGCACAAAGTAAATATAGTTTTGATCTTTAAAGGCTTGAATGTTATTGCTTTTCACATCTTTGGAGTCAAAACCAAGAATCGTTAGGAATCAAAATCAATAATCGGAATTAAATTTCGGAACCCTTGTAGTAAATGGTGCTTCTTATTTGAAGCCCCAAAATGTCCAGAAACAATCCACTTTGCTTCAAGGGGTTAATAAAGGCCATCTGAGGACAATTAATGCAATTTCTAGAGTGTGTTTACAGCATATCATATACATCGAAAAAGGCTCGAGGGTGAGTAAATCATGGGGCAAATGTAATTTTTGGGTGAACTATCCCTTTATGCATTAGTGAGAAAGTTACGAATATGGTTGCATATCTTGTGTTTGTGCGTGTGTGTATTAGAGAAAGTAAACAAAGGAAGCTCTTATTGGTTAGCACTAGCCGTCTAATGCTAATCACTGTTTACAGCTGCCAAGCATATGCTGATCTATCATAATAATAGGTGATATGTACTACTGATCATTTATTTGAGTGTAACGGTTTTGTAATATACTTTTTTTTATATATTTTTCCACCGTCTCCGTATATATATATATTAGCAGTTTTCATTTTACGTATTTTAAATATTTGTCCTCTGGCTCAGTACACTTGTGAATTTTATTATTATCGCATACGAATGTGAGTTCACTGTGCGGAAAGCAAACACGTACTGTATGTACAAATCCTGTTCGGTACTATTTGCATTGTGATACAAATTCATGCTTAAACAAGTTAATGCATCATTCATTCATTACCTCAACACTGTTGTCTAAAATGTCACAGACCTCCAGAGCCTTATCTAAAACAATACACTTTCGTATCTGAGCGTCGTGTCTCTGATGCATCAAAAACCTTGCGGCTTCGCAGAGCGTCAGTGAGGGTGACGGAGGGGCGATTAGTCATGATGTCATGATGGGTGGAGCTTCAAGCTTTTGGCTTGAGAGTTTTCTTGGTCCTGAAACGAAACAAATACAAGATTAAACTCAGAATAAAGTAGCCTATGTGTAGATAAGCTGTTTACTTTGTCTTTCAAGATGGGTTCAGATATGACTTTAATAAATTTCTTTGGATTTAAGAAACCTACCTTTGTTATTCTGACACTGTTACACCTGCACAATTATCTTTGCTCTCAGAGGTTATAGCTAAATATTCGGCCCTGAGAGAAGAAGAAGAAGAAGAAAGGACAGAAAAACAGAGGTCTGAAGAGGAAGATACCAAGAAAACAGCAGAACGAACTTGAAAGTATAAAGAAACATAGTATAAAGAAACGGCCTGTCTTATACACAGAGGAAATACAGTTTCGAAGGAAGAAAAGCAAAAACTATACAATGTGACTTTATGAAAAAAGAGATGTGTAAAGGTCTACGGCAGCATCTTGTTAACATTTTCACTTTTATAGAAGGGAAGAGCAAACAGTACAGATTTGATCTTGTGTTTTAATAAGTAGACACAAGAATCACTCACTCGCTCTCTCTCAACGCCTCCTCTCCTGCTGCAGAAATCTTCCTGTAGCAGTAGATCATCTCCACCACCAGCCAAAACTGCAGCCCGATGATAGAGACGTACATCATAACCTCCGATAGGATGGACGCTGTGCCTCGAGTTTCTAGGGGTGAGTATGGGAGAATTCATTACGGTAAGTCATTTCACAAAATCAAATTTAATTTGATACTGAACAATATTGAACAATACGTGTTCTTTTCTTGGGACAACTCTGATGAACTTTTTTGATCCACTTCAAATGGTTTATAGTGATACACCGATGTATCGGCCGTCGATATTTATCAGCCGATTTTTGATGAATTTGAAACCATCTGCATATCGGCAATAGCACGATAAAGGCAGATACCGATTGTTTATTAATTAACCGCATAAAGGCAATGAGTTGCATGTTCAATTAAAATGATTTAATGTTCTGGTGTGCACTATACTTAAGCACCGACAGAAAACCTTTGTGCAGCTGATGGCTTAAATGTCTTGGACAATAAAAGAAACAGACTGCACTTTATTGGGGGAAAAGAAGTCCAACTTTTTTTGAAGTAGCAGTATTTAAACTCTGTTTAAAGCAATGGCACTGGCATTATTTATGTTTATTAAAGAAATAAATTATATGTAAAAACAAGTTAATGCTGTTAATAAAAGAAATGCTGAATAGCAAAAGCCACCTTTGAGGGTTGTCATGTTGTCTTATTATATTTGTTTTAGCTTAATTTGTGCCTCTCTTATTATGTTGGTCAGTTGAATGTAAATTAGATCCAGTCCATGTTCAGTAAAAATAATTTGATGCAGAAATAAACTAGCTAATAGACCAACTGTATAGTATTGTATTCAAGTGTTTAATATCGGCATCGGCCAGAAGTTGTCTGTTTAAATCGGTATCGGCCCCAAAAAATCCTATTGGTGCATCCCTCCTAGTTTAGCCTACTTATTTTAAAGGTTCAAGCCATAGATATGTATAATTAAGGCTAGATGTGTTACGGTGGAGTCTCTAACGTTATCACCTGGCGCACATCTTACCACAGGGAGCTTGCGTTTGAAGATCGGTAGAAAATTGAGCTTAATATCCTAATAATTTTTGGCATAAAATTTTATATAATTTTAAAACGCTAGTCATTCAGGGCTCCAGACTAACTTTTGTGTTATTAGGAGAACTGTAGCCCCTGAGCGCCAGTACAAAATTTAGGGCACACCTTGCAATGCAATTATTCACATTTTCCCAAAATAACTGCATTACTGACAAATACTAAATAGACTGTCTGCAGTTGCTGTCATAATGCACAATTGATGAAACTTTCAGAATAGAAAGTTATGAACCAAAGAATCATACAATCCCCTTAACTAATTCTAGGCATAAGATATACAGTTGTGTTCAAAATTATTCAACCCCAACTGAAATTGATTGTTTTGGCCGGTTTGACATTGATTTTGATCATTCAGTCATCCTGCTTACAATTACATCAAAGAGGCATGTGTAGGTCAGACAAATATAACATAACATTTATAATGAAATAACCACAAATGTCTTTTCTGTGCTCACATCATTATCAGTTTTATTCAACCCCCAAGTGACATTCAATCTTAGTACTTAGTACAACATCCTTTTACAGTTAAAACAGCTTTTAAACGTGAAGCATAGCTTGACACAAGTGTCTTGCAGCGATCTACGGGTATCTTCGCCCATTCATCATGGGCAAAAGCCTCCAGTTCAGTCACATTCTTAGGCTTGCGCACTGCAACTGCTTTCTTTAAGTCCCACCAGAGGTTCTCAATCGGATTTAAGTCTGGTGACTGCGATGGCCACTTCAAAATGTTCCAGCCTTTTTTCTGCAACCATGCTCTAGTGGATTTGGAGGTATGCTTGGGATCATTGTCCTGTTGAAAGGTCCAACGTCTCCCAAGCCTCAGGTTTGTGACGGACTGCAACACATTGTCATCCAATATCTCCTGGTACTGAAGAGAATTCATGGTACCTTGCACACGCTGAAGTTTCCCTGTACCTGCAGAAGCAAAACAGCCCCAAAGCATGATTGACCCCCCACCATGCTTCACAGTAGGCAAGGTGTTCTTTTCTTCATAGGCCTTGTTTTTCCTCCTCCAAACATAGCGTTGATCCATGGGCCCTTCTGTGGTTTGTCCACATGACTTTTGGCATACTGCAGTCGACTCTTCTTATTCTTTGGAGACAGCAAGGGGGTGCGCCTGGGAGTTCTGGCATGGAGGCCTTCAGTACGCAGGGTGCGCCGTATTGTCTGAGCAGAAACTTCAGTACCCACATCTGACAAATCTTTTCTCAGTTCCTCAGCAGTCACACAGGGACTTTTTTCCACTCTACACTTCAGATAGCGCACAGCAGTCGCAGTTAGCATCTTTTTTCTTCCACGACCAGGAAGCGTTTCAACAGTGCCCTTTGCCTTGAATTTGCGAATGATGCTTCCTATGGTGTCTCTTGGTATGTTTAACATCTTTGCAATCTTCTTATAGCCATTGCCCTTCCTGTGAAGATTAATCACCTCTTCTCTTGTCTTCCTGGACCATTCTTTTGACTTCACCATGTTTGTAACCACACCAGTAAATGTTTAGAAGGAGTTGAGTATCACAGTCATTTTAAAGCTGCCTAATTGGTGCTTATTAGGCTTTATTGCTGTTCCCTGACATCCATAGGTGTTTTCAATAACTGATTGAAAACACTTCAATGAACCTCTGTTCTTCAGAGTGGTAGTTCTTTAAGGGGTTGAATAATTGTGTCAATGAAGAATTCACAAAAGAAACATTTACTACTATATTACAAAACCAATTGATGTCATTTTAGTTGCATATGGTTCTTTAAGAAGTCATTGTAGGATTTCATTCTGAATACAATTACAAATGTACACTAAATTCCCTAAAACCCTTAACAGCATTGGGGGGTTGAATAATTTTGAACACAACTGTACATATACAATAAGTTATATCCAGATAGCATAATGAGATGAGTTGCATGACAATATACATACTTGTATCCTTTACACGTTTCTCATCTTTTATCCAGTTTTCCTTACCTGGGCACTGATGTCTAAAACCTTTTTTCTCATCTACTGTATAATGTTTTTGGTGTTAGCTAACTAATATCATGTAGACTAGAAGTTATTTTGTTCTCTCTCTCATCTCTGCCATGTCTAATTAAACCTGCACGTGCGCATCTTCTCGTGGTTCTGAGTGAGATGTGTTAACTTTACCCGAGCCGCGTAGACCCATCGGTAGATTTAACTGAGTGCATGGTGACATTAAAAGATTGACGCGTCATGCAATTGAACGTTAAAACCCGATCGCCCATTACGTATTTTTGTCACGAGTGCCTGCACATGCACGAGTACTTGTAAAAAAAACATGGTGCCCCAGGGCACTCGCCCAATCCCATCTATGGATAATCCAGCCCTGTCTATCCTACTTAAAGTGCACCCATTTCATTGCTAAAAAACAATGTTATTTTGTGCATTTGGTATAATACAATGTTTTTGCGTGGTTTATGGTTAAACACATTATTTTTCACATACCGTTCATTTTTGTAGCTCCAGATTTCACTCTCTTCCTGGAACGCACTAATTTTGTACAAAACTCATCGATTTGAAAAGCTTAGTGTCCCTGATTGGCCAGCTAATCGGTACGTTGTGATTGGCCTGAATACTGTCAGCCGGAAATGTGACGCTCCTTTCCATGTTTGAAAGATTGCTGACAGGAGAATGCTGACAGGAGTTAACTTAAAGGCTGTAAGTCCAAAGCGGGAGGAATAATGTCGGTCTTGTCCACGTCAACAGGCCCAGGAAGTAAAGTTGCATACAATCCGTGTGTTTGTTGTAGTCCAAGAAAAGAGATTTACGTTGAAGATGCACATCATCATTTTCTTTAGGGTATGTACCTTGCATATCTTTAACATTTACTAATACACACTTACACATCAAAGGAAATGTAAAATCATAAAACGGACCATAATTGCTCTTTAAGACTGGTTTGTGGTTCTAGGAACACATATGTTTTGTACATGAAAAAAATTTTTTGTGGTCACTGGAAAACAAGCTGAGTTTTCATTTTGCTTGGATTATGTAAATTATTTATTACAGTAGGTAGGAATTTGAACCCGTGCCTGTTTGCATGCTAAATTACAAACCTGTCACAGGTAAAAAAAAACACAATTATTAAAATGAAAATGAATGCCTTAACTGTGCTTTCGGAAAGATGATAATCAAGGACATCCAATGTGATGAAAGCCTGATGATGCTGCTGCTATGGCAACACTGTTTGCTTTTACGACCAATGCCTGTGTCCTTACTTTTCTTTTTTTCATTCTGCCTTGATATTACAATCTTACTTTTATTTATACCACATGGCTGTTAAATACTTTTTTCGGATTTGTTGAGAATTTTTCCCACGGGTATGCATTATTTTTCAATAAACCCACACCTGACCTATCAAATGTCTTAAAATAATCACCAGAGCAATGCCTGTGGTAACCGTGGTATACGCACAACCGGCGCAACGTCATAGAATGTCTCTGAACAGGTTCACGCCCACTTTTGGGGGAAAACAAACTAGACTTTCCATTGACTTCCATACAAAATAGCGGAACAAAGCCACGTTCATACACACCCGGCAGGCTTAAATAACTTAAGAAATCACTTAGATTAAACATGTTGAGTAGTTATCTGTCCACCCTGCCCGCCATAGAGCGTGAAAGATACATTAACACATTCAATTTGGTCAACACAAAAACATGTCCCCCTCATTCTCACAGCGTCAAATCTGTGCAACAATGCTCCCCATTGGCCAGAGGTGTCTTACCCGGACATCTACTCGTACCTCATCGAGTCAACAGAGAAGCCAGTGAATTATTTTACTTCGTATTGAAAGTTACTTCGTGTTTATATATTATGTCTCTATATAGTACTGAGTGCACTTTTCTGTCTAGCCTTGTTACACAAATTTGACGCTTGGAGCTTGGAGAGGACATATTGACCAAATTAAATGTGTAAATGTATCTTTCGCGCTCTATCAGGCAGGGTGGACAGATAATTACTCAACATGTCTAATCTGAGTGATTTCCCAAGTCACCTACGCCCGCCGGCTGTGCACGAACGTTGCTTTGTTCCGCTATTTTGTATGGAAGTCTATGAGAAGTCTAGTTTGTTTTCCCCAAAAAAAGGGGCGGTGACGAAATTGACAGTCAAGTTCCCAGATGTGCCGGTAGTCTGTATGAGCAGATAATTGACTCAATTTGAAAATAATGCACACATGCTGTGTAACGGTACCTTGGGTGTGCATTATTTTCTACTAATTCAACGGACCATCATCAATTATACGTTTCTTATCTCAGCCTATCTAAGAAACAGATGTTTATTTTGTTTAGTTATCTGTAAAGTTTTTTTTTGGCCAGTGTTTGCCTTTATTTAACAGTGAGTTTAGTAGAGGACAGGAAAGTATAGGGAGGAGAAAGGGTACGGGATCGGCAAATGACCGCGAGCCGGGAATCGAACTCGGGTCGGCGAAAGTGTGAAAGCACCATATGTTGGAGCGCTGCCCACTGCACCATCGGCTCTGACATCTCTAATGTTTTTAATACTGCATACACTTTTTGGATATGTCTGTAAAATTTGTAACACATTTGTCTCATGCTCATTATATAGACCATTTTGCTAAACATAAACATCAGTGGTCCAGAAGCACTTCCTGTTTCAGTAATCATCACTACATCAATGTTAGAACAGAACATTAAGAATGTTCAATAAACGTCTAAAACAGCAAAATGTGAAACAGGAAGTGCTCTGGACCACTGTTGTTTACGTCTAGCAAAACGTCTAATCAACGTACCTTTGCCCACTACATTGATGGTTATAAACTTGGTGGCGTTGGTGTGGAATTCGTAATTGGGAAAGGTGAGAGTTCGGTCGAAGTAGCATCGATAGGTGCCGGTATCATTGTAGGTGACGTTAAGGATGAAAATTGAGCCGTCCTGCACATCCACTGTCTTTTTACTGCCATTCCAGTCCAGGCGCTCAACGAAGCGATCATCCATTACGTAGCCCGTCATGTCTGCATAACTGTAGATCTGTTTGTAAATAAAACTGTAATTAGCATGTAACACAGTAATAAAAATTAACAAGTATTGAGGTGAAAAGTCTCAAAATACTATTTTTATTAGGAGTACAAGTGTGCAAGTTTAGTAGGATTCACTGTACTGCCTTTAATCTTTTAACATGAATCAAATGAGTCAATGTAGTAAAAAAGGAATTATAGCCAAACCAAAATAAAACCGTATTTTGATGCTCCAAAGAAAGAGTGTCCTTAATTCATTTTGCATTTTCAACCACAATCTTCATTAAATATTTAAGACCACATAATGGGAAGAAAATCTAACAATATTTGAATTCCTCAAAACATGTGATGCTTTCATTCCAAAACCATTCTAATTGTGGCACTGTGGTAAGCAAACCACCTCTAACACAATGATGATTATGGTATAAAAGTCAGTGGGTCTGGATAACAACAGATATGGAAGAGATCTTAATTCGCCATCATTGTAAACATCTAAGTAAAGTTGGCCGCTGATATCCATTAGCTGTGGGTTTGCTTGCATTGCATGCTACATTCTGGAAAAACTCTGCAGTCATAAAAAATGCATGATCTTGGCCTTGCATGAAAAATGCAACAGTCCTTTCTCACTCCGGATAGCCTGAATTTAGATGTTTTAAAAAATAACCCAATAGTATCAACAGCTGAAATTCAATGGGCTGTTTTGTAATTATTTTGTACACAAACATTAGAAAAGGACCCTATAAAGGTGAGATAAATTATTTTGTCCATGCTGGTTGAAAATCTTTAATAGCAATCACTATGTAAAGTGGTCTAAATACATTTAAACTGCATATATCTTCTGTGGAAGGCATAAAACCACAAAATGTTCCCAATTCATTGCATTTGGTGCTACTCTTGATCAACAAATAGCTAAAAGCAGAGTCCACGTGGTTTGGAGGAGGTGTGGTTTTGGAGATCACATTAAAGAGAAGATGAGATCTCAATGCTTTGCAATAGAAAGCCCCTACAAAATTGCCTACCCTTAAGCTTTAATGCCTGATCCTGACTGACACATTTCATACTCACATGTGCGAATTCACTTTCGCCTTTGGACATGAACCACCAGTCCACAGTGGCAGAAGCTGGTACCTCCCCTCGCATCTTGCAAGAGATACAGCCCAGTTTGAAGCCATTACCCAACACTGCTTCTGTATCCGAGTCGACCTCCACACACGCCCCATGGCAAAGCCAAGCTGGAGGAAGATCAAAAGCACATCAGAAAAACAGAAACGCACATATGCTTCTTATCTTTTACAATGCCTTATAAGATTATTGATGCCAAATTTTCTTTGCTGTTTGAACTGACAGGCATTACTACATTATGTCTAGAAAAATTAAAGTTTCTTTTTTGCGTGCGTTCCCTTTGTTTAAAATTTTAGCATGCTGGGGTTTTTTTTAGATCAAGGCAGAGCGATTTCTTGCAAGCTTTATTTCCACTCAGGTAAACTGATCATGGATTAATTATATTACTCCAAATGAACTGTGTATTTAAAAACAATACATTTTCTGCTTAGTTCTTTTGGACTCCACGCAGAAAGGTTTGAGGGGAAATAAACTGTTAGCGGTGAGTGGCGATCCTCTTGCATTTCGAGATCATTAATCTTCATTCATATATAGATGTAGGTCTCTATATATGCCAGTAAATCATAAACACTAGCAGAAAAAGACACACCTGATATTTCAATCTTTTTTCCCTCAAACGTCACCCTGCTGTTTCCACAGAGACATCTGCATCGCTCTCAACCAATGATCGTGCGCTATTTTCAATTCTGACCTCTGGGGAAGTGTTTATATATGCGCAATGAGATGAATGAGGAACATTGAATACACATCAATGACTGGGCTAAATCAATGGCAGCTAGAGAATTACATTATATTTTTACTGGGATTATACTGTTAACTTTCTAAAAAAAAATTATTGGCATCCTTTTACCATACCGTTTAAAAACAACAACATTTATAATGCGCTTTTTGGACGTTAGGAAGAAAGGAAGGTGGAGAAAGGGGAAAATAAGAAAGAGAATGCATTAATGTTTTTAGTTGCATCCATGACATCACTGAAAATCATAGAAGGGTACTTATTTACTGGCTTCTGATTGGCTGGGGAAGAAAAAGAAGAAGAAAGGATAGATAGGGAGGAGAGGAAAGACAAATGTTATCACAGAAATATGACAACCACTTTCAGAGAATTGGGAAGGAAGAGTAACAAATCATACTGATACACCCTTAAAACAAGCAAACTGTTGTCAGACCTGCATTTTACTAAAGAATTAATTTTTACAAAAATATAATCATTTGGTCAGGATACAAAGGTGCTTTCAAACGGCCGTAAATGAAGCAAGTTACTTTTGTGTGCCAATTTACAAAGACTTCCTAATAAAAACAGACCCATGGTTGGGCCGAACATGAACATGCTAAGTAAGTATAATCCAACAGTTGGTTTAATCCTTATTTCACCCAACCATAGGTGTAAACAACCCAGCATTATTAGAATATAGTTATAAAGGGCCAGGGAGAGAAACGCTAACCCAAGACCTGCCAAAAACCTCCCTGTCAGTGTCATTAAAGCACCACAGTAATTACATAACCCCCTATAAGAGAGATTACATTATGCAATTTATTCCAGATTAAACTGCACAATTCAGGGATTGAATTAGTGCCTTTTCCAGTTAAGGGAAATGTTATAAAAGGACAGATCTGAATGAAAATGTCAGCCAGTGAGAGACATACAGAGAACATGCCTTGATTTTGGCCTCCTTGGAGGCAGGTTTCCGGAAATAATGTTTCCATGCCAGCCATATAGTGGTGACATACACTTTAACCTCCAGGGACATGACTGCAACAAACACAGAGCTCCAGAGACTTTCCATAGAAACAAGGGATCTTATATACTAATAATGCATTGGTACTGAATGATGTCATAACAGGCATTCAGGCTTAACAATCACTTTATCGAAATTAGACGTTTTCATCTTTATAACCTTAAATTCATTACAATGGTGGATATCATTGGTGACCTCACTAATCAAAGGAAAATGTCGAACGGCAGTGATACGCCCCCAGGCGAATATCGCAGACAACAAACCTTCTTATGTATAGCTGAAGGGCTTCTCACAATAGCTATTCTTGAGCGTGTGTGCTTGAGAAAGGGTTGGTATGCATTTGGCCGACACTTTTATCCAAAGCATACTCTGTATTTAATGTATTTTATACTGACCAACTTTTATCATTTTATCAGTATGTATTCCCTACAAATCGAACCCACAAATGTTGCATCTGTAACACAATGCTTCACCAACTCAGATTTTTTTCCTTTCTACATGTAATTTATATTTACCCAAATATCTCTTCAATGAAATATTGTAGCTGTGAGCTGTAAGTATTTTACCAGCAACAGCATCATTCGTTCTGTCTGCCCTTGTCTAGATTTAGCATGGTCTCTCATCTCTTCCCCCACCTCCTCCGATGCTCTTTTTGACAGCCGCACCTTTGCGTACACACCACGCATGTGACAGTTTCCAAAGCGCAAGACCTGCAGACTGCGTCACTGCTGTCATAGCGAATGTGACGGCACCGATTTCTGCCCGAAAATCTGCTCGGAATACAAAAGCCTTTCTCCTGATTGGTTTGCCTGTATCTATGCCTCCGTTGTTGACCTCTGTTAAATAATTAACAGCTGCTTCCATATTCTGCACTGTATGAAAAGCTCTGATCAGCAAAACGAAATGCAAAATGATCAGTTAATTGCATCATACATAATGCATTTCATCTCTTGAAGGTGAGGTACATAAAGCAAACATTAATTAGCGGTGCTTGCTAGACAGCATCACTAACACTGTTGCTCATCCTACGGTTTAGAAGTTTGTTCATATTCTTAACCCTATATTAACTTTTACTTTATAACCATGGCATTTTAAGGCTACAATGCACAACCAAACACTCGTTGCAGTTTCCACCAATACCCAACTGACATACACTGACAACAGCAGCATCTTACAGCACTGTCTGACTAAATGTACACACATATGGCTTGTTGAGCAGGACATGATTTAGGTGTTAAACACCCAGTGAAACAGATGCTGTAACACATTGAGTAATGTTATTTACTGCATAACATCAACACATCAGCTGCTTGAGTGCACTATTGTAATTGTTTTTGTCAATAATAATAATGTTAGGTATCATGCTACTTTTGTTTAATTACTTAATGCAAGCAAGTGGAGTGAGTGTCATCTTTGTGAGGTAGATGCACCCGTGCCAAAACTGCACTCAGACAGCCTTAATAATTTAAGTGATATTTGATGTTTTCAAAAGGTTGAATATTAGATTACATACTAGTCGATTCTTTTGACTCTGTCCAGACAAATTTATCAGTACAGTAGGTGCCATTCCGAATCCAGTCTGGTGTAGTGGTTTTACATAAAAATAGTTAACAGTAAGTAAAAGCTATGTAAAGCCCTTATCACACAGAAATACACGAAAAATCCGTCTGGGATTTGTCCGAGATCATTTGATTTTTGGTTCATTCACACTGCCAATGATTTTCTGGAAACTGTGCGTGCATTTACATAGCGTAAAGATCCCGTAAAAAACGTGGTGTATTTAAAGTCCTGCACCTGGTAGTTTTCTTCCACAGCGTCTGAAGTTTGCTAATTATCTGTGATTTCTCTGTAGAGAAATCACGCGCATGCATTTTTGTTTATGACAAGATAGTAAGGAGCGCGTGATGTGCTGTTCTGTCATGCTGGTGAATCGTCTCAGCTTTACCGCGATTTCCCTGAGCTTCATTTATAAAATGCTGCGTAGAAACCATCCTACATTTGATCTTACGATCATTTATCAAAAATGCATACGTGTGATTCATAAACCGAACTTATGCACAGAAAATGCGCCTACCTTATTCTTTCAGATGTGAAATTTATAAACTTTAAACGATGCCTATTAAATGTCATAGACATATAAAAGAGGGCTTGTCAATGTTTAAACCCAATTTCAAGCAGCAAGAATGGCTTATATTGCCAAAAACCTGCAGCAATCGGACAAGCAAAAGTGCGTTAGCCTGCTCAGACGCTGACGTGGCACTAAGCCCTTTTCCGTGTCAAAGACAGTTTTTATAAATATGGACTTTGCCGTGGATTTTTGCTTTACAAATGAGGCCCCTGATCTCTGCTGAAACTTTTTGTTTCGCGATGACACGCACGTTCTCGCTATGACAAGCACTTTACGGCATTGTTTCTGTCTACACAGGATGTGTTCTGTAAATTTTACGGAAATCTAGGGAGCAATCGGGAGCGATCCCAAAATATTTACGGGACGTGTTTGTGTTCACACAGAAAACTCTACAAATTTTACAGGAATTTTCTGGAACTAAAGTGCTGTGTGAATGGGGTTTAAGAATAAGCATGAACATTAGTAAAAAATGACAATTGACATTTTCCTCCAGCTCTAGTCATGTGCCAACTCTGTTAATTCACATATGGTAGTTTTGTGTTTGGGCATTTTAATGTACGCACAAAGGTGGTCTCAGAAAACTCTCTCTCTCTTACACTTTAGTATAAAACATGATTTGTCTTTCTGTCCATCTGACCGAGCTCACTACCCCCATTACATAACATAATAGTTTTGGATACTTAAGAATGTCCTTGAGGTGATCCTTTCTAAAAATGTGCTAGACAAGTACAGTTCTGTAATAGTTCTTCCTCTGTATAAGTCCTTTCTTGTTTTGCTCGACCCTGGCACACCTGCTAAAGCTATAAATGTTAAAAATGTACTATGCAATAACATGCAGTTCGTACTGTGTATTTAAAAAAGGATCAGTTCATCAAAGGGCTTTGTGTGGTAATAACTAAATCTAAAACGTTTTTAGCATTTTTATTCAAGTTAAAGATATCATTTGATATATAAAGGCCCTGATATACTTCCTTAGACGAAGTGGAAGAATGAACTGATGTGATGTCATTTCAAACAAAATCAGACCAAAATTAATTTTCGCTTTTCTAGTTTTCATTCAATTGAGCAGAGCAAACATTCAGGAAACGTTCTGTCAGGATGGTAAACACCTGATCATTGAAAGTGCTGCAAACAGCTCATAACTGGTGCTTTTACATAACATGACAATATTACAGGAAATACACAGCTACTCAAAAAGATTTGCGATGCACAGCATGAGGGAACATCCAATCCTCACTGCATTTAGCACTGAGGCATAACTGACAACACCTGTTCCCCAGGCCAAGATTTCTATCCATCACTGTTCTCCTTACTGTCGCAGCTGAAGGATATTCAGTGTATGCACCATCATCGAAAGCCACCAGCAAAAAACAAAGCCTTCACAATCGTAGATCATAACAGCTTATGACCGAAGTAACAGTTTGGGCAAAAGCGACACACCACAATCACCACGCCTCGATTTTACCATTTATCACCAGCTCTAAAAACAGCCACAGCTGGTTTTGGGTTTTACATAGGAAACAAAGTGGCTGTGAAATCCTGATAGGTGCTAAATTACCCTGATTTGGTCCATAAAACCTTGCAAACATAGGAGAATAAAAGTGGTTTTCTATTATACTGTAACCTGTGGCCGTGCTTGACTGACACAGACAGACATAAATATTGTGAGACTTAAATGTTATAGTGTTGTAGAATACTCACCATGTGTTAAACAGAACAGCACGGGGACCCACAGGAGCCGCAGTGCAGACATCTTCAGCATCTTCTGATGACAGCCGCGTCTCTGTTTTCACTCAAGACACACACAAACACATACAGTACACACCAAACACAGTGTCACGCTGCTATCAGAAGAGCAGGAGGTCTCGACAAGACAGGAGCTCTGTGGAGGAAATACGTCCTCTGGATTTATGAACAGATGGCCTTGACAATGCAGACAGCGGTTCAGGGCGGATGCAGACACAGAGGTTGCGATGGGGTTATCACTTGTTCAGACCTTGGTGATGGTTCCTCCTTCCTCTCTGGTGGTAGCTAAGTGTTCTTATGAGGAGCGAGGATGTCTAGTGAGGGAGTATCAAAGATTTGACGGCCTTAGTGCAAGGCGATCAGTTTAGTAAGTCCAGCCCGGAGTATTCGGTTACTCCACGAAAACAGCTAAGATGTCAGACTCTGTTTCGTCTAGTAATTATTCTTCGGAGCCTATTTATACTTTTTTTTACAGTTATCTGCTTAATTCTGAATATTAATACACTTTTTATGATTAAATATTCTGATTGATATCTAATCTGATTTCTAAATAAAATGTGATACTTTTTATACAAAAAGTTTGTGACAGTGGAAGACTTTGAGGATCTAATTTTATAATAAAAGAATTATGCAGGTAATGGAAGACACGTGATGTAAAGTAAGGATTTTGGGCACTATACAGTTATTGTAAACATTAGATGTGTCTTGACAAATAAATAATTTAGGTGAAGTGCCACAGTGAGGTTGAAATGGAAAATTGAAACATAAATGTGTCTTTGGCTTTATGCAAATATGGGCTATATTAAGACATTCCCTTCTATGCTCAGTGATGATGTTTATTGCTTATGTATTTTGTGAGTTATTGTATTAATAATAACAACCTATTTTAACTGCCGAATGCAGTTTAGCACTGAATTTTATGTAATTTTATTTTATGTTTCTCTTTATCTCATTCACATAAGTATAAGGTTGCTGAAACGTACGAAAAGTGACCGGATGTAGTTATGGCTCGTGCCATGCGTCCGTGTATCTGACGCTTAACGTTACTGTCAAACAGCCCACAATGATCAACAAAAATATGTCAACAGTATCATTCATGCGTCTAAATTACAGTTACGTTAAAAAAGGATTTCGTCAACGTCCCCTATTCTTATTTACAAAATAACGGGAGTGTGAACAGTTTTGTCCGCAAATATCAACAACGTCGCCTATATTTCTCCTGTCAACGATCATAAACGCGACCACGGGGTTTTATTTTAACGGATTAAATATACATAATCCTACCGTTACATCATATATTTAGTGAAAAGAGCATTCGTCTTCCCCGTATTTTCTTCAGTCAGTCGAGTCCGGTGCGATTCCTCTGTGAATGAATTAAGTGACGGTTAAATCCGTTCCATAATCTTGCGGTCAGTCACGCGCGGTGCTTTTTGCCGCGAAAATGAACCAATAATGCTGTGCTGCGATACTGTAGCGCAGGTCCCGCATAAATCAGTTCTAAAATTAGTATGCAAATGTAGGACAAAACAATAGGAACCACAAGGTAAGCTCAAACGCCGTGCTGTCTCTGTCGATATCTCACGGTCTATGAAAATTTGGAAAAGGATGCTGTGTTTGGGATAGGCGGGGAGGGAGGGGCAGGGATGATGGGGGATGGAGGGATCCTACACGACTGATGCATTTTAGTAGGATGGTGGATCGAAGGCAAGACGTCTGAAGGTTAAAATATCAGGTCGTTATATTGGCAACGTAAAGTAAATTAATGATATGTCGACCTTCACGTCAGTCACGCTGTAATTTAGCACGAGCCTCAGTCCTGTTTGAAGCGCGAGGCATGTTACATAGGCTCGTTATATAGTATGCCCTAGTGAGATCGGATTATTCTAGAACAGATTATTCTGGAGTCTAAAATTTGGGAGGGATCTATTTTTGTCAACAGTTTGACCTTGAAGCAATTCATTTGAAAAAGGACATATTTTTTATAAACAACTGAGTTTTTTATAACAATTGCAACAACTGCTCTTATAATTTATCAAAACACATTATTCACGTATGTTGTTGTTATTTGCCCTAGCCTTTATGCCATCAAATGGACAAATAACAGTTGATGTGCAATTAAAGACTAGAAATTGGAGTCACTTTTTAAGGACTTCATTTGGTCACTACAGATAGCACAGGTACGTCTGTAAGATGTCTGATAAAGATCTGGAGATCTGGAATACATCTGTGTAAAACATCTTATAAAGGTCTTAGAAAGAGCTGCTTTACATACATTCTAAATCAAAAACGTCTTGCTGAGTCTGACGTCTTCAATATGTCTATATGACATCTTTTAGGAAACGTCTCACAGACGTATTGCAGATGAGCAAACAATCTAAATAAGACGTCTTGCAGATGTAAATGCAGACATCAAATAGACGTCTCCGAGTCGATGTATGTGTGCTATCAGGGATCATAAAGATGCATAAAGACATAAGGTGATATTACATACAAAATAAAATTTTAAGTAAATGCAGACTGTTTAGATCTCAAGAAAATAGTTTATAAGAGGCTACAAACCCAGATAGGTTAAGAGTTGGATTTTTTTATTTCACAAACGTAATCATTTTGTTAATATTACTATAAAAAAAGGAGTTAATACAATAATACATCCTTCCTTGAATTTACATTATTCTATAAAGAATGATTGTAACCTCTAAACTTTAATTTGTGTGCTGAACCACAATTACACAACTGCATGCCATCAAGTTGACCGTGGTTTCACTATAGTTAATGGTAGTAACCATGTTTTTACGGATTGATTACCATTTTTACTACCAATTTACTACAAATGTCGTAGTTAAACTGTGGCTGCTAATGGTAAATTATTTACCATTGAATCAGTGGTCAACATTTTGTTATTAGACTAGACCAGTGGTTTTCAAACGGGGGGCCGCGAGATGGTGCCAGGGGGGCCCCAGTTTTTTGATATTTTATGAAATACATTAATTTATCATGAATTATGTGTAATTAAACCTAAAAAATAAGGCTACTACTGTAAGAAAAAGCACTACTTTTTTGTATAATTTAATGTTTTTTTTTTTATTAAAATGTTGAGTTTTAGAACATTTTTTTGTCACAAATTTTCTTTGGGGGGCCGCGAACAAATGCACCGTACACAAGGGGGGCCGCATGCTGAAAAAGTTTGGGAACCACTGGACTAGACAATCATTCATTGTTTTATGTGATGAAGCAGATATTGTTGAGCTATTACACTGTCTATAATAGAAAAAGATTAGTTTGTTAAATAAATTGAGGTTTACGTTTCACTCTTCCCAACTTTATTGAATTGTACCTAAGGACAGTCAAAAATATTAAAGAAAAAAATTATTACAGAAAATAATTATACAAATAAAGAAACATTAAAGAAAAGAAACATTCACATTTTTAAAATCTATTTCCCTTCATATTAATTATTGCTCTACTCTCCAGTCCAGATGGTGGCGGTAATACACCACACAAGTTGGCTTATCAAACGCCATTAAGCCCCACTAGAAGACGAAAAAGAATCCGACTCATATTAGCAAACATGGAGGACGGCGGAGTGCTAGTAGAAAAACCTCAGGTGAGTTTATCGTTGCATTTGTAGTGTTTGTAAAGTTGAGGGTGAAGCTTATCTCCTATTATCATTAACTGTATTACTATATATATTATGTATACATAGATACAGGAGAAACACCCATTTTAAGCGTTTTAATTCTCAATGTAAAGTGCCGATTCATTCAGTTCGCCGCAAATGCTCAGTCATGCCATTCTCTGACAGCAGCTAACGTTAGCATGTGTACTTGCATTCATTTAAAGGCGAATTGCGTTTAAGGCAAATATTTTAAGTTTAAATTTCTGACCGCATTCACATTGAATGTCATCATTTTGGTAAGATGTGTAGGTGTTACAAATAGCTTAAACAATTGGCTATCAGTTAGCCACTTAGCATAGCAGTGTACAGTACTAAATGACATTGTTTATGTCGTGTAATTTTGTTAACAGTGTATAAGAACACAAATCAGTCGCAAACTATATATCTTGATATTTTTATATACTTTATATTAAACAGATTTGTAATTCAGGTACGTTTAAATGTGAATATGTACCAATATATTAATCAAAATATTATTATTTTTTATTTAGGTCGAGTTTTTGGTTCAATATTTAACAATATTTGATAATGGAATTAATTTTGTGTCACTGTTTTATGTAATTGCATGTTTTGCAATGTATAGCTATATGTTTTTGTATATAAAATGTATCTCCTTACAGGAGGATGTGCCAGCATTGTCGAATTTAAGACCCCAAACCGCCTTGTCCTTCTTGGCTCCCGAACCAGAAGATTTGGAGGACCTTTACAGCAGATATAAGGTTGGTTTGTTTTGTGTTCCTTGGCAAACCTTTGCTGTTTTTTGTGTGTTATGCTTACATTTGACAGCCAATTTCATTTCCTCTATGTCCAAACTGTAGAAATTGCAGCAGGAGCTGGAATTTCTGGAGGTGCAAGAGGAGTACATTAAAGATGAACAGAAAAACCTGAAGAAAGAATTCCTTCATGCCCAAGAGGAGGTGAAGAGGATACAGAGCATCCCTCTGGTTATTGGCCAGTTCCTGGAAGCAGTTGACCAGAATACTGCTATCGTGGGCTCAACCACAGGTAAAGTGTTTTGTTTATACTAATAGTATTAGTATAAAGTAGTTGTATTTACCACTTAATACATGAGTTGTATGTTTCATTCCTACAGGCTCCAATTACTATGTTCGAATTCTGAGCACAATTGACAGAGAACTCCTGAAGCCCAATGCATCTGTTGCTTTGCACAAGCACAGCAATGCATTGGTGGATGTTCTCCCTCCAGAGGCCGACAGCAGCATCATGATGCTCACATCAGGTATGAGCTGCTACCACAGCATAATGTACTTAATGTGTAATGTGCTTTCTAATCGATCGCACCTAATTTTTGAAAAACTTTAGATCAGAAGCCTGATGTGACATACTCTGAAATCGGAGGAATGGACATCCAAAAACAGGAAGTGAGAGAGGCTGTTGAGCTCCCTCTTACGCATTTTGAGCTCTATAAACAGGTGCGTGAGTGCGTTCATTTATTTATGCGTGCATGCCGGGGCTTGTGTGAAAATGACAGGCTTAGAAATTCATTCACACTCGCGTATATCCGTTCTCAGATTGGTATCGACCCACCCAGAGGAGTGCTTATGTATGGACCACCCGGCTGTGGAAAAACCATGCTGGCAAAAGCTGTGGCTCACCACACCACAGGTAGCCTAAACACTGTTTATAGACTTTCCCACTTTTATTTCCAAGTTTTCTCCTGAGCATAGATATTGTACAGAAACGTGTTTATTATGCTTTTACTTTGAGATTGTTTAAAACTTCTATTCTTCAGCGGCCTTCATCCGTGTGGTGGGCTCAGAGTTTGTGCAGAAGTATCTGGGCGAGGGTCCGCGCATGGTACGAGATGTCTTTCGACTGGCCAAAGAGAATGCCCCAGCTATCATCTTCATTGATGAGATCGATGCGATTGCTACCAAGCGTTTTGATGCACAGACTGGAGGTTTGGCTCCCCCTTAGATTTTTTTTTTTTAGGAAATGCTGATTCAGCATTGCAGATACAATAAACAGGTGCATAGCATATAAATATAGAATGTGCATTCATCTGCTTAGTCCTTGACTCATCCAATCAGAATTTGGAGTTATCAATTTAATCAATAATTATTAGTAGATCTTATTGTTTAAATTATATTGTTCATTTTTATTTGTAGCTGATAGAGAAGTGCAGAGAATCCTTCTTGAGCTCCTCAATCAAATGGACGGGTTTGACCAGAATGTGAACGTCAAGGTTAGAAAATCCAATTATGCCTCTTTTTTTATTGTTGTGTGTTCCTGTCCTCGTCCTGTTTTGTTGTGATTCAGTCTTCTGATTATGGCCCTGCTGATTTACCTCTGTTTTATTTTTTCAATAACAGGTCATCATGGCCACTAACAGGGCTGACACTCTAGACCCCGCCTTGTTGCGTCCTGGTAGGCTGGACCGTAAGATTGAGTTCCCGCTACCTGATCGTCGACAGAAGCGCCTGGTGTTCTCCACCATCACTGGCCAAATGAACCTGTCAGAGGAAGTTGACCTGGAGGATTGTATCCTTGCCTTGTAGTTACCCATTTTACCACAAACTGTGTGTTCATAAACTTTCCAGTTAATGCTTTATTTAGCTTTTTTATAATTGTTCTTAACCAAAATACAGATGTAGCTAGGCCTGACAAGATCTCTGGTGCAGATATCAACTCTATTTGTCAGGAGGTGAGTTAAGATACTTATTTTAATCAATGATGTCCTACTTGCTGAAATCACATTTACCACATGCAGACGGTAATGTTTTTGTCATAATCAAAATTAATCTGACAGCTATAATCTTTTTATGGTAATGTGAAAGGGGTGTTTTTGATGAATCCTGTTTTTCTTATGTGTACAGGCTGGAATGCTTGCTGTGCGTGAAAACCGTTATATTGTGCTGGCTAAGGATTTTGAGAAGGCTTACAAGACTGTCATCAAAAAGGACGAACAGGAACATGAGTTTTACAAGTAGAAAAATCATCCGCAGATATTAGTATTAGCTCTGATCCTCTTGAAGCATTTATTTGTGCGTACAGTGTATTGTTAAGGATGTAACACTTAAACCTTGGTTTATGCAGTTTACACTGCTTGTACTGGGACTTGGATTTCACAGGACATACACAAAATATGGATATTCAACACGTGCATTTCTTCAGCATTTTACTGTATGTATTCAGTTTATTGAAAAAAAGCATCACAGAGGCACCCATTAAAATGTTTTCCATAAAATGACTCTAATTAAAAATGTTTTGATAACAAACTTAGATATGAGAATGCTTTATTGATGCACAACATTTTGTAACTTTAGCAAAATTACAATTATCATTCAACCGTATATATGTGACCCTGGACCATAAAACCATTTTTGAGTTAGCATGGGTATATTTGTAGAAATAGCCAACAATACATTGTAAGAGTCAAAATTATCGCTTTTTTATTTTATGCCAAAAATCATTAGGATATTAAGTAATATATGTTCCATTAAGATATTTGTAAATTTCCTACCGTACATGTATCAAAACTTTATTTTTGTGAGTGGATGCAGTTGTTTAGGACTTCATTTGGACAACTTTAAAGGCGATTTCTTCAATATTTATTTTAGTGCAAAAAAGAAAGAGAAGGTAACAAGACAAATATTCATTTCAAATTTATTAATTATACAATTACAATATGAAAAACGCATGGCAGGTAGTCAGAATATTAAAACTAGGTTTGGATAGGGAACAGCGTTGTTTTTGTTCACCAAATCGTGATAATAAAAAATTAAATTGTTAGACCAAATTCACAAATGCTTTAAAGTCAGTTTATTATAACTTTAACAATATCTTGTAGTTAGGTACATGGCATGCCATAGTGGAAATGGATTCCAGTCTCCCCTATACAACACAGCAATGGTTAATTTATACAACTGATGATTAAGTGCATTACTCTAAACATAACAATTTTATTCAAATTTGTTAAATTAAAATCATCTGGTTGTTCATTGTTGTAGTCTGTATCTGTTGTGGTGTTTGATCTGATGACTAACATCGGCAAAATCATTCATTTCTCTTCTGTATGTCCAGTCAGGATTTAAAGGAACACTCCACTTTTTTTGAAAATATGCTTTGATATTCCAGCTCCCCTAGAGTTAAACATTAAAATTTTTACCATTTTGGAATCCATTCAGCTGATTCCCGGGTCTGGCGGTACCACTTTTAGCATAGCTTAGCATAATCCATTGAATCTGAGTAGACCATTAGCATTGCGCTAAAAAATAAGCAAAGAGTTTTGATATTTTTCCTATTTAAAACTTGACTCTTCTGTAGTTACATCGTGTACTAAGACCGAAAGAAAATTTGAAGTTGTGATTTTCTAGTCCGATATTGCTAGGAACTATACTCCTAATTCTGGTGTAATAATCAAGGACTTTGCTGCCGTAGCATTTCTGCAGCAGGTGTAGTGATATTACCCAGCGCCTGAAAATAGTCCCCTGTGTTTGAAAGTATCCAAGGGGACTACTTTTGGCTGCTCCGTAACATCACTGCGTTTCCTGCAGCCATGTTACAGCAGCAAAGTCTTTATTACGCCAGAATGAGAGCATAGTTCCCAGCCATATCTGCCTAGAAAATCGCAACTTCAATTTTTCTGTCGGTCTTAGTACACGATGTAACTACAGTGGAGTCAAGTTTTGAATAGGAAGAGCGTCAAAACTCTTTGGTTATTTTTTTAGCGGAAGGCTAATGGTCTAATTAGATTCAATGGATTGTGCTTTATGCTAAAGTGGCAGCGCCAGACCCGGACATCAGCTGAATGGATTCCAACAAAGTCAAAATCAAATGCTCAACTCTAGGAGAGCTGGAAAATGAGAATATTCTCAAAAAAAGTGGAGTGCCCATTTAAAGCACTACACTACAGTCTTAAGTTGTAGTGCTGTCTTTTACCACAAGATGGAGTTTGATTATAATTTATGCATGCACAGGCCTTTAGAAATGTAGATAAGATTCAGTTTATGAACTATTGTGCAGTGTGCAAACGCAGAGCAAGTAAAAGTCAGATAACATATGTAGCATATACATATGAAGAGTTTCGTTGCAAAACAAGATAACCACCGTTTTTTTAATTGTTCAGAAAACTCGTTTTTTTGGTTGTGCATTCCAATTAATTTCAATTCAACTGCAGTTGGTTTGTTTTGATTTAAACATTCATAACTTAAAAAATACAGCTAAGTAGCACCATAAAACAAAATAATAACATGATAACATGTTAAAAAATGGATTTATCTCGTTTTGCAACGAAACTCTTCATATTATAAACCGGTGAAGCAGAGACCAGATTAATGCAAATGACTATGATATCAAGAGGGCGTTGGTCTGGGGGACTTTTACTCCCTAAAAATCAAAAGGGACAATTACAACCCACTCCAATAATTATACAATGATTTAAATTAAACAAATGGACAATTGACACTTCCAATTCTACACCATTGAATACTAATACTACACCGTAAACACATACGTTTATGGCAACAACAAAAAAATCACAAATTACTGGGTTTTCTTCTCTGGCGGCATTCTGTAGCAGCAGTAGCCAGCTTGTCTCCTCATTGGTTAGTGCAGTGGTTCCCAAACTTTTTCAGCGTGTGGCCCTCCTTGTATACGGTGCATTCTTTCGTGGCCCCCCAAAGAAAATTTGTGACAAAAAACCTGTTCTAAAACTCAACATTTTAATAAAAAAAAAACATTAAATTATACAAAAAAGTAGTGCTTTTGGTTAGAAGTCTTATTTTTTAGGTTTAATTACACCGAATTCATGATAAATTAATGTATTTCATAAAAATGTTATAAAACTGGGGCCCCCCTGGCACCATGTCGCAGCCCCGGCCCCCAGTTTGAAAACCACTGGGTTAGTGTATATAGATAGACTCTTTTACAGCTCACGTGATCAAATAGCCTGCGTGCGCATTTCGGCAACAGAAGTGGTGTTTTATTCTCCGTTGGTTCTAACGTTTTACCAACTCAGAAAGTTTATTAAAACGGTTTTCGAGCATCAAAATGTCTGGTTGTTGTGTTTGGTTGCACTAATATAACATACTAATATACGTATATGTATCTGGCAACTTTATTTTTTGCCATCTGCTAACGTCTTCTATCCACTCCACTATTACACGATCTGGTAGCTGTGTTGAAAAAGTTGATAAAGTCAACTTATTAAAATAACTTTCTCTGTCTGTGTTGCTTTACTGCTGATTCTTACCACACTTCCGTTGCCTACTGTAAATGTGCGCTCATACGCTGCTATGCACGTCATCATTGTGTACAAACAGTAAAAGGGTCTATTGCACAACAATTCAGTATTTAGGCTAAAGCCTAAACAAAAGAAATCACTCACTTCAACCTGCGAAAAACGGCAGATACTGGGCGTTCCCAGTGCGTGTGCGTGACGTCACATAAAACTATCAAGTTTTTATAATTTGTTTTACTATCAATAGAAGTAAGAATGTGTATTTTACAGAGAAATTGTGTATATATGGCCGCTGACCTTTATAGTACAATTTATCATCAAAATATAAGGAATGTGCAAAAGGCAAAACTGTGGATGAGGTGTACAAACATTGTAAGTGGAAAGTGAAAACAATGTTGATATTGTACAATAGATGATTAATGTTTGTGTGTTCTTCTCAGACAAGTTTATGCACTAGTTATAAGATAAGATAAACTTTATTGTTCTTCAAGGGTCAAATTCATGCCATATACTTTTAGCTGTATGTGATTGACTCTTTCAAATTTTTACAGTCTATGGATTGGCTAAGTAGCCCACCCAGTCTAGCGTAACAGGTTCAACAAGCGTGGGTGGATTTAGGTAAAAATGTAAACGATTCTCTGTATTTTGTCACTTCTATGAAACTCGGCCTTTAATGCTTTCTTTTTAAACGCCAAAGGTGGTATGTTTAAGTGATGTATGTGAAATCCAGGCAAAATTTCTTAATCTAATTATGAAATTGGGAGCATGAAAGTTTGATTTCAATCCTTGATTTTAATTTCAATCTTAGACATGACCTTAATCAATCAATATTAAAGAAATCAAGGTTATATTTTCACATAATGTTTTTCAGGATGATTTTATGTAGGAAACATTAAATCACACAAAAATGACTTTAGCCGGGTTTTCACAGGCAGAGTAACATATCCTCTTGGACAGCTTGTGGGTTATGTATAGTTTAAGAAGCAAAATCATTGGTTTAAAACTATGTACAAAACCAACACTCTTCACGATGGTGTTATTTTAAAGGACACCTATTATGCAAAATCCACTTTTAAGAGGTTTGGACATAAATGAGTGAACACAACCACCCTACGATGAAAAAATCCACCCGCTCCTTGTTCTTTTAATCCTTATTAAACCAAAGCAGTCTCATTAGACATGCTGTTTTGATTCTCTTACCAATGTGACATCACATTGATAAGAGAGGCCTATCAGGTTTGTTGACACATTACCTGATGTTAACAGTACAATTATCTAGGACTGTAAAGACTTTTTTTAAATCAATAATAAAAAAATCTTTCTCATCGTTTGATGTGACAGACAGAATGCCTTAAAACGACTGTCACCAACTTATCAAGAAGTCAACAACTTTTATAAGTTAATTATTAATCCTTAACACAGACGTCAACGGCGCAGGGTGTGTGTACTATATCTTGGGAATAAAATCACACAGGCAAGAATCATATGCAAAAATTTAACACGTGGACGTGCAAGACCTCAAAGGAGCCCAGTTGGGCGCGCTCACTCACAGCAACGAGAGCGCGCATCACTTCCTGCGCATGCTGCGCGTTTTCAACTCAGACAGGACGACCGTGAGGGGGGAGCGAGTCGACGAAGTCCTCAGAAATTGGAGTAAGTAACGGAATATCGCACTTGGTAGTCCACCAAACTGCTCGAGATTAATCGGGTAAGTTTAAACGTCTCCTATCGGGGTGTTTTTACAACTGTTTTGATTTATAGCGGGTTATTTCTTAACGTTTTGTGAGTGTTTGAGGAGCCCCAGTTGTGTTAGCCTGCTGTTGCTAACAGCGCTGGTGTTGTAACGGTGGGCGGCTCAGCATCGCTTCCTCCCAAGTTCAGGATTAAAGCAACAGCCCATATTTATGTCATAACGGGTTTTTATGTGTTATTTGGACTGTAATGGCACCCTCGGCATCTGTACACTCAACCTCAGCAGCTGCAATGTGTTATTAAATCCGTGTTTGACGTAAGATCAACAATCACGCCTATATTGTGTTTATCTTTCTAAACAACCTTGTCTGCATTGTCTGCCTGTGTTTTCAGTCAGAAAGTAGGATTATATCTGAAACGGTATTTGTTAAGGATATTTTCTTTGGTTTGCCATTTCTTTGTTATTGTTTGGACAGAACGGCGGTTTTTGTCTCGTGTCTAACTCGTGGAGCAAATGTGACTTGGTAATGGTAGCACATCTTTCTTTCTTTACTCGGCACTGTCTTTTTAGCTTTGGGCTGTTATTTGGTTTCTCAGGGTTGCGCAACAAATCACACAACTAAAGGCAGAAGAACGTGTTGTGCAGTTCAGTGCTGATTAACATCAATAAATAAGCCCTGAATAATGCTGCTGCTTATGCTTTCCACAGTCTGTTGACAGACGTAACTTGGATTTATTTAACTTGCATCACTGATAATCTTTATTTGGGACAGGTCTATGTCCTCTAAAACCCCTGAAATATCTTTGTGACTTTGATATCTGGGTATATGAAACAAGGAAGTGTTTGTCAGTATCAGCATAGGTTTCCCTGAGGACTTGCTTTGAACATTTGCAATGCAAATCAATCATATTTCATAGAAACATTTTAAATGCCATTTCAATTAATAAGTTGTCTTTGGTTAAACAATTGAATTAATATCAAAATGATGCAAAGTATAGCAGTGGCTGTTTGAGCACGTCATGAAAGGAATCATGATAAAACATGAAAGGAATGAAAGGTCTTTGAAGTGCTTTTTGGGAGGACCTGATTTATAATGTAATAAGAACGCTAAGAATTTATGGTCTTCGTTGTTTCTTAAGAAATGGTTGGGCGGAAGAGCCAAAAGTTTTCTTTTTAGCTCTATATGATTTTTTTAATTTAGAAAATGATTTTTTTTGTATAAGTCAGCAGATTTATTTTTAATAATAAGGTTAAATTCGAGGGGCTCAGTTGCAAAAGCCTTAAAATGCTACCTCTGTCAAGAATGAGATGATGATATTTAAGGGACACTCCACTTTTTTAAAAAATATGCAAATTTTCCAGCTCCCCTAGAGTTAAACATTTGATTTTACTGTTTTGGAATCCATTCAGCTGATCTCCGGGTCTGGCAGTATCACTTTTAGCATAGCTTAGCACAATCCATCGAATCCGATTAGACCATTAGCATCGTGCTAAAAATAACCAAAGAGTTTTTATATTTTTCCTATTTAAAACTTGACTCTTTTGTAGTTACATTGTGTACTTAGACCGACAGAAAATTAAAAGTTGTGATTTTCTAGGCCGATATGGCTAGGAACTATACTCTCATTCTGGCGTAATAATCAAGAACTTTGTTGCTGTAACATGGCCGCAGCAGGCGCAGTGATATTACGCAGTGCCTGAAAATACTCCCTCGTTCCTTTAACTGTACTATATGCGTCCCTGCCTGTGAAAACCAGGCTAAAGTCTCAAACTCAAATTCTGAGATAAGGTTTGAGATAAGCATCAAAGTTTGATTACAGGCATTGATTTCACTGATTTCAATCTTTGATATTGTCTTATTCAGTCAATAATCAAGATATTAACAGAATGTTCTTTATAGTATGTAGGATGATTTTAGGGAAACTGTAAATCTGAAAAAATGACTTTATCTGTGTTTTTACAGGTAGCGTCACATTTTTTTCAGCAAATACTTTCACTTAACTCCACTTAATCCTGGCCTTGGGTCATTCAGAAACACTGGTTTGGTGTCAGAACAAATTAAGAGTCTGATTAAAAAAAGCTAATTTACAAGAACATGTAAGACGCACTTAGAGGGTTCCCGGTTGATTCTCATGAAAACTTGGTTTTAAAAATGTCAAGCATGAAAATGTAAAAATTGCTTAAATTTACTTTTTTTCCCACCAGACATTGAAAAACAAAGTCTGGAGTAAATGGGAACATTAATTTAAAAACTTTTACTTATCATTTAACACTTTTTGTAACATAATTAAAAAAATTAGTCCTAAAAAATCTCATTACCGCAACAGTCAGAAAACATCAACACTGACATATTTTCAAAATGACATGAAAAACCTGAAAGAACATAATTTGGAGATTCTGCACATGCATTTAAAATCAAAGTATTATGTATCTAAATTAACATTTAATAAGCATCTGTTGCGGTAATGATAATCAAAATGTCGTGTAAGCATTCTGACAAGACAATATTTCAAATTAACTGTAAAAAAATGATCTTACCTGGTAGCCATCTTGAAGTAACTGGTCCATGTGCTTGGTCACTCAAAATCAAACTTTATAAAAATTCTGTATGTGTGCTTAAACTGTTCTCAAAAAGTGTTGCGGAGGATGAGAACATCAGGCATGGACACATAATTTTCCTAAATTTTTCTTCATTATTATTATTATTATACATGAATATTCAATAAATATTTTTTCTGTTATCTAAAGTAGTCTAGCAAAACATCCATTTATTTTTTTTTCTTAATATTTTTGTGTTAATTTGAATAAATTAAAACGTAATGCATGTCCAAACACAGCCGGACACATTGCGGTAATGAGATTTTCAGCAGAAAATGAGATAAAATTTACAATTATAAATTCTTATGTTGAAATCACACATTGTGCAAGGTAGAAAGAACACAGTATTGTGTTAATTCTGATGCTTTTTAATGTTACTATATTACACATTTTAAAGCTAAAATCATTAGTGCCGTGGTGTTTCAATGGTTTCGTGAGAATCACCCTCCCAGGTGAAAAAGTAGTACACTTCCATAGTGTACTTAAAGTGCTTTATTTTCGCACACTAATTTTGTCACTATAACTAAAAATTCATCAACTAAAATGCACTTTTAACATACTATCTCTGTATTAAAAAATGTATTTAAAATCTAACTTGAACTCAACTTTCATACAAAGATGGGTTCAAGTTTACTACAAGTGGTACCTAAATACATTTTTTAAATACATTTTTAGCACATTTTAGTTCACATTTATGGTGTCTCAAAATAGCACAGTGAAGTACACTTAGCCGATCTTAAGAACATCTTAAGAAGTACTAAAGATGAATTTTTAGTGTATTAAGTACAAAATTACTGTGCGAAAATAAAGCACTAAGTACACTATGGAAGTGTACTACTTTTTCACCTGATCTCTTCAATTCGTGATAAAGATTTAAATATGAAACTGGTTGTTGGGAGCGCTCCTGTCTAGCCTGTTTTACGTTAAGCACAGCTATGCATGATAATGAATCGCTTTGTTTTCACAATGGGTTGGCGTTTTTGTTCCCTCTGGATCTTATCGCTTGGATACAGGTCCAAGTAGCAGGTTTTCATCACTAACACCCGGGTCATTGCTGTCCCTGTAGTTTTGTGGTGTACAGGCATAGTTGAAACTGCGAAGTGCCAAATTGTCATTGAAATTAGGTGCGGTTTTACATTTCAGACAACTGAGGTCAAATGAGGTTTGTCTCTTAATTCTGTTAATCATTTAATTTCTTTTTATACCAAGTAAGGATGTCATAGATAACTCAGAGGTAATCAGAGTCTTTAGCTGATTTTTAAAACCTATTTGGTTTCAGATTATGGCTCCATAACGATTAATAACTAATTGTATTACAATTATAAATACAGGCCACAGTACACACATGTGTTGGAAATGTTTTTGTTCTGCAAACGATTGGTTGTGATTAATCGTTGCAGTCCTATTTCAGATTTTGACTGAATTTGATAAAACTTGCATTTAATCTGTTGTATGTGTGTATCTTTAACATGTTACTGAAAAGCTCACCTTGTTGGATACATAGCATCTACCTGTATGTATCAAGGGACTTTATCAACAAGGTGGATGTTTATTCTGGGACTAGCTGGCCCCAGCAGGGCTTAGCTTTGTGTACTTCTTGTCACCATAGGGTGGAAACTGCTGAGATTTTAAAGCTCTGTCTTGATCTTTTTTTAATGATTCAGGTTTCTGACCCATAGCCTTCATAAGATAAGTAACATAGCCGAAGGAAAATATGATCTGAAGAACATCAATTCTGCTGGGTTGTTGTAAAACCCAACCATGAGTTGAAACAAACAACCCAGAATTGTATTGTATACATACCCCAGCATAGGTTTATTTATTAACCCAACAAGATAGTTGAATTTTTACACAGCATTGGGTTAAAAACAATCCAAAAGAATGTACACACTATTGCCTCCGTTGACTTTCGGTAGGCTTCTGCATAGATTCAGAAGCAATCCTTAGAGTAGAGATTATTTTCAATTACAAGCTAAATAAATAACCAGTAAATTACCTTAATTGAAATCATGCCTAAAACCCATCAACTACTACATCGAGCTAATGTTGTTGTGTAAAATGAATGTATACAATGTTAGCTGCATATCCTTAAAATTTTGCCACGCTGCCAAATCCACACAGCGAAAAACAATGCCCATCGTCTCTCATTGTCTTTTGGAAACCAGAACACTTTTATTTTTAACAAGATATTTGGTCCACAGGTCAGTTTATTCACTAATAGGGTTGAGGTACCAAACTCTGTACTTTTAGGAGCACAGACCGAATTGCATTGATACTATGGACTAGAGAGAGAGAGAGAGAGACCCTGTGACGTGATGTCGCCCTTGCAACTTGTTCAGACACAACAAACAGAGCAATGTGGTGCATCGTCACAAACGTTTATCACTTTCACATGCTTTTATGCCTTGGCTTTTTAAATATTTAAGCACCAAAAGACACGTAACAGATTTCAATGAGCTACTCACGCACTCTTTGAGGAGTTTTGTGTGTGCACAAATCCGAAGCACGTCCCCGTAATCTGCATCTCAAGGCTTCAGACAGCACACAAATGCTAACTGCCCTTGAAGCAAGAAAATTTACACACATTTATCTAAAAATGCCATGATATTGTCGTAAGCACAGTCTTTTAAATGAATATAAACATTTGAGAAATCAAAAACGTTTAACAGTATATTGGATCTTTGTACTCCTAAAGTGCCAGTATAAACTTTATGCTCTCTGTTTTTAATGTTAATAAAAAATAAACAACACAACAAATAACTAAATAACTTTTGTAACTAGAGCTGTCACAGTTATAATATCTGGGTGATGGTTAATTGTCTAATAAATTGTGCCGATTATAACGGTTAATTGGATGTTTTAGTGCTTTGGTGATAATTATGATTAATTGTCTGTTTATTGCTTTGACATTTAATTCTCATACATTTTTTGTTCGTTGTCCCGTTGTGTGTTTTTTAGAGAGATGTGCAATCATTGCGGTATTAATCTGAAATCATCGCAATGAGGTCAAACAATCGCGATGACACGATTATTTAATCATTGTGACAGCCCTATTTGTAACTTTAATAAGGATTAATCTATATTTGTATTATACAGTAAAGATGCAGTATTATTTTAAATGAACTTTATTCAGTTTTTGTACCTAAAAAAACTAAAGATCAACCTGGATTTTGTAAAAACGGTTTAAGAGGTAAAGAGAGGATTTATTTTGTCTAGTGTGTAAAATGTATAAATAAATGGTAAAATTGAGAGGTTTGGACTAGAAGTTATAAATGTTTTGTTATTTAACAGAGGGAAAGTATCGAAGAAAAGGTGCCATTGGGTATGGGTAAAAATGTATAACCAACCCTAGTTGCCATATTAATCTGGTGGTGTTTTATAGTATTATTAAATAAATATAATTGAAAGATCAATTTTTTTTCTACCAGCTTTTCTCTAGATTCGGCATGCTTACCATTTGTTGCCCCTCACATTACGTGCAAAATGTTACATAAATGGCCCAGATTTGACCAGGTTGAAAGCAAAAACAGTCTCATGCAATATTGTGTCCCCTTTTCTTGTAGTTGAACACAAGTTTGTGAAACATTTTGTCCCCAAACATGCCATTGTTAACAGTCCCAAACAGAAATTTGATTTCTTGTGTGTTTATCATACTTTTTTTAATTCGAGATTTGTCAGGAACGCATTAACGCACAGGACAGTTTAACAGGCAATCTGATTCTTTTCTTCTTTATGTATGCAATTAAACAAATGATATGTGGTTTTCAGGTGTGGCCAACCAATTAAACCTGAGGCAAGCTTTTAAAGACTTATTTTTAGTTCTCCTCCAAAACGTATTCTGTGACACGATCTGCATTTTTTAGTCATGTTTAGTACTGCTAGTTAGTCATGGTGTTCAGAGCTGCCAGACAGCATGCATTTATAAAGGCTGTGGCTTTTACTGATTGTGTCCATTTGAATAAGCTTGTATGCTTTGGCACAAGCTTTTCTGTATATAGACAGATGTCGGTTGATCGACTGATAAATTGACAGACGACACAGTGTGACAATATGTGGGATTGTTTTTGATTGACAGCAGGCAGTAGGATTTAGGCTATCCGGGCTTGTTTAGAAATAGTTAATTTTTTTTATTCTTCATTGGTCTTCTAATCTAACACATGTAATCCAGATGCCTGGAAACTCCAGCCGGCGTCTCTCTGCCTTCATTCTTCATGAAGTTCTTGGCTAAGAACTTTTAAAGGTTTGAATTTTTTTCTTTTTATTCCGATCCCTTTAAATCTAAATATAATAGTCGCTCTCTTTTAAAGGGTCGGTGTGCCTTTTGTAAGTTAAGCATGTTTCTCGGTAATTGTTGGGTAATGTTCCTAAACACATCATTATTGGCTTAAAATTGAGATCTTGCTGTATTTTCCCAAGCATATCAGAGTTCAGCAATCATTTTGGTCTGATGACTCAAGGGTTTTTTTGCCTGCTGATGAAACTTTCATATGACCTGTTTTTAATGTACGTGTTTTATGACATGCAAACTTAGACTTAGATTTGGGGTTCTTTTGCTATGTTTTCTGATATTCGTTTGTGACAAAGGTAAGTGACATTACCTAACTTGCTGATGTAGATGAGGTTTTGAGGTGTAGCTACTGTTATAACCTTCAGTATGAAATATTAAATATTGTGATCGGTGTTTTTGTAATTAGTTTATAATAGGAATACACGGATATATCGACCTATAATTGGTATTGGGAGATAAAAAAATCCCACTATCGGACTATTATTTAAAAATAACCGATAATTTGCGATTTATATCCTGGCAATCAGAGTTGTATACTTAAGTATTTTTACTTTCTACATAAAAGTAAATTTTCGATTATTCGTATTTTATTAGTGTTTTTCTTTGGAAAACAAACATTCCAAAACATATTATCATAATTTTTACTCCACTACATTTCATAATTTCAAGTTTTTGGTTTATATTTAATATTTAAGTACATTAAACATCTAGTAATTTTTTTTACTTTTACTCAAGAAAGTAAAAGTACACCATTTTTATGTAATTAGGCATTAAATCAATTTTAATATGCAATATATAATGAATACACAGTATGATTTTATGCTTTAGAATGTAGTGAACATTTTTTAGTAAAGAAAAGTATATTTTTTCCCAAGACAAACACTCTGATAAAGCATAGATGCTTGGAAAATGTAACTAAAAGAAAATGTAACTAAAATACTTATACACCTCTGCTGGCAATCAAAAGGGGGCAGAATTATTCATTTTTTTTTGGGTGACAATGGTAACAGAATTACAGTTTGTATTTTTTGCACTCGCTATCTGCACATACATTTTGTATCGCTGCATCCATAGTTTATAGTTTCAGGGTTTCTCGCAGAAAATGTGTTAGTTAAGGTGGTAGGGTTGGCCGTGCCGGGGTGGTCGTGCAATCAAATTGGCGGGGCGTATGCATCATGATGAAACTTTTTTATTTTTATTAAAAACACTCAATTAAAACTTAATTTTGAAGAAACTATGACCGAAAATGAACACATGTTTTTAACAGATACCTCTAACGGAAATAGCTGCTTGATGAAACTAAAGGGTTAATAAACACAAACTGAAGCAGATGTGGGCGAATGATGATAGTGCAAAGATTGTAAACACGAATTATTTCCCACTATTAATTACATTATCTTAAAGGAGTGTAACTATTGTAGCATGTAAATAATGCACACAAGTAACGTGAGCAAGAGCGCTCAACAATTATATCGAATCAACAGGCACGTGTCAACCTATTCTCCAAGATGCACTTGACGGCCTTTTGTGCAGCAAAAATTTTTTTTGGACTACCTAGTTAGGCAGTAGGATTTCCCAGCTTAGGTGGGCCCCTCGAACTGCAAAGTGCTGCGGGAAACCTGAGTTTTATCTTTTTATCTTTTTATTTTTATTGGCCTCTCTGCTCTCTTTTAGGTAAAGATAACCTTACACAATTTTTCTGTATGCTGGACAGCTGAGCAAAGCCACTTTGAGTCGCCGTGGGCTACGCAGTGGGAAATCTCTGCATTTTCATGTGAATGCACTTTATATTTACTCATGTATTGTACCTAGCTTGTAGTGTGTTTGTTCGTGCAAATGAACGTAATATTAATACCCTCAGGCAGTATATTGTACCATTTAACGTGTGCTTTGGCAAGAGAGGTGAAAGAAACATTGAATACTTGCATCTAAAGCTTTCCTTCTTTATCCCATCTTAATAACATTGGATCTGCTTCACTATTTCTTTACTATCTTCATGTGGCTTAGTAAGTATATTACTTTGTTCCAGCCCAGTGGCCACAGACCAGTTATGCTTGACTCCTACCCAGAAGGCTTTTTGTTTTTCTTGAGTTCCTCCACAAGATTTTTTGAATGGGATTTGTTGAAATATAGCCACTTTTACCAGAATATGTCAGTATTGTTTTTTAAACATGAGTGCATTTTCGGTTTAAACATATAACCAGAGCATTGCTCTAAGTTATGTTGTAATGTCTATGTACTGCATTGGAGACACGCTGATAGTCTGATACATACTGCACAGAAAAAAATAGTACATGCTGGCAAAATAAATCCGTTCCAAATTCTGATTGGTTGAAAATACAGTATTTAATTTCTCACATTTAGGTACACCTATATCTGAAGTAATGCTATGTTAAAGTTTTGGGTTGCTAGTTTTTTTATGTAAATCACTGAAAAAATAAAGTCTACTCACATTTGCAAATGCAATTTCCTGATATGTTAATGTGGGATTAATAGTGGTATGTGCTGACTATTTAAAAAAATATTTGTGCAATTTGTGCAGAAAATAACCGCAATTTTTCTTTTAATGCTCGTATTAATGGGCAAGATTAAGGCAAAATTTATCATACCTGATCTTCCTTCATGATATTATCATTCTTCCTCTCCTATTCGTTATTCGTTCTGTGACTGTCCTTTTGTTTTACAACACAAAAGCATTGACTTTTAAATTTAGTTATTTATCATGCCTCTTATATTTGCAAAGGCACTTACAAATTACCAACATCAAAAGCAAATACAGCATGTTTTAGAAACAGTATCGATCAATGGATGTTAAATGCTATATTTTTACACAATCCAGTGTGTTTCATATATTTACGTAGATGTGAGTAATGGAGGTTAAAAGGTTAGTTAACCCAAATATGAAAATTCTATCACCATTTACTCACCCACAAACCTGTATGAGTTTCTTAATTCATAAGAAGATATTATGATAAATGATGGTCAGGACACAGTTGATGGTACCCATGAAAAAAATTATCCTACTATGGAAGTCAATGTGTATGGCAGTTACATATCTTATTGGCTGTCACTGAGTTTTAGTCTTACAATAATATTAAATGTGAATGTAATGATCTCTCTGATATTGAAGCTGAGGTTGTGATGCGGTCAGCTGTCACTTTGCGAGTCATTCTCACTTGTCACTGTAACCCAAGCACACTAACCAGACAGATGACACATACAGCTATGTGTTAGGGTGCACTCACACTATCCAGAGCAAACCGCGCCCGAGCGTGTTTGACCCCAAAAGCCTGGTTCGCGCCAGGGTGCGATTCAAAAGGAGAGCTGTTAATTGCGCGACCACTCACCTTCATCTATCTTCGTAAAACCTTCTGATGTTTCAGTGTTAAGAAAGCGCTTCACTTCCTGCTTTGTTCAAAACAATCGCAAGATCCAGAAGTGTCTTTTCATGCACAGCAACTCGAGAGAAACAGCAAGGGTTTGTTCAGAACTGTAAGTACTGTACTTTCAAACAATGGACAAGCCAGGGAGGAAATTTGTTGAAGTCTGCTTGTTTTAAAGTGGGATATGAGAGTGTCACAGTGGGGTTATCACAACACATTTTATTCCAGATCAAAATGGATGTTATTGGTATTTATTAGTGTGCATGTTGGTTTTGTAAATGTTTAAATTCAAATAAATGAATGTTTAAAGGCAGTAAAAGAATGAATTTCCATCAAGGGCTAGGTGGTATATCGAGTTTTGGGAATATTATAACTCCTTAGTATTTTTTTCCAACATGATACGGGATGAGACAATACCGCCTACTTTGCAACAGAAGCTCTGGCAGAAATGTACACTGAGGTCAGACGTGTGCTTTCCAAAAAATGTGCATGTTTTGCAGCTATATTTTCAAACAGGAAGAAAAACCCTCTCTTTTGAATTGTATTTCCATCATCATCTCGTTTTTTATTAAGGTGTTTGTAACATCTTGCATTATCGCATAAGGCTTTGACTTACATGTAAACATTTATTTTTTACATTTGTAAACCTGGCTAAAGTCATTTTTTTTGTTATTTAAGTGTTTTTGTCATTCTATCTGTAGTACAGAACATTTGGTATTTATTCTTGTTCTGTGATGTGACATATTGTAGACAACAAAATTTTGGTTGGGTCTGTAATGCCTTAGAAGCTTCCTAAAACACCTCTAAGAAAACGGGTGGGGGATTTTAAGCGCATGGTTTTGCATCTATTTGGCATCCCTTCGGGCTTAACTGGCAACCTCATTATGAAATGCAAGCTCTTGACACTGATTGGCCGCCTTTGCTGCCACTCAAAAGAATGTAAACTTCGCCGTCTTCAGAACACAGACAGACCGAAATGTTACAGATAGAAGAGCAAACCTCGGAAAGCCACTCGACATTTCGCCTTGAACTTTGCAAACACTGCTGCAATACTTCCCGTTGGAGGCCGGATGTATGCAAATTATTTTGAAGGGGAGGGAGGGAAGAGAGTGTGGGGGGGAGTAAAATGCATTTTACGTAACATGTATCTGTTGTTCAGATTGGGCCATTTTCTGGCAATATTTCTAAAGGAGGATTTTCTATGAAACGGAGATGTTCAGAATGTCTAGCACTTTTCGTATGTTTGTGAATGCGGGTAGACTCCCGTTATTCAACTACGACAAGGTAAAAACGTATTTTCATACTCTGTCCCCTTTAATATCTTTAATAATACTGACTAGTGTTGTAATTATCAAAGTTAATACAATCTCCTTATGCAGGGTTTACACTAGACGCGGCAGACGCGGCAAGCGTGAGTGATTTACATGTTAAGTCAACGTAAAGACGCGATTAGGCATCCTGTGGCGCTGTACACACGGTAAACGCGCGCGAATTGAGCGTTGACGCTGGAAACGCGCGAGTTGAAAAATCTGAACTTCGGCGGATTTCCACGCCATGTTAACCAATCAGGACCTTGCTGTAGAAGATGCAAAGATGGATGCAGAGGAGGTTGACAGTGATCTGGTAGCTAAAAAACTCTGTCTGTTGTATGGCGGTATTTTGGATTTAGGATTACTGACACTGAGCAGTTGCTACATCACGTGGCAATACGAAAACATTTCTAGTTTTACGAATACACATTTTAGCTAAACTGTGTGTGGATTTTCCTTAAAACCCATCAAGTTGGCCCATGATACCATTTAGTATAATTGCAATCGCACATCGCAATTTAGCATCAATAACCGCAATGGGAAAAATTACCCAAATCGTGCAGCCCTATTTAAAGCCTTAATGTTGTGGCAGATTTCCCCCTGTGGCACTGGAAATTATAATGGATGACGCAGTTTGCCGAAGTTAGAAATTCCAGTGTCGTGACAAAGCTAATACTGACTGACCCATGTCAAAGATTTGATGAATTTCATTCTCAGAAAATTATGTTTTTGAGAATTTCCAATTTAAAAACAAGCTTGCATGTCATGATCACAATTGTGTAAGTATTATTAAAGGCTTAGTTTTTAATCTGTAATTTACAGCAATAATAATCACAAACACTTTACATTTTTTTGTAATTTTTGGGTACGAGTACTTTGACGCTCTAAATCTCAAAATTAGACTAAGCGACTTTAGGCGGGGTCACATATTTGTCTTTAGGATTATGTTTGCAGTAACTAGGGAGGCAAGGAACATTTATCAGTAACACGAGAAGAATTCATTTAAAATCAGATTAGTAATCAGAAACTAGATAATCATAATAGTAAAGGATTCAGCTGACCAAGCTTCTCCGCACGCCATAGCTTTGTTACCTCTACGATCTCTGCTCTGTTCTGTAGATCAGGATTAAAAGCTTGAAAGGTAGTTTTAATGAGCTTTAATTGATTCATAAGAACAGATCCACCAGACGTGTCAAGCAGATTAAGAGAAGCCGATCTGAAGCAGCCAGTGATCTTGCTGGCAGTACAGAATTCCCAGCAGTGCCGATGTGGCTTTTGGGAAAGAAATCATGCTCTGGTTTTTGAGTTCCTGCTGAGGGTGTTTGCCTCCTTTATGACGGACAAGGCCTGGTTCTGGGATGTCAGCCATATTGGAACCAAGTGCAGGTTTTTTTTTCATCAAGTCACATTTTAAAGACACAGTAAAGTGAGTAACACAAGCTGGTAGTATTTGTTGTAGCAAAATGTTTTTGTGCTGGACCTGGTAATTAACGGCATTGAAGCGTTTAACTTAATGACTATAATTTTTTTTCGTTAGTTTGTTTCACCCTCACTACCAGTTCCAGTGTGAATTTTATTGCAGGTATATTTTTTATGCAAAAAACTTTCTGCTTTTCGAAATGGATAAAAGATGTAACTCACAACAGATGTGTTTTTCCTTTAAAAAGACTAAATGGCTTTGATTTAAACCGTGTCTTTTGACTGTCAGCGTGTTTATATATTAGTTGCAGACATTACTGAGGCAAATAACTACTTAGCTTCGGTAAAAAGCCATTTTTCTGGGTCATACCTCATGCCTTTCTCTTTGTTTTTCAGGCATGGACTCCTGCTATTGGACCAGGTGGTGATGGACCCTCCCCCTGCGCGAAGACAATAGCTGGGAATGTTGGATATCGTCCCTCCCACCCTTTGTTTGCCCCCAAACATATTCAGGACAAATACGCACGTTTTCTCTTGCTCACACTAACACAATACGTTCCTCTCGCCCGCTCCAGCCCCCACAAGCTATGGCATGCCCGACTTCATAGGGGCCATGAAGCTTTCCCGGGACCTTTCGTAACCGCTACTGTCGAGGACCCTTGAGAGACAAACAATCGGGTTCCTCCTATCTGTCAGATTAGACACAGCGTCCCGCTGTCTGTAGGTTTGGTGGAGCTTGTCGAAAGCTCGGTAGATCATCGAATCATGAAAACACCTGAGGACCACTGGGAGTTTCCATTTAGAGTTGTTTATTAAGACTCCAAGTAAGCAAAGTGATTCAAATTAAATCTGCAGTAGGTGTCCCTCCTCCTTGGGTGTTTCATCAGACACACGCGAAGTGCCTTCATCGAACACTACAGATATCTACAGATCCATCTCTGCCAAACCGTTTACATCACCAAACCTCCCGAGGCATACATTTCTTTTGGAGTTTACAAGTCATATCAAAGGCGCAGTTTTTCTTCTTCTGTTTGCATGTTTCCACATGTTGGTGTTAAAGCCTAAAGTACCTACACGCAAGGAATGAGACCACCATAGAATCGAGTTTCTCGCTCATATCAAACCCAAACTCATTTGGACTGCTTCTCAGACTTGGTGACAGAATTGAGTGACAGAATCGAGTAACAGAATCCGTACACCATGTTCACGCTGCAGTCCAAATGGCGCTATCTGATCATGCTCTTGGGCGTCCAGTTGGTGGTCATGGCAATTCTCTCCAGAGAGGGATACCAGAAACGGGTGTCGTATTTTTTCCGAATTTTCCGTAAGCCCGATTCTACAGCGGGACATGCGGGCGGTGGGCGGAACCAGACGGATGTCTACGCTAACCTCTCCCTTTTACGTCCCACTATGAATAAAGAGGACATGCCCTTCTGCCCTAAAAAGTCCCCTCTGATTGGTGAGTTGATGGTGTGATTCAGGTTGCTGATATCTCTATAGTGAATTCATCTAACAAATGGTCTTAAAACCCAATTGTGTAATTGTTAGTAGTGTAACTAGTAAATCCAAATATATATTAGCCTGGGGGTTAAGGCATTAGCATGTGAAAATCCTGTAAATAACCGTAACCAGAAATAACAGAAACCAAAAGTGACCGTAACAGAAGACACTGCAAAGCTGATACGACTCAAATGATGAAGAAATGAACATAGCAGTAAATGTAAAGCAATAATGGTGGATGTAGACCTGCTGCAGATACAACACATCCCCTTGTATTTCTAAAGGTGTGCAAATCTGAAAACAAAAAATCACTGTTAGTTCAACTAACCACTATCAGACAATTAGTTAATAGTTGTGACAGCCCTGTTTACGCCTCTTTTTAAACAATCAGGTGGACCAATCCACGTCACTTTTCCTTCCGGGCTCACGCTTGCCGAGGTGGAGGGGAAGAATCCATTTGTTGTCCGAGGGGGCCGCTATAGACCTCCAAACTGTGAAGCCCGTCACCGGACTGCCATAATCATTCCCCACAGAAACAGGGAGCACCACCTAAAGTTTCTACTCTACTACCTACATCCCTTCCTTCAGCGTCAACAGCTCAATTATGGCATCTATGTCATTCATCAGGCTGGGTCTCTTTCATTTGCATGGATATGACAGGGTCCCTTACTGCTGTGTGCTAAATTCTTTTTGGCGATTGTTAATTATAGACCCTGCCTTCACAGGTTGTACAAAGATGTATTTGTTGCTTGGTTACGTCTCGTGTGATATTACTCAACTCAATTGTGCCTCCTGGTGAGACAATGCTTCGTTGTAAGCACTTGATCCTGTTATAGGTGTCAGTCTGCATTCAAACATGTACCGCTCGCTCTGAAAGGTCACTCGCAGATCATCAGCTTATCTCTTACTTTATTGAAAAGAGTGGAAATTATCCTTTTGTTTTTCAGAGAAATACAGGATTGTCCTAGATACAACTGGTTTCAACTTGCTACATTCCCTAGATGTATAATTAACAAGGTTAATATTGTTTAATATGTAGGATTTGTAGTTGTTTAAAATAAAATTGTTACGGTTGATGCAACTGGATTATTTTTGCTCTTGATGAGAGCATCTTTGACAGAAATGCAATATACCGTACTTTCGGGCTATAAGCCGATTCGGAGTATAGAGACAGAGCGGAGCGCGTCATAACCTGAAAACCACGCCCACTGTTGGGGAAAGCAATCCAACCGTCTCCATTGACTTTGTATTGCGAGAAGCCGCCTCCTTGTCATTTCTGGCTTATAACAAAAAACTGAATAATGCCTAAAAGCTGCTGTGTGACAATATGTACAGCTAACAAGCCAAAGAACCCAGAAATAAGTTTTTATAAGCTGTCGAGCCGTTAAACCCAGCCTTTAAGGAGAATAAAGTGGATCGCCGACTACGTTTCCCCCTATTGGACGCAGTTTTACTAATAGGAGTACTATGAAAAGTAGTTCCATTTCTGTGTCTTTAAACGCTCGTTTTTTGAAGTTGAAAGCCCACAAAAACGTATTTGGTTTTTTTGGGTTGTTAGATGTACACCTTGTCACACAGTAGCTTTTAGGTATTAATCTGTTTTTAAGTTTAATCTGTAAATACGTTTTTATAAGCTGTCGACCCCAAAAAACGAGTGTTTAAAGACACAAAAATGGATACAGGCAACTTTTTATAGTACTTCTATTAGTAAAACTGCGTCCACTAGGGGGAAACGTAGTCGGCGATCCACTTTATTCTCCTTAAAGACTGGGTTTTACGGCTCGACAGCTTATAAAAACTTATTTCTGGGTTCTTTGGCTTGTTAGCTGTACATATTGTCACACAGCAGCTTTTAGGCATTATTCAGTTTTTTGTTATAAGCCAGAAATGACAAGGAGGCGGCTTGTCGCAATACAAAGTCAATGGAGACGGTTGGATTGCTTTCCCCCCCGGTGGGCGTGGTTTTCAAATTTGCATAACTGCGCTCTGTCTTTATAAGCCGCATCATTAAAAAATGTGTCATTAAGAAGAAATAACATGTATAAGTCACAGTGGACTATACGTCGCGTTTATTTAGAAAATTATTTCACAAAATCCAAGCCGAAGAACAGACATTTAATCTGGAAAGGCGAGTTATTCAACTAAACAATAGCAGAAAGAACAGCAGGCTGAATAGATGTCTGTACGTTAAAGTAATATTATCAGTTATTAAAACGATAAACAATAGCATACAGAATTTACCTGGAAGGTTGAATAGGCAAAATTAAACGAACAAGTTAACTACCGTGAAGTTTGCATACTCGTCATTCCACATTACAGAATCCATTGAATTACAAAAATACAGAAGCAGCATATTGTGGACTCTCAGCTGTAGATGGTAATGTTGTCTCTTGCCCCATAAATGTCAAAATTAATTCATACTGACTTACAAGGCGCACCTAACTATAAGACGCAGCACCAGCCAAGTTCAATGGTGTATTAAGATCTTACGAAATGAACTGTATTGTTTTTATTACCTTAGAATGAGCCTTTTTTATCTTCATACACCATGGGTCTGCTTATGTGGAAGTGACCATTTCACGCCTTCATGTTTCTATGGTAGCCATAAACGAACAAACTGCTCTATAGAACGTGTTTTGTCACTACTTTGTCTCAGGTTACATTACTACATGTTTGTCCTGCTGTAGCTTCTCTGTGTTTGGAAAATGAGGGGTAAGCTGTTAAGCTAGCAGATTTTTTTTTAAATGTAAGAGACCACAAACATGATGAAAAAAAAATCAATGATATAACATTTTTTATGGGAAATCCTGCAATGTCTCTCTTTCTCAAACGAGACTTTACAGTAAACAAACATAGCGAACAACTGGCATAAATAAATGCCATTAATACTATGAACTGCTTTTTTTTACATTTCTGGGGCCTCATTTATACAATTCTGTGTAGAAACCATACTAGAGAAGTGAAATCTCGCAAATGAACTTGAACATGTGCGCAGCTGAGCAGTTTCAGATCTCCACTTTTAAATGATGCCTAATTTACGTCATAGACATAAAAATGAGCACTTGTCAATGTTCAGGGTTCCTACGGGTCCTTGAAGTCCTTGAAAGTTTGTGAATCTGGGGGAAAAATTCAAGGCCTTGGAAGTTTTGGAAAATATACATACATAGATACAGGTCATTGAAAGTGCTTGAATCTATTTTATGCAAGAAGTTTTCTGGGAAAAAAATCCATATTATTCCCTGTGTAGTGTAGGATAATTTCACACGTGCTAAACTGTTCGCTTTAAATGCTTATATCTTCTGTATGCGAATGTTGATTCATACCAGAATGCTTTTTTCATAGTTGTGTTTGACACATGAAAACGTCTCGGGTTATGTATGTAACTGTTGTTCCCTGAGAAGGGAATGAGACGCTGTGTCTCCCTTGCCATAGTTTCTGCGTCCCTGTGACACTGTCTTTGTCAATATTTCAGATAGCGATATACTTCCTGGCTCCCGCATCACCCTGTCTTTGTCGTTAAGCCTCACCATTGGTTGAATTTGATATACACATTCAGGCGCACTTATCCCTGGAGGCGTCCTCAAAGTGTCATCGCAGTGACGCAGCGCGAGTTCCCTCAAAAGAGAACTGTAACTGTGAGCTCACACCAGACGCGTTTGAGGCGTCAAATTCGCGTCTACCACGTGTAGTTGGACGCTTGAACATTTTGAGTGTACTCGCTTTATTCGTGTGTGAAAGCCGCACGTGAAATTCTAGTCATTGAAACATTCAGGCAGAAATTCCTGTCTTGGGAGGGGCTTCTGTGACCTCCGCTTTTAGTTCCACACTCAATTTGCGCGAACGAGCCGGAATCGCGTCTACCGTGCTAAATGCCTCATTCGCGCCGTGAGACCTCCATACACGCGTAAACGTGTCTTCAAATTGACTTAACATTGAAATCACTCGCGATTGATGCCTCTACCGCGGCCGGTGTGAACAGAGCATAACAATATATTTTAAAAGGTAACATGATGTCCCCACATTTAGTCCTTGAATTTGAGGGGGATTTGCACCTGGAAAGTCCTTGAAAGGTCCTTGAATTTGAGGTTAACTAAGGTGTGGGAACCCTGAATGGTTAAACCCTTTTCGAAAAGCAAGAATGGCTTACATGTCCAAAAACTTGCACCAATCGGACAAGCAAAAGTGGGTACGTCTGCTCAGACCCTCATGTAGCGCTAAGCACTTTTCCACGTCAAAGACCGTTTTTTATAAATATGGACCTTACCGTAGATTTTTGCGTAAGCACACTGAACGATCAAATCTGTGCATATGCACATTTTAAATGAGGCCCAAATGTCCATCTTACTTTAGACTGTGCCTGATGCGCCTTTACTGTAGTTGTTAACATTGGTTAATGGAAATGCTGTTTTTTTGTGCAAAAATGAGCGCAAACATTTTAATTCATTAAAGGAATATTCCATTTTCTTAAAAGAAAAATCCAGATAATTTACTCACCACCATGTCATCCAAAATGTTGATGTCTTTCTTTGTTCAGTCGAGAAGAAATTGTTTTTTGAGGAAAACATTGTAGGATTTTTCTCATTTTAATGGACTTTAATAGAGCCCAACATTTAATACTTAACTCAACACTCAACAGTTTTTTTCAACGGAATTTCAAAGGACTATAAACGATCCCAAACGAGGCATAAGGGTCTTATCTAGCGAAACAATTGTCATTTTTTGACAAGAAAAAAAATCCACTTTTAAACCACAACTTCTCGTCTAGATCCGGTCGTGATGCACCCGCGTGACCCCACGCAATACGTCATGACGTCAAGAGGTCACAGAAAACGAACGCGAAACTCCGCCCCAGTGTTTACAAGTGTTGAGAAAGAGGACCGTTCCTACGTTGTTGTATGTCAAATGATACTAATTAATGTCTTTGTGTCAGTTTATTGTTTACAATGGTCAGCAAATGTGTGTTTCATATATGTAACACGTGACCTCTCTACATCACTACGCATTTACATTAGGTCGCGCTGGACCGGACCTAGATGAAAGGTTGTGATTTATAAGAGCATTTTTTTTATTTTTCTTGTCAAAAATGACAATCGTTTCACTAGATAAGACCCTAATGCCTCGTTTGGGATTGTTTATAGTCCTTTGAAACTCCGTTGAAAAAAACTGTTATGTGTTGAATTAAGTATTAAATGTTGGGTTCTATTAAAGTCCATTAAAATGAGAAAAATCCTGCAATGTTTTCCTCAAAAAACATAATTTCTTCTCGACTGAACAAAGAAAGACAATAACATTTTGGATGACATGGTGGTGAGTAAATTATCTGGATTTTTCTTTTAAGAAAATGGAATATTCCTTTAATTTAATATGCTGACCAATGAAAACAAATGATATCAGACTGCTTATTTGGGCTGCTTTACCCATATTACACAAATGTTTCAAATAGTAAAGTGATAACTAATACAATATTTAATCTCAAATCAATATTGTGTCTAGTTACTTATGTAGTCTAGACATAAGTAAGATCATGGACAGTCGTAAAACCCTTCATGCTGGAGTTCAGGTCACCCATTTTGTTGTGCCGTATTAACCTGCTGACTGTATATCATCCTTTAAAGATCTCACCGTATACAAAGAGATATCATTAAGAAACAGAACATGGACTTTGAAACACTGGATTATCAGAAGAAAATCATCTCCGTGTTTATATTCAGGACTTTGACATTGCCACCACATGACAAGAGGGCAAGGATTAAACCATAATCCCCATTAATCTGCTCCCTGATTCTTGACCACCTTATATATTCAGTCTATTTTTGTGAGCGCTGCATACAATAGTGGACTGCACTACTGAGTCTAAATGCTTTTTGTATTGGATTTTATTTATTTGTTACGTACACTACACAAAAACACAAATCTTTATTAATTAATTTTTAACGTTTCTTTGTAGGCTGGGAATTACACCTTCAACCGAGCAAAGCTGATGAATGTGGGTTTTCGTGAAGCCATGAGGGAAGAAGACTGGGACTGCCTCTTCTTCCATGATGTGGATCTCATTCCAGAAGACGACCGCAATACTTATGTTTGCGACGCTCATCCGAAACATGCCGCCATTGCCATGGACAAATTTGGCTACAAGTTAGTCATTTACATTTTTAAGCACTTAGCTTATCTCCAAGTGCATTCAACGTTTGCCTTTGTTGGTTTGGTTGGAAATCGCAACCCTGACATTGGTGTAGCAGGTGCCATCCTTAAAGGAATAGTCTACTCATTTTCAATATTAAAATGTTATTACCTTAACTAAGAATTGTTGATACATCCCTCTATCATCTGTGTGCGTGCATGTAAGCACTGGAGCGCGCTGCGACGCTTCGATAGCATTTAGCTTAGCCCCATTCATTCAATGGTACCATTTAGAGATAAAGTTAGAAGTGACCAAACACATCAACGTTTTTCCTATTTAAGACGAGTAGTTATACGAGCAAGTTTGGTGGTACAAAATAAAATGTAGCGCTTTTCTAAGCGGATTTAAAAGAGGAACTATATTTTATGGCGTAATAGCACTTTTGGGAGTACTTCGACTCGGCGCAGTAACACCCTCCCTCTCCCATTATGAGAGTGAGAAGGGGAGCGGACTTTTCAGGCGAGTCGAAGTACTCCCAAAAGTGCTATTACACCATAAAATATAGTTCCTCTTTTAAATCTGCATAGAAAAGCGCTACGTTTTATTTTGTACCACCAAACTTGCTCGTATAACTACTCGTCTTAAATAGGAAAAACGTTGATGTGTTTGGTCACTTCTAACTTTATCTCTGATTGGTACCATTGAATAAATGGGGCTAAGCTAAATGCTATCGAAGCGTCACAGCGCGCTCCAGCGCTTACGTGCACGCACACAGATGATAGAGGGATGTATCAACAATTCTTAGTTAAGGTAATAACATATTTTAATATTGAAAATGAGTAGACTATTCCTTTAACCATTTGAGCTGATATTCATTTGATTTGCTTGCATATATTTGCAAGTTTAAAAGAAACAACATTCATGTTTTCATTGTTTCCAACTCAGGTTGCCTTATAAGATGTATTTTGGAGGAGTGTCAGCGTTGACCCCCAATCAGTACCTCAAGATGAACGGGTTTCCAAACAACTACTGGGGCTGGGGTGGCGAAGACGACGACATTGGAATCCGGTAAATGTGTTTGGGTGTTTTTTGTGTGTGTGTGTGTATTAGCACAGAGGGGTTGAGTGTGCGTGTGTTCGGCAGATCCTTTGTTTTGTGTGTATAGATGAGGCTTCTGTGTGGGAGGGGCTTTTCTCTTGTGATGTGCTGGATGTGTACCAGCTATCTGTCTTTGAACAAAAGGTGATGCTCAAAGCTTGATTGTTCGTAGTGTCCACATCTGCCGGTGTAATAGCATCTCTGACAGGGTGAGATGAATGTTTGTTTAGAATAATATATTATAGACAGAGCTGTGGTGTAGCGCACATGCTGTGATGCTCATTTGGACCACGGATAGGATTTTGTGATCACATCAAGAGTAAACAATCTTAAAAATGTAATTAGAAGTCTTTTGACTGCATCGATAATAATGGATTATGAAGTGTTGTCAACGATTAAAATAAGTTTATTTATTTAAAGATGTTTTACTATTTTAAAGATGCACAAACTTTCTTATTTAAGGCTTAAAACATCAAAATCAAAAAGATTGTATTAGTAAAACTCTGTAGTGTGTGGCTTTTGGACTTTTAAACGTATACTTCTACAAGTGAATACCCTAAATTAGTGCCTTATTTAGCTATAATAATATAATATAATTAGCTATAATAGATTTTTAGCTAAAAAAAGCCTGAATAATCGAAAATAAAGTAAAATAAGTAAATTGCCTGATTAATCAAAAAATAATTGCCTGATTAATAATAAAAATAAATAATTAAACAAAAATGTTTAAATAAATGGCCAGAATAATCGAAAAATAATTGCCTGATTAATAATATTTTTTTTAAATAAATAAATAATCGCCTGATTAATAAAAAAATATTGCCTGATTAATAATAAAATAAATAAATAAACAAAAATGTATAAATAAATAAATTGCCTGATTAATAAAAAAATAATTGCCTGATTAATAATAATTTTTTAATAAATAAATAATTGCCGGATTAATCGAAAAATAATTGCCTGATTAATTATAAAAATAAAAAATGTATAAATAAATAATCGCCGGATAATCGAAAAATAATTGCCTGATTAATAATAACAATAAAAAAGTATAAATAAATAAATTGCCTGATTAATCGAAAAATAACTGCCTGATTAATAATAACAATAAAAAAAAATGTATAAATAACTAAATTGCCTGATTAATAAAAAAAGAATTGCCTGATTAATACATTTTTTATAAATAAATAATTGCCGGATTAATCGAAAAATAATTGCCTGATTAATTATAAAAATAAAAAATGTATAAATAAATAATCGCCGGATTAATCGAAAAATAATTGCCTGATTAATAATGACAATAAAAAAGTATAAATAAATAAATTGCCTGATTAATCGAAAAAGAATTGCCTGATTAATAATAACAATAAAAATTTATAAATAAATAAATAAATTGCCTGATTAATCGAAAAATAATTGCCTGATTAATAATAAAAGTAAATAAATAAATAAACAAAAACGTATAAATAAAAAAGAATCGCCTGATTAATCTATTATGAAATTGTTAGTTGCAGCCCTATATTCCTGCATGTTTGCCCTGCTCTCCTCCTGTGGCCTTATGGGAAAGCAAAGTGTCCACAGTTTGCACACTTTAGAGTCTCAGCAGATGTCATCCGTGCGATGTCCGCATGGTGTATCATGAATACCGAGTACTGCTTTGTGTGTGCTTTGTTAACAGGAAGGTACGCACATTTGGATGCAGGGACTGTCCCGCTTGTCTGCAACAATGCCTAACAACAATTCTCTTTTCTCCTCTTCTTTCCCAGCGTGTCTCTTGGAGGAATGCTGATCAGTCGTCCATCTGTAAAAGTGGGCCGATATAAGATGATCAAACACAAACATGACAAAGGCAATGAAGTGAATCCAAAAAGGTACTGTACTTGTTCTGTAATTCCTCTTGCGTTGGTCAGAAATCTGCCTATTAACCCTTTATTAAAATGATGCCATCACCTAGTACTTCCCTTAAGGTTTTAATTATTTGCTTTCACGCAGGTTTAACATGTTGGCAAAGACCCGGCATACATGGAAAGAGGACGGCATGAATACGGTGGAGTACGAGATCGTGTCTCGGGACTATCAACTGCTTTACACCAACATCACCGTCAACATCGGCACGGAGGCGGGCCTGCATCCGCGAAATAAATCTGCATCCTAGTATCCCAGAGACTTGAAAGAAACTGCCTGAAAAACGCTTTCCTCGCTTGCACGCGGCCAGTGAATCAAACAGGATCTCATGCCTTTAACCGCACCAGACTTTCCTCGTAACGGTGGTGCCACAGCTTCGGTCTCATGATTGTTGTCTTTCTCTCCCTTTCTCCAAAGTTTGACATTTTTCTCTCACTGGTTCACTTTATTAGTCAGGATCCCGCAGGTGACCGTCAACCGGACGGATGCGTTCCTGACGGACAGACTTTTCATATATCCTCCATGCCCGAGGGCGTCGTTATAAACCTCTGTTGCCTTAGAATCAAGCTGCACTCTCTTTACATTTGTTTCATGATGGCTGAAGCGTCGGTTCGGCCAAGTCCAGCACCTGGAGAGGGGTAAAATCGCTTTCTGACACCTGTCGGAAATGAAGCAGGCCAACGTACAGCATACGCAACATTGTTTGCCGCACTACTCTGTGAGTGGTGCGTTTTCTGTTTGGTAAATTAGTATGTTTGATTATGTACTGTAATGTTATCCGGGTGGGTGGAGCGACATTTTGAGTGACTCGATCAAATCTGGTCTCTTTCGTCGTAATAACCACTTGCATACGCTATTATCTTTCCAAATTGCCTTTTTGGATTTCTTAGTTTATCATTGGCTTTATAATTAATACGCTGCCTCTCGTTATTCACGATATTGTATTTTACCTGCATGAATTTTCTTTTTGTTTAATGTTTTACTGGATTTTGTTGTGTTTTTTGCTCCGTTAGGGATGGGCATGTTGAATGTATCCATTATACAGTTTGACAGGATGCCATGTCAATGAAAACGCATTGTGTCTGTGTGTCAGAGACGGTTTAGTTGGTTTTATAACGTTCGCAAACTTCAAGAGCTCGGAAAGGATATACATCCAGAACACTCCAAAATATGCCAGCTTAAATGCGTAGTTCACCCAAAAATGATCATTTTTGTCATCCTTAGCTCACACTTAAGTTGTTCGAAACCTATATATGATATTTGTAAATGAGCACATTGACTACCACAGTAGGAAAAGCAAATACTATTGAAGTCAATGGTGCTCAAATGCTTTGGTTACAAATATTGCCCAAAATACCTTCCTTTTTGTTCAGCAAAACAAAAAAAATGTATACAGGTCTGTAACAACTTGAGGGTAATTAATGATTACAGGATTACATTTTTGGGTAAACTCTCCCTTTAAGTTTAGTCGAGTTCGTGTTTGACAAGTTTTAAGTAAAGTTTCAGTAAAATGAGTGGATTTTGAAACATTTACATTTCCAGAAATGGGCGAATCTCACAAAACCGGTCGAAAACACATTCATGTCATATTTCAAAAACAATTTATGCAAAGTACTGAACAGTAATAAAAAATAAAGCCTATTTGCGGACCATTATGTACAGAACAATGTAGGCCCTATTTCATTACTGTCTTGGAAGAAACTTTTACTTTAATACATTAAACAAAAAATGTGTTATAATGAGGATTTACTTTAACACCTCTCAAAAAACTAAATGTCTGGACACAATACAGTAGTGAGTAATTCATGGGCCAAATGTTCTTTCAGTTCGTATTTTCACTAAGTTTAATTTTTTTAGTTTTACATCACTAATTTGACACACAAAGACATTACATTTACTCTGCAAAAAATGATTTTCAAGAAAAAAAATTCTTGGTATTGTTGTCTTGTTTTCAGTAAAAATATCTAAAAATTCTTAAAATAAGATGCTTTTTCTTGATGAGCAAAATGACCCAGGAGGTGGGTCTGGTTTTTGGACCAGAGGTGTCAGGTTTGGGTGATTTTGTGCATAAAACAAGCACAAAGAAATCTGCCAATAGAGTAAGCAAAAAATCTTGAACATTTTTCTTAAACACTAAATTCAAGAAAAATTTGCTTGCCCAATTGGCAGATTTTTTTGCTTGTTTTGTGCACAAAATCACTTGAACGTGATGTTTTTGGTGTAGAAACTGGACTTGTTTTCTTGGGTCGTTTTGCTCATCAAGAAAAAGCATCTTAAGAATTTTTGGATATTTTGCTGAGGGCAGGACAAGAATACTAATAATTTTTTTTCTTGAAAACCATTTTTTGCAGTGTAGATTCAAATAAAATCTCAATAATAGTTTTGCTCGGAACGACTTTAACTAGCCCTTATGTTTGACATGCCTTGTTCCCTCAGCTCACTTCCCTTCTTCTAAATGTCTTTGTTTCGTTCGATCCATCCACATTGTGAATATGGTCTATATTCAGATCCGTAGATGCTTGACACCTCGGTGCATGCGTGTCGAGTGAATGAATGAGTTAATGTGTGTATATATCAAGTGACTGTGTGATTTTTGTGAGATAGAGAACTCTATCATATATTGGTTGCAGTACTTATGCACCATTTGAAATGGTTGGATGTTATAAAGGCAGAGATACCAAAAAGTGTAATTTTATAGAATGCACGTTTATTTTTGCTTAACATTATTAGTCTTTTTTGTTGTTGTTAAGGGTCAGGTTAATTTAATCTGTCCTGTTTATCAGTTTGTCATGGAGGGGCGGATGTCGTACATAATTACGTTATTTAGGATGTAATGCGTGTTTCTAAGACTCATATTCTTTTGTATCACACATCACATTAAAAACCTATATTTGATAATTATTCAAATCACCCGTATAAATTGTTAGATGGTACTTTAGAATATACTGAATTGCTCAATAAAGATGTAATTTTGAATGGTCACAGGCTGCACACTACTCAGGTGGGGTGATGGATCAGATGCGTCTAAATGTGCCTTAATGGGCTTCTGTAATCTAGATCGTTTTTCATGGCACTGCTCTGATCCAGGGGCAGTTGCTTTTATTGTTCACAATGTCTGCACACAGTGGCCTTACAATGATTTAATAAAACAATGTTAATGTATGAAGTGTTGGATTTCGTGACTTTTTACTGTACGCCAGCATTTTTTTATCCTGGGTCTTCATTTGACACACAGGGTTAGTTGTAAATCATGTGTGGTTAGACTTTACACTGTACATTTGTTTAAGTTCATATTTACATACTTTCGAGTTTAATAGGATTATGCATGTCATGCAATGGTTTAACTGCTTATCTATCTTGGCCAACATTGCCATTTAAATTTGCTTTGGCTCTCCTATCTGCAGCGTTTCATTCGACTTAAAGGAATAGTAGAATACGCCCAAAAATGAAAATTGTGTTGTTACAAACCTTTGTAAACTGCACAAATGACTTTCTTCGTATTTTTGTCTTGTTTTCAGTACAAAAATTTCTAAAAATTCTTAAATCAAGATGCATTTTCTTGATTAGAAAAATAAATAAAAATATTTTTATTCTAAAAAAAATTGAATTAATCTTTTAAAAAATCTAATTTAACGCTTTCCCTGCAACTGACGAGTTATCTCTTCAATTAAGGGAAAACATTTGCATAAAAAACGTGTTTCTGATGAATTTTTATTTAAATACTGCACTTAAACAATTTATTAAAAATAACTGAAGCAAAACGTTATTTACTAATTTTAAATTCCGTTTTGATAATCATTCTGAATCTGATCTCTAACAAAATTCCTTCACAAAAATGCAATTATTTCAGCTTTTTGCTAAAAAGTTTGTATTTTTAAAGAAAAGTACCCATATCTAAGGGTTTATAAGCAGAGAAAAAAATATAGATGGGATAAAATGTTTTTTTTCCCCATTTTATTTATTGTTTGTTTGAAAGCAGAGGGTCTGTTCTTTCATTTTATATATTTGTATATTCATATATTTTTAGAAGAAAATTCCTGGAAGGTTATTTGTGCACTGCAAAATATTTTCAAGAAAAAAAATTCTTTGTCTGAATTCAGAAAAATATCAAAAAATTCTTTAAGATGCTTTTTCTTAATGAGCAAAACGACCCAAGAAAATAAGTCTAGTTTTTAGACCAAAAATATCAAATTTAAGTGATTTTGTGTATAAACAAGCAAAAAAAAAAAACTGCCAATGGAGTAAGCTAATTTTTCTTGAATTTAGTGTTTAAGAGAAATTTTCAAGATTTTTTTGCTTACCCCATTGGCAGAATCACTAAAATTTGATATTTTTTGTCTAAAAACTAGACTTATTTCTTGGGTCATTTCGCTCATGAAGAAAAAGCATCTTAATTTAAGAATTTTTAGATATTTTTACTGAAAACAAGACAAAAATACTCTGAACATTTTTTCCTGAAAATAATTTTTGCAGTGTGAAACTTTTGTGAAAATCACAAAAAATGCTGGCAGCACTGCAAAAAATGATTTTCAAGAAAAACATTTCTTAGTATTTTTGTCTGGTTTTCAGTAAAAAAAAATATATAAAAAATAAGATGCTTTTTCTTGATGAGCAAAATGACCCAAGAAAATAAGTCTAGTTTTAAGATAAAAAATATAAAATTTAAATGATTTTGTGCATAAAACAAGCAAAAAATCTGCCAATGGGGTAAGCAAATTTTTCTTGAATTTAGTGTTAAGAAAAATGTTCAAGATTTTTTGCTTACCCCATTGGCTGATTTTTTTTTTGCTTGTTATGCACAAAATCACTTACATTTAATATTTTTGGTCTATTTTGGATTTATTTTCTTGGGTCATTTTGCACATTAAGAAAAAACATCTTAATTTAAGAAATTTTAGATATTTTTACTGAAAGCAAGACAAAAATACTAAGAATTTTTTCTTAAATAATTTTTTGCAGAGCAGGAAAAAAACTAAAAAAAAAAAATGAGTGGCAGGAACAAGTTAAGTGAATTTGTGCTTAAAACAAGCAAGAAAAAAACTGCCAATGGGGTAAGAAAATGTTTCTTTTTGAATTTTTCTTGAATTTGTGTTTAAGAAAAAAGTACTTATTTCAAGTTTTTTTTCTTACACCATTTTTAAGCACAAATTCACTTACATTTGATATTTTTTATCTAAAAACTAAACTTATTTTCTTAGGTAATTTTGCTCATCAAATGCATCTTGATTTAAATATTTTTAGATATTTGTACTGAAAATAAGACAAAAATATTAATTAAAGTCATTTTTTGCAGAGTATAATTTCTTTGTTCTGAAAACAATTGCAGATGACTCAAGGCCAAATCCACGCCAAAGTCAGCAGATCCGACCCGGAGTTGTCTGCAGTCTTGGAAAGGATACTATTTTGAGCAATGTTTGTAACCAAACTGTTTTTAAAGCATAATTTACTCCCAAAGTATTTTTCTCTCCTACACGGCAAAAAATTATTTACAAGAAAAAAAAATCTTATTTTTGTCTTGTTTTCAGTGAAAATATCAAATTTTTTTTAAATTAAGATGCTTTTTCTTGATGAGCAAAAAGACCCAAGAAAATAATTCTAGTTTTTAGACCAAAAATATCAAATGTAAGTGATTTTGTCCATAAAACAAGCAAAAAAAATGTGCTTACCCCATTGGCAGATTTTTTTGCTTGTTTTATGCTCAAAATCACTTAAATTTGATATATTTGGTCTAAAAACACGACTTATTTTCTTGGGTCGTTTTGCTTATCAAAAAAAGCATCTTAATTTAAAAATTTTCGTTTTTGTCTTGTTTTCAGTAAAAATAAGAATTTTTTAGTGAAAATAATTTTTTTGCAGTGTGAAATAGATAAAAAAAAATCTCCTTCACAAACCAAGCATGTCAAGAGCTTTGCAGCACATGGGTACACGGAGACAGATGTGCAAAGAAACTTTAATCTTTATTACTCGTTAAACATGACTTTTATTAACCAATAAATACGAAAGAGGAAACCGCATGCAACCGACAGATCTCCGCTGCCATCTTGCACATCACAAGATGTTAAGGCATTAAAAATTTCCTGACAATGTTGCTGTACCTGGTGTAACACTGTGATCACAATTAATCGGCCAACGTTACTACTACACCAAAGCATGAGTTTAAAAAAAGTCAAATAATAGGCTCATCTACTCGTACCAGCAGAAAGACCGTTCTTACATATGGCTTGATTTGTTTACTTCTTCCCAACATTGCTGTAAATCACACTGGTGGTCAAGTACCTCAGTTAGTGCACTATAAACGGCTACCTTCTCTCACGAAACAGGTCAACAGTGATCTACAGATCCTCAACCGGGATTGGACGATCCCCTTATTTCCCCTGTGTGCAAATCTTAGTTGTTGGGGTCAGTGTTGTCTGACACTACACACTACAGCCCTAGTACCAGAAAGATCCACTTACAAAAGCAATTCACCGCAAGTACAAATCATATCAAACGTACTTTAGAATTCATCAACATACATTTAAAAAAATTGTATTTTAAGTGTCCCTTTCGTACAACGTATTTAATGTTACAGTACATTGGCTAGATATACCTAATGAGACGGGACACTCGGATGGGATTCACAACACAGTGGATTAAGGGTATCAAAAAAGTACAGTCACTCAGGAAGTATGTAATCCTGTTCAACCCAGAGATTGCATATGTTGTCTTCTCTTCCGTACATGGGCATTCATATATCCCTTCTGGCCTTCTTCTTCTTGACTTGTTTTGGAGACTCAAAGCTCTCTTCTGGCTTTTCTAGGGGATAAAGAAAGCATTTTGAAAGCTTAACGTGACACCTATTTACAGTTTACATTTAGAGTAAATCGACAAAACCATTCAGCTGGATTTAAACTTGTGTATAGGTTCATAGTCTTGCTCACTTTAACTTATTTAAACTAAGGCAATAGGCCTTTTAACTATGTGGTTAAACTGGGAGGGTCAGTAAATCCCAGCCCTGTACTTATATTTACAACTAGCTTTACCGCAGACCTTTGGTATTATTGAAAGTAAACAGAAACAATAGATCATGTTTACACAGCTAAGCATTCATTGCACAACTCCATTGAATTCTCTATTGAGAATAACATTAGGATTACATCTAGAATCGGCCATAAGGTTCGTTAGCTATTTTACTGGGAGGTATAACTTACTTTGTGATGGTACAGGTGCGGGTTTGTCGGTTGACTCGGGTCCACCTTTTTTCTGCTGTGTTTGTACTGGAGCTGACGATACGGCATGTGCCGGCACCTCCGCACGGGCCTGTGGGCGAGTTCAAAACAACTACATGACATGCAGTCCTAGCTCACTTTTGTTATTGTTTTAAAAGAAAGGAATTCTCACCCCTGCCGTGGCAGCCAATGGGTTTCCTGCTGTGCTCCGGGCCTGCGGTCCCGCGCTCGGATCTCTCTCTGCCTTCACTTGGGGCGGAATCTGATAGAGATATTAAAGGGGACATTTCACAAGACTTTTTTGAGATGTAAAATAAATCTTTGGTTTTTCCAGAGTATGTATGTGACGTTTAAGCTCAAAATACCGCACAGATAATTAATTATAGCATGTTAAAATTACCACTTTGTAGGTTTGAGCAAAAATGGGCCGTTTTTGGGTGTGTCCTTTAAAATGCAAATGAGCTGATGAAATGAAACAATGATCGCCATAATGGTGGTTTGTTAAAATTGAAACTCATTTATGCTGTGAATTATAATTTTTTTCTCTCTCTGCACTAAATGGCAGTGCCGTGGTTGGATAGTGCAGATTAAGGGGCGGTATTATCCCCTTCTGACATCACAAGGGGAGCCACATTTCAATTACCTATTTTTCCATGTGCTTGCAGAGAATGGTTTCCCAAACCTAAGTTCCTGGGTTGATCTTTTTCAAATTTTTTTGGTTGATTGGACCAATTATAGCACTTAAACAATTTCATGATATAATCCCTTTAACAAGTGATTGATTACCAAAGAAAATCATTATGCCTTGTTGCTGAAATTCACTTTCAATAGAAATAAACTGGGCTATTGTTTGGAAGGGTTTGAAGACTATATGTGAAGCTCATATTTTTAAGGCACTTAAATGAATTATTCAGTAAAACCCCATCTGTAATTTGAGCCGCTGTCTGAATTGTCTTTTTGAACCTGGACTGTTTTTCTAGGCAGATGAATGTCGGGTCCTGTGTTACCAATGTAATTCCTAAAAAGGATATTTGTGTCAAAATGAAAATTTGCTGTTTATTTATTCATCCTCAGGCTATTCAATATGAAGGTGACATTGTTTTTTCAGTGAAACAGTAAAGAAGTTTTTTAGCTGAAACACTTTCATACAAATTGAAATCCTCATACAATTCCATGGCTGTCATGATTTTAAGAGTCAATAAAGCAGATACAGGCAACACAATAATAATCCCCTCAGCTCTTGATGAAATATTGAAGTCTTTAAAATGAAACGATCGATCAGTGCAGGAAACTAAACATTTTTAGAACCATTTGATTGAGGCCATAGATTATTGGTAGTATTGTTTCATATAATGTAAAAACAAAATGGCGACTTCCATGTACGGGGACCCACAGTGTATGTAGATAAAAATTCGTCATGCTAAGATAATAAAAACAATACCGTTCATTATGTAAGGTCTTTATACATCACTGATAATGTAGTTATGTATATTATATTTCATTTCTTTTAAGAGATCCTTCTAAAAGTTACACAATGCACCTTTTTACAGACATTGTAAGTCCACCAGACCGCAAGTCCACATGAGTGTGCCATTTGTTTATAGGGACACTTTTTTTTAATATGCTCATTTTCCAGCTCCCCTAGAGTTAAACATTTGATTCTTACCGTTTTGAAATCCATTCAGCTGATCTCCGGTTCTGGCGGTATCACTTTTAGTATAGCTTAGCATAATCCATTGAATCTGATTAGACCATTAGCATTGTGCAAAAAAAAAAAAGAGTTTCAATATTTTTCCTATTTAAAACTTGCTTCTTCTGTAGTTACACCGTGTACTAAGACCGACAGAAAATTAAAAGTTTCTATTTTCTAGGCAGATATGGCTAGGAACTATAATCTCATTCTGGCGTAATAATCAGGGACTTTGCTGCCGTAACATGATTGCAGGAGGCGCAATGATATTACGCAATGCCCGAAAATACTCCCCTGCTATTGAAAGATACTAAGGGGACTATTTTCGGCTGCTGCGTAATATCAGTGTAATAGTATAATATAGAAAATCACCACTTTTAATTTTCTGTCAGTCTTTGATGTAACCAAAAAAGAATCCTGTTTCAAATAGGATAAAAACATCAAAACTCTTTTTAGCGTGATGCTAATGGTCCAATCAGATTCAATGGACCATGCCAAGCCATGCCAAAAATGGTAGCGCCAGACCCGGAAATCAGCTGAATGGATTCCCAAACTGTAAAAATTAAATGTTTATCTCTAGGGGAGCTGGAAAATTAGCATATTTTCAAAAAAAGTGGAGTGTCCATTTAATTGTAACATGGGATTTTACATGTTCTGTTCTTCCCATGACCCGTGGTAACCCTGATAGACAGACTCAAGGTCGGCCCTGTTTACGTCCACTCTAAATGCCTTACTGTAACTGCACCTGTTTCGCTATAAAAATCAAGAGCCGACTCTAAAGTCTTTTCACCTGAGCAGATGGTCCTGCATCATCAGCCTTCTTCTTTTTCTTCTTCTTTTTAGCTTTACCACTGCCAGGTGGAGCTCCTTCATCTTTCTCCTTCTCCACTTCAGACACCTGCACAGAGGTACATTGCTTTCATAGCAAGTCTACTCCATTAAAACAGCACCTAACCGAACAAAGGCCATGGGTTTGATGCCAGAGAAAATACATGCTGATTAAATCTGCACTGTTAAGTCGCTTTGGATAAACATGTAAGGTAAATACAATGTAATGTAATGTAAAACTGAGAAGCTCGAATGCAATAAACACCTCACACAAGATCCCATTCCCACATGTCTTTTGTTAAATGAGACCACTAGAGGTTCAAAAAGCACTGACCCGTGGCACTTCTGGGATTGGCTGCTCAAGAGGTGCTGCGCTCACTGGCTGTTGCGCCACATAATTCCCCCACTCCTCCGATGGAGCGCTCCAATCGCACGACGGATCCGCAGATGCACTGTCTTGGGAACATAACACGCAGGTACTTCTTTTATTATCAGGCACGTCTTTACTGAGCAAGTGTGCATAAGAATAGATAAAAAGTCGTACTTAGTCCAGACCACTCATCATCCACCTTCACAGGGGGCGGCTGAGGAGCCCAGCTCAGGTCAGGGACTGCAAATGTACAAAACAAGAGTATCTGTGTTTACAAGATTTTACATTGTTAGGTAACATATTTCACGATGCCATAAATGAACCATTTCTGGATGAATGGTTTAATAAAGAACCTTCGGTTTGTCTTATTTATAGCGAAAAATGGTTCTTAAGAATGTATAAAAAAGATATGTTAAGAACCTTTGATTTAATGTTTCTTTAAGGAACCAAAAATGGTTCTTCATATCAGGTGATACCACTCTGAATGGTAATACACCAATCAGGTCCCCCTTTTGCCAATGAAACAGCCCTGACCCGTCGAGGCATGGACACCACTAGACATTTCTATCATAACCAGCATTCACTTTTTCTGCAATTTCAGTAGCTCCTCTATTGGATTGGAACCATATGGGCCAGCCTTTCCTTCCTTGGATCACATTTTTCCTTCTTACACATCAACTTTTTAGGACAAGTGTAGTTAATGTGGAAGAATGGGCAAGCGTAAGGATCTGAGCGACTATGACAATGCCCAAATTGTGATGGCTAGACGACTGGGTCAGAACATCTCCAAAACTGCAGCTCTTGTGGGGTGTTCCCGGTCTGTAGTGGACAGTGCTCCGACATATGGTGCAAATGCACTTCCGGCTACCAGAGTTCGAATCCCGGCTCGAGGTCCTTTGTCAATCCCATACCCCTCTCTCCATCCTGTACTTTCATGTCGCCTATCAATTACTTACTGTCTATCAATAAAGGCAAAAATTGCCCAAAAAATACCTTTAAAAAAAAAAGTGGTCCAAGAAAGGAAAAGCGGTGAACCGGTGACAGAAAGATCTAGTGGCGTCCATGCCTCGACGGGTCAGGACTGTTTCGGTGGCAAAAGGGGGACCCTATACAATGTTAGGCAGGTGGCCATAATGTTTAAGGAAAACACCACCATTTTTCACTATTTTAGTATGTTCTTACCTCAACTTAGATTAATTAATATCTAATCTAATATCTCTTTTTTCAATGCGTGCACTTCATCCCTGCACAGCGCGTTGTCAACGCGTTAGCATTTAGTCCAGCCCCACCCATTCCTTAGGATCCAAACAGGGATGAACCCAGAAACCACCAAACACCTCCATGCTTTCCCCATTCAAAGACGACACGAGTAAGTATGGTGGCACAAAACAAAACATGTGAATGTTTTAAGCAGATAAAAAATGAGAACTATATTGTATGGCGGAAGAGCACTTAGTTTGCAGCACTTCGACCTCGGCTGCAGTAACATCATCACTCCTGACCCCCCCCCCCCCTCGCACAAACTTCCGCCAATATTACTGCGCCCGAGGTTGAAGTGCTGCAAACTGAGTGCTCTTCGGCCATACAATATCGTTCTCAATATTTATCCGCTTAAAAAAAAAAAGTCATGTTTTGTGCCACCATACTTACTCGTGTAACTATTCATGTAACAGTCTTTAAATACGGAAAACATGGAAGTGTTTGGTGGCTTATAAATTCACCTGTTTGGATCCGAATGAATGGTGCTAGGCTAAATGTTAACACATTCACGACGCGCTGTACAAAGATTAAGTGCATGCATTGAATAAAGATAGGTATGTATTAATTCATCTAAGAGGAGGTAAGAACATAGTAAAATATTGAAAAACTCTGCTTTTTTCCTTTAAGGCTGATCGGTGTATATTAGAGTAAGGAAACAGCTGTTGTTGGCTGACAATGGCTTTACTTCCACCTAGACTATGAGCTCACATTTCATAAATAATACCAACCGCCACTTATTCCACTGAATGAGACTGGAATATGAGATCCATCAACAATGGTCCATGAGCCTAAAGTGAGAAAACTGAGATATTTTAACAAGAACTACCAACAGAAGAAATAATCACATACATTTCCTAGTCATTCACACAGAATTCACCACAGGAAATTCAAGAACGTATCGGTTTAGCTACAACGAACTCATTTCCAGTACCTTCCATATCCTGAGGCCAGACGGAAGGTTCAGCGGTCGGACGCTCGGTAGAGAGAGTCATGCTGGTCCAGCTCTCTGCCTGAACACTGGATATCTGAGGTGGAAGCTTTAGGCTGAGGTCACTCCAGCCAGAACCATTAACAGACAGCACTTCTTCCCAACATGGAGTCACTTTAAGATCATACGAAGGAAAATGCTGAGATAATTGCTTATGCACTTATGTATTTATAACAGTTATTGCCATTTATCAAACTAATGATTCATCACCTTGTGGAACGACGGTGTCTCGTATGTAATTTGCTTCAATTTTAGGTGGTTTCTCTATAAAGTGAGAGAATTAAAGTAGAACTTTATTATTAGCAATTTTGGAAACTTATGTACGCATATACCAAGCGTGCCGTACAAGCCCTGAAAAGTGAAACCAAAACGTCTCGACGTCCCAGTATAGGTCATAAACCCCGCCTCCCCATGTTATTCAATGGGACTTGAGACTAGTGATAGACCGATATATCGGCCGGCCGATATATCGGGCCGATATTTGCGAGTTTTATGTGTATCGGCATCGGCCGATACATGGCTGCCGTGTTTGCCGATTTTTCCGGCATAATTTACAGACAGAGTGCTGGAACCCGCAAGCGATTGCAGGTCATGTGACTAAAAACAACCAACCTTTTCACGACAACATTGAAAGCTCGGCTTAACAGCTGATCATAGCTGAACAAAGTGTTTTTTTTTTCATCTCTATGGGGCGGTTTCCTGGACAGGGATTAGACTAGTCCTAGACTACAATAAATGTAAGAACTGTGCAAACTAATAACATCTCTTTTTAACAACATGCCATTTTTTACATAATTTTATGATGTAAATTGAGTAAGCAAAACCAGTATCGGCTCCAAATATCGGCTCAAGAAAATCGGCAGCCTGTATCGGTCATCGGCTAAGGCTGATGAAACAAAAATCGGTATCGGCACTGAAAAATACATATCGGTCGATCCCTACTTGAGACCAACTAAACTATTTAATTACACTTCAATTATCTTTTTTCCGAAGCTGGTTTCTGTCATTTACTGTAGTTTTTTTTACGCTGATGTAAATTCAAATGTTTGTTTTTTAAATAAGTTTGTTTTTAGTTAGTTATTTAATATAAAAATGGTGGTGTCACGTCATGATTGACAGCTGTGATATCGTGTGATATGCGCATTCTGTGAGAGCGAGGGCGGGGTCTTGATTTCGCGGCTTTATTTCCTGCTCACTTCTGCGCAGGACTGGTCCTGAAATCGCTACTGCGCAGACTCAAGACCCAAGATGTCAGTGCCGTATCAGGACACTGATGGCTTAACTTTTCACCACTGGAAGACAGCGAACAGGCGTTGTCCATCTTTTTTTACAGTCTATGGCGTATACCTATATACAGTGAGGAAAATAAGTATTTGAACACCCTGCTATTTTGCAAATTCTCCCAATTAGAAATCACAATGTATGATTTTTAACTTTTTATTTGTATGATGCAGCTGCAAATAAGTATTTGAACATCTGAGAAAATCAATGTTAATATTTGGTACAGTAGCCTTTGTTTGCAATTACAGAGGTCAAACGTTTCCTGTAGTTTTTCACCAGGTTTGCGCACACTGCAGGAAGGATTTTGGCCCATTCCTTCACACAGATCTTCTCTAGATCAGTCAGGTTTCGGGCCTGTCCCTGAGAAACACAGAGTTTGGAAGACCCAGCCTCGACCCATCTTCAATGCTCTAACTGAGGGAAGAAGGTTGTTCCCCAAAATCTTGCAATACATGGCCCCCGGTCATCCTCTCTTTAATACAGTGCAGTCCCCCTGTCCCTTGTGCAGAAAAACACCCCCAAAGCATGATGCTACCACCCCTATGCTTCACAGTAGGGATGGGGTTCTTGGGATGGTAGTACTCATCATTCTTCTTCCTCCAAACACGTTTAGTGGAATTATGACCAAAAAGTTCTATTTTGGTTTCAGCTGACCACATGACTTTCTCCCATGACTCCTCTGGATCATCCAAATGGTCATTGGCAAACTTAAGACGAGCCTGGACATGTGCTGGTTTAAGCAGGGCAACCTTCCGTGCCATGCATGATTTCAAACCATGACGTCTTAGTGTATTACCAACAGTAACCTTGAAAACGGTGGTCCCAGCTCTTTTGAGGTCATTGACCATCTCCTCCCATGTAGTTCTGGGCTGATTTCTCTCCTTTCTTAGGAGCATTGAGACACCACGAGGTGAGATCTTGCATGGAGCTCCAGTCCGAGGGAGATTGACAGTCATGTTTAGCTTCTTCCATTTTCTAATGATTGCTCCAACAGTGGACCTTTTTTCACCAAGCTGCTTGGCAATTTCCCCGTAGCCTTGTGGAGGTGTACAATTTTGTCTCTAGTGTCTTTGGACAGCTCTTTGGTCTTGGACATGTTAGGAGTTTGATTCTTACTGATTGTATGGGGTGGACAGGTGTCTTTATGCAGCTAACGACATCAAACAGGAGCATCTAATTTAGGATAATAAATGGAGGTGGACATTTTAAAGGCAGACTAACAGGTCTTTGAGGGTCAGAATTCTAGCTGATAGACAGGTGTTCAAATACATATTTGCAGCTGTATCGTACAAATAAATAGTTTTAAAAATCATATATTGTGATTTCTGGATTTTTTCTCTCACAGTGGACATGCACCTACAATGACAATTTCAGACCCTTCCATGATTTCTAAGTGGGAGAACTTGCAAAATAGCAAGGTGTTCAAATACTTATTTTCCTCACTGTATATAAAAAAGCTGCATAATTTGCCAGCAACAGGATTAACAGACTCATTCAGATAACAGAAAATTATGATTTTATGACCTGTAACATCTGACAGGAAGTACCAAATTATATAAGTAATAAAAAAAGAAAGAAAATTATTTGAAAACAGTATCACTTATATAATTGTAACCAGTGGCGGCCGGTTTGCACAATGCGAAGCTGGTTACAAAACCAAAAAATGTGGTTTGTCATGTCAAAATATGTGCTTGGCGCGTCATGTAAACTTATGTGCATCTCATGTCATGTCAAAATAAGTTTCTGCTGCAGACGCTTCAAAGGGGTTTATGACAAGAGAGACACTCGTATTTACTGGATACTCCCTTAATCTCCTGTGTAATCAGAGTTTAGTTTTAAGTTAGTATCTTGCGAGTATTTTGTGAACGTGAGCGTCTCTTTTATCATAAACCCTTTCAGCAGGCACGTATTTTGAAATGATGCATGATGCACATGGTTCACATTCACAACAAACACACATTTGACATGACAAGCAACACACAACACTCCGAATACATATTTTGAATTTGCGCCACTCGGAAGACGGTCACCAGCCGCCACTGATTGTAACATACGTGTGTATTGTTAAAGTGTAAAGACTGTTACAAGAAACTCGTATTATGAAAAGTGCGGGTGACCCGGATGTTGTAAAAAGGGGGCATGGAAATCACTAATATTAGTTATGGTTCATACAATTAATGATACTGTTCAAATGGAAAAGTCACGGTACTGACATGGTTGATAAAGTTCATGTAAAAAAGAAAAAGAAGAAAGATGTAACAATGTGTGAACTGTTAAAGTGTAAAGACTGTTACAAGAAACATGTATTATGAAAAGTGCGGGGTGACCCGGATGTTATTGTAAAAAGAAAGGGCATGGAGTTGTTTTGGAATTTTCATTGCCTTTTCCAGAGCTATAAAGTATTGAAGTATCACCCATATATGCATATGTGGGTGATTCTCACGAAACCATTGAAATACCACGGCACTAATGATTTTAGCTTTAAAATGTGTAATATAGTAACATTAAAAAGCATCAGAATTAACATAATACTGTGTTCTACCTTGCACAATGTGTGATTTCAACATAAGAATTTATAATTGGAAATTTTAACTCATTTTCTGCTGAAATTCTCATTACCGCAATGTGTCCGGCTGTGTTTGAACATGCGTTATGTTGTAATTTAATCAAATTAACACAAAAATATTAAGGAAAAAAATAAATGGATGTTTTGCTAGACTACTTTAGATGACAGAAAAAATATTTACTGAATATTCATGTATAATAATAATGAAGAAAATTAGGAAAATGATGTGTCCAAGCCTGATGTTCTCATCCTCCGCAACACTTTTTGAGAACAGTTTAAGCACACATACAGAATTTTAATAAAGTTTGATTTTGAGTGACCAAGCACATGAACCAGTTACTTCAAGATGGCTACCAGGTAAGATAATTTTTTACAGTTAATTTGAAATATTGTCTTGTCAGAATGCTTACACGACATTTTGATTATCATTACCGCAACAGATGCTTATTAAATGTTAATTTAATTAATAGAAGCATAATACTTTGATTTTAAATGCATGTGCAGAATCTCCAAATTATGTTCTTTCAGGTTTGTCATGTCATTTTGAAAATATGTCAGTGTTGATGTTTTCTGACTGTTGCGGTAATGAGATTTTTTAGGACTAATTTTTTAAATTATGTTACAAAAAGTGTTAAATGATAAGTAAAAGTTTTAAAATGAATGTTCCCATTTACTCCAGACTTTGTTTTTCAATGTCTGGTGGAAAAAAAAGTAAATTTAAGCAATTTTTACATTTTCATGCTTGACATTTTTAAAACCAAGTTTTCGTGAGAATCACCCATGTAGGTCATATACTATACATGTAGTATTCATACAGTATATCATAATAGTTTCCATTCCAGCAATAATCATACCCTCCACTTCTCTCTGGACTACAGGTGTTGAAACAGTGGTTTTGATGTTAGTTTCAGGTTCTTCTGGGGCAGTTTGGACTTGTTCCATGGTACTAATGGCACTGGAAGTCTCTGTTGGCTCTGGGCTTGCTGATCCATCACCTGGAGTTTTGTCCTTCCGCTTCTTTTGACGTTTCTCACGATTACTGACCTTGGTCTCCCAGGTACCTGACAAAATGACAACTTAATAATGACGGATGCTCTAACCACTGTGGGAAAATAAACAGTATGTTTTATTTGAACGTTATATACACATAAAAATATACCTTCATCAGGTTCTTTGCCATCAACAGAGGCAGATGACTTCTCTTTAACCGGAGCCTTTTGCTTTTTCTTATTTTTCTTTGCCTGAAACCAAAGTAAAACAATACATTGGCTAAAATAGTTTTGGACAAAAATGGAAACTAATCGGTACCAGACATGGCTCAGCCATGCTGCAGATAAAATGTGCCTATTTTGCAAGTTTAGGGTCACGCCCACTATAAAGAAACTTTATTTATTTCTTCAGTGCAAGTATGGAAAGCCGGCCATTGGTCAGACTAAAATATATAAGAAATACTGATCTTGAGAACTACTTATAATTTATTAATTGACTTAAATGGTAAATTGATGCTTGGGTTATAAAGGTTAAAGCAGTGGAAGTCAGAAACCTATCAAACCTTGTCTGCCTTCATTTCTTGTGGCCCTGTAGTGTCCAGCACTTTGGGATCTTCTTGTGGTTCAACAGCAAGACCATTCTTTTGAGCTTTCTGTGAAACATTTGAAAGAAGTGCCATTTAAAAACAATAACTATGGCCCACGAACCACGATGACTAATGCAATGTGTCATCGGATAGGCTATTATCATTTGATGGGACATTTCCCTAATGTCAAGTCCTTTAACATTTGTATTAAATGGATTACAGATGTCTTAATATCAAATACTGGCCATCTAATGACAGCAAACCTTTTCTGCATTCTTCCTCCGGTTCTTCTTCTTCGGTTCATCTGCTTTATTTTCTGGCTTCTTCGTCGGTGGCGCTATGCCGGTGTCCGGTGTCTCTGTCAATCTTCTCGAGACACCTCGACACACCGACACCCATAAAACCAGCAAGAGAACCAGACCAATCCAGGCCGTCAAGAGGAGCACCCATGGTGCGCACAGATCGGGATTCAAGCCCAAGTCTATTCCAAGCTCGGACTTCAGAAAGACGAGGCCGTACGAAAGGATCTCTCGGACGTTACCCGTTATCTGCTCCACGTGCTGCGAAGCGATCTCTTGCCAACCTGGTGCCATTGCAATACGTTATGCTGGCACCGAGGAGCGACCATTCACAAAATCAGTTTTCTGTGATAATATTACGGGGAAAATGCATTGCTTTGACTGCTTGTCGCCAGCGTACCACCGATGACTGCGGCTACTGCTGCTTTTGTGACTCTCTGCTCATCATTAGTTGGAGACGCTAAACTGACACGTCAACAGCGCCACCCATAGGATTGGATCTGAATGGCCGCTATTGGGTTGATGACAGATTTATGAAATAGTTTTGCATGTTTATTTGATTATATTTAGCAGGTGCTAGCTTCTCTTTTTCTAAAAAAGAAGAGAAATACGTTTTGTAATATGAATCAATAAAGCACTTTGCAGTTGAATTTAATAGTGCAAGTCTAGTGCCCATTACCTCAAAGTAAAAAAATCCTATTACAGAGAATATTGCAGTGTTATAGCAGCAAAGTAGTTAATTAAAAATATAAATATAATATATTATTAATATGACATAATGTTAATTAAACTGTATAATTTTGATGTACCTACATGATACATATACAAATTTAAAAGAAAGGGTTGTTAAATGCTTTACTATTTGTTGCTTTGGATAAAATCGTCTGCTAAATGAATAAAAATAAAAACCATTATAAATCTGTTTTTCCAATACATTGCATAAAAACCATACTCACACAACACTAGCAGATGAGACGCTGCGTAAAACCGACTAGTATGTGACATCAACATGCCGCGAGAGCCATTCAAAGCCAGTGTTTTCGAATGACTCTCGCGATACTGTGAAATCATATCTTGATCGGTCTACGCAGCGCTGAATGAAATCCAACGCACCATAAATCGTTTGACACAGACGCCTCAACGCTAGACAAACGACAGAGGGCGCATGCGCTGTGAAGCTGGCACGCGGGCCAAGCACCGAAGAAGAACGAGAATAACGGTTGGAAAAAGCCTCGAGGTTGCGTTGCGGCGGGTAACTGAAGCTCGAGGTTGTTTGTTGTTGTTGCCCTTGTTGTTGACATTAGCATCAAATCGACGTCTGTTTTCTGTAATGCGGAACACTAATGTACTACCGACTGTTTTGTGTTTTCGTCATTACCTTTAGTAAAGACCCATCAGCCGTTTGGGTAAGGTAAGGTGTGTTGTTGTTGTTGTGTACTTTTCTTAACTCGTAAAGTTATCCAACGTGGCTAACGTTATCTTTCTGAGATTGGTTGGTTTTACTTTGCAGCAGCCTCTGAGGACCTAACAACGTTTGCTGATTTATTATTTTCTTTTCAACCGTTTTGTTTTGATGACGTAAATGATGTAGTTAAGGTATAGTTGATTAAAAATAAGAAAGTTGTCTCTGTAACGTTAAGTAATGAAATATATGTTTGGCTAACTAGTTTAAATTGTCTGGCTAGCATTGTCAGGTAGCTAGCTTATCTATCTGTAAGTTTTGGTGAGGTTTTCTGTTTTTCACGTAACTTAAACGTGTGAATGCTTTCAGACTGTTTAGCTGTTTAAATGTTGATTTAAAGTCACACATTTTTGGACATTGGGACAGATTTGAATCAAGTTTTGTTTTAAGCATTTGTTGTAATTTCCAAAGGTGACTGCAGAAGAAAATTACCACATCACAGAAAAATCAGAACACCAGAGTCTCAGGTTTGTGTCCATGGCATAATCCAGTACTAGTGTTTGTTACATGTACAACTGTAGTATTGGGTCACAACTTTTTTATTTTTGTGCCCCTTCAGCGGGTAACACTGATAAAGAGTGGCTGACCCCGGCTGTGTCTGAGAAGTTCCAGAGCCGGTTTGGATGGCGGCCCGGTACAGCTGACAGCGGGGACACAGGACTGGGTAACTCCGACAACACTGAAGGTGAATACACTCCTAGTGCTTAGATATATGAATCCAGCCTTTGATATCCAGGCTAAAGTCTCATCATTTAATTGTAAGATTAGGAACATCAAAGTTTGATTTGAGTCATTTAACTTTAATCTTTGACATGATCTTTCTCATTCAATATTAAATGCATCAAGGTTATATATACATGTAATTATGTAGGATGTAACACTAACATTAAAGGTGCAATTTGTAAGATATTTGCAGTAAAATCTCCAAAAACCACTAGGCCAGTGTTATATATTTTGTCCAGCGGATTACTATCAATATCTGTAATGTTTTCAACTACTTGTAAATCGTGAGAAAATTTCCATTAAAAACATTGACACGGGGCAGTGCAGTCTCCTGTCAATGACGTTAATATCCATGTGACCCTTTGTCACCGCCTTTACTGACGTAACCCACATGAGAACACTGGTCGAGCTCGAAAAAATAAAATGGCGGCCAAGGAAGCGGCTGGAGCACAAATTTAGTGAAAATAAACGTATATTTTCACTTTTTAAGCATTTTAATTTCATTTCTAGCGAGAAATTAGTATTGTAGTTTTCAAATATGTGATTAGTTATCACAAAGGCGCTCTCTGTTTATATTTCAAACACGCTGCCTTTGAAGTGCGTCGGAAAGCCTTTCTCCGAAGTCATGTCCTCATGAGGCAGCGAGGCCACAAGTCCTCACAGTCCTCACAGTCTTGAGGTTTCGGACGCAGCCAGTGTTGTGGACAAATGCGGAACTATGCGCTTGCTTATGGACTTATGGATATCTCTGTACCGTCTGCCGCTGGTTGTGTCAGCTCCTGTAAGCGTACGGGCCAACCAAACGACCCAAGAAGAGTTTGGAACAAAACGAGAGAGACAATTTGGTGTTGCATTATCTGGATAGAGAGAGCTTCACGACAACATTTAACTAGACCGAGATTCTGATCCTGCTTGTGTTTTACGCGATGGGTGAGTTGTTTTGATTCGTAACCCTTCAAAAAACGTATGCTATTATATTGATCACAACATTAGTGTGTAGATTGTAATCAGCGCGTCTTCCCGCGGAGGATATGCACATCAAAAGGTATTGTACAGCAATATAAATGGTCATTTTAAGACACTTCACAATAAGATTTGTACTGTCAATACATTATGTGAAAAATCATTGTAGATTGTAAGTTGAAAACTTAATTCTGAGCTGTGTTTACCATCGAATTTGGACTAATACTGTAATATCAATATGACTAACAATTTTGTTTTGAACATCACATATAAACTTACATAATGAAATAAACGATGTCATCAAACGCAACATTTATAAGACTTGATTACCTTATCCATCAACGTGATTTCTCGTTCTCGTCTGATATGGATAAAGTTAAAGACTACAAATCCCATAATTCCACGCTGCTCCAGAGGGTCAGTAAACAACATCATTGTTTTTGTTTGATCTGGCGCCATCTTTCGGCGCATTTTACAAATTGTATCTTTAAGATAAGTCTTTCTCAAGCTTTTTGTATATTATGAGTGTTTTTTCCAAAAAATTTTCCTGACACATTTAATTGTCAACTACCCATACTTATGTTTACTTACCCATATGCTTATAAATTGAGCACACAGTCTAGTGAGCAGTCACTCTTTCAGCATCATATGAGATTAAATTGACTTGTGACCATGTTTTGACCATCAACAAAACAAACAGCAGTGCATGTAAAGACAGACATTTACATCCTGCAGGCTGTTAATAGACTAAGCTGGTGTATTTTTAGTTGTAGAGATGTGGTAATAGTTCTGGGTGTCCTTTGAGATTTAAAAGCGGATACTATATTCCATGACACAAATTCCCCCAGACAGGGTTGCACTTCCATTGATAGGAGGAATCATTAAGAGGTCCTGACTGGGAGAGTTGTATGGAAACTCTGATGCTGGTCTTGTTTCCTTTTCTTAACTGTGTTAAATATGTAATGCACAGAGATTAGCTGTACTTGTGTGTGCTGGAGTATGACTAACTAGAGAAATACAATTTGTGAGGAGAATGTGTAATGTATTAGCATATAAAAGTTGAGTTATACTTCTGCATAGCATGATAGACATGCGGCAGTTTTTATTTATACTCTTGCGTTGCGTCGACGTGCAGTTACACATGCAGATCGCAAGTTGGCAGTGTCCACGGGCATGTTGCAGTATCGATGCAAAACCCGAAAAAGCTGCTTGTTTTTGAGAAAGCGTCAGCATTAACGGAGGTAAATAGAAGTTTTGTGGCATCTTAAGTTGTTAAATATTGCTCCTCAACTTCCATCTTTGTTTATACCATTGCAAGCGGAAATGCGTATTAGGGCTGTCAATCTTCCTCTACTATCCCATTCGAATTTCATTCATTATTTTTTTTTTAATATTCGATTTATAATCGATTATTTAATGCTCAAATTTGACTTATTAATATTTACTATACCTATCTACACACGTTGTAAAAACGGGCTTATGCATTGCCAATGCCACTATGAGCTCGTATAGTTGACTTGTTCTAAATTATGTCCACTAGAAGACATTGCAGTATTACTAATAAACATGTAATTATTTAATAACAGGTGATATCTTTCTAGCTTATTAATGACTAAGCTTAGACACAAAATTAACAAAGTTGTCAACTTTAATGAAAAATTTCATTATCAACACAGTTCTCTTTGTTCACGTATGAGGGCTGCGTAGATCGCATCATTAGTTATACAATACTTACACACAGCACACACATCCCCTGGCCTCCAATTTCACTATTCTTTTTTCATTTAAACACACCTTAGAGGAAGTGTGATCTTGAACAAGTATTTTGTCACTGGTCGAAAAGACAAACTTATCCAAACAAATTAGCATTAAAGACATTCCCAAAACGGTCGTCCATAGCACTGAGAGCGGTTTTCTCCTGACACTGTCCTCTTCACCTTGGCTGCTCCGTTCTCGTCTTCCTCATAACCTTCCTCCGCAATCGCTATCAGCTCCGCTTTCTCTTTCTCACGTACCTCCTGCTGCTGGTCTTGTTTCAAATGAATTAGCCGATGGAAATGCGGGTTGAGGTAGCTAGCGGTATTTAACAGCATAAATGCGTTAGATAGTGAACACATAAATTTTTTTTTTTAAATCTATTTTTTTAAATCCCATTCGAATAGTAGTTTTAACATTCGATTAGTATTATTTTTATTTAATATTCGAATTATATTTGATTACTGAAATTCGTTTCAACTGCCCTAATGCGTATGAGGAAATGCGACACAGAGGTTTTTGGACCGAAGGAAGGGTTCTAGTAGACCAATCTCAGTGCTTGCAGTCCATGTAGAACTGACGCATTACATTTTTGGAGAGGTGCACAGCAGGCTACACAAAGCTATGCACAGCCTATGACGTAGGTCCAATGCAGAAGTATAAATCACACTTAAGTTGCCAATGTTTGATTTAGCCAAGCTCATTTGGTCAGCGAGTGTTTTGGTCTAGCTGTTCTATGTATCTTCACACAAAAATTAAACTAGTCAGAATGGTTTTGTAAAGTACTTACTTATCAAATGACTAGAAAGGCTTTGGAGATTTATGGGTTAAAAATTTAATGCAGATGTTAACATCTATTCAGTAATTCATATTTAGAGTTATTAAATGGCTTTCTGGAATACTTTTTCTGATACCTACCCAAGTATTTCAAATCAATATTTTGTGTCCAGATATTTAGAGAGTCAGAGTAGCTTTACTGTCATTTCAACCATATGCAGCGTTCCCACGGATCCTTGAAATCCTTGAAAGTTTGTAAAACTGGGTAAAAATTCAAGGCCCAGGGAAGTTTTTGAAAATATCCATACATAGATACAGGTCATTGAAAGTGCTTGAATCTATTTTTTGCAAGAAGTTTTCTGGAAAAAACTCCATATTATTCCCTGTGTAGTGTAGGATAATATCATAAAAATTCTAGACTTTTTAAGCACACATGCTAAACTGTTCACTTTAAATGCTTATATCTTCTGTATGCGAATGTTGATTCATACCAAAATGCTTTTTTGCATAGTTGTGTTTGACACATTAAAACGTCTCGGGTTACGTATGAGCAGGGAACGAGACGCTGCGTCTCCCTTGCCATACTTCCTGCATCCCTGTAGCGCCATCTTTGACACTATTTCATTTAGCGATATACTTCCAGGCTCCCGCGTCACCCTGTCTTTGTCGTTAAGCCTCACCATTGGTTGAATTAGATATACACATTCAGATGCACTTACCCCTAGAGGAATGTATCTTAAAAGGTAACACAATGTAACCTTGCTCTCACATTTAGTCCTTGAATTTGAGCGTATTGGACCTGGAAAGTCCTTGAAAGGTCCTTGAATTTGAAGTTAACTAAGGGTCTGGGAACCCTGCATATACATACAGCTTGTACACGGTGAAACAAAAAAAATGTTTTTCCAGGACCCAGGTGCTACACAAGACACACCTAACTGTACATAATTACCTTAAAGCTGCAGTCCATCACTTTTGCCTCTGTATCGACATCTTTGTTTGAAACATAAGTATGTAAAATAGCTTAAAGTTTTATCTTTACGTTTATTGAGAAACAACAGACATTTCCCGTAAATTTCGAAATTTCGTTGTATAATACATTGACAATAAAGATCTATCTAAAATCAAACCAGACAGTTTAACTTACAAAATTATTATTATAAGATTACTTTTGAGAATCGTCGTAAGCTAAGGTGAAAGTTTTGATTTTTAATATACTTGCTCAATAACTTATTTTTGTTTAACCAAAACGTTGCAGCTTTAAATAGACTATAAAAAAGTTAAATAAGACGTTATTAAATTATTATAGAGTAGCTGTGTAATAAGCAGGATTATGTACATCCAGCCAGCAAAATATCTGCTTCACATCTGGTTTATTTTGCCATGACAACCTGCTGCATGTACAATACCTAGGGGTGGGTAGTGTATGGAGATTTTCCTAGTGGGATACGTCTATGTCGGTATGGTCTGATATGACCACTGATATATATATAAATGACTGGATTGCGCATAGAACGCTTGACGTAACAACATGAGGTGAAGCCAGCGCAGAGTTTGAGCGGCCATCTTGGTATACCCAACTGGCAGAGGGCTTCATTCACTTCCATTCAAAATAAGGCTGCACGATAAATCGCATGCAATATCACGCTCATCTTGTATGTAATGCCGGTTCCTTGATTAGCACTAAATCGCCATCAGCTGCTCCCAGATGGAGCGGCACCAACCGCACAGAGCCGTAGTTCACTGACAAGCTGGGCCATATCGCATACATATCGCAGGCGATACGTCCGTGATAATTAATGTGAAATTGCACTGATTGTCAGTGAACTACGGCTCTGTGCAGTTAATGCCGCTCCATCTGAAAGCAGCTGATGGCGATTTACTACTAATCAAGGAACCGGCAAATAAAGTTTTTTGACATGAAGCTGCACGGTCAACGTTATTTCTCTGAATAAGTTTAGGTAACTTGTAAAGATATCAATTACAAAACCAGCTAATTATTGCCTGCACATACAGTAGAAAGCATGATTATTTATTTATTTAGACTTCAGAATGAGCACGTTTGTCATTAATACTAAATATGCTGCGGCCTGTCTGCTGATCTGATACTGTAATGAAGATTACTGTTTAAAAAGCAGAATGTACAACTTTCAGTAAAAGATGTACATGCTCGTAATAATATACAGGATGACTTTAGATATAAAAACAGAAACTAGTAAAGTGATGTTTTATCATTAAAATCTGATAAACGTACATTGATTTAATAGAATGTTTGGGAATACCAACATGGCGGCGCGGTGGCTTCACAGTTGTGACGTCAAGCGCAATCCAGTAATTTATATAGATCAGTGGATATGACCCATTTTCTTTGCAATAGAAGGTCTGCTATAAATGTGTACTGAGGTCAGACTTAGGTTGTGCAGCTGTATGTAACAGAGAGGAAAATTCCTTCTTTGATTTTTATTTATCATATGCTGTTTTAATAAAAGTGATTGTGACATCTCACACAAGGCTTTGACCGGCATCTAAACATTTTTCCACTTTCTACAAAATACAGAGATATTTATCAAAAATCCCCAAATTACCAAGATGTGACTTTAGATTAATAATGCCCAGTCCTAACATACCCCTTACACATTAACCACTGCATAAACCCCTTACACATTAACCACTGCATAAACCCATATCAGTAAACTCCTCCTGATATATTGTTGTTGATAAGATACTGCTTTCAGAGATAAGCGACTATGGTAGCAGTAATTCCACACTGTTAAAGCCGGTGAGTTTTTGTGAACACAATTGTGTCACCTAGCACCTGTTGGTGGTTGTTAGTAAACTAATGTAACTACTTTAGACTCGTGCTAACAAAAGCCCGATATTCATTTGTTCTTAAAAGGCCCAATTTCAAACCAGTGGCAGAACAGAACGTCTTGTGCAGCCATTATAAAACATTTCAGTAGTTATAAATAAATTATGGTGGGTGTCTGTGTCAAGATGGTTACGGCTTTGTTTTGTTTTAAGGTTTTTCTGGTAATGGCAAAACCTCTCGTTACAAGAATATATAGTCTGCTCAGGAATTGTTTGAACCTGTCCACAGCAGATGTTCAAAAGTGCACCCTCGGGGGAACGCTGTCAGTTCAGACACGCAGACCATCGTGCAACTGCCTTTCACTTTACATTACCATGTGTTTTGTGTATTCGTTTCATTGTTGTTTTGTAAAAGCACTTCAGATGTATTGCAGTATGAAGGACTGTTGGACGTTTGTGTGAGTGAGGTGAGCACAGGGTAACGTGAGAGGGGTCTATAAATACCCCTAACCTTTCTGTGGCTGTACATTTCTGGATGAACCGTGCTGTAGGAGAGGAACATAGACTTTCATAGCAGGTAGACTCACCTTGTCTGAGCTTGACAACGTGCATTTAAGTGGGTGTGTTTATGTTCTGGCAGTTTGCTTGTATCATTCAACGAATCCCAGAAACGCATTGGGAGGACGTAGGAGTCAATAAAAGGTTTTTAATGGCTCACATTTCTTCAAAGGAAGATGCTAGTATTTTTTGGTTTCTCTTTTACATCTAGCGAGGTAAGTATTATGTGCCATTTTCCATGGGTGTGTTTATTCCTTATATTTATATTATATAGAATATAATAAGGATTTAAAAACAACTGTGTTTGTCATGATATGTGAAAAGTAATTTTTTTCCCCCTCTAACTTTATCTAAAAGAAAAATTATAGAAAACACTCGGGTGCTCTTAAGTCACTTTTTATGGGACCTTACTTCTTCATGCAGCTCCTTTAAGAGGTAACTTGTCTTTGGTTTCACTCGTGTCTCACTTCGCTTTCCATTTTAGATTTCTGCAGCACCGGCAGCAGTCCGTCCTTCCAGCCCATCCGCAGTCAGATTCCCATCCCCACCGCCCATGTCATGCCTTCCACGGCCGGAGCTCTGGCCTCCAAGCTCAAGCCGCGCACCTTTGATGAGGCCCGTGCGTCCTCCAGCTCGTCCAGCTCCAAATCGTCCCTCTCCAAATCCGTATCCTCGCCCAATCTGGACGCTCAACATGAGGAAAATTTAGACGTGACCGCAGTTAAACCTGATTGCCTGAGTCGATATCGCAGTCTAGTGAACTGCCTGGACCACTCGCTGTTTCCCTCCGGAGATCAGACACGACTGGATGAAGGCCACAAGTTTGACGTACCTGCCATGGAGCCCACGCTAAATCAGTCGGCTCTGCTCGGGGGCCTTACCCCTGATGTACGACAGCAGCTGCAAATGACAGGACTTACGGACAATACTGGCTCGCTGGATCAGACCTATAAAGTCCTACCAGAAGCTAGGATGGGTCTTGGCTGTCCTACAGACCCTTACGGCCAAAGGAACGTTCATCCATGTTCGGGTGCCTCTGCCAGGATGTTTTCAGTACCTCAGGGCCTACAAACTCAACCCGGCACCGGAGCGTATGATCCTTTACTGCAGGAACGCTGTAGTGAACTTGCCAACTGGCAGCAGCAGAAGCAGAAACTCGAGAGTCTGCGTCTGCAGGTGGAACAAATGCAGGTTCGAGTTTAGCTGGTTTGCTGCAGCTCATATGTCATGAAAAACTGAAATAGCTATCTGGGTGATTCTCACGAAAACTTGGTTTTAAAAATGTCAAGCATGGAAATGTAAAAATTGCTTAAATTTACTTTTTTTCCCACCAGACATTGAAAAACAAAGTCTGGAGTAAATGGGAACATTAATTTAAAAACTTTTACTTATCATTTAACACTTTTTGTAACATTATTTTAAAAATTAGTCCTAAAAAATCTCATTACCGCAACAGTCAGAAAACATAAACACTGACATATTTTCAAAATGACATGACAAACCTGAAAGAACATAATTTGGAGATTCTGCACATGCATTTAAAATCAAAGTATTATGCTTCTATTAATTAAATTAACATTTAATAAGCATCTGTTGCGGTAATGATAATCAAAATGTCGTGTAAGCATTCTGACAAGACAATATTTCAAATTAACTGTAAAAAAAATGATCTTACCTGGTATCCATCTTGAAGTAACTGGTCCATGTGCTTGGTCACTCAAAATCAAACTTTATTAAAATTCTGTATGTGTGCTTAAACTGTTCTCAAAAAGTGTTGCGAAGGATGAGAACATCAGGCATGGACACATCATTTTCCTAATTTTTCTTCATTATTATTATACATGAATATTCAGTAAATATTTTTTCTGTCATCTAAAGTAGTCTAGCAAAACATCCATTTATTTTTTTCTTAATATTTTTGTGTTAATTTGATTAAATTACAACATAAGGCATGTTCAAACACAGCCGGACACATTGCGGTAATGAGAATTTCAGCAGAAAATGAGATAAAATTTCCAATTATAAATTCTTATGTTGAAATCACACATTGTGCAAGGTAGAACACAGTATTGTGTTAATTCTGATGCTTTTTTACACATTTTAAAGCTAAAATCATTAATGCCGTGGTGTTTCAATGGTTTCGTGAGAATCACCCATCTAATTATTATTATTATCTCAAACTTATCCTGGAGTTGTTCAGTGGGAGTTGTTAGTATGCTCTATATTCAGCACCAGATCAGTACAGCTAATCTCAGACTATAAACAGAAGATACAGATTTATTAGTTGTCACACATCAGTCATTTAAACTGAGACTTCCTCCTTTGTTGCAGTTGATGACAGGAGGAGGTGGGCAATATGCCTCCCTTTATTCATCGGCTCCTCACATAGAAAATGGCAAGTGGGAGGCTGTGATCAAAGCAAATGAGAACTTGCTGAAAGAGAAAGATCTCACCATTGAAAGGTAATGCCAAGACCTAGATCAAGTTTTGCTGTAAATCTGTGCATAAAGACATAAAAAGTAGTTTTCTCATAATTTACTTGCTTAAAAGTTAAAAAAGTGAGTTATGTGACTGTCAAGCATGGTTGCCCATACTTAAAGGGACACTCCACTTTTTTTGAAAATATACTAATTTTCCAGTTAAATATTTGATTTTTACCATTTTGGAATTCATTCAGCCAAACTCTGGGTCAGGCTGTAGCACTTTTACCATAGCTTAGCACAATCCATTGAATCTGACTAAACTATTAGCATCACGCTCAAAAATAACCAAAGAGTTTGGGTATTTTCCTATTTAAAACTTGACTCTTCTGTAGTTACATTGTGTACTAAGACCGACGGAAAATAAAAGTTGGGATTTTCTAGGCCGATAATAAATAATAAAGTTTATTAATAATAAACTTTGTTGCTGTAACATGGCTGCAGGAGGCACAATGATATTACACAGCTGAAAATAGTCCCCTTAGTAACTTTCAATAGCAAGGTTTTCGGGCACTGGGTAATATCATTGCGCCTCCTGCAGCCAAATTACGGCAGAAAAGTCCTTGATTATTATGCCAGAATGAGAATATATGAGTGTCATCATGCACCAAACGGCCCAAGAGAAGCATTGCATTTTGTCACAATGCATATGTGTTGAACTTCTTTGTACACGTAAATAAATTATGCTTTGGAAGGCTGTGATTTTGTTTGTGTGCATATGTTCGTGTACTTGTAACCGACTATGCTCCAGGCTTTATGCTACGTTCATCAGTCATCAACATTGAGGAATGAAGCTGTGCTGGTTCCTGCATTAACTGCATTTATGGTTGCATTGCAGGCAGAAGCAGCAGATGTCTCAGCTGGAGCAGCGTCTCAGGGAGAGCGAGCTGCAGGTGCACAGCGCTGTCATGGGACGTGGAGCTCCTTTCACTGACGTGTGTCTTTTGAGACTCCAGGTCAGTCTACAGACCTTTCTCTTATTCACAATCAAAACTTCAGTTCGCTTCTTTAAACCCTTTGTTTTTCAGGAGGCCCAGAGGGAAAACGCCTTTTTGCGAGCCCAGTTTGCCGAGCGCAGCGACTGTTTTACCAAGGAGAAAATGGAAGCGGACCGTAGACTGGCTGGGGTGGAGGTGGAGATGCAACGCCTGAATGAGATCTTAAAAGAGAGCAGTGAGAAACACTCGGAGGAGCTAAAGAAACAAGAGGAGAGGGTAAACATTTCCACATTTCATTGTTCTACACTTTATGCACTTTAAAACCAAAGCTGGTGTTTAAATTTTAATCTTCTGGTGTTTTTTTGTTAATTAAAAAGATACGCAGTCGGGACAAGCACATTAACAGCCTGAAAAAGAAGTGCCAGAAGGAATCGGATCAAAACAGAGAGAAGCAGCAGCGGATCGAGACTCTTGAGCGATATCTGGCTGACCTCCCTACAATGGAAGACTATCAGGCTCAGCACAAAAAGGTACGTTGCTCTCTGATGCCCAGCCAGTAAAACTAAGACCTTATTTTTCACAGCCATCAGCTTGAGATGTGTGCAAGAAGGATTACAACAGCATTTGCATTAATCAATCGGTGCTTACAGTGAAATTAAAAGGGCTCCCTTTATCTCTTTTCCAAGATGTTATTGTTTCTGATGTTTGTACTTGAAACAAAATTGTTGGCAAGGATGGATGTAAATGTTATTCAGTGTTTTGACAACCTCTTATGAATGTTCTTCATAGCTGGAGGAGGTGGAGGAGAGGGCCGCTCAGCTGCAGGCCACTGTTAGAGATCTGGAGGTCCAGCTGGAGGACTCCCGCAGTGCTGTACGCAGCAAAGACACCCAACTGGAAGAACAGAAACGCAAGGAAAAAGAACTACTTACAACAGTCACCTGGTATATCGTCCCCTTGGAATTATAAGGTTCTATCTAACATTTTTGTCAAAATTGAGTTATTCACATATTCTTACTCTGTGACAACTTATTTACATTATGTGATGTTTTATTTTAAGTTTTGTACATTTTGGGACGTTTTATTAAAAAAACAAAAAGGTTCTATCTACAAAATCGAACTCTAAGTTGGCTCTATAAGGTTCTATCTGCGTGAGCTAATCAGCACTTCGAATGCACAGAAGGGGACCAATCAGGATCAACTTTATGGGGTGGTTTCTCAGACAGGGATTAGCTTAAGCCAGAACTAGAACTTAGTTTCATTAGAAAATATTTAACAAACATGTCTTACTAAAAGTATTACTTGTGTGCATTTTAAGACTAAACAAAGGGCACTGATGTATTTTAAGATATGTCAGTGCAAGTTGTTTTCAGTTTGGACAGCTCTTACATTTATTTTAGTTTAGGACTAGTCTAATCCCTGTCTGTGAAACTGTCCCTATATGTGGTGTTGCCGGCTTTGTCCTTGACGACAGGAAAAATCACAGACACACAATATCTGTGAGGATTATGGCACCCAACGCAAAGTTTTTAAGAAACCTTAAGATCGACAGTCCGAATTTTAGGCAAGTTCACCCTACTGTAAAATCCATCTTAAGCTGGTGAGATGGTTTTAGCATCGTCTCCCAGCTTGGTTTTTGCTGGTATTGCTGGTATAGGAAGCTGGTCTAGCTGTGTTTTGGTCACTTTTTAAGCTGGTCTAGCTGTGTTTTGGTCATTTTTTAAGCTGGTCTAGATGTGTTTTGGTCACTTTTTAAGCTGGTCTAGCTGTGTTTTGGTCACTTTTTAAGCTGGTCTAGCTGTGTTTTGGTCATTTTTTAAGCTGGTCTAGATGTGTTTTGGTCACTTTTTAAGCTGGTCTAGCTGTGTTTTGGTCACTTTTTAAGCTGGTCTAGCTGTGTTTTGGTCATTTTTTTAAGCTGGTCTAGCTGTGTTTTGGTAACTTTTTAAGCTGGTCTAGCTGTGTTTTGGTAACTTTTTAAGCTGGTCTAGCTGTGTTTTGGTCACTTTTTCAGATGGTCTAGCTGTGTTTTGGTCATTTTTAAGCTGGTCTAGCTGTGTTTTGGTCACTTTTTAAGCTGGTCTAGCTGTGTTTTGGTCACTTTTTCAGATGGTCTAGCTGTGTTTTGGTCACTTTTTAAGCTGGTCTAGCTGTGTTTTGGTCACTTTTTAACCTGGTCTAGCTGTGTTTTGGTCACTTTTTAAGTTGGTCTAGCTGGACTTATCTGGTCATGCTGGAAGACCAGCTGACCCACCAGCTTGACCAGCTTTGCCAGACTGGTTGGACCAGCTTACACCAGCTACTGCCACCTTAAACCAGCTAAAACCAGCTACCAGCTTATGCTGGTCTTTGCTGGATTTTTCAGTAGGGGCAGTTTTTTATAGGTCTTGCTGAGGAGATTGTTTTCATAGTTAGACACCACACTAGCCAGCAGTGCTAGCTTCTTAGTTCCTGATATTAAGAGGCAAGCACTAAGATAAAAAATACAGAAAAAACGAACTAACCTATCCTACCCAAAAAAAGTGTGTTTACAGTAAGTTATGATTGTTATGTCAAAATGTAAACATGTGAAAGATTGTTAAAGCAGTTCCCTCAGTATTAAAATTATTTCAGAATGATTGTAGCCTGTAGCTGCTCAATCCTACTGAAAAATCCAGCTAAAACCAGCATAAGCTGGTAGCTGGTTTTAGCTGGTTTAAGGTGGCAGTAGCTAGTCCAGCTAGACCAGCTTAAAGGTGACCAAAACACAGCTAGACCAGCTTACTACACCAGCAATACCTGCTAAAACCAAGCTGGGAGACCTGCTAAAACCAAGTTTTGAGACCAGCTCAAACCAGCTCACCAGCTTATGCTGGTCTTAGCTGGATTTTTCAGTAGGGAATGGTATAACATGCTAAAACAAAATTGTCAAAAAATTTGTAATGAACCCGATATATACAGGAGGATGGTAGAGAAACTGAGGTAGAAGAGGGAAGAAGCAATGTTGTAAAAGAGCAATGTAAAATCAGACTTTTAGAGATAAAAGTGCTAAAAATAAAAATATTAAATGTCATAGAAAGGATTAAAATGTTACTTTCTAACACATGTTAAAAAATTGTTACAACATTAATTTTATATTTAATGTTTAAATAATGTTTTTGCAGATAGAACCTTATAATTCTTAGCGAAAAGTGTTGTTTTAGAATTAGAAGGTTCTATCTGCATTTGACCCCTTCCAAAAATCCACATTTAGAAATTTGAGAGGATTTTGATATTGTATATTTAGAATGCATTTAGGGTCCCTGTTATTTTCATGTTTGAAAGAAACTTCTTCCCCATGTAAGTTTTGCTATATGTAATGCAAAAACTTTGAAGCTCAATATCTCAAAACTGCTCAGAACGCAGATAGAACCTTATAATTCCAAGGGGACGATATGATGGATATAATCAGGCATTTAAGCACTGCAACTTACTAACACATCCAAATTTGTTTGACATGGGGTCTTAATATTGTTTTATTGTCTTTTGTTCAGTCTCCAAAACAGGGTGCAGGAGAGCCTCGAGGATGGGGTGAGATTGCCGTCTCTCGACATTGAGAAGCTTCGGGAAGAAAACACTACTTTAAAAGAAGACCAACAGCGACTTAAAAAGGTTTCAGTCCTCATTGCATTTACTCTGAATTATGATGTTACATCATCCTCATTAGGGTGGTCCTTATAATGGGTCAATTTTGTTTTTTGAAATGTTCAAGTCTCACCCCCTAAATGTGTTAGGATATCAATAAAAACACATTGTGCAAAATTTTGATTTGTTCCTACAATATCTAGAGGTTGCTCAAAGCCTTTGAATATTTCTGAAATCACATATTTGTGCAAAAACGCACAACACACATAAAACTTGCTTCTTGGAGGGTAACTTTGTTATTTCAGTCTCTTCTGATCCGAGTAACTATATAGCGGACTTGCTTCGTGTTGCTTCAGCCATTTTCTCAGTGTATATTGTCTATTGTGCTTCATTCACATTAAAGCTTTCTTGCTTTGAAAGACGCTTTTTGAAAGGACCATGGTTCATTAAGTCCATTGCTGCCATAAGTATATATTATTAAATAGGGATGCTATATATTATTAAATAGGGATGCACCGATATGGAAATTTTGGCCGATACCAATAACTCTTTATATTTGGGAACCGATATATATAGGCCGATAAATATTCATATTATTTTCACTATGAAAAACTCCCAGGCCACGGACATTTTGTCTTTGCGCTAGACTAGCATACTCTTCTTAAGCCCGCAACACGTGTCATCTTTGTGCTATGTCACAGAAAGCACCAATCAATACTCCACATGGCCAGCAATGAGCAAGTGAAATGGTTCAACAAACCAAAATAATCCATCATTTATCGGCTTTCATTCATCGGCCTAATTTTGCTATCAGACCGATAACCGATAATGTTAAAAATAAGCAGTTATCGGCCGATAACAATATAAATCCTGCATCCCTATTATTAAACAATTATACATGCTAGCACAAAATATCACATAATACGCAAATCTGTTAAACTTCAAAGGTCTTGAGCAACCTCTAAATATGAATTAACATTAACATTTTTTTTTTTATTCAAACATTGGTGTGGTGAGAGCATGCACTTTTAAAAGTTGAAAACTAAGGTCCACCCTACTCCTCATGAACTTTAGCTATTGATTAACATTAATTTTGTTGTAAACAAACATATAGAGGTAGTATCTCATTTTATCTTAAATCTAATGTTTTTTTTCTTTTTTAGGTTATAGAAAAGCAACTCAGAATAATGGAACAGCTGGGCTCACAAATCAGGGTAAAGACTTAATTCAGTTTCAATACTTCACATTTCACTTGTTTCTAAAGCGTCTTCATTGAGAATAATGCATTGATACCTTAGTAAGCAACCAAAGGTGACTATGACTGGGTACAATGGGTATTGTTAAGGTTTAATACGTTTTGAAGAATTTGCAGGTAAGCTTCTCTTCTTTGCTGCATCTGATGTTGACTAGTCGAGTAAAATATGGACTAGTCCAGAAACTGTGGATTTATAGTAATATGTGCACCAAAAAATATAACGAAACTTTCTATAATTAATTTTATACGTCTTTGTGTTAACTTTTCCCTTCCATTGACGAGTTATCTAAATTAAGAGAAAACACTTCCCTGCCAATGACGAGTTTTTACTCGATAATCCATATTTCCGCTATTATCCACTAGGTGGTGCTCTTGCTCAACTTCAAGCATCCACTGATCCAAAAACAGTCCTTGTATGTTTTGATCATTGTTCTGGATCTGATCTCTAACAAAAGTCCTTAACAAAATGCAATTATTTTAGCTTTTTGCTCAAAATTTGGTATTTTTTAAGAAACCAACCCATATTTGAGAGATGATTAAAAAGAGAACAAATGAAGATAGGATGAAACTTTGTTTGAAAGCAGAGGGTCTGTTCTTTCATTTGAGATATTTTATGTTCATATATTTAAAGAATACATTTTCTGGAAGGCAGTGTTGGGAAAGTTCACTTTCTACATGAACTAGTTCAGTTCACAGTTCACAAATTTTAAAATGAACTAGTTCAGTTCATATTTCATATTTCCAAATTTTGAACTAGTTCACAGTTCCAAAAATGAACTAAGTTATAGTTATTTTTCCCCATATTATTTAAAAAAAAAAATATTGCCATTATAGCCCATATAGAACCACAGACAGGAATTATTTTATCAGTTTTAACACTGAAGCTAAATGCATCCGATTTCATCTTCATATCCAACTTTAAACCCTTATCCAACCAGGGTTTACGAGCATTGACTGTCTTTTAATTTTTGTATTTGCTTGCACATACCTTGAAAGGCTAGCCGGGTGCTTCAAGGGGGTTTTCCGGGCGAGAAGCGCTGCGAGGCGTTGCGTGTATGACAACTCGCAGGTATTGCACACCGCACATGCACGTTAAATAGCGTGAGCTTAGTCAAAGTCTATTTCAAGATCCAGAATATGCGTAAGCAGCCTTTGTTAATCGTTAACGATTTAAGACAAATATGATGTTATTTAATGTTAAACTATGCGAGTGGCGCGGCAGGGATTTGGATAGCAGCGTCCAGTCAGTGTTGTTTTGATGACGTATGCAGCCTGGTGGCAGTGTTGCCAGATTGGGTGTTTTTTCCGCTACACATTAAGGCCTGATTATAGTGTGTTTTAGACGGGTTTTCGCCTGTACGACTCTATAGAAATCTGGCACCCTACTGAATGACGTTAAAGTGAGGGAACGAGCCGTTCACAAGCCCTAGAATGAACGAGTTCACCTTGCGTTCATCAGGCAGTAATACAGTACGTTCAGTTCACGTTCGCCCAAAATATGAACTAGTTCATGAACTTTCGTTCAATGAACTCGTTCAGGCACAACACTGCTGGAAGGCATTAAACTTTTGTGAAAATCTTGAAAAAACGCTGGCGTTGACTGGCAACTTTTAAAAACAATTCAGACGGGGAAAGAGTTAAATAAACCCATTAGGAGTGTACAAAGTTGAAAACTTTTAACTTAAAAATATGTGCTTTCCATGATCCAACACTTTGATGTTGTGTTTGTTTTTTATTCGTTCCATTTTGCTACATCATATATCTGTCAATCACTACATCATCTAGTAGTCATTTGGGGTGTAACATGCTTATATTAGTCTCAAGAATGGAGAGAAGTTTTTGAACAGATGTGCTACTCAAAACTAGCTCTACTAAATGGTTACACGGATGTACGAAGGGTTAAATAAAAACTGTTCATCAGGCTGGTTATTATTTAAATCAGTATTGTTTTTTTTTTATAACTTGCAGTGGCCAGTCTTTCTTTCTCATTACGTGTGAGCTCATACCAAAGCAAAAAATAATTTCATGTTTAGGGTTCATAAGAAGGTTGCAGACATTTTAGAACGATTAACTCCACAACTGATTCAACTGACACCACCAACCAACACCAACATCCTAATATATAATGTGTGAGTTTGTTGGATTAGTGTGACTATGCCTTTTAGTCATTCAGTTCTGGTATTTAAAAAAGAACCGGTTCTGAATAATGGGTTCTTGAGTTTCACCTTTAAAGACTGTAATTAGGTGTAATTTAAGCAAACCTCCATCACTGACAGCCAGTCTTATGCATCATATCCGTTGACCAATTGAGAAGCTCGGATGCAAAAGCCGCTAAACGCCATTCACATAAAAAATTAGATGATGATATTAACCAAATGCTTTCGGCATATATTTTATGTTCATCAAGTACCTCACTTCAAGTCAATGCAAAGTTGCGAATAGGCATCCTGTGGCACGGTATATTTAATTCAATTGTATTTATATAGCGCTTTTCACAATTGTTAATTGTTTCAAAGCAGCTTTACATTAATAGATGTAGGAATGATATGTGAATGGCGCGGGATGTGCAAATTAAGCGTTGCCGCGGGAAACGCGCAAGTTTACAAATCTGAACTTGGGTGGATATTCGCGCTGCGTTAACCAATTAGGAGCTTGCTCTAGTAGTGACGTGATAACAGAAAGTGAGCGGAGTTGCAGAAGCCCCTCCCATGACGCAAATTTCCACGTGAATGACTAGAATTTTCAAATGAAACGGGTAAACTCAAAATGTTCAAGCGTCCAACTTGAAAAACGCTTTTTTGTCGCCTCTACTGCATCTGGTGTGAACGCACAGTTAGAAGGTTTTGTATCTGAGCTCTTTAATTATTTAGCAACGCGTAGTACTAAGGTATTTACCTTAGTATCTAAGGTAAATCAGCCTGTTCTTAAAAGATCCTTAACGTTCACAAACAAATAGTTTATTTTATTCAGCTACTTACATCAGTAATTACTAGGGATGCACCGATAGGATTTTTTTGGGCCGATACCGATTTAAACAGACAACTTCTGGCCGATACCGATGCCGATACCGATATTAAACACTTGTACTATACAGTTGGTCTATTAGCTAGTTTATTTCTGCATCAAATTATTTTTACTGAACATGGATTGTATCTAATTAACATTCAACTGACCAACATAATAAGAGAGGCACAAATTAAGCTAAAACAAATATAAGACAGCATTACAAAGGTGGTTTTAGATATTCAGCATTTATTTTATTAACAACATTAACTAATTTTTTTTACATATAATGGATTTCTTTATGCAGTTAATTAATAAACAATCGGTATCGGCCTTTCTCGTGCTATTGCCGATGGTTTCAAATTCATCAAATATCGGCCGATTAATATCGGCGGCCGATACATCGGTGCATCACTAGTAATTACATCAATATTGTATGTATGTGTGTGTTGAGTCAGACTCTGGAGGAGCAGATCTCTCAGGAGGAGTGCAGTAGTCAGGCACTGCGAGAGGAGGTGGCCGAGAAAGAAGAGAGTCTGCTACAGTTACATGCTGCTATGAAGGAGGTTAGTGGTCAACCGTGATGCTCACGAATCCCTTTGCGTTCTCACAATTATAGCTGAGGTGTGTGTGTTCGTATTTTAGGTCTCAGCGCACAACCAGGAGTTGATGGAGCACAATCTGACGTTACAGGAGCGTCTGCAGGGTGTGGAGCCGAGCAGTCTGCCTGATTCGAACGCTCCTTTGCTCCCCGGAGGGGCTCGGCTCACTCAGATGCTATATGGAGAGATGGCTGCCTGTCTGTGTGACCTCCGCTCTCTCTGCAACGTCCTCACCCAGCGAGCACAGGGCCGTGACCCAAACCTCTCAATGTTGCTCGGCATTGCCAGTAAGTGCGCCCTCTGCTGTCCACAAGGTATAGAGAAAACTAGGAATTTATTAGATAATGTGTCTCAAGATATATTAAAGGGATAGTTCACACAAAAATCTAAATACTGTCATCATTTACTCACCCTCATGTTGTTCAAAATCTGTATGAGTTTCTTTATTCTGATGAACACAAAAGATATTTTGATAAAGGATGTTAAGCACTAGGCCCGGTACTAGGCTTGCTGGACTGGGGGGCAGTCAGGAATTTTGGGTAGGCAGCCGTAACACACTATGTAAAATGTATATAAAACCGATCTGAAGGTTTTACTTTATTAAATACTTAATTCATATTCTGTGTCTTATCAAGGCCATCATTTAATCTTACTATCTCGATGTGACCGTCTCGTAGGCTATATTTTTATTCATTCCTGACCCTATCATACATCCTGCTGCAGCAACCATGCTACAATATCACACGCACAATGCTTTACATAATCTATTGATGAGAACATCCTGAAAGCAATTTGACAAATTGACATTTTCCCAGAAAAGAAACAGCACGAGACAAAAGCACAAGCCCTAAAATACTGTAATGGCGCTTTTCCATTGCATAGTACCCCACAGTTTGGTTTGGGTGAGGTCAGTTTACTTTTGGGAGCTTTTCCACTGGGTGCAGTACATAGTACCCGATACTTTCTTTAGTACCACCTCGGTTGGGGTTCCAAGCGTCATAGCTATAATGTAAAAGATTAGCTTTACCTTAGTGCTTGCTTGTGCTGTCTTTTTCGGCCGAAAGACATTTATCACAGAAAAAATACGTCCGAAATGTTGTGATGACACAAACAGAAACCGCGACCTGCACGTGCTTATCTGAAGCAACATGTATGTGGTGTGGAAGTATTTAACCGCAAAAGGCGCTAAAGTGATCAGTTGTCTGGTTGAATGTGTCCGGTCCAGACGTCATCATCCCACAGTACGCCCTTCAAAGATCAGAACTATTGATGTGTAAACTTTAGAGAGAGTCGCGCTAATGTTTCTCATACTGTAGTCCATTAACATACATGTGGCGAATAAAGCAATGAAAAACAACGTAACGTTTTTATGCTGCGCTGTTTGGGATTCGCTGTCAATCTCTGTGTGCGCGCGCGTTTAACTGCCCTCAATAGTGCACACACGAGTGCGACGCAAACAAGCGAACATAAAATCTTTCTATTATTGACAGGACGCATATAAACAAAATTATCTCCAAAGTATTCTTTTTCTAATAAAAACATTTGGTTATGTCTTAAGTGTATGTATAGATTACAGTCAGAAACCAGTCTCTGCTTATTTGGTCTTAAAGAGACAGTAACCTCAATTAACCTACTTAAGTCTGTGTCATTAATGTTAATCAAACAACCCAAGACAAAGAAAAAATCACTTCTGTAGCTCTAAAAACAATAATATATTTAATTTATACAAAGATGACTCATTTAATTCAATTTCTGTACCTAATGCTTATGTTAGCCCTTATTAATGTGCAACTTTGTTCTTTTTTATAAATGTTTGCAATTTCTTTATTTGTTATTAGATTTTTCCCCACCCCCTTTTTGCTGATCTGAAAAATAATCGGATTTGTGCCTCAAAAACTGTAATGTGATCCGAAGCGTGAGTTTTGTGATCTGTCACACACCCCTAGTAAAGTTAGTACACAGTGATTGGCGTAATAATTTGCATAATGATTTATTTCGGTGTTTCGGTTTTGGTTTTTCGGCCTTCGTTTCCTCTTTTTCGGTTTCGGCCAAGAATTTTTATTTCGGTGCATCCCTATGGTTTACTAGACATTTTATGGGGCAGAGGGAAAATCTGGGGGAGGGGGCAATGCACCCCTAGCCCCCCTTAGACCCAGCCTTTGTAAGCACACATTTGACTTCCATAATATTTATTTTTCTTACTATTGAAGACAATGGGACTGTCAACTGTGTGCAAACCATCTTTTAACAAAATATCTTATTTTGTGTTAATCAGAGTAAAGAAACTCATCAGGTTTAGAACAGAAATGTTATTGTTGGGTGAACTACCCTTTAAATATCATCTAATTAACCATACACCTTAATGTGTAGTAATGTTAAACAAAAAACATAAAATATTAAAGCTTGAGACTTTGTGATTATATGGATTTGAAAAGACAAACGGATATAAAATACAGATACAACATATTGATACACTTTTGTTGCAATATACTTTACTTTTTAAATAAAACAATGAAAACTCTTCATAAATTAAACATTTTGCAATAGGCCCACCTTTATGTTGCACTGTTGTTGTTTTTTACAAAAAAACTAAGAATTTTTTTCTATTCATATTTTTGCTTTCACATTTTTATTTTATGTTCTTTTTTTCTTAGCGGTTTTGTAGAAATTGTTGCCACACAAAAATTGCAATCCTTGGTAGCAGTTTGCAACATGCTGTCACGCGTTATATTCAGTTACTGCTATCGTTCATAGTCTCCGTGTTGTGGGCCTTGACTTTGATACTGTTCACCTGTGTCTCCAGCACCTCCACCAGTAGGAGACCAGCAGTGGGAGGATTGGATCAGTCCTGAGGGTCTGCAGAAGAAGCTTCTAGAAGCTCAGCAACTTCGTCGAGACGTCGAGGAGCTGAGAACCACCGTTTCTGACCGTTATGCACAGGACATGGGTGAAAACTGCATAACTCAGTGAGCATGGACAATACAGCTTGTGCTCATTAATGGTAACCACGGTGCCTTTTCTTAAGACGTTGAAAAACACTAAAACAAGTCTTCCTCACGAAGGACCTGACAACACTAAGGACACTAATCTCATAAATTAGATGTCTATTTTTATACAAACGTTATTTTTCTAAAATTTCAAATGTTTTTGTGCAATGGAAAGCAAATGATTTAATATAAACCTTTCCATGTATTTGGGAATGCCTGTGATGAAGTTGACAATCAACTGGAATATTTAATATTTTCGTGTTAAGAATTACAACTACTGTGCCATGTTTTTTTAAAACTGTAATGTATAGCGTGAGGCATTTGAGAGTAAACAAGAATGTGTCACATCAAACACAGCACCTAAAGCTAGAAAAATATTTGAGCGATATAAGATCCTCTGGCTGTTTAAGTAAACACATATTTAACGCAAAACAAATAGTAGCGTAGAACTAAATAAATCAATTATAACATTCCTTCATATTCAACATATACAAAAGTTAATGTGCTCAAAGTTTGTTCAGACAGTTTTATGCAGATTAATAATGCACCGTGTTAAAACAAAATGTTTAATTATTACAAATGTCAATAGGTTGAGCTTATCGTGGACATTTATCAAAAATGTTTCAATAGACAGTTGTGGTTTGTTACATTCATTTCAGTAAATGAATGCCAATAAATGTTTTGATTTCCAGCATAAATATCTAAAAAATATTTAATTAAGAAAAATGACAGAAGATACTGAGCTGTGTTTTCTAAAGAAAATTATGAAAATCAATCAATAAAAAATGTGCCAGTGGGGTAAGAAAAATGAACTTGATTTAAGTTATTTTTCTTACTTACTGGTGAATATCATTGCCTGTTTTGAGGATAAACTCACTTGTTTTTTCATAATTTATTTCATAAAACAAAACTTAGTATCATAGGCCATTTTGCTTCACAAGTAAATACATCTCGATACAATAATTTTTAGATATTTATACTGGAAAATAGTCAAAAATAGTAAGAGGTTTATCAGTATTTTAGCAGTTCATTTTTGACTGGTTCTTTGTATCTCAAAGCATTAACAAAGTAAAACATTTTTAAATGGTAGCTTGAAGTGGCGGCTTTGCAAATATATGCTCAAGTGCTGAACAGTTTTGCTAGTACGTGCGAGTTACAATGCATTCTCATGTTAGTTATCATATTTGCTCTCTGGTTCATGTACATCAGATGTAAAATAAATATAATAATAACTTCCAGACAAAAGTGCAATCCAGACAAGGCCAACTCATGAAGCTAATAAAGTATTAGTAAGTGCATTGTCAATATTGACACCATGTGCCTTATCTAAATAATCTATATGTTGTACAAATATTTCATTGTATTGCAGCACATACAGTCATTATTATTTTTTCATCTAATGTACAACTGTCAAAGTATCAGAAATTTGTTAAGAAAATGGGACCTGATTTATTGTGAGGTGAATTTTGTCATCTTTGGTCCAGAAACATCACTACCTAGTGTGAACATTAATGTATGGATGCATTAAACCTTTAACATCTCTCTAAGTTTTAACACAAAACCAGCGAGATAAGCCAGAATGTTTAAAGTAACACTAAAAATGTATACATAATAGACATTTTTCATAAGGTGACTGGCTTTTTAGTAATAAAGATTTGTTTTGCAGAACCTTATCTTGATGATTCTCTCATCTGTTCATATTTAGTTAATAATACTAAGAAGTATTGTGCCATTGGTTTATCAATTCTTAGTATGTCATTATTGAATGACACAGATAGGTTTCCATACTTAAAATCAGAGTTACATTTGGATTAAGAGATAAAAGCATTTGCCGTACCATTACTAAACAACATGTCAGAATGACTGTGCTTATATAGTTAACGGTCATTTTCTGTGTTTCCATGCTTTCTATGAGATGAAGGTTGTGGACGGAGGATTAGTGCAGCATTTGGTATAAGACCACAAGACAGGAGCGTCTGGGTGTCATCGCTGTAACATCGCTTTGGAAATGCACTAATGATGTCATAGGGGCAACCACCCGGTCCTCTGTAATAAAAGATGATGGGAGAATATAGCAATAAAAAACATTGCTTTTTTTAGTTAATGGGCAAGTTTGCATTACGTCGTTTGACCTTCAGATAATTTATTACTACACTAAACATTGGTGCCAATGAAAGATACCTTTTCATGTCGAGGTAATGACGCAGATCTCCAATGGTCTCACTGTAGTGCATTTTTACAATTAACGTCTCTACACCATCTTCTGACTTCACTCGTAATGTGGTGATGTCTTTCACCAAGCAATCCGTCTCACTGAATCACATGACACAAGTTGGAAAGGTGTTTTTGGTGAAAATAAAAAATACTTTTATAGTGTCTACCAGAAATTTTAAAATATGATTGGTAGGGCTGTGCAATATGATGCAGTATAGTATTTGGCACGCAGATGTTAGTTTGGGATATGAGTGCATATACAATTTACATAGTTAATTTAAGAAAAATAAATATTGTATTGTATACTAAATAACGCATTATTGAGCACGCTATGGCTTTTATCTTTAGTATTGCACAGCCCTAATGATTGCATACCTTTTTGTCAAGGCCTGTAGGACAGGTGTTTCCACAATGGTTGTCGATTGGCTCTTAGCACCATCAGAAAGGCCCTAGACAAAGTAAAGACAAGGTTGAATGAGACATGAGCCTGAATCACCTCAAAGGACCCAAACTGAAAATTAGACCATATTTTACATACCCTCAAGCCATCCTAGGTGTATATTTATTCTTCTTTCAGCCAAAGACAGAGTAATATTAAAGTGACACTTTGTGGTTTTTCAACTTTCATATATTTTCAAGACCCTTGTGATAGTACATCGACTAAAAATAGGTTAAATGACATGTCTACCATAGCCTGACAGGGTCTGTATCGCTTTTACTCGTACTTGGGGTTTCGGGTAATAACCCGAGCACAAAACAAAAAAATACAAAAATCTGCTTCACAGCATACGTCACTTCCTCAAATTCGGACGTGAGAGCACAACTATTTATTTTCCTGATGTTTTTGTCATGGCCGAAGCAGCAACTAAGAAAAAGAAACCCAAGGTTTTGTTGGAGGATACTAGAAAGAGAAAAGGGGAGAGTGACGGAATAAAAAGAAAGACGAGGATCAATTATATTGGGCCAGCGTTCGCTCGCTGGTGTGAACTAAAGAAGGAGGGGTTTCTGACCGATGCTGACTTGGCCCACATGCTTTTGTAATAGTAAGTAATGTTATATTGCTTGCATATATAAGTTCTGTCTATAAGCACTATTTTTTTACGTGGATTTTACTGGAGGCTACTTGGAGAGTTTAGAGAGAGACTTAAATCACGTGAAATTGTGGTGGCGTCATGGACCAAGGACACGGGTGATCCCGGTTTGATTCCCCTTTAAGGCAATATTTTTTAATATAAACTTTAACCCAGCAACCACCGTTACAACTGGCTTGAAAATGTGAGCTACGCGATCTTTTGGCGTTTGAAATAAAATAAAACCCATGAAATTATATTCATATGACATGCTGGAAGGCACACTTTGTGACCTAAAGAGTTGTCTTCTTTTCCTTTGTGACATTGCTGCGGCGCTTGTGGCCTCTAGGGGCGCTAGACGTGAAAAATACATGTCTAGCACCCCCTAGTAGCTTGGATAGTGCCCCATTTTTAAAGCTCCAAAAAGTGCATCTATCATGAAATATTAATTCATACAGTTAAGGGCCTTTCACATTATAACGATAACTATGCTAATTCGCACTCGCGCAAACACTTGCCTTTAAACTCTTTCACCACCAGCATTTTTTTAAAAAGTTGCCAGCGTTCTTCATGATTTTCACAAAAGTTTAATGCCTTCCATAAAATGTTCTTCTTTAAATATGTAAACATACAACATACCAAATGAAAGAACAGACCCTCTGCTTTCAAAAAAAAAAAACCCCGTTTCATCCTACCTTCAGTAGTTCTTTTGTAATCAGCTTTTGAATATGGGTAGGTTTCTGCAAAAACACCACATTTTAAGCAAAAGACTGAGATAATTACATTTTTGTGACTGACTTTTCATAGAGATCCCATTCAGAGCGATCTTTAAAACAGACACGGACATGCAGCTGCTTGCCATAGGGCAATACTTCCGGGTTTAAAAAGTTGCGGATAATAGCGGTATTGCGGAAAGACGGAAATACTCGTCATTGGCGGGGAAGCGTTTTCTCTTGATTGACGAGATATCTCGTCAATGGCGGCGAAAGAGTTAATGACATTAACTTTTATTGGATATTTCTTGTAATAAAAACATTGCAATTGTTTACATGTCACTGAATATGTAAATACGCTGTTCTTGTTGCATTTACACAGCGGGTAACCAGCAGATGTCATCAACACACTGCGTTTCGCGTATAAGTCTAAACAGTGAATCTACTTTGTGTAATCTAAGTTAATATCTTACCTTTTGACTTAGTCAGTGTGGTAAGAAAAAAGCATAATGTAGTGAACAAGCAACTGCATCATTGCTGGATACCTGAGGTAATTTCATGTTATAGACCTCTGCGTTGAGCTTTTTTCACTGTCATTTGAAGTGCGTGTGCACTTGAAATTCAAATAGATTTGATTGGCTGTCAATGGTTTAGCGTTCATCAGGTGGGAAAAATCGTTCAGAAAGTGATCCCAAACAATACTGTTCATTGTATCTTTCGTTATGGTGTGAACCGCTTTTGTCTTTAATATAAAAGATTTTCAAAACTATATATTTTTTATAGTTATCGTTATAATGTGCACGGCCCTTTAGTCTTCATCTCAGAAGCGACCTCAACTCTCTCTAATCAGAGTTCCCACGGGTCCTTGAAATCCTTGAAAGTTTGTGCCTCTGGGAGAAAAAATTCAAGGCCCTGGGAAGTTTTTGAAAATATACATGCATAGATACAGGTCATTGAAAGTGCTTGAATCTATTTTATGCAAGAAGTTTTATAAAAAAAAAACATTCCCTGTGTAGTGTAGGATAATATCATAAAAATTCTAGACTTTTTAAGCACACATGCTAAACTGTTCGCTATAAATGTTTATATCTTCTGTATGCGAATGTTGATTCGTACCTAAATGCTTTTTTGCATAGTTGAGTTTCTAAAATGAAAACGTCTCGGGTTACGTATATAACTCTTGTTCCCTGAGAAGTTAATGGAGGCACTGCGTCTCCCTTGCCATACTTCCTGCGTCCCTGTAATGCCGTCTTTGACAATATTTCAGGTAGCATTATAATTCCTGACTCTCGTGTCACCCTGTCTTTGACGTTAAGCCTCATCATTGGTTGAATTTGATATACACATTCAGATGCACTTACCCCTGGAGGCGTCCCCAAAGTGTCACCGCAGTGTCGCAGCGCGAGTTCCCTCAAAAGGGAACTGAATCAATGTATCTTTTAAGGTAACACAATGTAACCTTGCTCTCACTTGAAATGTGTCCCCACATTTAGTTCTTGAATTTGAAGGTATTGGACCTGGAAAGCCCTTGAAAGGTCCTTGAATTTGAAGTTAACTAAGGTGTGGGAACTCTGTCTAATGAACACGCGTACGGCTGCCATATGGGTTAGTTAATAATAAATTTGTTTTTGGTGGATGGATTTGATTTTTTTGGAGTTTTTGGAGCTTTATAAAAGAGCCAGGATATTATTTAATATAATTCCAACTGTATTTGACTGAAAGAAGAAAGTCATATACACACAGCATGGCTTTGGGGTGAGTAAGTAATGGGCTTATTTTCATTTTGGGGTGAATTACTTATTTAAAACAATACTCCAGCCAAATATTAAAATTACCCCATGATTTACTCACCCTTAAGCAATCCAAGATACCAATGTCCATCATCTTTTAGACAAACACATTTGGAGTTATTTTAGGAAATGTCCTTGCTTTTCCAAGCTTATAATAGAAGAAAACAAGAGGGTCTAAAAAAATGTATCTTGGAGGGGCGTCAGACTGGGGGTAAAACCAGTACTGATTACCAGGGCCCCAAAGGAAGAGTGGGCCCTTGAAAAGTCTGGAATATATTATGAGGGTGGGGCATGGTGGCACATCAGGACTGCCTATGCATAGGGCCCGAGATCTTGTGCAACGCCCCTGTCTCGGATTGCTTGAGGGTGAGTAAATCATGGGGTAATCTTGATATTTGGCTGGAGTATCCCTTTAAGTAAGACCATCTAGGACATCTACTATCAGTTCTCACCTGTAAATCGGCTTGTATTGAGTCACGAATGCTTATGACTTTGCCTGACTTCACCACACACTTTGGGAGTTTTCTCAGAAACTGTTCCATGGACAGCTTTGTTCCTATATGCCACAGATGGGTGATTCTCAGGAAATCAGACTTATGAGGTGTCATGAAACATTTTGATAAAAAAGTAAATGCAAAGTAAGAGTATCAAAACAAGAACATCTCTTCATGTACTATTTTGCACATGATTTCAAATGACATACAAACCAATTTTGTTGTTTTTTCCACATTACCGCAATGTGTCCATGACTGGATTTTGGTTCTTTGACATGGAAAATGTATAATTAAAAAATCTAAATAAATAAAAAGCTTCAGTGCATTTTATACTATAAACATTTACAGTAAAGAATCATGTGGTATTTGGTGATCATTGGTAAATGTAGAGACAATAATAAGGGATATAAATGTGTCCAAGAAAAATGTTCTCATCCTCCGCAACAATTTTCAATCACTGTTTAAGCCCACAAGGAACTAACATTTTCAAAAACAAAATTGTTGGAAGGGACATAAGTGACTGTGACACTCAAGATGGCTCCCAGGTAAGCAGTTCTTGTTTTTTCTCTCCAGATAAAAGTTACCATTTTGTTTGTCATAGTACCTAGACATCTTTTAGTTCTCATTACCGAAACATGAGTTTGTAAATGCATATATTTAATGTAATATCATGTTGCGGTAATGATAATTTTTAATAATGATAATCTAAAAAATGTAAATAATTCTATAGGAAATATGTTTTAAATCCTATAAAAATAATGGTTACAGTAATCGTATATGAGCAAAAAATTGGCTTCAATGGCTTTTTAAAAATTCTGATGCTGGACACGGATTTCGTGAGAATCACCCAGATGGGAAGAACTATTTAGTGTCTGTATCACCATACAAAATGCTTTCGTATATATGAGTTCAGTACCTGGTATCTGACTCTGTTTTGATGACGTAAATCTGACCTCATCAGAACCGTCTGCTGACCGTCCTCTTGCTGCTCCATTTATAGTTTGTCCTCTTCCAGGAAACTCCGTCTGAGGGTGCCTAATTATAAACTCCTCATCCCGTTTGTCATAAACCTGTTTGTTTACAAGGGTTAAAGACTGATGATGATGAAAGATCAAATCAAGAAGTTTGTAATACTCTAAGGGTCCACACACCTGGAAGGACACGCCATTAGGAAACCTTTCCTGAAGCTCCGATGGAAAAAACCCATCTGTCAAGTCTTTCATGCATTCCTAGAAAGACATGGTAAATGTTGCAGTTTTACTTTTTTATTTAGCTGACTGTAAGAGATAAATTGCAGTGTTTGTGCTTTGGTAATCAAAACCTGTGTTGATGGGTCCTGATATGAGCGAAATGGTCCATTGAACATGACAATTCCATTTTTATAGAGACTCAGAGGGATTGAAGACTGCTGGGTAAGTTTGGCCCCACCAGGAATGGGGGTCACATGGGACTCCCCTTCCCCTGCTACGAAGTTTAGCTCCTGGATGTTCTGTATGACCAGGTCATAGTTAATTTCAAACCTCCTCTGTGCAGAAGATCCTGAGACGACAACAGGCTTAAAGTGGATATATCATCAAAATCTGACTTTTTTCATGTTTAAGTGCTATAATTGGGTCCCCAGTGCTTCTATCAACATAGAAAGTGTGAAAAAGATCAACCCGGTAACTAAGTTTTGGTAAACCATCCCTGCAAGCATGTGAAAAAATAGGTCATTGAAATTTGTCTCCCCATGTGATGTCAGAAGGGGGTAATACAGCCCCTTAATCTGCACTATCCAACCACAACACTACCATTTAGTGCAGAGATCAGCTCATTTGCATTTTATAGGACACACAAAAAATGGCACTTTTTGCTCACACCTACAAAGTGGCCATTTTAACATGTTGTAATAAATGATCTATATGGTATTTTGAGCTAAAACTTTACATACACACTCTGGAGACACCAAAGATTTATTTTACATCTTAAAAAAGTCTTATGAAATATCCCCTTTTAAATAGAATCACATTATGATCTATACCGCACTGCTTATCAGACATGGATAGCTATTAGATTATCTTATGTAAAAGGTCAGCTAAATGTTATCAGTAATGCCATGAATAAGTCATAACTTCTTTAACTGGTGATTTGTTAGAAGCACCTGTCAAAGTGTTGTCTTGCTCACTCTCCAGAAGACATGAAACATCAGGTTCTTCACAACTTCCAACCCAGATCAATCCATAATCATTGAGAAACTTCTGTGTGGGTTAAAAATATGATAATGCATTGTAAAGAGTTTTTTAGGTGTCGGTTCAAAGGTTTCAAACAATCTATTTTGGTTTGTTAAAGGGGCCATGGCATGAAAATCTAACTTTTTTAATGTTTAAGTGCTATGATTGGGTCCCCAGTGCTTCTATCAACCTAGAAAATGTAAAAAAGATCAACCCAGTAACTTAGTTTTGGTAAACCATCTTCTACAAGCATAACAAAATATAAGTTGTTGAAATTTGGGTCTCCTTATGATGTCATAAGGAGTTCTTATCATAATAATACTGCCCCTTAGGGCGCACTCACATTATCCAAACCAAACCAAACCATGCCCCAGCGCGATTGTCACCCCTCCCTACTCCCCCAGGTGCACGCACTCACACTGTACTTTTTATCGATCCGAGTCCGGGCGCGCTTTCGTCATTAAAATGCGATTGTTTTGAAAAAAGCAGGAAGTAAAGCTCTCTCTTAACACTGGAACCCACCGTAATGATAAGTCTGTGTTTTTTATTCGGAGTCGTTTGGTGCGCGATTACAGACAGCCTTCTCACATGTCATCATATTGCTTAGTTGATCTGTCACGTACGCAGCTCGGACATTCGCGTAACCCCGCTGCGCGCATCAAAAGGTTTTTATGGCGGCAGATGAAGGTGAGTGGTCGCGCAGCTGATGTCTTCACCTTTTGAATCGCGCTCAGGCGCGAATGCGCTCACACCACAGCCTTCCGCGCCTGAGCCCAAGTGAACTGCGCTCCGGCCCACCTCTGCAACCCGGCCGTGGCGCGATTAACCAATCCGCGCCCGGGCGCGGAACAGAGCGATCACACTTGTCAAACAAACCAGGCTTTGGGGGTTAAAACTCGCCCGAGCGCGGTTTGGTTTGGATAGTGTGAGTGCGCCCTTAATCTGCACTATCCAACCACGACACTGCCATTTAGTGCAGAGAGAAAGAGAAAATATTTCACAGCACAATTGAGTTTCAATTGCAACAAATTGTGATCATCAGTGTTTGCATTTTAAAGGAAACACCCAAAACGGCACATTTTTGCACACACCTACAAAGTGTCAATTTTAACATGCTATAATAAATGATCTATATAGTATTTTGAGCTAAAACTTCACATATGTGCTCTGGGGACACCAAATATTTATTTGACATCTTAAAAAAGTATTGTGCCATGGCCCCTTTAATGACAGGAATAATTTCTGTATTGTTGTTTGCATAGGGGAGAGCGGGGCACAAAGTAACGCTTTTTGGCTATCATTTAAAATGTTGAAGTTAAATTAATATTTTTTTACACAATCAACACAAACATCTCTGCTACAAATTAACATTTAAAGTTTGTTTGTGGGACCTACCGTTCTCGTAGAATTACACCAAAAGGAGTGCAAACGTTACAACTTACCCCATAGGTGGGGTTCATTGTAACAAACCAAAGGTTTTGTTTAAACAAATAGTTTAATAAAATATACTAAAAGTGGATCTTGTTTATATATCTGCCTATAATAGATAGATATCCACACATTCATACATCAATGATCCTTCATCTAATCATCCTTGTATTAAGCATCAATGCATATATATTTTTTTGAAAGGGCTGCACAAATAAGACAAAATAAAAATGATAATTGTAAGTTATTTCTCCTGATATTGTATTAACAGTTATCATTTTGATGAATAGTATTTACATTTTTTATTTTATTATCATTGTATACCTAAGGTTTAATTGTTACCCTGTGTTACTGTAACCCCGCTATCAGTTACTAGGAGTTGCTGAAAGGTTTCAAAATGTTATGTTTTAGGTAACAAGACAGTGATTAAAACAGTATTGGATTTGGTGACTTGTGCACTCAACTCGAAAAAACATAAGAGAAATGTACTTTCATGACTAAATATCTTCAATATCTTCACCAAAACACATCAAAACTTTTCACAAATTCACAGGAGATCCAAAAGCACAGATTGTTGTTTAAATATGTAAAGTAGCTGTGTTACAATAAACCCCACATTATTTTGTGCCCCACTCACCCCTACTATATACATATAATATGTAGATGTCACCTTACCTCCATTTCCCACACTTGCTTTTGAAGTTTAAGGCACAATTTATTTAATCCATCATCTTTGATTTCATTATTTACAGATTTCTCTAAAGTAAGGGACACAAGTAAATTGTAAAGAAATTGTATATCGTTGTAGTATCAGTTTTTATATTACAAGATTTTATCTTATAGGTTGTTATTGCAGACACACTAGAGCAGTAATTATTACCTTTTGACTCTTGCAAAAGAGTCAGTTTGTCTTCCAGGACTGATATTCTTCTTGCCTTTGAACCAGAAAACAACACACCCGTGCAAAATATTATTAGGTGTATCTAACATGATGCTGATGATTGTGAACATTTCTTAATATGCAACATTTATTGTATTATTATTATAAGAAAAGTTGAAATGTATTAACTGAAATCTTTTGTGTGCGAAATTGGGTGAGTAATTAAATATAAGGCATCTTGCCTTGCGCTCTATATCCAAAGCCTGAGCTTTCACTTTATTTTCCAGCTGGCTGATCTTCTGCATCATACTGGACATTAATTCAAAATCACTCGGTGGAGACGCTGTGATGCAATCGATAAAAGATTTAAAAGAAATGGCAATGCATGCAGAGGCTTAAAGTCTTTAGGTATTTAAAGTACCTTCTTTGGTTTTCATCTTCTGCATGACCTTTGATCTGGAAGCATTGCTCATGTTCAGGGGTGCTGGCTGGTTTTGTGGGAAAATTTCTCTGAATAATGTAGTTTCATAGTCTGTTCAATTTGAGTTATTTATATCATTAGATGGTGTATTGAATATAATCCTGCCATTAATATATTTCTGTATAGCTGTATCATGGCATTATAAAAGGATTTCTGTTCTGACTGTGACATTTATCTGTTTATCTTGCACTGTAAAACATACTTTGCTGCCTTAAAATTTTTTGTTGAATCAACTTGGATTTACAAGTTGTTTCAACTTACTATTATTTATCTTGACTAGAGATGAGTTGTTATAACTACAGGCGAGTTGTTATAATTTATAAAATTAAGTTGACTTTCCTCAACTATATTTTATAAGTTGTGACAACTCAACTCTGTTGACATGACTTGTAAATCTCAGTTGATTTAACAAAAATATTAAGGCACACTGTAAAAATACTAAATTTTTTTGTTAAATCAACTCAGATTTACAAGTCATGTCAACAGAGATGAGTTGTCACAACTTATAAAATTAACTATATTTTATAAGTTATAACAACTCACCTGTAGTTATAACAACTCATCTTTAGTCAAGATAAATAATAGTAAGTTGAAATGACTTGTAAATCTGAGTTGATTCAACAAAAAATTTTAAGGCAGCAAAGTATTTTTTACAGTGCAGCAAAGTTTTTTCACAGTGTGCTTGTTACACCTGTAAAGATACCAAAATAGTGAAATCTAAACCTTACCGGTGTCTGACGTTTTCTTATAAGGCTTTCTCTCCCTACAAAAGCAGGACAAAACAGATTTGGAACAAGATTATTTCAAAGATTGTATCTTTATAGTATTGCTTACTTATTGTAATTTACCCATCTGCGTCACAGGTGGAAAAACTATTAGTGAAGCATTTAATAAAATGAGTATTAAATTACACAGTCTGGTTATTTAAGGACATTTACATACTTAAATCAAAATTACATACTTAAGGGATAGTTCACACAAAAATAAACATTCTCTCATCGTTTAGTCACACTCATGCTGTTACAAACCTGTATGTCTTGGTTCTGATGAACACAAAGGAAGATATTTTAGTAATGTTTGTAACCAAACCAATCAGAGGCCCTATTCACTTCCACAGTAGGAAAAAAGAATACAATGGAAGTGAATGGGGCTCATGGTTGGTTTGGTTTTCAAACATTCTTCAGAACCAACAAATTTACACAGGTTTGAAACAATATGGGTGACAAAATGTCTAAGAATTTTCATTTTTGGGTGAACTATTCCTTTAGGAACCTCTTTTGAAATAATGATGAGATGCAGTGGTGAGATTCCCATCAACATGCATCATGAGAAAATTAAAATTATCAAAGAACACGGTGTTTTATAGCACGATAGTGTCATGTGAAATGCATGTCTCTGATATTATGTTATTTTGCAGTGCTTTTTTTTGGATCTGTCTTACCCGTCGCTCTGTGGGCCTATCCCAGGTAGGGGAGCTCGTCTGCTCTTCCTCATAGTGGAGAGTGGAGAGCTCATGTTTCCAAGAATAGAAATTGATGTGGCGCTGATGAAGAACACAACGTATAGAATGCACGATTTAAAAACAACACAATTCTTTCCAATACTTAAGTACAAGATTTGTAGAGAAACAATATCTTAAATTTGTTTGCTACGTTATTTAATCCGATTGCTAATGCGGGAAGTATATTTAATTTCTGTGTCCGGTGTAGGGAAGTTTGTTTGAAGAGTTGTCATTGGTAACGTAATAAACCTCTACACTAGATGGTGCTGTAGATCACACTATCTATGAAAAATAAAACATTTTAAAACTGTGCTTCAGCTTGTTCTGGACTAAAAATCAAATCACGGTCTAATAAATGTAGATAAATAATAAATTAACAGCAATTGTTTAAAACTCGTCGTGTTTTCAGTAAAATGATGATGTATTTAAACAGTCCGAGTAAGCTCAAAATTGTGTAGTTATGGCAAATTTAGTTTTTCCAAGAATACTTTTCAAACAAAGAGAAGCTATTTATAGAATCGTGTTTAACACAACATATAAAAGTCCCTGACGTTTTCAAATGTATAGAAACGTGACTTTTCAAGTCTTGCAACCAGCATAGTTTATAAAACAATATTATAAGACTCATTAAAAAAGCAATCTTAAAAGCAAAGAAGACTTATGAGGCGCTTTGTTATTTAAATATGTGTATTTAATTTTATATTTGTACCCCTGACACAAATTGTTTTTTTCATTCATAAACTCCTGTTATTTATTTATTATTATTATTATTTTTTTTTTTTAGTATTTCCTATTTTGTTTTAATTGTTGTGAGTTTGTACAAAGCGTTTAGAATTGACAGCTACCAAGTGTCTTTCCGTCGTCCCGCCCCATAAACGTTCCTGCGCGATGACGTCATCAGCCGCCGTCAGATAGATTCGACGAAAGCTGAGCTCACGGAAGATGCAAAAGAAGAAGGACCCGCTGGTAAGTTTCAACAAAACCCGATTAACCGTTTTCCGACACACATCGCCGGCTTTATAGCGCTCTAGAAGCCCCACTGGTAACCTGAAAGAGCCCTGTATGTTTTGACATTGTTCCACAAAGCGTGCGATGTGAACCATTGCCACAAAACACAGCAAAAACATTATTATCAAACCCGGTGATGTGATTTCAACATTAGCAGAATGCGTACGGTGGCTGCTCGCGCTTGACGAGCTACAGTCATTCAAAATAACGGCTTTAACGTAATGCCGCCGGTGTGTATACGCAAGAGAAGAAGGTTTGAGGGTCAGCTCGCGTGTTCTTCTGTCAGTGTAACTTAAACAGGAAAATAAATAGTTAGCAACCGTGTTAATAGCCGTGTAAGCTGGTATGTAACGTTACTGTTGTTGTTGTGTTTCAATGCATTATGGAGGCTTGAAACTTGTAGTGTGTATGGATTAAGTCGGTTTGTTCTGGTTACAAACCTATTTATGTTTAACGCATTCGTAACGTCCTGTTTATTTAGTATACAGTCCTGAATACTGTTTTACATTGACGTCCGTGCTTTCTTCGCCTTGCTTTTTATCTGTCATCTACAGTCGTATCTGTTGTTATCAGCTAACTTAAACAAACAGCACTGAGGTGGTGTTAGGCCACGTGAGTAACAGTATCACATATGCAGCCAACTTGCTGCTGCTCACAGACTATTGCATTGTTTAAAGTTCACTACCACTGTGTGGTGTACTTGACGAGTTTTTTTGTACGAGAAGGTGTCCAATGAAAACCAGCCCTGTAGTGACAGTACAGTTTGTCTTCCTCTGACGTGCACCATTCAGATCTTTTTCTAAACAGGTTTTTGGACGTCACGAGGAAGTTCATATCCACAGGAGTTGCTGGCATGCATGTCATCTAAACACGTTTTTTTTAAACTTAATTTACATGTTTCAGTGGTTTGCCTTATGTGGATGCTGTTTAAATGGCCTGGTTAAAAGTAACTCACTAATGATTAAAGGTCATGGTGATATTTGATCTGTATGGTAAAAATAGGAAGATAATGCCTAAAATTGGTGTCTGAGAAAAAAATAAGTCAGATGTTGCTTACCGTTGCATCTAATCAGTGTCATAGTAGTGTGCGAGCATGTATACTATTGTCCACGGCATTAATTTAGCAGATATATCATGTTAGATTGCATGTTTCTGCAAGAGCACCATACTGGTTAAAAGTAACCTACTAGTGATGTAAAGTGATGCTGTATGGTGATCCGGTAACTATGGCCAAATAAATGCACATGCCCAGGAGCCTAAAATGAAGTATAACGCAGAAAATTTGTTAGTTAAGGTTGTAGGGTTGGGCGGGTGCGCGGAGCCGGGGGCGTGCAATCAAAGGGGCTGGGTGTACGCGTCATGATGAAAATTAAAACATTTTTATTTAAAACACTCAAATAAAACTTAATTTTGAAGAAACTATGACAGAAAATGAACACATACTAGATTATTAATGAATTAAATGTTTTTAACAGATACCTCTAACGGGAATAGCTGCGTGATGATGTGAAACTAAAGGGTTAATAAACACAAACTGAAGCAGATGTTGTAGAATGTCTGGCGAACGATGATAGATAGAGCGAAGATTGTAAAAACTGATTATTTCCCACTATTAATTACGTTCTCTTAAAGGAGTGTAAGTACCGTAGCATGTAAATAATGCACATAAATAACGTGAGCAAGAGCGCTCAACAATTATATCGAATCAACAGGCTCGTGCAACCTATCTCACAGGTTGCTCAAACAACAAAATCATCAGCTAACTTACTTTAAATTTGCAAGAACTATAGACTAATACAAAAACAGGCTTAAATAAACCCAAACCATAAGTCCACTTACAGTTCTCACGGACACACGTTTTATCAACTGGCTATTCTCCAGACGAACCATTTTGGCCATGTGGCACGCTGGCACGCTCGCGATGTGAAGTGGGTCCGCCCTATTCTCCGAGATGCACTTGACAGCCTTTTGTGCAGCGATTTTTGTTTTGTTTTGTTTGGACGACCAAGTTAAGGCGGTAGGGTTTCCCAGCTTAGGCGGGCCGCCCAAACTGCAAAGTGCTGTAATGGCCTTAAATTACTTTGTATCTTGTATTGTAAGTGGTTATATACTGGGTGATTATATAATTACAGATACATTTGGTGTCAAGTCATAATTTTATTATTTAAATGATTATTATTATTATATTTTTAATAATGCACGCTGGAAAGTTTGAGAAACATTGGACTATAGTGTACTGTATAATAATAAAGTAAAATACAATGCTGATCTTTATAGAAGGGTTGGTGTTTGTGTGATCGAAGAGATTTTGGGAGTTTTTGAGTTAGACTGTTGGTTTATCCCATAGATGATGAGGATGTTGTATTTGTTCTTTCCATGTGCATGTTAAAGGGTTGGTGTGGAAAGCAGGTCATCTTTTTCTAGTAGATTTTCCTCTGCTGAGCTTGTGGACTGACATACCTCTGCTATCTAACAGTTTCAGAGAGCCTCCACCCGTACGCAGGCCTTGTCAAGACAACAGAGAGGAAGATTATAAACCGCTCTCTGTCCCAGAAGCCCTTTCTCCATCTATATACAAGAGTGCATTTACTTCCTGTGAAGCTTCCATTAGCTTTGAAGATTGAAAACTAGATGTGTGGTCACTGATATAAAGATGTGTATTGTTTTACTTCGTTTTGTCTGTAGTGTTTGCTCACTGTGTGCCCGATCATGCACAGATAAACTTAACAGTAGGGGGAAATGTAACATTACATTCATAATAATAAGAGCTTTAATTCTAAGAGGTAAAAAACTTGTTTGTTTTTGTTGAAATTGCAATCCTTATTCTGCCGATGTGCAGCTAGAGTGCTTGGAAATTTGGTCCCTTATTTTGTTATGTTGAAGAAAAGATTCTATTTCTCTCTGGGAAGCTCCCTTCTTGTTTCAACACTTCTCAGAAATGATTTTCAAAGTAACTGTACCTCTTGGTGGTTTTTACTTAATTGTTTGGTCTGCGGGCCTGGAATTATTCCAGTGTCAATGATAATATTTTCCTAGTATTAGAGGTGGGAGTCAACAGGATCTTGGCAATAGGATATGTCATTGATATCTAGACCTCAATAAGAGTAATGTTCTTATTCTTTGTTTACTGTTTTTTATTATACAATGTAATTATATTGCGTGATGTGATACCATACCATAGAAACAACAATGAGCATCTTTATACTCGTGACAGAATAGAAATCATTGAGTTGCATGCCTTGGTTTTAGCAGCTTTATAATTTTTCAAAATCGCTTGTTGTTTAGTCACTCTATAGATAGGGCTGGGTTTCGATTCAAGTTTTAAGGATCGATTCGATTCCGATTCTCAAGATCTTGAATCGATTATCATTATTCGATTCGATCCGATCTTCGAGATTTAGATTAGTGTTTTTGATTTTTCCAGCTGTTACCTGAATTACAGGACTGTAATTATGCAACATATTGATACTATTTGCATTTCTGGAGTTTCCAAAACAACCGCTTGCTTAACGTTCCTGCCCGCCATGTTCATTGTTTTAACGTCAATCCACCTGGCGCAAAACGACGCGGTGGGCAAGTGATCTAATCGCGGCAAGCCTAATTCAATGATGCGGCAAGTTTAAGTTATTAATTATTAAATCGATCCTCTGAGTTACGGATCGATCTTTAGAAATTAATATGATAATCGATTCAGAATCGGTGAATCAATTTTTTCAACTCAGCCCTATAGACTCAAAAAATAGCTTGTTGGTATAACTTAATAAAATTATAACACCTATTTCCACACAATTGAATGGATTTATCTGAACATAAGCCGGGCGGGATTGTACTAACAAGTAAAAATTAAGTTCACTCAACTTAAATTGTTGAAATTCATGTTGAAAATTCAATTTGTGTTGGACAGTAAAAAAATCTTTATTTTTTACTATATGTAATGTAAATGAGTATTTGCACATGAATACTCTGAGTAAAGCTGCATACATGCCAGAATGATATTAACATGCTCATCCTGAACCTAAGTGAAACACTCACACTATGCCGGTAACCCCTCAAAGCAACAAATTACAAAATATTATATAATTAAAATAAAACATTATTATTATTATATTATAATAGTATAATAAAAAACGTCTGAATTTTAACATTACAGAATAACAAAAAATAACATGTCCTCATAACTTTTATCTTGCTTAAAAACACACTTAATTTTAACATTTACTGTCTTTGTCATGAGAGCAAAGGATGCTGGGAACTCGTTCCTCTTCATAGTTTCAGTTAGTCGATGTTGTTCCAACACAGCTGGATTAAGTAAACTTCCAAATCATCTTAATTAAGTCAAACTGAATTAGCAAGCGTTAATTGTCTTAACTGAGTTGAGTATTTTCAAAAAGAAAAGATTAAGTTATGTCAAAAGTTACCTGTAGTTGTCAGTATTATGCATTGCAATTGTGTTTTTAACAAAACTAAAACAAATGTGTAGCAGTAAACTTAACTGGTTAAGCAAAACAAACAACCAACCGTTAAAAATCCTTTTTTTTTGTAGAGATCCTATATGAATTTTATTTTGGTCTGAGGTTCTTTTTGCCTAAATAGGAATTATTTGAATGCGTGTTGAACCTTGGCCTTGGTATGTCTCATCATCTTACATACTGTACTTGCTAATGGTGTTAACCCCTAGCCCACCAAAGCATTATTATTACCTTTACTTATTATTTTTGAAAGGCAATTAGTTACAAGTATTTAAGGATTAAACTATTGTGTGCGTCCTGTCAGTCACCCTTTGTGCTACTTGCATGACTCATAACGCTAACTGCAAGGTTTGGTGAGGAAGGGTTTAATATTTCTTAATGATTTGGCATATGATTTTTTTTTGGTCAGGTGGTTGATTAAATGAATGAAAAAGTCTTATAGGGCTGTATTGATTTATCTTGGGTAAGATGGGCACTTGACTTGGGTTAAATAATCTTCCAGGACTTTATACTTTAGAGTAATAGTGTGGCAATAAAAATTATATAGGTATTTACCCAACTCATCTTGTTCCAAACCAGTATAACTTGTTTTTCATAGAACAAAAGTGGCTGGTGACTGAGTCTAGTAGTCACTAACATTCTGCCTCACTTCTTGTGTTCCACCACGGAAAGAAAGCCGTGTAGGTTTGGAACAACATGGAGGTAAGTAAAGATGACAATTATTTGTTTTTATTTTAATATTAATGAGTTGGCTCTGAAATGTCTTAGAATGGATGATTTTTTTCCTACAGTCATTGTAGCCCAATAGTTATTATAGCACTTTTTTTAAAATTAAATAAATTATAAAAAAATTAAAAATGTAAATAATTAAATTTTTCTTAACAAATTTATAATTGTATGTTTTAAAAAATAAATATAAAAAATTATATTTCATAATTTGAATGCAATGTATTTATTATATTATGTTTAAAAGCATGTAAAATGCCACACATTAACATTTCGAGTGACACAGGTGAATGCACTGTAGTTTCCATGTAAATTATTTACTGTGCTTTGGGAAACATGGTAGAAGTAAAAACAAATTTAATTCAGTCTTCTTGATATTTGCGTTTTTTCATCTTTACCAAAATATTACCAAATATTGTTAATATTTAGTAAACGTCCCAGAACTACTTTTGTCTGATTTTGAGTTTTGCACAAAACAAGCGAACTGAAAAAATGATTTTAAACACAATGCAATTGAATGCACATTCTGTGTTTCTTGTCACATAAATGTTTGATTGTTAAAATGCACTTAAGAAAAGTTGAGACTGACCTTTATCACAAGGCTTGGGATAAATGTCTCCCCTCCCCTTGTTTCCACTTTTGACTGTCAAAAGTAAAAGAATTTTCATAAACAAAAAAATTTAAAGAACTTCAGGTGTGACCAGTCAAAGTATTTTTTGTGCCTATTTGTGTTCTGGTTTGTTTAGGAGCATTACATAATGCTTAGCTCTTTAAATGAGGTGTGTTCAGGGCATGGTTGGGTTAAGGGATCATCATTTTTTTAAAGGGAACATCGTGTATAAAAACACATTCTTAAGCTTGCTTTTCTTAAAATGTTTAAAGATGATTAGATAAGAAAGACTGCAGTGTCAACTTCCATTGAATGTGACCTTGTATTTTACAAAAGACCGCAGATGATTCGCTAAAGGAGAGCGCTTAGAGAAGTGCATGTCTGTATAGCCTTGAACTTGCGCTTGGCCCAGTTCTGTCACTGGTGTAACCACTGTTTGTAATTGAGACTGAGTTAGGCATACCCAGGAGAAACTGAAACAATTAAAGCTTTATTTATTTATTTAAAATTTGTGTCGTGCGGAGTAAAAATATAGAATACTAATCTTGCTTCGTTTGATTACAGAATAAAGCAGGAGTGGGCTTCTTTTTTGACACAATATATACAATTCATAATTTATTATGTTAACATGAAAAGTGCATTAGTAAAAACTTTGAACTAGAACAATGTAAGAAAAACAATGGTGTTTTCATATGAACATAATAACTATCCATCCCAGTTAAAGTAGCCAGATGATCTATAACAAAGAGAGGGTAACGAACTGAAAACAAATCTAAAATTAAATATATGTTCCAACACAATCTCTCGGCAATTCGTACGTGTTTTATGATGTGGCTTATTCGTATTAATTCGTACGACCACACGTTTTTGTACGGTTCGCTTTCCCCATTTTGACATTGGGGATAGGGCTGGGATTAGAGGGGGGTTTTATTATAGTTTTTTTTTTTTGCAATTGTACGTTTTTGTACGATTTACTTCATACAAATTCATATGAATTATCAAACTACGCACAAATTTCCATGAGATTGGGCTTTCCTGCAAACATTGTTACCTTGATGAGCAATGTATTCAGCTGCTGCACTCTTAAAACAAATGTGTTAAAATAACACATCTTGTGTCTAGTTAAGGGCAACACATCTAGTGTGTTGTTCTTAACACATCTCTAGGTTATTTTTGGAACAACACACTTTGTGTTGTTTTAACACATCTTGTGTTGTCCCTTCTATTTATTTGAACTCAAAATCAACACGAAATGACACATAATGTGTTAAAGTAACACATAAAGTGTTAAATAGGATAACACAAAACAGTGTGTTAAAATGAACACGAGTGTGTGAGAACAAATGTGGTCTTTGTTTTCTTGCTAAGCAGAATGGTATGTGTGACACCATGACAGGTTCTGGCTTCCCACTAGGGAGGAGCGTCCCATATTTTGGATGAAGTAATTTTTTGGGGTGTCATCATTTAGTTATTTAATTGTCATTGCAAGTAAAACTTAATTACATCATGTTCATTGTTAATTTCTTGAGTCTGGTTGATGCACATTCCAAGTTATTATTTTTAAATGCAAATAAAACCGGTTTATCTAAGAGGAACATTATACTGTCATACATTAAATTTATGCCAAGTTTCTTTGAAGTACCAATGGGTGGCTTTGAGAAAGATGAATTGGCTGATCCAGGTTTAATCTCATGCCACTTTTAATTACGGGAATCCGCTTAGCATGAGACTTGCTGTTGCTTTAGAAAGATACTTTATCTTTACAGAGTGATAGGACACATGTCTGGATGCTGAGTTGTTACAAGCTTTCTTAACAGTTCGTGCTGGATCTTATGCAAGAAAGTCCTGCTTTTCTTTCTCTTATATGTTTTGTCTTTGACATTGGCTTTCTATTTCTCTGCCTGTCTTTCTCTCTTCCTCTTGTAGGGCATCACTTTGAATGATATCCACCAATGCCATACACCTGAGGGTAACTCTCTTAAAGTTCATTCTGGGATCGTCAGAGCTTATGTTTAGAATACTAGGCATTGTCTGTCTGCTTCTGCTGTGTTTTTTTAGTTGTGTATTGAAACCTAGTCACGAGGATTTTGTTTAGATTTGCATGTTGCAAAAGACGCTTGAATATTTAAACAGCCATCTGTGGTGGTTTTGTATTTGTGCGTGTTTGTTTCCATTGTAAACCGGTGTTTCCATTGTAGCCTCGATGGATGCTCTTTGAATTTTTAGCCTGGTATAATTGTCCCAATAGAAAATGTACATTTCAATAACTAAATAATACATTTCGAGGCCTACACAGTCTATAAGAACTTGTTTTTAATGTTGGTTGAATGTAATGTTCATGACCAGCTAATGTCTTTTTGCTTCCTAATGCCTTACATCAGTCTAAGTGGTTCAGTATTGCTATCAGATGACCGTTCTTCCCGTGACACTGGAGCATAGCTGCTGCTCTGCAGTTTGTGTTTGGTGAACTTTCAGATAATGAAAGTTTAAAGTTTCCTGAATTGTTTGTCTGGTCAGTATGATATAAGCACTGTGCCTACATGCATCAGAGGGGTCAACGTTTTTTTAACCCTGCAATGCTCACACATTTTCTTTTGGAAGGAGATGAGTTTTTAATAACCAATTATAGGGATTATCTTAAAAAAATCTATTTTATGCAGAAGATCATCAAGTTTAAATGGTTTCATTTTTGTTTTTCTCCAGCTTGTCGAGTGTCAACCCCCCTGTGAAGATGAGACCATGGTTCCGGTATTGACTTCGAAAAGAGCCAGTGAACTTGCCGTGAACGAAGTTGCCTGTGTGCTGCAGGTATGCCCGGGTGTCTGTGATTATGTGTGTGGCAATCCCTTTGTTTGTTTACTTTTCTGTCGGTGTGATTTACACTGGTATGCTTTGAAAATAAAGCTTTACAGCTTACAAACTACCCTTGAATTAAATGTATAAAACTACACTATATTTTAAAAGCTGAGAGTAGGGATTACGTTTTTGACATGGCCAATTAAATTTGATAACATCACTACCAATGTTGAAGTCTAGTCTGACTGGTTTGCACACATTTCAAGCATTCTTGATTAATTTTAAAAAGCAGGTTTGTCAACTGTCAGCCACCAATGAGTGCTCTGTGGGTGTTTTAAAGGACATTCAACTTTTTTGAAAATATGCTAATTTTCCAACTCTCCTAGAGTTAAACATTTGATTCTTACCGTTTTGGAATCCATTAAGCTGATCTGGCACTAGCACTTTTAGCATAGCTTCTTAGCCATATCTGCCTAGAAAATCGCAGCTTTTAATTTTCTTTCGGTCTTAGTACACGATGTAACTTCAGAAGAGTCAAGTTTTAAATAGAAAAAATATTGAAACTCTTTGGTTATTTTTTCTTTGCGCGATGCTAATGGTCTAATCAGATTCAATGGATTGTGCTAAGCTATGCTATAAGTGCTAGCGCCAGACCCGGAGATCAGCTGATCGGATTTCAAAACGGTAAGAATCAAATGTTTAACTCTTGAGGAGGTGGAAAATGAGCATATTTTCAAAAAAAGAGGAATGTCCCTTTAAAGCAGGATATTTGCATGGACTGGGCACACTGTTCAGGGATGGCCAAGTTAATAGAAAGTAAAACATCAATTTGAATATCTACCATCTGGTTTAGTACAACAATAGGGTTTGTATAGTTTGATAAGAATGTTTTTACAGATATCATACAGGATGTTGATTTAAGATTTTTTCTTACCTGTGTAAACCACTTTCTGTGTGTCTAGCCACAGTTCTCATGAGTGTCCAGTGTCTTTGTGCCGTCAAACAGGTGCTTAATACTGGGAATTGCACTGCGTTCACGTGAATTGCACAAAAGACATTTCGGGGCGGTTGCCTGGACAGGGCTTATCCTAGTCTCAGATAAAAGTGCATGTTTGAGCTGCCTTCATTTCAAAACATCTTACATTGACATATCCTAACACATATTAATGCAGTTGTTTTGTCTCAAGATGCACACAAGTAATTTTTTTTTGTAAGGTATGTTTGTAAAAATTACCTAAATATCCTAATATAACTAAGGCCTAGTCCTGGATTAAAGGAATATTCAATTTTCTTAAAAGAAAAATCCAGATAATTTACTCACCACCATGTCCTCCAAAATGTTGATGTCTTTCTTTGTTCAGTCGAGAGGAAATTATGTTTTTTGAGGAAAACATTTCAGGATTTTTCTCATTTTAATGGACTTTAATAGAGCCCAACATTTAATACTTAACTCAACACTTAACAGTTTTTTTCAACGGAGTTTCAAAGGACTATAAACAATCCCAAACGAGGCATAAGGCCCCAGTGTTTACAAGTGTGTTGAAAGAGGACCGTTCCTACGTTGTTGTATGTCAACTGATACTAATTAATGTCTTTGTGTCAGTTTATTGTTTACAATGGTTCGCAAATGTGCGTTTTATATATGTAACACGTGACCTCCCTACATCACTACGCATCTACGTGAGGTCGCGCTGGACCAGATCTAGACGAGAAGTTGTTGTTTAAAAGTGGATATTTTTTATTTTTTTTGTCAAAAATGACAATCGTTTTGCTAGATAAGACCCTTGTGCCTCGTTTGGGATCGTTTGTAGTCCTTTGGAACTTCGCTGAAGAAACTGTTAAGTGTTAAGTATTGGGTGTTGGGCTCTGTTGGAGTCCATTGGAGTGGGAGGGGTCCTGCAATGTTTTCCTCAAAAAACATAGTTTCTTCTCTACTGAACAAAGAAAGACATCAACATTTTGGATGACGTGGTGAGTAAATTATCTGGATTGAAATATTCCTTTAATCAAAGCTGGCCCTTAAAGTGTTTATATAAGCAAAAATGATTTGAAACATACTGAAAGGATTTTTGCCAATGTTATTTACACAAGGAAATAGTTAACCAAACAACTAGTCTTCGCTACAAGTAGTTGTGCAAGCCATAGAAAGTACACTGCATGTTTTATCACAGGAGAATCGGAAATCCATTGCTGTTGGTGTCGATAGCAAAGTGGGCTATACGGCGACATCACTTCAGGTGATGCCCCGGGCCCCTGATCCTTCTCTCTGACCTTATAGGACCCCTTTTCACTATCCCATCTAATAAAAGCTATACAAGTCAACGTCCATGTGCTGTGGTGATCAAACAGTGTCCCTTTAATGAATCACCACCAGGGATGATTAAAACATGCAGGGATGTTCTTGCTGTCTAGTGCCATGTCTCTGTTCTCCATCACCCTGCCGACATGACCATCTGCTCCCAGAAGACTTTTATCCCTCCACTATCATCTGCATTTAGCCGCAGCTAAGGGAGGAACTCAAGCCATGATTTAAACACCTCAATTATTACTATTTTAAAATAAAAAACAAAAAGAACATGTCGGGGTAAACCTGTGTCATTTATCGTAATTGAATTTCAGTTTCTCTCTCTCTCTAATATAAACAAAGTAATTTCGTAGCGTGGCTATGTTTTATGACTGCAATCGAATGTGGCTTCCAAGTGTGATATTGTGTGCTTAAGTTTGGTTTTATTCTGCACCATTTCGACACCCGTTTCTAGCATTGCCCAGGCAACAAGTCCATAGGTAATGCAATCGGGTTTTGTGTTCTTTTTTTTTCCAATGAAATGGTCCTCGGATCTCAAGGTCTTTTTCTAGCAGGGAAAAGAAATTGTCGTTGGTGACATTACACTTTCCAAAGCCAAAGTTCCAAGACACTGGCTTTATTAGTTGTTTCTATGGCTCCTGCATTCTTGCTTGTTAGCGGTTAATGTCAGTTGTCATGGTTACGCATCTGATAAGTGTTATTTTGGGAAAGCTGCATTTTTCTGACTTCATTCTTTCCATCCTTGTTAGGCTGACCTGCAGTTTGGTCTCACCCAGGAGGAGGTTGAACGACGCCGCGCTTACCATGGATGGAACGAGTTTGACATCAGTGAAGATGAACCACTCTGGAAAAAATATCTCTCTCAGGTATAATATTGAATAGGTTATAAATCTAAGAAACAAAATAAATGTTTCTTTTAAACATAATGGCACCAGAGGTTACCTAACCCAAATATTTCTCATTGTTTGCGAAATAAAAAAAACATATAATTCCAAATGCATACTGAACTAAGAAAACTAAACAAAAACTGCATACACCTAGCACATTTTCATAATAAATATATGTACTATGATGCACTGATATATCGGCCAATAATAGATAAAAGCTATTTTTTAAAACTAACGGACGATAGTTAAAAAACTGCCGATTATTCATTGCCGATATATGCTGGCAGTCAAAAGAAAACAGGAAAATGCAACTAATTTGAGCTCTGTGTATAGAAAATATAAAGAAACATCACTAGTTTACTACAATATATGAATGAATAAGATTCAGAACATGTTATCCTTAGAATTTTGTAAATGCACGTTAATATAAGTTATCGGCATTGATATATTCGCAGATTTCAGTCTTAATAATCTGCTATCGGTATCCAAAGAAATTTTTTATATTGTTGCATCTCTAATCTTTACATATGCAAGTCCCTCTACCTCTTATGCTTTTGCCGGTGAATACAGTGTATTCACTCCGGTCCTCTTTGGAGGTTGGTCAAATTGTCGCATTGACCTTTGCGAGTTCCCCTGCAGCGCGGGATATATTATATCCGTTTTGCTCTAAGACTGCAAAGCATGTGTAAAATCCTCCAGCTGTAAGTGATAACAAGGTCGAAACTAAAAACACAACTGTGCCATGGCGTGACTCTGAAGCTTGTTAATGTGACTTGGCTGATAATTAATGTGCGAGTTGGCCTTTTCTCTCATTAGTCCAGCCACTTTTATTTGCATAGCGCTTTTCACAATGCGTATTGTTCCGAAGCACAATAACAAAAGATCACACTATTGTTTCGTAATTGTCTAAGAGCCTTTGTTGGGCAGTTTTAATAGAAAACATTGTGAGTTTATTTTTTGTCTCTGGGCCTGCATATGTGGTGAAGAAAAAACCTTGGGAAAACTGAGCTCAGCTGAGAAAGCCTAGCTCTCCTCAGACAGTACTAGTTTGCAACGTCAAGTAGGGATGGGCATAATTAATCGACGATCGATAATTGATTGTTAAGAATTTCGTCGATTTCGTAATTTGTTATCAATTAATAAAATGCATTTTTTTTATTTTACTCCTGTTTCACAAATACTCCGTATGCAGTGCGTTTGCGTATGTGTGCGGCGAATTCCTCAAGCACTCGTTGCAGTGCGCTGCTGAACGCTTATTCTGCATATGAAAAGTTCATGTGATTGACACTTTCTGTGAACACTTTTCCGCATAAAAAACAGAACAAAGCATCATTTTTTTTTACAAAACAATATATTTTAGATATTATTTGACAGACTAGTAAGTGTGTATTAAGGATGTTTAAAATCTCTAGCCTGGTGGTCAGGATCTGAATGGATCAAATCAGCAGTTTTGCAATGCTTTATTTATCTCCACATATATCATAAATAAAAATAAGCAGAGTAACTTTGCAAGTCTACCTTTCCACATTATATATTTCCTACGTATATGATTTCCAAATAATAAACGAGAGCATTCAACGACAAAAAGCGTCTCATATGGAAATAAATCCTCACAATATTATTATTTCTCAAAACTTTGACAAAAATAAGCAACTGTATTCCTACAGTTATTCAAAGATGCACACATTATTCCGCATATAATTTGAATATTATCAAACGTATTCATATAACGGCACGTTTCATATGGCAAATAAATATCCTCACATTAACATAACAGCATAATGAAATTAATAAACAGACAATGAAACAGGATTGAAATATAAATTTTATTATTATTACCGGAAAAAAAGCAATATTGCTAAAATAATCTCTGAGGTAAATGCGTCAAAAACGCTGTTAGCCGCACAATAAGTCTAAATGAGCAATACAAGTTAAAAAAAGCATTATTAGGCCATGTCTCAAAACTTTATATGACAAAAATATATTTAAAATTACAGTTATTCAAAGATGCACACATTATTCCATATTACTCCCGTTTATGAGCACGTTTGTCTCTGGCCTCGCTCTGTTATGTAATAGATTGACAGGTGCGCATCTCCGTCTTTCAAACATATATAATTTTGTAATTACTACCTTAGGAAAATTAGCCATGATTTTATCATTGTGAAAATGTTTTGTTTTTTTTGCAGATTAAAAACGATTTGTATTTCTGCAATTTTACTACAAATACCATGGTTATGGTATATTGTGGAGTTGGAGACCATAGTAAATGTCTACTGTTGTTTTACAACAAATAAAAACTAAAAGACTATGTTAGTATAATTATACAATGGTAAATGGGGCTCACAAAACGCTTGCTGTTTCACACATACTCTGTATGCAGAATAAGCCAAGTTAGCGCTGAGGTACCTGTGCATCCCAGTCAGTCTCCTCAGTGCGGGTGTTTTCGGCGGCGGCTGGACTGACGGTCACCATGGGTTGCGGTCGCGTCTGACCCCAAAACATGCTTTTATTCCTCAACAAAAAATCAGTAGACTGGTGCAGAAGTTTTATGCGAGTTACTAAAGTTAGTTATTTTTCACGAGGCTTTAAGTAGCCTAATTTGTTATAGCCTAATTTTAGGAAGGCTAATATCTTGCACTTTCTTCTGGCTTGAATAATTTTGAGTTACATTTTGACAAAACCTTTCAGATCTAAGTATTATGTTTTTTGTTTAATTTAATGTTAAACATGAATCTGTTTATTGTTTTTTTTTATTTTGGAACCAATGAGGTCTCTGTTTAAGAACGCTGGCTCCCAGCTGCAGGTTCCGCTGCTTTAGAGCACCGCACATGCACGCACATATATGTTTGAAACATAGTTTAACTGTCTGCCAAAAGTTGATCTTGTAATAAAGGTCTCATCGAGGAAAAACACGCTGTATATTTGTATTCATTGCATTTTTTAAGTATAAAAGTTAAATAACAAATTTTATTATAAATATATTAATGATTAATCGATAGTCGATCGTTAATTCTCCCAACGATCGACAAAGAAAACTTAATCGAATGCCCATCCCTAACGTCAAGTATTAATGGAGTTGATTGTATTATAGGCACTTTCATACTCACCACTTTGTACTCCACTTTCATAAGAAATTTTTTTTCATTATTTACTCACTCCCATGTCATCTTAGATGTTTATGTCTTTCTTTTTTCAGTCAAAATTAAGTATTTAATTATGGAAACATTCCAGATTTTTTTTCTTCAATTGAACCCAACGGATTGAAGTCCAAATTGCTGTTTAATGCGGCTCTAAACCAGTGTTCTCCAACACCAAGTTGCCCGCACAGAGCCTGGTGAGGTGCCCGCCAAAACACATTCTATTAATAGTCTCAATTGTAATATTTATTTATTACATATTTTGTATTAGCTTGGTTCTTTTATGTATGTTAACAATTTAAACAATGATAAAACATAGCAACAAGTAAAATAAAATAAATAAAACAAAAATGTTTTGAGTAGATTATATCTATTGTTTTATCTATTGTGGTAGCCCTGCTCTTAGGGGCTGTTTACACTTGGTATTAAGATGTGTTTTCATCGATCGGATCACAAGTGGACGAGAGAGACACATTACGTTTACACCTGGTATTTAAATCCGTCTCTTTTGTCCACTTTCGACCGCTTCTGTCCTAAATACTGTGAGGGGGTGGTCTGTGAGACGGTGGGCGAGTCTCTCTGCTGTCATTCAAACCCGAGCGGGAGTAATGATGAGTTTATATGGACGCAAACTAATATTATGTCGGAGTCCACTGCTTGTTAAGCAAGTAAACATGCTGCACAGAGTTTTTTTACGTGTGTATGTAAGACCTTTCTCTGAGTTTTCGGCGCAATTGATGAAATAGGATTGCGCAACTTTCACACGCTTTCAAAACGAAACTACGGAGATCAGCCGCCTTAGTTTTATCAATGAAAGGCAAAAAATAGCGCTGTTCACCGTATGTTCACGCCAGAAGTAAAAAAAAGACGTAAAACTTGTGTCTAGTACCTCAGATTAGATAAATGGGCGGAGAGAAGGCGGTCGCGTTTGGCTGTTCGAACACATTCAACCACATGTGCGTTCCGCAACTCCAAAGCAATCCGATCGAAAGTGGTTTCGACTACCTCTGGATGTGGTTGAAAGTGGTCGAAAGTGGAAGAGTCCACTTGTGATCCGATCGACGAAAACGCATGTTAATGCCAAGTGTAAACAGCCTCTACATGATCCAAACCGAGGCATAAGGGTCTTATCTAGCGGAACGATCGTCATTTTCACCAAAAAAGTACTTTTTAACTTTTCATGTTGCACTAGCCCTGTGATGCGCATCTGCGATTTTGGAAAGATTGCATGACGTATGCAAAGCACAAACGTACGGACCATTTCAAAAAACAAACTGACAAAGATGTCAATTAGTGTCATTCCACATACAAAACACATGTGAACACTGAACCGGTTGTTTCACATACGTCAGGCATGACCTTTCGACGTGATTACGCAAGTTCGCAGACACCCATCACAGGGCTTGTGCATGACAAGAAGCTATAATTAAAAAGTGCATATTTTTTATGCCTCCGTTGGGATCGTTTAAAGCCTTTTGAAGTTGCATTTTGGACATTCAAACCATTGGATTCAATTGAAGGAGAAAAATCCTGGAATGTTTTCCTAAAAAAAAAATTATCCAAGAAACATCTTGGATGACATGGGGTTTAGTAAATTATCAAGAACTTTTCTTATAAAAGTGGAGTAATCCTTTAAGTTGTAAGATTAATGATTAAATCTCTTTAAAACGCTGTGGTGCATGTTGATGATGCGTCATTGCTGTTTTGCTGGTAAAGGCTTTAGCATTGTCATCGAGGTGGTCAGTAAATGTCCCTTGCTGTCTGACTAGAAGTTGGTAGCTATTCATTCTCTGTAAATGTAATCATATTGAGCTGAATTGATCTTTTCTCATCAGAATTACATTTCCTGCTTTAAGCCTAACACACTTAGATCACAGAAAGTGCTGAATTATTCTGATGCAGTCCAGGCTCAGTTTTTTTGGTTAACCTTTTCCTCACAGCGACTGTTGAGAGCCGGGCGATGTGGGAGGGTTTGTTTTCTAGGTGAGTAGAAAGCATCTAAATCCTTTTACTTGCATCGTGAACAAGGTTGTCGGAGGTATCACTGCTTCTCAGAACGCCACGTTAAGAGCAACAAGCAGTCGGGCCTTTAATCTGTCATGTCACATTTGCTTTGTGCTTGGGGACGTACTGAGCTCTCTCTCACAGTCTCTTTTGTTTTTTTTGTCCTTGTTCCGTATCACATTCAGGCATCCGTTCCTTTACAGCTTCGTGCTTCACAGAGCCAGAACGCGTCAGAGGATTATTTTGTCAGGCGCGGCCACTAGTGCTGTTGTAATATAATCTTCTTTATTTTGCTCTTTTCTTTTCTTTTGGATCAATTCAAATTCTCTAAGGTATTTTTATCACAGTGCCACAAAGCCACGCATAAATCTGGAAGCTTCATAGTATACATGAGAGAATGTCAAAGCACTTTGAAAATTGTAAAGTCGAAACCCTGTTTGTTGTGCCTTCTTAAAATGTCACCTGCCTCTTACTTCGTAGCCCCGAATGGTTACTGTATTGCTCGCTCAAATTAAGTGATCTCATCTTGTGTGGCGCTGTTAATTGCCGGTTATGGAGACGCGACGATTCGCATGTGTCAGATCCTGCCGTAGATTAAAGCTTCACAATCAGTATGTGGCCAATCAAAGAAAGGAACCGACACCGCAGTGTGTTAAATCTTTGCTTTCTAGTGCCCTTCTTGTTTGTCTATCAATTTCTGGTGTAGCTAAATATCAGGTCACCCAGAGATCTTGAAATAAGCCAAATCATAGACTTATTGCTTTAGTGAAAATCTATCTTGCTGTATAAAAATTAGGAGAGTAGATTTTTCACGTTTCACCAGCTCGTGTCTGATGTTATAATGTTGTGATCTTAAAGAGATAGTTCAGCCAAAAATAAAAATTCTGTCATCGTTTACTCACTTATGTTGTTCGAAACCTGTATGAGTTTCTTTATTCTTTATATGTTGAATACAATACGAATGCAGATATTTTGATAAGTGATGGTACGCACATAGTTGGCAGTAAGAGCACGAATGCAAATCCCTTAAAGTGCGTCTAACATGTTTTCTTGTGAATGAGCATTGTTTAAAAGTCCTTAGCATTCCTGAAAAAGGCTTAAAAATACCTACAAAGGAAACTTGTTCCTACTGACTGTGTCTTAAAAGAGTTTACATCACAAGAATCTCAGCTTTCTAAAGATATGTGACATGTTTAGCTTTTTGTTTTTGAGTTTGTCATGTCATGACGTTTTCTGTCAAACAATGCAGTGTTCCTCCCACAGTACATTGGAACGGTAAGAGGTTTTAACATACTCTTAATGTATTTTTCCAACAAACCGGTCTTTCTGAATGGCCTGACGCTGAGTTTATGCGGATTTGAAGTGGAAGTATTTGATGAATGTGTAATACGTGGCGAAAGCATTTGGTTAATATTAGTGGTGCACGGTTCACAAAGCCCACGGTTCGGTTCGTATCACTGTTTTATGGCCACGGTTTTCGGTTCTGTACGGTTGTTGTTAATGTTTTTCTTTTAATCATTTACACTCCAGAAATTTACTTCAGCATATGATATATAGCTTAAAGGGGTGGTTCAATGGTATTTCAAGCATTCTGACTTATTAACACAGTTATAGAGTTGTTTCCTCATGCTAAACGTAGCCAAAGTGTCAAAAAAGCAGTTGGACGTGTTACAGAGTATTTCTGTGCCGAATGCACTTTGCCACGGTTCGTACAAGTTTCGGAAAGTTTTTTTCGATTACGGGTCCAGCTGGTGTTTCAGGGGTTTTCTATACGTATCACTTCTTTATATGGGCACTTCCCCTGGAAAACCCCGCCTACCCGTCAATCAGCGGGAGACGCCAGAACTTGCATATTATGCGACACAGCTTTGTTTAATTTCAAAACTCAACAATGGCACGAAAGAAGTGTGTTTTTGAATGAAAGTCAGCTTTATGGAAACAATGGATATAGTTTATTATCCAGGGTAGCAGTTGAGTTTTGGGTGTGTGTTTAATGAGCTGGATTTTCCCAACCGGGTCATGAGTTGCAAGCGGTAAGAAAGGCGTCTGTTTTATTTTGGAAATAGGTGCGTGCATACTATATAAATGACACGAACATGTAGTGAATCATAAGTTATAAGTGTTGTATAGTGTTGCATGACTTGTGCTCGCTCCACCCGCGGTAGTAACTCCTCCTTCTTCATTTTTTCGTACGTTATCGTAAAGATTCGGTATAGCTAATCTTTCTTTTATAAATCTGATTAAACTAAAGACTCTTCGGAGATAAAAAGGATGTAATGCTACTCTATAGGCACTCAAGATTAACAGCAGAAATGCAGAAACAGCGTGTGTTACGTGAGCTTTAATTATCCACAATTTAGGATACAGTATTAACAAAATTGTTATATCATGTAATCATGCACAAACAGAATTTGACTTGACTTTTAATTACATTTTTGGGACCATCTCTGAGGAAAGCTATGTGAGATTTTGATACAGCAAGAGAGAAGACATTGATGACATGCTTTTCATTTTCTTGGCTAAAAAGTGAGAATGTGTATTGCTTTCTCTACAGGAACTTATGTGCCTTTTTAGCACACCAAGATTGAACTTAAAGCTACACTGAAGTTGGCAGTTTGATTAATGCAAGTTAATTCTTCAGTTTAATCTTTATGTGCTTCAAGCCTTGTTTTATACTCGACGCGTCCACATGAGCGTGAGGGTTCGCACGGCAAAAATGACAGCAACGCGGAGTGGGCGGTAGTGTGAGTTCAGTGCGCGAGACCCCATTTCGCTTGAGGGTGTGTATGTCAAATGTTAAAACTAGCGCATGCTTCTGCAACCCAAGAAGAACGAGTGTCAGGCGAATCTAGCCGAGCATGCCGTCTCATCACGCCGGCACCCAGTCTGTGCGTTGAGTATAAACACCTCCCCAAACGGAGTCTCGCGCTGTGAAGCCAGACGAAAGTATACAAGACTTTAGGTAACATACGGGCACGAGGCTACATTGCGAACCGAGACAAGTGAACTGAACGGTTTTGATGTTTTTTCATGTACCGTACCACCCCTAGTTAATGACATTAGCGGCTTTTGCGTCTGAGCTTCATATATTTTAAAATTTTGTACATCAGATTTGTGTTAATATTATTTTAATTAAACAGCCATTGTTGCAAAATTGATTCGAAATGTTACTTTCTGTTGATTTAGAATTGAGTTCCTGTAGCTTAATTGGTAGAAAATTGCATTAGCAGGGCAAAAAGTCATGGGCTCGATCCCAGCGAACACGCACAGTTAAAATGTATACATTGTTTATATGTTATTAATATATTAGAAATATTCCCAGCCTTTTTAGTTTACCAATAAATAATAGACCTACACCACCGTGTTTCTAAACATTGTATCATCATGTAAATCAAGTTAGCATTTGGCTCTTTGCCATTTCTAGAGGCAGCACAACACATCAATGAATGTGACGTCTGAAAGCACACTAAGACACGGATATCAATAACTTTTGCTAACATGTATAGATAACATTGGTCTGCTTCGACCCATAAGGCAGATTAATGCAGACTTCCTTTTTGAGATGTTGGGGCACGACATTGTGGCATCAAACATGTGGTTTACCACTCTTCCTGTTTATTTTTTTTTTAGTTTAAGGACCCGCTCATCCTGTTGCTGTTGGCTTCCGCTGTCATCAGTGTGTTGATGCGGCAATTTGACGATGCTGTCAGTATCACCGTGGTAAGTTTCTCCTGTAGATTCCCATTGACACATTTTGGACTTTCTTATGAACTGTGCATCAGACCACTCACATTTTTTCATATTTTTTTTGCAGGCCATTATTATTGTTGTTACAGTTGCCTTTGTACAGGTAAGTTAAACAGGTACATTATTGATGAGTGTTTTTTCACTGTAGTTATAATAATTTGTTACATTTATATAGCGCTTTACTGCAACACTCAAAGTGATCTTCTCAATCACAACCAATGTGCAGCATCCACCTGGATGATGTGACGGCAGCTAGGGCTGCAGCTATCGATTCTTTTTGTAATCGATTAATCTAGCACTGAATCGATCGATTAATCGAGTAATCGGATAAAAATTTTGTTTGTGTTTTTAAACAACCAAAACAAATAATGCATAACGAAAATGACGTGGCTGTAAAATGTTTAAGCATTTGGCTTTTATTTCTAAAAAAAACAGAGGTATTTGGCTCCAAAAAATAAGCCTATTAATTTCAAAGTTTATAAGTGCCAGTGCCAACAATTAAGCACTTTAATTTATTAATATGCATAACAGGTTTCATGCTGTAATCTAGCACTGACATCAAAGTAAATATCTGGTTTATGTACATTTCTACACCTGCAGCATTTACCATTAGGCTACTAACATGTAATATATCATTTCTGGGGTGAGCCTATTTGCTATGGTAACAACCTGTGTGTGCGCGCGCGCACGTGCACCTGTGTTTCTGTGTGCACGCGTGCTGTGCTTGAGGAAGAGTGACACCCCAGTCAGACGTTCAGTTGCTTCATTGCATTTTGGTACTGCAGAAATACATACATTACTTTTCAATAGAATGCTGCATTTGGTGCATCACTTGCATTGCGGTGCATTTTAGGTTAAGAATCCGTTCGGAAAAAAAACGCGTTACGACATCACGTCCCGCTGTATACAGTGAATGCATGCTGAAATTATTGTTGCGTGGCTACATAAAAGTTTAAGCATATGTGATGCATTGCGCGATCGGTCTGACTCGCGTGAGAGAGAATAACTTCCTTTTGCTAAACTCCAATAAGACAGAGATTATTATTATGGAACAAAATATGTCAGATTACAAGTTGCCCATATATGATTGCACTGTGGAGACGTTTTTTTGGTAAACACACCTGTAAAGTGCATGCGTGTTTGTGAAGGGGTTCTTTCTTAAGCAATTGAACGTGAATACGAAAACATCAAAGCTAAACATCATATCTAGTCAAACCGCATAACGACATCGCTACAAATACAGTATGGGATTAAAATCAGCGAAAGCTATGTTACCTTGTTTCATCGACGCTTGGTGAAACAGCAGTGGATGTTTTCGGTTCAGATGCTGAATGTAATGATCCCAAACTTTAAACATTCTCTCTCTGCCGTTTATGGACATATTTGCTCCGCCATCGCGCCAACTAAATTCAAAATGTACCACGCGCTATGATGTGCTTCCTGAACATTGAACAACGGTCCGTGTGAATCAGATCTCGGCGCGTGTAGTGCGCGTCATAGGAATTTAACGAGGCTTCGAGGCAGAATTTTTGCCTCGAGGAATTTTTTGAATCGAGTAAATCGAGTAACTCGATGAATCGTTTCAGCCCTAACGGCAGCCATATTGCGCCATAACGCCAACCACACACCAATAATATAGCCAATTAGTATATATGGGGATGATTAGTGGGCCGATTGGCAAATTCTGGCAGGATGCCAGTGCACGCCCCTACACTTTTTAAAAGACATTCTGGGATTTTTAACAACCACAGAGAGTCAGAACCTTGATTTAACGTTTCATCCGAAGACTAGCTTAAAAATGAAAGCTAATTATACAGTCTCTGGTCAGTTGGTAGCTGTTGAGTATGCAAATGTTCATGGCAAACTCCCTAAATGGCTGCTGTTAAAAACGTGGTCAAAGTTTTTCATGTCCTGATACGTAAAACCATTGATTTAAACCGTAGATTTTTTTCATTTTCACATGATTGTAAATTCTATACTGAATTTGTTATTTTCATGAAAATGATGTAAGTCTGGTGGCGATTTACTGTCATCTTTGCCCTACTGTGTTTCAGGAGTACCGCTCAGAAAAATCCCTTGAGGAGCTGGGAAAACTTGTGCCTCCAGAATGCCACTGGTTAGTTATCCTTCCTGCACTGGTTGGCTATTCTTTTCTTCGTTTCTTTCTTTGTCTGCTGCATTAATAATAAATGATGTCAGACTTACTTTGCATGTGGTTGTAAGGTCTCACCATCTGAGATGTATGTTTCAGGGTTTTAACCCCATCAAACGCATAAAAGCCAGGCTTTCAGTTGACATGCAGAGAGAGTGAAAAAAAGGGATATAATTTCCACTTCAAACAGGCATGGTCTCATATTTGCACTTTAAAGCTGGTTTAAGTCCTGTACCCAAAGAACCTTCAGCACACATCGCTGTGTGTTCCCATGCATTTCTCTCTCTCTCTCTCTCTCTCTCTCTCTGGTTGAATGTCTTCTAACAGTCGAGAGTTTTCAGCGACATTTAATGTGTCTGTTCTGACTAAAAGCATACGATACAGTCAAAACAAAATTAATGTTTAAGATGGAGCAATGTGGAATGGGATCTCTGTGGGCTGGGATGCCTTGCACAATGCAGTAGAAAGTAACTGACCCAGATTTTATGGCAAAAAGAGCTTGATGTTTCTAATGTTGGGCCTGGTTAGGACAAAGCGGTAGAGGGCAGAAGTGTTACTTTTTTTGTTTGTTTGTTTTTGGTTGAAACATTCATCCCTCCATAGTGAGACAGTTATCTCAGGAAATCTTTTGTTGAATTTATGGTTGCGCTTTATTTATTTACATTGTATTTACCCAACAAAATACTGCTAAATCCATGTATAAATGAGGGTTAGGATTAGGGTTAGGTTTAGGGCTGATAGCTAGTAATTACATTGTTACACTATAAGTACATGGTATGTAAGTATGTGAAACTGAACTGGAAAATAAGGCGCTCTTTTTCTATTATATAAATATATGTCTAATATAAACCCATTGACTTCCATAATATTTGAAGAGTTTCGTTGCAAAACGAGATAAATCCATTTTTTTACATTTTTGTCAAAACATGTTTATTATTATGTTATCATGTTATTATTTTGTTTTATGGTGCTACTTAGCTGTATTTTCCAAAAAACGTGATTTCTGAACAATTAAAAAAACGGTGGTTATCTCGTTTTGCAACGAAACTCTTCATTTGTCCATTCTCCTTCTATGGGAGTCAATGGGTACTGTCACTGTGTGGCTAATATTTTTAGCCTTTTAGTATTTTTTAGTTTTCCGATATTTAAGTAAATGTAGATATTTTTTTAATAATTATATGATATGTGACCCTAGGCCAAAAACCAGCCGTTAGTCGCATGGGTATATTTGTAGAAAAAGCAAAAAATACATTGCAGGGTCATAATTTTTCTTTTATGGCAAAAATCATTACTATATTATGTAAATAGGGATGCACGATAATTTGCATGCGATATCATGCGCATCTCGTCAGTAAAGCCGGTTTCTTGATTAGTAGTAAATCGCAATCACCTGCTATTCAGATGGAGCGGCCGTAGTTCACTGACAAGTTGGGCCATATCGCATACATATCACAGGCGATATGTCCGCGATAATTAATGCGAAATTGCCCGATTGTCAGTGAACTACAGCTTTGTGTAGTAAATGCCGCTCAGTCTGAAAGTAGCTGATGGCGATTTGCTTGTGGTCACGGAGCTGGCTTCGCTGACGAGATGCGAATGACAATCGCATGCAAATTATCCCACATCCCTATATGTAAAGATCATGTTTCATGAGGATATTTTGTACATTTCCTACCGTAAATATGTGGATGCAGCAAAATCGTGAACAAAATTGGCCAGAAACTTACCTACAAATTTACTCTTTGCTCTTTGGGAAGTTTTTTTTGTATGTCCCCCATTTAGTTCCCAAGGTCATAACAGGGGTAAGCCAGGAGAAAAAACATAGTAATTTACTTATTTTACTGTTGCAGAACTTTAACATTGAGTTAACAGCAGGTGCTATTGAAAAATGAGATATGCGAAAGCTTTGACACTTTTAGACTGGTCGTTTCCATTATAAATACAGTGACGAAAATTTTGTGATGTATGGAAGATTTTATTTTATTTATACGCTTTGTTTGTAATTGACCATTGATGTTTTTACCTACATAGCTGTTGTCATTGTTTCAGAACTGTAGTTTTAGTAAAATCACTGTAAGACACGTCCTCTCCCAGCTCTCGTATTGCTTTAAATCAGTTACAGTGGTCCACATGCTGATGCTAAATAGTCTAGTAATACAGTGTAAAAATATAAAAGATTTTATCTTTTTGAGTCTCATCATGTTACAAATTTTATGAATCTATTAGTATTAGTTTGGTGCTCAAATAGAATGTTGCTAAAACTGGCGGTGGCATATTCTTGAAAGTATTTGCCCCCTGAGCAATCCACAGGTCATGAATTTCAAGGTCTGTCTGTTCACAAGGCTCCTCTGACCTAATTTCAACCACTCAGCAACCAGCGCTTTTATCCCTCTGTCGCCCTCTCTTTCAGTATTCGAGAAGGACATCTAGAACACCTTCTGGCACGAGAGCTTGTCCCTGGAGATACCGTCTGTTTGTCCGTGGGAGAGAGAGTCCCGTCTGACCTACGACTGTTCGAGGTGTGAACTGAAATAGACACAAAATGGCATCTTTTCTTTTCTGTACAATAGAAAAATTACTGTATATTTTATAGTAGATATATATAGTTTGTTTTAAAAGTCCATGTGCCCCGTCCTAAAATACAAGCTTATGCTGACCCCTCTGTGCCCGGCAGGTGGTGGATCTGACAGTTGATGAGTCCAGCCTGACAGGAGAGACCGCCCCCTGTCCCAAGACCTCTGCCACTCAGCCGGCTGCCACCAATGGCGACATCACGTCCCGCAGTAACATTGCTTTCATGGGAACGCTGGTGCGCTGTGGGAAGGCCAAGGTACTGATGGACCAGATTCTTAGTGTTTACAATGCACAAAATTCGAACCCCCCACTTTTGCTTTATAGCTTCTTTGTTATTTGTTATTATATTTAAAGGACTACTCCACTTTAAAAAACAAAAAATACTGGTAATTTACTCACCCCATGTCACTCAAAATGCCGATGTCCCTCTCCGCTCAGTCGAGAAGAAATTAAGTTTAAACAAACAAAAAACATTAGATGAGGTTGCGCTGGCGCGTCACACGGCTGGTGCAAGACGAGAAGGTGTGGTTTAAAATTGCATATTTTTTATTGACAATGACAATCGTGTTGCTAGATAAGACATTTGTGCCTTGGTTGGGATCGTTTAAAACCCTTTAAAGCTGCATTGAAACTGCAATTTTAAACTGCATTTAAACTGTAAACTTTTGAAGTCCAATAAATAAAGTCTATTAAATTCAGAAAAATCTTGAAATGTTTTCCTCAAAAAATGTAATTTCTTCTCCTCTGAATAAAGAAAGGCATCAACATTTTGGATGACATGCACTCTTAAAACGAATGTGTTAAATTAACACATCTTGTGTCTAGTTAAGGACAACACACCTAGTGTGTTGTCCTTAAATTAACACATCTCTGTGTTATTTTTAGAACAACACACTTTGTGTTGTTTTAACACATCTTGTGTTGTCCCTTTTATTTATATGAACTCTAAATCAGCACGAAATGACACATAATGTGTTAAAATTAACACATAATGTGTTAAATAGTTTAACACAAAGCAATGTGTTAAAATTAACACACCCTGTATGTGTTGGTTTTGACACATTGCTTTGTGTTGAACTATTTGGCACATTGTGTGTTGTTTTTGACACATTAAGTGCCATTTAAGTTCATGAAAAATAAAAGGGACAACACAAGATGTGTTAAAACAACACAAAGTGTGTTGTTCCAAAAATAACACAGAGATGTGTTAAATTAAGGACAACACACTAGATGTGTTGTCCTTAACTAGACACAAGATGTGTTAATTTAATGTGTGGGGATGTGTAAATTATGCAGATTTGTTTTTTAATAAAGTGGAGTAATCCTTTAAGTTGTGAAATAATTTCTATTGAAGTAAAATGAAGTAAAAGCAGTGTAGCAGAAATAAGCATTTGTTTTACTGTAATGTTAGTTTTTAAAATATTTATTTATTACATTATGAACTGACATGGACTGACTATGTTTTAAATTGCAGGGCATTGTCATTGGTACTGGAGAAAATTCAGAGTTCGGCGAGGTTTTTAAGATGATGCAAGCAGAGGAGGTAAAAATCAGAAAATGAAATTGTAACCCTGAACCACAAAACCATAAATGCATTTTTTTGTAATTGAGAGGTATGCGTCATCTGAATAAATAAGATTTCCATTGATGTAGGATTTGTTAGGATAGGACAATTTTTTGACCCAGATACAACTGTTTGAAAATTCGGAATCTGAGATCTGCAAAAAATCTAAATATTAAGAAAATCTCCATATTACTAATCATAATCACATTTTTGATATATTTGCTGCAGAAAATATACAAAATATTTTCATGAAACATGATCTTTACTAAATATCCTAATGCTTTTTGGCATAAATCAATCAATAATTTTGACCCATACAATATATTTTTAGCTATTGCTAGAAATGTAGAGTTTGGTTCCAAAACGCAACAAATCCATTTTTGACTAATTTTGGTAAAAACGTGTTTTCTATAGACGGTTTCATCTGACGCACGTTATACACGTCTGGATCCGACCTTTACTTCCGGTTTCGTTTTTTTAATGGTCTGACTAGTTGCTAAACTGATCTCTTGAACAAATTCCTCGTTGAAAATAACAAATGTTTTGGTTTCCCAAGGAATCTATGTGTTGTTTTTTTTGCTTGTTATATAAATAAACTACATTTAAAGTACTTTGTTGTTATTTATTATTAGCGGAGTTTACCGGAAGTTACGTGCGGACCGCGACAGTCGCTTGTTTCTGTTATTGCTGAAAACCGTGTATACCAAATATTTTCTAAATCCCAAATTTGATTTTCAAAAATTTATTCTAAAAAATTTTTTTCCACAAAATGCTATAAATCTATTGAATCAATATATAAATGTGCATTCATCTTTGCCTAGTGATATACACTGATTAAACATTAATGGCATTAATCAAAACACTTACTTTGTCATATTAAGAACAGTGTCATTGCTCATGTCATCCTTGGAACGTTGTCGCTGAACTTTTTTGACAGCGATCAGCTGTAAAATATTTTGGTCCTGCTCGATTTTCTTTGGATTTGCATAAAATAATGGAAAGTTTTTCATAAGATCCTCTGGGGTCAATGTGTTAACATGACAGAAGTTTGATGTCGGAGAACAAGCAACAGCCGGCATTTTTCCGTCTCCGAGTGCCACTCACGTAATTTTATTCGTTTTTCCCCACCACAGAAAACCACCACATGTTTAGCAATGCCATCAAAGTGTTATTTTGATTTTGTTTGTTTGTTGATCACAAAGTACAAAGTAGATGAGAAAAAGTAGGATTCTGTACTCAATGTGCCGTCATTGAATGGTGCGCTGTGATTTGTTGAGCGGATTTATTTTATTCTGCAGAAAAGGAGGACTGGCGTTTATTGCGTTTTGGGAAAAAAATGACAGAATAACACGGCAGATATTGTTTTTTGCGTAAAATTAAGAGTTTACTTTTTAATACTGACCAGATACAACACTGATTTTGGCGGTAACTCTTTTTTTTTTAAAATGATGTTTATCGCATTTTGGAACCAAACTCTTCAACTATATTTATGACTGGTTTTGTGGTCCCGGGTCACAAATTTGAAATGAAATTCATATCAAAACAATGACTTTACATCATATCTAAATGTTTTCTCATGTAAACAGGCTCCTAAAACTCCCCTGCAGAAAAGCATGGATTTGCTAGGGAAACAGCTCTCCCTCTATTCCTTTGGGATTATCGGTACACATCTTAAGATTTTCCATTTAAATTGCACTTTCATAATTCATGCCATCTGATTAAATACTCAAAGCTTAATTTTCTATTCCGTCAGTCTTGTATTGGCATTGTCACTAACATGAATCCATTTCAGGGGTGATCATGATTGTTGGATGGTTTCAAGGGAAGTACATTCTCGACATGTTCACTATTGGCGTCAGGTATGTTCTCAATCTATGAACTAAATACTGTGACTAGCTTTGCAGTCTTTTAAGTGTGGTGTCATTGCTCTTTTCAGCCTGGCCGTGGCAGCTATCCCAGAAGGCCTCCCTATCGTAGTGACAGTCACTTTGGCACTGGGCGTGATGAGGATGGTAAAGAAGCAGGCCATCGTCAAGAAACTGCCCATAGTGGAGACACTAAGTATGCCGCCTTCTCACTATTGCGTTTCATGTTGTGTTGAATTAAACCAGTGGTTCCCTACTAGTTTTAATGTGGAGAATGTTCACAAACAAATTGATCACTTGAATGAAAATGAAAATGCATTATTTCAGTAAACTGACCTGACAGCTGGTGTGCACAGAGATTTTGTGCAGTTACTTCCTGTTTGTTGATGTGAGAACAAAAGAAATAACTTTGGTGATTCTTTCCATTTTAGTGGCATTATGTAACCATTGATCATGTGAGAGTCAGTAAGCCGGCAGGCTCGAGCATCACATGACAGACTAAGCACTAATATTATGCAGAGTAGATGAATTAAATCTGTAAAATGTTGCTCAAAGCCACAGAAACATTAAAGTAATGTTTTATTGCTTTGCTTAGAAACATTACCATATGGTGTACTTAATGTCTCTTTACTAAAGAAAAAACAAAGTGCTCCTGAAAATGTGTTTTTTGTTTATCAACACTTATTCTTGTGTTTTTCCAAACCCCATCAAACCCAAACTTATGTTTTTCATTTGTATGCATTTTCTTAACAATAGCCTGCCCACGCATTTTCATATAATTGAATAGAGACTCAGACTGGGACTTTCCAGCTTCAAAATTACAATAACAAAGCACCTTAATAGTACTCAAATATAGCTAAAATAACTTCGAGAATGCAGAATACAGAAATTCAATATAATACACATTACTATATTATCAGTGGTGTATAAAGACCTTACATAATGAATGGGATTGTTTTTATTACCTTTTTTATCTACATACACCGCAGATCCCCTTACATGGAAGTCAAGTTTCTAAAGTAGCAAATTAGTAAATTGACAAACTGTTTTACGTAATGTGTTTTATCCCTATATTGTCTCAGATGATGTCCTATGGCAGCTACTATAGCTTCTCTTTGCGTTACGAATTTGAGGTTGGTTGCAATTCGCGACCTCGCTGCTAGATGCCTCTAAAAACCCACACTGGACCTTTAAAGCAACACTATGTAGTTTCCATGTAAAAATGACGTACAGCTCCCCCATGTGGTTGAAAAACGCAACAGTGCCTGGTATCAGACACTCTTCTGCAGGCAGGAGGAGGGGCGGGGCTGTGTTTCCTACCCTCCACCGCCACTTTCAGAGTGTGCTTGTAGCAGCTAGGAGGCTGCTCAGGTTGCAGCAACAGTACAGTTTATCCAGTTAAAAGTTGTTCTATCACTGAAATAATTTTAGAGACATTATTTAAAGGTAAAAAAACTACATAGTGTTGCTTTAAAGGTGCAGTACGTAACTTTTAGAAGAATTCCTTTGAAAGAAATGGAATATAATCTACATATATTATATAGATAACTACATTATCAGTGGTGTAAAAAGACCTTTTCTTAAAGAACCATTATGTTTTATTACCTTAAAATGAGCCGTTTTTATTTATATACACCGAGGGTCCCCTTACATGGAAGTCACAATTTTGTGCCGGCATGTTTCTACAGAAGCCCTTAATGGACAAACTTTGTTTACTTAGTTGTCTCTGATGATGACGTGTTTGTCCTGTGGTGGCTATCGCAGTGGCTTCTCTATGCGTTTCAAAAGTGAGGGATGATTTCTGAGGCGCTATAAGTGACTGATTGTGCTGACAGTGACGTCTTGTGAGTTTAGTATTGGGACAGATCTGTTGTTTTAACTGTTCATTCAAACGAATCCGTTCAAAGGAGTCAGTTGGCGAATCGGACGCATTGTGTTCTAATCCAGGCTGAGCAGCGCAAAACTGTAAACAAAGTGTTACTGTTACAACACGAAAAACATTTCCTCGGTGGATATGATTTGGTCTTCCGACCTTTAGGCATCGAGTCAGTTTTGTTTTGAGTAATAAAAGCAGGGAGACAGTTTAAAGACAGAAAGCGTGCACGCGGCTCTGCTCTCTCTGTCACGCAAACAAAGATCATCATCACTCATTAATCACATGAAATGAGCCTAATCTTTGCACGGACAGTGCACCGCAAGATATAAGCCCGTCGCGCTGTTGTACTGGCTGCTTAATTTGCGCGATCCCGCCATCGCTTACTAAAGCTGTTTGTGAACAAGGCACGGCTGCACACACACAGGAGCGATCTGCTTGCAGCAAGAGGCAGCGTCACGAGTTCTACAACAACGCTTAGGGGCCCGCAGATGTGCCTGCCTATTAATCTGCCTAATTTTGCAGCAAAATTGGCCAAAGATATATTTTAAAAAATCGGCCAAATTTTCGGCCCGGCCGATAAATCGGTCGACCTCTACCCTTAATGTATCCGGTATTGTACAGGAAGCCAATGCAATGATCACAAAATGGGGGTGACATGATTAAATCTGCACTGTTTAAGGAATTTAGCAACGCAATTTTGAGAGATGCTGCAGTAAGGGCAATTGCAGTAGTCAAAGCACAACGTGGTAAAAGCATGGACCCGTGAGGTACACCGCAGGACAGTTGCACTATAGAGTAAGAGAAGTTACCCAAACGGACACAGAAGCATCTATTTGTCAAGTATGACTAAAACCAGTGTTGTAATCTAGACGACGAATGTTATGATCAACCATATTAAATGCAGAAGAAAGTCGCCGGAGTCAGTTGTTAGCAGTATATCAGTGCTAACTTTGTGCATGCAGGCGTAAAATCATATTGAAATTTTCATAGATAAAGTTATCACTAAGAAAGGACTTGAGTTGGTTAAATACTACTTTCTCTTATACTTGAAAATGAAAGGTCTAATAGAAATAGGATGAAAATTGGTAAAACTAGAAGCATTGTGTTAAGGCTTCTTGAGGAGAGGGGTAACCGTGGTCAATTGTCATTGCTAGTCATTAATTTGACTATACTGTTTTTTGTTTGTCATTCACCAAATTTTTTTATAAAAGTCTTTACAAGCCTTAATTTGGATTTTCTTTCAAGAAATGTCACTGATTTTATGGATACAGAGCGAGTTGGTCATATGTATAAACCTGAATGCTCTTTCTCTTCTCTCCAGGCTGCTGTGATGTCATCTGTTCTGATAAGACGGGCACCCTCACTAAAAATGAGATGACTGTCACTCACCTGTTCACATCTGATGGACTGAATGCTCAGGTCAGAATCCTGTAAACCTTAAGGGCTCATTATAGTTATATACTTTCTACGGCCTAGCCATGACGGCGTAGGATACGCGTTGGTTTTCATATATACTTCTGCGTCGTCATTTGTGTCGATGTGCAAACACACATGCAGACAGCTGGTAGGCAGTGTCCACACATATAACGACAGTGACAGCGCGACCGTAAATGAAGAAGCAGTTCGGTCAGTTTAACCCACAATCGAAGAAGAAACAGCGACTTTTGTCGCAGTTTCAGCTAAATCACATCTTTGTTCTTACCATCGCAAACGTAAATACCTATGACACAGTTTTTTTACCTGAAGGGAGGGCTCAATCACAGCTCTTGTGGTCTGCGTAGAACTGACGCGCTGTTAAAAATTTGGTGAGGTGCACGTCAGGCTACGCAGAGGCTACGGATAACCTACGGTGTAGACCTTGCGCACGACTATAAATTGGACTTTAGACAACACCCAGGTTACCTCTCTCATCATCCGAGAAAGCATTTCAATTCCATATCTACCATAATTTCTTCTCTCAATTGCCCTGATGCCATCACAAAACAGTTTCGATCTAAAGTGTTAATAGCTGCAGGTTTTCATTAGCCCTTAGTATCTGCAAAGAAGTCTCTAGTGTTTTCTTTGAATCAGTCCTGAATTCATTTCTGTGACACTGGCCTGCTTTAATAACGTTTCAAAATTGAAGGCTGAGTAGTAGATGGAGTTTTGCACTTTTTTAACTTTGCTACTAGGTCACTTCTCCCAGGTCTAATACATAATGCTTGATTTCACATCCTCATGGGCTTACAAATCTCTTCAAATCATTCAGTGCTTGTGTTCGAGCCGCTGTGTGTCTGAATCGCTTTTTTGTGCGTTTCAAAGACTGCTTGAAAAAGCAAAAGCAGATAATTTACTTTCCTAACACAAGAATTTGAGAATGTGTCCCAGGTTACATTAGCTATCTCTAATGACTGTGTACTGTAAGTTAAATGTATACAAAGCAACTATTTAAGTTAAGTTGTTTCTACACTTCTGTCCCTGTCTTTAATCCTGTGTACACACAATTAATGTTTTTTTCTCATGCAAGTACACACTATTTAAAGGAATATTCCATTTTCTTAAAAGAAAAATCCAAATAATTTACTCACCACCATGTCATCCAAAATGTTGATGTCTTTCTTTGTTCAGTCGAGAAGAAATTATGCTTTTTGAGGAAAACATTGCAGGATTTTTCTCATTTTAATGGACTTTAATAGACACCAACAATTAACACTTAACTCAACACTTAACAGTTTTTTTCAACGGAGTTTCAAAGGACTATAAACAATCCCAAACGAGGCATAAGGGTCTTATCTAGCAAAACGATTGTCATTTTTGACAATAAAAATAACAAATATACACTTTTAAAGCACAACTTCTTGTCGAGATCCGGTAGTGATGCGCCAGCGTGACCCCACGCAATTCGTCATGACGTCACAGAAGACGAACACGAAACTCCGCCCCAGTGTTTACAAGTGTGTTGAAAGAGGATCGTTCCTACGTTGTTGTATGTCAACTGATACTAATTAATGTCTTTGTGTCAGTTTATTGTTTACAATGGTCCGCAAATGTGCGTTTTATATATGTAGCACGTGACCTCCCTACGTCACTACGCATTTACGTTAGGTCGCGCTGGACCGGATCTAGACGAGAAGTTGTGCTTTAAAAGTGTATATTTGTTATTTTTCTTGTCAAAAATGACAATCGTTTTGCTAGATAAGACCCTTATTCCTCGTTTGGGATCGTTTATAGTCCTTTGAAACTGTTACTTGTTGAGTTAAGCGTTAGTTGTTGGTGTCTATAAAAGTCCATTAAAATGAGAAAAATCCTGCAATGTTTTCCTCAAAAAACATAATTTCTTCTCGACTGAACAAAGAAAGACATCAACATTTTGGATGACATGGTGTTGAGTAAATTATCTGGATTTTTCTTTTAAGAAAATGGAATATTCCTTTAAAGTCACTTACTGTAAAGTGGGGCCAAAAAATTAAATGACTTGTTCTGTCTCTCTTTAGATGATGTCACTCATGCTCTAATTTTAAATCCATTTTTCATCAGCATTATAGAGATCACTTCTTCTGATCAATCGTCTTCATTGAATATCCTGATTTACTCAGAAATTATACTGTAAACTGGGTTGCTGTTTTATGTTGACCTGTCCACTTGACCTGATTCGTTTATTTACAGGTCAGCGGCATTGGGTACAACAATGTTGGTGAGGTTACGATGGACGGAGACGTGGTGCACGGTTTTTCCAACATCTCCTTCACCAAAATTGTGGAGGTGAGGATCACCAATAATATTATGGGTTGCAGCCATATCAATAGTACTTGAGCTTGACACATTTCCCTAATAATTCCCAGGCTGGCTGCGTGTGCAACGATTCAGTGATCAGAAACAACACGCTGATGGGACGTCCCACCGAAGGAGCTCTCATCGCCCTGGCTATGAAGGTAAAGCTTCCAATAACTACCATTTCCAGACAGAAACATCCAACCAATCTGCGTGACCTGCTTTTAATTGTTGATCTTTGTTATTCTACATGCAAATCTAGTATAATTATCTAATTGATCTTTTGCGAGTCAACGTCACAGTTACGTCACGCGCACATGTGGTGGCAGAAAAACAGTGGAAATGAATGAGACACGAGTGAAACGAACAATATAACTCCCTAGAAAATGTTTTGTTGTGCTGTTGAGTGTCAGAATAGGAATGCCAAAATAGATGACCTTCATTTTTATAGTATACCGTCGTCGAAGACACCATTTGAAGATAAACGTAGGTGTTTATGGTTGCAATAAAAGCCCTCAACCGGACAGACTGGAGTGATGAAATCATCTGAAATTTTTTTATTAATTTGAATAGAAAATAATTAGAGAAGATATCCGGTGTTCTGTTGAAGTCTGATCCCTCTATGTGTTTCTTATAGCGTTTTCATCACGTTACGTTTATAATTTATTTAGAAAGATTAAAGATTTGAATGAGTTTATAATATCAATAATATTACCTTTTATTAAAGTTTTCGTATTTTTTTTCGTTTTCTATTACTTCTTTTTACCTTATATCTTAGCCTATGTCTTCTTCCTGTTTGTTCTAAATTATGGTGTTTACTTAAGCAATATCGCTCGAGTAGGAGTGTGATATAGCTCTATATCATCACGGCTGTGATTAGGCCAGAGGCACGAGGCCGCAGGCCGAGTGCCGGAGGCAATCACAGCCGTGATGATATAGAGCTATATCACACGACTCCGAGAGCGATATTGCTTTTATACAACAGTTCGACGGCACACGTTTGAAAAACGAAAACTAGAAAACAACAACGGAGTTATTTTAAAAGCCTCTTTGTTTGAGAACTACTTCTTCCGCCACGGATTTGAGGGCGGCCAGAATGACAGGTAAAACTTTCGGCTGCTTTGAAGCTCATAACAACTAAATGGACGTAAAAGCCGTTTCTTTATATTACCGTTTCTTGGTCACAAAGTGTAGTTTTAAGATTAGTTCAGTCGAGAATGTATCTGTATTATATTTAAATCTGCAGTCGATTAGTAAAGATAGCGCCTGTTTGAACGTTTGCTTAGTGAGATTCGGTACGAATGAGAACCAAAGCATGAGCGGACGTCAGTGTTCACTCGCCCCGCTGACCACCGCCCTCTCTGGGCTACATCTCTGAAAGGGATTCCCCGGCTCTCATGTTGGCCTTGTTTGTTTATGATCGTCAAAATGAGATCAAATCAGCAGTATTTGGTGTCATGATCAAACTAGTACTTGTTTTTTTTATTCATATTTAGTGTCTTTTGTGTTTGTTATTGTTTTGGCGCGAGGTAAAAGTTAATAAAACTATACTTGTGTAACGTTACTATTGCTTTCTCATTTATTCTTAACGCGATACGAGCACTCGATTATTATTATTAAACTTTGTTCTTGTCAGTACTATACAAAACGGTTTTTTATAAGTGTCAGAGATATGTTTTTGCATGCTGCTTTTAAATATATCAGTGGCGATATCTCATAACATGTTTTAATAGTCACGTCACGATACAGTAAATGATCCATGTCCACATTTAAAAGCTGCGGGGCTTACCTGCAGTTCCACGGTGTTTTCGCGTTCTGATAAAAGATATAACTTTAGCTCCAGAAAAAAACGAGTGTTTATATTCCTCTTTCCAAGTGTTGATCGTCCACACAATGTGACAAGACATTTCTCCCATTAACTTTAACGTAACATACAAGAGCGCTGATCTTTGAAGGAATAATAACTTCCGATTGGGGATTCACAGACTGATTTATGAGCTAGTAAACTAATGAGACACATGGAGAGTGATTCAAACAGCGCGTCTGTGTTTTTCCATTCAGAGATGAGCCTGCTTAGGACCTCCATTCACTAGGTGGCGGAATAATACGAAAGGTGAAGCGGTTACAGTGCCGTTATCAGTACAATATCGTATAGCTCTTAGCCAGTCAGATTCGAGAACCAGAAAGAACTGTTGTATAATAATAAATATATAAACATAGCACACACTCACACGATGTAAAGTGTTAATAATATATAAACAGGCCTATACAAATTAAGTTGTATGTAAACATAATAGTTTTAGAACAAACACGTAGGCTAAAAATATAAGGAAGAAATTGAAAACAGGAAATGATGAAATATTTAATAAATGATATTATACAGAATACATGATAGTTTTGCTCTTATAAGTACTTCAGTGATTCATACTGTAAAAATAAGTGATTTACCAATAAAGAACAATAGACCCCTTCAAGGTTTGTAAACATTGAATGACTATCGGGTGCGCGCGCAGCACGGGGTCGAACTGTTCATATCATTTAGGCTTTATAATTTAATCTAACAGTGCTGAAAAATGATGACTTACCTCAAATGAAGTGAGCACTACAAACACAAGCCTCTTTGATATTTGCATTGTCCCAGTCTGCACGTTAATTGCTTGCAGACGCAAATGCTGTATTTTTTTGTTTTTGAGTTTCTGCATGAATCGCGAAAACTTAACGGAAGACCTGGTGCGATTTTCACAGCCCACGACGTAAGTAGGCATTTTTGACGATACCGAATAATACGCAACTCAATCTGCTGTAATGACTTTTCTGACCCCGACATGCGCAGTGGGAACAGCCTGTGACGTGAACCGTGAAGGGGTCTATACATATATATTACATACATGCACACAATTATTAGCCAAGCCATTTAAACTTTTAATTTATTTAAAAAATAAACGTAACTTGGTGAAATCTTTTTAAGAAACATTATACTTAAGAGAAATATAGGGGAAATAGACTTCTACAGAACACCGGATCCTTAAAAATCACAGTTTAATGCTAAAACACTTCACACAGCTATTGAGAAGCATTACTTTCTGCCACCAGTTGGGTTCCGCCCACAAAAAACGTCATCTCTGTTTGCAAACAAGCAAAAGGTCTATGCTAACAGTGCATCTGGACACAACTGTTGGCCCCGTACACCTGTGCAAGCAGCCAGAGCAATACATCCATATCTGTCTGGCACTATGTGCTACTTTAATTTGAAAAAAAAAAAGATGGTGTCTAAATTGGCTTCTCTCACCCATGCTAATTAAGTTGAGCAGGCACGCTGTAACAGCCCATAGAAGAGGTTACTGTGACAACAGCATCTCACACGAGAGTTCCGTCAACGTCTGGTGCGCTTATAACACTGTTGTCACTGCAGGGACGTTTAGTTGAAATGGGGAAAAATGTTACATTTTCTGAAAAAGATCAGAGATCGCATGCTCTTTACCAAGTTAACAAGCTGCGAGAAAATGAACTGAAATGAACATCCCTATAGCCCACCCCAAGTCTCTCTCAGGCAAAAACTGGTGGAACACTGTAAAGTTTAATACCTAATAATAAAAAAGTTTTAATCCCTCATAGTGACACCTGATCATCTGTCTGCTATCGATCAGAGATTTATGGAGCCATGAGCTGCTCAGATTTCCGTTGCTTTCTGTAAAGGGTTAAATATGGGTAGAATACTGTCTGTACATATTTATTACTGTGTGTATTTTTTTTTTAAAGCACCCATGCATTTGTTTTCTGGTGTCTACAGATGGGTTTGGAGGGCCTGCAACAAGAGTTTGTGAGGTTGGAAGAGATTCCCTTTTCCTCGGAGCAGAAGTGGATGGCTGTGCGTGTCGTCCATCGCACTCAGCAGGTGAGCCATGCCCAAGTCACATGCCTAAAAACACTGGATGGATGTGAGTGGGTGGTACAAAGTACTTGGAAGATAAAAGTTACCTAGCAACATCAATTTTCTTTAGCATCATGCCTACTTGTGCACCAACACTCACATTACATAAACATTTTTTCACTGTGATGCATAATAAGCATGACCAGGTGGACCAGAATTTGAACTTATGTATAAAGGTTAAAGTTTTTTTTCGATATATCTGATTTCAAGGACAAGCCTGCAGTGTTCTACGTAAAGGGCGCCTACGAGCAGATTATCCGTTTCTGCACAACCTACAACAGTAAAGGTGTTGCTCAGCCTTTGACCAATCAGCAGAGAGAGCTCTACGTGCAGCAGAAGAGCTACATGGGCACTATTGGCCTCAGAGGTACAGAACCGGGCTCTTGTCAGCTCTGGGTCACCTCACTTTACCAACTCAAACAATTGCTTGATGTGTTGATAAGATTATAGTTTCTCACAGGATATGGAGTAAGAATTGTCTCATATTGACATGCATCTATTAGCATTCCTTTAATTAAAGATGTTTCATGAAGGACATAGTAATCATTTTGGCAGCGGTTAATTCTCTTGTCCTTTCTCCTGGCAGTGCTGGCATTTGCGTCTGGATCTGAGATGGGTAATCTAAATTTTTTGGGACTTGTGGGCATTATCGACCCTCCCCGGGTGGGAGTGAAGGAGGCTGTGGCGACGCTCATCGGCTCTGGGGTGGCTGTAAAAATGATCACAGGGGATTCCCAAGAAACTGCCGTGTCAGTCGGTATGACATTCAATCGTTTGCTTCCTTTAATTCGTTGGTTGTTAGTTAGCTAGTTAAGTCAAGGGTATGTTGTGGCCAATTAAATCATATCATATAAGAAATATATTTGAGTTTAATGTATGTGAACTTACCATTTCACATTAAGCACTGATTTCCAGACACATTTTTCACACATGTCATTTACTTAATTCTTTCTGTCCACTACAGCTAGTCGACTGGGTTTCTACACCAAAGGTTCCCAATCCCTGTCTGGAGAAGAAGTAGATCAAATGGAAATCAATCAGTTGTCGGAGATGGTGCCCATGGTATAGACACACTTTTATATACTTTTAATAAATTACATTTATTTTTTATCTGGATGCTTTGATTGATCGACATCGCATTGGTATCGAGCAAAAATCACATTTTGTGACTCAATCGATAATGATAATTTTTAACAAAAAATCGGTGGTCAGGATCGGTTGCAAAAATCTTGATCGGATGTTAGTATTTGTATATTTTCTCCACAGATAGCAGTATTCTACAGAGCCAGCCCCAGACACAAGTTAAAGATAGTTAAGGTGAGTGCAATCAAACACAAACAAAACTTCGAATTTCTTTTTTTTAGAGATTCAACAACTTAATAGTTGAAAATATTCAACATCGGAAAAAGCATTTAACGAACGTCATTGTCGATTAGTTTGATTTGTGACGTCACCTGCCCACTGCCCCACTGCAGAAGGCACCATACAGCGCAAGAGCATGCAGTAATGGGTGGAAGTTTCATGATGATGTGAGACAGCGTGATGATTGACAGGCAGAGGCAAAAGTGGAATGTTTTTTTAATAAAAGTTTAAAGGGAAATTTCACAATACTTTTTTAAGATGTCAAATAAATCTTTGGTGTCCCCAGAATACAAATGTAAAGTTCTAGCTCAAAATACCATATAGATAATTGATAATAACCCTCTTCAGGTTGAACGGTGGCTACTGCAGTCGAATTTTCCTATTGGATGTTGGGTCCAAAAAATACCTTGTGAAGTAATAAGCAGGTTTAAGCTCACCACGCCCTTGTTACAATCTCACCACACACTTGGTACGAGCTCAGTTCGTCCCCTCTATCTCCGTTGGGATCTGCCCACTTTTCTTGCATTTTTCAAATATTGCCAGTGGGTGGAGTCAGGCTCTGACCAGGGGTTTAGTTACTCTTTAAACATGGAAAAAGTCAGATTTTGATGATATGTAATTTCATCATTTAATATAAATGACTTTGTCTTTTGGAGCAGATGCGCCTGGTTTTGTGTTGAAATGAGGCGGTGGGCAAGTCATCACAGACAAAACTTATCAATATTGACGTTTGTTGAACTCTATTTTCATTAGGGCTGTGTATTGAGAAAGAATCTCACGATATGTTACACAACACGATACATGGGTTGCGATGCAATATTTTGCAAACATTGCGTTACTGTAAACTGTACTATTGGGTTATTTCCTCTTTTTAAAATATAATGGGATATAATTTGAGGAAAGCTGTCATTGAGAACACATCACCGCATGCCAACTTTAGCAAAACAATTTGTGGCACACCCCTACGTTAGTACTTCCTGTCACTGTTTAAGTTAAGAGATAAGATAAATGCTATCTACATTGCAAAAAATGACTTTCATACTTAGTATTTTTGTCTTGTTTTCAGTATAAGTATCTAAAAATTCTTAAATCATAATGTATTATCCTGACGAGCAAAATTACCTAAGAAAATAAGTCTACTTCTTAGACAAAAACTATACAATTTAAAGGTGCAGTGTGTAATTTTTAAAAGGATCTCTTGACAGAAATGCAAAATAATATACAAACTGTATTATCAGGGGTGTATAAAGAACTTTTTTAATGAACCTTTGTTTTTATTACCTTAGAATGAGACAATTTTTTCTACATACCCCGAGGGTGCCCTTACGTGGAAGTCGGCATTTTGTGCCGCCATGTTTCTACAGAAGCCAAACTTTTTTTACTACGTCGTCTCCGACAATGACATGTTTTTCCGGTGGCCGCTACCGTAGCTTCTCTATACGTTTTAAAAGCGAGGGGTGAGCAGTGGACTGAGCCGTTGGTTGCAATTCGCAACCTCACCACTAGATGCTGCTAAAATTTACACACTGCACCTTTAAGTGAATTTGTGCTTTAAACAAGCAGAAATATCTGCCAATGTGGTGAGAAAATTTTGCCTGAATTAAGTGTTTAAGAAAAGAGAAAACTTATTTTAAGATTTTTTTTCTCACCCCATTGGCAGATCTTTTCGCTTGTTTTAAGCACAAATTCACTTAAATTGTATAGTTTTTGTCTAAAACTTAGATTTATTTTCTTAAGTCATTTTGCTAATCAAAATCTTAATTTAACACTTTTTAGATATTTATATTGAAAACAGGACAAAAATACTAGGCAAGGCAAGTTTATTTGTATAGCACATTTCATACACAGAGGTCATTCAAAGTGCTTTACATAGAAATGATAAACCATAAATCAAAGATACATGAATTTAAAATATCAATTAAAAGAAAATAAATGTGATTTTAATAGAAACTGTTTAAATGTGTGAAAAATAATAAAACAGGAAAAAAGTATAAACCCGTTAAAAAATAAGAATAAAAACAAGAGAAATAAAAAAAAATTAAAGAATTACTAAGAAAGTCATTTTTGCTGTGTAGTAGGGCTGTAGCTATTAATCGTGCAAATGCGGGTTTTCTAAATGATAAAATTTTAATGAATTACGGTGAAATCCCAGCACATCCAAAAGACAGAGGGCGCTCTCGTGCAGAAACTCCAATTGTGCCACAGAAGTACACAATTAGAAGTACCATTACAAAACTATTCCAGGAAATGTCTATAAGCATATTTATATAGCTGTTCTTCAAATTGTTTCAGGTAGTTTCATGATGATAAAGAATATTTTGAATGATTTTGTTTAACGCGTGTTCTTACTTCTTGCTGTGCATGAAACACAGAATCGCAGCCTTTCGATTCAGAATCGATTTCAGACGGGTATTTTTAATGGGACACGCGATTTATCGGCACAGCCCTACTATCTAGTGGTCGTGATGTAAACCACAAATGATTCTTGTGTGATTAGAAAATATCGACAATACCAGTTTTTTAAATCAATACAGTATTGCCAATCAAAATATCACGATACTCACATGTAACAGTATTTTTTACACCCCTAATTTTCATTATAAAATATTTTTTACTATTCAAATAGTTGTTGCAGTTCTAGTTTTTCCAAAAGCCTAATTTTCTTAGGTTTTGTGGTGCTGAGGTATAATTCAAAACAATTAATGTTTTTTCTGTCTTCAGTCCTTACAGAACATCGGTGCGGTCGTTGCCATGACAGGAGATGGTGTTAATGACGCGGTCGCCCTAAAGGCAGCGGACATTGGCATAGCTATGGGTAAGAGCGGTACTGATGTCTGCAAAGAAGCTGCAGACATGATCTTGGTTGACGATGACTTCCAAACTATTATGTGAGTATAGAGTTGCTTGTATTTTGGGTTTTGATCAGGATGTTCAATGAGTTTGCAAATGTCGTCAACCTTTTGTTCTTTCCTCCAGGTCTGCCATTGAAGAGGGGAAAGGGATTTACAACAACATTAAAAACTTTGTGCGTTTTCAGCTGAGCACGTGAGTTGGCAGATTTTTATATTTTTTATATTTTTTATCAGAAGTTATATTTTCTTTTCCATGTGGCTAGATGAGCTTTACCTTTTAAAGGGACACTCCACTTTTTTGAAAAAAAAAAAAGTAGGGCAGCAAAGTCCTTGATTATTGCGCCAGAACGAGAGTATAGTTCCTAGCCATATCGGCCTAGTAAATCACAACTGTTAATTTTCTGTTGGTCTTAGTACACGATGTAACTACAGAAGAGTCAAGTTTTAAATAGGAAAAATATCGAAACTCTTTGGTTATTTTTGAGCATGATGCTAATGATCTAATCAGATTCAATGGATTATGCTAAACTATGCTAAAAGTGGTACCGCCAAACCCAGAGATCAGCTGAATGGATTCCAAAGTGGTAAAAATCTAATATTTAGGGGAGCTGGAAAATGATTTTCCTATTTTTTAAAAAAGTGTAGTGTCCCTTTAAGTTCCACCTGGCTGCAAATCACGGTTCACGACTGTGATTTGACAAACTAAACAGTATTTAAATGATCCCAAAGATCCAACAATTGAATTGGGTTGTTACAAGCAGTCAAAAAGCTTTTTAATCAAAGTATTCAATCATATTTACTAGGGCTGTGTATCACCAACAATTTCCCGATACGATACGTATCCCGATACAAGGGTCCCGATACGATGCGCATCACGATACAAGACTATTTTGAATTACATTTTTGTTCAGAATTTAGTAACATTATTATTATTATAATTATAATTATCTGTTTACTGTACATTGAATAAGCAGTGTTGTAACAATTGTGTTTTTGCCATTCATTTATTAGCTTTTGGGGTAACTCATAGAAATACTTAAAATCTCAGAGTTAATATTTAACTTATGTTTTTTAAAAGCAGTTTTACAAAGATAGTGCCTTAGCCTACTCTAGGCATTATATTTGTCTCTCACGTAATTATTCTATATCTATGAATTATGTATAAACATGCAGTCAGACTTAATACTATTTAATAGAAAACAGATTAGCAATGTGACAGCTATAGTTTGAAGTAGCTCTGTATCTCTTCTCTAAATGTACACTTTTCACATGCAAATATTTGTCGTGTTTCTTCTCTAATGCGTTAGTACTGTTTTATGAGAGAGCCCTTTCCAGTAGTATAGGCTAAGATATCTGCGCTTTCATACTGAACTCATTGATTTTAAATACGAGAGAGAGAGAGAGAGAGAGAGAGAGAGAGAGAGAGAGAGAGAGAGAGAGAGAGAGAGAGAGAGAGAGAGTGAGAGAACGCGGCTGGCAAGTTATGCAGACACGTGCGCCAGCGAGACAGAGACGCAAACTGAAAGTAAACCCCGCTAGCATTAACTAAGTTACGTACTCCGCGGGACACATGCGTCATTTTTTATATGGATCACGGATCAACAGCGATTCGTCACGTTAATTTCAAAGGTGCATCTGAATCGATACGGAAGGTGCTGTATCGATGCGCGCATCATCAGGCGTCCATGACGATGTATCGTCGTATCGATATTTTGAACCCAGCACTAATATTTACATTTATAAGAAGAAAAAGACAAATGTTCAAACTTTAAAGAGTTTATCATTCTATATTTTCTTTAGGAGCATTGCTGCCCTCACTCTCATCTCTCTTGCAACGCTTATGAACTTTCCCAACCCTCTAAATGCCATGCAAATCCTCTGGATCAACATCATTATGGACGGCCCGCCGGCTCAAAGGTAATATACTGTGCTCACTGTACCACAGTATTGGGACGACGCTTGTGTGAATAACAATAAATCATCTTTATTTTAGTTTGGGCGTTGAACCCGTCGATCCGGACGTGATCAGGAAACCCCCGCGAAACGTGCGAGACAGCATCCTCACTCGTAGTCTGATATTGAAGGTCCTGGTGTCGGCATTCGTCATTGTGTGTGGGACCCTGTTTGTGTTCTGGAGAGAGGTGAGCGCCTCCAGCTCATTTGGGTCCTGATTTGTTTTTCATCTGCGTTTTCTATTTAAATTCACTCTTTAGGTAAATGACTCGACTGTTTAGGAAAGATCGGATCAGAGGCTAAATTTGTTTACCCTGTGGCCTGTTTTCTGTTTTGGTGGGATCACGCAACTCTCATTAGCTTTGAGGTTCTGTGCGTCTGTTAAGAATTAAGGCAGGGTATATCATTTTTTGCTTTTATCTAGTACTTACCAGCAGCCGTATCACCCTGTAGCCCAAGACAGCTTTCCTACTGAAGCTAAGCAGGGCTGAGCCTGGTCAGTACTTGGATGGGAGATCACCTGGAAAAACTAGGTTGTTGCTGGTAGAGGTCTTAGTGAGACCAGCAGGGGGTGCTCTCCCTGTGGTCTGTGTGGGTCCTAACACCCCAGTATAGTGATGGGGACACTATACTGTCAAAAAGCGCCGTCCTTTGGATGAGACCAAAATAAACCAAGGCCCTGACTCTTTGTGGTCAAAAAAATTTCGAAAAAGAGTAGGGGTGTGCCCTGGCATCCTGGCCAAACTTGCCCGTTGGCCTACTAATTGGCTATATTACTCTGTCTCCTCTCCACTAATAAGCTGGTGTGTGGTGGGCGTTCTGGCCCAATATCCTGGCCGGACCACTGTTATCAATGATATAAGTATTTGAAATGAAAATGATTTATTAATGTCTAGTGACATATCAAGGCCATTTTATGATTAATTGATATACATTTCTTACATACTGTTCCTTTAACCCATAATCACTGTCATTTGTGTGTAAGGTAACTTTCTATGACACCACAAAGCAAGAAAGGCACAAAATCACCCTTTTAATGCAGACACGTATGTGACCCTTGACCACAAAACCAGGGGTCAATATTTTTAAAATGAGATTTATACATAATATGAAAGCCAACTAAGCATTTTATTGATGTATAGAATAGGACAATTTTTGACCAAGATACAACTATTTGAAAATCTGAGTGTGCAAAAAATCTAAATATTGAGAAAATCGCCTTTTAAAGATGTCCAAATGAAGTCTTTAGCCACATGTATTACTAATGATAAACACATTTTTGATTTATTTACTGTAGGAAATTTACAAAATATATTAATGAAAGATGATCTTTATTTAATATCCTAATAATATTTGTCATAAAAATGTAAAATTTTTACCCATAAAATGCATTTTTGGCTATTGCTACAAATATATCTGTTTTACTTATAACTGGTCCATGGTCATGTATGTTTGCCTTATAAAAGCTCAAATCTAATGATATTTAATTATTTATGTGTTTGGTTTAAGCTGCGAGACAATGAGATCACACCACGGGACACCACCATGACTTTCACCTGTTTTGTGTTCTTCGACATGTTCAACGCTCTCAGTTCCCGATCACAGGTAAAAAAAACGCTTAATAATTCACTGTTCTGTAAAATCAAGAATGATGCTTTCATTTTAACTTTGAAGATTTTAATGTTAGCTGTAACACATGTCTTGCTCCATGTGAAAACAATTTGCATCTATACTAAGGCATAGAGAGGTTTATTTATAGTAGTGGGAATTCTGATTTGTTGCTTTGCGTCACTCAGGATAGACACTAAGTTTGTAAGTTTGTGAGCCAGTCTGATTTGGACCACAGGCTAAAATATCCCTGAATTAGGGTCACCTGAAGAACTTGGGGTGGGTAGAATTTTTAAAAACTGTAGGAATTAAAAAGTTCAAAGGTCAACGTGTATTTTGAGCACAGAGATTTTAATGATCTTGATTCACATTGATTGATTATGGTTCACTGTCTTTGTCATTTTGCAGACACGAATGGTGCATGAGATGGGCTTATGTAGTAACAGGATGTTTTGCTATGCTGTACTGGGCTCCATCATGGGCCAACTTCTGGTCATTTACTTTCCTCCCCTACAGAAGGTTTTTCAAACAGAGAGCCTCAGCATTTTAGGTATGTAATAAACAGCAAACCTTTGTATGCAACATGCACTAAAATTCATTTTCATACAAATAAACAAACAAACAAACTTAAAGCAATAGTTCACCCCAAAATGAAAATTTTACACATCCTAGATTTGGATGACTTTCTTCTTCTTTCACTCAAACACAGTCAAGAATTATATTAAGTAATATCCTGGCTTGATAAAAATAATATCCTCTTTTCAGCTTTATAATGACATTGGATAGTGCCCCATTTTTACATTCATCCATTCATTTTTTAGGGCTGTCAAGCGATTAAAATTTGTAATCTAATGAATTACTTGATGTGCCAACCAATTCATCTAATTGCATTTTATTGCACATAAATATTTGCATGTAAATGAAGAAATTACACACAAATTTAATAAAATAAACAGGTGGATCAACTGTAATCAAATGTAAAATAATAATGCAAACATTGTAAAAGTTATGTGATTTGAAGTCGTGTCAACAAATGTTTTTATGTTATTTTAAAGACCCACACAACGATATTGGACCCACTCACTTTTTTTCTAATTTAGTTCATATTGCAACACACCAATTGTCAACTTTTAGGCGGCAAAGAAATGTCTTGATTGGGTGCGTTAAATGTTTTAAAAATGAACACGTTATTTTTGCCATACCAATTAAATTATTTAACGCGTTCAATTAACAGCCCTAGTTTTTGTAAGGAAAATATTTATATTTCAAAGTTTATAGACTATGGTCATACACGTGTTCACAAGAGAGTTGAGATCAGACAGGAGGCTAACCTCTTAACCAACATTGCAAAAACGTAGGCAAAGTATCAAAAAAGCAGTTGGGCGTGTTACAGAGTATTTCTGTGCCGAATGCACTTCGCCAGGGTTTGTACAAGTTTTGGAAAGTTTTTTCCATTACCTGTCCAGCTGACGTTTCAGGGGTTTCTATACGTATCACTTCTTTATATATCCCCCGGGAAATCCCGCCCACCCGTCAATCAGCGGGAGATGCTAGAACTTGCAAACATCATATCACGCAACACAGCTTTGTTTAATTTCAAAACTCAACTGTATATTATATAAATGACACGAACATGTAGTGAATCATAAGTTAAACAGTGTTGTATAGTGTTGCATGCCTCGTACTCGCTCCACCCGCGGTAGTAACTCCTCCTTCTTCATTTTTTTGTACGTAATCGGAAAGAATCGGTAAAGCTAATCTTTCTTTTATAAATCTGATTAAACTAAAAACTCTTCGAAGATATAAAGGATGTAATACTACTTTATAGGTACTTCAGATTAACATAAGAAATGCAGAAACAGCGTGTGTTACGTGAGCTTTAATGCTATTATAAAGCTAGAAAGAGCCAGGATATTATTTAAAGGTGCCGTAAAATGTTAAACTGTACTTACCTAAGCATAGATAATAAGAGTTATGTACATGGTAATGACATATCGTGAACCTCAAGCAGGATTGCTTCCTCATTCTTATGTAAACCTCGTGCATGCAAAAGACAGCTGAATCGCCGCAAACTCAACTGACTGTCGTGATGTATTCCCCAACACACACACATTAAATTTAGTACAATGTTGTTACAATGCTAAAAACAAAGTTGTGACTGCTCAGTTAGTGATATATGCTAGTTAATGCTATATGCTAGCATTTAGGCTGAAGTTCTACTATTGATGTTAGAGTTACGTTTTGCAGGTCCATACTAAAAAATAATGCAAACTTACCACTCAGAAATGTCCATTAACAATCTCCAAACAATTGATTATTCCTCAAAATCTCTATCACACACAAAGCACCAAAGCCGAGCAAAGCTTAACATTTATTATTCATGAATATCATTTATTATTCTTTCTTTGTTCAGTCGAGAATTTTTTTTTTTTTTTTAGAAAAACATTCCAGTACATTTTAATGGACTTTAATGGACCCCAATACTTATTAGTTTTAATGCAATTTAAAATTGCAGTTGCAAAGGACTCTAAACGATCTCAAATGAGGCATTAAGGGTCTTATCTAGTGAAACGATTGTCATTTTTGGCAAGAAAAATAAAAAATATGCACTTTTAAACCACAATTTCTCGTCTTTCTCCGGCTGTGTGACGAGCCAGCGCGACCTCACGCAATACGTCATCACGCCAAGAGGTCATGGATGACGTTTCGAAACTACTCCCCAGTGTTTATACATGTAGAAAAAGAGGACAGTTCCGACGTTGTTGTATGTCGAATGATACTAATTAATGTCTTTGTGTCAGTTTATTGTTTAAAATGGTTCGCAAATGTACGTTTCATAAATGTAACACGTGACCTTTCCACGTCATTACGCACTTACTTGAGGTCGAGCTGGCGTGTCACACAGCCGGAGGAAGAAGAGAAGTTGTGGTTTAAAAGTGCATATTTATTATTTTTCTTGCCAAAAATGACAATCATTTCGCTAGATAAGACCCTTAATGCCTCATTTGAGATCGTTTAGAGTCCTTTAAAACTGCCATTTTGAACTGCATTGAAACTGTTTAGTGTTGGGGTCCATTGAAGTCCATTAAAATGAGAAAAATCCTGGAATGTTTTCCTCAAAAAACATAATTTCTTCTTGACTGAACAAAAAAAAGACATCAACATTTTGGATGACATGGTGGTGAGTAAATTATCTGGATTTTTTTTTTAAGAAAATAGACTAATCCTTTAATAAAGCCACATACCCTCTATGTAGATATCAGAGAACAATTAAACATATGATTTCACCTTTACTATAACTCCAACTGTGTTTGACTAAAAGAAAAAAGTCATATACACCTAAGATGGCTTGAAATATGGCGTAATTTTAATTTTGGGGTTGATTTCTATAATATCATTTAAAAAAGTTTCAACCCCTGGGGAGTCAGCTGACATTGGCTTAACTTGGTACCCTCTTCTATACGCTACATTATTACTACGCTCGCTAGTGCGGTTTAATTTTAGCTGTGAACTCTGCTGCTTATGCTGTCGATTTTTCTGTGTATTCTCTTGTAAAGCTGTTGTGAAACAATTGTGAAAAGCGCTATATAAACAAATTACACTTTTGGATAGTGCATAATGGACTTTTCGGATAATGACACACAAATATACCATCTATCCACAGATCTGCTGTTCCTGGTCGGCCTGACATCTTCCGTTTGTGTGGTGTCGGAAGTTATAAAGAAATTAGAAAGACTTCGAAAATGTCGAGAGAAATCTGTGGACAATGATGATTTCCATGAAGTATGACACACATTGTGTCTTTTGCATAAGACAGTGGGATGGGCTGGAGTGTTTTGGAACGTCATCCAGGGCGCTCTCGTACCATAACAGACAACTCCCAGTGGGCCATCAGGTCTGACCTGTATGTTCAGTTCTTTATCAAGATCAAGGAGCTGATTTTGGAGGAACAATGGTAGCCCTGAGTGTCTTTGAGACTCCCATTAGCCCGTGAAGATGCTGTGGTGTGCTGCTTTATGACTGTACTACTTTCCATGGCATCCGAACGAACTTTATTTATGAAATACTGTATCTGTCCATACAGTGACTATCTTGATTCATGATTGAAGGGATGTATTATGATTTTTAAATGTTGAAATTATTATTAAAATGTCCTTAGAGGTTTGTGGATCAATATGAATAATGCCTTTCTGCATTCCAGATTCCGAATTTGGCTTTTTTGCATTGAGAAAAGCTGTAAGCGTGCATTCTCCTAAACCACGATTGAAAGTTTCACTGGTTGAACAAAAACAAAATTGTGTTTTTGGGGGGAGACTTGCGTGAACATGATGTGCTAAACAATCATGTCTTTACTGTCACAACAGTTTTACAGGATGCCAAATTCATTTTATATCTATAGGAAAACAGCATTAAGGTATTAATTTCTCTCTCATAATCTAATTTTGAAAGATTACTTTGTATTGGGAGAATAAAGGGTGCCATTTTCTGATAGCCTCCAAAGTACATGCACTATCATTATATGTTCTTATATTATTATGATTATAACACAACCGGCTTGTATAATTGCATAATTATTAGTTTCGGTGTATTTACACACTACCTTCCTTATTATGTTAATACACTGGTATCAGGGACATCTCCGATAAGTTTTTCTTTTCTTTTTTTTAAGTTAATAATTTATTTATTCTTTTACCATCCTGATGATTAGATGAGGTGAATACATTTTAGCACTTACACCTTAAAATGCTCAATTGTTGAAATCTTGGAATATAGACTTGTTTGACTAACCAGCCCCCCATTCCAAAAAATCTCAGTGTAGCCCACCGTCACTCTTATGGTCCTTTCTCCCAATACTGATGACCCGTTACTGTTTTTACAGTATGTGAGTATATTTTCTCTTTGTATTGCAGATAGTGGTTCCCTATTACCAGTTTGTCTATATTAATGAATCAGTGTAACTGCTCATTCTGTTTTACATCGCTTTTGCTGTAAGAGCAAACACGGTAACGCACTGATTTGAAAAGTTTAATTAAACGAAAATGAAGGGTGACTGGTAACAAGCTTATTTCAGTAGTTTTATTTTGTATTTTCAAGATTGTATTTATTTTATTGTGGTTTGCACAACTGAAACCGGTAATATATTGTGGTCATTTCAAAACACAATTGTACAATAAAATTTTTACAAGTTTAAACTTTTTGTACATTTAGTGTTCTTGGCATTCATTTTAACAAATACATTATTTTAGTCTGGCTTCTTTGAAAAAAGCACAAAAACATTTTGTGAAAACATTAAATGATTTACAGTCAGACATAATGGTTAAAAACTAGCCTTTTGCTGTCACTACCCTTTTAAAAAGTACACATTTGTGCGTAAAGAGTTAATATTAGTACCTCAAAGGTACGTATACCAAATGTATACATAGCTGTACCTAAATGGTACATACACTTTTTAAAGGGTACTGCCCCATTCCAGTGACAGCTTGGGACCATTTCCTCTGAAAAAATGGAGTGTCCCTTTAAAGTGCAGTATGTACATTTTTGGAGGATCACTTGACAAATGCAACATACTGTAATATACATAACTATATTATCAATGCTGTATAAACACTTTACATAATCAACCAGATGTTTTTATTACCTTAGAATAAACAGGTTTATCTAAATACTTTCGGGTCCTCTACAGGTAAGTCGTCATTTTGCACTGCCGTGTTTCTACAGTAGCCCTAAATGGACAAACTGCTCTACAGAGCGTGTGTTTGATGATGACGTGTTTGTCCTGTGGTGGCTACCGTAGCTTCTCTATTCGCTTCGAAAGGAAGGGGCGAGCGGTGAACTGATCCGTTGATTGCAATTCGCAACCTCACCACTAGATGCCGCTAAAATCCACACACTGCACTTTGAGTACAATTTTACGATTAATGATAAACATGTGAAGATTGTTAAATCTAAACATTTTGTAAAAGCTCAGTGAATGAACTTATATTTCTGTGTCGCAGATATTAACACTGCGTTTACAAGGTAAGTAATTTTCTCAAACTGCTACAGTTTTGAGTCTTGTGTATTTTAACACGCTGGCAAAGCCTTTCAAGCTTTTTGTTCAAAGTCTTTACTGTAAAAGTATTAATGTAATACTTAATACTGTAAGAGACGAGTATTAATTTTCGGTAAGTTCCCCGTCTCATCTTTTAATTGTCGGTACATCCCTGAGCACAAGTGTTATTTAAATCTTTTTGGAAACCTAAGATACCAAAGATATTTATTCATAGCAGCATCTTTCAGATTTCTTTGAGGGATTATCAGCATTGCGTGCTTTGCTCTTGTGTCTGGTACGAGCGGGGAGGAAAGATTCATTCATGTCCGATTTGTGGTCCTTCCTCTCTTTTCCATCGTCATTATCATCATCATAATCATCATCATAGTCCTCAAAGCTCATATGCTCAAAGCTACTCAGTTCATCCGCAGACTGATTCTTGCATCTGTTGTCGCTCTGTGTTTTGTCGACAGCTCTGTTCCTGTATCTGGTACTGATTCTCCTGACATCATCTTCATCCACCAAACTCAAAACCGCATCGCTCAACTGTCTGAATAGCTTTTCAGCTTCAGAGCCTTTCACCAGCAGAGACTCTGGTTTGATGCCTCTCTTGAACTCCCGAGCAGCCTGGTGAACCAACGTTCCCTGGTACAACCTAAATATCAGAGAAATGCTCTGTTATAACAATATTTAGTAGTATACGTAGTATAAGACTAAATTACTGAATATTTATTATAGATATTTATATATTTACTATCGATCACTCGTTGTAACATCCCTTTTAAACTTATATGATGGCCTCATTCGGGTATCCGAATGGTTCATTGGAGAGCACTGTGTAATAAAGTATGATAACATTGTAGCCAGTGTTGGGAGTAACACATTACAAGTAACGTGCATTACGTCATAATATTACTTTTCTCAAGTAACGAGTAAAGTAACGCATTACTTTTTAAATGTACACATTAATATTTGAGTTACTTTTTAAAAAAAAGTAATGCGAGTTACTTCTCAGTTTAATTAATTTGATTTAAAGACCAGATGAGAGTTCAACGATTTGCGCGAGTAGATTACATACAAAGCCAATGCAAAGACGCGATCAGGCGCAGCCCCGCATGGGGCGATGCGAACGACGCGATATGGGCGGCGCGTTTGCCGTGAAAACACGCGCTATTCGCCTCAAACGCGTCTTCGCCCAAGTTGAAAATATTCAACTCTAGTGAAAAATTTGCATGACACGAAGTTGAATCACGCGAGTAATTTAGAGCGAGAAACGCAATTGCACGCTTCGCGTTTGGTGTAAACATAGTCACGTAGAATTGCGCACTCTTATGCTACGTACACACCAAACGCAGGGCATCACGTTACTCACTGTAGATTACTCGCGGGATTTAGCTTTGTGTCATGCTGGTTTTTCGCTTGAGTTGAATGTTTTTTGCTTGGGCGAGGACGCGTTTGAGGCCCATATTGCATCATTTGCATCGCCCTACGCGAGGAAGCATCTGATCGCGTCCCTGCATTGAATCCGTATGCAATCCACTCGCGCAAATCATTGGTGTAAACCCACAGTAAGCGTGCGTGCCTGACCGGGAACAGTTTGAGTCAGAAATGAAGATGGCAGGCCAGAGCTCGACATTTTTGCGATGATTATATGCGATTTCTGAATGCAGAACTTCTCAGTCATAAAAACACATTCAAGGCCTGAAAGAGATCAAGCCTCAGCCGAGTATGAAAAAGTAACTAAAAAGTAACGTAAGTATTACTTTCCATGAAAAGTAACTAAGTAATGCAATTAGTTACTTTTTTGGGGGAGTAACTTAATATTGTAATGCATTACTTTTAAAAGTAACTTTCCCCAACACTGATCATAGCAATCAAAGATTTATATGACAATATGAAAGATTTTTCATTTTAAAAATGCGTGCTGTTTTTCTCTAAAAGTGCATAATTTACAGTTTACTGTTTGTTGTGGTGTAGTTCTGTTTGTTTTGAATATAACCAATGTAAATGAACGCTTAAGAAATCAAACAGTGCTGTACCGTGCACACTCTGGTTCAGGAAGTGGACGACACAGTAACTGATTGAGACAGAGACTCCACCACAGACAGGACTGCCATTGGCTGTACAGATGAGCCACCTCATGATCCAGATAGACTTTTCCTCGACTTTTTTGCCTTAACTGTCTGTCTAAATTCGAAAAAATCAGATAAAATAACAGTTTGACAAACAATACAATTACAAGTACTTCAAAAATGATCAAACATTTGGCCAACATAAAAAACAGACATCATCTTTGGAGAACCCCATTCAATACAGTATGTACTGCAGTAAACTACATGTCAGGTGTCCCACAGTCAATAATTTCTGTTGATGTCAGTAGAGGAACTATTGTATTTTACTGTTGACAGGTGCAACATCTTTAGATCGCAAGATATTGACGTATTATGACATCAGTACCTATTTGTGTCCTGGCCGTGATGTTGAGCCGTCCATAGACCATCCCCAGTAGGAGACCCCAAAGATGCAGCAGGTTCGGCTGAGGCCGCGCATTTACCAGCCAGTAACGCGTCGCGAACACTTGGAGCCGCAGGTCAGGTGGAATACCTTTGAAAGTGACAGATGGTAGGTGTAACTAGTTACTAAGTAATACATTTCTGCAATTTTATTACTTTATCTTTAAAAAAGTAAAGTTAGGGACTACTCTTATTCTTCCAGTAATTAATTACAGTTACTTCTTATGTAATTGTACTACAGTACTTAGGGTTAGTCTTAGGCCATCACCAGTTTTGGTGTTTTAGCAAAGTTTTAATGTCCATCCATATTTATCTTTTTTTAGATTTAAACAGAAAATACAGGAAATATGTACACAAAATTAAAAGGAAAATCATTTTTAGAACTAAATGTCTTCTTCAGACATCAGTCAGTATTTAGTGTAACCTCTCTTGGCACGAAACACATCTTGAGCTTTTTTGAGGAGACTTTAGTCCTGAAGTCATTTAATTAGAATTAAAAATTAGGATTTAATTTTATTTGGGTTTAACCAAAGCTTTTACGCTTGCGGCCGGCGCATGTTTTCAATTGATTCCAATGGAAACTCCGCGTCCTTCAAACAAGCCAGCAGCCAGCATCCCCCTCCGCGCTGGCAACCGGCGCTCTGCATTTTTTCCGCGCTCGGTGCTGAGCGTCGAGAGTTGAAAGATATTCAACCTTGAGTTTCAGACGCGTTTAAAAGTTTTGGTGTGGCCAGCCCCTTAAAGGTGTCTGAAAAGGCCTTGAGAACCGGTTGGTTGCTGTGGTAATGTCCCGCCCCTCCTCCGGAGCTTTTCACTCAAAGTTGAATCTCTTTCAACTCTCGAGGCTCAGCGCCGAGCGCCGGTTTTCAGCGTGGAAAAAAACGCTAGCTGCTGGCCCACCTGAAAAACGCAGAGTTTCCATTGGAATCAACCGAAAACGCGGCCGTAAACGCGTTGGTGTGCACACCTCTAAGAGATCCTGCAATTTCCTGCTATTGCTCAAGTGGAAGAGGGAAGTCTACCCTAAATACTTGACACTTCTGCTTATACTTTTATACTGCTTTTTAATACTACATACACATTTCCTGTGTTTTCTGGTTGTATTCTAATAAAGAGACTGAGAAAGAATTATATATGATCATGCAAAAACAACAAATCTAATATACTGTGTATGGACTGTAGAACAATTATAATACAATAGTGGATTTAACATCGAAATTTAAAGTCTAACATTAAAATGCATGTTTGTTATGTATCCTCACTTTAAATGCTTTGATGAGTTAATAAGAATAATAGTAACACTTGTGTCCAATTTTTACTATTAACTGGTTGGATTAAAGGGCGTGTTGCAGGTTTACCACCACTGTCGATTAATGGGTACATAAATCACTGAAGATATGTATATCATTTTTAAAATGTCTCAAAAATGGTCTTAAAGACCATTTTCTTTACGTTTTTGGTATTAACGTTTTTTTTTTACGCAATTCGGCGATGACGTCACGTTGGGGAGAAGTGGAGAAAACCTCAGCCAGAGCCATAGAGATAGATGAGACATTTATTGCACTTTAATACTTACCTATATAATATGGAAATCATATATACATAGTAGGAAATATATAATGTGATATACTGCAAAGTTACTTTGCTAATTATTATTTATGATATATGTGTAGATAAATAAAACTTTGCAAATCTGCTGACTTAATCCTTTCATGTCCTGACCACCAGGCTAGAGATTTTTAAACATCCTTAATCCACAATTACTAGTCTATCAAATAAAATCTAAAATATATTGCTTTGTGAAATAACAAGATGCTTTGATATATTGTTTATGCGATCATAACGAATCACGATCATTTTATATGCTGAAGCAGCGGTCAGCGGGACCGCATACATACATACTGCATTTAAACAGGCGTTCGGGGGCTTTTTACATCAAAAGACGACAGGCTATGCCATTTGAGGAGGAACCGCTCATTGACCACCGGATTTTTATAAATCCTGTACATGGTTGGACCTGCCTAACGGGTTAAGTACTTATATACTTTTTTGAGCAGAGAGGCTGCACAGTTTTACCAGCGGGCTGCGGGAAGCGGCCGCACATCACGCCGCCAGACGGTATTGCTAATATAACTCGCAATGTATAACTATTATCAGACTGGCCCACCGGGAAAGTCCCGACTCTCCTGATTGCCACTCGCTGTAAGGAAGTGAGTGCGTTTTGGTCGCTGGTCGACCCCGCGAACAGATCTGACGTGCCTCACTCAGCTTCCAGGATTGCCTGAATCCATTTGTGCTGAAGATAGCATACACCCATTTCAGGCAGGATCATGGTCCCACTCATGCCAGCACCCACGAGTATGTTTGTTTACTTTCTACACGAAGTTATTCTAACATTATGCTATCTGTCTGTCTGTCTGTCTGTCTATCTTTTTATGTATAATCTGCACTATCAGAACTGTACTTTACTCGTCTCTCTATAGTCACTCTCAATCCTCTCAAGGCGGCTTTGGTAAATTCTCTCCCCAGCGTGACGTCATACAGTGCGTTTGTGGGGGAAAGGAGGATCATTGCAAACTGCTGTACTTTTTCCTATTATATTCCGTTTTGTGATACCCAACAACATGAAATGCAATAGATAACAGTTTAAATGTTTATTATCAACAAACAAATTGCACAAATTTATTAAAAAAATGAGCCTGCAACACGCCCTTTAACATTAATTTTACTGAGATATTGGCTGTTTATTATTACTTACACTGTAAAAAAATTCTGTAGAAATTACAGTATTACTGGGTATTACTGGCAACTAGCTGCCAGTAACTTACTGTAGATTTTACATTTATGTTTTTTGCTCGCAACAGTTTGTTTAAAGTCAAATGAACATGAAACATTTTTAGTCTTTATCTTCTACAGTAAGTTACTGGCAACCAGCTGCATAATTACAGCTAATTTTTTACAGTGTAGCACATATCTAATTCTTCAAAACCTACATTCTTAATCCAATTCCTATCAATACTTAAACTTAATAACTACTTTATTAAGTATTGATAAGCAGTGATTACGAGTATATTGAGGAAAATGTGGTTAATAGTTAATTAAGGTAAGACCTTAAAAAGTTGGACCTTACAAAGTGTCACCAAAATAATTTATGTACTTTTATATGATATATTTGAGCCGTTTCAACGCCTATCTTTGTATACTTTACTAAATAGGATTTAAAATTGAATACTTTTTGGAGAGAGTAATTTGTACAGTAACGTAATTATATGATAATTAGTAACTAGTTATAAATAACTTTTTTTAAATAACTTACCTAACACTGCAGACGACACACCCAAAGTTTCAAAGAATATCTGAAGTCGGAAGGCGTGTGGTTCCTAGAAGAGACATTAGACAAATAAAATAAAGATTTGAATTCATAAATCCAAATATAGTCTATTAAAATATATGAGATGCTTTGACATCAGTTTTTTACCTTCCATAATGTTTCCAGTTGAAGTCTTTCTTTTACTTTAGTAGCTTTAACTTCTGAACAAGTAAGAGTTAATCCCTGTCTTTCATACTCTGTTACACAGCACTTGTCTGTGCTTGTTTGTTGTTCTCCTGACAATAATAAACCATACACGACCTGTCGTAAGGGCAGTGAGGTTTCATTGCAACTGGGTTGCTGGAAATCTTCAACCTGAGGATTCATTATAATCCTTTTCAATACCAAAACATCAACAATGAAGGAGTTTATCTTTCCTTCATGCAGCTGCATCAGAATCCAGGCAGGCAGGGCTCGCTGTGGACCTGTACAGGGTATCGGTGTGTTTGAGTTGAAGAATTGGGCAAGGGAACCTTTGGTGAGCTCGTACTCTTTGATGCCTTCAATCAATGCTTCACGGACAACATATTTTTCCTTATTGTCTGTTATGAAATTCAGAACACCATCAATGGCTGCTTCTGGACATAGAAACTTGGATAGCCAGGTAAACAAACCATCAATACGGGCGAAGTGCCCACTTAAATTTGAATACATCTCCCACGCGATACTTGAGATATTTTGCAATTTCACATAATCATTGCCTAGAATGCATGCGAGGACTGGCAGAAGATCCTTGTTCATGTGATTGAAAGATGCACATAATCTGTCGAATATGAAATGTTGGGTTGGGATGTATTTTTTCTTTGTGTCTCTGTTCACACTTCTCCAGGAAAATAGTCCAATAGGCAGGAGTCCAGCCGTGAGGTTGAATATATAGAAATCGCTGTCATTGGACAGAACTGGACAATCCCATTGGTTAGCCAAAGCAGCAATCTCCCAATCGGCCTCTTCGGTGCATTGAACAAATGGCACCTTGAGTTTATAGAGGGTCTGTCTGAATACATTTTTAACATGAAGTGGCAGACACGTTCCCCTCCGGTCTATAGACAGATTACTGGCCCTTCTTATTTTTTCCTCTGCTCGTGACTTGAGGGTCTCAAATTTTTTGTCAGTGTGGTCGCTCCCACCGTCGATTACAACGTATGGCTGAATATCACAGTCTCTGAGGTTGGTGATAAACTGGGTGATCAAATATTCAAAGGCCTCATATTCTCCTCCATGCATCTGATCCAGTTCAGAGTTAAAGTACAGGCTATAGTAAAAGTTACATCCATCAATTATGAGTTTACTATCTCTAAAAGGCAAATAACTTAAAATGCCTGGGTTATTCTCAATGAAGCTCTTTAGTCCCTGAACTCCCATGTTGAATATAGGTATATAAATAATGTAAAATAACTATAACCTGAAACATAAAAATATTTTGCATTATACGTTTGTCATTTTATAGCCCGTTGTTTTTTTGTTATTTTATGTGTGATTTACATCTTCCTGTAGGCCACATAGAGCCTTGCGTTAGTAATCAGACATTCACTGTAAAAAATTAGCTGTAATTATGCAGCGGGTTGCCAGTAACTTACTGTAGAAAAACTGAAAATGTTTCATGTTCATTTAACTTTGAACAAACTGTTGCCAGTAAATAACATAAATGTATAATCTACAGTAAGTTACTGGCAGCTTGTTGCCAGTAATACCCAGTAATACTGTAATTCCTACAGACATTTTTTACAGTGTACTGAAACATTGAAAGACCAACATAAGCTGGTGAGCTGGTTTTAGCTGGTCTCCCAGCTTGATTTAGCAAGCTGATATAGCTGTGTTTTGATCAATTTTTAAACCAGCTACTGCCACCTTAAACCAGCTTACGTCTTAGCTGGATTTTTCAGTAGGGTGGGGATCTATTACCAGGTAATAGGTAACACTTTACAATAAGGTTATATTTGTTAATAATACGTTTTGTGTTAATGAATTAACGATGAACAATACTTTTATAGTATGTATTAATCTTAGTCCAGGTTCATTTTGGCATTTATTAGCACATTTATAAAATCAAGCATTGTATCTGTTAACTTGAATTAATCCACCAAGAACTAACATGAATAACTGAATTGACATTTAGCTAAAATTAACAAGAATTAATACATGATTGTTCATGTTGGTTAATACATTTACTAATGTAAAATAATACAGCCTTATTAATATGTATTTGATTATAAAAATATGTATTTTATTATAAATCGAATTGACTGTAATTCACTTTGGATAAAAGCAGCTAAGTGCGTAAATGTTTGGATAAACGCAGCTACCAAAAATGCGTAAATGTATGCTTTTTGTCTTGTTTACCATTTTATAATGTTATTATAACAACATGAAAAATAACTGCAATTTAAACATAGTTTGAATAGTTAAATTAACTTACCTTTTTTCTTTCAGAAATCAATGACAGGAATAAAGGTTAAGTCGCCTGTGGGTTTTATGTATTTGAATTATCATGCGCCGAGACGCGCAGTTTATTATATATTAGTGCGATTGGAAAACGAAACCTAAATGCGCCTGACCTATTGCGCCTTAAGCTTTTCTCCATAAGCGAAACTAATGTTGACTCATGATCACATGAATCACTTACCTTTATGGATTTGGCAGACGAATTTAGCTTACAGTGCAATAAAGTTATACATTTTTTCATATAGGCTATTGTAATCCCCACGATCGGACATTTGCGTTGCTAACGCGACGCATTACGATGTGAACTACAAGAACATCAATACCTCTTATTAATGCTTCTAAGATGTAAACATGTCAAGTGTTGCACCATCTATTATCAAAAAGTTTAACACTATAGCGATGGGTAGGCTACAGCAGCCCAAACTTTACTCAAGTAAAAGCTATAGTAGCTAATAAATGCTCAGAAGCAAAAGTCATTTTGAAATACATGAGTAAAAGTATAAGCAATGAAAATATTATTTAGGTAGCTCTGGAAGTGATTTTACAAATAAAGCTATTGCAAATCAATGCTATTACTAAAATTTATATTATTAATTTCAATTACTAATGTTAATATTAGTATTATTAATGCTAATTAATCATTGTTTTTTGTTTTTATTGATAATAAAAATATAAGAGTAGGGTATTCAATGGCAAGAGTTTTGCATTCACAATGAAAGTTAAGTTAACTGAACTCAGAGTATTGTGAGAGTGTTGTAAGAAGCACTCTGAACATACAGTACAGTATAAAGATAATCAGACGCTAATCATCGATAGACTTCCCTCCTTCTGTGCTTCAAGTCCACATTTCTAGAAGTGTGTGTCACTCTGTCAAAGATTTAATCTATGTCTGACAGTTTGCGCACATACAGTATGTCGTGCCATCAACAGGACACGTTTGCAGTTTTGGTTTCCGTTAATAGGTTGTAGATGCATTTTCAGTTGCAGTTGTGCTTTAAAAGTTTTTTTATATGAGTGAGAAAGCGTATCAGTCTACTGGGGTTGTGTAGCGAATTGAACAAAGCATTCAAACTGATTCGTGAACCAATTCACAAGATTTGGCCCGGTGTTTAATACATGCGTTGTAACGAATCGACTCAAAGGATTCATTTATTTGCATGCTTTGTAAAGAATCGACTCAAAAGAGTCATTCATTCGCGAATGTCCCAGCGCTAATTATGTTGGCTTGACAAAGCAAAGCTATTTTTATAGCTTTTAAACTATATTCTTCTTTTTCTTTTTACTGAAACTGTTGTACTAGAGCTTTCAAGCTACATCCACCAAACTTGTACCCCGGGGGTGCAAATGCTGCCTGAAATTGCCCTATACACCATTTCGCAAGATGTAAACGACACTGGTCCACAAGCACTTCTTGTTGTTTAATTTTTTAGTTCACATTTATTTTACATTTTGATTCAGTTCAAAATTTTCTATTGGTTGTATTTTGTTTTAATATGAATTAATATTAATATTTTGTTAAGTTTTAAAAAACTAAAACAGGAAGTGCTTCTGGACCAGTGTTGTTTAAATCCTGCAAAATGGTCTATAGAGTGTGTTTACCCTACTATGGTCAATTGTGTATTATTATATAATTCATACTGGCAAGCGGGAGTATTTCTGTTGGCAAGGGATTGTACTTATGGAATTCATAAAATGGATGATCAAATTGTCAAAATTCCCACCTACTTTGCCAGGTCTGATGAGAGAGAGCAACACTAATGAGTCAGATCATGGTCCGGTCAAGGTCAAGCCAACATCAAAGTTTGTTCACAATCTTCAACCTTTAGTTTTGGAATGAACTACACATTTCGTCATAAAGTAACGAAGGAACGTCACACAGTGTAAAAGTAGGCTACATGTATTTTTAAATAATCTAAAGTAAAAGTAAGCACTTTTAAATTTACTCTAAGAGTACGCCTATAGGCTACATATATTCCAAAATCTTGCTCAAGTAAATGTATACGTAGTACATGTATCACGTTACTACCCACCTCTGCTTATACTATAGGCCAAATGATTTTAAGTCATGCTATAATACTTTGATTTAATGAAATGTCATGATTGATGAAAAGTACACAATTGTTTATGTAAAACCTTAACCTTAAAGCAACACGCCCACATTTTGGGAATTTTCCTCGCAGCACCCTAGAAGCCCCCTGGTGAGGAGCAGAGAGTTCGGTCAGAGTTGTGCGCAAATCACTTCACCCAAGTAGCAGTGCTTCGCCTTCTGAGAATATAGTTCCCAGTATGTAGACGGTTAAAAGATGGTTGTCTCATATGAGCTTTATATTTGTACATGGTGTGACTATACAAATCACAACACATAAATAGGTAAATGTTTGCATTTCTTTGTCACTTATTATGCTAGCTGGAGCCATTCACTTCCAGTCTTTGTGCTAAGCTAAGCTAGCTGGGGCTGCGTCAGACAGAGTTACAGCAGGCACAGAGATGAGAAAGGTATGTATGGACTTATCTAACTCTGGGGATACGGTGGATAAGCTAAATTCCCAAAATGTGGGCGTATTCCTTTAAATGTGCATTGTACTAGCAGCCCAGAAGATTGTTGGTTTTAGTTTCCAGAAAACATAAATTAGGGTAAGCGGGGCACAAACTAAATGAAATTTTATTTGAATAAAGTTCGGGAGGTGCACGTTCAGGGATTCAACCAATCAATGCAAGAGGAAGCTGGTATATTAAGCCGTCTCTCACCTCTATCCTGCGACAAGTTTCACAGCATCCCTCCACCACCCCATCACATCACTTTAGCCTGGGTTGTTTTCCCAGTGATTAAAAAGGATGGGGAGTACTCAGGGTTCGGGCCAAATTCCAAGCAAAATATGCTTAAATTAATATAAACGAATTATTTAATTGCGATTTCATGTAGGCCTACGTGTAAACTCATGAACATCGGGTTAATTGTAACACGGGTACTTTACATATTTACAGTATACAGGACCGAGCAATCTGTGCTTTTTTCTCTTAATCTCCTGTGAATTTGTGAAACTTTTGATGTGTTTTGTTTACGATATTAAACAGAGAGTGATATGGAAGCAAGGAAGTAAATTTCTTCATCTTATGTTTTTTGACATTTCTAATTTGGGTGTGTAAGTCACCAAATCCAAATTTGTATTATTTTAATCACCGTCTTGTTACCTAAACCATGACACAATTTAAAAACATATCAACAACTCCTAGGATCATGGATGGATGAATGCATGTGCGGATATCTATCTATTATAGGAGGATATATAAACAATATCCACCTTCAGTATATAGACAGAATTTTATTGAATTATTTGTGTTTAAACAATATTTTCTAGCAGGTGTTACAACAAACTCCAAGTAATAGAATATAGAAAGTTGTTTTATGAATATATGATTATTATATTGTTTACAGGTGATATTTGGTGTCACTGTGATTATCCCACTTCAGGTTCTGAGAGATGGTGGTGCCCAGGAACCTGAATGACTCCACACGTAGTCATTTCCACAGTTTTGAGTGGGTTCAGCCAGATGTTCAACCTCCAGTCTATAAGCAAACTCGCCACCAATGGATGATTTGAACAAAAGAACGTAGAGCAGGTAACAATAAAGTAACTGTATTGGTAAAGTGTCAAGCGGTATTAACATGTCAGGGTAAATGTTGCAGATATTAACATTGGATTCACAAGGTAAGCAGTTTTCTCACACTTTTGGCAATAGTGTTGTTAAGAGTATAAAGTCCCCATCCTACTTTTAAATTCTCTCTACAACCTTTAGCACAAGTGTTATTTAAAGATATTTAGTCAAAGCATCTCCTTTCAGATTTCTTCGAGGGATGATCAGCATTGCGTGCTTTGGCCTTGTGTCTGGTACGAATGGTGTAGGAACATTCAGACGTGCCCTTTTTGCGATCTTTGGCCTTCTTTTGTCTTCTATCATGATCATCAAAGTCATCATCATCATAGTCCTCAATATCTTCCTGCATCAGATGTTCAAAGTTAAGTTCATTGCATCTGTTGTCAACAGGTCTGTTCCTGTATCTGGTACTAATAATTCTGACAACATCTTCATCCACCAAACTCAGAACCGCATCTCTCAACAGTCTAAATAGGTTCTCAGCTTCGGAGCCCATCGCCAGCAGAGACTCTGGTTTGATGCCTCTCTTGAACTCCTGAGCAGCCTGGTGAACCAACGTTCCCTGGTACAACCTAAATATCACAGTATTTAGTAGTAGTATAAAGTGAATAACTGAATATTTATGGATATGTTCAAAATGGTACACTTTACATTACTCTCAAATTTGCATTTTGTAATGTTTCGTTTTTGCAGTAAACATATTAGTGAATGCATCAAAATCAGTGACCTACATTTGCCAAAATTAAAAAAATTTGAAGCACTATTATACATTATTATAACAACACATCATACTACTGTATGAAAGGTTTATTTAAGGTATAATTGATGACGGGCCGTTGAATTATAAGAAAATAATGCACACCCAAGGTGGTTATGCGGCATGATGCGAAGCGGAGTGCCATTATACTGCGTGTGCATTATTTTCGAACAATTCGAAGGACTCAATTATTCAGGTTATACCACGGTTACCAAAAAGATTGCTTTGATGCCTATTTTAAAGACATTTTAAAGGTTAGGTGTGCCTTTATTGAAAAATAATCAACACCTGAATTTAGAAGCCACCAAACGCTTCCATGGCGATGTTACTGTGCCAGAGGTCGAAGTACTGCAAACTAAGTGCTCTTCCGCCATACAATATAGTTCTCATTTTTTATCCACTTAAAAATCATTTTATTTTTGCCACCATACTTACTCTTGTAATTACTCATGTAACAGTCTTTAAATAGAGAAAACATGGAAGTGTTTGGTGGCTTCTAAATACATCCCAGTTTGGATCCTAAGGAATGCTAGACTAAATGCTAACACAGTCATGATGCGCTGTGCAAAGATGAAGTGCACGCATTGAAAAAATGTATGTATACATTTGTCTAAGTTGAGGTAAGAACATAGTAAAATATTGAAAAACTGTGGTGTGAAAAGAAACGCTGCTGTACCGTGCACACTCTGGTTCAGGAAGTGGACAACACAGTAAGCGATTGAGACAGAGACTCCACCACAGACAGGACTGCCATTGGCTGTACAGATGAGCCACCTCATGATCCAGATTTGCTTGAGTTTTTAGTTCCAGCCGTTCCTCTAAACCCCAAAGTATCACAAACGTTTAGAGCTATCTAAAAACAGACATCACCACTCTAGCAGAAATCTTTTGCTTCACATTTAATCTCTGTTTCAATGTATATTTTATTTTACTTTTGAAAGGTGCAGCATATTTAGATAGAAAGATATTGATGTATTATGACATCATTACCTATTTGTGTCCTGGCTGTAGCGTTGAGCTGTCCATAAACCATCCCCAGTAAGAGACCCCAAAGATGCACCAGGTTCGGCTGAGGCTGTGCATTTACCAGCCAGTAACGCGTCACAAACACCTGGAACTGCAGGTGAAGTGGGAGACCTCTAAAAGTGACAGATGGCACACCCAACGTTTCCAAGAAGATCTGAAGTCGCAAGGCGTGTGGTTCCTATAGAGACATTACACAAATAAAATGAAGACTTGAATTAATATATTCAAATGTAGATTTCAAGAAAAGATAAGATGTTTTAACATCAAGCTTAAGAGTGCCACAGGGATGACGTATTTTTGTAGGCCAAACCCGGATGCAAGTTAGCATTTTAGCACTTCAGATTCCAACCTCCCAAGTCAATGTTTTTTTGAATGAGTTTTGATTATAAGCCTAAAATAATTACTTTTTTATTCTATGACATAAGACACACCAGTAATACCCTCACTTGTGACTTTTAAAGCTTTCATGTTAAAAAGGTCGTTGCTAACAAGTTGCTACATCCCACTAAACACAGGACGTCGGATAGACGTGCAGATCATGTCTATATTGGGTCCGTCGGTCCATGACCAATTCTGGACATCTATTCGACGTCCAAACTAGGTCCACTATTTGGACGTCCAACCATGACCCTACTTGGACGTCATATTTACGGTAACATTTGACGTTTGAACTGGGTAATTTTTTGGACGTCATTAGGACGTCATATTTACGGCAAGATTTGACGTTTGAACTGGGTAATTTTTTGGACGTCATTTGGATGTCATATTTACGGCAAGATTTGACGTTTGAACTGGGTGATTCTTTGGACGTCATTTGGAAGTCTATGACATACCTATGTCTATATTACATGATTAGGCCTATAAAAATGTGTTTATTTACAAATATCAGGATTATTGTACCAACATGATTAATACTTACGAATAGTCTATATTATTTATACAGTACTGTTTTTTCTGCTTTCTTGAATTATATACAAATTCATCTAAATGTACAATTAAAAATCTGTAATTAAATGTGTAGTTCGTTATTTTAAAAGTATCTGACCATACTAACAATTTAACATGAAAATATTCTCACCTATTCTCATAGAGTTGTTAGTGAGACTTGCTTGTAACCCAGAGATCGGTAGTTCGAATCCTGCAGCCGGCAGGAAATGACTGAAGTGTTTCGGTGTTGCAATAGATGGGTGAAGTGCGGAGACAATAATTTTCGCTTTTTTCATGTCTCTTCCTTACACGGCGGTCCTACGGATGTAAACATTTAGACGTGCAGAAGACGTCGAAAAAAAAGACGTCGCCTGGCGTTACAAAACAACCCCTTTTATGGACCGGATTTGGACGTCCAAAAATTACATGATAAAGACGTCTTTCCGACATCACTTTGCGCAGTAGGATGGGACTACAGACTTTGTCGTCACAGATAAAGATTTTATTAACAAAGCAACATGGCACAATTCCCAGCAATGATTCATTCTCAGACTATTTGCTTAACCAGGGAATGTGTTTTTAAAGGTTTTTAATAAAGTTTGAAAAAATTGTCAGAAGCTTGGTGGTGATGACATTGAAGTCAAGTAGCTGTGGTGTAGTTTGCTTGTAGCCTAAGGTTAGCTTTTTGTTTTTTTAGTAAATGCATTTTGCAAGTTGTGTTCTGTAATGATTAAGACAAAACGTATACATGTCTTTAACTTTTGTTAAACACAGCGCTTATTTTTTGCGCTAAGCTTTTTGTCGAGAGAACCAGTGTCCCGCTAACCTCCAGGTTGGCCTACAAATATTTGTCATCACTGCAGTACTCTATTATTACCTCTGGTAATGTTTCCAGTCGAAGTCCTTCTTTTACTTTAGTCTCTATAGCTTCAACTTCTGAACTGGTTAGAGTTAATCCTTGTCTGTCGTACTCTCTTATGTAGCACTTGTCTGAAGCAGTAGATGCTTTAGCAGCTGCCACAAGTTTGTCATCCGTCTGTTGTTTCCCCAACAATGCTAAACCGTAAAGCACTTGTCGTATGGGACGAGAGATTTCATTGCTACTGGGTTGCTGAAAATCTTCAACCTGAGGGTTTAGCATAACCCTTTTTAGTAACAGTACATAAATAATGAAGGAGCCCATCTTTCCTTCATGCAGGTGCATCAGAATCCACGCAGGCAGGGCTTGCAGTGGACCTGTGCAGGCTATCTGTGTTTTTGAGTTGAAGAATTGGGCAAGAGAACTTTTGGTGAGCTCGTACTGTTTGATGCCTTTAGGCAGAGCTTCATGGACAACACGCTCTTCCTTTTTATCTGTTATGAGCTTGAGAAAACCATCAGTGGCCTCTTCTGGTCCCCGGAACCGGGATAACCACTCAAGCAAACCACTAATAGAGTTGAAGCATTTTTTTGCAATTTTTTGCAATTCCACATAATCATATCCGAACATGCATGCAAGGACTGGGAGAAGATCCTTGTTCATGTTGTTGAAAGATGCACATAATCTTTCCACCATAAAATGTTTGCTTGGGATGTATTTTTGGTTTGTGTCTCTGTTCACTTCTACATCTTTCCAACAAAAATGTTCAGCGGGCAAAAATCCTGCAGTGAGGTCGAATATATAGAAATCACTGTCATTGGACAGAACTGGACAATTCCATTGGTTAGCCAAAGCAGCAATCTCCCCGTCATCTTCATAACACTGAACAAATGGCACCTTGAGTTTATGAAGGGTCTGGGCGAACACATATTTAGTAAGAAGTGGGAGGCACTTCCCCTTCCGTCCTGTAGACAGCTCATTGGTCATTATAATTTTCTGCTCAGATCGTTTTTTAAGGGTCGGAAATTTTCTGTCAGTGTAGTCACCCCCACCATCGATTACAACGTATGGCTGAATATCACAGTCTCTGAGGTTGCTGAAAAACTGTGTGATCAAATCTTCAAAGGTGTCATATTCTCCTCCATGTATCTGATCCAGTTCAATGTACCGGTTTTGAAAGTACAGTTTGTTGTATAAGTTACATCCATCAATTATGAGTTTACTGTCTCTAAATGGCAAATACTCTAACAAGCTTGTTTGATCCTCAATGTAACTCCTCAGTCCCAGGACTCCCATGCTGAATATACTGCAAGTGTTGATGTTAATAATGTAAAATAATGTGAAAGTATTCACTATTAATATAATTTTACTATTTAAAAAAAGAATAATTCAGGACATCTGTTAGCACTACTTAATCTTATGCATTGTTGCAAAGTAAATGATTTAATGAAACATTTTAAGCTGTGCTGACATCATTATATTGCTAATTACAACAACTTAATATTGTGTGTAATTTAGCCTTAATATCTGCATTCATTTGTTTAAAACAATAGTTACAACCCCTTCAGCCGTGACTAATTCACAATACAGGACTAGCCTTGAGTAACATATTGCTTTTATAAAATGGTTAGTCAGTTACCACACAATACACATAATAAAGGAATAAATATGTATCACTGTAACTTTCATGACATTACTTATTGACTGTGAACTGCAACAGAATGTACGGGTGTGTACTCACATTGTGTGTACTGTGTATCCGAGTAAAACAGGTGCTTGTTTTTGTTAAACAAGGGTTTGTATCCTAATAATGCACTTATTGCCACCAACTATTAGTACATACTTTAAATAGTATACCAACACACATCCTCAAGAATATATAGTGTTAAAATCGCAAATTTTTCAGCTACCTGCAGTGTCTCACTCTTCCTACACGCTCCCCGTCACCTCTCGTCTTTAGAAACCAAAGGATTTTTAATTTCCACAAGTAATTTGTTCCAGAGGTCAGTTCAGCCACTAGCCAGACCGATTAACAAGCATAGACCAGAAGTTAACTATGGACCAGCTGCGTAACTGTGACACCGTGTGCGGATGAGTCCAACAAAACTATGTTGTCTGTGGCCGTGATATGGCTTTACATCAGCATAAAGACCCAATCACAGCCTTGCCAGTATAGAGCCATATAACACTCCTATCCAAGTGATATTGCTTTATTGTACCCAATGATTCTCTGTATTACTGTACAGCACCCATAGCAACATAAAAATATGTAAACATTCTGTTGCTGTTTAAAGGCAGGCTCATGGCCAAGGGGGGACATTAGGGGGCAGTGCCCCCCTCCCCCAGATGACACAGCATTTTCCCCAATCATATGGCCAATTTATTATTTAAGACAAAAAAGTCATTGTGAACTTGATCATTTTAAAAACTCTAAACTTATATATTAAATACTTGTTAAAAACAACTGCACTGCTTATCATGTATTTTTGTATACTGTACTTAAAACTATTTTTACCATTTCATTTTTGTTCACAAATCACAGAACGGATTATGTGACTCGTGAAAAAGTATGTGAAGAGACTAAGCTCAGCGCTGACTTTCACACAATTATTGTTTATATGAAAACAACATATATCCAACCTACTGCCTAAGCACAGGCACAAGGTAACAAAATAAAAAATAAAAAATCTTTAAGATAAATTAATGTTTAACACTATTGAGTCTTTCTCTCTACTGAAAACAACATAAAATATCACTTCATTTCAAAAAATGCTCTCTTAATATAGTCTCATGCAAAGCATGCTGGGAAATGGAAAGTCTCATTAACCTCATCACAACCACCAAAAGTTGCAATTATCTGCAGTGTTTGTTTAAACAAGGGTGTAGATTGAAATTACTCTGTTTGGAAGTAATAAATAAAATTTTTGAGTTGGCAAAGTTGTTTGACTCGATTTGATTTTATTTGAGTCTTTGGATCTCAAAACGGTGAACTCGTTGAATAGCCAACCTTTAAGTTAAATAAATTATTTCACCGGCTTGCTTGAGCACAGTTCACTTTAAATAAGGTTTACAGTTTAATAATGCATTCCATGATACAATACTTGTGATTTTTAAGAGGTCTCAAATGTCATGGGTGCCAGTCCAAAGGAACGCAATTGAATGCACAGTTAGTTAGAGTAGCTACTAAGTGCGTACACATCTTTTTTTGGGGCAAGATAACATTTAACAACACGGCAAATTTAATACTTGCAAATCTAAAAAATAAATACAAGTCACATATTGGAAAGTTGAATAGAGGTTCCCAAAATTTCAGAAATTAATGTCTGAAATCAACAATGTATTTGCGTCAGTATGAGATGCGCGATTCAACAAGACGCGTTTATTATAATAAGCCGATCCCTTAAAGGTGCAGTGTGTAATTTTTTAAAAGGATCTCTTGACAGAAATGCAAAATAATATACAAAACTATGTTATCAGGGGTGTATAAAGACCTTTCATAATGAACTGTTACGTGTTTATTACCTTAGAACAAGACCTTTTTATCTACATACAACGGGGGTCCCCTTACATGGAAGTTGCCATTTTGTGCTGCCATTTTTCTACAGAAGCCCTTAACGGACAAATTTTTTACTAAGTTGTCTCCGATGATGACATGTTTGTCTGGTGGCGGGGGTGAGCACTGGACTAAGCCGTTGGTTGCAATTTGCAACCTCACCACTAGATGCCGCTAAAATTTACACACTGCACCTTTAATACAATATCAGGGGAAATAACTCACAATTATGATTTTTTTGTCTTAATTGTGCAGCCCTTATATGCATTCATGTTCATAATAGAAGGATGGTTAGATAAAGGATCATGGATGGATGAATGAATGTGTGGATATCTATCTATTATAGGAGGATATATAAACAAGATCCACCTTCAGTATATAGACAGAATTTTATTGAATTATTTGTGTTTAAACAATATTTTCTAGCAGGTGTTACAACAAACTCCAAGTAATAGAATATAGAAAGTTGTTTTATGAATATATGATTATTATATTGTTTACAGGTGATATTTGGTGTCACTGTGATTATCCCACTTCAGGTTCTGAGACATGGTGGTGCCCAGGACCCTGAATGACTCCACACGTAGTCATTTCCACAGTTTTGAGTTGGTCAAGCCAGATGTTCAATTTCCAGTCTATAAGCAAACTCGCCACCAATGGATGATTTGAACAAAATAACATAGAGCAGGTAACAATAAAGTAACTGTATTGGTAAAATGCCAAGTGGTAATAACATATCAATGTAAATGTTGCAGATATTAACATTGGATTCACAAGGTAAGCAATTTTCTAACACTTTTGGTAAATCGTATTGTGAGACCTGTATTCATTTTTTAACACGTATGAAAAACCTTTCAACGTTTTCCCTAGGAATGTTTAAGTGTTTTAGAGTATAAAGTCCCCATCCTACTTTTAAATTCTCTCTACAACCTTTAGCACAAGTGTTATTTAAAGATATTTAGTCAAAGCATCTCCTTTCAGATTTCTTCGAGGGATGATCAGCATTGCGTGCTTTGGCCTTGTGTCTGGTACGAATGGTGTAGGAACATTCAGACGTGCCCTTTTTGCGATCTTTGGCCTTCTTTTGTCTTCCATCATCATCATCATCATAGTCCTCAATATCTTCCTGCATCAGATGTTCAAAGTTCAGTTCTTCTGCAGACAGATCATTCCTAGTATTGATTCTTTTGACAACATCTTCATCTACCAAACTCAGAACCGCATCTCTCAACAGTCTGAATAGCTTTTCCGCTTCAGAGCACATCACCAGCAGAGACTTTGGTTTGATGCCTCTCTTAAACTCCTGAGCAGCCTGGTGAACCAACGTTCCCTGGTACAACCTTAATATCAGAGAAATGCTCTGTTATAGCACAGTATTAAGTAGTAGTAGTATAAACTGAATAGCTGAATATTAATGGATATGTTCGAAACGGTTTATATTACTCTCAAATTTGCATATTGTAATATATTTAGTGTTTGCAGTAAACATAATTTGTGAATGCATCAAAATCAGTGACCTTTGCCAAAATTAAAAAATAAAAAAAAATCCGAAACACTGTCATATATTATTATCACAACCAGTGTTGGGGGTAACGCATTACAAGTAACGTGCATTACGTAATAATATTACTTTACTGAAGTAACGAGTAAAGTAACGCATTACTTTTTATATGCACACATTAATATTTAAGTTTCTTTTTAAAAAAAGTAATGCAGGTTACTTTTTAAGTTTATTTAAATCGATTCACAAGAATTATGTACTGAATTAAACTAAACGTAGTCACATTATGCACTCTATGAGTACACTGTTTGGGAACAGTTTGAGTTAGAAACTGAGATGGCAGGCCCGAGCTCGACATTTTATGATGAAATATGCAATTTCTGAATGCAGAACTTTTCAGTCATAAAAAAACACTTCAAGTCTCAGCCAAGAAAAAGTAACGCAAAACTAACTAAAAAGTAGTGTAAGCATTGCTTTCCATGAAAAGTAACTAAGTAATGCAATTAGTTACGTTTTTGGGAGTAACTTAATATTGTGCATTACTTTTAAAAGTAACTTTCCCCAACTAACAACAACACACCTTACTACTCTATGAAAGGTTTATAATTTCTTATACCACAGGGCTGTTGAATGCTTTATTATGATGAAATTTTACACGTGTGTTGATTTGTTCCTGTAAACCGTACACCTAATCTGTCAATCAAATGTCTTAAAATAATCACCAGAGTAATGATTATGATAACCGTAGTATAAGTGGAAGAATTGACTCTGGTCCTTTGAATTATGTAAGGAATAATTGACGACGGGCCATTGAAGTATAAGAAAATAATGCACACCAAGGTGGTAATGCGGCACGACGCGAAGCGGAGTGCCGTTACACCGCAGGTGTGCATTATTTTCAAATAATTCAAAGGACCGGAGTCAATTATTCCGCTTATACCACGGTTACCACAAATATGGCTCTGTTGCCTATTTTTAAGACATTTGAAAAATTAGGTGTGCGGTTTACAGAAAAATAATCAACACCCATAGAACATTTCTCAGCCAATCAGAATGCAGCATTCAACAGACCCGTGGTATAATTGAAAATAATGCACATCTGTTTCATGTCATGCTGCATTAACTCCTTGGGTGTGCATTATTTTTGAATAATTCAAAGGCCCATCAATTATTCAACTGAAATTCTGCTGGGTTATTTTTAACCCATTGCTGAGTAAATATTAGACAAAACACATGTTGGGTTAATAAATAAACATATGCTGGGTTGTTTCAATGCAATGCAACAACCCAGCAAAATTGAAAGTTTTCCTTACATAATCCATACTGTTTCAAATATAGTTTTTTCCATAAAAGTGTATACTATGCAGTGGGCTTTGGTAGTATGGTAGTATTCTATTTTAAAGGAAAACACTACATTTTTTTCAATATTTTACTATGTTCTTACCTCAACTTAGACGAATGAATACACACCTCTTTTTCAATGCATGTACTTCATCTTTGCACTATTCATTACTTAGGATCCAAACAGGGATGAATCCAGAAGCCACCAAACACCTCCATGTTCTCCCTTTGTTACATGAGTAGTAAGATGAGTAAGTATGGTGGCACAAAACAAAACGTGGCGATTTTTTAAGCTGATAAAAAATGAGAACTATATTGTATGGCGTAAGAGCACTTAGTTTACAGCACTTCGACCTCGTCGCGCAATAACATTATCACTCCCCCACTCACTTAGGCCCTGTCCCAAATGGCACAATCCGGACTTGTGGACCTCCTCAGAGTCCACACTTTGATGACATCATGTAGTGCAGGCCCTAGGGACCCTTGACGCAAGTCCAAGAAGGTGCACCGAAGTTGTATTTTGGGACAGACTCGAGCGTCACACCGGAAATAGGTTGAGAAGTTGCCCATCAGTGTGAACTCCTTCCTTCCGTCGTCTGCTTGGTCTGATTTCTCTTTCTCTGGGTTGGTAGAATGCGCAAAGCCTTCTGCAATGCGGGCTTTGCCGATTACAACATCAAGGGTTCAAAGGAGGCGCTGATGAGCACACTTTGGAGCGTAAAAATGACAGATGGGACACCCTACGGACTCGTGGACTAAGCGAGCATGCGCAATTTAAGGCCACAAGACCGAAATCCACATGAAGTGCATGTGGGACATGTTTGAGCGAGGAGTGATGATGTTACTACGCCAGAGGTCGAAGTGCTGAAAACTAAGTGCTCTTCCACCATACAATAGTTCTCTTTTATATCCACTTAAAAAATCGCCACGCTTTATTCCGTGCCACCAGACCTACTCATGTAACAGTCTTGAAATAGGGAAAACATGGAAGTGTTTGGTGGCTTCTAAATTCATCCCTGATTGGATTCTAAGGAATGAATGGGGCTAGGCTAAATGATAAGACATTCAGGTGCGCTGTGCAATGTTGAAGTGCATTCAGTGAAAATATATATGTGTGCATTGATTCGTTGAGGTAAGAACATAGTAAAATGTTGAGGAACTGTGCTTTTTTCCTTTTAAGCATACACAATACAAGTTATGTGTAAAAAAACGCTGCTGTACCGTGCACACTCTGGTTCAGGAAGTGGACAACACAGTAAGCGATTGAGACAGAGACTCCACCACAGACAGGACTGCCATTGGCTGTACAGATGAGCCACCTCATGATCCAGATTTGCCTGAGTTTTTAGTTTCAGCCGTGTCTCTAAACCCCAAAGTATCACAAACGTTTAGAGGTAAATGATGTGTATGACATCAAAAACAGACATTGCCACTCTAGCAGAAATCTTTTGCTTCACATTTAATCTCTTTTTCAATGTATATTTTATTTTACTTTTGAAAGGTGCTGCATATTTAGATAGAAAGATATTGATGTATTATGACATCATTACCCATTTGTGTCCTGGCTGTAGCGTTGAGCTGTCCATAAACCATCCCCAATAAGAGACCCCAAAGATGCACCAGGTTTGGCTGAGGCTGTGCATTTACCAGCCAGTAACGCGTCACAAACACCTGGAACTGCAGGTGAAGTGGGAGACCTCTAAAAGTGACAGATGGCACACCCAACGTTTCCAAGAAGATCTGAAGTCGCAAGGCGTGTGGTTCCTATAGAGACATTACACAAATAAAATGAAGACTTGAATTAATATATTCAAATGTAGATTTCAAGAAAAGATGAGATGTTTTAACATCAAGCTTAAGAGTGCCACAGGGATGACGTATTTTTGTAGGCAAAACCCTGATGCGAGTTAGCATTTTAGCACTTCCGGTTCCAACCTCCCAAGTCAATGTTTTTTGAATGAGTTTTGATTATAAGCCTAAAATAATTACTTTTTTATTCTATGACATAAGACACACCAGTAATACTCTCACTTGTGACTTTGAAGAGCTTTCACGTGTCTTTACAAGGGTCGTTGCTAACAAGTTGCTACATGGGACTACAGACTTTGTCGTCACAGATGAAGATTTTAAAAACAAAGCAACATGGCACAATTCCCAGCAATGATTCATCCTCAGACTATTTGCTTAACCAGGGAATGTGTTTTTAAAGGATTTTAATAAAGTTTGAATAAATGCTGGTGGTGATGACGTTGAAGTCAAGTGGCCGTGGTGTAGTTCGCTTGTAGTCTAAGGTTAGCTTTTTGTTTTTTTAGTAAATGCATTTTGCAAGTTGTGTTCTGTGAAGATTAAGACAAAACGTATACATGTCTTTAACTTTTGGTTAAACACAGAGCTTATTTTTTTGCGCTAAGCTTTTTGTCGAGAGAACCAGTGTCCCGCTAACCTCCAGGTTGGCCTACAAATATTTGTCATCACTGCCGTACTCTATTATTACCTCTGGTAATGTTTCCAGTCGAAGTCCTTCTTTAACTTTAGTCTCTATAGCTTCAACTTCTGAACTGGTTAGAGTTAATCCTTCTCTGTCGTACTCTGTTACGTAGCACTTGTCTGAAGCAGTAGATGCTTCAGCAGCTGCCACAAGTTTGTCATCCGTCTGTTGTTTCCCCAACAATGCTAAACCATAAAGCACTTGTCGTATGGGACGAGAGATTTCATTGCTACTGGGTTGCTGAAAATCTTCAACCTGAGGGTTTAGCATAACCCTTTTTAGTAACAGTACATAAATAATGAAGGAGCCCATCTTTCCTTCATGCAGGTGCATCAGAATCCACGCAGGCAGGTCTTGCAGTGGACCTGTACAGGCTATCGGTGTTTTTGAGTGAAAGAATTGGGCAAGAGAACTTTTGGTGAGCTCGTACTGTTTGATGCCTTTAAACAAAGCTTCACGGACAACATGTTCTTCCTTATTATCTGTTATGAGCTTGAGAAAACCATCAATGGCCTCTTCTGGTTCCCGGAACCGGGATAACCACTCAAGCAAACCACTAATAGAGTTGAAGCATTTTTTCGAAATTTTTCGCAATTCCACATAATCATATCCGAACATGCATGCAGAAACTGGGAGAAGATCCTTGTTCATGTTGTTGAAAGATGCACATAATCTTTCCACCATAAAATGTTTGCTTTTGATGTATTTTTGGTTTGTGTTTCTGTTCACTTCTACAATTTCCCAACAAAAATGTTCAGCGGGCAAAAATCCTGCCTTGAGGTCGAATATATAGAAATCGCTGTCATTGGACAGAACTGGACAATTCCATTGGTTAGCCAAAGCAGCAATCTCCCCGTCATCTTCATAACACTGAACAAATGGCACCTTGAGGTTTTGAAGGGTCTGGGCGAACACATATTTAGTAAGAAGTGGCAGGCACGTCCCCTTCCGTCCTGTAGACAGATCATTGGTCTTTATTATTGTCTGCTCAGATCGTTTTTTAAGGGTCGGAAATTTTCTATCAGTGTAGTCACCCCCACCATCGATTACAACGTATGGCTGAATATCACAGTCTCTGAGGTTGCTGAAAAACTTTGTGATCAAATCTTCAAAGGCGTCATATTCTCCTCCATGCTTCATATCCAGTTTAATGTACCGGTTTTGAAAGTACAGTTTGTTGTATAAGTTACATCCATCAATTATGAGTTTACTGTCTCTAAATGGCAAATACTCTAACAAGCTTGTTTGATCCTCAATGTAACTCCTCAGTCCCAGGACTCCCATACTGAATATACTGCAAGTGTTGTTGTTAATAATGTAAAATAGTATGTAAAATAATATGAAAGTATTCACTTTTACTTATTATATTATATTATATATTATTAATTATTATAATTAACTATTAAAAGAAAATAAATCAGGACATCTGTTAGCACTACTTAATTTTATGCATTGTTACAAAGTAAAAATTGTAATTTAATAGCTTACCAAAATTGCAGAAATTGATGTCTGAAATGAACGCTGTATTTGCGTCAATATTAGATGCGCGATTCGACGAGACGCGTTTATATAATAAGCCGATAGGAAAGTGAAACCTGCATTCTTTGTGCCAGAAGCTTCAGCTTATTTGAAACTTAAGGAGGCCTTATAATAACATTGGTGTAACTTCTAAGATGGCCTTAAACAAATGAATACAAATGTTTTCTTTTAAATAAAAAACATATGTTTTTCTATTTTATCTGAAAATGCATTCCTAGACTTAACTTATCGGAAGTAATCTTGCATCACAGTTACTATATTGTATTAAGTGTCTTTACTTTCATATTTAAAAAAAACTATGGCAATTGGAGGTGGAAAAATAATGACCTAAGAAAATTCTATCGAACGTAGAATTTACAAATTAGGAAAGTTAATGCTAGCAAAGTCTCCGGAGGACATAATATCAGGTTCGCCCCTATATTAAACCATCAAAATATCAGGTTTATGAGACAAAATGGAGAAAACATAAAGCATTGCGGATATACCTTTAATTCTAATATACAAATAAAACAAATGTATAGTTATTTAATTATAGCCTAGAGTTGAATAAAGGACTTCGTCTTTTCCTAGTCGGTACTTGGAAGCAATTGATAAAAGAAATGGTCGTCTCATGCAGTATGTTTTCTCAACCCAAGTCGGTTGGGACTTTTTTTGAATAACAAATATATTTGGCTATATAAAGGTCATGAGGCAGATCCGACGCGGTTCACTGAGAAAGAGGACTGCGGTTACGTGTCAGGTAAGATATGTTATTATTATACATTAATGAAATAGCCTAAAAATGATGAAATGATTGTACAGCTGATAGTAAATGACATGCCTCATTTAATATGTTTATTGTCATTTAATGTGTGACATATATAAGGATTAAACCGAATTATAAAATACATTTTATCGTACTATTTTTAACATCCTAAAAAGTGTAGGTTACACTTACAAAAATATACCAACTTTAAAAGATTAAAACTTAAAGATTAAGATTCAATTAAAATATGTTTTGTAGTGATTTCCTTTTTGAAAGCATGCAACATTTTTGTTAAAATGAACTATTTAAGCATTAATTTGATTTCTTTAGCATTCTACTCATGAAATTATTAAACACAGTATCTGTTATCTTTCTGAACATTGAAGAAATTGCTGTATAGCTGAAAGTGAATTACAGGACAACAATACCGTTTACCAAAACCATTATACATATGTGAAAACAAAAACACATTTTTTCCATCAATTTGATTCATCGTCTATGCCACTTTTTCCTATACTACTGAAGCTTATTTCAGGCCATAAACCAAAAGCAGGTTAACACGAAGACTTTTTTTGTGTTATGCTTTTAACACATTATTATTATTATTTTGTTAATTTTGTGTTAAAATAAAATACAAGTTGTGTTAAAAGTAACACAAAATGTGTTTTCCAATAACAACACAGAGATGTGTGTATTATGGGACAGGGCATTTAATGTGTTTTCCCTAAATAACACTGATTGTGTTGTTTTTAACACATCCAAGAGTGTTGCCATCCATCACAGTAAATCATATTGAATAATCATGTATGTGCAATTAATTATATTTGTAATAAATATGTTCTGACATCTCACCATACTGAGGCATAATTTAGATCTTGTTGAGTATATAAATTACATTTAACCATGGTGTTGGATGTTAGGTTATAGAAAGTCTGTCTTGAACTTCAACTTACACTATTAAATATATTGAGCCACATCTTTACTGGCGTAGTGCTGTGCTTCTGGGTGAGTGTAACATCAACGGATGCATTTAACCACTTAATCCATCATTACCAAAAAATTATATTATTTGTTAGCCTAAACAGAATGTTTTGAATTCTTGTTTTATGGCTAATTTCATTGTGGGAACTTTCTTCCAAAAATGGGGAATATTTAACATGACCCAGTCTGTGAAAACTAAATAAGCAGACTGGGTTAAAATAAGACAATGTCAAAATTTTAAATTAAGGTGAAATTAATGTTACAATCAAACTTTGATGCTCCTAATCTCATAATTAGATTTTAAAACTATGGCCCTATAGGATCTAAGCGCATTGTCTAACGCACACAGCGCAACATCTAAATTGGTGTGTCCGAATCCACTTTTGCTAATTTAACGACGGGAAAAATGGTTTGTGAAAATGTTTGGTCGAAAAGGGTTGGTCCTAGTTTTTAATGAGTAGGCTAATGGGAGTATTTTGGTCGTAACGTGCAATAAACCAATGAGAGTCTCAGCTCTCATCCACTTTAAAAGCCAGTTGCGCTATGGCCAATCCCTATGTAGATGACGGACTTTGTAAATTGAAAAACTAAGCGGAGGAACAAGATCCCCAGTTTAAGATGCATGGTAAAAATGTGTTGTTTTTCACGTATTGAAATGGAAGTAAAAAAGCAGGCTTTTAATTGCTTTAAATGTATGACTATCCAATATCATCAAAAAATAATTTACAAGTATGCAAGAAAAGGTTTGTACTCTAAAAATACTTTATTTGTAACAAACAGGAGATAAAGAATTTACAAACGGCTCTCCACGCGTTTCAGCACAGCGTCAGTTTCTTAAGCATTACTTAAAAATGTTTCTCATCTCACCATATCCACAGGTACAGAGTCATCATATACAATAAATCCGTGGGGTAGCATTTAAAAAACATTTAAAAACAGATGCATTTGTTTAAAGCAAAGCATTTATTTACTTACCAGGCTACAGGGTGAAGCAGCTCTTTTTCGCCTTCTAACGTCTCATAATTACTCCTTATTTATGTCCAAGAGACTCAATAATAATCTTTTACATGCAATCCTTTAATCTTTTTATATTTGAAAAGCGTTTTTGTGCTGCTGCGCATTCATGTGTGTGATCAGCAAACCCGCGTTGTCGTCCTGTTTATAGGCGCATATTACTAATGCTCTCAAATAACAAAAAACATATTGCGCCATTGACTTTGGACTTTAGACCAGGTTTTTGTTGGTCAATGGCGTAGTCTATTTTAGTTTCCTCAAAATAGCAACGCGCCAACAATGCGCCAGAACACACCTCGTTTTCAAACCAGAACGCCCATGGGCGCAAAAGGGGGCGCAAATGCATTTGCTATTTAAACAACGTGGCACTAAACGTGAAAATGATAATTGCGCAGGGTGGAAACTAGCAAAAGACATTGCGTCGCGCATTGCGCTGCATTGCGCCTTGTGTAAGATGGAGCCTATACAGAAGGCAAAACCTTAAAGGGATATTTCACCCAAAAATGAAAATTCTAACAAAATTTTCTCCCTCTCATGTTGTTACAAACCTGTATGAATTTCTTTGTTCTGATGAACACAAAGGAAGATATTTTGAGGAATGTTTGTAACCAATCACGAGCCCCATTCACTTCAGGAAAAATATATTATGGGAGTGATGGGGCTCATGAAATGTTTGGTTGCAAACATTGCTCAGATTATCTTCCTTTGTGTTCATAAGAACAATGGCCCGTCTCTTTGCAATCAGATATTTTAAAAAAACCTACCTCTAAGAATATCCATACAAAGGTGTGATGTCTGCCTCAGTCCACCAGGCCCTGTAAAAAGTTGGATCAACTTAAAAATTACTGGTAACGTAAAAATATTTTCTTCAACTTAAAATTTTACTGTAGTTTTACATTAGGTGAAAAATGTAAGTTAATCCAACTTTTCACTTGTTACATTGTGATATGACCAACGCCATCTCACAAGAATTTGTACATATTTTACGAGTTTAGTAATATAAAAAATAGTAATTATTAATTCATACTCCTGTGACATTGGGGTTAGGCGCGGCCGGGGTTCGGTTTCATTTTTCATGAGAATCGTACAATTTTGCAAAATTAACTTTGTATAAATTGATACGAATTAGCCAACTTGTAAAATATGTACAAATATGTAAAATATGTACAAAAAATATAAGAGCATGTCAAAACCTCTGCCAGTGTCCGAAAATGGTCAGAACCCAGATGGTTTAAAACCAACAATTTTTTTAGATAAAGCTATTGAAGGGATACATTGGATTATCTTTTTTCTCCAACAGATCGTCAGCTTCACTGATCATATACATTGATGTCATAAAGAATTGGAGCCATGCTTACTCTTCTGCTGATCATGGCAATGTTTGGCCAAGGTAAGCATGTCAAGTCAATAGACTTTATATATAGATTCAGAAATCTGACCTCATATTGAAAATCTACGATTTGCTTTTTATTTAAAGGAACAGTATGTAAAAAATGTATATCATTTAATCATAAAATGGCCCTGATATGTCACTAGACATTAAGAAATCATTTTCATTTCAAATACTTCTATCACTGACAACAGTGGTCTGGCCAGGATATTGTCATTTAAAAAGTGGAGTTGCAGCCCTCAACTGATGTTTATGTTGTCATTTTGTGTATTGGCCACCAGTTGTGTAATTGCAGTACCAGTTTTAGCCACAAGTTTTGTGATTGCAATACCAGTTTTGGCCACAATCCTACATACTGTTCCTTTAACCTTGGCAGATCATGAAAAAAACTTCCTATAAATATATGAAACCAATTTCATTTCAATTGAGAAAAGCACAGAATAAAAGCGTTTTTCAGGAATTTGCAGGTGATACTCTATGTGAAGAATATTAATACTTTTTTTATTTGAACAGGCCAGTCATTGGTGTTGTATGGTAACGAATTCATCACAGCATTTCCAGATAACGTTGCCTCCTTCTATCCATATGTTTCGAGAAATTCTCTCAACGTTACAGCTCTCTATAATGACACAGAAGTTATTGTCTACTACCAAGGCAGCCCTTTATACGACACTATAATGTTTCAAGGACAGACCCAGAATTTTTCTCTGCCTTGGGATGTTGAGGAATCTAAACTCAACCAATCCCTGAAGACCGTCAGAGTTGTCAGCTCCAGATCCATTGTTGTAATGTCAATAAGTGTGAAAGGAGATAGCATGCAGACCAATGTCCTTTGGCCTTACAGAAGTCTTGGATGGACTTATTCTATTCCCATTCTAAGTTATAGTGGAATTCTTTCTACGTTCTATCAAGATCCACAATATGTCAGCGAGAGATACAAATTCTTCAGGCTGCTCGTTATCAATGCGGTGGGTTCCACAAATAATATCACAATTATACGGAAAACACAACACAGCGAGACGGTTGAACTCCAACCCTGGGCCTTTCTCCAGCTTCAGCTCAATGATTCAGAAATCGCAGTAGGGGGTAGTTATAAAGTGGCTGTGATACTGGCCCACCCGTGTATGGAAATGACAAAATGCCATTGCAACATGGTGGTGAACCAACTTAGTCCTGACGGGTGGTGGGGTAACAATTTTGTTGTGCCCTACATAAACAACATGACATGGATGCATGTGACTGAAAGCTGTTATTGGCCTCACAGTACACAAGCAGCCGGTACGCTGGATCCTATCAAGTCAGGAGGCCAACACATCACCACAACATATCCATCCTCTCTCAGGATTATCAGCCCAGGCATCATCATAGAAGTCATTCCAGAACATTTATTCTCTGCCTGCTACCTAGTGCACTTCGGCTTGACATATGGCAGCGTGTTGGTGATAGCTAAAACAGCCTTAAAGTCAGATGTGTATATAGACAGTAAGTTACTGGTATCTAATAATTGGGTCACCATTGCCGATACTGAATATTCTGTGGCGTCAGTGTCTCTCAATGACAGACACGTCATTTGGCATCCTACCTCAAAAATCGCAGTGTACTCGTTTCGTCAGATGGCCAGTGGAACTCCGTACGGAAGCACGGCTGTACCATTGAGTGACAATCCAGGTAAAAACACATCTATTAATGCTTGGTGATGGTGAAACAAAAAAATGGATTCTAAAAATACAAGAAATGGTTCTTTGGGAAACCAAACAAGTTTTGTGACATTGCTCTGAAGAACCTTTTTAACACCTTCACCTTTGTTTGTATATTGCATTATTTTAAGCCAACAAATAATCATTTAATATTATATTATTATATTATCTAATATTTTAAAGCTGCAATCTTTAACTTTTTGTTTAAAAATACAGAAAAATCAGTATTTGAGCATGTACGGTAACAATTCGTGTTCCTTACTACTGTTAAATTAAAAGAAAAGTACAAAAAGTAACCTGTAATTTTACATTTTAAACAGAGATGGCGATAGAGAGGCAAATGTTACAGTGGCGGCTCGTGACTGCTCATCCGAGGGGCGCAAATTTAAAATAAGTGTTCGGAGTGTCATGTGCGTTGCTTGCGTTCTCAAATGTGTTTGTTGCGTCATGTGACACATGTGCCTCACGTGTTCTATCACAACAAGTGCCTGCTGCACACGTGCCAAAACGTCCACGACAAAAGAGACGCTCACGGTCCCAAAATACACGCAAGACACTCACTTAACAGTAAACTCTGATTACGTATGAGATTATGACAAACACAAGCGTCTCTTTTATCGTAAACCCTTTGGGCCTGTTTGCAGCAGGCACTTATTTTGGCGGAACATGTGATGCACATGGGATCACTCGATGCACCGAACACATATTTTGAAATTAAGAACAACACACATGACGGACTACATACATTTTGTGATGAACTGCACATCGAGCGCCCTCGAAAAAACAAGTCACCGGCCGCCACTGAAATTTTACGGTCTGCAGCTTTAAAATATCATAATTTAAAGGTGAAGTTTGACATTTCTTCACCATTAGTGGCACTGATTGCAAACACAATATAGGCAAAGTGTACAGTCCAATAGTCCAATGAGTTTGGGGCAGGCCTACATGTTTACAATATTTTAGCAATTATGTTTGCTGCCACGGTGATGCAGAAATGACACACTTCAAAAGAATGTATTTATCCACCCACATGTACTGATTTGAGTACCATGTTTGTGTGCTTTTAGACCCCGCTGGCTGTTTATTCTACCCTGCTGCGTTTACAGTCGTATCTCAACCCATGAGTTGGACCGAATCCTACGAGTACTGTTCAACCTATAGTGACGAGCTGGCCACTCCATCCACTGAGATATCTCACATGGCGCTGGCTAATTTTCTGGCAACCGCAGAAAGTAATGAGTACTGGATCGGGCTGCGACGCAGTCTGTTTACATTGGATTGGTACTGGCAGGATGGAAACCATAGTGTAGACTTCAGTTACATGCAGTGGAGTAGCGGACAACCAGGAGATCCTACGATGGGCATGTGTGCTTCAATATTTTCAAATATGACTTGGAATAGTGTGTCCTGCTGTAATACGTTCATGCCGATCTGCTACAACAGACCTGATTACTTCCCTATGAAATAAGATTACAAAAGTTTCTTAGTTTCTACCCCTTACTAAAATATCAGTGAAGAAGACAACAGTGGATGACTGAAAATTCCAGTTAAAAAATACAGTGATGTTACAGGATGACATTTAAACTTGTAGCTTGTATATATCGTTCAATGATGCATTGATCTACCCATAACTCTGTGTGCTAGAGTAAACAGATGTGAAATTACATACCTGTAGGTAGCTGTGGAGTTGTTTTTGACCTATGATAACCTGTGAAAAATGTAAACATGTCTAAACACTTGTTATAATTTATTTACTTAATATATACATTGTTCATACTTAAAGAAACAACATAAACTTCTATGCAATTGTTAGCACATTATATTTTCATTATTGTTAAATCTAATATATTTAGACACAACATAAAACCATTATATATGAATAAATGAGTATAAAATCCTTAGATAATAAACTTTAAGCTCTCATTCCTAGCGTGTGCATAATTTATAAGTAGTGCACTTTGGATTTGTTGAGTAAATGATTGGGAAAATATCGCCAAACCCAACCACTGGTTTAAAGGAGCGTATAAAATGTCCATATTTAACCCAACCATGTTGTGAAACAACCCACCATAAGTTAATTTAAATGCAGTAATTGGGTTGGTCCATATTTTAGCCAGCTGGGTTAAAACAACCCAACATGTTTTGGAGTATGGACTCTATGTGACACGTGTTATGGCTATAATGACTCTCATGTCAGCACCTCATTATGCAAAGTTCTGCAGGGGCACAAATGTGTTTTGAATACAAATTGGGCCTGTAGAGTAGGAAACACACAAATGAAGATCATTTTGTTCAGAGAGGAGAAGACCTGTGACCTGGCAGCCTCAGGTAAGTCTTGCTGACACCGCACAACAGAAAATATTTATTTATTAATTATAAAATGACTTTGGAGCAGAGGCGATTCTAGAGTTAGAGCTTTAGGGGTGCTGAGCACCCAATGAGCTCTGCTGCCACCACCCGCTCTTTTTTCCTACAGAAACCAATAATATGTATATTGTAAAATAGCTTTCATTTTAACATTGGTTCAACTAACCCCAAAATAAAGATTTTTTGGAGACCTTTCAGGCATTAAAAATGGGTCAGGGGTGAAAAAGATGAGAAAATTATTACCCCTAGGGTCCGGGAGCATGCTCCCCGTTAGAATTTTTTTAAAATTACATATTTTAAAGCATCAATCTGGTGAGTTTTCAGATGCATTTTTTGCCAACCTTTTTATTTCTAATTAATGGTGAGCTAGCACATTTTTGCCATTAATGCCATATTAAAGTCTCAGGACAAAAGGTGGGCTACACCAGCAGTGTGGGTATGGCTTTATGTGAATATACAGTGTATCGTTTGCCTTTGTCAAAATGACAAATCTCCTAATTTATAACTTTTATGCCTACAACATATGGTAGGTTTATTAATAGTTTGTTAATTTGCAGCTTTTCTTTTAACAGTCCTTTAATTGAACCATTACTATATGTCTAAAACAAAACACTTGTGACTCCTGCACTAAGGGTTAAAGACGTTATCACCTTCATATTAGTCTACATGTGACAAACTAAAAAAATATTTATTGTCTAGTTTGATAGTCAGACAGTTAGTGCTTTCACACATAACTTACCGGTAGCCTACTGGTGGTATACAGTGATATGTAGTTTGTTTTCACTCTGTTCCAAACGCCATGTTTTCATGACGACTGACCAGAAAAGACGCCCGTGATGTCATGTTTACATGACTCCCGATTGTTAAAATAAGTCTCAAATTAACGATAAATCATACAATAAACTTTAACAACGGAGACACACGTATGCAACTACCCACTGAGACGCACTGCATGCGTCTTGCGGAAGAACATTGTAACCGGCGCTACTTCTCTCCGTTTAAGTCTATGGACGAGTCACCCAGGTACTGTGCTACTCCGCAGCGCGCGGGTACCCGCCGGACTTAAATAATCCGAAAATAAACACTTATTATACGTGTACCATGGTGATTCATTATAAGACAAAAACACGACTTGAAAGATTGATTCGTGATGTACTCGCTCATTATAAACATAACGTAAACATTTTGTAAGATTTGAACAAAAAAGTTGCATCACAACACTATCTGATTCTCACTCTGCGCGTGTTTCACGCTGAATGACGGACGGGCTAGATGCAGGTACAGAGTAGAAGAGGATGACACCATTTGCTAAGCGGGGAGGTTTTCATTTTCTACCTTATTATATATTTTAAACCACAAACTACGGAGTATGTTTTGGACATTATTTAACCTGGTCAAAGACGAACGAACATTTTAGAATAATTACATTTCTTGCCCCAAGTTTTAGGGGTGCTGAGCTCCTTTTTAGGGGTGCTGAAGCATCCCTAAAAAGGGGCTAGCCTCGCCCATGCTTTGGAGAAATTGGGGGTTTGAAATCTGAATACTTAAGGTGGGTAGGTGTGAAATCCTGGACAGAAGAAACCAAAACCAAATTCATGGTTTTCAGCCTCCAAGAGGTAATCGGTAAATATGAATAGCAGCAAAAAGAGCAGTGCATGATCCTCATACAGTTAGTCTATCATGTGTATAAGTGGCTGTTTAAAATACCGTTTTAACTGAAACTCTTCCTACCATGTCTCTACAAGAAATGAAAGCTTTTACAGTTTATGGCAATTCGTAAAGTCTTTTTCATATAATTATACACACAGACATGCTGGGTTATAAAAGGGACAGACACATAGTTGGGATAAATTAATCCAGAAAATGTTTACATTTAATTCAACAATGGGTTAAAAACACCGCACATTTTGGATTGAAAAAACCCACACTGTAAAAAGTTGAAGTAATTTTTTAAGTTGATCCAACTTTTCACTTTTTACAGTGCGGGATAGGTTAAATTAGAACGCAATTGGTTGAGTTCGTCCCTTTTAAACCAAATACTGGGTTGAAAATAAAAAAGTATAACTTTAAATAAAGAAGTTTAAGTAAGGAATAATTGACGACGGGCCATTGAATTATAAGAAAATAATGCACAGGTGGAATGCGGGTGTGCATTATTTTCAAATAAATCAAAGGACCGAATTCAATTATTCCTCTCATACCACTGCCCTGATGCCCCTTTTTTAAGACATTTGACAAATTAGGTGTGCGGTTATCAGAAATTAATGCATACCCACGAACCATTTCTCAGCCCATCAGAATACGGCATTCAACAGACCGTGGTATAATTAAATTTCAAGATTTTGGCAATTGTTTCTATAATGTAATGTGACATAAAATAAGTTTCATTCGTAGATCTGAAACACACTGTTAAAAATTTCTGTAGCAATTACAGTTTTACAGGCAGCTGTTTCCCAGTAACTTACTGTAGATGTAAATTTATGTTATTTAATGGCCACAGTTTGTTCAAAGTTAAATGAGCATTAAACATTAGTAAGTCTTTATCTTTACAGAATAAAACAAAATGTAAACCTCATGCAAAGCATTCTGGGAACCAAAATCTGAAGGAAAAACAGAAAAGGGTCGATTAGGATTCCTGGTTCCCAGAATGCTTTGCATGAGGTTTACATTTTAGCTTTATTCTGTAAAGATAAAGACTTGTCAATGTTTAATGCTCATTTAACTTTGAACAAACTGTTGCCAGTAAATAACATAATTTTAAATCTACAGTAAGTTACTGGCAAACAACTGCATATCTACAGCATTTTATTACCTGTGCACATCCTGATAGTTTCAGAAAAATCAGGATTTAATATTTTCAAAAAAATCTTTGCTGTTTTCTCAGGGTTGTTTTAGATAAAATAATTTTACGTGTTAGATCACTACTCAATTGAAAAAATAATATAAAATAATAATGATATAAAATAATATAAAAATGGATTTTATGTGTAGCAAATACTGTACATTTATGTGTTTTACTGAAATAAATACTTCTCAATACAGTACTTCTTAATATATATTGGCTGAAATAAGCTGCTTACATTTGGTTACACTACTGTGAAAGTCATTTATATACACTGCAAAACATGCAGCATTTTTTTGTCAAATCAACATATACTTTGTTATGTAACTTGTAAAAATTAAGTTAAACAATTTCAACTTGTTTTAAGTCAATACATAAAAACATGATATCAAAACATATATTTTTATGTTACTTTAACTTAACAAATTAAGTTAAACAATTTCAAAACACAAGTTTTAATGAAGTTTATTTAACTTAGTTCGGGAGGAGCATGGTCATGTGATCCAACCAATCAGTGCAAAGAGGTGCCTATAAATGGCAGTCCCGCACCTCTGTCCCGTGACAGATTTTTTGTAGCATCCCTCCTCCACCCCTTCACCTCACTCTCATGTAAATTAATTTATCACAGTTAAAGAGGGGGAAGTACTCTGGGTTCCGGCTAAAATTCCGAGCTCGGAGCCCTCTCCTCGGACAGCACGCCAAATATGCTTTATCTCATTCCCTATCGATTACATGTTAATGCAAACTGGTGAATCACAAGTAAAAACAGTAGGTAAAATAGTAGGTTGAATTGAATTCATAATGCACTTTTTACGTGGACTTTTTTTGCACAGGGACTTTAATTATTGTGGCCCCCTTATTTTATTGTGAATCACATAAATCAATTAAATTAAAATACATTAAAGCAGATATAATATTTTTTTAGGTAACCTTAGGTAAGTTAAGGTAACCCATAAAATGTGATCTCATGTAGCCATGACAACACAACTGTCAACCTTCTGTTTACCAGCCCGTCTCAATTAGGCGATGACTGCCATGGGGTGATGATGTGACATTTGCCTATGACTTCAGTATTTAAAAGATCTTATCTTTTCTTTCTACAGCTCAGCTGATACAAACGCTGGGAGCCTCAAATCGACTGCACTGTTTTTACAGAACCACAGGGCACTAACAATGCTGTCTGTTGTACTGTTCATGTCATTGGTTTACCAGGGTAAGTCATCTCTTACATTTATATCTTATGTTGATTTTGAATGATGTGATTCAGAGAGCAGATTGTATTAGGAGCCATCCGAGTGGGTGCAATTTGCTTGTTGTTTAAAATTGTAAACTCTGTTAACTATTTCAGCTTTCTCATTAAACAAGATTTTTTTTCTGAGTAAAGATGAATGCATTTTAGTAACAGGACTGAAAAAATATTTTTATTAGCAAATACAAATAGCCAACCTGGTCTCACGGGAATTCATATTTTGTATTTTGCAAGTTGGCTAATTCGTGAGATGAATTTTATGATTATTAGAATAAAAATAACAATGATACTCCACCCCTAACGTTGCACATAAACCTAGCATCACAGAGATAAATGCAAATCATTTACATACAAATTTGGTCATGCAAATACATACAATTTTGCCAATCAGTATAAATTGCCATACATGCTAATAGCTTTAGGACACTGAGCAAATTCTTTGCATAATAATGAAATGTATTTAGAGCTAATTTTCCTGGAGACGAAAATGGCACCTATTAAATAAAAAATGTCTTATAATAATTATGATCACAGTTCATGGCCATGAAACATTAACCATAAGCTGATCAATTTACAGGACTGTCGCTTGTGAGCCAAGGAACAGATTTCGTCACAACATTCCCAGAGAACATCGCCTACTACTACACAAAAGATTCCTTTACCACGCTCAAAATTACTGCTTTTTATAGCAACACAGAAGTCAATGTGACCGTCAACCAAACCAACGTTTATAACGCAACGTTGAATTCCGGACAGGTTCGAAATGTGCATTTTCCCATGTCTGTACGGCAATCCAATTTCACACGCTTCCTTCCATGTGTGAGAATTGTCAGCACCAATCCGATTACCGTGCTCTGGATCACTCGGAGAGGAGACAGCATACAGAGTAATGTTGTTCAGCCTCTTGAAAATCTGGACCACTATTATAATATACCGTCTTTGAGTTACGCTCAGATGATTGGCTTATATAACATGCCAAATGAGTTAGCTCAGCCCAATAGTACCTACAATACATTCAAGCTGATCATTATCAATGCTGAAGATAAATGGAACAGCATATATGTCAGATTTGATTATGGGAATACTTATGGGAATACTGTTCCCATTCTCCTGAAACCTTATGATCTGTATCAAGTTTATACCAATAGTTTCGAGATTTCAGTTCTCTCTTACCATGTAGTGGCTGTGCTGCTCACCCACCCGTGTGTGGAAACAACAGGATGCAGATGCAACATGGTAGTGAGCCAGGTTCTCCCGAAAAGTCAGTGGGGTAATACGTTTGTTGTCCCAATGCTGAGGAACGTGACCTCAACTTGGCTGCATGTGACATCCACAGCAGGAGTCAAATTCAAAGGGAAACTGCTAAATAATGGGCCACAGCCAATAAATTGGACACAGCTACATAGTGGGACACAGCTAGATAGGGGGACACCGCCTAGTTTGCCACAGCTAAATAATGTGTCACAGTTCGTGCCCTTTAACAACATTAGTGAGAAATCCCAGTTTATTGAATTATCAGACAATTCAACCATCCGGGTTGTTGGTCCTGGCTTTATCCTTGAACTTATCCCAGAAAACATGTTTGCTGCCTGCTACCTGGTGCAATTCAACTCGACAGGTGACGTTGTGGTGGTAGTTGATAAAGATCACAAGAATGATCTACATAAAGACAATGACCTGGTATTAAATGGCTGGACAGACATCGAAAATTCAAACTATTCCTCAGTGAACCTGACCCTAGATGGCACGCATGTCATTTGGCATCCGTACTCAAAGATTGGAGTCTACATGTTTGACAGAATGGACAACGGAGTTCTTTATGGAGGCTCAGCGATCCCTTTAAGTGATAGTCCAGGTAAAATTAAAACTTTCAAGATGCATGGAGGGGATTGGATGTCAAATGTCTTTATTTATTTTGGACATTTGCATGCAGAGCTCAGATGCAAAATCCGCTAAACACCACCCGCCTTAAAAATGAGATATGCTTATTTAATATTATATTAAATTGCTTATTTACAAGAAAAAAGTCAGATGCACCCCGAGGGTTTTGTTTCTGAGCTCTACGTATAGTCCTTAAAGAGAGTTGCTATACAGCAAATAAACATTTGAATAGACTTATCAGTAATATCATCCATTATGTACTTTTTATGGAAGTAACACAGTTAAAACATTGTGTTTGTGTTGTTGACCTTGCAAGAATACTTCTGAAAATGTGTTTATTTATGTTTGTGTTTACATAGACCAAGATGGATGTCTGGCAATTTCTGGAAATTTTAGTGTTGGTGATGAAAACATGACCTGGCCTGAGTCTCATCAGTACTGCATGAATGAAACAGACCAGCTGGTCACACTCAACAGTCTGTATGCCAGAACAAAGATGCTCGAATGGCTGTCAAATGAATATAAACACGGTGATTTCTGGATTGGACTGAGGCGCAGTTTGTTCACATTAGACTGGTACTGGCAGACGGGAAACGAGAGCTTTCGAAATGTGAGTTACACCTTGTGGGCTAATGGACATCCATATGAGCCCTTGAAAGCTTTGTGTGCTTCTGGACACCTTGATCCCAACAAGAATTTCTTCTGGAAGAGTGTGCCCTGTTGTCAAAGAATGAGACCTGTCTGCTACAAAAAGCCCTCCTACTTTAGTCATTTGACCTTTGAACCCCTAGATGATTTTCCTTTGTTAAATTTTGACCAAATTGTTCTTGGAGCTGCTGGAATTGTATTTCCAAATGGAACATTTAATGCATTTATTCCAAATGAAACAAATTTTAACACATATAGGGGCGGTTTCCCGGACAGGCATTAGCTTAATCCAGGACTAGGCTTTAGTTTAATTAGGAAATATAATTAGTTTTAACAAACATGCCTTATGAAAACATTACCTGTGTGCATTTTGAGGCAAAACAAAGGGCACTGGTGTATTTTAAGATATGTCAGTTCAAGTTGTTTTCAGTTTGGACAGCTCTTTGCTTTCTTAGTTAACCATATTTTAAATTGAACCGTTACTTAACTTTTTAGAGCATAGACAATGAAATGAATCATATGAATACATGCATCATGTTAGATATACAGTAGCAACTTTTAGAAAATGCTCTTTTCTATCAAATATAAGGAAATTTTGGGTCAATCTTGACACAATATGTAAAATATAGCTGGTTACACATTTCTTTTACTTTTGTCAAGTTGACTAGTTTGTAAAATGTAGTCATAGTAAAATAGTAATAATAAAGAATAATCTCTCACCAAACATTTAATTTGTAGTGTATTTCAATGCTGCTGTGCTTTCACGCATTTAGTGTTGTTCTGTGATCTTTAAATTAATTTGAACAAATGCATTATTTTAGTTTGGCTTCTTTCTAAAAACGCAAAAAATTTAATACATTTATACAGATAAATTCTGGAAAATAATTGAATGCATGCTCCTCATTTCATAAATTATTTACAGATAGTCAAACATAATGGTCAGAAACTTGTCTCTACATGTCACCCTTTCAAAAAGTACATCTTTGTGCATAAATACTTCATATTAAAACCTTAATTTTGGTACCAAATGTATACATATCTGTACTTAAATGGTACATGCCCTTTATAAAGGGTACCGCCCAACCCAAGTGATAACTTGGGACTATTTTCAACCATTTTTTCTGATTTTTTAAGTACAAGAAAAGTAAAAACACTATCAAGTAAAATGTTTATATTCATCCAAAATTAGAAAAGTTGCCTGAATCAAGCAATACATCTGCATTTATGGTATAATCGATCATTATTATTAGAGTTCAACACTTATACTGTAGGCTTACAATCACAGTGTGCTTTATGTTTTAATAAAATTTCACAATTAATTAATTTAATGATTGTTAAATCCAAACCTTTTGTAAAAGCTCAGTAAATGAACTTGTATTTCTGTGTCGCAGAAATTAACACTGCATTCACAAGGTAAGTGATTTTCTCACACTGCTATAGTGTATATAGCAATTTTTTCAAATCAATGTGTTTTTTTAACACACATGCCTTTCAACATTTTTTGAGAATTCATTTAGTAATCATTTTCGGTAAGTTCCCCATCCCACCTTTCAATTGTCCTTACAACCCTGAGCACAAGTGTACTAACATACTTAGTCAAAGCATCTCCTTTCAGATTTCTTCGAAGGATGCTTAGCATTGCGTGCTTTGACCTTGTGTCTGGTACGAATAGTGGAACATTCAAGTGTGTTTGTCTTGTGATCTTTACCCTTCCTCTGTTTTCTAGTGACATCATCGTAGTCATCAATATCTTCATACATCAGATGTTCAAAGCAACTGCTCAGTTCATCTACAGACTGATCCATGCATTTGTCGCACTGTGTTTTGTCGAAACCTTTGTTCATGTGACCGGTACTGAGTCTCCCAACATCATCTTCATCCAACAAACTCAGAACCGCATCTCTCAACTGTCCAAATAGCTTCTCAGCTTTGGAGCACATCGCCAGCAGAGACTCTGGTGTGATGCCTCTTCCAAATTCTCGAACTGCCTGATGAACAAGCGTTCCACAGTATAACCTTAATTTAAGAGATTAAATGCTGTGTTATACTAAAGCATTTGATATAGTAGTCAAACTAAATGACTGAATATGTTGTATACTTTCTGCAATTTTTATCTGAATACTACACATAATTCAACACACTAAACTTGATGTTCCATTTCCACATCGACTCGTGTTTTCTTGACTAAATTTAGATTTAAATCAGCATGTCAGATGAAAAAGATAATATTGCATATTTTTAAGCGGCCCTCTGAAATGCTTGATTCTGATTGGTCACTGGCCACATTCCATAGTTTTCTTTTTGCGATTTGCGATAACAACAAAGTCCTTTTAAGGAAGTCCCATCACTGTGCCGCCATATTTGCGATGCCTCCAGAAACAAGACCGGTCCTGTCGATTTTGCCCACAAACTCCCTCTCTCATTTCAAGGCCCCCTAGTTGCCCACAACAATATTTGAAGGCCCTTCACTCACTCAATTTTTTCCACATAAAATTAAAAAGAGCTTGGAATGGCTAGGCAGCTGTATATTCGCTACTAAAATGGCCAAAAAAAATAAGAAACATCTTGATTTTTGCTTGTTTTAGCTTATTTTAATGTTTGTTTTGTCAAATTTTGTATAATTTGTATAGTTTTGTATTTTTTTTTTATAAAAATGTGCAGTTATTTGCCACTCACTATAGCTTTTAACTGCTCACCACAGTTTTAAAATATGGACAATTTAAAGTAAATAATGTTAAAGTGAAAATGCCCAGAGGATAACAACAGATTAAGTCTTGATAGACAGAATCTTGTTTTTAATTGAGTTATTAATTTTATAGACTATTGAAGCTATAGTATGCATTGTATTTTGTATTTATGCATACATTACATTAAAAATAGGCAGTATGTAAAATGAACAGGTATAAATATATGCACAAACCTACAGACAGGATAAATACCTGTATATGAGAGACGGAGCTCTAGATATAGATATTATGACAGTTGCTGATGTGATGAAGTCTGTTTTAAGGTCTTGACGCTCTTTACTTTCTTCTTCACATTAACATTTGTGTCTCTTTCTCGTCTTTCTGATCAAAGATGTTTGTACTATAAGCGAATTAGGTGTCAAACTACATCGCTCCAGCTGCGCACGTGTCACTGATATAAACGCGAGTTTTGTCTTAGCTTGTTTAAAGTTCAGAAAACTTTACAACTATTAGCATTATGTGCGAGAAGAACTCTTTATTTGGCGCCTCAAGAAACCTCTGCCCGTGAGAGACCAGCTGCATGAGCACAGAGGGGGGGGGGAGAGTTTCGCTGGAGACCCGCGGTGGATTCACTGCATGGCGCTTATTATAAAAATTACACAAATAACTCGTTCATTTGTTATGAGTGGATTATTTTACATGTAGATCGCAGCTTTGAGTGTTTCTGGAGTTTTCAAAACAACCGCTTGCTTAACGTTACTGACCACCATGTTCGTTGTTTTAATGTCCTTCCACCTCGCGCGCATGCGTGAATTCAATGACGCGGCAAGTTTAAGTTATTCATTATAAAATCGATCCTCCGAGTTACGGATCGATCTAGAAATTAACATGAAAATTGATTCAGAATCGGTGAATCGATTTTTTCAACACAGCCCTAGTCTAATGTTTGCATATTTAGAGAATTATTGATGTATATTTACCTTAAACAAACTGGAAAATCTGTTAAGATGTTTGTTATAGTTCATCTGACAGCTATTTTGGTTTTATTTTATTCATAATTTAAAATTTTAACATGTTGTTACAATTTAAGCAGAGACAGTGAATGTTTGAACGCGATGACAGGGCCCCCCTCACAAAGTTGCTCAGGGCCCCCAGAAGGCCTACGAGTCATCTTGACTGGTCCAGTTTGATACTTACGAATAAATTCAACGGTTTCATTGTTTAAACATTAAACTAGTTTGAACGCCTCTTGGCCTGAAGCTGCTATAAGAAATGTATTTTGTCGTAGAAGGTTTACATGACAAAATGACTGTACAACTATAGGAAAAAAAAATATTTCACACTGCATACTGTTTTTCTGTGTGTTGTATTCTCTTTTGAACATAACCAATCATAAAAAACGTTGCTGTACCGTGCACACTCTGGTTCAGGAAGTGGACGACATAGTAACTGATTGAGACAGAGACTCCACCGCAGACAGGACTGCCATTGGCTGTACAGATGAGCCACCCCATGATCCAAATATATTTTTCCTCGACCTTTCCGCCTTAACTCTTTGTCTAAACCCCAAACATTTCACACACATTTAAACATAAACATTACAAGTACTTAAAAACTAGTACAAAATGTTGCAGACATAAAAGCCCCATTTGCACACAACTTTACTGTACGTGTCAGGTGTCTCAGTCTTTTATGTTTAGTGAATGAACCATTGTATTATAGTGTTGACAGATGCAACATAGATAGCAAAATATTGATGTATTATGACATCAGTACCTATTTGTGCCCTGGCTGGGGTGTTTAGCCGTCCATAGACCATCCCCAGTAGGAGACCCCAAAGATGCAGGAGGTTCGGCTGAGGCTTTGCATTTACCAGCCAGTAGCGCGTCACAAACACCTGGAGCTGCAGGTGAAGTGGGATGCCTCTGACAGATGACACATCCAAAGTTTCCAAGAGGATCTGAAGACGCAAGGCGTGTTGTTCCTACACAATTGACGAACACATACAAAATTAAGGAAATATGAAATCAATATATAACATTGAGCATGTGATACTAGTTTTTTATCTTCCATAATGTTTCCAGTCGAAGTCCTTCTTTTACTTTAGTCTCTATAGCTTCAACTTCTGAACTGTTTAGAGTTAATCCTTGTCTGTCGTACTCTGTTACATAGCACTTGTCTGTACCAGTAGATGCTTTAGCAGCTGCCACAAGTTTGTCCTCCGTTTGTAGTTCCCCCAACAACACTAAACCGTAAAGCACTTGTCGTATGGGACGAGAGGTTTCGTTGCAACTGGGTTGCTGAAAATCTTCAACCTGAGGGTTTAGCATAATCCTTTTCAAGGCCAGTATATCAACAATGAAAGAGCCCATCTTTCCTTCATGCAGGTGCTTTAAGGTCCACGTAGGGAGGGCTCGCAGTGGACCTGTACAGGCTGCTGGTGTTTTTGAAAGGAAGAATTGAGCAAGAGAACCTTTGGTGAGCTTATACTCCTTAATGCCTTTAAACAAAGCTTCACGGACAGTAACTTTCTCCTCATTGTCTGTCATTAGCTTGAGAACACCATCTATGGCTGCTTCTGGACCAGAGAATTTGGATAGCCAGGTGAGCAAACCATCAATATGGGAGAAGTCCCCACTTCTCACCGAATACGCCTCCCACCTGAGATGAATGATTTTTTGCAGATTCATGTAATCATTTCCTAAAATGCATGCAAAAATCGGGAGAAGATCCTTGTTCATGTGGTTGAAAGATGCACATAATCTTTCCACAGTAAAATGTTTGGTCTGGATGTATTTTTTGTTTGTACGTCTGTTTACTTTTACGTTTCTCCACCAAAATTGTCCAGTAGGCAAGATTCCTCTCTTGATGTTGAATATGTAGAAATCTCTGTTATTGGACAGAACTGGACAATCCCATTGGTTAGCCAAAGCAGCTATTTCCCAACCAGCCTCTTCAACGCATTGAACAAATGGCACCTTGAGTTTATGAACGGTCTGTATGAACACATTTTTAATAAGAAGTGGGAAGCATGTCCCCTCCCGGCCTATAGAAAGCTCATTTGCCCTTTTTATTTTGTCCTTTTTTCGTGTCTTGAGGGTCTCAAGTGCTTTGTCAGTGTGGTCGGCCCCACCATCGATTACAACGTATGGCTGAATATCACAGTGTCTGAGGTTGGTGAAAAATCTTCAAATGCCTCATATTCTCCTCCATGTATCTGATCCAGTTTAAAGTATACGTACAGGTGGTGATACAAGTTACATCCATCGATTATGAGTTTACTGTCTCTAAAAGATAAATTCCTTAAAATGCCTGTGTTATTCCCAATGAAGCACTTTAGTTCCTGGACTCCCATGCTGAATATACTGTAGGTTATAAGTAGTGTCAAATAGATAATTTACTATAACCTGAAAGACAAAAACATTTTGCGTTATGCGTTTGTCCTTTTCATGGCCTGTGGTGTCATTTCATCTGTTTCTACATCTCCCTTCAACATGATCTCACAAAGTTCCATGGGATAGTCACGAAATTTTTTGCTCATTTTTCGTGGCATTCTCACGGATCTCCGCATATTTCCGTGGCCCTGCCGCAGACTTTCTTTTCCGTGGCATTCTCACGGATTGGTTACTCAACTGCTTATTCCTATTTTCAAACCATTGTCGCTTTGGTTTAGGGTTAGATTTGGTATTTGCGTTAGCATTTCACTTTAAAGGCGGAGTCCACGATGTTTGAAAAACGCTTTGGAAAAGGAGATGGGCGACTACAAAAACACACTTATAACCAATCAGCAGTAAGGAGCGCGTCCGACATCCTTGCCGGGTTGCGTATATGTGGGGCGGGTCTATCAACAGAAGGTCCAGATTCTATTGGGGTAGGGGCGTGTTTGTTTAGGTGATTTCAAATATCAACATTGGCTTTCAAACATCGTGGACTCCGCCTTTATGTATTGGTTTAAACTATTTTTCTGATGTATTCTTTAATATTTTCTAAACTTTAATCAATTGTCGCCTGGCATTGGGGTTAGAGTTGGGTTTGGGTAGGGATGTCATTTTATGTAAATCTAGCCCTAAACCGAAGTGACAATGGTAAGAAAATAGGACAAAGCAGTTGAGTAACCAATCCGTGAGAATGCCACGGAAAAATTTGCAAAAAATTCCGTGACTATGCAACGGAAATTTAGATTAAAGCAGGGTAAATGCGTAAATGTTTGGATAAATGCAGCGAAAATGTTTGGATAAAAGCAGCCTAAATGCGTAAATGTTTGGATAAAAACAGCCCAAATTAGTAAATGTTTGGATAAAAGCAGCCCAAATTCGTAAAAGTATGGATAAAAGCACCCCAAATTCGTAAATGTTTGGATAAAAGCAGCCTAAAAGCGAAAATGTTTGTATAAAATCAGCACAAATTCGTAAATGTTTGGATAAAAGCAGCCTAAATGCGTAAATGTTTGGATAAAAGCAGCCCAAATTCGTAAATTTTTGGATAAAAGCAGCCTAAATGTGTAAATGTTTGGATAAAAGCAGCTCAAATTCGTAAATGTTTGGATAAAAGCAGCCTAAATGTGTAAATGTTTGGATAAAAGCAGCCTAAATTCGTAAATGTTTGGATAAAAGCAGCCTAAATGCGTAAATGTTTGGATAAAAGCAGCCTAAATGTGTAAATGTTTGGATAAAAGCAGCCCAAATTCGTAAATGTTTGGATAAAAGCAGCCTAAATGTGTAAATGTTTGGATAAAAGCAGCCTAAATTCGTAAATGTTTGGATAAAAGCAGCCTAAATGCGTAAATGTTTGGATAAAAGCATCCTATATGCGTAAATTTTTGTATAAAAGCAGCCCAAATGCGTAAATGTTTGGATAAAAGCAGACCAAATGAGTAAATGTTTGTATATAAGCAGCCTAAATGCGTAAATGTTTGGATAAAAGCAGCCTAAATGTGTAAATGTTTGGATAAAAGCAGCCCAAATGCGTAAATGTTTGTGTAAAAGCAGCCTAAATGCGTAAATGTTTGGATAAAAGCAGCCTAAATGCGTAAATGTTTGGATAAAATAAGCCTAAATGCGTAAATGTTTGGATAAAATAAGCCTAAATGCGTAAATGTTTAAATCAAAGCAGCCTAAATTCGTAAATGTTTGGATAAAAGCAGCCTAAATGCATAAATGTTTGGATAAAAGCAGCCTAAATGCGTAAATGTTTGTATAAAAGCAGCCCAAATGCGTAAATGTTTGGATAAAAGCAGCCTAAATGCGTAAATGTTTGGATAAAATAAGCCTAAATGCGTAAATGTTTGGATAAAAGCATCCTAAATTCGTAAATGTTTGGATAAAAGCAGCCTAAATGCGTAAATGTTTGGATAAAAAGCGTAAATGTTATGCTAAACATCTACCACAAATGCGTAAATCTACTTTTTGCCAGTGCAACAACTGCATTTTAATCTAAGAGTAATAATAGGGTTACAAATAGTTTGAAAATAGTTTGACGTGAAATAACTTACCGTTTTTTTCTTTTTTTAGAAATGAATGACAGGAACGAAGGCTAAAGCGGCTGATGGCTTTTTGTATTTGCATAATCACCGACGCGACGCGTATTTATTTCTTATATATTAAATGGAAAGGAAACCGAAACTACATGCGCGTGACGTAGGCTTTCTCCATAATCGAAACTCATGATCACACGAGTGCTGCTATCACTTCATTCCTTACATTTGTGGATCTAAAGCGACTTACACACACTGTATTAAAGTTATAGGCTACATGTTATCATAAGCAATCCAAATCGAAGAGAGCTACAGGAACATTAATACCACCATGTTTCTTAAATGTACAATGTAAAAAAAAAAAACTCGTTAAAAAACGGTTATTTTCTGGCAGCAGGGGCAGCAGAAAATTACTTTCAAATAACAGGAAAAAACTGTGACGTAAAAACACAGATTTTGACTGTATAACGAAGGTACAAAAACAGTTTATAACTTGAATTTTACATAAGATATTGTGTATTTTTACAGCCTTGAAATGTGTAATGACCTATACACAGTGTTGGGCAAGTTACTTCCAAAGTGTAATACATTATATATTACAAATTACTGTCATTTGAAAGTAATAAGTTACATTACAATATTACTGTCTCTGAACTGTAATGAGTTACACTACTTTTGCATTACTTTTGAGTTACTTTCATCAAAAGAACAGAAGTATGACTAGGCATTATAAAATGTTAAAATGTAGTTTGTTGCTGCTTATAAATCTAGAAGTTATGTGTTGGCCCTCGAGCTTTGAATAGGCAAAGTGAAGATTTAGGGCAAAATACAGTAACAATCACTGTCAGAATCAAAAACATAGACAAATGATCTGGTAAAAGTCTGGTAAATTATGGTACACATACCAAACACAATAGAGCCCACTATAATGCAACCTATAGCTTAATAACATGGCAAGACACGCAACCTCTTTTCATTTCATCACTCTTAATTCAGAATGATTCACAGCACAAACCTGGCATGCACTGGATTGACACAACTTATCAAAAAAGTGCTATTGGAGGATCAGGCCTCAAGGAATACAGCTCATTTCAGTACAATATAAGGATAACATGTAGGCTAACATATAATTGCTTAATAAAACACAGACAAACAGAGGAACACTGCTTTTGCCAAACAATGAATATAGGCTCCCATACAAAGGCTGGTAAAACTTTAAACAGTGATGTTTAAATGTACTAAATTATATTTAGATAACCATGTTTAAGTCTTCACTAATGTTATGTTGTAGTTTAGGTTGCTGTTTGTAATAAAACTGTAGATAGCATAGGAATAGCCTAGCACTGTAATCATAGCAAAGCTTACCTTGTCATTGCTGGTGTGATATGGATTTTACTGGCAACATTTGTAAAAGTCTCTTTACTTCTGAGGTTCAAGCAGCACAGGAGACCGATAGAAACGTTCTGTTGCTTTTACTTAGTGCTCTTATTCGCAAAATTATGCGTGTGCGGCGCTACCGGACCTGATTGCGACCACTTTAGTCAATGCTTACGGCCGCGGACTTCCACGTCTATATTTGACGCGCACCGCGTCCAAATCGCATTTCAAATACAAAGTTAAAGTAAAAATTAACATGTTGCATACAGCACGTGGAAACAGACATACGCTGCGTCTCAAACCGCCTACTTCCATACTATATAGTAGGCAAAGAGTACGAGAAGTAGTGATTTTCGCCCACTATATAGTATAGAAGTATGCTGTTTGGGACGCAGCCATAACTATTACACGCAGCTTTTTCATGTGTGGATGCTGGTCGCGCGCATTGGTCAAAAAAAAAAAAATAATAACACAGTCTAATTTTGAAATGCATTGTTGTAACGCGTTCGTTACTAAGACTGTAAAGAGTAAAATATTACCAAAATTTTATGCGTTATATTACTGCGTTACAGCAAAAACTAATATATTACTGTAATATATTATATTTTGTAATGCGTTACTCCCAACACTGCCTATACATACGGGTAAACACGGCTATTCAGTCTTTTCACGTTTAATGAATGATATTTACTTGTATAAAAACAGTATAAACACCTATAAATACGGGTAATCACTGCAATTATTATGCTTTTTATATGTTTAATAACGGATATTAGTCAAATTACTTTTAAATATGATTAAATACTGCGTAACTTTGAAAGTGCATAAAAGTCATTATTTGTTGGGTTTTATAATGTAATTGACTGACAAAACCTTGCATTGTAATTGGTATTTAATGTAATAAAACATGTTATATTTTAAATTTACTGTTGTTTAAATTCTAAAATGATTAAAGAAATAGCTTATACTTTTACATGATACCAGCTCTTACAAACAGAATACAGTACTTCCTGTTTTAACAGAACAGAACAAAAAACAGTACCTCTTACAACATAATTTACCACACTTTACACTGTATGCCAAATCTACCAATGTAGCTTTTACAGAATCATAATACATAAACATAAAAAAAAAAAAAAAATAGTTTACACTTGTGAAGACATTAAAATCAGCAATAAAAACAAAGGTTACATTTCATGTTAATTTCAAATTTTACAAAGTTGTCAATTAAATTACATAAATGTAACAATTGCTAAACCAATAAAGACCAAGTGTTTTTGCAGTCTCTTAGGGCAGTCAAGTTGCCCTTGAGCAAGGCACTTGTCCCTCAATACTCCATGGGTGCTGCAGGGACGGGTATGTGTTCACGACTTGCAGTGCATGTGTTTACTACTCAATGGATGGGTAAATTGCAGAGGTCACTATGTATGGGATTACCATAAATTTGTCATAACTTCACCATCACTTCATATTTCTATGCAACACTGACATGAATCTTTGTGCATGTGAATGCCAAGCTGACACAGGGAGACCAAGCAGTCCACACAGAAAGACCCCCTATCCCGGCCGAGGTTCAAGCCTTGGAATGTGGATCTTCTTGCTGTGAGGCAATCAACAAATCTGTTGACATTTTAAATAAGACATCTGCAAACAAAAAGTGTATTGATGTGTACTGTGTCAGTGTTAACTGTAAAACTTTACCATTCTGTTTGCTGCAATGAACAGAGTGGGTGTGTCTGCATTTACCTGATTAAACGCACTCCTTCCACCAATCAGAGTCACATTTTTAGGCAGATCTGTGGCACGGAGACAAACAATGCTAGTGCAAGGATTCAAGGTATAAATTTGTCACATACTCAGTTATATAGAGAATATATAACCAGTAGTGAAATGAAAGTCAAGTCAGCTCCATGGACAGAGTAAAAAATATATATGTCAAGTGTTGTTGCACCGTGACAGATCTTATTTATTACTCACATTCCTTGAGACGTTATTTTTAATTTAATAAAGAAATACATTAACATTTATTAGCCAATCTATCATAGGGTTCAACACTTACTGTAAGTTTTTGGTTGATGAAATGTCATGATTGATGAACACTACACATGACAATTGTTTAATGCAAATCCTTTGTTAAACCTAGGTGAATGAAGTTGTGTTTTTTTGTATTTAGTGTTTATTAATTGCATTGCAGTGGCAGCAAGTTTGTGGGTTCAATTCTCAGGAAATGTATAAATTGAACGCACTGCTGTGAATGAAAGCATCTGTCAAATGCATAAATATAAATGTAACATCTTTATTGTTATGTAGTACAATACAATTTTTATTTTATTTCTCCCAACGATCGAAAGAGAAACAAACCTTTAATTACAAAGATTATAAAACATTAAAGAGTATACAATACATGACAAACTAAAGAACATAGATATGAACAGCAATAGTAAAAGGTCAGTTACAGTATTAAAGAACCCATATGCAATCAAAACAATCTGTTTTAAAAAGAGTAGGTAAAAAGTAACAGTGTCAAGTGGTTGTAACATATCAGATGTTAAGATTGCATTCACAAGTGACACCTTAAACTAAAGCCCCGCTATTGCCCACAAAATATTTGAAGGCCACCCCAATCACAATTTCTACCAAATAAAATATCGTCGCTGTCCGATGAAACTCACGTATGTTCATTTTGCCGATTTTGAGATTTTTCGACAGATTGAATGTCCAGGTTCATTTCCATATACAGTATGCGTCACATACCTAAATAGCCAATGAAAACTTGTGAAATCATGTCATCTGATTTTCACGTACCCGTTTGGTGTCAAAGCTGTCAATCACGCCGCATATCTTCCGCCTGTGAAGCATCTCGCCGGTCTCGTAAAGTTTCATCGAAGCTCAGCACTGGATATAGCCGAATAAACATGACAAAGACTTTCCTTCGAGGTAAACGTTTCCCCCGGACGCCAGACTAAGGGCCAATCCCATTTCTCTGTCTTACCCCTTCCCCTTACCCCTACCCCTTAGTTTTGCACGTTCACGCATCTATGAGTCACTTAATTACGGTAGGACTGTGCAAACAAAGTATCTGTCTAGCATTGGTGTTATACGCTGGGGATTTCCCCACCACTTTGTGAAAGCATTTGGTTAAAATGTTCTGAAAAATAAAGCGATGCTTAAGACTGGTTTTGTGGTCCAGGGTCACATATGTTGCGTTGTATGCTGATGGTGTGTTTTCTTGTACATATGTAATGAAATTCATTGTAATCATTTATTAAACGCGCTGCTGTTTTCTACGTTGTGGTGCTTTGGCATTGTTCGGTTGAGCTGGTGTTGCAGGGACTTTGTCAGTGTATTGATTCATTGTCCCATCATAGCTTGCAAGAGACATTTAATACACTTATAATTAATATTAAATAAAGTAAGCGTATTTAACTAAGACGTAGGCTATTTAATAAACTGAGCGTATTCATCTGTCAATACGAAACGTGACTTGACCATTCTAATTAATGATCGGAAGAACACTTATCGATCACAGTTACTGTAAAATATGCACGCATGTCCATTTAAACTCAATTTTGGTAAAATGTGGATTATATCATGACACTGGCAAGAATATGGTTACATGTAAATATGCCGTACCAAGTATGACAACGCTACATTCAACTGCTTTTGATATACGGTGTTTTTTTCACTTCCTGAAAAGTAACCGTTTTGGACATCCGTGAGTTTCATCGGGCAGCGACGATATACAGATGTAAATGTGTTACAAAAATATCCAAACAATAAATATTTCTCAATTTTTGGTTGTCTTAGCATATTTTAATCTTTGTTTTGTCTTATATTTAATAATTGTAAATCATCTTCAGGCCCCTTGGAAATCTGTTGAGGCCCCCTATAAGCTCTGGCCCCTGGTTAAAAAACAGTGATTAAAAACATAAGTAAAACCTTTCAACATTTTCATTGGAAGCTTATAACTATAAGAGTTTTCAGAAGGTTCCCATTCCACCTTTAAATTGTCATAGCAAAAGTGTTACTTAAAAACTTAACCTAAAATAAAAACCCTAAGAAATCTAAGATATTTAATTATGTCAAAGCATCTCTTCTCAGATTTCTTTGGAGGTGCTTTGGCCTTGTGTCTGGTATGGATGGTGTAGGAACATTCAATTGTTTTGTGTTTGTCTTGTAATCCTCTGTTTTCCAGTGACATCATCATCATCATCATAGTCATTAATATCTTCATACATTAGAAGTTCAAAGCAACTGCTCGGCTCTTCTACAGATTGATTCATGCATTTGTCGCTCAGTGTTTAGTTGGAAGCTCTGTTCATGAGACCGGTACTGATTTTCCTGACATCATCTTCATCCAACAAACTCAGAACAGCATCTCTCAACTGTTCGAATAGCTTCCCGGCTTTGGAGCACTTCGCCAGCAGAGACTCTGGTGTGATGCCTCTCTTAAACACCCGGACAGCCTGATGAACTAGCGTTCCACGGTACAACCTAAATATCAGAGATGAAATGCTCTGTTATACGACAACATTTAGAAGTAGTATAAACTGGTTGATCGAATATACCTTATAACAAAACACCATACTGCCGTATGAAAGGTTTATCGTTTCGTAATGCATGTATACTGTGCAGTGTGGTATATGGTAGTATTTTATTGTCAGGCATTTACAATGCAAGTCAAGGCTTATCAGTATTTATAATGAAATGTTGCTGTACCGTGCACACTCTGGTTCAGGAAGTGGCAGATGCAGTAAGCGATTGAGACAGAGACTCCACCACAGACAGGACTGCCATTGGCTGTACAGATGAGCCACCTCATGACCCAAATCGATCTTTCCTTGACTATTTAGTTTCAACTCCGTCTCTAAACCCCCAAATCAAAAACATTTAGATATAAACAATACATGTAAAAAATAATACAGCGTCTGATCTTTTGAGAAGCTCTTCTGAAGCGGCTTTGTATTCAATCTTTAATTTGATGTACATGAACTAGTGTATTTAACTGTTGACAGGTCTAAATCTTTAGATAGCAAGATATTGATGTATTATGACATCAGTACCTATTTGTGTCCTGGCTGGGGTGTTTAGCCGTCCGTAGACCATCCCGAGTAGGAGACCCCAAAGATGCAGCAGGTTCGGCTGAGGCTTTGCATTTACCAGCCAGTAGCGCGTCACAAACACCTGGAACTGCAAGTCAAGAGGGATATCACTGACAGATGACACATCTAAAGTTTCCAGGAGGATCTGAAGACGCAAAGTGTGTGGTTCCTATAGAGACATTAGAAAAACGAATTAAGACTCGAATTCATAAATCCAAATGTAGATTTTTGTAAAGAAAAGATAACATCAAGCTTGTGTAAACACAATTAGTACCTCTGCTAATGTTTCCAGTCGAAGTCCTTCTTTTACTTTAGTCTCCATAGCTTCAACTTTTGAACTGGTTAAAGTTAATCCCTCTCTGTCATACTCTGTTACATAGCACTTGTCTGTAGCAGATGATGTTTTGGCAGCTGCCACAAGTTTGTCATCCGTTGGTTGTTCCCCCAACAACACTAAACCGTAAAGCACTTGTCGTATGGGGCAAGAAATTTCACTGCTGCTGGGTTGCTGAAAATCTTCAACCTGAGGGTTCATCATGAGCGTTTTTAGTAACAGTATGTTGATAATGAATGAGCCCATCTTTCCTTCATGCAGGTGCATCAGAATCCACGTAGGCAGGGCTTGCAGTGGACCTGTACAAGCTATCGGTGTCTTTGAGTTGAAGAATTGGGCCAGAGAACTTTTGGTGAGGTTGTACTGTTTGATGCCTTTAAACAGAGCTTCACGGAAAGTAACTTTCTCCTCATCGTCTGTAATTAGGTTGAGAACACCATCTATGGCTGCTTCTGGACCTTCAAACTCGGATAAACAGTGTAGCAAACCATCAATAGAGGCAAATTTTGGACCATGCACTGAGTATTCCTTCTTCCAGAGATGCTTGATGTTTTGCAATTTCCCATAATCATTGCCTAGAATGCATGCCATGACTGGGAGAAGATCCCTGTTCATGTGGTGGAAAGATGCACATAATCTTTCCACCGTAAAATGTTTGGTTAGGATGTATTTTTTCTTTGTGGCTCTGTTCACCTTGACGTTTGTCCACAAAAAATTTTCAGCAGGCAAGAGACCTGCCTTGAGGTTGAATATATAGAAATCACTGTCATCGGACAGAACTGAACAATTCCACTGGTTAGCCAAAGCAGCAATCTCCCCATCAGCCTCTTCAAAACACTGAACAAATGGCACCTTGAGTTTATGAAGGGTCTGGGCGAACACATATTTAGTAAGAAGTGGCAGGCACCTCCCCTTCTGTCCTATAGACAGCTTATTGGCCATTCTTATTTTACCCTCATATCGTGACTTGAGAGTCTCAAGTTTTTTGTCAGTGTAGTCACCACCACCATCAATTACAACGTATGGCTGAATATCACAGTCTTTTAGGTTGGTGAAAAACTGTGTGATCCGATCTTCAAAGGCATCATATTCTCCTCCATGTATCTGATCCAGTTCAGAGTTGAAGTAGAGGTTGAAGTACAAGTTACATCCATCGATTATTAGTTTACTTTCTCTAAAAGACCAATCCATTAAAATGTGTTGTTTCTTTTCAATGTAGGTCTTTAGTCCTTGGACTCCCATGCTGAATATGCTGTAAGTATTGTAGGTTGTAAATAATGTAAAATAATGTGAAAGTATTTGCTGTAACTTCAGTATTTACATTTTTAAAAGTACCTTGGGGTGTTTGTTAGCACAACTTAATTTTATGCATTGTCACAATGCAAGTTAAAGATTCTAATTTACTGATTTAGTAAAGCATTTTAAGTTTTGTGTACATCATAATGTCGACAATATTCAGCCTTGACTTATTCAAAGTTACAGCATTAGCCTCAAGTGGCCCTTTTTGCTTACCATACAAATATTAAAGTAAAAATATGTATCAATGCAACATTTAATGAAGAAAAATGTTCCTTCCACTGGAAAAAATTGTCCCAGACTGTGAACAACAACAGAATGTTATAACACATATGCTTACATTGATAAAGGGGTTGTGGAGTGATACACATAATCGTTGTGTGCATAATAAACAGTTGTCCAAAAGACGACCATTGACACTTTGCACAAGGAGGGCAAGACACAAAAGGTCATTGTAAAAGAGGCTGGCTGATCACAGAGCTCTGTGCCAAAGCACAGAGAGGCGAAGGGAAGGAAAAAAAGTGGTAGAAAAAAGTGTACAAGCAATAGGGATAACCACACCCTGGAGAGGATTGTGAAACAAAACCCATTAAAAAATGTGGGGGAGATTCACACAGAGTGGATTGCAGCTGGAGAACCACTATGCACAGACGTATGCAAGACATGGGTTTCAGCTGCCGCATTCCTTGTGTCAAAGTCACTCTTGAACAACATACAGCGTCAGAAGCATCTCGCTTCTGGACTGCTGCTGTGTGGTCCAAAGTAATGTTCTCTGATGAAAGTAAATTTTGCATTTCCTTTGGAAATCAGGATCCCAGAGTCTGTAGAAAGAGAGGAGGGGCACACAATCCACGCTGCTTGAGGTCCAGTTTAAAGTTTCCAAAGTCAGTGATGGTTTGGGGTGCCATGTCATCATCTGGTGTTGGTCCATTGTGTTTTCTGAGGTCCAAGGTCAATGCAGCCATATACCAGGACGTTTTAGAGCACTTTATGCTTTCTGCTGCTGACCAAGTTTATGGAGATGCAGATTTAATTTTCCAAAAGGACAAGGCACCTGCACACAGTGCCAAAGCTACCAGTACCTGCTTTAAGGACCATAGTATCCATGTTCTTAATTGGCCAGCAAACTCACCTAAGTATGGGGTATTGTGAAGAGGAAGATGCAATATGCCAGACCCAACAATGCAGAAGAGCTAAAGGCCACTATCAGAGCAACCTGGGATCTCATAACACCTGAGCAGTTTCACAGACTGATCGACTCCATGCCACGCCGCATTGCTGCAGTAATTCAGGCAAAAGGAGCTCAATACTCAAAAGTATTGAGTGCTGTACATGCTCATACTTTTCATGTCCATACTTTTCAGTTGGCCAAGATTTCTGAAAATTCTTTCTTTGTATTGGTCTCAAGTAATCTTCTAATTATCTATAAATTTGTGATTTTCCTTAGTTGTTATAATCATCAAAATTCAAAGGAATAAACATTTGAAATATAAAAGTCTGTGTGTAATGAATGAATATAATATACAAGTTTTACTTTTCTGAAAGGAATTAGTGAATATAATTAGATAATTATATGACCAGCACCTGTACTTTGTTTTATGTCATTAAAAGTCACTTGAGTTTGGATCCGCCGTCTCTGCCTTGCTTTGTCCACCTCTTACAATTGCCACCAACTATTAGTACATACTAACAATACAACCTGATCTTGTTGCACAATACTATACCAACTTGTTTTTAACACATCCTGATTTTCAGCTGCCTGCGATCTCGAGCTCGTCCAACTTCCATCGCGTGCAATAAAAACTCATGCTTGCGGAGTCAGTTATGATGAGATAAAAACAGAAGTTTGTTCTCATACTCGTTTGACACAGCCATGCTGAAATACTCTTGTTTGAGGATTTTGCTTTATTGCACCCTATATGATTCTGTGTATCACTGCATGTATTTACTTCATGAAAGGGTTGAAACAAGAATATTAAAGAAAAAGTAGGATTTCGATATAAGCCAAGAGGACATTAAGTTAACCCTAAACTCTGAAAATGGCTGGGTTATTTTTGACCCTCATGCTGGGTTAAAAATGACCCTATGCTGGGTCCACAGATCTTATGCATTCTATACACATAATGGTCACTAACGGAAGCTAGTTATTATTATTTATAAAGTTTTAAATATGGATATTTTCTTTAAAAGAATCACATTGATAACCATCAAAGGGCCTTTATTAACCCCCTGGGGGCGGTTTCCCGGACAGGGATTAGCTTAATCCAGGACTAGGCCTTAGTTTAATTAGGAAATATAACTAGTTTTTACAAACATGCCTTACTTAAAACATTACCTGTGTGCATTTTGAGGTAAAACAAAGGGCACTGATGTATTTTAAGATATGTAAGTGCAAGTTGTTTTCAGTTTGGAGAGCTCTTAAAAGTGTTTAAGTCTAGGACTAGGACTTCCCTGTCCGGGAAACCGCCCCCTGGAGCCATGTGGATTACTTTTTTGAAGTATGGATGAAAGAGCCAGCACATTCACTTAAATAACTTTAAATTGTGTTCATCCAAAAGATGATATTTTTATGCTTTGCTTCACCCAGTGCTTAAATGGATAGTTCACCAAAAAATGAAAATTAATTTACTCATGTTCATGTTGTTCCATGCCTCCAAGTTTCTTTGTTTTATTTAATAACACAAAAGAAGATATTTTGATAAAATTGTGGGTAAAGCACACAGTTGACGGTACAAGAAATATTTTGGAAGTCAGTGGGTACCATCGTCTGTGTGGTTATCATTTATCAAAAGATTTTCTTTTGTGTTCAACAGTAGAAAGAAACTTTAGAGCAAACATGAGGAGGAGTTGACAGAATTTTCATTTTTGGGTAAACTATCTCTTTTAAGACATTAAAGCCTAATGCAAAGGTCATGGGTTGGAATCCAATACCAATAAAAATGTGATAAAAAAATCTAAAAAAATAAAAACATCTCAAATTTACATAAATCTAAAAGTATCTTAAAATAATTAAAATCACAGCAACTTTTAAAGAATATTAAAATAACTTACCAAAATGTAAAAGAATAAAGTAAAGCCGAGGTGCCTGTGAGTGTCCTGTATTTGCATCGATATGTGATGTGATTCATCAAGTCGCTGGTATTTATTATAATAAACCGATAATGAAACCTGCATTCTTTTGTGCCCAATGCTTCAGCATAATCGAAACATAGACTTAAAATAACATACCTTTGAATTCTAAGATTTGTAATGATGAATGCAAATGTATTATTTTTAAATTAAATATGTTTCCTATATAGTTTGTTGTTGTAATTATTTCTAATTATTTTGTCTTTATATTATTATTTATATTTATTTATTATTATATTATATTGCCTTACATTGTAAGCATCCTTAAATCACAGCTAGTTTTAATAGTCAGAAATGTCTTCAGTGTCTTTTAGTTTCATATTAAAAACAAATATGACATATGGAGGTGGAAAAATAATGGTTTTTGTTCTATCACCATTTTACAAAATATTAAGATTCATAATGTATACAATAGTGTCCAAAAGTGTCCGAAGAGACATATTTGCACAATATTTGCATAATATGTCATCAGGTTTCCCCCTGATTAAACCATTGAAATTTGATTTTTTTTTTCGCACAAAATGGAGAAAACACAAAACTTGGATAGGATAGGCTAATTATTTGGCAAAAAAGTAAGCTACAGTGTATCACTGAATATTGCTTTAATTCTAAAATACAAAAAAAAAACAATACATCAAATAGCCTACATTTTATACATATCAAACCTTTTTTATATTTGTGCTGTAATTTGCTATCTAAACTGTGAACTCTTTAAACACATTGTGAAGTTTAAATGTTAAATTAACCAGTTGTAAACTAATTGTTCTTTCAGTTTTATTATCATAGAAAAGGCTCTGCCCTTTATTAACAACTTGTGGAAACAATGGATAAGACAAATGGTAGAATGTTTTCTTAAGGTATAACAAAGATGCTTGGCTATTTAAAGATCATGAGGCAGATCCGATGTGGTTTACTGAGAAAGAAGGACTGCGGTTACATGTTAGATAAGAATGCTATTATTATACATGAATTTAGTAAAGATGCACAACTGATAAAAACTGACATACATTATTTAATACGTGTGACAGTGATTGATTTATATAAATAAGATTGAAGTGAATAATATATTTTATAATACAATACAATTAACATCTTAAAGACTATAATTTCAAAAAGATATAAAAGGATTTAAAAGATTATAATTAAAAGATTTAGACGTATGAAAACATTTTGTAGTGTTAAAAAATGGCTAGGCCGAAAGGATTATTAGGAACCCCTGTTCAATTTCTCATTAATGCAATTATTTAATCAACCAATCACATGGCAGTTGCTTCAATGCATTTAGGGGTGTGGTCCTGGTCAAGACAATCTCCTGAACTCCAAACTGAATGTCAGAATGGGAAAGAAAGGTGATTTAAGCAATTTTGAGTGTGGCATGGTTGTTGCCGGTCTGAGTATTTCACAATCTGCTCAGTTACTGGGATTTTTACACACAACCATTTCTAGGGTTTACTAAAAATGGTGTGAAAAGGGAAAAACATCCAGTATGCGGCAGTCCTGTGTGCGAAAAATGTCTTGTTAATGCTAGAGGTCAGAGGAGAATGGACGACTGATTCAAGCTGATAGAAGAGCAACTTTGACTGAAATAACAACCGAGATATGCAGCAAAGCATTGTGAAGCCACAACACACACAACTTTGAGGCGGATGGGCTACAACAGCAGAAGACCCCACCGGGTACCACTCATCTTCACTACAAATAGGAAAAAGAGGCTACAATTTGCATGAGCTCACCAAAATTGGACGGTTGAAGACTGGAAAAATATTGCCTGGTCTGATGAGTCTCGATTTCTGTTGAGACATTCAGATAATAGAGTCAGAATTTGGCGTAAACAGAATGAGAACATGGATCCATCATGCCTTGTTACCACTGTGCAGGCTGCAGGTGGTGGTGTAATGGTGTGGGGGATGTTTTCTTGGCACACTTTAGGCCCGGTGCCAATTGGGCATTGTTTAAATGCCACGGCCTACCTGAGCATTGTTCCTAACCATGTCCATCCCTTTATGACCACCATGTACCCATCCTCTGATGGCTACTTCCAGCAGAATAATGCACCATGTCACAAATCTCGAATCATTTCAAATTGGTTTCTTGAACATGACATTGAGTTCACTGTACTAAAATGGCCCCCACAGTCACCAGATCTCAACCCAATAGAGCATCTTTGGGATGTGGTGGAACGGGAGCTTCGTGCCCTGAATGTGCATCCCACAAATCTCCATTAGCTGCAAGATGCTATCCTATCAATATGAGCCAACATTTCTAAAGAATGCTTTCAGCACCTTGTTGAATCATTAATTTAGGCAGTTCTGAAGGCGAAAGGGTGTCAAACAAAGTATAATTATGGTGTTCCTAATAATCCTTTAGGTGAGTGTATGTCAATAACTGTAAGGTTTTGAGTCAAAGGTTGCACAAAGTTGTTGATTCATCTTAAAACCCTCTTATTTTTTGTGAAAAAAATCCTAGTACTGTACTGTATGTGTATGTGTATGTGTTGGGTAAACATATGAGAACAATAAAAAACATTGGCATATGCAAAGACTGTCAGCTATGAACAATGAATGGAGATTTTGACTGAATTGAGTATTTTTACAATAAAAAAGTAAGATAACAAAGATTTAATTAAAATTTAAATACAATATTTGTAGGACAGAATAATAATTTTGTATGCTAGCTTTTACTTTTTTTTGTCCCGTTCAAATTATGTTTTAACCATTTACATCTGAATCCTCAAACAAATTTTTTATAGCAAATTCGATTGTAGCAATTCATTCCATGGTGAATATATTAAAGGTGCCCCAGCTAAAGAAAATGTTTGTGATTTACAGTTACATAAAAAATCATCATTTTCTACATTATGTAAAGAACATTTTGTTAAAATATAACCTTGATATCTTTTAAAGCATAAAGCCATGTCAAAGAATTCACTTTTGAAATCACTGTAGTAAAAGGTGTAACTGGGGTGGTACCTTTACAAAAAGTACACTTTTGTACCTAAAAGGTGCATATTGGTATCTCAAAGATACACTATAAAGGCACAAATCTAAATGCTCCATTGGTATTAGTGCAGATGGAAAATGCATATTTTTTTATAAAATCCATTCTTTTAAATTAAGTCAAAACACTGGAGGGTCACATCTGTTTGTCTTGTTTTTTTTCCAACATATTACTAGCTTCACTGGTCATATGATGTCATAAAGGATTGGAGCAATGCTTACTCTTCTGATCATGGCAATGTTTGGCCAAGGTAAGCATGTCATGTCACAGAATTTATATGAAGAGTTTGGTTCCAAAACCCGATAACATGTTTATTATTATGTTATCATGTTTTTATTGTGTTTTATTGTGCTACTTAGCTGTATTTTTTACCAACTGCAGTTTGATTGATATTAACTGGAATGCACACAAAAAAACAAGATTTTTGAAAAATAAACTCTTCATATATAGATTCAGAAATCTGACCCCCAATTTTATTTCAAATGAGAAAAGCACAGAATAAAAGTGTTTTTTTTTTGTACGGGGTCAAAATCCTAACAGCATTTCCAGAGAACGTTGCCTCCTTCTATCCATATGTTTTGAAAAAATCTCTCAACATTACAGCTCTCTATGACACAGAAGTTATTGTCTACTTCGAAGGCAGCTTTATATACAACGGTATACTGCTTCAAGGAGAGACCCAGAATTTAACTCTGCCTTTGGATGTTGAGGAATCTAAACTCAACAAATCTCTGAAGACTGTCAGAGTTGTCATCTCCAGAAATATTGTTGTAGTGTCAATAAGTGTGAAAGGAGATAATGTGCAGACTAATGTACTTTGGCCTTATACAAATCTTAAATGGTTTTATTCTATCCCCATTCTAGAGTGTAATGCTTTTTATGTTCTATCAAGATCCACAATATGTCAGCGAGAGATACAAATTCTTCAGGCTGCTTGTTATCACTGCGGTGGGTAACACAAATAATATCACAATTACATGGAAAACACTTCAAACCAAGACGGTTGAACTCCAACCCTGGGCCTTTCTCCAGCTTTAGCTCAAGGTTCAGAAATCGCAGAAATAAAGTGGCTGTGATACTGGCCCACCCGTGTATGCCATTGCAACATGGTGGTGAACCAACTTAGTCCTGACGATTGGTGGGGTAACAATTTTGTTGTGCCCTACATAAACAGCATGACATGGGTGCATGTGACTGAAAACCCTGTTTGGTATATAAGTACGCAAGCAGGCGGTACGCTGGATCAGGAGGCAAACAAATCACCACAATTTTTCCATTCTCTCTCAAGATTATCAGCCCAGGCATCATCATCATAGAAGTCATTCCATTAGTCAATTAAAGCAGGCGCAATGATATACGTAGCAGCCGAAAATGGTCCCCTTAACTTTCAATAGCACGATTCTCCTGCAGCCATGTTACAGCAATACAGTCCATTTGCTACAGATTAAATCCATTTTTATATTATTTGGCACATTTTTTTTGCAGTAGTTATGCACGCTGTAAAAAGAATCTGTAGAATTTACAGTATTACTGGGTATTACTGGCAACTAGCTGCCAGTAACTTTTTGTAGATTTTACATTTATGTTATTTACTGGCAACAGTTAAATGAACATTAAACATTAATAAGTCTTTATCTTTACAGAATAAAACTATAAAATAACAGCCTCATGCAAAGCATTCTGGGAAACAGAAATCCTCATCAACCCATTTCGGTTTTTTTTCTTCAGATTTTGGTTCCCAGAATGCTTTGCATTCAACAATTCAACAGTTGACAGGTGACATTGTGTTGATAGCTGATAAAGACCACAAGAACGATCTACATAAAGACAATGACCTTAATGACTGGACAGACATAAAATTAAAACTTTCAAGATGCATGGAGGGGAGTGGTTGTCAAATGTATTTATTTATTTTCTTTGCTGGAAGAAAGGCGGAGTTCAGATGAAAAAGCCGTTAAACACTATCTAAAAAAATTAGATATGCTTATTTAATATTATATTAAAATGTCTATTAACAAGAAAAACATGTCAGATGCACTCAGAGGGTTTTTTCTGAGCTTTTCGTATAGTCCTTAAAGAGAGTTGCTATACAGCATATAAACAGTAAATTGAATAGCCTCATACAGTAATATAACTCAAAAAATACTTTGCTGCCTTAAAATTTTTGTTAAATCAACTCAAATGTCAACAGAGATGATTTGTCACAACTTATAAAATATAGTTGAGAAAAGTCAACTTAATTTTATAAGTTACAACAACTCACCTGTAGTTACAACAACTCATCTCTAGTCAAGATAAATAATAGTAAGTTGAAATGACTTGTAAATCTGAGTTGATTCAACAAAAAATTTTAAGGCAGCAAAGTATTTTTTACAGTGCATTATGTACTTTTTATGGAAGTAACACAGTTAAACCATTGTGTTTGTGTTGTTGACTTTGCAAGAATACTTCTGAGAATGTGTTCATGTGTTTGTGTTTACATAGATTGAGTCTCATCAGTACTGCCTGAATGAAACAGACCAGCTAGTCACACCCAACAGTCTAAATGCCAGTACAGAGATGCTCGAATGGATGAGAAAGGAATATACATGTAGACACTGTGATTTCTGGATTGGACTGAGGCGCAGTTTGTTCACATTAGACTGGTACTGGCAGGCGGGAAATGAGAGCTTTCAAAATGTGAGTTACACCTCGTGGGCTAATGGACATCCATATGAGCCTTGAAAGCCTTGTGTGCTTCTGGACACCTTGATCCCAACAAGAATTTCTCCTGGAAGAGTGTGCCCTGTTGTCATAAAATGAAACCTGTCTGCTACAAAAAGCCCTTCTTGGAAACTTTGAAACCCTACACTCTAAAAAAACAAACGGTGCTATATAGAACCAAAACTGTTCATTTGAATCGTAACCATAGAAGAACCGTTTTTAGTGCCATATAGCACCAGTGAAGCACCGGTGAAGCACCTGTGTAGAACCATATAGGTGCCATAAAGCACCACTATAGCACCACATTTGGTTCTACATAGCACTATATGGTTACACAGGTGCTTCACTGGTGCTTCACTGGTGCTATATGGCACTAAAAATGGTTCTTCTATGATTACGAGCAAAGAACCACTTTTGGTGCTATATAGCACCGTTTGTTTTTAGAGTATGATTTTCCTAGATGTAAAATTTTGACCTATTTGTTCTTGAAGCTGTTGGAATTGTATTTCAAACTGAAACATTGAATACATTTATTCCAGATGAAACACATTTTAACACATATGGATCTTTGGATCCTTAATCAATTTATTTGCTATCTCAAATAGCTTTGCTTTCTAAGTGCAGCATGGCTTTAAATATTAACTTTTTTTAAATGAATACATGCATCCTGTAAGACATACTTTTAGAAAATGCTCTTTTCCATCAAACATATGGAAATTATGGGTCAGTCTTGACACAATGTGTAAAATATACCTGGTTACATATTTCTCTTACTTATGAAGAGTTTTCTAGTTTTGTAAAATTTAGTAAAATAGTAATAATAAAGAATAATCTCTCTGCTGTGCTATCACACATTACAATGATTAAAGAATTTGATCAAGAAAAAGTAAAAATATTATAGACAAGGTAAAAAAAGAATTATGAAAAAGACTTGTGGGTAATTTGTTACAAAGTAAACATAAAAGAATCAGAAATATTATATAGAATGTGCTTTATTGGTAATTTAACCAATACACAAAGAAATTGTTGCAAAATTGTTTTTAAAAGCAAGTGAGCAAATTTGATGAATGTACATTATTATTTATTGGTAATATCATTTAAAGGGATCATATCATGAAAATATGACTTTTTTCATGTTTAAGTGCTATCTTGGGTCCCCAGTGCTTCTACCAATCTAGAAAATGTGAAAATGATTAACCCAGTAACTTAGTTTTAGTAAACCATTCTCTGCAAGCAAGTCAAAAAATAGAGGTCATTAAAATTTAGCTCTGTAGTACAGCTGGTATATAATCAACTTTAAGTTTATTTATGAAGAGACACTATAAAACAATTAAACCTCAGGTGGTGTTGCTAACCCAAATTTGACTCTTAGGTGGAGCTGGTTACAGACATGAAACTCTTGGTGCTCCTAATCTCTTCATCACAAAGGCTTTTGCACCGTTAGCCTTAAGGCTCATATCACTGAGTTTCTGCTGAAATATATGATGTATATAAATTATGTGGTTCTAAGATTGTAATTTTATATGAAGTTTATTTAACTAAGTTCGGGAGGAGCATGGTCATGTGATCCAACCAATCAGTGCAAAGAGGTGCCTATAAAGGGCAGTCCCTCACCTCTGTCCCGTGACTGATTTTTTGCAGCATTTGGCCCCGCCCATATGTCGTCACGTCCGGTTTCGAGCGTTGTTGTGCGACGACATGCTTTCTCGGCCCGCCACTACTTACTCAGCAAGGATTCATTTCTTTCTACCTGAAAATTTGGGGATATTAACCGACACTTTCCACTTCACACCAGGACGCCGAATCCTACTCTCGCCCCTGCCAGCGAGACGTCCGCCATTTTTTCGCCTCGGTTCCTATCCGGCCCAATCGAGCCGAATCATTAAACAGGGACTGATAGAAGCCTCGAAACGATCACTATTGAACTATATCTTTCGCGCAGATTTAACGCTATGACTAAATGTCTCCTTTCAGACTACTAACCATTTCCCATTGAGCCTCTCGTACTCATCTAGCAAGCAAGGCCACCGGGCCCAAATTTCGCGCCCTCCAACTTCCACCGTACTCCGCCGAGTACCGGGTTTTTTCCTAATGCCTCTCACCACCGGTGGCAGGCGCTCGGCAGGTCCGGGCCGCGTCCTAGAGCGCCGGTTTCAATCAGTTCCCTCGCCCGCATAACAGTGACTCCCGCTTCCATTTCACCAAATATTTCTGTTATATTCGCCAGCGTCGCAATCCGTTTTCCTCATCTGTATTTTTGTCCATAGGGTGTTAACTTCAGGTGCTTCATAGCGTGAGGCTGCCTCCGCTAGCGGCTCAAGCACTGACGCTATTATCTCTCATTCCTCTGTTTTTAGTTCAACCTGTTCTAAATATCACCAAATATAACGGGAGATTGCCTCCGCAGACCACCGATCCTTATTCATTCAGTACCTCCCCATGCAATCGTTTTGAAACGCATGGATTATTAACACAGGGACCCAAAATAGTCATTGGTTTTTAATCGATATAATATATGCTTCCCTTTTTTATCGATATTTTCCTCCGCAACTCGGACTTCTCGATCTCAATGTAGACCCTGTTGATTTTTCTTTCCACGTTACTCTTAAAGTATTGTACTTACATCCTTCGTTTTGTATTGATTTAGCTACTGTACAGAAATAATTTGCTCTGCTTTTCCCTCTAGTTGCAAACCTAATAAGCAACCGCTCACGCTTTCATCACAACGGCAGACTTTTGCGCTATCACCACTGGCCCGAATCATACTTTTAAATCAAATCTGTCAGTCAGTTCTGTAGTTTTTCAAGTCGTGCGATCTCACATTTGCCATTATGTATGTTATCTAGAAGCAGCGTCTCCAGCTGCTGGTGATACGCTACCAGGCGGACCTAACTCGCTTATTACACACTATTTTAGAATATATTGCGTTTTCTCGTCACAGACCCCCAATACGAACTTACTTAAATGGTTTTTCCTGCTATTAAGACGATCATTTACTGCCGACACCGTGCCTCTATCGTGCCCGGCGTTAAAGTGTCGGCTCGTATGTCCTTCTACAGGACTGTGTTTTGTTCCCTAAGAAGTGCACTAACTAGCTCCATCCTTGCCGCCGACGTTAAAAGCTGTTCCTTGTTCGCGTCATACCCTGATGGATTTACAGCTTACCAGGGTTTTTCAGCACCCGCAGCAGCGCGCTCCGCATGTTTCCTTCACGTTAGGGGGTTATTTATTTCAAAATCTAACTCTATATTCGTCACCTGCCAGTCGATTCGTTCTTTTGTAGTCGATGGTGGAGCTATGACGCTGATTTTACCATTTAAATGATGTCTGACATTCAGAGGTGGAAAAAGTAATAAAATATTGTACTCAAGTAAAAGTAAAGTTACTTTAATAATATTTTACTTAAGTAAAAGTAAAGTTACTTGTCTAAAAATCTACTCAAGTAAAAGTAAAAAGTAACTCATTTTAACTTTACTCAGAGTAAAAGTTACTTTTTTTTACAGCAGGGAGAGGTGGAGATTTCTAGTATAGTTCAAAAACGACAAGGAAATATAAATCTCAAACTAGTTGTTTTTAATTGTAGGAACATCTTTACAATTAAAGTGCAATAACAAAAAGTTAATAAAATAAAAAGCTTTTTTAAAGTAAGAAACATTTATGGAAATGTTTAATGATTTTTATATGTGAGTTATGCACTTTTGAAGATGGTCAGCAGCTAGTAAATAAAATCACTATAGTAAGGTTGTAATTGATGTTGCTGGTAACACATTATTTTATTAAACTATATATAGTTTAAATGAGCATATAATGAGATGAGTGCCATGTCTATATACATTTGACACGTTTATTGTCTTCTAGCTGGGTACCTGATGTCAGACCTTTATTCTTCTCTCTCTCTCTCTCTCTCTCTCTCTCTCTCTCTCTCTTTCTCTCTCTCTCTCTCTCTCTCATGACCTGCGCATTCTTGAGGACGTTCTTAAGTTGTGTTTGACTTGACGCGAAGCTGCTAGACTGTGGAGGATAATGCGCATTGTATTAAAAACGCGTCGTGCAAATGAGCGATAAAAACCCGCTCAGCAAAAAGAGCATGAGTCCTACTTTTCATAGAAATGAAACACTCGCTTCGCGTCAGTGGTCGCTTAAATATGACCAGGGGTTTCTTTCATAAGATTTGAACTGAGGCGGGGCTGCATTAGCGCACGCCTGTCTCGTCCGTCTCCATGGTTCTTTTTGCGCGTTCCCCCGCCCATCAATCATCCGTTGCGCGTCTTTATCATCTTGCTTTTTAAATATTTTTTTACTCAGTAACGGATATGATTTAAAATGTAGCGAAGAACAATACTTTAAATAAAACATACTTAAGTAAAAGTAAAAGTACAGATTTTAAAAACTACTCAAAAAAGTAAAAGTACACAAAAAAACTACTCAATTACAGTAACGTGAGTAAATGTAATTCGTTACTTTCCACCTCTGCTGACATTAATCATTGCTTAATTCTGTCCCAGGATCCCTGCATACTCGAAATATATTATTCCAATCTGCCTCTGCAGATCCCGAGCTGTTTAAATCATATGCCGCACAAGGTAATCTCTTAATCTTCCTTTAAGCGTTTTTCCTATTTTTAACCAGCCCGTAAAATAAAAACCTGCAAGTATAGACCATGGGAAGTTGACGTTAGTCTAATACCCTGATTCGCAGCATTCATCTAACGCCCGCTGGCGTAATATAGGCTACCGCATTCAATTCCGCATCACGGTTTATTTAACTTGTGGGGAAATCAGTCGCAAGAAAGTTGGGTTTTCGGTTTTATTTAATGTAACTATGCAATTCCCATATTTGCTGAAAAATCTCAATCTAACCACCCGATGCTTTTCCAGCAGATCTCCCTCACAGTTCAAAAAGTTTAAAGATCCTGGCATTTTGGCATCGCTGAGTGCAAATCATGGACCCATCCACCTCCTTCGGGTTTCTGGGTTTTAAAGTGTATGTTGCAGGTTAACCACCACTGTCGATTAATGGGTACATAAATCACTCAAGATATGTGTATAATTTTTAAAATGTCTCAAAAATGGTCTTAAAGACCACTTTTTTTACGTTTTTGGTACTAACGGTTTTTTAACGCAATTCTGTGATGACGTCACGTTGGGGAGAAGTGAAGAAAGACTCAGCCAGAGCCATAGAGATAGATGAGACATTTATTGCTGTTTAATACTTACGTATATAATTTGGAAATCATATATACATCGTAGGAAATATATAATGTGTTATACTGCAAAGTTACCTTGCTAATTATTATTTATGATATATGTGGAGATAAATAAAACTTCGCAAATCTGCTGATTTGATCCATTCATGTCCTGACCACCAGGCTAGAGATTTTTAAACATCCTTAATCCACACTTACTAGTCTATCAAATAATATCTCAAATATATTGTTTTGTGAAATAAAAGGATGCTTTGTTATATTGTTTATGCGATTATAACGAATCACACGATCATTTTATACGCAGCAGCAGTCAGCAGCTGCAGCACACTCGGATCCGACCGCATACATACTGTAATAAACAGGCGTTCGGCGGCTTTTTACATCACGACAGGCTAAGCCATTTGAGGAGGAACCGCTCATTGATCACCGTATTTTTATAAATCCTGTACATGTTTGGACCTGCCGAACAGGTTGAGCACTTTTATATACTTTATTGAGCAGAGAGGCTGCCTGCACAGTTTGACCAGCGGGCTGCGGGAACCGGCCGCACATCACGCCGCCAGACGGTGTTGCTAATATAACTCGAAATGTATAACTATTATCAGATCGGCCCGGGAAAGTCCCGACTCTCTCGATTGCCATTCCGTTACTGGCTGTAAGAAAGTGAGTGCGTTTGGGTCGCTGGTCCCCGCGAACAGACGTGACGTGCTTCACTCACCTTCCAGGATTAGAGACATGCTGCCAAAACCGTTTGTGCTGAAGATCGCATAAAGTTACACCCATTTCAGGCAGGATCATGGACGCCCTCAAGCCAGCATGCACGAGTATGTTAATTGTTTGTTTACTTTCTACACGAAGATATGCTAACCTTATGCTATCTGGCTGTCTGCCTATCTCTCTATACTAGCCTATCCATCTGTCTGTCTGTCTATCTATCTGTCTATCTATCTTATCTATCTATCTATGTATCTATGTATGTATGTATGTATGTATGTATGTATGTATGTATGTATGTATGTATGTATTTATCTATTATCTGCGCTATCAGAACTGTACTTCACTCGTCTTTCTATAGTCATTCTCAATGCTCTCAAGGCGGCTTTGGTCAATTCTCTCCCCAGCGTGACGTCATACAGTGCGTTGTGAGGGAAAGGAGAATCATTGCAAATTGCTGTACTTTTTCATACTTTTTCGGGTTTTGTGATACCCAACAACATAAAATACAATGGATAACAGTTTAAATGTTTATTATCAACAAGCAAATTGCACAAATCCGTTGAAAAATTTTACCTGCAAAACGCCCTTTAAGCTATATTTCGGTCATATAGCGTTGTCGTATTTAATCTCCTTAGCCAGTTTTGTTTTAAATGTAAACTCCTCTCATCTAAAATTTTGTTCTGTCCTACATGCTGCTCTGGTAGCATTCTAAATAAAATTGAAAACGCTCAAATTTTCTAAATTTGTCAACGAAACACCGCGCCCCCTCGCTATGCTTTTACGATGGTCTTCGGAATCAAATTTAACTGCCACGCATGTGCCAGGGAGCAAAATCGTATTAATTTTTTTTTCCATCACCGGTAGTTAGCCTGCCGGCATCAGAACTGGATGCAAGTCCATCCCTAGTAAGTCATCATACAAAACCGTTTTTACAAAGTCACCAGGTAAAATCTTGATACCTCGATTTATATTCAGAGACATTTACCCTATCCTCCAAAGGTATTATTCAACGGTAAATCATTTAACCATGAACTCTTTTTTTTTTCTACACTGTAAAAATCAAATTGTTGGCCCAATTAATTATTTTTTACTAACTAAGAAAATTGGTTTAACATGTATATATATATATATATATTTTTTTTTTTTGCCCGTCCAACATTTCATTAATTGGATTTTTACAGTGTAAGGAAACCACACCTGGAACTAATTAATTTGCTCGTTTCCAACACCTGAGCATTCCCGCTGTTACCAATCACATTCGCGTGTTCACATGTCAATTCAATCGTGTTTTTTCTAATTGCTCAGCGCTTGCATATCAGCTCTTATTTCACGTAAATTTCTATCAGCATTTGCTGCTTGTCTAAACCTCATTATATTGTCATTAAATCACAATAGTTTTCTTTTTAAGCTCTGCTATTTGCATTACTGCACATTTCCCCCAATCAGAAACTATGCAAAGTTTCTTTCTTCTGTTTATTCGTCTTGCCCCTTCAAAGTGCTGGGTGAGCCCCATTTGACCGCAGGTGGGACCTACCCGTCTGGTGCTGTGAGCATTCCAGCTAAAGCTCCCGCAGACGCTGCGAGGGTCCTCCCTGTCAAACACTTAAATTCGATGCCCAGTTTTGCTCCAAAAAAATTCACGCCTTTTAATATATGCACTCTTGTTTCGACTGCATATGGGGTCTACCTCTCCGATGCCATGGGCATTTCAGGTCAGTTTCCGGATTTTTCTTTGTTGGGCATCTCATTTATTCAACAGTTAAGTCATTCAGGCTAATCAAGTGGCATTAATTTTTATAATCTAATCTTTGGCAAACCTTCATCAGCTATAAACAACTCTAAAACTCTCACCCGCCATCAAAACTATATTTAGAAATAAGCCCATTCGCCCAAACTCCATGCCGCCCATTACAATTGACTTAATGTCTAGGTACCTTTCCGCCTTTCGGCTCGGTCACCACTCTCTCTACCACTCCATCCATACTGCCCGCACGCTGGACGCAGTGTTCATTTTGTGTTTTTTGCTTTTTAAACTGTTCAGGATTTGCAGTCATCTAAAATTTCAGTCCAGTCATCTACCCTACAACTTCTGATTAAAAAGTTCTAAAACCTTGATACAATCTCGTTTTTCTTCAAACAAAGGAAGACTTTCAAATTTAAGAAGGGGCACTTTCTATTTTCAGTTTACCGAACCCCATCCAATTATATAATTCGCTACTAAATTACCTGCAGTACAGACGATCCTGGTCGAAACTTGTTTTGATCCTCTTTTTATCGACAACCGAATTTAATTGGCTACGAGATTTTGGTAAAATTTGTTTTAATCCAGTCTGATATCCAAGCAATTAAATTTTCATTCAGCTAATTCATTCAGCATCAGTGCCCCAACCACTCCCGCTCCAAACGGCCTCTCTAATCAACAAACTTAGGCCCTCAGTTGCCGGATGTCAGAATCATTCAAATTCTACATTAGATTCAACCACTTGCATATCAGAAAATCTTGTGTACGCCTAGTTTGTTTTGTTTGCTTCACCTGCACATTCATTAAAATGAATAAATAATTATATGTATATTTATCTGCGTGCGTTTATACTTGTGAGAATACACTGTATGTACAGTATTCGTATATATTTTTTCCCAGCATTTTTTTTCACACACAGTTGCACTCTACCGTGCACGTCGTTGTATGGGCTCCCCGTTTGTAGGCAGTGCGGGATTTTCTTCCACCAATTTAAGTTTCGCCCCTTCAAATCGCTGGTCGGGCCCCATCACTCATCACTCATAATTTTCTTACCTTTGTATTTTCATGTTGAATTTGCAACAGGACCTACCCATCCAATGCTGTGAGCATCTCCGCAAAAGCTCCCTTTGGATGCTGCGAGGGTCCTCCTGGTCGGACACCAAATTTTTTGCCTTTTTAACCCTATTCTAGAGCCTTCCAGTTTGACTGCAGGCGGGACCTACCCGTTCGATGCTGTGAGTATCTCCGTTAAAGCTCCCTTCGGATGCTGCGAGGGTTCTCCCGGTCGAACACCAACATTTTTGCTGTTTAAACCTTATATCAAGCATTTCCTTTTTACTACAGGCGGAACCTACCCATCCGATGCAGCGAGCATCTTCGCTCAAGCTCCCTTCGGATGCAGCGAGGGTCCTCCCGGTTGGACGCTTAATTTTGCTTATTTAAAAAATCTATCGTCAAGCATTCCCGTTTGACTGCTGGCAGGAACTTCCCGTCTGATGCCGTGAGCACCTCAGCCAAAGCCCCCGTCAGATGCTGCGAGGGTCTTCCCGGTCAAACGCCTAATTCGAATTTTGCTTGTCTCGCTTATTAGATTTCTCTCCGTCCTCACCAGCATTTCCCCTCTGCATGTGGAGACGTCTCGTTCGATGCTGCTAGCATCTCAACCAAAGCTCTCGTTGGACACTGCAGCGGCCTTCCAGTGAATTGGCCTTAACTCGATTAATTCCGCACCTTGTTCTAGTTCGCAAATGTGCTCCCCGTTTGACTGCTGGTGGGGCTTTCCCGTCCGATGCTGCGAGCATCTCAGACAATGCCCCCGTCGGATGCTGCGAGAGCCCTCCCAGTCAAACCACTAGTTTTCCCACCGCTTTCTATAGGTCTTTACGCTTACACTTTTTGGGGGGCTGTTTTTTCTGGCTGCTGTCTGTCATTTACGTGGCATTTTTGGGGAGTACTCTGGGTTCGGGCTAAAATTCCGAGCTCGGAGCCCTCTCCTCGGACAGCACGCCAAATATGCTTTCTCATTCCCTATCGATTACATGTTAATGCGAACTCGTGAAATGAAGTTTATTTAACTAAGTTCGGGAGGAGCATGGTCATGTGATCCAACCAATCAGTGCCAAGAGGTGCCTATAAAGGGCAGTCCCTCAGCTCTGTTCCGTGACAGATTTTTTGCAGCATCCCTCCTCCACCCCATCACCTCACTCTCATTTAGATTCATTGATAACAGTTAACGGGGGGGGGTACTCTGGGTTCGGGCAAAAATTCCGAGCTCGGAGCCCTCTCCTCGGACAGCACGCCAAATATGCTTTCTCATTCCCTATCGATTACATGTTAATGCGAACTCGTGAAATTCATGTTTGGTTTTATTTTAAAGGTCATGGTGCGATGAGTAAAAAGGTCTCATTTCTAGATCAGATGGATTAAGGTTTTAGAACTTTGGATAGAAGATGCATTTCTTGTAGAGGTGGGGTTTTGCCATGATATTTCTGGCTAGTTTGACCAGTTGCCAAGATACTCCTGGCTAGTTTGACCAGGTGCTCTCCAGTATCACTTGGCACAGGTCAAACTAGACCTTGGTAGTTTTCTCAAGCTGTGTATAAAAGGTGGCCTGGCAAAATGTTCTGGGAGCCATTCTGTACTCAGAAGCTCCCACACGTTGTGTGAATTCAAACCTTATGGAGGCATCCCGTAACCAGAATCTCCCACACTTTGTGTGTATTCAAAACATCATGGAAGAAACCTTTAACAAGAATCTTCCTACACCATTTTTGGGTGTATTATGATAGAAGTACTCTGTAGCCAGAGTGTCTATTGCCAGGTATGACTTTGTAACGTTTGCAACTGTTGATCATTTTAATTGGAATTGAATCATATTCTGTATTATATTATATTCTTTAAGCTGGAACCTGCCTGGTATAATAAATTGTTATAATTGATTCATTTTAATTCTTCAGAAATTATTATGACTAGTATATTACCGCAAGATTATCCTGTCAGGATATGTTCACACTGGGGTTTTGATGGTAGAATGGAGCATGGGGCACATTCATTAAAACTCTCAGATTTATGTCTATCACCTGCCTTAGCAAGTTGCATGAGAGCTAAACTAAAGTAACTATTTTTATGATCGGAGCAAGCATGGAGCGGCCAGACATAGAAATATTAGTTTTCCCGGCAACCTCTGACTAAGATCAGACTGACAATTTTGTGTCCGTGAGATATACGCAACGGCCGGCGTATACTCTGTGCGATATCGGGTCCCTAATGAACGAATAACTAAGACTATGGGAATTTATAAATAATCAATATCTAAATTATGATCAACAGATAATTGGAATAATACACTACATTATTACTATATTAAATTGGAGTCAGATTATAATTTAACCACAGAGGTCAAAGAAATAAATTAAATAAATGGAATTATTCTTCTAGAAGCGCTACGGAAGGAAAGAACACGTGATACCTTCACCACGCCATTGGACTTCGACGTTGGGCCAATTGGGTGACGTCTTACAGCTCCCCTTGTGAAGTCAGTACAGGATAATATTGCCCCTTATTACACGGCTCTCTGGAATGCTTGATTCTGATTGGTCAGTTGAGACATTTGCAGGTTGGTTCTTTTCAAATAATAACCGCTCCAAAGTAATAACGCATAGCCGGTACTACTTGTATGTTTTAAATCCCTCCGCGCCAACAAAGATTACTGTTTGGCGCCATCTTGTGACAAACACTGGACAACCACAATAGGGCTTGGGCGTCGTGACGTCATTACTTGTCGTGGCGGCCATGTTGGTTGCCTCCTTTACTGCTGCGCTCCATGCTGCGCTCTGTTTATAGACATACTTTCTCTCAATCGTGTGTCTTAATTTGATTAATTTGTCGTTATTTTTTCAACCATGGTAAACCGTTGCTGTATTAATAATAAAGTAACACATTAAAAGTAATTTACATTAAAAATGACAGATAAGAACAAGACTTCATTATGTTTTATTCAATATCGGAAACCAAACATTAACCTCAACCCCTCAGTAATGTGTATACATGACATATAAATGACATTTATATATACGACAGTGAAGTATAACATCTGAATATTAATTTATATAGCTTAAGTCAACATTGAACATAAGGGAAATGTCCCGGTTTACTCGCCCAAAATACGGGAACATTTCAACATTCATCTTTCTGTTGCTATCCCTCTGCTGACAGCAAAAACTGCTGCATTAACTAAGCTAGTTGTGAAGCTAGGTCATACGTGACTTTGCTTACAGATTGGCGTGAAATCGTGCTCTTACAACAACCACGCTGTTATCTTAAATGACTATTTTTTTCATATGGATCCCAACCGTTAATAGTTCCGATTTTGTCCACATACCGGTCCCTGCTTCCCTGTTTAACGTATCCCAGTAAATTACACATACTTTTCCGGATTTTAACATCTTTTTTCTTTCTTTTAATTCTCCCAACTCTGCCGCTTCTCCTCGTTCAACTTGCTGTATGATTACATTCGCGAGGCCACCAACATGGCCGCCACGTCCCAGAATGCAACGCGGCGCCCAAGCCCTATTAAGAATGGAAAAAGTTTGACATTCATTTTAACATGTACGGAAAAAACAAAACATTTAAACGGTGGATAGAAGAACGAACAACGACAAGACACAGAGAGCTTACTGAGACTGAACTTGACAAAATAGAGCATGACAGCTACGAAGCCAACACTCAAAAAAATACAGAATGGGCATTAAAACTTCTCAAAGACTGGCTTAAAGAGAAAAAAATGGAGACAGACAAGTATGAAGCAGAGGATCTTCGCTTCGCGTCGGGTCCTGATCACACTGTCGGGGCTTATTTCCCGATAACTACCGGCTGCCTCTACATTATCCCTTACTTAATCTGCACTATCCAAACACGACACTGACATTTAGTGCAGAGATCAGCTCATAGGCATTTTAAAGGACATACCCAAAAACGACACATTTTTGCTCACACATACAAAGTGACAGTTTTAACATGTTTTAATAAATTATCTATATGGTATTTTTGAGCAAATGTACTCTGTGGACACCAAAGATTTATTTGACATCTTAAAAAAGTCTTATATCCCCTTAAATAGTGGCATGTTTCAACAAGGGTTTAATGCATGCACTCTGGTTTCTTCCCGGAGTCCACAGACATGAAGGTTAAACAAATTGGAGAGGTCAAATGTCCTTTCCCATCTTGTGGGTAGATCAACTTTTGTATAGATCAACTTGTGTGTACAGTAGGTTAACCAGTTCTCGCTATAACTTTAGACTTTAGATGCTGAAATGGTGTTAAGAAAACAATAAATAAATAAACGAAACAAGAATTGTTACTGTAGTGGAAAGACACTTGTTTATATGATCAAAGTCATTGTGCTAAATGAGGCATGCACTGGAGTATTTTGTGTAACATAGATGTTATGCAAACCTGAGAAAGAATTTTGAAAGTCAAATCTGTCTGAAACTTAAATAAAAATTCCAGCAGTTGATTTTAGAGTGAAGAAGAGCATTGACAGGTAAGATATTTGACTTTGGCTGATGATTGTTGATGTTATTTCCTTTTATAGGTTGAGAAGTGTCTTGTTTTGCTTTCATTTAAAGTACAGAACAGTAATATTCACAGTTAAAATGCTAAAACAAGTTATTTCTGAAATCATTTTCTTAAATAAACATCAGTACTTAGCTTATACTAAAGATAAAGAAAATGACAGCAAGACCAAATACTTCCTAATAAAATAAAGTCTATTCTAAAGGGAGATGGGAGTATTGTAGCACCTTTTGTTTTGCACTGCTATATTATTTTATACAATACACTATATATAGTATATACTATTGACCTTTGTAAACCTTTAGATGATATTTGTTCATTAGCTTTTAATCCAGTCTGACCCTTTTGGTTTTCTTTTTCTTGAAGCTGATAAAATTGTATTACTATCACTGTAAAAAAATTCAGTAGAAATTTGCAGCTGGGTTGCCGGTAATTTGCCGTGGATTTGAATTTGTGTTATTTGCTGGCAAGATTTTGTTTAAAGTTGAATGGACATTAAACATTTGCAGGTCTTTGTCTTTACAGAATAAACTAGAAAAACGGCATCAAGCAGAACATTCTGGGAAACAAAATCTGAAGCAAAAAAATCATCAAAGTTTGATGATGATTTCTGGTTCCCAGAATGCTTTGCATGAGGCTGTTGTTGTATAGTTTTGTTCTGTGAAGATAAAGACTTGTTGATGTTTGAAATTTATTCAACTTTGAACAGACTCTTGCCAGTGTATAACATGAATTTGAATCTACGGTAATTTACCGGCAACCCAGCTGCAATAACATTGTAATTTCTACTGATTTTTTTTACAGTGATAGATTGATCATTTTTAATCAGAATTTTTTTATTTATTTAATAAATTCTATATATATATATATATATATATATATATATATATATATATATATATATATATATATATATTAATAATATAACATATACAGGCAATTTCCATATCTACTTTATCACCTTTATTGTCATTACAGTTACATTTTAATTAACAACTAACCCTGCTGTGTACTTTTTTCAAGTTAGTTGCTAGGAGTTGCATATAACTATCTATAAAATTGTGCTATGTTTTATTCACCATGGCAGTGATAATATGTAACCCCGGACTGTAAAACCAGTCATGAATTCAACAAGTAAATTTTTTGAATTTGAGATTTATACATAATCAAATCTATAATCTAAGTGTGCAAATAAATGTTATGCCTTTAATTTTGTCCGAACGAAGTCCTTAGCAACTGCATCCACTCGCAAAATTAAATATATAAATAAGATTATTATCCATATTTCTATATTATTATGGAAAAATTTATAATATTGACCCATGCAATGTTTTGTTCCCTATTGGGTTACACTTTATTTCGATAGTCCACTCCAGACATTCTACCAACCACAAATAACTTTGCAACTACATGTCAACTAACTTTCAATAATTTGCAACTATACATCAACTATATGTCATTAGAGTTTTAGTAGACTGTAAGGGTTAGGGTTAGGGAAAATGTTGGGGTTAGTGGAATAAGTTGACATGCACCTGCAAAGATACTTATAGACAGTTGAATGTCTGTTGAGATATCAACCCAATAATGTGTTAGTAGATATTAAGCAGACAGTTTACTAAATCTCTAAAGATTGGTAGTTGATAAGTAGTTGCAAAGTTACTTATAGTTAGTCAAATGTCTAAAGTGGACTATCGAAATAAAGTGTTACCGACAATTGCTACAAATATGCACTTGCGAATTAAGATTTTGTGGTCCAGAGTCATATATAAGGCAGGCCCGGTACTAGGCTTGGGGGACTGGGTGGGCAGCCATTTCTCGACAATAATGATTCATACACCAAAACGATGGATGTTTCCATCCAATTTTATTTTGCATCTGTCTTATAATATGTCTTTTTGTACGTTAAAATTTTAAATGTAGATGCACCGCAAATGCGATTAGATTCATAATGATTTATAATGTTAAAATTATTACACTTAATGTAGTTTTACACATTAAGTCACAGTTAATGAACTCAGGCAAGCAAGTGATATGAATGCAAAGCTGAACATATAGCTATATTTTATTAATGTGTAGACTGCATTTAATATATTATTTCACTGATAGATAAATAAAAGTCATCCCTATCGACCCCTAACCTACTCAATATATACCTTTATTCTAAATAAATACTTTTTAGGCACTTTATTTCCAAGTCAATTACCGTCATAGAGAATAGTAGTACTTTTCCTGTGAGTTAAATACTGCTGAAGAAACCCCTTACTTTGAGTAAGCTAACTAAACAATAGTGGGCGGGAGCTGTGAATACTAGTGTTTGCCAAAATAAGCTTTTTTGTTTAAGGACACTCCTGCTGCGTCCGAAAGTGAAATCGCCTACTACCATACCATATAGTATGCAAAAAGCACTACTTTGCCTACTATATATGGAAGTAGGCAGTTTCGGACGCAGCTTCCGTTTTTTACTGGTTGGCTGGACAGTTTTTTTGGGGGGGGATCTTGGGGGCCAATGCCCCCCAGCCCTCATATAAGGTCAGATTTAGTCAACTACACACCTAACTTAGAAATCAAAAGAAACAATTAAGAAATGTATTTTCATGCCTCCAAAACACTCTTTAGTCTTGTCATGTATTCAACAAAACAACAAAAACACGTAAAAACATAACTTTGCAGGAGATAGCTTCTGACAGTACAAGAAAAACAAAATCACAAATTGCTCAGCCCTGTAAATGATCTGTGTTACAATTAATATTAGGTACACTGAAAAAACGAACTTTTAGGTGTAGTAATATTTATAAGATTAACTCTACATAATTTCTACATAATAATATTAACATTTATTGAGAACTAGATTTTCCTAAGTAAAATGATGATAAATACACAATTAATTCATGTAAAAAATGAACGGTGTGGGAATAGTAAGTCTTATTAGATATTTTCTTGTATTATTAAACTGTTATATAGTCACTGCACATAGACCTAAAATAAATAAGTAAATTTTAATGAAAAACTTTAGCAGATTCAAGTAAAAAATCTTAGTTCATTTTAATTAAAAATATAAAATCCATTAAACTAAAAAATCTAAGTAAAATTTACTTACATTTATTTGCACATGTTGTAATGAATACCCACAATTCTTTGCGACTGAATATTTTTATTTTTTAAGCTTTATCACAGAATAAGAACTGATAAGAACTTTAACTACTTAAATATTTGTTAGCAAAATGTCATAAAGGTTTAAGCTCTTATATTATTGATGTTGTTTTGTTGTAAATAATAATTTTGTGAAGTCACCGTTCAGGTGATCAGTGTTTCTTTACATGAACCCTGTTCAGAACATTGTATTGTAATTCTCTCCACAGTGCTGATAATGCATGTCAGAAACACAGTTTGTGTACGTTTCTGTTCCGAATCAAGTTTATTCAATGACTGATTTGTTGTCAGTCATGAATTTTGTGTTATAATGCCATTTATAACACTAAAAATAACTAGGGCCATAGGAATATGTTAAAGAAAATAACAAACAGAAAATACGATTTATTTAATATTATTAGGACAGCAATGCTTCAATTTTCAAAAAAAAACTAATAGACTTTACCTAAACGATTAAAATAAATCTAACTTCTAAATAAAATAATTATGTAACATTTAATTAATTATTTAACATATGTTTTATCATGCAATTTTAAGTAAATTTTATTTGATTTTAGTAGGTAAGTTTTACTTATAAAAAAGCAGTAAATTTTACTTAAAAAAAGTTTGTGCAAATTGTTACGAGGATTTTTTTAAAGTAAATTTTACAAGTTTTTTTCAGTGTACAATTAATGTTAGTTTTTGTCACGCTGAACCTTACAACTGGTCAATTTGATATTATTATGAATATAACGCTCTCATAATTCATCCTATCAATAATTTTTTTTGTATAATATAGCATATAATATGTAAAAAGTGAAAAGTTGGATCAATTTTAATTGACTTTAATTGGCAACACCTTACATATTTTCAAAGTTACCAACTGATGTAATTTTTTAAGTTGATGCATCTTTTAACTTTTTACAGTGTACTCCAGTGGCTAGACCAGAAATTTTCAAATGAGTTGACGTCTGTGAGGCTGGACCTTAATGCCCCTTAAATTACATAATTTTACATATTGTGGTTAAACGGATTACTTTACGTTTTTTTGAGTCATGGGTCGAATAATTTTCGGATAAGCAAAAAAAAAGGAAATAAGTAAAATAAAATAAGAACAAATCAAGAAAGTATAAACATATGGAAATAGAAAAGAACAAAGTTACAAATAAAGTATAACACTAGTATTTAGGTACAGAAATAGAATAAAATAAATAATAACACTGTCTTCTTCATTCTATAAATTAAATATTATTAATTGGTGTAAATTTACAGAAGTGATCTTTTTGTCTTCTGTTGTTTAATTAATATAATGACACAAACATAAGCAGATTGATTATGGATACCGCCACTTTAAGACCAGATAAACATGGATCCTTGTAACGATTCACATCTGATTTATTTCTGAACTGTTTGATCATGGATTACCGCTATTTAATAGGAGGTTTTGCAGCCGATCTTTAGTAAAGCTTGTATATATTATATAGTGCACATTTTACACAGTAATGTTAGCTCAGTGTAATTTTTGATATGCTTTAGCTATGCAATATGAACTAAGATAATCTATTTGTTGTTTATTTAGCTTATTATATGAACTAAACTACTCTAAAATGACTTCCCTGTTGAAAAAAATCAATAAAACCATTATTACAATAAATCAAATTTTAATGGTTTTATTGGGAATTTTATTGGTTCTAATGGAATATGGCCCAAACACACTACAGTGTAGTGGTTTTAATGGTAAAAGCTAATGGTTCCTTTTGGTATTTTAATGGAAACTATTAAAAGTTTCTGTAATGGTTTTATTGTTTTTTGTCAGCATGGTTTGTTGTTATTGATTCTTTGCAGAGTTTACCGGAGGTTACATTTGTTCCACAAAAGCCGTTTGTTTATGTTGTTACTGCTGAAACCGTCTATAGATGTAGTGTGTGAGGTGAAGTTTTTAAAATAAAGCAGGAACAGAATAGATGGCGTGTCTTCAATGAAACGAGCTGTTCGCTAAGAAATATGGCATGTTAAGATGACTACTTTTCACCAGTAAAGAGAAAGTTAAATAACACACCTATAAAAATTTAATCATTAAAAGAATTCACACTGTAATAACTCATACTGAATAGAAATGTGATGTTTGATGACCATGGGACATTACTTCTGTTGCTACTGTAAATTTTACTTTTAGTCTTTGTCTTTTCTTTATACACAGCATCCAAATTTCAAGACGGAGATACAGTCATGTTTGCAATTCTTCTGATTGTGTCAATGTTTAGCCAAGGTAAGAAAAAAAAACATCCTCGGAGTTTTGGGATGCAGTATTGCTGTGTTTGGATTGATGTGTTATCCCATGATCAATTACATGTTTAATGCTCTTTTGAATTTCAAGGTCTCACAATAGTGAGCTACGGTAACAGTTTCATCACAGCAATTCCAGAAAGCATAGGTTACTTTTATCCAAACACTTCAAGCAGACTGAGAGTCACCGCCCTCCTTGATGGCACTTCTGTCGACGTCTTCTACAACGGCGACAAAACACCAACGAAGAAGATATCAAACATGCAGAAGGGCCAAACCTCAGTTGTTGCGCTTCAAAAATCTGCTGAAGTATATCAACTCAACTACTCCACTAAATCTATCCGAATTAACAGTAACAAATACATTGTAGTACATTCTGTCACTAACACAGATAGCACAGTTAATGAAAAAAGTTACCAGAGCAACGTTGTTCAACCTAATGAAAATCTCGACACACATTATTTGATCCCCTCTCTGAACTACACAAACCTTGTCACAACATTCGGCATATCTCAGTCAGCCTTTTGGTCTAAAAGATACGGCTCATTCAAACTGATCATCATCAATGCAGAGGACACAGAAAACAGTATCACGATAGTCAAGAACATATCAGGGAGCATTCAATTAGTAAAATTCACGATCCCATCATACCAGCTCATCCAATTGCAGGCCAATGCTTCACTGATGATGGTTAACTCGAGTCATAAAATAGCTGTGCTGCTGACTCACCCGTGTCTAGATAAACCAGACTGTACATGCAGCATGATAGTCAATCAGATTCTTCCTGTTAGATTTCAGGGTCAAAACTTTGTTGTGCCCTCAATTTCAGGTATAACCCAGAGACAGTTATTTATGACATCAAATAACAAGACAAGCTCACTATCTCAAAACAACGCTCAATTAACTCCTAGTTCATCAGGGTTCCTGTCACTTTCAGATCTGGAAAACCAGTATGTAACCGCGTCGAGTAACGTGTCCCTCAGACTGATCATTTCAGGAAATGTTATAGAATTGATCCCAGAAAACATGTTTGCCGCCTGCTACATGCTGCAGCTTTATTCAACCACCCGGAAAGCACTTGTGATAGCTAAAACTAACGAAATAGATGATGTGCGTGAAGGTCCAAACCCACTTCAAAACCCTGACTGGACTGCAATTCCGGGCTCAGTATACTCTTCAACTGAAGTGACTTTCTTAGCCAAAACAACCACTATCTGGCATCGAAGCTCAAAGATTGCTGTTTACATACTAGATGCTTTCTGGACAGGCCCAGCTATACCAATAAACGAAAACCCAGGTACAAAAACAAACAAGTATTTATTTGTTTTAGTAAGCAATACTTTTTTTAAACTATTCAAGCACATGATTGTGATAGGCAATCTTTTTTTTATTTGTGGACTCAGATTCATCTGGCTGTATGACTCCTGGAGAGTTTGAAGTCGGAGATCAACCTTTTAAATGGACCGAGTCCCTGGCTTATTGCACAAACTCTGGAAGAGAATTTGCCTGTCCTACAAAGGAAAGCCTCCAGATGGAGTTGTCCCAGCAGGTCACCACAACAAATGAGGAGGGTTGGATCGGTCTACGCCGTAGTCTAATGACTACAGAGTGGTACTGGCAAATGAACACAACGCCAACATATTATATAGATAACGTTGACTGGGCCAACTGGTATCCACAGAACAACATGATGGGATTTTGTGCTTCAATGTCACTGGATGGTAAAGATGATTTCAAATGGAAAAGTGCAAGCTGCTGTGAGAAAAAACTTCCTGTCTGCTACAAACGCCCAATAACATTTGCTCCTTTATCTAGGGACAATGGTGGAGACATGAGTTACAGTCAAGTGAAGATTTAATGCAGCAAAAATAAATCACAGTGTATTCTTAACAAAATACATTGGTAATGCATGTACTAAGATATGGGTTGTCTGTAAGCTTCAAGTAATGTCTGAATTAGCATTAAGACATAAAACATACAGTAGATTAGTAGTTTGAAATGTAAGCAAATTTTTGAGCTGTATTCAAAATTATTTCCAAATTGTACATTTCTAAAACAATTTGCCTAGTCAATGTCTAAGGCCTGGGCCGGGTTTCCCGATAACGATTGAACTATAAGAGCGCTTTCTACGAGCTACTTAACGAACATTCGTTGTTCATTTACGTGCGTTTCCCAAAGATGCACGTGAAACGATCGCTCGCAGCTGGGTTTTAAGTGCTACTTACGAGTCGCTATCCATTTGTCAAGTGCTGAAATGTCACCAATAGAATGACTCGAATTTGTAGCAGAAGCTTGTTTAGGCTAATGATCTTCAGCCGATGGGCAATAATATTTTTAATAATATATTTTCATTATTGTTCAATGACTTTTTAAATGTTTTAATAATTTATAAAATATTATTTTCCGTATTTAGTTAGGACTCGTCCCACTGCGAAATGCCTTCTGCGTTTCTATTATAGTTTAGATTATTATTATTATTTGTTGTTTATTATCTATGTTTATTTATTATTATGGATTATTGCATTGTGCCGTAAATATGTATTTGGTTTCTTTAAATAGATGCCATTTCCCTTCAAAACAATGTTTAGATGAATTATAGCAGCAATCGGTATGAACCATTTATCAATTTGCTATACCAACTTTTACCAAAATACAAAAAACTTTTACCAACTTGTACAATATACGTTTTCCTTCTTTATTAATTTATGTTTAGTCATTTAAATTTGATTTCTCATTTGATTTTTAAATATATTATATTATATATTTAATATAAAATAAACAAAGAAGAACCCAATAAATAAATAAACATTTAAAACATTACATTATCGTCATTGCAGGAGTGGAATTTGCTGGTTGTCCTGCAGGTGACCTTGTAACTCTGTTGTCTTACGATGCACTTATGAATGAACGATTACTTCAGACCACTCGTAGATCTACGATGATTTTCAAGTGCTACTTAAGTTACAAAAGCTTTTGGGAAACAGCCCGTAATTCTAAGATGATTCGTACGATCGTTTTTACGATCAACTTAGCCTTACGATGCTTTTGGGAAACCCGGCCCTGATCTGGGCTGAATCTGTATAAATGGTATAAAATGTTAACCCTTATGTGTTGTTGGGGATGTTTTCATCCACAAGAGTTTTTTTACTCTTAATTTGGCCACAACTTTCTCTCTGTTTTAGCAAATTGAATGATTTTTGGTGACAAATCTTACATATATTTTACCCTTTACTACCCTTTCGTGTTGTTAGTGGATGAAAACAACCATGATCAAAGTACCAAATCTTTACAAAAACTCCATGATTTTAACTCTTTAATTGCAAAGTTCATAAGTGATGTCAATGATTTTGGGAAAAACACACACAAAATAACAGTTTTTCAATATAAAAAGTGATTGTAAACTGGATTTTTGTTTAACTTTTTCACAGTCTTGAGCATGTCAAAGATTGGTAAAAACATTGGCTTTGAAGCATTTTTAGTTTTTGTGTAGCATCAGTTTTATTTTTTTCTCCCCCATTTATTGTTAGTGGCTGTTTTTGCACCATTGACTTCCATTATAACCACATTTTTTTGATTGCAGAGCTATGACACCTTTTTGAATGTTTGTGTTTTTTCCTTTTGCAAAGAGGTCAAATTTGTAATTTTTTACTGTTGACTGGTGCAGTTTAATACTTACAAATATTCTGAGCTACACCTTCACATATGTACTCTAGGGACACCAAAGATTTATTTGACATCTTAAAAAAGTCTTGTGAAATATCCAGTGTCCTGTTTCAACAAGGGTTTAATCCAGGTACTCTGGTTTCATCCCACAGTCCACAGACATGAAGGTTAGGCAAATTGGAGAGGTCAAATGCCCTTTCCCATCTTGTAGGTAGATCAACTTTTGTATAGATCAACTTGTGTGTATACAGTTCTCGCCATAACTTTAGACTTAGATGCTGAGATGGTGTTAAGAAAACAATAAATAAATAAATAAATAAATAAATAAATACATTGATAGTGGAAAAAAACTTGTTTCTATTATCAAAGTCACTGGGCCAAATGAGGCATGCAGTGGAGTATATTGTATAGCCAGGATGTTATGCAAACCCAAGAAAGAATTTTGAAAGTCAAATCTGTCTGAAACTTACCTGTAAATAAAAATTCCAGCACAAAGTTGATTTTAGAGAGAAGAAGAGCACTGATACCAGGTAAGATATTTGACTTCAGCTGAGTTGATTATCTTGTACAGGTAAAAGAGTTCCTTGCTTTTATTTATTTTACTGTGTAGATTAGAACAGAAATGAATATTTTAAGATAAAATGCTAAAACAAGTTATTTCTGAAACCATTCTTTCAATTTAAATGCATTAGTACTTAGAAAGACTTTAAGAAGATTTTGAAAGATTTTTAGACAAAATACTTCTTAATGAAATCATGGCTATCCTGAGATATAGGGGGATGGGGAGTGTTGTAAAACCTTTTGCTATATCATATATTATTTTATACACTATACTGTATGATATAGTATAATTTTATCTTTTGAAAGCCTACACTGTAAAAATTCTTAGCTGTCCTAATTTTCTTTGTTGAATCAACTCAGATTTACAAGTCATTTCAACTTACTATTATTTATCTTGACTAGAGATGAAATGTTATAACTACAGATTGGTTGTTATAAACTAATTTATAAAATATAGTTGAAAAAAGTCAACTTAATTTGATTAAGTTGTAGCAACTCATCTCTTGTCAAGATAAATATAGTAAGTTGACACGACTTATAAATCTGAGTTGATTCAACAAAAAAACAAAAGGCAGCAAAGATCTTTTACAGGGTATAGATAATATTTGCTCATTCACATTTACTCCAATCTGATCCATTTTTTTTGTCTTTTGGTTTTTCTATTTCTTGAAGCTGATAAAATTGTATTATCCGATTAATCATTTTTAATCATGATTTTTTTTATTTAATGGCACTATAAAATTTACGTCTGATTACAACCATACAATTATCCTTACAATTAACATTGCTTATATATAGGGGGAGAGCGGGCACACCCTAATGCATTTTGGTTATGGCTTGCTTAGTCATTCAAACTATTGATTTAGACTAATAATATTTTTACACAAACAACACCCCCATGCCCCATTTCTGTGAACACTGTCATACAATTACACAAAAAGTGATAGAAGTGCAAATGTTACTTACCCCATTCACTGAAAAAAAATTATTCATATAATTAACTCAATATTTTAATATTGACTGCGACAACTTAAAAAAAATTAGTAAATTGAATTACAGTTTTTTACAATCACTTTGCTACTATTTTCAGAACATTGATGTCATTTTTCACAACTCTAGACACAAAACTCAAACCAAAGATCAAAATGCACATTTTTCAAAACTCTTAACTCTTTTCTCAATTGCTTGGATACAATACACATAAAACTTGGATCATTTGTTCATTCAACCAAAATCACATGTTCAATATGACACAACTTAACATCAAAGTACTACTGTTTCAAAAGGCTATTCACACATCACATTTCAAATAAGTGTCTATTCATTTTCTTACAATGATCTAACTATCAATCAATACAACTGCCCAAAATGATAAGTAACTGTTGCATTATTCGTAATAGTTGTATGGAAACAGACAAAGAATCTTCCATGTTTACTGAAAATCATGAAAGTTTCAAGATAATGAGGTTCATTGAAACCAATAAGCATGGAGCATGAACCAATTATCACTGTACTGTATAGATGCAGGCCCTTGTAGTTGCTTGTCCAATTCTGCCAACTTGTTACTGATGATTGAGTGCAGATTGTGAAATGATGTGACCTATGTTGTGATTGTACTGTAGTGTTTTCATCAATACATTACAAACTTTGTTCAATGATTCCAATGTGTCTGTCGTATTCTCTCTACTACTGCAGAACTTTTACAGATATGTATTTGCTCTACATGTACCATAATGAAATCTGTATTGTTCTACAATATTTAATGATTGTACAAACAATGACTTAGTGAAACTATCAGTTGCTTGTGTGTGGGTGATCTATAGTTATGTTTCCATGGTATTTCACAGTAAATTTGTGTTTTGAAACAATGATTGTGCAAGTGCAAGATGTCTTTAAAGATGTGAATGCACAATGCAATGTTTTGAACACTAGACAGCCTGTGTTACAAGTGATTACCGTTTTGAGTTTTGTATCTAGAGTTGTGAAAAATGACATCAAGGTTCTGAAAATAGTAGCAAAGTGATTGTAAAAAACTGTAATACTTTTTTTCAGTGTTGGTGGGGTTAATTGTTACAGAAAGAAGGTTTGCTGTAACACTTGCTAGAACAGTCTATTAAAACATAAATAATTCAATAATATTCTGTCTGTGTGTTAGATGTGGATTTTGTTTGTACACTGAAAAAAATTATTCTTACAATTTACTAAAAAATTTTAAGGTAAGTGGTTGCAATACATTTATTTAAGCTAAACAAAAGTTTTTAATTTTATTTTACTAACTGTTTGGTTTAAATGTAGCTTAAATAAATCGATTGCAACCGCTTACCTTAAAAAACGAGTAAATTGAATGAATAATTTTTTTTAGTGTACATCTGTATATAACATAGATATAGTCAGATCTATTCATATTATCCCGCATCTATCCTTTTATTATAGATTGAAATGGATAGATATATTGACAATAATTGTCAGTTAATATCCTTTATATTGTGAATAGTTATATTGTACAGTTAAATATTAATTACAGCTTTGTAAAAAATTGTTTTTAAGTCAAGCTAACAGTTGCTAGTTGTGACATCTTTTAAAATGGTGCTATGTTTTAGACCACACGGCAGTGATTAAGATAATATATGACCCTGGAGCTCAAAAACCAGTCAATAGGGTCAGTTGTTTGAAATTGAGATTTATACATCATCTAAATAAGCTTTCTATTGGTGTATGGGTTGTAGGACAATATCTGGTTAAGAGACAAGTATTTCAAAAGGTAGAAAATATCTTCATGGAACATGATCTTTACATTATTTTTATACATCAAACCCTCTTTCTGTTACAATAATGTACACAATTCATTGTTGGCTATACCAAAAAAATACCCCAACTCTAACCCCAACTCCAGGTGAGAAAAGTTTTAAAAGCAGAAGAAAAACATGTAGAAACCAATACAAGTACATCCTAACCCAAATCTAATCCCAATCCCAAACAACATAGAAATTTGTTCCGAGTGACATCAATAAGACATTCGTGCGCAAGACACGAAAATGCTAAATTTCGTGCCATGGACACGAATAAATTAATCAAATTTTTCGTGCCTATAACGTAACTTTCCGTGAGATCATGTTGCAGACAACAGTGTTGTAGACAGGCAATTTCCATACATTTCACTGTATCTATTTTATCACCTTGCAAAGAATTTTTGTTTTGTATTTTTTATGTTTATAGTTTATCCTAATCATTTTTACTAGCAGCATATTTTATTTTAGTTTAAATTTGGTATTATGTGACAGTATTCTGTGTTTAACGCATTTTACACTGTAATATGTTGGATCAATTTAAAAAATGTTACACTGTTTCACTTAAACATAGTTCACTTAAACAATTAATTTTTTTTTTTTGATGTTACCACCTTTTTTAAGTTGATGAAACTTTTTTGACTTTTTACAGTATAGTCATAACAAATGCATGGGAAATTAACAGAAATTTTACCTATACCTGTATATGCATTCTGATGTAAGCTAGTGAAAGCATGGATACAAGATCTGTTGCCCAAATCATAATTACTTACTATAAGCCATTCGATATACAAAAGTGCCGCATGTGAAAAAACTCAGGGTGGGTTGGGTGGAGATAGATAGAAAAAGTTATAAAATGTACAGTAATACTTGATAAAGTGCGTTTTGTCTAAAAAGTTACATTTAACCTCCTAAGACCTGGTTTGCACCATAATACTTAATTCTGTGAAACTGGAACCTGTTGTACACAAACGTGGACACTGCTTCATGTTCAAAGAAAAATATTTGGTTATTATATTTATTGGTTATTCTTAACCTCAAATAGCTGGAAAAAATCTAAAATGCAAGCCAATCCAAAGCTCCGGTATTAGGAGGTTAATGTTACATGAACAACTCTTTTGATTGTATGATATTGTGTGAATTGTACGAATTTAGAGATAAGTTACATTTCAAATAACATCAGCAAGGTTGAGCTATAAAATTGCAGCCAGCACACTTCCCAGCAAGCAATTTTGGCTAAAAAAAACTAAATTTGGGCTGTCAGTGAAAGTCTTATAGACGTCTACCATAGCCCTAGCCTGGTTAAAACCAGACCATTCTCATTAGTAAGTTAACTGGCATGTATTCAATGAAATTAGCTGTTTGTGAACAAATACGACATGTTAAGATAATGACATTTTCACCAATCAAGACAAAATTAGGAGCAACTTTAATCAGCTTAAGAAATGTGATGTTTGATGACCATATAGGACACTACTGCTGTTGCTACTGTAAATGCAGTATAAGTGCCTATTTATTTTAGAGACTTTTCACCTTGTGGTTCTTAGTCTTTGTCTTTTCTTCACTAATACACAGCATCCAATTTGAGCTCAAGACAGAGATACAGTCATGTTTGCAATTCTTCTGATTGTGTCAATGTTTAGCCAAGGTAAGAAAATAAAACGTTACCATCCTCTGTGATTTTTTGGATGCTGGATTGATGGCTTTGTTATTGAGCAATTCGATTTTTTAATGCTCTTTTTCATTTAAAGGTCTTACAATAGTGAGCTACGGCAACAATTTCATCACAGCATTTCCAGAGAACATAGCATACTTTTACCCAAACACTTCAAGTAGTCTGAGAGTCACCGCCCTCCTTGATGGCACTTCTGTCGACATCTTCTACAACGGCGACAAAACACCAACGAAGACGATATCAAACATGCAGAAAGGCCAAACCGCAGTTGTGGTGTTTCCAAAATCTGCTGAAGTATATCAACTCGACTACTCCACTAAATCTATCCGAATCACCAGCAACAAATACATTGCAGTACATTCTCTCACTAATACAATTAGCACACTTAACGAAAAAAGTTACCAGACCAATGTTGTTCAACCTAATGAAAATCTCGACACGCATTATTTGATCCCATCACTGAACTACACAAACCTTGTCACAACATTCGGTTTATCCCAGTCAGCTTTCTGGTCTAAAAGATACGGCTTATTCAAACTGGTGATCATCAATGCTGAGGACACAGAAAACAGTATCACGATAGTCAAGAACATATTAGGCAGCATTCAATTAGTAAAGTTCACAATCCCATCATACCAACTCATCCAATTGCAGGCCGATGATTCAATGATGATGGTTAACTCGAGTCATAAAATAGCTGTGCTGCTGACTCACCCGTGTCTAGATAATACAGACTGTACATGCAGCATGATAGTCAATCAGATTCTTCCTGTTAGATTTCAGGGTCAGAACTTTGTGGTGCCCTCAATTCCAGATATAAACCAGAGACAGTTAGTTATGACATCAAATGACAAGACAAGCTCGCTATCTCAAAACAGTAATCAATTGACTCCTAGTTCATCAGGGTTCCTGTCACTTTCAGATCTGAACAACCAGTTTGTAACCGCGTCGAGTAGCGTTTCCCTCAAACTAATAATTTCAGGAAATTTCATTGAATTGATTCCAGAAAACATGTTTTCTGCCTGCTACCTGCTGCAGCATTATTCAACCTCCCGGAAAGCACTTGTGATAGCTAAAACTAACGAAAAAGCTCAGGTGCAAGCAGGTTCAAACCCAATTACAGGCACTGGCTGGACTTTGATTCCTAACTCAGTATACTCTTCAACTGAAGTGACTTTAACAGACCAAACAACCATTATCTGGCATCCAAGCTCAAAGATTGCCGTTTACATACTAGATGCTTTCTGGACAGGCCCAGCTATACCAATAAATGATAACCCAGGTAAAAAAAAACGAATAAATATTTATTTGTTTTAGTAAGCAATCATTACAGTTGCAGATTTTAACTATTCAGTTGTTATAAACCACATAATTGTGATTTTTATTTATGAATTTGTGCACTCAGATCCAAATGGCTGTACGACTCCTGGAGATTTTGTAGTTGGAAATCAACCTCTTAAATGGACTGAGTCCCTGGATTACTGCACAAACCATTACAATGAATTTGCCTGTCCTACAGATGAAGACCTCCAGATGGATTTAGCCAATAGCGTTGATACAACAGATGCGGAGGGTTGGATCGGTCTACGTCGTAGTCTAATGACTACAGCCTGGTACTGGCAGACGAGTACAACATCAGCATCATCACCACCTGTGAATTACGTCTACTGGGCCAATGGGCAACCACAGAACAACACGATGGGATTTTGTGCTTCATTGTCACTGGATGGTAAAGATGATTTCAAATGGAAAAGTGCAAGCTGCTGTGAGAAAAAGCTTCCTGTTTGCTACAAACGGCCAATAATATTTGTTCCTATATTTCCTCTAATGGAGACATAAATTACTATACAGTGTATATTTAAAGCACCACAAATATATCACAGTGTATTTTTAACAACCACCTGTTGTCTCTACTGGTACCAGTCATTGTAGTTTTTCGATGGGAGATCAAGAAAAGTACATTTGTAATGCATGTACTAAGACATGTAATGTCTGTGGGCTTCAAATTATGTTTAAATTAGCACCAAGACATAAAACATTAGTATGAGATGTAAGCAGGTTTTTGAAATGTACTCAAATCCATTTCGAAGTTGTAGAGTACCTTTTCAAAACAATTTGCCTAAAAGTAAATATCTAAGGCCTGATCTGGACTCATATTTATTCAAACTAAATAGCATTAATACTGTAAGTTGTGTAATATGATCACACCATAGCATAAGTGATCGTCCCACTGAAGGCTTTAATTATGTTAAAGCACAATTCTGTAAAGCTGCCTTAAAAGAGTAAGCTGTATACTGTAAAAAGCGATATGCAAATAAAATGATTTCATCTTATCATGTTGTACAGCCCAACTTTTCTCTTTAAAATACTTGTAGTTCAGGACAGGTTTCTTGTTACCAATTAGCATTTACAAGATAACATTCAAATCTTAAGGTTGTTCAGATTTAAACCGATTAAATAAGAAAAAAATCCTAATGTTGTATCGTAAATTACAGGGCATTAATAATGCTGTTGTACTGTTTACTTTGCTGGTTTACTATGGTAAGTTCAATTCATTTCAATTCAATTTTATTTATATAGCGCTTTTCACAAGTGTTAATTGTTGCAAAGGAGCTTTACATGAGAAGATGTAGAGGAGAACACAGAAAATCAATAGATAATATAAGAAGTAGATATAGCGGCTAAGGTTAAACCGTACAAGCGTGCTTTTTTATAATGTCACGTATACAGTAAAGTGCTAAGTTAAACCAAAGTTGGCTGACTCTACCTGGGATGAAAATATATAGATATATAGATATAGATATAGATACGGTAGGGATAGGAGGCGAGTAAGCAGAGTAAGCAGATTAAACTGGTTTAGCCGGTGGTCATTGGTCAGGCATCGGCTGGTCATCACGTTGAAGGACAGCCAGTATAGATCAGTGGTGCGATGACCTTCACAGCAACAGGAACTTGGTCTGTTTGTCTCATTGTCCTCTGGGCCGAGGCCGAGACAGGGAGACAAAAACAGAGTTATATTAGCGTAGGGGCTGTTCGCATGTAATGCAAAGTGTCATACATCATAGTGGTTTAAGTCAGCTCGGTTCCAGACAGGCTAACTATTGCGGCAATAGTATATTACCCATATGAGGTATGTGAGTGCTTTGCTTTAGACAAAATAACTACTGCGAGAAAAGTACATTTACTGGACATTTTATGTGAATGCTTTGTTAAAGAAGAATGTCTTAAGTTTAGATTTAAATTGATCGACTGTGTCTGACACTCGAACACTACTTGGCAAACCACTCCAGAGCCCAGGGGCCAAGCAGGAAAAGGATCCACCACCTCCAGACACTTTTGAAATTCTAGGGATAATTAAGTGACCAGAATTTTGTGAGCGCAGTTTACATGATGGATTGTATTCTGATAGTAGTTCTTTACAGTGGCGGTTCTACACGGAGGCCAAGGGTGGCCCGTGCCTCTGTAGACAAGTCCCTGGCCACCCCTGTGGCCACCCAGTGCTGACCAAATAAAAAAGTATACATTTATTTTGATTTTACACGCGAGCACCAAAAGCGGAACTAATCCGATGCATAACGTTCTAAACGGGCAAATTAGAGCGGCGCACCCAACCACTGTAGCTGGCTGCGGGTGCTGGGTGCTGCTCAGCGAGTGTCTCAATTTGTTCCCAATATTCCGATGTTGAGAATGTGGATGCAGGTTTGGGCACTGGTAAGGACTCTAGCTCACTTGACATTGGGACACTGTTCACTTGTTCTCCTGTGACGTGGCTGCTTAAGCGCGGTGATCATTCACAGCTGTTACTCATCAACAACCGGCAAAACCAACATCTCGCTAACTTTTTAAAGTTTACACATTGTAAAAAGCGCTGTAATTATGCTCTTACATATACATGCATAAATTGGAGGAATATAATTAAATGTGTCAAATAAAAATGTTTACAATTTAAAATAAATATTATTTAAAATGCTGATTAGATTGTGGTCCCTAACTGTCTAGCAATGTGTGTTTATATGTAAACTAAAACAAACGTTTGTCTTTATAAAAATTAGCATTTCATAAAGTGTATTGAGTAGGCTCGCATGATTTTCGGTTGGGGGGCTTTAGAAAAGAGCCAAGCTCCCCTTTTGCACCTGCACTCACTCTTGTATTAAATAAAGATTTATATGATTGTAAAGTAAGATAAAGTTTATGGGGCAGTTTCCCGGAAAGTGATTAGACTAGTCCTAGACTAAAATAAATGTAAGAGCTGTCCAAACTGAAAACAACTTGCAATGCCATATTTTAAAATACACCAGTGCCCTTTGTTTTGCTTCAAAATGCACACAAGTAATGTATTTAGTAAGGCATGTTTGTTAAAACTAGTTATATTTCCTAATTAAACTAAGGCCTAGTCCTCCCTGCTGAAAAAACCAGCAAGACCAGCATATGTTGTGTTTTGGTGCTGGTTTGCTAGTGAACACCAGCTAAACCAGCATCAAACCAGCATCAGCACCAGCTAAACCAGCAACAAACCAGCATTAGCACCAGCTAAACCAGCATTAGCACCAGCATCCCATGCTGGTCATACCAGCATATGTTGTGTTTTGGATCTGGTATGCTGTGACCACCAGCTAAACCAGCATAGACCAGCATAATTCCCATGCTGGTCCATGCTGGTTTGATGCTGGTTTTTTCAGCAGGGCTGTCTTAAACTAATTCCTGTAACCGCCCCTATAATCTTTAAATATAATTTCTTGACGTTTTTTATGTGCCCCTCTGGTAAAACACTGGCCCCTCCTTGGCCCCCCTAGTGAAATTTGTCTAGAACCGCCACTGGTTCTTTAATATACGAAGGCGCTAGGCCATTTAAGGCTTTGTAGGTGATTAGTAATATTTTAAATGGTATGCAATATTTAACTGGTAGCCAATGTAAAGATGCCAGAATTGGACTAATGTGGTCATACTTTTTAGATCGAGTAAGCACTCTTGCGGCGACGTTTTGAACCAACTGTAGCTTGTTTACCTGATTTGCGTGGCATCCCCCGAGTAACGAGTTACAATAGTCTATTCTAGAGGTCATAAAAGCATGGATAAGCTTTTCTGCATCTGATGCAGACAGCCTATGGCGTATTTTTGAGATATTTCTAAGATGGAAGAATGCTGTGCAGCAGACGTTGGAGATATGACTATCGAAAGATAGATTGCTGTCTCTAGATGTAAGTCATCTCTCTTACATTTATTAGTAGATTTTGTCTGATCAAACCAGGTAGTTATTAAAGTTGATAAAAATGACTGTTTTACATTAACAGAGTCCACACTGGAGAACAACTTCTCAGCATGCAAAAAGATTTCCAATGATCATCAATAGCCTACTGGTTGAAAAAACATACCAGCTGGAGCTGTCAGTCTGAGTGTCTAGACCCCAGGTTCTCGAAGTGGGGTTCGGTGACCCCTGATGATCCCGATCCATCCGCTTGTTAAGTCGTGACGTATAGGGAATACCGTTTCTGAGTCCAAGCCCTCATTCATTTCAAGTAAGAATACCATATCATAAGCTGTGATTAAAAAGTTTATTTCATCACATGTTCTTAAAATACATGTAGAAACATTAGCATTGTGTTGTTTATCTTGCAGTATTCAAGATCTGAAAATATTGCATATTTTTGTTTGTTTTCTGCAAATCGATGCAAATAAAAATTGTGCTGTAATTTACTTATGGGGGCCATCTAATGGTTGTGACATATCACAACAAATTGTCATTAATCACTCACATCTCTTCAAAAAACCCTCTCTTTACTCAGAGCCTTTGAATGGCGAGCATGGAGAAATCTTTCAATTTTACAAGCTAAGCCTAAACTGTCAAAATTGAGAAAAGGCTACTTGCTCTTAAACGGGAAATGCACAAATCAGACTGTTTCAGTCAGAAGATAAAAAAAAACATAGGGGAATGGTCATTTGTATGTTTTTGGTCAAAAAACCTACACCTCAGGGAACAAAATAAAATAATAATAATAAAAACACAGTTCATGACCCCTTTAATAGGTCACGTTCTTTCTGATCCCATTTTTAAACCCAAGTTAGTGTGTAATGTTGCTATAATCACATAAATAATACCTGTAAAATGATGAAGCTCAAAGTTCATAGCAAGGCGATATATTTTCTTCAACAGAATTCGCCTTTCAAAGCCTACAGCGAACGGCCGGTTTGCACTATACAGCCATGACATCAGTAAAACAGTTTAAACTCCGCCCACAGAAATACGTCAGTCGGCAGCTAAGCTAACGGCAAGCTAAGCTGCTATCGAATCACAACACACTAAACAAACTACACAATCAGAACTCCACACGTATTTCTGAAGGAGGGACTTCACAGAACCAGGAAGACATCAGCCTGTTTTGAGGACAGTGAAAACCGTGCTATACAGATAAGTCAATTGTTTGAAAAAATACCGCGTTTTTTACACATGAATCATGAACACATTAGAAACACAGAAAGAACGGGACCTTAAAGTGAGACCTGTCTGCTACAAGAAGACCTCCTACTACTTTGATTATTTGACCTTTAAAGCCCTAGATGACATTGTTTGTTAAATGGTATATGAGATGTATAGTAATATTTGAACCATAAACCAGATCACCTACTTGCTATCTCCAATATTTTCACTTTGTTAGTTAACCATGGCTTTAATTTAATAACTGCTACTTTTTTAGAAAATGCTATTTTTTTTATAAACATATGGAGCACAGGCAGATCCACCGAGGTGGCAATGGCCACCCTAAGCAAAAGCATTGCCATCCCATATGCCACCCCAGGGCCTATATACCTATAAATGAAAAAATCAAACAGGTTAAAACTTTTCTTTAAATCGAAAAGCAAGATAGGCCTACTTAAATAAATTAAAACACATTATTGTTAAGGCTAATATGTTTATTTATTTATGGCCTCAGATTCATCTGGCTCTATGAATCCTGGAGAGTTTGAAGTTAGAGATCAGCCTTGTAATTGGACGAGTCCCTGGCTTATTGCACAAACCTTGAAAGAGAATTTGCCTGTACTACAGAGAAAAACCACCAGATGGCGTTTGGAAAGTTTGAATCAGTCTGTACTCTAATGGCAACAAAGTGGTACTGGCAGAAGCAAATATCACATTAGCACCTGTGACTTCCGTTTACTGGGCCAACGGGCAACCACAGGACAAACTGAAGGGGATATAACAGGATTTCTTTCTACTTTCTACTTACATCTAACATCATCCTTTTTGTCAGAAGCGCACATAAACACACGTGAAGTTTGTTCATGCAGTCACCAGGCATAAAAGATGAGTGTACTGTAAATAAAAGGCATGTGGGTTTTACCTCTCTATTATCATACCATGGCTAGGTGGTGTCAACTCACTAAAAGTTTTATTTATATTGATGCAGGATTATGTAAAGCTGCTTTGAAGCATTACATACTATATAAAGTGCAAATAAATTTAATTTAATCTTAAAGAGGACAGAGAATGAAAAACCATTTTTACCTTGTCTTTGTTGAATAATGGTAGTCTACCCACATTCACAAACATGCAAAAAGTGCTAAACATGCTAAAAATCTCAGTCTCATTGAAATTCCTCTTTTAGAAATGTCAGACAGAAAACAGCCCAATCTGAAAAACTGATGCTTATGACATCACAGGCATCTAACTGCCCTTCCACTTTAAAATAATTGGCTACATTTTTTGAGTGGCAGCAAAGTCAGCCAATCAGTAATGAGATTACAAGTTAAACCAGTAGGGGGAGCCAAATAGGTGCGGAACCACTTGTTTAAAATCCCCCACCCTAATAGAGCTATCTGAGAGAGGTTTTTAGGAAGCTTCTAAGGCATTACAGACCCAAACAAAAAAAAAAATTGTCTACATGTCACATCACAGAACAAGGATAAATACTCCGTTCAATCATTCTATGTTTAACTCTGCCTAAGCTTTTCTAACACTATTCAAAAAAATATTTAAAATAAAAATTTAAATCATTATGATAGTTACGAACTCAAATGACTGTTTTACATTAAGAGTTTACAGTGGAGAATGACGTATTAACTTTACCTCAGCATGTAAAACTGTATTTAAAATTCTTAAAACAGACAAGCTGGTCACAACCCACAATCCGAAAGTTCCCAGACCAGGGATTCTCAAGTGGTGTCCGGTGACCCCTGGTGGTTCTCAAAACATAGCCAAGGGGTGGCAAAATTATTTGCTGTAAAATATTAAATATGGGAAACATATCATGATTATTATGTATCAAAGGATTACTATTCGTTCTATTTTTTAAGAGAATTAGACCAATAAACAATATAGACATTGTATAAAGCTACTGCAAGTTTTCACAAAAAAAATTCAAAATGGGAACAACCTGTAACAAAGTATACATAAGCAACCAGAAACATTATATAAAATGTACTCTATTGGCACTTTTTAAGCAGTTTGCGAAAGTGTAGATAGACAAAATATTTTTGGTATAAATTAAAAAGATCATAATTTTTAAAGACATGGGAGTCAATTTGGTAAATGTCTCATATGATAATTTATAATTAAAATTTTTAAAGCAGGAAGAAATTTGTTTACATTTTAAAGACCATTCTGTCACATGAAGAATTCAATAAAGCATCATGTGAAACGAAGAGTTATGTAAATCTTAAAACGCATTTTGAAAGTCAAATCTCTTAAGTTATGATTTGCAGCACAGATTGGCTTTTAGAGAGACAAAGAACATTGACCAAGACATCAGGTAAGATTTTTGGCTTTAGCCGAGATATTATCTTGAACAACTAAACTGTATGAAGAGAAGTGTCTTGTTGTTTCATTTAGAACAGAACTGGAAATAAATGTTAAGATATTAAAATGAGTAACTTCTGAAATCAATCTTTAAAAAAATGTAAGACAAAGGAATTGAAGATGGGGAGTGTTGCAACAAATATTATTTGCCCAGCTATACTAAATACTATTTTACAGCTATATGTTAAGTATTGATCATTACAATCCTAACTCATATTCGTTTGTAAATTTTGACCAATTCTGACCTAACACCTTACACCTACCAGTGTAATTGGGATTTTATTTTATCTGGCTTAATAGTGCTATAAAATTAACAATCTAATTACAATCCTACAGACTATCTTACTGCTAAATCCTAAAGAAAAAATGTTTTTGGCTTATTTGCAGTTAAGACTGCTAATTTACTTTGTAATATCATCATTTAATCCTATCTATTTAATTTTTCACATCATATAACAGTGCTGCACATACAGACGTGCAATTCCATATTCTTCTTTTTCATCTCACAATTTATTCTTGTCTTTAAAATTATTTATCTTTATACCCTTTGCTAGTTGCTTTTCTGCATTTTTTTTCTTTAATTTATAGTAAGTGACAGTGTTTCATTTAACTTAAAACATTTTAGTCATTACAAATGCATGGCAAAATGACATAAGAACAGAAATTTTCTATTTTGATGTAAGCAAATGAAAGCATGCAAGATATGTTCTGATGTTGGTGGAACACTGAAAAAATTATTAATTGAATATAATACATTTTTTTGGGGTAATTGGTTGCAATCAATTTATTTAAGCTACATTTAAACAAAAAAGATTAGTAAAGTAAAATAAAATATACAATTTTTGTTTAAATGTAGCTTAAATAAACTGATTGCAACCACTTACCTTAAAAAATGATTAAATTCAATGAATCCTTTTTTCAGTGAATGTACTTAATGTAAGCCAGTAGTACTCGATGGCAAGCTCACACACAAAAATGTGTGAGGAGTTGGGGAGGAATATAGGAACAGTTCAGAATATATACATTTCAAAATATAATCCCTGATAAAGTGCTTTCTGCTGAATATTTACATTTAAAGGGGACATATCATGAAAATCTGTCTTTCCATATTAAAGTCCTATAAAAACAAAAAACAAGTCTTTGAAATTTGGCTCCCCTTGTGATGTCAGAAGGCGATAATACCGCGCCTTAGTCTGTACTGTCCAACCACGGCACTGCCATTTAGTGCAGAGATTAACTCATTTGCATGTAAAAGGACACACCCAAAAACGGCACATTTACTTTCGTCAACCTCTAAGAAGGCAAATTTCAGGATGTTTTTGAGCACTGAATAACTAGATGACCAGTGTAACAATTGAAACTAGAAAAACAATGAGAAAAAAATGACCACTTCAGGAATTTACTTATCATGGTTAAAAACAGCTTTATGGACCTACACGCGCCTAGCGGTGACGAAATAACGTGATATTTGTCAGCTCTGTCAAGGGTTGCGTGCTAAACATGATATCATAGTTTGTAATGCAAATGTAGTCAGGGCTCTGACAAAATCACTTTGTTACTTTCGTCCCGTGTTACTTTTGCCACGGTTCTCCTCTCTTTTGAGCTAGAACTTCACATATAAACTCTGGAGACACCAAAGATTTATTTGACATCTTAAAAAAAGGTCTTGTGAAATGTCCCCTTAAATGTTATATGAGAAAAGCTTTATTTTTGTGATCTTGCATGAATTCTCTAGCCTGACGTTGTCATACTCAATTCTAGTCAGAATTTGAGTCTGATACCGCTCCATTGAGCTAAAATTATGAGGCATGTCTCAACCGAAAAATGCCTCTGCACTCAATTGGATAGACCTACGACCAATAAGCAATAAGCAACGGAGTGTGTGACGTATGTTGAAATGTCGTCTTTTGCAGCCTGACCGAACTGCTAGTTATTTTGCTACAATGACACTAATATCATTGTGATTATACTAAGTCTGTGTTAGCGAACGTACATCAACACCTACTATGTTTACAACATTTCATTTATATCACAACATTAAGTACTAAGTCATAGAGTAAGACTATCTCTTACCATTTGTACGTTAGGTGAACTTCATCCACGACGATAGCTACCCATTACGTTGGCTTGAAAAATATCGGAGCCTAGCATGTCACTCCACTTATTCAGCAGTCACGATTCCGAGCTTCCGAAAAGAAGCTGGCAACGACCGCTAATTATATCCATCTCGTCGACCGAGTTGCATCGCAATGACACTCATTTCAGTTGCTTCTTTAACTTTGTCCTCCATAAGTGCGACCAACTTTTGCAGAATCCCGTAGGAAGGACGGCAAAAACATAAACAGATTCAACACACGCGCTCTTTGGTGACGTGGTTGATACGTTACGGTTGATCATCTGTCCATCATCGTATAAAGCCCGCCCTCACAATTTGATTCGTCGACCAGCTTTGGGACTCGCATAGTAGCTCCTCAACGGAAAAACGCCAGACCGAACCTTCCGTTTTTTCAAAATGTGGTGGGCGGGGCTAAGATCGTCTGGCACCCAGGCTATGAATTCTCAGCAATTAAAGTAATAAGAAGTTCATTTTCAATTACCACCATAAAGTTAATCTGGCTGTGAAATTGCATTTATCACACTTATAAATCATAACGAAAGGATTTAAATATTATTGCATTTGTAATAGATTATAGATGTACACTAGTGCATGAGATGTTAATGTTTTCAAAAAGTTTTCAAATAAAGCACAAACTGAGCAGAAAGCATGTGTGCAATGAAATAAGCTGTTTGCCAGCAAGAAAAGGCATAACAAGTCCCTTTAAAGGTGCAGTGTGTAAATTTTAGTGGCATCTAGGGGTGAGGTTGTGAATTGCAATCAACGGCTCCGTCCACTGCTCACGTCTTGCTTTTGAAACGCATAGAGAAGCTACGGTAGCCGCCACCGGACAAACATGTCATCGTTGGAGACAAGTTAGTAAAAGGTTTGTCTGTTAAGGGCTTCTGTAGAAACATGGCTGCACAAAATGGCGGCTTCCATGTAAGGGGGCCCTCTGTGTATGTAGATAAAACGTCTCATTCTAAGGTAATAAACACATAACGGTTCAATATGAAAGGTCTTTATACACCCCTGATAATTTAGTTTTGTATATTATTTTGCATTTCTGTCAAGAGATCCTTCTTAATATTACACACTGCACCTTTAAAGCGATTGTTGAAAATTGTTTCTAAACCCATTATAAATCTTACAAATGTATTGAGGTAGGTAGATTACTTATGAATTGTAATCCGTTACTGATTACGAATTACATGACAAAATTAGTAATCTCTTAAAATTCACATCGTTGGTAACATTATTAGACTACTTTTGGATTACATTTAGATAACTTTTGACAAATCTTATTTGATTTCAAATATATTATAATATAAAATATCAACACTGTATTAACACTGTAATAACTTTAATGTGATGTTTAATAACTATGGCAGACTATCATCAATAGGTTTTCACTTGGTCAGTTTTCCTTGTGGTTCTTAGTCTTTATCTTTTTTTCACTGCATCCAATTTTAGCACAAGAGCAAGAGATACAGTCATGTTTACAATTCTTCTGATTGTGTCGATGTTTAGCCAAGGTAAGAATATAAAACTTTACTATCTCCTCAATGGGTTTTTTTTTTTTTTTTTGGAAGGAGCATTGCAGTGTTTGGATTGATGTTTGTGTGACTCTAAGATTGATAAAATTTGTAACACTTTTTTTCTTATATCCAAGGTCTTACAATAGTGAGCTATGGAAAAATGTTCATCACAGCATTTCCAGAGAACATAGCTTACTTCTACCCAAACACTTCCCGTACACTGAGAGTCACCGCCCTCCATGACGACACTTCTGTCGACATCTTCTACAACAGCAGCAGCACACCAACACAGACGATATCAATCATGCAGAAAGGCCAAACCGCAGTTGTAGTGTTTCCAAAATCTGCTGAAGTATATCAACTCAACTACTCCACTAAATCTATCCGAATTAACAGTAGCAAAATCATTGCAGTACATTCTCTCAGTAATACAAATTTTCTTAATCAAGAAAATTACCAGAGCAATGTTGTTCAACCCAATGAAAATCTTGACAGATATTATTTGATCCCTTCTCTGAACTACACAAACCTTCTTAAAGCATTTGGCATAACCCAGTCAGCTTTCTGGTCTGGACAAAACAGCTCGTTCAGACTGATCATCATCAATGCAGAGAACCGAGAAAACAATATCACGATAGTCAAGAACATACCAGCCACAATTCAATTAGTAGTTAACTTCACGATTCCACCATACCAACTTATCCAGTTGCAGGCCAATGCTTCACTGATGATGGTTAACTCGAGTCGTAAAATAGCTGTGCTGCTGACTCACCCGTGTCTAGATAAACCAGACTGTACATGCAGCATGATAGTCAATCAGATTCTTCCTGTGAGACTTCAGGGTCAGAACTTTGTTGTGCCATACATTCCAGATATAACCCAGACATGGCTACTTAACACATCAATTGACAAGACAAACTTGCTTAAAAAAAATAATTTTCCATTGACTCCTAGTTCATCAGGGTTCCTGTCGATCTCGAATCTAATTACCCAGTATGTAACCGCATCGAGTAACATGTTCCTCAGACAGATCAGTACAGGACTTTTCATGGAATTAATCCCAGAAAACATGTTTGCTGCCTGCTACCTTCTGCAACTTTATACAGGGAATAGCAGAGCATTTGTGATAGCTAATCGTAATAACAAAGATGATACACGCCTTGATACGAACCAGATTACAGGTACAAGCTGGATTGATATTCCTGACTCAGACTATGCTTCAGCTTTAGTAACTTTAACAGACACACCGCATGTTATTTGGCATCCAAGCTCAAAGATTGCCGTCTATATTTTGGAAAAAACTAGCAACATTGTTTATGGAGGCTCAGCTATACCAATAAATGAAAAACCAGGTAAAAGAAAAACTTTCATTAGTAAGCAATCATTTAAATCAATAGATTGTTATAAAGCACATCATTGTGACGGACGGTTAATATTTTCCATTTATTTGTGCATTCAGATCCAAATGGCTGTATAGCTCCTGGAGAGTTTGTATTTGGAGATCAACCTCTTAAATGGACTGAATCTCTGGATTACTGCACAACCAGTCAAAGTGAATTTGCTTGTCCTATAAATGAAGACCTCCAGATAGAGTTTGCCAGGCAGGTTAACACAACCAATGTGGACGGTTGGATCGGTCTACGTCGTAGTCTAATGACTACAGCCTGGTACTGGCAGAATAAAACATCATCATTATCATCAACATCAACATCACCACCTGTAGATTACGTTTACTGGGCCAAAGGAAAACCAACAACAAATGGCTTTTGTGCTTCACTATCACTGAATGGTACAGATGATTTCAAATGGAAAAGTGCACGCTGCTGTGAGAAAAAGCTTCCTGTCTGCTACAAACAACCAAACATTTTTAATCCCATAGTTCCCGTCTTGAGTGCAATAAACATTTCTTAGGTTTTTATGTATATTTATAGGACAACAGATATCTCAGTGTGTTTTAAAAAAACGTCTGTTGTCTAACCGGTAACAATAATTGTAGTTTCTGGTGGGAAATGCTAAAATGTCTTTCGCAATAATGCCTATAATCAATAATTATACAAATATTACTAACACATTAACTGAGATAAATACATTAATGCATATGCACAAAGACATTTCTGCTAGCTTCAAATAATGTTTAAATTAGCAACGTAACAGGGTTTATTAGTAGATTTCTTGTCAGAAGCTGTACCTATTTCCAAAACAATTTGCCTTATACTCATTTTTGTAAGGACTGATTCTTGCTGAATCTATGTGGGCAGTTTCCTAGACAGTGCAAAGAATAAAATGAATGTTTGAGCTGCTTTAATTTAAAAACACATTGCCCTGACTAATTTTAACATATATTGGTGACATTGGTTTGTCTCAAGATGCACACTATTTGTAAAAACATCTTAAATGACCTAATATAAATAAGGCCTAGTCCTGCGTTAACCTAAATCCTGTCTGTGAAAGCACCCCTAAATTAATAATATTTTTTTTGAATAACCTAAAAGCTTTAATCTTTATTTTGTAGAATGCTGTCAGATTTTTCTAGCCTATTCGAGACTTCATTAACTTCTTTTCATGTGCTCAGAAACAATTTGAGATTAAAATTATTTCGTGACCAAGCATAAAGGATAAGCATATTAACACTAAAATTTATGTACTGTAGATTTTTATTACTCTTATTATACCAGCTAAATGGTGTCACCTCACAGAAGAAATTAATTATATAAAGCCATTATTTTGTAAAGCTTATAAATTGTGAAAGTACTATGCAAATAAAATGATTTAATCCTATGTTTTGTTTTCCAACACTATGTATAAATGATCTTTGAAGGAGACATTTCTCAAGACTTACGAGTATGTATGTAACATTTTAGCTTAAAATACCCTATAGATAATTTATATTAAACAGTTCTTTCTGGTTCTCGAATCTGGTTGGCTAAGAGCGATTTTCTACTGATAACGGCACAGTAACTGCTTCACCTTTCGTATCATTCCGCCACCTACTGGTCATTTTAGTGAATGGAGGTCCTTTAAACAGGCTCATCTCTGACTGGAAAAACTGCACGAACACACGGATACACACAGACGCGCTGTTTTTAAACACTCTCCGTGTGTCTCATTAGTTCACTAGCTCGTGAATCAGTCTGTACTCCCAATCGGAAGTAATTATCCCGTCAAATATCAGCGCTCTTGGATGTAACTTTAAACTTAATTGGAGTAATGTCATGTCACATCGTGTGGACGATTAACACTTGGAAAAAGGAATTAAAACAATAATTTTCTCTTAAGCGATCTCTCTCATCAGAAAGTGAAAACACAGTGGAACTGCAGGTAAGCACTGCAGCTTTTAAATTGGACAATAGATAATTTACTTTATCGTGATTTGACTATAAAACACGTTAATGGATATCGCCACTGATATATTTATAAACAGCATGCAAAAAACATCTCTCTGACCCTTATATAGTACTGACAAGAACAAAGTCTAATAATAAGCGAGTGCTCGTATCGCGTTAAGAATAGATGGGAAAGCAATAGTAACGTTGTTTAAATATTAACCTTTACCTTGTGCCAAAACAATAACAACACAAAAGACACTAAATATGAACAAGAAACCAATTAAAAGTTTCATGACACCAAATACTGCTGATTTGATCTAATTTTTGACCATTAAACACACACAGGGCCAATATCAGAGCCAGGGAATCCCTGTCAAAGATGTATCCCAGGTAGGGCGGTGGTCAGGGGGGCGAGTGGACACTGACGTCTGCTCATGGCTCTTGTTCTCTCACGTACCGAATCTTTCTAAGCAAATGTTCAAACAGGCGCTATCTTTACTAATCGACTGCAGATTTGAATATTATACATATACATTCTCGACTTAATTAATCTTAAAACTACACTTTGTGACCAAGAAATTGTAATATTTAAAAACGCAGATTCCGTCCATTGAGTTATTATGAGATTCAAAACAGCCGAAAGTGTTACCTGTCATTCTGGCCTTCAAATCCGTGGCGGAAGAAAGTAGTTCCCAAACAAACAGGCTTTTAAAATAACTCTGTTGTTGTTTTCTAGTTTTCGTTTTTCAAACGTGTGCCGTCGAACTGTTGTATAAAAGCAATATCGCTCTCGGAGTCGTGTGAAATATCTCTATATCATCATGGTTGTGATTGCCTCCGGCACTCGGCCTACGGCCTCGTGCCTTTGGCCTAATCACAGCCGTGATATGATATAGAGCTATTTCACACTCCAACTGGAGCAATATTGCTTAAATAGCATGTTAAAATTCCACTTTGTAGGTGTAAGCAAAAATTTGATGTTTTTGGATGTGTCCTTTTAAATGCAAATGAGCTGATCTCTGCATTAAATGGCAGCGCCGTGGTAGGATAGTGCAGATTAAGGTGCGGTATAGATCTAGTCTTTTGAACTTGTTTTTCTAACTTTGTATCATAAACCACAGGGCACTAGAAATGCTGTCTCTTGTACAAGGGACTGAGAAAGCAGATCATTAGAAAACTGATAAGTTCACAGAGGAGAATTTCTTAAGCTTAGCATGCAAAGAGAGATTTTTGTTAATTAAATATTAAGAATAAAATGATGAATTTTAGTGCCATTAGTGAGCTGTTGATCAGTTTTCGTCACAACTTTGCACAAGATTCCTGGACCATGCTTCTGCTTTCCATAAAACATTGAAGTCACAGTAAACAAAAGCACTGGATTCTGGAAAGATGCAAATGTGCATTTTCCCCATCTTGTGTTAAACAATACAATTTCACATGCTTCACTGTGTGAAAACTTTCGCCACCAGATCGACTGCAGTGCTTTGGATCATCTTACAGAGAGAAAGTATAAAGACACTGTTGTTCAGCATGCAAGAAATCTTGAAACATCATGCAATACCCGCACTGAATTACACTGAGATAATTAGCATATGCTGCCTTCAAGTGATGTCAGAAATATTGTAATTTGGAGCACATGAACCAACAAACAAAGTTGTATTTACAGTACAAGCGGTAAACTCAGGATTATGCACGAGTTGACGAAATATGGATTTCCAACATGACTTGTACCAAAAGTTTAACATGCTGCATTTTAATGATTTTTAAAGGACAAGTTCGGTATTTTACACTTAAAGCCCTGTTTTCAGATTGTTTATGATGAAATAGAACGGTTTTGACTGAAATTTGGACATATGATGCTGGCCCGAGAATTTTCAGGTGTTTGTTGTATCACCTCCCACCTCTACAATGACTGTATAGGTGCACTGGAACAATCCTTCCTAAAATGCATTAAACTTTCGTTTACAAAGACGTGAAACTCATCGAGTGGTCAGGGGTGTTCACTGATATGCTCACACAAAAATCACTGCAAAATACGCATTCCAACAGGTTTTATTGTAGTTTTTGTCCAACTCCATTGACTTGCATTAGATGTGCTGTGAGGTACGGTATTACTCCGCGCCGGGAACGTTGTTTGTATTCTTGCAATTGGCAAAGGTGGATTATCGCCACCAACTGGACTGGAGTGTTTATTATTCAAGCTCTCAACGGAAGAAAAGGGTGTGAGGCGTTTGGAAAAGTAGGTCCACAAGTTTACAACGAATGCCAAAACACCTGTTGGAAAGCATCTTTTGCAGCGATTTCAGTGAACACCCCTGACTACTCGGTAAGTTTCACGTCTTTGTAAACGAAAGTTTAATACATTTTAGGAAGGATTGTTTATGCATCCATTGTAGAGGTGGGAGATGATACAACAAACACCCGAAGATTCTCGGGTGAAGTATTTTGTTAAGCCAAGACCTTTTGCTAGTTTTATGCAAATCTTGTTATTCTTTTGCAAAAATAAAAAACTTTGAAAGTCAAATCTGTCTAAACTTACATACGAATTCCAGCACAAAGCTTTAAGAGAGAAGAGGAGAGACATTTTTGAGAGAAGAAGAGAATTGAGAAGAAGAGAAGATACATCGGGTAAAATACTTTACTGATGTTATTATATTGTACCACTGAACTGTATAGAGAAGCGTCTTGTTTTTTATTTAATTTTAACGTATAGAATAGAACAGTAATGAATATTCACAGTTAAAATGCTAAAATCAGTTAATTCTGAAATCATTCTGTGAAATGAAATGCATCAGCACTTGTCAAATAAAAAATGATAATAAAAATATTTTAAAGACATTTCTTTTAAATAATTTAAAATCTTGCCATTTTCCTTTAAAGAAGAAAAGCCAACAGAATCGAATACTTTTTAATGAAACGGCTATCCTAATGTAAGAGAGGCTTGGAGTGTTGTAACATCATTTGTGACCCTGCCTGTGAAAACTCAATCGTCTCTTTTTTAGATTTACTGTTTTCTACATACTGTAAAACCATCCCTACATAATGCGAACATTCTGTGAAAATATAACCTTGATATCTTTATGGCTAGCTCCTTCCCTTTTTAACCAAACATTGGGTTAAAAATAACCCAGCATTTACATTTGTTTGTTAAATTTAGACCATTCTTACTCAGTGTTTTGTTTTTTATTTATTTTAGCTTTCCCATTTGGTTTTAATTGTTTTTGTCTTGGAGCTGCTATATTATATAATTATGCTTTTACACACACCCTAAATGCTGGGTTATTTTCGTTCTTCTGTGACAGTATTCTGTGTTTTCTTTAACTCAAAACATGTTAGTCACTACAAAAGCATGGCAAAATGACAAAAAGATATATATTGTAGCATGCATGCACTGTAAAAAATAAACATGAGTTGATTCAACAACAACAAAAAAATTACAGTGTGGGGGAAAATATGCACAGAAAAGTTGTGTACCTTTCAAAATATAGTAAACAATTAAGTGTCTGAATAGCAGAGGCGAAAACTACTTGAGTATTTTAAGTGAATTTTCCAAGCATCTGTGCATCAGAGTGTTTACTAAAAATATTCACTACATTCTAAAGCATGTTGGCCGATTCGGACAGGATTAAAAACACACAGAGGTCCCCCTGTAAAACTAATCCCGTCCGAATAGGGCTATAGAATCATACTGTGTATTCCTTTTATATTGCATATTAAAATTCATTTAATACCTAATTACATACAAATTGTGTACTTTTACTTTTCTTGAAAAAAATACTATGTTTAATGTACTTAAATATTAAATATAAACCAAAAACTTGAAATTATGATAATATGCTTTAGAATGTATGTTTTTGAAAAAAAAACACTGATAAAATACGAATACTTAAAAATGTACTTTTATGTAAGTAAAAATAGGTTAAGTAGTGTCTGCCTCTGCTGAATAGTTACATTTAATGTAACATTAGAGAGGTTTTGATTATGTAATCTTTGCGTGAATTTCTTAACCAAAACAAGTGCCAAGTTGTTTTACAGACAAATACTACTGTGACATTTTGTCTGTTTATCCTTTACTTATACACAGCATTCAGATTGAGCTCAAAACCGGGATACAGTCATGTTTGCAATTCTTCTCACTCTGTCATTGTTTAGTCAAGGTAAGAGAATATTTTTACTACTCTGTGTGTGTTTTTTTGTTTTTTGGATGGAGCATTGCTGTGTTTGGGTTGATGCCTGTGTGATCAATGACATTTTTAACACTCTTTTTAATTTGAAGGTCTTACGATAGTGAGCTATGGAAAAAGTTTCATCACAGCATTTCCAGAGAATGTAGGTTTCTTTTATCCAAACACTTTCAGTACACTAAGAGTCACCGCCCTCTATGACAACACTTCTGTCAACATCTTCTACAACGGCAGCAGCACACCAACACAGACCCTATCATTCATGCAGAAAGGCCAAACTGTAAAGGTTGCGTTTAATAAATCTGCTGAAGTTTATCAACTCAACTACTCCACTAAATCTATCCGAATCATCAGTAACAAATACATCGCAGTACATTCTCTCAGTAGTACAGCTTTTACAAGTTATATAAAATCTGGTCAGACCAATGTTGTTCAACCCAATGAAAATCTCGGATTGAATTACCTGATCCCTTCATTGAACTACACAACCTTTCTTACAACATTTGGCATTTCCCAGCCAGCCTCCTGGTCCACAAGATACGGCTCGTTCAGACTGATCATCATCAATGCTGAGGACACAAAAAACAATATCACGATAGTCAAGAACATATCAGACAAAATTCAATTAGTAAACTTCACGATCCCATCATATCAACTCATCCAGTTGCAGGCCGATGATTCAATGATGATGGTTAACTCGAGTTGCAAAATAGCTGTGCTGCTGACTCACCCGTGTCTTGATAAAACAAACTGTAAATGCAGCATGATAGTCAATCAGATTCTTCCTGTGAGATTTCAGGGTCAGAACTTTTTTGTGCCCTCAATTCCATATATAACCAAACGACAGTTATTTATGACATCAAATAACAAGACAAGCTCACTATCTCAAAACAATAGTCAATTAACTCCTTCATCAGGGTATCTGTCTCTTCCGGATCTGAACACTAGGTATGTCACTGCTTCGAGTAACGTGTCTCTCAGACTGATCATTCCAGGACTTTTCATTGAATTGATCCCAGAAAACATGTTTGCCGCCTGCTACCTGCTGCACTTCTATTCAGGCAACCAGGTGGTGGTTGTGATAGCTAAAACTGACAGCAGACATCAAGTGCAAACAGATACAGGCCCGCTAAACCCTAACTGGTATGTGATTTCTTACACACAATATTCTAAAGCTCAAATACCTTCACTAAGCTCACCGATCATTATCTGGCATCCGAGCTCAAAGATTGCTGTTTATATAGTGGAACAAAGTGGTGACTTAATTTTTGGAGGCCCAGCTATACCAATAAATGAACAACCAGGTAAAAAATATTTTTTGCATTTGTGATGCAGATGCAATTAATTGTTCTAAAACACATCATTGTGACGGTTAATATGTTTTTATTTATTTGTGCACTCAGATTCATCTGGCTGTAAGCTTCCTGGAGAGTTAGTAGTTGGAGATAAACCTCTTAAATGGACTGAGTCTCTGGCTTACTGCACAGACAGTAAAAGTGAATTTGCCTGTCCTACAAATGAAGACCTCCAGATAGAGTTCGCCAAGCAGGTTAACACAAATAATGTGGAGGGTTGGATCGGTCTGCGTCGTAGTCTAATGACTACAGCCTGGTACTGGCAGACAAGTACAACATTAGGATCATCATCATCATCTGTGAATTACGTTTACTGGGCCAATGGACAACCACAGGGCAAAGGAATGGGATTTTGTGCTTCAGTGTCACTGAATCAAACAGATGATTTTAAATGGAAAAGTGCAAGATGCTGTGAGAAAAAGCTTCCTGTCTGCTACAAACAACCAAAAAACTTTGGTCCTTTATCTTTGCTACCTACAATATACCCTCTATAGGATCTTGTGTGTATTTATAATATAATACCTGGATTATCTCAGTGTATTTTTAATAACCACCTGTTGCATGCACTGATTACATTCATTGTAGTTTCTGGTGTGAAACTACTTATAGCTTACTTATAATCAATTATTATGAAATCATTCAAGATAGATTTGTAATGCGTGTTCAAAGACGTTTCTGATAGCTACAAATGTTTGAGTTAGTATCAAGACATTTTTAGCAGTTCGAAATGATCTTGTTAGTAATAAGTGAAATATCTTATTAGTAGTATGAAATGAAACCAGATTTCTAAACTGTACCCGCATCTTTCAATTTTTTCCAAAATGTTGTCTAAATTTGTATAGTCAGATGCAAGAATTTAAAAGCTTTACTCTTTACCCATTCAGGATGCTGTAATATTATTCTGCCTTTTGTGACTTTATTAACTTCATGTGCTCAGAAACTATGGGAAGTTTGTTCATGTGGAAACCAGGCATAAAAGTTGAGCATATAAATACTGAAAGTAGGGTAGGTTTTACTTCACTCTTTTCATAGCTGGGGTGTCACCTCACTGGGGCTTGTTTTACATTGATGATTCTGTAAAGCAAAAACAATACATACTGTAAGAAACACTATGCAAATCAACATGATTTAATTTGTTGTCCTGTCTTACTTTTTCCAACACTGTGGAAAAAATGATCTTTAAAATGGTTACACATTATCACCATCAATCAGACCTGTTAAAAAAAATACAACACTGTAAAAAAATTCAGTAGAAATTGCAGCTGGGTTGCCGGTAACTTACCGTAGATTTAAATTTATGTTTTTTCCGGCAACATTTCGTTCAAAGTTAAATGAACATTAAACATTTACAAGTCTTTGTCTTAACAGAGTAAAACTTAAAAAACAGCATCAAGCAAAACATTCTGGGAAACATAATCTGAAGCAAAAAACTGAAAACGGTTGATGATGATTTCTGGTTCCCAGAATGCTTTGCATGAGGCTGTTATTGTATACTTTTATTCTGTAAAGATAAAGACTTTAACTTTGAACAAACTCTTGACAGTAAATAACATAAATTTAAATCTACGGTAAATTACCGGCAACCCAGCTGCAATACCATTGCAATTTCTACTGAATTTTTTTACAGTGAAGTTTTTTTCTAACTTTGGATTGTAAACTACATTAAACTACATTATTAACTATTAAAGGGATAGTTCACCCAAAAATGAAAATGTCATTATTGACTCAATGACTCTTATCATATCATAAACCCTTTAAATGCATCTGCAGGTAGTTATTTTGACAAGACACATGATGCATGCAGGATCTCTCAAAGCGCAGAACACATATTTTGAAAAAAGAAACCACACACATGATGGGCTACATACATGTTGTGACGACCTTCGCATCGAGCGCCCTAGAAAAATGAAGTCACCGGCCCCCACTGTTCAGATCGAAAGTTCACAAAACTCACAGTGGGCAAGACTTTTATAGTAAGATAAAATGAATGTTTACCAATATTTATAGTAATTTGTGGTAACAGCACGCTCATTTCATCTAGTACAGTCTTTTATGTGATGGTATTTTGTGAAACATTAAACTAAAATGGTTCAACAAACCCTATATTTTTAGTAGTGCTGGGCAAAGATTAATCGCGATTAATCGCATACAAAATAAAAGTGATTTTTGGCATAATATATGTGCGTGTGCTGTGTCTAATTATTATGTATATTTAACCACACACACATTCATATATTCATTTCAGAATTGTTTTTCTTATATATACATTTTTTTTAATTTATATTTAATATAGAATATATAAAAATATAAATAAATATATATAAACATGTAAATGTTTCTTAAATACATACATGAATGTGTGTGTATTTATTTATACATAATAATTACACAGAGCACATGCTCATATATTATGCCAAAAATCACTTTTATTTTGTATGTGATTAATCGCGATTAATCTTTGCCCAGCACTAATTTTTAGTTGAAACCATATTTTTGCAACCGTTTTTAATTGATGCTGTTAAAATGGCTTAATTCATTTGGCCTTAGGTGTCTCATCTCACTTTTATATATTTTAGTGTTGCACACCATTATGTAAACTATAGACAAACAAAGTCCATATTACATTTATTTGAGTAGCAGTCTGTCCCGTATTTTGGCACCTCACATGCAAAACCCATTCTGAAACAGAGACCAGTGAAATGTATGAGGAAAAGGCTGTAGGAATATTTGAATACACTTGTCAATAGTAGTCACAGAAGTGAGTTTAATTACAGTGTGCATGTGTTTTCTTTAGTACTGTAGGCCTATTTCTGTCGAATCATGTCATTTTTCAAATATTTTACAGAATTGTATCTTTCGCATATTTGAATGTCAGAGTTATTTTGTGTATTTGGTATAATATAATGTTTAAGTGTGGGTTATGGTTCAAAAAACAAATTTTCCACATACCATACATTATTGTTGCTCCTCTATGCCCTGCCTCCCTAAAACGCATGGATTTTGTACAAAGCTCATTGTTCTGAAAAGCGCTGTCATTGTGCCTCTGATTGGCCAGCTAACCAGTACTTCTGGAGGATCAGCTCGCAATGTAATACTGAAAGGCAGTAGCGGAGTGGCAATCGGAAGAGTCTGAACTTTGCCCGGTGGGCTGGTAGTGTTTTGAGGGCGCGAGAGCCGATCTGATAATAGTTATACAATGCGAGTTATTTTAGGACCATTTGGTGGCCTGATGTGCGGCTGCTTCCTGCTGGTCAAACTGTGCGGCCTCTCTGCTCAACACAGTAAATAAAAGTGCTCAACCCGTTCGGCAGGTCCAACCATCTATAGGATTTTCAAAAATATAGGGGGATCATTGAGCGGCCCCCTCCCCAAATGCCAGCCTGTAGGCCTTTGATGTAAAAAGCTGCCGAACACCTCTTTTTCCTCGTCACGTTTTGGAAGTCTAACGTCCATGTGAGTAAGTAAAATGATGGAAAGGCAAAAAAGAAAACTGAAAGGTGGCACTGAGAAGGTCAGATTCAAAAGGGAAAAAATGATGGAGGAGGATGCAGTGAAATTCTCTAAAATAACAGACATGTTCCAGGCATCAGCGAGCAAAGACACTACAGGTGAAATAAACTGAAGCACATATCGTCAAAGCTATAGGCATGGATGGGAATTAGCACCAGCTACCAGCCAGCCAGCAGCTTGTGAAATTTGAAAGTAGCTGTGGTGAATATGAGACAAATAAATAGTTTACTATTGAGAGACTCTTGAATTTGTCCTTCAGTGGTCGGCAGACTTCCCTTGGCTGCTGCTTGTATGTTAAGTGTATACGGATTATGACGTTAACACTAGCAGAAGCTAACAAGCAAAGACCCCTTTTTTTAAATGGACCCTTTTCAACAGGGTGATGATGACCTGTTTTAATGGTCATCATCAGCATAAAACCTGAAAAGATATTTTTTATATTTTCATTTTTAAAAAATAGCCTATGTATTTACATTTATAGGACTTCTTAATTCTACACAAAATCTGATATCCGCCATGTTAATCTGTCATCTTTTCTCCCTTTTCCCCAAAATGTGATAAACGCTACTTCTCCTTCTCCACAGAATGCAATAAATGAGCTCAATAAATCACAGCGCACCATTCCACGCATTGTAAACAATAAGGGCGTCTCTTTTCCTCATCTACTGTGTACTTAATGATCAACAAACAAACAAAAACAAAATAATACTTTTGATGGCATTGATAAACCTGTGGTGGTTTTCTGTGGCGTTGAAAAAATGCAAGCCATCAAAATCGAATAATTAACTGAGAGGGACTCTGGGAAAGGAAAAATGCCGGCTGTTGCTTGTTCTCCCGACAGCATCAAGCTTCTGTCATGCTAACACATCGACCCCAGGAGATCTTATGAAAAACTTTTTATTATTTTACTCAAAGTCAACGTAAATCGAGCAGGACCAAAACATTTTACACGTTCAACGTCCCAAGGATGACAGCAGCCATTTTTGTTTTTAATAGGACAAAGTAAGTGTTTTGATTAATGCCATTAATGTTTTTTTGTAATCAGTGTATACCACTAGTCAACTAAATGAATATAACATGGCAAAGATGAATGCACATTTATAAATTGATTCAATAAATTTATATCATTTTGAAAACTTGTCATGGAATTATTGCATTTTGTGGATTTTTTTATATATAATTAACCCACTTGGGTCAAACCAACCCAGCAGTACATTAATAATTAGTTTACCAATTAGTTTGCAGTTGCAATTGTGGCAAAATGGTTAAAATTAACAATTCATTTAGGAATTTGGTGAATGATTATTAATTGATAGGAATTTAATAGTGGTAAAAGTGTAAAAACAAAACAAAAAATAAGTCTAGTGATGAAGCATTTTGTGAAGCCAAGACCTTTTGCTAGTCTTATGCAAATCTTGTTATTCTTATGCAAAAATAAAACACTTTGAAAGTCAAATCTGTCTAAACTGAGATAAGAATTCCAGCACAAAGCTTTAAGAGAGAAGAGGAGAGAAATTTTTGAGAGAAGAAGAGAATTGAGAAGAAGAGAAGATACATTGGGTAAGATACTTTGCTGATGGTATAATATTGTACAACTGAACTGTATAAAGAAGTGTCTTGTTTTATATTTAATTTAATGTATAGAATAGAACAGTAATGAATATTCACAGTTAAAATCAGTTATTTCTGAAATCATTCTGTGAAATGAAATGCATCAGCACTTCAGCAGTCAAATAAGAAATAATAATACAAATATTTAAAAGACATTTCTTTAAAATAATTTGAAATATTTCCATTTTCTTTTAAAGAAGAAAAGCCAACAGAATCAAAAACTTTTTAATGAAACATCATTTGTGACCCATAAACTTTTTTTTAGATTTACTGTTTTCTACATACTGAAAAACTATCCCTACATAATGCGAACATTTTGTGAAAATATAACATTGATATCTTTATGGCTAGGTCCTTCCCTTTTTAACCAAACATTGGGTTAAAAATAACCCAGCATTTACATTTGTTTGTTAAATTCAGACCATTCTCACCCAGTTTTTTTTTCATTTGGTTTTTATTCATTTTTTTGTCTTGGAGCTGCTATATTATATAATTATGCTTTTACACACACCCTAAATGCTGGGTTATTTTCAACCCAGCATTGGGTCAAAAAGGTACAAAAGCAGCTGTTTTGTTAAATTAATCTAAAAAAAACCAGCCAAAAAACATATCTATAAAAAATGTATCTTTCAAAATATTTATCATTCTTCTGTGACAGTATTCTGTGTTTTCTTTAACTCAAAACATGTTAGTCACTACAAAAGCATGTCAAAATGACAAAAAGATATATATTGTAGGGTGCATGCAGCCCTGTAAAAATAATTTGCTGCCTTAAATTTTTTGTTGAGGTCATTTCAACTTACTATTATATATCTGGACTAGAGATGATTTGCTATAACTTATAAAATTAAACTTTTAGAAGTTGTAGCAACTCATCTTTTTTCAAGATAAATAATAATATGACATGAGTTGATTCAACAATTTTTTTTACCGTGTGGGGGAAAATATGCACAGAAAAAGTTGTGTACCTTTCAAAAGTGTCTGAATAGTAGAGGCGGACACTACTCAAGTATTTTAAGTAAATTTTCCAAGCATCTGTGCTTTATCAGAGTGTTTACTAAAAAATGTTCACTACATTCTAAAGCATAGAATCATACTGTGTATACCTTTTATATTGCATATTAAAATTCATTTAATTACATACAAATTGTGCACTTTTATTTTTCTTGAAAAAAAAATACTAGATGTTTAATGTGCTTAAATATTAAATATAAACCAAAAACTTGAAATTATGAAATGTGGTGGAGTAAAAATTATGATAATATGCTTTAGAATGTATGTTTTCGGGGAAAAAAAAACACTGATAAAATACGAATACTTAAAAATGTACTTTTATGTAAGTAAAAATAGGTTAAGTAGTGTCTGCCTCTGCTGAATAGTCACATTTAATGTAACATTAGAGAGGTTTTGATTATGTTATCTTTGCGTGAATTTCTTAACAAAAACAAGTGCCAAGTTGTTTTACAGACAAATACTAGAGTGTCATTTTGTCTGTTTATCCTTTACTTATACACAGCATTCAGATTGAGCTCAAAACCGGGATACAGTCATGTTTGCAATTCTTCTGACTGTATCATTGTTTAGTCAAGGTAAGAGAATATTTTTACTACTCTGTGTGTGTTTTTTGTTTTGTTTTTTGGATGGAGCATTGCTGTGTTTGGGGTGATGCCTTTGTGATCATCAATGACATTTTTAACACTCTTTTTAATTTGAAGGTCTTACGATAGTGAGCTATGGAAAAAGTTTCACCACAGCATTTCCAGAGCATGTAGGTTACTTTTATCCAAACACTTTAAATAGACTGAAAGTCACCGCCCTCTATGACGACACTTCTGTCAACATCTTCTACAACGGCAGCAGCACACCAACACAGACGCTATCATTTATGCAGAAAGGCCAATCTGTAAAGGTTGAGTTTAATAAATCTGCTGAAGTATATCAACTCGACTACTCCACTAAAACTATCCGAATCATCAGTAACAAATACATCGCAGTACATTCTGTCAGTAGTACAGCTTTTCCAATTAATTCAATCTCTGCCCAGACCAATGTTGTTCAACCCAATGAAAACCTCGGATTGAATTACCTGATCCCTTCACTGAACTACACAACCTTTCTCACAACATTTGGGATATCCAAGTCAACCTCCTGGTCCACAAGATACAACTCATTCAGATTGATCATCATCAATGCTGAGGACACAGAAAACAATATCACGTTAGTCAAGAACATATCAGCCAAAATTCAATTAGTAAACTTCACGATCCCATCATATCAACTCATCCAGTTGCAGGCTGATGATTCAATGAAGATGGTTAACTCGAGTTGTAAAATAGCTGTGCTGCTGACTCACCCGTGTCTAGATAAACCAGACTGTAAATGCAGCATGATAGTCAATCAGATTCTTCCTGTGAGATTTCAGGGTCAGAACTTTTTTGTGCCATACATTCCATATATAACCCAGAGACAGTTAGTTATGACATCAAATAACAAGACAAGCTCACTATCTCAAAACAACGCTCAATTAACTCCTTCATCAGGGTATCTGTCACTCCCGGATATGAACAATCAGTATGTAACTGCATCGAGGAACGTGTCCCTCAGACTGATCAGTCCAGGACTTTTCATTGAATTGATCCCAGAAAACATGTATGCTGCCTGCTACCTTCTGCAGTTCTATTCAGCCAACCAGTTGGTGGTTGTGATAGCTAAAACTGACAGCAGAGAATGGGTTCGCACAGGTACAGGCCCACTTAACCCTGACTGGTATATGATTTCGAACACACAATATTCTATAGGTGAAATACCTTCACCAAGCTCACAGATCATTATCTGGCATCCATGGTCAAAGATTGCCGTTTATGTAGTTGAAAAAAGTGGTGACTTAACTTTTGGAGGCCCAGCTATAACAATAAACCAACAACCAGGTAAAAAAATGTGTTTTAATTAGTAAGCAATCATTTGTGATGCAGATGCAATTATTTGTTGTAAAACACATCATTGTGACAGTTAATATGTTTTTATTTATTTGTGCACTCAGATTCAACTGGCTGTAAGCTTCCTGGAGAGTTTTTAGTTGGAGAAAAACCTCTTAAATGGACTGAGTCTCTGGCTTACTGCACAGACAGTCAAAGTGAATTTGCTTGTCCTACAAATGAAGGCCTCCAGATAGAGTTTGCCAGGCAGGTTAACACAAATAATGTTGAGGGTTGGATCGGTCTGCGTCGTAGTCTAATGACTACAGCCTGGTACTGGCAGACAAGTACAACATTAGGATCATCATCATCATCTGTGAATTACGTTTACTGGGCCAATGGACAACCACAGGGCAAAGGAATGGGATTTTGTGCTTCACTGTCCCTGAATCAAACAGATGATTTTAAATGGAAAAGTGCAAGCTGCTGTGAGAAAAAGCTTCCTGTCTGCTACAAACAACCAAAATACTTGGCTCATTTATCTATGTTACCTACAGTATACTTGTACTCTCCATAGTCTGTTTCAGCAGTAACAACATAAACAATGGCTTTCGTGGAACACACATAACTTCCGGTAAACTCAGCTAAGAATAAATAAGTCCTTTTAGAGTAGTTTATTTACAACAAGTAGATTATCTAAGTTCTTATTTCATAGCTAAAGCGTATAAAACCGACACTGATCTAACGTTGCTGTGTAAAATGTGTACTGTATACAATGTTGGGGGAATGGTCTACTCATTTTCAATATTAAAATATGTTATAACCTTAACTAAGAATTGTTGATACATCCCTCTATCATCTGTGTGTGTGCACGTAAGCGCTGGAGCGCGCTGCGACGCTTCGATAGCATTTAGCTTAGCCCCATTCATTCAATGGTACCATTTAGAGATAAAGTTAGAAGTGACCAAACACATCAACGTTTTTCCTATTTAAGACGAGTAGTTATACGAGCAAGTTTGGTGGTACAAAATAAAACGTAGTGCTTTTCTAAGCGGATTTAAAAGAGGAACTATATTTTATGGCGTAATAGCACTTTTGGGAGTACTCCGACTCGCCTGAAAAGTCCGCTCCCCTTCTCCCTCTCATAATGGGAGAGGGAGGGTGTTACTGCGCCAAGTCGAAGTACTCCCAAAAGTGCTGTTGCGCCATGGGGTGTGGCTCCTCTTTTGAGTCCGCTTGGAGGAGCGCTGCGTTTTGTTTTGTTCCACCGGGCTTGCTCATATAACTACTCGTCTTAAATAGGGGAAGCCTTGATGTGTTTGGTCGCTTCTGGCTTTGTCTCTGGATGGTATCATTGAATGAATGGGGCTAAGCTAAATGCTATCGAAGTGTCGCGGCGTGCTCCGGCGCTTGCGTGCGCGCACGCAGATGGTGGAGGGATGTGTCAACGGTTCTTGGTTGGGGTAGTGACATGTTTTGATATTGAAAATGAGTAGTCTTTATTCCTTTAACTACAAACCCAATGCCAAACTTCCCTTTACATAGCGGTGATCCATGATCAGCGTCTCCCCCGAGGAAACCAAAACATTTGTTATTTTTGACGAGGTATTTCTTCCAGAGTTTATTTTAGCCACTAGTCAGACCATTAAAAAAACAGAAACCGGCAGTAGTTGTGACCAAACGCATAACCGCGACAACGCACGTGCGTCCGATGAAACCGTCTATATAGGGTATGCACGTGATGTCACCTTCGGCAAAAGTGACTGTGGTTACGCCCACTGAGTGGCAAAAGGCAGAGCGGCAGAATTTGAGTACAGTGTGAAATCAGCGAAAACACATGGGCGTAACCGTATTCATTTTCACCGAAGGATCTTGTGTGTATTTATAATATAAGCCACTGACATTTCAGTGTATTTTTAATAACCACCTGTTCAGTGTAGTTTCTGGTGGGAAACTTTATAATCAATTATTATTAAATTATTCAAAATAGATTTGTAATGCATGCTCAAAGAAGCTTCTGTTAGATACAAGTAATGTTTGAATTAGCATCAAGACATTTTTAGCAGTTTGAAATGATGTTGTTAGTAATAAGTGAAAGATCTTATTAGTAGTGTAAAATGAAAGCAGATTTCTAAACTGTATCTTTCAATTTTTTCCAAAAAGTTGTCTGAATTTGTATAATCAGATGCAAGAACTTAAAAGCTTTACTCTATACCCATTCAGGCAGGGGCGTATCTAGAATTTTATTTTTGGGGGGGTCCCATCTTAAAATGAGGGGGCAACATATTACTTAACACCTATAAATAAAACAGCTTAACACCTGTACACATTTTAAAAAGCATATTTACTTCACCGTTTCAGCAGAACATGAAGTAGACTCAGATGATATGGATGGCACATTTTCTTCTTCTCGCTCATCTTTTCGTGCTTTTTTGAAAAAGTGTAATATTGTACTTTGCGCGCCAGCTGCCATTGTCACCAAATATTAATGAACTCTCATGCAAAGATGACAGCATAAGTTACGCACAACAACACATGACATGAGCTAATCCAATTAAGTTTGAAAACAGCTGTCAATCAGACTAAGAAATCAACATTTTCTTATTTTATTTATTTTATTTTAAGCAATTGGAAATCTGAGGGGGCGGACATGTAAATGAAGGGGCCAAGGCCCACCCAGGTCCCCTCGTGGCTACGCCCCTGCATTCAGGATGCTGTTATATTAATCTGCCTATTTGGGACTTTATTAACTTCTTTTCATGTGCTCAGAAACTATGGGAAGTTTGTTCATGTAGAAACCAGGCATAAAAGTTGAGCATATAAATACTGAAAGTAGGGTAGAGTTTTACTTCACTCTTTTCATAGCTAGGGGTGTCGCCTTACTGGGGCTTTACATTGAGGTATGATTCAATATACTGTAAAAAACACTATGCAAATAAAAATTATTTAATCTTGTTGTCCTGCCTAACTTTTTTCAACACTGTGCAAAAATTATCTTCAAAATGGTTACACATTATCAACATCAATCAGATCACAGCCCAGTCTCCTGAAAATGCATATAAATAGCAGTGTAAAACTCGTGCAATACATACGCCAAATTCCACTTTGGCGTGCATATGATACGCAAGTCCTTCCCATTCACTTAAACGGGGCATCTTTTTTTGTCGTTTTATTTATTGGTTTCTCAATTTTTTTGCTATTTTTTACCATTTTCGCTTGGGTTTAGGGTTAGAACAACTTTTTGTTATTTAAAAATGACATCCTAACCCAAACCCCAACTCTAACCCCAACTCCAAGCGACCATGGCTTAAATATGGACAAAACATAGAGAAACCTGTATATTAAATAACCTTATTAAGCAAATGTGAAATCTAACCCTAAACCCAAGCGAAAATGGTTTAAAAAAACAGAAAAAAATTGAGAAACCAATAAATAAAACGACGAAAAAAGATGCCCCGTTTAAGTGAATTGGAAGGACTTACGTATCATATGCACGCCAAAGTGGAATTTGGCGTATGTATTGCACAAGTTTTACACTTCGTGCTATTTATACGCAACCTCAGGAGACTGGGTAGCCAGATCTGTTAAAAAAGAAAGTTCAGCGACGACATCCCAAGGATGACAGCAGCAATGACAGTGTTCTTAATATGACAAAAAGTAAGTGTTTTGATTAATGCCACTAAATGAATATAACATGTCAAAGATTAATGCACAATTATAAATTTATTTAATAGATTTATATCATTTTGAAAACTTGTCATGGAATTATTGCATTTTGCGGATTTTTTTTATATATAATTAATCGTTTTTTAAATCTTTGTTGATTCATTTTTTAATTATGGATTTGATTTTTTATGTTATTATAAATTAAAGATAATACGTGAATATTTTTACCAGAAAATAGTGGTTTTCATCTTGTCACACATTTTTTAAAGAAATTAGTCAAAATGAATTTATTGCGTTTTGGAACCAAACTCTTCATACATTTATTTTTTTGTAATTCAATGTTTATTAATTTTAAGGAAAACATACATAACATTTTGCAATATTATAATGAAAATGTATTAGACCATTATTACCTCTATTCCCTTATCCATCCCGTTGCACTCAGGACTTGGACGGATAAACATGATGCAGGATAGAAATTTGACATATACTTCTCTCTTCTGAATGCCAACATGCATTTGTGTAGTGGCATCTAGTGGTGAGATTGCAGGGTATTAACTCCGAAAGCATAGAAAAAAAACTAATACATGACGTGGCGTTGTCAATGTAGCAATTTCACTGGAACTAAATACATCAATCTAACCATAGATGTGACCAGTAGCGGTGGCTGTCTTAATATATTGGTGCTCTTTCAATAAAAAAGCTGCAAGGCAATGAGACATAAAAAAATCCAATGTATAAGTAATATTTAGCCCAGCAAAAGAGTTCATTTCACTGGTTGGGGTTGACTGAAATAATCCAGATTTCTTGGTTAAATTGTAAAACCCACTAGGGTCAAACCAACCCATCAGTATGCTTTTACACATTTACGATCAGTTTACCAATTAGTTTGCAGTTGCAATTGACCTTTCGCTAAGCCACGCCCCAAAAACCGCCACAGGCAAATCGTGGTTAGGAACCGTAACTAGCCGTAGGAGGTCTGTTAAGCTTTTTTCCCTTCCCGAAACCTAAAACCCAAAGGGAGAAATGACAGACGTGGATCAAGCATGTTTAAGGCCTCATTCACAACTAAATGTCGACAGGATTAACAAAAACACCAGCTAGCTAACTCAGCACATCATTGCTTGGAAATAATGACGGTTCTTTGTTCACAGTGCATATATTTGAATGTAAAATAAGATGATTAAAGGCAAGACGGATGCTGACTGACATATTTAAAAAATATTTTTGCATTTTGTTAATAGATGGCCTACTCCAAAGTACCCCAATCCGATCGCGGCACTTAGTTCTTTAAGTGGGAGAATGTTATCATTGCAAAGTGGTCAGGCTAATGTCATGTGTTTACTCCACAAGACTTATGCTTAAGATGTTTGATTTATAATCATTAAATTATTTTCACATATTTCACTTACCCTGCTGTGCATGAACAAAGCTGTTCCTCAATTTGTGTGTTTCCCATTTGAATGTTCAACGTATGAGGCGGCTGCTGTTTGCACTGAGACATAACCTAAAGACTTTAGCTTCAATTTTGATTAAATTATTTTCTAATCTGTTGCATATTATGTTGTGTATATATCACTCGAATACATGCTGTAGTCCCTTTTGTTTTGCTCTCTCAGATATTTTACCTGTTCTTCACCAAAAATGACTAATTATCTCCTTGGGAACGTCTGACACCGGTGCATACATACCGTAATAGCAGGTGAGAAAGAGGGCAGGACTAAGTGAAGGGTCAACTGAGGCAAAATGGTTAAAATTCAAAACAAAACTTAAAAGTCATGTATTGAGTCTGGTGAATGTACAGCATGATTATTAATTGGAAGGAATTTAATTAAAAAATTAAAAATTATTCTGTCTGATGAAGCATTTAGTGAAGCATTTTGAGAAGCCAAGAACTCTTGCTAGTCTTAAACAAATCTAGTTTTTTTATGCAAACAATAAAACATTTTGAAAGTCAAATTTGTCTAAACTAAGATAAGAATTCCAGAGTAGATTTTAGAGAGAAGAGGAGAATAGAGAAGAGCAGAGACATCGGGTAAGATACTTTACTGTTGTTATTATATTGTACAACTGACCTGTATAGAGAAGCGTCTTGTTTTTTATTTATTTTAATGTCTAGAATAGAACAGTAATGAATATTCACGGTTAAATGATAAAAACAGTTATTTCTGAAATCATTAACTTAAATGAAATGCATCAGCACTTGTCAAATAACAAATGAATTTCACATTTGTAACCCTGCCTGTAAAAACTCAGCTAAAGTCTACATAAATCATCCCTACATAATGTGAATATTCTGTAAAAAAATATAACCTTGATATCTTTATGGCTGGGTCTTTACATTTTTAACCAAATGTTGGATTAAAAATAACCCAGCATTGACATTTGTTAAATTTAAACCATTCTCCCCCAGTGTTTTTTTTAGCTTTTCCGTTTGGTTTTAATTTTTGTCTTGAAGCTGCTATATTATATAATTATGCTTTTAAACAAACACTGAAAAGTGCTGAGTTATTTTCAAACCAGCGTTGGGTCAAAAAGGGGGAGAAACCCAGCTGTTTGGTTAAATTAATCTAAAAAAAAATGCATATTATGAGTTATAACAACCCTACAACCTTTAACTACTGTATAAAAAAAATCTTTATCTTTCAAAATCTTTATTATTCTTTATCTGTGACTGTATTCTGTGTTTTCTTTAACTCAAAACATTTTAGTCATTACAAATTACTTTGTTGCAAAATGACATATTTATAGACCAAGATTTGACCTAGGTAGGTTAATTAATATTTATTGATGAAAATGTTAAGAGCTATGTCAGCTGAGTTTACATTTGACAGACAAATTATTTCTTTCAAGATTTAAAATATATCCTCCTATGACCTGGCATGACCTATGACATTTTTTGTTGTTTGCACCATAATACTTAATTCTGTGTAACTGGAACCTGTTATACACAAACGTGGACAATTACACTGCTTCATGTTCAAAGAAAAATATTTGGTTTTTATATTTATTGGTTCTTCCTAACCCCAAATAGCTGGAAGAAATCTAAAATGCAAGCCAAACCTTAGGAGGTTAAGAGTGAGTACTAAATTGGACGACATTTCATTGATACATACTAAGGCCCAGATTTACTAAATGGGGCAAATTAGCACAAGAGCGCACTTCCAAAAAAGCGCCAAATGGGAGTGGTAATATCTGCGGGTTATTTACTAAAAATGTGCAAATTAAATAACACAGGCGTAACAGCTGATTTCCATAATGACCAACAATCTACTAAGACTAGCTCCTGCGAGTGACTGAATGCCTGATGAGCTTGAGTTCATCCACCGACATCTTAGCTGAAAATTCTGGGTGAATTCTCAGCTCACAAAGCCATAGTACACTGAAAAGAACCGGAAGAACCGACAAAGAGCTTGTGAAACACCTGCTATTGTGTGACTTCTCCTAGTGACTGCAAATAAAAAAATAACATGGCTTGGCAAACATAACATGGCTTTGAATAATATGCTCCTCAGACATACCTTTTGTACCACTCTCTGATGTCTCTCTTATCAGCAACAATTGTAGCTATTTCAAGCTGATAATAATGCTAATAAAGCTAATAATATCACACATGCAAACATTAGTAAATCGCATTGCGTACATCGTTTAAATAATATCCTACTAAATTTTGCCTCTTAAAACTCTATAAACTCCTAGAAATGCATGCAATAAGGTCAGTCTCAAAAATAACTAGACCACACATTTTCAGCGCTAATTATCCACTGCGGGTCTTTAGTAGGCCTAAATCCTGCCAGTCGTTATTTGATGTCAAAATGATGGTTTGAGCTGGCGCAAGCTGTAAGGAAATCTGCCCCCTAGACTGTCTTCTTCTAAATCTCTTCTTCCGTCTCTAACCTCGGGGTGCAGCCAGCTACAGACGCCATCAGCGCCATCTAGTACCGTCGGGGAGTTTGAAAAGAAACAAATGAGTCTTGGCCCAAGATCAGATTTTTTTGCATGAGTGCTTGGATGTGCTGCGTGAGTGCTTGTGAAATAGGCAAAACCGTAGTGTGAACTTAATAATTATAGGTGCATAACTGCATATGACTCAATTTATTTAAGTTCACAGTGCTCGGATGTATGTGTTTTAAAACTAATGCAAGTGGTTTACTTGGATGGTTTGAGTTGAGTTGACTTTTAGGTTTTACAGTGTATTAACAAATATTGCATATTTCCTTTAATAAAAACGCTTGTAATTGTACACATGTCATATGCTGTTCTTGTTGCATTTGCACAGATGTCCTCAACACGTCACGCTGGCGTGACTCTAAACATTGAATAATCCAGTTTGTGTAATCTAAGGGTGTTTTTACACCTGCCTTGTTTAGTTCGGTTGAATCGTACCGTTTGGGCAGGTGAGAATGCAGCAATCGAACTCTGGTGCGCACCAAAAGCGGACCAAACAAGCAAGTGGTCTCGGTACACTTTCAAACGAACTCTAGAGCGGTTTGTTTGTGGTGAGAACACGATCCGAGATCCAACCAACCTAACTGCAAAAGTACTGCGCATTTGGACTAAACCAGCTGCCGTAGTCAGCTACGCAGTGCATTATCGGATGAGGAAGTGTTTGTTGACAGTTTCTATTAGCAATATTAGCACAATGACAGATGGCGGAAATACCTGGATTTGCGAGGAGGTGCGGGCAGAGCCTCAGAAATGTGATGTCTTCGCCGTTTGTGGTGCATTAAAACGTTGTTTTCAAGCCGCATCTGCGATTCATTCTGAAAATGAAGGGTTTGTCTAGTGCTGTATGCAAACTATGTATAACAACCACGGAGACATAATTACAGCGCACAGCCATCTGTCCATAGTGTCTGCTGTATTATCCATCTTTTTGTTTACTTCCGGGGTTCCGTTGGAATTTCGCGCACATTGATTCTGTCCGATCGAGAAGCAGTTTAGGAAATACGTTCAAATACATGTGGCAAATGAGTGATGTTGATCTTATCACATGACATAATTTTGGTCCGTTTCAACTGGTTCGGATCAGATCAATCAGTGTGGTGTGAAAAGGAACCAAAACTGCAAAAAAAGTTACAATGTATAATTTTTTGCTGTTGGTGCGAACCAAATAAACCGAACTACAGATGTGAAAACACCCTATGAGGACAAAAATCGTGCAATGTATTCCGGGCTTTATAAGATCATTACCTTATCACACTGTGCGACATGTATCGTTTAAACTCGGGTACGAGAGGCATGTAGACTGTACGATGATGACAAGGGAGGCTTCGGCGGCTGCATCACACGTTGCGCAACGTCACCAGCATGCGCTCGTGGTAAACAAATACCGGCGCGCAGGTCGTAGCAGCAAACACACTGTGCGGTGATCATGCCGAATTTCTGACACTGCCAGAAAACTATCGTAGGCTATCTTTGGACGCAAGACCGGGAAAACGTCCGTCTTTTAACCTCTCTCACTGTATGACGTAGGACCACCGATGGAGAGCCACGATCACAGAAATCGCAACGATAGTTTCACGATGGCAATCTTTCGTCTGAGACGGCCAATTATCGTGCAGTGTATCCCGGCCTTTAGTCAGTGTAGTGGAATAAAAAGCATTACGTAGTCAATTTCACAGCAACTGCATCAGCACTGAATACCTGAGGTAATTGTATTACCTCAGCAATGAGCTTCTCCACAATGTCATCTGTCTTTTCAAATGCGCGCGCACTTGAAGTTCAAATAGAAATCGTTGGCTGTTAATGGTTTATTGTTTATCAGTTGTAAAAAAATTGCTTAAGAAAATAATCCCGACGATACCCTTCAGTGTATCTTTATGGTTATAGTTGTGGTGTGAACTCCGCTATTCTCGTTAATATTTAATATTTCTAAAACAATATTTTTATAGTTATCGTTATAATGTGAACAGCTCTTTGTCTTTCCTTAACTTGTACAGAGCATTCAGATTGAGCTCAAAACCGAGATACAGTCATGTTTGGAATTCTTCTGACTGTATCCTTGTTTAGTCAAGGTAAGAGAACATTTTTACTACTCTAAACTACTTTTAACTACTTTTTTTTTAACGAAGCATTGCTGTGTTTGGATTGATGCCTGTGATGATCAATGGCATTTTTAACACTCTTTTCAATTTGAAGGTCTTACAATAGTAGGCTATGGAAAAAGTTTCATCACAGCATTTCCAGAAAATTTAAGTCAATTTTATCCAAACACTTCAAGAAGTCTGAGAGTCACCGCCCTCCATGACGGCACTTTTGTCGACATCTTCTACAACGGCAGCAGCACACCAACACAGACGATACCAAACCTGATGAAAGGCCAAACTGTAACTGTGGTGTTTCCAAAATCTGCTGAAGTATATCAACTTGACAACTCAACACAATCTATCCGAATTAATAGTAGCAAAATCATTGTAGTACATTCTGTGAGTACTGCAAATTTTACGATTAATACAATCTCGGCCCAGACCAATATTGTTCAACCTGATGAAAATCTCGGGATGAATTACCTGATCCCTTCACTGAACTACACAACCTTTCTCACAACGTTTGGCATATCCCAGTCAACAACATACAACTCATTCAGACTGATCATCATCAATGCTGAGGACACAGAAAACAATATCACGATAGTCAAGAACATATCAGACAAAATTCAATTAGTAAACTTCACGATCCCATCATATCAACTCATCCAGTTGCAGGCTGATGCTTCACTGATGATGGTTAACTCGAGTTGTAAAATAGCTGTGCTGCTGACTCACCCGTGTCTACATAAAACAAACTGTACATGCAGCATGATAGTCAATCAGATTCTTCCTGTGAGACTTCAGGGTCAGAACTTTGTTGTGCCCTTTGTTCAAGGTATAACCCAGAGACAGTTATTTATGACATCAAATGATGAGGCAAGCTCACTATCTCAAAACAATAATCAATTGACTCCTAGTTCATCAGGGTATCTGTCACTCTCGGATATGAACAATCAGTATGTAACCGCATCAAGTAACGTGTCTCTCAGACTGATAAGTCCAGGACTTTTCATTGAATTGATCCCAGAAAACCAGTTTGCTGCGTGCTACATGCTGCCGTTCTATTCAAACAGCAAGTTGGCAGTTGTGATAGCTAAAACTGACAGCACAGCTCAAGTGGGCTTAGGTACACACACGATTGTAACCTCTGCCTGGTCTGTGATTTCTAACACACAATACTCTAAAGCTGAAATAACTTCATCAGACCCATTGGCCCTTATCTGGACTACAAGCTCAAAGATTGCTGTTTATATAGTGGAACAAAGTGGTGAGACAATTTTTGGAGGCCCAGCTATACCAATAAATGAACAACCAGGTAAAAAAAAACATTTTGTTTGAATTAGTAAGCAATCATTTGTGATACAGATGCAATTAATTGTTGTAAAACACGTAATTGTGACGGTTAATATTTTTAATTTATTTATGCATTCAGGTTCTGGCTGTATGCTTCCTGGAGAGTTTGTAGTTGGAGATCAACCTCTTAAATGGACTGAGTCTCTGGATTACTGCACAAACCCTGAGAGAGGATTTGCCTGTTTTATAAATGAAAACCTCCAGATAGAGTTTGCCAGGCAGGTTAACACAACAAATGTGGAGGGTTGGATCGGTCTGCGCCAGAGTCTAATGACTACAGCCTGGTACTGGCAGACGAATACAACATCAGCATCATCATCTGTGAATTACGTTTACTGGGCCAATGGGCAACCACGGGCGAACAAGATAGAAATTTGTGCTTCATTGTCACTGAATGGTACAGATGATTTTAAATGGAAAAGTGCACGCTGCTGTAAGAAAAAGCTTCCTGTCTGCTACAAACAACCAAAAAACTTTGGTCCTTTGATTATGATTGCTACAAGATACATTTCTTAGGATTTTGTGTATATTAATATTATAATAGCAGAAATATCTCAGTGTATTTTTAATAACCACCTGTTAAATGTAGTTTCTGATGGGAGATAGAAAAATATTTAAAGTAGTTCGCTTATAATCAATTATTGTTAAATTATTCCTAAAGCAACAGTATGTAGGATTGTGGCCAAAACGGGTATTGCAATCACAAAACTTGTGGCTAAAACTGGTACTGCAATCACACAGCTGGTGGTCAATACACAACATGACAACATAAACATCAGTTGAGGGCTGCAACTGCACTTTTTAAATGACTGTTGTCAGTGATATAAATATTTGAAATGAAAATGATTTCTTAATGTCTAGTGACATATCAAGGCCATTTTATGATTAATTGGTATAAATTTCTTACATACTATTCCTTTAAACATTAATCAGGAGAAATAGATTTGTAATGCGTGTTCAAAGACGTTTCTGTTTCTTCCAAAAAGTTGTCTGACAAACAAGTCTGAATTTGTATAACCAGATACAAGAACTTAAAAGCTTTACTCTTTACCCATTCAGGATACTTTATTAACTTCTTTTCATGTGCTCAGAAACTATGGGAAGTTTGTTCATGTAGAAAAGTGGAGCATAAAAATACTAAAAGTAGTGTAGATTTTACTTCAATTTTATCATATAGGGGTGTTACCTTACTTGGAGCTTATGATTCTGTAAAGCTAAAACAATACATACTGTAAAAGTATGCAAATAAAAATTATTTAATCTTCTTGTCCTGCATAACCTTTTCCAATATGCATAAATAGTTTTAAAAATGCTACTAATTCAGAGCAGGCTACACATTATCAACATCATTTAGCATTTAAAGAGGGAATTTCACAAGACTTTTTAAAGATGTAAAATAAATCGTTGGTGTCCCCAGAGTACATATGTGAAGTTTTATCTCAAAATACTATATAGATAATTTATGTAAAAATTGCCACTTTGTAGGTGTGAGCAAAAATGCAAATGAGTTGATCTTTGCACTAAAATGCACTGCTGTGGTTGGATAGTGCAGATTAAGGGGCGGTATTATCCCCTTCTGAGATCACAAGGAGAGCTCCATTTCAAAGACCTATTTTTTCACATGCTTGCAGAGAATGGTTTACCAAAACTAAGTTACTGGGTGGATCTTTTTCACATTTTCAAGATTGATAGAAGCACATAAAAAGTCAGATAACATTCAAGATTAAGTTCTATAAGCTTATCCAGTTTTAAACCTTTTAAAAATAAGAAAACAATTCTAACTTTGTATTACTGTAAACTACATTATTAACTATTAACAGTGTTAATAATGTCATTGTTTTGCAAAGGTAACTTCTCTTTATACAGTAAGTTGATACACCACAGTACCTGTCAGATCTTCTGCACCTGCCGTCTCAGTCTAGAGCTCTTAGATCTGTGGCCGGTTGCATAAAACTTTCAGACTAGTCTTAAAAGTTAGTCATGATTTTTTTTCTTCAAGACTGATCATAACTGTCTTAAGAATGTTACATAGAAAGGTAGATTGGTTTAATTTAAATCCAAATAATAAGACTAATTAGCCCTAACTAATTGCTAGTTAGTCAGAATAATTCTTAAGACGCAGTCTTAATGTCACGGCTATGTTTATGCAACCGGCCCCTGGAGATTCTGATTTATTGTTTGTCCCTAGAACTAGACTTAAAAACAGGGGTGACAGCGCCTTTGCGGTCATTTGTCCGAAGTTATGGAACAGTCTCCTGGCCCAAATAAAAGCTACCCAAACTCTTAGAAAACTTATTAGAAAACTTACCTTTTCTCATTGGCTTTTAATGTCATTTGAATTTCTTACTGTTATTTTATTTCATATTTTAAATTATTTTATCTAATTTTGTTTCTTGTCTTTGTAAAGCACTTTGGTCAATATTAAATTGTTTTTAAATGTGCTATACAAATAAACTTGCATTGTATTGTATTTGTCTGACCTACACTATAAGAAGGATGTTATTTTACACATCTTTTTGTGTTATGCTTTCAACACATTACACTCTAAAAATCTTCTGCTTCTTATGCAAAAAAAAATAAAACATTTTGAAACTCTAAATTGAGATGAGAATTGCAACACAGAGTTGATTTTAGAGAGAAGAGGAGCATTGAGAAGAAGACTCGAGCAGAGACATCGGGTAAGATACTTTGCAGATGTTATTGCATTGAACGTCCATTTTACCTAGCGTCCGTTGTTCTGCGTCCATTTTTGACCCACTGCTGGTTTAAAAACAAACTCTTTTTAATAGATTAAAACATGATTTTCTCTTTATCGTCTATAAAACTTTATCTTTTAAATGTTTTATCTTTCTTAATCTGTGACAGTATTCTGTATTTTGTAAATATGTAAACTATGGATTAAAAGTGTGTTTAAAGAAAAACAAAGTCCCTTAGTTTCCGTACCATACCAAAGTTACCTTATTTGGAACCGTATTTGGAAGATCAACTCGCATTGCAAAACTGACAGGAGTTAATATTGTCTTTACTATCTTATCAATACAAGCTTAAATACATTTCTGGTCTAAAAAATGCAGATGACCAAGTCAATCAATCAACTTTGCCAGCGCAGCTTGAACAGGACGTAACTGTAAGGTAAGGATTACTAAAACATTAAAACCATGTCTGCATTCATGATTGTAGAAATAAAAAAAAAACTTGCGTTTGAATCATAAATCATTTAGTCAATAAACTCTTTAAATATGAAATCATAGACTACTTACAGGCTGTGAGTCAGAAGCGGCAGAATAATGATAATGACCGTTGTGTCTGCAATTTGCTGTAATTATGCAGCTGGTTGCCAGTAACTTGCTGTAGAAGATAAAGACTGAAAGTGTTTCATGTTCATTTAACTTTGAACAAACTGTTGACAGTAAATAAATTAAATGTAAAATCTACAGTAAGTTACTGTCAGCTAGTTGCCAGTAATATCCAGTTATACTGTAATTTCTGCAGACATTTTTACAGTGTGAGTTTGCTGTAATTTAGATTGGAAGCAATAACTCGCGTCATCATTTACGTTGGGATTTGTACCTTTTGCACATTGTTAACATGCACTAATGCACACTTATACACCAAAGGAAAATTTAAAAATGTTAATCAGATAATTGGTGCCCTTTCAATAAAAAAGCTGCAAGGCAATGAGACAGAAAATAATCCAATGTACATCAGTAATGTTTAGCCTAGCAAAAAAGTTTCACTGGTTGGGTCGGCTGAAATAACCCAGATTTTTGGGTTAAATTGTAAATCCCACTCGGGTCAAACCAACCCAGTATATTATACACAATAATGAGCAGTTTACAAATTACTTTGCAATTGCAATTAACCTTTCGCTAAGCCACGCCAGAAAACTGCCACAGGCCAATAGTGGTTTTGCAACCATAACTAGGGCAATGAGGTCTGTCAAGCTTTTTAGTGAGGGAAACATGCCAAATTGTGCATATGGATTGTGTAAATCTGATACCTGGTGTCCTAAAAGTTTAGACGGGGTGGTGGTATTTTTTCCCTTACCGAAACCTAAAACCCAAAGAGAAAAATGACAGACGTGGATCAAGCATTGTTTAAGGCCTCCACAACTAAATGTCGACAGGATTAACAAAAACACCAGCTAGCTAACTCAGCACATCATTGCTTGGAAATAATGACGGTTCTTTGTTCACAGTGCATATATTTGAATGTAAAATAAGACGATTAAAGGCAAACGGAGGCTGACTGACATATTTAAAAATGTTTTTTTAGCATTTTGTTAATGGACAGCTTACCTCAGAGTACCCCAATCCAATCGCGGCTCTCCCGCCGGGTAATTCTTTAAGTGGGAGAATGGTATCATTGCAAAGTGGTGTCATGTGTTTATTCCACAAGTCTTATGTTTAGAGTTTTTCACAAATTTCACTTACCCTGCTGTGCACGAACAAAGCTGTTCCTCAATTTGTGCGTTTCCCATTTGAATGTTCAACGTATCGGCTGCTGTTTGCACTGCGACCTAACCTATAGACTTTAGCTTAAATCTTGATTAAATTATTTTCTAATCTGTTGCATATGTATATCACTCGAATACATACTGCAGTCCCTTTTGTTTTGCTCTCTTAGTTATTTTACATGTTTGCCAAAAATTACTAATAATCTCATTGGGAACGTCTGACACCGGTGCATAATACTGTAATAGCAGGCACAAAAGAGGGCGAGACTAAGTGAAATTGAGGCAAAATGGTTAAAAATCTAAACAAACTTTAAAAATCATGCTTTGAATCTGGTGAATGTACAGCATGATTATGTATTGCTAGGAATAAAGAAAAATACGAAAAAAATACGAAAACAATTATTCTGTCTGATGAAGCATTTAGTGAAGCATTTTGTGAAGCCAAGAACTTTTGCTAGTCTTAAACAAATCTAGTTCTTTTTATGCAAACAATAAAACATTTTGAAAGTCAAATCTGTCTAAACTAAGATATTTCCAGCAGAAACTTGATTTTAGAGAGAAGAGGAGAAAAGAGAAGAGCAGAGACATCGGGTAAGATACTTTACTGATGTTATTATATTGTACAACAGACCTGCATAGAGAAGCATCTTGTTTTTTATTTTTTTTACTGTCTACAATAGAACAGTAATGAATTCTCAGTTAAATGATGAAATCATTTTATGAAATTAAATGCATCAGCATTTGTCAAATAAGAAATAAGAAAAGTTTGAGACTTGTCAAGATTTTAAATTATTTTTTAAGAAGAAAATCAGCAGAATCAAATACTTTTCAATGAAATGAATCATGGCTATATAATTAGGAAAGACTGGAAGTGTTGTAACACCTTTTGTTTTAACACATTTGTGACCCTGGCTGTAAAAACTCAACTAAAGTCTACATAAATCATTTCCATTTAGTTTTATTTTTTTCTTGAAGCTGCTATATCTTACAATAATCCTTTTAAACATAATTATTATGCTGGGGTATTTTTCAAACCAGCATTGGGTCAAAAGGGAACAAACCCAGCTGTTTGGTTAAATAAATCTAAAAATGTTTATATTAACCCAATAATAAGTTAAAACAGCCCCACAATAATTATCTACTATATAAAAAAAAACGAGAGGTGGAAAGTAACAAATTACATTTACTCACGTTACTGAAAATGAGTAGTTTTTTGTGTACTTTCACTTTTTCGAGTAGTTTTTAAAATATGTACTTTTACTTTTAATTATATGTTTTGTTTGAAGTATTGTACTTCGCTACATTTTAAATCAGATCCGTTAATGAGTATTTTTTTTAAATAAAGACGCGCAACGGATGATTGATGGGCAGAGGAACGTGCAAAAAGAACCATGGAGACGGACGAGACAGGCGCGCGCCAATCCAGACCCGCCTCAGTTCAAATCTTATGAAAGAAACCCCTGGTCATATTTAAGTGACCACTTTCCACTGACGCGAAGCAAGTGTTTCATTCCTATGAAAGGTAGGATTCATGCTCTCGAGTACGAAATTGCAGACCGGGTTTTACCGCTCATTTGCACAACGCGTTTTTAATACAATGCGCATTATCTTCCGCAGTTTAGCAGCTTCGCGTCCTCGTGAATGCGCAGGTCATTAGACATGAGAGAGAGAGAGAGAGAGAGAGAGAGAGAGAGAGAGAGAGAGAGAGAGAGAGAGAGAGAGAGAGAGAGAGAGAATAAAGGTCTGACATCAGGTACCCAGGTCAGAGAAGCTAGAAGACAAGAAACGTGTCAAAAGTATGACATGGCACTCATCTCATTATATGCTCATTTAAACTATATATATAGTTTAATAAAATAATGTATGTTACCAGCAATACATCAATTACAACCTTACTATAGTGATTGTATTTACAAGCTGCGGACCACCTTCCGAAGTGCATAACTCACATGTAAAATCATTAAATAATTCCATAAATGTTTCTTAGTTTAAAAAAGCTTTTTATTTTATTAACTTTTTGTTATTGCACTTTAATTGTAAAGATGTTCCTTCAATTAAAAATAACTAGTTTGAGATTTATATTCCCTTGTCGTTTTTTAGCTATACTAAAATCCTCCACCTCTCCCCGCTGTAAAAAAAAAGTAACTTTTACTCTGAGTAAAGTTAAAATGATTTACTTTTTACTTTTACTTGAGTAGATTTTTAGACCAGTAACTTTACTTTTACTTAAGTAAAATATTATTAAAGTAACTTTACTTTTACTTGAGTACAATATTTTAGTACTTTTTCCACCTCTGAAAAAAACATTATCTTTCAAAATCGTTGTTTTTTATCTGTGACAGTATTCTGTGTTTTTTTAACTCAAAACATTTTAGTCATTATAAATTACTTTATTTTGCAAAATGACATATTTAGAGACCAGTGTTTAAGATTTGACCTTGGTAGGTTTGATTGATATTTTTTGATTAAAATGTTATGTCACACTAAATGTTCACACGCACAAACAAATAATTTCTTTTTTAAGATTTAAAGTCCTCCTAAGATCTGTAGTGTCCACATATGTGGACATCACATTTTTGTTGTGTGCACCATAATACTTAATTCTGTGTAATATTCCAAAAAAGCGCAGATGGGAGTGGTATCTACGTTTTATTTACTAAAATTGTGCAAATTAAATGACAAATGCACAACGGCTGATTTCCATAATAACCAACAATCTACTAAGGCCTAGTCCACACGGACATGGGTATTTTTATAACCGTCAGTTTTTTCACGCGGTTCAGCCGTTCGTCCACACGAAACCGCAGTATCAGGGCACTGAAACCGAGCATATTTGAAAACCCCGGCCAGGGTGAGCTTTTTAAGAAACCCCGGTTACAGTGGTGTCGTGTAGAGAGTCAAACCGGGGGTTTTGCCTTGCGACGTCAGAGTGTGCGCCGTTATCCACTGTGTTTGACGTCAAGATTGTGCGCCGCTGACTGCTTTGTTGATGATTCTGTGCAATGGCGGACGTATCTTGCTAATTATAACTGTGCTAACAGGGCTTCTAACATGTATACAGATAGATGCTCAGTTATCTCACTATATTGCGGAACACGATTTGGATTATATCCCCGCCTGCTGGTGTGGCATGCTCTTGACAGCGCTTGATAGCATGCTTTTGCCTTATCGTGTGGATGAATATTTAATTTAAACCGAGCACGTGTGGACGGGATTTTTTTTTAGGGAAAACTCCGGTTATAAATATACCCGTGTCCGTGTGGACTTGGCCTAAGAGCAGTGCAAATTAGTTCTGTGTCACAAATAAGCAGAGCTGCTCCTGCTTTTTTGACCCAACGCTGGTTTTAAAATAACCCATCATAATAATTATGTGTAAAAGCATAATTATATAATATAGCAGCTTCAAGAAAAAATGAAAACTAAATTGAAAAGCTAAAATAAATAAAAAACAAAAAACTGGATGAGAATGGTCTAAAGTTAACAAATGTCAATGCTGGGTTATTTTTAATCCAACATTTGGTTAAAAAGGGAAAGACCCAGCCATAAAGATATCAAGGTTATATTTTTTACAGAATATTCACATTATGTAAGGATGATTTATGTAAACTATAGCCTCTTTCACACAGTAATTCCAGTAAATTACCATGAATTTACTAGAAAGAATTTACCAGTAAATACAAAAATGTGTTGTTCACACACGCAGTGACGTTCCGTCTTTTTTCCAGTAAGACATCATTCACACATCAGTATCAAAATACCGGTAAATTCGGTGAGAAAACGGAAGTTACCTCTGGCACGCAGCGAGCTCTGTGTTGCATTTGAAAACAACCACGGTCCGTATTTTGTTGTCTTCACGTTTGTGGTAAACTCTGACAGTCGCGAAGTATTTTGTGACCAAACAACATTGCATTAGGGGACGTCAAACCGAAAAATGCGTCTTAAACAACAGTACTGTTTGCATATTAGGCTTCACAGAGGGTGTGCTGAGGACGTCGAAAATTCATAGATGGTAAGCTGTTTTAAACAACTTTGGTAAAGAAATGTGGACGTAAACTTCAGGTGTGCTCGACTTTCAAGCAGCGTGTGTGTGGACACGCTGACACCTCTGTAAACAGTGCGGGGCGCGTAATCTGTATTAAAACTTTATGATTGGCCCGAAGCTGTCAGTCGTCCGTTCTAAATACCGGTAATGTATATTTTTGTGTTCACACATAGCGCTTACCGGTAAATTACTGGTAATCTTACAACCTCTCTTTCTGGTAAATTGGCAGCACTGATTTACCGGAAAGGTTCTGTTTACACATGACCTGCTAACTGCAATTTACCAGTAAATTATCAGCAAAGACTGTATGTGTGAAAGGGACTTATAATATGCTTTTTATGAAGGAGGCAGCCTCTAAAGGCCATGAAGCGAACTACGGTCTAGCCTACGGAGGGAGTTGTGTCACTTGCTGTTACCGCCCACTACGCTTGTCAGCGGGATACAACAGCTAAGACCTATCAATCTTCAAAAACAAATATGAAGCCAAGCCAGATATTTTTATTTATTTTAACTTAAAAAAATATACAAAAGCAAAACGCACAATATTGCAGCAATAATATTAATTCACATCACTAAAACATCATTTACAATAGTCAAACAGTCACACGGACATTTAATTTGCAAAATATACACTTTTATTTAACTACAGCTTTGAATGTTTATTTTAAAATAACCAGACATCATGACAGACATTGAATTTTGGGAGGCTTGGGAAGCTTGGGCTGCAGAAGGGACCAAGGCATGTCCGAATCCAATGTTAGGTTTACTTCTTGACTCCTTCCTGACTACTACCTCCATCGTCCTGTCCCACAATTCTATGCGTGTATGCATAGCGGATATAAACAGCAGATGTCCTCAACACGCGATGTTGGCGTAATTCTAAAAAGTGAATAATTTAGTAGTTTGTGTATTCTCATATCTTACCTTTTAGCGTAGTCAATGTATTATAATAAAAAGCATTACAATTTCACAGCAAGTGCATAAGCGCTGGATACCTGAGGTAATTTTATGTTATGGACCTCAGCAGCTTCTCCCTTTTAAAATGTGCGTGCACTTGAAGTTCAAATAAATTTGACCATATCGTTCATTGTATCTTCATGGTGATAGTTGTGATGTGAACTTCGCTATTCTCGTTTAAGATGTCTAAACAATATTTTTTATAGCTGATGTTATAAAGTGAATGGCCATTTGTCTTTTCTTTACTTATATACAGCTTTCAATTTGAGCTCAAAACCGGGATACAGTCATGTTTGCAATTCTTCTGACTGTATCATTGTTTAGCCAAGGTAAGAGAACATTTTTACCCTCTGTGGGTTTTTTTGGATGGAGCATTGCTGTGTTTGGATTGATGCCTGTGTGATCACCCTTTTTAATTTGAAGGTCTTACGATGGTGAGCTATGGAAAAAGTTTCATCACAGCATTTCCAGAGCATTTAGGTTTCTTTTATCCAAACACTTCAAATACACTGAGAGTCACCGCCCTCCATGACAACACTTCTGTCGACATCTTCTACAACGGCAGCAGCACACCAACACAGACGATTTCAATCATGCTGAAAGGCCAAACTGTAAAGGTTGATTTGAATAAATCTGCTGAAGTAACTACTCAACTACTCAACTACTCTACTAAATCTATTCGAATCACCAGTAACAAATACATTGTAGTACATTATTACAGTAGTACAGATTTTACGAGTAATATAAAATCTGGACAGACCAATGTTGTTCAACCCAATGAAAATCTTGGAATGAATTACCTGATCCCTTCACTGAACTACACAAACTTTCTGACAACATTTGGCATATCCCAGTCAACCTCCTGGTCCCCAAAATACAACTCATTCAGACTGATCATCATCAATGCTGAGGACACAGAAAACAATATCACTATAAAAAGGGACCTATCAGGCGAAATTAAATGAGTGAACTTCACGATCCCATCATATCAACTCATCCAGTTGCAGGCCGATGATTCACTGATGATGGTTAACTCGAGTGATAAAATAGCCGTGCTGCTGACTCACCCGTGTCTAGATAAACCAGGCTGTACATGCAGCATGATAGTCAATCAGATTCTTCCTGTGAAATTTCAGGGTCAGAACTTTGTTGTGCCCCACATTCAAGATATAAACAAGAGACAGTTATTTATGACATCAAATAACAAAACAAGCTCACTATCTCAAAACAATAATCAATTGACTCCTAGTTCTTCAGGGTATCTGTCACTCTCGGATTTGAACAGCCAGTATGTAACTGCATCGAGTAACGTGTCCCTCAAACTGATCAGTCCAGGACTTTTCATTGAATTGATTCCAGAAAACATGTTTGCCGCCTGCTACCTGCTGCACTTCTATTCAGTCAACCAGTTAGTGATTGTGATAGCTAAAACTGACAGCAGAGGTCAAGTGCAAACAGATACAGGCCCACTTAACCCTGGCTGGTCTGTGATTTCTAACACGCAATATTCTATAGGTGAAATAAGTTTAGCAGTCTCATTGACCATTATCTGGCATCCAAGCTCAAAGATTGCTGTTTATATAGTGGAAAAAAGTGGTGACTTAATTTTTGGAGGCCCAGCTATACCAATAAACGAACAACCAGGTAAATAAATAGTAAGCAATCATCTGTGATGCAGATGCAATAAATTGTTGTAAAACACATCATCATGAAGGTTAATTTTTTTATTTGTGCACTCAGATCCAAATGGCTGTATGACTCCTGTAGAGTTTGTTGTTGGAGATCATCCTCTTAAATGGACTGAGTCTCTGGCTTACTGCACAACCAATCAAAGTGAATTTGCCTGTCCTACACATGAAAGCCTCCAGATAGAGTTCGCCAAGCAGGTTAACACAACAAATGTTGAGGGTTGGATCGGTCTGCGCCATAGTCTAATGACTACAGCCTGGTACTGGCAGACAAATACAACATCAGCATCATCATCTGTGAATTATGTTTACTGGGCCAATGGGAAACCACAGGACAACAAGATCGAACTTTGTGCTTCACTGTCACTGAATCGTACAGGTGATTTTAAATGGAAAAGTGCTAAGTGCTGTGAGAAAAAGCTTCCTGTCTGCTACAAACAACCAAAAAACTTTGCTCCTTTATCTTTGTTATCTACAGAATACTCTCTATAGGAACTTATGTGTATTTTTAATAATACCTGAAATATCTTAGTGTATTTTTAATGACCACTTGTTGTGTGCACTGGTAACATTTATTGTAGTTTATAGTGGGAGATACAAAACTATTTATGTAGTCCAATTATAATCAATTATTATTAAATTATTCAAAATAGATTTGTAAGGCGTGTTCAAAGACGTTTCAATGACAATTTTTTGTAGTTTGAAATGATCTTGTTAGTAATAAGTGAAAGATCTTATTAGTAGTATGAAATGAAATCAGTTTTTTAAACTGTACCTGAATCTTTGATTTTTTTTCTTGAAAAGCTTTCATCTTTCCATTCAGGATGCTTTAATATTAATCAGCCTATTTGTGACTTTATTAACTCCTTTATATGTGCTCAGAAACTATGGACGTTTTTTAATGTAGAAACCAGGCATTAAAGTTGACCATATAAATACTGAAAGTAGGGTAGGTTTTACTTTACTTTTATCATAGCTGGGGTGTTACCTTACTGGGGCTTTATTTATGTTGAGGTATGATTCTGTAAAGCAAAAACAATACATAGTGTAGAAAACTCTATGCAAATAAACATTAATTTGATTTAATTTTGTTGTCCTGCCTTACTTTTGCATAACACTATGCATAAATTATCTTTATTTTTATAATGCTACTAATTCAGATCAGGTTACACCAGAGGTGGAGCACTCGAGTCAAATGACTTCACTCGACTCTGACTCGAGTCACAATTTTCAGGATTTGCTTGATTAAAGTATGAAAATGACTTGACTTTGACTTGAGAACAAGTTACTTGAGACTTGACTTGACTTGAACGTAAACAAATAGCAATAAAATTACTAAAAAAAAAATTTATTGTGACGTCAGCACCACTAATCAGCGTCTGTGCCTTTAATGCTGCACAATTCAAACCACCGTCAAACATGGCAGACAGTACAGTTGAGCTCCACAAATAGTCTCAATTGGCTATAAAGACTTTGAACTGGACCGTGCCAATAAAAAAGATTTGCAGGATGCAAAATATGCAACGCAAGAATATCCGACAGGACAACCACAACGTCAAGAACCACAAGGAGAGTTAAGAAAGTCATCTCTTTATAGACAGTTTCACTAAGATCTACAACGATTACTAATGTAATAAATTAATCTTTCCTGTTTATCATAATTTGGCCTTTTAATATTATGTTTTTTATTAGAAATGTTACGTCTCATAAATAGATGTATTTGGGAATTTGGCTATAAATTTTTATGTTGGGCATCTTAAAATTAGCGTACCGATATTACATGTAGGCTGTATTACATGTGCACATTTCAAGTGTTTATGTGGACTGCGTGTGAAAAATAAAAAGCATTGCATGCGATTTGATTTGCGGATTGACACGCAAATTTAAATAGGGAAAGTTTATCATTTGCATGTATTTCAAAGGCTTGCAAATGTTAACATTCAAGTGATTTTAATCAATTTAACCACAAAAAGGCGCTAAAGTGAGCAGCTTTCTGTAACTACGTGCAGACGCACGTGCGGTTGAATGTGTCTGGTCCAGCTCCAATCAGACGTGATCATCAGTACACCATTTAAAGATCAGAACTCTTGATGTGTAGACTATAGAGTTGCGCTACTGTCTATCATACTGTAGTCCAATAAAATTGAACATGTGTGCTTTTGGACATTGATTTCGAAAGGAATTTCTTGTGGAAGAGTGTGCACTGTTGTCTTAAAACGAGACCCGTCTACTTTTATGGTAAGTTAATATCAATGTTTAGCAATAATTTATAGTAAGTTGTGGTATTAGCAAGCTCATTTTACTCTTAAACAGTCTTTGATGTGGTGGTATTTTATAAAACTTGCAGCTAACATCTCACTTTTATATCTTACTATGGACGTTTAAAAGAAAAAGTCCATATTAAATCTATTTGAGATGTAATTTGTCCCGTATTTTTGCACCTTACATGCAAAACCCATTCTGAAACAGAAACCAGTGAAATGTATGAGGAAAAGTATGTTAGAATATTTGAATAAACTTTAAGTAACAGAGTTGAGTTTAATCACAGTGCACGGTTTTCTTCTTTAGGAGGCCTATTTCTGTCAAATCATGTCATTTTGTCAAATATTGTATACAGAATTGTATATTTCGCATATTTGCATGTCAGACATTCACCAATGTTTCAGGCCAAGTCGCTTTGCTAAAGGCTTTTTTGTTTTGATAAGGGGTGGGTGGGTGTAAATGTCATGTGTGTGTTTAGACATTTGCGCTGTTCATGTGAAAAGATTAAATCATTAAAATCACATTTACAGCGCAAGTTTAACATTGGGTCAGAAAGGGACAAACCCAACATGTTGGGTTGTAACTTAACCTATACTGGATTGTTTCAACCCAGAATGCTGGTTTGTTTCATACACATTGTTGGATCAATTATTAACAATTTATGAGTTAATTTAACCCAATGGCTAGGTTTGTCCCCTTTTGACCCAATGCTGGGATAAAAATAACCTAGCATTGGATTTCTTTGATATTGTTTTTATTGGTATTGCTCTATTTATTAATTTTTTTATTCAAATCCTGGGGTCGCTCAATGTAGCGGCAAATGTGTTCTCATGAGCAGCGTGCTCCGGCGAATGGGGGCTCCTCCCCCAGTTGGTTCAGCTGATTTGGAGATGTTTCGGCAGAGCTCAGATCAATCTGTTCGCCTCTCCAGAGAGGAACCACTATTGCCTGTTTAAATTCAGTAACCGAGGGAACACTGTGTGGATGCACTGGTTCTTGTATAGCGGAAGAGCACTTAGTCTGCAGCACTTCGACCTCTGGCGCAGTAACATCATTACTCCTGACTACTCCCCCTCTCGCTCAAACTTCCGTCAATATTAATGTGCACGTTAAAGTGCTGCAAACTAAGTACTCTTTCGCAATACAATATAGTTCTCATTTTTTATCCGCTTAAAAAAACACCATGTTTTATTTTGTGCCACTACACTTACTCGTGTAACTATTCATGTAACAGTATTTAAATAGGGAAAACATGGAAATGTTTAGGGCTGCAACTAACGATTATTTTAATAATCAATTAATATGTCGATTATTTTTACAATTAATCGATGAATCGGATAAAAAAACAAAAAACAAGAAAAGCATTCATTTCCAACACCTTATTCAAAACAGAACAAAAATCTTTAGAAATTACACAATCATGTTGCTCATTGAACATACCTGAGCTGTTACAATAATAATAAAATAAAATAAAAATGGACAAACACAAAAAAAACACATGTATGATTTACATCTGCCGAATATATAGACTTTTTATGATGCATTTCCCATCAAGAAGCCTCACTTGATGGGATCAAAAAGATAGTAAATGAGTACACTCTTAGAAATAAAGGTACAAAAGTCGTCACTGGACAGTACTCTTTCAAAAAGGTACACCTTTGTACCCAAAAAGTGCATATTAGTACTTCAAAAGTACATATTGGCAGTTCAAAGATACATATTTGTACCTAAATGGTACATATTAGGACTTTTTATAAAGGGTACTGCCCCAGTGACAGCTTTGTAGCTTTATATTTGACTTCATGTGTTTTCTCTGATCAGATAGCTAACTCATTTGTTAAAACTGTTCTATTTACATTTGGCCACATACATGCGTCTTGTCACGGAACGGAAAATGCTTTCTCTACTCCCGCGCAAAATGCAAATACACCATTTATTACTTCGCTTTAAAAAAATGTAAGACGATGTTTATGCAACAAAAGGCGGCACTTACTGAATGTTGGGCCGGGCACGCGCGTCTACTTGCTTGGCAGTCGGCATGAGCTGGAGCGCGCAGGAAAGAGCAGCAGGAGAGTGATGGCACGATGATTTTACGTACAGGTCCATGACGGGGAAAAGCGTTCATACAACTCCCTCTCAAAGTTTTATTTCATTGTTTAATATCAGTGGAGTTTGTCATTGGAGTTTTTTATTCGTTCTAGAAACTTTTTTACCCGCTGTCGTCGCTCCATAAAGCATACGCGTGTCGTCTTTGTTTGTTTACCTCTTTGCCGGCTAACTTCCAGGTGACGCGCTTACGTTTGGGATGAGTAAAACACTGACATGTGGTTTTCCTCTACCTTTGCTGTTTTTTTCCCATCTTTTTCCCGCCGCCCTGTCTATGAGCCGCCGAACTCTGCAAGCAACAGTGCGCGAGAGAGACCGACGCTGCCTCCCAAACCGCATACTTCCATACTATATAGTAGGCGAAAAGCACTACTTCTCATACTCTTTGCCTACTTTATATTATAGAAATAGGCTGTTTGGGACGCAGCACGAGTGTGTTCACTCCGCTCCGCGCTTAACTGAAGTGTTTTTTTTTCCTTTTTTTAAATTAAACGTCTCTGCGTCACGCGACACAACGAATCGATAATGAAATTCGTTGCCAACACTTTTAGTAATCGATTTTTATCTATTTAATCGATTCGTTGTTGCAGCCCTAGAAATGTTTGGTGGCTTCTAAATTCTTCCCTGTTTGGATCCCAAGGAATGAATGGGGCTAGGCTAAATAATAACACATTCACAATGCGCTGTACAAAGATTAAGTGCATTCATTGAAAATAGATCGGTATGTATTCATTTGTTGAGGTAAGAACATAGTAAAATATTAAAAAACTGTGTTTTCCTTTAAAAAAATCTTTCCGCATGATAAAACATTTATTTAAACTTTGTGTACCCATGACCTTATACAAGTCTTATACAAAGCTTGTTCTTCTTATGCAAAAAATAAAACATTTTGAAAGTCAAATCATTCTATAATGAGATAAGAAATCCAGCACAGAGTTGATTTTATTACTGAGAAGAAGAGAATTGAGAAGAAGAGCAGAGGCATCGGGTAAGATACTTTGCTAATGTTATAATATTGTACAGTACAACTGAACTGTATAGAAAAGCACATTTTTTATGTAATTTGTAATAGAACAGTAATGAATATTCACAGTTAAAATGCTAAATGAGTCATTTTTGAAATCATTTTCTTAAATCAAAAATTAGAAAAGAAAAACAGAAAAAAAGAAAAATGTTGTTTCCCAGTAAAAGACAAACAATAGCTATAACCATATGCACAATATGTGCAAATAATTGCACTGTAAAAAAATTCCGTAGAAATTACAATGTTATTGCAGCTGAGTTGCCGGAAATTTACCGTAGATTTACGTTTATGTTATTTACTAGCAAGATTTTGTTCAAAGTTAAATAAATTTCAAACATCAACAAGTCTTTATCTTCACAGAATAAAACTATACAATAACAGCCTCATGCAAAGCATTCTGGGAACCAGAAATCATCATCAACCTTTTTCTGTTTTTTGCTTCAGATTTTGTTTCCCAGAATGTTTTGCTTGATGCTGTTTTTTTTAGTTTTACTCTGTAAAGACAAAGACTTGTAAATGTTTAATGTTCATTTAACTTTGAACAAACTCTTGCCAGTAAATAACATACATGTAAATCTACGGTAAATTACCGTCAACCCAGCTGCAATTTCTACGGAATTTTTTGTGGAATAGTATACAAATTCTTTCCTATATTATACTGTACATTCATCAAATACTTATGCTTCAGATCCACTTAATCCAGTTCTTTGTTTTTGGGTGTGGAGTGGAGCAAATGTTGTAGGATATGCAAGAAGTACTTGAGTAATTTTTCTGGAAAACTAGTACTTTTAGAGTAAATTTAAGGATGAGTACTTTTACTCGTACTCAAGTACATTTCTAGTGAAAAAACTGTACTTTTACTTAGCTACATTCGGCGGCGTTACTGCGCTACTGTCAAATAATTAATGAATATAGTTTTATAATGTGATGCATGTTAAAATGACATCTCAGCATACAGGAATTTAAGCTTCAACCTGAAACAACCCGTAACTTAGCTGTAAGTGTCACAGTAATGTCTATTTAAACACAATAATGGTCATTTCACACACTGTCCGAGTGTTTTTGTCATATGCAGTCTTGTGCAAGCGATTACAATTCTGTAAACCTTACAAACAACACACATTCACACCTGCACATTTCCATATCATTTCCCCACAAAACTAAACAAACTAAACAGCATAATGTAACGCCGTCTTGTATGTATACACAAATCCGAACACCTCACTAACATGTAGAAAGTACATTCAAATAAAAACGGGATTGTATTTTATTTAAATCCTTCCTAGGGAATGTTTACACTTATAAAAATAAAAGAATAAAGTATGTTTTAAAAACACATATTACAGATATTATAATAAATGTAGAGTTGATTTGGACAAACAGATAAGTTCCATATGAAATTATAAAAATGATCATTTTTATCAAGCTCCTGTTTATGATCAGTACTAAATTGCACTTTAATGGCAATGAAAATAACCTATTCATATAAAAAAATAACAAACAGAAACACCTGAAAATATCCCAGCATTTCCTAAAGCGTGTTGACCTACCCTATGACATTTGTTTATCAAATTTTGACCAAATCTCACCCAGTGTTTATTTTTTATTTTAGCTTTTCCATTTGGTTTTAACTTTGATCTTGAAGCTAATATAAACATGCTTTTACATACACTTTGAAAATGCAGTGTTATTCTCAACCCACCATTGGGTCAAAAAGGGACAAGGAACATGTTTATACTGACCCAATAATGGGTTAAAACAGCACCATATAGGTTAAATTACAACTTAATGGTTTGTGTTTGTCCATTTTTGACCCAATTCGAGGTTAAAACAAAATTTTTCAATGTATAAATTTACATAGAATTTATAGAATACATCGTAATAGTGGTGTAGTATAGATTTTTGTAGTGAGTATACTGTGATTTTCCCCTCACCCTTTATGCTCACTCGTCCTCATAAGCACCAATACACTCACAAATGCATACAGTATGCATCCACATGTAATTGAGAGCATTCTAAAAGACTGGTTATGTGTTTACATCATGTCAGTTTATTATAAGGAAGAAAAGACTTTAACAGCCAATGGCATTTACGCTTAGCCTGGCTCCACCCTCCTACGTGCTTAATTTTCATTTCGCTTCAGTACAACGTCTGGGACTGCTGTGTAGAGTTTCGTTTTCTACGGCAAAAATCTGCAGGTCCAATCAGCGAACAGAGGGGGGTGGCTAAGAACGATGACGTTGAGGTCGTGTGCCAGACTGAGTTACATACATCACAACCAAACGTTAGCGATTGGTTATGGCAGATTCTGAGTGACTCTGGGCAGATCCAATAGTTTTAAACTTCAACAGAGGACCCTCCTTAACGGAAGGTACGCTTTGCAATGGAGCGTGGCCAGAATCTGTACAAATGAAATGAATGTACGAGAGTCTGGTTGGACCACGCTAATTTACGCTGGGTAGACTGGATTGATTTTTAGACTCTAACTAGGATCTAACTCGGGGCACAAATTTACTCAGACATATTTAAACTTTTTACAATCTTCACACAAAAGTGTTCCACTCTTTCAACAGATATTTATCTGACAACTATTGATAGATAACATTAATTTAGTGGGGTAAATATTTTAATTAATAAGATGAACATGAATCAACTCTCGTTTGCATAGTTGTTTTATATAAAAACTTATTTTCTTGCATATAAAAGAAAAAATATTTTAGGCTTTTCTTTTAATAATTATTACAAACCATCTTATAATAGACACCAAAAGCAAAGTAGAGAAAGATTATCATTAATTTGCTGGTCTGATATGATAATGAATTACCTCGCAAGTTTGAGATCACATTAAAGGACAAGTTCGGTATTTTACACTTAAAGCCCTGTTTTCAGGGATTGTTTTTGATGAAATAGAACCGTTTTGACTGAAATTTGGACATATGATGCTGGCCCGAGAACCTCTACAATGGCTGCATAGGTGCACTGGAACAATCCTTCCTAAAATGTATTAAACTTTCGTTTACAAAGACGTGAAACTCACCGAGTAGTCAGGGGTGTTCACTGATATGCTCACACAAAAATCGCTGCAAAAGATGCATTCCAACAGGTTTTATCATAGTTTCTGTCCAACTCCATTGACTTGAATTAGATGTGCTGTGAGGTACGGTATACCTCCGCGCCGGGAATGTTGTTTGTATTCTTGCAATTGGCAAAGGCGAATTATCGCCACCAACTGGGCTGGAGTGTCTATTATTCAAGTTCTCAACGGAAGAATATACGGTGTGAGGCGTTTGGAAAAATAGGTCCACAAGTTTACAACGAATGGTAAAACACCTGTTGGAAAGAATCTTTTGCAGCGATTTTTGTGTGAGCATATCAGTGAACACCCCTGACCACTCGAGGAGTTTCACGTCTTTGTAAACGAAAGTTTAATGCATTTTAGGAAGGGTTCCTGTGCACCTATACAGCCATTGTAGAGGTGGGAGATGATAGAACAAACACCCGAAAATTCTCGGGATAGCATCATATGTCCAAATTTCAGTCAAAACTGTTCTATTTCATCTTAAACAATCTGAAAACAGGGCTTTAAGTGTAAAATACTGAACTTGTCCTTTAAAATGTTGTACGTAGATATAAAAATGAACACTTTTCAAGCGCGAAGTTATACACTGAAGCACAAGCAAACATGCTGAAAGAGGAACTATAGGCAGCTAAAGTTAATTGGTTATTTAAAAAAACATTATGACATCAACATGGGCTTATTTTAGTGCATTTGGATCCTCACCTTCAGATGAAACTATAGACTAGACCAGGGGTCTCCAACCTTTTTATGAGCAAGGGCTACCACAATGGATAAAACAATCTGGAGGGCTACTTTTTGATATAACTTTTTTGTTATACTTGTTTATTTGATTTTATTTGACTTGTTTATATGTTTTAGTATTGTTAAAAATTTTAACATACGTAAACCAAGCCAAGCTAATATCACATTGGTGACCCCTGGACTAGACAGATGATTTAAATGTTGTTTAGTCACATGTGTGTCGTTAACTCTCCGGATTTTATGTTCCAGCACTGCTCCACTCATTCACTTCTCCACATGGACTGTTTGTTTACAGTGTCGTGCACTACACACTGTGCACTCAGCATGGACTTGACGCTACGTAGTCGCAGACCGATTGGTGATGTCAAAGTACCGCGAGAGTGATTCAATGCAGAATTTTTGGTATGATTTCTTGAATCACTCTTGCGGTACTTTGATGTCATTCGCTTGTGGGTTTTTGTAGCGCCACATAAATACACCAGTATCCTCCCAGTCACTTTCGCGCTGCATTAATTAAATAGTATCTTTGTTAATTTGATTTCATACCCCGATCGGATTGCGCAGTGCCGCATGTAATATATCAAATATGTCAATTTATAAATTAAAGTTCTGAACTTCTGTCACAAAACGATGTTGTTACGTGTCCTCATGCTTTTTTAAGTGGGTATGCATATCACGTATGGAAAATACTACCACTGTACGGGGCGTCGCTAGACCCCTTTTACTGGGGCACGTGCCCCAGTGTAAATCTTTTGTGACCCTGTGTAAATCTCAAGTTTACATTTTAGCAGTTAACTATTATATTCCTTTACAAAGACAATCGCGGCAAAGGGGATCTATATGCAATGTAGTTACCCAATTCACGTTTGAAAAAGCGACGCAGCAGTCGCACTGACGCGCGCACGACCCAATTCATGTCCGCGTCTGTGCACCCATTCATGTCCGTGCGCGACTGTTTTGCCGTGCGCAGCCGCATACAAAGTACATGCGATTGAGTTGGTTTATGAAAACATGACGAGACTAAAGTAAGTTTATAAATAATAATGAAAATCTTATTAGAGAAGAAGAAAAAATTTTGTCTTTCCCAGTACTTGTTGCAATGTTGGAATAGTGGGTTAAGCAGAGGAAATTGTATCTTGCACACCGCAGGCTTTCAAGAAAAAGTAAAAAAAAAAAATGGGGGGCCCATGCCCCAGTAGAGCTTTATGTCTAGCAACGCCCCTGCCACTGTATAGTATTTCCAAATCTACTTTCTCGCTTTGATATGGATTTTCTCTTTATCTACAAAAATCTCTTAAATTCTTTATCTTTTGTAATCAACGTAGCCTATTGTGTTTTCTTTAACAAAACATTTTAGTCATTACAAAAGCATAAGTAAATTAAAAAAAATAAACGAATACGTTTTGGTGTAAATTGTTGCCACATGGATTGACATTACTTTATGGTAATGAGCTATAGATGGGTTGCAAGTTTACAAACATTACAGGGTGCGCGCACATCCAGGAGGCAGAAAGCCCGCTTGTTGAGCTGATCCGCTACTGCAACAACCTTAATTATTGAAGTGTTCTTTATTGTTTGTATATAAATAAAACTTGATTTCAGTTGGATCTGTTTTTCTGTCTTTATTTTTGCAGTATTACTGTGATACATGTATGAATTATAATGTTAGCCTAGTATCGTAATAGTCGCATCTACTGGTATGTTAACATCAGGCATCCAACACTGACTCTGTTGGTACTATTTTCCACGCAACAACTCCTTGGCATTTTGACTTACAGACACCGCTACTAGCATACAACCCAATGCAGTTCCCTTTCAAGGGATACTTGACGCTGTGTCATGTAATGACATTATGGGGAACGCTATGCAGCGTGACGCATGTGAATATTCTTTCCAACTAGTGCTGCGTCCGAAACAGCCTACTACTTACTATATAGTACGCAAAAAGCAGTAGGCGAGGCGAGTAGTATGTCCGAATACATAGTATTCGAAAAACAGTATGCGAAAAGTAACCGGATGACCTACTACTTCCGGTTAGATTTTGCAGCGTGCATACGATGGACGCTTTACTATCCCATGATGCCCCGGGAGAGGAGTTATCCAACAAAGAAGACGAGGCATGCGGTTGTTTTCACACTGAAATGACATGACGTGATGACGACGTATGTCACGTGATGTTGCAACATGGCGGATGTAGTACGTCCGAATCTCATTCATACTACCAGGATTCATACTATACAGTACCTACTGTTTTAACGCCAGTGCTTTAAGTGGCCCAGAAGAGGTGCCGGTACTATTTTTTTTTTTTTTTGCTGACTCCTATATTGAAGGGGTTTTATATTCAGCAGTCAACAGAAGACCTTGTAAAAAATAATAAATCCTTTTATAAGTTTGTGGATTTGCTTGAGCTAGAAATAGCTACTGAACATAAATAAAATGTGCAAAAGGATTTTGAAAAAATACCATTAGAAATAGCTATTGTAGAAAGAGCTTTTGAACATAAATAAAATGTGCAAAAGGTAGATATGTGAGTAAAATTTTCAGCATGGTTAAATGCTAAAAATAGTTGTTCAGATAGAAAGAGCTTGAAAAAAACTTTAAAATGACATGAAGACCATGTCTATGGGTTCAAGAATAACAAAATAATGGCCATTTGAAACTCGAAAGTCATTTATTTTGTCCCATTGTCAATTTACTTGTAGTTTAGCAATTAAACTAAATGTATATTACAATTTCAAGAATGTTTTCTGCACATCGCCCTTAGGAAATCCGAAGAGGGGAACCAAACTGACAGCCGCGACAGCGGAGATTATCACGTACCTACAAACAGGTATTGGATAAAGTTTGCGTCTGACCTGCAGCTATCATTCTGGCTTGGTGGGATGTCAGCCAGCATGTCCTCTGATTCTGACCTTGTTCTTTTACTACTCAGAGTCTAAAACAAGGAGGACATATTAAGTGTTCATTGTATTTTCATTTTAACCGAGCAGCTATGGTTGCGCGTTTCACACACAAACACACACCTCTCCAGAGCACGTTGACACTGACTGACCGACGCATGCGCTTTTAACTTGTAAACACAAGGGTGTATGGGTAATGTAGTCTCTGCTCTCGGTGGGATGAATTAGGAAGCGTACATTAAGGGCGCTCTGAAAAGCCGCAGCGCAGCCAAAGGATTAAATTAAACCTCTGATTTTTAAACAGATGTGCAAATGAGCGTTCCGGTACGCTTAAAGCACGTTCTGGGCGCACGGAGAGGTGGTGGTACGCTCAAGAGCTATTTTTGGAAGTGGCGGTACTGAGTACCGGGGCGTTCCGGCCCACTTAAAGCACTGTTTAACACTAAGCAGGGACGTGCACAGGAATTTTTAGGGGCAGTTGCTCTGTCCTAAAAAAGGGCACCCCCCTGAAAAAAAACTTACGGCCTATATGAAGGACTGAGAATAACAGGGTCTTTATTAAAATCAGCAAACATGTTTGCCTAATGCCTACAAAAAAAATAGTAGCCTAGGCTGCTTGTCTGCAAGCTATGATAGCTAGCTGCTATCTGTCTGATTATTTAGGCTAACGTGGCAAACTCAGCCTGGATTTATGAAAATTTTAACAGAGGTGAAAAGAGTAGCCAAAAACTTTACTTAAGTAAAAGTACAAGTGAGTAAAGAAATAATTACTCAAGTAGAAGTAAAAAGTATGCAATGAAAATAATACTCAAGTAGCGAGTTACTAGTTACTCATGAAAAAATAAATCTAGATATACACACATGCACGCGCACACACACCCACAATACAGTGCCCTCCACAAGTATCAGAACAGTAAAGACAACCTTTTTCTTTTTGCTGTGGAGACCTGATATTGGTAAGATAAATATCAGTGTGTCAGAAGTTTAGAATGTCACATTTTATTAATCTTTGAGTTTCAACACATACATGCTTTAAAAACAAAGAACAACAGCATTAAAGGCGGAGTCCACGATGTTTGAAAAACGCGTTGGAAAAGGAGACGGGCCGACTACCAAAACACACTTATAGCCAATCAAATCAAATCAAATGCCGGTTTGCGTATGTGTGGGGCGGGTCTATCAACAGAAGGTCCAGATTCTATTGGGGTAGGGGCGTGTTTGTTTAGGTGATTTCAAATATCAACATTGGCTTTCAAACATCATGGACTCCGCCTTTAAATGCTAATTTATGTGTGTTGTACCCAAATGCACATACGTGAATCAAACTGATCCTACACATTTTATGCTTTTCATGTGTAAACAATCAGGACACAGCTCAGTGCCCATTAAAAAAAATAATGTGACAGATTCTGTACTTTTGTATTGTAAGGACCCACCCACTGGTCCAACGACGGATTCCAATGCCGTGGGAGAAAGGATTTCGTGTTCTGAATCTCTTCCTTTAAGAATTAAAACATTCATTCAAATTTAGTCTTTTGCTCTTATTTGACTTGTTTTCCAATCTGACTCCAAATTGTATAATAAAACTTAATACATTATTAATATTGTTTTAGATTATTGATTATAAATTCCCATAGTCTTAGTTATTCGTTCATTAGGGACCCGATATCGCACAGGATATACGTCGGCCATTGCGTATATCTCACGGACACAAAATTGCCAGTTCTGAATTTAGTCAGAGGTTGCCGGGTAAACTAATATTTTTATGTCTGGCCGCCCCATGCTTGCTCCGATCATAAAAATAGTTACTTAGTCACGATCATGCAACTTGCTAAACCAGGTGATAAACATAAATCTGAGAGTCCTGGTAAATGTGCTACCTGCTCCATTTAACATCAAAACACTAGTGTGATTATCCTGACATACTTATTTTGCGGTAATATCAGACTCCTTCTAATCTACTGGAAATAACAATTTCTGAAAGAATTAAAATAAATCAATACAATTTCTGAAGAATTTAGAATGAATCAATAATAACAATTTATTTTGCCAAGCAGGTTACACTTAAATCAATCATTTAGTTTCCAAATTCATCACACAAAAATGTCAACATTCACATCTAAAATAAAAGTAGCAAAGTAAAATAAAATCACAAAGTCAAATCATACCTGGCAAGTAAAAACGACACACAGCAGTGCGGGAAGTCTGAATACAGAAGCTTCCTTGAGTCCTTTTCCAATGTTCCTTATATACACCAGTAAAAATGGAAGTTATTGTCAATATGGTATTTTCATTTAGTTTCTCGTGTAGTTTCTCGTGTAGTTTCTCGTGTAGTTTCTCGTGGCCCTAAAGGTCACCAAATGGGATCGTCAGCCATCTGTACTTAAGATTACCTAGAAAAGACACGCCTCTTAGAGGAACAAAAAATATGTTTTAAAGTTAAATCTCCAATATACTCTTATCTTAGACTTAAAGAAATTAGACCTCTTTTTACCCATCGCACCATGACCTTTAAAAAGATATCAAACATGCTATAACAATATTTCCATCATCACAACATATGATATACTCAATCTTACATGTGTTTAGTATATTTTCAGCCACAAGACCTTTAAGAAAGAGGGGAGAGGGGGAGATTTACAGTTCAGTTCCTGGGTATCAGTGACCCCTGTGGAGAGAGACAACACCATCTCTCGGGAACAGACATAGAATGTGGTTTTATTGTTTTATTGTCCAGCTCCAAAAACACACTCTTGTCCATCTGCCCTACATAACTCCACCCCTGGACACGCAGGGACAATTTTAAAATGATCCCTAAGGGGACATCCTTGGATGTTGTGAAGTCCTTATGCATTATTTGTTACTGTAAAAGTCTTTGAAACGCAGGCACCTGTAAAGGTCCAAGTGTTAACACATTGTTGATGGATTCCTTCAACGATCGAATCATATACCTGAAATAACAACACTGGAGTATTGTAAACATGAGAATAAAACCACTGCCAATCACGCATCCACGGAACACCCAGTCCCACCAGGTGTATACATACTGTGCAGACCGTGTAGATGAACTTGACAGTAGCTTTGCCGTTCCTTTGGCCAGGTTTGTTTCCACCTGAGCCTGATTGAGATGATACTCAGTCTGTAGAATAGTCCGTTGGACTAACTCCATTGTTTCAGTCAAAGTGTGTGTGCTGTGTTCGTAGAAGGTGTCCTCCCACCAGGGAGAAACATCTATGTCAAGTGGAATCCTCCCCAGGATATTTATCTGACCCATTGAAAAGTCCTCAGTTACCTCAAGACAAAAGGTATGGTTTGACGGACAGGTCAGACCTCCATAGGTGAAAGAATTCATCTCACTGATGACACACCACTGTGATTGCGAAACCTGTACAGCATATGCATGACCATGTAATGACTGAACATTAATAAGCTTAGTATCATTAGGAGAGAATGGTTGTAAAGTGTTACAAGTACAAATGACATAACTTGAAGTTTCATGACAACAGGTGCGAGTGGTAAATAAGGTCTCATTTCTTTTCAAAGTCATATAACCCGTTAAATGATCCCATTTAATGATCTGATTTTTTACTACCATGCCTATAGAACGTATAGTTGTGGAATTTTGAAAAATTTGATCTGGGTGTATTAAAGGAAAACTGACAAAAAACCCAATACATCCGGCACATTCATTTCCATTATACAACATCAAAGTTGATAACAATTCTGAATATTTAATGTCCTTCATTTTTTCAGATGCAAACCACCTATGTAAATCCAAAATCTCAATAAGATCATTTAAAGCATGTCTAGGTGTTTTAAGAAGACGCAAGTCTAGAATCTCTTGTCTAGCAACAGTAAATAAATCTTGAGCATATGATCTGCAGGCTAAGTCACGTTCGATGGTACGGGTCTGATTGAATAATGTGTGGCTGATCAATAGAAGCGCCTGCGCTTCAGATCTAACCGCTTTGATAATGTTTTCATTACTATTGCTGAGGTGCTGAAAACCAGTGGCCACCTGGTTTGCCAACCATGTTGAAAATTGTGATTGTCCAGTTATTTTGTAAGTGTTGGCAATTGAATTAACTGAGCCGAAGAGACCTGCTAAATTTCCAAGTAGATCTCGTTTAGAGCGTACAGGTGGAATTCGGACAGCTAATCTGCCTTTATAATCAGAGATTAAATCATCGATTCGTGACTGTAGCCATGCATATGTTTTATCACCAGTACTACAATGATTCACATAAGCAGATAAAATATTTGAAATATTATATGTTACATGAGTCATGACTAGATTAACATCATGCAACAAAGTCTTATTGATATTTCCCTTAATAAAACCACCAGGAGGGATTGGATATAATTTTGGACATTGTTTGGGTTTACTATACCCACAAGTGGTTAGATTAAAACAATGCTTTAAAGTCCATGTACAATTTTGTGGGCTAGTATAACTATTTACATCAGACTCACATTTGCCCACACAATAGGTTCCTTCTTTTCGGCTAGTCCAAATAAAAGTTTTTGGGTCAGTATCATCCGATACATATGAAGTAAGGTTGAACTTGTAATCTGCAAAACTCATATGTGTGCTGTTGAGTGTTTCAGTATGTGTACATCTGTATACTGCAGGTTCTAAATCCTTTATAGAATAACAAATTTTTGGATCTGTACCATTGTTAGATTTTTCATACAGGGTGCGCATACTCCCAATTGTTGCTCCTGGTTCAATTTTAAGTTGATACCAGGCTGTTATATTGTGTGAATATAGACTTGCGGGGGTGTCACCTGAAATGTTCACTATGGGAGGATAGTTGGAACCTACTTTACAGCAAATTTTTGTTGCGCAATTTGGTTCCGGCATTATACCGGGAGGCCATGTAACTATTTCTCTAGGCGAGATTGTTATGTATGATGTGGATGGCCCCTTTGCATATTTCCATACCCATCTCCCACATTTCAGGGTGTGTGTGAGTATTACCCTTTGGCCCAAGCTGATACATGTAGGTCCCGACACCTTCCTTGCGTCCGGTTTCCATGGAATTGCGGTAACCATCCTGAAACAGAGACAATGAGATATAGTCAATCATTTGGACATGACACATTTAATTATTCGTCAATCCTTTGAACAATTTGCATTGGGACATGTGATACCATCTTAATTTTCCTCTGATGGACACGGCCACAGCGCTATTACAAGTCGCTTTAATTTCATAAGGCCCGTGCCACTTAGGAGAAAATGCATTTTGTTTTACAAAGACTCGTATCATCACCATGTCTCCTTCTGCAAACTTTGTTTCAAATGTTGGATTGAACTGTGCATCATTATTCAGGTCTGACTGTTGTTGTCTCAGCACCGCCTGTGCTTGCAATACTTTCAGTCTTTCCTGCAGTTGTTTTAGCACAGTCTGCTGTGTTGCAACCATAAAATGGCCCAGATCTGCTGGAGAAATTTCTGAATCAATAGGCAACTTCATCACTCTTACAGTCATAAGTTCATATGGGCTAATACATGTAGCTTTAGATGTTGTTGCTCGCAAAATAGTTAAAACTGTGGGCAGAGAATCAATCCATTTGTTTTGGTGTTGAACTATCTGTTTAGTGATAGCTTCTTTGATTGAGCGATTGGCGCGCTCGACCATACCAGAACTTTGTGGCCTGTATGGAATGTGAAACTTCTGTTTGATATTCAACATTTTGTTCATGTCTTTCATTATTTGACCAGTGAAATGTGTACCCTGATCAGATTCAATTTGAATTGGTGCTCCCCAGAGTGGGATGATTTGGTTCGCTAACAACCGTGCCACTGTAGTTGCAGTGTTATTTCTTGTAGGTATAGCGTCTACCCATTTTGAAAATTTATCAATGATAACCAGGCAATAACGGTATCCTCCCTTGGCAGTTGGCAGCGGACCAATGAAATCCAACTGCAACGACTCCCAGGGACCTTTTGGTGGTTCTGGCCTACGCAAGTTGGTACGGCCTGGCTTGCCCTGGTTTACTGTAGCACACACAATACATGTACTACACCATCTGTCAATGTCAGCTGTCATCCCTTGCCACCAAAATTGCCTTCTTATCAACTGCAATGTTTTTTCAGAAGATACATGTGAATAATCATGATACAATTTGATTATTGGTTTTTGTAAAGCTTCAGGAACCACATATTTGCCATCTCTCAACACCATGCCTTCATTGACCGTGATCAGCTGATCTTGCTTTAGAGGTGACATTAGTTCTCCCTCAGAAACCCACAAGCTTTGCTGATATTGTTTAAGGTCAATTGGTGTAGTTTGAATTGCACTTATTTCTACATATGGTTTTTCATCCCAAATGTCACCCTTGATAGCTGCTAATTTAGCCAGCTGATCTACAATGTTGTTATTTTGTTCATGCACGTTCGGGTTTTTGTTTATGTGCGCACGTACTTTAACGACCGAAAGGGGAGATTCACGTGTCGTTACAGCGTTCCATATTGCACTTATCGTATTGAAATGTTTAACAGGGGTTCCTGCAGACGTGAGAAATTTTCGCATTTGCCACTGTGTCATAAAGTCATGGACGACGCCGAAGGCATATCGGCTATCGGTTTGAATACACACAGGCTCAGAATGCGCTTTAATGGCTTCAAGCAATGCGACGAGCTCGGCCTCTTGAGCAGACATGTTTGATGGTAATTTTAGTAACACCTGTCGTTGCGCATTTGACTCGGGGAAACTAGGTGTCCATATCGCACATCCAGTATAGAAATGATCATTTTGTTTAAACCTGGATCCATCAATGTATACTTGTGTTTGACCTGGGATCTCATGATCATAAACAGGACTGGGTACCTCTTTCTCAGGCAAACATGTGTGCGGATGGCCATCTATGTCCCTGAGTATGTGTGGCAAAATGCGTGTGTTGTCTGTTGTGATGTCACGTGATTGAATATCAGCTAACCATCTGGCTAATCTTTGAGATGACACCCCTTTTATTCTGCCTTGCAACAACATTTGTACTGGCGTATGCACTGTATGTATTATTATGGATTGAAAACCAACGATGGGTTCAGTTGTGTTTATCATCCAGTGAACAGCCAGTACATGTTGTGTGCATGGATCAAACCCCTGTTCAACCGGAGATTTTTTCCTGCTGTAATATGCAATTGGACGCAATTTTCCCCCATGTTCTTGTGCTACCACTCCACTTAAGGTGTCTTCGTACGCATCGACTTGAAGGTGAAACGGTTTTTCCGGGTTGGGTAAGCCTAGAGCGGGTGCAGAACACAGACGCTGTTTTAAATTGGTGAATGCCTGTTCATGCTCCTCTGTCCATTCAAGGACATCCGACGGTTTGGTTTTACCTTTCAAGAGAGAATACAATGGTGCGGCAGTTTTGGCGAAATCTGGTATGAAATCTCTGAGATAGTTTGCAGTTCCTGACACTTTTTGGAGCGCATTTAAAGTGTGTGGACGAGGCAGTTCAGCGATGCATTTCCTTCTATCTTCCGTCAATGCCCGGTGACTTTGCATAAGCGTGTACCCTAAATAGTGTACTTCTTTTTGAGCAATTTGTGCTTTATCCTTGTTTAATTTAAAGCCTGCTTCGCCTAGCATTTGCAGAACTTTATCTACCACATTTAAGTGATTTTCAAGTGACCCTTCTGTAGCGATGAGAATGTCATCAACATAGTGCACTACTTGGCCATTCCCTAGTAAGGGTTCAAGCACGTCTGCGACTGCTCTATGAAATATGGCAGGGCTGTTATGCATTCCTTGCGGCATCCTAAGCCAGGAATATTGTATTTGGTTTACTGTAAAGGCCAATTTCCATTGGTCTTCTCGCTTGACTTTGATAGACCAAAACCCATTTTTGATATGAAGTACAGTAAACCATGTGGCATTAGTGGAAATTTGTGTCAATATAGTGGATGGGTTTGCCACTATTGCTGTAGCTTTGGGTATTACTCGATTAAGGCGTTGATAATCAATGCATAACCGCCATTTACCATTAGGTTTAGGCACTGGTAAACACGGAGAGTTAGTAGTTGAACTGCATCGTCGAACTATTTGCCTCATTTCAAGTTGTTTTACTATCTCATGAACAGCTGCTTCTGCTTCTGGCTTTATGCGATATTGTTTTTGCGGTGGAGGTGGTTCACCTTCAATGCCAATTTCAAAATCAATTAAGCCACAATCATGTTCATGAGTAGCCCACACGTCTTTGTGTTTGTCAATCAACAACTGAACAGGATCTGTATTAGAGATGGACATTATTTTTGCCTTGTTTACTGGCAAACATTGTTTTGTTGCTTTGTTCGTTTGCAACTCAATCTGTTTTTCAAAGCAATGAATTACAAATCCATGTTTTTTCATAATGTCCATCCCCATCACAGTCCCTTCACTATTGTTTGGCAAATACCAAAACGATTCTTTCAAAACTGCCACGCCTAGGTCGATTAACACTGGCTGTGTTTTGGTTGCTGTCATCAGGGTGTCGCCTATGCCTTTAATTTGAATGGTTTCAGTAGTCAATGGAAAAGGAATATTTGTGCAGGAGCATGCTGCGCCGGTATCAATAAGGATATTAGCTAGCTGGCCTCCTATGCTAGCTCTTATTTTAATCCGGTTTCCGCTTGTGATAATGCTACCTACAGCTGCGGAGGCCACGCACCCCTATTGTTCATCCATATATTTTTCTAGCAAATTTTGTATCTCTGCCCGCAAGCCCTTTTTTAGATCATTCGCGGTTGAAGTTTTCTTTTCATCTTGCCTGCCGTTATTTGTCAGAGATTTTTGTTCATCGATTAATTGTTTCAATTGTTCAAGCGTCCGCTTATCAGATTGAGACAGTGTTGTCTGATTATCATTAGCTAATTTTAGTCTAAAACAGTTTTGCACAGTGTGGTTGTTCTTTTTACAAAAATGACAACGAGGTTGAGACTTATACTCGGATTTCATATTACCATTGCCTTCTGCTGTCCATTGTGTCGTTGCAACAGGATGAGGTTTGTTTTGTTTTAGCCTGCTTTCTATTTTAGATGCCCAATCTACCAGTGCTCTATAAGTATTTTCAGGTGGTTCTGCCCCGTGCATTAATGCTCGTGCAATGTGAGTGCCTGCATTATTCTTTATGATCTGTAGTAAGACTTCCTGATCCCTTTCTGCATTTTCCACTCCTGAGTGCTCTTTAAAAGCCACCCATAAACGTTCTGCATAAACTTCAAATGGCTCTCTAGCTAAGTGCTTTAGTTCCAATATTTTGTTCCATTCTGCATGCGTTGGTCCTCTTAAGTCCATCAACGCTACTTTCAATCTTTCATATACATCTGTTTCTCTTTCACCCTCCCCTTTAATTACAATGTCTCCAGATCTGAGGTTTTCGGGCATCTTTGATTTAAGTTCATTTGGGATGGTGAGGAGTGCTATCTGCCACACATCCCTCAGCTCTAAATTGTACACTGACGCCTGTAGCAGTAAATTATCCCAATAAGGTTGAAATGGCCCTCTTCTTGGCATTACCCCTACAACCTCTTTATGTCTTGAGCATTCCTCACAAGTTAATGGGCGACTAATTGTAGTTACCTCATCCTCTGCATTGGACAATGTTTTCAGCACGGCAACATTTACTGATTTCTTAACAATCGTGCCTGTTTTATTTCTCGTTCGTATTGGACTGCGGCCTCGTTGTTCGTTAGCTCGGTTTGATACCGGTTCCGGAGAGCGTTCTCGTCTTATCGGAGCTGGCTCTTGAGCCGCTACGTTATTCTGCATATTTTCTATAAGCGCGTTATCCTCATCGTCGCTATCATCTTCTGTAGTACCAACAGAACTAATCACGGCTTTTTTAACAGCCGCAACATGAAAACCCGCACCGTCGCAGCAATCTTCGAGCGCTTTGGTGTATTCTTTGTCCAATTTTAGTTTATTTTCAAGTTTTTTAATCTGTGCTTCTAACGCACCGCCCTGTCTTACCCAGGTTTGTTTTTCAAACAAAGACGCATCGATTTGAGTACGAAGCTTCTTCAATTCATCCGACCGGGCTTTCTCTAATTCTCGGATACCCGCAATCATTTGATGCGTTTCGGTTATTGTTGCGAGATCGTTCCGACGAAGTAGATAAACAATTGCCACGGGAATTTTTCTGAATTTACGCTTATTCTCTAATTTACGTCCTTTTGTGGAATACCATGACAAAATCTGCTCATTTGTCCATGTTATTTCCATTCCTTCAGAGTGTAAACTCATGAGAAGAGGTTTAATTCGTATCGCAAGTGAATCCATTATTTCCTTATCTACACTGCTACTATCATCACCCTGAAAAGCCATGTTGTTGTTGTTCTAAAACTTATGCCCCACCGGATTTCTACGGTCTCCGGTCTATCAATGGGAATAACCGTCCCGTTCTACAAATGTGTCTATATGGTGCACTTATGCTTTCCCTCAACACTTCTAAAAGGCAAAGAAAAATCAACTTACCAACACAGCTGAAGACAGAGAAGTAGCTCAAACCTCATACTCAGCGATGAATGGAATACTTTGTTTTGGATGAGATGTCGCGCTGGTATGACTTCACTCACTCGCGCCGGGACACTCGTTCTGGTGTACACGTCACGCGTTCTGGTGTACACGTCACTTTTTCCAGCGTATGACGTATCACGTCGGGATCACCAAGCTGTAAGGACCCACCCACTGGTCCAACGACGGATTCCAATGCCGTGGGAGAAAGGATTTCGTGTTCTGAATCTCTTCCTTTAAGAATTAAAACATTCATTCAAATTTAGTCTTTTGCTCTTATTTGACTCTGTGAAGTTTTCCAATCTGACTCCAAATTGTATAATAAAACTTAATACATTATTAATATTGTTTTAGATTATTGATTATAAATTCCCATAGTCTTAGTTATTCGTTCATTAGGGACCCGATATCGCACAGGATATACGTCGGCCGTTGCGTATATCTCACGGACACAAAATTGCCAGTTCTGAATTTAGTCAGAGGTTGCCGGGTAAACTAATATTTTTATGTCTGGCCGCCCCATGCTTGCTCCGATCATAAAAATAGTTACTTAGTCACGATCATGCAACTTGCTAAACCAGGTGATAAACATAAATCTGAGAGTCCTGGTAAATGTGCTACCTGCTCCATTTAACATCAAAACACTAGTGTGATTATCCTGACATACTTATTTTGTGGTAATACCAGATTCATTCTAATCTACTGGAAATAACAGTTTCCGAAAATGTAAACTGAATCAATACAATTTCTGAAGAATTAAAATAAATCAATAATAACAATTTATTTTACCAGGCAGTTTACACTTAAATAAATCATTTAGTTTCCAAATTCATCACACAAAAATGTCAACATTCACATCTAAAATAAAAGTAGCAAAGTAAAATAAAATCACAAAGTCAAATCATACCTGGCAAGTAAAAACGACACACAGCAGTGCGGGAAGTCTGAATACAGAAGCTTCCTTGAGTCCTTTTCCAATGTTCCTTATATACACCAGTAAAAATGGAAGTTATTGTCAATATGGTATTTTCATTTAGTTTCTCGTGTAGTTTCTCGTGTAGTTTCTCGTGGCCCTAAAGGTCACCAAATGGGATCGTCAGCCATCTGTACTTAAGATTACCTAGAAAAGACACGCCTCTTAGAGGAACAAAAAATATGTTTTAAAGTTAAATCTCCAATATACTCTTATCTTAGACTTAAAGAAATTAGACCTCTTTTTACCCATCGCACCATGACCTTTAAAAAGATATCAAATATGCTATAACAATATTTCCATCATCACAACATATGATATACTCAATCTTACATGTGTTTAGTATATTTTCAGCCACAAGACCTTTAAGAAAGAGGAGAGAGGGGGAGATTTACAGTTCAGTTCCTGGGTATCAGTGACCCCTGTGGAGAGAGACAACACCATCTCTCGGGAACAGACATAGAATGTGGTTTTATTGTTTTATTGTCCAGCTCCAAAAACACACTCTTGTCCATCTGCCCTACAGTATAATGTTCATGTAACCCTTTCTGACGAGGTAGTAGAAATAATGCACATAGGTTTGATAGTCTAAAGTAATCGTAGTTGGACCAGAATCAGAAGATGCTCAATTGTTAAGAGCCTGAGAATTGAATGTCAATTATGAAAGAAATACCACACCAGAATGACAGTTTAGACAACCTGTATTAAATTCACAGGTGGAACATACATACAATAAAAAAACACATTTTATGAAAAATAACAAACTAAAATAATAAAGTGCGCACATAAACAAAACAAAACCGTCTCTTTTCAGTTTCTTTGAGCTCAGTTCGTTCTCGGTTCGACTTGCCTTGGTTAACCAGAATTCAATCAGAATTCACCGTTGGGGCCCTTTTTTCAGTTTGAGTTAGTGTTTGTCCTACCACAACGAAGATGAAGAGGATGATCCGGGTAGTTTGTCCAAAGCAACTTGATTCGTTCTCAAACACGGTTGGCTCGCCACCCAGCCACGCGGACTGGGAATCAATGAATCTCTGGATGGACGTCTGGATCTGTATTACCCCATGCAAAGGATCTCTGCACGATGTTTCCAACTCTTTACCAAAACCTGACCTATAAATAAGGCCAAATCATTTCTTTCAATTACCATTCAGTGAATAAATGGAATATTACAGGCTACTACAAAATAAAATAATATTTCAGTACACCTTTAACGCAATATAAAAATCTGTCTCTTGTTGTACAACAGCTCTTATGTTTCTTCTCAGGTATCAAAACTATATGAATTTCTCTTAGTATCAAAAGTACATTTTTCATAAATTGCATCCTTCATAAGACACATTTCAAATTCAAGTTTTTATGAAACCTTACAGCAGTAACATTGACAGTATGAAAAATAAAACTGCATGAATTACATATAAATATTAATCAAATTGTATCACTTTACATTAGAAGCACTAAAGCATTAGCGTGCTTATTTGTCCCCCTCTGCACCGGTAACAGTGGAAAGACTGCACTAAAAATATTACCTCTTTAAGCTTCAGTGACCACAATTAAATCAATAATTTTTAACATCATTATTTAACAAACTAACTATTTAGCAACAGTATGAAGTTAACATTTGCTTTTATAACCCACAACCGAAATAACTTAATGGTTTTAAGACATTACCCAGTATTTTGCTTGCCTATTGTGGCTAATTACCTTATTTACATAGGAACACAGTAGTTTACACCTTTAGCTTTACAAAATGAGCACCTTTGCATTGATTCACCCATTAACACAGATTAGCATAGATGCTAGCGAACTCATAAACTCAGCAGACTAGGATAAATACAAAAATAGGCAGCAAAAGTCTGGTCTGTTAACATGAATATTAGCAAACTCAAATGCCTAGATAAACAACTCACCATTTTAACGGAATTCACTGCCTTTAGCTCCGTGACAACAGTGGATTCAGGCACAGCTTTTGTTTACACTCTATATTACAATAAAGTATAATCATTATAATACATAATGATAACAGATCTTGTTTAATTCACTTCGTATTGTTTTGAACATCTTACCAAGCAGATAACGCAACCTCATATGCTCAAGTGCAAGCGCCAAAAGAACGTGCAGTGACGCAAAACTAGAGGCGTAACCGTAACGGAGCCTATCTGGCAACTGATTGGTCAGCTCAGTGCCTCATAGAATTCACCCATTGGCTCACTCACAAGTCCATCAAAGATACAAAATGAAAGTTAACCCTTTCGTGACTGGGTTATACAGCTAAATATGATTTCTTATTATTAAACCTGGCTACACTCTCCCCCTTTGAACTCATGTGCGTCCCTGTACATGGCAATGGTTAAACTGTTTGTATCTCAGGGTACAGGACAGAAGGATGAGAGTTTTCACCCTCACTTAAAATGTCAGCCACAGCTGTGGTTAACCCCTGAAAGAATGATTTAACTACAGTGACAAAGGGGTTTCCAAGTTCAGCATAGTCAAGTCTCTTTGACGGCTGACGGTTCCGCTCTGATCTCCTGACTGTTGTATCCTTTATTTCATCTTCTGGCTCTTCACTTTCATTGCAACTCATCTCCTTTTCACTCTCTAACATGTCAGAGAACGCTGGAAGCTGCTCAACTTGGATGTCCTCATCAGGTAAGTTTTGATCCACCACAGGGTTTTTACTAGCAGGTAAGTTACTTTCGGTCATAACGCTTTCATCAACTTGTTCGTCAAGCATGACTCTTTTGGTAAGTAGGTCCTCAGTGTCGTAGTGGTGACAGTTAGGATCATTCAGTATAAGGGGACTGTCTGAGGCACCATTGGACATATCAGGTGGCTTGTTAATTTCAGGAGTGCAATCAACATTTTGAGCATTTACTGGACTCTCAACAGGACAATTGCTTGAAGGTTCAGTATGCGGTTTATCCTGCACAATAGACATAGTTGGATCAGGCTGCACTAGACGGTCGTGGAGTGGGGGAAACTGAGCATTTGAGGGTTCTCTAAAATAGTAAACTGGAATGATTTCATCTTCCTCCTCTGAGAAGTGATTCTCATCCACAATAGGATTTGCACGGGTTGCTGGCCTGCGTCTTGTGGGCTGCTGATTAGGCGCCTTGTTGACCTCGGTAGGTAAGTAACCACATGGAAGGAGTAAGTCCCTATGCAGTGTTCTCAAAGGACCATCCTGATTTTCAGGTTTGACTGTATAGAAGGGGAGGGTACCTGCTCTCCTCACCACTACATGGACAATTGACTCCCACTTGTCTGAAATCTTATGTTTTCCTCGAATGCGAACGTTTCTGACCAATATTCTGTCTCCAGCTTCCAAGTCCGAAGCGCTCACATGCCTGTCATACCTCACTTTGTTCTTCTGTGCCGTCTTTGCAGCATTTTCAATTGCGATCTTGTAGCTGTCTTCAAGTCGTGACTTAAGGTTTTGCACATACTCTGCGTGTGATGTTTGCTGACCCCCTTGCACTGGCAATCCAAACGCTAAATCCACCGGCAGACGAGGCTGACGTCCGAACATCAGTTCATATGGTGTGAATCCTGTCACCTCATTCCTGGTGCAATTATAGGCGTGGACCAGGGGTTTTACAAAATCACGCCAATGAGATTTCTCTGGGCTTTCAAGAGTACCTAGCATGTCTAGTAAGGTGCGATTAAATCGCTCAACGGGGTTGCCCCTAGGGTGGTATGGTGTTGTTGTTACTTTGTGTATGCCGGCCACTTGACAAAGCTCTTTTATTGTGCGGGACTCGAAATCCCGTCCCTGATCACTGTGCAACTTTTCTGGCATTCCATAGTGCACCATAAAGTTCTCCCACAGACACTTTGCCACTGTGCGGGCCTTTTGGTTAGGTGTTGGTATGGCAACCGCAAACTTAGTAAAATGATCTGTGATCACCAGTATGTCTTTGGTCCCACTTTTGTCAGGTTCAAGGGAGAGGAAGTCCATACAGAGGAGCTCAAGGGGTCTGGTGGTTTTAATGTTGACCAAAGGCGCAGCCCTCTCAGGTAGCGCCTTCCTCCTTATGCACCTGCCACATGTTTTGACTTTTCTCTCAACATCCAAAGCCATTTTTGGCCAAAAGAATCTGGTCCTTACAAGATCCAGTGTACGGTCAACGCCCATATGACCCATATGATTGTGTAGGCTGGTCAAAACTGGGTCACGCAGTTCAGTTGGGAGCACTAACTGATAAAAGGTCTGAGAGCCTACTTGGCGCCTCCGGTACAAGATGTTATTACGGAGTTCAAGGCGATTTAACTCCCTCAACAACAGTGGAAGCTCAGTGAGTTCATGTCGCAAAGTTGGGGGTGGTATTTCTCCCTGCTCGATCTGGGAAATGACATGCTTTATACTTTGATCAGCTCTTTGTTTACTCGCGAGCTCTGCCTCAGTTAGGTGGGGGATAACTGGCAACCCACCAATGTGATCTTCTTGCCCATAACTGTCAGGCACAGCACTAGCTGAAATGGCAAGAGTCTCAACTAAAGCAATGGCATCTGAAGAATCTTGGCCATCATAACTGACACTGTAAATGAGTTGTCTCTCACAGATTGCTTGCACAACAGCTTGATCTACTGCATCTATATTTTCTGGATCAGAGAGGTGACCCTGAGTAAACTGTCTTATGCGCTCTCTCTCTTTTTGAGATTTAAGATCATCAGCCAGCTCCCCATGAGGTCTGCGGGACAGTCCATCTGCATCGCCATTTTGCTTTCCTGGACGATAAAGAAGTTTGAATGAGAAAGTGGACAGTGCTGCCAGCCACCTATAGCTTGTCGCATCAAGTTTTGCTGAGGTCAGTAGGTATGTAAGCGGATTGCTGTCAGTTACAACAGTGAAGTGGTTGCCGTAAAGATAATCACTGAACTTTTCTGTGACCGACCACTTGAGTGCTAAAAATTCCAACTTGTGTGCTGGATATCGACTCTCACTCCTTGACAACCCTCTGCTTGCATAGCCTATGACTCGACACTGACCCTCCCGTTCCTGATACAAAACAGCACCGAGTCCAGTGGTGCTTGCATCGGTGTGGAGTACATAGGGCTTCTGGGGATCAGCAAAACCTAACACAGGGGCGGAGGTAAGGCTCTCAATCACCAGGTCAAATGCCTGCTGGCAAGCAGGTGTCCAGCGACTTCCAAAGACCTCTTTTGGGTTGCGGTACTGACCCGCTTTCTCATCTGACTTTAATTTCCTATGAGAAGGTGGGTAACCAGAGGTTAGATTGTGGAGGGGCTTAACGATGTTAGAGTAGCCCTTAACAAACCTCCTGTAGTACCCAGAAAACCCAAGAAAAGATCTCAGCTCTCGCAGGTTTTTTGGGACCGGCCAAGTCTTAAGAGCAGCAATCTTCTCCGGATCAGTCTCGACTCCATTCCTGGAAACTACATGCCCAAGATAACGGACTGACGTCTGGAAGAAGACACACTTTTCAGGTGATAATTTCAACCCAAACTCTCTAAGGCGTGTGAGCACCTTCATCAGCCTTGCTTTATGCTCTTCTAGAGTTTTTGAAAACATAATCAAGTCGTCAATAAAGACTAGAACATCTTTTAAATGCATGTCCCCCATGCACTTTTCCATTAATCTTTGGAAAGTGCTGTTCATAAAATGACCGGGGAACTGTTGTTACTTGTGAACCAGTATCCAGTAGGCAGCTGACTTCTTTACCTTTTATGTTAACTTTTGCAGTACTCTTGGTACCAACCAACCCCTTAGGGAGTTTAAAAGGGTGGTTCTTACTTGAATGTTTCAGATTAGTACATACTTCAGCCTTGTCTTTACCGTTTACATCTGATGGACATTGTTGACTCTCTTCAGTCCCTGTTTGTCCCCCAACAGGAACTGCTAGTTGTTTAAAGGCAAGCTGAGACTGTTTTGTGCATCCCACTTGTGCTGCTTCTCCTCTAACTGTTTTTTCTTTTCAGCTACTAAAGCAGAATTTGCCCTGTCCGTGCAAACTGGGGCAATGTGCCCATCCTCCCCACAGTTAAAGCAGTACCAAGGCCTGGGTCTGTTAGTCTGCTTTTTCTTGGCCTGTTTCATCATGTCTGTGTTAGCACGGTCTGGTTTTTGTACTTTGCCTGGACTTTTCCCAGCTGCACCCATGTTATCAGTCCCCTTTGTCTTTTTCTGTGCCATCAAATAGGTTAATTGGCTTTGTAAACTGGCTACTTGCCTCCCAAGATCCTCAATAACACTGAGACTGACCTCTGATTTCTCTCTTGACTCTGAACAGGCCCACGCACTTTGGAGCTGAAGCTGGCCACGGTGCCTGGTGGTGCCAATGTGTTTTTTCATACGACTAGCTTTTGCTAACTGTCTATCTTCTTCTGTCCTTAGTAACAGCAAGAGGTCAGCAAATGAAGGGGGGTTGCTTTTCTTCTGCTCAAGTTGCAGGCAAGAAAGTAAAGAATTGTCCCAGCATCCTCTACAGAACTGTTTGAGTAGGAGTTTATCTACATCGGCCGGTGCAGCCCCACCCCTTCTGACAGCTAGGTTCAATGCTAATTGCAATCGATGAAGATAAGTGGAGGGTTTCTCACCCGGGTCTTAAAGGGTGTTCATAAACTGGGCAAAGAGTTCTTCCCCATCCTCAACAGTACCAAAGGCTGAGTCCAAGAGCTGCAGGTAAGCGATGGGAGGAGACCCAGGCCGTAGCCCTTTAACCACATCTGCTGCAGGCGAAAGTAGACATTCGAGAATTTTTCTTGAGATCTGAAGATGGGACATGCTAGGATCACTTAACAGAAGTTCAATGTGTGAGCGCCAAGTGTCGTAATCAGCTTCGTTACTGGGTCTAGGAATCTTTCCAGAAAAGGAACGAAGCCTTACTGGAGATTGCAAGTGTGGGCTAACACCTTCACTCCTTACAATATGCTCAACCACCACCTTTTGTATCTCTGCTGGGTTTATGTCACTCACTGAAAGGGACGGAGCTTTCCCTCCATTAGTGAACAGGACTGAATCAGTGGCATCTAAGCAATTTCCTGCCCGTGGGGGATTCAAAAGTGAGACTAGGGGCTGTTGATCTTTAGGGGTAGGGGTTTGAAGGCTCACAACTGGGGTCTCAACATGTGAAGGGGAAACTTCTAAATCTACGGGTTTCATAGCTTCAATATCTTCACCAATCTGAGACATCATCTCTTTCAACACCTCCCCATAGTCTTTGCCACTTAGCCTGGCTAAGCCCCTTAACTCAGTTAGATAAGTTTTTGTAGCATTAGTGCCAATATGCGTAGTGTAAACACTGCTTAATGCCTTTACAACATATTTAGTACATGGATCCCCCTTTACCAGGGCTGGACTGAGACAAAAATTCGGCCCTGGCATTTTGGCCCAAACCGGCCCACACTACATATATTTACAAATACCACCCATCTTTGCACGCCTTTAAGCAATAGCAACTCCAATTCCATAAAAGCACTAAGCCCAATTAATAGCAGGTAGAAAAGAGTGAGAGTTGACACAACAAACACTTCTAGAACGTGTTATTTATTAATGCAGTAAAACTGTATAATCCACATGAATCCTTAAACAAGCTTCATCCTTCAAACATTTGTAAACATTTTTGTTAGGTCCTAAAAACACTATTCACTACACACCGTAGCCTATAATAAATAATGAACACAACAAAAATATTCCTATCTGATTAACTGTCATATTATATGTTGATTACAGTTTTTCTGAATTGCTAAAACACTAAACCCCAATCTCTGAACCAAATTCATAGCGGCCTAAACACATTCGTCATGCACTCTTTTGGCTAAAGTCTAAACAAACTTCTGAGTAAAACACACATTTTACACTGCAATGAACTTGTTTTATAAATGCTAAACACAGGCAGGCTGCTAAAGATGAACACAACTACAACTCAGTTGTCATCAAGCAAACACAACAACTCAAAATTGTACACGCTTTTTTCTAATGGTATTCTTTACCAATTGTGTGGATTGTAAACAGTCTGAGAGGCAGATGAAGAGTACCCTATGATGAAGAACAGGACACCAGAGATGGTGCAATTGGCAAAATTTGCCATTGAATTGCTGACTTTTAACAAAATACAAGTCCTGCTTACAGTAATATTAAAAACTGATTATTACTTGCAGTACTTACAGGAAAGTATTCACTACTACATTCACTGAACTAAACTTGTGTGATTACAGTAATAGAGCTTTTTTACATTATCTGTCAATTGTGTTGTTATATACAATAAACATATATTTTGTCTGTAAGCAGATGTCCTGGATGTTTGATTTTGCTTGAAGAGAAATGACACGTTTTGAAACAGACAATCAACGAAAAATCTACTAATCAGATACACTATCGTAGTCACTAACACAGTCTCACCCCATGTCGTCAATATTTGACGACACTTGACCATTCGTCAATATGTCACGCGGAGTGTATACCTTTCGCGTCATTTTTTGACGAACTGGGGACTTCAATACTATTACGTCCGTTGCATTCTCTTCTCCTATTTTCTTACCATTTTCGCGTCGGTTTAGGGTTAGATTACGCGAAATTAAACAGTGTACGCAAAATTAAACAGTGTACGCGAAATTAAACAGTTGTCACCTGGCGTTGGGGTTAGAGTTAGGTTTGGGTAGGGATGTCATTATGTAAATCTAACCCTAAACCGACGCGAAAATGGCAAGAAAACAGGAGAAGAGAATAGTATTGAAGTCCCCAGCTCGTCAAAAAACGACGCGAAAGGTACACCCTCCGCGCCACACACCGACGAATGGTCAAGTGTCGTCAAATATTGACTGGGTTGTAGTCACAGAGCAAAGAGTGCAATTATTTTGTTGCAGCTTTATTACCATAATTGTGTGTTTTTGACTTGGTTTTATCAAGGGGTATCTATCTAAACTTGTGTTTTGAAAGCAGTTCTGCTTACCGCAACTCACTTCTCCCTCGTCTCTCTCTCCCTCTCCTCACTGACATTTTGCGTGCTGGTGCTGACAGTGCCACGCGCCACCATCATCACCAGCGACACGAGTTGAAGAAAACAGTTGTGTTATTTTCCAGCGTCTGCCTGAAGAGTCTGTTTCTTTTTGTCACGCAGTTTTTCTGCACCTCCCTTGAGATTTTTTCTCCATCTCTCTCTCTCTATTTTGACACGTGAACTGACCGACGTTGCACGCTCGCTTGCACAGAGACCAAAGCGGTGATTGGGCCAGCTTATGTCATTAAAAAAAATAACCAATTGGCTGCTGCTTAAATGTGAGTGGGCCGGTCTATTTAGGGTAAAAAAAGGACGATGACTGGGCTGGTCCGTCATTGGGCCAGCTTGATGTCGTTTAAAAAAATAACCAATGGGCTGCTGCTTAAATGTCAGTGGGCCGGTCTGTCTAGGGAAAAAAAGACGCTAACTGGGCTGCTCAGACAAAAATAGTATGAGATGGATCGGCCCAAAAAGTACGTCGGCCCACCGGGAAACTGCCCGGTCTGCCAGATGGCCAGTCCGCCCCTGCCCTTTACTGTGTGTGTGTATGGCAAAAGTGGCTCTAAGTCCACTAAAGCTGAACCGCTTGAAAACTCAACGATCAGGTTTTGGTAAAAATCTGATTTACAATCATCAACGAGAACAACTTCTTCGATGGAACCATACTCCCTAAGGAAGTCAACGACCTGATCATCCTTATCTGCTACCTGGGTTACCCCACTAACGATCACTGCATTTGGAATTTTAACACCTGACTTCTGTATGAAATCCATTTAGTGTATTCTTTCAATATTGATATTCAATGTCTCTGGCTCCTGGCTGGCTCGCCAAGAATGTAACCCTTTCTTACGAGGTAGTAGAAATAATGCACATAGGTTTGATAGTCTAAAGTAATCGTAGTTGGACCAGAATCAGAAGATGCTAAATTGTTAAGAGCCTGAGAATTGAATGTCAATTATGAAAGAAATACCACACCAGAATGACAGTTTAGACAACCTGTATTAAATTCACAGGTGGAACATACATACAATAAAAAAACACATTTTATGAAAAATAACAAACTAAAATAATAAAGTGCGCACATAAACAAAACAAAACCCTCTCTTTTCAGTTTCTTTGAGCTCAGTTCGTTCTTGGTTCGACTTGCCTTGGTTGACCAGAATTCAATTTCACCGTTGGGGCCCTTTTTTTCAGTTTGAGTTAGTGTTTGTCCTACCACAACGAAGATGAAGAGGATGATCCGGGTAGTTTGTCCAAAGCAACTTGATTCGTTCTCAAACACGGTTGGCTCGCCACCCAGCCACGCGGACTGGGAATCAATGAATCTCTGGATGGACGTCTGGATCTGTATTACCCCATGCAAAGGATCTCCGCACAATGTTTCCAACTCTTTACCAAAACCTGACCTATAAATAAGGCCAAATCATTTCTTTCAATTACCATTCAGTGAATAAATGGAATATTACAGGCTACTACAAAATAAAATAATATTTCAGTACACCTTTAACGCAATATAAAAATCTTTCTCTTGTTGTACAACAGCTCTTATGTTTCTTCTCAGGTATCAAAACTATATGAATTTCTCTTAGTATCAAAAGTACATTTTTCATAAATTGCATCCTTCATAAGACACATTTCAAATTCAAGTTTTTATGAAACCTTACAGCAGTAACATTGACAGTATGAAAAATAAAACTGCATGAATTACATATAAATATTAATCAAATTGTATCACTTTACATTAGAAGCACTAAAGCATTAGCGTGCTTATTTGTCCCCCTCTGCACCGGTAACAGTGGAAAGACTGCACTAAAAATATTACCTCTTTAAGCTTCAGTGACCACAATTAAATCAATAATTTTTAACATCATTATTTAACAAACTAACTATTTAGCAACAGTATGAAGTTAACATTTGCTTTTATAACCCACAACCGAAATAACTTAATGGTTTTAAGACATTACCCAGTATTTTGCTTGCCTATTGTGGCTAATTACCTTATTTACATAGGCACACAGTAGTTTACACCTTTAGCTTTACAAAATGAGCACCTTTGCATTGATTCACCCATTAACACAGATTAGCATAGATGCTAGCGAACTCATAAACTCAGCAGACTAGGATAAATACAAAAATAGGCAGCAAAAGTCTGGTCTGTTAACATGAATATTAGCAAACTCAAATGCCTAGATAAACAACTCAACATTTTAACGGAATTCACTGCCTTTAGCTCCGTGACAACAGTGGATTCAGGCACAGCTTTTGTTTACACTCTATATTACAATAAAGTATAATCATTATAATACATAATGATAACAGATCTTGTTTAATTCACTTCATATTGTTTTGAACATCTTACCAAGCAGATAACGCAACCTCATATGCTCAAGTGCAAGCGCCAAAAGAACGTGCAGTGACGCAAAACTAGAGGCGTAACCGTAACGGAGCCTATCTGCAGTGTTGGGGTAGTTACTCAAAAAATGTAATTAGTTACTAGTTACTAGTTACTTCTTAAAATTGTAATGAGATTACTTTACTAGTTACTGCATTTGAAAAATAACTTCACTACTTATTACTTTACTTTCCTTTTTCTTAATTTACCACATAGATACATGCACATGGTTTAGGCGGGGTCGGCTGAGGATGAGTGACTACTTTAAATGACCGGCCAGGGCTCTAGACTAACTTGTTGCACTGGTGCGCCTAACATTTTTTCTTAGGTGCACCAGCACAAAAGTTAGGTGCACCCTAATTTTTGACCCCATCGGATTTATAGTTCGCCCAAAAATTAAAATTCTGTATAATTTATTTGTAAATCAGGTTTGTTACACTCTCATGTTGTTACAAACCTGTATAAATGTCCTTGTTCTGGTGAACACGAATGAAAACACCCTGAGGAATGTTTGCAACCAAACCACCCACGAGCCCCATTCACTTCCATAGTATTATTTTTTCCTACTATAGAAGTGAATGGGGCTCATGCTTGGTTTGGTTATTAACATTTCTCAAAATATGTTGCTTCTTGTTTATCAGAACAAAGATATTTATACAGGTTTGTAACAAAATTTATAATTTATTTTTGGGTGAAGTGTCCCTTTAACACCGCAAGTTTAGCGCCCATGGTGGTTTCATACAGAATATAAACATGTAGGCTATTTTATAATTTTCATGTTGTCATTCCATTTTCCTTATACGAGTCATGCACAGTCCTGTTTGATAACCCGCATCCGCGCGATTAAAATAACAGTTGACCCATTATCCGACATCAGCATCAATTTATTTCATACCCGTTTTACATAAAGACTGCGACCGGCCGCACCGCAAATCGTGATGCAAGTAGAAACCTTTAAAGATCTTCATGCAGAACATTGACAGAAATAAGCACAGGACCATGCTTGTTCAAATATATTATCATTTAATGTGAAACTTTGTGAGGGTCGGCTGATTGACAGCTGAGCGGTCAGCAGTGTTTGAACACTCATAAGCGCTGCGCTTATATTTATTATTACCTTATAAATTGATGATATGATTGCAGTGATTCCAAAGGGATGTCCAAAAAAACTCAAGTAGAATGTTAAATGTTTAAAGTTTAATGTCTCTTTCTCGCTGCCCTGTGTAAACCCACGCGGGTGATGGCATGAAACGCGTGAGGAGCTTGCATTTTGCATTACCTTAAATTACCTTAAATTATGGTCATACAAATAAAAGTAAAACAACATTCAAAACTGTAATGTGTAAATTTATTTATGTAAAGTTACACTCGCAATAATAACAAAACATTGTGCTTTTTTAAATAGGTAAAAGTGTTTTGTGCTGCATCGGTTTGGGAGCGCGTCACACAATAAATAAACTCATATAGGCTACTTTTGAATTCGTTTTGTTAATTTGCTAATTATTTAAGGGAAACACATTTCATATAGGCTTATTTATTTTATTATTTTTTCACCAAAGAAAGACGTAATCATCACGTTCTATTCATTTTAATGCTTTTTGCGCATAAACTAAACCCTTGGGGGAATTATTTATAAATGAAGGAATTAACTTATTTCTCTATTTAAGACAGTCTGGGTTCAGACCTCTCGATCCCTGACCGGTAAGTTAAGCAAGATCTTTCGCCACAAGTGTTGTATTGCCATGCTGGGCTTACAAATGCTCAGACAGGTTGCTCATCGCGTTGTCAGCAGTTGAAAGACACTTGTCGTGTGGGCATAGTGTGCATTTCACACGAATATTTTTGTCCTTTCGAGCAATACGCTGAAAGTAATGTGAATATCGCCCCAGTGGCTGAAACCCTCCGTCTTCATTTCCCGCTCCCCTTTGCACCAGCAGCTCCGTCAAATCAATCTCTATGGCAACGGCACACGTACAGGGACACGCATGCACGCACCACTTAAATAGACAGAACTTTACACCCAGGCAAACACTGCTTGGGTAACGCAGGAAAGCGCGTTCCTATAGTCTAGTAAAGTAGTGTAGTTACCAATATTATTAGTGTAATGCGTTACTTTACTTCGTTACCCAAAAAAGTAATGTAGTTACTGTAATCCGTTACTTTGTAACTCGTTACCCCCAACACTGCCTATCTGGCAACTGATTGGTCAGCTCAGTGCCTCATAGAATTCACCCATTGGCTCACTCACAAGTCCATCAAAGATACAAAATGAAAGTTAACCCTTTCGTGACTGGGTTATACAGCTAAATATGATTTCTTATTATTAAGCCTGGCTACACTCATCTTTTAATGTTTAGACATTTCTTGACTCCACAGCAAACAGAGCAATATGAAGGGCACTTATACAGTAGGCCTGTGTGTAAAACTGCAACATACACAAACAGTACAGAAAAAAAGAATACAAACACAGAATAGACAAGCATTACAAATTAACTCTAGTCTCAATGTTGATGTAGCTTATAGCTGAAATATCAGACAAGTAAACTGACAAAGAGTTTTGCATTCATTATGTATAAAGTTAGAATCTCCTAAGATGGTCTGAGGACATTGACAGTTTACACTTACACAAACTGATTTTAGACAAAACTCATGTTTTCTTATGTTGACATGTCACGTGTGTTTTGTGAGAATCACTTACATCATACAGTACAGTATACAGCGAATCAGACGTCAATCATCGATGGATTTTCTTCAGTCTGTGCTACAATGCTTCTGGAGGCTGCGCGCGTTTACTGTGTTTGACGACGAACAGGTCGCGGGTATGTAATGGCGGGTACATGTGTGAAGTTTTGCTTTTAGTTAAAAGACTGGTAAATTCATATCCACGTCACCCAAAACTGTTTATATTCTGTGTGTTTCTACATAGGCTACGAGTGAAACAGCATCAAACGATTCCGTTTTAGCAGCGATCTGAACAATTCATTCAGACTGATTCGTGAACCAATTCAAAACTTTTGCCCATTTGCTTTGTAAAGAATCGATTCAAAAGACTCATTTATTTGCAACACTTTGTAAGGAATCGACTCAAACAAGTCATCAATTTGCGAATGCCTCAGAAACACGAGACAGCAATTTAAAAATAAAATATAAATTTCGTAATTAATTAAAATACAGTAACAAAGGAACGCTGCACAATGTAAACTAAGTAAAAGTAACAAAATTTCCACCTCGGAAGGGCAACTTGAGTCGAGAAGGGCATATGGGCAGTTGCCCGGGCAACCTGAGCAACCCCCCTGTGCACGTCCCTGACGCTAAGTAAGTAGGTACTTCATCTAATTCAGTACCTACTATACAGTATGCGGTTTCGGACGCAGCCTAGTGCTGGATCCCAGGCCGCCTACTTCCATACTGTATAGTACGTAAAAAGCGCTACTTTGCGTGCTGTGTGGTGTGGAAGTAGGCGGTTTGGGATCCAGCATAGGTCTATATATAGACGCCGGCGGATGACGTCATGTGACGTCGCAAAGCGAGGCTATAAATAGGCGGAGATAATGTAGGTCAAACAGCTTCTGCTATTTCAGCGAACGCTTGTGTGAATGTGTCTAAATCTATATCTAGTGAGATTAGATTAGATTAGTTCAAAAAACTAGGGAAACATGGATAAGAGAAAGGGATTTAGAAGTGTGTTACCCCCTGTCCTAGATTATTATTGACAGGGATAGCACGAGCTTTGTGTGTGTGTGTGTGTGTGTGTGTGTGTTTGGTGCGGACTACACGCACGCTTTCCCCGAGGGGGAGGCGTGCGGGCATTGTGAGAAAATATCATTAAAATGCTCCGCTCTCGATGGTTTTGTTTCATCAAACAAACCCCCCTATCCTCATGGTAAACGGGTACCCGGTAGTCGGCTTCACCCATTTTAACCGCGAGTGCTGCTAATTATTCTAGTTTTGAGGATCTAGATGTAATTAATGTTTATACAGAAAACACAAATGAGCTTACTGATTTATACCCTTTCTCCATGTTACGAAAAACTATGTTGTGACCCAAACGGCTGTAACAATCTAATATTGACTTGACTGGCCAGCACTTAAAGTGAAGGCTGCCAGTGAACTTGACAAAAGAGGTTAAACTTTCTTCTCTGATTTACACTGATAAGTTATTAAACGGAAGACCACGCAGACTCCTCTCATTTATTGTTAAACACATCAGCGAGATTCTTAACCTTTTTGTTTTTTTTTAAATAATACAGATACGGCAAATGCCTGTATTGAAGTATCTCGCAGTTTATTTGTTGCGAGAGACAGCAACAATATAAATGGATAAACAAGTTTATGGTCGCGGGTCGCGCTGGAGCATGCTTTTGCAATATTGGCATTCTTTACGCATATCAAGCAGATTTATTGTATGAAATTAAGGGTTAACCTGAATCCTGTAATATCAGATGAGCTCAGGAGAGCGGCGGAGCTTTCTCTCCGTGCTACTAAAGAAACTGTTTTTTTCCTCGTCGCAGTTTTCCCCGAGAATCTGCTTCTAAACAGTATATACACAACATACAGATAACAAAAAACAGAGTGTTGTCTCTCGTGCCCCCCCCTCTCCCTCAGAGAGCTTGGGGGACGAACCAGCAACCAGAGATGCATATAAGGCTGATCTGAGAGCAGTCATTGTCTCAAATCATAAGGCTGCGTTAAAGGGGACCTGTCGTTCACAAGTGGCCTCTTAGGGCACTTCTCATAGAGCACAGATAAAACCTGTGCCCGATGTGCCCTCACATACAAAATAGTTTGTTAACCCCTTATGTTCCGTCTTCTTTAAAGAAGACCTAATTTTTGTTTCCATTATAAAAGACATATAAAACAGAACAATAGGGCTTTTTTAGTAGCTCAGCTGTGCCCTGCCGGTCCTCCGCTTCAGGGCAGTGAGCATTCTGGAGTCAATCTCCTTTTTAGTGCATTTTTTTTCCATGAGTGGAGAAAATTAAAAAATGTCTGCTAGAGGTTATAGAGAAAGGCTACATATTTCAGTTTGTTTCCCATCCTCCCAGGTTCGGAGGGGTTTTACCCACCGAGGTGGGCCCCGGAAAAAGACCATATTATTAAAGGAATAGGTCATTGCTTTATAGCCATTATTGTATTGTACCAAAGAAGGATGGAGGGCTGAGGCCTATTTAGATCGATCTCTGAAGAGATAAAAATTCTAAAACTGACAATTCCTTTTATTGTGGCGTTAATCAGGTCTGATGACTGGTTCGACATGATACATTTAAAGGACCCCTATGTCCATATATCTATCCTCCTGCAGCATCGGGAATTTCCCAGGTTTGCTTTCGGACAATACCAATGTCGAGTTCTGCCGTTCAGAGTAGTTCTTTCACAGCGCATACTGCATGGATTTAACCCTTGCTCCTCTGAGACTTCAAGGGATCCAAATACTTAATTACATAGACTATTGGCTTGTGTTAGTCCAGTCTCGAGACATGGCAGTTCGGCATCGAGATGTCGTCCTTGCCCATATGAAGCGCCTAGGGCTACGGAACAACCCCAAAAAGGGCATTTTAATCCCCTAACAGAAAATATAATTTCTTTGGGTAACTTGGGACTCAGTGAGTATGTAGGCACGCATGTCCCCTACACACACAGAGTCGATCCTGGCATTAGTGTCTAGGATCAGATAAGGCTAACTTTACATCGTAAAGCACTTTCTAGAGTGTTAGGTCGGCTGGCGGCAGCATCCAGTATTGGGGAGACCTAAGGTCGCGCTCTCTACACAGACTGGCGCATCAGGTTCTCCTTTGGTCTCACGGAAAACATTTTGTGTCACTCAGACATCCCCAGAGTCCAGAATGTGAGAGCAGACACCCTGTCGAGGCAGGGGCTGAGGTTGTAGAGCCCATACTATTTGAGAGATTATGGTTTAAAATGGAGATTACTCCAGATTTAAGATCCAAACTGCCCAGTGGCTTCAGTTCTGGAATTTTTACAAAATCGGTTTTCATCCGGTTTATATCCATTTACTACCAGAGTTTATGCTGCGGCTATCTCTGTTTTTATGCTCCTATTACTAAGGGCTCTATCTGTAGTGTTTCGAAAGCCCTTCTCATGGCCTCCTTCAAACACATTTGACTCATGTACAGATAAATTTCTGTCACTGAAGTTAGCCTTTTTATAAGCCATCATGGTTCAACGGGTGCCCGCGAGTCGGCTTCACCCGTTTTAACCGTGAGTGCTGTGAATTTCTCTAATTCTGAGGATCTAGATGTAATTAATGTTGATACAGAGAACACAAATGAGCTCCAGACGAAAATAAGGCTATTTTAAATGGAGACTATTCACTACTCGGTTAGTGACAAACATTTATTTCCAAACTGCTCAGTGGCTTCAGTTCTGGAATTTTTACAAAATCGGTTTTCATCCGGTTTATATCCATTTACTACCAGAGTATAGGCTGCGGCTATCTCTGTTTTTATGCTCCTATTACTAAGGGCTCTATCTGTAGTTGTTTCGAAAGCCCTTCTCATGGCCTCTTTCGAACACATTTGACGCATGTACAGATACATTTCTGTCACTGAAGTTAGCCTTTTTGTTATCCATCATTTCTCTGAGGAGAGTGAGTGACTTCTTATTCATGCCTGGAGTTCGCTTCAAACGAATTAAGGCTATTTTAAATTATTTACTACTTGGTGTAGTGACAAATATTTAGTTCCAAACTGCCCAGTGGCTTCAGTCTGGAATTTTTACAATACCGGTCTTTTATCCGGTTTATACCCAGAGTATATGCTGAGGCTATCTCTGGTTCACACTCATATCCCTGAGTGCTCTAGGGGTAGTAGTAGTTTCAAAAGGGCACCTTATGGCCTCTTTCGAACCCATTGACTCATGTACAGATTAATATCTGTCACTGAGGTTAGCCTTTTTATTAGCCGTCACTTCTTTGAGGAGAGTGAGTGTCTTACAAGCTTATCAGCTTATTATTCATGCTTGGAGTTCGTTCCAGATGAATTAAGGCTATTTTAAACTATTCACTACTTGGTGTAGTGACAAATATTTAGTTCCAAACTGCCCAGTGGCTTCAGTTCTGGAATTTTTACAATACCATTTTTTTATCCGGTTTATACCCAGAGTATATGCTGAGGCTATCTCTGGTTTCACACTCATATCCCTGAGGGCTCTATGGGTAGTAGCATCACTTCTCTGAGGAGAGTGAGTGACTAACAAGCTTATCAGGTGCTTCTTCATGCCTGGAGTTTCGCTCCAGGTGGCATTTAAGGCTGTTTTAAATGGAGATTATTCACTACTCTGTATAGTGACAAACATTTACTTCCAAACTGCCTATTGGCTTCAGTTCTGGAATTTTTACAATACAATACAATTTATATCCATTTACTATCGGAGTATATGCTGCGGCTATCTCTGCCTTCACGCTTTGTTGCGTGGTACATTTAGGATGAGGCCTCCGGCTCAAATCAGAGTTCCAGTATGGGACCTGGCAGTAGTTCTGAAAGGGTTCTTTATGACACCTTTCGAACCCATTGACTTGTGTACAGGTAAGTTTCTGTCACTGGAGTTAGCCTTTTTATTAGCCATCACTTCTCCGAGGAGAGTGGGCAACTTCCAAGCTTGTCAGCTTCTTCTCTACCCTGGAGTTTGCTTCAGGACATATTAAGGCTATTTGCACTCAAGACCGGGTTATGTTCCCAAGGTTTCTAGCAATGTGGCTAGAACATTAGTCTTTCAGGCTTTTCATCCTCCTCCTCAAGAGTCGGCGGATCAACAGAGGCTACATCTTCTATGCCCTGAGGTGTTTTTAGAGGTTTACATTAATAGATCTTCCACCTTAGAAGATCAGACCAATCTTTGGTCTGTGTTTGGTTCTCCAAGAGAGAACATTCTTCCTCTAAACAAACAATCAAAAATTGATTGTGGAGGCTATTTTTATAGCGTATGAGGTGCACATTATGTTTTCACCTCTGCGAAAATTAGGGCACACTCGACTAGGAGTATGGCGTCTTATCTGGCCCCGTTGTCAGGGACCTCCATGCTTTGTGGTGTGGCGGGATAATCTCCCCCACACATTTTTATGAGGTATTATGTTTTTAGACCTCCCTTTTCCACCGGGATCTCAGGTCTTTATGTCTTAAGTTGTGCGTAGACATCTTCACACTTACAGACAGTCACAATTAATTATGGCGTAGTGGGTATCTCGTTCCCCATAATGTCATTACATGACACAGCGTCAAGTATCCCTTGAAAGGGAACGTCAGGTTACGACTGTAACCATGGTTCCCTGAGATAGGGAATGAGACGCTGTGTCCCTTTGCCATAACTCCTTGTGCCTGTAGCGTTTGCTTCCTTTTGGCGGAGGCTGTTTGACCTACATTTTCTCCGGCTGTTTGTGGCTTTGCGTTGCGACGTCGCATGGCGTCATCCGCCGGCGTCTGTATGTAGACCTAGTTGGAGGGGGTGTTCGCATGCGTCGCGCTGCATGGCGTTCCCCGTGGTGTCATTGCATGACACAGCGTCTCGTTCCCTATCTCAGGGAACCATGGTTACAGTCGTAACCTGACGTTCTCTTCTTTCTGCCTCTCAGTTGCGCGCGCAACCTGTTAATGAAGCGGTTCGTCTACAACCAATCGCAAGGTGGAAATGTTCGGCGGCAACCAATCGGAAGGCAGAAACCTCTGCTTGAGAGGATTCCAGAGAATGCATTCGAGCAACAAAGCGTTTTTTGAAGCTCTCGCTGGGGGCGTAAACGTCCTTTGGGTGAATAAATCTATATGCACGCTTAATCTTCATGCCTACTAGAACACTTGGGCCAAATACAGGAAAATGTTATGTAAGTAGTCAAGTGGTCAAGTGCAAAGACAGCAAGTCTGGTTATTTGTTAGTTTCCCCATGTGCTAAAAACCCTTTTGGAAGAGATAAGATCCGGAAAACAATCCTCTTTTTGGTTCTAAAACAAGGTCAAGGTTCTTGTTGGACATACTTGCGCATTGCTCTTCCTCACTCATTCTCTTTAGTTTCTGTTTCTTTCTGTCTAACTTCTCAGCGAAAGCATCCACTGTACCAATGGAGCGAACACGAGCATTTGGCTTGCGCAACAATAAATGTGATGTCAAGACGTCATCGCAGCCGCTGTGATTGCGTGTTGTTGAAAGAACTGATGAGACTGTATCATTCCTCCTTGAAAATATTATTAATTACCTGAATGGTTAAAATGCTGAATTGAGATCGTTTGGGGTTCGAATTGAGATCACGATCTTTTAACGATTATTTGTGCATCTCTAATTTAATGGTACATGACAGGAGTTTTCATTTGGTGATCGTTGTGTTAATTCACAACAAATACAAGTTGTTTTACAGACTAATGCTCATGTGTCATTTGGTCAGTTTATTGTGGTTCTTTGTCTTTTCTTCACTATAGTCTACATAACATCCAGTTTGAGCTCAAAACTGAGATACAGTCATGTTTGCAATTCTTCTGACTGTATCAATGTTTAGTCAAGGTAAGAGAACATTTTGTGTAAGAGAACCATCTGTGGATTTTTTTTGGATTGCTGTGTTTGGATTGATGCCTGTGTGATCCCATGACCAATGTCTTTATAACTCTTTTTAATTTATAGGTTTTACGATGGTGAGCTATGGAAAAAGTTTCATCACAGCATTTCCAGAGGATTTAGGTTACTTTTATTCAAACACTTCAAGTAGACTGAAAGTCACCGCCCTCTATGACGGCACTTCTGTCGACATCTTCTACAACGGCAGCAGCACACCAACAGAGACGATATCAAACATATTGAAAGGCCAAACTGTAACTGTGGTGTTTTCAAAATCTGCTGAAGTATATCAACTCGACTACTCCACACAATCTATTCGAATCACCAGTAACAAATACATTGTAGTACATTCTTTCAGTAGTACAAATTTTACTATTACTGCAATCTCTGCCCAGACCAATATTGTTCAACCTGATGAAAATCTTGGAATGAATTACCTGATCCCTTCACTGAACTACACAACCTTTCTTACAACGTTTGGCATATCCCAGTCAACCTCCTGGTCCCCAAAATACAACTCATTTAGATTGATCATCATCAATGCTAAAGACACAGAAAACAATATCACGATAGTCAAGAACATATCAGCCCAAATTCAATTAGTAAACTTCACGATCCCATCATACCAACTCATCCAGTTGCAGGCAGATGATTCAATGATGATGGTTAACTCGAGTCATAAAATAGCGGTGCTGCTGACTCACCCGTGTCTAGATAGAACAAACTATACTTGCAGCATGATAATCAATCAGATTCTTCCTGTGAGATTTCAGGGTCAGAACTTTGTTGTGCCCTTTGTTCGAGGTATAACCCAAAGACAATTATTTATGACATCAAACGACAAGGCAGACTTACTATCGCAATACAATACTTCATTAACTCCTAGTTCATCAGGGTATCTGTCTCTTCCGGATCTGAACACTAGGTATGTCACTGCTTCAAGTAACGTGTCTCTCAAACTGATCATTCCAGGACTTTTCATTGAATTGATCCCAGAAAACCAGTTTGCTGCGTGCTACATGATGCCGTTCTATTCTAACTACCAGTGGGCGGTTGTGATAACTAAAACTGACAGCAGAGATCAGGTACGCATAGGGACAGCTCCGTTTATAAATCCTGTTTGGCTTGAGATTTCTAACACACAATACTCTAAAACTGAAATATTTTTATCACGCCAATTGATCGTTATCTGGCATCCAAGCTCAAAGATTGCTGTTTATGTAGTGGAAACAATTGGCAACACAGTTTTTGGAGGCCCAGCTATACCAATAAATGAACAACCAGGTAAAAATAGGTAAAAATAGGTAAAAATGTTATGCAGATGCACAAATATTTGTAAAACACATCATTGTGACAATAAATATTTTTTTATTTGTGCACTCAGATCCAAATGGCTGTATGACTCCTGGAGAGTTTGTAGTTGGAGATCAACCTCTTAAATGGACTGAGTCTCTGGCTTACTGCACAAACACTCAAAGTCAATTTGCCTGTCCTATAAATGAAGACGTCCAGATAGAGTTCATCAAGCAAGTCAACACAAAAAATGTGGAGGGTTGGATCGGTCTGCGTCGTAGTCTAATGACTACAGCCTGGTACTGGCAGACAAATACAACATCAGCATCATCATCTGTGAATTACATTTACTGGGCCAATGGGCAACCACAGGACAACACGACCGAACTTTGTGCTTCACTGTCACTGAATCATACAGATGATTTTAAATGGAAAAGTGCTAAGTGCTGTGAGAAAAAGCTTCCTGTCTGCTACAAACAACCACAAATCTTGCTTCCTTTAACTATGTCTTCTACAGTTTACATTCCTTAGGATGTTGTGTATATTTATAATATAATACCTGAAATATCTCAGTGTATTTTTAAAAAGTTCCTGTTCTCCTAATGGTAAAAATCATTGTAGTTTCTGGTGGAAGATACAAAAAAATGTATGTAGTTCACTTATTATCCATTATTGTTAAATTATTCTTACTACATTAATCAGGAGAAATAAATTGTAATGGATGTTCAATGACATTTCTATTAGCCTTAAAATATATATATATAAAATAATGAAGTCACAATATTATTACTAATAGTCTACGTTTTATCTCACTATTATTAAAACATTGCCTGTAGTGATATTGCCTCACTGGGGGCTTCAGTTATATTAAGATTTGATTCTGTAAAGCTGCTTTGAAACATACTGAAAAAAAAATGATTTAACATTTTGCTCTGGTATTTTCCAGCATAAATAATCTTTTAAATGCTGCTAAGTCAGAGCAGGCAAACTCATCATCAATACAGTAATGCAAACATTTAAGAGACAACATTTAAGATCGAGTTTTTGAGCTTGTTAAGTATCAGAACAAATAAATAACTACAATAAATTATTAAATAATAAGATAACTTTATATCATAATGTAAGGGATTTTAGGTTTCCGAATGAGAACAAAACTGCAGTCGTTCCTGGGTTTCGGACACAATATGTAGGAGAGCGTTGCTAGGATGAATATATTGTTATGCATTATCCTGGTTTTCTTCTTATCTCACGGGCAGGCAATTTCACATTTCATTACACAATTTCAAATCTCCTACTGTCTCACTTAAACAAGATGTTCCTCAGGGCTCTGTACTTGGTCCACTATTATTCTTCCTATATTCAGCCACTGGGTAACATCATTCATCGAAATGGCTTTAGATATCACTGTTATGCAGATGATATTCAGTTATATACTGCCTGTCAACCAGACTCTGAACATGTAAAATCTTCACTCTCTTCTTGTGTTAATGAATTAAAACTGGTGGCTACACTCAAACTTTCTTTTGGGTAAAACTGATATTCTGATAACTGGTCCTCCATCTCTAACAAAAAACAGCTCTGTGAACTTTAGTATTGACCTGGATGCTACTATGATTTTTCCCTCTGCTTATGTGAGAAATTTAGGTATCATACTTGACCCCTCACTGTTCTTTGACGCTCATATTCGAAGCCTCTCCAAAACAAGTTTTTTTTTCATTTGCAATGTATTGCCAAGCTGCGCCGTTTCATCTGTAGAGATGATGCCGAAACATTAGTGCATGCTCTTATCATGTCCCGTCTCAACAACTGCAATTCACTATTTTCTGGTCTTAGCTTTAAATCAAAGTATTAGCTTTAAATCAAAACTAAACAACAGATTTGTAAATGATATGGTTAAACAACAGTACTGGCTTAAAGTTACAATTGAAATGGTTACACTATAAACGCATGAAATTGTAAATAATACATGTACAATTAACTGTTTCCAATGTATGTGAGATATTACCTGATAGTATAGAGAACAGACAAAGAAAGCAAGAAAGACAAAAGAAAGCTAAGAAGAAAGAGAGTCGAAAGTCAAGAAGAAGAAAAGCTCATAAAAACCTTGACTGTTATCCTCTATCTGTTGACCATGTGACTAAACCTAACATGATACATTCAAATTGACCAATCAGAAGACCATCTTTAACCTTCACTATACTTCACAACGACTCTGCCAATAGTCAATGAGCATGAACGCAAATGATACATGATAGAATGCAAATGGTACAAGATGGAAATGGAGGTTGTTTCAGAGTACAGTTTTAATACTACAATACACTACAGGGCATTGTAACCTGTTTTTCAAGATGGAACAAGATAAGGCAGGCACTATGTTCAATGTAAGGTTTCCAAAGGGAAGCGTGTGATTTAAATGAGACCTGTCTGCTACAAAAAGGCTTCCTAAAATTCAAATAATCCAGTGGCTTTTAACACAAAGGACACAATATAACACACTAGTATCAACTTCATCCAATATAACTGAAAGACTATAAATAAAAAAATCTACAAACAATCCCTAAACAAAGTGAAGAAGTTTATTGTACTATACACTATAGGATCGAGATGAGCATGGACATAAGTCTCTATATATGGGCTGTGTCTAAATCAGCTCCCTTGTTCAGTAGTCTGGGCACTGATCAGGAAGTCGACCATCTTAATGGCTGTCTCAATCATAAATATCCTTCTAGTGCACTGGAACGTTGTTTGTTCAAAGCAAAACCCTGTGTGCATCGATGCTCACTATGCTCCCTTACCGGAAATCACGTGACCTTTTCTTAAACTCTCCAACCGAAAATCCTGCAAACAAACTCAATGAACTTCATGAAATGCAAAAGAACTTTTATCAAAACAATTGTTTGTTTTAAATATAAACACATATCTACTAGAAAGTAGTGGCCAAAATCTACTCAATATTTAAATAATAATATTTAAAATTATTTTATAATTAAAATTATATTATAAACATTTAAAATGTAATTGTATGCATAGATATGTAAGAGAATAATAACATTGTTTTTGTCAATGTACTGTTTAAAAATTAAGTCAGAGAGATTTTGGTTTTGCCGATTGTTGATGAGTAACAGCTGTGAATGTTCACAACGCGCTAAAGCAGCCACGTCACAGGATAATAAGTGAATAGTGTCCCAATGTCAAGTGAGCTAAAGTCCTTAAAGGTATTGCGGAGGATTTTCTTTTTCCCGGTGGATCATCAAGACTATTGGTCCTCCTAGTTGTCAATCAGAAGTGTTTTTTAAAAAAGTGAAGAAGGCGGTTCTTTTCCAAAATTCGAGAAAATCCTCCGCTATACCTTTAGCAGTGCCCAAACCTCGGGAGCTAGCTAATTTTGGTTCCCTTTCAGTCGGTCACTATGACGTTGTATTTGGAACGAGCTTAGCTGGACCTACATCAAGAAGCTACTAAAACCCCAATGAACTTGTCATGCAGGTATTTGCATCTGCTGGCGATGCCCCCACGGGGTATAACACAAGCAGCAGGTGCAATCCCAAATCAGCTTTTTTGCTTCGAAAGCCGGCAGATCAACTGCTATTGAGAAGCTCTCACTCTGCTCTGAAGTACGCCGCTTGCTTGAAGTTGTTTGGACAGACAGCACGACAGCGGAGGCTTTATTTTTTCTGTCAGTTCTTGAACTTGAGTGTGTGCGTTGCCACTCCCCCCATGCTTCAACAACATAGCTTAATGTAAGAGCGAATTTCCCTAAAAGAGCAGCATAAGTAGAATTTGTCTTTGTATAGACAGCCATTCTATTGTGTCACGACAGAGTGCTTCTTTGTAAAGATGTAATTTTGTCTGTTCTGTTCCAGATGTGGCAAGTACATGGGTCCTAAGGATGGTCATGAGCATTGTCTGTCATGCTTGGGCATATAGCATGTTGAGCCAGCATTCGCTGGGGGTTCATGTACTCACTGCGAGAACATGACCCTCATGGAGACGATAGAGACGATGGAGATGACGATGGAGAGATGGGCTTGTGTTCTACAATGCCCCCAGCTTCTGTTGGTCTTCCCTTGGATGACACCATGTCTGTCACTGCATTGGAAGGGGGTCTCTATTTCTAGCCGACTCTGTTCGACCCCGAGATGGCGGCCATGCTCTCTCAGGCGGCGGCGGCAATCGACTTGGTGTGGACTGAACCTCCCCAAGCTTAAACGTCCCACCTCGACAATTGGTACTTTGGAGCTGCTCGAGCATCTCAACCCTCACCTCCCATAGCATTGTTCCCCGAGGTGCATGATGAGCTGACTCGATCATGGAAAACCCAGTTTTCCTCCCACAACTCTCCGTTTCAGCCCGCGCAATCAACCGCCCCATCATGTGAAGCCGAATACCTCACATCACCGAGGCACTATGGTTTAGAAGAGGGGAAAGACACGACACAGCTATTCGCTAAAATGATAGCAAAAGACTTAAAAGCTGGATAATGTTATGAAGCTTGTGCTTTGACTGGAGGTAATTATAAGCGTACTGTTTATGATGCACATCCACAACAGGAGTTAAACTTTCTGTACATAACTTAGTTGATAACTTAGTTGCACAATAGGTGCACGTTGTATAATACATTTATGTTGTATATAAGGCTTAATGTTATGTAGAATGCGTCATATAGAAAGCACTTCGGTTTGTGTTTAATAACCCTTTAGTTTCACTTCACACAGTTTATTCCGAGCTATTCCTGTAAGAGGTTTCTTATTTCATTAATAATCTAGTATGTGTTCATTGTTCTGTCATAGTTTCTTCAAAATTAAGTTTTAATAAAAAATATTTTCAGTTTTACCATGATGTGTAGTTGATATCCCCAGCCCCAGAGTTAATCCAGTACGTGTTCTTCAGACCTATGGATTAATCGAAATGAAAAAATTTGATAAATGCACATCCCTACGTGCTGTAGCATTGCTGATCAGCTTTCTGAGCGTAAATAGCTGTTTGGTATTGCACCTGCCGCTCATTTTATACTCTCGTGGCTGCTTCAGCCGATGCAAATACCTGCAAGTTCATTGCCATTTTAGTAGCTTCTCGAGGTAGATTGGTCCCGCGAACCATGTTCCCAACACATCGGTCATGACGTGATGTCTCCGTTTCCTTCCTTCAGGGATTGAGGGTTACATACGTAACCCATGACATTCTTAAACATGATTGGCTGAGAGTCTTTGCCAGTCATGTGATATTCCACCCATATCATCACGAGAACCGTTTTACCCTTTGTAATATCCCACCACTTGTTGCCTTAGAATCAGTAACTTACACCAGAGAGAGTCAGTTATGACATTCAAAACAATAGTCATGGAACAATAATGATAGTATTAGATTCCTTTGCTATTGTTATTGGAATTTGGAGCAATGGTGGGCCTGGACCGTGGAGCAAGCATTGCGGCGGCCATCTTGGATTCTGGTGCAGGCATGGTGTGAGCTGGCTGTGGTAAAACAGGCATTAAGGTAGCTGGCTGTGGCAAAACAGGTATGATAAAACAGGCTCTGCTATGACAGGAGTGACTTGAAAGGACTCTGGCTTAGCAGGTATGACTTGGAGACTTTGGCTGTGATATGGTAGGCAAGACATGATTGGCCTCTAGTGTGGAAAACACTGGGGCAGCATTGGGGTCCTTATCCACAGCTCCAACAGTAAATTAAGAGCCGCTTGACAACAAAGCATAGTCTATATCAGGGGTCTTCAACTAAAATTGGTGGAGGTCCAGTAAATGAACCCTCCGCACCAGCCGAGGTCCAGACATGTATTGCACGTAAAAACATAAATTGACAGCTTTCGCCAGACTAAAGAAATTAGTGTAAATATTTGTTTTATTAAACAAAATATAGTGTTATCAAGTATATTGAATAATGTTTCTTCATATGTATAAGCATAAATAATCCTTCACAAAATGGATTTCATGTTATTGCTGTTCTGTTACTATCCAGTAACAATGTCTGACAAAAATATGAAGGGAACAGTGCAAAATGCATTCATCTCTAAATCTTGAAAAACACACATTTTTTCCACATAACAACTTAAAAGGAAAACTAAAGTGTTATTTTCTGCTAAACTGAGATTAACAATCACAATCAATGAACACAAACCTCTCTGGCTTAGTCAAATCATATCACATGTTACCTTCATTCTCATTTATTGTCTGTAGTTAACTAAATGTAATGTTGAACACTCTCCAAGCTTCAAGTTGCACTGGTAAAAGATCATCATCAATATCAGTCAGAAGCACAAACAGGCAAATGTAAACTGACAGTGTTGGCAAAATCAAACAGTGCAGGAAAACATTTCTCTCTTAATTTGTACTGTTCCTTCAAGTCTATAGAAAAAAAGAAAAATAAAATATAGCTGCAAGCAGCGATGGCGGGCCCTCGCACGTATTTTTACCGCTACACGGTGCCTCCGAGAAAACGATGCACGGTGGGCAAGTGCATCAAGTGGGTAAATATCGGTGGACTATTTATGTTGTTACTGACCCAATTGGGGACTGTAGGTAAAAGAAACCCCACATTTTGGACAAACGGGGCGCTAGTGAGCGACTTAAGAGGCACACCTTTATCTGACCTGTTTGTCAACACTTAACAGTTGACAACTCTGATGTGTGTGCCAAATTTGAAGTTAATCTAAGCATGCCAAGAGGCTTAAATATTCCTGAAATAATAGTAAATTTGATGTGTTGCCATGGCAACAGCGTTCAAGATGTCAAAAATCCCTTCGCAATTTATCATCTACTATGTCTTGGCATCATGTTGACCACTTTTGGTGTCAATCGCATAAACATTCTAGGAGGAGTATTTAAAAGAACATCACATGGAACTATCAAAAAAATCAACCTTTGTGACTGCAATACTTCCTGGCGCCTGGTGGTGGCGCTATACCCGAGACTTACAATAGGCACATCGATGCGATCGGAATCTTCAGACGAACAAACACCCCGCGTGTCATCACTATAAGACATTTTTTGCCTTAGATATTAGACACTTTCTGTTTCTCTGTTTTCGCCATGACTTTGCCGCTTCGCCATTGCAACACCGTTCGAGATATCAAAAATCCCTTCGCAATTTAGCAAGTCCAATGTCTTGACATCATGATCACCACGTTTGGTGTCATTTGCTTGAATCCCCTAGGAAGAGTATTCAAAAGTTCACCGCATGCATTTTTTAAACAATCCAAAATGGCGGACTTCCTGTTGGGCGGAGCTAAAATGTTAGAGGGCGAAAGTTGTTCGGGTCGATGAGATCTATATGTGTACCAACTTTCGTAAATGTGCGTACATGTTTGCCCGATCTGCGCACTACTGTTTGCTTTTGCATTACAGGGGGCGCTACAGAGCCCCCGTGCCACGCCCGTGTTCCAGCCTTTGTCTGTTCGCAATGACGGACGACTCTAACGTCTGTGCCAAATTTCAAGAGTTTTCGAGTATGTTAAGGCACCCAAAATGCCCAAAAGTGTTAAAAAAAAAAAAAAAAAAAATTCGAGCAAAAACAATAGGGCTTCGCACCTTTCGGTGCAGGCCATTCTGGCCTGCTCCTCGGTGCTCGGGCCCTAATAAAATATGCTGAACTAAGTTGAACTTAAAGACGAAAGCATAAAAAGTCCTAGTTAATAAAACAATGTTCATTGATCATTCTTGACATGTATTTACTTTTGATAATGTTAAGGGTTGAGAATGCTGACTCGCAACTATACGTTGAGCCAAAAATGCAGCATCACGCACTCCTTTACTACTTCCCCATCTGTAAAGGGCTTGTTATGCTTTCCTAAAATCCACTGTATTTTCAGTGAACACTCATAGATGACTCGTCATAGCTCGTTATTGCAGTGAGTGAGTGGGAGAGGACCCGTGTGGGTCGCTCATACTGGGCTTTTAGTTCATTAATTTTTTGCAGCCTTACCTCTGACCTGAGGGTAAGTTTCTTCAAAGTGTCTATGTTTAGTTTCGTAATGGTGTTTAATGTCCCTACTTTTGAAAACCGCAACAGACTCGCGAGCAGATGAGAGGCTCTCTGCTTTCTTCCCTGCACACCTGCATGTGACTGTTCGCGCTGGCGCCGCACTCGAAACTTGTGTCGATGTAGGACCCATATAGTGCTACTGGGCTGACCATATCCCACATGGAAAGAACCTATATGTGGATATATGTGCATATATGAAACCTATATGCAGCTTATATGCACATATATGCTTCATATATACAGCATATATGCACATATATAAAAATATATATGCCCATATATGAAACATATATGCAGCTAATATGCACATATATGCAGCACATATACAGCATATATGCACATATATATGCGCATATATGAAACATATATGCAGCTAATATGCATATATATGCAGCACATATACAGCATATATGCACATATATAATAATATTTATGCACATATATGAAACATATATGCAGCTAATATGCACATATATGCAGCACATATACAGCATATATGCACATATATATGCGCATATATGAAACCTATATGCAGCTAATATGCACATATATGCTGCACATAATACAGCATATATGCCCATATATGATAATATATATGCTGCATTAATGCAAAATTGAGGTGCATATATGTGCATATACAGGCCATATAGGTCTCCTGTATTGCTGCTTTATATCCACATATGAGCCCTATAAGTTATGTCTCCTATAAAGCAGGATCTGGTCATTTTAGCTCATATCTCACTTTGGCAAATGTCATACATGCCCAGCTCATATTTTCTATTATCAAGGCAATAACTAAGAACTAACAAAAAAAATGCAAGAACTTATGTATGTGCAAACACATGAAATTTGTGTCACATGTAATTGGCATTTTATGGAATTTAACTACACTCTATGAAAGGATGTGTTAATCCTATTTAACACACTATGTGTCATTCCATCTTGATTTTGAGTTTAAATAAAGAAAAGGGGCAAGATGTGTTAAAACAACACAAAGTGTGTTTTCACAAAAATAACACAGAGTTGTGTTAAGTTAAGGACAACACATTAGATGTGTTATTTTAACACATTTGTTTTAAGAGTGTATGGCAAATACAGGGAGAAAAGTTATGATGTCTGCACGTTTAAAACATTTACAAGGTCTGTCTAGGTCTAGGACATGTATAACAAAATGGTTTACAATTTAACAGCTACTGTTTCAAATTCTTTAACAGCGACAGTAGCGCAGATGGTAGAGTGAGACTGTCATTGGTTGGACCTTTATTTATGTTTAATTTATTAGCAGCTACAGATTTTAATAATTTTACCAATATATAGGTTAACATATATGTACATATATGTACATATATGTACATATAATATAGGAAAACGGCCAATTTTATATATGTCACATATATGTAAAACCTATATCAAAACCTATATTGAAACATATATGTTTATATATGAAGAGTTTGGTTCCAAAACGCAATAAACGCCATTTTTGAAAAAAATGAGTTACTGCCAAAATCAGTATTATATCAGGTCAGTAGTTAAAAGTAAATTCTTAATTTTACGCAAAATCCAATATCCGCCGTGTTATTCTGTCATCTTTTCTCCCTTTTTCCCAAAATGCGACAAACGCCACTCCCACTTTTTTACAGAACGCAATAACTCCATTTCTGATATTACAGCCCACCGTTCACGCAATGTAAACAAGCAATGGCGGACGCGCGTAGTACACGGAGTCCTGGTTTTCCTCATCTACTTTGTACTACGTGATCAACAAACAAAACAAAATAATACTTTAATTGCATCGCTAAACCTGTGATGGTTTTCTGTGATGGGAAAGAAACGTAAGCCATCAACATCTAATAATTTCCCTGAGAGGCACTCGGGAGACGGGTGCTTGTTCTCCCGACAGCATCAAGCTTCTCATGCTAACACATTGACCCCAGAGGATCTTATGAAAAACTTTCCATAATTTTACTCAAAGTCAACGAAAATCGAGCAGGACCAAAAACATTTTACAGTCGATCGCTGTGAAAGACGTTAAGCGAAGACGTCAAGTAACCGCAATGACAGTGATCTTAATATGACAAAGTAAGTGTTTTGATTAATAACATTAATGTTTATATTTTTAATTAGTGTGTACAACTAGTCAACTAAATGAATATAACATGGCAAAGATGAATGCACATTTATATAGGCTATTGATTCAATAGATTTATAGCATTTTGAATAAAAACTTGTCATGGATTTATTGCATTTTGTGGAAAAAAGAATCAGTTTTTATAATAAATCTTTGAAAATCAACTTATGGATTTGAATTTTTTATGTTTTTATAACCTAAAGATGCTGTGTGAAAGTTTGTAACAGAAAATAGTTGTTTTCATCTTGTCACTTTCTTGGTATAGAAAACACGTTTTTACCAAAATTTGTCAAAATGGATTTATTGCGTTTTGGAACCAAACTCTTCATATGTTTCTTCCATGTGGGATATGTGCCTGATATAAATTGTATTTTATAATAACGTTAAATAGCGTTTGCTATTTATGTATTTTATTGTGTTAAAAGTCTTTGCGGTCCGGATGGACGCATCTCGCGGTCCGGATTCAGACCGGGGTCCGCCAGTTGGGGACCCCTGGTCTATATACTCCAATAAAGAGCCACATTAAAGTCTACCTGGTAACATAGATCCAAAGAACTCAACCACTTCATCTTCAATAGGTCGGTTGCACTGGGGTAGTTGTAACAAAAAAGCTGTTGCGTCCATGTTTGGTTATATTCCACTGAGAGGCGAGCGATTTAAGAACCCACGTGCAGTTTATTGATCCATAAGTGAGACAAACATAAATATATCAATTAACAGATTGGTTCCTTGTTTGTATGTATGAGGGCTATATACAAACAAGGAACCAATCAGAACATGACACATCAAGAAAAAGGGAAACTAGAGACAACCATGACAATGAACAATATCAAAATATTAATATCAAAAAGACCTTAGCACAAGACAAGACAGAACCCTGACACTAGCAGTATGCTTTACATTGATGAGTAGAGCCCGACCGATTTATCGTTTTGCCGATTTTATCGGCCGATATGAGCATGTCGCAGATATATCTGTATCGGCGTATAAGCCGCAGATATGAAGCCGATATGAACGTTCCTTACAGAAAACATTAAATGCTTAGATGTAAGTACTTGTTTGTCCAGCAGAGCGCACCCTATTGGTTGCTAATGGCGACCCAGGTCACTCACTGGAGTGACACCAGCCAATAGGGTGACCACCTGCTAATAACCCCAAGGGGGGACAAGGGGTATGTTTCTGAGGGACAATGTGGGACCCTGGCGCAGCAGTGCATCCAACCCACAGGCAGATTTATTTATAGTTCTACCATAAAGACTCAGAAGGCAAGTGAACGTTTGAATGACATTTATTCCATGTTGACTTAAAAGACAGAAATTCAAATCAATCTCAAAATTAAATAGATGCTTAAGTCTCGTATAGATTCTTTTGGCATATGCCCCGCCTTTCGTCCGGTTCTAGCTGTAGTCCGGCAGATCCTGCCTGATGTTGAAGGCAGGGGCGGAGCCTACCCCCGGACAAAAGAACAGGGAACAACCTGGTGGTGGTGGGGAGGATGGAGGCGAACTTCAGCTACGACACCTACGGGCAGCAGGAGAGAGTGTTAGTTCAGCGTTTAAATAGTCGGCATTGAGCTGTGATTGGTAAGCCGATTTTATGAATGAATGACGTGGTATTAGAGTCTTCCTGGTAGAACTTACGCTGACGCTTTCATTTCTACCATAAAGACTCAGAAGGCAAGTGAACGTTTGAATGACATTTATTCCATGTTGACTTAAAAGACAGAAATTCAAATCAATCTCAAAATTAAATAGATGCTTAAGTCTCGTATAGATTCTTTTGGCATATGCCCCGCCTTTCGTCCGGTTCTAGCTGTAGTCCGGCAGATCCTGCCTGATGTTGAAGGCAGGGGCGGAGCCTACCCCCAAAAGTGAAGTAGATCGACTGGCTTGATTGCTAGGGAATCAAAGAGATGTCAAACCTGAAACAAGAAAAATGTTAAGAAGGAATCAGACTTCTTAAGCTATAAACGCTATTTATTGGAACCCCCCCAAAAATAAAGCCAGGATAGGCATAGGCATTCCATTTAATTTCTGATTTACACGAAGGGAAAAGGATAAGAATTACAATATGCTTCGTCGTAAAATGCCACGGTAGGCTATACGTGAATAGGTAGCCCCGACAGGCGATATGTAAAGCCACGATAGGCCACAGCGATCGATAGCCCCGATAGGCGATATGAAAAGCCACGATAGGCTACGTCGATCAATAGCCCCGATAGGCGATATGTAAAGCCACGATAGGCTACGTCGATCAATAGCCCCGATAGGCGATATGTAAAGCCACGATAGGCTACGTCAATCAATAGCCCCGATAGGCGATATGTAAAGCCACGATAGGCTACGTCGATCAATAGCCCCGATAGGCGATATGTAAAGCCACGATAGGCTACGTCGATCAATAGCCCCGATAGGCGATATGTAAAGCCACGATAGGCTACGTCGATCAATAGCCCCGATGAGCGATATGTAAAGCCACGATAGGCTACGTCGATCAATAGCCCCGATAGGCGATATGTAAAGCCACGGTAGGCTACGTCGATCAATAGCCCCGATAGGCGATATGTAAAGCCACGATAGGCTACATCGAAGCTGCAGAGATACGTAAAAAGCATGTAAGAATTTAGACGAGTAACCACCTTCAGTTTGCCCTGAAGAAGGACCAGACTTCTAGAGTAAGAACGCTATTTATTAGACCCCCTAGGCTAAATAAACCTTGTTAAGCAAAGGAATAAATCATGAAGGTAACATTATTTGAGAGCCACGATAGGCAGGATAAAACCACAATTGAAATGTAGTCATAAGAACGAAGCATAATTATCATAAAGCTGTGTTGCAGTCATAGTTCAATAATAGACTTATGATATGAAAGCCACTATAGGCTGCATTGATTGAAAGCCCCGATAGGCATATGTGAAACCACTAGGCTGCGTTGAAGGGGCTACGTTAAAAGAGAGGGCATAAAATGTAAGAAACTCGTAAGACAGGTTAAACCACCGCTAATTTTAAATCATGATTAAATTAACCATTACAGTTGAAAGATAAAAAGGCGTGAGCAATGATAGTCAAAATTAGCCACGATAGGCAACTATACTTGATGACGGATTTCTTTTATTAAGAAAATAATAAGAGCCGTCACTATGGCTGCGTTTAAATTTAGAGAGGTCGATGTGAAATTTTAGACGTATAACACCACCACCAGTATCTGCCGTAATAGACATACCTTGTATGCGCGTGAGAGGGTCTGCTGAGCAGTCAGTAATACTGAGTCGGACCTGATATAGGTCTCATAAGCCGTTGAGTTCCACCTGCCGAGCGTTTTGATGGTCGAGTCTGGAATGCCGCATTCAGCTGCTGTAGTAGCAGCTCCAATTCGAAATGAGTGCCCGGTATATAATTTAGGGGAGAGATCGCACAATGCCAAAACTGAAGCTAGATGAGATGAAAACCAATGCTTTGTCATAGGAAGACCATTAGGAAGGATGAATAGGGGGAAGTTATGAGGGGTGCGTGGTCGGGCTTTGAGATATTGAATCATAGATGTAAAGGGACAATAAGGGTTATCAATTTTTGAAATGTAAATTGACACACCTGATCCTGATGTATCTGTTTTTGAGTGTTTAATAAATAAAGCAAAAAAGGTGGGTGAAAAACATAAATCTGAAAATGACAAACCCTTAGCTGGATTAAAACGTTGTGTGTGGCAGGCGAGTTCGCCTAAACGCATAAAACCATAGAAAGCTGTTAAAAACACAGTTTCTAAAAGGGTATTGGTATAAGCAGAGAATGGACCGTTACGTACGGAAGAAACTAATCTGTGTAACAAGTCGAGTGTGATGGGGAGGCGTTTGTCGGGAATCTTAGGAATACTTTTCTCTATGCCTTTTAATAGAAGCCGGATCGAGGGCGTAGAAAAAAGACTTGGAAAGTCAGGATTAAAATATCGTGCGTGGAATTGGATGCCAGCCAGCAATTTACGTATAGTTGCGATTTTAAGATCGCGTGACTCATGGCAACTGACTATGAACGTGCATACAGTTGAAATTAAAATGGGGAATAATGGGATATGAAACGAGAAACAAAAGGTCGTAAACCAAGACCACGCGGAACTGTATGCTTTGCGAGTAGATGGCGCTACTCCTTGTGTAATATAAAATCTGGCAGAATTAAGCAGATGGTTATAGTGGGAACCTAATCCAGGATGATTTCGTGCAGTGTCGGGCATGGTGTTGGAATCTCGTTTGCTGCTGGGCAAAGCCGCCTGAAAGCCTGTAAACGAAAGCGAGAGAGAGCATCAGCAATGGCATTTGATTTTCCTGGGATATGTTCGGCTTTAATTGTGAAATTATTGATGACGGATTGCCATGTTACACGTCTAAGAATAGACATTATAGCCTGGCAATGTGATCGACCTTTGTTAATGATTTCGACAGTGGCTACATTATCGCAGTACATTGTAATGCGTTTACGTGACCAGGCTGGACCCCAGAGGACGCTGGCTACGGCGATAGGATATAACTCGTAACACGCAATCGACGGAGCTGTAACAGTTAAGTGAGAGAATGCAGCAGGCCATTTCTCTGAAAACCATTCCCCCTGAAAGTATCCCCCAAAACCAATAGAAGGGGCTGCATCGGTGTAAAGCTCTAGTTCGGCAGATGATTCGGAATTGTCATTATAGAAGAAGGAAACACCATTCCAGTTCTTAAGCAAATGTGACCAAAACCTGAGGTCTGAAGCACACCCTTCGTCTAAAGTTATTGTGTCCGTCAAATTAACTACTGAGTGAGCCAAGGTCAGCAATCGAGAAATAAAGGAGCGACCTTGAGGGATAATTCTCATTGCGAAATTTAGATGTCCCAGGAGAGACAGCATGTCGTGTTTAGAAACGGTTCGACGCTCGAGAAAAGATTCGATGAACGACCTAATTCTGACGAGTTTCTCGATAGGGAGTGAAGCTTGCATCTTTATCGAATCGAGAATGATGCCGAGGAATTCAATCGAGGTAGACGGACCCATTGTTTTCTCATTTGACAGGGGAATGCCTAATTCACAAAATAAGTGCTTTAAGATATCGAGCACAGAGCGACGTGAAGAAGGGAAGTCTATTAGCAGAAAGTCGTCTAGAAGGTGTAGCACGAAGGGGAGATTGCAAACGTTCAACAGAATCCAACACAGAGCTTCCGACAGGCAATTAAAAATGTGCGGGCTACTCCTACAGCCGAAAGTGAGTCTCACTGCGAAATAGAATTTTGATTCCCATTTAATGCCGAAAAGAGGCCAATCAGAAGGGTGAATAGGCATTATTTTGAAAGCATCTGTAATGTCTGCTTTTGCTAGGCATGCACCAAGTCCCGCTATTTTAATGAGATGAATGGCGTTATCGACTGAGGCGTAGTAAAGCGAGAAAGGTTCTAAGGGAATGCATTCGTTGACACTTGCGAAAGTGTTAGAATGCGGTGACGACATGTCGAAAATCAGGCGTTTTTTCCCGGAATATTTACGTGTAGCTATGCCGATAGAGTTAACACGGAAGGGTGAAAAAGGAGGAGAGCTGAAAGGGCCGATAAGGTAACCTTTATTCAGTTCTTTGGCCACGAGACACGAAACTACATCAGGTTCAGTTAAGGCAGACTGCAAATTATTAGCTACATAAGAAGTGGACATCGGGTACAGGACACCAACCCTGAAACCTTGAGAAAGCCCAGTAATTAAATAGTCTACGAACGAAGGATCAGGGTGAGATGAGAGGTAACTTGAGAGTGTTGTAATGTTAATTGGAGTAGAAAGGTGATCGTTCAGAATCTTTTGTGAGACGGCGCTTGTCCTCTTGTCGCAGGCCTGAAGCGTCGTGGGCAGACAGATTTTGGATGCGGGTCCTTGCAAGAGCTGCAAACATGGGAAAATTTACATTTTGAATAAGTACATACAGATTCATTAAAATTATTACAGACAGGAATGCCATTAAATTCAATAATGGGACGGCCCTTTACGTCTATTGGTACGTGTGCAGAGTCAGCACCATGGACAGCGGGCGCAGCTCGTGCAGTCAGTGTCTTAGGGCAGAAAGGTGCAGAGTGACCGTGCGAGCTGCACACTGCGCAAGCCAGAGTTTTCTGACCGCCGAAATGGCGAACCAAAAGTTCAGAGTCAGTAATGGACCAGTCCAGTTTGGTGTTGAAGAGTGTAACGAACGAAGCGGCTTTGGCTGAAAATGATTTATGATATTCATAAAACAAAGTGCCCCCATATCTTAAGTTAAGATCTGCCAGCATTGCCAGGTAAATGTCTAATTCTTCTCTGCGTTCTGGAAAAACCTGACACATGATATCTCTATAAGTGCCGAAAGCCGTGACGAATTCACAGAACGAGAGGTTGCGATGCAGTCTGGGATCTGAAGTTTTGAGATAGACTGCCACGTCGCCACAGTCAACCATTTGCCGATCTACTGCTGGTGACGGGAGCAGCAAGGCAGCCAGATTGATGTTCTTACCGTTAATTATGTCAGATCTCATTTTTTGAGACACTGTAACGGCGGCGGGTGGAACAAAAGGCCTTCCGAAACTTTGAGCGGCAACCGCCGTAGAGAGTGTAAAATGAGGCGTGACAGATGGCAAGGGGACAGACTGAAATGGAATTTGAGTCTTTGATTGAGGGAATGCCGTAGTTACTGATGACGTGGAGGTTCCCGTGGGAAGATCAGGAAAACTAGGCGGAGCAGAGATAGCCCGAGACCCGGTGGACGTTGAAGGTTAGGATGTTCCGGGCTGCGTGGCGAGAACTGCCTCGAACGCTCCCATTCTGTTTTGTAGGTTTTTTACATTTTCAGTAAGACCTTGAATAGCTTTTAAAAGCTGTGAGTTAGAGCCTCTTGAGTCATGGCTGGGCGATAGCGTTGATGTGGAGGATTTAGATTTTTTGGCTGGAGGAGAAGAAGATTTAGCAGTGCGTTTCTTAGCTGCTGGTTTGGGATGAGCTTGAGTAGTATTAGCCGCTGGAGAAGAATCCGTTGGTTCGGCAGGGGGGTTGCCTATAGTGTTGGAAGCCAGGAGAACGAGGTCTGTGCGTGAAAGGTCGCTTCTTGCATGAATACCGAAATCCTCTAGAGTGTGAATAATTTTGTCCGAGGGCCAATGGTTCCAAGGACATACTCGTGCTTGGATACGAGAGCTCCGGCGTGGTGATGCCGAAGGGGATGGCGGAACTGTATTGTCGTCCGAATCAGATATCTCGAAATCAACGAGCGTTTTTTGAGACATATTTGAGCTACACGAAAGCGATAGATGAAGGCGAACTTCAGCTACGACACCTACGGGCAGCAGGAGAGAGTGTTAGTTCAGCGTTTAAATAGTCGGCATTGAGCTGTGATTGGTAAGCCGATTTTATGAATGAATGACGTGGTATTAGAGTCTTCCTGGTAGAACTTACGCTGACGCTTTCATTGATTTACCCATTTCACATACCACCTTTCACAGCTAAAAATGATTTTCAAGAAAAAATTCTTAGTATTTTGGTCTCGATTTCAGTAAAAACATCAAATAATTCTTAAATTAAGATGCTTTTTCTTGATGAGCAAAATGACCCAAGAATATAAGTCTAGTTTTTCGACAAAAAATATCAAATTTAAGTGATTTTGTGCATAAAACAAGCAAAAAAGTTCTGCCAATGGGGTAAGAAAAAAAAACTTGAACATTTTTCTTAAACACCAAATTCAAGAAAATTATTTGGCAGTTTTTTGCTTGTTTTATGCCAACCCAATATCACGCAAATACGTGGACCAACGTGAAAATGTCGTGTTTTGCCGCGTTTGAACGTGAGCATGTCACGTTTTCTGTTTGTGTCACTGTCACATATTGGTTACTCAACGTTTTTGTCCTAATTTCTTACCATTGTCGCTTCGGTTTAGCTTTAGATTTACATAAAATTACATCCTTACCTAAACAAACTCTAACCCCATCAGGCGACAATTGGTTAAAGTTTAGAAAATATAAAAGAATAAGTCTTGTATCTTTTTTTTATAAACCAATACTTAAAGTGACAAATACTTAAAGTGACATATAACGCAAGCACCAAATCTAACCCTAAACCGAAGCGACAATGGTTTGAAAACAGGACAAAAAAGTTGAGTAACCAATACGTGACATTTTCACGTTGGTCCATACGTGAAATAGTCACGTATTTGCATGATATAGGGTTGCAACTGCACAAAATCACCTAAATTTTATTTTTTTGGTCTAAAAACTAGACTTATTTTCTTGAATCGTTTTGCTCATCAAGAAAACTCATCTTAATTTAAGAATTTTTAGATATTTTTACTAACAAGCCTACTAAGAATTTTTTACTTTAGCTGGCCTATTTAAATTTATTTATTTTTCATTACAATGTATTCACTTTAAATTAATTATAATATAAAATTATAGGAATAACACGAATTGTAGTTGCTCAACAACACAGAAACAGTTTTTAAAAAAGGCTTAACTCACAACTCCAGATGTTCACGGAACGAGAAGGGGGAGGAAGGATGATGAGCTTGCATGTTAAAGGCAGGCGCAGGAAAAAAACTGTTCAGTGTTCTGGAGACACCTTTAGGACTTTCAGCCACAAATATTTATTTTCCCAGTCTTTCTTGATTCTTGTACCCACACCTTCTCTTTTTAATTGATGATGGCGGTGCAGAGTCTCAGTCTCTTTCTCCAGTTTTCAAATTGGAAAGCGCGCATCTAAAAGTGATGCACGTGCGTGGCTGTGTGTGCACTGCGCTGTCACGACAACAATGACAAAGTTAACAACCAGTCTGAGGGTTCAACAATAGTAGCGTGCGCGTAGCAAGTGGTGAACGAGCCTGAACTGTCAAGTAATGTTCGTTTGGATGCCTGGGGCTCGAGGATACAGAGCGACCAAATTTTTTTTGAGCAAGCATTGATTATGCGTGACATGGTCTCAATTTGCGGGACGCATGAATTGTGCTTCAAACGCTGTGCGCGCATGCGCTACGCGGGACGGGTGATCACCCTATTTACAGCCTGTTCACTGACAACACCTGCTCAGAACACGTAAGTTAGTTTAAGCCTCGTTATATTTTCGTTATCACACGATGACTGACATTTTGTCACATAAAATATCTCTCTCCAAACAGGCTTAATAATTTTATAAGCAACTGCTTTGCAACCAAAATAAGTGTCACAGGGTGACGTTTTTGGGGTGGAACCAAAAGTTGGGAAGATTGGTTCCGCCCGACGATGGGTTCTGCCTGGAAGACTAACCGCAAACACCGGAGCTTTCGGTGTTTTCCGAGAGGCAAATCAGGCCGCATTGGATACAGGTGTACACAATAAACAAAGCGATTGGTGATTGGCCACTGAAGAGAAGAGAAGGAGTATAAAAGGAGCTCTGGAAATACAAATGGGGTGCTTTCCTCTGTCTTTGTTGTACGGTGCGTGTTGGACAAACCGATCCGGTGTGGAATAAGTGGAGGCCTGGCTGCAGTCCTGAAAGGAAGAAACAGAGGTTGTAATTGACTGGGCGAAGGAAGTATTAAAGATACGAGTCACTGGCTGAGTATATAAGAAGTGTTACTATCGAAATACGGATGTGTTTGCATGTGTGGGTGCCTTTTGACTGGAACGTTGAGGATTACTCACCTGAGTTAGTGTCTAAGACGATCGGCAGCAGCGAATAAGCTACAAGAGGAATAAAGACCAGCAGAGTGTTTACAGCAATGTGTGAGTAAGAGTTTCCATTTGTACTATGAAGTATTGAGAAGAGAATATTACCTGACGTGTGTTGTGAGTTGGATAAACAGATTTACGGCCCCACGGCGGAGAGAAGCGTGGGCGAGCCGAGGAGTAATACTGAAAGCCCATATAGGAAGCCAGCGCTGTAAAGCATTGCCATCGCACGTGAGTATCATCAATACATTGTACTAAGTAGCTTTGAAGAGGGTTTATTACCTAACGTGTGTTGTGAGTATAGCACTCAGAGTTGCGGCCCCACTGTGGAGAGAAGCGTGGGCGAGCCGGAGAGTGCTATTGGGGAACAACGTATGAAGCCAGCATCGTGAAGTACCGTCCTCTCACGTGAGTAAACACCATATACTGCAGTACGTGGTAGTAAGGAAGATATATTGCTTAACGTGTGTAGTAAGTCAAACTAACAGATCAGCGGCCCCACTGTGAATAGAAACGTGGGTGAGCCGAGGAGTTCAACTAGGAAGCGAGCACAGGAGGTCTGACGTCCATATCTAGGTGCTTTCCCCCCTCTACTGAGAACAACGCCCAATCAGCCACACAACGAACCCGGAACGAGTTTGGCCAAGTCCTTAGTCTACTTAAAGGTGTGGAGTGCCATGGGTGAGTCTTTGTCTTCATTGTGTGTGTGTACTAGAGCTTGCAGTGTAGTGCTGTGCTTGCGTTGACAGAAGCCACTTCGATTTCAGAGGAATCGTGAGGAGATACAGCATGTTGAGGCTAGAGGAACATGAGGTAAAGGCAGCTGCCAATAGGACTTCCTGCGTGTAAACGACGAACCTTTTCGGGCTCTGGAAGAGGGCAGTGGAGAAACCTACCTACAATTCAGTGTGAGTAGACCATCTCGGATACTATTATTTTTGATGGAGGGTCACTGCTATAAACATCTGCATGAAATAACCATCTTGTGTGTGTGGAGCCTCTTCAAGAGTGTGTGGAGCCCCTGTTCAATATTCCTGGAACCGTAAAGGAGGGGGAGCTAGGGAAGCGTTCGGCTCTGCATGACTATACCCGACGTCCTCTCGATACACCCGGTGCCTCAGATAGGCTGCGTGCTACCTCTGCCTTCTGGAGGCCCGTAAATCGAATGTACATTGTGTATGGGTATCGCCCTGTAAGTCCACTGCCCCAGAGTGCACGTTGTGTGAAATATTATGGCTTACTTTACTAAGTTACTTTTTTAAAAACATGATGCACAACCTGAATATGCTATAAAGCAACAGACCTTTCAGCCTAATTCTATTCTTTCTGCATATTCCATCATCTAAAATTAAATCAAATGAACATTCCCTTTTTTTAAATTTTCGACTTTTTTAATGCTGCTAACAATATCTATATAGAATCAGAATGAGTTTTATTTGCCAGGTGTGCACAAGCACACAAGGAATTTGTTGTGGTTTTCAGGAGCTCTTGGTACATACATACATATCAAGTGAGAACAGAATGAACATTTTAAAAAGTACAACTAAGAAAGTAAGTAATAACAAATAAGTAAAGAACTATTTTTTTTACTCTCAGCAGTAAAAGTGAATACTAAACAGGGGTAATTGCTATGTTTAACAGTTTAAGCTGGAGATAGCGTTGGGGAAAAAACTGTTCTTATGCCTACATGTTTTAGTGCACAACAATCTGTAACGTCTGCCTGAGGGCAGTAGTGCAAAAAGGTTATGTCCATGTCTGTGATGATGTTACTTGCCCGTTTCTTCACTCTGGCATTGTACAAGTCCTTAAGGTTGGGCAGGTGTACACCAATAATCAGTGTTGGGGGTAACGAGTTACAAAGTAACGGATTACAGTAACTATATTACTTTTTTGGGTAACGAAGTAAAGTAACGCATTACACTAATAATATTGGTAACTACACTACTTTACTAGACTATAGGAACGCGCTTTCCTGCGTTACCCAAGCAGTGTTTGCCTGGGTGTAAAGTTCTGTCTGTTTAAGTGGTGCGTGCATGCGTGTCCCTGTACGTGTGCCGTTGCCATAGAGATTGATTTGACGTAGCTGCTGGTGCAAAGGGGAGCGGGAAATAAAGACGGAGTGTTTCAGCCACTGGGGCGATATTCACATTACTTTCAGCGTATTGCTCGAAAGTACAAACATATTCGTGTGAAATGCACACTATGCCCACACGACAAGTGTCTTTCAACTGCTGACAACGCGATGAGCAACCTGTCTGAGCATTTGTAAGCCCAGCATGGCAATACAACACTTGTGGCGAAAGATCCTGCTTAATTTACCGTTCAGGGATCGAGAGGTCCGAACCCGAAGACGGAATTAGGTAAGTTAATGAACCTCAATCGAGTCAGACCCAGAGCATAATTCTTTTAAAGAAAATTATTTGAACGTAACCCGAACAGCAATGTCGCGTGCGCCCAATTTATAGAAAAAAGCCAGGAGTCAGGACCGCTGTTTTCTTCATAATCTTACTTCCAAATCTAATCCTATAAACTTTTCGGTGTTTGATGAATCGCTGTTACCGCCCTGCCAGACTGTCTTAAATAGAGAAATAAGTTAATTCCTTGATTTGCGTTGTTGATTCATTTATAAATAATTCCCCCAAGGGTTTAGTTCAGTGCTTTAAGTGGGCCGGAACGCCCCGGTACTCAGTACCGCCACTTCTAAAAATAGCTCTTGAGCGTACCACCACCTCTACGTGCGCCAAGAACGTGCTTTTAGCGTACCGGAACGCTCATCTGTTTAAAAATCAGAGGTTTAATTTAATCATTTGGCTGCGCTGCCGCTTTTCAGAGCGCCCTTAATGTACGCTTCCTAATTCGTTCCACCGAGAGCAGAGACTACATTACCCATACACCCTTGCGTTTACAAGTTAAAAGCGCATGCGTCCTTCAGTCAGTGTCAACGTGCTCTGGAGAGGTGTGTGTTTGTGTGTGAAACGCGCAACCATAGCTGCTCTGTTAAAATGAAAATACAATGAACACGTAATTATTTTTTACAAGGTCGTCTGTTGACTGCTAAATATAAAACCCCTTCAATATAGGAGTCGAGTCAGCAAAAAAAAAAAAAAATAGAGTACCGGCACCTCTTTTGGGCCACCTAAAGCACTGGTTTAGTTTATGCGCAAAAAGCATTAAAATGAATAGAACGTGATGATTACGTCTTTCTTTGGTGAAAAAATAATAAAATAAATAAGCCTATATTAAATGTGTTTCACTTAAATAATTAGCAAATCAACAAAACGAATTCAAAAGTAGCCTATAACCTATATGAGTTTATTTTTTGTGTGACGTGCTCCCAAACCGATGCAGCACAAAACACTTTTTACCTTTAAAAATAGCACAATGTTTTGTTATTATTGCGAGTGTTACTTTACATAAATAAATGTACACATTACAGTTTTGAATGTTGTTTTACTTTTATTTGTATGACCATAATTTAAGGTAATTTAAGGTAATGCAAAATGCAAGCTCCTCACACGTTTCATGCCATCACCCGCGTGGGTTTACACAGGGCAGCGAGAAAGAGACATTAAACTTTAAACATTTAACATTCTACTTGAGTTTTTTTGGACCTTCCTTTGGAATCACGGCAATCATATCATCAATTTATAAGGTAATAATAAATATAAGCGCAGCGCTTATAAGTGTTCAAACACTGCTGTCCTCTCAGCTGTCAATCTGCCGACCCTCACAAAGTTTCACATTAAATGATAATATATTTGAACAGTCATGGTCCATTGCTTATTTCTGTCAATGTTCTGCATGAAGAACTTTAAAGGTTTCTACTTACATCACGATTTGCGGTGCGGCCGGTCGCAAACTTTATGTAAAACGGGTATGAAATAAATTGATGCTGATGTCGGATAACGGGTCAACTGTTATTTTAATCGCGCGGATGCGGGTTATCAAACAGGACTGTGCATGACTCGTATAATGGAATGACAACATGAAAATTATAAAATAGCCTAACTTGCGGTGTTAAAGGGACAGTTCACCCAAAAATAAAAAATGTATCTATGTGGTAAATTAAGAAAAAGGAAAGTAAAGTAATAAGTAGTGAAGTTACTTTTCAAATGCAGTAACTAGTAAAGTAATCTCATTACAATTTAAAGAAGTAACTAGTAACTAGTAACTAATTACATTTTTTGAGTAACTACCCCAACACTGCCAATAATCCTTTCAGCTGTCCTGACAAGCTGTTGCAGTCTTCTAATATCTGATTTGTTGGCTGATCCAAACCAAACAGTTATAGAAGTGCACAGAACTGACTCGATAACAGCTGAGTAAAACTGTGTCAGCAGTGCCTGTGGCAGGTTGAACTTCCTCGGCTGACGAAGGAAGAACAGTCTCTGTTGAGCCTTTTTCACAGTGGAGTCAATGTGATTGTCCCACTTCAGGTCCTGAGAGATGATGGTGCCCAGGAACCTGAATGACACCACTGCCTCCATACTGCTGTCCTCTCAGCTGTCAATCTGCCGACCCTCACAAAGTTTCACATTAAATGATAATATATTTGAACAGTCATGGTCCTGTGCTTATTTCTGTCAATGTTCTGCATGAAGAACTTTAAAGGTTTCTACTTACATCACGATTTGTGGTGCGGCCGGTCGCAAACTTTATGTAAAACGGGTATGAAATAAATTGATGCTGATGTCGGATAACGGGTCAACTGTTATTTTAATCGCGCGGATGCGGGTTATCAAACAGGACTGTGCATGACTCGTATAATGGAATGACAACATGAAAATTATAAAATAGCCTAACTTGCGGTGTTAAAGGGACAGTTCACCCAAAAATAAAAAATGTATCTATGTGGTAAATTAAGAAAAAGGAAAGTAAAGTAATAAGTAGTGAAGTTACTTTTCAAATGCAGTAACTAGTAAAGTAATCTCATTACAATTTAAAGAAGTAACTAGTAACTAGTAACTAATTACATTTTTTGAGTAACTACCCCAACACTGCCAATAATCCTTTCAGCTGTCCTGACAAGCTGTTGCAGTCTTCTAATATCTGATTTGTTGGCTGATCCAAACCAAACAGTTATAGAAGTGCACAGAACTGACTCGATAACAGCTGAGTAAAACTGTGTCAGCAGTGCCTGTGGCAGGTTGAACTTCCTCGGCTGACGAAGGAAGAACAGTCTCTGTTGAGCCTTTTTCACAGTGGAGTCAATGTGATTGTCCCACTTCAGGTCCTGAGAGATGATGGTGCCCAGGAACCTGAATGACACCACTGCCTCCACAGTGCTGTTCATGATGCTGAGTGGGGAGAGTGCAGGGGGAGTTCTCCTAAGTCCACAATCATCTCCACTGTTTTGATCGTGTTCAGCTCAAGGTTGTTATAATTGCACCAAAGAGCCAGCTGTTCAACCTCCAGTCTATAAACAGACTTGTCTCCATCCCGGATGAGACAGATGACTGTGGTGTCGTCTGCAAACTTCAGGAGCTTGACAGAGGGGTGTTTAGAGGGCAGTCATTTGTGTAGAGGGAGAAGAGCAGTGGGGAGAGAACGCAGCACTGAGGAGCTCCAGTGCTGATGGTGAGGGTCCTAGATGTGAGTTTTCCCAGCCTCACTAGCTGCTGCCTGTCTGTCTGCTACCCCACTGAGAGATGGAGGTGAATACAGAGAGCTGGGTCAGTTTATTCAGGAGAGTATCCGGGATAATAGTGTTGAAGGCAGAACTAAAGTCCACGAACAGAATCCTTGCATAGGTCCGTGGTTTGTCCAGATGTTGTAGGATGTAATGCAGTCCCATATTGACCGCATCATCCACAGACCGGTTTGCTCTGTAGGCAAACTGCAGGGGGTCTAGCAAGGGTCCAGTGATGTCCTTCAGGCAGGCCAGCACCAGTCTCTCAAATTACTTCATAACCACAGATGTCAGAGCAACAGGTATGTAGTCATTTAGTCCAGTAATTGTTGGTTTCTTGGGTACAGGGATGATGGTGGAGCATTTGAAGCAGGAGGGGACTTCACACAGCCCCAGTGATCTGTTAAAGATGGTTGACAGCTGCCCAGCCCAGGCTTTGAGACATGCTGGTGAAACACTGTCTGGGCCTTTGGCTTTCCTTGTCTTCTGTTTCCTGAAGACACTGCATACATCCCTCTCACTGATCTGAAGTGCAGGCTGAGGTGCAGGAGGGGGGGTGTTGATGGCTGTGTGTTGAGATGGCCAGAGCGGGTGTGGGGTGTGAGACCAGGCTTTTCAAACCTGCAGTAAAATGTTTTCAGCTCATTGGCCAAATGTTGGTTTTCTACAGTGTTGGGAGATGGGGTCTTGTACCTGATGGTTTTCAGGCCTTTCCAAACTGATGCTGGGTCAGTGGCTGAAAGTTGGTGTTCTAGCTTTTTAGCATTGTTTCTCTTTGCTTTACTGATCTTCTTATTCAGTGTGTACTTGGCCTGTTTGTACAAGGCTTTGTCCCCGTTCCTGTAGGCACCTCTTAGGCCTGGCTAAGCTGTCTGAGTTTAGCAGTAAACCAAGGTTTGTCGTTGTGATGTTGTGATATGATAAATAAGTCCTGGTGGGAACACACATATCCTCACAGAAACTGATGTAGGACGTCACAATGTCGGTGAGCTCGTCCAGATCAGTGGCTGCAGCCTCAAAAACACTCCAATCAGTGCAGTCCAAATAGGCTTGTAAAGTCCGTTCTGTTTCTCTGGTCCATTTCTTTACAGTTCTTACCACAGGCTTAGCAGATTTGAGTTTCTGGTTGTAGTGTCACCGGGTGACTATGATAGGGCGGAACCAAAAGTGGCGAAGAAAGGTTCCGCCTGAAGATGGTTTCCGCCCGGGCCCGGTTTTTAACTGTACCATTTTACTTCCTGGTCTCCCTAGCGACACAGATGATGGACAAACGAGCAACAGGTGTGATAAATCAAGCTGAGCACTCATGATTGGAGGATGGAACAGACGACGCACATAAAAAGGCCCAAAGAAGCCCAAAGAGCAGAAGTCGTTTGGGGCACGAGTTGCTTCACTGCCTAGGGCAGACCCGATCCCACGCTCCGTCCTTAGAGGAGCCGGAGGGCGCCGTTGATCCACGGAAGTGCTTATAGCACATGGAAAGAGTGCGGCAGCCAAGGAAGGCGAAAAGGACGGAGCGGTGGATTTTAAAAGAGCACTGCACCGGAACGTGCTTGTGGTGTACTTTGTATACGCTGTGTTGCTGCTTTGCAGACGGACTACGCTGGCTTGATCGTTCCCCTGGGGAAGAGAGAAAGGCACAGTCAGCTAGCGAAGGAATACTGGGAGACTTCACTCGTGAGAGAGCGGACACAGAGCATTCGACAGTGCAGATATTAGAAGTCATTGACAACGAAGAGTGAGTAACAGCTGTAGTACTTATCTGTATGATACTTGGAAGAGGAGTTGCTTGGTGTGTGTTTTCCTTGTGTTTGAGGTCCCTGGCCCCACTGGAGAGGGAAGCGTGGGCGAGCCGCGGGTTGACCGGAAGCACGGACGAAATCATTGGTAGGAAGCACTGTTCACCAATAGAGCAGTGGCCCTGTGGGAAAAAAGGAAGCGCAGGTGAGCCAGAGGAGCGATAAACAACACGCCGGGCCTGTGAATAACACACATCTCTCATTGGCGGTCCAGCTATCGCCCAACTATCCTCTCGAGGGGGTCGTAGCCAGGTGGCGAGGGCGATCTAAAAATCACGTGAAGTTGTATAAGAGTGCTGTGGGTGAGTTCCACTGATTGATGGTGTTTACGCTTTACTTGCTGTGTGTATGCTGTGCTTGTAGCGCCCAAACTGCCTAGCCTCGGACGAGTCGCGAGAAGACGACATCTGTTGTGGCCTGGGTCCTACGGAGAGCGAGAAAATTAAGCCCCGTGCCCCGGGTGTGTCAACGAGAGCTTCACTCCTCCAAAGAGCAGACAGTGGTGAAACGCAGTGAGTACTGTAGAAAGTGCACCGTGCGGATTGAGGGTCATAGCTGTGTGTGTATTGACCTGTCTAACAGAAGCTAGTGGTGTGCGGAGCCCCGACGAGAGTTCGCCCCAACTCGAGACCCCGGTCGTGGAAGTAGGAGGGGGAGTTTGGGAAGCGTCACTGGGCCCACCAATCCCTACGACGCCCGGACAGCTTGAGTGGATGGGTGAAGGAATACGGTGCACCAACGCTGTAGCGAAAGTCCACTGTCTGTGAGTGAGCGTGAAGATCCCCAGTGCAGTGAGTAATTTATTCTGTGAAGTGGAATTAATCTGTGCTTATAGCAATTACTTACCTGTGTCCTAGCGAAGGCTCTGTGTGTGTGAACGAAGATCCCCAGTGCTGTGAGTAACGTACCCTGTGAAGTGAAATTAATCTGTGCCTATAGCAATTACTTACTGAGTCCCAGCGAAGGCTCTGTGGGTGAGAACGAAGATCCCCAGTGCTGTGAGTAACACATCCTGTGAAGTGAAATTAATCGGTGCTTAAAGCAAATATTTACCTGTGTTCCAGTGAAGGCTCGGTGTGTGAGAACGAAGATCCCCAGTGCTTGTCCCAAGTGGCCCTGGAGGCGAGACGAAGACCTTTTAGTTTTAAATTGCCCTTTCCCCTTTCCCCCTTTCCCTTTTCCTTTTTTTTAAATATTTAATAAAGTTTATTTTAAACGTAGTCTACTCATCTGTCTGGTCATTGGGGTGGTCTTGGGAACCTCCTCGAGGTGGAAGAATTAAGAGGGGCGGGACCTTTAGCATATTCGGGTCCGCCCCCGGCCGTGACAGATTTGGCGTAGTCGGCAGTCCACCTCGGGTCGAGACCAAGGTCCCCCAATGGCCTACCACGTTTTTTTTTAAAGAAAAGCTCCCATCAACGCTTTACCAGTCCCCAAACAACGCGTTCTCGGGACGAGAACGGATTGGCGGGGGAGGATGTCACAAGGTGACAATCTTTTTTTAAGGGCGGAACCAAAACTTCCCGAACTTTGGTTCCGCCCTTAAAAAAAGATTGTCACCTTGTGACATCCTCCCCCGCCAATCCGGAAAGTTTCCCCACCGGGCCATATATGAGGACGGACCTTCTCACTTCCTGGTTTCCAGGACGACGGAATCAGGGCTTGACGAGCCGCAGGTGAGAGGGATTAAGGCAGCGAAATATGATTGGAGGCCGTTTGAAATAAATAGGTCTGCTGAAACACAAGAAGGGAGTTCGGGCACGAGAAGGGAGCGACGCGGGGAAAGCTCCTCTGCCTAGGGCAGAAAAACAGATACGCACCTTTTGAAGAGCCGCAGGCTCTGTTGATCCGGGCTGCGCTTGGAGCGCGCGGAGAGAAGACAGGAGCTGCCTGGGGCGAAAGAAAGGCGATGCGTGGACAGAGAAAAAGGAGCACCCCGAAGAGAGCAGTGTGCGTCAAATTTAGTGTGTGCTGAGGAACGGAGCTGTGCTCGTGATAGACATTGGTGGCTCTCTCACTCGTTTGCAGTCTGCGGTGAAGACGCTGGAGTTAAAGGAAAATCCTACGGATAAAAGAAACATCGGCATACGTGACACATTAGAGAAACCAAGGAAGGAGGAAACGCAACAGTTTTGTAAAACATTAACCAAGAGGACCGCTGTGAGTATTAATTTCAGGATTAAACGAAGTACAACCACTAACCTGTGCATTTATCGAATACCTGCAGGAAGAGGAGGGCGGCCCTACCCCTGATCGAGTGTGGTGGGAGAGCCGCGGGAATATTTGGGACTCGACGGCCACAGCAGCAGAACTAAACACCTCGGCCGTACTTTCATCGCCCCCATCTGACCTCAGTGGAGGACGTCGGGCGTCTTTGTGTACACCTGTAGAGTGGTGGGTGAGTCCATGTAATCTGAAAACCTTTCACGTTGAAGTGGTGCTGTGTATTTGCTGTGGGTTGCTGTGCAAGTGCTGTGTGTCTTGTCAGACGTACCCCGCATCATCCATTTGTATTGAGGAAGAGACGGAGAGGCTGACGGTCGTGAGTAACATCACTTATTGTACGCTGTGTGCGATTTGAGTGTGAAGTGACGGTGTGGGCCTTTGGAAGTCGCCCCCGTCTGTGTGTCGACAGTTTCGGAGTGTGGCGGTGAAGACTCGAAAGCTGGCAGTGTGTGTCAGCCGTCGTAAGCCCGCCCCCGTGCAGTGACGATCAGAACACCGTACAGCGGAGAGGTGAGGAACATCCAAGTTGAATTAACCGTGTTGTTGTATCCAAGCTGCCTGCAGAGAAAAAGAGAATGAAGGTAAACGTCAGGAGAACGAACTGTGGACAGTAATACGTACCCAGAGCTGTAAACAGCGGAGAGGTGAGGAACATCCAAGTTGAATTAACCGTGTTGTTGTATCCAAGCTGCCTGCTGAGAAAGAGAGAACGAAAGTGAACGTCAGGAGAACGAACTGTGGACAGTAATAAGTACCCAGAGCTGTAAACAGCTGAGAGGTGAGAAGTATCCAAGCTGAATTAACCGTGTTGTTGTGTCCAGCTGCCCGTGGAGAAAGAGAGAACGAAAATGAACGTTAAGAGAATGAACTGTGTGAAGACCCAGTTGGTGATGAAGGAGGAGAGCCTGGAGTGGCCGTTATTTTAAGTCCCCCCTTTTTCCCTTCCCTATTTATCATTTTTAAGTAAATTAAATAAAGTACATTTTAATTTATGCTTACCTTGTGTGTCTGGTCATTGGGGTGGCTTTGGGAATCTCCTCGAGGTGGAGAAAGGGGCGTGACCTTATTTACATCTGGGTCCACCCCTACTTGTGACAGTAGGCTGGTAGAAGATGAACCAAACAGTGATCAGAGAGTCCCAAAGCCGCTCTGGGGACAGAGTGGTATGCACCCTTTAAAGCAGTGTAGCAATGATCCAGTATGTTACTGTCTCTGATGGGGAATGTGATGTGTTGTCTGTATTTAGGCAGTTCACAGGTGAGATTAGCTTTATTAAAATCACCGAAAATGATAGTGAAAGTGTTTGGGTAACGCTGCTCTGTGATCTGATCAGCCAGCTGTTCTAGCGCCGCGCTTACACAAGCGTCAGGAGGAATGTAAACACTCACCAGAATAAACGAGGAAAACTCCCGCGGTGAATAAAAAGGCTTACAGTTAATGAAGAGAGCCTCCAAATTAGGGCAGCACATCTCCTTTAACACTGTCACATCTGTGCACCAGCCTTCGTTGATATAAAAACATAATCCACCACCTCTCATTTTCCCAGATGACAGCTGGAAGCCCGGCAGATGAAGCGCGCTGTTTGGGACGGCTTCTTTCAGCCAGGTTTCTGTGAAGCAAAGTGCAGCGGAGTTTGAAAACTCCTTGCTTGTGTGGGTGAGGAGCAGCAGTTCATCTATTTTATTTGCCAGGGAGCGGAGATTCGTCAGATGAATACTCGGCAGCGGAGACCTGAACCCCCGCTGTCGGAATTTCGCGAGCGCCCCGACACGCTTTCCTCGTTTGCGTTGCTTGGAGCGTTTGTATGCGATCGCAGCTCCTCCGACTAGAATGTCCAGTAAAATGTCTGAGTGTTCAAAAGTCGGCGAAAAGTTATTTGGTGTGTTGTGTCTGATATCTAGGAGTTCGTCCCTAGTAAAGCTGATCGGAAAAAAGTTACTCAAAACAGGACAAACAAACAAAACTAACAAAAGTACTGAGACGCTATTTATATATATTTATATAGCATACTGTCTACAAACATTAATAATATTAACATTACTATACATCGTTTAAAAGGTCTACGGGTTTAGCATCAGTGTATGGTCTTTGTTTTGAGATACAGATGCTCTAGCATCATAAATGTAGTATTTTGTGACAGAAATCCAGGTGACAACATGCAAAATATAAGTGGGACTTCTTACCTTTGTGCTGATATAACGATCGCGAGTCGAATCCTGTCTGTTTCAGATGTGTGAATAACCCATGAAAACTGTCTAATAGAATACATCTGATGACCATTTTTGTCCACAAATGCGTAAAATCCAATTTTGCATTTATAGTCGATGTTTACATCAGATTTCGCATGAACGTCTTGTAATAGAATACAATCTGAAGACTATTTATGTTGTAACACTGTATATTGGACTCGCCTGAAAAGTCCACTCCCCTTCTCACTCTCATAATGGGAGAGGGAGGGTGTTACTGCGCCGAGTCGAAGTACTCCCAAAAGTGCTATTACGCCATAAAATACAGTTCCTCTTTTAAATCCGCTTAGAAAAGCGCTACGTTTCACCCTGTACCACCAAACTTGCTCGCACAACCACTCGTCTCAAACAGGAAAAACGTTGATGTGCTTGGTCACCTCCAACCCCATCTCCAAATGGCACCACTGAATGAATGGGGCCAAGCCAAACGCCACCGCAGCGTCGCAGCGCGCTCCAGCGCCCACGTGCACACACACAGACGACAGAGGGATGACTCAACAGTTCTCAGTTAAGGCAACAACATATTTTAATATTGAAAATGAGTAGACTATTCCTTTAAAATCACTGGTAAAACTAATAGATTTAGCACACACAAAGCAAAAACATCATCAATGTATGTTCAACTTTTTTTCCTTTTGTTTGATTGACATTAAGACAAACTGCTTAAAATCTAAGTGATCTAATAATGTTACACATCAGATAGTTTTACCCAACAGTTAACCAAACATTTACTTAAAACATAACAGATTATAGAGCCTACCTGCGTGAATTCTTATCAAAACAGATATTTGTAAAACTGTAATTTTGTGTAGATGTCTATATATCCGGGTCGCGCACTCGCGCCTCTGTGTGCACGCGCTTCAGATGTCAGTCAGTCAGCGTGAGGGGATCGCTTTTGAGTCTTGTCGCTCTTAATAACTCTTTAACATTAATCAGGTACCGAACTTTATCTCTCTTAATAAAGCAATAAACCCCAAGAAGCAGTGGGTTACCAGTGCATTTTATAACAGCTAAGGGGCGTTGTTATAAAATGCACTGGTAACCCAACGCTTCGAGGGGTTTATTGCGTTTATAAAACGGTTACTTCATATGCATAACGTTAGCGGGATTTTATCAAATAAAACACAAACACATAAGTTGTAATTACTAATTATATTAGTATAAATATTACTCTTCCGCCAAACAAAGTAGTTCCTCAGAATCAAGTGTGGCTGCAACAGAGCGCAGTTCACAAACAACAGAGACGCAGCAAAGGCACAATGAAAATATGATTAAAGACTGTGGTGTTTATTTTTATATATCAACATTCATCTAATTTATACATTAACATTTATATCGTGCAACTGTTGAAGTGATGATCAAATATGTTTGTAAGCATGCTTAACTTTTTCCCCGTCATCGTTTTTTTTTAAGTTGCCACCCAGTTTTAGTTGAATGCCTTACAGAAAAATGATCTTCTTTAAATAAACATAAGATATCAAATGAAAGAACAGTCCATCCGCTTTCCAACAACATCAAAAAACGTTTCATCCTACCTTCATTTGTTGTCTTATCAGTTATCACCTCTCAAATTTTCAGCTAAATGCGGAGATAATTCCATTTTTGTGAGGAACTTAGAGATCAGATTCAGAGCCTGATCAAAACACACGCTAAATCCACCACAACGCTGTTGTGTCGAGTGAATGCCTCAGTGTTTAAGTTGGGTAAGATTGCCCTCTAGTGGATAATAGCGGAAATATCAATAAGACAAAAAAAACTTCAGAGAACGTTTTCTCTTTATTGATGAAATGTTTTATTTATTGACATTTATCTGGATATCGCCATAATTGTGCAAAGGTAGAAAAATTAAAAAAATGATTAAAGACTGTGGTGTTTATTTTCATAAATCAATACGCAGCAACAGTGGCGCAGTGATACTTGTGATGCGGTCTGAACCGTGGGTTTACCGGGGTATTTTATCACGGCTTAGAACGCGTTTCAACCAATCAGAATGAAGAACCAGATCGAGCCGTTTTATAATGACTCTTTTAACATCAAGCAAGTCCTGCAGTCTATTTTCTAAGTCATGCATAAAAGCGAAACCAAAATGAATTGAGACGCATCTTTGTATTAGATTAAGCATTAGGAGGACGGTAACGCTACACCTCAGACGTATAAATAAAGATCATATCAGATGTCCAACGAGCATTTAGAGCATTGGATTTGGTAGACAATTTGCTTAATGTTCTTATTTCTATGAAAACCTTTTACTCATTTAGAGAGAGTCACATTTGTCTGCGTCTCTGTTCATTCAACTATGGGCTGGACCAAGGGTCAAACAGAAATTGCGCGTCGCGTTAATCTACGTTAATAAAATTAGTGGCGTTAAAATGAATTTGCGTTAACGCGTTATTAACGCGTTAATTTTGACAGCCCTAGCAAATATATATGTCACCTGAATCTAAGGTCTTCGAGGTCTCTTCGTGTTATCCCCATCCCAGGGTCGCTCAATGTAGCGGCAATTGTGACTTACAAGCAGCGCACCCCGACGAATGGCGACTCCTCCCCCAGTCGGTCCAGCTGATTTGAAGATGTTTCGGCAAAGCTCAGATCAATCGGTTTGCCTCTCCAGAGACGTCCCTTTGTTGCCTGTTTAAATTCAGTAACCGAGGGAACACTCTGTAAACTCAACTCAAATGCACTGGTTCTTGTACGGCGTAAGATAACTTATTTTGCGGCACTTTGACATCTGGCGCAGTATCATCATCACTCCTGACTACTCAAACTTCCGTCAATGTAACAGTCTTTAACTAGGAAAAACATGGAAGTGTTTGGTGGCTTCTAAATTCTTCCCTGTTTGGATCCCAAGGAATGAATGGGGCTAGGCTAAATGCTAACACATTCACAATGTGCTGTACAAAGATTAAGTGCACGCATTGAAAATGGGTATGTATTAATCTGTCTAAGTTGAGGTAAGAAAATAGTAAAATATTGAAAAACTGTGGTGTTTTCCTTAAAAAAAATCTCTCTGCCTGATAAAACATTTATTTAAACTTCGTGCACCCATGACCTTATACAAGTTTTATACAAATCTTGTTCTTCTTATGCAAAAAATAAAACATTTTGAAAGTCAAATCATTCTATACTGAGATAAGAAATCCAGCACAGAGTTGATTTTATTACTGAGGAGAAGAAGAGATTTGAGAAGAAGAGCAGAGACATTGGGTAAGATACTTTGCTAACGTTATAATATTGTACAGTACAACTGAACTGTATAGAAAAGCACCTTTTTTATTTCATTTATAATAGAACAGTAATAAATATTCACAGTTAAAATGCTAAATGAGTCATTTTAACATATTAACTAAGTAAGATCATGTTAAAGAAATTATAGTGAAATTAATTTTTAAAATCAAACTGGCTATCTCAGAAGTAGATTTTTCACAGGCAGGGTCTCATACATCATCATAAACATGATGTAACATACTATTTTACTATTTATAATTACATATATTATAAAATGGTTGCTTCCAGTCCTTGATTATGATTGGTCAACACAGCTTTTTAAACAAAGAAAAACAGAGAAAAAGAAAAATGTTGTTTCCCAGTAAATCATAAATAATAGCTATAACCACCGCGCATCATATGCACAATATGTGCAAATAATTGGAATAGATGAAAAACAAAGGAGATTAAATGAGATAATGATATATATATATACATTTCTAGTGAAAAAACTGTACATTTACTTCGCTACATTCGGCGGCGTTACTGCGCTGCTGTCAAATAATTAATGAATATAGTTGTATAATGCAATGCATGCTGTGTACACCAAAGTAAACTGACATCTCAGTGTACAGGAATTTAAGCTTCAACCTGAAACAACAAGTAACTTAGCTGTAAGTGTCCAACCCAGTATCACGAAATTGCGTGACTATTTCACGCATGGACCAGCGTGACAATGTCACGCTTTGCCGCGTTTGAGCGTGTGCATGTCACGCTTTCTGTTTGTGTCGCTGTCACGTATTGGTTACTCAACTTTTTTGTCCTGATTTCTTACCATTGTCGCTTCGGTTTAGGGTTAGATTTACATAAAATTACACCCATACCTAAACAAAATCTAAACCCAACGTCAGGTGACAATTGGTTAAAGTTTAGAAAATATAAAAGAATAAGTATTGTATCTTTTTATTTTATAAACCAATACTTAAAGTGACAAATACTTAAAGTGACATATAACACAAGCACCAAATCTAACCCTAAAACGAAGCGACAATGGTTTGAAAATAGGACAAAAAAGTTGAGTAACCAATACGTGACAGCGACACAAACAGAAAGCGTGACATGCACACGCTCAAACGCGGCAAAGCGTGACATTGTCACGCTGGTCCATGCGTGAAATAGTCACGCAATGTCGTGATATAGGGTTGAAGTGTCACAGTAATGTTTATTTGAACACTATTAATGGTCATTTGACACACTGTCCGAGTGTTTTTGTCATATGCATTCTTGTGCAAGCCATTACAAATCCTGTAAACCTTACAAACAACACACATTCACACCGGAACATTTCCATATCATTTTCCCACAAAACTAAACAAACTAAACAGCATAATGTAACGCCGTCTTGAATGTATACACAAATCCGGACCACTCACTTACGTGTAGAAAATACATTCAAATAAAAACGGGATTGTATTTTATTTAAATCCTTCCTAAAGAATGTTTACACTTTTATTTTTTATAAGAATAAAGTATGTTTTAAAAAACAAAAATTACATATATTATAATAAATATAGAGTTGATTTGAACAAACAGATAAGTTCCATATGAAATTATAAAAATGATCATTTTTATCAAGCTCCTGTTTATGATCAGTAGTTAATTGCACATGAATAGCAATGAAAATAACCTATTCATATAAAAACATGATAACAAACAGAAACACCTGAAAATATCCCAGCATTTCCTAAAGCGTGTTGACCTTACAAACCCTGTGACATTTGTTTATCAAATTTTGACCAAATCTCACCCAGTGTTTATTTTTTATTTTAGCTTTTCCATTTGGTTTTAACTTTGGTCTTGGAGCTAATATAAACATGCTTTTACATACACTTTGAAAATGCTGTGTTATTCTCAACCCAACATTATGTGAAAAGGGACAAGGGACATGTTTATACTGACCCAATAATGGGTTAAAACAGCAGCACATAGGTTAAATTACAATCCAATGATTTGGGTTTGTCCCTTTTTGACCCAATGTGGGGTTAAAACAACATTGGGTCAAAAAGTATACATTTATATAGGGCTTATTCGCAAACACCGGAAGTAGCTAACCGCGGCCATATTGTTGACATGACATTTGTCCTGCCTCTAGCTGCACATAGATTTGAGTTGAGGGGATGAGTAGCCAAATGGCTTCATCGGTATCAAAAGAAGATAAGCTAGATTGATGTCACAGGGTGACTTAGGGCAGAACCAAAAAATAGAGAGGAGAGGTTCCGCCCGGACTAAATTTTTAAATCCACCGGTTTACTTCCTGGTTCTCCATAGAGACAAATTAAGCCAAATTTGCTACAGGTGCGCAAATGAAACAGTGATTACTGACTGGGCAGTCCCTATGATTACTGCAGACTTAAAACACGGGCTGATGAAGCAGAAAGAAGGTCGATTTTCGGGCGAGTGAACTTCCGCCTAGGGCAACACAGCAAACACCCGCCTCCGAAGAGTTCGCAGGCCCCGCTGATCCGGCGACCGCTAGAAAACAGGCGGAAAGAGCGCGGGGCTGGTCCGGGCGAAAGGACGGCGCGGTCATGTGAAGGAAGTTCAGGAGCTGTGCTTGTTGTTGGTGTTGTGTTGAAGTGCTGCGTTGTGCTCGTCCGGTACGCTGCTGGTGGCTGTCTAGCTCAACAATGGAAAACGTTGTAAACCGAGACACAACAAAAGGAGAAGAAACGGAGTTTATGTGAGTACATACCTGCAGGTAAATTGTGGAAATACCGGAAGTGGCGGTGTAACCCTGTTGGGGGAAGAGACGCCCCGTTTGTGTGGCTGGAGTCGACTGTTTGTGTGAACTAGAACGGAGGACAGTGGGACAAAAAGTTTGCAGCATTCGTGAGTAACAATATTCTGTTGTAGACGCTTTGTATACTAACCTGTCTCTATAGCGGATACCTCCAGGAGAAGGAGGGCGGCCCTACCCCTAAGATAGCGTGGTGGGCGAGCCGAAGGAACATTTGGCTGAAGCTAGTCACAGCGACGAAACCATCAACTAGGCCGCATTATTCATCACCAATCGGACCTGGGCGAAGTGGAAGAAGACGGGCGTCCTTTGTGTACATTGACTGTGGTGGGTGAGTGCTGTGGAAACTTTCACTTTGACGTGGTGCTGTGTATTGCTGTGTATTGCTGTGTGTCTCGTCAGACAAACCCCCGCCTTCGCACACTTCGTCGAGGGAGGACGAAGAGGCTGCCGGTCCTAGTGAAACCAGTAAATTATATGTTGTGGACACGCTTCAGGCCTAACGTAACGGTGTGGTGTCCCGGAACGATCTCCTGTCTAGATATTTGGGTGGTTTTGAAGAACGGCGGTGAAGAGCTGGAGAATTGGTGGATGTGTGAGTACGACAGTGTTGGGCAAGTTACTTCCAAAGTGTAATACATTATATATTACAAATTACTGTCATTTGAAAGTAATTAGTTACATTACAATATTACTGTCTCTGAACTGTAATGAGTTACACTACTTTTGCATTACTTTTGAGTTACTTTCATCAAAAGAACAGAAGTATGACTAGGCATTATAAAATGTTAAAAAGTAGTTTGTTGCTGCTTATAAATCTAGAAGTTATGTGTTGGCCTTCGAGCTTTGAATAGGCAAAGTGAAGATTTATGGCAAAATACAGTAACAATCACTGTCAGAATCAAAAACATAGACAAATGATCTGGTAAAAGTCTGGTAAATTATGGTACACATACCAAACACAATAGAGCCCACTATAATGCAACCTATACATTAATAACATAGCAAGACTCTTTTCATTTCTATTCTTAAGTGATCACTCTTAATTCAGATTCACAGCACAAACCTGGCATGCACTGGATTGACACAACTTATCAAAAAGTGCTATTGGAGGATCAGGCCTCAAGGAATACAGCTCATTTCAGTACAATATAAGGATAACATGTAGGCTAACATATAATTGCTTAATAAAACACAGACAAACAGAGGAACACTGCTTTTGCCAAACAATGAATATAGGCTCCCATACAAAGGCTGGTATTCTTTAAACAGTGATGTTTAAATGTACTAAATTATATTTAGATAACCATGTTTAAGTCTTCACTAATGTTATGTTGTAGTTTAGGTTGCTGTTTGTTATAAAACTGTAGATAGCATAGGAATAGCCTAGCACTGTAATCATAGCAAAGCTTACCTTGTCCTTGCTGGTGTGATATGGATTTTACTGGCAACATTCGTAAAAGTCTCTTTACTTCTGAGGTTCAAGCAGCACAGGAGACCGAAAGAAACTTTCTGTTGCTTTTACTTAGTGCTCTTATTCGCAAAATTATGCGCGTGCGGCGCTACCGGACCTGATTGCGACCACTTTAGTCAATGCTTACGGCCGCGGACTTCCACATGTCTATATTTGACGCGCACCGCGTCCAAATCGCATTTCAAATACAAAGTTAAAGTAAAAATTAACATGTTGCATACAGCATGTGGAAACAGACATACGCTGCGTCTCAAACCGCCTACTTCCATACTATATAGTAGGCAAAGAGTACGAGAAATAGTGATTTTCGCCCACTATATAGTATAGAATTATGCGGTTTGGGACGCAGCCATAACTATTACACGCAGCTTTTTCATGTGTGGATGCTGGTCGCGCGCATTGGTCAAAAATAAAAAAATTAAAATAACACAGTCTAATTTTGAAATGCATTGTTGTAACGCGCTCGTTACTAAGACTGTAACAAGTAAAATATTACCAAAATTTTATTAGTAATGCATTATATTACTGCGTTACAGCAAAAACTAATATATTACTGTAATATATTATATTTTGTAATGCGTTACTCCCAACACTGGAGTACGACTAGGGGTCGCTGTTGTTGATGCTTTCATCTGTGTAATACTTACCGTTGCAGAGAGAGAGGTGTAGGAATTCCGCCTGTCCCGAGGTCTCTTCAAAAAGGGGGGCCTCTGTCCGGTGTTCGATCGCCCAACGGGTAGCGAGGAAAGGGCAGCGCTCGGCCCGGTGAGACGGTGCGACGTTTCCACCCCTCTGCAACCATCGAGCTCGTCGAGAGGGTCCGCCCCCGACGCTACATAGGAACTGCTTGCCCCATCTGACCCGTCGAGAAAAAACAATTGTCGTAAGTCCGCCACCTTGTTGTATTGAATTAAACCCCCCTTAAGTCTGTTGATTGGCAGGGACGGAGAACGCACCGTACAGTAACGGCACGCGAGGAGCACCCCGAGAGGAATCACTGTGTGTCAATCCCGTACTTACTGTACGTCGCACCCAGCAAAGAGGTGAGAGCAAACCAAGCCTAAATAACTGTGCCTCTGTGTCTCAGCTGCTGGCCTGTGGAGAAAGAGAGAGAGTGAGCAACACGAAAAGGAACTGTGTGAATCCTGTACTTACCGTACGCTGTATCCAGCAAAGAGGTGAGAGCAAACCAAGCCTAAATAACTGTGCCTCTGTGTCTCAGCTGCTGGCCTGTGGAGAAAGAGAGAGATAGTGAGCAACACGAAATGGAACTGTGTGAAGTCCCCCACAAGGAGAAAAAGGTACGCAGGAAGGACATTAACCCCAACACTCATTTTGCTTTTCATTCTGCCTCCAGGAGGAAGAGGAGGGCGCCACGGACAGTAAAGTCCAGGCAGGAGCCTGAGTCCCACAACCTCCGGTCTACAGTGCAACTGTATGTAATTTTATGCTAAAGACCTGAGCTTCACTGTCATTTTAAGTACTCGTGCACTTGAAGTTCAGATAGATTTGATTGGCTATCAATGGTTTATCCTTCATCAGGTGGGAAAAATTGCTCAGAAAATGATCCCAACGATGTCGTTCATTGTATCTGTATCGTTATAATTTTGGTGTGAGCTAGTAGTTAGCTCGTTATAATGTGAACGGCCCTTAATTCCCTAGTACAATGGTTCTCAAACTTTTCCAGCGTGCGGCCCCCTTTGTGTACGGTGCATTTCTTCGCGCCCCCCCTCCCAAAGAAAATTGATGTATTTTATAAAAGATGTCAAAAAACGGGGGCCCTCCTGGCACCATCTCGCGGCCCCCCTGGGGTCCCCAGACCCCAGTTTGAGATCCACTGCCCTAGTATCAATGCCAGACCTATTATGTTCATATAGTTATTAATACTAATTTAATAACTGTCTCAATTTATGGCAGCTTATTTGAAAGAGCACTTTCTGTCAGGAATCAGGACACAGAGAACCCAAATGCAGACACGGATAAGGACAAAATTATAATTTATTGAACAAAACTGAAAACAAAACCCACGATGGGGCAAACAAACAGGGCAAACACTAAACTATACAGAACTACACTAAACATGACATATAAACAAAACACTAAACTTAAACTAGAACACACTACACTTAACTTAAACAGGAACACACTGGAAACACTTGAATGGCAAAACCAACGTAGTAAAACAGACGAACCCGCACTGGACAACAAACACAAGGACTCTTAAATAGGGAGAAAGTAAATTACAAACACCTGGAAAATAATCACAAGTAAGGGATCGGGGGTCCGTGTACGTTTTGATAGTCCGCCTTTTCGTCCAAACCAAAAAACGAAACAACGAGAAACCACACGCCCCTCGTCTGTCGTTTCAAACAAAAAAACAAAAACCGGTAAAAAGAGAGCCGCTCCTCCGCTCCTGGCCCCTGAATCCAAAAACGAAAAACGACCAAACCAAATTCAAACAACAGTCCGATTTTGGTTTTTGGAAATTCCTTTTTTCATTTCTCCGTTTGAAGATCTACATTAAAAGAAAGACAGGTTGGTCACGTGACCCGGAAGTTATATTAAATACAGCCTATCAAAATAATAGCCAAGGTTTTAATTAGAACGGTCATAATGCAGCACTAACGTTACACCAAAGTAACGTTAGAAGAAAAAAAATCAATAAATACATAGGCCCATATAAACCTGGACCGAAAGAAACACGCCAGCAACAGCCCATTACAGTGATTTAATATCGTGCCCATCCACGCACACATCGTCACGTTTAATGAGCGCATTGTTTGGTTCAATACAGTACTAAGAACTTATTGTGTGTGCAGAGTTGTTACTGTTAGCGCTATATTATGTAATTAAATAAATATTTAACGTTGTTTCCACCATATGGACCAAACTGTTGCCCCTTTCTGCCGGCGGGTGGCAGTGTTTGAGCGACTGACTGTGTTGTGCCTTTGGTAGCTGCTTTGAATCAAGTTTGCTGATACAGATGTACTTATTGATGTTCATCTCATCCTTCTATATCATTTGCAACCTAGCCACCACCATCGTCTGCATGCCCCTCCGCTTCAACCCGACTCCAACACCATCATCTCCCTGCTGAAAAAAAACTGCATAGACCAGCATAATTCCCATGCTGGTTTAGCTGGTGGTCTCCAGCTAACATCAGAAATGTCCTAATGTAGGCCACCCAGTCAAAACAATGATCCACCAGCGCGCCACACACTGTGTGAATCCCTCCCCTCCACACACACTCCAGTGTGCACAACACACAACACTCCCATTGTGCCACGCAAGCGCAGACAATCCATACAAGTTCCAAACATCCATTCAACACATATAGCACAGACATGCCCTCAAAGACACCGCATGTGCAATCCACGGCCGCAGAACATCCACAGCCAAGCCCCAAAGTTAGAACATTTTACAAGGTCCTAAAAAGAAAGTCCAAAAACATAATTGCATTACTAAAAACAAGCTGTCCATGCCGAGTAAAGCAGCAATAATTGCAACAAAACGTTTCCAGTAACTTTTGAGCAATCCTGCTTATTGGCTTGGATGAATATTTGCCCATTGCTCTGTACAGAACAGCACCAATATTGGTGGGTTTCCTCACATGAGCTGCTTGCTTCCTCATCCTTCCCCAACATTTCAATAATTTTAAGGTCAGAACTTTTGACTTGGCATTTCCAAAACATTCACTTTATTCTTCTTTAAAGTAGGTGGGTAGATTTATTTTGTCACAATGTAACAGGTTATATAATATAAAGTATTAATTGAGTTTGTAACTTGCTTTTGCTATATCAGACAATATAAAATAATATATAAGCAATTATAAAAAACACAAATAAATTATAATCCGTGGAGGAGTGCTAAGATTAACTAGCGTTTACCAGTCCGATTCCTTGGGGGGGGGGGGAGCTGCTCTACAGTCGGGCAGCAGAAACTTCTATTGTTTCCAGAAGGCAGCAGGGTGAACAGGTTGTGGCTGGGCGGGTACTGTCCTTTAGTATCCTTTGGGGTCTGCGTAAAATTAACCATGGTTTTACTAGAAGTAAAACAGTAGTGAAAAAGTAGTAAAAAAACAGTTAAATCATAGTTAGTGTAGTAAACTCATGGTTTTGATTATAGTAATCAATACACCAAAAAAATAAACATATGGTTGATTTTTGTAAGGCACCGCACCCCACAACATCACTGATGCTCGGGAGATGGGTACCAATGATCTTCTGAGCAGTTTTAATTTCCCTGAGTAGAGTAGGAGGGGTGAGAATATGGGGGGGGGGGGGTTGTATAGACAATAATGTGAAATTGAAAACGGGGGTGTATCATCACCAACCTTTTCTGCATGGTTTGCTGTCTTCTCTGGTCCTGTAGACCAGTGGTTCTCAATGTTATTCCTGGATCCCACTGCTCTGCACATTTTGTATGTCTCCCTTATTTAACACACATGATTCAAATCATAAACTCATTAGCAGAGATCTCCATGAAATGTATATAGAAGCAATTATACTAAACAGAATTATAAGCCTTAGGCACGGTAAATGTTCTGCAACCATATATTGCACATGCAATGTCTTTGAAAGAATGTCTGTGCTATTACGTTGAATAAATGTTTAAGACCTTTATGGCTTATCTTCACTTGCGTGACACAATGGGAGTGTTGTATGTTATACACACTGGAATGTGTATAGAGATGAAAGATTCACACAGTATATAGCACACTGGTAAATCATTGTTTTGACTAAATGGCCTACATTAGGACATTTCTGATTTCAACATAGCCTACCAGCATGGAGATGATAGCAGTGTTAGAATCAGGTTAAAACAGAAGGGCATGTAGACGATGATGATAACTAGGTTGCAAACAAAACAAAAAATGAAATGAACATCAATAAATACATCTGCATCAGCAATCTTGATCCAAAACAGCCGCCAAAGGCACAACACAGTCAGTCGTCCAAACACTGCCACCCGCTGGCAGAAAGGGGCAACAGCCCGGTCCACACGGTGGAAACAACACCAAACACCAATTCAATTACACAATACAGCGCCAACAGCAACAACTCTGCACACACAATAAGTTCTTAGTACTGTATTAAACCAAACAATGCGCTCATTAAACGTGACGATGTGTATGTGGATGTAGGCACGATATTAAATAAACTGTTGCTAACATATTTCTTTCGGTCCGGGTTTGTAGGAGCCTATTTATTTATTGATTTTTTTCTTCTAACGTTACTCTGGTGTAACGTTAGTGCTGCATTATGACCGTTCTAATTAAAACCTTGGCTATTATTTTGATAGGCTGTATTTAATATAACTTCCGGGTCACGTGACCAACCTGTCTTTCTTTTAATGTAGATCCTCAAACGGAGAAATGAAAAAAGGAATCTCCAAAAACCAAAATCGGACTGTTGTTTGAATTTGGTTTGGTCGTTTTTCGTTTTTGGATTCAGAAACAAAAAAACGGAAGAACGGCTCTCTTTTACCGGTTTTTGTTTTTTTTTTTTGTTTGAAACAACAAACGAAAAACATGTGGTTTCTCGTTATTTCGTTTTTTGGTTTAAACGAAAAAACAAACTATCAAAACGTACACGGACCGATCGGGGAAAAAGTGACGAGACCCAGGAAATGCGTGGTCAGAATAAACCAATACTACAACCACACATTTCCCACATAGAACATATGTACTGTCAGAACCCTGCCATGCTAAACTAGATCTAAATACCAACAGGATCCGGCAGGATTCTGACACTTTCAGCCACTGCTTACAGCTATGTGATCAAATTATGGGGACAGACTTTTCTGTTAGGTGACGTTAAGTTATCTAAAAACTGAACCGTTTTCTACATGTGATAAAATGATGGGAACAGACTTTGCTGTGATGCATATATCCCTAACATTACCTGTGGTAAAATGATGGGGACAGACTTTGCTATTGGGAGTCTCTCCTTCGCTGGTTCAACTCCTCTGTCTCTTTCCTTTCATGTTTTCTGACAGTCGGTATTGCATAAAAACTAATTCTGCAGGGTTCTTATTGCTGTTGTTAGAACAGCCGTGTATTACACCACACACCATCGCGCTGTTTAAAAAAAGTACATCTATAATACCATAGATAATACTGACGCTGGCTCGCTTGTCAATTGACAGACTGACAGGTGTCATAGGTTTTGTGTCAAAAACATGGCCGCCATGAACATTGATGACGTAGATCGAATAACTCCTATAGAATTTATAGAATGCATCATATTTGTGGTCAGTGTTGGGTAAGTTACTCAAAAAAGTAATTAATTACTAGTTACTAATTACATCTTCAATCATGTAATTAGATTACTTTACAAATTAGTCTCTCCAAAAAGTATTTAATTACTTATTACAAATTACTTTCTAATTCATATTAGTACATGATACAAGGATAGGCTTGAAATGGCTCGAAAGTACATCAATTATTCTGGCCCACTTTAGGGTCCAATTCTCTCTATTAACTACAAACTAACTTTTGACTACTTTTGCCTCAATATACTCCAACTACTGCTTATTAATACTAAAGAAGTTGTTAATGTTAAGTATTGGTAGAAATGGGGAGGGTTAAGGATGTAGAATAAGGTTGTGCAGAATCATGCATTAATATGTGCTACTAAGTATTAATAAACAGCCAACATCTCATTAATATTAATACTAATAATCAACCAGTTAATAGGGAGAATTGTAATCTAAAACCATGTTAAATCCACTATTGTATTATAGTATTTAGTTACATCAGAAGTAACTGTAATTAGATTACAAGAAAAATAAGAGTAATCCCTTAATTTACTTTTTCAAGGGAAAAGTAATTAAATTACAGTAACTAACTACTTAGTAACTAGTTACACCCAACACTGTTTGTGGTGTAGTCTAGATTTTTGTAGTGAGTGATTTTCCCTCACCCTTTATGCTCACTCGTCCTCATAAGCACCAAAATACTCACAGATGCATACAGTATGCATCCACATGTAATTGAGATCATTCTAAAAAGTGTTTACATCATGTCAGTTTATTATAAGCAAGAAAAGACTTTGACAGCCAATGGCATTTACGGCTGGGTAGACTGGATTGATTTTTAGACTAACTAGGATCTAACTTGGGGCACAAACTATTGATAGATATAACATTAATTTAGTGGGGTAAATGTTTTAATTAATAAGATGAACATGAATCAACTCTCATTTGCATAGTTGTTTTATATAAAAAACTTATTTTCTTGCATTTAAAAGCAAAAACATTTTAAGCTTTTCTTATAATTCTTTCACCGCCAGCGTTTTAAAAAAATGTTGCCAGCCAGTGCCAGCGTTTTTCATGATTTTCACCAAAGTTTAATGCCTTCCAGAAAATGTTCTTCTTTAAATATATAAACATACAATATACCAAATGAAAGAACAGACCCTCTGCTTTCAAAAAAAAAAAAGTTTCATTCTATCTTCAGTGGTTAGGTTTCTGCAAAAACACCACATTTTGAGCAAAAAGCAGAGATAATTCCATTTTCATAGAGATCCCATTCAGAGCAATCTTTAAAACAGACATGGACATGCAGGTGCTTGCCATAGGGCAATACTTCCGGGTTTAAAAAGTTGCGGAAGGGCGCCACCTGGTGGTTAAATAGCGGCATTGCGGAAAGACGGATAATCTCGTCATTGGCGGGGAAGGGTTTTCTCTTAATTGATGAAATATCTCATAAATGGCGGTGAAAGAGTTAATAATTATTACAAACCATCTTGTAATAGACACCAAAAGCAAAGTAAAGAAAGATCATCATTCATTCGCGGGTCTGATATGATAATGAATTACCTCACAAGTTTGAGATCATGTCACAGATTGACTTTTTGAAGGGCGGAACCAAAAATGGTGGAAAGAAGTTCCGCCTGGACTATGATTCTCAAACATCAGTCACTTCCTCAAACTCCGGGCAACCCAAATTTGGGTTTTATTAACAGCAGGTGCGCAGATAAGCGTGGCGATTGTTGATTGGACTATACAATGAATTGGAGGCATATAAATAAGTGCAGTGAGAAACCAGGAGGTGCGGTTGACTTGAGGTGAACTTATTTCCGCCAAAGGCGGATGAAGTACCAGCCTTCTAAAGAGTCAGAAGGCCCCGTTGATCCGGCGATTGCATGGAAGCTAGCGGAAAGAGAACGGGGCTGAAGGAGACGAACGGAAGGAAGTTGATTTCCAAGAGACACCACGGGTAAGACGGAGTGTTTGGGCGCTGTAAAACAGGGCGAAGTGGATACATATGCATCTTGTGAAATTCGCTAGGCAAACTGGAGGATCGGATGCAACTGCCCAATCAGGTTTGCCGGTGAGAATTCTTTCAGGAGAAAAGTTATACTTACCAGTTTGTCTGTCGTGAAAAGGCCACGCACATCGAGGGACCGTGAGAGAACCGAAAACAGGGCGGAATGAAGACATCATTTCTTGGAACTGTGAGTAGCTGGAAAGAGAGAAAGAGAGAGAAGATCTGTATCAAGAGAACTGTGAGTATGTTGACTAGCCTTCATATTATCGTCGATACACGAAGATGGATTATTAGTATCTACTTGAGTGTGTGTAACAGCATGTAAAGTGGCCCCACCGGAGAGAGAGAGAGAGACCAATGGGTGAGCCGAAATCAAGTGAAGTGGGCGGAGGTTATTTTGCTGTGGCTACGACGTCTATTTTGGGCCATCCGCCGTGCCTGCAACCCTGACCTCCTCCAGGACGAAACCCGGCCGAGTGTAGAGTACTGACCTTAAAGCACTGGAGTGTGTGTCATGCAGTGGGTGAGTCTGTCCTTGACGTGTGTACACCTGAAGTTTGCAGTGTTGTGCCGTGTCGCTGTCGTCTGTGCTTACCCTCTAGGCCGAGGTAGCTCCTGTTGAAGGGGAACGTGTGCTCTATTGGCGGTATCCATCCATCCCATGCACACCCGCTTATAACTCTGGCCCCTGTGTTCCTGCCTGAAGAAGGCAAAGTCATGCCCACAGTAAAAGTCCAGTGTGCCCCTTTGTATACTCACCGTATGCCTAAAGAAGAGATTCAGTGTGAGCTTCTGTATACTCACCGTATGCCCAAAGGAAAGATCCAGTGTGCCCTTCTGTATACTCACCGTATGCCCAAAGGAAAGATCCAGTGTGCCCTTCTGTATACTCATCGTATGCCCAAAGGAAAGATCCAGTGTGCCCCTCTACATAATCACCTGCACGCCCGGAGCCAAGAGCCCCGTAGACCCAAATGCCCCTTCCCGGTGAGTGCCCGTGACCTCGAAAGACTGAAGATTCCTTTTTTGGTATTTAATTCTCCCCATATGTTTTTTTAAATATTTAATAAAACTTGTTAAATTTTATTGCTTTGTCTGTCTGGTCATTGGGGTGTTTTGGGACCTCCTTGGGGTGGAAACAGGAGGAGCATGACCCGCGACAGGGGCGATCCGCTTCTCGACCTGTGACAATCACATTAAAATCTTGTACGTAGATATAAAAATGAACACTTTTCAAAGACGAAGTTAAACACTGAAGCACTGAAAGAGGAACTATAGGCAACTAAAGTTAATTGGTTATTTAAAAAAACATTATGACATCAACATGGGCTTATTTTAGTGCATTTGGATCCTCACCTTCAGATGAAACTATAAACTGGACCGATGATTTAAAGGGACACTTCACTCATTTGCATAAAGCTTTGTATAGTTAGAACCCCAGTCATGTTTTTGAATGGTCATGCATCATTTTCTCAGTTGCCACTGAGACAGGAGAAATACAGATTTCAGTGTGGCACTTCCTTCTTTCAATGATGTAAGAATTATCATATTGCATTATTGAAAGAAGGAAGTCCAATATCTTTGTTGAGGGGGTGAGACTACAAACACCCCTTTTCTCTGTCAAATAGGCACCAAATTCGAAATGTATGTTACATTTCGACTACATATATGACACACTTTCAATAAAGATTGATGTTTTTACGAGTGATTGCTGTTGTTTAGTCACATGTGTGTTGTTAACTCTCGGGATGTTATGTTCCAGCTCTGCTCCACTCGTTCACTTCTCCACATGGACTGTTTGTTTACAGTGTCGTGCCCTACACACTGTGCACTCAGCATGGACTTGACGCTACGTAGTCGCAGACCGATTGGTGATGTCAAAGTACCTCGAGAGTGATTCAATGCAGAGTTTTCCATATGATTTCTTGAATCGCTCTCGTGGTACTTTGATGTAATTCGCTTGTGGGTTTTTGTAGCGCCACATGAATACACCAGTATCCTTCCGGTCCCAGTCACTTTCGCGCTGCGTTAATTCAATAGTGTCTACATTAATTTGATTTCATACCTCTATCGGATCGCGCAGTGCCACATGTAATACATCAAATATGTAAATTTATAAATGAATGTTCTGAACTTCTATTACAAAACGATGTTGTTACGTGTCATCATGCTCTTTTAAGTATGTATACGTATCATGTATGGAAAAATACTACCACTGTATAGCATGTACTTTCTCACCTTGATATGGATTTTCTCTTTATCTACAAAAAAAATCTCTTTTAAATTCTTTATCTTTCGTAATCAACAGTAGCCTATTGTGTTTTCTTTAACAAAACATTTTAGTCATTACAAAAGCAAAAAAAAAAAATAAACGAATACGTTTTGCTGCAAATTGCTGCCACATGGATTGACATTACTTTATGGTAATAAGCTATGAAGTCGGCAACCAATCCCAAGGCGGAAATGTTTGGCGGCAACCAATCGGAAGGCAGAAACCTCCGCTTGAGGGGATTCCAGAGAATGCATTCGAGCGTCAGAGCATTTTTTGACACTCTCGCTGGCGACGTAAATGTCTGGGTGAATAAATCTATATGCACGCTTAATCTTCATGCCCCCTAAAACACTTGTGCCAAATACAGGAAAATGTTATGTAAGTAGTCAAGTGGTCAAGTGCAAAGACAGCAAGTGTGGTTATTTGGACACAGCCAATGTTTCCCCCTGTGCTAAAAACCCTTTCGTACCCCATGGTACATGACAGAAGTTTTCATTTGGTGATTGTTGTGTTAATACACAACAAATACAAGTTGTTTTACAGACTAATGCTTGTGTGTCATTTGGTCAGTTTATTGTGGTTCTTTGTCTTTTCTTGACTGTAGTCTACACAGCATCCAGTTTAAGCTCAAAACTGAGATACAGTCATGTTTGCAATTCTTCTGACTGTATCAATGTTTAGTCAAGGTAAGAGAACATTTTGTGTAAGAGAACCATCTGTGGGTTTTTTGGATTGCTGTGTTTGGATTGATGGCTGTGTGATCCCATGATCAATGTTTTATCACTCTTTTTAATTTAAAGGTTTTACGATGGTGAGCTATGGAAAAAGTTTCATCACAGCATTTCCAGAGGATTTAGGTTTCTTTTATCCAAACACTTTAAGTAAACTGAGAGTCACCGCCCTCCATGATGGCACTTCTGTCAACATCTTCTACAACGGCAGCAGCACACCAACACAGATGATATCGAACATACTGAAAGGCCAAACTGTAACTGTGGTGTTTCAAAAATCTGCTGAAGTATATCAACTCGACTACTCCACACAATCTATTCGAATCACCAGTAACAAATACATTGTAGTACATTCTGTCAGTAGTACAAATTTTACTATTAGTGAAGTCTCTGCCCAGACCAATATTGTTCAACCTGATGAAAATCTCGGAATGAATTACCTGATCCCTTCACTGGACTACACAACCTTTCTCACAACGTTTGGCATATCCCAGTCAACAACATACAACTCATTCAGACTGATCATCATCAATGCTGAGGACACAGAAAACAATATCACGATAGTCAAGAACATATCAACCCAAATTCAATTAGTAAACTTCACGATCCCATCATATCAACTCATCCAGTTGCAGGCTGATGCTTTACTGAAGATGATTAAATCGAGATGTAAAATAGCTGTGCTGCTGACTCACCCGTGTCTAGATAAAACAAACTGTACATGCAGCATGATAGTCAATCAGATTCTTCCTGTTAGATTTCAGGGTCAGAACTTTGTTGTGCCCTATGTTCGAGGTATAACCCAGAGACAGTTATTTATGACATCAAACGACAAGGCAAACTTACTATCTCAAGACAATACTCCATTAACTCCTAGTTCATCAGGGTATCTGTCTCTTCCGGATCTGAACACTAGGTATGTCACTGCTTCGAGTAACGTGTCTCTCAGACTGATCATTCCAGGACTTTTCATTGAATTGATCCCAGAAAACCAGTTTGCTGCGTGCTACATGATGCCGTTCTATTCTAACTACCAGTGGGCGGTTTTGATAACTAAAACTGACAGCAGAGATCAGCTACGCATAGGTACAGGTCCGCTTATAAATCCTGACTGGTATGAGCTTCCTTACACACAATACTCTAAAGCTGAAATAGTTTTATCACGCCAATTGACCGTTATCTGGCATCCAAGCTCAAAGATTGTTGTTTATGTAATGGAAACAATTGGCAACACAGTTTTTGGAGGCCCAGCTATACCAATAAATGAAAATCCAGGTAAAAAAGCCATTTCTTTTAAATAAGTAAGCAATCATCTGTTATGCAGATGCACAAATATTTGTAAAACAAATTGTGACAATAAATATTTTTTAATTTGTGCACTCAGATCCATCTGGCTGTATGACTCCTGGAGAGTTTGTAGTTGGAGATCAACCTCTTAAATGGACTGAGTCTCTGGCTTACTGCACAACCAATCAAAGTCAATTTGCCTGTCCTACAGATGAAGACGTCCAGATAGAGTTCGCCAAGCAGGTCAACACAAAAAATGTGGAGGGTTGGATCGGTCTGCGTCGTAGTCTAATGACTACAGCCTGGTACTGGCAGACGAATACAACATCAGCATCATCATCTGTGAATTACGTTTACTGGGCCAATGGGCAACCACCGGACAACACGATCGAACTTTGTGCTTCACTGTCACTGAATCATACAGATGATTTTAAATGGAAAAGTGCTAAGTGCTGTGAGAAAAAGCTTCCTGTATGCTACAAACAACCACAAATCTTGCTTCCTTTAACTATGTCTTCTACAATTTACATTCCTTAGGATGTTGTGTATATTTATAATATAATACCTGAAATATCTCAGTGTATTTTTATGAAGTTCCTGTTCTCCTAATGGTAAAAATCATTGTAATTTCTGGTGGAAAACACAAAAAAATATATGTAGTTCAATTATTATCCATTATTGTTAAATTATTCTTACATTAATCAGGAGAAATAGATTGTAATGGATGTTCAATGACATTTCTATTAGCCTTAAAAATATACATATTAATACTAAAAGTAGTCTACGTTTTACCTCACTATTATTAAAACATTGCCTGTAGTAAAATTGCCTCACTGGGGGCTTCAGTTATATTAAGGTGTGATTCTGTAAAGCTGCTTTGAAACATACTGCAAATAAAAATGATTTAACATTGTTCTGGCATTTTCCAACATAAATAATCCTTTAAATGCTGCAGGCGACTCATCACAGCAGGCGACTCATCATCAATACAGTAATGCAAGCATTTAAAAGACAACATTTAAGATCAAATTTTTAAGCTTGTTAAGCATCAGAATAAATAAATAACTACAATAAATTATTAAATAATAAGATAATTTTATATCATAATGTAAGGGATCTTAGGTTTCGGAATGAGAACAAAACTGCAATCGTTCCTGGGTTTCGGACACAATATGTTGGAGAGCGTTGCTAGTATGAATATATTGTTTTGCATTATCCCGGTTTTCTCCTTATCTCACGGGCAGGCAATTTCACATTTCATTACACAATTTCAAATCTCCTACTGTCTCACTTAAACAAGGTGTTCCTCAAGGCTCTGTACTTGGTCCACTATTATTCATCCTATATATTCAGCCACTGGGTAACATCATTCATCGACATGGCTTTAGATATCACTGTTATGCAGATGATATTTAGTTATATACTGCCTGTCATCCAGACTCTGAACATGTAAAATCTTCACTCTCTTCTTGTGTAAATGAGTTAAAACTGGTGGCTACTCTCAAACTTTCTTAGCCTGAATTTGGGTAAAACTGTTATTCTGATAACTGGTCCTCCATCTCTAACAAAAACCGCTCTGTGGACTTTAGTATTGACCTGGATGCTACTATGATTTTCCCCTCTGCTACTGTGAAAAATGTAGGTATCATACTCGACCCCTCACTGTCCTCACGCTCATATTCGAAGCCTCTCCAAAACGTGTTTTTTTTCATTTGCAACGTATTGCCAAGCTGCGCCGTTTCATCCGTAGAGATGATGCCGAAACATAAGTGCATGCTCATATTACGCCCCATCTCGACAACTGCAATTCACTATTTTCTGGTCTTAGCTTTAACTCAAAGTGCTTTAAATCAAAACTAAACAACAGATAAATTAAATAAAACAGATAAAACAGATAAAATAAATTGAAAATTAAATGGTTAAACAACAGTACTGGCTTAAAGTTACAATTGAAATTGTTACACTATAAACGCATGAAATTTTAAATAATACATGTACAATTAACTGTTTCCAATGTATGTGAGATATTACCTGATAGTATAGAGAACAGAGAAAAAAAGAAAAAAGAAAGCTTAGAAGAGAGAGAGTCGAAAGTCAAGAAGAAGAAAAGCTCATGAAAACCTTGAGTGTTATACTCTATCCCTTGACCATGTGACTAAACCTAACATGATACATTCAAATTGACCAATCAGAAGACCATCTTTAAACTTCACTGTACTGGATAAACGACTCTGCCAATAGTCAATGAGCATAGGAATGCAAATGATACATGATAGAATGCAAATGGTACAAGATGGAAATGGAGGTTGTGTCAGAGTACAGTTTTAATACTACAATACACTACAGGGCATTGTAACCTGTTGTCAAGATGGAACAAGATGAGGCAGGCACTATGTGCAATGTAAGGTTTCCAAAGGGAAGCGTGTGCACTGTTGTATTTAAACGAGACCTGTCTGCTACAAAAAGGCTTCCTAAAATTAAAATCTTCCAGTAGCTTTTAACACAAAGGACACAATATAACACACTAGTATCAACTTTATCCAATATGACTGATAAAAAAATCTACAAACAATCCCTAAACAAAGTGAAGAAGTTTATTGTACTATACACTATAGGATCGAGAGGAGCATGGACATGTACTGTAATCCAATCAATGCAAAGAAGCCTTTATATATGGGCTGTGTCTAAATCAGCTCCCTTTTTCAGTAGTCTGGGCACTGATCAGGGAGTCGACCATTTTAAGGGCTGTCTCAATCACAAAAATCCTTCAAGTGCACTGGAACATTGTTAGTTTCCTAAAAATTCCCACAATGCAAAGCAAAACCCAGTGTGCATCGATGCTCATTAAGCTCCTTTGCCAGAAATCACGTGACCTTTTCAAAAACTCTCCAACCGAAAATCCCGCAAACAAACTCAATAAACTTCATGAAATGCAAAAGAACTTTTATCAAAACAATCGTTTGTTTTAATTTTAAATATAAACACATATCTACTAGAAAGTAGGGGCCACAAGCTACTCCATATTTAAATAATATTTACAATTATTTTATAATTAAAATTATATTATAAACAATTAAAATGTAATTGTATGCATAGATATGTAAGAGAATAATAACATAGTTTTTGTCAATGTACTTTTTAAAAATTAATTCAGAGAGATTTTGGTTTTGCCGATTGTTGATGAGTAACAGCTGTGAATGTTCACAACGCGCTAAAGCAGCCACGTCACAGGATAATAAGTGAATAGTGTCCCAATGTCAAGTGAGCTAAAGTCCTTAACAGTGCCCAAAACTCGGGAGCTTGTTAATTTTGGTTCCCTTTCAGTCAGTCACTATGACGTCGTATTGGGAACGAGCTTAGCTGGACCTACTTCAAGAAGCTACTAAATCCCAATGAACTTGTCATCCAGGTATTTGCATCTGCTGGCGATGCCCCCCGCGGGGTATAACACAAGCAGCAGGTGCAATGCTAAATCAGCTTTTATCGCTTCAAAAGCCGGCAGATCAACTGCTATTTAGAAGCTCTCACTCTGCTCTGAAGTACGCCGATTGCTTGAAGTTGTTTGGACAGACAGCACCACAGCGGAGGCTTTATTTTTTCTGTCAGTTCTTGAACTTGAGTGTGTGCATTGCCACTCCCCTGCATGCTTCAACAACACAGCTAAAGAGCAAATTTCCCTAAAAGAGCAGCATAAGTAGAATTTGTAATTAGAAGATGTAGAAGAACTCGAGTTGTAAAATAGCTGTGCTGCTGACTCACCGTGTCTTGATAAAACAGACTGTACATGCAGCATGATAGTCAATCAGATTCTTCCTGTGAAATTTCAGGGTCAGAACTTTTTTGTGCCCCATGTTCGAGATATAAACAAGAGAAAGTTATTTATGACATCAAATGACAAAGCAGACTTACTATCTTTATACAATACTCAATTAACTCCTAGTTCATCAGGGTATCTGTCTCTTCCGGATGTGGGCACCAAGTATGTCACTGCTTCGAGTAACGTGTCCCTCAAACTGATCATTCCAGGACTTTTCATTGAATTCATCCCAGAAAACCAGTTTGCTATGTGCTATATGATGCCATTCTCAACAACTTTGTGCTTCACTGTCACTGAATCATACAGATGATTTTAAATGCAAAAGTGCTAAGTGCTGTGAGAAAAAGCTTCCTGTCTGCTACAAACAACCAAAAAACTTTGGTCCTTTGTCTATGTCTTCTACAGTTAACATTCCTTAGGATCTTGTGAATATTTATAATATAATACCAGAAATATCTATTTTTAATAAGTCCCTGTTTTCCTAAATTGTAAAATCATTGTAGTTTCTGGTGGGAGATACTAAACATATATGTAGCTCACTTATAATCCATTACTGTTAAATTATTCTTACTACATTAATGGGGAGAAATAGATTTATAATGCATGTTCAATAACATTTCTATTAGTCTTAAAAAAAAAAATGTACAATTAGCATGAGGACATTTTAGTAGTGTGAAATGAAAGTAGATTTCTGAACTGAAAGATCTTAGAAACATCTTCCAAAATGTCTGACAAACAAGTTGTCTGAATTTGCAGAAATCAGATTTATATCTTGAAGAACAAGAATATAATAATAATAATAATAATGTCTCAGAACCAGGCCAGAATTCAGTTAACAGATTTATTAAAGCTGCCATCGGCAACTCTAGAGGATTGAGCAGTTTAAAATTGTTTACAATTTCCTGCCCCTCCCCCACTACCACCGAGCAACCTCCCTTCGAGCTCGTCCTCATCAGCGCTTGTGCACCAGTATTATTGTGAACGCATACTTAGCAAGAATACTTAGATTACTTACATAACACTCCGAAATACAATCAATGGTTGATAAAGCACAATTACCTGCCGAGAAGAAATATGGCAAGCTCTGCATCCAGCTTGAACCCTTTAAAATCTTGTAGATTCCTCCACCTTTCAAATGCAGGTCCGATATTAATCCTAGTTTTATTCCGGTCACGGTCGCTTTCTATCTTTGTTTACTTCTTTGTATTTGTTGTTTTCCTAGCTCTGGTTGTTAACCGAGGAATTGGAAGTTTGTTAGTAAATGTTCTCTTCCCCATCACGCTGCGTTCAATCCAATACACTTGTGAACTTCAGGCGGATGCATGTGATATTGTAATGCGCGCGAGGGGGAGGGGGATTTGTGGCGAGTTTAGGAACGGCTATTTTCACATCAAAATGAAACAAAACCAAGAAAAACTACAGCGGACATGACCTCAGTGTCCTCAATGGTAGCTACGGCCATGAATACAGTCCTGGCCAAAAGTTTTGATGATTACATAAATATTGGAAATTGGAAAAGTTGCTGCTTAAAGGAATATTCCATTTTCTTAAAAGAAAAATCCAGATAATTTACTCACCACCATGTCATCCAAAATGTTTATGTCTTTCTTTGTTCAGTCGAGAAGAAATTATGTTTTTTGAGGAAAACATTGCAGGATTTTTCTCATTTTAATGGACTTTAATGGACACCACCACTTAACACTTAACTCAACACTTAACAGTTTTTTTCAACGGAGTTTCAAAGAATACTTAGATGCCCAAACAAGGCATAAGGGTCTTATCTAGCCAAACGATTGTCATTTTTGACAAGAAAAATAAAAAATATGCTCTTTTAAACTTTTCGTCTAGGTCCGGTCCAGCGCGACCTAACATAAATGCGTAGTGACGTAGGGAGGTCACGTTTTACATATATAAAAGGCACATTTGCGGACCATTGTAAACAATAAACTGACACAAAGACATTAATTAGTATCAGTTGACATACAACATCTTAGGAACGGTCCTCTTTCAACACACTTGTAAACACTGGGGCGGAGTTTCTCGTTCGTCTTCTGTGACCTCTTGACGTCATGTCGTATTGCGTGGGGTCAGCTGGCGCATCACGACCAGATCTAGACGAGAAGTTGTGCTTTAAAAGTGTATATTTGTTATTTTTCTTGTCAGAAATGACAATCGTTTTGCTAAATAAGACACTTATGCCTCGTTTGGGATTGTTTATAGTCCTTTGAAACTCTGTTGAAAAAACTGTTAAGTGTTGAGTTAAGTGTTAATTGTTGGTGTCTATTAAATTCCATTGAAATTAGAAAAATCATGCAATGTTTTCCTTAAAAAACATAATTTCTTCTCGACTGAACAAAGAAAGACATCAACATTTTGTATGACATTGTGGTGAGTAAATTATCTGGATTTTTCTTTTCTTTTAAGTTTTTAGAATAGCAATTTGCATATACTCCAGAATGTTATGAAGATCAGATGAATTGCATAGTCCTTCTTTGCCATGAAAATTAACGTAATCCCAAAAAAACCTTTCCACTGCATTTCATTGCTGTCATTAAAGGACCTGCTGAGATCCAGGGACGGATTATGGCGATGATGTGCCCTGGGCACGGATGTCTCAAAGGCCCCCCTTTACCAATTTTTTGGGCAACAGCGTTACACCTGTATGCACAGGGCTCAAGTGTTGGTTCGCCTCTGCCTGTATGCCCCATTTTACAGGATTAACAATGGCACTAATACGCGGGGAGAGAATGCACACAATATTCTGTACTTTCACACCACAAATTGGTTTATTTATATCTCACCAGTATCTGACAACATACTGTACAACATACTCAATCAAAAAGATTGCCCGGTTGCATGAAAGTCCTTACGATAAGAAATCCCTTAAATATAAGCTTAAGGGTGTTCTTAATAAAAAAATGGGTTGCAAGAAAAAACCTTAAGTGAACCTTAAGGCTGTCAATAAGTATTTACCCTTAAATGCTAAAGTATTACCTTAAGTTCTGTTATGCGTTGCTACAAAGTCCTTAAGTCCCATTTTCCCCTTAAAACTTAAGGGACTATAACAGGTCCCTTAACCTCACACGCGATGGCTGATTTTATGGTTATTTAAGAAAATGAAGTACCAACGCGCATTTCTAACGTTTGAAATAATCCCTTAGAGAAAAGTGATGCGCATTTATTAGGAGAATAGCGGTTTGATCGTCCATCAATCTAAACAGTTTCCAGTTTGAATTACTTTCAGGTTTTAAAAATGCGGCACTTTACAGTCTTTTATTTGCGATGTTTTATTGTACACAAATCCGCCGTCTGTTGAGCTGCGTGCGTTGATTTGTTTACGCTGTGAGATTTTGTAATTATAGCAACCGCGTCTCCTCTGCTCTCTTTTGGCAGAGACTATTGTAAAATACTTAGAATAGACACTTAGGTAAGGGTGACAGTTAAGACCTTTGTTGCAACGCTCTTAAATAAATCCCTTACCTCAGAGATTTTTTTCTCTCAGGGAAACCCTCACTTAAGGAGTTTCATGCAACCGGGCAGGCACACCTCTCCAAATCATATCACAGGAGAAAATTCTTATTTGAAAAACGCAGAGTTTCCATTGGAATCAATTGAAAACATGCGCTGGCCGCGAGTGTAAAAGCTTTGTGTGTCCAGCCCCTTAAATCTTAGAATAAAAAGTTGGTTTAAATTTACCTTAGCTTCCACATCATCATCAAAATCCAGTCTCCTCACAAGATCGCATTCAATGGCCATTAAAGACAGTGAATTTAGACGTCCTTGACACATTTTGCTTCTTAGTTCGTTTTTTACTCTTGCCATTAGAGAAAATGAACGTTCTACTTCACAGTTGCTGACTGGTAAGGCGATGAAAAGCTGTCCTTTTTGTGCTTTCTTATCACTCATCCACTTGGTTGGGGTTTTAAACTCATTTTTGTTTTGGTTTTTGAGTAACCGTCTTCTACGCGTGAATTTTATATTACGCAATGCTTTTCACTCGTCTCTAGATGTCCCTCTCAACAGCGCAGCAATACATAAAAATTATTTATTTGATTTATTTACTAGTTAATACTTTGCAACTGCAAAAAACACATTATTCCTCAATGTTTAACACAATTTTACTGAAAATAAAATTAAAATTAAAATATTTATTTGAAAAGAATAGACACAGTAAATTTGACAGGGCCCCCTGGTGGCCAGTGCCCTGGGCAAGTGCCCAGTAGGCCCGTGCGTTAATCCGTGCCTGCACTACTGCTGATACCGGCCAGGCAAAGGATGTTCGGCTTTCTCAGCGGAAATGGCTGATTTGGTATTGCACCTGCCGGTCATTTTATACTCACGCGGCAGCACCAGCAGATGCAAATACCTGCATGTCAAGTTCATTGGCATTTTAGTAGCTTCTCGAAGTAAACTGGTCCCCCGAAGCACATTCCTAATATGTCTGTCACGACTTGACGTCTCAGTTTCCTTTCTTCAGGGATCGAGGGTTACATACTTAAGCGAGACATTCTTTAACATGATTGGCTGAGAGTCTTTACCAGTCATGTTATATTCCAACTGTAACACAACGGGAACCGTTTCACACTTAGTATCATTCCACCACTGGTTGTTTTAGAATCAGTAACTTACAACAGAGGGAGTCAGTAATGACATTCAAAACAAACTTCTGAAAGGGTTACATGTCATCCTGGGTTAATTTAACCCAGTGGCTGGGTTTATGCCTTTTTGACCCAATGCTGGGATAAAAATAACCCAGCATTTTTAGTGTGGCCTCTTTGTAGAACAATAATTATTAAACTCCTTTGTTATTGTTCTTTATTGGTATTGCTCTATTTATTTAAGGCAGTGAGACTGGAATTGTAAATAATCCAAGTAATTATTAACCCACTAAAAGATTTAATTTCACTCACTAGTTGGGACGACCGAAATAACCTAGAATTCTGGGTGAAATGGTAAAGTAATAGGGTCAAACCAACCTAGCAGTATGCTTTACAATGATTAGTTTATCAATTAAACCTTTTTAAATCCATGTGACGTAGGTATTTAATTGTGGGGAAAAATAAAAAAGTAAACTTTCTGCCTAATGAAGCATTTAGTGAAACTGAGAGAACCCATGACCTTATGCTACTCTTATACAAATCTTGTTCTTCATATGCAAAAATAAAACATTTTGAAAGTCAAATATGGGTATACTGAGATAAGAAATCCAGCACAGTTGTTTTTACTGAGAAGAAGAAAATTGAAAAGAAGAGCAGAGACATCGGGTAAGATACTTTGCTAATGTTATACAATTATAGAGTACAACTGAACTCTACAGAAAAGTGCCTTGTTTTTGTATTTAATTTACTATAGTAAAAAACAATACTGAATATTTACAGTTAAATTAATAATTTCTGAAATTATTCTTTTTAGAAAACAAAGACAGCAAAACCAAATACTTTTAATACAATAATATAGTTATTATCCTTAAGTCTTTTTTAGGTTTACTGTTTTTTTTACATAAAATCACCAACATAATATAAAGAACATTCTGTGAAAATATAACCTTGATATCTTTAATACTGAATAATATCGATCATGTCAACTACTAATGGCGTAAATCAAACTCTGATGCTCGCTATCTCATAATTTTCAGAGTTTTCACAGACAGGGACACATGCTTTTTTAAATATCATATAACATACTATATTATATACTATTTACAATTACATATATTATAAAACAGTTACTTTCAGTCCTTGATTATGATTGGTCAAACAAAGAAAAACAGAAAAAAAGGAAAAAGCTCTTTTACAGTAAAATAAGATAAAAGCTATAACCACTGCACTCATCGATTCTGCGTGTCACTGCGCAGCACGCTTAGCAATGTAACAATATGTGCAAATAATTTAAATATATGGAAAAACAAATAAGGAGATCAGATGAAAAGCCGCCAAACGACACCTCCATCAAAAATGAGATAATAATATAAAACAAATTCTTTTGGCACATATTTCACATTCTTCAAATATTTATGCTTCAGATCCATTTAATCCCGTGCTCAGGCCATACAGAAATACTGTTTTGTAAGCAGAATCCATTAAGAGTCTGATAAAAAAAATGCTCATTCACAAAAGCATGTGACAAACACACTTTTTTTAATCGGAGCTCTTCAAATTTATGAATGAATATTACATTGTGGTTACTAAAATAATGACGCAGCATATATGGGATCGCCCTTGTGGGTTGTTTAGTTTTATTGCTTTGGGTTGTTCCTTTTCTCTTGCATTGCAAGAGTTTATAGATTGATAGAAGTTGACAATATATTTGGCTTTTGGGGTGAAGCCTAACATTTATGAATATGATCCTAGATTATTTGATTGCTGAAATTAATTATGACAGATAGGTATCTTGCTTTGTTCTATTTCACATCTTTCATATCATTGGAAAGTAGCCTATACTAGGATGTCCCGTTCGTGTCAACATAGTGTCACATATTTTATTTGTTATGCCTAATTGTTGTATATCATTAATGGTTGCATATGTCAGTTTACTACCGCACGCACCAAGGCGCACCAATCAGCAGTCATGTCATGTTTTATATTTTGTTTTAGATAGAAGTATAATAAGCTGGAAAATAAATAATATGTGTATGACTTTGTGTGCATGCACCTGAATTTATTTACATCCTTTATTTGTGTTTTTGATTTGTTTAAAACAGGAAAAAATTCCACATCTACAATACTAAATCTTTATTGTTTTGAGTTACTATTAGTATGTAGTGTATTGTTGTCATGTATATAATATATGGATTTAATAATTTATTCATCTTTCCATTCATTGATTTTTTGCTTTTGAGATGGTTACAAAACATTTTGGGATGCTTTCCCCCACTTTCCCCAGTAGAGGTCCTCATCAAGCTCTGATTTGAAAAGCTTCAGGGAATTAAACTTTTTTCCGATACAATTGTGCTAAAAGCTTTGGTGGTTCAAAAAAACTTCACTTCGCCATCACTACTTTGCACTTCAAATGGCTGCAATTATTGCTAAAAAAAGAGGCATCACACAAACAGAGAGTGCGTGATACAAGGTATATATCCACATACAACATCCCGGACGAGCCCCCATATGTCATGACTACCTGGCTCACAGCAGCAATTACATAGGGGAGACCACAACAAATGTTCAATTAAATTAGGGATTGACCGATATGGATTTTTTTTGTGCCGATACCGATACCGATTTTTGTTTCGTTAGCCTTAGCCAATGACCGATACAGGCTGCCGATTTTCTTGAGCCGATATTTGGAGCCGATACTGCTTTTGCTCACTCAATTTACATAATAAACATGACACGATGATGCCAAATGTTACAAGTCTCAATTTAAAAAAGTAACATTTATTAAACTTTTTAAAAAATCTATATTTAACAAAGAGTAAAACCACGAGGAACTAGCAAAGGATATTAATGTCTAGCACTTTACTACTACAAATATATAGAGAGATGAGAAATGAAAACTCGCTTTGTGCAGCTATGATCAGCTGTTAGGCCGAGCTTTCGATGTTGTCATGGAAAGGTTGGTTGTTATTAGTGACATTACCTGCAATCGCTTGCAGCTTCCAGCACTCTGTCTGTAAATAATGCCGGAAAAAATCGGCGAACACAGCAGCCACATATCGGCCGATGCCGATACACATAAAACTCCCAAATATCGGCCCGATATATCGGCCGGCTGATATATCGGTCTATCACTAATTTAAATCAAAAAGTAATTTATTACATCATTAATTTTGTTAATAAAAGCATAAGTTAAATCAATAAATGTATCAAGTCATTAAATGTATAAAAAGAAAAGACTAATCATAAGTGCAATGCAAATCAGTAAAGTGTAGACTATGTGTTGTGGCAAAAAACAAAGTTAAAGGAGTATGATGGTGGCACGGCCATCAAAATGTGCAGAGCAGAGAGAGCAGCTGGCAGGAAATGTCCTTTATAGTCCTGCCCATCAGCTGCTATCTGATGGACAGAAAAACAACAACTCCCCTTCAGCCTGGGAGGAGAAAGACAGGCCAAACATATTGGGTCAATAGTAGAGTGAGCACCCCAGCACAGCAAAACCGGGAATGACATGAAGGACACGTTTTCAGGAAGTTTTGAGATTGAGATTTTGGTTTATTTTGTTCATTTTTCATGTCTTAATTTAGTATAATTAAAAGAAGAAGCTTCCAGAATACACAGCTAGATGCCGTTTGTTTTAAGCATATTACACTTCATCTGTTTGTATATTTAAAAGTTTTGTTCTAATTAACCAAAACAAGCTAATCTGTGTATTAAAACATAAAATTCATTAACTGGGGGGTCTGTGATGAAATGCCTTAGTCTTATTCACTTGCAGTGCTTTGTTAAGTATATGCACATGACATTAGCATATTTTAATTTGTTAATGCCTAATTTGCATGTGGTAATTATGATGACATGATTAGACACAAACTTTAATGTATCCACCTGCAATGTCTCCATTATTAATACGGACTACCGGCACATCCGGGAACTTGACTGTAAATTTCGTCACCGCCCCTTTTCGGGGGTTAAAAAAGCAGCGTCTCCATTGGCTTCCATTCAAAATAGCGGAACAAAGCAACGGTTTTACACAGCCGGCAGGCGTAAATAACTTATGAAATCACTCAGATTGAGCATGTCGAGTGTTTGTCTGTCCATCCTGCCTGCCATAGAGCGCGAGAGATACATTAACACATTTAATTTGGTCAATATAAAAACATGTCCCTTTCATTCTCACAGCGTCAAATTTGTGTAACAACGCCATCCAGTGATTGCTGGAAATATCGCTAAGCCAGTTAGTTGTATGGCTGGACGGAAAAGTGCACTCATTACTCTAAATATAAAGACATAATAAATAAATACGAAGCAACTTTCAAATACGAAGTAAAATCATTCCCTTCTTCCCTGTTGACTCGATGAGGTACGAGTAAATGTCCCGGTAAGACACCTCTGGCCAATAGGGAGCGTTGTTACACAAATTTGATGCTGGGAGAATGAAAGAGACATGTTTTTATATTGACCAAATTAAATGTGTTAATTTATCTTTTGCGCTCTATGGCCGGCAGGGTGGACAGATAATTACTCAACGTGTTTAATCTGAGTGATTTCATAAGTTATTTACGCCTGCCGGCTGTGTACGAAGGTTGCTTTGTTCCGCTATTTTGAATGGAAGTCAATGGAACGTCTAGTGCGATTTCCCCCAAAAGTGGGCGTGAACCTGTTCAGAGACATTCTATGACGTTGCGCCGGTTGTGCGTATTGGAAATTTCGGTACATTACCCTGTTAGGCCATGATATAGGCTTATTGCGTTAGCAAAACCTTAGCCAACTTATTACACAAGCTTCTTATAAGTCATGCACGTTATTAACAAGACAAGTTAAATAAAATTGTCTTGTGGCTAATTATGTTTAAAGTCGAGTCTTTTGTTCATCCCAACACACCTTAAAGGGACAGTAAGTAGGCGAAATTGTATTTTGCATTCAAACGAATAGTGCTCTCTAGCGTCTCGCTTTTCCAAATGCATGTTGCAAAAAAAACTACACATTGTTCCTTTAACAACAAGCAAAGAAAAATACAGCTGAAATAGGGTCTGGGAAGGGCCACTGCCTACCTGTTTGATGTGTTAATGTTGCAGATGTGTTCTGACGGAATCAAAATCTAATCAATCATGTTCACATATTTTAGTGTAAATTTATAATAATGGCATTATAGATTATCATATTATTTTGCGTTACAGTCCAGTTGTTTGTGTTTTGATGTGTAGTAGAGTGAATGTTTTGGTATATAAGTGCCAAAAGAGTTGCTGTTCAGACTTGATCAGAGATTTGAGACCTCTGAATAATCACATTTAATGTTACATGAGAGACGTTTTTATTTTGTGATCGTTTCGTTAATTCTCAACAAATACAGCATAAGTGCCTAGTTGTTTTACAAACTAATACTCATGTGTTATTTTGTCAATTTTATCTTGTGGTTCTTTGTCTTTTCTTCCCTATAGTCTACACGGCATCCAGTTTGAGCTCAAAACTGAGATACAGTCATGTTTGCAATTCTTCTGACTGTATCAATGTTTAGCCAAGGTAAGAAAACATTTTGTGTAAGAAAACCATCTGTGAGTTTTTTGGATTGCTGTGTTTGGATTGATGCCTGTGTGATCCCATGATCAATGTTTTAACACTCTTTTTAATATAAAGGTTTTACGATGGTGAGCTATGGAAAAAGTTTCATCACAGCATTTCCAGAGAATTTAGGTTACTTTTATCCAAACACTTCAAGTAGTCTGAGAGTCACCGCCCTCCTTGATGGCACTTCTGTCGACATCTTCTACAACGGGAGCAGCACACCAACACAGACGATATCGAACATGCAGAAAGGCCAAACTGTAACTGTGGTGTTTCCAAAATCTGCTGAAGTATATCAACTCGACTACTCCAATAAATCTATCCGAATCATCAGTAACAAATACATCGTAGTACATTCTGTCAGTAGTTCAAATTTAACGATTAATACAATCTCTGCCCAGACCAATATTGTTCAACCTGATGAAAATCTCGGAATTAATTACCTGATCCCCTCACTGAACTACACAAACTTTCTCACAACATTTGGCATATCCCAGTCAACCTCCTGGTCCACAAAATACAACTCATTCAGACTGATCATCATCAATGCTGAGGACACAGAAAACAATATCACGATAGTCAAGAACATACATGTATCAGCCCAAATTAAATTAGTAAACTACACGATCCCATCATATCAACTCATCCAATTGCAGGCCGATGATTCAATGATAATGGTTAACTCGAGTTGTAAAATAGCTGTGCTGCTGACTCACCCATGTCTTGATAAAACAGACTGTACTTGCGGCATGATAGTCAATCAGATTCTTCCTCTGAGATTTAATTGTCATTAATTTTTTGTGCCCTTTTTTCAAGGTATAACACAGAGACAGTTAGTTATGACATCAAATGACAATGCAGACTTACTATCTCAAGAAAAAACTCCATTAACTCCTAGTTCATCAGGGTATCTGTCTCTTCCGGATCTGTACACTAGGTATGTCACTGCTTCGAGTAACGTGTCTCTCAGACTGATCATTCCAGGACTTTTCATTGAATTGATCCCAGAAAACATGTTTGCTGCCTGCTACATGCTGCCGTTCTATTCAAACAATCGGTGGGCGGTTGTGATAACTAAAACTGACAGCAGAGATCAGGTACGCATAGGTACAAGTCAGCTTATAAACCCTGACTGGTATGAGGTTCCTAACACACAATATTCTAAAGTTGGAATAAGTTTACAAAGCCCAATGAACATTATCTGGCATCCAAGCTCAAAGATTGTTGTTTATATAGTGGAATCAATTGGCAACACAGTTTATGGAGGCCCAGCTATACCTATAAATGAACAGCCAGGTAAAAAAAACAAATTTTAATTTAAATCACTTGTTAAGCAGATGCACTTGATAGTTGTAAAACACATCATTGTGACAATTAATTTTTTGTATTTGTGCACTCAGATCCAAATGGCTGTATGACTCCTGGAGAGTTTGTAGTTGGAGAAAAACCTTTTAAATGGACTGAGTCTCTGGCTTACTGCACAACCAATCAAAGTGAATTTGCCTGTCCTACAAATGAAGGCCTCCAGAAAGAGTTTGCCAAGCAGGTCAACACAAATAATGTGGAGGGTTGGATCGGTCTGCGTCGTAGTCTAATGACTACAGCCTGGTACTGGCAGAAGAATACAACATCAGCATCATCATCTGTGAATTACGTTTACTGGGCCAATGGACAACCACAGGACAACAAGTTCGAACTTTGTGCTTCACTGTCCCTGAATCAAACAGATGATTTTAAATGGAAAAGTGCTAAGTGTTGTGAGAAAAAGCTTCCTGTCTGCTACAAACAACCAAAAATCTTGCCTTTTTTAACTATCCCTTTTACAATTTACATTTCTTAGGATCTTGTGAATATTTATAATATAATGATACTGTATATCTCAGTGTATTTTTAAGTCCCTGTTCTCCTAAATTGTAAAGTCATTGTAGTTTCTGGTGGGATATACTATATGTAGTTCACTTATAATCCATTACTGTTAAATTATTCTTACTACATTAATCGGGAGAAATAGATTTGTAATGCATGTTCAATGAAATTTCTATTAGCCTTAAAAACATGTTAAAATTAGCATGAGGACATTTTTAGTAGTGTGAAATGAAAGTAGATTTCTGAAGTGTACGATCAAAATAAAGCTCTGATCAAATAAACCATTGGAAATTTGTTATTTTAGTCACCATATTAATACTGAAAGTAGTGTACGTTTTACTTCACTATTATTATAACATAGCCTGTAGTGATGTTGCCTCACTGGGGGCTTCATTTACATTAATAATCGTGATTCTGTAAAGCTGCTTTGAAACATACTGCAAATAAAAATTATTTAATCTTGTTGTCCTGGCTAACATTTTCCAACATAAATAATCTTTTAAATGCTGCTAAGTCAGAGCAGGCGACTCATCATCAAAACAGTAATGCAAACATTTAAGAGAAAACATTTAAAATCAAGTTTTATGAGTTTGTACAGTATCAGAACAATTAAATAACTATATTAAATTATTAAATAATAAGATAACTTTGTCTCATAAACTACAGGGCATTGTAACCTGTTGTCAAGACGAAACAAGATGAGGCAGATGCTATGAAAAGCCTAAGATTTTCAAAGGGAAGAGTGTGCACTGTTGTATTTAAATAAGACCTGTCTGCTAAAAAAGGCTTCCTAAAATTAAAATCTTTAGAACTTTACAAGTCATTTTAACTGTATTGACTTAGTAAAGTTAACATAACTAAAGCAAATTCAACTTGATTTATTAAGTTTCAGCAACTTACCACTTGTCAAGGTAGTTCAAAGACTTGTATACCATAGTTGATTAAACGTAAAAATGTAAAAGTTTTTACAGTCCGGTAGGCTGTCCCCCTCAACCATTAAAGTACACATTGCTTCGATATCCGCTCACCATGCCTTGGTAAATGGCAGGTCAGTGGTTCAGCCCGACCTGGTCATTATGTTTTTAAGGGGTGCGCGGCGGCTAAATCCCTCGCCCCTCCCCATTCCTCTTTGGGATCTGTCCTTGGTGCTGAGAGCCTTAAGACGCTCCCTTCGAGCCTTTGCAGTCAGTTAGCATCAAGTTTCTTACAATGAAAACTCGAATCCTGGTTGCATTGGCCACCATAAAGAGGGTAGGGCACCTCCATGCATTTCGATGCAGATCAGATAGGGAGCCTGCAAAGCGGTGCCCCCCGTAAGAAGACCCAACTATGGCTTTGTTATGTCCTCTACGTGCACTGCAATTGTAGGTCAATAAAATTCAACGCTTCAGGACCTCAGACCAGCTTTTTGTCTGTTACGGTGGTTAGCAGAAAGGGAAAGCTGTCACCAAGCAGAGGATGTCTCACTGGATAGTGGACACTATTGCCCTTGCTTATTGAATGCAGGGCACACCCCATGCCCGTTTAACTTAAAAGCTCACTCTACGAGAAGTGTTGCATCATCTTGGGTGTTAGCTTGTGGTTCCACGTGACAGACATCTGCAGAGCTGCTGGCTGGGCAACACCTTACACGTTCACTACATTCTTTAGTGTTCGTATTGAGCCAGTTTCCTCTCGTGTTCTCTCTTCAAACAAGTGAAACACTGAGCACCAGCTCGTGTGTCGGCTTGCTGCACCATTCTGCCGCTACATACGTAGTGCCATTATGGAGCTAATTTATTGTCATAAACACATCAAAAAAGTTTGTTACTCCACCGCCCTTGGCGGCCGATGTTGTGGAGCATCAGCTGTCAGCTTTTCATCAGCTGTGTTCACTGTAACCAGTGATAGGCTGGTGTTTATATAGTCCCCTAAGCGGGGTTCCTATGTGTGTATATAATCAGTGAGGTTAATGCTACCAGCCCACGTTTTCCCTTAGCAGAGCCTACTCTGCATCTCTGTCAAGTTCATGTGACTACTCAGAGACTTCAATATGGGGAACCTATCGGTTGTTCTATGTTGTATATGCCACCCAGTTGTAACCTTCTTAGGGAGTGGCTTCCGCAGCATTCCTAGTTCGGCCCAGACAGGTTCACTTCCCAGTTTGCCTAGTTCACTATCGGCCTTCGGCAGTTAGCCCCGGTTCCACCTCTACAGATCTAGAGACGGAAGGTTTACTCAGGCACTGGAAGGGGCAGCTCCCGTAATGCCCTGGTAGGGATTCCCAATATGTTGGTCAAGACTTGACTTCATAGTGACCGACTGAAAGGGAACGTCTCGGTTACGTATGTAACCCTTGTTCACTGAAGGAAGGGAACGTAGGTGTCATGTCCCTTCTCAAAGGTCCTGCTGTACCATCGGCCAGGCAAAGGATGTTCAGCTTTCTCAGCGGAAATAGCTGATTTGGTATTGCACCTGCCGGTCATTTTATACTCATGCAGCAGCACCAGCAGATGCAAATACCTGAATGTCAAGTTCATTGGCATTTTAGTAGCTTCTCGAAGTAGACTGGTCCCCCGAAGTACATTCCTAATACGTCGGTCACGACTTGACGTCTCCGTTTCCTTCCTTCAGGAATCGAGGGTTACATACTTAACTGAGACGTTCTTAAACATGATTGGCTGAGAGTCTTTACCAGTCATGTAATATTCCAACTGTAACACAACGGGAACCGTTTCACACTTTGTATCATTCCACCACTGGTTGTTTTAAAATCAGTAACTTACAGCAGAGAGAGTCAGTTATGACATTCAAAACAAACTTCTGAAAGGGTTACATGTAATCCTGGGTTAATTTAACCCAGTGGCTGGGTTTGTACCTTTTTGACCCAATGCTGGGATATAAAATAACCCTGAATTTTTAGTGTGGCCTCTTTGTAGAACAATAATTATAGTATTAAACTCCTTTGTTATTGTTCTTTATTGGTTTTGCTCCATTAATTTAAGGCTGTGAGATTGGAATTGGTAATTTTTAACAAAGGAAAACAATTAATTTCACTTACTGGTTGAGTTAACTGAAATAACCTACATTTCTGAGTGAAGTAATATGGTCAAACCAAACTAACAGTATGCTTTAAAATGGTTTTTTTTTTAATGAAGTTTTCTGTTGCAATTTTGCGAAATGGTTCAAATTAAAAAGAAAACATTTTTAAATCTATGTAGGGTTTCCCGCAGAAAATTAGTTAGTTAAGGTGGTAGGGTTGAGTGGATGGGCTTGGAAATCAAAGAGGGCAGGGTGTATGCGTCATGATGAAAATGAAAATATTTTTATTTAAAACTCTCAAATAAAACTTAATTTTGAAGAAACAATGACAAAAAATGAACACAAACTAGATTATTAATGAATTAAATGTTTTTACCTCTAACGAAAATAGCTGTGTGAAGAAGTAAAACTAAAGGGTTAACAAAACACAAACTGAAGCAAATGTTGTAGAACGTAAGGTGAACAATGATAGATAAACGCAAAGATTGTAAAAACTGATTATTTCCCACTATTAATTACATTATCTTAAAGGAGTGTAACTACTGTAACATGTAAATAATGTGCATAAATAACGTGAGCAAGAGTGCTCAACAATTATATCTAATCAACAGGCCCGTGAAATCTAGCTAGCAGGTTGCTCAAACAACAAAAATCACCAGCTAACTTACTTTAAATTTGCAAGAACTACAGACTAATACAATAACAGGCTTAAATATACCCAAAACATAAGTCCACTTACGGTTCTCACGGACAGGCTTTTATTAACTGGCTATCCTTCAGACAGTTGACAAACCATTTCGGCCATGTGGTGCGCGTGCACGCTCGCAGTGTGAAGCGCGTTGTGCTATTTTCCGAGATGTTTTATCAACTGGCTACTCGTTATCCCCCAGACAGTGACGGACCACGTCTATTCTCCGAGATGCACTTTGACGGCCTTTTGTGCAGCAAATTATTTATTTTTATTTTTTGGACAACCTAGTTAAGGCGGTAGGGTTTCCCAGCTTAGGCGGGCCGCCCGAACTGCAAGGTGCTGTGGGAAACCCTGCTATGTGGGAATTTAATAGTGGAAAAAATTTAAATGTAAACTTTCGGCCTGATGAAGCATAGTGAAACTTTAAGACCCATGACCTTGTTTAAGCCTTAAACAAATCTTGTTCTTCTTATGCAAAAAATAAAACTTTTTGAAAGTCAAATCTGTCTAAACTGAGATAAGAAATCCAGCACGGAGATGTTTTTTACTGAGAAGAAAATTGAGAAGAAGAGCAGAGACATCGGGTAAGATACATAGCTAATGTTATACAATTGTACAGTACAGCTGAACTTTATAGAAAAAAGTTTTGATTTTGTTTTGATTTCATTTATATAAAACAATAATGAATAGTTACACACTCTTAAAACGGAGGTGTCTAAAACAGCACATTAGTGTTGATTCTGGGACAACACACTAAATGCGTTGTCCCAGAATCCAGCCATCTCTGTGTTGTTATTGGAACAACAAACTTTGTGTTACTTTTAACACAACTTGGGTTTTATTTTAACACAAAATCAACACAAAATGACACATAATGTGTTAAAATTACTTTCCATTCTAAGAGTGCATTTAAAATGCTAAATGAGAATGATTTCTGAAATCATTCTCTCAAATGAAATCAGTACTTACAAAATAAAAAATAAGAAAAGCTAGAGACTTTTAAGAGAATATAAAGACAGCAAAACCAAATACTTTTAATACAATAATATAGTTATTATCCTGAAGTAGTAGAGGTTGGGAAAGTTGTAACACCTTTTGTTTGAACACATTTGTGACCCTGAATGTGAAAACCCAGCTTATTTATAGATTTACTGTTTTTACATAAAATCATATTAACTGTAATATAAAACATTCAGTGAAAATATAATCTTGATATCTTTAATATTGACTACTGTAAGGTCATGTCAACGATTGAAAAAATCTAACTTTGATGCTTACTGTCTCAGAATTTAATTCTAAGTTTTCACAGGCAGGGTCCCTGTTTTTGCTTTTATATACTATTTACAATAAAATATATTATAAAATGGTTACTTCCAGTCCTTATGATTGGTCAAAGAAAAACAGAGAAAAATGCGTGTCAGTTCTAAAAGCAGTGTGATGAATACATTGTGGTGTGGTTACAAGAATAATGACACAGCGTATAGAGCGCCCTTGTGGGTTGTTTAGGTGTATTGTTTTGCGTTGTTCCTTTTCTGTTGTATTGCAAGAGTGTGTAGATTGATTGAATTGACAATATATTTGGCTTTTGGGGTGAAGCCTAACATTTATGAATATGATCCTAGATTTTTTTGATTGCTAAAATTAATGACAGATAGGCAACTTGCTTTGTTTTATTTCACATCTTTCATATCATTTAAAAGTAGCCCATACTGGGATGTCCCGTTCGTGTCAACATAGTGTCGCATATTTTATTTGTTATGCCTAATTGTATATCATTAATGGTAGCATATATCGGTTCACTGCCGCGCGCACCAATCAGCAGTCATTTCATATTTAATGTATTGTTTTGGAAAGAAGTGTAATAAGCTGGAAAATAAATAATATGTGTATGACTTTGTGTGCATGCACCTGCATTTATTTACATTCTTTATTCGTGTTTATGATTTGTTTAAAACAATCTTTAGTTTTGAGTTATGTATTTAATATATGGATTAAATAATTTATTCACCTTGCCATTTATTCACTCTGATTTGAAAAGCTTCAGGTAATTAATCTTTTTCTGATACAATTGTGCTAAAAGCTTTGGTGGTTCAAGAAAGCTTCACTTCGCCATCACTACTTTGGACTTCAAATGACTGCAATTATTAAAAAAAAGAGGCATCACAGCAAACAGAAAGTGTGTGATACAAGGCAATATCCACATACAACGTTGGGTTAACAAGATAACAAAACACACCTGGGAAACAATAAACAAGAGGACCAATGAACAAAAGAACTACAGACCTGGATGGCAAAGACATAACTTCAAAATAAGAGCACAGGAGCGAGACACAAGACATGACTGTGACAGTTTCAACATAACAGTTTATTTGGAATGCCAGAGAGTTTACCAAGCCATGTTATTTTTATTTGCTGAAGTAAATAAAAAATGAAATCACTAGCAGAATTCACACAATACCATACGTTTCAAAACTTCTTGTTTTTGTCCTCCAGTTCTTTTCAGTGTACTATGGCTTTGCTAGCCTTGATGTCCGTGGTGATGAACTCAAGATCAAACCTGAACTAATTTGCGCTGCTCTTAGTAGATGTTGCTTATTATGGAAATCAGCTGTTGCGGCTGTGTTATTTAATTTGTGCTTATTTAGTAACTAACCCACAGATATTACCACTCTCATCCACGCTTTTTTTAAATTGCGCTCTCATGCTTATTTGCCCCATTTAGTAAATCTGGCTCTATGTGTCATTTTTTGTTGATTTTTTGTTAAAATAAAACAGGAACCCTGACTTCCTTACCCATTTTAATTTCCTCACAGTGATGAAATTTTTTCATACTACAAAATAATCAGCTCACAAAGAGACATGGTCTTCTTAAATCGGGGTGCACGATCTCTGAAAGCCAATGTTGATATTTGAAATCACCTACACAAACACACCCCTACCCCATTCGAATCTGGACCTTCTTTTGATAGACCCGCCCCACACTCACTATCTGCTTGCTACCTGACCGCAGATCAAACTGTAAAAAATGCGATCCCTGTAGACAGCCCAGGCTCCACAAACGGCAATAACAACACAGTGGCCAAACCTAGCACCACGATACATAACAAAGTGTTCCAGCCAATAAACGACAAGAAGGATTTGGGGGTGGGGGTTGGGCGCGTTCATGAAAGCACAGAAGGGAGAGGGAGGGGGGGAGTTAGCTACGCTCCGTTTGTTTGAAAACAGTTCAAACATCAACAAAAAGTCATTTTATGCTGACATTAATCATTGTATTGTATTGTATTCTATTACATGTTTTATAGCTATAGTATATACCATTCTGAAAACTACAGGATTGTTTCAAGCCAAAATGCTGGGTTGTTTTAACCAATGGTTAGGTTAAATATAAGGATTTTCTGAGTGTATTTATCCCAATGGCTGGGTCTGTTGGTTTTAGACCCAAAGTTAAAATGGAATATCCCAGCATTTTCTAGAGCGTCTTGACCTTAGAAGCCCTATGACATTTGTTTGTCAAATTTTGACCAAAGTTTAAAAACAAGTCTTCATTTTCAGTTTAGCTTTTGGTTTTAACTTTTGTTATAAAACTACTATGTGATATATAAACATGCTTTTACATACACTCTAAAAATGCTGTGTTATTCTTAAAGGACAAGTTTGGTATTTTACACTTAAAGCCCTGTTTTCAGATTGTTTATGATGAAACAGAACGGTTTTGACTGAAATTTGGACATATGATGCTGGCCCGTGTTTCTTGTATCACCTCCCACCTTTATAATGGGTTTATAGGTGCACAGGAACAGTCCTTCCTAAAATGCATTAAACTTTCATTTACAAAGATGTGAAACTCATCGAGTGGTCAGGGGTGTTCACTGATATGCTCACAAAAATCGCTGAAAAAGGTGCTTTCCAACAGTTTTTCTCTTAGTTTTTGCCAACTCCATTGACTTGTATTAGATGTGCTGTGAGGTACGGTATTAATCCGCGCTGGGAACCCGTTTGTATTCTTGCAATTGGCAAAGGCTGATTATCGCCACCACCTGGGCTGGAGTGTCTATTATTATTTTAAGCTCTCAGCGGAAGAATATTAAAATTAACACATCATTTCTTAGAATGATTCTAGAAATGAGGTGTTAATTTTAACACATTGTTTTGTGTTATACTATTTAACACGTAGGGCCCTATTTTAACGATCTAAACGCATTGTCTAAAGCGCCCAGCGCAACGTCTAAATGGGCGTGTCCGAATTCACTTTTGCTCATTTAACGAGAGGAAAAATGGTTTGTGCGCCGAGCGCATGGTCGAAAAGAGTTGGTCCTATTGTAATGGGAGTATTTTAGGCGTAACGTCCAGTAAACCAATGAGAGTCACAGCTCTCATCCCCTTTAAAAGCAAGTTGCGCTGGCGCTATGTCTAATCCCTATTTAGATGACGAACTTAACTGAAAAACTAAGCAGAGGAAGAAGATCCCCAGTTTAAGATTAATGTTAAATAATTGTGTTGTTTTTCACTTGTATTGAAATTGTTATTTTTTTATTAAAACCTTTAAAACCCGTTTTCATTTAGTCATGGAAGTGAAAAAGCAGGCTTGTAATTCCTTTAAATGTATGGCAATCCAATATCATCAAAAAAATAATTTACAAGTATGTAAGAGAAGGTTTGTACTCTAAAAATACTTTATTTGTAACAAACAGAAGATAAAGAATTTACAAACGGCTCTCCTCACGTTTCAGCACTTTGGACAGCGTTTTTTTCAGCAAAGAGTTTTTTTTTAAGCATTACTTAAAATGTTTCTCATCTCACCATATCCGCAGGTACAGAGTCATCATATACAATAAATCCGTGAGGTAGCATTAAAAAAAAACATTCAAAAACAGATGCATTTGTTTAAAGCAAAGCATTTATTTACTTATCAGGCTGCAGGTAAAGCAGCTCTTTGCGCCTTCTAACGTCTCATAATTAGTCCTCATTTATGTCCAAGAGACTCAATAATAATCTTTTACATTCAATCCTTTAATCATTCATATTTAAAAGCATTTTTGTGCTGCTGCGCATTCATGTACTTTGTGATAAGCAAACCAGCGTTGTCCTCCCGTTTATAGGCGCATATTACTAATGCGCTCTTTAAATAACATAAAACACATTGCACCATTGACTTTAGAGCAGGTTTTTGTTTGTCAATGGCGTAGTCTATTTTAGTTGCCTCAAAATAGCAACGCGCCAACAATGCGCCTGAACACACCTCGTTTTCAGACCAGAACGCCCATGGGCGCAAATGGAGGCGCAAATGCATTTGCTATTTAAACAACGCGGCGCTAAACGTGAAAATTAGGGTGGAAACTAGCGAAAGACACTTGCGTCGCGCATTGTGCCGGGTGTAAGATAGAGCCCATTATGTGTTATTTCGTGTTGATTTTGTGTTCAAATAAATAAAAGGGACAACACAAGATGTGTTAAAACAACACAAAGTGTGTTGTTCCAAAAATAACACAGAGATGTGTGGAAGGCGCTCTAAGCGAATCTGTGTGATGTCCCTTCTTGTTGACTTTCAAACAAAACAGAGTTTTATGGCCTAAAACGCGTGAAATCGCCTAGAGCACCTTTAAGTTCAGGACAACACATTAGATGTTATTTTAACACATTAATTTAAGAGTGTACACTCTTCGAAAAGATTTACACATCTTTGTGTGTTAAGCTTCTAACACATTATGTGTCATTTTGTGTTGATTTTGTGTTAAAATATAACCCAAGTTGTGTTAAAAGTAACACAAAATGTGTTGTTTCAATAATTACACAGAGATGGGTGAAATCTGGGACAACGCATTTAGTGTGTTGTCCCAGAATTAACACTAATGTGTTGTTTTTAACACATCCGTTCTAAGAGTGTACCAATTACAATATTTTTTTTTTGATTGTATAGATTTATATTGAATGTATATAATAGTATTTTCCATGTCTACTTTCTCCCCTTGAAATGGATTGTATTTTATCTATAAAAATCTTTATTTTTTAAAGTCTTTATTTTTCCTTGTGTGTGACAGTATTCTCTGTTTTCTTTACCTCAAAACATTTTAGTCATTACAAAAACATGGAAAATTACAAAAATAGAGGGTTTTAATTTTGTGATCGTTTCGTTAATTCTAAACACATGCAGCATAAGTGCCTATAGATGTTTTACAGACTTATACTTGTGTCAGTTTAACTTGTCAGTTTGTCTTTTCTTCACTATACACAGCATCCAGTTTGAGCTCAAAATTGAGATACAGTCATGTTTGCAATTCTTCTGACTGTATCCATGTTTAGCCAAGGTAAGAGAACATTTTGTGTAAGAGAATTCTCTGTGGGTTTGGATGAAGCATTGCTGTGTTTGGATTGATGCATGTGTGATCTCATGATCAATGTTTTTAACACTCTTTTCAATTTAAAGGTTTTACGATGGTGAGCTATGGAAAAAGTTTCATCACAGCATTTACAGAGGATTTAGGTTACTTTTATCCAAACACTTCAAGTAGTCTGAGAGTCACCGCCCTCCTTGATGGCACTTCTGTCAACATCTTCTACAACGGCAACAGCACACCAACACAGACGATACCAAACCTGATGAAAGGCCAAACTGTAACTGTGGTGTTTCCAAAATCTGCTGAAGTATATCAACTCGACTACTCCAATAAATCTATCCGAATCACCAGTAACAAATACATTGTAGTACATTCTGTCAGTAGTGCAAATTTTACTATTAGTGAAGTCTCTGCCCAGACCAATATTGTTCAACCTGATGAAAATCTCGGAATGAATTATCTGATCCCTTCACTGAACTACACAACCTTTCTCACAACGTTTGGCATATCCCAGTCAACAACATACAACTCATTCAGACTGATCATCATCAATGCTGAGGACACAGAAAACAGTATCACGATAGTCAAGAACATATCAGCCCAAATTCAATTAGTAAACTTCACGATCCCATCATATCAACTCATCCAGTTGCAGGCCGATGATTCAATGATGATGGTTAACTCGAGTGATAAAATAGCTGTGCTGCTGACTCACCCGTGTCTAGATAAAACAGACTGTACTTGCGGCATGATAGTCAATCAGATTCTTCCTGTGAGATTTCAGGGTCAGAACTTTGTTGTGCCCTATGTTCGAGATATAAACAAGAGAAAGTTACTTATGACATCAAATGACAATGCAGACTTACTATCTCAAGACAATACTCCATTAACTCTTAGTTCATCAGGGTATCTGTCTCTTCCGGATCTGAACACTAGGTATGTCACAGCTTCGAGTAATGTGTCCCTCAAACTGATCATTCCGGGACTTTTCATTGAATTGATCCCAGAAAACCAGTTTGCTGCGTGCTACATGATGCCGTTCTATTCAAACAATCGGTGGGCGGTTGTGATAGCTAAAACTGCCAGCAAAGATCAGGTGCGCCTAAGTACAGACCTGTCTATAACTCAACCCTGGTCTGAGATTTCTAACACACAATACTCTCAAGCTGAAATAGCTTTACCAAGCCCAATGAGCATTATCTGGCATCCAAGCTCAAAGATTGTTGTTTATGTAGTGGAAAAAATTAACAACATCATTTTTGGAGGCCCAGCTATACCAATAAAGGAAAATCCAGGTAAAAAAAATTCTTTTGAATAAGTAAGCGATCATCTGTTATGCAGATGCACTAAATATTTGTAAACACATCATTGTGAAAGTTATTTTTTTGTATCTGTGCACTCAGATCCATCTGGCTGTAAGGTTCCTGTAGAGTTTGTAGTTGGAGATCAACCTCTTAAATGGACTGAGTCTCTGGCTTACTGCACAAACAGACAAAGAGAATTTGCCTGTCCTACAAATGAAGACGTCCAAATAGAGTTCGCCAAGCAGGTCAACACAACAAATGTGGAGGGTTGGATCGGTCTGCGTCGTAGTCTAATGACTACAGCCTGGTACTGGCAGACGAATACAATATCAGCATCATCATCTGTGAATTACGTTTACTGGGCCAATGGGCAACCACAGGACAAGAAGTTCGAACTTTGTGCTTCACTGTCACTGAATCATACAGATGATTTTAAATGGAAAAGTGCTAAGTGCTGTGAGAAAAAACTTCCTGTCTGCTACGAAAAACGAAAAATCTTGCCTCCTTTAACTATGTCTTCTATAGTTTACATTCCTTAGGATTTTGTGTATATTTATAATATAATAGCACTGTATTTTTACCCATGTTCTCCTAAATTGTAAAATCATTGTAGTTGGTGGTGGAAGATATTAAAAATATATGTAGTTCACTTATTATCCATTATTGTTCAATTATTCTTACAAATAGGTAGAAATAGATTTGTAATTCATGTTCAATGACATTTCTATTAGCCTTAAAACATGTTTAAATTAGTATGAGGACATTTTTAGTAGTGTAAAATGAAAGTAGATTTCTGAAGTGTAAGATCTTAGAAACATCTTCCAAAATGTCTAACAAACAAGTTGTCTAAACTTGTAGAAATCAAATTTATATCTCGGGGAAAGAACATAAAAGCTTCAACATTCCTCCTTTCGGATGTTAAGAATAATCAGCATATTTATGACTTCTATAACTTTAATGTGCAAATGGGAAGTTTGTTAATGTAGTTACCATATTAATACTGAAAGTAGTGTAGGTTTTACTTCACTATTATTATAACATGGCCTGTAGTGATGTTGCCTCACTAGTAGGGGCTTCATTTATATTAATAATTGTGATTCTGTAAAGCTGCTTTGAAACATACTGCAAATAAAAATTATTTAATCTTCTTGTCCTGGCTAACATTTTCCAACATAAATAATCTTTTAGATGCTGCTAAGTCAGAGCAGGCGACTCATCATCAAAACAGTAATGCAAACATTTAAGAGAAAACATTTAAAATTGAGTTTTATGAGCTTGTTCAGTATCAGAACGATTACATAACTATATTAAATTATTAAATAATAAGATAATGTTGTATCATAAACTACAGGGCATTGTAACCTGTTATCAATATGAAACAAGATGAGGCAGGTGCTACGTGCATGTAAGGTTTACAAAGGGAAGAGTGTGCACTGTTGTATTTAAATGAGACCTGTTTGCTACAAAAAGGCTTCCTACTTTGTATTTGACCTTTGAAACCCTAGATGATATTGAAAATTGCATCCAATTACTATCTTAAATAGTTTTGCCTATATATGTAGCTAAATCTAAGAATCTAAAACAATCCCTAAACAAAGCGAATTAAATATAGAAATTTACTGAACTATAGGATCAGGAGGAGCATGGTCCATGGACATGTAATCCAACAAATAAGTGCAAAAAGCCTCGATATATGGCCATTCCTTCCGTTTGTGTCGTAGCAGGTTTTTTGCAGCATCCCTCCTCTCACCTGTTTAACTGTTTGTGTACTACAAATAGCGCTATTTTTTTAATAAGAGTTTAAATCTCATTTAAAGTTGTGGTAGGCAACTCTGATGGGGATGATTTCGAATGTTTACAATTTTCATGTCCCTCCCACACTACCACAGAGCAACCTCAATCCGAGCTCGTTCTTGTCAGTGCGTGTGCACCAGTATTTTTGTGAACGCATACTTAGCAATCATTACAATTCAGTGTTTCCTGAATATTGGTAGGGACTTAATCGACGCCCCTGCAACAGTGTGTTCAACTTAATGGTACATACAGATGACATTAAAATACAGCGAGAGCAATTCTAAAGCATATAGAGGTTTCGACTCTCCAAACGCTCTCGCTGCATTTTATCATAGATGCAATGCAATTGACGGTTCCTGTGAAGCTGCATAAAGTCAGTAGGTGTGTTCGACTTCATGCGGCGCCACAAGAATCGACAGCCGGATGACGTCAAAGTACCGCGAAAGCGATTCGTGAAAACATACGGAGGAGTTTGCTTTTAAATCGCTATCAAACATAGGGCGCCATATTTAAAGAATGATCATGTTGCTTTTTCTCATTTTTCTAATTCATCCTTTTTCTAATTGCCTAAAATAGGCCACCACCTGAGCGTAAAAACGTTTAGTGATATATTGGAGATTTTTTTAAATCAAAACTATCATATTCAAATATTCCACTGGCTGCATTTTCTCTATTTTAATTTGTGCCATGAAGATTAATGGAAACATGTCTAGTGTTTGAAAAGGTTAGGCAGAACAGCATGACAATATTAAATTGTTGCTCACTTTTCACAATATTTAATGTTTCAAAGCAACTTCAATTAACACTAATAAGTCCCTTGGTGTCAATCTTACCACCAAGCCACTTTTATTTAGTTAAAAACATGGTTGCCTTCATATCTCAGTGGAATAAGATTTTGTGACTTTTCCAGATTATCTGTCAAGATTTATATAAAAAACTGGGCTTGATTCAGTTGTTCTAAAGAGGCATAAAAAATTCACTTAATTAGTCCCTTTGGGAGTAAAAATAAAAATGAATGGGAAATGCAACAAACCTTTTTTTCTTGTTATTCATCAAATAAAATCAATGCATCCAGACTAAATCTGAAAATGTTGACATAGAAAGGTAGGCCTGGTACTAGAGCACAAATGCAATATAGAAAATACATGCTCAATCACACACACACACACAAACAGACACACACACAAACAGACACACAAACACACAAAGGTATGACTGCCACAGAGAGCATTTTTCACAGAATTTGGAAAAAAACAGCCACATAATGCAAAAAAAAGATGTAAAATGCTCCCACAGGTGTGTGCATGCACATATACACACGCACAAACACACAGACTCACACACACATGCACAAAGACAGTAAAACTTACACACACATAAAGACACACACAGACAGACAAAGTCACAAACACGCACACACGTGCACACACACACTCAAACACACACAAACCATACTGAAAAATCCAGCTAAGAAGCACGTCTCCAGTTTGGTTTTAGGTGGTTTTGCTGGTGTAGCAAGCTGGTCTAGCTGTGTTTTGGTCACATTTTAAGCTGGTCTAGCTGGACTTAGCTGGTCAGCCTGGAAGACCAGCTGGCCCACCATGACCAGCTTTGTCAGGCTGGGAGGACCAGCGTAAACCAGCTAAAACCAGCTACCAGCTTATGCTGGTTTTAGCTGGATTTTTCAATTTTTCAGTAGGGAACACACACACACACACATGGACACACAGACAGACAGACAGACACACACACACACACACGCACGCAGGCAGGCAGACAGACACACACACACACACACACACACACACACACACACACACACACACACACACACACAAACACCCTTACATTTAGTCAAATTTCTGTGGCATTTTGTAAAAACAGACATTTCAAAATGCATCAAAAACTACACAAAAAATATACTATTTGAAAAAAAAATTTAATGACCTTTCTAATGTTTATATAAACATAAATTCACAAAATGTTTCACTAAATATTGATGTTGCGCAGTTGGCCACACACAGTAAAATGAATGGGTCTCTATGGGCATCTGCTGGTCAAAATTATTTATTTCCTAAACTGTAACCATAAAATGTTTTTTTTCTAAACACCAAATGGTCGAATTCAACACATAACATCTAGATCAATATCTAAAAACAATTTAAATCAAATTTAGATAAGAATTTATGTGAATTTTTCATAAAACTTTATATTTTACAGGCAAGCTAATAGTTGATGAATTGAAAGTACTTCATATCTCCCAAAACACAGCATTATTGTATAGATGGGAAGTAAACAAAAAAAAAGATATGATTATTTGTAATCGTTAAAAATGTATATATTTTTTGTAATCACCCTTTTAATTTCTGGTGTCATTTTACCCCCAGGGAACTCTAACGTATACAGGGAAATAGGGGCTTATGAGGGTTAATTAATAAATTAAAGAATTCACTAAAGTCTTTAGTTATGAAACAACTTAGCTGATATAAAATCATAACAGATTACATAACTTTCAGTATTAATAATAAGTTCTATTAATCTTTCAAGGAATAACATTGATTCATACAGATTCAGGAAAAAACAGGAAACAAGTTTTGAAAACTGGGTACACTTTTGAGGAAAAAAGTTTAAAGAACTTAAAGTACAGTTTAAAAATCTGCTTTCATTTCAAACTACTAAAATAATAAGATATGTTATGTTTTGTCTTTGAAGTTAACAGAAATCCTATGTCTTTACAAATGTATTTGTCTCAGTTTTACAATCATGGATTATAAGTGGACTACATATATTTTTAGCATTTCCCACCAGAAACTACAATGACTGTTACTTGTAAGAATAGCAGGCAGGTAAAAATACAATGAGATATATGTGTTGTGCTATAAATATGCATGATAATCTAAGGAATGTATAATGTATCAGACAAAGACAAAGGAGTAATGGTCATAGGGGGCTTGTAGCAGACAGGAAGCTTTTTCTGACAGCAGCTTGCACTTTTCCATTTAAAATTATCTGAACCATCCAGTGACAATGAAGCACAAAAGCCCTTCAGTTTGTTCTGTGATTGTCCCTTGGCCCAATAAACATAATTCACAGGTGGTGGTGGTGGTGGTGGTGATGTTAATGATGATGTTTGCTTCTGCCAGTACCATGCTGTAGTCATTAGACTACGACGTAGACCGATCCAACCCTCCACATTGGTTCTGTTAACTTGCCTGGCCAACTCCATTTGGATGTCTTCATTTGTAGGACAGGCAAATTCTCTTTCAGGGTTTGTGCAGTGAGCCAAAGACTCAGTCCATTTGAGAGGTCGATCTCCGACTACAAACTCTCCAGGAACCATACAGCCAGATGGATCTGAGTGCGCAAATAAAAATAAAAAAGTTAACCATCACAGTGATGTGCTTTACAACAATTGATTGATTTAAATCTACATCTGGGATGATTGCTTAGCAATTTGAATTATAAAGGTTTTTTACCTGGATTTTCATTTATAGGTATAGCTGGGCCTCCATAAACGATCTTGTCAGTTTCTTCCAGTATATAAACAGCGATTTTTGAGCTTGAATGCCAGACAACTGTCGAATCACGATCTTTTAAACTAAATTCAACTGAAGAGTATTTTGTGCCAGAAATCTTTGTCCACTGGAGGCCTTGAATTAATCCTTTATCTGTGTTCAAATTATCACAGTTGACAGTTTCAGCTATCACAAGTATCCTGAAGGTGTTTGTATAGAACTGCAGCAGGTAGCAGGCAGCAAACATGTTTTCTTGGATCAATTCAATGAAAAGTCCTGGACTGATCAGTCTTAGGGACACGTTACTCGACGTGGTAACATACTGGGGTTTATCTGGATCTGAAAGTGACAGGAACCCTGACGAACTAGTCAGTTTAGTACCTTTTTGAAAAAGCGAGCTTGCCCTGTTGTTTGATGTCATAAATAGCCAGCTTGGTTTAATTTTTGGCACAACAAAGTTCTGACCCTGAAATCTCACAGGAAGAATCTGATTGACTATCATGCTGCATTTACAGTCTGCTTTAAGTAAACACGGGTGAGTCAGCAGCACAGCTATTTTACTACTCGAGTTAATCATCTTCATTGAAGCATCGGCCTGCAGTTGGATGAGTTGATATGATGGGATTGTGAAGTTCACTAATTGATCTTTGGCTAATATGTTCTTGACTATCGTGATATTGTTTTTTGTGTCCTCAGCATTAATGATGATCAGCCTAAACGAGCCGTATCTTGTAGAAAAGGAGGCTGACTGTGATACGCTAAATGTGGTGAGAAGGTTTGTGTAGTTCAGAGAAGGGATCAAATAATGTGTGTCAAGATTTTCACTGGGTTGAACAACATTGGTCTGAGTACTGTAATCTGTTTGACTGACAGAATGCACGGCAATGTATTTGTTACTGGTGATTCGGATAGATTTAGTGGAGACGTTGAGTACTTGATATACTTCAACAGATTTTGGAAACGCCACAGTTACAGTTTGGCCCTTCTGTAGGTCTGAAATCGTCTTTGTTGGTGTGCTGCTGCCGTTGTGGAAGATGTTGACATATGTGTCATGATGGAGGGCGGTGACTCTCAGACTACTGAAGGTGTTTGGGTAAAAGTAAGCTACGTTCTCTGGAAATGCTGTGATGAAACTTCTTCCGTAGCTCACTATGGTGAGACCTTAAAATTAAAGAGAGTGTTAAAGAACTTGGATCTTGGGATCACACATGCATCAAGCACAGCAATGCTCCAACCAAAAAACCAAATGCCATACATTAACCATTTTGTAGTCCTATAAACATTCAAAGGAACTGTGTGTTTCAGTTTGTAGTTGGGAAAAGTTCTTTAGACCTTTTCTAGTTCTTCTTTTCAATATAAAATTATTCATTGAGGTCACTGTTAGACTTTTTATTGTATATATGCGGTAACTCACTGTATTTCAACGTGTAACTGCCCCATTACAGTACCATAACTGTACATCTTTTTTACAGTATGATGCCTTTACCGTAGTTCCATTTTATAGTATAATACCTTTACTGTAACCTAGTTTTAAAAAAATATATGTGTCGTAGGTCTGTAACACTACCACAGGCCACAGAGTCACTTGATAAAAGTTACTCGCTACACTCCTCAAGTAGCCTCTTCTGTCACTCTCCCGACACTCCGAGGAGCGAAATCTTGGCGTCATAGTGTTTTGAAGTCTTGAGGTCAAATTCAAATCTGAGGGTCAAGCATTTATCCATGATCCCTTTCTTGTTTCTATCTACAATTCTCAATAAATTATTTACATTGCCGAAAAACAATTCACATTTTGAAATTTGCTTCACTGCTAAAAGCATAACAAATAAAATGTATTTCATTTCATAGATATATTTTATTTTTCCCTTTTATTCAACTACAGTAGCACTACTGCTGTTGTTTTACAGCAGTCTACCACAAATTCAAAACATACAGTAAATCACTGTAAATTAAATGTTAATACCCACAATGCAATGCATATTACAGTAATGAACTGGAAAAAAAATTATGGTATTTTACTGGGCATTTTGTGGTAAGTAACTGTAGAAATTACAGTCTAAGAGTGAACCTAAACTGGTTCTTATGTGGTATCACTTTCCCTTACAAAAATTAACCATGGTTTTATTGTGGTAAAAGTGTAGTAACCATGTTTTTTGGTGTATTGATTACTATCAGCAAAACTATGGTTTTACTATACACAAACCATGATTTAACTATGTTTTTTTAACGTTTGTTTTGTGGTTACACTGTCAAAAATAAAGGTACGAAGCTGTCACTGGGGCAGTACCCTTTAAAAAGGTCCTAATATGTACCATTTAGGTACAAATATGTACCTTTAAAGGTACATTTTGGCAGTTCTTTGGGTACAAAGGTGTACCTTTTTGAAAGGCTACTGTCTGTCACGGTAGGAATACGGAGAGAACCCAAACGCAGACAAACGTAAAAATAAACTGAAGGTTTATTTAAATCACAAAACACAAAAACCCATGAGGGAGTAAAACAGATGATAAATAACAATGTAGATAACAAAACCAGGAAACAACACTGAATACCAAAATAACACAGACTCTGAGGATAAGATTCAGGAAACACGAATGACATGAACTAGTACACTGAATCTAGACGAACGAACGAGCACAAGACAGAGGATGAGAGGGCATTATAAAGACAACAACTCAAATGGGGAACAGGTGCAAATCATTACATAATTACAGCAGGAGCACACAAGGGAGTGGGGTAAAAGTGACAAGACACTGGGAACACGTGACACCAACACATGATGCGACTACACGTGTCCCCACACAAAACACAGTACTGCCATGATCTTGCCATCTGAAATCAGACCTGAATCTAGCACAAAGGTCTGGCAAGACCATGACAGCGACAAGACAATGGGAACACGTGAAAGCCACACACACCATATGACTCCACGTGTCCTCACACAAAACACAGTACTGTCATGGTCTTGCCATATGAACTCAGACCTGAATCTAGCACAAAGGTCTGGCAATTTAAACCTTCACTGTCCCAGTGACAACTTTTGTACCTTTATTTCTGAGAGTGTACCATGGTTTTATTACAGTAAAGTTAAGTAAGTTTTTTGTTTTAACTGTAGGAAAACTGTGGTTAATTTTCATAAGGGTTGAAGAACCTTTTGTAGCACCTTTAAAAGTATAAAGTTTATTTCTCTTACCTTGGCTAAACATTGACACAATCAGAAGAATTGCAAACATGACTGTATCTCTGTCTTGAGCTCAAATTGGATTCTGTGTATTCGTAAAGAAAAGACAAAGACACCACAAGGTGAAATGACAAAATAATATGAACATATGAAGAGTTTCGTTGCAAAACGAGATAACCACCGTTTTTTAATTGTTCAGAAATCTCGTTTTTAGGTTGTGCATTCCAATTAATTTCAATTCAACTGCAGTGGGTTTGTTTTGATTTAAACCTTCATAACTTAAAAAATACAGCTAAGTAGCACCATAAAACAAAATAATAACATGATAACATAATAATAAACATGTTTTGACAAAAATGTTAAAAAATCGATGAAATGACAAAATAATATGAACATATGAAGAGTTTCGTTGCAAAACAAGATAACCACAGTTTTTTTTTAATTGTTCAGAAATCTCGTTTTTTGGTTGTGCATTCCAATTAATTTCAATTCAACTGCAGTTGGTTTGTTTTGATTTAAACCTTCATAACTTAAAAAATACAGCTAAGTAGCACCATAAAACAAAATAATAACATGATAACACAATAATAAACATGTTATGACAAAAATGTAAAAAAAATGGATGTATCTCGTTTTGCAACGAAACTCTTCATATAGTCTGTTAAATAAACAAGCACTAATACTGTATTTACAGTAGTAGCAACAACAGTAGGGTGCCATTGTCATCAAACATTTCAAAACACCTCATACACTATATTACTCTATAATCTCCTACAAAAAATAAGATGTAAATCCGTCCTCCCTTCATTATGGTTTAAGTGTGATGGATGCAATTTTTACAACTAAGATTACTTTTTGATGGTAATTAAATTGTACAGTAACTTCTTACCTTTAACCCTAATAAGACCCTTGGGGTCAATTCTACCCCAAGCCACTTTTCTTTAGTTTAAAAACATGGTTCCCTTTATCTCAGTGGAATAAGATTTTGTGACTTTTCGATTTATAAAAAACTGGGCTTGAGTACTGGAGCACAGATGTTACATAGAAAATACATGCTTAATCACAAGCGCGCGCGCGCACGCACACACACACACACACACACACACACACACACACACACACACACACACACACACACACACACACACAAACAGACAGACACACACAAAGGTATGACTGCCACAGAGAGTATTTATTACAGAATTTGGCAAAAAAACAGCCACATATGCAAAACAAAGATGTAAAATACTCACACAGGTGTGCACACACACACACACACACACACACACACACACACACACGCACGCGCTAATATTTATAGAAACATAAATTCACAAAATTTTTCACTAAATATTGATGTTGAGCAGTTGGCCACAGTCAGTGAAATGAATGGTCTCTATGGGCATCTGCTGGTCAAAATGATTTATTTTCTAAACTGTAACCATAAAACTGTTTTACCAAATGGTCAAATTCAACACATAACATCTAGATCAATCTCTAAAAACAATTTAAATCAAATTTAGGTAATAATTTATGTGAATTTTTCATAAAAATTTGATATTTTTCAGGCAAGCTAATGGTGTAGTTGAGGAATTGCTAAACGGGTATAAAAGTACTTTATATCTCCCAAAACACCACATTAATGTATAGATGGGAAGTAAATAAAAAAAACACATATATAATTTGTATCATTAAAAATGTATGTATTCTTTGTAATCACTCTTTTAATCTCTGGGGTCATTTTTACCCCCAAGGGATTATAACATATACAGGAAAATAGGGGCTTATGTGGGTTAAATGATAAGAATTCATGCAAGATCACACAATCAAAATATTTGTTCATGTAACATAAAATGTAACTCTTCAGACAAGAAGCACTTTATCAGGGAATTATACATGTATATAACATTTAACATGACAGACACTTTTGTGTGTAAACTGGTCATCAGTAACTAATGGCTTTACAGAAAATAAATTTTGAGTGACAATGTCACATTCAACTAACATCAGAGCATCAAAATGCATAGACAGAATTTTTTTTTGTCATTTTGCCATGAATTTGTAATTATTAAAATGTTTTGAGTTATATTGAGTTAAATGGAATACTGTCACAAAACATATTTAAGATTTGTTCTGATCCTTGATTTTGATTCTTGGTTCGAAGCCATTGTAAAACATCCACTTTAACCACACTTGAGACCACAATTTTACTGCACCCCTGCGTGTGTTAGTTCTCAGCGGGTTTGCCTGTGCGTTTCGCTTTGTTCGGCTACTCTCTGCCATCTACTCATATTATTTGCCCTGGGATGATACGCTTATGTCTTGCGTGTCAAGTGGTGTTGGGTTTAAAGTCCCCATGAAATCAAAATTAAACTTTTTTTTCAGGATAAATACGTTAGGCCTAAGTATTTATACAAACTGGTATTGGACAAAACTCTTACCAAATTTGCATTCAGAAGATATAAGCATTCAAAACTTACAGTTTGGCATGTGTGCTAAAAAAAAGTCTAGAATTTTTATGACATCATCCTACACTTCAACTTCTCATCAAATTTTCTGTCCAATAAAATGCTTTTCAGACATTGAAGCATTCTGCCACCTATTACGCGAAACCTGCGCCTAAAATCACATCTGAATGCAGCTGAAATTAGACACTTGTTGATAAATGTACTGGTTATTTTACAAAAGGGGGAGGATCTTCTCAATATTCAATTTCTTGTACTTCGTTTATGGCTGTTTCTCAATTCAAAAGCGCACTTGCTTTGTCATGGACACCAGGCAACCATAAAAGAACGAACCCGGGAAGACCCAAGGGCTGAGAACTGAGATATTTCCTTTTGGTTCTCAACATATTTCACCTTAATTTAACATCACAACATTCCTTACATGATAAACATATCTTTATTATTTACATTATTAATAACATTAGTTTATTGCATGCTTTTGTTGCATTTTGTCATTTTTAAATGCATAAATGAAAATACAAATATGTTATTATATATGTAGTTATATATAATGCATGCATACATACATACATGCACACACATATATTTACCAAAGTAAAACAATATACTTCTCTATGCAGTTCAGTGGTACAACATAATTTAGCTAAAGTCAAATATCTTACCTTATGTCTTGGTCAATGCTCTTCTTCTCTCTAAAATCAACTCTGTGTGGAAATTTATATTGTAGTTTTAAACAGATTTGACTTTCAAAATTCTTGCTCAGATTTGCATAAAAAAATGGTTAAACAAAATACTACAATGCATGTTCCATCTAACAGAATGATTTTTTTAAAATATAAACTAACCAATTGATTATCATACTATACATTCACCAAATTTCCTCACATGCATTTAATAACAGTTTGTTGTTATTTCACCCATTTTGTCAAAATTATTTTGTGTACAGTACAATATCGACACATCCAACTGTGGAACAGAGAATTACTTCACTGGCTCCTACGAATCCACTTTTGCTAATTTAACGGCAGGATAAATGGTTGATAAGCAAACCCGTGTTGTCGTCCCGTTTATAGGCGCATATTACTAATGTGCTCTGTAAATAATAAAAAACATATTGCGCCATTGACTTTAGACTAGGTTTTTGTTGGTCAATGGCGTAGTCTATTTTAGTTGCCTCAAAATAGCAACGCGCCAACAATGCGCCTGAACACACCTCGTTTTTAGACCAGAACGCCGATGGGCGCAAATGCTTTTGCTATTTAAACAACGTGGCGCTAAACGTGAACATTATAATTGCGCAGGGTGGAAACTAGCAAAAGACACTTGCGTCGCGCATTGCGCTGCATTGCGCTGGGTGTAAAATGTAGTTGTTTTTTTAAGTTGTAATAACTCATTTCTTGTCAAAATAAATAATAGTAAGTTGGCATGACTTTTAAATCTGAGTTGATAAAAAAGTAAAAAAAAATTTTTTACAGTTTGTCAATGTCATCCTATAAGCATATGCTCTACTCGTCTGCACAACAGAAACTCTTTTGAAAACCCAAGTCCCATTCTTTTCTTATCTTAATTAAAAATGCATAAAATAACCCTTTATTTGTAAGGAACTACAGAGTCAGGATCCCAATGCAAAAGGTAATTTTATTTGACAATAAACAATTGGGTAGACTGCCAGTGAAGAACAGAGAGAATATGAAGATGCCTCGGCCCTCTTCGACCCTTCTTGACTCGGGGAATTACTCAGGAAACTGAACCCCAAGGATGTGCACAATAGAAAATAGGAGATAGGAGGACACGACACGACACGACACGACACGACAAGACAAGACAAGACACGACAAGACACGACAAGACACGACAAGACACGACAAGACACGACAAGACACGACAAGACAAGACACGACAAGACAAGACAAGACAAGACAAGACAAGACAAGACAAGACAAGACAAGACAAGACAAGACAAGACACGACAAGACAAGACAAGACAAGACAAGACAAGACAAGACAAGACAAGACAAGACAAGACAAGACAAGACAAGACAAGACAAGACAAGACAAGACAAGACACGACACGACACGACACGACAAGACAAGACAAGACAAGACAAGACAAGACAAGACACGACACGACAAGACACGGCGACATACATCAAATGACGGACTCGCAAATACTGAGGGGAATAAGAGAGCTTTACTACTGCCAATTGGGAATAAACAAGCTTCAGGTGATGATGACGACGACGCAGTGAGAAAATCACAGAGAACCAGGAACACCTGTGTGAGACGCGCGTGTGAATCTGTCAACAAACACAAAACGACACAGGGAAACTGGGCATACAGCAAACCGGTAAGACCGAAATCATGACATTATTTAGATATTTACTCTCATCCGAGACTAAAACTGTAACAGAATGCTGGGAACTGGAAATCGCTGCCTAGTTTTAGCAATACTGTTTCAATACAAAACAAATTATTTATGTAGTCCCAACTTAAACGAGTCAAGTTCACACAGGTTGATTTAAAACACGTGATACGCTTGGAAACAACTTAATACTTTTCATTTAAACCAAAAATGATATTGTAATAGATTAAATGAGAAAATTTTAATTATGTTGAACTTCTGGTTTGCTTTTAACCCATGTAAATACTGGACAGAACACACCTCTTGGTTAAGAAATCCCCGATGCTGAGTTGTTTCAGCCATGGTTGGGTTTATAAGTTGAATGTGTTCAGATGATAATGGTTAAAAAGCATTATTAAATGCATGTGAGGTAAGCCAATTTGGATATAGTAATTGATCATTAACTGGTTTGTTGTTTATATTTAAAAAATCTTTCTGCCAGATGAAGCATGTAGGAATGTATCTTGTTTGGCCAGGATCTTTTGCAAATCCTATGCAAATCTTTTTCTTCTAATGCAAAAAAAATGTTCATTTTGAAAGTCAAATCTGTCTGAAACTCAAATAAGAATTCCAACAGACCTGACTTAGAGAAAACAAGAGAATTTACCAAGACATCAGGTAAGATCTTTGACTTTAGCTGAGTTTTTATCTCGTACAACTGAAATGTCAAGAGAAGCGTCTTGTTTGATCTTGTATGATCTATCTATCTATCTATCTATCTATCTATCTATCTATCTATCTATCTATCTATCTATCTATCTATCTATCTATCTATCTATCTATCTATCTATCTCTTTTTCTATGTCATAATTCTTCATGATTTCCTTTTGTCATTATATGCATTTATTTGCAGAAAACTAAAACTGGACAAACTAACAAAAAGATGCAATGTTTTTAAATCTTGAATACTGCAAAGAAAACAAGTTTATATACATTTGCTAATACATTTGTTTAAACAATGGTAATGTTTTTACATGTATTTTAGGAACAATTCAAAATGAATATTTGATTAAATAACTCTGATGTTTAATCACATCTTTCATGTGTCTTGGCACGCTCTTAGTCTTTTACATTGCTGTTTTACTCATGAGTTTTTTTTTGTTTTTTTTTTTGTTAAAATTCAATAGACACTAGGCTGAAATGAGGACAATACATGTAGAAATGATAATTAATTCCAAACTGGATTGGTCTCTTTTTTTCCACGACTGTATAATAATATAAAAATAGAAATTCTATCTATCCCCAAATCGTCAAAGTACACTTACAAGATACATTCTGATGTTTGCTACACTGTAAAACCTAAAAGTTAACTCAACTTTAACTTTCGGCTCTCAAGCGTCTCTTCCCGGCCACTTCTGACTTTTAAATTCAGGAAAACTTCTAAATGTTTTTACCAATTTTATGTGTGCACATACTTCTCTTAAATTGTTCAAATATAAATGTAATTATACTAAAGCCTATAATTTCCAAAATATCATATCAAAATTCATTATATTGTTTTATACATATAAAAACTAAACCATCTGAATATATGAACAATCCAAAAGCAAAATCATCCCATCCAAACCAAATAAATAAATACTAAAAAAATTGTTCACTTAAGAAAAAGCATCACAAATTCGTACACAAAAGTGTGTTTAAAAAGACTTATAGAATAGGGTTGGGAAAAATATTTATAGAAAGAGTTATGTTAAAAGGCATGTTAAAAGATTGTGTGATCTTGTTTGAATTCTTAGCATTTAGAGGTAAGAAGTTATACTGTACGCTTCAATTACCATCAAAAGCTGTGAAATTTCAGCCAGCACATGATAAAGATTTAAATAGTATTATTTTATAAGCAATAAATGCATAAGGTGTTGTCAATGTTTTTAAAGCGTTTTAAAAATGAAGCAGAATAAGAGGAGAAAGAGATGGCATGTCTTCAGTAAAATGCAATGTTTGCTAGGCATTGTTAATTGATGAATAGTTTTTCTTGGCAAGAGAAAATTCAAGAACAATTATAGAAATGTAATCAATGAAACAAATCACACTGTCATAACTTAAATCATCATATGTAGAAATGTTTCATGAAAATGGCACACTACATTTATTTAACAGACTATATGCTCATATTATTTTGTCATTTTACCTTGTGGTTCTGTGTCTTTGTCTTTTCTTTACTAATACACAGGATCGAATTTGAGCTCAAGACAGAGGCACAGTCATGTTTGCAATTATTCTGATTGTGTCAATGTTTAGCCAAGGTAAGAAAATAAAACTTTACTTTCCTTCACAAACGTTTCTTCACAGCTAGGGGTGTCACGATTAATCGTGCAAATGTGCGTTTTCTCAATGAATGAATTTTAAAGGGACACTTCACCCATTTGCATTAAGCTTTGTATAGTTAGAACCCCAGTCATGTTTTTGAATGGTCGTGCGTCATTTCCTCAGTTGCCGCTGAGACAGGAGAAATACAGATTTCAGTGTTGCACTTCTTTCTTTCAATGATGTAAAAATCATCATTTTGCTTCATTAAAAGCAGGAAGTCCAATATCTTTGTTGAGGGGGTGAGACTACAAACACCCCTTTTCTCGGTCAAATAGGCACCAAATTCAAAATGTATGTTACATTTCAGATTCAAATATGACGGACTTTCAATAAAGATTAATGTTTCTAGGGGTGAAATGCTCCTTTAATTAATTACGGTGAAACCCTGTCACATCCCAAAGCCAGGGGGCACTCTCGTGCAGAAATTCCCTTTGAGCCACAGAAGAAGTAGCATTACAAACGCACGTGACGTCACCTTCAGCGAAAATGATTGTGGTTACGCCCACTGAGTGGCAAACATAGACTGCAAAAAAAGATGGACGACGCGACGTCGCCTCCGTCCATTGTAATGAATTGAAGCCAAAAATGTCAGATAATGATCACCGCCATGTTACATAAAAACGTCACTTTGGAGCCAAGGTATGCGCAGAAGGAATCGTCCGTGGAGCCAGAGGCGGAGCCGCGGAATCAAACTTCCGCACGACCAATTCAACCACGCCAATCATAATGACACGCCCGTTTCTATAGCACCAAATTACTAGCTAAAATGAAACTTATCACAAAAATTAACACTTGAACATATATCAGCGTGATAACAACTACTTGAAAGGACCAAAACCATCTTTCGGCAACTTTTATTGAAAGTGTAAATACTTTTTTTATTTAGAGCAGAGTCCCACTCTTTTGAATGGAGAGGGCGGGGTTTATGACTTGTACTGCAGTCAGCCACCAGGAGGCGATCAAAGAGTCAGCGGCACTTTTCAAGACTTATAAAGCACACCCGGTGGCAAAAGACAGAGCGGCAGCATTTGAGTACAGTGTGAAATCAGCGAAAACACGGCGAAACCGCGTCTAAATGGGAAAAAGCTGTTGTGCAATAGTACGGAGCCCACCAGAGGACATGGTGGTGGACAATATTTGGGATGAGAGGAAAAAACATTTTAACAGCTTTTGCGTTCCCCCGAGAAATATTTTGCATTTTCTCGCAAAACTTTTGAGTTCTCTCACAAAAAGAGCCTGCTTTTTTCACGAGAAACCACAAGCGCGTCACCTGAGGCAGTTCATTAGGCAATGACATCCTTGATGTCCGCTGTTTGTAGATTACTGTTATTAAAGAGATATACCATATTTTTTCTATTTAAGTCCAAGTTCAAAATAAAACTCTATAAACCGCTTAATTGTGAATGTATTAAGCCATCTAAACCATTGCTGACAGAATATAAAACAGAAGTGTTTGTCTGAACTTAAAACATGCTCTGTTTCACAATGGAGCGGTTTATAGAGTTGTATTTTGAACTTGGACTTAAATACAAAGAAATAAAATAACAAATATATATATATCGTTGCTGCCCGATGAAACTCACGTATGTCCAAAACAGTTACTTTTCAGGAAGTGAAAAAAACACCGCATATCAAAAGCAGTTGAATGTAGCATTGTCATACTTGGTACGGCATCTTTACATGTAGAAAAATCCAAATAGAGACAGAGCGCAGCGCGTCACAACCTGAAAACCACGCCCACCGGGGGGGAAAGCAATCCAACAGTCTCCATTGACTTTGTATTGCAAAAGGCCGCCTCCTTGTCATTTCTGGCTTATAACAAAAAACTGAATAATGCCTAAAAGCTGCTTTGGGACAATATGTACAGCTAACAAGCCAAAGAACCCAGAAATAAGTTTTTATAAGCTGTCGAGCCGTAAAACCCAGTCTTTACGGAGAATAAAGTGGATCGCGATTACGTTTCCCCCTATTGGACGCAGTTTTACTAATAGGAGTACTATGAAAAGTTGCCTGTTTCCATTTCTGTGTCTGGACGCTCGTTTTTTGAAGTCGACAGCTTATAAAAAATTATTATTATTTTTTTTTGGCGTGTTAGATGTACACCTTGTCACACAGCAGCTTTTAGGTATTATTCTGTTTTTAAGTTTAATCTGTAAATAAGTTTTTATAAGCTGCCGACCCCAAAAAACGAGCGCCTAAAGACACAAACATGGACACAGGCAACTTTTCATAGTACTTCTATTAGTAGAACTGCGTCCACTAGGGGGAAACGTAGTCGGCGATCCACTTTATTCTCCTTAAAGGCTGGGTTTTACGGCTCGACAGCTTATAAAAACTTATTTCTGGGTTCTTTGGCTTGTTAGCTGTACATATTGTCACACAGTAGCTTTTAGGCATTATTCAGTTTTTTGTTATAAGCCAGAAATGACAAGGAGGCGGCTTCTCGCAACACAAAGTCAATGGAGACGGTTGGATTGATTTCCCCCCCGGTGGGCGTGGTTTTCAAATTTGCATAAAGGCGCTCTGTCTCTATAATTTACTCACCACCATGTCATCCAAAATGTTGATGTCTTTCTTTGTTCAGAAGAAATTATGTTTTTTTAGGAAAACATTGCAGGATTTTTCTCATTTTAATGGACTTTAATGGACACCAACACTTAACACTTAACTAAACACGTAACAGTTTTTATCAACGGAGGTTCAAAGGACTATAAAAGATCTCAAGCGAGGCATAAGGGTCTCATGTAGCGAAACGATTGTCATTTTTGACAATAAAAATAACAAATATTGGACTTCCCACTTACCAAATATAGTAGTGCACACACAAGCTGCGCATGAAACAGAACTGATTCAAAATCGTTTCTGAATTGATTTCAGAGGCATTTTTATGGAACACGCGATTAATCGTTCCAGCCCTATTCACAGCAATACCATTGATAAACCATTAAAGGTTCTTTAAAGAATCATGTCTTCATGATCTTTTTATAGCCTAAAAAACTTTTGTGAAACAGATCTTTAAGATTCTTTATGGATGTATGTAACCAAAAAACATGTGTATGTTTATTGGAAGTAGCATTGCTGTGTTTGTATTGATGACTGTGTGATTTTTTAATGCTCACAGGTCTCACAATAGTGAGCTACGGTAACAGTTTCATCACAGCATTTCCAGAGAACTTGGGTTACTATTACACAGACACTTCTAGAAGTCTGAGAGTCACCGCCCTACATGAAGACACTTCTGTCTACATTTTCTACAACGGCAGCAGCACACCAACAAAGACGCTATCAAACATGCAGAAAGGCGAAACCACACTTGTGTTGTTTAAAAAATCTGCTGAAGTATATCAACTCGACTACGCCACACAATCTATCCGAATTAACAGTACCAAAAACATTGTAGTACATTCTGGCAGTAATACATATGACGGAGTTAATAAAAAAAGTGTCCAGACCAATGTTGTTCAACCTGATGAAAATCTTGACACACATTATTTGATCCCTTCGCTGAACTACACAGACCTTCTTGCAACGTTTGGCATATCCCAGCCAGACATCGCTTCCAACAGATACGGCTCATTCAGACTGATTATCATCAATGCAGAGGACACAGAAAACAATATCACGATAGTCAAAAACATATCAGGCAGCATTCAATTAGAAAGCTTCATGATCCCATCATACCAACTCATCCAGTTGCAGGCTGATGCTTCACTGATGATGGTTAACTCGAGTAGTAAAATAGCTGTGCTGTTGACTCACCCATGTCTAGAAAAACCAGACTGTAAATGCAGCATGATAGTCAATCAGATTCTTCCTGTGAGATTTCAGGGTCAGAACTTTGTTGTGCCCTCATTTCCAGGTATTACCCAACGACAGTTATTTACGACATCACGTGACAAGGCAATCTCGCTCTCTCAAAACAATACCAACTTAATGCCCAACTTATCAGGGCTTCGGTCAATTTCAGATCCAAATAAATCCCAATATGTAACCGCATCGAGTAACGTGTCTCTAAGACTGATCAGCCCAGGACTTTTCATTGAATTGATCCCAGAAAGCATGTTTGCCGCATGCTACCTGCTGCAATTCTATACAAACATTAACAGGAATGCCATTGTGATTGCTAAAACTGACAGCAAAGATAAAGTGCACGTGGGTAAAGACACACTTCAAAATCCTGTGTGGACTGAGATTCCTGGCACAGAGTACTCTTCAGCTACAGTCGTTTTAAAGTTTGCATTTACAGTTATCTGGCATCCAAGCTCAAAGATTGCGGTTTATATACTGGAATATACTCTACAGACAATTTATGGAGGCCCAGCTATACCTATTAATGAAAAACCGGGTAAAAATCCTTTTTTTTTTTCGAGATTTACATTTATATGCAATTACTGCTGATTTAAAATATTAAACTGTTGTGAAGCATTTCATTGTGAAGATTAATATTTTTTATTTATTTGTGCACTAAGATAAGTCTGGCTGTGTGGTGATTCCTGGAGAGTTTGAAGTCAGAAATCAATCTCTTAAATGGACTGAGTCCCTAAATTTCTGTGAAAACAATCTAAGAGAATTTGCCGCTCCTACAGATGAAGGCCTCCAGATGGATTTGGCCAGTGGTGTTGATACAACAGATGCGGAGGGTTGGATCGGTCTACGCCGTAGTCTAATGACCACAGAGTGGTACTGGAAGAATCAAACATCATCACCATCACCACCTGTGACTTATGTTAACTGGGCCGACGGGCAACCACAGGACATGACGGGCTTTTGTGCTTCATTGTCACTGGATGGTTCAGATGATTTCAAATGGAAAAGTACAAAGTGCTGCGAGGAAAAGTTTCCTATCTGTTACAAGCCCCCAACAACCATGATTCCTTTAGCCCAGCCATATAACACAGAAATCATTCCTTAAGTTCTCATTTATATTTAAAGCACCAAAATATATAATTGTGTTTTTTAATAACTACCTGTTGTCCTAACTTATAACAATCTTTGTAGTTTCTGGTGGGAGATACTAAAAATCTATGTTGTACACTATTAGAAAATTATTCCTAATACAATTTTCAAGGGAAATGCATTTGTAATGCCAGTAGGCTACAGAGACAGGTTTTATGTGTGCTATGTATGAATTAGCAACAAGAAAATAAGATTAATCAGCATATTTATGACTTTATTAACTACTTGTCACGTGCACTTAAACCATGAGAAGCGTTCATTTAGTAAAAGGTAAGCATATTTACACTAAAATTGTAGGTTTTACCTCGTTATTATAACTTTACAGTACTCACTGGGTCCTTTTATTATATTAAGGCATGATTATGTAAAGCTGCTTTGATACGATACATGCTGTGAAAAGCGATATGCAAATAAAATGATTTAATCATGCTGTTATTATGTGTAACTGTCCCTGTGTTTCATTCGGAAGCGCTCGTTCCTACGACCTAAGATCAAGAGGAAGTTGCACAAATGTGTCTCATATTAAAATACAGGACATGACTATGAAAACGACGTAATTTTCTCTTTATCCGGATTCCGGAGGGGCTGTTTATGTGATGTCCCCAAATCGCGTTACTTCCTGATCTCCAACGCTCGATGGCGCTGTGTACATATAAACGTTGTGATGATTGAATAGCAGCTCTTTTTACGCACTAGCCTTATGAAACTAACCATGGTTTAATTACAAATAAAACATGGTCACTAGAGATAAACGCCAAAAATTACTATGTTTTACGAAAGGAAACATAGTTTAACCATGTTTCTGTGGTAAAACCATGGTTTTACAAATTTTAATTAAAGAGTTTCGTTGCAAAACGAGATAAATCCATTTTTTTACATTTTTGTCAAAACATGTTTAATATTATGTTCTCATGTTATTATTTTGTTTTATGGGGCTACTTAGCTGTATTTTTTAAGTTATAAAGGTTTAAATCAAAACAAACCAACTGCAGTTGCATTGAAATTAATTAGAATGCACAACCTAAAAACGAGATTTCTGAACAATTAAAAAAAAACGGTGGTTATCTCGTTTTGCAACGAAACTCTTCAATTATTAAAACGCCATGTTTATTACACTCTAACTAGAATTAACCCATTTAATTATGTTTTACATTTTAATATGGTTAATAAGCGCAAAAGTGTAAAATATAAAATAATAATCCAACGTAAAAAAAAGTGTTACAAGTGACGTGATTCGCTAGATTACATTCCGACTAAAAAGTCACTGAAACAAACGCGTGCATATGAGAGACAGTAGCTCGGAGATCTGCCCTAAGAGTGAGTAAAGGCATAGGCACCCACTGCAATCCGTTAAGTCTTATAGGACACTTGAACCAAATATTTTTGTTTAGCCTACATTCTGAGTCTTCTTGTATTCAGGAATTAAAGAGTTGAACATTCAGACTGTGAGTTAAATTAATTTTAAACAGTTCGTTTTATACATGTGTTTTACAGTTCAACCCCAAATGTTACATAGTGGAAAAACTACACTGTAGTGTCTACACGGTGATATTAGAAGTAATGCTTAAAATCTAATTTGCGAGTGCCTTACTGTTCTGTACATTTTGTAATGGAGGTACGTTTTTATGTTTATCATACTGAAGTTATGGTTTACTTCACACTTTTACTTTATTTGTTGTTGTATAGCTAACAAATGTGTTATTTGCAGCTTAAGGGGCTAATCACACCAAATGCGCTTTAAACGCTTTGGAAACGCAAAGCGGCTTTTTGTATTGCTAAGAAACCAGTCAGCTGTCTTGTCAATCAAATATTGAAGCGTGAGCGCTCTTTTCCTGTTAACGGTCATGTTAGCAGAAACTTTAAAAAGAGGGCGCTTGCTCTGACCTTGTTTGAGGGTGAGAGGTGAACAAACACGCAGGAGAGAGTGAGCGAGTGGAGTCCGGGGCTGTTTCTCAATATGCGTTTTTCAGCGATCTTGCGTCCTCGTGTCCTCGCTCTACGTCATCATTAACGGTCGAAGTTCATTCCAATTCTCAAGAACGCAAGGACAGAGGACGCATGAAAATACCCGGATGTGTTCTTGATATCGAGGATGCATCGAGTGCAGACTTGCTGAAATCGCTTTACGCCCCAGAAGTCATTGCGGCAAAACTTCCGAGTTCGTTCTTCCAAGGTCGCCTGACAAGACCGATCTCCACAAGGACGCAAGTCCGTTCTTTGCGTTCTTGGAATTGAGAAACAGCCCGGTTCTTCAAACCAACTGTAAACTTATCTCACCACAACGTATTAAGGCCCGCCTCTCCCCTCATTCGATTGGACAATGGAAAGACGTGAATGACGTCGGGCGCTTCTCCGCTCTCAGCACTCCTTCAAAGGCGCGTGCTGCGGCTGGTGGCAAAAACCGCAAGGCGCTCGGCGCACATAAACAGCGCGCAAACGCTCCCTGCCCATAGAATATCATTAAAAAAAGGCGCCTGCAACTGCCATAAACGCTTTTGGTGTGATCAGCCCCTTATTGATTAAAAGGGTGATAGAGATTGTATTGGATCGGTACCGACAGATAGGCTACTCAAGGTTGTGGTATATCGACATCGGTTTCAGACCTGAAAAAGTGGTATTTGCCCATCCCTAGCATTTAGTTGAACTTACTTAATTGTTTTAATTACCTTAGCACAATTATACTAAGTTGATATGGGTAAAAATAACTTTACCAATGCTACTATTATCTAATCATGTTATCTAATAATGCTACAGCAACAGCAAGCGAACCATAACTAACACAGTTGAAAGAGAAGCTGATTATGGCTTAAACATTTCCAATGTAAATGCTTTCAAATCAGTGTAATGCTTTCGGATCAAAACAACATTAAATGTAAAAAATTCTTGGGTTCATTAGTTACATTAGTTAATTTTACTAAAAGTATTATTCGTTGTTGAAATTAAAATTAACAAAGATTAATAAATGCTGTATAAGTGCAGTTCATTATTAGTTCATGTTAATTAATGTAGTTAACTAATGTTAACTAATGAACCGTATTGTAAAGTGTTACCAAATTCTTTGTTGCCTTGAATTTTATTATTGAATCAACTCAGATTTACAAGTCATTATTAACCTTGACTAGAGATGAGTTGTTATAACTACAGATGAGTTGTCATAACTGATAAAATTAAATTGACTTTTTCAACTATATTTTATAAGTTGTAGCAAGCAACTAATCTCTTGTCAAGATAAATAAGTTGACATGACTTTTAAATCTGAGTTGATAAAAAAAAGGTAAGGCAGCAAAGATTGACACTGTCAATGTCATCCTAAGCAAATGCTCTACTCGTAGGCACAACAGAAACTCTTTTGAATTCCCAAGTCCCATTCTTTTCTTATCTTAATTAAAAATGCATAAAATAACCCTTTATTTAGATATTTACTCTCATTATTGAGTCTCACGCGAGACTAAAACTGGAAATGAATGCTGGGAACTGGAAATCTCCGCCCGGTGTTAGGAATATTGCTTTAATACAAACAAATTATTTATGTAGTCGAACTTAAATGAGTCAAGTTCACACAGGTTGATTTAAAACACGTGATATGCTTGGAAACATAATGCTTTTCATTTAAACCAAAAATGATATTGTAATGGACTAAATGAGCAAATTTTAATTATGTTAAATTTAAAAAATGTGTGTACTTTTGACAAGTTTTTGACAACATTCTATTTGACCATTAATTGGTTTGTTTATATTTTTAAAATCATTCTGCCAGATGAAGCATGTAGTAATGTATCTTGTTTGGCCAGGATCTTTAGCAAGTCCTATGCAAATCCTTTTCTTCTAATGCAAAAAAAATGTTCATTTTGAAAGTCAAATCTGGCTGAAACTAAAATAAGAATTCCAACACAGACCTGACTTAGAGAAAACAAGAGAATTTACCAAGACATCAGGTAAGATCTTTAGTCAAGAGAAGCATCTTGTTCTTGATTTTATGTAATGTATAGAACAGTAAGAATGTATAATATAGAATGTAATATATCTATTCTCGTCTATCTCGTCTAATAAAAAAGAAGGATTCACATTTATTTGCAGAAAACTGAAACCGGACAAACAAACAAAATGATGCAATGTTTTAGATCTTGAATTCTGCAAGTTTATATTTTAAACAACACAATGCTAATGTTTTTACATGTATTTTAGGAACAATTCAAAAGTGAATATTTGTTGAAATAACCCTGATGTTTAATAACATACTTTAATGTGTCACGCTCTTGTGTCTTGATGCTCCTGAAATTTGCTTTTGTTGAAATTACTCTAGGCTGAAATGATCACAATACATGTAGAAATGATGATTAATTCCAAGCTGGATTGGTCTCATTTTCCACGACTGTATAATAATATAAAAATAGAAATTCTATCTATCCCCAGTTCTAATGTTTGCTGTGTATACATTGATTAAATAAGAATTTTCTATATATAATGTAAGACAGAATTCTGACTCTTTTAAGTCAGCCAGATGATTCAGCTCCATGCATAAGGCTCTTTCGACTCCCAAACGGCTGTTCTCAGCCATGTCTGACTTTTAAATTCAGGCAAATTTTCTCCTTGTTTTGACCTTTGATTTCACTTAAATCATTTAATTACACTTAAGCCTATTATTATATATATTTAAGTTAAACAAAATGGTTTTATAGCCAATAAATTTAGTCTATAATGTGTTGTCAATGTTTTCAAAACGTTTTATAAATGAGGCAGAATAAGAGGATAAAAAGATGACATGTCTTCAATAAAATGTTCTTTTTGTTAGATATTTTAAATGAATGATTATTTTTTTCTCAGAAAAAGTTGAACAATTATAAAAAATGTGATCAATGATAAAATTCACACTGTAATGACTTTAAGTTCATACTGTATAGAAATGTGATGTTTGATGGCTATGGCACTAACTACAAAATGGGCTCTACGCAAGTGTCTTTTGCTAGTTTCCACCCAATTATAATTTTCACGTTTAGCGCCGCGTTGTTTAAATAGCAAATGCATTTGCGCACCCTTTTGCGCCCATGGGCATTCTTCTGGTCTGAAAACGAGGTGTGTTCAGGCGCATTGTTGGCGCGTTGCTATTTTGAGGCAACTAAAATAGACTACGCCATTGACCAACAAAAATTGCTGTGGCCGGTTGCATAAACATAGCCGTGTCATTAAGACTGCGTCTTAAGAATGATTCTGACTAACTAGCAATTAGTTAGGGCTAATCAGTCTTATTATTTGGATTTGAATTAGACCAATCTACCTTTCTATGTAACATACTTAAAACAGTTATGATCAGTTTTGAAGAAAAAAATTCATGACTAACTTTAAAGACTAAGTTTTATGCAACCGGTTGCTGGTCTAAAGTCTAAAGTCAATGGCGCAATATGTTTTTTTTTTGTTATTTAAAGAGCGCATTAGTAATATGCGCCTAAACGGGACGACAACGCGGGTTTGTTTAACACGTACATGAATGTGCAGCAGCACAAAAACGTTTTTAAATATGAAAGATTAAAGGATTGAATGTAAAAGATTATTATTGAGTCTCTTGGACATAAATGGACTCTTGGACTAATTTTAGAAGGCGTAAAGAGCTGCTTCACCTTTAGCCTGGTAAATAAAACAAATGCATCTGTTTTTAAATGTTTTTTTTTAAATGCCTCACGGATTTATTGTATATGATGAATCTGTACCTGTGGATGGTGAGATGAGAAACATTTTTAAGTAATGCTTAAAAAAAACTGACGCTGTCCAAGTGCTGAACCTTGCAGAGAGCCGTTTGTAAATTCTTTATCTCCTGTTTAAATAAAGTATTTTTACAGTAGGGGAGACCGGGGCTGGTTGTCTCACGGGTTGGTTGTCACACCAGACATACTACATGGCGCTGTGGTACAATTTTGATATCGATCTGTTAACTTTTAATAGCTTACTCATTTGCACTTGTAATTTTGCTGAGCAGACACAAAACATTGAGGTTAGGAGACAATTTTTATTTTTATGGGTCAGAGTAAATTTTCATGTTGGTGTTGTTTTTTGTTGAGATCTTGTAGGATATTAGTCATTCAAAAACAAAACACTCATTAAAAAGCTAAAAGTAGTAGCTTTATTTTGAGTCATCTTTTAGCGATCAAGTTAAAGCTGTGTGGCAGCTAGCTTAGCATGTTTGTCAAGAAGTCAGTTGGGGATGGTTGTCACATAGCTTGCGGGGTTGGTTGTCACATGTGAGTATTGGACATGTAGACCTTTTAAGACTGTTTGTCTGTTTGTTTTTGTTTGCTGTTAAAATAAAATAAATAAAGCGTTAAATAAAGAGGTTTTTACACTAAAAATTATTTCATTTTATTTCTCAACACAGTAGACATAGTCTTTATGCCCAGCTGCACTACTTCCTGAACTTCAGCCAGCTTCTTGTTTCCTGTCTGCCATTATTGGACAAACTGATTAATCCAGGTGTGCCTGACCTCAGTAGTCACAACAACAATAATCAGACTCACCTGGATTAATCAGCCTGTCCAACAATGCCAGACAGGAAACAAGGAGCCGGCTGAAGCTCATAGTGCAGCTGGGCATAAAGCCCATTCAAGTAACTGATCACCCACTTTAATCCCATTGTTTAAACATAAGGGGCATTAATAACAACTATCATAGGGGTGGATTCATATTAAAACTTATTTGGAGTTTCTAGCTTAAAAAACTAAAAGGTCACACATTATCTTTTCAGATCCCAATTTATCATTATAATTCCTTGCATTTATATAGCGCTTTTCTCAGTACTCAAAGTGCTTTACATATGAACGGGGGAATCTCCTCAACCACCACCAATGTGCAGCATCCCCCTTTCGAAGGACATCCTGGGATTTTTAATGACCACAGAGAGTCACAACCTATCATTGAGAATCATTGAAATCCTATTAAACCTCTATAGGGACAACCAACCACAACCAACCCCGTGATGGGGTTGGTTGTCACATTGTGTCAGAGTGTCTTTGATGGCTTATTACTTCCTGTTACAATACATTCTAAAGGTAAAAAGTATACACATTTAAAGCCAAGACTCCAAAGTTTAATTTCATGTAGGAATTACTGCTGAAAGATTTTTTGAAGATGAGCAATTCATGCATGAGTACAAATTGTGACAACCAACCGCTCTCCCCTACAAACCATTTCTTACATACTTGTAAATTATTTTTTGATGATATTGGATAGCCATACATTTAAAGCAATTCAAAGCCTGCTTTTTTACTTCCATGACTAAAAGAAAACGGGCTTTAAAGGTTTTAATAAACAAATAACAATCTCAATACAAGTGAAAAACAACACAATTATTTAACATTAATCTTAAACTGGAGGTCTTCTTCTTCCGCTTAGTTTTTCAGTTTACAAAGTCCGTCATCTAAATAGGGATTAGACATAGCGCCAGCGCAACTGGCTTTTAAAGGGAATGAGAGCTGAGACTCTCATAGGTTTATTGCACGTTATGCCCAAAATACTCCCATTAATCATTAAAAAAAATAGGACCAACCCTTTTCGACCATGCGCTCGGCGCACAAACCATTTTTCCCGTCATTAAATTAGCAAAAGTGGATTTGGACACGCCCATTTAGACGTTGCGCTGTGCGCTTTAGACAATGTGCTTAGATCGTTAAAATAGGGCCCTATAAGTGCCAGTTTCTTTTATATAAATATATGCTCATATCATTTTGTCATTTCACCTTGTGGTCCTTTGTCTTTTCTTCACTACACAGCATTAAATTTCAGTTCAAGACAAAGATGTTTGCAATTTTTCTGGTTGTGTCAATGTTTAGCCAAGGTAAGAAAATAAAACTTTACTATCCTTTACACACAAAAATGAAGGTTCTACCAAAATGTTTCTTCACATTAATGCTATCGATGAACTATTAGAGGTTCCTCAAAGAATAATTTCTTTACTATCTTTTAATAGTCTTAAGAACTTCTTCCACTATAAAAAAAAACATTTGTGAAACAGAAACATTCTTCTGGATTAAGGTTCTTTTTGAAACTATGGTTCCTCAATGGCTGGTAGCACCTTCATTTTTAAGAGTGTATGGTTTTTTTGGATGCAGGATTGCTGTGTTTGTATTGATGCCTGTGTAATTTTTTTTAATGCTCTTTTTAATTTCAAGGTCTCACAATAGTGAGCTATGGTAACAGTTTCATCACAGCATTTCCAGAGAACCTGGGATACTATTACACACACACTTCTAGAAGTCTGAGAGTCACCGCCCTACATGAAGACACTTCTGTTGACATCTTCTACAACGGCAGCAGCACACCAACAAAGACCATATCAATCAGTCAGAAAGGCAATACCGTAACTTTGAAGTTTCCAAAATCTGCTGAAGTATATCAACTCGACTACGCCACACAATCTATCCGAATTAGCAGTACCAAAAACATTGTAGTACATTCTGGCAGTAATACATATGACGAAGTTAATAAAAAAAGTGTCCAGACCAATGTTGTTCAACCTGATGAAAATCTTGACACACATTATTTGATCCCTTCGCTGAACTACACAGACCTTCTTGCAACGTTTGGCATATCCCCGCCAGACATCGCTTCCAAAAGATACGGCTCATTCAGACTGATTATCATCAATGCAGAGGACACAGAAAACAATATCACGATAGTCAAAAACATATCAGGCAGCATTCAATTAGAAAGCTTCATGATCCCATCATACCAACTCATCCAGTTGCATTTCAATGCTTCACTGATGATGGTTAACTCGAGTAGTAAAATAGCTGTGCTGTTGACTCACCCGTGTCTGGAAAAACCAGGCTGTACATGCAGCATATTAGTCCATCAGATTCTTCCTGTGAGATTTCAGGGTCAGAACTTTGTTGTGCCCTCATTTCCAGGTATAACCCAGAGATGGCTACTTGACACATCAAATGACAAGACAAACTCGCTCCCTCAAAACAACACCAACTTAATGCCAAACTTATCAGGGCTTTGGTCAATTTCAGATCCAGATAAATCCCAATATGTAACCGCATCGAGTAACATGTCCCTTAGACTGATCAGTCCAGGACTTTTCATTGAATTGATCCCAGAAAATATGTTTGCCGCATGCTACCTGCTCCATTTCTACACATACAACAAGCAGGCCATTGTGATTGCTAAAACTGACAGCAAAGATGAAGTGCACACTGGAGAAACACTTCAAAATGCTGTGTGGACTGAGATTCCTGACACAGAGTACTCTTCGGGTACAATAACTTTAAATGAGGAATCATCAGTTATCTGGCATCCAAGCTCAAAGATTGCTGTTTATATACTGCAAAATCCTGTAGAGACAATTTTTGGAGGCCCAGCTATACCTATTAATGAAAAACCGGGTAAAAATATTTTTTTTTTCAAGATTTACATTTATATGCAATTACTGCTGATTTAAAATATTAAACGGTTGTAAAGAATGTGATGTTTAATGTTTAAGAACCATTGTGATGGTTAATATTTTTATTTTATTTGTGCCCTAAGATAAGTCTGGCTGTGTGGTGATTCCTGGAGTGTTTAATGTCGGACATGAGCCTCTTAAATGGGCCGAGTCCCTAGATTCCTGCGCACACGATCAAAAAGAATTTGCTTGTCCTACAGATGAAGGCCTCCAGATGGATTTGGTCAGTGCTGTTGATACAACAGATGCGGAGGGTTGGATCGGTCTACGCCGCAGTCTAATGACTACAGAGTGGTACTGGAAAAATCAAACATCACCATCATCACCATCACCACCTGTGACTTATGTTAACTGGGGCGACGGGGAACCACAGGACACCCTGAAGGGCTTTTGTGCTTCGTTGTCACTGGATGGTACAGATGATTTCAAATGGAAAAGTGCAAAATGCTGCGAGGAAAAGTTTCCTATCTGCTACAAGCCCCCAACAACCATTGTTCCTGAACCCCAGCCATATCAAACAGAAAACATTCCTTAAGTTCTCATCTATATTTATAGCACCAAAATATATCATTTTATTTTTAATAACTACCTGTTGTCCAACTGGTAACAGTCTTTGTAGTTTCTGGTGGGAAAACAAAAAAAGTATGTCATACACTTCGAGGGAAATGCATTTGTAATGCAAGTAGGCTACAGAGACATAGGTTTTATGTGTGCTTCAAATAATGTATGAATTAGCAGCAAGCCATAACTTAAAAGCTTTAATGTTTACCCTTTGGGATGTTGTAGGATTAATCAACCTATTTATGACTTTATTAACTACTTGTGATGTGCACGAAAATCATATGAAACTTGTTTATTTAGTCACTAACCTTAAGAGGTGAGCGTATTTACACTAAAATTGTAGGTTTTACCTCACTATTATAACTTCATACTATAGCTATGCGGTTTCACTGGGGCATTTTATTATATTTAATCATGATTATGTAAAGCTGCTTTGATACAATACATGCTGGGAAGTGATGGGCAAATAAAATAATTTAATCATTTTGTAATGTGTAACTGTCCCTGTGTTTCATTCTGAAGGGCTCATTTCTACACTTGAGGAAGTTGCACAATTGTGTTTCATGGGCCCTGTCCAAAATGGCGCACTTCATGTGGACATTCGGTCTCGTGGCCTTAAATTGTGTGTGCTCCCTTAAGGGCTCGTTATAGTTGTGGCGTACCCTCTGCGTAGGTTCCGCGTCGGTTTTCATTAATACTTTTGCGTCGTCGTCCGCGTCAACGTGCAAACACGTGCAGAACGCTGGTTGGCAGTATCCACGCATCTAAGCACAGTAGCAGTGCGACTGTCAAAGAAGAAGCTTGGCAAGTTAACCCCCAAACGAAGAAGAAACAGAAACTTGTTGAGAATACCAGCAATGATGGAAGTAAATAAACAGCGACTTTTGTTCCAGTTTGAGTTAAATCACTCCTCAACTTGGTACATCTTTGTTTTCACCGTCGCAAACGGAAATACGACGCAGGGTTTTTTACCTGACGGGAGGGTTTCTGGTGGACCAAGAACTGACGCACTGTTAAAAAATTGCATGGTGCACGTCAGGCTACGCAGAGCTACGCACAGGCTACGGATAACCTACGCCATAGCTACGGCGTAGATCTTACGCACGACTATAAATCGGGCTTTAGTCTACGAGTCCGTAGGGTGTCCTATCTGGCCCTGTCCCAAATGGCACACTTGTGGACCTCCTCAGAGTCCACACTTTGATGATATCATATTTTGGGACAGACTTTAGCGTCAGGTCGGAAATAGGAAGAGAAGTTGCCCATTAGTGTGGACTCACGTCAAGGGTCCCTAAGGTCTGTCCTACATGGTGTCATCAAAGTGTGAACTCTGAGGAGGTCCACAAGTCTGGAGTGTGCCATTTGGGACAGGGCCATACTGTGTTGCCCCGTGGCGAGGCTACTTAAGGGCCAGGGTAGCACTGGCCCACTCTGATTGACGGCTGTCCCATCAGGAGACACAAAATATTTTTGTGGTAAAGGAGCAGAAATCATGCATAAATTATAATCATCTCTTTAATAATAATCGCTCAAACGCGCATCATTAAGAAAGTTTATTACTTGCATGCGTTTCTTAACCTTGCGAATGTTAAAATTCAAGCCATTTGAAAGAATTTGAGTGCAATAAGATAAAGTGAGCTGTGTTCTGTAGGCTACGTGCACACAGAAGCAAACACAGAAACTCTCTGCGCTTGACAGAACACATTTGTGCAAAATTATCTCGAAATAGCACAGGCTTGGCAAATATTTTCATAAAACAGTCAGTTATATCTTAAAGTGAACGCAAACAGTTCAGAAAAATCAGATGTGTTTGTCAGTTATGTAATCTGTTTAACCACTATATTGGAAAAGTACGTAATTTGAGAGTAGGCATTGAGGTCCACCCTATTTCACAAAAATCCATTCAGTTTAAAATTTCTGGCCTAGCCACTGGTGTAGCCTATTATAGTACTAGGCATGCATGACAATGAAAACGACGTGATTTTCTCTTTATCCTGACCTGAGCGGCTGTTTATGTGTTGTCCAAAAAAGTTGTTTTTTCCACAAATCGCGTTACTTCCTGATCTCCAACGCTCGATGGCGCTGTGTAGATATAAACGATTGAGGTTATGGAATTGCAGCTCTTTTACGCACCAGCCCTATGAAACTAACAATGGTTTTATTACAAATAAAAACATGGTCACTTAAGTTAAACGCCAAAAATTAACTATGGTTTTACTAAAGGAACCATAGTTTAACCACGATTCTGTGGTAAAACCATGTTTTTATAAATTAAAATTAATACGCCATGGTTACACTCTAACTATAATAAAACGCATTTAATTATGTTTTACGCGTATGAGAGACAGTGCTGCTCTGAAAGCTCTCAGATCATTCATCTGCCCTAGAAGAGAGAGTTAATGTGGTGGTTAGATTTCGCAAAATATAGTAAAACTACAAATCCCAAGATCTCTGGCGGCGCTTTGCGACGGAGTTTCACATTAACCGGCAAAACTTGAGCTGACGTCACACAGTGTAACACGCGAGTTAGCAAGCTACAAAAGTAACGTTATAACATTTGAATTGCCTTCACTATAGCTTTAATTATAGTTACCTCAGCGATTTTAAGGAATATTTGAACTTTTTACAAATATTTGAAGCTCACAGCTGTTTAGCAAAAGCCTGCAGCCATTTGATCGTGCTAGCCAACTTGCTAACTTACCCTAGCAGAAGTCCAAGTAAGTTAAGTTTTTGCAAAGACTCGAATGTTTCTGTGTATATTAAGCAATTTATCAATTAATTTACATATTTACGGTACGTTTGCCTTTTGAGTTTTTATTAATCACAGCTAATAAAAGATTAGTCTTTTCAGCCTTTGACATGAAGATAGCTTTTCGTTACATGCTTGTTTATGTCGTTAAGTTTAAACCACACACAGATAACAAAGCTGAAATAGTTTAGAAATTATGCCAATATGTAAAATTTCTGCATTAAAATCCAAAAACGAATAGCTCAGTGTTATATGTTTTATTCTTATGTGTAACTTACTTGCATAACCTTAACCATGTTTGAATCCAAAGAATTAGCAAAAGAAAGCGTTCATCTCTGGGTCGCTTGTCAATGGTGTCATGTCCGAGTTATTCTCGGTTTCTGCTTTTGCTGCCATAGAAATCATACCTAACTTTGTTTGGCAGATTGGCTCTGTACAGATCGATCAGCTGATTGCATCTTAATAGGTGTGTTCGACTTCATGCGGCGCCGCAAGAATCGACGGCCGGATGACGTCAACGTTCCGCGAGAACGATTTAAAAGCATACTCCTCGTATGATTTCGCGAATCGCTCTCGCGGTACTTTGACGTCATCCTGTTGTCGAATTTTGCGGCGCCAGATGAAGTCGAACAAGCCTAATATCACTAGAGCGATTTTAAGCAGTACTCTCGCGATAGTTTTATGTGACACAACGATCAAACTGCGCAGCCAGTGAGGCATGCGGACTCCAATGTGGCTTCTATCAAGCCATACTTGGGGGCTTACAATATAATTGAACAGTTACAAAGCTTAATTTCAATACGTAATTTATTAACATTATTTGTGAGTACTGGCAGATTGATTTCTATCGACATTAAAGGTGAAGACTGTTATCTTAATATACCAGTGATATATTATATATAAAGAGTATTGCTTTTTCTTAGATACATTTATGAATGCTACTTAAATGTCCTAATTTAACTAAGACTTACTGGCTTAATAAAAGCCCTGTGTGTGACCATTTTTTTGGTTTTCTGTAGTCTGGTTGGCATGATAACCTAAAACCAATGTGCCTGCATTTTACCCTTCCATTGCACAGATAAAGTCTAAATGACATGGAAAACTACAGAAAAGCACGCACCGTGGAGCAGCCGTGCCCGTGTCCGTTTCCTAACCTGCCCAGCGGCACTCCTGAAGTTAGGGTGAAAGATGGCAGCAAAATCCGCAACCTGATGAGGTTTGCGTTGAGCCGTATGGAGGGTAAGATAGCCCCAGCAGAACAGGCAGGCACCCAAGAAGGTTCAGAGGTGACGACCGGGTCAGAGGAGAAGCTGTGCCGGCAGATCGTGTTCACGGGTACGGGCCCCAGCGTGGCTAAAGCCATCACGTGCGTGGAGATCATGAAACGTCGCGTGCACGGCCTACATCAGAACACCACGCTGCTCTATCGAACCATCCAGGAGGTCTGGGAACCTTTGGTGTCCGATGCAGGGCTGGACAGTCTCACGGTCAGTAGGAATGTGCCTAGTATATGGGTACTGCTCTCCAGAGACTCACTTGACAGCAACCAACCAGGTTACCAAGCACCAGGTTCCTTCGATGCCCTGTGGGCACAGGCTCTCAAAGAGGAAGCAGGCACTCAGAGACATGCCCAACGAAAAAGGAAGGGAGGAACGGGGACTGGTAGAGGAAAGGGTATGCGCAAGCTCCCGGGGCGACCTGGAGAGACACGTAAACCTCCAGGTCATGCAGGAGGTGGGCGTGAATGAATGTTGCATACTTCATACTGACTCAAAAGTTTGCTCATATCATGTTATGCAGTTATATGCATATGTGTTTTTTATAAAGGCTGGTGTTTTCTCCTTTTGTTTGGAAAAACTGGTAAGCTGATTGTAGAAAAATTTTGCAACATGAGCATGTATTTTGTTAAAATATTTTATTGCAGGCAGAAGGAAGAAAGGCTTTTATGTTGTCCAGCAAACATGCTTTAAACAAAGCATTTCTGGGTTATTCAATAGGTTTTTCTTTTTGATATATGATACCAAGTTAGACACCAGAGTTTTTTTTCAACGACCGAACCCCTTATCTGAAGGTGTGGCCAAAGTGACACATTATCTAAAATGTAAGAGTTAACAAACCACATATGTTCTTTTTATATAGTGATTACTTGTTTGGTAGATTAAGTATATGTGTGCAAAAACTGGGTTGTTTTGAACCAACTGAAGAGACAACAAGGGACAAACCCAACATTAGGGTTAAAATTAACCCATGCTAGGTTGTTTCAACCCATCGTTGGGTCAAATATGGACATATTCTTGTTAATTTAACCTAATTGTTGGGTTTGTTCCTTTTTGACTCAAACTTTTTTTGAAAAGAACCCAGTATTAGTGTAACATTTTAGTATCTCTGTAATGAAAGTAAGTAATTGATCTTTATTTGTCACTGATCCCTCCTTTATTTTATGCAAAGGATAAGGAAAGTGTGTCTATTTTGAATGTCAAATGTTTGTGCAAAATATAAACATTATTTTGATTAAAAAGTGAGAGGGCTGTGTATTTTCCTTATTTTAATGGCATGATTCAAAGCTTGCGTCATGTGCCTTAAGAGCTGTTTATCATTAGTTTATTTGAAAAAAAAAATGTATATACAAAAATAATTATACAATTTGGGCCATATCAGCATTGGTTAAATGTTTATAGACAAGCTAGACCTGAATTTCTGGATGTTTTACTATTTTTGAAAGAAATTTAATTACATACACAGTGAATCCTTATGAGATAGACAATGGGTAATATGTATTTATTCTTTAGAATTGTTTTTTTTTTTTGAGAGGGAGAGATTGAAAAAAGATTAAACAGCATAATGGAAAAACAAGGCCAAACATTGGACACTTCTATGTTAGTGACCTATTTCGATTAAGTAAAGTGTGGATTCCTGTAACACTGTTGTTGGATGTGCTATTTTTGTAATTCATGCATTAGCTACCCGATTTTATTTAATGCAACTTACGTCACAGTACACATTTGTTTGCGTGTTCTTTGGGAATTAAACATGGGAGGACACTATGAAACTTGTTGATTCTAAGATACTGATTTCTCCTGGATCCAATGCAAATTCACATGGAGAGAGGAAAAAGATATTTTGAATGTCAAATATCCTGAATGATCTGAGAATACATTGCTAAATTTGTCCAGATAGAGGAAGAACTTTGCCCATGATTAAGGTAGGTTGATTGTTTTTGGGGTTTTTAAAACTAATTTTTAATCACCGAATGCTTCCTTTATTAAAGTGAATCATTGGATACAGCTTTTGTACTTTTAGGATTTTAAAGCATTCTGCAAAATTTGAAAATCAGTTTCTCTTAAGGCAAGGCTGAATAATGACGGATCAAATCCATGGAACTATAAAGCATTTTTGTACAATAGCGGATTTTGTGGATTCATGTATTCATCACAACGAACAAATTATGAGTCTGTATATGATCAAATATAAGTATATAATTTTTTTTAATAATATTACTTGTGTGAATCATGCTTAAACCATTTAGTATTTAACACGCAACAATTCATGTGTTTTTTAGCATAATATTAACTGAAATATTATCCATGTTTTACATCTCAAGGTAAAGGTTTAGATCCCACTGTAAAAAAATGGTAATGATTCATGCAAGTTTAATAAAATTAGTTTTGCAAGTCAATCGAACCTACTATAGTTTTCAAGTTATAAAACAAGATGAAATTATTTAACTTAAACTAAAATAAAAATGAATATTGATTTGACAATTTTTTTTTACTGTGTAGGGTAAAGCATCAAAAAGCTTTTTTCTTTTTTTTAGAAATTCTGAAATATAAATATAAGAAATATAACCGTTTGATTCAGTCACAATAATCCACATAGTTTTTATATTATTATATTATTATTAATTGTATAAAGAAGCTTTGGCTGCTATAACAAAATCTTCTTACAAATACTGTATAAACATAACCGTCTGTCTTTAATATCTCTTCAGTATATTTTCTACAGTAGACACAGCAGTTTTACCAATCACACGAGGAGCTGTTTCAGAAGAATAGGCAGTCATGTTGGCTGTTCTGTTGACCATTTTCATGTTTAGCCAAGGCAAGTAATGCATACAGTCATTTCCTTTTTGATCTGCATTATTGAATTTTAATTATTTTTACTATTGGCTAAAACTATGAGAGGCTAATAGTTCACCCAAAAATGAAAATTCTATTTACCTTTTTGTCATTACAATGTTTAATATTTTAGTTATTTTCCGCCACAGTTTTTTAGCAGGCTGTCAGAAAAAAATAGTAAAAAATGGTCCCAAGCTGTGACTTGGCAGTACTCTTTATAAAAGTCTTAATATGTACCATTATTTACCTATACACCATTTTTTCTGACAATGAAGGGACCTATGATCTGACATTTTTTGACACTTGACATATAAGGATGCACCCTTTTCCCAATGCGACTGTATATTAAGACACATATTTTTATAAGTAATATGAGTCCACCATGATTAACTTCATGTTTACAATCCTATAATTACTTTTACATGTAGTAGTGCAAATGCACATTTTATAAAATATTTGCAATATTACCATGTATTTTAATACCATCTTTGCTATTTTGCATCAGGGTACATTCTGTAAAGCTGCTTAAATAATGCCAAATGTGAAAAGCACTAAGGAAGCCATATCTTTCACTATAGAGAAGATAAAAGAAGCTTTGAGAAAATAAACAAATAACTGTATAACATTGAATATTGCATTATGAGCATTTAAAGGGACACTCATTTTCCAGCTCCCCTTGAGTTAAACACTTGATTTTTATCGTTTTGGAATCCATTCAGCTGATCTCCCGGTCTGGCGGTACCACTTTTAGCATAGCTAAGCATAATCCATTGAATCTGATTAGACCATTAGCATCATGCTCAAAAATGAACAAAGAGTTTTGATATTTTTCCTATTTAAAACTTGACTAGTTACATCGTGTACTAAGACTGACGTAAAATTAAAAGTTGTGATTTTCTTGGTTTCTTCAAAACTCTTTGGTCATTTTTGAGCGCGATGCTAACGGTCCAATCAGATTCAATAGAACATGCCAAGCCAGGCCAAAAGTGGCACCGCCAGACCCGGAGATCGGCCGAATGGACTCCAAAACGGTAAAAATTAAATGTTTAACTCTTAGCTGGAAAATAAACCTTTTTTAAAAAAAAGTGGAGTGTCCCTTCAAGCTTCACAAAGAATTATCTTGATAATAATTTTTTCTGTGCATGCTTATAGATGAAGCAATGAATTGCGTTTTCTGGGTAAACTTTTTTTTAGCAAGACACCAAAAATGCATTACTAATTACTTGAACATTAACAGGGCTTTCAATGGACAATCGTGGAACAAATTTCATCACAGCATTTCCAGAGAACATCGCATATTATTTTCAAAACAACTTTAACTTTCTCAAAATCACTATCCTCTACCCGAACACTGACGTCAGTGTCATCTATGGAGGTAACGGCAACAGCAGTACTAGAAGCTTCAGCACTGCTGGGGTCACTTGGACCTTGAATGCTTCAAAAGATGTTGAAGAATACCGGCTTACATCATCCAATAAATCCATTATAATTCGCAGTAATAACAACATCACAGTCGTTTCCATGACAGGATGGCCAGGAAGGCTTCAATCTCACGTCGTCCAGCCTGAACAAAACCTCAGGACAGTGTATACTATCCCCACTCTGAATTACGCTAACATAATGGGAACATTCGACCTTTCAGTGTCCTCGGAGGTAAGGTACAATTCGTTTAGGCTGCTCATCATCAACGCAGTGAACGCAATTAATACAGTCAGCATTACAAAGGCAGTTACGGGAGGTCAAAACCAGGTATCTACGCAAACGCTTAATCCGTACTTCCTTTATCAGCTGCAGACTAACGGTGAGGTTATAGAAGTAAGAGGGACAGACAAAATAGCAGTGATATTGACTCATCCGTGCCTTGAATCCAAAAGCTGCTCTTGTAACATGGTGATGAACCAACTTCGCCCCGCAATGCCGAACGAAGGGGTTGACCGTTTTCCCATAACCGTAGGCTCTACTGAAGTCAAGCAGCTCTTCCTGACAACAAGCCAAAGTGTACAAGTCGCTGTAGGTGATCTACCGTCTGGAGGTGGCACTCAGGTACCATCTTCCTCGGATATCCTGCCCTCATTAAATAGTTTCAGTAATGGACCCAATTTAATTACAACATCCATGCCAGTTTCCCTCAGATTAATCATCCCTGGAAACATTTTAGACCTCATTCCAGTAAGCATGTTTTCTGGCTGCTTCTTGGTACATTTTTATTCCTCAAACACTAGTTTCATCGTGATCGCAGAGACATCTAGCAAATCCTCTGTGCAGATGAATAATGCACCTTTAGCTGCAACTTCATGGACTGAAATAAGTGGCACAAAGTACTCCATGGCAACTGGTAATGGAAATACTCAAACTACATCAGCCACCATTTGGCATCCCAACTCAAAAATCGCTGTGTACATGAAAGAAAACTGGCAGTTTGCCAATAACTACGTAAGCCCAGCTATAATTATTAATGAAGAACCAGGTAATGTGTGTTTTTTTATTATTTATTTATTTATTATAAATAATTGTCGTGAGAGGTGTGACCATCTAATTTTAAAAATTAAAGTTTGAATTCACTTATTGATTTCACTTGAATTTCAATCTTTGACATGCTCATGCTTATTCAGTAAATATTCAAGATATCAAGGTTATAACTTCACAGAATGTTCTTTACTTATGCATAATGATTTAATGTAGAAAACTGTAAATCACACAAAAAAATGATTTTCATATGGAGTCCCAAATGATAATGATATGGCACACATATAAAGCACATTTATGCACATTTCAATGAATATCCCAATAAATATCAACATTTTGTTTCCGTGCATTTAGATCCTAAAGGCTGTATGGTGACTCCTGGGAAATTTGTGGTTGGCAACGAGGACATGAACTGGACGATGTCCCGTGAGTACTGCAAACACAATTTTGATAACTTAGCCTCTATCTTCGGTAAAAACAACCAGGACAGGATGGCCGCAAACATAATAGTCCCAGAACCCAATGAAGGCTGGATCAGTCTGCGCCGGAGCCTGTTTAACACAGAATGGTACTGGAGTAACAGTGACAACACTACTACCCCACTAAACTTCACTTACTGGGCAGATCAACAGCCTGATCTACCCCAGAGAGGTTTATGTGCTTCAGTGTCTATGGACCCCGGGAAGAACTTCACGTGGAAGAGTGCACCCTGTTGCTCTATAAAGAAACCCATTTGCTATAAAACCCCTACATATCTCATTCTCAATCAAACTTCTGTATCTTAATGTAAAAAATACTTTGTGGAGAATGAAATGCAAAATCTATTCAGTAGTAGTTAAGGAAGTATGCTTAGTTACTCTGGCTTTCAATCATTGGCTTATATATTTATGAAAAATAAAATAGTGCTATTTAAATATATATTAAGTTTATATAAAATTTGTGTCGTAGCTTTGCATATATTATGATTTTAATAGAACAAAAACTATGTTCACTTCTCTAACTAAATATTATGACATTTATATTTATTTGTGGAAATTTGGGGACTTTTAGTTTATAAAATCACTGTCAAAACTAAACAGAGATTCTTGGTTTAAATAAATATATGACAGAGTTGACTGAGTCAAAGACAAACAAACTGATTATGTTTTATCTCTATTTTATCTAAAGGTTTTGGTCTTATTGTAAAAGATTTGCTTTTGCTTATTATTCCAGTAAAAAGCATATTTGCTCATGTACTCTTTGTTAAAAATATAATAACTTCACTGAAAGGAAAGATTCATTGAATTTGATCAATTTTTCAAAGGTAAGTGGTTGCAATCAATTTATTTAAGCTACATTTAAACAAAAAAGATTAGTAAAGTAAAATAAAATATAAAACTTTTGTTTGAATGTAGCCTGGATGGGTTGATTGCAACCACTTACTTTAAAAAATTGATTGAATTCAATGAATCTTTTTTTTCAGTGTAGCTTTTTGCCTGAATTAACTAACCCACATTTTGTCTCCTGGTTTTATTTAAAAATGTGGCACATTATGGAATTAAAATGTTTATATGTAGTGAATGTTACTGTATAGTTTACATCAGTTCTTTATTTATCTGTAAATCTGAATAATAATATTTTTTTCCAGATAAAACGATAAAGTTAATATTTTTAAATAGATAAAGTAAATATTTTATTGATACAGGAAAATAAAAGTCTTTAACTATTTCAACCAAAATACTGTTACACTGAAAAAAATGATTCATTGAATTTAATCTTTCTTTTTCAAGGTAAGTGGCTGCAATCAATTTACTCAAGCTACATTTAAACAAAAGTTTTATATTTCATTTTACGTTACTAATCTTTTTTGTTTAAATGTAGCTTAAACAAATTGATTGCAACCACCCACCCCAAAAAAATTGATTAAATTCAATGTATCATTTTTTTTCAGTGTACTATTATTCACTATTAAATCATTTTAAGCTGACATGGGGTATACTTATAGTCAAAAAGGGGATAAAAAATGTTGCAAGTTGCATATAAATCATTTTGGTTTGATTCGCTTTTACATGGCAAAGTTTTGTATCAGAATGTGTTAATAAAACTCATGTGTGATTAAAGTGTCCTTTCATTGGTAAGAATGTACACTCATGTTCTGGGTCCTCATTTATAAAACTGTGCGTAGGATCCTTACTGAAAGTCTACGTATGCACAAAACCCAAAAATGGCATACGCCAAAAAATATTAGGACTTATAAAACAAAGCAATGTTCCCTTTATAAATCACAGATCAACTGCATGTGTGCGTACATGAATCAGGCTCAGATCCCACCCTGCAAGCCCATTCTCCCATTAAGTTTGTTTTTTATAGATCACAACCTTTGCGTGGGAACTGGCACGCTTTATAAATGAGACCCCTGGTGTTGCACCAGATTTTGACTCTCCTGGATGAACCTGCTCCCTGATTAGCTAATCCTAACCACACCCCATATTTATTCCTAACCCTAACCATACTGTGGAATGAGGGGTCATAATCTACCAAGAGTCATTTTCACCAGGATTCCACTCATGTGTGAAAACACTATTAAACTTCAAAAATTGCCCATTTATTGTTATAAATTAAACAATTCATCTGTTTGTGATTCACAGAATAAAACAGTTATATGGACTTGAAACAATGTAAGTGAATAAAAACTTAGGCAGCTGACTTGCCTCACTGCCTCATGAGGCAATGACTTCGTAGGCAAGAAGGCAGCTCAGAGAAACACTTTCAGACACACTTCAGTGTTTGAAATAAAAACAGAGAGCACCTTTGTGATAACTAATCACATATTTGAAAACTACAATATTATTTCTCACTAGAAATGCAACTAAAAGGTGTATAAAGTGAAAATATACATTTATTTACACCAAATATGTGCTCCAGATGCTTTCCACCATTTTATTTTTTCAAACTCGACCAGGCTCAACCAATCACATTCCCTATGCACGCACACGCATAGAATTGTGAGACAAGATCTCAGGAGTCAGGAGGTAAACCTAACATTGGATTCGGACATGCCTTGATGCCTTCCTGCCTTGGAATGCTGCCACAGAAGGCAGCAATTTAGAGTTGTCGGACGCAGCCACTGTTAGGTTTACTTCCTGACTCCTGAGATACTTCCATCGTCCTGTCCCACAATTCTATGCATGTGTGCGCATGGGGAATGTGATTGGTCGAGCCTGGTAGAATTCAAAAAATAAAATAGCGGCCAAGAAAGCATCTGGAGCACAAATTTTGTTTAAATAAATGTATTTTTTCACTTTTTACACCTTTTTATTGCATTTCTAGCGAGAAATTATTATTGTAGTTTTCAGATATGTGATTAGTTATCACAAAGGTGCTCTCTGTTTATATTTCAAACACGCTGAGTGTTTCCGAAAGTGTTTCTCTGAGCTGCCTTCATGCCTCCGAAGTCATTGCCTTATGAGGCAGCAAGGCAAAAAGTCAACTCCCTAAGTTTTCGGACCCAGCCAATGATTCAAAACAAAAGATTCGAAAACGTCCATTACTACACTCTAAAAAATTTGCTGTAATTTTGCAGCTGGTTGCCAGTAACTTACTGTAGAAGATAAAGTCAAAAAATGTTTCATGTTCATTTAACTTAGAACAAAATGTTGCCAGTAAATAACATAAATGTAAAATCTACAGTAAGTTACTGGCAGCTAGTTGCCAGTAATACCCATTAATACTGTAATTTCTACAGACTTTTTACAGTGTAGCTGTTTCTGGTTGACCTGTGGCTACTAGACAGTTTTTCCTGTAGTAGAGGGTCTATTTGTCGAGTTCAAGTTTGAACTAGAGTGGTTGCACCGCATCCATGGTGTTGTGGATTACTGAACCTGCCATACTGTTCCCAGAGTTCTATAGTCATGTAAAACATCTTGCAAACATTAATAAAAAAAAACACCATACAATGTTATTTTGAGGCAAAAATTTAACTATTATTTGGATCTCAAAAAACCAAAAGGGAACCAAAAACGTTAGGGTGTTTGCTGGGAGAGTATTGTCACTGTGTGCTTAGCAAATGATAATGTTTGCATGGTTTAGAATATTTAGTGGAAACATGTTAATTCATGCTTGAAATAACACCAAAATGTTCTTTCTTGTTTTCACTTGGAGACGGATATCCAGTGTATTCAAAGCTTTCGTGAAGGTGCCCGTGACGTCCTGGTATCTCCACACAACAATCCTATTGTGTTCTCTGTGGTTGCTCTCCAGGCGGCAACACTGGTTCTGGTCGGGCTTTGATTGGCATTATTGGCTATTGTTGAGATTTGTGCAATTCGTGAATTTTTTTGGAACCCATCCGTTTAATTTATATTAAGCCTTAAACTTCTGCATAATTAAGGGCGTGGCCACTTTAGTGAGGGGTGAATTGCCATTGCTGTCACTAGAATTGAGCTAGGCGGGCGTGGTTTGAGCAACCAGCCACCTCAGCTTAACCCATGCCCTGCCTCTTTACCCATTTTCGGTTATCTGCGAGTGATTCACGGTGATGCCAAGATGGCTACAGCAGGCAACACCTACTTTAAGCTTCAAAAACGATCTTCACAAACCAATAGGTGACATCACGGACACTACGTCCATATTTTTTTAAAGTCTATGAGCAGAACACGCCGAGGGTTCATCCCACATGTATGGAGGAGGGATGGGTGTGAGAGCAAAGCAGCACTGGTACCCTTCAGTCGCCCTGACCTCTGTGTGCACTTTCACAAACCATCCTTCATCATCCTTGGCTGTTGCTAGGGAACAAAGAGGTCATCACGAAAAAATTTCACCTGTGACATGTACAGTGCATGTAAAGTTTCACCTGCAGTGTAAATATAGCCTGACTACATCAGACTTCGTACTTCCGCTCAATTTCATTTAGCTTCTGTACTTAGTCTGAGGGGCTTTGTACACCTGGTCACTTCATGTGTTTTCTCTGATCAGATAGCTATCCGATCATAAAAAGACCAGGTGTAAATGTCCTCCGAAACGTTTTCGAGATTTCGGATTTAAATCCGATCGTTCAACCCACTTCAGGAGGTGGTCTGGGAATACATCTGGTTGATGAAACCACATATGCCAGTGCATAACTCCTCCCAAACATGTCACTCGGAAGTTAGCCGGCAAAGGGGCAAACAAACAGAGACAACATACTTATTGCTTTATGGAGCGACGGCAGCGGGTAAAAAGAGTCCAATTACAAACTTGAATGATATTAAACAAAGAAATAAAACTTTGAGAGAGAGTTTTGTGAACGTTTTTCCCCATCATGGACCTGTACGTTAAATCATCAATCATTAAGCTGATGCCGAGCACTGAGACGCGCGTCCTCTGCCCAACATACAGTACAGCATACAGTAAGTGCTGCTTTTTGTTGCATAAATGTCATCTTAACTTTTTTTAAGGCAGAGTAATCTATAGTGTATTTGGGTGATTCTCACGAAACCATTGAAACACCATGGCACTAATGATTTTAGCTTTAAAATGTGTAATATAGTAACATTAAAAAGCATCAGAATTAACACAATACTGTGTTCTACCTTGCACAATGTGTGATTTCAACATAAGAATTTATAATTGGAAATTTTATCTCATTTTCTGCTGAAATTCTCATTACCGCAATGTGTCCGGCTGTGTTTGAACATGCGTTATGTTGTAATTTAATCAAATTAACACAAAAATATTAAGAAAAAAAATAAATGGATGTTTTGCTAGACTACTTTAGATGACAGAAAAAATATTTACTGAATATTCATGTATAATAATAATGAAGAAAAATTAGGAAAATGATGTGTCCATGCCTGATGTTCTCATCCTCCGCAACACTTTTTGAGAACAGTTTAAGCACACATACAGAATTTTAATAAAGTTTGATTTTGAGTGACCAAGCACATGGACCAGTTACTTCAAGATGGCTACCAGGTAAGATCATTTTTTTACAGTTAATTTGAAATATTGTCTTGTCAGAATGCTTACACGACATTTTGATTATCATTACCGCAACAGATGCTTATTAAAATGTTAATTTGATTAATAGAAGTGTCACCGGGTGACTATGATAGGGCGGAACCAAAAGTGGTGAAGAAAGGTTCCGCCTGAAGATGGCGTCCGCCCGGGCCCGATTTTTAATTGCACCATTTTATTTCCTGGTCTCCCTAGCGACACAGATTATTGACAAACGAGCAACAGGTGTGACAAATCAGGCTGAGAACTCATGATTGGAGGATGGAACAGAGACAACACACATAAAAAGGCCCAAAGAAGCCCAAACGGGGTGAAGTTTTTTTGGGCACGAGTTGCTGCACTGCCTAGGGCAGACCCGATCACACGCTCCGTCCTTGGAGGAGCCGAAGGGCGCCGTTGATCCACGGGAGCGCGTATAGCGCATGGAAAGAGTGCGGCAGCCAAGAAAGGCAAACAGGACGGAGCGGTGGATTTTTAAAGGAGCACTGCACCGGAGTGAGCTTGTGGTATACTTTGTATACGCTGTGTTGCTGCTTTGCAGACGGACCACGCTGGTCGGATCGCTCTCCTGGGGAAGAGAGGAAGAGACAGTCAGCTGACGAAGGAATTCTGAGGAGTTTTCATTAGAGAAATAGTGGACACAGAGCCATCAAGAGCGGAGCTAATAGCAGTTGTGGACGACTAAGTGTGAGTAACAGCTGTGGTACTTATCTGTGCAATATTTGTACGAAGAGTCGTTTGGTGTGTTCCTTTGTGTTTTTGAGGTCCCTGGCCCCACTGGAGAGGAAAGCGTGGGCGAGCCGTGGTTTGACCGGAAGCACGGACGAAGCACTTGGTAGGAAGCATCGTTCACCAGTAAAACAGTGGCCCTGTGGGAAAAAGGAAGCGCAGGTGAGCCAGAGGAGTGATAATCAACACGCCGGGCCTGTGAATAACACACATCTCACCCTCATCGGTGGTCCAGCGATCGCCCAACTATCCTCTCGAGGTCGTCGTAGCCAGGTGGCAAGAGCAATCTAAAAACCACGTGAAGTTGTATAAGAGTGCTGTGGGTGAGTTTCACTGATTGATGGTGTTTACGCTTTACTTGCTGTGTGTATGCTGTGCTTGTAGCGTTCAAACCGCCTAGCCCTGACGAGTCACGAGACGGCGACATCCGTTGTGGCCTGGGTCCTAAGAAGAGCGAGAAAATTTGAGCCCTGTTCCCGGGGTGTGTCAACGAGAGCTTCGTTTGTCCATAGAGCAGACAGTGGTGAAACCCAGTGAGTATTATCAAGAGTGTACCGTGCGGACTGTGGGTTGTAACGGTGTGTGTACTGACCTCTCCAACAGAAGCTCGTGGTGAGCGGAGCCCCGACGAAGGTTCGCCCCAACTCGTGACCCCGGTCGTGGAAGAAGGAGGGGGAGTTTGGGAAGCGTTCGGCTCCGTGTCATCGGACCCACTAGTCCCTACGACGCCGGACAGCCGGAGTGGATGGGCGAAGGAATACGGTGCACTGACACTGCAGCGAAAATCCACTGTTTGCAGCAATCACCTACCTGTACAAGTGAAGCTCTGTGTGCATGAAGATCCCCAGTGCTGTGAGTAACGTAACCTGTGAAGTAAACCTGTTCTGTGCTTATAGCAATTACCTACCTGTACAAGTGAAGCTCTGTGTGCACGAAGATCCCCAGTGCTGTGAGTAACGTGACCTGTGAAGTAAACCTGTTCTGTGCTTATAGCAATTACCTACCTGTACAAGTGAAGCTCTGTGTGCATGAAGATCCCCAGTGCGGTGTGTAACGTAACCTGTGAAGTAAACCTGTTCTGTGCTTATAGCAATTACCTACCTGTACAAGTGAAGGCTCCGTGTGCAGCGAAGGTCCCCAGTCCCTGTCCCAAGTGGCCCTGGAGGCGAGCAGAAGAGCTATTAGTTTTAAATTGCCCTTTCCCCTTTCCCCTCCTTTTTAAGTATTTAATAAAGTCTATTTTAACTGTAGTTTACTCGTCTGTCTGGTCATTGGGGTGGTCTTGGGAACTTCCTCGAGGTGGAAGAGTTGAGAGGGGCGTGACCTTTAGTCTATTCGGGTCCGCCCCCGGCCGTGACAGAAGCATAATACTTTGATTTTAAATGCATGTGCAGAATCTCCAAATTATGTTCTTTCAGGTTTGTCATGTCATTTTGAAAATATGTCAATGTTGATGTTTTCTGACTGTTGCGGTAATGAGATTTTTTTAGGACTCATTTTTAAATTGTTACAAAAAGTGTTAAATGATAAGTAAAAGTTTTTAAATTAATGTTCCCATTTACTCCAGACTTTGTTTTTCAATGTCTGGTGGGAAAAAAAGTAAATTTAAGCAATTTTTACATTTTCATGCTTGACATTTTTAAAACCAAGTTTTCGTGAGAATCATCCATTTGCATTTTGCGCAGGAGTAGAAGATCGGATTCATATCCGTTTGCCAAGGTGCCATTATGTGGCCAAATGTAAACGGAACAGTTTTAACAAATCAGGGGCTGGATTCACGAAAACATTCTTAAGACAAAAAATAAGAAAGTTCTTAAGATAAATTATAAGAAGTTCGTAAGAATGTTTTTAAGTGCAATTCTCGAAAATTTCAAGTTCTCTTTTTTTCTTAAGAACATCTTAAATTTTTGTCTTAAGAAAAAAATGACAAGCTTGAAATGAATTGTGCTACCCTGCTAATGAGGTAACAATACACTAGTAATCTTTTGACTACCTTGCGATCATTAACGCAATTCAAACGAGTCATGCATTAAGACTATAGAAGATGTTATTCGCTGTTGTAACAAAGGCCAGCAAGTGCAGTGAGTAAATATCATTCCCTAATGTCCCAACCTTTCCGTCATGTGGGTTGAGCACTCTTTGTTAAAGATTTTGAATGGAGATGATTTTGTTGCCCTACTCCCGACAGGTTTTGGGAATGTTTTGGGGAATTTATCAACTATTACCGATCGTCAGAGAGAAACTGGGGAGGCCATGGCAAGGTGAAAGCTGTGATTGTTTCCCCCTTGGTTGCTCTCATGGAGGATCAAGTTAATTAGGCAGCAAAACTCGGTCTGTGTGCTGCACAGCTTGGCGTACAGAATGATTGAGAAATTTGTTCACAGTTAATGGTGGAAGATGTGTGGGCAATCATTCTTTGGTGATGTTCCTGATTAACCAGAAAATAAGTTAGGAAGATTTCATTTAATTTACATTATGGTTAGAGCTGTCTGGTGGAAGAGTTTTTGATTTTGGGAGGAGTGAGGGGGTTCCCCACTTAGACGAAAGACACCGGATAGTGTTCAACTAGCTCTTCCCCGATTTACATAATCTGCAAAAGTCATTCACAGGCATGTTCACTCCGGTACTTCCTCGATGGATTTGTTTTTGCATCATATGTGTCTTTACAGCGGAAGTTTGATGCGGCTGAGCCGGCGCATAACACACGTCATAACCAAACGTTATGGGATTGGCTTGCGTTTACACCAATGATTTTAAACTTCAGACAACCCCCCCAGTCTACGAAGAACTAGTGTAAATAAGCAGCACAAGAGATATCATGATGCGCTGCATGTCTATCGCAGATGGTCTTCATTTATGGTTTTGCATGAAAAATCAACTAGCAACATGTTCCTATTAATGCCAACTAGTATGTCATTTGTCATAGTAGTATGTCAATTGTTTACGTGTTCCTTGGGAACTAAACATGGGAGTATACTACGCAATTTTGTAATTCTAAGAAACTAATCTCCTATGGATCCAATGCAAATTCACATGGAAAGAGGAAAAAGACATTTTGAATATCAAATATTTCCTTCTGAATGACCTGAGAATACACTGCTAACCGTCTCCAGAAGAGAAAGATCTTTGCCCAAGTTTAAGGTAGGTGGATTGTTTTATTTATTTTTTTATTATTTAATTGAGTTGGTCAGGAAATTCTTCTGAGACGTTTCAAAGTGATTCATTTCATGCAGGTAAAGCACCTTTATACTTTTAGGATTTTAAAACATTCAGCAATTTCTCTAAGGCAAGTCTAAGGGACACAACTAGTGTACAAATGTCCATAAGTATGGGTCAAATCTACAGAATTGTAAAACTTTTTTGTACAATAATGAATTATGGTGGTATATGCATTCATCACGATGAACAAATTATAAGTCTGTAGTGTACACACAAAAAATATGTGCTAAATAGCACTAAAAATCTCGTAATCATGTAACATTTTTAGTGCTATATACCACATATAAAGCACCTAAAAAGAACCATCCGGGGGTGATATAGCACCACTATAGCACCAGATATGGTTCTACACGGGTACTACACAGGTGCTATATAGCACTTAAAATGGTTGTACTATGATCACCATTTGTTTTTAGAGTGTATCATGATCAAATATAAGGTGGTTTAGTATTTTTGTGAGTATCATTCTTAACCATTTAGTAATGTATTAGTAATGTTCATTACTTAGCAATTCAATATGTTGTTTATCAGCATATTTTATAAACTGAAGCGTGAAGTATAGTAATGTTCATTAGCCTATTTATTATCCATATTTAGATACAAAACCAGTCAAAGGGTCACTCTGGATCCCAGCATTGATGTATCCTAGGGTGACATTGATTGATTGATTGATTGATTTACAAATTTTAGGCAAATGATGGCAGCTTGGATGCAAAACAGTTTCATTTTATTATTTTATTAACAGTTTCATTTCTTAAGTCACAATAATTCCCATAGTTACAATCGTTTTTTATAGTTTTGATGTGTTTACTTTTGTCAAAAATACAAACAATAATATTTATAAATAATGAGCAAGTGACCAAAAATGTTTGATTATTGTATTATTGAATAAAAAAAGGCTTTGGCTGCTGTAAGAAAATCCTTTTCAGTTAACAAATACAATACAACGTGTTTAATATCTTTTCATGTATATTTTCCACAGTAGATAAAGCACGAAAGCAGTTTCACCAATCACACGAGGAGCTGTGTCAGAAGAAGGCAGTCATGTTGGCTGTTCTGTTGACTATTTTCATGTTTAGCCAAGGCAAGTAATTATTTCAATTGTAAGGTACCACCCACCAGTCCAACGACGGATACAAGTGGAATGGGTGAAGGGTTCTCGTGTTCGTTCCTTCCTCAGCGCTTCTACAAAAATAATTCCATTTATTAGGTTTCAATTTATTTATTTTACCTCGGTAGTTAAATTATAATCTGACTCCAATTTATAAATTATCAATATGATTCTGATGCTGATCATAATTTATATTAATCATTATTATGTTTTCATTCTCTTAATTATTTAAATATACATAGAGGCAGTTCCATACAGCTGGGCGTAGAGGCATTCTCCTTCTAACTTAAATTAAAATCAGAGGTTTTTCCAAAACACATTGAAAATAAGAGGATCCATCTATAGTTTAGGTTGAGGCATTTCTCCATCCAACCTATAAAGTGAGGCAATTATACACATCATATTTTCAATAGAGGTAATTTTCTTAATCTAGACCCCCTTCGGTATATTCTCTTAAATACTTAAAATACAAGAAAAGACTCGACAAGTTTTAAAATGAATAAAAGTTAACAATTTATTATGCCAGGCAGGTTACACTTAAATCAGTAATTTAGTTTTTCAAATTCATCAAGTCAAACATTCATTAAAAAGATCAGCATGTAAAGAAAAGTCACAAAGTAAAATTCATACCTGTCAATCAAAGACACACAGTAGTGTGGGAAGTTCTGAAATACAGTTGCTTCCATTATGTTTGAATACACACACCCAAAGTGTGGGGAAGATTCTTGCTAAAGAATGCTTCCTCGAGTCTCTTGCCAAGCCACCTTATATACACAGAATGAGACAAAGAACACTGAAAAAAATGATTCATTGAATTTAATAAATTTTTTTAAGGTAAGTGGTTGCAATCAATTTATTTTAGCTACATTTAAACAAAAAAGATTAGTAAAGTAAAATAAAATATAAAACTTTTGTTTAAATGTAGCTTAAATAAATTGATTGCAACCACTTACCTTAAAAAAATGGATTAAATTCAATTAATCATTTTTGCAGTGAATAATAACATCTCAAATCAGAATTTGGTTGGTCGGTTCTCATGACCTGAAGGAGCACCAAACACTGAAAAAAATGATTCATTGAATTTAATCAATTTTTTAAGGTAAGTGGTTGCAATCAATTTATTTAAGCTACATTTAAACAAAAAAGATTAGTAAAGTAGAATAAAATATACAAATTTTGTTTAAATGTAGCTTAAATAGCCTAAATTGATTGCAACCACTTACCTTAAAAAAATTGATTAAATTCAATGAATCATTTTTTTCCAGTGAATGGGACTGTTAACCATCTGTAATCTAGATCTCCTCATGAGTTGACACCCATCACAGGAGTACAGACTATGTCTTAAGTTTTAAACTTTGATATACTTTCTCTTAGCATTATAGAAATTAAACCTTTTTAACCATCGCATGACCTTTAAAACAACACCAAACATGAAGATGAAACCTTTGTAGCATCACAACATATGATATACACAATGTTACATGTGTTTAGTATATTTCCAGTAACCGGAACAATAAGAGAGAAGAGAGAGGGGGAGAAATACAGATCAGTGTATCTGTGACCCCTGTGGAGAGAGACAACAGGTCTCTCGAAAATAGACACAGAATGTGGTTTTATTGTTTTATGGTCCAGCTCCAAAAATAAACTCTTGTCCACCTGTCCTACACAATCAAAAATAAAAATTATTTTTGTCATTACATTGACGGGCATGTCATTTTTCACTCCTATTATAAGAACAATGTCAGAAAAAATAACTCTTTATAAGGGTCTTAATTAGGTACAGATATTTGGTACCAATAGGTAAAAAGCCTTTTTAAGTGCAAAGATGTACTTTTTAAAAGGGTACCGCCCCAGCTAGGCACCTTTATATCTGACAGTGCAGGGGCCTGTGATCTGACACTTGGCATGTAAGGATGTGCGGCATGTGCCCAATTTAGCTCTTTTTTTCACTCTGCGATTGTATATTAGGACATATTTTCTAAATTATATGAGTATGCTATGAATATATATAATGGTCTGTTTACAATCCTGTAGACAATTATTTTTATATGTACAGTAGTGCTAATGCAAATCTTATGAAATATTTCCAATATTACTGTGTATTTTTATACAATTTTCCTGTTTTGTATCACTTCTTAGCTTAATTCTATACTATTTTATCATATGTCCCTACACTGTAAAAATTTCTGTAGAAATTATTACAGTATTACTGGAGCTGGTTGCCTGTAGATTTGTGTTATTTACTGGCAACAATTTGTTTTCAGTCTTTACCTTCTACAGTAAGTTACTGGCAACCAGCTGCATAATTACAGCTAATTTTTTACAGTGATAGATAGTTAAAATCTATTTTCAATAATGCAGTTGTAAAAAGTACTAAACCTATAAGATGAAGTGAACTTTGAGAAACGAATCAAATAATTGTATCACACTGAAGATTACATTACAAGCGTTTAAGCTTCACAAAAGATTAACTTGATATTTGTCCTTGGCATGCTTATGAGACGTAGCAATGATTTGCATTGTGTAAACTGTTTCTTTAAAGACTAACAAAGCAAGACACCAAAAAATGCCTTATTAATGACTTAAACATTAACAGGGCTTTCAATGGACAATCGTGGAACAAATTTCATCACAGCATTTCCAGAGAACATCGCATATTATTTTCCGAAAAACCTTAACTATCTCAAAATCACTATCCTCTACCCGAACACTGACGTCAGCGTCATCTATGGAGGTGACGGCGTCAACAATACTAGAAGCTTCAGCACTGCTGGGATCACTTGGACCTTGAACTTTACAAAAGATGTTGAAGAATACCAGCTTACATCATCCAATAAATCCATTATAATCCGCAGTAATAACAACATCACAGTGCTTTCCATGACAGGATGGGCAGAAAGGCTTCAGTCTGAAGTCGTCCAGCCTGAACAAAACCTCAGGACAGTGTATACTATCCCCACTCTGAATTACGCTGAGGTAATAGGAGCATTCGACCTTTCAGTGTCCTCGGTGGCAAGGTACAATTCGTTTAGGCTGCTCATCATCAACGCAGTGAACGCAACTAATACAGTCAGCATTAAAGGGGTAGTTACGGGAGGTCAAAACCAGGTACCGCTTAATCCGTACTTCCTTTACCAGCTGGAGAGTAACGGTGAGGTTACAGAAGTAAGTGGGACAGACAAAATAGCCGTGATATTGACTCATCCGTGCTTTGATTCCAACTGCTCCTGCAACATGATGATGAGCCAACTTCGCCCCGTAATGCCGAACGGAGCATTTGACCGTTTTCCTATAACTGTAGGCTTTCCTTACATCAACCAGCTCTTTCTGACAACAAGCCAAAGCGTACAAGTCGCTGTAGGTGATCCACCAGCTGGCACTGGCATTCAGGTGTCATCTTCCACAAACATCCTGCCCTTACTGAATGGTGTCAATTATGGACCCCAATTAATTACAACATCCATGCCAGTTTCCCTCAGATTAATCATTCCTGGAATAATTTTAGACATCTTTCCAGTAAGCATGTTTTCTGGATGCTTCTTGGTACATTTTTATTCCTCAAAAACTAGAGCCTTCATTATCGCAGAGACATCCAGCACCGCTTCGGTGCAGATGAATGATGCACCTTTGTCTGCAGCAACATGGGATGTAATAAGTGGCACACAATACTCCATAACAACCATTGGGACTGGAAATACTCAACCTATATCAGCCACCATTTGGCATCCCGACTCAAAAATTGCTGTGTACATGACAGAAATGTGGAACTCTGGCAAATACACAAGCCCGGCTATAATTATAAATGAAGAACCAGGTAAAATCTGTGTTTGTGTTTTTTTTATAATTGCAGTGATAAATGTGATCATGTCTGTGAAACATATGCTAAAGTCTCAATTTTGTTTTGAGATTAGGAGCATCAATTATACATACAGTATGTAGGACGATTTCATGTATAAATCACAAATAATTAGCTGGGTTTTCACAGACAGGGACACAAATGATAATGATATATGACACAAATTTAAATTTAAATATATATATATATATATATATATATATATATATATATATATATATATATATATATATATATATATATTTTAATATGGACATTTTAATAAAATCTCTACAAATAGAAAATTTTTGTTTGTGTGCATTTAGATCCTAATGGCTGTATGGTGTTGACTCCTGGGAAATTTGTGGTTGGCAACGAGGACCTGAACTGGACGATGTCCCGTGAGTACTGCAACAGCAATTCTAGTAACTTTGTTAAGATCTTACTTAAACAGAACCAGGACATGATGGCCGCAAACATAATAGTCCCAGAACCCACTGAAGGCTGGATCAGTCTGCGCCGGAGCCTGTTTAACACAGAATGGTACTGGAGTAACAGTGACAACACTACTACCCCACTAAACTTCACTTACTGGGCAGATAAACAGCCTGGTATACCCGTGAGAGGTTTGTGTGCTGCAGTGTCTATGGACCCCGGGAAGACCTTCATGTGGAAGAGTGCACGCTGTTGCTCTTTAAAGAAACCCATCTGCTATAAATTACCTGTTTATCTGAGTCTCAGTCAAACTCCTGTATATTAATTTAAAAAACATACTTTGTGGAGAAAGAAATGCTCAATCTATTCAGTTGTAGTTAAGAAAGTAGATGCTTAGTTACTTTGGCTTTCAACCATTGGGTTTTATATATATTGGATAATTTATGAAAAATAAAATCGTGCTATCATTTAAATATAAAATTAATGTTATATGAAATTTGTGTCGTAGCTTTGCATAGATTATAATTTTAATAGAACTAAAACTATGTTTACTTCTCTAACTAAATATTATGACATTTTATATTTAATTGTGGAAATTTTGAGACCTAAACTTTTAGTTTTATAAAATCACTGTCAAAACGAAACAGAGATTCTTGGTTTAAATAAATAAATATATGAGAGAGTTGACTGAGTCAAAAACAAACAAACTGATTATGTTTTATCCTCTATTTTATTTCAAGTTTTAGGCCTTGCTGTTAAAGATTTGCTTTTGCTTATTATTCCAGTAAAAAGCATATTTGTTCATGTACTCTTTGTTAAAAATATAATAACTAGCTCTTTCCCTGAATTAACTAACCCACATTTTGTCTCCTGGTTTTACTCAAAAATGTGGCACATTATGGAATTAAAATGTTTATATGTAGTGAATGTTACTGTATGTCCCGTCCCGTGCAAGAAAATAATTTATTATTATTTTTAATATTATTACACATCATTTTTTTATTTATCGGTAAATCTGAGTAATAATATATTTTTCTAAATAAAACTATATAAAGTTCATATTTTTAAACAGATAAAGTTAATATTTTATTGATATAGGAAAATAAAAGTCTTTTCAAACAAAATACTGTTACTATTAGGCTACTCACTATTAAATCATTTTAAGCTGACATGAGGTATACTTAATGTCAAAACAGGGATAAAAATGTTGCTAGTTGCATATTCATTTTGGTTTGATTCGCTTTTACATAGCAAAGTTTTGGATCAGAATTTGTTAATAAAACTCATGTGTGATTAAAGTGTCCTTTCATTGGTTAGAATGTACATGCATTTGCTCTGGTGTTCCAGATTTTGACTCTCCTGGTTGAACCTGCTCCCTGATTAGCTAATCCTAACAACACACCACATTTATTCCTAACCCTAACCATACTGGGGAATGAGGGGAGTCATAATCTGCCAGGAATCATTTTCACCAGGATTCCACTCAGGTGTGAAAACACCTTTAAACTTCAAAAATCCCCCATTTGTTTTAATTAGGGATGCACCGATAGGATTTTTTTGGGCCGATACGGATACCGATTTAAACAGACAACTTCTGGCCGATACCGATGCCGATATTAAACACTTGTATACAATACTATACAGTTGGTATATTAGCTAGTTTATTTCTGCACCAAATTATTTTTAACTGAACGTTGATTGGATCTAATTAACATTCAACTGACCAACATAATAAGAGAGGCACAAATTAAGCTAAAACAAATATAATAAGACAGCACGACAACCTTCAAAGGTGGTTTTTGCTATTCAGCATTTATTTTATTAACAACATTAACAATTTTTTTACATATAATGAATTTCTTTATGCAGTTAATTAATAAACAATCGGTATCGGCCTTTCTTGTGCTATTGCCGATATGCCGATGGTTTCAAATTAATAAAAAATCGTCTGATAAATATCTGCGGCCGATACATCGGTGCATCACTAGTTTTAATAAATTATACAATTCATCTGTTTGTGATTCACAGAATAAAAAAGTTGATGAAGTATATGAATTGGAAACGAAGTGAATAATAACAAGCTTGTTTTTCAGGCATTTTCTTGTTGGACTGCACTTTGGTTATGTAAAGCATTCAATGCACACATATTTCTTGGTGGGTCATGCTGTTATTTCTAAAGCTAAGTCTAAAGTTTGCCTCGATTGCACACGGAGAGAAAATGGGTTGTTTGTGGTAGTGATGAGAGAAACGAAGCATTTCGAAGCAGCGAATCAATCGAACAAATTGCTTAGCAAATTGATTCATATTTTCGAAGCGTTCGAAACACCACACACGCTGGCGACACCTGCTGGTCAAAATAGTGTAACAAAATAAATTATTTAACTTGATTATTAAAGGGATAGTTCACTTTAAAATGAAAATTCTGTTGTTCTAATGCTGAGTTTACACCAACCGCGTTTCAGGCATCAAAATCGCGTCTACCGCGCCTAGTTTGCCGCTTGAACAGTTTGAATGCAAAATGTGGCCCCATCCATCCGTTTGGCCCAACGACGGAATCCAAACGAAGGGTAATAGCGCGTTCAGTCTTTTCCGGCGCTTGCAAGTGACGTTTTGGCATTTATGCAATTTTGTATTATTATCTGACTCCAAGATAATGTTAATATTAATTGGATTGATGATTACTTTTACAGTTACAGAATTTGGGTGGATGTTTGGTTATTCTTGTTTAGCCCTACTTGTTATTGCATCCGTTCATTCGGCTACTCATGTCGCTTTGGACTCACGCACCGGCCGTTTATTAATATTTAATAATCATGCGGGCCCACGATCACAACCGAATCAGGCTTGGTCGCTGCTAGAGGTTAGACCATATGTTCAGAAGGCCGCCTTTCATGCGTGCTCATCTCTGAACATACTTTATTTAGTCCCCATAGAGGTGCAACTTAATTATTACAATATTTGTTTCTAACCAGAGGCTCACGACCACTATCATAAAACAAACTGACCGTCTTCTCCAATGATAGCTTTGTATAATCGTGACATAATTTAATATGCAACTTAGATAGATTAATATTGAAATAACCAGAGGTTGAGGCTCGTCTGATTTAGAGTGGTCAGACAACATTTACATGTTACTCTAAACAGGAAATTAGCCTCCACGCATCTAATTTAACTTAAACTAGCGCCAAGTGCTAGTCGGATCTCCAAAATCCTCCGCTGATGTACTACTATGCCATCTAGTCTGGGATTTTGTTCCGGTACTAGCCTGATTTTCAGACGTTGCGGAAACAAGGATACATCGTAATTTACTAATCATGTCAATAACTTTCGTAGCCGCAGAATAAATCCAAACATAACAATTTATTAACCAGGTAAGGAAAAACATAATTCAGAAGCCAATTTACATTCCAATTCAAATACAAAACAAACGAAAAAACCATTGCATACCTGGTAAGGAGATGAAGATCTGGTTACAGATTCCTCAAAATAAAATAAAAAGAAACATGATGCTGTATCAAAGACACAGCATCATGGGGGTGCATTTCTAGGTATCGAAAGTCCCGCCTAAATCTTGTACACATCTCCTTAAATAACCAGAGAACAAAGCATATAGGAATTTGGTACTGATTGGTTGTTGTAAAACTAAGGGCTGTCCTTAATCTGTATACAGTGGGTAATTGGTTTATGCTTGGAATGGGAGGTGTCTATTAACATTGAATGAAGTTTCACATATACTTTAACATTGTATTCTGTTGTTATATGGGTCAGACCATTGTAACCACTTGCAATGAGATATTTCAATGAAAAACAAATAAGATACAGATTTTAGATTCTTTGTGCATGTAGCATTTCATATACAGTTTGCTTTGAGACAATAAGAATACAAATGTATGACACCCTAAAGGTGTGTCTTTGAAACCCAAATGTTTCTCAGTGGGAAGTCCACTGTGAATCGTAGAGAGTTGCTTTCCCGAGCACTCACGTTGCCCCCATGCAGTATCCTTTGGGGAGGTGCTATATTTATTCAGGAAATTGTCTTACAGCTCCGCCGCTTGATCATATCGGAGAACATAACAGTCCCGATGGGATCAACATACAGTAAGATGTTAGCTCTTGGTGGTGTCCAATCTCTGTAGTGTTCGTAGTTTTCAAGTTCAGTGTGTCAACCAAGACCCGTGTGCTTTGTTCAATGAATGTCCCATTCTTTTGCGAAAAACCACCTGTTCTTAGACGTTCTATCCATTTGAAGAAAGTTGTCACCTCTGAACGGTGATCATCTCTGATTTCAGACATCGTCAGGTGGGGATCATGTCATTGACAATACATCACTGTGTGAAACACCTGCACATTCTTAAGGACCATTCATTGATTGAACATTGATCAATACTGATAGACTCAGCAACATTATCAAGAGATTCATAGGGCAAACCATAAATAAAATAAATAAAAAAATGACACATGATACCTTGATGTTAAAAGTGCAAGTGGTACGGTCTCACCAGGTCAAAGATATTTGATCTATAAAATTACCAATGTTCTTTCCCACTGTTGTATTTGGAGTTTAGTTGAATTTAAACGTACTTGGTCTCTGGATATTGAAGAAGAAGATGCAAAAGATCAGGTTAAAACAAGGCATAACATTGAGGTATGCATATTACACAAATAAAACCCAGAAAATGAAATGTTAAAATAACCTTGAGGTATGCATGTTACAGATTGTATGAAGATAAAACCCAGAAATTGTTAAAATGATCTTCAGGTATGCATATTATAGATTGTATAAAATAAAACCCAGAAAATGTAAAAATAACCTTCTTCAGGTATGCATATATTGGGGTCATGTGGAAAAATAAAAGCCAGAAGGTGTTAAAATAACATTCAGGTATGCATATTGGGTCATGTGGAAAAATAAAAACCAGAAGGTGTTAGAATAACATACAGGTATGCATATTGGGTCATGTGAAAATAAAAAATAAAAAACCAGAAGGTGTTGAAATAAAATTTTGGTTATGCATACTATAGGGTGTATCAATTAACGTGATAGTAAAATATTGCTATAATAGATTTAGGTATGGGCATGGTAGCCCATATATAATAATAATAATAATAATAATAATATTAACAATAATAATAATAATAGGCGCATAATTGTGTAATCGTTCCATACACACATCTATAATGAATGTTTCGAGGGAATTCTGAATTCTCTTAGTATAAGCACCTTGTAGGCCTAAGATTATTTTAAGAATATGTTCAGGACATGTTGAGTCCATGAGCACAATTGAAGATTCAGAATCTCATGTTAGATTTCTATGTGTGCAGGTATGTGCCTATGTATATATGTATGTGTATATGTATGTGCTTGTGTGTATAGGCGTGTTTATGAGTATGTGTAGTCCATAGACTTGAAGATTTAGAATCTCAGATTTCAATGTGTTTGCATGTATAAGTAGGTGTACGAGTGTAGAGATATGTGAATACTTATATAGGTGTGTATGTGATATGTTGGCTAAGTCACATTTGATATTGGGAGTTGAGATGTAAATGGTTTGATTGATTCTTGAAAATTGTTTGTGCTGTTATTTAGTGATAAATTGAGGATCAGGGCGCCAACTGGTCCTCACTTATGACAACAACAGTCAGATTATTGATTTGAGATTTAGACAGTAAGTTTGTTATTGCAATTAGAAACATAATCATCAAAGTGTGACTTTGCCAAGTAAGTTTCTTATGAATGTTGTAGTTTTGCTAATATGGGTGTGAATGATATCACTTAGAATTTGTGTTGGATTAGATGTCCCTGTTTGTGTAACAGGAGAATGTTGGTTTTAAATGTAGTGTTAAGTTTGGAATATGTTGTGTGGTGTGTAGTGTTTATGTCTGGATAGTCTTTACGTCTATACCAGATGTGTTACGAGATTGTTTTAGTCAATGTGTGTGCTGTACAGTCAGTTTTTGTCTGGAAGATGGGTGGATTTTATCTCTAACAATTAGTGTTGCAAATTTTGAGGCCATGTCTATTCATGATGGTATAGTGTTGTGAGGTGTAAAATGGCCTTTGAATGTCTTCACACCCATCCTCCGTTTTCTAGATTGCTTTTCTGCAGGGTTTGCTGTCTTGTCTGATGTGGCCAGACATCTCTGGCCAGGATTTACAGCTTTCAACCTGATAAAGGGACAAGCAGAGAAGCAATTTTAGTTTTTTAACCCTTTTGCAATTTGCATTGAGACATGTGGTACAAATTTTCCTTTTGGTAATCAGTCATTACGGAATAGATGTACCATTGTCATGTTACTTTACAAATTTATTTTCAGAGATTAAATTAGTTTTTCATCTTTTGGTCAGAGTTTTATTGACTACTGTTATTGCAGTGTAGTCTGACAGTGTATTACTTTAAGCTGTGATAGTATTTAAACCCTTATGCTGTCTGCTGAGCATTCAAACTCCATTTCTGCTGGAGAACTTTTCCATAAGCTCAAATGGCTTCATTTTAAGTTGCTCAGTTCAGTCAGACCTGTGGGCAATTCATCAGCTCATCACACCTGCTTCAGATCTCTGAACCAAAAGACTCTTTTGCTTGTTGTGTTCAGCATTTATCATAGGTTTAGTTACCAAATGATTAAAATAGACCTCTGTATTGGATTAAAAAATGGGTTAGAGATTTCCAATGAAGGAGATTTGGCTCACTATCACGAGTGTCATGTAATTTTTCAGTGTTAAAACATGGCAACACGTGACAGCGTGCTCCGCTCCTTGACACTGGGTAGTGAACCAATTCTGTGAGTTTGGCCTGTGCAAGTTATTTCATGTATGTAATACACCACATTTTACCATCTGAGGCCTGTTTGGCCATTATAATATAATGTATATTGCAACTTGATGACAATGTAGATTATATTATATAAAAATAGTATTAATTAAGAATACATTCATTACTGATCTCTTAAGGATTACCACATTGGTGTTTTTAGTTTACAGGATGTTCCTGTATCAATGTATTTGAATGTGAAAAGGTTTCAAAGCCCTGGACAGACTGGTGTGAGGCACAGATGTTCATGCTAATGTATTCCTCTTAAGTACAAGTGTCTCTCTTTAAAACAATGTTCTTTCTTGAGAACAATGGATAGCCCGTTATCTGAGAGGGGGTGAGCCCCTTTTGATCTCAGTTGGGTTTCTCACAGTGAGAGATAAGACCATTTGTGTTTTATTGGCCTTTAACAGCATTATATTTTTCTGCAACAATTTTAAGTTTTGCTTAGTTGTATATCGTCAATGGAGGAATACTGCATGATTTAGGAGTTATACTTGTAATATGACTTACTAATTCCATTCTATCTTCATTCAGTCCAGAGTGATCTTTTAGAAGGCTCACTCACAACAACAACTCATTTAAAACCATTTCCCTACTTGCTTAATGTCCACCATTCAGTTACATTTCTCTATGCGTTGAGGATTTTGAATCCAACAGCGCTACCTTCAATCATTCATACATTTCCTTTCATTCTCCAATTTAATTACATTTTCTCCCTAATTAATCAAATATAGATTGTAAACTGATGTTTGCAACATTTAAAAATCTTACTATCTGTGTGCTTTTCACATCTCAAATGTCCAAGTCCTCCTTTCACATGCAGACACATTCATTGCATTGCAGTTTAAATCATCCAACATCATTGTTTAATTGTTAAAGTTTGTTAACTATCTTTTCTATGTTGTGCATTTGCTGTCACAACAAAAACAATTGTGTAGAATTTGGTGATTTAAATTTAGATTCTAGATGTTTTCCTTGTTTGAGAATCAGAACAAATTTTGGATGATTTAACTCCAATGTGAGACGATCTTTTGTTTTCCGTAGGCACGTTTACAAAAGATCTTAACAGAGCAACGCAATTCATTCATTAGCATTACACAGCATTTTCCTAATAATGTGGTTTCATTTAACTTTTAAGCCCCACCGGATTTGTTTTCCGGTCTAACATTAGGTATATTTACAACCTATTTCATAAATGTGGGATGTTTAAAACATTCCCTTCAACATTTTTAAAAGGCAAAGAAAAGATTGACTTACCACATCAGCTGAAGAAATAGAAGAAGTTCAAACCTTTAGCTCCATGAAAAGACTCTTATTCTCCAGGGATCGCATCAATCGCATTTTGATGAGGTTTCTCACTGGTTGAATATCACGTCTCGGGAATCACCACTTTGTAAGGGGCAAAATGTCTCCATCCATCCGTTCGGCCCAACGACGGAATCCAAACGAAGGGTAATAGCGCGTTCAGTCTTTTCCGGCGCTTGCAAGTGACGTTTTGGCATTTATGCAATTTTGTATTATTATCTGACTCCAAGATAATGTTAATATTAATTGGATTGATGATTACTTTTAACAGTTACAGAATTTGGGTGGATGTTTGGTTATTCTTGTTTAGCCCTACTTGTTATTGCATCAGTTCATTCGGCTACTCATGTCGCTTTGGACTCACGCACCGGCCGTTTATTAATATTTAATAATCATGCGGGCCCACCATCACAACCGAATCAGGCTTGGTCGCTGCTAGAGGTTAGACCATATGTTCAGAAGGCCGCCTTTCATGCGTGCTCATCTCTGAACATACTTTATTTAGTCCCCATAGATGTGCAACTTAATTATTACAATATTTGTTTCTAACCAGAGGCTCACGACCACTATCATAAAACAAACTGACCGTCTTCTCCAATGATAGCTTTGTATAATCGTGACATAACTTAATATGCAACTTAGATAGATTAATATTGAAATAACCAGAGGTTGAGGCTCGTCTGATTTAGAGTGGTCAGACAACATTTACATGTTACTCTAAACAGGAAATTAGCCTCCACGCATCTAATTTAACTTAAACTAGCGCCAAGTGCTAGTCGGATCTCCAAAATCCTCCGCTGATGTACTACTATGCCATCTAGTCTGGGATTTTGTTCCGGTACTAGCCTGATTTTCAGACGTTGCGGAAACAAGGATACATCGTAATTTACTAATCATGTCAATAACTTTCGTAGCCGCAGAATAAATCCAAACATAACAATTTATTAACCAGGTAAGGAAAAACATAATTCAGAAGCCAATTTACATTCCAATTCAAATACAAAACAAACGAAAAAACCATTGCATACCTGGTAAGGAGATGAAGATCTGGTTACAGATTCCTCAAAATAAAATAAAAAGAAACATGATGCTGTATCAAAGACACAGCATCATGGGGGTGCATTTCTAGGTATCGAAAGTCCCGCCTAAATCTTGTACACATCTCCTTAAATAACCAGAGAACAAAGCATATAGGAATTTGGTACTGATTGGTTGTTGTAAAACTAAGGGCTGTCCTTAATCTGTATACAGTGGGTGATTGGTTTATGCTTGGAATGGGAGGTGTCTATTAACATTGAATGAAGTTTCACATATACTTTAACATTGTATTCTGTTGTTATATGGGTCAGACCATTGTAACCACTTGCAATGAGATATTTCAATGAAAAACAAATAAGATACAGATTTTAGATTCTTTGTGCATGTAGCATTTCATATACAGTTTGCTTTGAGACAATAAGAATACAAATGTATGACACCCTAAAGGTGTGTCTTTGAAACCCAAATGTTTCTCAGTGGGAAGTCCACTGTGAATCGTAGAGAGTTGCTTTCCCGAGCACTCACGTTGCCCCCATGCAGTATCCTTTGGGGAGGTGCTATATTTATTCAGGAAATTGTCTTACAGAATGCATTCGCGCGTGTAGAGCGGAGTAGACGCGTGGAAAAAGTAAGCATTTGACGCGCGTCAGAGGCAAAATCGGCTTCTTGTGGGAGCGGCAAGTGCTATGCGGTTGTCTGTTTGCAAGATGACTTATGTTGATTGTGCATTTATCAAGAGAGTTACGTTTGTATTTGGAAACCTTACCATAGGGGGAAAATAAACGGCGCGGGTCGATAAACGTCACGTGACTCAAAAGTGAAGTGTGTATTACAACTTACAAGGTTGCCCAAAGTCCTCACTGACACTCTTCCAAGCGAGGTCCTTTTTATTCCTCACTCCTCTATAGAAATAAGAACTTGTGTTGTATAGCTCCGGGTGACTGCTTACGGACAATATCAAGCATTGGTTGAGTGAGTGACTCCGGGCGGGGCTGCCACTACAGCAGCAAGCAGGCTCCTGATTGGTTAACGTGGTGCGAAATTCCGCCAAAGTTCAAATTTTTCAACTCGGGCGTCAGCCGCAAATTCGCATGAACCGCAAAATGCACAAAAAGCACCATTCGCGCGTACCCCGCACAACGCCTCTTCCGCGCCGCGGGACCTCCTGACGCGCGTCAACGCGTCTTCACATTGACTTAACATTGAAATCACTCGCGCTTCACGCCTCTACCGCGGTTGGTGTAAACACAGCATAAACCTGTATGAATTTCTTTTTTCTGATGAACACAAAAGAAGATATTTTGAGAAAATGATGGTAAACACAAAGCAGTAAGTGACCATAGACTTCCATAGTAGGAATAAAAAAATATGATGGAATTTAATGGGTACCGTCAATTGTGTGCTTACCATCATTTATCAAAATATTTTCTTAGTCATTTATCACAATACTTCTAAAAAATTCCTACTATACACTCTAAAAAAACAAACGGTGCTATATAGCACCAAAACAATTGCTTTGGATCGTAACGATAGAAGAACCATTTTAGTGCCATATAGCACCGGTGAAGAACCAGTGAAGCACCAGTGAAGCACCAGTGAAGCACCAGTGTATAGGGGCCATATAGCACCACATATGGTTCTACATAGCACTATATGGTTCTACACAGGTGCTTCACTGGTGCTTCACTGGTTCTTCACCGGTGCTAAATGGCACTAAAAATGGTTCTTCTATCGTTACGATCCAAAGCAACTGTTTTGGTGCTATATAGCACTGTTTGTTTTTTAGAGTGTAGAAGTCAATGGCCACTTACTGCTGTGTGTTTACCATCATTTCTCAAAATATCTTTTTTTGTGTTCATCAGAAAAAAAATTCATACAGGTTAAGGTTTAGAAAAACATGAGGGTACGGAGCCCTTCTGGTCACCCCCTGGAAAAAAGAAAACAATCCGTGATCACGGTTTTGTAATTCGTCCCCTCAGTTTATAAACCGTACTCACGGATTATTAAACTGTTCCCTCAGTTTTACAAACCGTGCGCTCGGATTAATAAACCGTACGCACGAGTTAACAATCCGTGCTCTTAGATTTGTAAACCGTACCCTTAGTTTTTGCAATCCGTACCCACGAATTTATAAACCGTGCGCACGCTTTTGCAATCTGTTCTCACAGTTTTGCTAACTGGATTTGTAGCCCCTCCCTCATTTTAGAAATCGCTATTCATTCTTATTCATTCTTTCCAAGTTTGCTATTAATGTTTGATATTTTCGGAAATTAATAAAGTTTAAACCGTGTTAAGCTGTTTTATACGTTCCTAACTGGAAACGTGCTTTAATATTTACGAAATATTTTAATCGGATGCTACAGTAAGATATCTTTGTGTAAAATTAACATATGTTATTTAGATTTATTCATCAAATAAAATAAATATTTAACTAACAAATGATTTCTACATATCCTTAATATTTTAATCAATATATTTGAGAATGCCACACTTAGGCTTGCTATATATTTACGTTTTTAATTGCTCATTTCAAATTCATATTTTATGTATTTAACATCAGCTTATTAGGTAAGATTAAAAGATTATTAAGAGCTGCACAATTATATACATATAAGTTTTATATACATATAATTCTTAATTATTGTAAATCAATATTATTATATCTGATTATCAATATATTTGAGAATTTCACACTTGAATATTTACACGTTTTAAAACTTATAATAATAATTGCTCATTTAAAATTAATATTTTATGTATTTAACATCAACATAACATCGACAATCAAACATTTTTACATTGTAGCCTATTATTTTAGTAAATATAGGCAAACAAAGTAGATCACGTGTTAATTTAAAAATCAACAAAGCAAACGGGTTTTATTCAGCAGCAGATGAAATTGCGTCTTTTGCAGACAATAAACATCTCCGAATCTCCTCAAAAATCCTGGTAAGTGTGGAGTATGAGTAATTACATTTACAATATAGGTGCAGGATTCTGCTGATCCACCTGTCTGGAATTAAGAAGTGATTCTACAACCTCTCAGAGTTTATTCAGCTCATTGTATTTGTAACATGTACTGTTTGGCATTTTTGGAGTTTCATGATGACTGTAGAGTTATGTCATGTGTAAATAAATGTTCAATAAAATAATAATTGTGTACAATTGCTTTGTTCATCGTTCATAAAGGATGGTATGAAATAAATTCACTTTACATTAAGTAAATTCAACTCATTTATTATTTAAATAAAATTCATAAAAAACAGCTACATCTACTTAACATTTGCAATTACTTATTTTTACTCAATTTTATTTTTAATAGGAAATCAATTTAATTATTGTTAATACCAGATTTAAAGCTTTCAAATTTACTCAGTATTTGTAAGTATAAAATGTTTTACCAAAAATTGAATAAATCATAGTAAATGTTTTACAGAGTGTGGCTCATATACCCGCTCATTGTGCATTAAAAATATGACCAGAAATTTATTCTTTTACACACATTTCAAAGAGCACAGCTATTTTAACACTTTGGTGACCTAAATAAATACGTACAATACAAATAGTCACGATTATTCTAGCAGTATTTGCACAGAAAGCTGTTACCCAGTTAATATAACAGTATAACTTTAAGTATTCAGATAAAAAAACTTTACGCAAGGACAAAGACAATATTTAATTAAAAGTACAAATTTTAAGTTTAAATATTAATAAACTCCAAACTTATCTGGATTTTTTAAAGAGTTTCTCTCATGTTTGTCATTCCAGAAGTTTCCTTTGATGATTATTTTCTCATTGATCCTTAAATTAACATGTGATCTACTTAATTTCTAACTACTTTTTTGCTTACATTAGCTCAGACAATAAACATAATGTAAAAATGTTTCACCAAAAAATTAAGTAAATCATAATAAAAGTTTGGCATGAAGTTGATGTTAAATGCAAATAATATTGATTTACAATAATCAAGAATTACAGGCATATAAAACCCATATGTTTACAATTGTGCAGCTCTTAATAATCCCCCAATCCTACCCAATAAGCTGATGTCAAACACATAAAATATGAATTTGAAATGAGCAATCAAAAACGAAAATACATAGCAAGCCTAAGTATATTGATTAAAATATATAGGATATGTAGAAATCATTTGCTAGTCAAATACCCATTTTACCTGATGAACAAATCCAAATAACATGTCAACTCTACACAAAGACATCCGTTCACTGCAGCATCCGACCAAAATATTTCGCAAATATCAAAGCACGTTTCCAGCTAGGAACGTATAAAACAGCTTAACACGGTTTAAACTTTATTAATTTCCGAAAATATCAAACATTGAGGATGAGTAAATGATGACAGAATTTTCATTTTAAAGTGAACTATCCCTTTAAGGCACAATTCAAAGTGCGTTGCATGTATTTAGTTTTATTTAGGGAAAACAAATCATTAAATCTAACTCCCCTGTAAAGTATGCATATGTTTGTCATTAAATGTGTCTATAAACAAAAAGTAGACAAAATGGTAGTCAGAAGGATGAATGTTTTATGAACTTGCATAATAAAACTGACCCGAGTTCTCCTCATCATTTAAGACACTGGTTATTTGTGATCAATTCCCTCTGGTGGTGAATCATCGTTATTACGTATGAAGCCTTGTTTGCTAAAATCACGTGACTTGACCGGTTTGAAACACGCTCCGAACCAATTAATCGAAACAAAAGATTTGTAAATGTTTCAAAGTAATGTAATAAAGCAGTGTTTCGAAAGCGACCATTAGTTTGTGATTGGATGACTTCTCAGGAATATGAGGTAAAATGTAGAGCGTTGCTTATTGATCCTTTCCCAAAGAGTTTGAAGCTCAACTTACCGTACCCCAGGTTTAACATCCAGAAGTTGACTCGATGTGCAATATTGCCCAGCAGCCTCGTGAGAAAGATGGAATGCGGGGTCGTCTTTGAGGACACCTTTTGGACTGGTGCTATCCACTGAACATCAGGGAGAGGGTACATGTCTGTGCATTACCTGGGACTAAAATGTGTGCTGCTGATTCTATGGTAGAAAAGAGTCAGTTCAAGCATCGAATCAATTAAACCAATTGCTTTGCAAAATTATTTACTGTTCCGAAGCGTTCGAAACACAACACACGTAGCGACACCTGCTGGTCAAAATAGTGTAAAACAGACAACCCAGACCCATTACAAGAGTGTAATATTGTCAAATTTACAAATCGTAAAATAATATTTAAAATAGTTTTTGTGGTTCGTCAGGTGTTGATCACATAGCATTTACCTTACAATATTGTTTCCAAATTCTAAATGTTCCCAACAATTAAACTTGGTCTTTTAATTTCACTCATTTTACAATAATGTAAAATGGCAACTTGTCTACATTTTCTGCCAACTATAATCCAAAACATCTGGCGTTGGCTTGTTTGTTTTATAGTAGGCTACAATCTGATGGAATTTCATTTCATGTGATTAAGAGGCATCCGAAGAGAGCACTAGATCAGTACAAACACAATTGACGCATTTCATTTTTATTAACATTTATAGTTACACTGATCTGAAATAAGTCAAAACCTAAGTAGACACCGCCGGTTCATGGGTTCACTTTGGGTTTACATCATCCCCAAGTGGCAGCCATCGGAGTTTTGAAACGCTTCCAATATGACGTAACAAAGGCTCGTTTGCTGAAATCATGTGACTTGCCCAATTGCATACACGCTTCAAACCAATGATTCCAAACAAAAGATTCATAAAGGTTTCAAAGCCTTATAAAGCAGTTTTTTGAAAGTGTCCATTACTAGCTGGTTCTGGTTGACCTGTGGCTACTAGACAGTTTTCTCTGTAGTAGAGGGTCTATTTGTCGAGTTCAAGTTTGGACTGGAGTGGTTGCACCGAGGTGTCTATATTGCACGTGACTCAAACACTAGCACTGCAGAGCAGAAATACACTTGTCTGCAAATGAGATTTTTTTTGTCTTGAATTATTCATTCATTCATATTACTTGTTTTAAGAGTAACTAAACCCTAAAACAACTTTTTTAGTTAATGATCTGTAAGAATGATGCTTTATTAGTGCTGTTCACTGATTTGAGTAACTTTTTTGACATTTGGATATAAAGTGTTGCAATACTACAATATATAGTGTAAAAACACCTGAGTGCTGCCCTCTTCAGGTTGAACGGTGGCTACTGCAGTTGAATTTTCCTATTGGATGTTGGGTCCAAAAAATACGTCGTGATGTAAGCAGGTTCAAGCTTACCACACACTTGGCACGAGCTTAGTTTGTCCCCTCTATCTCCGTTGGGATCTGCCCACTTTTCTTGCATTTTTCAAATATTGCCAGTGGGTGGAGTCAGGCTCTGACCAGGGGTTTAGTTACTCTTTAAGTTATTTAATTGTAAAAATGAAACGACTGGGGGGCCCCCTGGTGGCCACGGGGCCCCAAGCAGCCGCTTAATTCGCTTATGCCTCGGCTGGCCCTGGCACCGCATCCATGGTGTTGTGGATTACTGAACCTGCCATACTGTTCCCAGAGTTACATAGTCATGTAAAACATCTTGCAAACATATTTTTTTATAAACCACCCTGCAACGTAATTAAATGGTTGTAAAAATAAAACCTAAAAAGAATGTTCCCAGAATGCTATTGTTTGGATCCCCCCAAAAAAGGGAACCAAAAACGTTGGGGTGTTTGCTGGGAAATATTTTCACTGCACTCTTAGAACGAATTATAATAACGAGTATTTAGTGTGTTGTCCCAGAATCCACCCATCTCGGTGTTTATAATTGAAACAACACAAAATGACACATAATGTGTTAAAAGCTTAACGCACAAATATGTGTTTCTAAGAGTGTGTGTGCTTAACAAATGATAATGTTTGCATGGTTTAGAATATTTGGTAGGAACATGCAAATGTTAAGTTATGCTTGAAAATAACACCAAAAAGTGATACCCAGTGTGTTCAAGGCTTTCGTGAGGGTGCCCGTGCGCTTCCTGGTATTTCCACTTTCGACGGTGCCCGTGGCTTCCTGGTATCTCCACTTTTGTGAATGTGCCCGTGACTTCCTGGTATCTTCACACGACAATAATAGCGCTGTCATGCTGTTGGTATGTTCTCTGTTCTCTGTGATGGCGGTAACACTGGTACTGGTCAGGCTCTGATTGGCACTGTTGGCTGTTTTTGAGACTCGTTCAGTGGAACACGCCGAGGGTCCACACCACATGCATGGAGGAGGGATGGGTGTGGTGCGGATGAGTAAAAGAGCAGGGCAGCACTGGTACCCTTCAGTCGGCCTGACCTCTGTGTGCACTTTCACGGACCATCCTTCATCATCCTTGGCTGTTGCTATAGGGAACAAAGAGGTCATCACGAAAATGTTCATGAAAAACTTGTGACATGTAAAGTTTCTCACCTGCAGTGTAAATAAGTAAAAGCAGATAAAAATATATCATGAACGGCTGCATGTCCATCGCAGGTGGTCTGGATTTATGGTTTTGCATGTAAAATCAACTAGCAACATGCTCCTATTAATGCCAACTTAGTTACAGTATGTCACAGTAAACATTTTATTTGCATGTTCCTTGAGAACTGAACATGGGAGTACACTATGCAATTTGGTAATTCTAAGAATGCATCTCTTCTGGATCTTATGCAAACTCACATGGAGAGAGGAAAAAGACATTTTGAATGTCAAATATTTCCTTTCTGAATGACCTGAGAATACACTGCTAAACGTCTCAAGGTAGAGAAAGAGCTTTGCCCAAGATTAAGGTAGGTAGATTAAGGTAAACATTTAAGCTGTTTTATTTATTTTTATTATTATTTAATTGAGTTGGTAAGGAAATTCTTCTGAGACCTTTCAAGGTGACTTATTTGATGCAGGTAAAGCACCTTTATACTTTTAGGAATTGAAAACATTCTGCAATTTCTCTAAGGCAAGTCTGAGAGACACAACAAATGTACAAATGTCCATAAGGATGGGTCAAATCTACAGAATTGTAAGGCTCTTTTGTACGATCAAATAAGGTGGTTTTGTTTATAGTATTTTTGTGGGTATCATTCTTAGTATTTAATACCCAACATTTTAATATGTTGTTTATCAGCATATTTTATGAACTGAAGCGTGAAGTATTAGTAATGTTTATTAGCTTAATCATTATTCATATTTTAGATATAAAACCAGTCAAAAGTTTGGGGTCACGCTGGATCCCAGCATTGATGCATCCTAGAAATACATTTATTTAATATTTTTATTTATGTTTTTACAAGTTTTAGGTAAATGATGGCAGCTTTAATGATGCAAAACATTGTTTCAGTTTATTATTTTTTAACAGTTTCATTTTTTAAATCACAATAATTCCCATAGTTACATTAGTTTTTTCATAGTTTTGATGTGTTTACTTTATTCAAAAATACAAACAATAATATTTATAAATAATGAGCAAGTGACTAAAATGTTTGATTGTTGTATTATTGAATTTATAAAAAGGCTTTGGCTGCTGTAAGAAAATCCTCCTCAGTTAACAAATACAATATATACAACTGTCTGTGTTTAATATCTTTTCATGTATATTTTCCACAGTAGATAAAGCACGAAAGCAATCTCACCAATCACACAAGGAGCTGTGTCAGAAGAAGGCAGTCATGTTGGCTGTTCTGTTGACTATTTTCCTGTTTAGCCAAGGCAAGTAATTATTTCAATCAAAAATAAACATTGTGTCAACATTTATCCTTTTGTATTTAAAACAATTTAGGGTATGTCATTTTCCACTGCTATTTTTTTAGCATACTGTTAGAAAAAAATGGTCCCAAGCTGTGACTGGGTAGTATTCTTTATAAAGGTCTTAATATGTACCATTTAGGTTCAGATATTATAGGTACATAAGAGGTACCAATATGGCTTTTTTAAGTGCAAAGATGTACTTTTTGGATATGGTACTTTTTGACAGTGCAGGGGCCTGCATGGCATTTGACACTTGGCATGTAAGGGTGTGCCAAATGCAGCTCTTTTTTTACTCTGTGACTGTATATTAAGACATTTTCTAAATTATATGAGTACGCTATGCATATCTATGTTTACAATCCTGTAGACAATTATTTTTACATGTACAGTAGTTCTAATACAAATCTTATGAAATATTTGCAATATTGCCATATTTAAATCAAATGTTCCTGTGTTGTATCATTTCTTATTCATATATATTATTTAATCGTATATCCCTACTGTTAAAATGTATTTTCTGAAAGTTGCCAAATTGTGACAAGCACTAAAGACGCAATAAGATAAGATAAGATAATTTTATTACATTAAAGATCCCATTACAAACATTTAAGCTTCACAAAGGACTCTCTTGATTTGTCATTTGCATGCTTATGAGACGTAGCAATGATTTGCATTTCTGTGTGAACTTTGTCTAACAAAGACTAACAAAGCAAGACACCAAAAAATGCCTTATTAATGACTTGAACATTAACAGGGCTTTCGATGGACAATTGTGGGACAAATTTCATCACGGCATTTCCAGAGAACATCGCATATTATTTTAAAAACCTTAACTATCTCAAAATCACTATCCTCTACCCGAACACTGACGTCAGCGTCATCTATGGAGGTGACGGCGTCAACAATACTAGAAGCTTCAGCACTGCTGGGGTCACTTGGACCTTAAACTTCACAAAAGATGTTGAAGAATTCCGGCTTACATCATCCAATAAATCCATTTTAATCCGCAGTAATAACAACATCACAGTGCTTTCCATGACAGGATGGCCAGAAAGGCTTCAGTCTAAAGTCGTCCAGCCTGAACAAAACCTCAGGACAGTGTATACTATCCCCACTCTAAATTACACTGAGGTAAAAGGTGCATTCGGCCTTTCAGTATGCTTGGAGGCGAGGTACAATTCGTTTAGGCTGCTCATCATCAACGCAGTGAACGCAATTAATACAGTCAGCATTACAAAGGCAGTTACGGGAGGTCAAAACCAGGTATCTACGCAAACGCTTAATCCGTACTTCCTTTACCAGCTGCAGACTAACGGTGAGGTTATAGAAGTAAGAGGGACAGACAAAATAGCAGTGATATTGACTCATCCATGCTTTGAGTACAGAAACTGCTCCTGCAACATGGTGATGAACCAACTTCGCCCCGCAATGCCGAACGGACCGTCTGACAGTTTTCCTTTAACCGTAAGCTTCACTGAAGTCAAGCAGCTCTTCCTGACAACAAGCCAAAGTGTACAAGTCGCTGTAGGTGATCTACCGTCTGGAGGTGGCACTCAGGTACCATCTTCCACAGACATCAAGTCCTTACTGAATGGTGTCAGTAATGGACCCCAATTAATTACAACATCTATGCCAGTTTCCCTCAGATTAATCATCCCTGGAAACATTTTAGACCTCATTCCAGTAAGCATGTTTTCTGGCTGCTTCTTGGTACATTTTTATTCCTCAAATACTGGTGCCGTCATCGTCGCAGAGACATCCAGCACCGCTTCGGTGCAGATGAATGATGCACCTTTGTCTGCAGCAACATGGGATGTAATAAGTGGCACACAATACTCCATAACAACCATTGGGACTGGAAATACTCAACCTACATCAGCCACCATTTGGCATCCCAACTCAAAAATTGCTGTGTACACGGCAGAAGTGTGGAACTCTGGCAAATACACAAGCCCGGCTATAATTATAAACGATGAACCAGGTAAAATCTGTGTTTGTGTTTTTTTATAATTGCAGTGATAAATGTGACCATGTCTGTGAAATCCATGCTAAAGTCTCAATTTTGCTCTGTTATTAGGAGCATCAAAGTTTGATTTCACATACTGATTTAACTTTCATTTCAATCTTTGACATTTTCTTATATTAAATAAATCAAAGTTATATTTTCACAGAATATTCTTTACAGCATGTAGGACGATTTCATGTAGTGAATAGTAAATCACAAAAAATTATTTTAGCTGGGTTTTCACAGACAGGGACACAAATTATATAATGCCTATTTAAATGAATATGGACATTTTAATAAAATCTCTACAAATGGAACATTTTTGTTTGTGTGCATTTAGATCCTAATGGCTGTTTGGTGACTTCTGGGAAATTTGTGGTTGGCGACGAGGACCTGAACTGGACGATGTCCCGTGAGTACTGCAAAAGCAATTCTGATAACTTTGCTAAGATCTTACTTAAACAGAACCAGGACATGATGGCCGCAAACATAATAGTCACAGAAACCACTGAAGGCTGGATCAGTCTGCGCCGGAGCCTGTTTTCCACAGAATGGTACTGGAGTAACAATGACAACATTACTACCCCACTAAACTTCACTTACTGGGCAGATAAACAGCCTGATCTACCCGAGAACGGATTGTGTGCTTCAGTGTCTATGGACCCCGGGAAGACCTTCATATGGAAGAGTGCACGCTGTTGCTCTATAAAGAAACCCATCTGCTATAAAACTCCTACATATCTCATTCTCAATCAAACTCCTGTATATTAATTTAACAAAAACAACAAAAACTGTGGGAGAAAGAAATGCAAAATACTATAAGTCTATTCAGTAGTTGCTTAGATCATCTGGCATTGCCTTATAAATAGATGAAAAATAAAACAGTGCTTATATTAGATATAACATTAATGTTATAAGAAATTAATGTTGTAGCTATATATTATAACGTTAGTAAAAAAAGATACAAAAGTTGTCACTGGGACAATACCTTTTTGAAAGGTCCTAATATATAGGCTACCATTTAGGTGCATATGCCAGACTGATTTCACAGAAAGTGGTGTTATAGTCACGAAAAATTTGATTAATTTATTCGTGTCCATGGCACAGAATTCAGCTTTTTTTGTGCCTTGAGCACGAATGTCTTTTATGTGTTTCTATAAATAGTTTTGTGTCTGTTGCATGATTTCATTTTATTTATAGTTTTCTCATAGTTTTTTCCCCCTATTTTCTTACCATTGTTGCTTGGGATTGAGGATAGAATCACTGTTACATTTTTAGACATCCTAACCCAAACCCCAAATCTAACCCCAACCCCAAGCGACAATGATTTAAAGCAACACTATGTAGTTTCCATGTAAAAATGACTTACAGCTCCCCCATGTGGTTGAAAAGTGCAACAGTGCCTGGTATCAGACACTCTTCTGCAGGCAGGGGAGGGGCGGGGCTGTGTTTCCTACCCTCCACCGCCACTTTCAGAGTGTGCTTGTAGCAGCTAGGATGCTGCTCAGGTTGCAGCAACAGTACAATTTGTACAGTTAAAGGTTGTTCTATCACTAAAATAATTTTAGAGACATTATTTAAAGGTAAAAAAACTTCATAGTGTTGCTTTAAAAATAGGAAAAAAATTTGAAAACAATACATGAAATTAAACGAAAAAGAAAGCCGTGCAACAGACACAAAAAAATATTTATAGAAATTTGTGCAAGTGACACGAAAAAGACATTTATGCTCAAGGCACAAAAAAGATGAATTTCGTGCCATGGAAACAAATAAATTAATAAATGTTTCGTGACATAACATGACTTTTTCGTGAGATCATGTTGAATATGCACTTATAAAGGCACCGCCCCTACTTTTGTACCTTTTTGTACCTTTTTTCTGAGAGTGAGAACAAAAATGTTCTCTTCTCTTACTAAAGAGTTTAATATTTATTTGATAAACTGAATTATTTATATAAACTGATTTTATCTCTACTCTTCAGTCAATTATTGTAATTGTAAATTATTTACTCATTATTTCAAAGAAAAAAAAAAATGTTTGTTCATGTAATCTTTGTAAAAAATGTACACTGTAAAAATACTTTGTTGCCTTAACATTTTTTGTTAAATCAACTCGGATTTACAAGTCGTGTCAACAGAGATGAGTTGTTACAACTTATAAAATATAGTTTAGAAAAGTCAACTTAATTGTATAAGTTATAACAACTCACCTGTAGTTATAACAACTCATCTCTAGTCAAGATAAATAACAGTAAGTTGAAATGACTTGTAAATCCGAGTTGATTCAACAAAAATTTTTAAGGCAGCAAAGTGTTTTGTAGTGTAATAACTACCTCTTTCTCTGAAATTACTACATTTTGTCTCAGTTTTACTAAAAAATGTGACACATTATGGAATTAAAATGTTTATAGGCTATGTAGCGAATGTCACTTTTTTGGTGCCGTCCCGTGCAAGAGAATATTTCACGTCACTGTAAAAAAAATGCAGAATGAAGTTAAAACTTGGTTTTGCAAGTCAATTCAATGTACTATTGTAAGTTTTCACATGTAAATAGTTGACATAACTTATAAAATAAGTTGAAATTGTATAACTTTATTGTTAAAGATATAAAAGATAATGTTCACAGATAAAGTTGCAATGTATTTTTTTCACCAGGATTCAACTCGTATATATCATGTGTTAGCTACTGTCGGGTTTGTTGTGGGTTTCTTTGTAAGCTGTCCTTATATTATTTTTTTTACAACATTTTTATTTGTCAAATAATTTCACATATTTTAGTATAAACTGTCCTTATATTATTTAATAATTTTAATAGCGGCACTTTTCCACTCGCTAAACATTTTTTGGCGTTTTGTAGGCTACAGTAGATTTGAAATATGTTTGTGACCGTATTTAATATGCCACTCGCCATCATATTCAGCCTGGTTTGTTGGTCTGTTGGGTCTAAATTGCTTTCGGATCCGCTCAAGAGTTTGTTTGCATTTTGAGTGCTGATCTAAGTGGGATTGCCATGTTCACATATGCCTAGGGCCGGGCATAGCCTGTGCGATTTCCATCCAAATTTGCCTTCTAAAATGTATGCCTCTTTTAAGTCAGGCCACATTTTGTCATATAGTTTACAGGGGGAAACGTGATGCGATGAACCTCTCCTGACCAACTTAAACAAATCCAAACAAGGAAGAACGTGTCAAGTTAAAAAAAAGTTTAAGTTCCGAAAAAAAAACACCCTTAAAGCTCCCATAACTACGCAGCACCTAAGGGGACATGGAGAAAAAATTAAATAAAGTTTAGTTTCGCGTGTGCATGTGAAACTATTGCGCAACTATCACAAGCGCACGTGAAAGCGAAAGTTTCATGTGCGCACGCGATAGTTTCATGGCGCAAAAAAAATCTGCACATGAAGGTTTCGCGTGAGCACATGAAATTTTCACGTGAGCACGCGAAAGTTTCATGTGAGCACATGAAACTAAACTTTAGATTTTTTTACTCCAATGTCACCGCTCGGTACATAACACACACGGTTTCTGCTTTTCTCATGTTAATCTTAAATATCTATAGATTATATTACATCCTTCATATTTCCGAAGAGTCTTTAGTTTTATCAGATTGATAAAAGACAGAATAGCTCTAGCGATTGTTTCCGAAAAAAAACAACCACCCTTGGGATGTGCCGCGGGAGGAGCGAGTCACTAGCAAGCAACATTGGATAACTTGTGATTCAATGTTTGTGTCATTTACATTATATGCTCTTACGCAACGAGGTCAAACATAACACAGAAGTCTTACTTACTGCATGCAACTCATGACCCGGTTGGGACACACAAAACTCCACTGCTACCCCGGATAAATTAACTATATCCATTGTTTCCATAAGGCTGGCTTACTTCTCCTTACATCCAAAAATACACTTTTTCTTTCGTGCCATTTTTAAGTCTTGATATAAAACAAAGCTGTCACGTGAAGTGATGCCTGTGACTTCTAGCATCCTTGCTCTCCCGCTGATTGACACGTGGGCCTGGTTTTCCGGGGAAATGCCCATAAAAAGAAATGATACGTAAGGTCTATACCCATGATACCGATGTATGTTCGAAAAAACTTTCAGAAACTTGTATGAACCCTGGCGAAGTATTTGTCATTAACTGCACACCTCCAACTGCTTTTTTGACACGTTGCCTATGTTTAGCATAAGTAATTCAACTCTTAAACTATTAATAAGTCAGAATGCATGAAATATCGTTACTTTAAACTGCAAAAACTGCTTTTTATTGTAATAAATGATACAATTCATCTGTTTGTGTTTCACAGAAAAAAGTCATATTGATTTGAAATTATATAGGTGAATAACAACAGAATGTTTATTTTTTAAGAGAATAATTTCTTTAAATCTTCTGTAACATTTTACTTGAAGGGGTATTCATAAGACTGACATGACACCTTCACAATCATGACATGACATGTGCTATGAACATGAAGGAGACCTTATGCACGTTTACGACAACTGTCATTAAGCGTCATATGCTCAACCACGGCACCTCCCAATGCAAAGATTACACAGACCAAAATCGCCAGTGACAAAACAACACTGCTGGTGTACACATGGGGACCACCAGGTCTGGTGTTACTCATATAAACACCAAGAGTGTTGATCCAACACTGCTGATTTTGCTGTGCATTGTTTGATATGTCCCCGCTATGACAACTTGACATCAACCAATACATAACAACTTGTCATGACATTATCAAGACAACATAACTGACCACTTTTTACTAGCGATACAAATAAAATTTGTCATTAAAATGTCATTAAGTGTCAATACTAACAGCATCATGAATATTCTTCAGTTCAATGTTTTTTAAGTTTCCTCCAGGTGTAATAAAATCAATCATCCAATAATAATTAAAATTAAAATTAAAATTAAAATTAAAATTAAAATTAAAATTAAAATTAAAATTAAAATTAAAATTAAAATTAAAATTAAAATTAAAATTAAAATTAAAATTAAAATTAAAATTAATAAAATTGCTTGTGTGTGGAATTACAGTAATGGAATTACTTTGTAACTTGTTACTCCCATCACTGTTTTTAACACAACTTGTATTAGCCCTTTCATTTATTTTAACATGAAATAACGCCTGAAATGGCATGAAACACACAATGTGTTAAAAATTAACACATCATTTTTTGCAGTGTAAAATTACATGAAAACAGTCTAATAATGGGTTAAGCCATGCAGCATTGGGTTCATATCTCTGGAAAAACAGTTAATTACATTAAATTAATTAATTAAATTAATTAAACATTTTGTTAGTTTTTTCTTCTACACCAGAAAATTTCAGAACCCTCTGTGCGAGGAAGAACAAGTTCTGTTAGTTGTCAGGTTTTTATGCATTGTGCACACATATGCATAAAGTTAAGTATAATCTTTTCACATGTCTGTTGCATTGTGTTAAGGTATTATTTTACACAGTATTAACACTTATTGACATTTTAATGGCAAGTTCAATTTGTACCACTGAAGTTGAGGTCAAGAAAAATATTCATGATGCTGTTATAAAACTATTTGACAGGGTATTAACACTTAATAAAATTTAAATGGCAGTTTGTTGTTACACATCCTCACCCCATGGCGTCAATATTTGACGACACTTGACCATGCGTCAACATGCTACGCGGAGGGTATACCTTTCGCGTCATTCCCCGACGAACTGGGGACTTCAACACCACTACGTCCGTTGCATTCTCTTTCCTATTTTCTTGCCATTTTCGCGTCGGTTTAGGGTTGGATTACGCAAAATTAAACAGTGTACGCGAAATTAAACAGTTGTCACCTGGCGTTGGGGTTAGAGTTAGGTACGACAGTTGTCACCTGGCGTTGGGGTTAGAGTTAGGTTTGGGTAGGGATGTCATTATGTAAATCTAACCCTAAACCGACGCGAAAATGGCAAGAAAATAGGAAAGAGAATGCAACGGACGCAACAGCACTGAAGTCCCCAGTTCGTCAAAAAATGACGCGAAAGGTACACCCTCCCCGCCACACACCGACGAATGGTCAAGCGTCATCAAATATTGACGACATGGGGTGAGCTTATTGACATTTTAATGGCAAGTTCAATTTGTACCACTGAAGTTGAGGTCAAGAAAAATATTCATGATGCTGTTATAAAACAATTTGACAGGGTATTAACACTTAATAAAATTTAAATGGCAGTTTAATGTAATGTTAACCCATAAAGCTAGGTACTTTCTGAAGTTTGATAATTATTCTGCTATGTCATGTTTATGACAGTTTTATGACAAGTTATAATGTATTGGTTTATGTCAAATTGTCATAACATGGACATAGCAAACAATGTCATCTTTGCATTAAAAATGCCACAATTGAACACGACACTCAATGACAGTTGTCATAAAATCTCCTTCATGTTCACAACACATGTCATAATTATAAAAGTGTCATGTCAGTCTTCAAGTAAAGTGTTACCAAGTCTCCTTGTTCAAATTATCCAGTCAAAGAAAGAAAGAGAAGTCACAGTCATATGCACTTCAGAGGAAGAGGAAGTTTTATCTTTAGGACATGTTTTTTTTTAGAAGATACCTGTGAAAATACTTTGATGCTTTGAAGGCCTGCAATTTAATTATGTAAAGCATGCACACATATTTCTTAGTTGGTCACTCCATTATTTCTGAGTCTAAAGCTTGTCTTGATAACCCACACTCCTACACCCAAAGCTAGAATTAGCTTCAAACCTAAAGCCAGAGCGAGCATCAGCATGAGGAGAGAGAATGAATTGTTAGTGGTTGACTTCTCAGGAATAGGAGGCAAAATGTAAAGCGTGGCTTGATCCTTTCCCAAAGAGTTTGAGGCTGCGCAGGTGTACTGTCCTCCAGGTTTAACGTCCAGAAGTTGACTTGATGTGCGGTATTGGCCAGCAGCATCATGAGAAAGAGGGTTTGCGGGGTCGTCTTCGAGGATGCCATCTGATGCTATCCACTGAACATCAGGAAGAGGAGAGCCCTGAACGTGACACAGGGCTTTGATGCCAGATACCGCGGTACCCTCGGCCGACAAGCTCAGGATACGCGGTGCAGCTGGTAGCAGACAAACAAATTAGTTAGACACTAATTTGATTAATCAACATCCATGCTTTCCAACCATTCGGATCTGTGACCATTTATGAAATTCAGTCTAAAGATTCCTAATTTAATTATGAGATTAGGGGCATCAAAGTTTGAATTTATGCATTGATTTTACATTCATTTCAATCTTTGACATGGCCGTACTCAGTCAATATTAAATATATGAAGGTTATATTTCACAGAATGTCCTTTATATTATGCAGATAATATAAATCAAAAATAGCATGCAGTGAGCACTAAGGAGTATGGTAGTATTCCATACTAAACCTAGCCATGGTATCAGTGTTACAGTGTATTTCCACTGTCTGTTGACAAATCATAATGTACTTTGCATGGATAAGAACATTGGATGGGAACATGCAAACATTACTTCATGCTTGAATACAATTTGCCTCGAGTTACACAACAAAGCGATTTATCCTTACCCTCCACTCTTAGACGAATACCCAGGGTGTTTTCAAAGCTTTCATGTGGGTGCCCGTGGCTTCCTGGTATCTCCACACGACAATAATAGCGCCCGCTGTCCATTAAAGTCACGCTGTTGATCCTGAGAGAAATGTCGTGCGCTCTGTGGTTGCCCTCCAGGCGGAAACGCTGGTCCTGGTCGGGCTTTGATTGGCACTGCTGGCTGTTGTTAAGACTCGTGCAGTGGAACAGCACTTTGGCGGCCCGTCCGTGCCCGAGGGTCCACATCACATGCATGGAGGAGGGATGGGTGTGGTGCGGGTGAGTAAAAGAGCAGGACAGCACTATCGGGTACCCTTCTATCGCCCTGACCTCTGTTTGAACTTTCATGGACCACCCCTCATTATCCTTGGCCGTTGCTGGGGAACGAAGTTCAAGAGGTCATCACAAAAAAGTTAATGAAAAACTTATGATCACACATGTAGTGTAGCTGATTTATTCTTATTTAAAGTTTCTCACCTGCAGTGTGAATGAGCAGCAGCAGATGAAGAGGTACACTGAAGCGCTGCATGTCCATCGCAGACGGTCTGCATTTATGGTTCTGCATGAGGAATCAACTAGCGACATGTTCCTATTAATGACTCACTATCACAAGGAGACACATTGCTCATTCTCACATTCTTCAAATGTATATATATATATACACCAATTATGACCACCTGCCTATTATTGTGTAGGTCCTCCTTTTTGCCACCAAGACAGCCCTGATCTGTCGAGGCATGGACTCCAGTAGACCTTAGAAATTCATTTTTTCAGAAATTTCAGCTACAGTAGCTTGTCTGTTGGATCGGACCACACTGGCCTTCGCTCCCCACGTGCATCAATGAGCCTTGGCCACCCCTCTTTTGATAGGTACTGATATAGTCAAAGTCGCTCAGATCCATACGCTTGCCCATTTTTTCCGCATTTCCAGACACTTGTCCTTGAAGTTGGTGTGTTAGAAGCAGAAAAAAATGCAACAAAGCGTAAGAATCTGAGCGACTTTGACAAGCCCAAACTGTGATGGCTAGACGACTGGCTCAGAGCATCTCCAAAACTGCAGCTCTTGTGGGATGTTCCCGGTCTGCAGTGGTCAGTACCTAGGAAAGAAAAGCGTTAAACCGGCGACAGGGTCATGGGCGGCCAAGGCTCATTTTGATGCACGTAGGGAGCGAAGGCCGGCCCGTGTGATCCGATCCAACAGACGAGCTACTGTAGCTGATATTGCAGAAGAAGTAAATGTTGGTTCTTATAGAAGGGTCTAGTGGAGTCCATGTCTTGACGGGTTAGGGTTTGGTGGCAAAATGGGGACCTACCCAATATTTAGAGTTCACGATGTGCTGCTGCTGTGAAAAGAGAGTTTCTCATAATATTTCATTTTGTGTATCAGGGACCTCATATCTCTTGTTTTAACCACTGGAGACAACGTTCTCCTTATGATTCATTATTAAAGAGCACCTATTATCCGATTCACGATTTTACATTTCCTTTGTGTACTGTCAGTGTGTATAAGTACATGTTAACGATATGCAAAAGGTACAAACCCCAATGCAAACAATGACACAAATTATTGTCTCTAACGTAATTCTCTTTCCTTTGACTACAACAAACACACAGATTGTAGGCAACAGTTTACTTCCTGGGATTGGAGATGTAGAAAAAACTGACATTATCATCATTCCTCCCGCTTGGACTCACAGCCTGTAAGTTAATTCCTGTTAGCATTGCATTGTGAGCGAATCTTTCAAACATGGTAAGGATCATCACACTATTAAAAAATTCTGTAGAAATTACAGTATTACTGGCAACTAGCTGCCAGTAACTTACTGTAGATTTTTCATTTATGTTATTTACTGGCAACAATTTGTTCAAAGTTAAATGAACATGAAACATTTTCTGTCTTTATTTTTTACAGTAAGTTACTGGCAACCAGCTGCATAATTACAGCAAATTTTTTTACAGTGCACATTTCCGGGCCCAATCATAACATACAGGTTAGCCGGCCAATCAGGGATACAGCGCTTTTCAAATCAATGAGTTTTGTACAAAATCCGTGCGTTTCAGGGAAGACAGGAAAATTTGGAGCTACAAAAATGTATGGTATGTGAAAAATAATGTGTTTTTAACCATAAACCACACAAACACATTGCATTATACCAAATACACAAAATAATTTTTTTTGCAATGAAATTGGTGCTCTTCAAAGTGCTGGTGAACAAGGAATTGATTCCAGAAAAAAGCTAACAGAGAACATTTAAAGGGAAATTACCTGTACTTACCAGTTTACTAAAACGCAAGCAGACAGTTCCTGATTTTGGTTATTTCTTTAGTCATTACTTACTAGTTACTTCAGTCAACACTGTATTATAGAGTTTCAGTCTGAGATTCTGGATTGCTCGTCTGAATATGCAAGATTTTGTGATTGTCTTGCTTTCTGTCCTTTGTACTTCCAAAGGTAATTTTTAAAATTTTGAAGAACGAGACAATTAAAGTGAATATATAATTTTTTAATTAACTATTTCAATCCAGAACTGAACCTCTCACTACATGAGAATCCTGTTTTTATCTCCAGGTTTAACAGGTGTGAACTGGAATGTAGTAGTGCAACCCCAAGTCAAAGGCATTAAGGGTCAAAATGTGATTCTTCCCTGTGTCTTCATACACCCAAGACAAAATACGTACACCAGCAAGATCACTGTTAAGTGGATACAGCACCGCTCTGCTGACCTTATTTTTCAATGCAGTCTACAGAACCAGACGGACGGGCAGAATCAGGAATGCTATAATCCGACATCACCGATGCGATTGGGGCTCTACGGCAATCCCAGAAAAGGAGATATTTCCTTGAATATCAGTAACTCGCAGTTTACTGATAACAAGCGGTACATTTGCAGGGTGGAGCTGGATTATGAAAGTTACCAGAGCAAGATCAACACACTGCTTAATATCACAGGTAAGAGTGGAGGTTGACATTTTCAAAGCATGTATAAGCATGCGGTTTAAACATGTATGAAATGACTGATGATGATGATGATTTGTTTGTGCTTGTCCACTGTAGGTCCGCCGCAGTTCCTCAATCTAACCCTTGACTCAGAGGCTACAGGTAAGGGTGGGATGCTGAAATGCATTGCCAGTGGGAATCCAGTACCATCAGTGAAATGGACGTCCTTATCTGGATCGCTGGGAAATGTTCCAGTGCCCAAAACTGAGCAGAGCAACTACACAGTCATCAGCTCAATCCCATTCTCTGGGCAGGACGTGTACACCTGCCAGGCTGTGAACTCACTTGGTCGAGCTGAGAAAACATTTCCACCAAATAATCTAACTGGTCTGGTGTGGATTAGTGTTTTTGGATGTTTGCTGCTTCTTGGGCTGTTTATTGGTGTTGGCGTTGTGGTGAGAAAAAGTAGGTACTAGTCATTAAAATCTTTATGAGAAACAAAACTTACTTACATAATGTAGGTGAAAATAAAAAATTTGGTCAATAATTTCTAATCGGTTTTATTTCTTTTGAGGGAGGAGAGCCATGCCACAGTAAGACAAAATAGTATTCATTGCATTTCATTGCAAATTGAATTTTGCAGAAAATGTTTGTACATATTGAAAGAACACTTATTGTTTTCATTTTCCAGGAATTATCCTAATCATCCTTTACAGATGGGTAGAAGCTCTATAGATCAAGTTAATAAAACACCTATCTATAATAAAACACCTATCTATGCCAATGTCAGTATTGGTGAGTATAATAAACTGTACAACTATTGTCATTATATTGTAGGCTATACAATCTCAGGGACTTGTGTCCTGTATAGCTCATTGGTAGAGCATTGCATTAGTAAAGCAAAAGGTTGCGGGTTTGAACCCAGGGAACACATATACTGATCAAATGCATACCTTGTACTGTAATTTGCTTTGGATAAAAGCATCTGCCAAATGCATAAATTAAATGAATGAAATTGCTTCTTTTGATTAAAGGGTGGTATTTAAATATGTAAACATTTTATAATAGGCAACTTTAATGGTGTTAATATTTAATTTTTATATAAAAATAATGAACAATAACTTACAAAGTGTGAGCTACTCAGCTTGTGCCGTTTAGTCTACAATTTATTGTAAATGAGAAAGGAATGATATTACACTCACATTTTTAGATGAATTGATACTAGTGAATACTTTAAAAGTGATGTTTTTATACATGCTGAAGTGGATTATAATATATACAGTTTATATATAGAGTTTTATGGAGAAGTATAAAATACATTTTAAAGACATTTTTTTCCTTTTTAAGGTGAAAGACGTTTACCACCAGAGATACCAGTCAAAGGTGAGTACTAAATTGTATCATAGAGTCATATTGTATAGGGTCTGGGCAAAATCTAATTTTGTCAACCTTTGTATCTGTATTTTCTTAGGTTTGGATGAAACAACTTATGGTTACAGTGACATCCAAAAGAAATAGAACTATCATGTGTAACAAATTAACTATAAATAACAAACAGTAATAATTATCTGTATTTTGCTTATAAAATCTACTAATTAAACAAACATTTAATTTAGTCTCCATCTTTGACATATTTTTTTTAAGAAATAGGCGGAACTGACTCGTCAGATACAATTGATCTGCATAATAATGCTGCAATCCAGACAACTCGGATTTAGGATGTTTCCGACATCAAAACCGGAAATAACGTCTGAAATAAGCAACATTAAATGTAACAGTAAACATTAATGTTATAAATGATTTAGTATTATCAAAACTTTTTTAAATCACTTTTTTGTAACATTAAAAGAGCACCGTTCCAGACATTATTTCCTAATTTTTAATAATTTTTATGACATTTTCATTACTAGTGTAGTTTTCCATTTAATGTAAATTAACTTGTAAATAACGTTACCAAAAAAAAAAACTAAACGCTTTCACGTTGTCCCTGCTATTTTTCTCAGCGCTGGTCAGTACCAGACCAATCACAATAATTTAGGATTACTGTGTGAAATTTTAAAATAATAGTTTATTAAAGATTCGTATGTGGATTTTTATGTATCAGGTAACAATATTTTTTAAAAATATATTTTTTAAAAGTATGCGTTTCAATCATAAGACTGTAAAAAATATGGACGTAGTGTCCGTGACGTCACCCATTGGTTGGAGAAGAGCTCTTTAAAGCCAAAAGTAGGCGGTGCCTGTCGTCGTCATCTTGGCCGCGCGTCACTCGCGGATAACCGAAAATGGGTAAAAAGGCGGGACGTGGGTGAAGCTGAGGTGGCTGGTTGCTGAAACCACGCCCGCCTAGCTCGACTCTAGTGACAACAATGGCAGTTCACCCGTCACTCAAGTGACCACGCCCTAAATTATGCAGAACTTATTGATGTAAAAAAAAACTGTTCCATTGGAGTGAACGTAGTTATCGTATCTCTGTGGCTCTGGGCTTAATATAATTTAAATGGTTGAGTTACCAAAAAAATCCACCCACCCCACTGTTGGCATGAAGGCAAAATGAGCTATATAAACAACAACAAAAACACTTTTTTTGTAACAGGTTGTAAACATATTATTGTCTACTGTAAAGTAGGATATTTAACATGGGAGTCTATGGGAATTGGAACCAGCCTCTACTGGCCAATCGATGAATTACAGTTTAAGTCACTTCCGTATTGGCTTCATCAGAGAGATCGGAAGTTGCCCTTCCGTTTCAATAAACGAACGGTATTATTTTTTAGATGCACAGATAAAACGTGCCGAGATTTAAATGCGGAATGCAATTCTGAGCCTCCAAGCGCCCTCTTGTGGACGAATATAAATACTGCACGTTTGCCATAAACCGCTATTCCCTCTTGCAATGGTCACACCCAGCGACCAGTTCACAAACTGTCGGAACAATTGATGCCTGTTGAGCAGTTACATTATATTTTATATGTAAAGTGTCTTTTATTTACGCTAGTTTCATAAGTATATCAAAATGTCTCATACCATTGTCACTACTACAACGACAACAACATCATCGACGTCCAATGGAGGATTTTGCAACCTCGGTTATGCTCGTTCCTATCAAGGGTTGCTGAAAATCGGCCAAATGGTAAGAAAAGGTATACTTTTATGACATCGTTAATGTTATACTGAAGATTATATAAATGTACGTACTCTTAAAAGAAGACAGACTGTTTTATAGATGCAAACAACACTGTTATTACTGTAATGAATTAACGGAACTTTACAGCTTTCGTAAGATACGTAGATAGTTACTTTTTTTTAAAAAGACACAAATGGTCAATGTAAATGCATTAGTTTACCGACAAAAGCACCATAGTGACATATTTTTAGACACGGGGCCATCCTAATGTCATTTATACAGTGTAATGAAGTAAAGTAGTCTATCATGGTATAACCACTTAATAAAATCACTGTAGCATAAAAGTTTTTTTTTTTTGCATTTGTGTAGTTTCAGGGTGTTAATGTGTGTTTGCAGCTGGGGGTAGGGTGGAACAAACACACCCACATTCTCAGTAACAGCCGGATGCTAAAATAGCTCAAGTGAAAAAAGATTTGCAATGAAACACGTAGGGTGTGCCTCCACTAAAACCCATACGATTTTATAGTAACCCCTTGTATTAAGGTTGCATTAGTTAACATTATCTAACAATACACAGTAACCCAAAGCATTTGCAGTTAACCTCCTACGAAGACCTGGTGTGTCCACATACATGGACATCACTTTTTTGTTTGCACCACAATACTTAATTCTGTGTAACTAGAACCTGTTATACACAAAAGTGGACCCTTACACTGCTTCACGTTCAACGAAAAATATTTGGTTATTATATTTATTGGTACTTACTTCCTACCCCAAATAGCTGGAAGAAATCTAAAATACAAGCATAACTAAAGCAAGAGGTTAATGTTAATATTAACATTTGCCAATACATTTTTTAAACAAAAGTTGTGTTTGTTAACTATAGCATACTGCATAATGATAATAAACTAACATACACAGACTTTAAACAAACTTTAAAGATAAATAAATGCTTGAAACAAAAGCCTGCTTTTTTCACTATTCACTTTAAGCTTTAGTAATAATGTAATAACATGTTTTATTATAATTAGTCTATCCTATGCAATCCTAAATTTTAAATAGCTTTACATCTGTATTTACCAGTAAAGAAGAGCGTAAATATACAGTAGATGATTTAAACATTGGTCTTTGTTTTCTCATATAAGTTTGTTTTGAGCAGGTGACCCTTTTGATTGCCTTCCTGTGTATTCACTGTGAGCCACGTTGGACCGATATTTCTGCATTTCGCTACTTTGAGGTGGTCACCGCGTGGTTCCTCATCGTCTTCCTTATCTTTTTTGTGATGTACCTGCTGAGGCTTCAAAGCAAAATCGGTTGCATCAACTGGACATTGACAGTAAGCCAGCTCTTGTCATTTCACACAGTGACTATTTTTGATTCATTTCATTGGCATTTATTGACTTTTTCTTCCAGGAGTTTTTACATTATGCTGTGGGAGGCATTCTGGTCTTTATCGCCTCTATCGTCGCAGCCGTGAAGAGTTATGGGGTCTCATCTTTAATCGCTGGATCTGTGAGTTGGCCATCACTAAATAGCAATCTTCTATTGTAGTACTGAGAAAACAGGAAGTGCGTATCTGTTATGTTGCAAAAAAAAAAAATGCTGGGGAGGTGTCTGTGTGAGTCTTTTACGGTAATGAAGTCATATTTGTAGAAGCTTCTTAAAGGGATAGTTCACCCAAAAATGAAAATTCTCACTCCTGTTGTATTAATTTCTTTTTTTGATGAACACAAGTGAAGATATCTGTTTGTGACAAGCCGTTCATGAGCCCCATTCACTTCCATAGTATTTTTTTTCCTACTTTGGAAGTGAGTGGGTCTCGTGAACGGTTTGGTTACTAACATTCCTCAAATATTTTTCTTCGTGCTCATCAGAATAAGGAAATTTATACAGTTCTGTAACACCCATTTTTGGGTGAACTATCTCTTTACAGGAGACATACCATGAAAATGCGACTTTTCCTTGTTTAAGTGCTAAAATCGGGTCCCCAGTGCTTCTATCAACCTAGAAAATGTGAAAAAGGACAACCATTCTCTGCAAGCACGTGAAAAAATAGGTAATTGAAATTTGGCTCCCCCTGTGATGTCAGACGGGGATAATACCGCCCCTTAATCTGCACTATCCAACCACGACACTGCCATTTAGTGCAGAGATCAGCTCATTTGCATTTTAAAGGACACACCCAAAAAGGACACATTTTTGCTCACACCTACAAAGTGGCAATTTTAACATGCTATAATAAATTATCTATATGATATGTTAAGCTAAAACTTCACATATGTACCCTGGGGACACCAAAGATTTATTTGATATCTTAAAAAAGTGAAATGTCCCTTTAAAATAGTGCATGTACTAATTCATCTTTTATTAAATGTTGCTTTATAGGTGTTTGGGTTTATGGCTACTTTTCTTATTGCCCTCAGCATATGGACCTCTTATAAGGTTACATGTGGCTCTCAGCCAACCGGTGAGTATGGCATTGTTTAACCAGTATACATGTTTTATATAGAGGAAATAAATGACCTCTCCAATAAAAATAAACTTAATTAACAGAATCTTATTTCTCAATATTTCATATTTCAAGGTGCAGCAGTGTAACATAAAGGATGAAGTGGTATTAAAAAGAAGTAGCAGAGAAAAGATTTTCAGTTTGTTCAGATGATGACCTGAACAGGACCATTTTGAAACCCTTCCTCTTAAAGATGCTGTATACTGAGCGGATTCTTCACTCAACCTGATTTTCTGTTATCTCGTCCTGCTCAACGACTGGGATCAAACTCGAAATTTAGCAGCTGTGACACTGGGTTACTTAAAGAGTGGATTTTGGTTAATTTATTGTTATTGTGAAAAGCCAAAAAGGGCCATTTATCCACAAGAATGTTTACATTATTTATTTGATTTTATATAATGTGTTGTAGATTTGAACTAGTGCCTGCGATCACAGTATATTGTGGCTAAAGTGAGAAGTCAACTTGAGTCATTGAAGCCAACACACAGTATTATTATAAAAGCTGAAGTGTTTTTGCTATTTACAGTATCTATATACGAGATTATAATATGCACCAGTACTGTAAACCTTAAAGGCGTGGCTTGAATGTTTAAAGCTTTTGTCAATGTATTTTGTACACTGCGCTTTACAAAAAGTCTCTTACTTTCAAAGAATCCTGTTCCTATTTATTCATTCTGATTTTTTTAAGCAGCATATGTTTATGAGTTATACGCATAACATTTATGTTTGATGGATATAACATGCTGTGTGAGAGTGACTGTGTTTATGGGAAGTGCATGGGTGTTCCTTGGCTGCACTGTTAGAACAGGAAAACACTTGATGGGTCCAAATAAGGGCCCTGTGGAAAAAGTGGGACGACACTGGAAACATGACTCATGTTCGTGTCTACTTCAGCTTCGGTTTATTGTACAGTAAAGCCAGTTTACAAAGGTTTCACAAAGGGTAACTACCATGAGGGGATTTTAAACATGGTGCTTTGAGATTTACAAACGTGACTTGTTTGAATGGAAACTAGTAAAGAAATATAGCTAACAGATGCACAAGTACCTTGACCAACAGCGTTTCTAAAACAATGAAATGGTTGGATTGTAAGAGGAAGTTAAGTAAATTTCACTAAATGTGGCAGCTATGCTTTTGTCCAAAGTGACTTATAGTGAAAACTGTTTAAAAAACAGAAAGTGGAATCATTGCACAAGCAGATGGGTTATTCTGTAAGAAGAAAATATTTTTAAAGTTCTTGCTTTTTAAAATAATATTTTTTTGCCATGAATTTAAAAGTTTAAAAAAGTTTAAAGATGACACAACTGCTTATTTCTGTGGTATTACCAGGAAAGACAGAATCACCACAGTTAACCACAGACAAACCACCACAAAGTCAGAGGCATTTAGAAAATAGAAAACTTTTTGATTTTATTTATCAAAAAAGTTAACGAAATTGGTGAGATCTGCAATTTCTTAGCATTGCACCATATACTCTAAATTGTTAGAAAAAATAGCAACATTTAAAGGAATTAACTTAAATAATAAGAGTTATAATGGTAAAATGTACAATGCACTCCTCACATCAACCATAATCTGCATTAAACTTTACACTAAAGAAGCAGTCTAAATAAAAATCTTCCCTGGTTTCTTAAACGGGTGACATTCATTGTTGTAACACAACAGACATGAAGTTGGGGGACACCTTTTTCTTAAAATATAAGGGGAATAAAGTAAGCAATTTAATTCAAATTGCCGAATTGAAATCATAATATAACCTCTAGATTGTGTTGAAAATTTTATATTGTTGTAATAGGATGCTCAAACATGAACATTCTCAAATAGGTAAACCAAAAAAAAAAAAAAAAAACCCGCAGTTTTACCAGTTATAATCCATTTTAACTGTGGCAAAGCAGATGGTCTCTTGTCACCGCATATGAAGAATGACTCGGAGACCACTTCACAAACTACTATCAGAGCTCAATGTATAAACAACCACAAGAGAGCAATGACCCCAATACACAGAAAGAACAGCTACAAGGCGCCGCAAAAAGGGAAAGGCGGATGACGTCAGAGTGCCGCGAGAGCGATTCGAAATTAGATTCTCCTTATGATTTCACGAATCGCGCTCGCGGTACTTTGACGTCATCCGCCTGTTGGTTTATGAAGTCGAAAATACACCGTTTGGGGCTATCATGCATGGGTTTTCATGCAAGTATCTTGTTGTAGATAATGATAGAAACACAATAAACCTGAATATCCCTTAGCCTGTTAATGAATAAAACATATAAGATATCATGTAAGATATTTGTTTTAAACTACTTGAGTTAAATACAATTTTAAGTGCATTCCAACTTCACAAGTCATTTAAACTTTTGATGTTTCTATTTTAACCAGTTTGAGCAGAAGTGAGTTGCTGTTTTTATAAGATGAGCTGAAATTGTACAACAACTTATTTTGACGAGTTAAAGTAAATAAACAGTAAGGTGAAGTTTTTTAAATGGTGTGGTGGCGCCCTCTGGTGGATGCGATTCGTGTCTACAGGTCTACATACGTGCAGTACATAAAGGGATAGTTCACCCAAAAATGAAAATTCTGTCATTATTTACTCACTCTCATGTTGTTACAAACCTGTATAAATTTCTTTGTTCTGATGGACACGAAGGAAGACATTTTGAGAAATGTTTGTAACCAACCGATCAGAAGCCCCATATACTGTAGCCTATTATATTTTCCTACTATCGAAGAAAAATTGGGCTTATGATTAGTTTGGTTACAAACGTACCTCAAAATATCTCCCCTGTGTTCATCAGAACAAAGAAATTTTTACAGGTTTGTAACAACATGAGAGTGAGTAAATTATGACAGAATTTTCATTTTTGGGTGCAACTATTCCTTTTCCACGAATGGTGACACGGATAGTTTTCGCTTTACGAAAAACACTTGAAAACGGGTAAAAGTTATTACAGAAAAATTACTTCCGAGATATTCTGATATCATTTTCCATCAACTTCCTACTCGAAACTACATACTAAAGCGGGAAACCCCTCCCTAAATAAGAGAGTTGCATCATCATTCAGTGAAAGATCAGTCACATTTGTGACTAACAGCTTAACTCATTCATCATTCACATTTATTGAAAAAATACAAAGATAAAAATGACTATGAAAGAAAGAAAACTATACAGGTTTGAAATGACCCATTGCTTTTAGTTATTAAAAGCCATGAATAATTTATGGGATGTGTGAATTATATAGATTTTGTATGTATGCATGCATATTTCGTATGTATTGATGCTGCAGTTATATAAATTGTTGGAGGTAGTCAGTCATTTTAGGTTTTCTGTGAATGGTGTGAGAAGACACAAATCCTTCTTTCTTCATTCATAAGGCAACATACGTTTAAATTGCAGAATTTTTTGCATATGGGTGATTCTCGCGAAATTTGACTTATGAGGCGTCTTGAAACATTTTGATAAAAACGTAAATGCAAAGTAAGAGTATCAAGATAAGAAGCATAAAGTTACAAACATCTCTTTACGTACTATTTTGCACATGATTTCAAATGACATCATACAAAAAACATTTTTTTCCACATTTAAGGGGAACATTTTCATTACCGCAACGTGTCCATGACTGGATTTGGTTCTTTGACATGGAAATATTTATAATTAAAAAATCTAAAAAATAAAAGGCTTCAGTGCATGTTATACTATAAACATTTACAGTAAAGAAACATGTGGTATTTGGTGATCACTGGTAAATGTATAGACAATAATAAGGAATATAAATGTGTCCAAAATTTTTCTTATCCTTCGCAACAATTTTCAATCATTGTTTAAGCCCCCAATGAACATTTTCAAAAAAAAAAAAATTGTTGGAAGGGACATAATTGACTGTGACACTCAAGATGGCTAACAGGTAAGCAGTTCTTATTTTTCTCTCCAGATTCAGGTTTAAATGTTGTTTGTCATAATACCTAAACAACTTTTTAGTTCTCATTACCGAAACATGAGTTTGTAAATGCATATATTTAATGTAGAACCATGTTGCGGAAATGATAATTTTTTCTAAATCTAAAAAAATTTAAATAATTCTATAGAAAATATTTTTTAAATCCTCTAAAAATAATGCTTATAGTAAGTTCAAACCTTAATCTTAGATGTGCAAAAAAAGGCTTTATGGGCTTTTCAAAAAAATCTGATGCTTGACACCTTCTAAGTCTGGATTTCACGAGAATCAACCATATTAGTTCCTGCAACATGTCACAAATGGGAAATGTCTCTCTGAATTTCTGGCCAGTAGCGTGAGACTAAACCACAATCAGAGTTACTACCTTTTTAGTAATATTACTTAGTAAATGGTTTTATTTTAAAAATCCATAGCAACTTATACACATAATTTCCCAAATTCCAAACAGTGTCTACCGCAACAAATGTGGGGAAAGATTTGACAACGTCATGAAGTTTTATCTATCTATCTATCTATCTATCTATCTATCTATCTATCTATCTATCTATCTATCTATCTATCTATACTTTTTAGACTTTGTCTCTAAATTGTAGATGGTTAAAATATCTACAAATAAAATGGTTAATATAAAATGGCAACATTTAAAAAAAGGTAAATCTAGAATCAATTAGAAAGAGCTTTATTGCCACACACAAGGAAATTTCTTCGGTATTTGAAGCTTAGTGAACACTTCCAAATAGAATGATATAGAAGACACAAAAATATAAAAGAAAAATATATTTTAAAATATGTATGTATATAATATTAAAATACATACAAATATTAAAAGGCAGTTGTGCATAAGAAATATATTCAGTGGAAAGGCATTTATATACAAGTGCAATAAATGTACACCTGCATAGGGGTAATGTGATGTGCAGGAATTAATTTACCAAAAAAATTACATTATTATATACAACATATAAGTGGGAACAGAAGTCTAGAAGTATACTTGAAAATATAAAATATAAAATAAACTTAACTGTACAAAACAAAACAACAGGCTTACCAAAGCTGTTTTTCTCTAATGTAAAGCAGTGACACGAGTTTAAAAGAGCACACATACTAATAAAAAATATACAGCTTGAATGAACTGCAAGTCGCTTAGGACAAAAGCGTCTGCCAAATGCTTAACTTTAACGCACAAATGTTAATTGTGTTTGTTGTATGCGCCAAAACAAAAGGAAGTCCCTCCCCCTTAAAATACCCCATGGAGTGAGTGCGGAAGTACCTACAGAAGTTTGTCACACAAAGAGCGCGTGAACGACATAACAGACCACACACATAAAACTGCCATCCAGGTATTCTATCTTTAAAAATGTCTAATCCGTATTGCTGTCATGCATAATATATTATATTTTAGCCCGCGTCTTGTTTATTTTATGCCTATTTGTTGATCAAAGCTGTTTCTAGCTAGCTAAGTTCAAGTCCGATACGTTTACTTTCGTTTTCCTCAACGTGGCTAGCAGGCGTTACTTTTTAACTCTAACTATAAATATCCACAGGATATTGTGTTATAATACATTTAACCAGCTGTACTCGTATGATTTCAGATTCATCTAAAATATATCTACCATGGCCACCGCGGACACGGTGTACAACACGACTACAGAGCAGGAGCCCAAAAACAGAACATGCTTCATGTTTCCGTCGGTATATCTGAGCAAAATAAGATGCATAATTAAAGTGTTTGAAGTGGTAAGTGGCATGTTTGTCTAAAACTAAAGACGTAAAATCCTTTTAAAAGTTCACTATCATCGTATTCGAATTACTTGAGTGGTTTGTCTGGTTTCATGACTTTGTAACCTTACAAAGACAAACTTAAGGTTAAGTTGAATAATGTAAACAATGATTATGGCGGTCATGCAGATAATAAAATGGAGCGCGGAGTTCTGTTGTCACACGTGCTTCATAATGAACAAGTTTATTAACAAATGTTAACACTTGGGTGAAGGAAAAGTTAACACTTTGGTGAAGGCAACCTTTACTTGACTTTACTACATTTTCAAACACGCTTGACTTTTAACATTTCTGTCATGTAGGGTTTGGTGGTTGTTTATTTTTGTGTTTTTTTGTAGTTGATAGATTGTTGATTTGTGTTCAAGTTAGAAATTCCCTCCAACATGGTAGTATTATTGGTGGGTGATCATAATCACATGCTGCAGGTAGATGTCTTGTTTTTAGTAGTTTAAAAAAGACGCTTCTTGTTTTGTTTTTGGTAAGGGGTGTAGTCAAGGCGATTTCAGTTGTGATACTGTGATAACCACTAACCTTGTGTTCTTTTGTTCTTTGTCTGTTTAATTTAAAGCGTTTATAATTCTTATAAGACATGGTTTTAGCCAAATGGACAAACAAATTGTATATATGGTATTATACCACAGGTCTGTTAAATGCTGTATTGTGATTGGCTGAGAAATGTTCCGTGGGTATGCATTAATTTCTGATAACCGCACACCTAACTTGTCAAATGTCTTAAAAATAGGCACCAGAGCAATGTTTGTGTAACCGTGGTATAAGAGGAATAATTGACTCCGGTCCTTTTGAATTATTTGAAAATAATGCACACCCGCGGTGTAACGGCACTCGCATTGCACATTGGGTGTGTATTATTTTAATTCAATGGCCCGTTGTCAATTATTCCTTACCTATACAATAGGTGTTTTCAGAGGCGTCATGCCCATTCAAACTAAGGGGGCACGTGCCCCCTTGGTTTTTTTGAGCCAATTATGGATTTTGCATCCAACCTCAAAATCAAATAAGCGTCCATTAATATGTTATTTGACTTTTAATCTATTTAATATGCACACTATTATACATTCTGTGCTGCATCCTTGTCACTTTTCGGAGATTTTCGCCGTTTTGACATTACTTTTATTCTGGCGGCAGCTGGTGCTGCACTCAGCACAGTCGCAGACGTCATCAGCGTCTGGGCGCGCTCACGAGCTCTCTCCTGTTACTGGCTTGCTGCTGCATTTGGCTATCTGAGGAATTAAAACGTGTTAGAAACGCTCACAACATTTCCAAACCCCAGTACGGTAATGTGCAGTTAACATCCTCTGTGTAGAAAATGTATGGTTTTAAATGTGACCGTCTCAACGTTATATTAGTAGAGATTCATCTTCTTGGCACAACGCCAAAGTTCGCCAGATTCCGCGCCCGCGTGAACTCTCACATGCTCACATATGAGGTAAAATTTAATGCAAAAATCCGTTCCTCTAATAATTTTATCTAAACATTTTTTTTTTTTTTTTATCATTATTGAACATTAAATCAATCACGTGGCTATAGCTTATGTCATTTTCGTTGTTTATATACTTTATGGATTTAAAATTACATTAATTTTATATGATAATGCAGTTGTTGTGCAAAATGCATTAATGACACAATTAAACAAGCCATTAAGACTTAAATAAATAAAACATGCCGTTTCAGATGTAAATATGATGCTAATGTGTCATTATTCCGATTGAATAGTATTTGATATTAAAGTTAGTCATCACTTTTATTTTGGAGGTTTTTGCATGAAAGCAGGGGTGTTCAGATTGTTAGAAATGTTAGTGCCATGGAAAAGACTGAAAGCTCTATAATATTTCGTTTTATGTCTGTGTATGCACAAATTTCTGTGAGCTGTTGACACTGTGCCCCCTTAAAAAAAATTGGTGCATGACGCCCCTGAGTGTTTTATCCTTACCTGTTTCCAAGCTACTTGTCAAATTAAGTACTCGTTGTCATACCACAGTCATTTTTAGTAGTAGTTAAAGAGATAAGTTTAGTTCACCGAAAATAAAAGAAAACTCTGTCATACTTACTCCCCCTCAAGTTGTTACAAACATGTATACATTTCTTTGTTCTGCTCAACACAAATTTTGAAGAATGTTTGTAAACATGCAGATTTGGGGCACCATTGACTTCCATAATAGGAAAAACTAATCCTAGGAAGTGAATGGTGCCCCAGATCTGCTTGGTTATTAATACTTGAGTGTGAGTAAATGAAGACTGAATTTTCATTTTTCGGTGAACTGTTCCATGATAAAAAGGATGCAAAAACCAAATGTAAATCATTGCAGCTTGTAGTGTCTGATCAAAAATTTTGCACATTTGTATTTGAATATATGTATATACATTTATATGTGATTGGCCTATGAATAGGTATGTAAATAGACGTTTTGGTGTGAAACATACCAGTTACAATGACCTATGGATATTAGTATTAGTCATTGAAAAAAATGAGCTCGAAATTCGGCCCGAAACCAGTGTATCCCCTCCCTTTTTAATCATTAGGGAAAAGAACCAGCAGAGAGAGAGGTGATAGACGGCTTTATATACTGGCTTCCTCTTGCACTGATTGGTTGATTACCTGAACGTGCGCCTCCCAAACTTTAAGTAAAACTTTACTTTAATGTGTTTCATGTGCTTTAACTTTAATGTGTTTAATATGTGACATGCTTATCAATGTCAGGAGTAAGGAATGACTGTCTGCTCTTTAAACTTTAAATGCAAGTTCAGTACAAATTCAATTACACTGAAAAAACGAACTTTTTGGTGTAGTAATATTTATTAGATTAACTCTCATAATTTCTACATAATAATATTAACATTTATTGAGAACTAGATTTTCCTAAGTAAAATGATGATAAATACACAATTAATTCATGTAAAAAATGAACTGTGTGGGAATAGTAAGTCTTATTAGATATTTTCTTGTATTATTTAACTGTTTTATAGTCACTACACATAGTCCTAAAATAATTAAGTAAATTTTAAATCCATTTAACTAAAAAATCTAAGTAAAATTTACTTACATTTATTTGCACATGTTGTAAGGAATACCCACAATTCTTTGCGCCTGAATATTTTTATTTTTTAAGCTTTATCACATAATAAGAACTGATAAGAACTTTAACTACTTAAATATTTGTTAGCAAAATGTCATAAAGGTTTAAGCTCTTATATTATTGATATTGTTTTGTTGTAAATAATAATTTTGTGAAGTCACCGTTCAGGTGATCAGTGTTTCTTTACATGAACCCTGTTCAGAACATTGTATTGTAATTCTCTCCACAGTGCTAATAATGCATGTCAGAAACACAGTTTGTGTACGTTTCTGTTCAGAATCAAGTTTATTCAGTGACTGACTTGTTGTCAGTCATAAATTATGTGTTATAATGCCATTTATAACACTAAAAATCACTAGGTCCATAGAAATATGTAAAGAAAATAACACACAGAAAATACGATTTATTTAATATTATTAGGACAGCAGTGCTTCAATTTAAAAAAAAAACCTAATAGACTTTACCTAAACGATTAAAATAAATCTAACTCCTAAATAAAATAATTAAGTAACATTTAATTAATTATTTAACATATGTTTTATTATGCAATTTTAAGTACATTTTATTTGATTTTAGTAGGTAAGTTTTACTTATAAAAAAGCAGTACATTTTACTTAAAAAAAGTTCGTGCAAATTGTTACGAGGATTTTTTTAAGTAAATTTTACAAGTTGTTTTTTTCAGTGTACTGAGTCATTGTAAATGTTACAGTGTCAGATGTTTAAAGAGTCAGATGGCTAAAATAATATTAGGGTAAGTCACTCACGAAAAGCAAGTATTCAGTATTAGGAAAAGCTTTTGAATGCATTGAATTTAGCTAATAATTACCACACTAAGGTCAGCATACAAATATACTCTTTATCAGTAAATCCCCTATAGGTCCTAGGTTTGGTCTCATGCCTTTCAGGAAATTAGATTTCATCAAGTGTTTTTCCAGTAGTGCATTTTGGTAAAGTGTCAGTGGAGTTTTTTAAACCATGAACAAAGTGTTTTCCTCGTGATGCTCATTGAACAGTATTTTATTCAAATCAATTGACATAGACACAATGATGCCTTTTCTAATATTTCTAAAATTCTCACAACTCAGTCGGTTGCTTGGTTAAACATCCAACTAAAGTCAATATTTTGGCTCAAATTAAACCAGAGCACAATGTCCTGCTTAACAAAGGTAAAGCACAATGTAAACTACTCAACATATATTTAAATATTTAATATATTCAAATATATATGACTCCATTTGCTTTAAAATTGTTGCTATCTGGCTGACAGTACTGTTTTCCCCAAAAAAGGACCAAATCATCTTTTATACCTTAAGTGAATACACAGTTCTTATGTTTTATAGATGACAACTGATGTCAAGCTGGTCTGGTCACAAATTAGTTTATAATTTGGTTATTTTAGTTTAATATGTATGCTTCAAACTCAACTTTCCACAGTGGTAACTAACTAACTAATGTATAGATCTAGGCTACAGCTATAATATGCTCAGAAAAAAAACAATAAATGTACATTTACAGTCAGATACAGTTCACACAACGTTGTACTAACAAAATTTGTAAAAATGCTAATGTTATATAATTATTACATTTATCTAATTAAATAGAGAGCCTTGTCTTCTGCTGGTCTATAGACGCAGTAATGTGTTAGAAATTCCCTGCCATTAATTTCCTGTTTAGTTTTACCAAGGACTTACACTGGGGCACCTTGGTACTTCCCATGTGAAACCTCATCTAGATGGGAATACTTACTCTGGGTACAATACATAATAAACTTCATGTCCTTACCTGTTTTCAAACTACTTTCCAAAACGAATATTACCCAAAGTCATGTAGTGGTTAAGATGTTAATGCAAAACCAGATGTAAATCTTAGCTGTTGTAGTGTCTAATCAGTAATTTTGCATGGAGATATATTTTTAATATGTAATATTTCCCTGTGAAATATTTTTTGTAATACTTCCATAGTGTCCTAGTGCACATTTCTTCTTCTTTGAATTATTGCTATTTTTCTTTTTATTGCTCCTGCACCGTGCGTACGCACCTAGACTGTAAAAAATATAGACGTAGTGTCCGTAACGTCACCCATAGGTTTGTGAAGCGAATAGTTGGCGGGGCCATCTTGGCATCACGTCACAGCGGATCCCTTGTGGATAAACGAAAATGAGTAAAGAGGCGGGACGTGGGTGAAGCTAAATCTGTCAGCAAAAATACTGATTAGTGGATGACCGATATGGTTTTTTTTTATGGCCAATAACGATATTAAGAAGACAGCTATGAGGCCGATATAACACACGTGATTACGGTAAATAAGAGACAAACAGTAAATTGGTGAAAGTAAAAATACATGTATGTGTTATGCATAACATTTATAAATATACCCTTTTTAAGTACATATTTACAAGACATAATTAATGTGGATCTGATCTCTCACGGTACTGTTTGATAAGTGTGTTAAACTAGTGTGATGTTGTGTGTGACACAACATAACGTCATGTTAAAAAGTGAATAATGATTGGTCATTTTACCGTCTGTCAGACTCTGGCTTTGCATTAAGTGACACTGAGAGTCTTTTTTATTACAAACATTAAATTTAAGTAATAAAGAAATTAGCTGGCCGATTGAAAAAAACGATCTGCAATGGTGATCGACTAATATGGATTTTTTTTTTTAGTGCCGATACCGAATTTTGTTTCATCAGCCTAAGCCAATGATCGATACAGGCTGCCAATTTTCTTGAGCCGATATTTGAAGCCGATACTGCTTTTGCTCACTATATTTACATCATAAAAATGACAAGATGATGCCAAATGTTACAAGTCTCAATTTTAAAAAAGTAACATTTATTGAACCTAAAAAAAAAACTATATTTACAAAATAGTAAAAACAGGTGAGGGTGCTATGGAACCATGAACTGCACTCTCCACAATGACGAGGAACTATCAGCAAAGGATATTGATTTCTAGCACTTTACTACTACAAATATATATAGAGATGAGAAATAAAAACCCACTTTGTCCAGCTATGATCAGCTGTTAGGCCGAGCTTTCGATTGTTGTCATGGAAAGGTTGGTTGTTTTTGGTCACATGACCTGCAATCGCTTGCGGCTTTCAGCGAACACAGCAGCCACGTATTGTCCAATGCCGCTACACATAAAACTCGCAAAAACCGTCCAGATATACCGGGCTATCACTACTCTGCAATATATTGTCCTATCACTAATACTGATCCATTTAAGCACCTTTAAAGAATAATTGTGATGCATGGGTTTTTAGAGTCACGTTTTTTAAGCAGCATGTGTGGGAGATGTAGAGCATTCTTAGTATTTGTATGTTGTGTAAACTTTAAGGTGTTAACCCAGTTATTTATAACACTTTCACCTGTTACGTATTTATGATTATTGCTCTTTATGCTGTCAATTGTCTTTTATTAACACCACACAGTCTGAAAACTGAAAAGTCATCCATGTTAAGACTTTGACCTGTTGACTGTTTTGTTGAACTATTAAGATGGTCCCCTCACTCATAAATATCTAAAATGAGCCTGTTGGTCCTTTGGTGCCAAACCGGCAGTAACCACTGCTGAACAGCTGCTACGTCTTTCCGGGTTTTTAATGCAGGATTCTGAATTGTTTCTGTACGGTAGCGATAAGGTTCTGCTGCTTAGGCTGTAATAACAATGAGTTGTTTTGATAAAGTCAATGACCTCTTCCTTCCTACAATGAATTTTACTGCCTTGGTCAGATGAGATCTCTAGAGATATTGCTGCTATAACAGATCGGCCAACCATTAACACGTGCATGCAGTCTAATAGTCTAGCTTGTTTAAGAAGAAATAAATATTTGGACTAAATGTTTGTGTATTCATCAGAATAATGAAAAGCACACCAGAGATAAAGTTTAAAAGTGACATAGCATGGTTGCTTCAGAGAAGTAATGATACAGTATTAATAGTATTGCCACTAAAGGGAAATGATACAGTCTCCTGAAACTGACTCATTACTGTAAGGACTTTTTAACTAGTTTTTACTTGCAACATTATGCTTGTGATTTAAATGCTTGCGATAATACTGAATCAAAAGGAAAACAAGCAAACAAACATGTAATGGGTGTATCTTTGTAAAGTTTAAGCTGTTGGGAATTCCCAAGCATGAATAGGCTGCAGCTGTTTTTCTTTCAGTTTTGAATACCTAACTGTGTGCCCTAACCAGTCAACTTACTTCTTTTAATGAATTATATTATTTTGCATCTTTATGTTACAGAAAATATCTAAAATAATATTTCCTAGCAATACAAAAGTCATGGGTTCGATCCTATACTAATAAATTGATGCATACCTTGCTTGGAATGCGCTGTATGTCGATTTCTTTCAAATGGATAAATGTTAATGGTCTAGAATACATGAAGGGTGAAACGTGACCTAATTTTCTTTAGCATACAGGCTACTGGTATAAAAAACTAAACGTATGAACACTGGCACCTGCTGGTTATGTGATGCATTGGGATTTGTGTCTCCTCAGCTTCTCTCTTGTGTGGCATTTGTGGTGGAGGAGATCGTGTCCAACTGCTCCTCATGTGGGCCGCTCTACTTCTTCGAATTTGTCAGCTGCACAGCCTTCCTCTTCACACTGTTGCTCCTCGTCCTCCTGTCCACAGCACTGCACCAGAGAGTCGGAATTAACAGCTGGCCAACTTTGGTAAGTACATACAAATATTATTTTTTTGTTATGCATACACAATGTTTAAAGTTCTTAATGATATTAAAATAATGGATATCTTTTAGGATTTTGGGTACACGATAGGCATCGCAATCCTATTCTTACTTGCCAGTATCGTGTTTGCGGCAGGCAACAGCGGGTCAACCTTGGAACAAACCGCAGTGGTAAGATGCTCCATTTTGTTTTAACTGAAACGACAACATTAGAAGGGTGATTCTCACGAAAACTTGGTTTTAAAAATGTCAAGCATGAAAATGTAAAAATTGCTTAAATTTACTTTTTTTCCCACCAGACATTGAAAAACAAAGTCTGGAGTAAATGTGAAAATTAATTTAAAAACTTTTACTTATCATTTAACACTTTTTGTAACATAATTAAAAAAATTAGTCCTAAAAAATCTCATTACCGCAACAGTCAGAAAACATCAACACTGACATATTTTCAAAATGACATGACAAACCTGAAAGAACGTAATTTGGAGATTCTGCACATGCATTTAAAATCAAAGTATTATGCTTCTATTAATTAAATTAACATTAAATAAGCATCTGTTGCGGTAATGATAATCAAAATGTCGTGTAAGCATTCTGACAAGACAATATTTCAAATTAAAAATGATCTTACCTGGTAGCCATCTTGAAGTAACTGGTCCATGTGCTTGGTCACTCAAAATCAAACTTTATTAAAATTCTGTATGTGTGCTTAATAGGGCTGTGTATCTCCAACAATTTCCCGATACGATACGTATCCCGATATAAGGGCCCCGATACGATGCACATCACGATACAAGACTATTTTGAATAACATTTTTGTTTAGAATTTAGTAACATCATTATTATTATTATCATCTGATTATTGTACATTGAATAAGCAGTGTTGTAACGGTTGTGTTTTTGACATTCATTTATTAGCTTCTGGGGTAACTAAAATCTCAGAGTTAGTACTTAACTTATGTTTTTTAAAAGCAGTTTTACAAAGATAGTGCCTTACTTTAGGCATTATATTTGTCTCTCATTATTCTATATCTATGAATATATTTATAAACATGCAGTCAGACTTAATACTATTTAGTAGAAATCAGATTATTAATGTGACAGTTATAGTTTGAAGTAGCTCTGGATCTCTTCTCCAGACGTTCACTTTTCACATGCAAATCTTTGTCGTGTTTATTTTCAAATGCAATAGTACAGTTTTATAAGAGAGTGGCTAATAAAGCCCTGTGCAGTAGTATATGCTAAGATATCTGTGCTTTCATACTGAATACGCGAGCACGAGAGAGAGAGAGAGCGCGAGTATGCTGCGCGCTACGCAGACACGTGCGCCAGCGAGACAGACATGCAAAGTGAAAGTATACCCCGCTACCTTTAACTCTACTCAGCCTACTCCGCGGGACACATGCGTCCTTTCCATGTGGATCACGGATCAACAGCGATTCGTCACGTTACTTTTAAAAGTGCATCCGAATCGATACTGAAGGTCCTGTATCAATGCGCGCATCGTCAGGCGTCCATGACGATGTATCGTTGTATCGATATTTTGAACACAGCACTAGTGCTTAAACTGTTCTCAAAAAGTGTTGCGGAGGATGAGAACATCAGGCCTGGACACATCATTTTCCTATTTTTTCTTCATTATTATTATTATACATGAATATTCAGTAAATATTTTTTCTGTCATCTAAAGTAGTCTAGCAAAACATCCATTTATTTTTTTTCTTAATATTTTTGTGTTAATTTGATTAAATTACAACATAACGCATGTTCAAACACAGCCGGACACATTGCGGTAATGAGAATTTCAGCAGAAAATGAGATAAAATTTCCAATTATAAATTCTTATGTTGAAATCACACATTGTGCAAGGTAGAACACAGTATTGTGTTAATTCTGATGCTTTTTAATGTTACTATATTACACATTTTAAAGCTAAAATCATTAGTGCCGTCGTGTTTCAATGGTTTCGTGAGAATCACCCAGAATTAGAAACAAATTAGATATTTTTTTTTAGTTATTACGCACTGACTTCCTGTTTCAGTTGAAATGATATCACAACATCAAATAACATTGCATGTTCCAAACACTTGAGTGGGCCTTTAATGTGTCTTGTACTCTGTATTGTAGGCATTTGGGTTCCTTGCCACAGTGGCATACGTCATTGACGTCGTTTTTTTTAATAAAGAGAATGGCATGCCATGTCAAAAGAAGACCAGACAACCTACAGACGGTACAGCCAGGCCAATGCCAGAGAGTGAGAAACTTAATTCCAATGGAACTGATTAGAGAGTTTTTGGGGAAATTTTTACCAACATTCGACTGGCTTTTTAAAAGCGTTTTTTACTGTTTTATCCCAAAGCAAAAAGGCTGTAATATTTCAATATTTCATATCAACTTGTAAAGGACCACTTTAATATTGTGCCTTGATTGTTTTGTACTCTGTAATAAAGTCTTAATATTACATTTGAAATAGGAAATACTTCACATTTTCTTAATGGCACAATGGGAAGTTTTATACAAAAAAAGTTTTGCTTTTGTAATCATACATAAATCACCATGCGCCAACAACTTGCTGTCATTAAAAATATATATTACTTTTTAGGATTTAACATTACATAAAAATAGATTGTATTTCTTACAGAAATGCTCACTCCTGATTTATTTATTATGTATGCATTTCCCAAATAATATATTTTGATAAAAAGCGGGATTTGATCATTACTATCATTTTAATGTTACAAAAATATGAATAGACTATGGAAAAGTAGTTGACATCATGAAAGACCAGCAGTTTGTATATATTGAAAATTATATTTTTGGGGGTACAGGTAAATGCTGCACTGTATACACAACAATAAATGTATTTTACTGTAAAGTTTGGTGAGCTTTTGTGAATGAGTTTGACAACAGGTTGATGTTTTTATGGCCCTATGATTATCATGTTTCTGTGCAAAAGGGATGTCAGGATTGACAGTCAAAGATTTTTTTATTAAAACATAATTCATTTTTGTATTTCATGGAACTAGAATTGTATATTTTTTCTTATCTTATTCCGTGTGCTCCTAGAAGATAAGATTTTTTTGTGTCTTTGATCTGTACATTTTAAAGTAATAATTGAGAAGTGTTATGTTAGAATGAAAATGTAATGCCTTTTCCAAACAGATGTTTGTCTTAGGGGTGTGCGTAGGCCTAAGTGTGTGTAAATGCCCACAGATATGAAAGGACTGCAAGTTTTCCAAGACACTAAATTGCCTTTGACCTTCCTGTGCTAAAGAACTGACGGTTGTTTCCTTTGTTAAATATAAATTGTGAAAAATTATGTACTGGGATTTGGTTGATACCTAAAAAATTCTTGCTTATTATTCATAAGTTAAAAAAACAGAGACTTATGGAAGATCTTATTATTGGAAAGGACTTTAATGTTGCCAGCTGTAAAGACTAGTGGGTATGTTTATATAACAGCATCTCTTTATACAAGTTAGACAATAAATAGATCCTGGGTTCCAACTATCAGACTCCTGTTGTATTTCCTGTTCTGAAATATGACCGTTGATGAGCCTTATTAATCCGTTAAAGTTGTGTTTGCATTGTAAACAACACTGTTGAATACTGCCCTCTAAAGGCTAAGTGCAGTATCTACGCAAACACTGAAACTGAGAAAAATGGCTTTAAAGTTTTTAACACCAGCCAGTCAAACATGTTACTGCAATTTTGGCTCACACGTTTCTCTGAAATGGGACAAAATTGAACCAGGAGACTTTGTCACAAGACACAACAGATCTCACAAAGCCCATTTTAACCCTTAACTCAATTTTGACCAAATGCGTAGTTACTGCGCTTTGGCTTTGTAGGGCAGAATAGTAAAATCACACGCAGTTTGGTTTAAGACTTGGCAATTTGTTAGTTTGAATGCTTTTATTGTGTGGTTATTAATTGTACATATGTTTAATTCTTCTGTACAGCACTTTGGTCAACTTTGGTTGTTTTAAAGTGTAACAAATAAAGTTGGTGTGGTAAGACTGGAAAAAATATGGTAGTGAGGGATTCTTGGAGATTTAAAGAAAGCGTGATTCTCATCCTCATTGTTTGACTATGCATCATACTTTTTATTTATTCAAGCACAACCAATCAAATTCCTTACGCACACGCATAACATTGTGGGACATGGAAGGCAGCGAAGGATATATCTATGCTGCCCTCAAAAATCGATTAGATAAAGGTATCTCATGACACGGGAACTACAGCAAACATTGGTTTCGGACGTACCTTGATACTCTCCTGCATTGGAATGCATTTTATAGCTTTCGGACGCAGCCAGTATGTGAGAGTTGTAGACGAAACGCAAGACCGACTGGAAAACTCGGCCCTCGCGATATGCTGACGTCATATGCCGATCAGTCTGCGCAGATTTTTATCAAATCGTTGCACAGCCAGATACATGAGGGCGGAAACAAACAACATTCTCGAAGGATAGGATGGACATGATAGTGTCTGTGCAAAATACTTCGGTAAGTTATGTATCAAACGGATCACAAAGCCAGTACGGAATGGAAGAAATATGTTTATGATTTTTGAGAACACTAGCGTTACAAATCAAAAAACAGCACATATTTGGTCACATCCTTTCACTGTCACGTAAAAACAATCAAACGTGGAAAAACTGACAGACATACAAGCTTGGTTTAAGCTGGTGTAGCAAGCTGGTCTAGCTGTGTTTTGGTCACTTTTTAAGCTGGACTTAGCTGGCCAGGCTGGAAGACCAGCTTGACCATCTTTGCCAGCCTGGGAGGACCAGCATAGACCAGCTACTGCCACCTTAAACCAGCTAAAGCTAATTCAGTCCGTTATGAACTGTCATTGATATTTAATGTTATTTTATAAAATTGTTTTCCTTGCTACAAATTACAATACATTTTTACACAATAAACAATAAACATAAAGTTTTGTATGTATTATTTTCTCAACAAAACAGAACTGACGCATTCTACAAACTGACGCTAGAGGTCGCTGCCTGCCACACTATAAGCTGCAGTCGACACACATATTCTTGACATTTCAATTATATTTCGCTACTAAAGTCATTTTTTTTTTTCTGTTGGTTTTGACCCTAAACAATAGTTTTGATCTTCTTATTACATTTTCTTTATGAGGCATTTAGAAAATACGTTACTGAATTTTAGGCGTTGTCTCTTCAGAAGGATATTTAAAATATTTTCATTAACATTTTAATTATATGACATGAAAACGAAAAAAAAAAAAAAATTATGTTTATTTACATTTACCAGCTATACCATAAAACAAGGGTCTTGACAAATTACCAGCCACTGAATGTACATCTTCTCAAAACACCAAACGTTGTGAAAAGACCTTTTTTGTGAAGTCTAGATCACTTCTGCTATACAAATGTGCAAGACGGTGGCTAATGTGTATATTTAACTTAAACAAAAAACTTTTACTTTAATAACTTAAATAAAAAATATGGTAAGTTATTATATAAGTAAAGTTTATTTTATTAAAAGGAGAAAAAATATCAAATCATAATTACCTGTAGCATTTACCTGTCTCTTATAGCAGCACCTCCCCTTGAAGGAATCCTGGAATCATCTGCAGCGCGTGAAGGGGAGGGACGGGCGCGCGAGATGCGATCTCAGAGACACGCGTTGCACTTTACTTTCACTCATCTGCACATCGACATGAGGATGGAGCTCGACTCCTCGTGTACTCCTCATCATATCTGCTCAACAATCCGTTTTTAATTGGAAGCAGAGAAGCAACAATTTGTCTGGGATTATTTTCACGTTTGTTAAGGTGAGTGAAAGACTCTTATTTCTATCATTGCTCAGTGATGAAGGAGCGCAGGTGCACCACACAAATGATCGGGCTTATTTTGACTTAATGACTTTATTAACTAGTCACGATCTGTTAATTTAAGATGATAAGGTGTTAAGTAGTTGCCTATGGGTATATCATGTTCATGAAGTTGTCAAGGTGTCTATTAATGTATCTTTTATGTGGTTGTGGTAGTATATATTTTTGATTTATTTATCCATTATACATTTAAAGCCTGGATTAAGCAATATTGCGCTACATGTTGACAGATTTCTGTAAGAAAAACTCAATTTCTTACAATGGTTTTGTGAAACTGTAAATCGTGCATAACAGTAAACAACAATTAACAAAATTATTTATTACTATAAAATATTTATGAGATGTGTTTAAAATTATTTTAAAAGTGCTGTACTTTTCTTTAAAACAGTTTTTTTAGGCTGCTGTTGTAGTCAACAGCTGATCACCCACACACATAAAAAGTAGGTTACTATAGTATACTGTAGTATTTATTATAGTAAATAGCAGTATATTATGGTATTATTACACTTCGTTAGTAAACATAGTAAATTGAAAAAAACTGTTGTAAATACTGTAGGATACGTATATATTTACATCACAAAACTTTAGTATCAAGGTATTCTACTATAGTAAATAAAGAAGTACACTCCAGTATTTTCATGTGTGCATGTAAGGTGCGATCCCGTCAGTGTCCAGATGGGGGTGAACAATTAAAGAGAGTAATGCACAGCAGACCTTTATAAGTTTTATTTCACCTGTACTTGTCTATGTACAGTAGTCACTTTAGGTGTAACATTTCTCTGTAAGGAAATGTGTTCACAATGTCTTGGTTATGAAATTTACAAGTAAAAGCCTGATAAGATGGATCATTATTACCTCCTACAGTATCATGTAAACAACATGTTCATGAAATATGTGCTGGCTTGGAGATCATAAAGAAATTCTGTTTTTACGTTTTTCTTTACAATCTTTTGTTCACTTCTTTTCTTGAACATACGCTGTAACAACTTGGCTTTTGCAACTTTGGTTTTACTTTAGTAACATAAAAATGTATGTTGATTTTTACAAAAAATGCTACATATTTTTAAATTGTATGTTTAGCATCCTGTTTTCTAAACTAGCCCTGTTTAATAAGATGTCCCAATAGTCCTACATTTTCTTTATGTCTTTACTTACTGTTTCACGGGTGCTTTGTGTGTCACGAGCATTTAATGCCCCACTATTTCGAGAATGTATTACTGTACGTCCTATCTAATTAGCTACCTTCCTAAAAAATAATGAGCCATCATTTTCAATAGCTGCCCGCGGTCGTGTCCTATCCTGGTGTAATCGAGTAGGCTGATGAGCTGATCGCATTCAAGTGAATAATTGGTTTGTTGTAAATGAGTGAGAATAACTCAATGAGACGTCTGAGAGTCATCGCTGCTGTTTGTCAAATTATGCACAACGGTTTGGAAATTTCCTGCTGATATGGAGATATAACGTTAGTTATCATATTGAGACAGAGTGCTATGCGCTAATGAGTTCAGAAACAATCATGTCGATAATCACACGTTTCGTGTCATGTGTGACTATGATCTGCATGTTACTTAGACTTTCAAATCTCAAGAGGGGTGACTGTGTGAACTGCTGTCATAGTGCCTCTGAGGATTGTGATTTAATTCAGGCTGTGCCTGTTTTATTTGTCTCTAGGAGAAATCATAACTGAGAGAAATTGTTTTTCTACAATATTTTTTCATTTAGTTCCTCCTTTGTTTATATTTAAATTCTCCAGACATATTTTACGAGAAACGTCTCAAAATTTGATACAGGATTTTTTAGTTTTTATTAATTTCTAAATGAAGTCTGATGGCAGAGCCTCTGAGCAAGGTTTCCACCGGGGGAATCGAGATAAACCTAGGAAATCAAGTTGTTGTTTTCTACCACACTGCATATGTTGCATGATTCAAATGCATTGTTTTTATTGCTTCCCGACAAAATCATAATCGTGACAAAAGTATCGTTTCTGTCGCTAATCTAAAAATAATCAAAGGCACCAGGCTTTGGAGAAGGCTTGTGGCCTCTGCACAGCAAAAATGATTAAGTACCCAGTGCCTCTTCCTACTGGGGACAAACAGAGCGGCCTTCACCTAACACATAGGCTCTCATTCATCAACAGCGCCGATTTTGCATAGAGACCATTATGATGGGTTCAGAGGGAGTGCTTTGCATTAAACATATTACACACGGCACAAAAACTGCTTGTGGAGAGATAATGTTATCATAAGGGATCCAAACTGGTGAAGTGTGGTATCCAGTTTAGGCTCATGGGCTATACAGGTTCTTGTTGATTTAAATAAGCTTAACAAGTGTGTTAACCCTATAACTGCCACTGCCCCTTTTGAGTGGGGGGTGAAAAGGTGATCTGCACGTTAAAATTACTATAACTCTGGCATTCTTTGGTTTAGAAGCAAAATCTTGGTCTCTTTTTTAAGAAGACAATTTATAGTTTTACACTGAGGTGTTTGAAGTTGTAAATATTAAATGACAAAAAAGTTATACCCGTTTAAATTTATTTTAAATAATAAAAATAATGCAATAAAGTATATACTCTCTAATCAAATGTATATAAAAATTAAAATGTTTTACTCTCAAAACACCACACCAATAAAGACACAAGTCTCAACTAGTTCTGAACCAAATTTTAGGTGAAAATAACAAAAAATTAAGTTTCTGTCACACTTTTAGTGGTTTTACCAACCAAGGCCACTAGGTGTCAACGGTTAGTTGCAATATCTTGTCAAAAGTTGATAAATTACTGTCTCTGCATTGTGTTTAATGCAAAAAGGTTTTGAAATATGAAAACTACATTCTTAGAGCTTTCCAACGATATATAGTTTGTCAAGGTTTTTGAAGATTCATATATTCATTTTGAAGAATATTAGAATTATGAATATATACGAGTTCATATGGACTCCTACTGGGTCAGTGACAAATAACAAAATGACTGTCCCTACTAAATTTCCATCATCAAATGGCCTTGAAATATGAAAACTACATTCCTAGAGCTTTCCAACAATATATAGTTTGTCAAGATTATTTCAAGTTTATAGGGTATTAGTGTTATAAATTTATAATCATTTATATGTATTCCTATGGGGTGAGTGACATTTAACAAAATAACTGTCCCTATACAAATTCTATCATCAAATGGCCTTGAAATATGAAAACTACATTCCCTGAGCTTTCCAACAATATATAGTTTGTCGAGGTTATTTCAGGTTAATGGGATATTTACAAATAAAAATGTAATAACATTTTGGGCCCAACTGTTGGTCTGCGACATTTTAGAAAATGACTCTTACTACATACTTTTTTTTTCAAAATGGTGTTGATATATTAAAACTACATTCTTAGAGCTTTCCAACGGTATATAGTTTGTCAAGATTGGTGTAGGTTTAGACTATGTAATTATTGTTTTAAATATGTAATGCCAAACGTCCCACCTGTGGGACAGTGACAGTTATAGGGTTAAAGTGTTGTTCCCTATGTGCAATACTGTATCATTTAAGGGCAAGTTAATTACTGTATAATGAAATGTTGAGTTTTGGGGTATACCGTCCCTTTAAAGCCAGTAAGTGGGGCAGTTAAGAAGCCCTGAAGCAAGAATTCAATACAGTTTGTCCTAATATTTTACCTAGATCTTAAATTAACTACATTACATGTGTTGAGAGCTTTGTATCATCATGGCTTTAGACTACAGAAAAACCTGTTAGACACTTGAAGAGATTTTGGGGGGTTATGCATTCAGAAAGCCCCCGTGGCGGTGCCCTCCCTGTTTAACATGAGGATGTGAGGGAAGGGGTTTGTCAGGAAAGCACTGGCTTTTGTTTACACTGTACTTACTCAAAAAAATGAAATGTTGGATTTACTTAAAAATATTTTGTCAACAGGTTCCACATAATTTGTTAAGTAAACTCAACGAACAATAATTAAGTTCATTTAACAAAAGAAGATTAAGTAAACTTACAAACAACAGTTGAGTTGATTGTACATAAAAAAGCCTCTTAATTATAACTTATCAAGTACATCACAAAATATTTGAAATGAAATGTTACATTTCAAACCATTAATTTGTTTGTTTTTGTTCTAATAATATATCAGAACAAGTTAATTCACTCATAGTTGGCCACAGGTACCTATCTAATGGTGCTACACTTCTGCAAGAGGGTGCCAGAACAACAACAATTACCCATAATACACTGCAACATCATTAGCCAATGAGATGCCAGTCTGTATTGGTTTTATTAATCTGTTAATTTTACACAACACTGTTATGTTGGCTGAACAAATAATTTTTAAGTAAAGCTGTTTTTGTTGAATAAACTCAATTAAATTAAGTTCACGTTGTTAAATTAATTTTTTTAAGTAATCACAATATGAATGGATTAAGTAAAACTGACAAAGGCGAAAGTTCATACACGTTTTATTTTAAAGCGCATGCATTTTTATTAATGTAAGACTGGCAGTTGTGCTGTGCAGATTTTTCATGAAACATCTAAATAAATAAATAAATCACAGATACAGCTTGGTGATGTTAGCTGTCAGAGCGAGCAATATGTTTATTAGACTGAGCACTGATGCAAATGAACAACCTCCTGCTAGCGCTGATACAATGTTTCCTTTTCTTTAATTGTTTATCAACTTCAGTCTTGATATTTATACTGTATAACAAGCCTGCAAACTGTGTTGTTGCCAGGTAATGGCTTGTGAAATACCAATCCAGGGAAATTTCTACAAAAGCTAGCAGTTAACCATTCAGAAGTGCGTGCGTGCCATCTGTTTACCTTGGCAGTTTTATATGTGAATGCGAAAGGCTTTTTTAAAATCTCTAAAAAGTCTGGATGGAAAAGGTCTTAATGGAATGCTCACCTAAAAATAAACAAGCTGTTAATATTTATTTGAACCTGTATTCTGTCTGAGAAACCCACACAAAAAAGCATTTTCATATCATTCCAGCATCTACTGTATGGCTATATTCATGACGAGAACTGGTTAAGTTGGGAAAGGACAATTTTGTCATCTCAGATTCACCTAAACCTGTCTTTGGACAATGGGATGAAACCAGAACACCCCAAACTGCCATAGGTGGGGTTAATTGTAACAGGCAGAGGGTTAGTTGTAACATTTGCTAAAAATTAAGTTTGCAGGAAAATATTTCAATACTATTTTGTCTATATACTTGAAGTGGATACTGTTTGTATATCTGTCTATAATAGACAGGTATCCACATTGTATTCATCCATCCAGCCTTTTCTAACAATAGTTCAATTATAAATGGATACAAATGTCCAAACATGTGAGAAAAAGCAGCACAATTATGACAAAACACTCTTTATATATGTGACCCAGTCTGTAATAACCACACCACAGGTTCAAAATCAAATTCCGAGACAACGAGCATCAAAGTCTGATTATAGCCATTAATTTCATTATGATTTCAATCTTTGACGTGACCTTATTCAATCAATATTAAAGATATGAACAAAAATAAATTTGACACAATTTTTGATAAGACAGGCACATTTATTTTGTTGGCAGCCGGCAATCATTCATGTGTAACCTATTTAAAACAACAGCAAGAATTGTGCTAACGTTAGCGGTTTTCATATGGTAAGTGCTGAGGAGTTAGTTGTAACACAGAGTTACAATTAACCCCGCTGGGTCAAAATATTTTCAAGCCCACCAAAAAAGTTGCAAAGACCTGCTGACATATTTCAAAACGATGCTATGTTTTAGTCAACAAGACACTGATTAATATGCCATAGCATTAGTTTTGGTATCTTACACACCCAACTTAGAAACCGGAAAAAAAAAACATATGATGAAAACATTTACTTACATGCTACCAAAACACTCGTTCATCAATAACTCTCTGGAAAACATTATACATTTCTAATAATTTGCAGGAGATCGTCTTTTGGCAGCATGAAAAAATACAGGAAAAATAAAATGTGCAACCTTGTGCAACAATGTAAACAGTACGTGTTACAACTAACCCCACATTAGTTTTTGCCACGTGCACCTCTACATACATTTTATAATGCAACATACAGTGTAATGAACGAACCAGTTAACTATTTAAGACGCTATACTATTCACTGATAGCACTTACAGTAAATGAAATATGCACCTATAGCAACTGTTCAACAAAGATCATTCATTTTTTAGTAACCAAACATCAACACGTGCTCACTGTCGCTATTCTTTGTGTTAGTAAGATACAAAATTAAAATCATATACTGTAGGTTTAGAACCACATGAGGACTAAACATTTACACATCATTTTTATCCAAAGCAACTTGGAATGCATTAGGGTGGGGGTTTTGACCCATAAGGTTCTAAGGGGTCCCCAAAAAGTTCAGAGAAAAAGTACAAGGCAAAAATTTTAAAAATCTACTATATAGCCAAGTATTTGGAAACAATATGGTGTCTTTATAATATCAATATTACTATTTATCTTATAGAGTTATAATGATATACATTGATTTATACCACGGGTCTGTTGAATGCTTGATTCTGATTGGATAAGAAAAGTTCCACGGGTGTTGAATATTTTTCTGTAAACTGCACACCTAACTTGTCAAATGTCATAAATATAGGCACCAGAGCAATGTTTGTGGTAACCGTGGTATAAGCGGTATAATTGAAATAATGCACATTGCACACCCACTTTGCGTCGTGCCGCATTACCACCTTGTGTGTGCATTATTTTCTTATAATGCAACGGCCCGTCGTCAATTACTCCTTACATATATTTTAGGATGGGGTCCCTAGGGTAAGGTTCATTATACTTGGGGGTCCATGCCATCATAAAGTTTGAAAACCCCTGCATAAGGTATACATTTGTGTGTTCTCGTGTTTTAAACCCATGAGCTTTTGTGCTGCTAATGCAATGCTTTAACATTGAGCTATACAGGATCACCTACATAATGAATAATGAGTTTCTTTTCTTATTAGCTTTAAAGGATTAGTTGTTAATAATGAAACCCAGCACCTGTGCACTGTAAGCTGTTAAAAATCATGCTATAGTTTGACGGACTGATAACTGAGCCAGCAGGATATACTGTAGCAGAAAATGGGGGATTTCTTTGTGAATTTCCAGAAAGCCACCTTGTTTTTTCTGTGCTGCTTTCACCCTCCAAGAAATCTATGATGCATGAGAGAACACTCTGTGTGTCTCTTGTCTGTGGTTGCTTTAACAAGCAGGATGCTGTACAGTTGACACATTCACCAGTTAGAAAGAAGAACATTATTCCAAGAAAAAGAATGGAAGTGTGGTGGACAGCATCTCTTTCCATTATTACACAGCTTGTCTCAGGGGGTTCCTCTAAATCTCATTCATTTCAGTGGAGTGAAGGAGACGATGCCACAGCACTGAACTCTATCTGTGTGAGTTTGGTTTTGTGACTGACACTTTAGTGGATACAGATAAAGAAGAGACACTGTAACCTCTCTAGTATGTATACTATATATACATATATATTGTCTTGGTCTTGTATATTAGCATTTATATTTGTGCTGTCTGTACTCTCAGATAAAAGTACAAAAGTTGTCACTGGGACGGTACCTTTTAAAAAACACGTTTGTAGCTATACTAGGTGTATGAGTGTAAGTTACATATCTGAAGTGGTACATTTTAGGACCTTTTTAAAGGGTACGGTCCAGTGACAGTTTTTGTACCTTTTTTCGGAGAGTAGGCCTATAGGATTCAAATTCATTTACTTGTTGTTGATAATACTTTTTACCTTATTTACATCATCCGAAAAATTGTTTCAGAGATTTAAACATTACTTTATTTATACTTTTATATTTATTTTACAGTTAAGAGAGGACAAGAAAATGATCAACTCAGTGTATCGGAGTTCAGTGCGTCAACTGCTTGTTGACAGGTCTGACAAGGCTATTACATTTTGATGAAAGATAATAAGAACAAAACAATTTTGCTTTTCAAATAATATGCACTGATGAACTGTGTACATGAAGACCAGGAACATTTATACAGAATGTATAAATAATGTCAAATAACGTCTTTAAATAACGCCATAGGGAACCAATAAAATCAATAAATGTCACTATTAGACTTTAATGGAGTTGGAATGGATGGCTCAGTACTTTCTAGTGTCAGAGTGCTGTCAGGAATGAAGTAATCAACAATCGAGCAGGACCCCAAGGGCCTGATGTAGAAGACATTAAAGAAATATTTTACCCAAAAATGAAAATTCTGTCATCATTTACCCTCAAGTTGTTCAAAACTGTATAAATGTCTCTGCTTTGCTGAACATAAAGGGAGATACTTGTAATCGAGCAGGAAACAGGAGCACCATTGACTTCCATAGTAGGAAAGAAAAATACTATGGAAGTCATAGTATGGAAGCTTAAAGGAAAACACCACCGTTTTTCAATATTTTACTGTGTTCTTACCTCAACTTAGATGAATTAATACGTACCTATCTTTTCTCAATGTGCGCACTCAATCCTTGCACAGCGCGTTGTGAACGTGCTAGCATCTAGCCTAGCCCCATCCATTCCCCAGGATCCAAACAGGGATGAACCCAGAAGCCACCAAAAACTTCCATGTTTTCCCTTTTTAAAGACTGTTACGTGAGTAGTATGGTGGCACAAAATTTAAACGTGGGGATTTTTTTAAGCAGATAAAAATGAGACCTATATTGTATGGCGGAAGAGCACTTAGTTTGCAGCACTTCAACCTCAGCACGCAGTAACATCATCATTTACTGACTACTCCCCGTTTTGCTCAAACTTCCAGCAATATTACTGTGCCCGAGGTCGAAGTGCTGCAAACTAAAGGGCAATTTATAGTGGTGCGTAAGTGCTACGGCGTAGGCTATCCGTAGCCTGTGCGTAGCTCTGCGTAGCCTGACGTGCACCTCGCAAAAATTTTAACAGCGCGTCAGTTCTATGTGGACCGCAATCGCTGTGATTGGTCCACCAGAACCCCTCCCGTCAGGTAAAACAAACTGCGTCATAGGTATTTCCGTTTGCGACGGTGAAAACAAAGATGAGCCAAGTTGAGGAGTGATTTAACTCAAACTCCAACAAAAGTCACTGTTTATTTACTTCCATCATTGCTGGTCTTCTCAAATCATAAACAAGTTTCTTTTTCTCTGACGATCGCGCTGCTACTGTGGTTACACGTGTGGATACTGCCTACCAGCGGTTTGCGCGTGTGTTTGCACGTCGACACGGAGGACGACGTAAAAGTATAAATGAAAACCGACGCGGAACCTACGCTGTCGCGGGTACGCCATAGGACCTACGCACAACTATAACGAGCCCTTAAGTGCTCTGCCGCCATACATTATAGTTCTAATTTTGTATCCGCTAAAAAAATCGGCACGTTTAATTTTGTGCCACCATACTTACTCGTGTAACTACTCATGTAACAGTCTTTAAACAGGGAAAACATGGAAGTGTTTGGTGGCTTCTAAATTCATCCCTGTTTGGATCCTAAGGAATGAATGGGGCTAGGCTAAATGCTAACATATTCCTGACACGCTGTACAAAGATTAAATGCACAAATTAAAAAAGATAGGTATGTATTAATTCGTCTAAGTTGAGGTAAGAACATAGTAAAATATTAACTGTGGTGTTCACCTTTAAAAACAGGCTACAAGCATTGCTCAAAATACCTTCCTTTGTGTTCAGCAGAATAAAATAATGTATACAGGTTTGTAACAACATGAGGGTGAATAAACGATGACAGAATTTTCATTTTTAGGTGAACTTTCCCTTTAAGGCTACAGGCTTCTGTGGAGGTCACGTCTATGTTGCATATTTCCAGAAAAACGCTTGATTTATGCACCCGGGGCTTTCTGTTATTATATTTTTGTTGCCGTGCATTAGATTGCATTGATTTACAATGTTTACAGTTTGAGCCTGCATCAGTGGTTAGATCAGCTCAAGTGTTATGAATGGCGGTAATTTATTCAGATTTCGCACTGATGAGCGCCTAGAATCGCGTTCCTCTCACAAACGTCACGAGTGTCTATATGAGGAGGCTCGGCGAGCATCATTAACAGACAGAAATAGAGGTGAAACTGGCAGTTAAAAACACTCATGAAGGAAAAATAGCAACCAGATGATAAAAGACTTGTTATGTATGTGTGCTGTCGCTGTTGAAAGGCGCATCAGCCAGTGAAATCTGCGCACACACACAGACCGAGAGAGATACATAGAGACTCACATCCATATTATCGCTGGTGACCTATAATGTATGAGGCTGTCACCTGTCAAAGCCGTACAGTGGGTGTGATGGATGACATTTCATTGGCTGAAAATGATCCTTTGATTGAGTTGTTCTCATTCACAATGTAACTCTCATAGGTCATACCTGTCATCTAAATCTGCTTTTGGTAGGATTATAGGTCTGCGTGAGGCACTGCCACAATTTTGTATTATTTAATCAAGGTTAAGTAGCTCGAGCTATAACAAAAGCGTAAACGTGAATGTAAAACGTAAACGGCGATTTGTTTTCTAACATTAGTGGTGATGGTGCAGTGGATAAGATGGTGTGAGCGACCCGGGTTCGAATCCACTGTGACACATATATAGCAATTGTATATAAGTCGCTTTGGATAAAAGCGTCAGCTAAATGAATAAGTAAGTAAACACAGTCCAAATTAATAAGTAAGTGGCATGGATGAAGTTAACTATTGCAGTGTGGACGAACCCCAAACCCTTTATTGTCAGAAAAAAATGGTCAAATTGTGTACCCCAGCTGTCACTGGGTATGTACCCTTTCAAAAAATAAAGTTTATAAAGAGTTCATATTAGTATCTCAGATGTACATACTGTATTTTGCCAAGTGAGAGATGTCCTCAGGGCAACATTGTGTTGATCCAAATACAACATTTTTGTAAATAAAACCTAAACCCACCCCAAACCCCAACCCTAACCATAACTTAACCCTAATACCAGAGGATAACGATAAGTAAAAAGCAGCTAATCCTGATTTTAAACTTAAACTTGAAATCTGATTGGTTGATTGAAATGTTGTCCCAAGGTCAACATAATGCTGCCCTGAGCTCATCAACCACTTGGGAAAATCAGGAGAGCCTAAGTTGGTACCAAATGTATAAATCTGTACCTGAGGGAACATATTAGGACTTTTTTAAATGGTACTGCCCCATTGACAGCTGGGGTACTTATTTTGACAATTTTTTCTAATACTCTTTAAACGTATGCACATAACTTTGCACACATGAATGGCACCCTAAATCTCATAGGCCTACTAAATCTCCTGTTAGTAGGGGATTGAATTTATGATTTTCACCTGGCAAAAGATGAAAGAAATGAAAAAATCGGAGTCATGTCTAGAGACCAGAATATAAGTGAGACGGGGTGGCATGGCTTGATCCAGCACCTGGGGCAAAGTTTTTAAAGAGAAAAGGTATAAATATGTAACGTCTCTTCTTTTTCTCTCTCAGCACAATTCTCCTAAAACATGAGTGACATCTACGAGTCTGCAGCCAATTCTCTGGGCTTGTTCAGCAGCCCTTGCCTGACCAAAGTGGAGCTTCGGGTAACCTGCAAAGGGATTTCAGATAGGGATGCCCTCTCTAAACCTGATCCGTGCGTGGTCATCAAAATGCAGTCCCATGGCCAGTGGCTGGAGGTGGGTTTGGTTTTATGGCTTTTAATATGTGTGATTCCAGTTGGGAGTGAAATATAAAGGTATGTGACCAAATAGAAAATCTGCCACTTTTTTTGGAATTTTCATTTGCCTCCTCAGTTTCATCAAAGTACCTCATACATACAAGGATTTGCTATATATGATACAAATTGAATTGAAGAGTTGAATTAGCTTAAGTTATTTCAACTTAATTTACGACCCGCAGTTCGGCTCGTTTGCGATTCGCGGATTAATACGGATATTTAAATAGGGAAAGTTTATCATTTGCATCTGTTTCAAAGGCTTACAAATGTTAACATTCAAGTGATATTAAACAATTTAGCCGCAAAAAGTTGCTAAAGTGAGCAGCTGTACGCACAGACGCACATGCAGTTGAATGTGTCCGGCCCAGCTCCAGTCAGACGTGATCATCCCTATGCCCTTCAAAGATCAGAACTCTTGATGTGTAAACTTTAAAGAAACTGCACTACTGTGTCTCATACTGTAGTCCATTAACATACATTTGGCGATTAGAGCACTGAAAAACAACGTTTTTATGTGGAGTGATTGTTTATGCTGCGCCGTTTGAAATTTACTCTCCGTCTGTGTGCGCGCACGTAGTGCACTCAAAAGTGCATACACGGAGAGCCGCATTTCCAAAAGCAAGCGAACATAAAATCTTTCTGTTCTTGACAGGGCACATACAAACAAAATTATCTACACAGTATTCTTTTTCTAATAAAAACAGTTTATGGATATATTAGGCAGAAACCAATCTGTGCTTATCTTAAAGGGACAGTAACCTCAATTGACCTACTTAAGTCTGTGTCATTAATGTTAATTAAACAACCCAAGACAAGGAGAAAATCACTTTTGTAGCTCTTAAAAAATAATTATTATATTTAATGTATACAATAAAGAAGATTTCTGTACCTAATGTCAATTTTAGACCTTAATTAATGTGCAACTTTGTTCTTTTTTATAAATGTTTCTAATTTCTTTATTTGTTCTAATTAGATTATTTTGCTGATCCGAAAAAGGATTTGATCCGTGCCTCAAAAACCGTAATGTGATTCGAACCATGAGTTTTGTGATCCTTCACACCCCTAATGGTTAAACTAAATACTGTTTTAGCTTTTGACAAGTGCTTAAGGCCCTACATCTAATCAAAACAAGCTCATAACAAAAGCATTTTACAGACACAGTAAAATAATTAAATATTCAGTGGGCAAACAATAGTGGATAATATTTACATATATGAAGACTAATTCAATACAATAACATCTGAACAGCTAATAAGAAATATTACTGTGTAGTAGTGTGTACATGATGCATCTGTTTATTTGGGCTGGTCTTAATGTTTGCCTATACCAATAGTAAAACCAAGCATGTGCATTTAGCTTCCTTAGGCAAATTACAACCCTTGTGAAAAATGAACCATGGTTTAAGCACAAAAACCGTCACTGGGGCAGTACCCTTTAAAATGGTCTTAAAATGCACCATTTATTTTGATGTTTGGTACCAATGTACATTTCTTAAACGGAGGTCGCATATGCATGAGTCATCAAGCCTGGTTTATTTAAGTTAGCTGAGCACTACATTTACAAGTCATAAGCGTATAACAACAATTTATGATAAATTAAGAATAATAGTCATCTTTATAATTGTTCATCTTCTGAAATAAGACCATCTTTATGACGTATGCAGCCTACAAATGCGACTTCTGGAGGATGCAGCCTTTCATTTGAGACAGGGCCAATATGTACCTTTGAGGTATTAATATGCACTATTTGGGACTAATATGCACTTCTTATGTACTAATATTATCTATTTAGGGACAACGGTGTACTTGTGAAGTTTTAGCTCAAAATACCATATAAATAATTTATTATAGCATGTTAAAATTGCCACTTTGTAGGTGTGTGGAAAAATGTGCCGTTTTGGGTGTGCCCTTTAAAATGCACATGAGTGGATAAAGTGCAAACACTGATCACAATGATGGTGGTTTGTTGAAATTGAAACTCAATTGTTCTGTGAATTATTTTCTCTCTGCACTAAATGGCAGTGCTGTGGTTGGATTAAGGGGTGGTATTATTATAATAAGAGCTCCTTATGACATCATAAGGAGAGCAAAATTTCAACGACCTATTTTTTCATGTGCTTGTAGAGAATGGTTTACCAAAACTAAGTTACTGGGTTGATCTTTTTCAAATTTTCTAGGTTGATAGCAGCACTAGGGACCCAATCATAACACTGAAACATGAAAACAGTCAGATTTTCATGTCATGGCCCCTTTAAAGGGCACCGCCCCAGTGACAGCTATGGATAATTTTTGACAATTTTTTCTGACAGTGCATGGTAAACACAATTGTAGTAAAACCATAGTTTTATGTCATCAATATGCAAAAAACTACTACACTTTTACTACAATACAGCCATTGTTAACTTTCATTAGGGAAACATTTTTTATATGGAAAATGTTTTGCCTCATAATCTGCCACTTTAGTGCAGTTTAACTGCATGAGGTGCTTGAATAGTTTGTGTCAATTTTTTTCCCTGCAGTGTCTACATCTGTGTCTGATCTCTGACTGTTTCCCTAAACTGAAGGTGTTTCGAATCTAATAGGCTGTTAGATCAGGTTGGGTTAAGTAAAGGGAACTGTGATGAGGGCACCGGGACAGACATCACCTCAGTCTGGTGGGTGTATGTGTATATATATATATATTCGGATGTGGATGTGTAAGTGTGTGGGTGTGTGTGTGTGAATGACAGAAGGCAAAGGCATATGTTCACTGAGAAGTGAGCTCCCTGTCAGGTTATGAAGGCTTTGGCAGCTCACCAGCAGGATGCTGTTCTCACCAGTCTCTTTATCCACTGTCCTCATTAGCCATTCACATAGTCACCCATGGTGAACTTGTTCTTTGAATTGTCTCTTTAGAAAACCACACTGTAATCTTTATCTTTTCTTTTCAAAGGGTCTGTTCTCAAAGGACCTTCCCCACTATGAAGTTGATTTGAAGAACATCTGTTTAGTTATTTAGCTTGTTTTATAGAGGCCATTTTGCTAAAGTGCTAGGCACACATGTTGAGCTCCTGTTTACTTGAACGTTGGAGGACTCAAATACTGTAATAATAATAAACTAAGCCTTTGTTCATAAGCTCTGTGCTAATCCCCAATTGCAATTGGAAGTGTTATTAAGAAACACAAAAAATTCAGTGATATTTATCCTCATAGACTCTCTTGCCTGAAGCAGGTTTGCTTTTCTAAACCAATAAACAAGCGCATGTGATTTACTGCAGTGCTGACAAAATATCATTTTCTTTACATCCCCTAACCTATTTCCTCTATATCCAGCGCTGTAACTGAGCCGACACGTTCATTTGTAAATGTCAGTTATACGTACTATTGTATTGTGGGCCCACATGACTTAAATTTCATAGCCTTGATGTTTTTTTCCGAATCTAATTTGAGTGAAATATCCCACTGCGATAGTCTCACTCTGCTTGAAAGTTCATCTTTCACTTTTCGTTTGAACACTGGGAGCTTTTATCAAATCTTTAGTTAAAGTATGACATTGTTAATTCAATTCTGCCTGGATCTCACTACCAAGAATATCCCTCATTCATCTGGAGCTGTAAGAGGAGATAACCGCAAATGCCGTCTTGGGGGTCACTGCGTTTGGATTAAAAAAGGCACAAACTGCTGTGTGGCAAAAAATAGATGGTTAGCTGCTTTATTCTGTATGCATATTGCATTGCATTTCATGGCGTGGCGTTGAGTTTAACTGTTTTTAGTATTGAATGAACTATAATGAATGGCATTGCATGTGCATTGCCTTTTGAATTGCATTGCATTGCATGGTGTGGCGTGGGGTTGAATTGTATTTAATTGTCTTTAGAATTAAACTGAGTGGCATGACATGGCATGGCATGGAATTGGATGGCATGTCATGGCATGTCTTTTGAATTGAATTATAATTAATGGCATCGCAGTGCATTGCCTTTTGAATTGCATTGCATTGCATGGTGTGGCGTGGGGTTGAATTGTGTTTAATTGTCTTAAGAATTAAACTGAATGGCATGGAATTGCATTGAATGGCATGCAATGGCATGGCATTGCATTGTCTTTTGAATTGAATTATAATGAATGGCATCGCAGTGCATTGACTTTTGAATTGCATTGCATTACATGGTGTGGCGTAGGGTTGAATTGTGTTTAATTGTCTTTAGAATTAAACTGAATTAAACTGAATGTCATTGCATTGTCTTTTGAACTGAATTATAATGAATGGCATTGCAGTGCATTGACTTTTGAATTGCATTGCATTGCATGGTGTGGCGTAGGGTTGAATTGTGTTTAATTGTCTTTAGAATTAAACTGAATGGCATGGCATGGCATGGCATTGAATTGCATTGCATGGCATTGTCTTTTGAACTGAATTATAATGAATGGCATTGCAGTGCATTGACTTTTGAATTGCATTGCATTGCATGGTGTGGCGTGGGTTTGAATTGTGTTTAATTGTCTTTAGAATTAAACTGAATGGCATGGCATGGCATGGCATGGCATGGCATGGCATGGCATGGCATGGCATGGCATGGCATTGCATTGCATGGCATGGCATTGTCTTTTGAATTGAATTATAATGAATGGCATTGCAGTGCATTGACTTTTGAATTGCATTGAATTGCATGGTGTGGCGTGGGGTTGAATTGTGTTTAATTGTTTTTAGAATTAAACTGAGTGGCATGGCATTGCATTGAATTGCATTGCATGGCATGTCATTGTCTTTTGAATTGAATTATAATGAATGGCATTGCAGTGCATTGACTTTTGAATTGCATTGCATTGCATGGTGTGGCGTGGGGTTGAATTGTGTTTAATTGTCTTTAGAATTAAACTGAATGGCATGGCATGGCATTGAATTGCATTGCATGGCATTGTCTTTTGAATTGAATTATAATGAATGGCATTGCAGTGCATTGACTTTTGAATTGCATTGCATTGCATGGTGTGGCGTGGGGTTGAATTGGGTTTAATTGTCTTTAGAATTAAACTGAATGGCATGGCATGGCATGGCATGGCATGGCATGGCATGGCATGGCATGGCATGGCATTGAATTGCATTGCATGGCATGGCATTGTCTTTTGAATTGTATTATAATGAATGGCATTGCAGTGCATTGACTTTTGAATTGCATTGCATTGCATGGTGTGGCGTGGGGTTGAATTGTGTTTAATTGTTCTTAGAATTAAACTGAATGGCATGGCATGGCATGGCATGGCATGGCATTGAATTGCATTGCATGGCATTGTCTTCTGAATTGAATTATAATGCATGGAATTGCAGTGCATTGACTTTGAATTGCATTGCATGGTGTGGCATGGAGTTGAATTGTCTTTAGAATCAAATTGAATTAAACTGAATGGCATTGCATTGTCTTTTGAATTGCATTGCATTGTCTTTTATACTGAATTGCTTCATACTTCATGCATGAGGCTCATTACAAATGTCACTTTTCATGATTTTGTACCTTAGCTATGTATTAAAAGCACACAGAAATTATGTCAATTGCATGCATTGAAGTAACACGCTCATTGTTTTTATCCATTTTTTAAAAAACATACACGTCTATGATCAAGATTAGTGTTTGTTTGTTTAGCTGGAAAGCTTTTGAATGAGTATGAGTACAGCAGACGTAACCTGTGAGCTCAAACAAGCTTTAAACTGTGTATGAGTCAGTAAGAGCAAAGACCTGCTGCTGACTCTGCTCGCAATTAATGCGCTGCCACACCACAGCTGCTCTGAACTCAAGCACACAGCGTGATGATCTCAAACGCTTTAAACGTGTACAAGACACACTGAATCACAAAGATGGCACTCCTGTGTGCTGACTGTTGGCAATAAAACATGATTGGCCCTTAGTGTCTGGGGTGAAGGGCTTCTAATGCACTCAGCCTCTTTGGGCAATTATGTTTTGCCCTCGAAAATATGCTGAATGGGGATTTTGGATAGCAGCTGCATTAAGGGGGCTATTGCTTTCTAGTGTTGGTCAGATTGAGTCTAAAATCCCCTTTACACACCACAGTGTGAATGAACCAAAAACCAAATGATCCAGGATAAATCCTGGATGCATTTTCCGTAAAATCTGTGAGAAAAGGGCTTAAAGGGACACTCCACTTTTTTGAAAATATACTAATTTTCCAGCTCCCCTAGAGTTAAACATTTGATTTTTACTGTTTTGGAATCCATTCAGCCGATCTCCGGGTCTGGCGCTACCACTTTTAGCATAGCTTAGCATAATCCATTGAATCTGATTAGACCATTAGCATCAAATATAAAAAATAGAAAATCGCAACTTTTAATTTTCTGTCTGTCTTAGTACAAGATGTAACTACAGAAGAGTCAAGTTTTTAATAGTAAAAATATTAAAACTCTTTGGTTATTTTTAAGCGATGCTAATGGTCTAATCAGATTCTATGAATTGTGCTAAGCTATGCTTAAAGTGGTAGCGCCAGACCCGGAGATCAGCTGAATGGATTCTAAAATGGTAAAAATAAATTATTTAACTCTAGGGGAGCTGGAAAATGTGTCCATTTAATAAACAAAAAAAATAATCCCTAGCTGTCAATGGGATGGTACCCTTTCAAAAAGTACACTTTTGCAACAAAAGAGTGCATACCTCCGAGGAACATCTTGGTAACAAATGTGTACATAATCTGTATCTAAATGGTACATGTTAGGAATTTTCTAATGGGAATTGCCACTGTGACAGCTTAGGACCATTTCTTCACAATTGATTTTAATCAGTGCTGAATAACAGTACATTAACTCAACAGTAGTAAATGGTCGGGCGCAGCACATGTCAAGTTGATTTTTATTTGGTTTCATTCGCAACCACAAGAAGCCATGTTCCTCAATTACTTTTTCCTGGAAGGTGAGGTTTTTCTGGCATAGTTGGATTGCCTGTCAGACAGCGATTCGAAAAAGGGTAGGAGACAAGTTATGTCGTCTCACCAACTACATATAGTCAATTTTTAAAAATCTCATCTGCTCTACGCTCTACTTGTCTGCGTTTTTATTGTGTGTTTTATGATTAGTTCTGCTATACTCGCACAAAAACAGGAACAATTTTGTTATGGGAACCCTGTATGCTAGCAAATATAAAAAAAAAAATATATATATATACCTCTTCCCCCTCACATAAAAACAATTTTTAAAGCCTCACATAATTTAAGCTTTGATAGAAATGAAACCATCCTCCTGAAATCAATGCTATAGGAACAGGAAAAATGAAACAGTCTAAAGTTACATAGCAGTCGGCTATAATGACCTGTCAGTTTGTCAGATCCAGTGCCCTGCCTGTCAGCTCTCCACAATAATAAGACAAAAGACAGAAGTGAAGGTGAGAGTCTCACCGTCACCATCAGCATCCACCTGCGCATCTGAATGACTCTGGCAGGCCGAGCTGTTTTACTCCTCTACCCAGAATGCCAATCACAGAAGCAGCATGCGTTTCTTTTTTGAATATGATACAATATCTCCATATCGCTTCATTCAGTATTCATTTTACATTTTACTCAGACAGATCAAGACCGATTTCACGGTTTGAGATAAAAGTAAAGTGATGTAAAAAGGTTGACAGAACTAAAAGATTTTGGTTTCTGTGTACTGTATCTGTAGCCGCTAGATGTGATGATGCAATACTGCCGAATATTTTTACATTTATTTAAGAAACTGTGTATAGCACAACTGCTGTGGTGTAACTTAAGCATTGCAGTGTAGTTGCCAAGGTGGTGCTGAATAGTTTTCAGCATTTTATGTGATTGCTAGTGCAATAATAGATATAGATGGTCTCAGCTTCGGCGTCTCAGCCACGACATCACGTCTGAAGACTGTTGGCTAAAGGTCTGATGCATAAGCCATGCAAAATTGAAAATACATCAGGTGAAAAATGGTCCAAATTTAGTTCCAAGCTGTCGATGGGGCAGTACCCATCCTAACTTTGGGTTCACACCAGCCGCGTTTGAGCCGTCAAATTCGCGTCTACCGGGTCTAGTTTGCCGCTTAAACATTTACTGTGGGTTCACACCAGCCGCGTTTGAGGCGTCAAATTCGCGTCTACCGCGTCAGTTTGCCGCTTGAACATTTACTGTGGGTTCACATCAGCCGCGTTTGAGGCGTTAAATTCGCGTGTACCGCGTCTAATTTGCCGCTTAAACATTTACTGTGGGTTCACACCAGCCGCGTTTGAGGCGTCAAATTCGGGTCTACCGCGTCTAGTTTGCCGCTTAAACATTTACTGTGGGTTCACACCAGCCGCGTTTCAGGCGTCAAATTCGCATCTACCGCGTCTAGTTTGCTTGAACTTTTACTGTGGGTTCACACCATCTGTGTTTGAGGCATAAAATTTGCGTCTACCACGTCAACATTACGAGTTTACTCACTTCATTCGCACGTGAAAGCCGCACGTGAAATTCTAACATCGAGACATTCACGTGGAAATTCGCGTCATAAGGGGCTTCTGCGATTCAGCTCGCTTCCTATAATCACGTCACTACTAGAGCAAGCTCCTAATTGGTTAATGCAGCGTGTTTTCCCGCCAAACATTTACTGTGGGTTCACACCAGCCGCGTTTGAGGCGTCAAATTCGCGTCTACCGCGTCTAGTTTGCAGCTTAAACATTTACTGTGGGTTCACACCAGCTGCGTTTGAAGCGTAAAATTTGCGTCTACCGCGTCTAGTTTGTCGCTTAAACATTTACTGTGGGTTCACACCAGCCGCGTTTGAGGCGTCAAATTCGCGTCTACCGCGTCTAGTTTGCCGCTTAAACATTTACTCTGGGTTCACACCAGCCGCGTTTGAGGCGTCAAATTTGCATCTACCGCGTCTAGTTTGTCGCTTAAACATTTACTGTGGGTTCACACCAGCCGTTTTTGAGGTGTCATATTCGCGTCTACCGCGTCTAGTTTGCCGCTTGAACATTTAGGGCCCTATTTTAACGATCTGAAACGCAAGTGCGAAGCGCAAAGCGCAAGTGACTTTGTGGGCGGATCTTGGGCCCTGTTGCTATTTTCCAGGCGGGAGAAATAAGTCTTGCGCCAGGCGCAAATCAATAAGGGGTTGGTCTGAAGTAGGTTCATTATTCATAGGTGTGGTTTGGGCGTAACGTCAAATAAACCAATCAGAACGCTATCCAACATTCCCTTTAAATGCAAGGGCGCAAGTTCCATGGCGGGTTGCTATTATAATGACGGATTTACCAGGCGCACGCCAGGAGCGGTTCACAGCCGAGGAGACCGACGTTCTTGTAAGAACAGTCAAAGACAGAGAAGTTGTTTTGTATGGGGATGGGAGAAACCTGCCCAAATCAGCGTCGGTTAAACAGGCGTGAGAGGAAATAGCCACAATTGTCTCATTAGCTGGCTTCCCCATCGTTGCGCCAAGCGCTACAATGATGTCAGGAGACGGGGGAATCCCAAGCTTGCCAGCATAAATCGGGCACGCCGTGTAACGGGAGGTGGATCTGTCTCTACACATGACCTGACGCCAGCAGAGGACATCACTGCGTCCACCCTCACCGCTGAAAAGGTTTGGGGGCTTTGAAATCGGAAACGGAAGCAAGGTCCAACCCCAAAGTACACTTACAAATCAAGTTCATATTCATTAAGGTTTCTTATGAAAACATTTTAATTATTATTTACATAAAATAAACGTAATATTTTAATCGTTATTTGCATGAGAATTTTTTAACACAGCCACACAATACATAACAACTATCACCACAATGCTCACCACAATGATTTCCCTTATCTCATGTGTTAATATTTTTTATTGTAACAATTTATGATTTGCAAAATTAACTGTTGCATCTGTGTAGATTAGATAAGCAATGCGCGTTGTGTCATCGAGTCATTCACACGGAAATTCGCGTCATGGGAGGGGCTTCTGCGACTCTGCTCGCTTCCTGTAATCACGTCACTACTAGAGCAAGCTCTTGATTGGTTAACGCGGTTCGCTTTTCCCCCAAAGTTCAAATTTTTCAACTTTGGCAACGCAAACTAGACGCGCGAATGAGGCAAAATCGTGTCTACCGTGCCGCACAAAACGACCTCCAGACGCGGTCAATGTGTCTTTACATTGACTTAACATCGAAATTACTCACTCTTGACGCCTCTACCATGGCTGGTGTGAATGCAGCATTATATGCACCATTTTGGTACCAATATGTACCTCTGAGGTACTAATATGCACTATTTGGTACAAATATTTATCTCTGTGATACTAATATGAACTCTTTAGGTTCAAAGTTGTACTTTTTACAAGGTTACTGCCCCAGTGACAGCTAGGGACCATTTCTTGACCATTTATTATGACAGTGTAAAGGTTTCCTAAAGACCTACAGATATCAACTTATATTTTTTCACACCCCAAATATGACACTAAATATGACACTGCTTCATGTATCTGTCAGATGGCCTCTAGGGTGGCCCTTGGCATGTGAAAACACCTATGAAGTCTTCTTCCTCTCTGGCTATGCGAGATTACATACTGGCTGAGTTAAAATTAACCCACCCTTAAACTTGTTTGATATTCCAGTCTAAATAATACAAATGTTTTTTAATGTCACCCATTTTACTTTACCCTAGGTAAAAAAATGTTAAGCCTATCACTCACGTGTGTAGCCCAAATAGCGCTGAATGCTTTCAAGATGATTGTTTATGGCATGCTTGTTTTTTCTGCCCCAGTATACGTTGTCGTTTTTGTCCTTTATGCTCCAGGTTTTGTGTAGCTGTCATGAATTTGAAAGTCTTTTTTGCTTTGACATTTTCTAAAGCTGTGCTTTATCATGATCCAATACTCCTAAACTTCTTTGACATTTAAAAAACGGTATCAATATTCATGGAGGGTGAGAAAAAAACATGACCGGTTGGCAGAGTTATGCGTCTAGACGTAGATCTTCAAGTCATGTAAAGCAAAGCAGTCTTTCGCTATGAGGTGGTTTCCCGGTCAGGGATTAAACTAGTCCTAGACTGAAATAAATGTAAGAGCTGTCCAAACTGAAAACAACTTGCACTGACATATCTTAAAATACATCAGTGCCCTTTGTTTTGCCTCAAAATGAACACAAGTGCATGTTTTTAGTAAGGCATGTTTGTTAAAACTAGTTATATTTCCTAATTAAACTAAGACTTAGTCCTGGCTTAAACTAATCCCTGTCCGAGAAAACACCTGCTTATTTTCGTTTTCTTAAAAAATGCGATGGAATATGCGGGATATTTATGCAATTTTATGCAATGAAATTGCGTGAACTTGCCAAAATTGCGTGAACTTGCAAAACTGTTTGCAGCTTTTGCAGCCTTTCATTGATGTCCACGTTGCGTAATTAGGTCCCTTCCTAACATTTCCATGACAACAGGGGACATGGCTGCGCATGTGTAAAGTAAATGCAAAATTTTTCAACTTTCTGCTAAGATATATACTGTATGACTTAAGAAATGCTGGGATTATCATGCAAGCCCCGCATATTTTGCGAGCAGAAATCTGCAATTTATGCGGTGAAAGTGCGGCCTATTTAAAAAATGTGGCCCCCCGGACTTCGCATAATTGCGTTTTTCGGGAAGGACTGAGGTTTAGAACAACATGAGAATAAGAAAATGAAGACAGAATTTTCTATTTTGGGTAAAATATCCTTTTAAGATACCCGACTTTTTTTCTTGTTGTTATGTTAGAGGTGGCATTGTCACACTTTCCGCATCTTTCTCCTCCATCCTTTCATCTTCCCCCCTGAAAAATTCACCGTTTGTTATCATCGCTACTTTTCCTTTGCAGGTGTTCAAAAACCAGAGGTCTTTGTTGTCTCAATCTTTGTATTAAATTGGACACCAAGAGGAAACATTCCTTGGCACAGGTTGTCCTCATTTAAAGCAACAAAACTCTCTTTAAGAAGAAAGAAGGAAACATGTTATCCGGCGTGTCGACATGAGGTTAAGATGGTTAATGGCATCTCTGTCGCTGTAGCCTCCACCCTGGGCTGTGCTTGTATATGCATTGAGATGAGTCCTTGCTGATTATCCCCAAAGCAAACTTTCATTCTTTCCCACTGATGGCCTAATGGGGAGCAGCCTATTAAACATGCAGAATGAATGTAGATTCACAATCAGAGGCGACTATGCCTGCGAGGGAATCACTGTGAGATAGGATAAAAGGAAGGTAAATGTGGCTTCCAGGGGTAATTAGATCTGTTTGTGGGGGTTGTTGCACATGTTTGGGCTCATGGCTTGGGGCAGTTGTGTTTGTGAGATGTGTGTGTATGTGAGAGAGAGAATGTGATGTAACCTTACGAAATATGCTTATGCTTGCCAAACCTCCATCCGGCGTGTTGCATACAATGGAAACCAAGGCTGGTGTGAAATCATTAATAAGTACCTAACTTTACAGTATTTGCTCTCTCTTGCAGTAGATCAGACATTAGCAGTATGCCTACTTGATGTATAATTGCTAACATGGTTATATTTTGTAGGCCATAGCTAAAAGTGAAAATCCTGCAATGGTTTACTCATAAACCCTGTACAGCGAAAATTCTCTCATCATTTTCTCAGCCTCATACCATATCGGATGACTTCCTTTGTTCAAGAAAACAAGTAATTTTAAAATTAAAATGCTTTTGTGTTTGATAGCCTGGGTTTCCCTGTGTTGCCTTGCGCACAAATTTATTCACCATCAAGTCTAGCATGGAATGGGGAGGGGGCAGCAAAAAGATGACGACGTCAATGCGACACACCGAAGCAGTTTTGTTTATCCAACACGGCAGCTGACGCGAAGTTACATTTCAATGCAGCCTTAGATAGTGTTCTAAGTAGTTTTGAACGCAAGTTTATTTAAAAAAAGAGCAACTTTTGGCGTTAAACAATTTTTATATCCAAGAAGGATGTTTGGATATGGCAAGACATGATAGCCACTGAGTTTTATAGTACCAACCTGCTAGGCATCGTCGTCAACAAAGTCCATTTAACTTATAAATGGTAAGTGGTATTTATTAATATCATATTGTCATTATACCTGTACTGTGGTTGTCAGTACCACTAAGTTGTGTTGCTTTTCAATATCAATATACAGCTACCAGTTTAGTTGCATAGTTTTCAGCTGTGTGCACACGAACCGATAAAAATTGTTTACGTTTACGATTTTATGTCGCTCTACATACGTCATTTGCTATAATTAAAACTATTGGCTATGAGCTACGTACAGATGCATTTGATAGAGATTCGTAGCGCCCAATAAACGGCTCTGGGCATTCGTAAACCACGCCTCAAATGCGAGAAAATGAAGATGTGGTTCCCAGACCATGTGTCATTCTCACTCTTTGGAATGGCATAAGAGTAAATTATGATTTTTTTCATATATTGGTGAACTTTCCTTTAATCAGTCCTTCCAGAAAAACGCAGAGTTTTATTGTGATTGTAGCGGGCAAAAATCCTTGATCTTGCGGCGCGTCTTAAAAAATTTGATGGAATATGCGAAATATTTATGCAATGAAATTGCGGGAACTTGCAAAAACTGTTTGCAGTTTTTGCAGCTTTGCAATGATGTTCACGTCACATAATCACGTCACTTCATAACGTTCCCGTGGCAACAGGGGACATGGTTGCGTTTGTGTGAAGTAAATGCAAAATTTTTCAACTTTCTGCTAAGATATATGTGATTTTTGCTACGAAAATGCGCGGAATATAAAATCATGCAAGCCCCACATATTTTTGTTTGCGAAAGTGCGACGTATTTGAAAAAATTTGGCCCTCCGCATAAATATAAATATTGACTGACTTTTGGCGTTTTTCTGGAGGGACTGTTTAATAGACAAAGCATCATTAAATGTTTTCTATATGTTGAAGAATCTCAAGGAACGTTCTCAGAGGTTAACAAGTTGCATGAAGTACAGAGCAGATGTTTCCTGACAGTTGTGCTAAAAAATTCCCTGCACTGGCAAATATCAGACGGTGCTGGTATGTGCATTAAGCCTCATCAGAACTGTGACACGTTCGGTGTGATAACAGCTTTATCTGCATATTCACCTGCAGTAGTAAACAGCTGCTTTGAGGTCCATCTTTGATGTTTAATCCCTCCAGATGAATGTTTGAGATGGCACAAGCACTATACTTAATGAAACAGCAGCAGCTGGCCTGATGGACGCCAATCTTAAACAAAATAAAGATCTGAAAGAGTCGTGCCAGTATTTATAGACCTAGACAGAGAGAAATGCTTTTATCTCCAGATGGATGGTGTAAATGAAATGCCTTTAAGTAAATGAAGCACCTTGAGATATACTGTACACAGACTCTATTAACGGTAGGGCAAACCTTTAGAGTAATATACAAATATAGAAGTATCATATTTATATATGCCAAATGTAAATTATTATAAATAGTTACAACTATAAAAAATACTGTAGGTACAATTTGTAGTAGTGCAAACATGATTTTGAAGTGCATGGGCTGAAAAAAACAGAAGGACAGTGAGGAATTTTTGCCTGATTGGAGAATTAATCTTCCTGAAAGCCATTAATTATATGCTGTGTTGCATTTGGCTTGCTTCCTGATGTCCGATTTCCAAGGGAAATTTTAGAATCTGATTCATTTGATTGATCTGATGGTGATAATGAGCATATTAGCAATCAAGGAACATTAGCAATGTAAGTAAATAATATGCAGCCGTGAAAGCCGTAAATTTTCCCCTCATACGGTTATAATGTACACAAATGGTCCTTTTTTATTTTGTATGTTTAAAACACCTTTCAAGCATATACAAGGGACGTTGGCTGAAAGTAAAAGTAAGAAAGAGCTTTCACGCAGAATTGTCTGAGGATGTTCCTGTAATGTTATATATGGAGAAGGTTCTGGAATCACAGCTTACAATGAAACATTGAATCCCTGTAATGGGGATTTGGCAGCGTTGTGTTATGGATTTATCCTTTTGTACTGAGGTTTATTCAAATTTACTGGTTTAATTCGAAAAGTTTGCTTTTTGTTCATGCTAAATGATGTTATGTGGAGATTATACTAGGTGTGCAATGTTTCCTAAACTAACTAGGAAAACTTACAGAAGATGCAAATGTATGCTCAGTAGAAATCACAATGAATATCCATGTCAAAATTTTGTATTGAAATCCCCAAATTCTGCCATTAACTCACCTTAAATCACTTACTTTATTTAAACATTGCTTTGTAGATACTTTCAATCTGACGAAAAATAAAGTTGAAAAACATGAAAAACGCTTAAAGGAATAGTCTACTCATTTTCAATATTAAAATATGTTATTACCTTAACTAAGAATTGTTGATACATGCACGTAAGCGCTGGAGCGCGCTGCGACGCTTCGATAGCATTTAGCTTAGCCCCATTCATTCAATGGTACCATTTAGAGATAAAGTTACAAGTGACCAAACACATCAACGTTTTTCCTATTTAAGACGAGTAGTTATACGAGCAAGTTTGGTGGTACAAAATAAAACGTAGCGCTTTTCTAAGCGGATTTAAAAGAGGAACTATATTTTATGGCGTAATAGCACTTTTGGGAGTACTTCAACTCGGCGCAGTAACACCCTCCCTCTCCCATTATGAGAGTGAAAAGGGGAGCGGACTTTTCAGGCGAGTTGAAGTACTCCCAAAAGTGCTATTATGCCATACAATATAGTTCCTCTTTTAAATCCGCTTAGAAAAGCGCTAAGTTTTATTTTGCACCACCAAACTTGCTCGTATAACTACTCGTCTTAAATAGGAAAAACGTTGATGTGTTTGGTCACTTCTAACTTTATCTCTAAATGGGAGCATTGAATGAACGGGGCTAAGCTAAATGCTATCGAAGCGTCGCAGCCCGCGCCAGCGCTTACGTGCACGCACACAGATGATAGAGGGATGTATCAACAATTCTTAGTTAAGGTAATAACATATTTTAATATTGAAAATGAGTAGACTATTCCTTTAATGCATATATATATATATATATATATATATATATATATTATATATATATATATATATATATATATATATATATATATATATATATATATATATATATATATATATATATATATATATATATATATATATATATATATATATATATATATATATATATATATATATATATTTAAGCAATATCGCTCGAGTAGGAGTGTGATATAGCTCTATATCATCACGCCTGTGATTAGGCCAGAGGCACGAGGCCGCAGGCCGAGTGCCGGAGGCAATCACAGCCGTGATGATATAGAGCTATATCACACGAGTCCGAGAGCGATATTGCTTTTATACAACAGTTCGACGGCACACGTTTGAAAAAAGAAAACTAGAAAACAACAACGGAGTTATTTTAAAAGCCTCTTTGTTTGAGAACTACTTCTTCCGCCACGGATTTGAGGGCGGCCAGAATGACAGGTAAAACTTTCGGCTGCTTTGAAGCTCATAACAACTCAATGGACAGAAAAGCCGTTACTTTATATTACCGTTTCTTGGTCACAAAGTGTAGTTTTAAGATTAGTTCAGTCGAGAATGTATATGTATTATATTTAAATCTGCAGTCGATTAGTAAAGATAGCGCCTGTTTGAACGTTTGCTTAGTGAGATTCGGTACGAATGAGAACCAAAGCATGAGCGGACATCAGTGTTCACTCGCCCCGCTGACCACCGCCCTCTCTGGGCTACATTTCTGAAAGAGATACCCTGGCTCTCATGTTGGCCTTGTTTGTTTATGATCGTCAAAATGAGATCAAATCAGCAGTATTTGGTGTCACGATCAAACTATTACTTGTTTTTTAATTCATATATAGTGTCTTTTGTGTTGTTATTGTTTTGGCGCGAGGTAAAAGTTAATAAAACTATTTGTATAACTTTACTATTGCGTTCTCATTTATTCTTAACGTGATACGAGCACTCGATTATTATTATTAAACTTTGTTCTTGTCAGTACTATATAAAACTGTTTTTTATAAGTGTCAGAGAGATGTTTTTGCATGCTGCTTATAAATATATCAGTGGCGATATCTCATAACATGTTTTAATAGTCAGGTCACGATAAAGTAAATGATCAATGTCCACATTTAAAAGCTGCGGGGCTTACCTGCAGTTTCACGGTGTTTTCGCGTTCTGATAAGAAATATAGCTCCAGAAAAAAAACGAGTGTTTATATTCCTCTTTCCAAGTGTTAATAATCCACACGATGTGACAAGACATTACTCCCATTAACTGTAACGTAACATCCAAGAGCGCTGATCTTTGACGGAATAATACTTCTGATTGGGGATTCAGACTGATTTATGAGCCAACTAATGAGACACACGGAGCGTGATTCAAACAGCGCGTCTGTGTTTTTCCATTCAGAGATGAGCCTGCTTAGGACCTCCATTCACTAGGTGGCGGAATAATACGAAAGGTGAAGAGGTTACAGTGCTGTTATCAGCACAATATCGTATGGCTCTTAGCCAATCAGATTCGAGAACCAGAAAGAACTGTTGTATAAATATATATATATATATATATATATATATATATATATATATATATATATATATATATATATATATATATATATATATATATATATATCAGGTTTTAGATTTTTACAAATTGTATGACTGCCTGTGAAAACCCAGCTTAAGTCAAGTTTTATGTGTTTCTACATAATATAAAAGAACATCCTGTAAAATATATATTCTTCATATCTTTAATATTGACTGAGTAAGGCCATGTCAAAAAGTCATTGTAAAATCAATGAGTGAAATCAAACTTTGATGCTTCCAATCTCAAAATTAGATTATGAAACTTTAGCCTGCATTTCACAGACAGGGTCACGATTATTAGGCAGTAAACAGTATACTGCTGTGGCGGCTCGTGACTGCTCATCCGAGGGGCGCTAATTCAAAATATGTGTTCAGAGTGTCATGTGTGTTGCTCGTGTTTTCAAAATATGTGTTTGTTGCGTCATGTGAACCATGTGCATCACGTGTTTTGTCAAAATTCATCACAACATCACAATTTTGTTGTTCATCACAACATGTATGTAGCCCGTCATGTGTGTGGTTCGTAATTTCAAAAGATGTGTTCGGCGCGGCGAGCGATCCTGTGTGCATCACGTGTCTTGTCAAAACAAGTGCCTGCTGCAGACGCGTCTAAAGGGTTTATGACAAAAGAGACGATCGTGTTTGCCAGATACTCGCATCTCATGCGTAATCAGAGTTTACTATTAAGGGAGTGTCTAGCATGTATTTTGTGAACGTTAGCGTCTCTTTTATCATAAACGGTTTTGATGCGTGTACAGCAGGCACTTATTTTGACAAGACACGTGATGCACATAGGATCACTCGAGGCGCAGAACACATATTTTGAAATTAAGAACCACACACATGATGGGCTACAAAAACATGAAGCGCCCTCGAAACAAGACAAGCAAAGGTCATGGGTTTGACCCCCAGGGAAGACACATACTAATAAAAATGTATGGATTGAATAGACTATAAGTCGCTTTTGATAAAAGCTTTTGCCAAATGCATAAATGTAATGTAAAACAAGCGGTTTATGTGAATCTTGGCAAGTTGTTTTCACTCCAAGCAACTGAAAATGAAGCCAAGTAAAATGCATTGTGGGATCTAGTGTGCTCTGCATATTTTGCCAGCTGTAGAATGGGTATCCAAGAATTTTGTGTTTACAAAAGAACTTACATGCATGGTAATGTCATAATTTTAAACATTTTAGTATACGTTCGATTAAAAATAAATCTTTATTACAGCAGCAAGAAGTTACCAAGACTTCCTTGATGTGTTCACAGGTGGACAGGACAGAGATCATACGGAGCTGCATTAACCCCACGTTTTCCAAAGTCTTCACCCTGGACTTCTACTTCGAGGAAGTCCAGCGTTTACGTTACGAGCTCTACGACATCAGCAGCAGTCACAATGACACGAGAGATGCCGACTGCCTTGGAGCCATGGAGTGCACACTCGGCCAAGTGAGCAACCACCTACGCTTCCTATCGTATTCAGAAATTCAAACTGGTTTTGTGCCACCATTACAGTTCTCTTGTGTTTGCTTGGCATCATTTTGCAACAGGATCCTTAGGTGATCGTTGATTGCACGCAGTCAGAGATGAGCAAAGGCAGCGCGCCCGAATCGGATGAAAGCTCTTAATTAAATAATCACACCAACAACCGTTAAGAGCATTTCCTGACATTGTACGGCGGATTGAATTTTGAAACGTGAGATGTGTGATTGGCTCCGCATGGAGATGGCTGGCCCAGACTGATCATCACGCTCATATCTGCAGTTTTGAGGGAACGGAAAGCGATGCACATGATCTCGCACCAGATGGTTGAGATTTGCAATCTCTCAGTGAAGAATTTGCTAGAAGCTTATAATGTATAACGGGTGCCAGAGTTTATTTGGTTTAATATTCATGTGTTTATCTTTTTCGCATCAAAGTCACTCGCTTGCCTGTTTTATTCTCAGAAGAGCCGGGATGTTTGTTTTAGTTTATTCTGTTTTGGTTGTACGGGGAACAGAAGATGATAATTGCTGAAATGAGCCTGGTTTAATAAATGGAGAGAGAGAGAGAGGTGTTGACACTTGGCGTAGAAGATGTTTTGAAATAAAAGCAGAAGCACTTCCCTCTATTTAAAATTGTTTAACATCTAATAATGAAGTAGGCTACTTATCTGAAGTGAGTAAGACTTCTTGGTATAATTATGAAGTAGCTTGTTTGCCAAATTCTCACCAGGGTGTTATTATGTACCACACTATGCTTTTTTTCAGGGTAGATGTTGTATTTCATTTAAAGGCGGAGTACACAATTTTTTAAAGCCATTGTTGATATTTGATAAATCACCTAAACAAACACGCCCCTACCCCAATAGAATCTGGACCTTCTTTTAAAAGACCCGCACCACATACACAACCTTGGCAAGGATGTCGGTTTAGTAGACACGCCCCTTACTGCTGGTGGATACAAGTGTGTTTTGGTAGTCGGCCCGTCTCCTTTTCCAAAGCGTTTTTCAAACATTGTGCACTCCGCCTTTAACTTAAGCGAAATTAAAGCAACGAGCGTGTCGTCTTTGTTTGTTTGCCTCTTTGACGGCTAACTTCTGGGTGACGTGCTTACGTTTGGGAGGAGTTATGCGCTGAAAGATGTGGTTTCATCAACCAGATGTATTTTCACTTGTCCAGTTTCGTCTGAAATGCGTCCCAGACCACGTCCTAAGGTGGTTTGAGCGATCGTATTTAAATTCGTCTCGAAAACGTTTCGGAGGGCATTTACACATGGTCTTTATGATCGGATAGCTTTCCAATCAGAGAAAACTAGGGATGGGCATTTTCCAGTAATTTACTATTCGAATATTTAAGCTCATAAAGAACGAATATTCGAATATTCGTTTATTTAAATTATGTTAATTAAGACATGCGTCTTTTGTATTTTTCATTTTGTCATAATTTCACAGAAGGCTTATAATTAGGAAATATCCACAACAAGCTAAACTTATATTCTGTATGTATATGTATGTATTTCTAAGTTGAAAACATTGTAAAAATAGATATATATATTTTAAATTCTTCTTAAAAAATATCCTACAGAAAAAAGGCGTAAGTCTGAGTCAGTCAAACCCTTAGTTTCAAATCAGTCGTATGAATTCATTACTGTTTGATCTTACATACATTATATTATACCAAATATTATACACTAACCCCAAATGTAAGCGAAGTATGAGGACTTGCGAAGTTTAAAGTTTGAGGACTTGACGGGCTATCATCATTTAAACCCTTAAACAGACTCCAAATAAGAGAACGGAGCAAACGAAAAAACACATCTACATAACCGACTGCTCAGTCGCCATATAAATATCTTCTCAGTTTAGTTTGACATGTATTTGTGAATAAAGAAAACCCCATTTATCCTACCTGCTTCGTTGAAAGCCTGTTCTTCTGACTAGATACAATAATGCCGGTGCTGCGGAGAAAACTCTTCCTCGTGATGATGGTTATCCGATAAAAACAACAGACGGATTGAACAAGATTGAATATCTGTATTTAACATTATTTTACAAATAATGTAAGCTGGCTCGATAGATTATTGTTGACTGTGCAAAGTTTCTAACGTTAGCTTAATTTAACAACATTTCACAAAGACGGAGCTTTGCTTTTAAACTGCCATGTGCAGTTATCCGGTTTATTTTCGAAAGAGCACCGCATATAATAAATGTTCTCCATTTCATTTCATTCTCCGTGTCTGTCTCGTTATTAACAAAATAAAGTAGACTTTATAACAGAAAGCTTACATATGTCAGTTTCATGATGTGTTGATGCGGGCGGTGGAGAAGCACGTTTAATAACACGTGAGCCCTCACGTGAGCCAGTGGCCAAATACGGCGCGCCGCCGACAAACCCGGAGATAGATGGAAAAACTTGCATTGCCAAAAAATCAGAAATACATACTAATTAATGTTCATGTATATCTTACATTTAAGTATGTAAAAGACAGTATAGATAAAGTGAAAAAGCATTAAATAAGTCGTAACATTCGAATAGCATTTTTTAAATTCGAATTATTATTGCCGATCGAATATTCTAATATCCGTGCCCATCCCTAGAGAAAACACATGAAGTGACCAGGTGTAAAAAGCCCCTTAGAGATCCCCAAATGATTTGTGCACACCCATTCAAAGATTCAATCTGCCTAAACCCCACCTTTCAGTAGTATATCCCTGTTCTGATTGGTCAACTGACACAGTCAGTTGTGATCGTTTTTTAAGCACGGTAAACAATAGTGCAACATGCATTGACATGCATAACTTAACTTTTAAGACATTAGACTTTGAAAGCCGACATCATGACATATCATTTATCATTAATCCAAGTCATAAGAACGACTATGGGCAGTGAGCGTTATGCACGCTGCTTATGCACATCGAACGCCATGCGATTTTTGCCGCCTGCCGCACCACGTGGTTTTGAAGGAGCACTTAGAGCGGAAAAGTGACTCCCTACTTCAGAAGCCAAAAACTTTATTTACAGTGCATTTTTTGGACTAACAACTTTGCACACCATTTATATTGATGGACAGTTACATGACACACTGCAATAAGGTAATTTTCGATACTGGATCTGACTGGCACTTTCAGAGATTTTTATATAATCCTTGGAGTGAAGGGTTCTTCAGGAAACTTCTTCTATGTGATCACTGTTATATAATAATATAAAGGTGCTACAAAATGTTGTTCACAGAGATACCTAAGACAGGGAACTACACTGCGACCAAAATGGTCGCATATGCGACCTTTTGAACTGCCGTTGCGACCGTAATTTTTAATGGGTCGCAAATGTGCTACCTAATGTTTTAGACAATATGCTATGATTTACTATGAGCATTTATTAAAACAGAAATGTGGATTTTAAGAATGCGTTTTATAACGTGCTCTGATCCTTCAACACGTTGACTTCATTTTGCGTGAAAGCACGTCGTGTCTCTCCCTACGAGTGTGCGTTCGCGTGCTCAGCTGTTTTTCAATGAATTTGGTGCGACGCGAAGCAAGCTCAGTGTCTTCCATGTTTCTGAACTTGAGCAGAGGTCTTTCTTCACTGAGGATGCGGGACCCGTGCGGTTCCGGGTTTATATTCTAAATGGTCAGTCGGGTCCGTTTAGGACCTAGTTTAATTACTTTGGGTCCCAAGTTTGATTAATATTGTGTGTATAACCCGAGTCGATCGGAAAACGGCCATGAGCGCTACCGCGCTAAAACTGGAGTGCAGTTTCAGCGTGCCTCCGGTTTCTATGGCGATGGTTCTTGTTACGACCACGCGCTGCATTTTCTTTCTCACATTTTTTTAATAATCTTATTATTAATAAACCATATCTTTTCTAAAACCATATCCATATTTAAAAAGTTTGCACAGAGATTGTAGCAAAAAAGCAGTGCTAATTTCAAGCCCATGAACGAGCAAAACTTAAGCTGACCCGGGATATAAAAAACGCAAAGCAATGTAAAGTCTGTCATCGGGACAGCAAGTAGACTTTTAAATCTGAAATAATGAGTAAATTAAGCTTAGAAAAGAAATAGGCAAGAGAGAAATAGAAAGATAGAACATAAGCAGTAAAAGTGCTAATCTAATAGAAATTATAACCAAACCATCATAACATCAGTCACATTTATAATCTATAGACCTGCACTGTCTATTAATATACTATACATAGTATTGTATTATATTTAGTTTGATAAAAGGGGTCTTATTGCTTCATATCTCAGTGCAAAAACAGTAAGTGTTTTCGTGGTGCTTTGACAAACAGTGTCAGCTTTGTTAATGGCAAAGAAAGTTTGGGGTGGTTAGATTAATGAAATATAATGTGAAATTAATATTAAATTTTTAATAAATCAGTATTGTATTGTGTTGTGTCACACATTATTAGTTCTTCGTCACATGTATAGTAGACCATTATTTGTCAGTGGGTAATGACCGGCTACCACCTCAAGTAAATTTCACATCTGTGGGAAACACTGCAACGTTTAAGAAAACAAGAAGGCATGTGGTTTAAAAGATGGCAAGTAAAATAAAAAGCATATCTGTATGCAATACAGTTTCATTATTGTTCATTTTTATCCAGAGCGCCTTAATATAACTTGAAAAAAATATGTGCGACCAAATCATATTTTGCGCCAGTAACTGAAAAAGTTGGTAGCGCAAGTGCCACCAGTGGAAAAGGTTAGTGTAGTTCCCTGTAAGAACCATTTTAGGTTCCCTATTCCCTAAGTAAACATTTGTACCCTTTTAGAGCATGTCCACACACATGGAGATGCATTTAGCTGTATAAAAGTTTTGTATCTTATTGGTGTTTCATCCAGATGGATCCAGCGTTTTGGGAGCCTGAAACCACAATTTTTTAAAACCAAGTCCCAGAGTAGATAAATCTGAACACAACACCCTTTGTTGTGGATGTGGCCTTAGTCTAAAAACATTTTTCCACTACAAATAACCAAGAAGAGAGTGTCTCTGGATATTTATGAACCTTACAGCTGAAAATTATTTATGGCATTTAGCATTTTATTTCAAGGGGACATTTCACAAGACTTTTTAAGAAGTAAAATAAACTTTTGTGTCCCCAGAGTACATATGTGACATTTTATCTCAAAATACCATTTTGGGTGTGTCCTTTAAAATGCAAATGAGCTGATCTCTGCACTAAATGGCAGTGGCGTGGTTGGATAGTGCAGATTAAGGGGTGGTATTAACCCCTTTTGACATCACAAGGGGAGCCAAATTTTAATTACATATTTTTTTCACATGTTTGCAGAGAATGGTTAACCAAAGCTAAGTTACTGGGTTGATCTTTTTTCACAATTTATATGTTGATAGAATCACTGAGGATCCAATTCTAAAACTTAAATATAAAAAAGTCAGATTTTCATGATATGTCCCTTTGGAGACCATGTTATTATAACATTTGATTTAAGACATCATGCACACGTTTGTTTTATAATAGTTTTTTTAAGAGCATCTAAACAGGGCAGCCAATGACCTAAAACATCCTTTATCCCTCTACATAGATCATCTCCCAGCGAAAATTCACCAAATCCCTGCATAAACACGGCAACACAGTCGGGAAGTCTTCAATTACGGTGAGCACTTTTCAAAATCCCAGATTTATCTGTTTGCTTTCTTTCATGGATTACTCGTACAAACACACAACACTTGCTAATGGCCTTCTTCAAACATTTCGTGTTCTAACCTTTAAATAATTTTATGACCTACGTACTTGACATGATCAATGCCACTGTTGAACCTCGGCAAACACAGAATGACCTCTCAGTCTCAGTGTACACAAATCTTTCAAAAATGGTCAGAACCAGTAGTGGAGGCAGGTTATAAAACCAAAATTGCAGAGCCTCGCTCAAAATAGCCCGAGGTGTTTGTTAATGCACATTGACAGAACACAGCAGCAACAGTTAACCGTGTAAAGCTCAGTGAGTGAGGGAATAAGATCTATAAAACAAATGTCAGACTTCATGACAGCATCCGATTCGGTTTTATCTTCTGTTGAAAACAATTCATCAATCTTCATGTCTCCAGATCACCGCAGAAGAGCTGACGGGAAATAATGACTATGTCGAACTTTCCTTCAGTGCCAGGAAGTTGGATGATAAGGTACAACATCTTTTAGTGTATAAATAAAACTCTGTAAAATGTATAGCAATAAACAAAGTTTAGGCCTTTTTGTTTTAGGCCTTTTGTTATTAGGACCATATCATACGTTTCTTGTCTTTGAGGCATGTGGTGTTTTTCATAACAACTTTCTCTGACATTAAAATAAAATGTTATGTTCCTGTAGCTCAACTGGTATAGCATTGCATTAGCAGCATAAAACATTGTGTGTTTTATTCCAAGGGATGACAAAAACTAATGAAAATATATATAAAATTGTTTTGTAATTGTTTTATAAATGCAATTTTTTTACATAATTGTTTCTTAATTTTATGAAAGATGAAATTGGTGGTTTTTATCTACATTTAAAATGTAATTGTTTTATTGAATTATTTTATTATATTTTTCTTTTTTTATTTAAAGGTATAGTTCACCCAAAAATTAACTGAAAAAATTATGTTTTTCTAAACCTGAGTTTTTTTTTTTTTTTTTTTTGATGAACACAGAAGATATTTTGATAAATGATGATAAGCACACAGCTGCTGTAACCATTGGCTTCCATAGTAGGAAAACAAATATTATGGAAGAAGAAAATGAAATATTTTGATAAATGATGGTACACTGCAAAAAATGGTGTGTTTTTTTTGCACATTGTGTGTGTCATGCCATTTGATGCGTTGTTTCATGTTAAAATTAATGAAAGGGACAACACAAACAGTGATGGGAGTAACGCGTTACAATTAATTCTGTTACTGTAATTCCACTACTTTTAGTGGTAATGAGCATGTAACAAAGTATTTTTTTTAAATCAAGTAACGCAGTTACAATTAGTGAAATTTAAATGAGTTGGTTACTCGCGTTACTCTATTTTGTGAAAAATGAACACTTGCAGACAAGACATTTCTGATTTCTGGTTCGCAGGACCATGGGGGGCGGCACAATAAATAATAACACAGAAGGTGTGTTACATTTAATGTGTTGTCTCTGAACTATTGTGCCGCCCCCCCATGGTCCTGCGAACTAGAAATCAGAAATGTCTTGTCTGCAAGTGTTCATTTATCACAAAAGAGAGTAAAACGAGTAACCAACTCATTTAAATTTCACTAATTGTAACTGTATTACTTGATTTAAAAAAAATTACTTTGTTACATGTTTATTACCGCTAAAAGTAATGGAATTACAGTAACAGAATTAATTTTAACGCGTTACTCCCATCACTGTTTTTAACACAACTTGTGTTGTCCCTTTCATTTATTTTAACATGAAATAACGCATTAAATGGCATGACACACACAATGTGCAAAAAATTAACACATTATTTTTTGCAGGGTAAGCACACAGTTGATGGTACCCATTGAATTTCATCGTATTTGTTTTTCCTACTATGAAAGTCAATGGTTACTATCAGTTGTGTGCTGGCCATCATTTATCAAAATATATTAAAGAAACAGATTTAGAACAACATGAGGATGAGACAATGATGACAATATTAACATTTTTGGGTGACCTATCCAACACATCCTCATCCCATGGCGTCAATATTTGACGCCACTTGACCATGCGTCAACAGTTGACGCGGAGGGTATACCTTTCGCGTCATTTTTTGACGAACTGGGGACTTCAATACTATTAGGTACGCGAAATTACACAGTTGTCACCTGGCATTGGGGTTTGGGTAGGGATGTCATTATATAAATGTAACCCTAAAGCGACGCGAAAATGGTAAGAAAATAGGAAAGAGAATGCAACGGACTTAATAGTATTGAAGTCCCCAGTTCGTCAAAAAATGACGCGAAAGGTATACCCTCCGCGTCAACTGTTGACGCATGGTCAAGTGGCGTCAAATATTGACGCCATGGGGTGAGACTGGGTTGACCTATCCATTTAAATTATCATTTAATGGAGAGAGAGAGAGATAGAGAGAGAGAGAGAGAGAGAGACTACTGTTCCCCTATGAGACACAATCAACTTTTGAGTCACTAAGGTAATTACATGGGAATAAAATTATTAAGAGGGATTACTACAAGCATAACAAATAATTCATGTCGGTTTCACACTGCAGGTCACATGCGCTGCTTGATGCCAGGCAGGAGAACAGGAAAGCCTCTTTTAAATCAGTTTTCATCTGGCCACTTTTCTTCTAGTCATAATCCTTCAGTGTGAATCATATCCTGACATCAGAGTAATTATAACCGTGATAAAGCTTAGACGTGTGATCACAGATATGCACCGTCAAGACTTTCTGATAACTTTTGACAAGTTTTTGTTTCATTTCTTGTCCTAAACTTTTACCGAGTGACTAAAAGCATTTACAAGCGCGTCACAAGGGCACAGTAGTATAGTTCAGCCTGTAGACGTCATCTTTGAATACAAAGCAGTAAGTGGTCTGTTTTGACTCTTTTGTGCATGTGGCTCTTTTTATGTGTTAAATGTGATAGACTGCTGTTCTCATTCAGTAAGCTCTTACAATCCCAAAGGTCTCTTTTTTTGTCCCAATTCAGTGCCATTTAGATTATTCAGCACACCTGACGTTTTCCTCAAAGGCGAAATATTTTACAGGCATGATTAGTCAAGATAAATGCACAGCCACTGAAACCCTCTAGAAATTCAAGCAAGCTGTAACTGTGCAAAATCTAAATCGTAAACCATGCCTTGGCTCCAAACTGAACTTTGGAGTCAGCGCCCATGGTCAGACATTTTGGCATCAATTCATTACAATGGAAGGTACAGATTGTCCATCTTTTTTACAGTCTATGGTGCATATATAAGGGCCGCGCCCCTGTGTGCGTGCTTTAGATGTGTCAGTCAGCACGAGGAAGATCGATTAATAATAACTCTTTGAACCAATCAGGTCCTGAACTTTATCTCTTTTAATAACAGTGGTGGCTCGTGACTGCTCTTCCAAGGGGCACAAATTCAAAATATGTGTTCGGAGTGTCATGTGTGTTGCTCGTGTTTTCAAATTATGTGTTTGTTGCGTCATATACTCCATGTGCATCACGTGTCAAAATAAGTGCCTGCTGCACACGCGTCAAAACCATTTACGATAAAAGAGACGCTAACGTTCACAAAATACACGCAAGACACTCCCTTAACAGTAAACTCTGATTACGCATGAGATTATGCGAGTATCTGGCAAACACGATCGTCTCTTTTATCATAAACCTTTTTAGACGCGTCTGCAGCAGGCACTTATTTTGACAAGACACGTGATGCACATAGGATCTCTCGACGCGCAGAACACATATTTTGAAATTACGAACCACACACATGACGGGCTACATACATGTTGTGACGAACTTCGCATCGTGCGCCCTTTATATAGGGAGGAGACACAGTACAGTTAAAGCTGAGCATAAATAGAGGTTATAAACACAGACAGCACTTTATAGTACACACATCATGGATCATATTATGGAGGACAAATTCTACCTTTCTCTCTAAAACATTTATGCGTGCGATACAATCAGCTGTTTCTGTTGTTCCCTTAGGACTTCTTCAGCAAGTCTGATCCATTTTTGGAGATCTACAGGGTAAATGATGACAACACACAGCAGTTGGTGCACAGAACAGAGGTAAGAAAACAACACCATGTTTCTCAAATCCCGTTAGTGGCTAAGAACAACAACTATGAAGACAACTATAACTGTATTAGCCTCCATACCAACAGATGATAACATTGTTTATTCTAAGCTATGCATAGCAGTTTTACATTTTTAATGCACTTGCAATATACACTCACCTAAAGAATTATTAGGAACTAGGGATGAAAAAAAAAAAAGGAAGTAGGAACACCTGTTCAATTTCTCATTAATGCAATTATCTAATCAACCAATCACATGGCAGTTGCTTCAATGCATTTAGGGGTGTGGTCCTGGTCAAGACAATCTCCTGAACTCCAAACTGAATGTCAGAATGGGAAAAAGAAAGGTGATTTAAACAATTTTGAGCATGCCTTGTTGATGCTAGAGGTCAGAGGAGAATGGGCCGACTGATTTAAGCTGATAGAAGAGCAACTTTAACTGAAATAACCACTCGTTACAACTAAGGTATGCAGCAAAGCATTTGTGAAGCCACAACACGCACAACCTTGAGGCGGATGGGCTACAACAGCAGAAGACCCCACTGGGTACCACTCATCTCCACTACAAATAGGAAAAAGAGGCTACAATTTGCATGAGCTCACCAAAATTGAAAAGTTAAAGACTTAAAAAATGTTGCCTGGTCTGATGAGTCTCACTTTCTGTTGAGACATTCAGATGGTAAAGTCAGAATTTGGCATAACCAGAATGAGATCATGGATCCATCATGCCTTGTTACCACTGTGCGGGATGCTGGTGGTGGTGTAATGGTGTGGCGGATGTTTTCTTGGCACACTTTAGCCCCCTTAGTGCCAATTGGGCATTGTTTAAATGCCACAGCCTACCTGAGCATTGTTTCTGACCATGTCCTTCCTTTTATGACCACCATGTATCCATTCTCTGATGGCTACTTCCAGCAGGATAATGCACCATGTCACAAAGCTTGAATCATTTCAAATTGGTTAGGGTTAGGGTTAGAACATGACATTGAGTTCACTGTACTAAAATGGCCCCCACAGTCACCAAATCTCAACCCAATAGAGCATCTTTGGGATGTGTTGGAACGGGAGCTTCGTGCCCTGGATGTGCATCTCACAAATCTCCATCAACTGCAAGATGCTATCCTATCAATATAAGCCAACATTTCTAAAGAATGCTTTCAGCACCTTGTTGAATCAATGCCACGTAGAATTAAGGCAGTTCTGAAGGCGAAAGGGGGTCAAACACAGTATTAGTATGGTGTTCCCTAATAATCCTTTAGGTGAGTGTAAATTCTAATGGATTTTGATGGGCTGTCAAAGTTTTAGCATTCATCAGCTAATAAAGCTCTGAAAGTGATCCCAGTGTTGTTCTTTTGTATTTTTATAGTTGTGTTTTTTAAATATAATAAATACACTTTAACTAGAACAAATTACTGGTAGTACCTAAACCTTAAACACAATGATACATGAAACTCCTGTAATGGTGTTAGATCAGTGCAAAAGGTCATGGGTTCGAATCCAGGAAAAACACATACTGATAAAAAATTACCTTGTAATGCACTGTAACTTTTCTCTTACTCTCTCTGCACACAGACTGTCATGAACAACCTCAATCCTGTGTGGAAAACCTTTAAAACGTCCCTGAACTCGCTCTGTAGTGGAGACCATGACCGAATACTGAAGTGTATGACTCTGACAACGTTTGATGAACTTGGGTCTCGATTGAAGAATGCGTTATTATGTGAATTTGACATAAAAGCTATGCTATAATTCAAAGTTTTATTAAACTTTCATTTGCATTTTGTTATGCAGAGCCTTCTCTTAAAAGTAGCTTATAAGAAAGCACTATACATTGTTTAAATTTGATTTGATTTTGTAGTGCTTATATAAAAAGCTTCACCTGCTTTTTACCTGTCAATTGTTCTTCTGGATTTTGACTAAGAAAGGCACTTTAGCACTTGCACAATGCAATTATGAGATCCATAAACGTGTTTCACAATTTTGAAAAGCCTGCTAAAAGTTTTAAAAGAATGACATATGATGACGTGTGTTCATAACCTAGCCATTGAGTATTTGTGACCCTGCCTTTGAAAATCCAGCTAAAGTCCTTTTTTGTGATTGACTGTTTTCTACATAAAATCATCCTACAACATTTTTTGAAAATATAACTTTAATATCTTTAATATTGACTGAGTAAGACCACGCCAAAGATTGAAATGATAGTGAAATGAATGGCTGAAGTACAACTTTGAAACTCCTAAACTCAAAATTTGATTTTGAAACTTTATCCTGGTTTTCTCAGATAGGTTCACATTTGGGCTTTTCTTGTTTATTCTGTGGAAGATAACAGAGATGTATTATTGTGATTAAGCTGTAGAGTTCAGTTAAAGCTGTGAATTATGCCATCTGTCTCTACACACTATGACATTTCTCCCCTTACTGTGATCAGTAGCTTGCAAAATTTGTGGTTGTTTCTTTCAATGATGTTTCTTTTTATTTATATTGCAATGTTTTGGTTTGCCAATATTTAATTCATGCTTTGGTACATTTTTACCCCTTTACACAGCACGTTAATTCAGAAAACTGCCATAAAATTGCCTTCTGTATGAACGCAAACATGTCCTGTAATTGTTTGTGGGATTGCTTCCCCAAAGGGGACTTAGTAACATTGCCGTAACATTTCCGGAGCACTGCCTGTGTGAACAAAAGACAGGAACAATGCCGTAAGATGTCTTACTGAGGACGCGTGTTGACGCAACAGCATAGTTGTCGTCAGCTCTTTGACTCGGGGGATTTAAATGATCAACAATCATAACGAAAAATGTCTGCAAACTGGAATGAAGCAGAGATTAGGGGGCTCCTCACTATCTGCTGAAGCGGACATCATTTGCCAGGTTAATGAAACAGTGTGATGCGCTGATTTAAAATTTATTTTGGTTTCTCAAAAGAAAAAGCAAATAATAAGCAAACTGTAAGAGCCAGTAAGATGCTAATTTTAAGCATCCTATCACTGTTTATAAGTTAAAGCAGGTTTAAATGCATGCAAGGTCAAAAAACACAGCAATTTTCTCAAAATATAAATTTAAAATCACACCATTTCTCAGAGATCCCCAAACGATTAGTGTGAAGCCGTTCAACGACTCAGTCTGCCTAAACCCCACCTTTCAATAGCCTACTCTGCTCTGATTGGTCAACTGACAGAGTCTCTGCACAGACCACAGATCAGTGGCACAGACTAACAACAGTGCAACATGTTTTGACCTAGAGCTAACATGATTTACTGAGAAGACATTATCAACATCAATATACATCATTCATCATTAATCCAACCAATAAAAACGACGACAGAAACTAACATTTTACACTCATTTAAGCAAGTATGTAAGCTAACCGAACCATATCAAAAATGTAAACACAAGTGCATGCGTTAGCCGCTTGCTAACTTGACTCTCTGACAGTATTTTAAAATATAATATAATATAATATATAAATCCAAGCTATAAAAATGACGACAAACACTAACATTTTACACTCATTTAAGCATTTATGTAACTTACAGGTTGTGGTTAGGAGACGCATGTTGTTCCAAATAAAGTGGGTCCTGAACCATATGGGTATCTTTTCTCCTTGAAAAAGTAAATTTAACCACTGATTCTTCATATCTTCATCCTTTAGTAGTGAAAACAACACAAACTGAAAACACAGCGTGATATGATGTTTACACACTAATTAGCTGTGGGCAGGTCATAGTTTACATTTCTCTCCAGGCTGTAGGCGGAGATTATTATGCAAAGTGTTTGTATTACGGGGATAAAGACATGCAGGAGATTCAATCCATATGACGACTCGTTTCAGCGATTCAGAGTCAACTCCCTACTTTAGAAGCAAATAACTTTATTAATCGTGCACTTTTTGGTTCAACTACTTTGCACATTGTTTACAATGATGGGCAGCTACATGACACACTGCAATACAGGTCATTTTCGATTTTGGATTTGTGTGGCTCTTTAAGGAAATAAAGTACATCGTATTACACACAATTACATTACGTCACATGGCTTTATGGGCGCTTTAGACTGTATAAAGTGAAAGTTGGATTAACTAAAAAAATTACTCTAATTGGTAACACCTAAAAAATTCAAATGAAAATTTCTCATGTTGAGTAAAAAATTTAAGTGGAAAAAAACTAAACCTTTTTAGGAGTTTTCAATTGAAAGTTCTTTCACTTAAAATCTTGCATTTAGAGTATTTATTTTACTAAAGAGCACCTATTTCATTGCTAAAAAACAACGTTATTTTGTGTATTTGTTATAATACAATGTGTTGATGTGGTTTAGGGTTCATAAAACACATTATTTTCCACAGTTTTTGTAGCTACAGATATACTGCTTTCCTCAAACACTCTGGTTTTGTACAAAGCTCATCGATCTGAAAAGCTCTGTGTCCCTGATTGGCCATCTAAACTGTACGTTGTGATTGGTCTAAACATCAGCCGGAAATGTGACGCTCCTTACCATGTTTGAAAGATTCGCTCACAATGCAATGCTAACAGGAGTTGACTTACAGGCTCTGAGTCCGAGCGGGAGGAATTTTGATAATGTTGGTATTGTCTACATCACCAATCTCAAGAAGTAAATGGGCGCCTACAATCCGTGTGTTTGTTGTAGTCTAAGAAAAGAGATTTACGTTGGAGACGATAACTGGCGTCATCGTTTACTTTAGGGTTTGTACCTTTTGCATATCATTAACATGTACTAATACACACTTATACACCAAAGGAATAAAAAAATGTGAATCAGACCATAGGTGCTACTTTAATACTTTAAGGGGTGGTTTCCCAGACAGGGATTAGACTAGTCCTAGACTAAAATAAATGAAAGAGCTGTTCAAACTATAAACAACTTGCACTGACATATCGTAAAATACATCAGTGCCCTTTGTTTTGCTTAAAAATGCACACAAGTAATGTTTTTGAAAGGCATATTTGTTAAAACTAGTTATATTTCCTAATTAATCTAAGGCCTAGTCCTGGTTTAAGCTAATCCCTGTACGGGAAACCACCCCTTAAGCCCGACTTATAGTCGTGCGTAACTTCTATGCCGTAGCTATCCGTAGCCGGTGCGTAGCTCTGCGTAGCCTAATGTGCACCTCGCAAAAAATTTAACAGCGCGTCAGTTCTACGCGGACCGCAAGCGCTGTGATTGGTCCACCAGAACCCCTCCCGTCAGGTAAAAAAAACTGCGTCATAGGTATTTCCGTTTGCGACGGTGAAAACAAAGATGAGCCAAGTTGAGGAGTGATTTCACTCAAACTGCAACAAAAGTCACTGTTTATTTACTTCGATCACTGCTGTTCTTCTCAAATCATACACAACAAGTTATTGTTCCTTCTTTGTTTGTGGGTTAACTTGCTAAGCTTCTTCTTCTTTGACGGTCGTGCTGCTACTGTGGTTACACGCGTGGTTACTGCCTACCAGCGGTCTGCTTGTGTGTTTGCACGTCGTTGCGGACGACAACGCAAAAGTATAAATGAAAACCGACGCGGGACCTACGTCGTCCCTTAGTGTTACCAATTAAGTAATTTTTTTAAGTAGAGCCTATTTTCACTTTTTACAGTGTATGGGATGTGTGTGAATGCCCACAGATTCCAGAAAATCCCTGGCATGAACCAAAATGAAAGGATCCCCGGACATTTTTTGTGCCTTTTCCGTGTAAAAAAAGCCTTTTGGTTGTTTTAGGGTTAATCATTATTTTAAGGGTCTATGTTGTGAGTATTGATGTCTCTTTTGTTTTGAAGTTCATATCTCTGGTTAGATCAGACAGCTGGCAAACATTTTATCGGTCATATGGCAAAAATACATTATCTCAGGAGGACTAGACGCGCAGGTGTGTGTATGGGTCTGTGTTTGAGCATTTAATAAGAATCTAGCAGGGTACTCCCATGTGTTTTATTACCTCTGTTTATGGTCTCTGCCCTACTTTGGCTTCATTTATTTCTTTGCTTGATTTAATTGGAAAGGAATTAGTCAGGGTAGTTAAACGTGTTGTACCACACTAATTTCATTTTAATTTAAAGTTGTCAACTCGCCAAGTACATGTATGATTATTTTATTTCATTGTAGATTAAAAAGACTCCTGTTGAATTATTATAATGATGAAAAAATATACATTACTCTGCCTGCCATAATCGCTTGTAAAATAAATGAAATCATTATAATGGTGTTTGCTACAATGTCTTTTTATAATAAAGGTTAGGTAATAAATAAGTTAGGATCCGTTAAAGTATCCTGCATATATTTGACATACATTTAAAAAAAGGACTTATGTTTGAGATATGCTAGTAATAACGGTATGATTTCTGAGATAGTTTTAAATTTGTATTGGACATTAAGTGGCTACCCAACACAGTTGCAAATTTGTAAATTGTCAGTAGTGATCTGTGTCCATTGAACATTAGGATCCTCTGGCCCCCAACAAACATCACTTAAGGGACTGTGAGCCTCTGTGCATGCTCACAGTAAATCACCATACGCCTGTGTGTGTCCTCCCTTCTGCCCACTCACGACTGAACAGAGATCAGACCTCATTACAGTAGAACTCCTCAGCCTCATTTAGTGCCAGTCGTCCTCTGTACCATCTGGAGAATCACTCGCAGATGTAACCCAGCTCACAGCTGGAGCTTACCCTGTCCCCAGACCTTCATGAGTACATTACGCTGTTGCACTCAGGCAATTTCAATCAGACCACTAAACATGTTCTCATTTTAAGATCTCTGTCGAATGCTCTGATGGAGCCGCGCATAAAGATAATGGTTGTGATTGATTGGATCCTGCAGGAGTCCAACGTGTCTTATTATCACTCCAATAGGTCTTATTTGTTGTGAGCCTAAGACCTATTGAGAATTTTGATACTATTTTTAACAGTACCCTCAATTTATTTATATTTGGGGGAAATAAATAATAAAATGTATATTATTAATAATGAATTAAAGTTTGTTTTGGAACTGTATATAGTACTATACTCTTTGCAATTTGGTCAAATACAACAAAATGCCTTTAAAATCTTAAAAGTAAAGGTTGTAAACATTTTTGTTTCTCCAAATTACATTTTAAGTCCAAGGGTCCTATTCTAAGCGCATTGTCTAAGGCACACGGTCTAAACGGGCGTGTCCGATCCCACTTTTGCTAATTTAATGATGTGAAAAATGGTTTATAGGGTTGTTCATATTCTCGTAATAAGTAATGGGTGTGTTTTGGGTGTAACGTGCAATAAACCAATAAGAGTTTCAGCTCTCACCCTCTTTAAAAGCCTGGTACCATGCCCAATCGCTATTTAGAAAGCGGAATTGGTAAACTGACATACTAAGTGGAGGAAAAAGACCACCAGTTTAAGAATAATTTTTAAAAAATGTGGTGTTTTCATTTCTACTGAAATTGCAATTTTGGATTAAAACCTTTAAAGGCCATTTTCGTTCAGTCATGGAAGTTAAAAGCAGGCTTTTAATTGCTGTAAATGTATTGATATCCTACATAATCATTGTAATCTCATAAAATAATTTGCAAATATGCAAGAAAAGGTTTGTACTCTAAAAATAGTTAAGTGACACAAACAGGAGATTGCAAACGTGCGGAGAGCTGTTTCAGCACTCGGACAGCGCCATGTTTTTTTTTTTAAAGCATTACTTAAAAATGTTTCTCATCTCATCATATCCACAGGTACAGAGTCATCATATACAATAAATGGGGTAACACTTAAAAAACATTTAAAAATAAATGCATTTGTTTAAAGCAAAACATTTAATTATTTACCAGGCTACAGATGAAGCAGCTCTTTATGCCTTCTAAAGTTTTGTTATCGGTCCTCATTTATGTCCAAGAGACTCAATAATAATCTTTTACATTTAAATCCTTTGATTTTTCATATTTTAAATACGCTTATGTGCTGCTGTGCATCCATGTGATAAGCAAACGCCCGTTGTCGTCCCGTTTGTAGGCGCATATAACATGCTCATTAAATAACAAAAACAATATTGCACCATAGACTTTAGACCAGTGGCTGGTTGCATAAACATAGACGTGACATTAAGACTGCGTCTTAAGAATGATTCTGACTAACTAGCAATTAGTTAGGGCTAATCAGTCTTATTATTTGGATTTAAATTAGACCAATCTACCTTCCTATGTAACATACTTAAAACAGTTATGATCAGTCTTGAAGAAAAAAATTCATTACTAACTTTAAAGACTAGTCTTAAAGTTTTATGCAACCGGCCACAGGTTTAAGTTGGTCAATGGTGTAGTCTATTTTAGTTGCCTCAAAATAGCAACACACCAACAATGCGTCTGAACACACCTCGTTTTCAGACCAAAGCGCCATTGGGCGCAAATGCATTAGTTATTTAATCAATGTGGCGCTAAACGTGAAAATGATCATTACGCCTGGTTAAAACTAGCAAAAGACACTTGCGCCGCGCATTGCACTGCATTGCACCGGGTGTATGATAGGGTCCAAAATGTTTATAGTGTGTATGTAACATTGTATTTAACCAGGGCCCCTCTTTATTAAAAGACAGAAATACATCTTAAATGTTTAAAATTTTACCTCAGAAAAACAAGGCTACTAACACTAATGTGTGTAATTTATATAATATATAATATATAATATTATATATATTTTTTTTTCTCTGGGCCATTTTTGCCTTTATATCAAGAGACGACAGGAGGGCGGAGAGAGGGGTATGGGATCGGCAAAGAACCTCGAGCCAGGATTCGAACTTGGGTCGACGGAAGTGCGTCTGCACCATATGTCGGAGCACTGTCCACTACACTAAACCAGATTGTTTTATCTCATCAATTTTCTTTTTTGTGTGGGGGGCACAAAAGGTTGCCATGGAAAAGGTTGCAATGCCAAAAATTTTGAGAACCACTGGTTTAATGATTAATGTTTGGTGTATTATAATGGCTACGGTAATGAGCCTTTTAAATGGACACAGGTGTATGCCTGGAAACAGGGCACCCCGAAAACGTTTTGCACTTTTGAGCTTTTTGGCCCAATTTTCGTGTGAGGATCTCTTTTGTTTTTATGTCAAAGGTTCCTAAAAGGTTTCATAGCTTTTTATAGTCTGTATATCCTTTTACACCGAAAGGAGCTTTCTTGTGCAACAGAAAGTTTTTGTGGATGTTTAAGTTTTTATATGGAACATTTTTGGAATCTTTATTTACACACTAGGCAATAAAGTTGTTATTTTCTTATTTACAGTAATTTGTTGTTTAATTACAGTATGTATGTACACCTATGACCATGTAAGCAAAAAAATGATTTACACAACTGAATCCTGATTAAATGAAAAAAAAATCACACTGTGATCTGACCTTATAATTTCCAACAATATTATATAAGTCATTGTCCTGATTTAATTTGTAATGTCACTTTATGTTTAATGCATGGATGCACGGGGAACAGGCTGCTCCAGTTTTCGATTCTGTATGTTTAGGTTCCAGTAATTTCTGCCATTCAAAACTCTCTGAGGACCTTATGAAGGCAGTTAATGGCTGTGCTCTGTGCTGTGCAAACCCTTCGCATGTATTTTATTTCTGGTTTAGAGAAATGCCTGCCAATTAGTATTTAAATAAGAGGCTGTTGAATAAACAAGCATTCGGATCTTGCAGGGATAGAGTATAAATAAAATGCGCAAATTTGGCTATAGCTATGAAATGCAACCACTTTCAAAATGATTTTACTTTTGTTATGTAATGTATTTTACAGTGAACCTCAATGAAATTCAATGACATATGATTTTATTTCAAGAATTAATTGGATGGTGAATACAGTACAGTTTTTTTCCAATACATGAATGAACCCAAGCCTAACTTTTTTTTTTTTTTAATGCTTAAATAGCTATTTGACTTGTGGTTAACACTGTTCAATAGCCTCAAAAACCTCAGATGAGTTTCAGAAATGAGTAGCAAGATATTATGCATTAAATTTTCTTTGAAATTTCAAACTTCATTTTTTTCTAAAAACATACACTGATGAATAATTGACAATAACACCAGTAATGTGCATTAATAAAGTAAATAGATTCCGAAATGATGTTTGCCTTTGTTCATTTTCTACACCCTTCCTCCAGTGTACAGTCTGGGACTGGGATTCGAATGGAAAGCATGATTTCATAGGAGAATTTGAGGCTACCTTCAAAGAAATGCGGTCAGCGATGGATGGACGACAGGTATTTAACATGTCTCATGAAAAATGCATCAATTCATCAACACGCTCTTATATCCGTCTCACACAGTCACCTATAGAAGCTGAACCACAATCCAGGCAGGGTTTAACATTTAATTGGCTTTCAGAGCCCCTTAAGGTATTCAGATCTGGATAAGTTCAGGATAAGTAGAAACTACACTCTAAAATATGCTGGGTTATTTTTAACCTATTGGGTTAAAAAGGGAAGAACCCAGCTGGTGTGTTAAATTAACCCAGAAAATGTTTATATTTGAACAATGGGTTACACCAACAAAACCTTTTTGGATAAAACAACCCAGCATACGTTAAATTATAACCCAACGGGTTGGGTTCATCCCTTTTTGACCCAACAATGGGTTGAAAATAACCCAGCATTTTTTAGATTGTAGAGACATCAGTTAAAGCATGGGTCTTCAACAGTGGGTCCGGAGACTCTTAAGGGGGTCGCAAACCGGACGAGAAGCAGCGCATTGCATCTAGGACAGGGTTTCCCAAATCTTACTCTGGAGGGCCGGAGCACTACAGAGTTTAGGTCCAACCCTGATCAAACTTACCCACCTGTGATTTTCTAGTGATCATGAAGACCTTGATTAGCTTGCTTAGGTGTGTTTGATCAGGGTTGCAGTGCTCCGGCCCTCCAGGGTAAGATTTGGGGAACCCTGGTCTAGGAAAACTCTGAGGTATCGTACACCGGAAGTGCACAATAAATAGCGCAAACTTAGTCAGATAGTGTCTACTTCAAAATGGCAAAAATACTTTAGCAGCCAATGTTAAATGCTAACGATTTGGGACAAATATCATGTTATTTAATGTTAAACTATGTGAGTGGCAATTTGTGATGCAACAGGGATTTGAGCAGTGTCCAGATTTATAGTGGACAGCCGCCGCCAGGCGCCGCCGGGGTGCGTACATTCATAGAAAATAATGGGTCTCATTCACTAATAATTGCTTACGTTTTGCGTATTTTTATGCACACTTGAACTTCTCACAAAAACTTTCCCTCTAATTCACAACATGTGCGTACGCACATGAGTTTGTTCTTATAGTTGTTCTTACGTTAGTGAATTTGGAGTGTTTTACATGAGCGGCCTCGTGCACGAGGTTGGTAATTTGCATAAAACAGCCCAATCCGGCTTCATAAGGGCTTTTCGCAGCACAGCGCTGGCCCACAGAAAACTTTAGAGCAGTTTGTCATAGAAGCAAAAGAGCTCGAAAAGAAATCTATAATCATATTTATTATTGGTTCCGTTTTGCTTTGCATTTTTTATTTGAGAGGTTTTGCTGTCGCTGGAGGAAGCCAGTGATGTCCACCAACCGGAGTAATGTAAAAGAAGTATTGGATGCTTCAACAAATATGACATTTAATTAATATGACAGAACTGCACATCTGTATCTAAAATAGGGATGCACGATATATCGGCCTACATATCGTTATCGGCCGATAACTGCTTATTTTTAATATTATCGGTTATCGGTCTGATAGCAAAATTTGGCCGATAATTAAAAGCCGATAAATTATGGATTCTTTTGGTTTGTTGAACCACTTCACTTGCTCATTGCTGGCCATGTGGAGTTTTGATTGGTGCTTTCTGTGACACAGCATGAAGATGACACATGTTGCGGGCTTAAGAAGAGTATGCTAGTCTAGCGCAAAGACAAGATGTCCGCAGTCTGGGAGTTTTTCATTGTGAAATTAATATGAATATTTATCGGCCTATAGATATCGATAATCGGCCCCCAAATATAAAGAGTTATCGGTTATCGGTATCAGCCAAAATTTCCATATCGGTGCATCCCTAATCTAAAATAAAACAGACAGGAGATCAAGTGATTGACATTTGGACTTCTCATTAAATTTACATGGCGTTTACATTAAGCATTAAGCAGACTTTCAAATAGAGATTTAAAAAGTGAGGAAGGAAAGCGTGAAGATTTGTCATAACGTCCATCTTCTTTTTTGTGTTTAGAAAAAATAAGTAGGCCTTAATAATGTATAATATAATGTATATAATATTAATATAGATCATGTATAATAATTTATAATACAGAAAATATTACAATATAAAATATAATTTAATGTAAATTTTATATATCAATATTATTATAAACCTAAATTATAGCCTAGTATTTGATTATAGTGTACATAATTATTGCGTACGAGTGGTTTTAGGTTTTCTTACATTTTTGCGTACATTTAGAAGACATTTTGATACAAAAGTTTTTGTTGAATCACGATTTGTTAGTGAAAACATCCGTATGCACATCTCATGCACAAATTTGTGCGTACGCATGCTAAGTGAATGAGACACAATGTGTTTCGTTTGTACATTCATGGCGGGACGCGGCACTGCGCTTCTTGTCCGGTGTGGGACCCCCTTTAGTTTTCAAATATTTCCAATAAAAGTGCCGCAATATTTAAAAATGGCAGCAGCTTGCCTGCCCTGAGCGCCGGCCCTATGCGTTTTGCTGCGCTTACCACTGAGCGCCCAGAGTAAAAAAAAAAAACTTCAACTTTAGGTAAAACGCTCAGCTTGTCACTTTTGGAGGAGGAGTAGTCACAGTGGAGGAGTAGTGGGACAAATATTACAAGAACCAACCAGCGCATCATTCAACGACTAATAAACAAAGCATTAGTATCATAGCAATCAAAGCTCTTACTGTAGCTGAAATAATGCTAGCAAACGCCCACAGTCAGCGACCGCCTGGCGTTTTAGAAGCTAGCGTTTAAACGCTTTGGAGTACACGCCCTCTTAGGGGTCTGTGATGGTATTACTGGTGGTCCTACAAATATTGTTTAAATGCAAAATAATTTTTTTTTGTAATGAAATTATCACAGACAGCAGACGACTCTGGGCCGGATCCGCTCCGGATCTGTGCCGAAGTCAACAGCTCTGGCGCTGATCCGGTGCCGATCCGGCCCAAAGTCGTCTGCTGTCTGGGCATCAAACAAACATACGTTAATAGGTTAGGTTTGTAAAAAAAAAAACGGGTCCATTCTCCTTCTGTCTATCCAATTAGCGGTCCTAAAAAAGGTTGAAGACCTCTAAATTAACGTGCAAAAAAGTTGCCGAAATTAAACAGATTTTGATATGGGTCATAGTCAGTTTATTTTTATGGTTCTGCCGACTGGAAGAATTACCCACCCATATGCCTGATCATCTACAAGGATATTATTTTGGTATGAAAAAGATTTGCTCTCTCTCTCTCTCTCTCTCTCTCTCTCTCTCACGCGCTCTCTTTCTCTCTCCAAGTCTTGCCTCTCAAAGTGGCCATTAAGTCTGTATTTACAATTTAATTTGCTGTTATTGCCCTTCATGCCCGCTGTATTTTTTATGTATATACAAACGGAATAATTGACATTTTTAAGGATAAAAATTGAAAATGAAAAGTGCCTTTACTTATAATTGATAATTAGCATGTTGTTCTGTGTTAGAGGTCAAATGATTTTCTTCAAAAACGCATTATTTGTACTGTAAGTTCAAATGATAATTGCTTTAATTGCATCCTTACTTAAACGAGTTTTCAATGTGCACTCCATTAAAGTGTCCGTAAAGTACTTCCTATTCTAAAGAGCGCAGCCGGTGATTGACCGTTTTATTACCTCTAGAAACTCCATTAGAAAGTATCTCTTTCTGGTTTTGAAAACAATAAACCATTGTCTTTTTAGCCGTCAGTTAATTGTATTCTGCTAAAAAGCTGCAGCTGGATGACATCTCGGGATTGTGAAGTCCTGAATGCTCCAAGCTGATATCTCAAATCCACAGGCAACACCAGCAGACTATGCTAATTATTTTAGAATATCCCTTCCAGACTCGAAGCCATCAGTTCTCATTATTATGACTGAAAATGTTGATTGCGAGTCTATTGTTCGCTCAAGCACTTCCCTGCTCCAATGGGATGCGATTACGTGTCGTCTCAGTCATTCTAATGAAGCTATAGTATTGCATTGTTTAAAGTGTCTCGGTTTCCCCCTCCCACCAGCACTGATGTAAAGCTAATGGTTATGTTTTCTTAAACAACGACAGGTCCAGTGGGAATGCATAAACCCTAAATATAAGGTCAAGAAGAAGAACTACAAGAATTCTGGGATTGTCATTTTAAATCAATGCAAGGTAAAATGAATCTCTGTAAACGATATCTGGTCCTTTCAGAAAGTCAGAAAGTGTCTGTTGATGGATAAAGTAGATGACAAGTTTACACAGCTAGATGCCTTTTCACTCGGCTAAAGTGGCGCTGTAAATGGCCAATGAATTTGATCGCTGTTGACATGAATTAGAGGTTATGAGAAAAGATAACAGCATGAATTTACACTCGAATGCTTTCCTGATAATCTGCCCTTTTATATTCACAGATAATTAAGATGCATTCTTTTCTGGACTACATTATGGGTGGTTGCCAAATACAGTTTACAGTAAGTCCAAACAGACGCAGATCAACCTTAGAGTGAGATAAACCCAAAGCACGATTTAATCTTAAAACTGATTTGTTAACTAGTCATGCACACATTGCACAGATTAGTTGATGTTGATGGTAGTTTTGCATATCCCTAGTGTTTATACTAGTAAAAAAATTGTTTGTTTGCATTTGGGTTGCCTGATAAGCAAGCTGCCAGTTTTACTTAATGAATGATGGTTATTGTTATTCAGAGCACTTTTAATTTATTACCCATTACCATGTCTACACTAATGGGAACAGGAAAAATAAAGTGTCATTCTAAATTTGTTTGCCTGCAGATGTTAAGTAATAAATGAATCACCTGCAGCCCACAGCAGTTATTTTCACATGGCACATTGTGTGCACTGTAGTTATTATCTGTCGTGGTTAGTTGTTTTTAAAAAATTGCATTTTGTTAGCACATTTGTTGTTATCTGTTGTGGTTAGTTGTTTCTGTATTATTTTGTTTCTATTAATTATTTTATAGTGTACATAGGCACACATTTTAGGAATTTATATAATACGCAGTTAAAATAATTTGGAGATATTTCTTGAGAAAGCGGCATGATATCAGATATTTTTTGAAAACTTAAAGGATGAAAATGAAATTAAATGAAAATGTACTTATTATTTACTCAGCTTTATGTTGTTCTAAAATCCAATTTATATTTCTGCGTCGATTGTATGTCGTAGCCTACGCATACTGTAGATGGGAACCCTAGGCCCTAGCCTATCCATAGATGGGAACCCTAGGCTGTAGCCTACGCATACTGTAGATGGGAACCCTAGGCCCTAGCCTATCCATAGATGGGAACCCTAGGCTGTAGCCTACGCATACTGTAGATGGGAACCCTAGGCCCTAGCCTATCCATAGATGGGAACCCTAGGCTGTAGCCTATGCATAGTGTAGAGGGGAACCCTACACTCTTAGAAAGGATGTGTCTTTTTGTGTTAAGCTTTTAACATATTATATGTTAATTTGACACATTATGTGTAATTTTGGGATGATTCTGTGTTAAAATTAAACACAAATTGTGTTAAAAGTAACACAAAATGTGTTGTTTCAATAATCACAGAGATGGGTGGATTCTGGGACAATGCATTTAGTGTGTTGTCCCAGAATCAACACCAATGTGTTGTTTTTAACACATCCGTTCTAAGAGTGTAGGCCATAGCCTGTGCATAGATGGGAACCCTAGGTCGTAGCCTACGTTGTAGACTGATGCGCTTCGAAAATGTATCAATGCGTCAGTTCTACGCAGACCGCAAGCGCTGCGATTGGTCTGATAGAACTCCTCCCATTAGGTAATAAAAAATCTGCACAGCATTTACTCATAAGCTTTTCCGCATGCGACGGTAAAAACAAAGATGGACCAAGTTGAGGAGGTATATTTAACAACTCAAGCTGAAACAAAAGTTGCTGTCTATATCAGGGCTGAACCACAGTTGATAGTACCCATTGACTTTATTTGTTTTTCCTACTGTGGGAACTGTCAACTGTGTCCTTACCATCATTTATCAAAAATCGTCTTTTGTGTTGATCGGAAGAAAAAACTAAACGCAGGTTAGAACATGAGGGTGAGTTTTCATTTTTGGGTAAATTGTTACCTTAAAAGTAATAATTCACCACAAAAAGATTCTTATAATTTACTCACCCTCATGCAATCCCAGATGTATATGACTTATTTTCTTCAGGTGAACAGAAATCATTTTATATTAAAATGGTGTGCTCAAAAGCACATACATCCATAATTAAAGCTGGTTAATACATATCTTCTGAAGCCAAACAATACATTTGTGTGAGAAAATGATGAATATTTTGAACTTTTTAAAGGATTAATCCATTTTCTTTAAAAAGAAAATCCAGATAATTTACTCACCACCATGTCATCCAAAATGTTGATGTCTTTCTTTGTTCAGCCAAGAAGAAATTATGTTTTTTGAGGAAAACATTCCTGGATTTTTCTCATTTTAATGGACTTTAATGGACCCCAACACTTAACAGTTATAATGCAGTTTAAAATTGCGATTTTAAAAGACTTTAAATGATCTCAAACTAGGCATAAGGGTCTTATCTAGCGAAACGATTTTCATTTTTGTCCAGAAAAATAAAAAACATGCACTTTTAAACCACAACTTCTCATCTACCTCCGGTCTTGTGACGCACCAGCGCGACCTCACGTAATATGTTATCACATCAAGAGGTCACTGACGACGTAGCCGAAACTACGCCCCAGTGTTTACAAGTGTAGAGAAAGAAGACCGTTCCGACGTTGATGTACGTCAAATGATACTAATTAATGTCTTTGTTTCAGTTTATTGTTTAAAATGGTCCGCAAATGTGCGTTTCATATATGTAACACGTGACCTTTCGACGTCATTATGTCAATTACGTGAGGTCGCACTGGCGCGTCACAGGACCGGAGGAAGAGGAGAAGTTGTGGTTTAAAAGTGCATATTTTTATTTATTTTTTTGCCAAAAATGACCATCGTTTTGCTAGCTAAGACCCTCGTTTGGGATCGTTTATAGTCCTTTGAAACTGCAATTTTAAACTGCTAAGTGTTGGGGTCCATTAAAGTCCATTAAAATGAGAAAAATCCTGTTTTGGATGACATGGTGGTGAGTAAATTATCTGGATTTTTTTTTTAAATGGACTAATCCTTTAAGCGAAACAGAACCAAAATGGCAGCATATGTGCCCTAAATTCAATGTCAATAACTATAATCATTTCTAATCTTATTAGTTCTTGTGTGTCTCAACACTATAGTCATATGATATTTCATTACGAGACATTGATGTGTGTCTTCGCTAGATTTTTTTTGAAAGGAAGTCATATCTGTTATGGCATGAGGGTGAGTTAATTATGTCAATATTCATTTTTGAAATAAACTATTGCTTTAATAAATAACAAAACAAATTGCTGGTGCTAATGGCACAGATTACCATTTATGCATTTTGCAGACCTCTTTATCCTAAGCAAATTACATTGCATTAAAGCTATACATTTTATCAGTAAGTGTGTTCCCTGGAATCAAACCCAACTAACTCACTGCTATTTCAACTAAGCTATACAGCAGACTTCCACTAACTATCAGTTCCAGTGATGAATCACAATACAGTTTAATGAATGCTTACAGTTACGATGTACAGTTAGTGAATGTTTATGCGTTAAATTACATACCACGCCAGTTATGTTTTCTATACATAGTCCCATGCCTGCTTAAAGTGATGCGTTTTACCCTTCTGTCATCCAGTAATCATTAGTAATGGATGCTCTGTGGATAAACCCCACATGCTGCTCGCATACATTTTGAGTAATTAGCGTCAAAGCTCTTTGATTGCCGCTTGTCTTTTCAGGTAGCTATCGATTTCACAGCGTCTAATGGGGATCCGAAGAACAGTTGTTCGTTACACTACATTCACCCCTACCAGCCGAACGAATATCTGAAAGCTTTAGTCGCAGTTGGGGAGATTTGCCAAGACTATGACAGGTAAGCAAAATCAAGTTCTCGATTTGGTAATGTGTGTTAACACATACAAGTGATAAGATGTTGTCTCTTTATGAGTGTAGCATATGAAAACCTCATAAAATACACAAACACACCAACAAATGTTGTTTTAGAGTCTAAACCAACTATTTTACTTGTTAAGGGTTTGCAGCCTCTCAGCATGGACTGCAGCAGGAATACATTATGCAAATGCCATTATAAGATTGTTATTTTGCTGTTTGCCGCCTTTATTTATGGCTGCTATTTTTATTTATGTCATCACTGTTGGTTTAATGTTATGTGGCGATGTTTACACTACATATAATTGTCATCATTATTTATGTTTCTGGGCACTAGTGTTGAGGTCTCTAGTGTTGCATTTCTACACTGTGTTTGTTATATCACAAGATCTTTGCTTTGCATTGTAAAAGACTGCAGACTTCACTTTGTATTAAGAGTCATATAAAACTGCATACATACATTTACATACATTTATGCATTTGGCAGACGGTTTTATTCAAAGCGACTTATAGTGCATTTAAGGTTTTAAGGCATTTTTATCATTATGTGTGTTCACTGCGAACACAATACCAATGCACTACCATTTAAGCTATAGAAACACATAAAACTGTGTTTAATAATAAAACTATGCATTTTTCCCCCATTTTTTTGCTAAGTAACAAAAAAGAGCAGCTAAAAAAAGAGCCGCTAATTCAAAATATGTGTTCGGAGTTTCATGTGTGTTGCTCGTGTTTTCAAAATATGTGTTTATTGGGTCATGTGCATCATGTGTTTTGTCAAAATAAGTGCCTGCTGCACATGCGTCAAAACCGTTTATGATAAAAGAGACGCTCATGATCGCAAAATACATACAAGACTCTGATTACGCATGAGATTATGCGAGTATCTGGCAAACGCGAGCGTCTTTTTTTATCATAAACCCTTTAGACGCGTCTGCAGCAGGCACTTATTTTGACAAAACACGTGATGCACATAGGATCACTCAACGTGCAGAACACATATTTTGAAATGACGACCCACACACATGACGGGCTACATACATGTTGTGACGAACTTCGCATCGTGCACCCTCGAAAAAAGAAGTCATCGGCCGCCACTGCTAATTAATTGTATTACATGTATTGGCTGAAAGATTTCAAATAGGCTGAACATTTTACTCAGCTGTGGTTGAATGAACTTTAAAGTTTTTTCAACAACTAGTTTTTTAAACAATGAATTCGTTTTTGGCACCAATATAGTTGACAATCACACATTAAAAGCCTCCTTCCATTTTTGAATGGCATCCTAAATCTCACCATTTTGAACACTGTAGCTAAGCTGTAACCAATGTCAGCTTTCTGAAAGATCATTGGAAAGCTCATTTGCTCCACCGGCTTCACTCCAGCCTGAGATGAATGAATGTACATCCATCAGGACATTCAGTCTGGTGGAAAGCCCAAATCACAACAATGTTTTGGCGGGCAACTAACAATAGCAATTATGCAAATCTGTGTCTATTACAAATGAGCAACTTGAATTAAAGGCCATTGAAACAGAAGGGCATGATGGGAAATTTGATAATTCCCTAGATCCTCAATTCCTGCCAGGTCTAATTTCTTGTCTGTTTTGCGTTCCATGACAGTGACAAAATGTTCCCGGCTTTTGGCTTTGGTGCTCGGATCCCTCCGGACTTTAAGGTAACCAAACCAAACTTTTTGCAAGCATATAAAGCATGAGAAATGTGTTATTGATATATCATGGAATCACGATGAAATGAATAAGGTTATGTGTTTTCTTGCTTTTCAGGTTTCACACGACTTTGCTGTCAACTTTAATGAGGACAATCCTGAATGTGCAGGTAAAGCTTTAGCTATTTCAAAACAATCTACAGATGCTTAATGTTTTTGTGTGATCTCTGCTTATTGTGGATGGATCTACTCCACCCCTCAACAAAACACTGGCAATGTCAAAGAGCCCTTCGGTATTGTTACCCCCTACTAATGAGATCAATATATGCGTAGCTGAGTTACGGTATTGACAGGGGTGGACACATTAAAGTTTAATGCTGCTATAAAGTGTACAGTCTAAAGGGAATTCCTGAATGAGGGAGCTGAAATGACGTTACTGTCACACCCTCCTCTTCCTCAATAATTAATCCCACTGGGACAGAAAAACAGATATGAGTGCCCGTCAGCACAAAACCAGATGTTTTAAGCTAAGGTGAAAGTATTATATCTTATTACACGGCACTGTGGAATGCTTGATTCTAATTGGCCAGTTCCAAGATCAATTATTTCTGTGATATTCTGCGATAACGATCGGCCAAAACAAATTATGCACTGTCACCCGGGTACTGTTAAGGGGGATGCACAGCCCAGCACCGCGCCGTTCTAAAAAAAATCAAACACATTGTTTTCTATGAGTATACGCACACCGCCGCCGACAGGTGGCGCCTGTCCGCGACGCCCAGCTTTGACTCAGAAGTTGCTCAAATCCCTGTCGCGCCACAGAGCGCCACTCACATAGTTTACCATTAAATAACATCATATTTGTCACAAATCATTAACGATTAACATTGGTTGCTAACGTATATTTAGCATTTTGAAGTAGGCGCTATCTGACTAAACACGCACTATTTAATGTGCACTTCCGGTTTACAATACCTCTGAGTTGTCCTAGACGGAGGCACGGCGCTGCACGTCCGGTGTGCGACCCCTTTCAGTCATCTAGTAGGGTTGCCTAATTTTTGTAATTTGCTGAATAAACTTTTTTTACATACAGGTAATTATTATACACAGTACATCAACATAAATAATGTGTATATAAATACACACACATGCATGCATAATTTTAAGGAAAAATATTGATATAATAAATATTTATATTTATATATAATATAAATTATATGTAAATATAAAAATGTATATACACATGCAAATATGATTTAAATATATACATGCATGTGTGTTCATTTATATATACATAATTATTATACACATTACACATTTAATATGTAAAAAAAAACTTTTATTCTGCAAAAGATTAGTCGCAAATAATCAGCAGCTTTATTATCTAGACAGGTGCAGTTTAATTCTTGCACATAAATTCAATATAATATGATAAATAATAACATACATTAAATTTGATTGACATGATTAAACTTTTACAATCAATTTTATTTAATAAATAAACCAAATGCATGTTCGTCTTGTTTGGACTTGAACTTTAAACTTGTTTGAACGCATCTTGGATTGAAGCTGTTATGAAGCTGTTTGTATTTCTTACAAATGAGCTAATAAAATGTATTAGATCTATTTCTTGTTTCTAGTTTTTAAAGACAATAATATAATATATTTTTTAAACTTTCATGATACAACTGTACAATAAGGTTGTATTTGTTAACATTAGTTAGGTTAGCACTTATACATTTGAATTAAAAGTTGTAAGTTGTGCAAAATTAACTCACATGAACAAATGTATTGTCATTCACTAACACTAACAAAGTATATTGCACTAAAACCTATATTGCTCATTGTTAGTTCATGTTAACTAATGCATTTACTTATGTTAACAAATACAATTTTAAAGTGTTACTACTTACATAATATAAATGTATACATAAATAAATATTAAATTATATAGCATTAAACATAAAATATTTTGATGTTTATGTTAAAATTATTTTCATGTATAAAAATAGCAGTGTGTTTTAGATAAGAATATTGTCCACAGGGACAGAAGTGCACTAGCCTTACATATTTTAATACAACCCTTTATTTAAACGTCCTCTCTTGTGTGCAACCAGATATGCAGGAGAAAGATTCATTTTAAACCATGTTCTCGGGGAAGATTTACATCATCACAGTCTGTTTAAAGTTTTAAACTCGTGTATCCTAAAGGATGCCTTCTATTAGAAAGCAATGAGGAAAATCTGAGCACAATGAGTGTTTCAATGCAGAATTAGATAGAAAAGTAAAGTAATATAAATGATAATTCTGTTGTCGGCAGAAAGCCTCCGCCGAACCATCTATGCATTCCAATGTCTCGAAACACGAGTCTCATTGGGATGGCGTTACCCTGAAAGTCAACTCTTGAAAATGCAGGCTTTGTATTTAGTTTGTGACTATCGGCCTTTTGTACCAGTTTGCGTTTGGCCCTCGGCTTAGCTTTCCCATCATACCTCTTTCAGCCATGAATAGGATGAATTGATCATCTCTCTCACTTCTCTTCGATGCAGCGGTGTCACTTGATTTCCCTTGCTATTTCTGTAGCACCTCTGTCAGTGAAGACACCAGGGTGGCGCCCAGAATGGGCACAGACCACTCGGCTTTTGATCAGCCAGGCTTTTCTAATTATAGCTCGTGGCTTGCAGCCCCACCAGGACAGATGCCAGCCAATCTTTCCTACTAACAGAGAGCACATCTTACCAAAGATGTAAAAGCTGGACATAGACTTCACAGTTCTATAGTGTAAACAGTGTGCATTCATAAACAGCCTTTACTTTCGAAACTATTGACAACCTTTTAGACCCTGGCAAGTTTTTGCTTTTCAAGAAAAAAGAGGCCAATTTGCAGTCTCCTCACTCCTTTAAAGTCACTGCTTTGGCAATAAAGCTTTTAAAAGTAAAACTTTGAGAAGTGGGTTGTAAACATCTTGCTGAAATTAAAGTTTCAAGGTTTTAGATGTTTTGCTTGGGCCAGGATCTGCTGGTAGATGTGATAACTACACTAATGAGGGTTATTCAGAAGTAGGCATGTACAGTGTTGGGTAAGTGCTTCTCAAAAAAAGTACTTAATAACTAGTTACTAAGTACTTCTTCAATCGTGAAATTCAATTACTTTACAAATTACTCTCTCCAAAAAGTATTTAATTACTTATTACCAGGCCTTGACATTAACTTTTTTGCTCACCAGCCAAAGTGACTACTGTAGTTGTTTTCAAGTTACTAGCCACTCAGGATTTTTACTGGCCACAATTATGTTGTTGGTAAAGTACATTTCATATGATTAAACGTGACTTTGGCATCCTAAAATAATTTTCATTTGAGTATTTTTACTTGATTTAGATAGATTAGATGCAGATTGACTTTCAAATGCAGATTGACCCAAATTAAGACTACATTTATTAGCTGGTATACACTCACCTAAAGGATTATTAGGAACATCATACTGATACTGTGTTGGACCCTCTTTCGCCTTCTGAGCTGCCTTAATTCTATGTAGCATTGATTCAACAAGGTGCTGAAAGCATTCTTTAGAAATGTTGGCCCATATTGATAGGATAAAGCATCTTGTATTTGATGGAGATTCGTGGGATGCACATCCAGGGCACGAAGCTCCCGTTCCACCACATCCCAAAGATGCTCTATTGGGTTGAGATCTGGTGACTGTGGGGGCCATTTTAGTACAGTGAACTCATTGTCATGTTCAAGAAACCAATTTGAAATGTTTCGAGCTTTGTGGCATGGTGAACTATCCTGCTAGAAGTAGCCATCAGATGATGGGTAACATGGTGGTCATAAAGGGATGGACATGGTCAGAAACAATGCTCAGGTAGGCCGTGGCATTTAAACAATGCCCAATTGGCACTAAGGGGCCTAAAGTGTGCCAAGAAAACATCCCCCACACCATTACACCACCACCACCAGCCTGCACAGTGGTAACAAGGTATGATGGATCCATGTTCTCATTTCGTTTACGCCAAATTCTGTCTCTACCATCTGAATGTTTCAACAGAAATCGAGACTCATCAGACCATGCAACATTTTTCCAGTCTTCAACTGTCCAATTTTGGTGAGCTCGTGCAAATTGTAGCCTCTTTTTCCTTTTTGTAGTGGAGATGAGTGGTACCCAGTGGGGTCTTTTGCTGTTGTAGCCCATCCGCCTCAAGGTTGTGCGTGTTGTGGCTTCACAAATGCTTTGCTGCATACCTCGGTTGTAACAAGTGGTTATTTAAGTCAAAGTTGCTTTTCTATCAGCTTGAATCAGTCGGCCCATTCTCCTCTGACCTATAGCAGCTTTGTAAACCCTAGAAATGGTTGTGCGTGAAAATCCCAGTAACTGAGCAGATTTTGAAATACTCAGACCGGCCCGTCTATCACCAACAACCATGCCACCCCCAAAATTGCATAAATCACCTTTCATTCCCATTTTGACATTCAGTTTGGAGTTCAGGAGATTGTCTTGACCAGGAGCACAACCCTAAATGCATTGAAGCAACTGCCATGTGATTGGTTGATTAGATAAATGCATTAATGAGAAATTGAACAGGATTTCCTAATAGTCCTTTAGGTGAGTGTATACCAGGTATATCAGTATATATCATATCATATATTTAGGTGCATGAAAAACATGCTATTAAGGCATGAATAGATCAACTTCTAATGAATATATTAAAAGTGTATAAGTGTCGTAATAGATTAATTATAAAAGATAAACACAAAAACCCTAGACAAACACTTTAAATATTTATTAACAACAGCAGTAAATACTGTCAAGACATGTACATGAATTTTACTGTCAACTTGTTTATGCAAATTGTATTTTATAAGCTTGATATTATTGATTACCTTCACAGTTTTATATTCACATGCCAGCCGAGCAACTGCTATTGAGATTAATGTATATTGTGAATGTTACCAGTGCCGGTGCCAGCCGAGTGCTGATGAGTGGGCGTCTAAAATTCTGAGAGGAGGCGATCACTTGAATGCATGTAATTCTCCCAGCTATATAGCTTTAGTACGTTCCTTCAGTTTTAACGCACAAAAACTGCTGCTAAAGTGAGCAACATACAGAGTTCTGAGCAATCTTCTAATATACAACAACCAAAAAACGCATACCTACATATTAGCACAACACTGCTTATTTGAAGCTGAATGTGATTTCTGAATAGGACTTTTATCATTAAAATCCCATTCAACATTAATGGTGATCTGAGGGGGTGGGATAATGCCCCTGTGGCGCCGGTCCTGAATGTATCCCGGATAGCAACAAAGGCCCTGCCCCAAATGGCAAACTCCGGAGATTGCACTTTGATGACATCATGTAGTGCAGACCTTAGGGACGATTGACGCAAGGCCACAAGGGCGCACCGGAGTTGTATTTTGGGACAGCCTCGAGTGTCACGCCGAAAATAGGAAGAAAAGTTTCCCATCAGTGTGAACTCCTTCTTTTGGTTGTCTGATTGCTCTTTCGCAAGGACTCCTGGGTTGGTAAAGTGCGTGAAGCCTGCTGCAGTACGTGCTTTGCCAAAGACCGAATCAAGGGTGCAAAGGGGGCGCTAATGAGCTCATATCAGAGCGTAAAAAATGACAGATGGGGCACCCTACGGACTTGTAGACTAAGCAAGCATGCGCAATTTAAGGCCACAAGACTGAAAGTCCACATGAAGTGCGCCATTTGGGACAGGGCCTGTGTCGGCAAATCCGCCCCGAGTGTATTGCTAACAGGGATATATTAAATAGTTCTGACTGGCTGCTCACATTGCAGTGCATTATGGGTATTTTTATATAATTCTCAACCTTCGGCAGGGGTAGCGCCATTAGACAGGTGCTTTTGTGAGCTATGTGTTGCCTACAGTAGCTTGTTCTGGTGTAATCCAGGAACGAAGAAACCGTCGCTCTAGTATGTCTTTCCTGACATCTCTTTTCTTGAGATTGCAATCTGTTAACAGGCTTCTCCAGATGTTACAAAACACCTTATCTTAAACACATCAGAGCTTTGTGTGTGTGCCTTTAAGGAGAATTTGTTGGCAAATGCAATTACTGTAAACCATACTTAGCTGTTGAGGTGAAAAGGCAAAAACTCATTTAGCTGTTTACAGATGCTCTATAGTGTATGTGTGTTCCTCTGGGAGAATGGCCCACATTTAAATAGCTGCTAGATTTAGAGTTCTTGCAACAAACCCATAAGAGGAGGTCCTATGCGAAATCATCTCGAGATCAATCTATTTGTGGACGTGAAGGAGTTTTATTTGTCGAGCTGGAGCGCTTGAAAGTGAGACGCTTTTACAGGAGCGGTGTGAAACAGCCAAGTGTGACTGATAATGTATGAAGATATACAAGGTGCTATGAAGAAAGGACATCAGCAGGAGTTTACTTCCAGCTTTTTGCTGTCTTCGACATGCTGTAAGCTTTAAAGAGATAGCTTAACACGTGTGCCAGTCTCTTGGGGTTTAAAATCATCTGGAGCTTCTCTTTTAGTCAACTTTGTGGGGAAGGCACAGAGACGTTTACCTCCATTGACCTCCAGTATGAAAGCATTCTCATCTTAATTCGAGCTCCTCACGGCACAGCACGCCTCCACCTTTAAGCTGCCGGTCGTGCGTGTTCAAACTCACAGGTGTTAATTAAATGAAACAGTTGGAGACATGGTGAGAAATACAGGCTGACCTCAGGAGATCATGGCTACTGTGTCAGCGACAACATTACTGCTGTGGCAAATCACTGAGGTTGAACACATAGACTTTGAGACCACATAGACTTTGAGACTAAAGCTGCTTAAAAGTAATTGTGAACATTTTAATTCAAAAAATATTATCTATCTAATGCAATCAAAGGTTAATTTCAGGTTGGAGTCCGGCTATAAGTAACCCACAAATAAACTTGAATTTGGTTACATGTCATTTATATATGTGCCTCTGACTACAAACCCATGCAGTCTTAAATGAATAGTCTACTCATTTTCAATATTAAAATATGTTATTACCTTAACTAAGAATTGTTGATACATCCCTCTATCATCTGTGTGCGTGCACGTAAGCGCTGGAGCGCGCTGCGACACTTCGATAGCATTTAGCTTAGCCCCATTCATTCAATGGTACCAATCAGAGATAAAGTTAGAAGTGACCAAACACATCAACGTTTTTCCTATTTAAGACGAGTAGTTATACGAGCAAGTTTGGTTGTACAAAATAAAACGTAGCGCTTTTCTAAGCGGATTTAAAAGAGGACCTATGTTTTATCGCGTAATGGCACTTTTGGGAGTACTTCGACTCTGCACAGTAACACCCTCCCTCTCCCATTATGAGAGTGAGAAGGGGAGCAGACTTTTCAGGCGAGTCGAAGTACTCCCAAAAGTGCTATTACGCCATAAAATATAGTTTCTCTTTTAAATCCGCTTAGAAAAGCGCTACATTTTATTTTGTACCACCAAACTTGCTCGTATAACTACTCGTCTTAAATAGGAAAAACGTTGATGTGTTTGGTCACTTCTAACTTTATCTCTAAATGGTAGAATTGAATGAATGGGGCTAAGCTAAATGCTATCGAAGAGCCGCAGCGCGCTCCAGCGCCCACGTGCACGCACACAGACGACAGAGGGATGCACCAACAACTCCCAGCCAAGGCAACAACATACTTTAACACTGAAAATGAGTAGACTATTCCTTTAACTCTTTCACCGTCAGCGTTATTTAAAAAAGTTCCCAGCAAGCGCCAGCGTTTTTCATGATTTTCACAAAAGTTTAATGCCTTCAAGAAAATGTTCTTCTTACAAAATATAAACGTACAATATACCAAATGAAAGAACAGACCCTCTGCTTTCAAAAAAAAAAAAGTTTCATCCTACCTTCAGTAGTTCTTTTGTAATCAGCTTTTGAATATGGGTAGGTTTCTGCAAGAACACCACATTTTGAGCAAAAAGCAGAGATAGTTCCATTTTTGTGACAGACTTTTCATAGAGATCCCATTCAGAGCGATCTTTAAAACAGACACGGACATGCAGCCGCTTGCCATAGGGCAATACTTCCGGGTTTAAAAAGTTGCGGAAAGCCGTAAATACTAGTCATTGGCAGGGAAGCGTTTTCTCTTGATTGACGAGATATCTCGTCAATGGCGCAGAAAGAGTTAAGTAGCATGGGTATATTTGTATCGAAACCCAAAATAAATTGCATGTGTAAAAATTTTTAAAAATTATTTTATGGCAAAAATCATTAGGATATTTAAGGGACATTCCACTTTTTTTGAAAATATGCTAATTTTCCAGCTAAACATTTAAACATAGACAGAGTTAAACATTTGATTTTTACTGTTTTAGAATCCATTCAGCTGATCTCCGGGTCTGGCGCTACCACTTTTAGCATAGCTTAGCACAATCCATTGAATCTGATTAGACCATTAGCATTGCTTAAAAATAACCAAAGAGTTTTGAGCTTTCAGCAACCAGCCACCTCAGCTTCACCCACATCCCGCCTTTTTACCCATTTTCTGTTATCCGCAAGTGCTGCGTAGCCAAGATGGCGACGGCAGGCTTTGCAAACTATTGGCTTCAAAAAAGATCTTTACAAACCTATGGGTGATGTCAAAGACACTATGTCCATATTTTTTACAGTCTATGTTTAAGGGGATAGGCAGCGTAACGGGATTGTATCTGAAAAGTAAATACAAAGCATTCTGTCTATAACCACTCAAATATTTTATAACCTACAATACCAATACTAATCTCGCTAGAAAATAAAACTACAAAATTGTCTTCCCACCATTTATTAGCCAGCATTTACATTGTTTGAGCTTGTCAACCAATCACTTTCCACACATAGACAAACACAAAGTATTGAGGAATATCGAAGAGAGTGAAGTAAACATCAATGTTGCCTCCAAGACTCCATCATAAGAAGGTATCACAGGAGACACGAAGTGAAGCAAACACTGACCTCTGAAGGCAGCATTTTACATCTTTCTGTCACAACCAAAAGTGTAGCTTTGGAAAATATAAAATTGCTAAAAGGATTTTCCACAGCTGTGCCATAGAGAAAACATTTTCGGTTCCCCAAAGAACCTTTCAGGTTCTTAAAAGAAACATTTCCTTTATACATTTTTATGCTCCATGGAATCCAGTACCTTTTGTGGAAGAGAAAAGCTTTTTTGGTGTTAAAGTCTCTTTATGAAACCATACTGCCCCACAAAAAAAACCTTTAATGAACTTTTTCATGAGTGTACATACAAATTTGCAGGTATCCAAGGTGTGGTTGAGGCCTACCAGAACTGCCTTCCCAAGCTTCAGTTGTACGGTCCCACAAACATCGCTCCTATAATCCAGAAAGTGGCCCACTTTGCCTCTGAGGAGATGCACACCAAAGAGGCCATGGTAAGTGGATTTCACCTTCTGTCTCTCCACCTTGCTAAGTTTCTCTTGTTCAGATTGTCGTTTCTCGCTTTGCTTTAGCAATACTTCATCCTTCTCATCCTGACGGACGGCGTCATCACAGATATGGCGGACACAAGAGAGGCCATCGTCCAAGCATCTCACCTGCCTATGTCCGTCATCATTGTGGGTGTGGGAAATGCAGATTTCACCGATATGGAGATGCTAGATGGCGATGACGGGATTCTTCGTTCGCCCAAAGGAGAACCAGTGTTGCGTGATATTGTGCAGTTTGTACCGTTTCGCAACTTTAAACATGTGAGTTTAAATCAAAACACAGCTAAACACTTTGAATATGCGTGCAGTTATATACTCAACAATATTACGTAAAGGATAATGTAATTTCAGCCGGTTGCCACCAAATTGGTATCATAATCTCAATGTAATTCAAAATCAGGCATATTTGTATTGAATTTATTTGTAAGTATTAAAAAGCACCATTTAAGTACTCAAATGAGGTTGTTTCCAGCAGTTTTTATCTGGGAATAGTAAACCTCGGAATGTCGGCATTGACCAATCGAAATCAAGCATACCAGAGCAAAGTGTAATAATTTGAAGAGTTTGGTTCCAAAACCAGGATCCAAATTTTTTTTTTTTTAAATCTTGTTGCATTCCAATTAATATTATTCAAACTGCAGTCTTCATAACTAAAAAATACATCTAAGTAGCAATAAAAACATGATAACATAATAATAAACATGTTTTGAAAAACACCAGTTATCTGGTTTTGGAACCAAACTCTTTATTTATATAATAACGTATTTACATTTAAAGGAATACTCCACTTTTACAAAAAATCCTGAATAATTTACTCACACTGCAAAAAATGACTTTCTTAAGGGCTCGTTATAGTCGTGCGTAGGTCCTACGGCGGAGCCGCGACGGCGTAGGTTTCGCGTCGATTTTCATTTATACTTTTGAGTCGTCGTCCGCGTCGACGTGCAAACACGCGCACAGGCTGCTGGTAGACAGTAACCACGCGTGTAACCACAGTAGCAGCGCTAACGCCAAAGAAGAAGAAGCTTTGCAAGTTAAGCCACAAACGAAGAAGAAACAGCAACTTGTTGTGTACAATTTGAGAAGACCAGCAATGATGGATGTAAATAAACAGCGACTTTTGTTGCAGTTTGAGTTAAATCACTCCTCAACTTGGCCATTCTTTGTTTTCACCGTCACAAACGGAAATACCTATGATGCGTTTTTTTTTATCTGACGGGAGGGGTTCTGGTGGACCAATCACAGCGCTTGCGGTCCGCGTAGAACTGACGCGCTGTTAAAAATTTTGCGAGGTGCGCGTCAGGCTACGCAGAGCTACGCACAGGCTACGGATAGCCTACCTACGCGCGACTATAAATCGCCCTTTACTTAGTATTTTTGTCTTGTTTTCAGTAGATATTAGGGATGCACCGAATCCAGATTTTTTAGGTTCGGCCGAATCCCGAATCCACCGTTTAAGGTTCGGCCGAAACCGAATACCGAATCCTACTCGCATCCTTATTCCATTAACACAGTAAAACACATTAATGAAGTAAACAACGTCCTCAGCAGTGTATTTTTCACTTTATTTAATTTTAACTGTACATTATGCCAGGATGACAAGTTGGAAAACTATTTTGACAATTACCATAAGCCTATGCATAATAAAAGCGATGCGTTGCGACACGCTCGTTTTTCCAATAAGCAAGCAGCTCCGAGCTGAAAACTATATACTTTGAGTTAGAAGCTCCGCTCGTCAATGTCACAGTCTTCACACGGCCGTCCAATTACAGTGGAGGAGGGGCAGGACATTACCACAGCAACCAACCGGCTCACAGCTGAAGCATCACTGCGACCAAGCGCTCGGCTGAAAAACAGCTGGCATTCGGCGTCCTCAAGGCGTTTTCAGCCGTGTTTAAAAGTTTTGGTGTGTCCAGCCCCTAAGGCTCACCGAAAGAAAAAGCTCATCTCCACATCAGCACCCGATGTGTGTAATCAACGGCCGCGTGACGTCGACCAGCATAGCGCAAGCCTAGGGTTCGGTTCGGTGGAAAAAAAATCTAGGATTCGGCCGAACCCGAACCCCGTCAAAAAGCCCAGTATTCGGCCGAATCCGAATCCGAATCCTGGATTCGGTGCATCCCTAGTAGATATATTAAAAAATTCTTAAATAACGATGTATTTTCTTGATAAGCAAATGACCTAAGAAAATAAGTCTAGTTTTTAGACAAAACATATCAAAAATAAGCGAATTTGTGCTTAAGACAAGCAAAAAAAATCTGCCAATGGAATAAGAAATTTATTAAGGAATTTTTCTTGTATCAAGCAAATTCAAGAAAAATTTTCTTATTCCATTAGCAGATTTTTTTTGCTTGTTTTAAGCACAAATTCGTGAACTACGAACTATGAACTAGTTCAAAATTTTGAAATATGAACTATGAACTGAACTAGTTCATTTTTTTAATTTGTGACCTGAACTTTGAACTATTTTATGTAGAAAGTGAACTTTGCCAACACTTGTGGATCATTAAACAATAACCTTTGTACACTCGACAACAAAAATACGTGACCTTACGTATTACGTAATCACGTCGAAAGATCACACATTACATATGTAAAAACACACTTGCGGACCATTTTCTACAATAAACTGACACAAAGACATTAATTCGTATCATTCCGCATACAACAAACATCTGAACGGTCCTTTTTCTCCACACGCGTTACCTTTGCATACATTATGCGTGACCTTTCGATGTGATTACGTAATATGTAAGGTCATGCTAGTGTGTCACACAACTTGTGAAAGACGAAAGTTGTGGTTTAAAAGTACAAGTTGTTATTTTTGTTGCTGAAAATGACATTCGTTTTGCTAGATAAGACCTTTAGGCCTCAGTTGGGATCCCTTTAAAGCTACAATGAAACTGCAATTTTAAACTGCATCGAAGCTGTAAACCTTTGAGGTCCACTAAAGTCCACTATATGGAGAAAAATCCTGGAATGTTTTCCTCAAAAACGGAATTTCCTCTCGATTAAAGGGATAGTTCGGCCAAAAACGATATTAAACCCATGATTTACTCACCCCCAAGCTGTCCGAGTTGCATATGTCCATCGTTTTTCAGACAAACACATTTTCGGATATTTTAGAAAATATTTTAGATCTTTCTGTTGATTAAATGTAATGTTACAGGGTCCAGCAACAGCCCACGACCCCCAAGTCCAAAAAAAGTGCGTCCATCCTTCACAAATTAAATCCAAACGGCTCCGGGATGATAAACAAAGGTCTTCTAAGGGTAATCCGTGCGGTGTTGTTGTAGAAATATCCATATTTAAAATGTTATTAACGTTATTAACTACCTTCCGGTAGCGCCGCCATTTTAGAGTCCTCCGCATTCAGGATGAGCGCTTACGCAGCATACAGCGGTTTCTCTGTTGCTGCTCTGTGCCCCCGCCTTCCGAATTTGTCATACGTCACTAAGAAAAGTGCGTACACTACGCTAATACTCTCTCCTGAGTCTAAGATGGCGGCGCTACCGGAAGGTAGTTAATAACGTTAATAACATTTTAAATATGGATAGTTCTACAACAACACCGCACGGATTACCCTCAGAAGACCTTTGTTTATCATCCTGGAGCCGTTTGGATTTAATTTGTGAAGGATGGACGCACTTTTTTTGGACTTGAGGGTCGTGGACTATTGCTTGACCCCGTAACATTACATTTAATCAACAGAAAGATCTAAAATATTTTCTAAAATATCTGAAAATGTGTTTGTCTGAAAAACAATGGACATATGCAACTTGGACAGCTTGGGGGTGAGTAGGTAGTGGGTTTGGTATCGTTTTTGGCCGAACTATCCCTTTAAACAAAGAAATACATAAGCATCTTGGATGACATGGGGGTGAGTAAATTATCAGAACTTTTTTATGAAAGTGGAATATTCCTCGATAAGGTTTCATAACAAGAATTTGCCGAACCCAGTGGAACTCAATTTTTAAAGTTAGGTTTAAATGTAAACAAAACTGTAAATATTCACCAATAAAGCAGTAAAATGTCAATAGTTTGTTATTATTTGTCTGTTTTTTGCTATTCGTAATTCAGTACTGAAATTCAATTATGAGGGATCTCAGCACAAACAAGGCTGATTACCGGCGATGGTATATTCATAATTTCCATTTACTTCTAAGTAGCTAATATTTCATAGCTTGAGGACGCTTTGCATGCTTGAAACCAGAGCTCTCTACTTTAAAATTGGAAGTTAAAATGATTATACATACAGCTGAAATTTGTCGACTGTAGACGTTGGCCTTTATTATGCAGAGATCTTTATTCTGCGTCCTTATAATGTTTGAAGAACCTCAGAGCACAATCTCTGCTGGTTAATTACTCACCGCTTCATTCTCACCGCACCTCTCACATTACCACGCCAGACTCGGAGCAATCTAATAACCTTTAGCTTGACTGCTCCATTAATTATCACATCTACTGCTCATCCCAAGAGAGATACAAACCGCAGAATGCAGAGAGACAGGCCTTATCTCAACAGGGTCAAGAATAGTGTGGCTTTGTCAATATATACAGCTTGCATTTATTTTATATACACAATCTGAGAGGTCATCTGAGAAAGTTTTGATCTTGGGTTGAAGCTTTTGCAGCTTATTTGTTTATTTGTGTTGTTGAGGAAATTAACTAGCCATGATACCGACTTCCAAATGCAAAGCATTTTGGTGTAAAATTCATCATACTGTAATTGACTCAAGTCAAATTTAACATATAACAAGAATGAACCTACAGTATACGTCCGGCATCCGCTTGTCTCTTTATGTGACAAGCCCAAGTGACAGTCCAGGTTATTGGAAACCTCAAGGGAGACTTTGTAGACAAATACTGGATTGATGAGACCTGACAGGCAACACCAAGCGTCAGCCACCTCCAGTGCTTATCTGAGCATCTTTTCTCCACTATCCACTAATTGGCTGATAGGAATTGGAAGGGTTTGCATCATCCCTGCAATCCTACTCGGGTGTCCCCTGGTTTTCCCTCAGCGCCTGTTCGAAACCCAGTTCGAAAGTACCTTTTGCGTTTTTGATCACTGTGCGTGTTCTTCACAGATGGCAAAACGATTAATTCAAAGTTTTATTCACTGCTGTTTTTATTTGGCTTTATGTCACAGGCTTCTCCCGCCGCTCTGGCAAAAAGTGTCTTAGCCGAGGTCCCCAACCAGGTGGTGGATTATTACAACAGTAAAGGAATCAAGCCCAAGTGCCCCATCGAGTACGAGTCTTCCAGGACGTTCGGTCACTAAAGCGTTGAACCCACGAGCTGTCGCTCGATCCCCAAAATAGCACGTTTCTGTGAATTTGAAAAACAAATCTGTTCTACTCTATTGCATTTGCATGCGTAGACTGTGAGACTTGCATAAGTGTTGCAATGCTACCATTCCTATTATGTACATGCGCACATGTACAGACCTGAAATGTATGAAGAGAAGCACCAAGATGTCTGACCTAAGCATGATGACTGGGACTTATTTAGTGTGTGGATTATCTGTTGGTTTCTTTTATATAAAAGTTTATTGAGATTTTGCTAAATTTCGTAATGTTCTTACATTGTAAAGCATTTTGGATCCTAGAGAATAGCTACTTGAATTAGTTATATATGACTATATATATAATATATATACAGTAAGTGTGGATATGATATGTTTTATTTCTTTCTGTATATATTTTTGTCCTATTTTACAGATTCAGGGCCAGGTGCATGATTGTATTTTGCATGTTAATAAATAAACCAGCCTTGTTTTTTAATGGTTCCCCTGGGGCTAGCATATTATTCATTGCGATGCTCCTCTCCTAACAATGTCCACATGCAAGACTTTAGAACTTGAAGTATTTTTCGGTAGTTTTAAGTGATGATGTACTGAAGACTGTTTGAAAATAAACTTTGTGCTATGAATGATGCATTTGTGGGGTTTTAGACAGAAATCGAAGTAAAATAAAATATCAATTAAAAATGTTTACATTTGATCCTTTGAAAAATGTGTATTTATTTATATATGAAGAGCTCAGATGCAAAACCTTCTAACTGCGTCAGACATGTTTTTTTGTAGGCCTAAATGAGCATTTTTATCAAGCTCTTATGTTTAGGTTCAATAATTTTACTTTAATGGCAATGGCAACTGTTATTAGTCAGTAATTGAAATGCCTTATTTTCACAAATGTCACTTTAGTCTTTGAAATTAAAATGGTATTTTTTGGCAGAAACCTTCATTTCTAATAAAATCCATTTCTTTGGAAAAAAACTAAAGACAGTTCACTCTTATGCTGCGTTCACACCAGCCGCGGTATAGGCATCAAGTGATTTCAATGTTAAGTCAATGTGAAGACGCGTTGACGCACATCTGTAGGTCTCGCGGCGCGAATGAGGTGTTTTGCGGGGCGCGGTAGACACAATCCGTCTAGTTCGCGTGTCTAATTCGCGCGAATGCCGCAAATTAAGCATTGCCGCCGCAAGTGTGTGAGTTGAAAAATCTGAACTTTGGCGGAAAAATGCACTGCGTTAACCAATCAGGAGCTTGCTCTTGTAGTGATGTGATTACAGGATGCGAGTGGAGTCGCAGAAGCCCCTCCCAAGACGCGAATCTCGATGACTAGAATTTCACACGCGGCTTTCACGCGCAAATGAAGCGAGTAAACTCAAAATGTTCAAGCGGAAAACTAGACGCGGTAGACACTAATTTGACGCCTCAAACGCGGCTGGTGTGAACCCACACTTAGAATGAATGTGTTAAAAACAACACATTAGGGTTTATTCTGGGACAACACACTAAATGTGTTGTCCCAGAATCCACCCATCTCTGTGTTATTATTGAAACAACACATTTACTTTTAACACAACTCGTGTTGCATTTTAACACAAAATGACACATAATGTGTTAAAATTACACAAGGGACCAAAGTTTGAATGCGATCCAAGGTCAGTTTACATGTACAGTTTTCTGTGCACTCTGGGGACTGAAAATGGATGTGGCGTTTATCCGATTCTGCCTAAAAAAAACTTTATTTCTGAATGGCCTGAATTATAAGAAAAATATAAGAAAATAATGCACACCAAAGATGGTCATACATAATCATTTTACATATTCTTTATTAATATGAAAATACCTGAAAAGGTTTAAAGAACAACAATATAAATATATCCTTAAGCCATTTCCTGGAGCTGCGTGTCATAGCTGCGTGTGTATAGTTACTCGATTGCAGCGCGTATTGAGTTTCTGCACGAGAGCGCCCCCCTGGTTTTTGGATGTAGCTGCATTTCACCGTAATTCATTGAGAAGGATTAACACAGTCTCACCCCATGTCGTCAATATTTGACGACACTCGACCACCCGTCAACATGCGACGCGGAGGGCACACCCTTCGCGTCATTTTTTGACGAACTGGGGACTTCAATACTATTATGTCCGTTGCATTCTCTTCTCCTATTTTCTTACCATTTTCGCGTCGGTTTAGGGTTAGATTACGCAAAATTAAACAGTGTACGTGAAATTAAACAGTGTACGCGAAATTAAACAGTTGTCACCTGGCGTTTGGGTTAGAAACAGTTGTCACCTGGCGTTGGGGTTAGAGTTAGGTTTGGGTAGGGATGTCATTATGTAAATCTAACCCTAAACCGACGCGAAATTAAACAGTGTACGCGAAATTAAACAGTTGTCACCTGGCGTTGGGGTTAGAAACAGTTCTCACCTGGCATTGGGGTTAGAGTTAGGTTTGGGTAGGGATGTCATTATGTAAATCTAACCCTAAACCGACGCGAAAATGGTAAGAAAATAGGAGAAGAGAATGCAACGGACGTAATAGTATTGAAGTCCCCAGTTCGTCAAAAAATGACGCGAAAGGTATACCCTCCGCGTCACATATTGACGAATGGTCAAGTGTCGTCAAATATTGACGACATGGGGTGAGACTGCGCTGGAAGGATAGAAGCAAGCATTATCAGCGGATATATCGGTGCACCCCTAACAGCCACGCATGAAACATTTCTCAGCCAATCAGAATAAAGCATTTAACAGCCCTGTGGTATAATTGATAATAATGCATACCAAGAGCATTCAGTTAATACAATTTTCTCATTTTTGACTGAGGTGGCATTTAGCAGCTTTTGCATCTGAGCTTTATATATATTTTATTTATTAATGCCATTCCAGCATGTATGACTATGGTGAAAACAGGTTAATCTATACAAGTTGATCAACACGTTTGGCCATTAAAATGTTTCAAATCTACTAAAATACAGTAATAGGCCTTTTTTGTGATGAACATGTTGAAATTTTATAAAAAAATCTCCTTTTGTGTTTCATGCAAACAAATGGTTTTAAATAACTTTGGATCAGCAGTTCCTTTAAATCCTTTTTTGTCAACAATAAAGGCTAAAAATGATGGCTTGAAATGGTTGGCTTATATTTCATCGGTGGCACCTACACTTTCTAATTAAATGTATTATTTTCCTAGGCAGTTTCTTTGCTGTCACAGAGCTGAGAACTGTACTTTACAGACTGCTAGACGTGCTCATTATAGACACTGTCAGGGGACAATTTCAGTAAACGTAAAATACAAACATCTACTCTCCGCAGGTCCTCAAACTGTCATGACGCACACCAGCAGACCTGCTGTAAACCTCTGATGAGCTCCTGAGAGTCTCCAGAGAGATTTTACAAACCCCAGCTTTCCCCTAGAGAACCATCTACTGTTTAGTAACGACATTCTTCAAAATCATACTGATAAATTGCACACAAAACTGTGTGCCCTGAATGGAAGACTTTCAAATAATCACATTAAAAGTAAAAAATACAGATTTTTTTGTAACAAAACGAAACCTCTCCTCATGGGGGGGATCCATTAATACAAGAAACACAGTATTGACTAAATATATCTAGATCTCAATAGTCAAGTGCTGAAGGATAACCCTAACCTGCACCCTTTCAAAAAGTACACATTTGTACCTAAAGGGTCATATAAGTACTTCAAAGATACATTCTGTATCTGTAGCTAAATGGTACATATTAGTTAAGAGTACCGTCCCAGTGACAGCTTTTAAGCCTTTTGTCTGTCAGTGTAACCCTGTTCTCAATCTTAAATAAAAACCTCACAAATACCCTGTCAACCACATCCACTTTCTCACTTTCTGTACTTCATTATCTTATTAGTTCTCAATTAACCAGAGCATGTCGTGACTCCCTAAAAGCCTGCATGGGTCATTTGAGTTTTACTGGGTCCATTACTGATCGGCCATTTAAAAGCAGTCACAGCTTCCTCCATCATTACATTACGTACACGCTTTCTTAAAGAGGTCATATGATGTTGCTAAAAAAAACTATTTTTAGGTTTTGGTGTAATGCAATGTGTTTACATAGTTTAAAGTAAAAAAAAAACCACATTATTTTCCACATATCATACATTATTGTTGCTCCTCTATGCCCTGTCTTACCTGAAAAGCGAGGTGCGCTCTGATTGGAGAGCTACCCAGTGCATTGTGATTGGTCGAATACCTAAACAGAGGTAAAAAAAATGTTACGCCCCCTTACCAAAACACAGCCAATACATGGCGCCGGCAATAATACTACAGCAAGAATTAAAGTTGTGTATGCATTTGGGCGGTGTTGTACAAATCTTCCTACATAGCGATATAGGATGTATGTGGGGGCATGTTTCAATGAGGTGGTTTAGGACTTTTGGAAAGAATATTAATTTGGGTTAGAGACTTTAAAGGACAACTATAGCAAAGAACTTATATTGACAAGAAGGGAAAGCCAATAGAACACAGCCACCGTCCAAAAGTGGCAATTACAGGATCATGTTCTACAAGATTATCATGTTCGTAGCGGGATCCACGGGATTAATATGTACAAAATATATTTCATACCTAGTGGAGTTGGTAACTAATAATAATAGTAAATGTGTAAAGTAGCATAAAATAGAATTACATAATAAAGCAAGAAAAAAAACTCTCTCAAATGTGTATCTATTCAATGATTGGATTCCACAACTGATAACAACAACAACACAACACATACATACAAGACAATACAGCATTTAGTGTAGGTGTAGCAAGTGAACATAATTTTAATTTAAGAAACGTACTAGAATTCGCTGAGAATGAATTAAAAATGAATTGGCTGTGAGAATTTTCATTCCAAAATGGCGGCTGCGCTACTGAAGCGCCATCTAGTGGCTGTTGCCAAAAACGCATCAGAGTTTCGCCTCTTGTTTTTCTATACTCTTTGACTATAGTCCGATTCACAATTTCACATTTCCTTTGGTGTGTAATAAGTATGTATTAGTACTTGTTAACGATATGCAAAAGGCACATACTCCAAAGTAAACGATGACGCGAGTTATCATTTCCAACGTAAATCTCTTTTCTTGGACTACAACAAACAGACTGATCGCAGGCAAAAGATTACTTCCTTGGCCTGTTGATGTGGACAAGACCGACATTATTATAATTCCTCCCGCTTTGACTCACAGCCTGTAAATTAACTCCTGCAGGCCTTGCATTGTGAGTGAATCTTTCAAACATGGTAAGGAGTGTCACTTAGCGTCATTTCCGGCTGACGTCAGAAGTATTCAGGTAAATCACAATGTACAGATTAGCTGGCCAATCAGGGACACAGAGCTTTTCAAATCAATGAGCTTTGTACAAAATCAATGAGTTTGAGGAAAGCAATATATCTGGAGCTACAGAAATGTACGGTATGTGGAAAATAACATGTTTTTTAACCATAAACCACACAAACACATTGTATTATACCAAACACACAAAATAATACACATTTTTTTAGCAATGAAATAGGTGCACTTTAAAGGACAAGTTCGGTATTTTACATTTAAAGCCATGTTTTCAGATTGTTTGTGATGAAATAAAACGGTTTTGACTGAAATTTCGACATATGCAGCTGCCTCGAGAATTGTCGGGTGTTTGTTGTTTCACCTCCTACCTCTACAATAGGTGTATAGGTGCACTGGAACAATCCTTCCTAAAATGCATTAAACTTTCGTTTACAAAGACGTGAAAAACTCACTGAGTGGTCAGGGGTGTTCACTGATATGCTCACACAAAAATCGCTGCAAAAGATGCTTTCCAACAGCTGTTTTAGCATTCATTGTAAACTTGTGGACCAATATTTCCAAACTCCTCACACCTGTATATTCTTCTGTTGAGAGTTTGAATAATAGACACTCCAGCCCAGGTGGTGGCGATAATCCGCCTTTGCCAATTGCAAGAATACAAACAACGTTCCCGGCGCGTAGTAATACCGTACCTCACAGCACATCTAATACAAGTCAATGGAGTTGGACAAAACTATGATAAAACCTGTTGGAATGCGTATTTTGCAGTGATTTTTGTGTGAGCATATCAGTGAACACCCCTGACCACTCGGTGAAGTTTCACGTCTTTGTAAACGAAAGTTTAATGCATGTTAGGAAGGATTGTTCCAGTGCACCTATATAGCCATTATAGAGGTGGGAGGTGATACAACAAACACCCGAAAATTCCCGGGCCAGCATCACACGTCCAAACTTCAGCCAAAACCGCTCCACCCCATCACAAACAACCCGAAAACAGGGCACCAAGTGTAAAATACCGAACTTGTCCTTGAATCTTTGTGACTTTACGCATCTTCTATATATGCACAAACAGCTTTTAACACTCCAAAAACAAAGGAAAACATGAAATCACATCATATGACCCCCTTAAAAGTTCCTTTCACTAATTGGCTCAGATGGGGCGTTGTCATGGAGACATTGACCAGCCCAAAGTATACCATATATCCGCATTTTAAATACAATATATATATAAGAAAGCAGTGCTGGTGCAATTACTAGCATTACCTTCTTGGTTTTCTATTACTTTAATCAGAACTGCAATCAAATATAAATCTATTGATTTACAAAAAAAACTGAAAATAAGCTGATGCATGCATCTAATTAACACGTATGGCTGGAAATCAAATCCACATTTGGTTGATATTTACATGTTTTTAGGGGACTATTTGTGTGTGCATGGCTTTCTTTCATTCATCAATCAATTCATGCTGTGAGCATCTGCCTTCAACAATGACCCCATTGGCAGTTACCCTGTAATTATATTGCAACTAGCTTCTCTCTGCCCAATTTACCAAGTGATTAAAACGGTTTACAATTTCTTTTGTTTTGCCAATGGTTTATAAATAGTCTTAAGACAGGTATTAGTCTAATGAAGTTCTGGTCCAGAGGAACAGATCCGTGATTGAAGCTGATTATCAAACCTGTCTCCGAGGTCTTGCATTATTTAAAGAGAGTTTTACTTTAAAGTGAAAATACCGTATTTCTCAAAAAAAAAGAAAAGATTTATGCTGTACATCTGTCACGATTCCATTGGAAGTTTCATTAAATAGCCATGGATACTAAATGAAGTCTATGTTTGCGGTCTCTTTCTTCTGTCTAAATTGCCATGGTAACCTCATGCTCTCTTATAAGTCCTGGCTTTGATAGAAGATAGCCAAGCACACCTGTCAATCATTACCCACATTACAAATAGTGTTGTATGCTTTAGCATGGGGGTTTTGCGCAGCAAACTTCCGAATTCGGTAAAACGGGTCACATCACTTCTGGTTCAGTTCTTTTGCGTGTGCTTCTTTAAAGGTGCCATAGAATAAAAAACTGTATTTAACTAGGGGCATATATTAATAATGCGAGCTCTGTACATGATAATGACATATCGTGAGCCTAAAAAGCGTTAGTTTCCTCATTTTTAGGTGAACCTTGTGCATACAAAAGATGGCTGGAAAACAGGCCAATCTCAACTAACACAGATTGTGTCACAGTCAAGATGTATCCCCCAACATTAAATTACACATTCAATTAATTACAAAGTTGTTATAATGCTAAAAACAAAGTTGTGACTGCTGAGTTAGCACTACATGCTAATGCTATATGCAGTGTTTTCGAGGGCGCTCAATGCGAAGTTCGTCACAACATGTATGTAGCCCATCCCATCGTGTGTGGTTCGTTATTTCAAAAGATGTGTTCTGGGCATCGAGGGATCCTATTTGCATCACGTGTCTTGTCAAAATATGTGCCTGCTGCAGACGCGTCTAAAGAGTTTATGATAAAAGAGACGCTCGCGTTTGCCAGATATTTGCATAATCTCATGCGTAATCAGAGTTTACTGTTCAGGGAGTGTATTGCGTGTATTTTGTGAACGTGTCTCTTTTATCATAAACGGTTTTGACGCGTATGCAGCAGGCACTTATTTTGACAAAACATGTGATGCGCATGGTTCACAAAAAAATTGAATATATACATCATGTAAAAGTAATATGCGTGTAAGTAAAAAATGTCTGTTCCTCCGTCTATACTGCAATGTATAAAAGCAGCTTCGAAAAGCTCACAGTGTGAGTGATGTGAAATTAAACTAATTGAGTTTTTAGGGATCAAACAGTCCCTGAGAGATGTAACTGTTGTGTATAAATTACCACTATTTCTTTAAAACCCAAAATGTAATTACTCTGTACCTGCCAGGCCAACCAGATGCACATTTTTAGGTGAATTTTCAACAAATTTAGGGTGCTTTGCAAGCCTCTGATGGTCTCTGCTGACATTTCGTCATGACATTTACCCACAGCCTGTAAACCTGCTCAGCAGGAGAACGTTTCACACAAGCGCCTCTGACTTTTTGTACCGAGGGTGAGTGTCAATTGGATGGAGGTGATTGGTGCTGGTGTCAGCTCAGTTTGGAGCTCTGAGCTGGCCTTGATTAATGTCTTAGAAAGGATACGAGTGCGTATTCTGACTTCTTTCACACCCGTGTGGGTGTCACACCTGTGTACCAGACACTCGAGAGAAACATTACTGATTGCTGACTGCATACCTCCTTTGAATGAGCATGACTGTTCTTCGGCTGGCCGAATCAAACTCAGGGTTAAATCTGGTAGATGCTAAAATGAGTTAAACGATTTTGTTGGCTTGGGAAGGATCAGAGACAAAAATGTCATATACAAAATAAAAAAGGTGCTAAATACTGTAGCACTAAAAGTAGCTGACTCTTAATCATAGGGGAACAATTTTAAGTGCTATATAACACACAATATGGTTCTAGCATATGGTTATGCATAACACCCCATTTATAACGAGCCAGTTGATAAACCATCCTTGCGACAACGCCAAAATGATACATGCAACTATGTCTACATCCAAAATTGTTAGATACCACAGATCCAACTTTAGGTCTAACTCACTAGACTCTCTCATTCAAATTTTTAACTCTGTTGTGAGTTAACCCAAAATGAAGATAAAAGATGAATGAAAAAGCAGCAGGTATTCACTACATTACAAAGGCAACACTAGTTTCAGATGTTCAAAATGTTTCTTTTTGATGATACTGTTGGACTTTTTTGGTCTTGTAAAATGTTGTATGTGCTAAAAATTCATGAATAATACAGGAAGCAGATTTTTTTCTACCTAATGCTAAAATGAGGTGGTCATATTACAGTATGTGTGCGCACTTCATTGTGGTTTGTAGATGACAGATTCTTTACCCAGAACCCCTTCACAGGCAAAGCTCGTTCTGGATGGGTGAACTCACTGGTTTCTGACCAGTTCCCATGGCAACATCTCATGTGGAAACACTTTTTAACTTTTTTGATCCTTCATGGATCCACATCATACCTTCTTTTGATCTGCTGTATCAGTGATTTAACGATACAATGCCTCAAATAAAATCTTAATCTAGCAATAGCTCAAAATGTATGGTTTGTTATGAGTAAAGACAGTTCTGGATTTTTGGGGAATTTTTTTTATTTTGGGGATTTACTGTTTTCTACATAAAATAATTTCATATAATGTATATGACATCTTGTGAAAACATAGGGCAAGATTTACTAACAACTTGCACCAGCGGAAACCATCATTTTGACATTAAATAACGACTGTGGTGATTTACTAAAGACGTGTAGTGGATAATTAGAACTGAAAAGGTGTGATCTAGTAATTTTTGGACTGACCTTATTGCATATGCATTTCATTGAGTTATCATTTCAAACTGAAAATTTATAAGAGGAGAGTTTTAATGATTCACGCAACGCGATTTACTAATGTTTGCGCGTGGGATATTACTGGTATTTGCGCCATTATTTAATGCAGATGTCTTAAATCATTTGCGCTTGCAATGCCTGCAGTTGTTGCTAAAAGAAGAGGCATCACATCAGAGAGAGGGTGATTTTTGAGATGAGTTTATTGCCAGGGGACCGTATTAAAAAACATTGTTTGCCAAGCCGTGTTTTTTTGCTGAAGTAAAAAAAGAGTCGTCACTAAAAGTCGTCACACAATATCAGGCATTTCAAAACTTCTTGTAAAATGTATTGTTTGTCTTTCAGTTCTTTTCAGTGTACCATGGCTTCGTTAGCTGTGATTTCACACCCCACATTGCAAAATTTTGATTCCAAAATGGTAAAAATCAAATTCCCACATTTTGGGAATTTAGCTTATTCACCTTATCCCAGTTAGATAAGTCCATACATACCTTTCTCATCTCTGTGCGTGCTGTAACTCGGTCTGACACAGCCCCCGCTAGCTTAGCTTAGCACAAAGACTGGAAGTGAATGGCTCCAGCTAGCAAATTGCTCCCAATAAGTGACAAAATAACACAAAGATTTTCCTATTTATGTGTTGTGGTAGTCACACTGTGTACAAATAACAAGGTGATATGAGACACAGACATCTTTTAACAGTATCCATACTGGGAACTATATTCTCAGAAGGCCAAGCACTGCTACTTGGGTTGAGTGATTTGCTCACAGCACCCGAGAAGCCCCGGGTGAGGAGCAGAGAGTTCGGTCAGGGTTGTGCAAATCACTCCGCCCAAGTAGCAGTGCTTCGCCTTCTGAGAATATAGTTCCCAGTATACTGTTAAAAGATGGCTGTGTCTCATATCACCTTGTTATTTGTACACGGTGTCACTTATTGGGAGCAGTTTGCTAGCTGGAGCCATTCACTTCCAGTCTTTGTGCTAAGCTAGCGGGGGCTGCGTCAGACAGAGTTACACCACGCACGGAGATGAGAAAGATATGTATGGACATATCTAACTCTGGAGGATACAGTGAATAAGCTACATTCCCAAAATGTGGGCGTGTTCCTTTAACTCTAGGGGAGCTGGAAAATGAGCAAATAAAAAAAATAGTGGAGTGTCCCTTTAAAGACTCACCCCCCCAAAAAATATTTTTCCATCTTGTCATTCCTGGCATTTACTCATCATCTGGTAATTTCTGATGGCAATTAATGTTTTGTGATGACCAAAGATTGAACAAAAAACAAACAATAGCAGTACATGTTTCTATAGCCTAATTGGTAGAGTATTGCAATGCAAAGCTTATGGGTTTGATCTCAGGGAATGCTCATACATACTTATAAGAAATGTATAGAAGGAATGCACTGTAAGTCGCCTTGGATAAACAGGTCTGCCAAATGCATTAATGTAGACATAAATGGAAAAATGGTGAGTAAATGTCTCTGGCTTACCTACAGTATATTTACATAATATGAACATTCTGTTGAATAATGAATGCAAATAAGATTCAGCCACCCAAGCATGTATGGATTCATGGAGGGATTTCTCTCTCTTTCTCTCTCTCTCATATTGGTGTGAAAATCATGCTGAAATGAGCCATAGCTTGTAAAAAACAGGCCAGGTCAGGGACCTCATCATTAAACACAATTATAATTAAATATCTTTTTTAAATATCTACATATTTTATGTACATTGTAATCATGTGCATGCAGACCTTTGACAGTAAAGATTTAGTCTGCACATTTAAATTTGAACTGAAGTACTGTAAGTAGCTAGTATGCACTCTTTATGTTGTGAAATCAAGAAGGGTCTTCTTTAAATTTACAATCACTCCTTAAACTGCCAGTGGACGGTAAGCCACACGACAATCTCCACTGTGGTGGAAAAAATTGATCCAGCCAAATCTGATACATGCTCCTCATGGCCATTCAATCTCAGAAAAGTAATAAGACTGTCCTGGAAGGATGTCGTCTTATTGGCAAATTGCTCCACAGAGATTTTTTTGCCAAGATATACAATCTCTAAAGAAAAAACGATAGTATGTCTCTGTATAACTTTCTTATATGGAAAATATATTAGTAACTGAATGACAGTCACCATTTGTTTAGTTCTATGGCAAATCAATATGAACATTTTTTTAATTCCAACAAAACAAGAAAGTCATACAGGACTGACACAACATCAGTAGTAAATGACAGCTAATTTTTAGGTTGGAATGAAATGTCCCTTTAAGTAAAGGTACACGGTCAGTTTAAATAGGTCGCGTTGGCGCGTCACAGAACCGGAGAAAGACGAGATGTTGTGGTTTAAAAGTGCATACTTTTTATTTTTCTTGCCAAAAATGACAATCGTTTTGCTAGATAAGACCCTTATGCCTCGTTTGGGATCGTTTAGAGTCTTTGAAACTGCAATTTTAAACTGCATTAAAACTGTTAAGTGTTGGGGTCCATTAAAATGAGAAAAATCCTGGGATGTTTTCCTCAAAAAACACAATTTCTTCTCAACTGAACAAAGAAAGACATCAACATTTTGTATGACATGTTGGTGAGTAAATATATATATTTTTTAAGAAAATTGACTAATCCTTTAAAAGGGAAATATCATGAAAATCTGACTTTTGCCATGTTTAAGTACTGTAATATGGTCTCCAGTGCTTCTATCAACCAAGAATAGTTGGATGTGAAAGGAAAAAGATCAACCCAGAAACATATATTGGTAAACCATTCTCTGCAAGCATGTGAAAAAATAGGTCATTCAAAGTTGGCTCCCCCTGTGATGTCAAAAGGGGATAATACCCCCTTAATCTGCACTACCCATCACGACACACAAGATCAGCTCACTTGCATTTAAAAGGTCACACCCAAAGACTACACATTTTTGCTCACACCTACAAAGTGTCAATTTTAACATGCTATAATAAATGATCTATATAATATTTTGAGCTAGAACTTCACATACGTACACTGGGGACACCAAAGATTTATTTGACATCTTAAAAATGTTTTGTGAAATGTCCCCTTTAAATTTGAATACCTTTATAGTTTCAAATTCTAAAGCATTGTCATACATCTTTCAATGATACGACAATCCCTTAAAGCAACACCAAAGAGTTTTTTTCACCTTAAAATAACGCTTCCAAAATAGTTTCAGTCGTTCATTCACTCTAAACAGGGTGAACAGCACTTTCACATTCGCTTTGCAGCCCTCTATCGGCCAAAACCGCACTAAAGAAGTTTCCAACCGTTGGGTAGCGGTCCTGTAGTCCGAGTGAATACTACAAAAACTTGCTTTACGGCAGACCTACAATCCAATCAGAGCCAGCTATGCCTCAGTATTTATGACAGTGGGTAATGGACAATTACGCTTCTAACCTGTAGGGGGAGCAAATAGCCAAAACTCTTTGGTGTTGCTTTAATGCACTGGGATAAGCTCAGTAAAAATATAAAGGGAGCATTTGTTTTTACAATATTAATAAGGTATATAAAAATAGTCCCATCATTTGTATTTGTTGCTTTTTTCTGCACCATGTTCCAGTGGAAGAATGGTACCGTGAAGACCACACATGATTTGCTGCCCAAGAAAGTGCTTCGAATCAGCCACTAATTAGCTTTTGTTATGGTCAAGGTACTGCTAACACAAAAGCTGCCTATGTAGGCATCTAGATAATCTATTAAGTAAAACAGTAAACATTTTATTTTTATGTTTTGCAGTTGTGACCAGCACAAATATTGGGATCGACTGAAGGCGATAGGGTGCTGCTTCACATAATCAGGTTCTGCTTGTAACTATACTGAGTGCTGGAATTCAGATTTGTTGCCTACTAGGATACTTATGCAAATAAGGCTGCCAGGATACATATTGACGGTATTGATCTTGATCTCTCTCAGGTCCTTGACCAGAGGTCAAGTAATTGGACATTATGGCGTTGCATCGCTTTCCATAAACCTAAAGTACTGCTGGGGAGCTCTTATCTCGTTGGTTTTTGCTAAAGCCTTGATGTCAAAAATGATCTAAAGCAGACCTCTACTTAAAGCAAATACCCTTAAAGAAGGTAATGATAAAATCTATACTCTGTGAGATATTCCAAATTCTATACATTGCCCATGTGTGACTAACTGAATATTAATGACCGCTTCCATTTGTCCAAAAGAGGCAGCACAGGTACACTTCTAATAACGTATGCCTAAAATACTTAATGTCAAGACAAAATGGTAGCAAAGCAGTGTTAAACGTATTAATTTTATTTAATTTTAATATTTATGCATATGGCAGACGCTTTATCCAAAGCGACTTGCAATGCATTACAACGTATACAGTTTTTTTTAACTGTTCAATAGCACAAACTCTCCAAACCAAAATTGGCCAGATTCGTCTTACCATCCAAGTGAAACACACAGAATTTAAACAAAAAAAATGCTGTGTTGTTTCAATCTATGGTTTGGTAAAATATGGACAAATCCATAACCCATTGGATTCTGCATGTGTCAATATGGACATTTTCCTTTTTTTCCCCGTTTAATTTAATGCAGTGTTTGCATTTATCTATTTTACCCAACCATAGGTTAAAACAAATTAGCATTGTTTAAAGTATATGAACCAGCCAAACTCCATTGTTCAAGCTCTGACAGGTTATGTGGACAATAAAGGATTACGGCAGGTGCCTGGAGAAGATAAAATGTGAAAGACATTCGTCTTTTTGCTTTCGTAGTTCTCAAAACCCATGAAAATATTTAAAAATAAAAAATGCCATTGAGAAAAGATGCAGCTCAAACACCTGCTACAGTATGAAAAAGAAGATAACCTCCAGAAGACATTTAGCAATATTCAGTTTGTATATGTGATGACTATTTTAAAATTTCTAATTTTCAGATACTAATGTTAGATAGAACATTTGATTTAAAAACTATAATAATAAATGCTAAAATGATAACAAGCTAAGATTAATGAATGCTGTTAGTTTAATGAGTGTTAGTTCATGTAGTTAGTGCATCAGGTACAAATTGTAAATCTGATTTAACAAAAAAATGTAAGGTAATTTCAAACAATTATTATTAACATAACTATTATATAAGTATTTCATTTAAGAAAAAACTTAACAGGGTATATACGCATCTAAAGGATTATTACGAACACCTGTTCAATTTCTCATTAATGCAATTATTTAATCAACCAATCACATGGCAGTTGCTTCAATGCATTTAGGGGTGTGGTCCTGGGCTGGGTTTCCCGATAACGATTGATCTTAGCACTTAAGAGCGCTTTCTACTACTTAACGAACATTCGTTGTTCATTTACGTGCGTTTCCCAAAGATGCACGTATAACGATCGCTCGCAGCTGGGTTTTAAGTGCTACTTAAGAGTCGCTATCTGTTTGTCAAATGCTGAAATGTCACCAATAGAATGACTCAAATTTGTAGCAGAAGCTTGTTTAGGCTAATGACCTTTAGCCGATGTGCACTAATATTTTTATAATATTTTTTTATTATTGTTCAATGACTTTTTTAATGTTTTAAAATTGTTCATAATTAAATATTCTTTTCCGTATTTAGTTAGGACTCGTCCCACTGCAAAATCCCTTCTCAGGGCTGCAAACTCCTCAGGGGTGAAAAAGGTGACAAAGATACAATTGCTAATTTTATATATATATATATATATATATATATATATATATATATATATATATATATATATATATATATATATATATATATATATATATAATTTGTATTTTCATTTTAATTTTAATAGTTTTATTAATTATTTATTCATTGTAAATCTTATTAATTTGAGCATTTACTAATACATTTTTTAAAATCAAATTTGAAACTGTTAACCACAAACTAACATCAATTACTGTAATGACATAAACAAGAATTAATAAATGCTTACAATATATTGTTCATCGTTTGATCATAATGCATTTACTAATGTGAACAAATACAAAGCGTTTAGTGTTACAGAAACTTATTTAAAAAAAGAAACTTAGTATTTCCTATTATTCAGTAGGCCTATACATAAACAAACAATTCGGGTTTGTTCTGTTCACAGTAGGGCTGTCGCGGTAACCGCATGACCGCGCTACTGACAAGCCCAACCGCATGGAAAAAAGCAACCGCAACAACCGCGCCTTTCACGTTAAATTCATGAAACTATATGCCGCCTTGTTTTTCACGACATACAGTACATGTATAAAAAAGGCCAAATAGATTGTCAAGAGTTAAGAGAGTAGGCCAATTTGTTTTTCGTAAATTTCAATTAAAAATGTAATATATTTCGTTAAATCATACAGTGAATGTGTGAAAAAGTAAAACTGAGATGACAGAATATCTGTGGTGTCGTCTGCCTCTAGATGCAGTTTTAAAGATTAAAATTACTGATAAATATAACTGATAAACACAAATGACGCCAAAATATAACTGGTTGCTTACCAGCATTAAAACCTCATAAGCGTCCGCTCCGTGGATGCAGCCAATATAACGCTGCGGTTGCTTTTGTGAACTGAATGCACACTTGACTTTCACCTAGACATTTAGATATGCAAGTTTTTCATCAACAGTATCTGCGTGAAAGATTTTAAACATTGATGATTATCTGCCGACTCGACTGTTTCATCCCAGCATCCTCTATACACGGAGAGTCTGCTTTATTAACGGCTTTTCCTTCGCTCCGCGTGAGCTAAACGTTTCCGCTTTTTACTTTTTTACTTGCATATATTTCTACATATTTTCAACAAAGGAAGACACAAGATATAATGTAAGTTATTATAGATAGCATTTAAGCTTGTTCTGAAATGATGACAAATCTGTGTGACTAAATATGACCTCTCCAGCTTAATTTAGCCAAAATAATGATACATTTGTTTTCATACTTTATATATACACACGTTCATTTATCTACTAATGTATTATTAAAAATACCCTTAATTATTATGCACTGCCTTCTGTATTGCATTCGTTTTGTACATTTACAGGTGCACAAATACTGGCTAATTTTAACTTCTTTAAGACACTGCTGTGTTCTGTATTGACCGATGCTCTGTTAATTTGCGCTTAACAAGCCTAAATGATGTTCTTCAATTTATTTTTGTTTTCTCAAAAATATATTTAGCTGTAGTATAGCTTGTGTTAATCTTTTTTTCATAAGGGGAAATACATGTAGCCTACCCTTCTACATTAGTTGACCTCATTGTTCTGGATTTTAAAAAATAATTTTATTTTAGTAAATGAAGATGGTAACCGCGACAGTTCACAGTCATAGCTATATTAATATAGTATGAATATGAACCCTGAACGAGCAACTCGAATTCAATTCCTATACAATTCGATATACAAATATTACAGGTATTAAAGGTAGAAAAGGGATTTAGTTAAGAGCAGTGATAGGTTTTCTTTCAATGCCGTTTTATTAATACAAGTGACAGGAGCAAAATTAGGTAACTTCCCCTTTAAGACCAAAGTCCGGATCTAATACTCTTACACATGCGTTTTCTCTTTCAGCTGTTTACTTTCTTTTACCTAAATAGTCGTGTTTATAAGGACACTTGCAAAGACGGGAATTTTGACGCATGTGTGTAACTTATTTGAGGCTAATACAGAGGCAAAATACTCACAAGCTCAATAAGAGGCGGATGCGCGACTTGCACGCTCCTTTCAAACTGAAACAGCTAACGCGCGCATATAGCACTGTTGTTTTTGTTTCAACGGCTTAAAATCACTTGTTTTAAAACTGCGGTGCTTAAATACCTGTACAAATGTTAAGTTTTGGTGACCACGCGAACAGCAATGTGATGTGGGCGCGTAACCTTGATTAGAAAATACTACGAGTTAAGTGTGTGCGCTCATTCTGCACAGACTGTTTAAACTTCGGGAGCAAATAAGGTGACTATAAATTGTAAAACATAACCCGCCAAACTGGCTAGTGATTTGACATCATTACCACAATATCTGGAAATTATTTTCATATTTTCATTCATTGCGACCCTGTCGTAGACCCCCCTCACCCCTCATTTTCAAAAACTCATCGGATCTAGACGAATCACAAGGATGACCTATTTTGGATTAAAAACGGCGAATTTCGCCGAAAGGTGACAAGTTTGCACCCCTGCTTCTGCATTTTATATTATAGTTTAGATTATTATTATTATTTGTTGTTTATTATCTATGTTTATTTATTATTATGGATTAATGTATTGTACCTTAAATATTTATTTGGTTTCTTTAATCAGATGCCATACCCTTCAAAAAATTTTTTTACTGTAGCCTAGATGAATTATAGCAGTAATTTGTAGTAACAATTATCAATTTGCTAGTACCAACTTTTACCAAAATTGTACCAAATATGTTTTCCTTCTTTATTAATTTATGTTTAGTCATTTAAATTTTATTTCTCATTTGATCTTTAAATATATTATATTAAAGTTATTTAAACAAATAAACAAAGAAAACCCCAATAAATAAATATAGCCTCCATTTAAAACATTACATTATCATTATTGCAGGAGTGCAATTTGCTTGTTGTCCTGCATGTGACCTTGTAACTCTGTTGTCTTACGATGCAATTATGAATGAACGATTACTCCAGAGCACTCTTAGATCTACGATGATTTTCAAGTTCTACTTAAGCTACTAAGCTTTTGGGAAATGGCCCGTAATTCTACGATGATTCGAACGATCGTTTTTACGATCTACTTAGCCTTACGATGCTTTTGGGAAACCTGGCCCTGGTCAAGACAATCTCCTGAACTCCAAACTAAATGTCAGAATGGGAAAGAAACTTGGGAAAATGGGAAAGAAAGAAACTGATTTAAGCAATTTTGAGCGTGGCATGGTTGTTGGTGCCAGTTACTGGGATTTTTTATGCACAACCATTTCTAGGGTTTACAAAGAATGGTGTGAAAAGGGAAAAACATCCAGTATGCGGCAGTCCTGAGACTGCCTTGTTGATACTAAAGGTCAGAGGAGAATGGGCCGACTGATTCAAGCTGATAGAAGAGCAACTTTGACTGAAATAACCACTCGTTACAACCGAGGTATGCAGCAAAGCATTTGTGAAGCCACAACACGCACAACCTTGAGGCGGATGGGCTACAACAGCAGAAGACCCCACCGGGTACCACTCATCTCCACTACAAATAGGGAAAAGAGGCTACAATTTGCACAAGCTCACCAAAATTGGACAGTTGAAGACTGGGAAAATGTTGCCTGATCTGAAACTCTCGATTTCTTTTGAGACATTCAGATGGTAGAATCAGAATTTGGCGTAAACAGAATGACAACATGGATCCATCATGCCTTGTTACCACTGTGCAGGCTGCTGGTGGTGGTGTAATGGTGTGGGGGATGTTTTCTTGGCACACTTTAAGCCCCGTGGTGCCAATTGGGCATCGTTTAAATGCCACGGCCTACCTGAGCATTGTTTCTGACCATGTCCATCCCTTTATGACCACCATGTATCCATCCTCTGATGGCTACTTCCAGCAGGATAATGCACCATGTCACAAAGCTTGAATCATTTCAAATTCCCAAATATTTCAAATGGCCCCCACAGTCACCAGATCTCAACCCAATAGATGATCTTTGGGATGTGGTGGAACGGGAGCTTCGTGCCCTGGATGTGCATCCCACAAATCTTCATCAACTGCAAGATGCTATCTTATCAATATGGGCCAACATTTCTAAAGAATGCTTTTAGCACCTTGTTGAATCAATGCCACGTAAAATTGAGGCAGTACTGAAGGCGAAAGGGGGTCAAACACAGTATTAGTATGGTGTTATAGGTGAGTGTATATTATATTTGTTAATAATAATTGTTTGAAATTACAAGGTAAACAGGTGATTTCAGTTTAAGATTAATTTCTCTTCAGTGATCTCGCTCCAAACTGCATTTATTTAACTTCATTTTCTTTCGCTTTTCAAGCTATTTTGTTTCAACTTAAAAGGTCAAAGTTCGGTATCAATGGAACAGTTCCTTTTCGTGTCTTCATATCATAATCTCTAGTGGCAACACATCTAAACAGTGAATTTATATGAACGTAAAACTGATATTACGATAGTTTTCATTCGCCATATTTATTAACGTACAATAATTCGCATAAAGAGATTTGTGGCATGTTTCATGAATCTCACATGAACCCTGTCCTAAGACAATATTTGCACATGGATCTGCACTTGGGTCCTTGTTACATAAATAAATAAGACCGATTGTGTTTTATCTTTTCCCAATAAATTGAGTCCGTTTACATGCACAGAATAAGCGGATAACTATGAAAAATCTGCTTATTATAGAAACCTGTTTCATGCGTTTACATGCAAATCAATAAACCGGCTATGCAGAAAACTACATTTACGTGGGATTTGGAGATTTGTCAGGTTTTGCATATAGTACAAATAGTCGTTCAAAAAGCCAATGGGAAGTCCGTCTTAAGCTATACTGTTGTATCTCCTCATCTCCTCATGTTTGCAGACCCTGTAAATGTAACATGAGCTTTTGTTTTCGCAGTTTCCCTGTCAACTGCTTTAATCAAGCGCATACTTTTATGGGCTACTTTGCGCTTACTTCCGCGTGTGACGTTTATCTTTCACACCCGGAGACATGCGCACATAAACAAAACCGCGAGAAAGCCGGTTAAGATGTTTAAATGCAAGGTGAAATCCAGGTAACGAGCAAAAAACGACCTGTGCCGATCAGTTTTTGCTTACGCTGTTTATGGGCTTTCCCCGATAAAAGAAAATCGATTTACGCATTTACATGACCCCATTATCAGTTTATTAAGCATAATCGGCATAAGACTATGCATGTAAACATCAGAAGAGCCCATCCTAAGTCTCTTTGATATTCTTGTACATAGATACTCTACAGCTCCATCAAGTTTGGTCCCTATCTCTAACCACATATGTATGCAGTAGAAGCACTAAATATATTGCCAATACTGTAACAGAGAATCTCAAACGCATCCAGGTGTCATGAAAAGTACTGCATAAACCTGACTGTTGTTGCTATTGTTGCGAGGCCCATGACAACTCTTACCCTCTTCCGAGTCTGTCCCCATTTGCACAAGAGACGCTTCATTAAATATAAGTAATGGTCTGTCAGCTAAGTCCTGAGATCCACATTTATCTCGAAACTCAATTTATTGAGATAAAAGGACATCATTACCCCTGCTAGTGCTCATCAGGTCTGATTTTTATATGAACCGGAACTCCGATAAGGTGAAAGCAGGTGTACTCAGGACATCCTGACATCCACGGGTCAGCAATGAGCTGAGAAAATGGGCTTTACAGATTTTTAATAAGCACACAACTTCTGTCCAGCGCATTTAAGTCGAGGTTAACTTTTATTTGGCTCTTAAAATGAAATGGGAATGTGAGTCCGATGTCTGAGGAACTGTGGTGATTTTGCATTCGTGGTTTTATTAGAGGCAATAAGAATCCGCCACCAATTAGATTCTGCACCTTTTACGTTTCCTTTGATACTTGACATATACTACTAAAGGAGATATAAATGCCAGGGTTTCATTACAAAGCTGTTTCAGTTGCTTTAGAAAGTCAATGAATACAAATTACTCATTGGGTAAAAAACTACCACATTGAACTCATGGACTAAGGCTCTATTCTTTATGATGATAAATCTTTTGTAGTAACGCTGCATCGCTCAGAGTCAACTTAAAAAAGTTTTGCTTCTTAAAAAAATGCTCTGGGGCAAAGTTGGTTTAACAAGAATGTTCAGATGAATCATTGTGATTGAGCACTGTGCTTCAACATAATAAGCGACAACAAGAAACTCTGATTTAAAAAACATTACCAAGGCAAACGTCTTTTGTTTATCTACCTATAGACTTGACAGAGCTAGAAACTATATTATATTGTGCAATTATATTAAAGGATAATTCCGGTATTTAACACTTTGAGTCTCATTTCTGGTTTGTTTTGGATGAACTACAGTGATGGACACCGAAATTTTTACAATGGGTCGTGTCTTGACTTTTCGACTCATTTAGAAGCGTCTCTTGACTGCTTCAGAATGGAAGTCAATGACCATGCACAAACATGTCATTAAAACAACACTTAACGTTCATTTTCAAAACTCTACTCACAGAGTGGTTCGTGGTGTTCGTTGATGATTAAAAACAAATATATTGGCGCAATGTATGATTTCAATCCGTGTTATTTGCTATAGTGGAACTATTTTTTCAGATACCTCACAACCGCGTATATACTTCCGCTTTATATTTGAGTCTGAAGCATGAATGAACATAGTCCAACAAACTGTAATAAAATGGTAGCATACTTTCAAAATCAAGTTTATTTATAACACTTACACCATCCAATATGTTTTTTTCATCAGCAGAACAATAAAGAAGATATTTTGCAGAAACCCCAGTGCTCCGTCATGCAAGTCAACAGATCCGCACACTTTAAGAGCTAAAGCATATATATCCAATACAACAGTAATCCCCCATAACTCCGTGTGACATATTGACGTCTTGTGAAAAAAAAACTACAACCACATGTAAATAGACCCTTTTCTGTTTCCCAGCGGCGGAGTGATATATCAGCGAGTAATGAGTCTTCCAAGAGAAGTCAATGGAATTTTACAAAATGCCAAATAAAACACGACAGAAACTGTATTTCGCTACACAACTTGTTTTTAATCATCAACGAACACCACGAACCACTCGGTGAGTAGCACAGTTTTGAAAATGAACGTTAAGTGTTGTTTTAATTACATGTTTGTGCATGGCCATTGACTTCCATTCTGAAGCAGTCAAGAGACGCTTCTAAACGAGTCAAAAACTCAAGACACGACCCATTGTCAAAATTTCTGTGTCCATCACTGTAGTTCATCCAAAACAAACCAGAAATGAGACTCAAAGTGTTAAATACCAGAATTATCCTTTAAGTTACAAAATTTGCCAAGCTGCAGCAAGGTTGCCTCGCTTTTAATAAGCTTATATATATATATATATATAAACATATAACCAAGACAAAAATCAAGCTATCTGGTTATGCAACATGTGCAAAACTTGATCCATGTGCAAAGTTTGTGAGACACAATATTGCAATTTCATAAAAGTGCCTACTGTATACAACGTTATATGCCTATACTCTAATTATGGAGGAATATTTCATTAGGTTAACTAAATAAATGTCACCCTTGAAAAACCTTTTCTTATAGCAGGAATGCAAATGCCTGCCTTCGAGGATTAGCATGAATTAGATTGGGAACAGGGTGAAATAATTGATGCTTATAAGCCTGGTTCACATTGAGTTAACTTGAAATATTGAAGGAAAAATGCAAGCTTAAAGATAACTTGGGATAATGAACTTAAAGTCTGATGCTTATTAAAAACTTAGAGGAGTGATGTTTCCCTTACTGTCTGCGTTTTAATGAGCATGGTTTATTTCGCTGTGAAAGACTTTCTTAGTTAGAGATGAGTCAAGCACCTTGGGGTTATGCATTTTTCTAGGATCAATAAAATGATATATGATTGCTCTGTTCCAAAGCTTTTTAAGCTGTCTACAGAGGGATCATCTTAAGACATCATACTGAATGTATAGGCTTAATTATGCTGCATATTCAGACAGCTCATTTGAGCTCAATTCTAAAGCTGCATCATGTAAAGAAGGAAATCCTGTACTGTGGTAAAATCAGCAAATAAATGCATTTACAAAGGAAGAAGCAAGAAAAAATGTTTTAAAACTTTAATAAAACAAAGAACCATGCAAAGTGTGCAAAAGTGCAAAGTTTATTGCAAATAAAATAATGACCCACACAGATAAATTGATTATAATGCAATATTCCGTAAAAAAAGCATCAGTTTTGATTTCATTGGCACTTTAAGAACCTTGACTGAAAGTCAAGTTAGTGCTTTTATGGCATCACTGCACACAAATCCCTTTTTAGAACATGTAATGTAGGAATGAAGAAAGGTACCCTATTGGCCAGCTATCTGATTTTCGATGTAATTCTGATCCCCTTTACGGGGATTATAAAGTGCATCTACATCTAAGATCATCTAAATCGTGCTGATAATAGATAATGCTGAGCTTGGCACAATTGGATAGTGCAAACTGCAACCATCCAGCCACTAGGAAATTGTGTATATCGGTGTCACTGAAATGTAATGCCCTGCATGAGGAATACTAGAGGACAGAACGTGAACCGTTTCAGATGTCAGGTATCACTTAGATGCCCTTGATGTAACTCTGAACTTCTCTTGCTAACAGAGACATTTAAAGCAATCACTGTTAGTCTCAGATCAGACTGTAAGTTCACAGCAATGATATCATAAACGACATTTGGGGTCTTCAAAGCTTCAAAAGAAACTTTTTTGAAACAGAAAGGTTCTTTGGATGTTAAAGATTTTTTATGGAACTATACAGCCATGGTACTGTAGCTCTTTTATGGTACCGTAAAGCACCTGGATTTTTAGGAGAGTAACAAAGGTAAAAAAGGTGCATAAAGGTTGTTTAGATTTTTAAATGGAAGAAAGACATGTTTTTTGAGGATCCATAAATGGTTCTCCCATGGCATCGCTGTAAGATATCAAATACTTTATAGAAAAGCTCCTGAAATGATGCAATAACTGTAGTTCTGAATCCCATTTAAAAAGTATACACATTGCAAAACCGCTTAAAGGGATAGATCACCCAAAACGAAAACTCTGTAATTATTTCCTCATCCTCATGTTGTTCTAAACCTGTATTAATTTCTGTTTCTTATGAACACAAAAGAAGATATTTTGATAATTGATGGTAAGCACACAGCTGATTGTAATCATTGACTTCCATAGTAGGAAAAACAAATATGGTGGAATTCCAGGAGTACCATGAATTTTGTGCTTACCATCATTTATCACAATACTTTCAATGTTGTTTTCCTACTGTGGAAGTCAATTGTTTACCATCAATTATCAAAATATGTTCTTTTGTGTCATCAAAACACAATAAAATATTTTCTTTTTGTGTTTTTTATGTATTGTGCACACACCTAAGGCCTATTTTAACAATCTAAGCGTATTGTCTAAAGCGCAGGGCACACGGTCTAAATGGGTGTGTCTGATGCCAATTTTGCTAATTTAACGACGGGAAAAATTGTTTGTGCTCCGAGCACATCGAAAAGGGGTTGTTCATGTTCTCCTAATGAGTAATAAGTGTGTTTTGGGCATAACGTGCAATAAACCAATGAGAGTCTCAGCTCTCATCCCCTTTAAAAGCCAGTTGCGCTGGCGCTATGTCAAATCCCTATTTAGATGACAGACACTTTGTAAACTGAAAAACTAAGCAGGGGAAGAAGACTCCCAGTTTAAGAATAATGTTAAAAAAAGTGTTGTTTTTATTTTTATTTAATTCTTTTTATTAAAACCTTTAAAAGCATTTTTCTTCCATATAAGTACAAATAGCAGGCTTTTAATTGCTGTAAATGAATTTATATCCTACAAAATCATTGTAATCTCATAAAATAATTTGCAAAAATAGGTTTGTACTCTAAAAATACAAACAAGAGATAAAGAATTTACAAACGTGCCGAGAGCCGAAGCCATGGGATTTTTAAAAAAACATTACTTAGCCTCTTATGGAACGGCTGAAATTCCACAAGGGGGCGTATTTGTTCCTTAGACGTTGCACAACGTGAACTAATTTTATACAATATTTTTATCGTAATTCGGTCAGAAACGTCAAGATTGTGAGATGAACAAATCGTTTTGGATTAAAATGCTTGGATATTCCATTTCTTTGGACTTTTGGGGATTTATGAACAATTTGTTTTGGACAATTTCACCGAAGCGGATAAAGGGAAGATTTTGAAGTTACGAAAAAATATCCTAAATCGGCGCCGCCTGGTTCAGGTAACTAACAACTAGATTACAGTTTTATGACTGCTAAAAATCATATTATGCTTTGTGTGTGCGCTAAGTGGAATCCCGAAAGTCTAAGCTTTACAACGATGTGCCGCATGACTGTATATTTTGAAGATTTAATGCTTCAAAGTTACAATGACGTAATGCAGCCTCATGTGCAAGGGAGGGGGTGTACCGTGTACGGCACAGTGTTCCTTATCAGGTTAAAATGTTTCTCATCTCACTACATCCACAGGTATAGAGTCATCATAATGTATACAATAAATCCGCCAGGTAGCATTTAAAGAACATTTAAAAATAGATGCATTTGTTTAAAGCAAAGCATTTATTTACTTCCCAGGCTACAGGTGAAGCAGCTCTTTACGCCTTCTAACATCTTATAATCGCTCCTCATTTATGTCCAAGAGGCTCAATAATAATCTTTTACATTGCAATACTTTAATCTTTCATATTTAAAAGCGTTTTTGTGCTGCTACGCATTGATGTGTGTGATAAGCAAACCCACATTGTCGTCCTGTTTATAGGCGCATATTATTAACACGCTCAATAAATAACAAAAAAACATATTGCGGCATTGACTTTAGACCAGGTTTTAGTTGGTCAATGGCGTAGTCTATTTTAGTTGCCTCAAAATAGCAATGTGCCAACAATGCGCCTGAACACACCTCGTTTTCAGACCAGAATACCCATGGGCGCAAAATTGGGTGCAAATGCATTTGCTATTTAAACAACGTGGCGCTATACATGAAAATTATAATTGTGCCGCGTTGAAACTAACAAAAGACCCTTGCGTCGCGCATTGCGCCGGATGTATGTAGAGCCCATAAAGTTAAGTATAATCTTTTGATGTGTCTGTTTGCATTTAAGGTATTTAAAATTATTTGTATTATAGTATTAACACTCAATGACATTTTAATGAGAAGTTCAATTTGAAGCACAGTAGTTGAGGTCAAGAAAAATATAATATTTGATGCCCTTAAAAAATATTTGACAGAGCATTAACACTTGATGACATTTAAATGACAGTTTAATGTAATGTTAACCCATAAAGGTAGGTAGTTTCTTAAGTTTGATCATTATTCTGCTATGTCATGTTTATGACAGATTTATGACAAGTTATGATGTATTTGTTTATGTCATAACAAAGACATTTCAAAATTTGCATTAAAAATGACATAATTGAGCGAATGACACTTAATGACAGTTGTCATAAACGTGCATAGAATCTCCTTTATGTGTCATTTCATGATTTCTGACAGTCTTGTGAAACACCCCTTAAAGTAAAAGGATGATTTTTGGGTGAACTATCCCTTTAAACACCAGGAAGTTTTTCTAAAACATGTTTAGATAGAAGACAATCTGTAAATGTTGATGATGACAGAATATAAATGCTTGTGTGAACTACTCCTTTAAAAACTATTTTGGGAAAACACTAATTTTGAGCATCTGCCTCTTGGTTACAAAAAGTTGGTAATCAGATCCCTGTTGCTAGTGGATCACAGCTGTTATTAATCTTACACTGCTTCCTCTTCAAGAAATCCTACCTTTATCATTTCCCATCTCCTGAGTTCAGAGGATATGCAATAAACAACAATTCTACCTTGTGTATAAGGTTAATAAAACTGCTGCGAGCTTTAGCGAAGATAATGAACAACTCATAAAAAGACTCTTCTCTTATATCTTTAGGGAACAACCCACTTTCCAGCAGATATACAGGAGCTGATAAAAGCAGCATCTACTCTCTACTGACATGTGATCGCTTTAATCATGAATTCAACATGAAACACTTAAATGCCCGCTAGACCGGTTAACCTTCATTCACAGGTCCTGCAGCGACCCAGTATAATAAATGATTTGATAAGTCAATGCCCCATTCAGCCATTAAGCTTGTCTGCTCAGTTTTACCTGGGCGTAATAATAAAGGCTCCAGACCTTTCCCATTACATAAATGTAACTGGAGATGACGAGGGCACAGAGGAAGGCAGGGGTCCAGAGATAAAAATGGAGAGCAAAGAAAGAAATGCACAGTGAGGTTATTGGCCCTGATGGCCCCTTTTGTCTCACACGAAACCATAAGATCGACATAACACCTGAGGAAAAGATAGAGGATGCAATAGCAACCAATTACGGCACTGGAACATCCAGGCAATCTCGCTTGCTGTTCCAGTGCCGTGTGTCACGACAGCTTAAAGTCTGTCTGTCCTGTAGGCATGAGAACAGGAGGAGAGCTTTCCTCCTCAATCTGAATGAACAGGCTGGTTCACCATCATAGCACAGCGACCAGAACATTTCCTGTTAACTAAATATGACAGTGAGATATACTTTTCATGCTAACTCACAAACGAAACGGTGTTCAGGATTCATTAAACAATAATGCCTTTTAAATTCCAATTCAATTTCCTGTGTCTTACTGAACACACACACTACATAAGGCTGCTTTGTATTCGGTAATCTTACACTTTTTCAAATTTTTATACAGACTTGATGAGTATTACAGGGTTCCCACACCTTAGTTAACTTCAAATTCAAGCACCTTTCAAGGACTTTCCAGGTCCAATACCCTCAAATTCAAGACTAAATATGGGGACACATTTCAAGTGAGAGCAAGTGTTACCTTTAAAGATACATTGTTACAGTTCCATTTCGAGGGAACTCGCGCTGCGTCACTGCGGTGACACTCTGGGGACGCCTCCAGGGGTAAGTGCGTCTTAATGTGTATATCAAATTCAACCAATGGTGAGGCTTAACAACAAAGACAGGGTGACACAGGAGCCTGGAAGTATATCGCTATCTGAAATATTGCCAAAGACGGCGTTACAGGGACGCAGGAAGTAGGGCAAGGGAGACGCAGCGTCTCGTTCCCTTCTCAGGGAACAACAGTTACATACGCAACCCGAGACACTTTCATGTGTCAAACACAACTATGCAAAAAAGCATTTTGGTATGAATCAACATTCGCATACAGAAGATATAAGCATTTAAAGTGAACACTTTAGCATGTGTGCTTAAAAGGCTAGAAATGTTATAATATTATCCTTAACTACACAGGGAATAGGGATTTTTTTCCACAAAAAAAAATTTGAAATATTGATTCAAGCACTTTCAATGACCTGTATCTATGTAAATTTTCAAAAACTTCCCAGTGCCTTGAATTATTTCCTCAGATTCACAAATTTCAAGGATTTCAAGGTATTTGTAATGCATTCAGCCATAGAGTATAAAGAAATCACACATGGTGTGCTTAGACCCCGGGCTTCTCCGACAGGTGATTGGAGGAAGATTAATGGAAACATAATGTGGTCCCGTAAACACTCTCTCTCTTCCCAGTAAGAGCAAGCATTACTTATCTTTAGCGTTCCTGGCGTTATCGCCTCCTCCGTGGCATTTTGCCTCATTGCACATGGTCGGGGTTGATGGAATCGAGTGATAATTTAGACAATTTAAAGGGGCAGCTGTGTTCCATGCCTAAACCTCACGACACAAAGAATCGACCTGAGATGAGTCACTTGCTGAAAGATAAGGATCAAGACCCCGCAACCTCGCTAGAAACACTGAACATCTGCTTTTTTACAGACTTTTGGGTATGCTGATAAATGCAGTTGGAGTACCATTAATGATAAGAAAGTTTGAGGAAAGTTTAGCATGCACTGTAAAAAAATTCCAGAGAAATTGCAGCTGGGTTGCCGGTAACTTACCGTAGATTTAAATTTATGTTTTTTACTGGCAACATTTTGTTCAAAGTTAAATGAACATTAAACATTTTCAAGTCTTTGTCCTTACAGAGTCAAACTAAAAAACAGCATCAAGCAAAGCATTCTGGGAAACAAAATCTGAAGTAAAAAACAGAAAAAGGTTGATGATGATTTCTGGTTCCCAGAATGCTTTGCATGAGGCTGTTATTGTATAGTTTTATTCTGTAAAGATAATTAATTTTTAATATTTAAAATTAATTTAACTTTTAACAAACTCTTGCCAGTAAATAACATAAATTTAAATCTACGGTAAATTACAGGCAACCCAGCTGCAATAACATTGTAATTTCTATGGAATTTTTTTACAGTGTGTCCACAGTACCAAGTGCTGTCTACTTACTGTAGGAAGGCTGTCTGATTAACAGTACTTGCATGACATTTAGAGGAATTAATATTTGGTAAGTGTCTGAAGCAAATTACTTTACATAGCACATTCAATGGCATAGACCTTGCAAACAAATCCAGCCTTTCCTTGAAATTATTCATTGTAGCAGCTTGGGATCTGTAGCGTTGCCCGAAGGACAGCTAAATCCATTGTGAACATTGAGTAAAACTAACCAATCAGATTAGGGAGTGCTGTGTTTGTTATTTTTAATACAAAAGGCAGTAACTCTTTTCCTAAATGTGAAAGAAGAAGGGGTGTCTATGTGTTTCTATAGCTCAGTTGGTAAAGGTTGTGAGGGAACACATATACTGACAAAATCTTGTGATTTTATAATTGTGATTATTTTTAAAGGGATGAACACAAAAGAAGATATTTTGAGAAATGATGGTAAACATACAGCAGATGACAATTGACTTCCATAGTAGGAATAAAAAATATGATGGAATTCAATTGGTACTGTCAAATGTGTGCTTACCGTCATTTATCAAAATATTTTCTTCATCATTTATCTCAATATTTATTTCCTACTATGGAGGTCAATGGTCGCTATCTGCTGTGTGTTTACCATAATTTCTAAAAATTTCTTCTTTTGTGTTCATTAGAAAAAATAAATTCATAGAGGTCTAGAACAACATGAGGGTGAGTAAATGATGACAGAATTTTTATTTTAAAGTGAACTATCCCTTTAAGGCTGCCTTTTTTTACATTTGGCTGGAGGACTGCCGATTAAAATTAGCACTTTTGAGCTAACTCGGGTACATTTATATTATTGTAATGTTGATTAATGTACATTGTCCTCTTTTAAATAAAATTTAAATGCATGCTATAATGCCCTGAAATGATTTGGATAAAAGGGCCTGCCAAATGAGTAAAAATGTTAATGTTCCACCACCCCGTTTTATGTCTACAGATACACTGAAATATTCTGACATTTTTTAATAATAAGTTTAAAAGAGGTCAGAGGCAGCTATGCTCATTACCTGTAAATTTAACATAACAGACAGTATCAAACTATCTCAGCTCACTCAGATTTTCAAAAAACAACTAAAACGCTGTATTATGTGTGCCAGGTCATTTGATGATGGCAGCATTGCACGTTGTCTGAACAGATAATGTGCATGTCCATAATGTTACCATTTTCACAAATTCACATTTTTGTTGTGTACACCATAATAATGGTATCGATTTAAAAACACATTTTCAGGCTTCCAAAATGCTGTTGTTGTGATAAAGAATAGTCAAAACACATAAAAAGTTTTCCTTCTAGATTTGTGTACATATGCTTTCATTGTCACTTAGATTCGGAAAAACGACTAAAACGGCAATAGTTGGTGACATTGCGCAATGTCTGAATACGCATGACGTTGCCATTTTTACAAATTCACATTTTTGTTGTTTACAAGAACATAATACAAGTATCATAAAAAAAGTTTTCCTTTTTAGATTTGTGTATACGCTTTCATTGTTAAAACAATCTTGGTTCACTTAGATTCGGGAAAACGACTAAAACGCTCCATTATGCATGCCACGCCAATAGTTGCTGACATTGCGCAATGTCTGAACACCGAATACTCATGCGCATGATGTCGCCATTTTCACAAATTCACATTTTATTGTTTACACAAACATAATACTGGTATCGTTTTAAAAAACACATTTTCAAAAGTTTGTGTCTTTGGGCTCCCTAAACGTTGTTGTTGTGTTAAGAAAAAGGTCAAATTTTCACCAATTCACATTTTTGTTGTTTACACAAACATAATAGGGGATTATCACGCTTCCGGGATTCATGGGTGGGACTTGTCAACTTTGTGCATGTCCACTTCCGGCGCAGTTAGGTTAGGTATCTAACATCCTGTTAGGCAGTGGTGGAATGTAAGTTAACGAAGTACAAATACTTGTTACTGTATTTAAGTAAATTTTCCACGTATTTGTACTTTACTTAAAGCGACACCATGTAATTTTTCAACCTTCATAATAAATTTTCAAGACCCTTGTGATAGTACATCGACTTTAAATAGGTTGAATGACATGTCTACCATAGCCTGACGGGGTCTGTATCGCTTTTACTTGTACTTTAAAATGTAAGGTTTCTGGTAGTAACCAGAGCACAAAAAAACTAAAAAATTCGACTGCTTCACGGCATACGTCACTTTCTACACACAATTTGTTTTTAACGTGAATTTTGCTGGAGGCTACTTAAGGAGTGTAGAGAGCAACATCTATTATGTGACTCTGTGGCACTGTGTTAGTGTCACGAACTGAAGACACGGGCGACCCGGGTTCGATTCCCCCTTAAGGCAATTTTTATATAAACTCATGATCTTGATTCATACATAAATGCGATCTTCTTTATAAATGACGGCGATTATCTTGCATATAGTTCCCTGTATTCAGATGCTGCATTCATGTGTTCACGTATTTACCTTTCTTTTACTGTCTATGTATTTACATTACAATCCAGGATGTTATAGCAGTCAGTCAAACTTGCTCAAACTCACACAGTGTAAAACCAAACCCTATTCATTCACCAATCAGATCCTCTCTTCCTCATTTGCTGCGTTCCGCTGTCACTCACTTGGATTTGGAGCGACAATTTTCACACAAAAGAGAGGAAAAATGAGCGCCATTGCGGAGAATCCTGGTTGCGAGGGAGAGAGAGAGACGATGCAACAATATTTGTTTCAAAAAAGGCAAGGAAATACTTCTGTCCGTTTCTCAATTGGAAGGCTACGGCCTCCGGAGGTCAAATATGCAGGCTGCATACGTCATCAAGCCTGGTTTATTAAGGTACACTTAGCATTACATTCGCAAGTCATAAGCATACTGCAACAATTTACGATTAACTAAGTATAATAGTCAACTTTATAATTGTTAATATTCTGAAATAAGACAGTCTTGATGACATATGCAGCTTAGAAATACGACATCCAGAGGCTGCAACCTTCAGACTGAGAAATGGCTTCTGCCACGACGAGTTCTTCATCAAAAAGTTGTAACATGACTGCGTTTCTCCCTGATGTCTCAAAATGTTGATCTTTTAGCGTTTTAAATGTTTATTTTTTAGTTTATTTTTAAGGTTGGCCAGTTCTTTTCCTTTGCGACAGTGCTGCGGCGCTTGTGGCCTCTTGGGGCGCTAGGCGTGAAAAATACATGTCTAGCGCCCCCTAGTGGCCAAAAAGTTCCGCTGTGTGCCTTTAAGTAGAATCTATAGTGCTTTAAACTTTTACTTCGTTACATTTTGCAACAAATTATCTGTATTTTTACTTCACTAGATTTTTACAACACCATCGTTCCTTTACATACCTTTCTCAACAACATTTCTGTTCAATCTGGACCAGCAGAACTGGCATTACGATCCACCGGAAGTGTGTTAGCACAAAGGTCGCTGAAAGCAGAAGTACTACGTATCAGCGTGATAATCCCATATAATGGTATCATTTAAAAAAAAATGTTTTCATAAGTTTGTGTCTTTGGGCTCCCAAAATGCTGTTGTTGTGTTCAAGAACAGTCAAAACATTTCCCATTTTTAATTGAAACCGTGTTGAGTTAACACCCTCTGAAACTGGTTAAAATACTAATAAAACAGTTTATGCATACACCTAAGGACTGACAAAACGAACATCTACTATTAGTTATTATTCACATTGGTCTTCCTCAGCAACGTTAACAAACAACAAAAAACAACCTTTTTAGGTGCATCTGAATACTGTACATGCAGATCTTGCAGCTAAATCAGGCTTATAATTAAGCACCAAACTTTAGTGGTTGAAAAAATGGGTCAGTTTGAAGAACACTCTGCTATACTGGAACTGTCACAAGCCCTCCACGACCAAAATATCAATTAATTTATCCAATGCCAGCCAGAGCCCGGCTGTGCCGCATACTAATGTAACCCACAGCGGGAGCGCACACAAAGGCACAGCTCCAGACTTCCCAGGGCAGGGATGTCACCGAACTGCTCAAAAACACTGCTGAAGCCAACACTGATTTATACTGCTATGTTCACTGTGCAGTTGTGTATGTCATTACAAAATCTAAAGGTGGATTCTCCTTAGAGATTTTACTGTAAGTAGAGCATCTCTTATTCAAATCTGCCCTGTAATCAGATGCTCGCACCTGCGCCCAGCAGGATTTCTTCTGAAGTCATCAACCAGGAACTTGGGAAAGTACCACAACTTATACGGCAAATTATTATGAAATATCTTACAGCTGAGGACCCAGCTAGCTCTTGAAAAAGCAAAAGCATAAACAAAAATGCTGTCATTGTTTATTCACTGGTATGTCATCCTGAAACGCTATGGCTTTCTTTTGTGGGTCATAATAACAAAATAAAGCTCAGATGCAATACCATCTAATTTGTGCATCTGATATGTTTTCTTGGAAATGAGTTTATTTTTTATTAGACTCTTAATGGATTCTGCTAACAAATCAATATTTCTAAATGGCCTCAGGCTAGAAAGTTTGAAGTATTTGAAGTTTTTTATAGATGTATAATACGAGCCAAGAGCATTCAAATTATATCATTCTCATTTTTGACAGAGTTTGCGTTTAGTAGCTTTTGCATCTGCACTGAAAAAAAACAACTTGTAAAATTTACTTAAAAAAATCCTCGTAGCAATTTGCACGAACTTTTTTAAAGTAAAATGTACTGCTTTTTTATAAGTAAAACTTACCTACTAAAATCAAATAAAATTTACTTAAAATTGCATGATAAAACATATGTTAAATAATTAATTAAATGTTCCTTAATTATTTTATTTAGAAGTTAGATTTATTTTAATCGTCTAGGTAAAGTCTATTAGTTTTTTTTTGAAAATTGAAGCATTGCTGTCCTAATAATATTAAATAAATCGTATTTTCTGTTTGTTATTTTCTTTAACATATTCCTATGGACCTAGTTATTTTTAGTGTTATAAATGGCATTATAACACAAAATTCATGACTGACAAAAAGTCAGTCATTGAATAAACTTGATTCGGAACAGAAATGCACACAAACTGTGTTTCTGACCTGCATTATCAGCACTGTGGAGAGAATTACAATACAATGTTCTGAACAGGGTTCATGTAAAGAAACACTGATCACCTGAACGGTGACTTCACAAAATTATTATTTACAACAAAACAACATCAAAGAGCTTAAACCTTTATGACATTTTGCTAACAAATATTTAAGTAGTTAAAGTTCTTATCAGTTCTTATTCTGTGATAAAGCTTAAAAAATAAAAATATTCAGGCGCAAAGAATCGTGGGTATTCCTTACAACATGTGCAAATAAATGTAAGTACATTTTACTTAGATTTTTTAGTTTAATGTATTTAATATTTTTAAGTAAAATGAACTAAGTTTTTTTACTTGAATCTGCTAAAGTTTATGATTAAAATTTACTTAATTATTTTAGGACTATGTGCAGTGACTATAAAACAGTTAAATAATACAAGAAAATATCTAATAAGACTTACTATTCCCACACAGTTCATTTTTTACATGAATTAATTGTGTATTTATCATCATTTACTTAGGAAAATCTAGTTCTCAATAAATGTTAATATTATTATGTAGAAATTATGAGAGTTAATCTAATAAATATTACTACACCAAAAAGTTCGTTTTTTCAGTGTGAGCTTTTTAAAGTTATTTTTTTACAATGTGCAAGAGTTCACCCCATTCATTCATTTTGGGGTCTCACTGTATTCACAAGTTTGCTTATCTCTGCTAATCTCCCCATTAAGATCTGATCATGGCCAGAAGAAGTAGGGCAGCGGGAGGTAAAAATGTGCTTATTATCCTGGTGACTAATGTATTTGCTGTTTGGACATTCAGAGTCTTCAGGAATAATGCTTCATTTGGCCTTGGGACCTCTCTAAGTGATCACTGTAATTCCGAGGTTAATACAGCAATCCGTGCCAAGTACACAGGGTGTTGACAGAGTTGCAACAATTATAGATCACAAATGTTAAGATTTTCTTAATTGTTTAGAGTTACATGCTGTGATAGGGAACTATGCTATTAGTGAATAAAATCCACGGTTCATTTGAATAACCAGGTCAGAATATAAGGAATAGTAATTATTGTGCTTTGTAGCGAGCACAGGTTTTCTCTCTAATTTTATAAGTGGTTCAATTATGGCTACTACAGTCTCTCAATACAGCTAAAAGGACATGAAATGTCAAAACAATAAACTGTTACTGAAGAGCAATGTTTTCTTACTGACTTTCTGTGCTGTGTCACGATTTATCATTGTGAAAAGCCTCTTAACATGTACACAAGGACATGTTGTTGGATCAATATCCTTTCTTGGCCTTGACAGCATTCCTATGTTTAGGATTACACTATCCTTCAAAACAGTTTCTTAGTACACTGTCAGAAAAAATGGTTCCAATCTGTCAATGGGGCAATACCCTTTTAAAAGGTCCTACTTCTTTCTTTCTTTGTTTAATATTTATGCCATTCCAGCATCTATGGCTATATTCATAAATCAGTATTGTATCAGGTCAGTATTAAAAAGTAAATTCTTATTTGCATTCTAATTTTATGCAAAATCCGATATCTGTCATGTTATTCTGTTATCTCTTCTCCCTTTTTTCCCAAAATGCGATAAACCGCAGAATGCAATAAATCCGCTCAACAAATCACAGCGCATCATTCCACGCATTGTAAACAACAATGGCGGCACGTTGAATCCTACACTGTAAAAAATACTTTGCTGCCTTAAAATTTTTTGTTAAATCAACTCAGATTTACAAGTCATGTCAATAAGGATGAGTTGTCACAACTTATAAAATTAAGTTGACTTTTCTCAACTATATTTTATAAGTTATAACAACTCATCTGTAGTTATAACAGCTCATCTCTAGTCAAGATAAATAATAGTAAGTTGAAATGACTTGTAAATGACTTTGTTGATTCAACAAAAAATGTTAAGGCAGCAAAGTATTTTTTACAGTGTAGTTTTTCTCATCTACTTTGTACTTCGTGATCAACAAACAAACGAAAAGAAAATAATAATTTTGATGGCATTGAAAATGCCGGCTATTGCTTGTTCTCACAAGACAGCATCAAGCTTCTGTCATGCTAACACAATGACCCCAGGGGATCTTATGAAAAACTTTCCATTATTTTACTCAAAGTCAATGAAAATCCATCAGGACCAAAATATTTTACAGCTGATCGCTGTCAAAAAAAGTTCAGCAACGACACAGTATAACAATGACAGTGTTCTTAATATGACAAAGTAAGTGTTTTGATTAATGCCATTAATTCTTTTTTTTTTAAATAAGTGTATACCACTAGTCAACTAAATGAATATAACATGACAAAGATGAATGCACATTTATATATTGATTCAATAGATTTATAGCATTTTGGGAAAAAACCTTGTCATGGATTTATTGTATTTTGTGGAAAAAATTATCAGTTTTTATAATACATCTTTGAAAATCTAATTATGGATTTGAATTTTGAATGTTATTATAACCTTAAGATGCTATGTGAAAGTTTGTAACAGAAAATAGTGGTTTTCATCTTGTCACTTTCTTGTCTTTATAGAAGACACATTTTTACCGAAATTAGTCAAAATGGATTTATATATAACTCTTTATTTGGTTCCAATATGTACTATTGAGGTACTAATATTCACTCTTCGATATACCACTGATGTTTTAATATACACTTTTTAGATGCAAAGGGTATACCCCCCCATCTATAAACAACATTTTCTTTATCTTTTTTACAATCAGTGTTTTAAATTAAATTGTGCAAAATGGCTGAGTACAGAAAAAGAAAAAAAAGTAAATTTCCCTGAGCAGTAAATTAAAACACTGAGAAAATATAAAAAGAATAAAATAAAAACAAGTACCACAAAATTGTCATTTAGCTTATAAAATAAGTAATAGCGCACTACACTACCCCTAAAACATTTGAAAACACTTAATTTTCTTTTTTACTAGAAAATAAATTTTTATTAAAAAGTATTTTTGTAAAGGATGAAAAAGGCAGCAATGAGAGCCCAGAATAGACATGAACTAATATTCTTTAAAATCTCAGTGTGAAACTTCAAGATGCTTCTTAATAAAAAGCCACATGTAAGATGTGCAAAATTAGGCAAAGGGTGACATCATTAAAGATGATAAAATATAAATGTTTTAGTCACAACTTATTTATAACATCTGTGTAAAATTTTAATGCATTTAATATTCTATAATGTGTATATATATTTATACATTTTGTACGTCTCTTTTTTCAATCACATTATTAATTTTATAAACAACTATATTGTTTTGATAAAAAGGCCTAGGGTTATAGGGTAAAAGTTAAGAATTCAAAATCCAAAGATGTAGCGGCCCCACATCAATTCAACTAGTATTGATGGAGCCTAATGTGAAATACATTTGGGGTGGTGGGCACAATTCCCAGCTAGGGTCTTGTCTATAAATGTGACAATATTTGATTTCTCTACTCAAAACACATCAATCAACATTTACATTAATGCATTTGGCAGATGATTTTATCCAAAGTGACTTCAAATATTTACTTGTCCCTATACTGTATGATTATGCTTTGATTTGTTTTCTGATAAACATAAAAGGAGAATTTTAAAGCTGCTCTTACTACAAAAGCTCATAATAAACTCATCTGTCAAGCTTCTGTCAAATAGCATTTCTTATCTGCTGCAACTCTCTCAACTCAAATTAGGTTGTCAAATATGGTACCACTGGCGTTTTATTCTTTCATTATCCAAAGTTCTGGCAAGGCTTTCAGTGAATGTTTAAATCTCAATTTGTTTCTCACACTTAACTACTATTTGGCATTGGAAAGCTTGGAATAGCAGAGCAATTATATGGACTACTTTTTGGTCCTGTTTACTGTAGAAGTTTGACAGACTAGTTGCTTTAAAACTCACGGCATCCAGATATAGAACGAAATTAGGGTGCATATTTAACTTAAGGGTGAACTTATCCTTCAAAAAGGGTTTGATGCAAAACTAGAACGCTATTTAGAAAGTGACAATGAGAATTAATGAGCTCAACGAGCGACCGCCTCTGCTGTGCAAGTGCAGCACAAATAAAACGTCATGTGTTAAAAAGCAACGTGAAGTATCATAACTAAATGCTGATGAAATGAATCTTCAATCTTCTCTTCGCCTCAAACACAAATGCACGCTGCGAAGTGCTTGAACTTTCGTTGGAACAGCGTGATAAAGAGGAACACTGAGAAGCAATCCATCACGGTGACAAATGGACGCTTACAGAAACTCATATTTTATCTGATTATATCAGCGAAGATATTGTGAAGAACAGGCTGTCTTCTAACTTGAATATGTTTGCAGTTCAATTGGCACGATTATTAAAGCCATCTTTCCAGCAGAATCTGGACCATCTTTAAAGTTGAAAATCAACGACATTCTAACCATGTCATGAAAAAGTCGATAGCTTGTAATGAATGGCTCGGCTTGCTTCGGTGATAACAGCAGAGCACAATGGAGAATGCTGGCTGGTATGTTATCTCAGACAGTCTCTGTGCATCATTGTTTTCTACTATTGATCGTATACCACTGTATTTTAGCCAGCTCACTAACTTCTGGAGCTGTGAGAAATCAGCCAATGTTTCTCTGGGAACAGGCAGCCGAAAACAGGTCGATTAATAACTGTTATTATAAAATAGTGAAAAACACAGAATGTCAGGAGATGGGGAAATTAATGTAATACAGTATATCAGTGCAGTGTAGATCTTTCAAACTTGAAAGAATTCACGGAACAAGATAGAGGGAGCTAAACCCATACAATAAACCAGGTAGCAGATGAAAACAATTTATTTCATTGTGTTTAGTAAAAACCTTTACTGTTTTGATCATAGCGGAAGACCACATCATTTAATTTTACACTATTGTGTAAAAAAGGGGGTTAAAAAGATTTCTTGTATCAGTGTCACACAATAATTAATTTTAATGCCCCACTGAACATAACAAACATTTAAAGAACTCAAATGCAACAACCTCTTTAAGTGCATGTTTTCTTGGAAAAAATATTTTTTTCTCTTAATGACTCTTAACCAGCCGGCGCCAGCATTTTTGATGATTTTCAGAAAAGTGTAATGCCTTCCAGAAAATTATCTACTTTGAATATAAAAACATACAAAAATAAAAGAACAGACCATTTGCTTTTTAACAACAAACAAAAAGTTTAATTCTATCTTTTTTATCAACTCAATATGGGTAGAATTCTTCAAAAATACAAACTTTTGAACAAAAAGCTGAGATAATTGCATTTTTGTAAAGGACTTTTGTTAGAGATAAGATTCAGAGCAATGATCAAAACATACACAGAGTATTTACTGTTTTTGGATCGGTAGATGAATAAGAGGAGGTTTCCTGGACAGGGATTAGACTAGTCCTAGACTAAAATAAATGTAAGAACTGCCCAAACTAAAAACAACTTGCACTGACATATGAAGAGTTTGGTTCCAAAACGCAATAAACGCCTTTTTATACAAAATGCAATAAACGCCAGTTCTCCTTTCTGCAGAATGCAATAAATCCGCTCAACAAATCACAGCGCACCATTCCACACATTGTAAACAACAATGGCGGCGCGCTTAATTCACACAGAATCCTAGATTTCCTCATCTACTTTGTACTTTGTGATCAACAAACAAACTAAATAATACTTTTAATGGCATTGATAAACCTGTGGTGGGTTTCTGTGGCATTGAAGAAACGTAAGCCACTCGGGCAACGGAAAAACGACAGCTATTCTTACACGACAGCTTTTGTCATGCTAACACATTGACCCCAGGGGATCTTATGAAAAACTTTCCATCATTTTACTCGAAGTCAACGAAAAACGAGCAGGACCAAAACATTTTACAGCTGATCGCTGTCAAAAAAGTTCAGACACGACGTCTCAAGGATGACAGCAGCAATGACAGTGTTCTTAATATGACAAAGTAAGTGTTTGTCACGGTAGGAAATCCTCTGTTTCCTCCGTGTCATGTGTGTGTGTGTGTGTGTTTGTGTGTTTACTTACCTCTGCCATGTGCTCGTTTGATTAAGTGTTGTCACCTGTGTATGATTGCCTCGCTCCAGCTGGTCCTCATTACCCATCAGCTACATATACTCACTCAGTTCTCTTCCTGTTGTCAGATCCTCATTTCATGTTTCAGCCATTCCACTTGGATTATCGTCTCTCGTCGTCGTGTTTGGATCTGTGTTCGTGTTGTCGTCTCCGTGTGAGTGTTTGGTTCGTTCCTGGTTTCATCCATTGGCCATCATCACACTCTTCACTGACTTCACGCCTCAACACTCTTCACGCCACCGTAGACCTTCGACCACCATTGCCAACATCCTGGACTCAGTCACTTGCTCTATGTGTTTCCCTGCATTTACCATCATTTATAATAAATCTGTTTTGATCGCCTGCGCTTGCTTCCTCCACTTTATTGTGTCGTTACAGAAGGATCTGACCATCATGGAAGCAGCAGGCGATCGCTCCCCATCTCATCTGGAGGAGTTTTTACAACGTGCCGTGGGTCGAATGGATCGTCAGGACAAGGCGATAGATGAGATGGGTCGAGCTTTCCAAGCAATGGTGACGAAGGTTTCCGAGCTCGCTCTCCAGGCCCAACAACTTCATCCACCGCCACCCACTGCGCCCCCCACGCCACCCACACCGCCGATCGCCACCGGGGGTTTTCCCCAGTCCGAGCCACGCCTTCCCATTCCAGAGAAATATGCGGGTGAGCCAAAGTTTTGTCGATCATTTCTCTCTCATTGTTCTCTGCACTTCGCCTTGCAGCCCCGCACGTTCACCACCGAAGAGATGAAGGTGGCGTTCGTACTCGCTCTACTCACAGGGAAGGCTGCCCTCTGGGGGACGGCGGTGTGGGAGAACCAAGACCGCTGCTGTGCTTCGTTCCACGCCCTTTCGGAGGAGATGAAACGGGTCTTCGGCCGCTCCGTCGCCGGGAGGGAGGCGGCCAGACTTCTAGTGGACCTACGGCAGGAGGATAGGTCCGTATCAGACTACTCGATCGAGTTCCGCACCCTGGCGGCGGAGTGTAAGTGGAACGAAGAGGCGCAGTGGGATCATTTCCTGCATGGGTTGGCTGACCGCATCCAACAGGAGATTCGCGCTGTTGAACTCCCCTCTTCACTCAATGGATTAATCGACCTCACTATCAGGATAGACAACCGACTCGACCAAGCAGCCAGACGGAAGGGGGGGACCACCTGCACATCCAGTTCAGAGGATCAGCACCGATGGTCAGAGGTTGCGGTCAGCCCACCTGGAGATCCGGAACCCATGCAGGTGGGGCGAGCTCGGCTCTCCCGGGAGGAGAGGATCAGGCGGAGATCCCTTGGACTGTGATTATACTGTGGCAGCCCAGAACATCACATCCAGCGCTGCCCAGTAAAAGGATCAAGCCCGATAGTAAATCTGAGGCTACTATCGGGTGGGATCTCTGCCAGGAAGACCTCATCAACATCGACACTCCTTCCGGTGAGACTACGGTGGTCTACCCACACACTGGATCAGCACGCTTTGGTGGATTCTGGGGCCGAGGGTAGTTTCATGGACATCAACTTCGCACGTAAGATCAAGATTCCTCTCACCTCCCTCAAGCACTTCATTGCACCTTTTGCACTTGATGGACACAAGCTACCAGTCATCACTCAGACCACCATCCCTGTTTCACTCATCACATCTGGTAATCATACGGAGAAGATTCCATTCCTCATCACAGACTCACCTCAGACTCCCATTGTTCTCGGTCACACTTGGCTCCACAAACACAACCCCAGGATCGATTGGCGTCTCGGATCTGTGGTTAGCTGGAGCGAGGAGTGTCATTTGTCTTGTCTTTTGTCTGCTGGTGTTAATGTTTCTGAGTCTGTGTTTCAGGGGGAAGCAGTGGATTTGACTAACGTGCCCGCGGAGTACCACGACCTGAAGGAGGTGTTCAGTAAGTCTCGGGCTGATTCTCTTCCTCCTCATCGTCCCTATGACTGTGCAATAGAGTTATTGCCAGGTACCTCTCCGCCTAAGGGCAAGTTATATTCCTTGTCTATTCCAGAGACGGCGGCCATGGAGAAATATATATCCAGTTCTCTAGCAACGGGGTTCATTCGCCCTTCCTCTTCTCCAGCGGGGGCGGGGTTCTTTTTTGTGGGAAAGAAGGACGGATCCTTGCGACCTTGTATTGACTACCGAGGGTTGAACAACATAACGGTAAAGAATACTTATCCTTTGCCGCTGATGTCTTCAGCTTTTGAGAGGTTGCAGGGAGCGTCCGTTTTCACTAAATTGGACTTACGTAACGCTTATCATTTGGTCCGCATTAGGGAGGGGGACGAATGGAAGACTGCTTTTAACACCCCTCGTGGCCATTTTGAGTATCGCGTGATGCCTTTTGGGCTATCTAACTCGCCGGCAGTCTTCCAAGCACTCGTTAATGACGTGTTGCGAGACATGGTCGATCAGTTCATATATGTTTACCTGGATGACATATTGATTTTTTCTTCGTCTCTCCAGGAACACGTGCAACACGTACGACGAGTGCTTCTGCGGTTGCTAGAGAATGGATTGTTTGTCAAGGCGGAGAAATGCGTTTTTCATGCACAGTCTGTTTCTTTTCTAGGACACATCATTTCGACTGAGGGTGTTCGCATGGATCCTGAGAAGGTTAAGGCTGTGGTAGATTGGCCATCCCCAGAGTCTCGCAAGGCCCTGCAGAGATTTCTGGGGTTTGCCAATTTTTATCGACGTTTCATTCGCAATTTCAGCCAACTAGCCGCACCTCTGACCGCTTTGACCTCCCCTAGTTTGACGTTCAGGTGGTCAGACGCAGCTGAGGCTGCGTTTGCCAAACTGAAAAGCTGCTTTGTTTCAGCTCCTATTCTTGTCACCCCTGATCGCTCACGTCAATTCATAGTGGAGGTCGACGCGTCAGAGGTGGGGGTAGGAGCAGTGTTATCCCAGCGCGCATCCTCAGACGGAAAGGTTCATCCTTGCGCGTATTATTCTCATCGTTTATCTCCTGCGGAAGTTAACTATGACATTGGCAATCGAGAGCTGTTGGCCGTCAAATTGGCACTGGAAGAATGGCGTCACTGGCTTGAAGGGTCGGGTGTACCTTTCATTGTATGGACGGACCATAAGAATCTCGAGTACATTAGAACCGCTAAAAGACTTAACTCCAGGCAGGCTCGGTGGGCATTGTTTTTCGGTCGTTTCGATTTTACACTTTCTTACCGGCCGGGTTCCAAAAACATCAAACCCGATGCTTTATCCCGTCTTTTTGAGCGTTCCGATCGTACTGCTACTCCCGAGCCCATTTTACCGGAGACCATCATTATCTCCGCGCTCAGATGGGAGGTCGAATCGAAGGTTTTGACTGCCTTAGAAGGGGTAACGCCCCCGGCTCGTTGCCCACCGAACCGTTTATTTGTGCCGGAGGGGTTACGGTCAGACGTTCTCCAGTGGGGTCATTGTTCCAGTGTTGCTTGTCACCCAGGGGTTAGTAGAACTAAATTTCTAGTCAAGCAACGATTTTGGTGGCCTGGTATGGCTCGTGATGTCCACGACTTCGTCTTGGCTTGCTCGGTTTGCGCTGTTGGTAAGACTTCCAATCGACCTCCAGATGGGTTACTCTTACCGCTGTCTGTCCCTTCGAGACCCTGGTCCCACATCTCGCTAGATTTCATTACCGCCCTCCCACCCTCTAAGGGTAATACGGTGATTTTAACCGTAGTGGACCGGTTCTCGAAGGCGGCTCATTTCATCCCCTTGCCCAAATTGCCATCAGCCAAGGAAACAGCGGTAACTGTCATTAACCACGTCTTCCGTATACATGGCCTTCCGACAGACGTGGTTTCTGACAGGGGTCCCCAATTTGTGTCCAAATTTTGGCGAGAGTTTTGTAAATTGTTAGGAGCGACTGTTAGTCTTTCATCCGGGTTCCATCCCCAGAGCAATGGTCAAACCGAGCGAGCCAATCAGGATGTCGAAAGGGCTTTGCGGTGTTTGGCTTCCAACAATCCTTCATCCTGGTGTCAACAACTCTCAATTGTGGAGTACGCACACAATTCTCTGCCAGTGTTATCTACGGGCATGTCTCCATTTAAGTGTAGTTTAGGGTACCAACCACCTAATTTTGTCAGTACTGAATCCGAGGTGTCGGTTCCCTCCGCAAACGCACTAGTCCAGAGGTGTCACCGCACCTGGACCAGAGCTCGTAGAGCTCTGCTCCAGGCAAGGTCGCGCACCAAGGCTAAGGCCGATCGCCACCGGTCGAAGCCTCCCCGATACGTCGTCGGTCAAAGAGTGTGGCTTTCAACCCAGAACATTCCGATGCGTTCCGTTTCGAATAAGCTTGCTCCTAAATTTATTGGCCCGTTTTCTGTTACCAAGATCATTAATCCGGTAACAGTGCGTCTTAGCCTTCCGCCGGCGTACAGGAGGGTTCATCCCGTGTTTCATGTGTCCAAAATTAAAACGGTGATTTTTTCCCGTCTTAATCCGCCTGCCCCGGTTCCCCCCCCGCCTCGTATCGTTAATGGGGAGACCACATATTTGGTTAATCGTATTCTGGACTCTAGACGGAGGGGACGCGGTTTTCAGTACTTGGTGGATTGGGAAGGTTACGGTCCGGAGGAGAGAAGGTGGGTTCCTGCTCGGGACATACTGGATCACCGCCTTATTGATGATTACAATCTTCAGGTAAAGCAGGCTGGGAACGCCAAGGGGCGTTCCTAGGGGAGGGGGTACTGTCACGGTAGGAAATCCTCTGTTTCCTCCGTGTCATGTGTGTGTGTGTGTTTGTGTGTTTACTTACCTCTGCCATGTGCTCGTTTGATTAAGTGTTGTCACCTGTGTATGATTGCCTCGCTCCAGCTGGTCCTCATTACCCATCAGCTACATATACTCACTCAGTTCTCTTCCTGTTGTCAGATCCTCATTTCATGTTTCAGCCATTCCACTTGGATTATCGTCTCTCGTCGTCGTGTTTGGATCTGTGTTCGTGTTGTCGTCTCCGTGTGAGTGTTTGGTTCGTTCCTGGTTTCATCCATTGGCCATCATCACACTCTTCACTGACTTCACGCCTCAACACTCTTCACGCCACCGTAGACCTTCGACCACCATTGCCAACATCCTGGACTCAGTCACTTGCTCTATGTGTTTCCCTGCATTTACCATCATTTATAATAAATCTGTTTTGATCGCCTGCGCTTGCTTCCTCCACTTTATTGTGTCGTTACAGTGTTTTAATTAATGCCATTAATGTTTCTTTTTTAATCAGTGTATACCACTAGTCAACTAAATGAATATAACATGACAAAGATGAATGCACATTAATATATCGATTCAATAGATTTATTGCATTTTGAAAAAAAACTTTAATCCGTTTTTTTATTATAAATCTTTGAAAAATTTTTTTTTATGTTATTATAACCTCTTTATGCTATATGAAAGTTTGTAACAGAAAATAGAGGTTTTCATCTCGTCACTTTCTTGGTATAGAAAACAAGTTTTCACCAAAATTTGTCAAAATGGATTTATTGCGTTTTGGAACCAAACTCTTTATATCTTAAAATGCATCAGTACTCTCTGCTTTCCCTCAAAATGCACACACGTAATGTTTTTAGTAAGGCATGTTTGTTAAAAGTGGTTATATTTCATAATTAAACTAAGGCCTAGTCCTGGCTTAAGCTAATCTCTGTCCGTGAAACCACCCCTAGGTGTCTTATAAGTTGAGTAAAAGCACCACCTAGTGGGTAATAGCGGAAATATGGATTGACGCAAAAACTCATCATTGGCAGGAAAGCGTTTTTTTTAAAGGAAAACACCACCGTTTTGCAGCACTTCGACCTCGGCGCACAGTAACATCATCATTCCTGAATACTCCCCCTCTTGCTTAAACTTCCGTCAATATTACTGTGCCCGAGGTCAAAGTGCTGCAAACTAAGTGCTCTTCCGCCATACAATAAAGTTCTCATTTTTATCCACTTAAAAAGTCGCCACGTTTTATTTTGTGCCACCATACTTACTTGTGTAACTACTCATGTAACAGTCTTTAAATAGGGAAAACATGGAAGTGTTTGGTGGCTTCTAAACTCATCCCTGTTTGGATCTTAAGGAATGAATGGGGCTAGACTAAATGCATGTTCACAACGCACTATATAAAGATTAAGTGCATGCATTGAAAAAAAGAAAAAAAAGTATTAATTTGTCCAAGTTGAGGTAAGAACATAGTAAAATATTGAAAAACTCTGGTGTTTTCCTTTAATTGGTGAGATAACTCATCCATGATGGGGAAAGAGATAAAGGACAACTTCGGCATTTTACACTTAAAGCCCTGTTTTCAGATTGTTTATAATGAAATAGAACGGTTTTGACTGAAATTTTGACATATGCGGCTGCCCCGAGAATTTTCGGGTGTTTGTGTTTCACCTCCCACCTTTACAATGGGTTTAATGGTGCACTGGAACAATCCTTCCTAAAATGCATTAAACTTTCGTTTACAAAGACGTGAAACTCACCGAGTGGTCAGGGGTGTTCACTGATATGCTCACACAAAAATCGCTGCAAAATACGCATTCCAACAGGTTTTATCATAGTTTTTGTCCAACTCCATTGACTTGTATTAGATGTGCTGTGAGGTCCGGTATTACTCCGCGCCGGGAACTTTGTTTGTATTCTTGCAATTGGCAATGGCGAATTAGCGCCACCACCTGGGCTGGAGTGTCTATTATTCAAGCTCTAAGCGGAAGAATGTACACGTGTGAGGCGTTTGGAAAAAAAGGTCCACAAGTTAACAACGAATGCTAAAACAGCTGTTGGAAAGCATCTTTTGTGTGAGCATATCAGTGAACACCCCTGACCACTCGGCAGAGATGTATAGTAACGAAGTAGAACTACCTCACTACTGTACTTAAGTACTAAAAGACAGTATCTGTACTCTACTGAAGTATTATTTTTTTCTCCTACTTCCACTTTTACTTCAGTACATTTTTTCTTTGAGTTTAATACTTTTACTCCAATACATTTTTTATGTGCTGCATAGTTACTCGTTACTCTCAAATGTTACGAATCATGGTCACATGGTGGTCTGAACCAATTGGAGACCCCTCCCTCCCTCTCACTCACAAATATGAGCCGGGGTTGTGGACAAATGTGAAGCGAAGAGAGAACCAAAGTGCGCAAGAAAGACAGAGAGAGAGAGAGAATGCGCAAGAAAGGGCGAGTGTGCGCGAAAGAAGGAAACCTAAATTCAACGAAACACCTTGTACCTTTACCTATTACCATTTTATCGACTAATATTTCATTAATTCTGAATTCTCTATCGCCATATCAGTTAAATTAATCTGAATTATCTGAACATTCATGTCCTTGTACTCCTGCTACAGCCAAAGGAATTGTGAGTGTCCTTTAGCTTAAACATTTGAAATAATATAAACAATATAATATTCAAACTTTTGACTGTTTTCTTTAATAACTACATTACACAATACTTGTACTTTTACTTTCAGTACTTGAGTAGTATATTTTAAAATAAACTACTTGCAATACTTAAGTACAAAACATGTTTAATACTTTAGTACTTCCACTTAAGTGCTGTGCTTAAAGAGCACTTCAACTTCTACTCAAGTCACTTTTTTGATAGAGCACTTGTACTTTTACTCAAGTCTGGGTCCCTAGTACTTTATACATCTCTGCCACTCGGTGAGTTTCACGTCTTTGTAAACAAAAGTTTAATGCATTTTAGGAAGGATTGTTCCAGTGCACCTATAAACCAATTGTAGAGGTGGGAGGTGAAGCACAAACACCCGAAAATTCTCAGGGCAGCCGCATATGTCGAAATTTCAGTCAAAACCGTTCTATTTCATCATAAACAATCTGAAAACAGTAGCCTGGGTGCCAGCCGATCTTAGCCCCGCCCACCACGATTTGAAAAACGGGGAAGATCGGTCTGGGGATTCACCGTTGAGGAGCTACTATGCGAATACCAAAACCGCCCGACGAATCAAATTGTGAGGGCGGGCTTTATACGATGATGGACAGATGATCAACAGTAACGTATCAACCACGTTACCAAAGAGCGCGTGTGTTCAATCTGTTTACAATGAAATGACTGCCGCAGGTGAATTCAGATGTGTGGATTCTGACATTGAGTCTGTTCTAAAAGATATCGACAGAGCATTGATTTAAAAAGAGGAACAGAGAAACGCGATCAAGGCATTTGTTTATGTTTTCGCCGTCCTTGCTATGGAGGACAAAGTTAAAGAAGCAACAGAAATGGGTATCACGGCGATGCAACTTGGCGTGCACGACGAGATGGATATAATTAGCGGTCGTTGCCAGCTTCTTTTCGGAAGCCTGGAATCGTGACTGCTGAATAAGTGGAGGGACATGCTAGGCTCCGATATTTTTCAAGCCAACGTATAGCTATCGTCGTGGATGAAGTTCACCTAACGTACAAATGGTAAGAGAAAGTCTTACTGTATGACTTAGTAAATACTTAATGTTGTGATATAAATGAAATGTTGTAAACATAGTAGGTGTTGATGTACCTTCGCTAACTCAGACTTAGTATAATTACAATGATGTTAGTATCATTGTAGCGAAATAACTAGCAGTTCGGTCAGGCTGCTAAAGACGCCATTTCAACATCACACTCCGTTGCTCTGATTGGTCGTTTGTCTATCAAATTGAGTGCAGAGGCATTTTTCGGTTGAGACACGCCTCATAATTTTAGCTCAATGGAGCGGTATCAGACTCAAATTCTGACTAGAATTGAGTATGACAACGTCAGGCTATGAAAACAGGGCTTTAAGTGTAAAATACCGAACTTGTCCTTTAAGGATTCTGTCAACAAATATAATATAATATAATATAATATAGCCTGAATTATATACAAAGTGCAAAGATAAACAACATACAACTATAAAAACAAGTTAATATATAACAACAAGTTGATAACTGGAAAACAATGTTGTGGACCTGGTGTTTTACAAAAATGTATTCTACAGTACATAGCAGGAAACAATTAAGACTGATCAACAGTCAAGATTGATACACAGTAATTATGCTGAACTAATAAAATACATGTTAACGGTTTATTCTTGTGTATCCAGTTCAGTAAACTGTGTGTGTGGGTTGGTATATGTGGTTTACGGGGACATGAATAGTGTACAATGATATGTTTATTATGCTTTAAACATCGGCTTTTCAAAAACATACTAAATAGTACTTTTTCATAGATTAAAGACTGCCAACAGGTTTTTGTGATGGTTAGGGACTGGGGAAGATTGGGGGAATTTAATATACAGTATGTACAGTATAAAATGCATTGTGTCTACCACATGCCAACCTGTGTGTTTGTGTGTGTGTGTGTGTGTGTGTGTGTGTGTGTGTGTGTGTGTGTGTGTGTGTGTGTGTGTGTGTGTGTTCATTGCTATCTTACAGTATTCTCCTGTGTTGTATGTAACAGCTCTTCATAATAAAGAAGTTGATCTACTTCAAAGCAATCACTGGATCTCTCCACCAGCTTGCTCAAAGCCTGTCTGATGTTCTCCTCGCTTTCCTTTCTCTCTCTGGCCTGTTTCAGGTAGTGATAGATCTTCAGAAACACCTCTTCTCCCAGCCTTTGATGCAGTGACCTAAAACATAAATTGAATTCATTTCAATTCAACTCAAAGACCCATATGTAATCAAATACATTTCTTTTAAACAAACTTTCTGAAGTTCCTGTTCTACATGCATCCAGCAGAATTCAGTTTCAGCACTGTGGGAGTTTTGGAGGCGTCCAAGCGGGACGTCTTGTAAAAACAGCCTTCTGACAGGTGTTGGGTATGTGAGCAGGCACCGTGAATCACTTCCACTTCTCAGTGTCAGTCTTATCTCCCCAGCACCTTTGGACCCCTCAGCTAGAAAAAGCTTCATAATAACACAGGGTCTGATCGTTGACTGGGGTGTGGAGGGCACTAGAATCATAATTTAGCATAATTCTTGCTACTAATGGGTGATCTTACTGTATACACTATTAAATAAAACAAATCTGACAGCATTTATGGTAGAACATGGGTATGAAAGGTTTTACAATCCATTCTCTAATCAAACCGAGCTAAGGATAAAGTCTTTATCTTATCAAAGGTAGAGAGTGAGAGGATAGAGTAAAGTAAGTATGGTTTGATGTTTAATTCAAGATAAAAATCCCATTTCTCTCAAACCATTATTCTTTAGAACTAAGAGACAGTAATGCCAAGTTCAGACTGCACAATACTAGCCCAGATTTTGACTTTAAGACAAATGCCTGAAATCACAAATCGGTGCTCGTTCACGCGAGTGACAATCAAACAGTGTGAACTATCAAAGACTCGATCTAAGAGAGTTATATACTGAAATAAAAGTGTCTTTATTTTTGTATGAGTGTTCTTTAGTTTGTCCTTTAAAATTTTGCTGATCTTTAAGATCAAATAAATGTATTCAGTCAGTGTCTTTACTGCATGAGACCGTGTGCTACCCACTGCTATCATGAGATTCATTTAGATACACCTTTTCTTTAAACACCAAATACAAACCATGTCTAACTATATTTTCATTGTGTTATGAAACCCATTGTCAAACATGAGAGAAAAGTACCCGGATGACCTACTACTTCCGGCAAGATTTTGAAGTGCATTTGATGGACACTTTACTATCCCATGAGCCCCCGGGAGAGAAGTCACCCAATAAAGAAGAAGGAGAGAGAAAAAATCATGCTAATATACACTTGTATCATAATGTAAAACTACCAAAAACTCTCAATCCTAATTTTTATCTCCGTAAGAAAATCCGAGATAACCAGACATGAACTCATTGGATTTATTACAAATTATTAATATATTACTGTCAGTGATTCCCTGAGGCTGGAGACTGCAGTGTGCACTGTGAGTTTATACAATTTTCCCTTAAATGTGTGAAATTAATAAATGGTGCTCATAAACGGCTGTTTAAAAAAATCCTCTATTAGAATTAGTAAAATTGTTATACTGATACTATAATTTGTGATGAAAAAATACTAAACATGCAAAAGAGAAGCAAAAGTAGTCTCATATATATATTTTTTAAATAGATGAAATAAACTACCATAACAAATCTATAACTGTTCAGGCATGACAGGCTCATATAAACTTCCGTCACGAAAACTAACCAGCTCAAACTTTGTAATGCCCATGGTACCTCTCAAATAAAAAGTATTAATGTTGGATCTGGACCCATAAGCAGAAAAATTGTCTCATTTATACACCCAAGATTAAATATGCAACCTGCAGGTTTCAATTATAACAGATAAAAATATATGGAAAAGACATGGCCTTTCAAATCTTACTGAAACATTTTGGTTTTGCCTATGTCTGATAAGTGTTAGGAGTAACTCAAAGGCCAAATACGACACAAATATCAGGGTAACACTTTACAATAAGCTTTAAAAAATTAAAACTAGTCAGTGCATTAGGAATCAAGAACTAACAGTTACAGTCTTGTTCAAAATAATAGCAGGACAATGTGACTAACCAGAATAATCAAGGTTTTTAGTATATTTTTTTATTGCTACGTGGCAAACAAGTTACCAGTAGGTTCAGTAGATTCTCAGAAAACAAATGAGACCCAGCATTCATGATATGCACGCTCTTAAGGCTGTGCAATTGGGCAATTAGTGGAATTAGCTGAAAGGGGTGTGTTCAAAAAATAGCAGTGTGGCATTCAATCACTGAGGTCATCAATTTTGTGAAAAAACAGGTGTGAATCAGATGGCCCCTATTTAAGGATGAAGCCAACACTTGTTGAACATGCATTTGAAAGCTGAGAAAATGGGTCGTTCAAGACATTGTTCAGAAGAACAGCGTACTTTGATTAAAAAGTTGATTGGAGAGGGGAAAACCTATAAAGAGGTGCAAAAATGATAAGCTGTTCAGCTAAAATGATCTCCAATGCCTTAAAATGGAGAGCAAAACCAGAGAGACGTGGAAGAAAACGGAAGACAACTATCAAAATGGATAGAAGAATAACCAGAATGGCAAAGGCTCAGCCAATGATCACCTCCAGGATGATCAAAGACAGTCTGGAGTTACCTGTAAGTACTGTGACAGTTAGAAGACGTCTGTGTGAAGCTAATCTATTTTCAAGAATCCCCCGCAAAGTCCCTCTGTTAAAAAAAGGCATGTGCAGAAGAGGTTACAATTTGCCAAAGAACACATCAACTGGCCTAAAGAGAAATGGAGGAACATTTTGTGGACTGATGAGAGTAAAATTGTTCTTTTTGGGTCCAAGGGCCACAGGCAGTTTGTGAGATGATCCCCAAACTCTGAATTTAAGCCACAGTACACAGTGAAGACAGTGAAGCATGGAGGTGCAAGCATCATGATATGGGCATGTTTCTCCTACTATGGTGTTGGGCCTATTTATCGCATACCAGGGATCATGGATCAGTTTGCATATGTTAAAATACTTGAAGAGGTCATGTTGCCCTATGCTGAAGAGGACATGCCCTTGAAATGGTTGTTTCAACAAGACAATGACCCAAAACACACTAGTAAACGGGCAAAGTCTTGGTTCCAAACCAACAAAATTAATGTTATGGAGTGGCCAGCCCAATCTCCAGACCTTAATCCAATTGAGAACTTGTGGGGTGATATCAAAAATGCGGTTTCTGAAGCAAAACCAAGAAATGTGAATGAATTGTGGAATGTTGTTAAAGAATCATGGAGTGGAATAACAGCTGAGAGGTGCCACAAGTTGGTTGACTCCATGCCACACAGATGTCAAGCAGTTTAAAAAAACTGTGGTCATACAACTAAATATTAGTTTAGTGATTCACATGATTGCTAAATCCCAGAAAAAAAATGTTTGTACAAAATAGTTTTGAGTTTGTACAGTCAAAGGTAGTCACTGCTATTTTTTTGAACACACCCCTTTCAACTAATTGCCCAATTGCACAGCCTTAAGAGCGTGCATATCATGAATGCTGGGTCTTGTTTGTTTTCTGAGAATCTACTGAACCTACTGGTAACTTGTTTGCCACATAGCAATAAAAAATATACTAAAAACCTTGATTATTCTGGTTAGTCACATTGTACTGCTATTATTTTGAACAAGACTGTATATACAGCATTTACAAATTTACAAAATGTTGGGTTATTTTCAACCCAGTGTTTATTCAGCATTTTCTTCTCTTCTGCGTCTGTTGTGAAGCGCGTGGGCAAGACTAAAGTCACGTGACTGCAGTGACGCGGATGACGTACGACACGGCTAATGTGTTATCTGGTGCGCCCCAGATGTGTTTTTTTTTTGTGCACCCAGGCTTCGTTTACAGTCTGAGGGAGACAGACGCTGTAAGTTTGAAAAAAAACCTTCGCAAACATGTCTGAGGATAACACGTCATTTGCGTCAATGCAGTCACGTGACTTTAGTCTCGTGCATAAGCTTCGCAACAGATGCAAAAGAGAAGACAATGCTAAATAAAGTCGTAATTTTTGTTATTTTTGGACCAAAATGTTTTTTCGATGCTTCAACACATTCTAACTGACCCACTGTTGTCACATGGTGATGATGCTTTTATTACCTTTCTGAACATGGACAGTATACCGTTATTAGATTTTCAATGGAGGATCAGAAAGCTCTCAGACTAAAATATAAAACATCTTAAACTGTGTTCCGAAGATGAACGGAGGTCTTACGAGTTTTGAACAACATGAGGGTGAGTCATTAATTACATTATTTTCATTTTGGGGTGAACTATCCCTTTAAGAATAGCATTAATAAAAATAAAGAAAGATATAATACACTGTCAGAAAATCCCTATCTGTTACTGGGGTGGTACCCTTATAAATAGTACACATTTGCTCCTAAAGAGTTCATATTAGTACGTCAGAAGTACATATTAGTGCTTCAAACTAAATATTGGTACCCGAAGTATACATATCTGTCCTTGAATAGTACATATTTGGACCACTTTAAAGAGTACTGCATTAATGAGAGCTTGGGACCATTTTTGGACCATATTTTCTGACAGTGTACAAGAGAGTGCATATAAACTGAAGTTTTAAATGATGATTGCATATTAAAAAGGATGAGAGGAATAAAAGACTCAGAGGTTGTGGCCTCCCATGGTGCAAAATCAGATTGAAGTACAGGGGTGAGAGATCTGAGATTAAAAGAAGAACAGGATACTGTTCAGCAGGTCAATCACATGGGGGTAGTGAAGTTTTGAGAGGCATATGTTGCTGAATAAAGACTAAGTAGAAGATGGGTGAAATGAGGCTAATGTATTCTAGATGGGGTCTTAGATCGGGAGGCAAATGTAGAGAAGCAGTCACAGAGCAAGGAAACAAGACACTGATGTGGTGGAGAAATTAGACAGACAGACACACAGACAAGCAGACAGACAGACAGCTTTTTAATAGAAGAGAACTGCAACTGATGTACAGTAATGGCCAATCTTACAGACAATCTAAACACCCTTTTCTCATTTTCTGCATTGATTGTGGAATAAAATCTACGCAAATATGAAACAAATTTATGTAGACTAAACAAAGCTGAGAATATTATACATTACTTACTTTCAAAATACAATATAAAATGCAATTTTCAGGAGTGGGGGTGCATATTGAATTTGTAAATGACAGATGTTGCTGTTGCTAAATGTTATTGAATTTCTGCTGGTGCAGTCTAACAGTGATTACAAGTCACCTGATAGACGAAAAACTGATTTGGATGGGAACTGTAGCTCTTGCAGTTACATATTGATGGGGTTTGGAGTGTCTCATTATGCTAATTAGAAACTATATGAGAAAAGTCATGGCACTGATATGACAATACAGTTACAGTTGGGTTGTGACAAAACCAACTTTTCCATTTCTCAGTAGCACCACTTCTCATTAGTTCTGCTATGGTTACAGTTATTGCACAAGATGTCTGCAATACAACGGGTCATCTGACAGCACCGTCCGTCAGTGGGGAAAAGTCATGCCTCGGGGTTGACACCAGCCATATCATCGGGCATGTCATACAGGTGTCATGCCTGATTGGCAGCAGCCAGGTGCTGATGCTGAGGAACGGCAGGGCTGCGGCAAGGTGAGAGCACGGGGTTCAACGCGCTCAATCCATGGCAGTAATGGGGACCGGGATATGAGTGTGTGTGGTCTGGGATTAAATCGATTGTGCTCCCCTGCCCACTTCAGCGTGAGGTAATTGCTGTCTCCTTCTTTCCACGCTTCTGTGGAGTTTCGCTGTGGGTTTGGAGCACTCCAGCATGATAAAATGAAGAGAGCAAATTATTTCTTTCATGAACTGCATAGGATATGCTTTAGAGTTCACATACAGTGATTTTAAAGTTGCCCGTCCCTTGAAGGTGATTGCAACTTAAAAAATTAATTTTCAATTAGTACCAAAGTATTTGTTTTAGAGACAGCTCAGTTACATTAGTTTAAAATTTACTTGATATGTCAATATAATATGTAGAAAGTCTGTAAAAACCCAGCTAGAGTCATTTTAATGATTCACTTTTTTATACATAAAATCATCCTACATAATGTAAAGAAAATTCTCTGAAAATATAAACTTAATATCTTTAATATTGACTGAGTAAGGTCAAAGATTAAAATTAAATAAAATCAAACTCCTAATCTCATAATTAGACTTTGAGACTTTGAGCCCCTAGTCCGTTGCTAAAAGAACATTATTTTGTGTTTTTGGTGTAATAAAATGTGTTCACCTGGTTTATGCTAAAAAAATTGCCCAGCTATCCAGTGCATTGTGATTGGCCGAATACCTCAAGCCAGAAACGGAAAAAAGTGACAGAGGGATCACACTGTCGGGGCATTCGCGCATTTAAAGCGAAGTAGACGCGCAGAAAAGCAAGCATTTGATGCGCGTCAGAGGCGAAATCTGCTTCTTGTGGGAGGGGCAAGTGCTATGCGGTTGTCTGTTTGCAAGATGGCTGATGTTGATTGTACATTTATCAAGAGAGTAACTGGTTTGTATTTGGCTTACCTTACTATAGGGGGAAAATAGTTTAAACAACGGTGGGAATGCCGCGGGTGGATAAACGTCACGTGACTCAAAAGTGAAATGTGTATTTACAAAGTCCTCACTGACACTCTTCCAAGCGAGGTCCTTTTTATTCCTGTCTCTATAGAAATAAGAACTTGTGTCGTATAGCTCCAGGTGACTGCTCACGAACAATATCAATATCGTTCCTTTATGTTGAATGAGTGACTCCTGGCGGGGGCTGCCGCCACAGCAGCAAGCAGGCTCCTGATTGGTTAACGCGGTGCGAAAATCTGCCAAAGTTCATATTTTTTAACTTGCGGAAAAATGTGTGGAATCGCGTCTACCGCGCCACACTTTTTTGGAAAGCAGAGGGTCTGTTCTTTCATTTAATATGCTGTATGTTTATATATTTAAAGAAGAACATTTTCTGGAAGGCATTAAACTTGTTTTGAAAATCATAAAAATGCTGGCGCTGGCTGGCAAACTTTTTAAAAAAAAAGATGGCGGAGAAAGAGTAAAAAGAACACTGTAAAAAAATTCCGTAGAAATTACAATGGTATTGCAGCTGGATTGCCGGTAATTTACCGTAGATTTAAATTTATGTTATTTACTGGCAAGAATTTGTTCAAAATTAAATAAATTTTAAATATTAACAAGTCTTTATCTTTACAGAATAAAACTATACAATAACAGCCTCATGCAAAGCATTCTGGGAACCAGAAATCATCATCAACCTTTTTCTGTTTTTTGCTTCAGATTTTGTTTACCAGAATGTTTTGCTTGATGCCGTTTTTTTAGTTTTACTCTGTAAAGACAAAGACTTGTAAATGTTAAATGTTCATTTAACTTTGAACAAAATGTTGCCAGTAAATTACATAAATTTAAATCTACGGTAAGTTACCGGCAACCCAGCTGCAATTTCTACGGTGAAGTAGAATACATTGGAAATGTAATAAAGAACTTCAATATTTAATAACTACCATTATTTAATAAAAAATGTGTAAATGCAATTTAAAATGATGAACTTATTGAGTGTTTTATGTTGTTTTTGTAAATTGTTATATTACTTTGAACTATTTATTAATGGATTAATATTTCATTTCTACATTATTTTTATAATCTCACTTTTTATTGCCTAGTGAAATGTTACATAATGATTTTTTTGTAACTTTGTCCATTCATTCATAGATTCATTAATGAATTTCCAAACAAATCTATTAATTGCTATTTTTATTGTCCATGTAGTTATTAAATATTATAGTTCTTTATTACATTTTGCATGACTCTTGTGGTCCTCCATATCTCATGAACGCTACGATTGCAAATGGAAGCTAGTTATTTGAGCTCTTTCCCCAGCATTGACAAGTTATCTCGTCAATTAAGAGAAATCGCTTTCCTGCCAATGACGAGTTTTTACAGCAAGACATATTTCCGCTATTATCAACTAAGGCGCTCTTACACATTAGTGAAGCTTTCACTATTTAAAAAAACAGTAAAAACTCTGTGTTTGTTTTGATGATCGCTATGAATATGATCTCTAACAAAAGTCCTTGAAAAAATGCAATTAACCTTGTTAAAATTAAATTCGTTTTTATAAGAAACCTACACATATTTGAGAGGTGATTAAAGTAAACTATTAAAGATAGGATACATGTTTTTTTTAAAGGAGAGGGTCTGATTTATATATTTAGAGAACATTTTCTGGAACACATAAAAAAATTTAAAATCATAAAAATGCTGGCACTGGCTGGCAACTTTTTTAAAAACGCTGGTGGGGAAAGAGTAAAAAGAAGTAGAATACGCTGGAAACAGATGCATCTCGTTAAAACGCTACGATTGCAACCGAAAGCTAGTTATTTGAGCTCTTTCCCCAGCATTGACAAGTTATCTCGTCAATTAAGAGAAAACGCTTTCCTGCCAATGACGAGTTTTTACAGCAATCCATATTTCCGCTATTATCAACTAGGAGTCGCACTTACACATAACTAATTCAAAAACAGTAAAAACTCTGTATATGTTTTGATGATCAATCTGAACATGATCTCTAACAAAGGTCCTTTACAAAAATGCAATTAACTATGTTAAAATTAAATTTGTTTTTATAAGAAACCTACACATATTTGCGAGGTGATTAAAGTAAACTATTAAAGATAGGATACATGTTTTTTTAAAGGAGAGGGTCTGATTTATATATTTAGAGAACATTTTCTGGAACACATAAAAAAACTGAAAATCATAAAAATGCTGGCACTGGCTGGCAACTTTTTTAAAAAACGCTGGTGGGGAAAGAGTAAAAAGAAGTAGAATACGCTGGAAACAGATGCGTCTCTTTAAAACGCTACGATTGCAACCGAAAGCTAGTTATTTGAGCTCTTTCCCCAGCATTAACAAGTTATCTCGTCAATTAAGAGAAAACGCTTTCCTGCCAATGACGAGTTTTTAAAGCAATCCATATTTCCGCTATTATCAACTAGGAGGCGCTCTTACACATTAGTGAAGCTTTCACCATTTAAAAATCAGTAAAAACTCTGTATATGTTTTGATGATCGATCTGAATATGATCTCTAACAAAAGTCCTTTACAAAAATGCAATTAACTATGTTAAAATTAAATTTGTTTTTATAAGAAACCTACACATATTTGAGAGGTGATAAAAGTAAACTATTAAAGATAGGATTAATTTTTTTTTTTTTTTGAAAGCAGAGGGTTTGAGGGTCTGGTTTATATATTTAAAGATATATTTTATATATTTTTCTTACAATATCAGAAAGCCTTTATTAACCCCCTGGAGCCGTGTGGATTACCTAGAAACAACTTTTTGTGTTGTACCATTTTGAAGCAAGGAACATCCAGGACATTTTCTAATATATAATATATCAGATCAATTTTGTTGATCTGAAATAAGATAATCATATACATAGAGGATGACTTATGGGTGAGTAAATCATAGTGTAATTTTCATTCTTGCCTGAAGTATGTCATAAAGTACATTACTTGTGTTTTTCTACAAACTGCCTTTTGCTTTTACAAAACAAAGTGCCTCATTAGGATATAATTAAAACAGTAAACATGTCCTTCCTCTATAAAGGACAAAGATGAATGCACCAGTAATAAAGTTTAGACGTGGTAAACAGAAGCAATCAGGCTCTGTTATTATGACTCGCGTCACTGTCAAAGAGCCAAGAATAAAGAGGTATAATCGAGAGACCTTTGGGGTCCGAACAAACATCAGCAAGTTAATGCTGCTCATTGTTTTCATATAAATGTGGCGTTCCTTTCCAAGTCGACAAATTTAAAACATACACTTAGACACAAACATACACAAAGTCTCTTCACAGTTGATTAGTGGAGGTAATCAAGACCGAGCTGCTGTTATACTCTCAGCGTGATAAACGCAAACCTCCACTTCCTGACCAACTACAGCACAGAGGCTTTTCTCCGCAATCACCGTTCTTCTATAGAAGAACCCAAGGAGCCTGCACAACAACAAAAGCATAATGACTTACAAGCATCTATGGCTCTGGGCTGTTACGCCTCCGATTTCACCTTGGACTTTTCACAGATGCACGAGTTCACAACTATAATGAAAGGGTGCCTGTGTTTTTGTGAACGTATGTTTCCTGATATAGCTTTGTTCAGCTGTTTTCGTGGGTCTTAATGAGCTGCAGTCAACAAAAGCAGATCAAGGGGAGATGCGATAATGCACATCAACAAGATCGAGGTGAGTTGGGTGTTGTAATCTCAAACGTGTCAAACAGCATTTGGTGGAGAAGATCTCTGAGTGCTGTCCTGAAATTACCTACAGTATAGCACTCCCCAAATACTATAAGCATATAATTATAGCTAACACTATGCATACCGAACACGAGTAGTACGTATAACCCATTTGGCTAGTGTGATCACGGTGTTGTACGCTTAAGCTACCCTGGTACAATTTGCAGTGGTAGTCTCTAGCAAGGTTCGATTTGATTCAGGAGAGTGCAGTTCAGTTAGGTTAAGTATTATATGAGTGCGCCCTAAAGAATGCCTGAGTGGTCAAGACTCAAGGATATCTAACATTTTCAATGTAAGAGCATGCCGGTCTACAAATGAAGCGCATGGGTTTAAATTCCACTTCTGACAAGTGGCTTTTAGATAGAATGGTTTTCCAAGAAAAAAATCTAAATGAGTTATATAAGGGGCAAACAAAGACCAACCAAGATTAAAAGCATCCATTTATATGTCAAGGTCGAGCACTGACATAATTGAAAGCAAAGAACTTAATCACCACTGATGTTAGCCACAAAGAGCTTAATGGTTAGCAACCAACTCCGTTTATTCTGTTGTCTATGGTGACTCAAGAATTCAAGACGTACTATGATCAAATTCGTGCTCATAAGGTATCATTATACTCAACAGGGATCTGACCCAAGCACATGGGGTTATAATGGGGTTAATGTGAACTGTAGTTTTCAAAATGTATATCCTAAATTGCTATAGGTGTAGACTTGACCAATATATTAAAGGCAGGATAGGCAGGAATTATCAAAAAAAACTGTTTTACAAATTTGTTTAAACTGTCTTTATATACCAATACATAAGTAAAATGTAAGTTCTCTGAAAAAGAGAGTATAAAAATCGAGTGTCTGTAGACTTCTCACGACAGCTAATTTTTCCATTCACTCCACCCCCTACCTTCTGGGTGTCTTCTAAAGCCACGCCCCCAAAACACATGAATGCGCGGCGCTGACCGGCTCTGCTGGGGAGAAGCATTTACCTCAGACGAACGGAGAGGAAGGAGCGCGGTGCATGTAGTAACATCATGTCACAATCACATGTAATAATACACCTAACTTTATCACTTTGAATATAAACAAATAGGATGGCTTTTAGTACTCACTATTAAGCCAGTGTTTTGCATGGAAGAGTTTCCGTGATGAAAGCATTGTTGACTCGGATGAGGACTACACTCTGGAGACAATACCGCTACCGCATCGAACACTCGAGGAAAAGCCACGCGATATTTACTCTCGTTTGATTTCTTCGTTTATTCCTTTGTTGCCTCATTTAAAAAGTGGAGTTGCAGCCCTCAACTGATGTTTATGTTGTCATTTTGTGTATTGGCCACAAGTTGTGTGACTGCAGTACCAGTTTTAGCCACAAGTTTTGTGATTGCAGTACCAGTTTTGGCCACAATCCTACTTACTGTTCCTTTAAAGGTCCGACGTATGGAAAAATCCCACGTTTGTTGTTGTTTTCCTCAACTGGCGCATACCTGTGACGCAAACACGCACATGACGAGAGCCACTTTTGCATTTTTACCCTTTAGACGGGAACGTCACGGTAGATCGTTTATAAGATTTCCACTCTAGAGGATGGTTTCACTTTTTTGCGTTTTTAAGCCTCAAAAATGCCATCACAGTGTAAACGAAAGGCATATCTGATAAAATATTTTTAAGTTTTTACCCAAGCGTTCTCGTGTAAACAGGCCTTTTGTTTCTTCAGTAGAACACAAATGTAGATTTTCATGCATAGAACACAAATGTAGATTTTCATGCACCTGAAGTTGTTTTGCAACCCGCCATTGGACATTACAAGAATATGACGGTGATGTGAACGCGATTATTGCTTTGGGGATAGTGTTGTATTAGAGGTAAAAAAAAATGATATAAATACGGTTCGGAAACCGATCGTTTTGTGTCTTAGGACATCGATGTGTCGTCACGAGCCGCAAATTTGGATTTGTCTGTGCATCAGATTTTGTTACCATCCACATGCATTATACAACTGCCAGACTAAAAAACAGTTGGAGTTAAAAATCTACATTTGTGTTCTACTGAAGAAACAAAATCACCTACATCTTGAATGGCCTGGAGGTAAGCTGATCAACATGAAATTTTTATTTTAAGATTAACTATTCCTTTAAGAAATGCTACACTGTAAAAAATAAATTGTTGGCTCAATGAATTATTTTTTAGTAACTAGTTCCACAGAAATTTTACGTTCACTCAATTTCTGACTCCAAAGTGTTACCTGGATTGATGTTTTTTAGTTGGCCCAAACTTGACTCAAATATAAAAAAGTATGTTTGCTCAACTAGCTTTATAGTTCATTCAACTAAAATGTTTTAATCAGTTGAATCTTTAAAAACTTACAGCAAAGACTCTGTCAATTAAAATTTAAGTATTTACTCAATGTTTTATGTGTTACTTCAATTAATTTTTATTATTTGGGAATTTTTAATAAACTTTTTAAAATTATTTATAAAATAATTTATGCTGGTGTTGTTAACAAATAATTAACTTCAGTCACATAAAAACAAAAGCTTTATTCACTTATCATACAGACTGAACATACAGAATTAAGTCTTCTTTAAATAGAGGGCATAAAACAGTCCAAAAAGCACTCCAAAGTCAGTCAGAACATCTGCAGGGTCATTTAGAAGAACTTCTTTTGCCATGTATCCCTCTGGTGTGCCTCTCACATTATCTCCACTCTGGCTTGATAAACAGAGGAATATAAATACATACATAAATACATGTTTAATATAATAAAGCTTGACTGTGAAAGACTTTATACCCAAAAATTGCCAAATTTCCCTCAGACATCACACGTAATTGAATTAAACACTATTGGGCGGTTTTCTCGGACAGGACTTATCACTGACTAAAATACTGACATCTCTTAACATATGAGTGCTATTGTTTTGTCTCAAAATGCACGGCAGTATTGTATTTTATAAGGTTTGTTTGTAAAAATGTCCCAATTATAATTAATACGCAGTCCTAAACCCTGTCCGGTAATCTTAACTAAAATAGCTCCACTTTAACTTGGACACATAACATAACACACCTTTATATAACTTATATCTTTACAAAAACGTCGAGTATTTGCGTCTTTGCCAATTAATATAGTCTAAAATTAGCATTTATTTACAAACACTTACCTGACGTGAACTTGAGGAAACGGCTAATGACTTGTGTGTCGTTGTGGGAAACAGTGAGTGATTCCGGCTGTGACATGCGGAATGATCTCAGATGAAATGACCTGTGATTCAGATCCTTCTGGGTTAAGTTAAGACATTTTAAATTAAAAACTCACGCACATACTGTACATACACACACGCGCACACGGGTACACACACGAGTATATTTAGAAGTTTTATTTAAGATTGTTATGATATTGGGACTATTTCTCCACCCGCTCCTTCACCTCTGAAGTTCAAATTCGCATGCAGTCCGGTTATAACAAAAGTAAAAGATATGAAATATCATTCAACAGCGATATCAATTAAGTGCAATCCTAAATTATGATTTAAAACATACCGGTAAACCTTTTATTATTAAATATAAGAAATTAAAATGAATTAAATCACATGTTTAAACGCCACAGAGATATCAGAGCCAGCAGTCGATTTCTGATGCCCTTGCCGAGGAGAGCCTGCGCTGGGCGGGGTGTGAGCGCTTAAGTGTCGGTGATTTTCTGGAGCTCATATGGAGCTCATCTCCGTCCGAAAGTGTCTGAGCACATTTTTAAATAGACGCTATCTTTATTAACCGACTGCATATTTAAACATAAAACACATACATTCACGCCTGAACAACTCTTACAATTACATTTTGTAACCAAATAACAGTAATATTATGAGCATTTTGTTGTCAGGAAACATAGCTGTCATAAGTCCACAAATTTACCAGATTTGTCTTAATTAGTTCAGTCAACACTAGCCATTCTGATGTTGATTGGATTTGAAAATAACCATTCATTTAATGTTTTAAACACAGATTTATCTAGACTTAAAATAATATGTCTTCTCAACTAGCTCAAACAAAAAAATTGGTTTAACTTATATATTTTTGCTCGTCCAACATTTCATTAATTGGATTTTTTACAGTGTAGGTTATTTTCAACCCAGCTTACATCAGAAATGGACAAACACAGTCTTTGCGTTAAATTAACTTAGAAAATGTTTATATTTGACCCATTTTGGGTTGAAACAACCCAGCATAGGTTCAATTATTTTTCATCTTTTTTTGACCCAACGCTGGGTTGAAATTAACCCAGCATTTTTTTGAGTGTATGCATCTTTTCTAAAAGTGTGAATACTTTAATCATCTGAAACATGATTGGGAAATGTAGGACTTTTTAGATGCAAAGGTAATACAAAAAAGCACACTTGAACTGCCAAAAACTGCTGATATTATTGGCTACAACCCATTTTCTCAAAACAAGATTCAGCATTCTTAAATGCATAGGTAAAAAAAGAATTTTTTTTAAATAATTTAATTATCCATAGGTACGTTTACATGCAATCAAATAGTCCGTTTGTAATCGTATTGATGGCTCAATCGTATTGAAAAGCCTTCATGTAAACACATTAGTTAGTATTAGTATTGAATGTCCATTTGGGATGGTTCTGATACGCGAATCTGACAACCCTGGCTGTGCGCTTGCGCAGACGTTCGGTTCGGATTATATAGAATGTAAACAAACATTTTAATCAGATTGCAATCAGGGTGCATGTAAACTGTATCGTCATAACCTTCAATCGTATTAAATTCAGTCGGATTGACAAAATTTTGTGCATGTAAACACAGCCCTTGAGTTGTTACAAACCTGTATAAATGTATTTTTTTGCTGAATATAAATGTAGATGTTTGTAAACAAGCAGGAAAGGAGCACCATTGACTTTCATAGTAGGAAAGAAAAATACTATGAAAGTCAATGGTGCTCAAAAACGGGTACAAACATTGCTCAAAATATCTCCCTTTGTGTTCTGCAAGGCAAATACATTTTTACAGGTTTGTAACAACTAGAGTAAATAATGACAGAATTACATTTTTTGGATGAACTCTCTTTAACTCATTCCCCGCCATTGACGAGTTATCTCGTCAATTAAGAAAAAAATTTGCATTGTTCCTGATGAGTTTTTATGGTTATCTGTAATACCGCGTAATACTAGATGGCACACTTACCCAATTTATAAAAAAAACTTTATTAATTTAAATTTAATATAAAATTTACACTCCTTGTATGTTTTGATAGTCATTCGGAATCTGATCTCTAACAAAATTCCTTCACAAAAATGCAATAATTTCAGCTTTTTGCTAAAAAAAAATTATATTTGAAGAAAAATATCCATATTTAAGAGTTTATAAGCAGAGAAAAATAAAACATAGATAGGATAAAACTTTTTTCTCGTTTTGTTTGTTTGTGTGTTTGAAAGCAGAGGGTCTGTTCTTTATATTTGTATGTTTATATATTTTAAGAAGAAAATTTCCCTGGAATTCATTTTGTGAAACTTTTGTGAAAATCACAAAAATGCTGGCTGGCAACTTTACAAAAAAAAGGCTGGCGGGGATTGAGGGATAACAAGACTTTTTGAATCTAACAAAGGGGTTACAGAAAAAAGGATACTGAAGAGATACTGGATGTTCCCTTGGTTGAAAAGTACTTCAGCACTACTCCAGTATCATTAACAGCTGTAAATGTCTACAAACGTGTGAATTTATTCCGTACGAATAAGAGAAAAGGACCTGCATCTGGACCTGTAAGACTGCACAGTCGTCGAGCAGCTGACGACAGCCCGTGTCGAGAGCCGTGCTGTAAAAGCAGCTGTTGTAAATTGCTACCTGTGCTCTTTCCCTCCTCCTCATCTTTATGCTCTTATGAGACTTGCCGTGAAGGAGTTGACAACCTCTAATTCCTGCCCTCGCAGGAAGAGGGCTTCTGTTATTAATATCTTCAGCCCACACTTGGTGGGGAGCCACAATCATCAGAAGAAAATCTGCTAAAACTAAAGCTCAACCAAACATATGATAAGTGTAAAGTACAGTACGATACTGATCTTTAAAAATATGCAAAAATAAGAGCCCCCATGCACAGCACCCCCACATGTTAAATAAACTAGCCCCATATATCACACGTGACACGTCAAGCACAACCTAATATTAAAACATATCTAGCTCAATATACCGCAGGGAGGTTATGAAGGTTGTTTGGTTACACATAGGTGTGCAGATATTGATGTGTACAAAAAGACCAATAAAGGCACCCTTTTATTGTTAAAGGATTCTCAAATATTTGTTCAGGTTATGAAACACTGTCCAGAGGGAACTTAATTTAATTTTGAATTCATAAAATAGTCATATAACGCTTGAAATGAATCACGCACTATGTAAACATAGACTAAAAATGGAAATATTTGATACGCATAATACATACAACTGAAATATGCATAAAGGATAAAAGAAAATAATCACATAGTCCTTGTAACAGAAATAAGCACTGCCAAAACAATTATGAACCAACGCTCAAATTTTTAATAGGATTGAATAAACGTTTGTCAGCTGCATTGACGTAACCGCCAGAAAAAGTATGTGCTTCATATTTACACCCGGCTGAGAATGTACAGTACTATTTTTCTAATTTTTTTGTTTCTGGCTCATGCAAGGTTTAGCTCTGAGCCACACATCTGCCGGGCCCGGTGAGGATCAGGCTTTAGGGAAAAGAGAGTGCAGGAGTTTCTGGTTTAAAAGCCTCTGAAAAACAAAAAGCTAAACTAACTTCAAAACTGTGTCAAACAATATGCTGCTTGCAGTTGCAGGTGAATTATATCAAATTCTTGTTTTCAGAAAGCTTTGAACAGGTCAACATTTCTCGATCTTTATGTGTTAGATGACTCACAGAATGTGAGCAGTGATGTCTTGCCTAGCAGACGATGTGAGGTACCTGGTGAATAAAACAATCTTATGATGAGGTCAGGTATGGGGCACTTACTCTCTCATTCTTTGAATTCTGCTCTCAGCCATGCTGCTATTGATGCTGCTTGTTCCTAGAGAGCCAGGAAGAGGCTTCAGATCCTCAGTATCAGATCCTGAAACACACAATACATACACTCTTAGAAGTTGGCAGCTACGTAATGCGATTGAAGAAACATTTTTGGCTGTATGGTTCTATAAAGAACCTTTAACATCTAAAGACAATTTTGAAACTTTTTTAAACTGCTCACAAAATGGAGGCAGGAAGCGGGGACAAAGTACTTTTAAGGAAGTCACATCTTGCGAGTATGAAATATCTTTGGCAGGACTCACATTAAATCAATCTTCACATTAAATCAATCTTCTAATGACTTACCAAAAATTTTTCGAGACACAGTCGATCACTTTAAGTCTAAACTTAAGACATTATTCTTTAACAAACCATTCACATAAAATGTCAAGTAAATGTACCAGCAATAGTTAGTTTGTCCAGAACAAAGCATTCACATAACTCATCTGGGTAATATACTTATGCCGCAATAGTTAGCCTGTCTGGAACTCAGTGGATTTTAAGCCACAATACTGTATTACACTTGCATTACATGCGAACGGTCCCTATGCTAATAAGATTCTGTTTCTCTCTCCCTGTCTCGTCCTAGACCCCTAGGACAATGAGATAAACAGACCCAGTTCCTGTTGCTGTGAAGGTCATCACACAACTGATCTACTGGCTGTCCTTCAACGTGATGCCAAGCCGATTTATATATATAAATATATATGTATCTCTCTCAAGGGTTTTTCTCCTCCTAGGAGTTTTCTCACAGGATTTTTCTCCTAGGGTTTTTTTTATCCCCTGGAGAGTCTGCCAACATTGGCTTAACTTAGCACTTTCCTGTATACATTACGTTATTACTACGCTCGCTTGTACGGTTTATTCTTAGACGCTTTATTCTGCTTCTTATATTGCAGGGCTCCAGACTAACTTTTTTCACTAGGAGCACAGTGGCCCCCAACTGAAAATTTTAGGGGCACAACGAGAAAATTTAGGGGCGCACACTTCTTATATTACAGGGCTCCAGACTAACTTTTTTCACTAGGAGCACAGTGGCCACCAACTGAAAATTTTAGGGGCACAACCAGAAAATTAAGGGGTGCACACCTTAAAAAAATGTTGTGCGCCCCTAAATTTTCTGGTTGTGTCCCTAAAATTTTCAGTTGGGGGCTACTGTGCTCCTAGTGAAAAAAGTTAGTCTGAAGCCCTGTAATATAAGAAGTGTGCGCCCCTAAATTTTCTCGTTGTGCCACTAACATTTTCAGTGTGTGCTCGCATCTCATGAGTATGTGTGTTTGTGTGTTTGCGTGCGTGTGTGCTCGCGTCTCATTGATTATTTCATTGCTCATTTCATTGATCATTGACGTGCCCCTTCCACGTTTAATGTATAAAAAATACGGAGGGTGGGGGAGGCAAATTTACTGGTCGCACATGTGCGACTGGATGTAAAATTCAGTTGGAGCTCTGTATTATCTATCGATTATTCTGTGTTTTTCCCTACATCTTTTCACGTAAAGCTGCTTCGAAACAATTAACAATTGTGAAAAGCCCTATATAAATAAAATAGAATTGAACATTAAATGATTTTCATTTCTAATTTACCCAGATTTTCCCCTCCTTAGAATCTGAGAGAAAACCTGGTTCTTATGTTCGGCTCATTTTACTATGTAATGTGTGACGTTTACAGATAAAATCTTACATCTCGCAAGAAAATTGGGTCCGCCCAGATCGTATCAAACATGTTTAATATTTTAAACAGCACCAATGGTCCGATTTGCGATTTTACATTTGCTTTGGTGTGTAAGTGTGTATTAGTACATGTTAACGATATGCAAAAGGTACAAACCCCAAAGTAAACGAAGACGCGAGTTTTCGTCTCCAAAGTAAATCTCTTTTCTTGGTATATAACAAACACACGGATTGTAGGAAACAGTTTACTTTCTGAGATTGGTGATGTAGTAAAGACTGACATTATCATAATTCCTCCCGCTTCGGACTCACAGCCTGTTAACTCCTGTTAGCAATCGAATCTTTCAAACATGGTAAGGAGCGTCACATTTCCGGCTGACGTCAGAGGTATTCAGACCAAACACAACATACAGGTTAGCTGGCCAATTAGGAACAGTTTTGTACAAAATCTGTGCATTTAAGGAAGAAAGGGAAATCTGGACAGTGTTTCCCATACATTGATTTATTTGTGGTGGCCCACCACAGAATCAACACTGGCCCCCACAAATAGAATTTTCATGATTCCCATTAACATTTTTATTTCACTACTTAAAACAGCTTAATTCGGCTTAAAATATAATTTGATAAATAATACGGATCAAATACAGATACAGATCAAAGAGTAGAAGTGAAACATATTTCAGGTGCCAACACTAAATCAAACGCAAACACGACATGATGACGTCACATATATGCTAATTAGCGGGTGACGTCATCACCACCACAGTCTCTCAAAATCCTGTGGGAATCACTGCTGGAGCTACAAAAATGTACGGTATGTTAAAAATAGTGTGTTTTTAACCATAAACCATGCAAACACATTGTATTATACCAAATACACAAATAACGTTTTTTTAGCAATGAAATAGGTGCTCCTTAAATCAGAATGATTACGTCTGTATTTTCACAACAACCAAGAGAGTAAAACTTCTTAAATGTCTTCTTAAACGCCATTGATGAGTAATCTATTTAGTTAAGAGAAAACATTTGCCCTGTTCCTGATTAATTTTATGTTACTCTGCAATACTGCAATTAGCCACTTGCCCAATTTATGAAAAAACTGAATTATTTCAAAACGTTATTTGCTGATTTTAAACTCTGTGTATGTTTTGATTTTCATTCTGAATCTGATCTCTAACAAAATTTCTTCACAAAAAATGCAATTATTTCAGCTTTTTGCTAAAAAAATACTTATATTTAAGAGTTTAGCAAAGAAAAAATATATAGATAGAATGAAAAAGTTTTTTCCCTGTTTTGTTTGTTTGTGTGTTTGTAAACATTTGAAATATTTGTTCTTTCATTTGAAATATTTGTATGTTTATATATTTTTAGAAGAACACGAACGGGGCTTATCGTAGTCCAAGACTAAAATGCATGTTTGAGTTAGCCTGGTTAAAACCAGACCATTCTCAGTAGTAACTGAGTTATGGTCTGGCAAAGCTTCATAGACAAATCATTTCCAAAGGGGCGTCAATAATGGACGTCTCTCAAATGGCTCTGTGTCTAATTGGATAGACCTAAAACTAATCACAGCAATGAAGGAGATGACGTAAACAAAAAGGGAAAGTTTAAATCGCTTAAAACAGACACGATAGCTAATTCAAAAGAGTGATGTTCCACGGCGGCATACATCTTTGTAATGTACAAAATCTGCATCACCGTCGCTGCGCTGTCGTCATCGTGTGAAGCCCGCCCCAACGTTTATGATTGTTGCCGCGATTTCTCGAAATTAGAAATGGGCTTGAATGGCCTCTTTGCCAGACTACTTGCAGAGCAAAAAGGCTTAGAGAACAAAGGAAGTGTTTGTTTGTAAGTTTATTGGAAAAGTTACAGTGAAGTAAAACAAAATGTGACATTTTTATAGCCCAACAAAGCAGAGTTTACTTAACCGACATCATTTTAAAGAATGATGGAGGACAGTTAGTGACAGACATTTTACACAGATTCTTACAGAGGTCTGTTAAAGTTTCTGAGTTTAAGCTACAATCTTTTGAATGAAGTCAGAGCTGTGAAAGTGGAGCTCAAGCAGAAAGCAGCATTTCAGAGCTGTCAGCCACAGTGACATATGCTTTACGGTTCACAAAGCCATGCCAGATTGTGTGTTTGAAAAGTCAGCCGGTGATAAGGGACACAGAAATCATGTGTCATAGCACTTTGTGCATTGTGTAGTGTACAACAACTCTGTGTTTGTGTAAATAATACCATTGGTCTTTTACTAGCATATATGATAAAAAACACTGTATATTCATCCATTGAATGGGTTGTTATTGCCGCATGCTAACAAAAATTTATATTTCTCCTAATTCCTGCTTAGTCACTTAGTTCAACATGCATGCATCCCCTTACGAAAAAGAAGTTTATTCAAGTGTGCTTAAAGTATACTTCTTTTAAACTTAAAATAAGAAAGTATACTTTCAGTTTACTTTTTATGTACTTTTCTAAAATGTACTTTAGGTCTTTCTCAGAAATATACTTAAATTGTAATAAAGTATACTTGACCTATACTGACAGAAATGTCTAAGTATATTTGGCCTATACTTGTTTACTGACATATACTTATATAGTATAAAGTAATGAATGAATGAATAGCCCTGGTGAAAAATAAATATACTTTATTGTATTTCAAGTATATTTAACTTTGCAATATACATTACAAATATACTTAGAAAGAAATTTACTACTTTGAATATATTGAAAGTATGCTTACAACATATTTGCTTACAATTAAACTTTTAACATATTTCAAAATAATTATAATTTAGTATATTTTCTAAAATTATACTTTAAAAAAATATACTTGGAGATAAAGTTCTGTGCAATTTTTAAAGTATAATAATTTGAACTTATTTTAAAGTTTACTTTAGGTATACTTTATCTGTTAAAGTTATCATTATAATAATGCACTAACAGCATATTTATAAAATACATTATTTAGCATCCTTTAGAAACAGTATATTTTAAGTACATTTTGAAAGTATATGTAGTGTACAAATGTATATTATCTTTATGGAGAATCTTTAGTGTTAGTAAACTAGGTTATTAATTTACTGCTGCAGGTATACTTGCAAGTATTCTTTTACTATACTTTTAGTTAACTAGTACTCATACTGAAAGTGAACATGCAATTGTTCTGTTAGTGTACTCTTATTAAACTAGTAAGTTACTAATTGTGTGCTGCAGGTATACTTGCAAGTATTCTTTTACTATACTTTTAGTTAACTAGTAGTGTACTAGTCATACTGAAAGTGTACATGCAAGTGTTCTGTTAGTGTACTCTTAGTAAACTAGTAAGTTACTAATTGTGTGCTGCAGGTATACTTGCAAGTATTCTTTTACTATACTACTTTACTACTTTAAGTGAACTTAACATCATACTATAAATATATATACATTGCACTTAAAGTACAATATGTTCCTGTGTATTAATTTTTATACTTGACATATACCTTTTAATTGTACTTTCAATTTGAAGCTAAATCTTTCGTATGCTATCAGTGAGCTAATCAAACAAAAATAATAAATAAAAAAATGCCAAATATTGGATCATTTTGGATCTTCGGGACGGAACTGCATCACATACAGGAATGCTACTGTAATGGAAATCATAACATGGGCTCCAGAAAACATTGTCAGTGGACACAATCCACTGTGCCATTCGCCGTTGACAGCTAAAACGCTATAGGTCAAAAAAGAAGCCATATCTAAATATGATCCAGAAGCACAGGCGTTTTCCCTGGGCAAGGCTCATTTTAAAATGGACTTTGGCAAAGTGGAAAACTGTTCTGTGGTCCAACGAATCAAAATCTGAAGTTCTTTTTGGAAAACTGGGACGCCATTTCATCCGGACTAAAGAGGACAATGACAACCCAAGTTGTTATTAGCGCTCAGTTCAGAAGCCTGCATCTCTGATGGTTTGGGGTTGCATGAGTGCGTGTGGCATGGGCAGCTTACACATCTGGAAAGGCACCATCAATGCTGAAAGGTTTATCCAAGTTCTATAACCACATATGCTCCCATTCAGACGTTGTCTCTTTCGGGGAAGACCTTGCATTTTCCAACATGACAATGACAGATCACATACTGCATTAATTACAACATCAAGACTGCGTAGAAGAAGTATCTGAGTACTGAAATGGCCAGCCTGCAGTCCAGATCTTTCACCCATAGAAAAGATTTGGTGCATCATGAAGAGGAAGATGCGACAAAGAAGACCTAAGACAGTGGAGCAACTAGAAGCCTGTATTAGACAAGAATGGGACACCATTCCTATTCCTAAACATTGGTCCTCCTCCAGCTGTTCCTTATATGTACATTTAACTTTTCCGGCCTCTTATTGCTACCTGTCCCAACTTTTTTGGAATGTGTAGCTCTCATAAAATCCAAATTGAGCCAATGTTTGGCATGACATTTCAAAATGTCTCACTTTCAACATTTGATATGTTATCTATATTTTATTGTGAATAAAATATAAGTTTATGAGATTTATAAATTATTCCATTCCTTTTTTATTCAAAATTTCTACAGTGTCCCAACTTTTTCTGATTTGAGGTTGTATATGTATCTATATATATGGCTGAATCCCCTGAAAATTAACTTTCGTTCTGGACTCCATTTCCCACAATCCCTCATACCTGGACTGATTATTCTGCCACCTGAAGCTCATTGGACAGCCTATATAAACTCTCTGGAAACATTCAGTTAGCGCAAAGTCTTGATTTGTACCGGCTGTCATTGCTGAGCGGTTTGCCTGCCTGACATTGCTGTTGTTTGACCTTGCCTGTTGGAATATGAGTGTTTAATAAAAACCTGCAGATGTATCCTCAGTGTCAAAGTGCTTTGTTACACAAGCAGCATACAATAAGTAACCTACTAGTTTACTAAGAGTACACTAACAGACAACTTGCATGTACACTTTCAGTATATGACTAGTAAACTACTAGTTAACTAAAAATAAATTAAAAGAACACCTGGAAGTATACCTGCAGCACAAAATTAGTAACCTACTAGTTTACTAAGAGTACACTAACAGAACACTTGCATGTACACTTGAAGTATATGACTAGTAAACTACTAGTTAACTAAAAATAAATTAAAAGAACACTTGGAAGTATACCTGCAGCACAAAATTAGTAACCTACTAGTTTACTAAGAGTACACTAACAGAACATTCGCATGTACACTTGAAGTATAAGTCTAGAAAACTACTAGTATACTAATGAGTTGACTTGCAGTACAAATGAAGAACTAATTGTGCACTAGTTGTACACTTAAAGTTGACTACTCTTACACTTATAGTACACTTAGAAGTATACTTTTATATACTAAAAGTGGGCCAATTTAGTCCCAAGCGGTATTCAAGCAGTACACTTACAAGTATACTACTAGAACATAAATGTTAGTACACTTACTACATAAAGTATACTTAAAACTTTACTCCAACATTACTTAAGTATACTTAATAAAATGAACTTGAAGTATACTTCTTTTTCGTAAGGGTCACCTCAAATTAAATCTACTTTCCATTTTGAGCCAGAAACTGCATGAGTTTTTCTTGTTTTTTTCCATCTATTTCTATGCTTAAGGAAATCTGACATTTATTGTGTGGACAAGAGGCTAGATAAAGAAAGAGGAAAGATAAGGTTAGAAAAGTAGATTTTATTTCAGAAGCCAGAAGCCCAAGCCTGAGCTGATATTACCCATCATGCATTGAGCCAACACTGCTATCATTAATCTTGCTCTACAGATAAGGTGAAGTGCAGAGAAACTAGCATTTTTATTTGAGGTGACAGCAGATTTTTAAATATATCTTGATATTAAAGGTGTTTAGAAAGTTGGTGGATTTGAAAGTGCAGCAAATGGATTTGGTCACAATGGGTATGTTTACATGCAACCAAATAATCAGTTTGTAATGGTATTGATGGCTTAATCGTATTGAAAAGCCTTCATGTAAACATCTTAACCAATACGATTGGTATCGATCGGATGCAAATTTTGATCTTATTGAAGGGAGTGATGTAGTCCGATATGTGATCCGATCAGCAGGAGAAATCGGATGCAAAAATACATTGTGCACGTGCGCAGAACATTTGTGCCAAGTTCACATCTTATATTTACCTCTTATTTATGTATCACATAATTCTCGTCACAGAAACTTGCAATAGCAAGGCAATGGCATCACACATTATTAAGACAATGGGCTCACGCGCTGTCACACGCTTTACATTCTACATAAAGCAATAAATAGCTTTGTGTATTTGGAAAAAAAATTTTTCATTGAGTATATCTGAAAACTTCCTAAGAACAACTTTCTCCAACTCAACTTTGTACATTTATCCAGAGATACTGTAAAGCGTGAACTCGACGAGAGCTGGGGGGCGTTGCCAAGTCCTCTGCTTTTTTCGAGTTTAGATTTGGGCTACTGTTTAAACTGTCTCCACAGGGTTTTTTTTCAGCAGGTAAAAGATTTCGATCATTGGTTATTGGTATTTGAGCTGTAAATATTCATTGGGATGCTTTCAGGCTAGTTTTGAATGTCCATTGGGTTTGATACGCGAAACTGGCAACCCTGGCTGTGCGTAGACGTTTGTTTCGGATTATATAGAATGTGCATGTAAACTAACATTTTTATCAGATTGCAATGTTTTGGGTGCATGTAAACTGTATTGTTGTAACCTTTAATTGGATTAAATTCAGTTGGATTGACAAAATATTGTGCATGTAAACATAGCGATTGAGTAATGAAGAAATTAGCATGCATGAACAAATAAGAATACGATAAAGTATAAATTCTCAGCTACAATTGAAACAATTAAAACTTTATGAATGTCATTCCATTAGTTAGCAAAACAGCTAATAAAGTGCCACTTATTTTAGAGACAAAAGCAAACGATTTCAAAGATAGTAAACAATATACAAATATATAACAATCACTATATTAATACTTAGGGCTGGCATGATTACGAAATTTGGCTGACGGTTAATTGTCAAATAAATTGTGGCAATTATGACAATTAATTGCCTGTTTAGGGCTTTGACATTTAATTCTCATATTATTTTTGTTTGTTTGTTTGTTCATGAAATAATTTCCACACATTGTTTTGATTATCTAAATTAAATATTTTGCAAGGTTTCCCTGGCAGTAAATATTAATACACATAACACATGTTATCATTTAATGAAAATAAATTTCATTAAAATTCTTTATAAGAAATAAACACAAAGTTAGTAGCCATTCCTACGAAGGTCATATTAGTACTGGACCACATGTCCCTAGTGCCTGCAAAAAAAATAAATTCCTAACAGATTCTTAAGAATAGCATCCTTCACTTCCCTAAAATTGGAATTGCTGTTTTGGAAATGTATGTTTTGCCTGACAGTTCATACTGCTTATCAAAGTTTCGCAGCATTTCACATTTTTTTTAACTGTATTGAATGGCTTTGCAATGTATTGCGTTACACTGTCAGTTAAAGGATTAGTCCATTTTCTTAAAAGAAAAATCCAGATAATTTACTCAACACCATGTCATCCAAAATGTTGATGTCTTTCTTTGTTCAGTCGAGAAGAAATTATGTTTTTTTAAGGAAAACATTGCAGGATTTTTCTCATTTTTATGGACTTTAATAGAGCCCAACACTTAATACTTAACTCAACACTTAACAGTTTTTTTCAACTGAGTTTCAAAGGACTATAAACGATCCCAAACGAGGCATAAGGGTCTTATCTAGCAAAACGATTGTCATTTTTGACAAGCAAAATAAAAAATATACACTTTTAAACCACAACTTCTCGTCTAGGTCCGGTCCTGTGATACACCAACGCGACCTAACATAAATGCGTAGTGACGCAGAAAGGTCACATGTTACATATATGAAACGCACATTTGTGGACCATTTTAAACAATAAACTGACACAAAGACTTTAATCAATGTCAGAACGGTCCTCTTTCTCCACACTCGTAAACATTGGGCCGTAGTTTCGCGTTCGTCCTCTGTGACCTCTTGACGTCATGACGTATTGCGTGAGGTCACGCTGGCGTATCACAGGACCGGGGAAGACAAGAAGTTGTGGTTTAAGAGTGCATATTTTTTTTATTTTTCTTGTCAAAAATGACAATCGTTTTGCAGAAAAGACCCTTATGCCTTGTTGGGGATCGTTTATAGTCCTTTAAAACTCCGTTGAGAAAAACTGTTAAGTGTTGAGTTAAGTATTAAGTGTTGGGCTCTATTAAAGTCCATTAAAATAAGAAAAATCCTTCAATGTTTTCCTCAAAAAACATAATTTCTTCTTGACTGAACAAAGAAAGACATCAACATTTTGGATGACATGGTGGTGAGTAAATTATCTGGATTTTTATTTTAAGAAAATGGCCTATTCCTTTAAGGAACGCCATCAGATATTGTCTTGCTTATACAGACCTGCAGCTCCCCTTGTGTTTTTTAGAGAGATGTGCAATCATTGCGGTGATCTGAAATCATCGCGAAGAGGTCAAACAATTGCGATGAGACGATTATTTAAACATTGTGACAGCCCTATTAATACTATTATTAAACTTAATAAAACACGTTCTTTATTTATGTTGCAAACTCTTATTCTGCTACACCTGTGTAAATGAGAGGAACAGACTTCGTATATTTCATAAACTTTATACATCAACTAAAATGACATTGGGATCAACTGATTAAAGGTAATAATTATAAAACTTTCAAGTTAAGTTCTGAAAAAATCTTGCATCAGTTGTTTATAGACTAAATTTATTTTTTTCTGATGCAATAAAAAGAATCTGCTTTTAAAAGTGACTGTCCAAACAGTCTTTGGTGCAGCAACACCCACAAACACCCCAGTGCCAATAAACTCACTTATGATTTAATACACATCACTGACCTGGTTATTGGGGTTGCACTAGATGTTCAGCAACCAAAACTTTTCAGCCAAAACTAGCAGAAAAAGCATTTTTCTTTGATACTTCGAAATGCTTCCACACTACCGACACGTTTGCTGCATGTATAAAGCGTGCACCCCCTTTTTGGCTATTTCCAGTTAAATATTTTTTAGCTTCTGATCATTTGGTGGATCTCTAAATTCGTCTGAATACAGAAACTAATTATATATGGCTTTGTAAGATGTGCACATAAAGTGCGGTATGTTTCTAATGATTCAATAGGGGATAAAAATACAATCAAGGGTAAAAAAGTCCAGGAGGATGACTTAAATAAAGCACCTGAAACTTAAGGAGGTAAAACAAACCAGGAAAGAAACTGAGAGTTGGACAGAAATACTCCTGTCAATTCGACAAGGAAACGTACTTATCTGATACGGTTGGAGCCTGTAAATAGCCTCACATGAACTACCAAATCAATGGCTTCAAGTGGCTTTATGATATTCGTTACTCAGATTCATCAACACAGAAAAAACTCAGCATTACACGCTGAGAGGTATTTAAAGGGATAGTTCATCATTTTCTCATCCTCATGTTGTTCTAAAGCTGTATGAATTTCTGTTTTCTGATTAACACAAAAGAAGATATTTTGATAAATGATGGTAAGCACTGATTGTAACCATTGACTTCCATTGTAGTAAAAACAAATGCAATGGAAGTCAATGGGTACCGTCAACTGTGTGTTTACCATCATTTATCAAAATTTTGTGTTCATTAAAATAAAAAAGCTCATACAGGTTTAGAGCAACATAGGGGTGAGTAAATGTCCGAATTTTCATTTTTGGGGAACTATCCCTTTAACCGGCATATGGGTCATTTATTCTGTATGGAGTTAAATGAGTGTGCTCACACATCTATCAATGAAAGTATCATTTCCACAGGCCAATGACCTTCAGAAGGCAGCTGTGTCACGTAATTGGCTGGTAAGTATTGGAGAGAGAGAGAGATCTTATATCTCACATCGGTCATGAAGTGTCTATGTATGCCGCTGTGCCTATATGCTGTGTGTGTGTGTGTGTGTGTGTGTGTGTGTGTGTGTGTGTGTGTGTGTGTGTGTGTGTGTTAGATGGGTGGTATTTGCGGACAAACTTACAAAATATAAACCCTTCATTTTATGAATTATCATTTGTGGATTAATTAGAAAACTGCACTTACCATAGGGATCACCATGCAGAACATTCTCCATGTGTCTGATGATAGCCCCCAGCTCACTGTCCTGAGACACAGGGATACATAGAGTATGAAAGAAACACCCTAAATGGGTGACTGATGATACAGTGGAAAACAGAACAGGGGTCTACTGCTTTTCCCAACAGAGGGATCCCCAATTTAAAGATAGTTTGTACAATATCTTCCATTAAAACCGACTTTAAAATTGAGTAGGGGTGCGCGGGGCAAAAACTAACGCTGGGTTAGTTGTAACACGGACCGTTTACATTGTTGCACAAGGTTTAGCGTTTTGTTTTTCCGGTATTTTTTTCACGCTGCCAAAAGACGATCTCCGGCAAATTATTGGAAATGCATTAGGTTTTTCCAGAGAGTTATTAATGAACGAGTGTTTTGGTGGCATGTAAGTAAATTTTTTGGGTGTGTTGGGTGTGTAAGATTCCAAATCCAATGCTATGTCATATTAATCAGTGTCTTGTTGACTAAAACATAGCATCATTTTGAAATATGTCTGCAGCTCTTAGCAACTTTTTTGGTGGGCTTAAAAATATTTTGATCCAGTGGGGTTAATTGTAACGCTGTGTTACGACTAACCCCTCAGCACTTGCGTTATGAAAACCGCTAACAATAACGCAATTCTTGCCGTTGTTTTAAATAGGCTACACACCAATGATTGCAGGCTGCCAACAAAATAAATGTGTCGGTCTTATCAAAAATCGTGTGTCAAATTTATCTTTCATATCTTTAATATTGATTGAATAAGGTCACGTCAAAGATTGAAATCATAATGAAATGTATGGCTAAAATCAGACTTTGATGCTCATTATCTCAGAATTAGATTTATGGTTATAACAGACTGGGTCACATATATAAAAAAAAATTGTCATAATTGTGCTGCTTTTTCTCACATATAGACATTTGTATCCATTTATACTTGAACTATTGTTAGAAAAGGGCTGGATGGATGAATACAGTTTGGATATCTGTCTATTATAGACAGATATATAAACAATATCCACTTCAAGTATATAGACAAAATAGTATTGAAATATTTACCTGCAAATGCAATTTTTAGCAAGTGTTACAATTAACCCCACCTATGGGGTAAGTTGTAACGTTTGCACTTTTGTCACGTTTGGTGTGATTGTCCAAGAATGTTAAGTACTAGAAACAAACTTTAAATGTTAATTTGTAGCAGAATTATTTGTAAAAATATAATTAAATCAAACTCAAATATTTTTTGAATGATTGAGCCAAAACCAAAAAGCATAAGGTTGTGCCCCGCTCTCCCCCACATTCTAAAATCAGATTTCATAAATTCAAGTTGTTATTTAACACATACACAGTTATATACATATACAACCTGTAGTGAAATGTATTTTGGTATACTGTGCAACCAAATTCAAACTGAGAAAAATATACAATATTTCTGAACCAAAAGTTAAGAGAAAAATGCAATTAGAGAAAAACAATTTGACTGTGGATGTTGAACAAAGCATATTAATTACTTACAGAGGGGTCTTGAAACCCCTATAAACGCCTTACTGGGTCACTGGGGTTCCTTTATAAAAGGATCACATGATCGAAAAGATTGAAGTGGCACCATGATGAAGGTTAACCTGAAGATATTTGCACTCCCGTGGGGCATTTCCCTTTTTAAAATGAAAGCCTCGGGGCAGATATAGATTGAATGAGTTTGAATCATGGCTGAAGCACCGTAATGTTGTGAGCGGAAAACTATATTCAAACTCCAATTGGCTTGCAGAAAGCAGAGATGAGTTCCTTGCGTATTGGTCCCTGCAAGTGTATTAGGGTGGTGGAGGGTAAGCCTTTGGGCAGTTCATGGGTATCAAGTAAGCCATCTGTGCATAACATCGAAATGAGAAAAGGAAAAATGCTGGCACTGTTATTATCTAGCTTTACAAAATGCAATTCCTCCACTCCTATGTTTAGGGGAATCTCACCCGGCCATGGCTGGCAGCACAAACATCTCCGGATTTGCTCCCACTGTGAGTCGGCTAATTATCAACTGTCCAGTGGGGCAGAAGTCTATTCCATTGTCCCCTTTGGTTTCATACCATCACCCTTTCAGTGATGACAAATAGTTTTAATCTATCTTGGTTGGCCTGACCGAATCATGCAAAAGTGTTGGATTGCAGTTTTAAGAGTCTGTTGAGCTACCTGCTCCCATCTTGAGTCCAGATGAGACCCTGGTTTTACTTTGGCACCAGCGCAAAAATCCGCAAACCATCAGCTTGTTAATCTTTCTTTGGACTGCATGCAAAATGCATTTGCATAATGCTACATCATAGACAAGTGGTGTTATACTAGATGTACATTAAGGGTTTAAGTGCATGTGAAATGTGATTGAATTTATCTTATGTCATGCTTCATAAACGGATGGTTCTGTCAACAAGAGGTTATTAAGACTTGAGGGTGTCTGAGAGTCCGTAAATAAATCATATAGAGGTACTGGAAAGTGAAGGAAGTGTACTTGAAGTATACTGACATAGAAGTGTCCTTAGAGATAGAAAGCTATCATAAGCTGCTAGCAAATTTATATACTAAATGTAAAAGTTTTCTGTTGACTGTGGGTCATTTTACACCCAACAATTGGGTAAAGTGACATGCTAAAACCTTGTGAGCTATCTACTTACAGTATAAAGCATTTTCAGGCAACAAATCTCTTGTGTGTTTTTGTGCATCCAAATCAGACTTTGATTTCAGATAGCATGCTGCCTTAAAACACGGCTGACTACGTAAGAAATAGACAGCAAGGTTCCTTACTAGGTTCTGAAATGCTAATTCTTGCTAACTTTCTTTAAGCCAAACAATTTAGATTTCATTCATAATGTATGACAGCTGACAGACCTCCTAAGTTTAATTACGCCGTGTACAATTTAGCGAGGCTTCACAGAGTTAAATTTGCTAATAAATGTAAATATCACACAGTCGATGATTGACATCTGCTCCCCTCCAGCAGGAGTTTGTTCCTTACCTGTCGACATGTCTGACAGGTAGCGTCTGTAGAGAGGTCTTCCTCTGAGACTCCGTCTCCATCTGAATCTTCCTCCGAGCAAGACTCAAATTCATCCACAGAGTAGAATGCCTCCGCTGCCTGAGGATCTTCTGGGATCGCTGGAACAATTACAAAAAATGTAGAAGAACATTTAAATGACACACTGATAGCATTGAAATAATATGTTAAATTGTTCTCTGATATCTACATAAAAGGTAAGGTTGTGCCAATAGACGATACTATTGTGTATCAACAATCGTCAGACATACTGTGTGGCCAATAGCGGGCTTTTATGACGATAGTTGGCAATAGTTATTATTATAATCATCATAGTTTCCATTAACATGTCCATTGTGTGCTTTTCCTTACATGATACGCACCAAGGGGCCTATCATACACCTGGCACAATGCAGTGCAAAGTGCGAAGCAACTGTCTTTTGCTAGTTTCAACCAGGCGCAATGATAATTTTCACATTTAGCACTACATTGTTTAAATAGCAAATGCATTTGCGCACAATTTTGCGCCCATGGGCGTTCTGGTCTGAAAACAAGGTGTGTTCAAGTGCACTTATGGTGCATTGCTATTTTGAGGCAAATACAATAGACTACACTTTTGACCAACTAAAACCTGGTCTAAGGTCTAAAGTCTAAAGTCAATGTTGTTTTTGTTATTTAAAGAGCAGGTTAGTAATATGCGCCTATAAACGGAACGACAATGCGCATGTGCTTATATACATGGACGCACATTAGCACCCAAACATTTTTAACCTCTTAAGACCTCTTAATACCGCTGTATTTAGTTTGTCTTTTTTTAAAGATTCCAACCTAGCCTGGGTTTCCCCATGCTGCCTTGCGCGTAAATTTATTCACGCTGCAAGTCTAGCATAGAAACTATGGAATTTTTTCCCCTGAAATAGGGAAACAATCACAGAACGGGGAGGGGGCAGCAAGACGATGACAATGTTTATGCAACACACCGAAGCAGTTTTGTTTATATTTTGACTTTTCGATTCAGCTTTAGATGGTCTGGGCTTTAATGACACACTCAGATTAATGGCATCAGTTTTAAGAAAGTTGCGGTCGTGACAGTGACCACGTTTACATGCACCCTAATAATGAGATTATAATGGGATTTTGGCAATACTGCGATTATACCTTACCTCACGTAAACGCAATAATTCGATAAAAATAATGCGATTAAGCTCATAATCGCAGTAGGTATAATCGCATTAAAAGAGGTGGCGTACGCCGTTTATAATCACAGTATGCGTCCATGTTAACGCTTTAATCGCATTTATACCGCACTAACTGAAGTGCGCGTGTGTTTAGTCACGCGCCTTAAGCACAAATTCGTTTTAAACTTGACATTAGGAAGTTTTACGTGAACTCTGCCAAGACGACTCGCTGTCAGCAATCTGCCTTCATCCAGAAACAGCTCACGACTGCAGTATATAAAACCCTTAAGGAACATTATAACGATAATTATAACGATAAATATATTAGTGACCACATCATAATGATAACTTCATGCCAATTCGCTCAACGAGCACGGCATTACCTAATATTGGATATTTCTTTTAATAAAAAATTTTTTGCAATTGTTTACATGTCACTGAATATGTAAGTATGCTGTTCTTGCATTTACACAGCGGGAAACCAGCAGATGTCCTCAACTCGCTGGGTTTCGCGTAACTAAACAATGAATGCAGTAGTTTGTCTATAATATCTTACCTTTTGGCGTAGTCAGTGTGGTAGAAAAAGCATTAAGTATGAATTTCACAGCAACTGCATCAGCACTGGATAACTGATGTAATTTTATGTTATAGACCTCAGCAATGAATGAGCTTTTAATGAGTTAAAATAGATTTGATTGGCTTTCAATGGTTTATCGTTCATCATGTGCCAAAATCGCTATCATTATTGTTGTTGCGTGAACTCTGCTAATATAAAACGATTTTTAAAACTATATTTTTATATCGTTTTAATGTGAACGGCCTTTACATGCACTGTCATATTTCTATATTCATCACGGCACCTGATAATGAAATACATCCATAACAACATGTTTGTCATTTAAAGTAAGTAAATTAAAACAGTGGACCATATATGTGAGTTCATCATTTGTGCTCTGCATTGGGCTATGTGTGAATAATCCGAAAATAAAAACTGCATGTAAACAGGACTAGTGTTGTCCTAAAGAGTAAATCAGCTTCCTCTTTATCCACCGATCAAGTGGCTTTTCATAAATAAATAAAAAATGAACAAATAAATAAATTTGTAAAATATTAAAACAACAAAACAGATAACTAATCGTCATAACTGCCAAAGCCCTAAAACAGACAATTAATCGTCATAATCGTCACAATTTAGTAGGCAATTAACTGTCAGCCAAATTTCATAATCGTGACAGCCCTAGTGTGTACATGTGTGTGTAAACAGACCTTATGTTTGAGATTGGCAGTTTTCCAGCTGTATTTTGCATGCACAAGGTTTACATAAATAGGAGGAAACAAGCGCATTGAGGCTCACAATATTTCATTACAGAGCTTGTATTATTCATCTATGCCTCGGTAAATACACTTTTACATTCTACGGCACCCTTAAATTCATCATGGGGACAGTAAAGTTTCCCTATTTGAAGCCTCCGGTATATTCTTGCTACCCTAGCACTCATGCCAGGACAGGAAAAAAACTGCTAGTTTTACTTTTTATTATTCTGATTGATGATGACAAAGAGCTTTTGCCTTTCCTATAAACAAAGAAAACAGACTTGAGTTCATCTCATCTTTAAAACGTTTGTGGGCAGCACTTACCAGAATATAACCCATAGCCCCTTGACGTACACACAACTACACAGAGAAAGAGTGAGGAGGGGGGAGAAAGACATGCTTGGCCTGCATCCAGGATAATTACAGCTTTATGGCTTTGATTCTATCAGACTGGACCACCAAACAGTACATGAAGACAAGACAGAGATGGCAGGAGAGATGAAGGAAGCGAGTGTTAGACTGTACTTTACTCTGTGGAAACCACCATTCACTGCCTGAACAGTTTTATGTTTTTCTTTAGATCTCTCCACCTGACTTCACATAGCACAGTGTGTAACAGTAATGTGTGGGCATGCACATCCCGCACCTGCATCTCAGGGACTACCACCTGATCAAGAACTCAAAATTAGAGATGCCTTTCAAGTCCAAACAAATAAATAAAAGACCAATATTTGTTAGACAGAACTTCTAAAGATTTCATCTCTAATCCATTTCATCATCAACATACATTCTCTATGACGCACACTGTGGGAAAATTCAGATGTTCCATCCACGGAAGGAGCCAATTTAATAAAGCAAGAGGGTTCCATAAGCGTGACGCGGCTACCGAAAAGGACCGTCACCCTTTGACTTTAACCTTGTTTTAGGAACATATAAAATCATCTCATTGGTAGATCTTGTAATTCTTGTGTTTTGATAGGGCATTAGAAGATTAGCAATATATTTTGGTGCAATACCATGAAATGCTTTAAAGTGACACTTTGAAGTTTTTCAACCTTCATAATACATTTTCAAGACCCTTGTGATGGTACATCCACTTAAAATAGGTTGAATGACATGTCCATCATAGCCTGACCGGGTCTGTATCGCTTTTACTCGTACTTTTAAACTTGGGTTTTCGGGTAGTAACCCGAGCACAAAACAAAAAACTACAAAAATCTGCTTTACGGCATACGTCACTTTCTCCACTTCCTCAAATTCGGACGTGAGAGCGCAACTATTTATTTTTCTGATGTTTTTGTCATGGCCGAAGCAGCAACTAAGAAAAAGAAATCCAAGGTTTTGTCGGAGGAGACCAGAAAGAGAAAAGGGGAAAGTGACCGAATAAAAAGAAGGACGAGGATCAATTAAATTGGGCCAGCGTTCGCTCGCTGGCGTGAACTAAAGAAGGAGGAGGGGTTTCTGACCGATGCTGACTTGGTCGTCATGCTTTTGTACTAGTAAGTAATGTTATAATGCTTGCATATATAAGTCCTGTCTGGCACCCGAATACTATTTTTTATGTGAATTTTACTGAAGGCTACTTGGAGAGTTTAGAGAGAGACTTATATTACGTGACATTGTGGCGCTGTGGTAGCGTCATGGACCTACGACATGGCGATCTGGGTTTGAATCCCCTTTAGGGCAATTTTTTAAGTATAATCTTTAACCAAGTGACCACCGTTAGAACTGGCTTGTAAACATGAGCTACACGATTTGTTTGGCGTTTGATGAAAATAAAACCATGAAATTATATTATATGACACGCTAGAAGGCACACTTTGTGATATAAAGAGTTGTCTTCTTTTCCTTTGCGACAGTGCTGCGGCGCTTGTGGCCTCTAGGGGCGCTAAACGTGAAAAATACATGTCTAGCACCCCCTAGTGGCCAAAAAGTTCCATGGTGTGCCTTTAAAAACCATTAACAAAATCTTAAATTTAATCTTAGATTTTACAGGCAACCAGTAAAGTAATAAGAACTGGTGTAATCCTCTCATACTTCTTTTTGTGCGTCAGAAGTCTAGCCGCAGAATTCTGCAATAATTGACGACGAGATAGTTGGTGCTGCGATAAACCATAGTATAATGAATTATAATAATCAATACGTGATGAAATGAAAGCATGAATGACAATCTCCTGATCTTTAAAAGAGAGTTGATAAAACCCAGCCTTAAAGATGCAATTTGTATTATCTGCGCCGCTAGATGGCGCCAGACCAAATCAATAACAATGACGTTGTTTAATGACGCTCTGAAGCAGCATGGAATTATGGGATTTGTAGTCTTTAACTCAACCGCTGATGGCCATCAATCAGACACGAACGAGAAATCACGTGACGGATAAGGTAATCAAGTCTTATAAATGTTGCGTTTGATGACATCGTTTATTTCATTATGTAAGCTTATATGTGATGTTCTTACAATCTACAATGATTTTTCACATAATGTATTGATAGTACAAATCTTATTGTGAAGTGTCTTAAAATGACCATTTATATTGCTGTACAATACCTCTTGATGTGCATATCGTAGGCGGGAAGACGCGCTGATTACAATCTACACACTAATGTTGTGATCAATATAATAGCATATGTTTTTTGAAGGATTACGAATCAAAACAACTCACCCATCGCGTAAAACACAAGCAGGATCAGAATCTCTGTCTAGTTAAATGTTGTCACAAAGCTCTCTCCATCCAGATAATGCAACACCAAATTGATCCTCATTCTTTCTCTCGTTTTGTTCCAAACTCTTCTTGGGTCGTTTGGTTGGCCCGTACGCTTACGGGAGCTGTCTTTGCTAACACAACCAGCGGCAAACGGTAAAGAGTAATCCATAAGTCCATAAGCAAGCGCGTAGCCCGACAGGCACTAACGCATAGTTTCGCATTTGTCCACAACACTGGGTGCGTCCGAAAACTCAAGGCAGTGACTTGTTGCCTCGCTGCCTCATGAGGAAATGACTTTGGAGGCATGAATGCAGCTCAGAGAAAGGCTTTCGGACGCACTTCAAAGGCAGCATGTTTGAAATATAAACAGAGAGCGCCTTTGTGATAACTAATCACATATTTGAAAACTACAATACTAATTTCTCACTAGAAATGCAATTAAAATGTGTAAAAAGTGAAAATATACCTTTATTTACACTAAATTTGTGCTCCAGTCGCTTCTTTGGCCGCCATTTTATTTTTTCGAACTCGACCACTGTTGTCATGTGGTTTTTACGTCAGTAAAGGCGGTGAGACAAAGGGTCACATGGATATAAACGTCATTGAGACTACACTGCCCCGTGTCGATGTTTTGAATGGAAATTTTCCCAAGGTTTACAAGTAGTTGAAAACATTACAGATATTGATAGTAATCAGCTGGACAAAATATATAACACTGGCCTAGTGGTTTTTGGACATTTTACTGCAAATATCTTACAAATTGCACCTTTAACAACACTGGTTATCTGCTTATCCAAAACCAATAATGAATCCATGGTAACACCCAAATTACTTAAATGAAAGCTTATTTGTGTCAGAAGCTGGCTAACTGGAGTCCAATTAATTAAATTAGTTTAAATTAGATGGCTGTCCTTAAGAAGCATCAGCTCTTGTGAACCATGCCTCTCTTAATATATCAAGAGTTGTTGCACTCCATAAGGCTGAAAAGGAAAACAAAACAATCTCAAAATGTTTAGACATCCATCAGTCTACAGTTAGACAAATTATCTATAAATGGAAACAGTTTAATACTGTAGCTACCCCTCCTAAAAGTGGTCAAATCACAGTAGAAAAACTTTGGATAAAAATGTTATTTTTCATGATAAGGTTGACATTTGCAGGTTGACATAATTGCCTGTTTGCTATTCTGAAGCATACTGCATGTGTTATCGATAGTATGTCTTATTTGTCTATGCCTGAACAAAACATCTTGTTTTCCAGTCCTGTCTAACCGAGTAAATGACAACCTATCAATGAAAGTGCAACCTGCAGTTTGGAATAAAAGAAGTGAAATCAGACCTGTAAACACATTTTAACACTAAACCAATAGGCCTATTTCATCTAGTAAAGAGGATTAAACCTGACAAAAAGGCACAGCAGAATTTGACTTGAATCACTGTGACAAGAAGCTTCTGTCATCATGTGTTCAGACCTCAGTCACGCCTCATTGCCTTGAATCTCGTGTTATGGCCGATCACAAATCTCAGTAAAGGGATGTAGGATTCGGGGAATCATTCTGAGCAAAATCCTTATCTTCCATTTAAAATGCTGATTATAAAGGAGATAAAGGAGAAAAGCCTTTTCATTCAAGTCAGGATGCCCTAATTTACTTCATTGATTTCAATTAGCAATGCTAAAGCTACATCAGAAGTCTTCATTTTTAAACATCCATTAGCTTATTATTCGTTAATTAGCTAATACATTTTGACTTTCTTAATAAATTTGCGTTACCTATAACACCTTCACTCTAAGGTCAAGGTTTCTTAGTAAACGAACCTTGTAAAGTATATTTTAGGCCTGACACACCATTTCTGGGTGAATCATAGTTCTCATCTTAGAGAGCAATTTATTGATCAAAATTATTGATTTAAGAGAGTGATCTATCTATTGTATTTTCTACTGAAATTCACCTAGAATATGAAGACTAAAATTCTAATAACAGTACAATTGATGGCCTCTCAACGCTCCCTGAAGCTTACTTACTCTGTTATACTCTATCTACAGCACTCATTACTAATACTAACAGTAGATTTACATGAGCAAATTAAATAGAGCCAAGTTCAACAATAGAGAAAATTACCATAAGTAGACAAGATGTGTATGTAGTGTGCGTATTGTCAGAGTTTTCTAATTTGAATGGCATCTTCCCAAATAACAGATGTCCCTAGTGTAGTCATTATACTGTATAGTTTAACTGCAGACATGAGCAAAATCAAACGGTAAGTTTATTTATCCAGAGAACTCCAGAAGATCAACAGTAATGACTTGTCTGGGTCCCTGAATAACATGCTAAATTAAACAATAAACTCTGAAAAAGACCAGCACAGCAAAATAATGTCTAAATAAATAATATTCCATTCCAAAGGAGCACTCAGCCCTATTTATTATACAAGTTATAGTATGATAACACAGAGAATGAACCTGCTGGGAGACCTTAAGTAAACTTTACCAGTTAACCTTCAGAATTTTTGTTAAAATGTTATCATGCATTGTTAATTTGTTGCATATTCCCCTTAATTTGCATATTTTTCTCTTATGTGGCACAGATCGGATATGACCCAGAAAAGTGTAATAAAGAGCAAAGATTATGATATTCTTAACTTGGTTTCAGGCTTCATTCATGTGTGGAAATAAATCTAATATGTTAACCCTCATAAGCCCCCATTTTCCTGTATATGTTAGAGTTCCTTTGAGCTGTAAAAATGACCCCAGTGATTAAAAGAGTGATTACAAAAAATATATAAATTTTTAATGATACAAATAATGTATAATTTTTTCCATCTATACATTAATGCTGTGTTTTGGGAGATTTGAAGTACTTTTGTACCTGTTTACCAGTCAATTCCTCAACTACACCATTAGCTTGCCTAAAAAATATATATATAATTATGACAAAAAATTTGATTTAAATTGTTTTTAGATATTGATCTAGATGTTATGTGTTGAATTGGGCCATTTGGTGTTTAGAAAAAAAACAAAAGAATTACAGTTTAGAAAAAAATAATTTCGACCAGAAGATGCCCATAGAGACCCATTCATTTTACGGTATGTGGCCAACTGCTCAAATCACCACTTCAGTGATACATTTTGTGAATTTATGTTTATATAAACATTAGAAAGGACATTAAAAATTTATATTATTTAAAATAGTAGAATTTTTGTAGTTTTTGGTGCATTTTGAAATGTCTGTTTTTACAAAATGCCACAGAAATTTGACTGAATGTAAGTGTGTCTGTGTGTCCGTGTGTGTCCGTGTGTGTGTGTGTGTGTGTGTGTGTGTGTGTGTGTGTGTGTGTGTGTGTGTGTGTGTTTGCGTGCACACACCTGTGTGAGCATTTTACATCTTTTTTGCATCTTTGGCTGTTTTTTGACAAATTATGTAAAAAATACTCTCTGTGGCAGTCATACCTTTGTGTGTTTGTGTGTGTGTGTCTGTTTGTGTGTGTGATTGAGAATGTCTTTTCTATATTGCGTTTGGCTCTAGTACCAGGCCTACCTTTCTGTGTTAAAATTTTCAGATTTATTCTGGATGCATTGATTTTTTTGACAAATAAAAGGGGAAAAAATTATTTTTTTTGCATTTCACATTCATTTCAATTGGGGTCATTTTTACTCCCAAAGGACCTCTTTTTATAATTCTTTACACCTCTTTAGAATGACCAAATCAAGCCCAGTTTAATCTGGAAAAGTCACAAAATCTTATTCCACTGTGATGAAGGGAACCATGTTTATTAACAAAAGAAAAGTGGCTTGGGGGTAAGATTGACCCCTAGGGACTTATTAGGGTTAAGTGAAAGTCACATAGTAACCAATGTTTGGTAACCCATAATTTGAATGTGCACCTCTGTCGCAACCTGTCGGCCTTGAGACTCAAACCAGCAACTCTCGGGTTACAGGCATGACTCACTAACCATTAGGCTGCAATGTAAGCAGACAGATTGGACATCCTGTGTCAAGACGTGTCATATGTCATTGAAAAAGCGACGTTGTAGCAAATGATGTCGTCAATCCCAGTGGACACCACCAGTGCTCACATGATTCTTAGTGGTGCAATGGAGGACGACGGCTCTACTTAGTGGAGTAATGCTACAGTTTCATCTTTGTTATAGAAATAAATACAGTATAATATAAGCTGTTCTGGGAAAGTATGGCTACCTTAAATTGTTTAGGCAAGTGTTTAGTGCAAACGCAGATATCCGATATAAGTCGCTTTTAAAAAAGGGTCGTAAAAACGAATATATCAAACAAATCAGAAATGGGCCTCTCATCTTAAACATCTCATTTAAGGAGGAATCTAAAGTGATTAGATACAGGCAGGAGCCAAAAGATAACCTTTCAGAACTTTCTCAAAACACATCTATGACATTTATCACCACTGATTAGTGGGGAAAAGGAAGTGTTTGTCCATAACTTAGCTTTCCCTTGGTGATACTGACGACAATAAAAGAATGAGTCATTCTAAGATAGCAATAGGTGGGCCAGATCCGATTCTGCATATATTTATGGGACAGCCAAAAAATAATTACACATATTAAAAACATGGTTATCCTTCATGTAAACATTTACTTAATGGTTACATAATATGGCAATTTTTCAATATGTAATATTAGTCTAATGTGTGCCCAGAATGTACCTGTGAAGTTTCAGGTCCAAATACCCACTAGATCATTTATTATACCATGTTGAATAGGCCCATTTTGGGGTGTGCAGGAACAAGTCCTGGTTTTGTGTGTGTCTCTTTAAATGCAAATAAGCTGCTGCTTCCCTCCTCGATTGCTGTTGTCTATACTGGAAACATACTGGATCATGAATTATGTGAAGATGATTCAAAATAGGCCTAGATATACACTCACCAAAAGGATTATTAGGAACCCCATACTAATACTGTGTTTGACCCCCTTTCGCCTTCAGAACTGCCTTAATTCTACATGGCATTGATTCAACAAGGTGCTGAAAGCATTCTTTAGAAATGTTGGCCCATATTGATAGGATAGCATCTTGCAGTTAATTGAGATTTGTGGGGTGCACATCCAGGGCACGAAGCTCCCAATCCACCACACCTCAAAGATGCTCTATTGGGTTGAGATCTGGTGACTGTGGGGGCCATTTTAGTACAGTGAACACATTGTCATGTTCAAGAAAGCAATTTGAAGGATTCAAGCTTTGTGGTGCATTATCCTGCTGGAAGTAGCCATCAGAGGATGGGTACATGGTGGTCATAAAAGGATGGACATGGTCAGAAACAGTGCTTAGAAAGGCTGTGGAATTTAAACGATGCCCAATTGGCACTAAGGGGCCAAAAGTGTGCCAAGAAAGCATCCCCCACACCATAAGACCACCAGCCTGCACAGTGGTAACAAGGCATGATGGATCCATGTTCTCATTCTATTTACGCCAAATTCTAACTCTACCATCTGAATGTCTCAACAGAAATCGAGACTCATCAGACCAGGCAACATTTTTCCAGTTTTCAACTGTCCAATTTTTGGTGAGCTTGTGCAAATTGTAGCCTCTTTTTCCTAATTGTAGTGGAGATGAGTGGTACCCGGTGGCGTCTTCTGCTGTTGTAGCCCATCCACCTCAAGGTTGTGTGTGTTGTGGCTTCACAAATGCTTTGCTGCATACCTCGGTTGTAACGAGTGGTTATTTCAGTCAAAGTTGCTCTTCTATCACCTTGAATCAGTCGGCCCATTCTCCTCTGACCTCTAGCATCAACAAGGAATTTTCGCCCACAGGACTGCCACATACTGGATGTTTTCCCTTTTCACGCCATTCTTTGTAAACCCTAGAAATGGTTGTGCGTAAAAATCCCAGTAACTGAGCAGATTTTGAATACTCCAACAACCATGCCACGCTCACAATTGCTTAAATCACCTTTCTTTCCCATTCTGACATTCAGTTTGGAGTTTAGGAGATTGTCTTGACCAGGACACCCCTAAATGCATTGAAGCAACTGTCATGTGATTGGTTGATTAGAAAATTGCATTAATGAGAAATTGAACAAGTGTTCCTAATAATCCTTTAGGTGAGTGTATCATATGACCTAACTAAGGTATTTGGACAGTTGTGGGTGGGGCCTGCGAATAATGACATCAGTTTGCTTCGAAAAAGCCAACAGTTTGTTACATGAGACAGCTGAGGTTTTATGGAGATTTTTATAAAAGGAGCGGGCAGATTTTTTTTATCAGTACTGGGTGGTTGTGTACGCACACAGGCGACACAGTTATGTTCAAGAATGAAACTAAAATGTCAATTTCTTTCTCTTCTTTGAAAAAGCAAGCATATTTTGCTTCAATATATTTGCGTGGTGGAACATCATTAAAATTTCCAGGAATAATTTGAATTTCAAATTGAAACGCTGTTTCTTTACTCTATTTTAAATGTATCTGCATGTCTGTGTGTGTGTGTGTGTGTGTGTGTGTGTGTGTGACAGTGAAGTAATACTCATGGTACCCTGCTCTGTTCTGGGATCTGTTGTTTGTTAAACCATGGAGAAAGAAGCAGTGGAGCGCCAAGCACACAATGAATTTTAATGAAGATGTAGAAGAAGAGAAAATCACTTCTAAAGGAAACTTAAACTTTTTGATTTGAAAGAGATAAGATAGAGTTTCATCAGATACACAGTTCATGACAGACTTTAAAAATAATAAAAAAGTATCAGGGGAGTTCAGTTTAAACTAATTCACACTTAAAGTTTAATTAATCAATGAGTTAAAACGTTTTTGGTGTCTTTAATGCAGGTTCTCTGCAGGATGGGTGATTGATAAATAAAGTCTAGAAATAACTTTAATAACAATAAAATATGAATGCCTTCCTCTGATGGTCCTCAAACGTGAGATTTGCCATAGATAACTGTTCTTATACCTGATCATGTAAACAGACAATACATTGTCTAAAAGCATCTGTCAAATGCATGAATAGTTTTTAATTGTGGTTTAGTGTAATTATCATATTTTTATTAGATTGTTTGTACTTAACCCCTGGTTAGTAATTCACACTGTCAACCTTTGGCATCACAGTTTGGTATATAGAACATGTCATAAGCCAGTCTAAAAAACACGCATCTGAACTCACCATGATCTTTCACATCAGATATGCTTATCATATCAGGGAGCTCTGAAAGATTTCCCATTAGCTCAGAGTTTTCATTTGGTGACCCACTCCGAATGGTTTCAGTTTGGCTAACTGTGCCCTCTGTTTTCACCTTTTTAGAAAGATGTGAAAAAATGCAAAAATTATTTTTTTATTTATGCGGAGACTGAGTATATTGTATTGCCTTATTACTTAAAAAAATACAAATTGAAAACAGTAACAGAAACTGAACATACTGTACGGTAGCTGTGGTATACTGTATAATGAATATGATAACGGTAGTGCACTGTTAGTTTATGCTTTATGGGAAATAAAAGAAAGCTATCAGCATACCTCTAAAATGTCCACACTGACCCTCTGGAAATTTTTGGACTTGTATTCTTGCATGCGAAGGCGATTTTCTTGATACTTTTCCTCCACAATTTGCCTATGGTGAAACAAGACCTGTTTGATCAATTCCAACAGTACTGTGTGTATTCAAACAGTATATACTTAAGCAATAAGGTACGAGAGGCTGTGCTGTGTCGTGAATGGGTAACGGCTGAAGGGCGTTGTTAGGCACGAAGCGAAGCGGAGTGCCTGCAACCCCTTCGGCCGTTGCTTATTCACGGTGCAGCACTTGCCTCGAGTACCTTATTGCTTTTATAAAACGGTTACCACACAATATTAAAGTAAAAAAAATTAGTGCAACTTTCATGAAGTTAAATCAATAAAAGCATTCCTTCCGCTAGAAAAAATAGTCCCTGAATGCAAACAACAACATGGAAGCTCAAATAAAAACAACAAACTGCTCTCAGACTTTAGCGGTTTCTCAATACCAAGTACGCCAAACTCGGACTTGTGTCCTTCGTAGTTCGAACTTGCAAGTTCAGACTCGGAAGAACGAACTCCTGACGCGAAATGCATTATGGGAAACTTCGTTGTCATAAGTCCACACAAGTCTCCTCTGATGCATCCTCGATAAAATGGGCGGATCAAGAACACATCCGGGGATTTTATGTGAACTTGGGCTTGATGCGAACTTTGAATTGGAACAGTACTTGGGCCGCGACTGATGACGTTTCACAAGTCCACAAGAACGAAAGTACAGACAAGAACGCATATTGAGAAACGGCTTTTGTCTCATTATATGTTTATGTGTTGCTAAGGGTGTTGCTAAGGGCGCAGTGATATTAAATAGAACCGTTGGGTGAAGCGGTCATAGCAGTGTTTTATCATGAATAAAGCACACCTATTGACCAATCAGAATCAAGGATTGGAACTAACCATTTTATAAATATGCAGTATTGGAAAATCCCTTTATATTATATTATTTGATAAGTACAATGAAAGTTTTAAAAAAAGTACATAAAAACATTAATGACCCTATCATACACCCAGCACAATGCGCTAAGTGTTTTTTGCTAGTTTCAGCCCATCGCAGTTTTCATTTAGCGAGAAGTTGTTTAAATAGTAAATGCATTTGCGCAACGGGCATTCTGGTATGAATTCAAGGTGTGTTCAGGCGCATGTTGGCGCGTTGCTCTTTTGAGGCAACTAAAATAGACTACGCCATTGACAAACTAAAACCTGGTCTAAAGTCTAAAGTCAATGGCGCAATATTGTTTTTGTTATTTAAAGAGCGCGTTAGTAATATACATTTTTACATATAAAAGATTAAAAGATTAAAATGAAAAAGATTATTATTAAGTCTCTTGGACATAAATGAGGACCGATTATGAGACTTTAGAAGGCGTAAGGAGCTCTTTCACCTGTAGCCTGGTAAGTAATTGAATGTTTTGCTTTAAACAAATGCAAATACTGCATTTATAAGTAATGCTTTTTAAAACACTCTTGGCGTTTCAGTGGTGAAACGTTTCGGCTCTCCACACGATTGTAATTCTTTATCTCCTGTTTGTTATAAAGTATTTTTTGAGTACAAACCTTTTCTTGCTAATTTTACTTCTATAACTTAAAGAATATGACTTTTAAAGAGAACCAAAGGTTTTAATACAAAAAATAACAATTTCAATACAAAAAAAATATAATTTTTAATAAACTAATGGTCTTCTTCCTCCGCTTAGTTTTTCAGTTTACAAATTCCGGCATCTAAATATCGGAATCAGCATGGCATGAGCGCAACTACTGGTTTTTAAAAGGATGGGAGATGAGACTGTCATTGGTTTATTGCACGTTACGCCCAAAACACACCCATTACTCATTACGAGAATAGAAACAACCCTTTCAGACTGTGCGCTAGGCGCACAAACCATTTTTTCGCCATTAATTAGCAAATTTGGATTCGGACATGCTTTAGACCAGGAGTGGGGAATCCTGGTCTTGGAGGGCCACTGTTCTGCAAAGTTTAGTTCCAACCCTAATCAAACACACCTGCATTTAATTTCCAAGTAATCGTCGCTGCATCCGAAAACTCAAGGCAGTGACTTGTTGCCTCGCTGCCTCATGAGGAAATGACTTCAGAGGCATGAAGGCAGCTCAGAGAAAGACTTTCGGACACACTTCAAAGGCAGCGTGTTTGAAATTTAAACAGAGAGCACCTTTGTGATAACTAATCACATATTTGAAAACTACAATACCAATTTCTCGCTAGAAATGCAATTAAAAGGTGTAAAAAGTGAAAATCTACCTTTATTTACACAAAATGTGTGGTCCAGTCGCGTCCTTGGCCGCCATTTTATTTTTGCTCGACCAATCACATTCTCGATGTACGTCCACGCATAGGTATCTCAGGAGACAGGAAGTAAACCAAACATTGAATTCGGACATGCCTTGATGCCTTCCTGCCTTGGAAAGCTGCCTCAGAAGGCAGCAATTTAGAGTTTTCGGACGCAGCCCTTGACTTTGATTTTTCAGGTGTGTTTAATTAGGGTTGAAACTAAACTCTGCAGGACAGTGGCCCTCCAGGACCAGGATCCCCCCAACCAGTCCTTGGGACCCACTGCTCTGCACATTTTGGATGTCTCTCATATCTGACACACTCAGTTCAGTTCATGGAATCTATCCTAACGAGCTGATGATCTGAATCAGGTGTGTTAAATAAGGGAGACATGCACAATATGCAGAGCAGTGGGTCCCGAGGGCTGGAGTTGAGAACCACAGCTTTAGACCACGCGCTTAGATTGTTAAAATAAGGCCCTAAAAGTATGATACGTTTGAAAGCCCTGTGTAATGAACACACCAAAACTGAGTTAAAAAAACTTACATTTTGAAAGCTCTCCTCATTACAGTCATGAGAGTTCATGGGGGAGGCTGAAATGTCTGATTCTTGAACAAATTGTTTAACGGAGTCTGATCTTTTTCGACAATTGGTTAATCCAGTTTAAAAACACTTTAAAGCTTACGTCTCCATTCATTAAAATTCATTCATCAGAACATCACATACAGTATTATACAAAAAATAAATATGCTAAAAATCCTTCACTATGAAGAAAGTCTTGACAGCTTATGATGGAAAATTAACACCGAGTCACATTCGGTTTACACTCAGTCGGACACGGTCGATGTTCTAAACGTCACTCACTTCAGTTTTTTTCCTTTCTCATCTGCTGCTTGGAGTTTGCGCAGTCGCATGCGTTCTCTCGGGCTCATTTTCTGCACGTCTGATCTTTCCCGCAGTGTCTGCAGGTGTTGCTTCTTCTGCCTGTGGGGTTCAAGTGACCAGAAAGATTAATGCATTGCTTGAAAAGCACTTGTGTGGCCAGCAATGACGTGATTAAAAATAAAATTCCCATTTATGTATTTAAATGGATGAGTCAGAGCAGATAGCGGAAAAAACAGCCAGTAAACACTCAGCATGCATGGTAACTACTTCAAACTAGTTTAAAAACAGCTCATAATGCACCTCATGAAGTGTAAAGCGCTACAGTATAAAAAGGGAGGGATATTAAAGAGCTAAAATATAAGTTTTAATTTAAAAGGATTTCTGGTCACTACATAATTTCAATACATCCATTTTTGTTATTTCATGATCTTCCTTATTAGTTTGACTGACACTACTTATAATACATACATAATTGTAATGGTATAAGGGTATTTCATTTGAAATAATGATTTTATTCAACAAAAGGAATATAGTACAATCCAAAGACGAACAATAGTATATCATTAGATTATTCATGAGAACTTGTCCTAGACAGCTTCAGATACTTTGTGTGCAATCTTTATATACCACACATACCAGAAGAACATTTGAAACAGTTAATGAGCAAAAAATTTTCTCAGACTGCCCAGTACAAATCCACGCCGCATAAAGTCTCAAGTTAAGCTTAGCTCTATGTTTAATGGAAAAACAAAGAGAAAGAATATAATAATGTACAATAGGATGCTAGATGAGATCTTACTGTGCACTGTCAGCTTTAACATTGCATACATTTTAACTCTGTCATTACTACTAACACGTGATTGACATGCGCTCTGACTGCTAAAATGTGTAATGAGAATGGAAAGTGTTAAGTGAATTAATTTAGGTCTGCTCATAAACTATCACTTGATTAACGTAATACTGTACTATATGCAGGGGTAAAAGTAAAATTTTTCAGAAAAACTTAATTTTAAAAGATAATGTTTTAGACAGAGAAATATTTTTGCTGTGGTCAATAAAATAAATAAATGGTTAAAATAAAATAAAATAAAAAAATAATAAAATAAAATAAAATAAAATAAAATAAAATAAAATAAAATAAAATAAAATAAAATAAAATAAAATAAAATAAAATAAAATAAAATAAAATAAAATAAAATAAAATAAAATAAAATAAAATAAAATAAAATTAAATTAAATTAAATTAAATTAAATTAAAAAAATAAAATTAAAACATTTTCAACATAATGCAACAGTTTAGCAGTGGGACAAAAGTAAAAAGAGTTACTTTCATCCCGACAGGAACTCCGGACATTTAAACCCGATTTACTTTAATTTTGAAAAACTCAGAGAAGGCAAACTTCAGGATGTGTTAGAGCACTAAATAACCTGTAGATTGATCAGTACTGTAACACATGAAACCAGAAACACAACGTGTTATAAGAAAAAAAATGACCGTTTTAGGAATTTACTTATCATGGGCGAAAACAGCTTTCTGGACCTACACTTGCAAAACGGTGACGAAATAACCTAACCCTAACGGCTCTGTCAAGGGTTGCGTGCTAAACATGCTGTCATAGTTTGGAATGCAAATGTAGTCAGGGCTCTATGAAAATCAATTTGTAACTTTCGTCCCACGTTTCTTTCTCCCCTACTGTTAGCTACAGACTGAATTTATGCCTGGCAGCCAAACCTATTTTCATATAGCGTCGATTTAGAAAACATTTATATCTTTGATTTGTTCCAGAGCTTAAATTAGCCACTAGCCAGACCAAACACAAATCGGAAATTAACTTCGGGCCAGGAGCGTAACCGCGAAAACGTGCGTGTGTTCCCATAAAACTGTCTATACCAGTGATCACCAACCCTGTTCCTGGAGATCTAGGCTGTTTCTAAATATGCGTTCTTCAGCGATCTTGCGTCCTTGTGTTCTCGCTCTACATCATCATTAACCGGTGAAGTTCAATTCCAATTCTCAAGAACGTAACTACAGAGGACGCATGAAAATACCCGGATGTGTTCTTGATATCGAGGATGGATCGAGTGCAGACTTGCGCGCTGAAATCTGGAGAGGTCAGGTGACCAACAGGAAGATCGCACATTTCTCAATTCTCACAAGTGCGTTCTGTGTTCTCGTCACCTTTTCAGTTCACTCTTCCAAGGTCGCCTGGCAAGACCAATCTTCACGAGAACGCAAGTCTGTTCTTTGCATTCTTGGAATTGCAAAACAGCCCTACTTTCCTGCAGAGTTCACCTCCAACCCTCATCAAACACACCTGAACCTGCCAATCATGCATTTCATGGCTATCCAAAAATTGGTGGCAGGTGTGCTGAAGCAGGGTTGGATCTAGTGTAGGCAGAGGGTAGATCTCCAGGAACAGGGTTGGTGACCACTGGTCTATACCATAGTGTCACACATCTCTAATCTAATGACTTCAGCTGACTTTATAGATATACTTACAGAGCTCTCAGGATCTCTGATGCATCTTTCTCTTCCCCCGTCAAACCCTCTTGCAGTGTCAGGCTAGAGAATTTGTGTTTCATGGTCTGAGATGAGAAAAACACAAAAAGCCAAGAAAATTATTATTGCAGTTGTCCGGGGCCTTGTAAAACATATATATGTAGGCTAATATACGTAAATCTGTGAAGCAAACATTTGGCTGACTAAGCAGAAACTTGTAAATGTAATGTTATGCATACATGATATACAATTCTTATTGTTTCCATTAAAGAAGATTAATTTAACACAATATAGTTATTATTGTACAGATAATACAATGTTTTAACTTAATTTTAATGTCTTGTTTTCTCGTGGCCATTCTTTATCTTGCACAACAACCAGTGCTGCATAGTCATAAACAACATTTCTTATGGTAACTTTTAATTTTCTGTAGGTCTTAGTACACGATGTAACTACAGAAGAGTCAATTTTTAAATAGTAAAAATACTGAAACTCTTTGGTTATTTTTTTAAGCATGATGCCAATGGTCCAATCAGACTCAATGGACCGTGCCAAGCCACGCCAAAAGTGGTAGCGCCAGACCCAGAGATCAGCCGAATGCACTTCAAAACGGCAAAAACCAAATGATTAACTCTAGGGGAAAATTAGTATATTTAAAAAAAAAAGTATAGTGTCCCTTTAATATATTGGTCACCACAATCAAACAGGGCTCTGTTTTCTCTATTGTGCATAACGATGTGACAAAGACTAATCCTTTCCATCAGGAGAAATCCGACATGACTCTATTAACTTTACATTTATGCATATTACAGTGTAAACTTTGAATGCACTGTAAGTATACATTTTATGTGTGTTCCCTGGGATCAAACCTATGCCTCTTGTGCTGCTATGCAATGCTGTACCAACTTGGCTACTGTATAACAATACAAGCCATTTGTAAAGTGAAAATTACACAGGCAGAAAAAGCCATGGAAACTGTACACAACAACAATAAAAGCTTTAGAAAGCATTGTGTTCGCTCTCTCTGATTACATGTTTCTGAAATGGTGATGGTGTAATAACCAGTAGAAGACACATCCCACCAGGAGCTTTTAGACAGGGTTTAGGGAATCACAACCTTCCAAATGCAGCACAGATTACAAAGCCTCTGGATGTAAACAAACCCATATAACTGCATGTGATAAAAGTGTCTGTGCCTATAAGTACAGTAACAAAGTCCCATTAAGCAAGACCTACAGAAAATCAATGTGGAAAGTCATTACAAGTTTACAGCATGATAAAGATACCAAATCTAAAAATGCATGAATTTATTTTCATAGTGGGATGGTTTACAACTCTTTATGGGAAGAAAAATCACCAACTACCAACATGGAGATATGTGACATGGACATATGTGCCACCGGTGTGTGTAGATTCATAGAAAATAATTTGTTCGATTTTTAAATACATGCCCAGTGTGCAACCCCCTTAAGGAGGAACCCAGAGTTAGCAAAAAACAGGAGGTAATACATGTATAATTTTTACCTTGAGAATAATAGATTAAAATCTCAGAACAGAAATGTTCTAAACTTTTCTTCAATTGAGGACTGAACGTTTAACTGACAGCCGCATACTAATTCACGTATGCCAAGGAATAAAGCCAAATATGGCATGCCACAATCAATACACTCGCCGAGCGGTAACAATGCCAATCACTGACATTTTAACAGTACAATCTGAAAAGGTTATGCACAGGGTGTGATGAATGTGATGGCGAATCGATGATGTGATGAGTGTGCATAACAGACTTTTAGAAACCTATTGAGCTTGGCCGGCCATCAAAGTCTTCCTGATACATTGCGGCCCTTTCTATTAACCTTTGAAGCAGATACTCTGAACAGCTGGTCGGATGCCCTCCCGAACGACTGATCTGATTAACAACATCTCCTCACCTTTAAGCTCTCTTCTATGAACCCGCTTTTCAAAGCGTTTGCGGCCGAGATCCTGCGTGAAGGATCCTTTTCTAACATGCTAGAGAGAAAAAGAAAGAAATATAGAATCCAGTTTAAGAACTCATGAAATGCTGATAGCTCTAGTTGAATGCTTCCAAACAAGGTTTTGTATAATCTGCTTGGAAACTGAATCAAAAAAGCCACAGATTTATGTCTATCTGCTCATCCACAGCAAACAGACGGACTAATATATCCTGCCAGTTCATGCCTGGAGCAGGGCAGCATCTGTTTCTGGTACCTCTGCATTAGGGAGTTAAGCTGTTCTGAGTACGTTTCTGGCAGGGATGGAGTGGGTCCCTCCACGATCTTCAACACCACAGCCAAGAAGTTCTGGGCCTCAAAAGCATGTGCCAAACAGCACATCTCATAGAGGATACAACCCAAAGACCTGCGGGTCATGAAGCAATAAATCTGTATCAAAACTGTGTGATATTAATGCCTACATACAAACAAAGTAATCATAAAAAAAGCTTTAATATTACCAGGATCAATAATTAATCATTCAGTTTATGTGTGCTTGATTATAAGGGGGCCAACTATATTTTAGAACATAACTTGAAATTTCACTGACAACTTAGTAATTAAAATCACAGGGGTTCAGCATTTACCCAGTGTAAATGAATTTATTGGATAAAAATGTTTAAAGGCGCACTGTGTAAATGCAACCAATGGTTAAAGGGCTCATTATGGTTGTGCATACGTCCTATGGTGTAGATGCGATGGCGTAGGATACGAATCGGTTTTCATATATACTTCTGTGTCGTCATCTACGTTCAAACACACATGCAGACCGCTGACAGGCAGTATCCACGTGTGTAAACATAGTAGCAGTGCGACCGTCAATAAAGAAGCAGCTTGGTAAGTTTAACCCACAAATGAAGAACAAACAACAGCTTGTTGTGTATGTTTTAAGAAGACCAGCAGTGATGGAAGTAAATAAACAGTGACTTTTGTTGCAGTTTCAGCTAAATCAATCCTCAACTTGGCCCATTTTTGTTCTCACCGTTCCAAACGGAAATACCTATGACACAGTTTTTTACCTGACGGGAGGGGTTCTAGTGGACCAATCACAGCGCTTGAGGTCCGCGCAGAACTGACAAGCTATTTAAAATTTGGTAAGGTGCACGTCAGGCTACGCAGAGGCTACGGATAACCTACAGCGTAGACTTTACGCACGACTATAAATTGGACTTTAGTCCACAGCTCACCCCTCCTTTTGTAATGCATAGAGAAGCTACGGTAGCCGCCTCAGGACATACGCGTCATCGTATGAGACAACGTAGTGACGAAGCGCGCTCTGCAGTTTGTCCATTTAGGGCTACTGTAGAAACATGGAGTGCAAAATGGCGACTTCAATGTAAGAGGATCCGCTGTGTACATAGATAAAAACGGCTCATTCTAACTGTGGGTTCACACCAGCCGCGTTTGAGGCGTCAAATATGGGTCTACCGCGTCTAGTTTGCCGCTTTAACATTTTGAGTTTACTCGCTTAATTCACGCAAGAAAGCCGCGCATGAAATTCTAGTCATCGAGACATTCACGTGGAAATTTGCGTCATGGGAGGGGCTTCTGCGACTCTCGACTCGCTTCCTGTAATCACGTCATTACTAGAGCAAGCTCCTGATTTGTTATCACGACACGATTTTCCACCAAAGTTTAGATTTTTCAACGCGTGCGTTTCCCGTGGCAACGCTCAATTCACAACATTCATGCAAACTAGACATGCGAATGAGGCGGAATCGCGTCTACCGCGCCGCGCTAAACGCTTCTTTCGCGCCGCGAGACCTACAGACATGCGTCAACGCGTCTTCACATTGACTTAACTTTGAAGTCACTCGCCATTGACGCCTCTACCGCGGCTGGTGTGAACGCAGCATAAGGTAATAAAAACAATACGGTTCATTATGTAAGGTCTTTATAAACCACTGATAATATGGTTATGTATATTATAATGCATTTCTCTTACAAGATCCTCCTTAAATTTACACACAGCACCTTTATGTCCAGTTATGTTAAAGAGATACATGTTGTTAAAATTTGGATTCCTACAGTTTTTCCGATCCTGATTTTTTTCCAATTAAACAGCACAGTGAACTTCCCAAATCTTCTGCTTGTGCTCTTACAAGCTCATTTTAAACCAAATTAAAAACTTGTTTGTGCTGTTATCTCTGAGGTTCCTAAATTTGGAGCAGTGACCTTCCCTTGTAATTTTTTATTGGATGTGTACGTCGTATGTATAGTATTTTTATATCTTTTTTTATATATTTTTAGGTGTGCCAGGTGATGTTGGAATGTTGGTTTGAGTCTACTCCAAATTTCCCTACTAGGGACAATAAAAGTATATTACATATACAGTACTGTGCAAAAGTCTAAGGCCACCACCACCAGACTTGTTGTTTTAGAAGTTTTAATGTCCATCCATATTTATTTTTCAATCTATTTTATTAAGATAAAAACAGAAAATACAGAAAATATGTACAAAAAAATTTAAAATTAAATTTTCAGGACTAAATGTCTTTTTTATGCATTGTCGGTGTTTAGTGTGACCTCTCTTAAACACATCTTGAGCGTTTTTGAGCAGAATGAAGTAAAAAGACTGAGAAACAATTATGATCACTATCACATTGCAAAAACAACTAATCTAATTGTGTCATGGTGGCATAAGACATTTGCACAGTACTGTATGTGGAGTGAAGAGTCAAAATCTCAATATGATGCATTACGAGTCTGGACAGAGACCTTCAGCTTCGGTGTCACATACTCACAGAAGTGAATGTGTGAGGAAATGCATAGCTGACAAATTTAGCAGCTAGTGCACGTGGCTATGCCCTAAATGAGATTTTCTCTCTTCTCCAGCTTTAATTATCGGTCTTCCTCCGTTTTCCTGCTTTGCAAATATGCTCTGTAATAATTAGATTCTTTGGTAGATTGCATTTTCCTTTTTTCCCTTCCTTTATACTCCCTCTCTCTCTTTCAATGGCTCTCAGCACATACTGTAAAATACAGTACAATCTAGTTGAGAGCGGATATGTAGGGAGAGGAGAGAAAGGTGTTAAAGGCCTCCAGTGAGGATCTGAAGGGCTTTTCACCACCTTACTGCTTTCTTGAGAACATTTCATGTCATGAAATGATGTTCCACCCTTACCACACAAACACATAGCACATAAACTCCTCTCACTCCTCAATAATCAGGCAGAGATATCATCATGAAGTTCTGTTAATCAGACTTGCCATTTTTCAACTGTGTCGTCAATTGTGTCTAATTGCAACGTGCAGTAATTTTTAGGTTTTGATTTCCAAATCGTATGATTTTCTACGGATGGTAGGAGCTCACACATTTTCAAAGATTACAGTTTTACAGCAATTACATGCAATACATCATTACTTCTGCATTACGGAAAATGAAGATTAAAAGTTGTGAAGATTAAAAAGTTGTGAATAATTTGGTTGGTTGAAATGCTTGTGGAAAAAAACGATTCTAGAGTAGAGACACAGAATATTTTAAATGCTGAATATATTATCTTTATTTAAACTATGAAATAATAAATGAGATAATGACCATCAAAGTTTGATTTCAACCTTTAATTTTATTATGATTTTAATTTTTGACATGCCCTTACTCAGTCAATATTAAAGAAATCAAGGTTATTTTTCACAGAATGTTCTTTACATTATGAAGGATGATTTTATGTAGAAAACAGTAAATTCCCCCAAAAATGACTTTAGTTGGGTGTTCACAGACTGGGTCACAAATAATGATGACCATAACATTATTCATACCAGATGTCTGATTTGGAGTTGTATCCTTTGTGGCTGAGGGCTTCAGGGCTCATGTAGTATGGTGTACCTGTGAAGGTAGTCGCCAGGTCACATGACCCCATCAGCAGACAGGAAACGCCAAAGTCACCTATGAAAAGAATTAAATAAAACTTACATCAGCACAAACACATGTGAACCTGAGGTACAGATTAAAAGGTTGATGTGCAAAATCAACTTCAATGATTCTGGGAATTAGCTCCAAGCAAGCCCTGCTATTTTAGGAGTTTTCACACTGACAGCGATTTGCATCTGCATCCAACAGCGCAGAGACTCAACGACCTCCTAAGATTTAATCGCTGTCAATGTGACTTGCCCTTAAGGTGCAAACCAACAAGCATACAACAATAATGCACACATTTACATTCAAGTAAGTCTTCTGTATTAAAAATACACAATATCATTACATTTAAATTAGTTTACAAATGTATGTTATAGTATTACAAGATATGTAAAGATCTATAAATGTGACCCAGGACCACAAAACCAGTCATACGGGTCAGTTTTTTCAAATTGAGATATATACATCATTGGAAAGCTGAATAATCAAACTTTCCATTGATTTATGGTCTGTTAGGATAAGATAATATTTGGCCGAGATAAAATGATTTGAAAATTTGAAATCTATGGGTGCAAAAAATATTAAGAAAAGCCGAACTCCGGGTCTGGCGGTACAACTTTTAGCATAGCTTAACATAATCCATTGAATCTGATTAGACCATTAGCATCGCCCTCAAAAATAACCAAAGAGTTTTGATATTTTTAACTTTGCTGTCGTACCATGGATGCAGCAGGGGCAAAGATATTACGCAGTGCCTGAAAGTAGTCCCCTTAACTTTCAATGGCAGGGGACTATTTTCAGGCATTGCTTAATATCATTGCTCCTCCTGCAGCCATGTTATGGCAGCAAAGTTCTTGATTATTACACCAGAATGACAGTAAAGTTCCTAGCCATATCGGCGTAAAAAAATCGCAACATTTAATTTTCTGTCGGTCTTTGTACACGGTGTACCTACAGAAGAGTCAAGTTTTAAATAGGAAAAACATCGAAACTCTTTGGTTATGGTCTAATCAGATTCAATGGATTATGCTAAGCTATGCTAAAAGTGATACCGCCAGACCCGGAGATTGGTGAATGGATTCCAAAACTGTAAAAATCAAGTGTTAAACTCTAGGAAAGCTAGAAAATGAGTATATTTTCTGTGTCCCTTTAATATCATAATGATTTTTTGCAAAAAAAAAGACACATACATGCATTTTTAGCTATTGCTGCTACACATATACCTGTGCTACTTATGACTGTTTTTGTAGTCCAGGGTCACAAATTAACTCATTTTAATAAATAGAAAGGAAATGTTTGTCTCTCGAGTCTTCCTTTCGTTTAACTGTCAGTTGATTAGACTATTTTTTTAACCAGGTTATGATCTTTTGTCTTTCCAGCTATCATCAAACAGGAACTGTTTCACTGTACTTCAAGTGTTTAAACTTTTGGTTTCTTTTAAAGTCCCTTCTGACACATTTCCGGAACATCAAACAAACATCAAGCATCCCTTGGGGTGCCAAAGCAGATCTTACCTATCTTAACAATGTTCTTCTTTAGAAATATATTTTTGGCCTTCAGGTCTCTATGAAGTATTCTCCTGATTAACAAGGGCAAACAAGAATCAATAGACAATGAATTAGAGGGAAAGCAATGATTTACATGCGATCCTGTTGCGTTATAAAGCGCAAACCTTTGTAGGAGATCGAGCTACAAAACAGACTTGAAACAAATCATTTTCAAAGTAAAAACAGAAAATAGGTCAGTTATGAATAATTCATGCGTAAAAAAGAGGGGCTGTGTTCTCAACTCACCTCTGATGTATGTAATGTACTCCCAGCAGCATTTGACAGAACCATTCACAGACCTGAGGCTCAGATAAGGTTCTGCCAGTGTGTTTTAACTCTTCCAACTTACAGTCCAAATCTCTATCCTGAGGAATGAAAAGAAATCAAACGGAGAGAGAGAGAAGGAATGAGAAAAAGGCACAAAAGCATTGAAAATCTATTTGGCATGAAGCGCCGGGACCCTGCTTACACTAGCTACACAAATTTGACAAAATACACAGTCTGGGGGAAATTCATGCCAACTGAAAGCATAGTTTATTTGCAGATTTCTGTGTTGTTTAAATGCCTGATTCACCAAGGGAATTATGCAAATCAGGTGCAGGCAAAGAAGGTGTCAACAAAATTATGCAATTCTGCATTGTTTAACATGTTCAAGCTGACTTTGAGTGCTAAGCTTTGGAGGATGCAGCAGACGACATGCATCCATCACTCCACTGCGATCCAGCCACCTGAATCAACTCTTTAAAGTGACAAAAGCACAGCTCGCTCACTACACTGGGTTTGACACCTTGGTAAAACCAGATTCCAGGTGGTTATTGAATAAGAGGCATGCACAAAAATACAGCACACAAAAGTAATAACCAGCAGTGTTTAGTTAACTCATTCCTCCCTGTTTTCAAATAGGTATACATATTAATACATATTATCCCCGAGTACAGTATTGCCCTTTTGCTTTTCTATGTAAAATCTCTCTATTTTCTTTTGCATTACTTTTTTCTAAAAATTAATCTTTGCACATCTATTTACACACCAGACAAAAGCATTTCCCCCCTTACACTTGCATTGGCAAAGCAAGTCACGATGCCCGCAGTCCCCTGTGAGTCCAGTACTGAGCATGAAAATAGAAAGAGAAAAGAGACTAAACACAACATTCACCAGATTCCAACTAATGATCCGATAAAGTCAAAGCAAACTATTTTTTCCATAATTAAAGGAATAGCTTCCCTCGACCCCCACCCCTAGCAATTTTACTGAATTATTATTATTAGATGAACCATCACTTTAACCCAGGGGTTGTTAACCCTTACTGAGCCTACAGTATGATCTATTCTCTTAGACCCAGGGTTCACAACTTAGTTAACTTCAAATTTAAAGACCTTTCAAGGACTTTCCAGGTCCAACACCCTCAAATTCAAGGACTAAATGTGGGGACACATTTCAAGTGAGAGCAAGGTTACATCGTGTTACCTTTTAAGATACATTGTTCCTTTTGAGGGAACTCGCGCTGCGTCACTGTGGTGACACTTTGGGGACACCTCCAGGGGTAAGTGCGTCTGAATGTGTATATCAAATTCAACCAATGGTGAGGCTTAACGACAAAGACAGGGTGACGCGGGAGTCAGGAAGTATATCACTATCTGAAATATTGCTAAAGACGGCTTTAAGGGACGCAGGAAGTATGGCAAGGTAGACGCAGCGTCTCGTTCCCTTCTCAGGAAACAACAGTTACATACGTAACCCGAGACGTTTTCATGTGTCAAACACAACTATGCAAAAAAAGCATTTTGGTATGAATCAACTTTGCATACAGCAGATATAAGCATTTAAAATGAACAGTTTAGCACATGTGCTTAAAAAGTCTAGAATTTTTATGACATTAACCTACACTACACAGGAAATAATATGATTTTTTTTTCAGAAAACTTATTGAATAAAATAGATTGAAGAACTTTCAATGACGATAGATAGATAGATAGATAGATAGATAGATAGATAGATAGATAGATAGATAGATAGATAGATAGATAGATAGATAGATAGATAGATAGATAGATAGATAGATAGATAGATAGATAGATAGATAGATAGATATAGATATAGATATAGATATAGATATAGATATAGATATATAGATATATAGATATATAGATATATAGATATAGATATATATATATATATATATATATATATATATATATAGATATATATATATATATATATATATATATAGATATATATAGATATATAGATATATAGATATATAGATATATAGATATATATATATATACACTTTCCAGGGCCTTCTTTCCCCAGATTCACAAACTTTCAAGGATTTCAAGGACCCGTGGGTAGACCCCTAATATAAAAATACTTCTTTACACCACAGTATTCTGTTACTAACATTAACAGTCATTAAATTTTTCTAGGTCAAGTGTTGACCTAGATTCTCACCTACCTTTATTTACATCCTGTGCTATGTTCAGAATTAATTGCACCATATTTAAAAGTAAAGAGAGAGAGAGAGAGAGACAGAGAGAGAGAGAGAGAGAGAGAGAGAGAGAGAGATGCATGAAGCCATGCATTTTGAATTATGCAGTCCATGGACACCATACCATTAACCCTACAGTTAATAACCCTGGGTTTAATGGATAACAATGGCTTTTATTGTTGAATGATATAAACATGCAGCATACAGTATTTAGGGACCCCCCCCCCCCATTTTTTCAATGTGCGAACAGAGGATTAATCAATCACCTAAATGAGACGACTGATGCGCAGCTCTATGCAAACGCAGAGCTGAACTCAGCACCCTTCATTTCAATAACAACAGGCATTTGTCAATGTCTCAGAGACAGAGTTCCATTAAGAAAGTCTTATATCATTAAAGCAATGACAGAAAGTCTAAAGAATCGGATGAGCACCCCGTGAGGGTGTCTTTAGGGTTACCAGTTCATTTAAAGTGTCTTTGGCAAGGCCCTTTCATACACTGCCATATTTCTCTCAACTTTTCGAAAACTCAACACTCGCCTGAGCATGGATGGACTCAAGTAATGGGTGTATCTGGGATGCTTAATGGCCGATTAGTAGCACCCTAACATATTTATGTATGGTTATGACCATCATTACTCAAAACGCCTTCTTGAATGTTTTTGCCAATGCTCTCCACGAATGCCAATGTTTAATTACAGCAAGAATACTAGAATAAGCATCAGTGCATAAACAGAAGTAATAAAAGCCTCCCTGTAGGCTAGTTGCATCTTCAATTCACTCGCTCCAGATGCGAATGTTTTCATTTATCAAAATCTCTCTAAATTAAACTTGTATGTGTCTGAACCTGGGGCGTCAAATGAAATCAAATGACTTTCCTGTCACTACAACATATACTTGTGTGTGACAAATGAGTATAACTGTGGGGTTATACGTAATATGTATTACAGTATGTAGTACACAGTGCGCTTAAACTATTCAACTGGAGTATCGAAATGATGGAGCTACACTGGTCCAGCTGGTCAGAAGGAGATAAGATTACTGGCATCGAGTGATCACAGCTAAAGTGCAAGAAAAAGAGTTCAGCAGCTACTGTAACATCTCTCAGGGGTAAAATGCTCCTTGGGCAATGACAAAAATGTGTGTGTTCATAAAGGGGCTAAGGGTTGAAGCGTAACAGAGGCTTCTCATACCCTTATGATTCACACCCACAGCTGCATCTAACAAAAAGTCAGAGCCAGCAGAAGTGAAGAAACACTTACTTCTGGTATCTGTGAGTCTACGGCTCAAGTCTTTCAGTATGAAGTAATTTATCCAAAAGAAGTGGGAGGTCATTTAGATACAGTATGCAGTGAGTCATCTTGTACTACAGAGGAAATTTGTCATTTATTTCTAATGTAATATGTCTGCATGACAATATCAAAGACACCATTTCAACCAATAATTGCGTGGTGGTATGCCTGACAGTGAGTAAGCATACACTGTCAGCATCCTATTTGCATCAATTACGATTTTAAAGACTGCCTAGAATACAGTCACAGACTATCAATCTTAGACTAAAGGCAAGCTCTGCATGTCTGTTTTTTTAATCTGGCATTCGCTAGAGAATAATTAAAAGTTTTTGCATTGTGACATTAAACGGGGCATGCATGTCACAATAATGTTTTAAGATGACAAATAAATCTTTGGTGTCCCCAGAGCACATATGTGAAGTTTTAGCTCAAAATACCAGATAATTTATTATAACATGTTAAAATTGCCACTTTGTAGGTGTGTGCAAAAATGTGCCATTTTGGGTGTGACCTTTAAAATGCAAATGAGCTGATGAAGTGCAAACATCACAATGATGGTGATTTGATGGAATTCAAACTCAATTGTGCTGTGAATTATTTTCTCTTTCTCTCTGCACTGAATGGCAGTGCTGTGGTTGGATAGTGCAGATTAAGGGGCGGTATTATTATAATAAGAGCTCCTTGTGACATCATAAGGAGAGCCAAATTTCAAAGACCTATTTTTTCACATGCTTGCGAGAATGGTTTACCAAAACTAAGTTACTGGGTTGATCTTCTTCACATTTTCTGGATTTATAGAAGCACTGGGAACCCAATTATAGCACTAAAACATGGAAAAAGTCAGATTTTCATGCCATGGCCCCTTTAAGTTCATGACTAATAAGCATATCTCCTAATTACTTTAATGCTGCGTTTACACCAGCCGTGGTAGAGGCGTGAAGCGCTAGTGATTTCAATGTTAAGTCAATGTGAAGACATCTAGAGGTCTCGCGGCGCGAATGAGGCGTTTGCCGCGGAAGACGCGATTCCGCCCCATTCACGCATCTAGTTCGCGCAAATGCTGCAAATTGAGAGCCTGCCGCGGTACACGTGGTACACACGAATGGTGCTTTTTGTGCATGTGAACTTTGGTGGAATTTCGCACCGCATTAACCAATCAGGAGCCTGCCTGCTGCTGTGGCAGCAGCCCCACCCGGAGTCACTCATTCAACCTGAAGGAACGCTTGATATTGTCTGTAAGCAGTCACCCGGAGCTATAAGTTGTTCTTATATCTATAGAGACAGGAATAAAAAGGACCTCGCTTGGAAGAGTGTCAGTGAGGACATTGGGCAACCTGGTAAGTTGTAATACACATTTCACTTTTGAGTCACATGACGTTTATCGACCCGCGCCGTTTATTTCCCCCCTATAGTAAGGTTACCAAATACAAACTGGTAACTCTCTCAATAAATGCACAATCAACATCAGTCATCTTGCAAACAGACAACCGCATAGCACTTGCCCCTCCCACAAAAAGCGGGTTTTGCCTCTGGCGCGCGTCAAATGCTTGCTTTTTCCGTGCGTCTACTTCGCTCTAGACGCGCGAATGCATTCAAACTGTTCAAGTGGCAAACTAGGTGCGGTAGACGCGATTTTGACGCCTCAAACGTGGTTGGTGTAAACGCAGGATTAGAAACATTATTTTTGTTTTAGTAACAAAAATCATCTGGTCTGGATGACATTGTTTTTATTATTAAAATCAGTGCAACAAACACCAAAATTTTGATGACAGAATTACATTTTTGGGGCAACCCATGCCTTTCAAATGCCTAAAACAAAGTTTAATTGTCAAATTTTTTTTGCTATTAGAGGTGAAATATGGCTTGAGCATTTTACAATTCTGTTTAATCTAACAAATAAATCCTGTAGTATGCCACTTTATAGACACAAACTGTGAAAATTTGATGGTCGTTTACCTTTCAACGCACAATTCTTATGAAACAGAAAGAGGCAGAAGACACCTGCACTACATACAGAAGATCAAAGATCAATGAGTCTCTACTTGATTACAGCAAGTGTGTGTCAAATACAACTCAACCCACCGGAAATGCAATAGCAAACAAGCAAAATGATGAAAGAGAATAGAAACAAAGTCAAAAGCAAACACGTGCATCTCAAGCTTTATTACGGTGCTTTAGATCAGTGCAAACTTTGATTCATTGACAATGACACACATGAATCATACTGTATGGGTGATATAACTGCAGGTACATTTGGGGCAAGATTTAGGCAAGAGCAGGGGCGAAAGTAACGTAATTTTAAAATATAATCTTTTACAAGAGGATATATTTTTTCTGTGGCAAATAATCAGGTGGAATTTTGAACAAATGTAAACCGACTTCAGCATAATTTTACTTTGAACATAAGTAGCGGGTCAAAAGTAACACAACAGATAGATTTTTGTGTTACACTTTTTAGTTTTTAGTATATACATAACTATGACCTTATTAATATGTAACTGCAAACTTGTTTTGTTGTTTATCTTTACAAAAAATAATTAAATTACATTTTCATTTTAAATTTCAGTTTCATCAAATGTTTTAAAAAGCAACCCGACACTGGTAAAAATCATTGCTCTCGTGTGTCTTGTAACCGACTGCATCATGACATTAGCTTGGAATTGGTCGTGAATGAGGCATGCCTGTGTACATTGCATTATCCTATGGCTTCAGTTTGCAAGGTTTGCAACACAATATCAAATAATTTTATACTGCTTTTTATAATTTTATACTGCTTATTTGTCAATTTATGCAATAAATACCAGTGGCAGTACTTTTACTAGCGTTATGTTTAATATTGTTGAGAAGCGGTAGATTGTAGGTTTAGGGTAGAGTGGGGATGCAAAAAATTAAATGCGTATAATCTGACGCATATGGCAACAACCTTAAAACATAACCACAGGTTGTAATAAGCTGCTGGCCACTAGAGGGCGTTTATCCCTAACACATAACTGTTTGTCGTAATAAGCTGCACAAATGAACTCTGAAGTCGTTATTTTTAGGACAGTCTCGACAACGAGTCCCTAATTATTAAAATTATTACAAATTTAAGTTTAATCACTTGAAAAAAATCTGAAAAATAATAACTTTGGGCATCAAATATTCCTACAGTTATATTATCATCAAAATGCCCTTTTCTTTCTTGCAGGTCTCATTCTGAGGTTTCTTGTTTTGTTTTGAAATAAATTGTAGCATCTACACATGACATGCTGTGGCAGGAGGATTGTAAACAAAACAGCATTCATATTTCTTTTAATATGTAAAATGTCTATTATTATCAACAGCTTTGAGCACACAGTTAAGATTGCGTAACTCTTGTTCCTTTCATTTTATCAGATATAAACTACTGGACAGCTTTGTATTACAGCACATGCTGTTCACACCACAAATAATTATACACGGATGTGGTGTGACACATCAATTAAGTATGGGCTTGGACAAAAACAGACAATAGTGTGTCTTAATAGCATTCCAGGGGTGTCCAATACAAAACCAAGGTAACTTCACACCTGCTATAGCAATCTCTATTCAACCAAAAACCTTTTGACACAAGATAAAAAGGTATGCAGACAGACACAGAGAAAGGTTTTCTTATTCTCAGAGGTTACGGTGCCATGGGAGACTTCACAGAGTTTGCAGGGATGTTTCTATCTATGAGTTTATATTGAAATCCTACAAGACCTATTGAATACTATATGTATTTGCACTTTTGCAGCATGCAGCATTTTTGTCATATCAACATATATTTTTCTGTTCCTTTAACTTAACATATTAAGTTAAACAATTTTAACTTGTTTTCATAAATTAAAAGTTGTTTTAACTTCATGCAGAATTTTATTTACAGTGTGGGCATATCTGAGCATTGCTAGGCATCTGTTATAAAACTAAAACCTTTAAGAAACGTTTACTTGAATAACCCCATAACTTTCTGCTGTTTAACTTTTTAAAAAATCTCCATTTTTGTTGTTCCGTAAAATTATCTGTGTAGACTTTGCTTATTGTTGGCTTTTTAGCCAAAATGTGCATTTGGATAAAAGCATATGCTTAATGAATAAATCTACATGTAAATGAAGTATGGCCTTTTTTCTTCTTAGAGAAAAGGCTTTTCTCAAGGATAAAAGGTAATAGGAGTCTTTTTTTCATCTAGAAGATACAATTAAGACATTACACAGAGCTCTTTTGTGATTCCTGACAGGAACATCCATTAAATGAGTAGAGAATGTAATTGCGGAAACAAAACACCACTGTGTTCGCGAAAATGTAATCATTACTAAGCAAGCTTTAAAAAGCACCGGCTGGAGATGACACGAGAGCAGTCTGACCTGTAGCCTACATAAGAAAGGAAAAGAATAAGATGGTAAGACTGACACTGAAGCAGCAAAGATGAGGTCGGCAGGTGAGGTCAAAAAGCTACAGGTGTTTCTTATTTCTTTATAATGACAGGAAAGCTCCACAAATATAAAGAAAATAAAAACAGTCTGTGTCAGTTGTTTGAAAGGCTGGCTAGTGAAAAGGAGTAAGAGCAACTACATCATGATCTCGTAAGAAACACCTACAGCAGGTTGAATCTTTGGCTGAGTGCAACAGATCACAACTGACCAACATAGTTTACCAAAACCTGATGGGTGGTTCAGACCTACAGTATAGTATTGTGACTTTTGGTGACTGAGATCAGGAGTTTCTGCTGGATTACCTCACAATACTCGGTGATAATACAGAAGGCGTCTCTCTCCAGAAAGCTTGTGTGGAACTTCAGGATGGCAGGATGGGTCAGCTGAGAGAGAAGCTGGGCCTCTTGAGTGGGCTGGACCGTCTCATTAGGTTTCAGATCTCCAACAGGTATCTCTTTCAGTACCTTGCTGCACAATAAAACACACAAATTGAAAGTCAAATCATTTAAAAACACAGTACATTTTAACTTAACTAATTTTAATTAAATGCATGTGTATTTAATAAACTTTACTTTAATCTCCCCCTGATTTACTTACACTCTAAAATATGAAACTTAAAACATTGCATCTGTTTTCAATGATCACTGATCCATCAGATTCATCTGCTCAAATATGACTGAATAGCTGCTGCTTCATGTCAACACTAAAATGTGTATTTTTGGAACCCTAATTTAGTAAGCAAATCAATAAATCACATGAACACAGTTTTCACGGTTGGAATCAAATTAATCATCATGAAAGCAATTTTAAAGTTTTTGCTTAAATATTTAAAATATAGGATTATTAGAAACACTCGTTCAATTTCTCATTAATGCAATTATCTAATCAACCAATCACATGGCAGTTGCTTCATTGCATTTAAGGGTGTGGTCCTGGTCAAGACAATCTCCTGAACTCCAAACTGATTGTCAGAATGGGAAAGAAAGATGATTTAAGCGATTTTGAGCATGGCATGATTGTTGGTGCCAGATGGGCCGGTCTGGGTGTTTCACAATCTGCTCAGTTACTGGAATTTTCATGCACAACCATTTCTAGGGATTACAAAGAATGGTGTGAAAAGGGAAAAACATTGTTGATGCTAGAGGTCAGAGGACAATGGGCCGACTGATTCAAGCTGATAGAAGAGCAACTTTGACTGAAATAACCACTCGTTACAACAGAGGTATGCAGCAAAGCATTTGTGAAGCCACAACACGCACAACCTTGAGGCAGATGGGCTACAACAGCAGAAGACCCCACCGGGTACCACTCATCACCACTACAAATAGGAAAAAAGGCTACAATTTGCACAAGCTCTCCAAAATTGAACAGTTGAAGACTGAAAAAATGTTGCCTGGTCTGATGAGTCTTGATTTCTGTTGAGACATTCAGAGGGTAGAGTCAGAACTTGACGTAAACAGAATGAAAACATGGATCCATCATGCCTTGTTACCACTGTGCAGGCCGGTGGTAGTGGTGTGGGGGATGTTTTCTTGGCACACTTTAGGCCCCTTAGTTCCAATTGGGCATCGTTTAAATGCCACGGCCTACTTGAGCATTGTTTCTGACCATGTCCATCTCTTGATGGCTACTTCCAGCAGGATAATGTACCATGTCACAAAGCTTAAATAATTTCAAATTGGTGTCTTGAACATGACAATGAGTTCACTGAACTAAAATGGCTCCCACAGTCACCAGATCTCAACCCAATAGAGCATCTTTTGGTTGAGATAGAGCCATGTCACCCTGTAGCCCAAGACAGCTTGCCCACTGAAGCTAAGCAGGGCTGAGCCAAGTCAGTACTTGGATGGGAGAACACCTGGGAAAACCAGGTTGCTGCTGGTAGTGGTGTTAGTGAGACCAGCAGGGGGTGCTTACCCTGTGGTCTGTGTGGGTCCTAACACCCCAGTATAGTGATGGGGACACTACTGCCCAAAAAGCACTGTCCTTTGGATGAGACGTTAAACCGAGGTCCTGACTCTCTGTGGTAATTAAAAATCCCAGGATGTCCTTCGAAAAGAGTAGGGGTGTGCCCCGGCATCCTGGCCAAACTTGCCCATTGGCCTACTAATCATCCCTCATACTAATTGGCGATATCACTCTGTCTCCTCTCCACTAATAAGCTGGTGTGTGGTGGGCGTTTTGGCGCAATATGACTGCCGTCGCATCATCCAGGTGGATGCTGCACATTGGTGGTGGTTGAGGAGATTCCCCCATTCATATGTAAAGCGCTTTGAGTACTGAGAAAAGTGCTATATAAATGTAAGGAATTATTAATTAATTATTATTATTATCTTTGGGATGTGGTGGAACGGGAGCTTCGTGGCCTGGATGTGCATCCCACAAATCTTCATCAACTGCAAGATGCTATCCTATCAATATGGGCCAATGTTTCTAAAGAATGCTTGTTGAATCAATGCCATGTATAATTAAGGCAGTTCTGAACGGGGGTCAAACACAGCATTAGTATGATGTTCCTAATAATTCTTTAGGTGAGTGTATACAGCAATGCCACAGAAAAAAAAACATTACTTTATATATTTTTTATTATCTAAAAAAACTTTTTAAAGTAGAAAGGCTCTTTGAATGATTAAGGTTCTTTATGAAACCATCTTGGCAAAAATAGTTTTAAAATAGCATCATGAAGCACCTTTCTTTTTAAGATTGTAGCAGAGCTACATACACCATAAGACTATTGCGTCAGTTTCCTTAGTCAAATCCCTAACACTAACTTCACCACTTATTAAAAGCAGAGAATGGCCACATGCCCCGCATAAGAAAATTATGGACACATTGTAGCCCTATATTTTTGGCTTATGCCCCCAGGAGCCCCAAAATCAACCTGCTCATCTCATTAGATGTTCAGGCTTTAATTGTCCAGTCTTTCTTTAATTTCCTATTGCCCAGGCCCTGTCAGCTCTCCTCAGACATACGGTGTTTATATAAGTGTCACGTTCTTCAATTACCAGCTGTAGTGTGGGTCTTAAAATGTCATTTAGAAAAGGACAGATTGTTTTCTCTGACCTTTTCAAGCTGTGATCATAGGGCCAAAGCCTCACTGTAAATTTAGTCTGTCATTAGCCTGCAAATTGAAAAGGGTCATTGAAATGATTCCACTTTTAGCGTTAAAATGTAAGATGGAAAACATCAATCACAAAAACATTATCTTAACCTTTGTACAGTGAACTTGTGAAATAAGAATATAGGAAGGTTTAAACACTCTCCCCCAAAATAAGAGTAATTGTTCAGATTGCTGTTTCATAGCTCTGGACATTTAGTTGAAGTCTAGGTATCCATCTTTTCTTTAACCCCTTAACTAGCGCAAATACACTTTGAGTGGGGGGGTGAAAATATGATATACACCTTCAAATTAATATAACTTGTTTTAAAGAAGATACTTTGGTGGGTTTCACAAAAGTGTCAGCAGGTGAAAATATTAAATACATTGTTATAGCAGTTTACATTTATTTATTTTAATTAATAAAAAATTATTTAATAACATATTCATTTTATAAATAAAATTATAAAAATGTGAATATTTTACAAAATAATAATAACGAAGCCATAAGTTTTAAGTAGTTCTGATCGAAATTTCAAGTTAAAATCACAAAAAAGTAGGTGTGTGTCACACTTTTAGTAGTTTTACCACCAACGGCCACTAGGTGTCAACGTTTTGCTGCATACTCTTGTCACAAATTAATAAATTACTGTCACTGCATTATTATTACTGCAAAAAGTTTTGAAATATGAAACTACATTCTTAGAGCTTTCCAACAATATATTGTTTGTCAACATTTTTGAAGATTTATACTAGGATATCGTTTTATGAATAAATAATAATTAAAATGCATTCCTATGGGGGGGGGGGGGGGGTCATGTAACAAAAAAATATAAATAATGATAAGCACACCGTTTACACACATAGTAGGAAAAAACGATACTATGGAAGTCAGTGGGTACTGTCAACTTTGTGCTTACCATTATTCTTTTAAATGTCTTATTTTGTGTCCAACAGAAGAAACTCATTTAGGTTTAGAACAACATGAAGATGATTAAAGGTGCAGTGTGTAAATTTTAGCAGCATCTAGTGGTAAGGTTGCGAATTGCAACCAACAGCTTAGTACACTGCTCACCACTCGCTTTTGAAACACAGAGAAGCTACGGTACACTCTCAGAAATAAAGGTACAAAAGTTGTCACTGGGACAGTACCCTTTCAAAAAGGTACACTTTTGTACCCAAAGAGTTCATATTAGTACTTTGAACTGCCAAAATGTACCTTTAAAGGTACATATTTGTACCTAAATGGTACATATTAGGACCTTTTTTAAAGGGTACTGCCCCAGTGACGGCTTCGTACCTTTATTTTTGACAGTGTAGCCACCACCTGACAAACATGTCATTGTCGGAGACAACTTAGTAAAAAAAAATTGTCCATTAAGGGCTTCTGTAGAAAAATTGGCGGCTTAAAATGGCAACTACCATGTAAGGGGACCCTCGGCGTTTGTAGATAAAAAGGTCTCGTTCTAAGGTAATAAACACATAACGGTTCATTATGAAAGGTCTTTATTACACCCCTGATGATATAGTTTTGTACATTATTTTGCATTTCTGTCAAGATATCCTTCTAAAAATTACACACTGCACTTTAAATGATGACAAAAATTTAACTTAAAGAGAAATTAAATAGACACAAATAAGACAATTGTTGATGTACAGATATTAAATTAATGCGGATGGCATACAGTATAGCTTATTAATTATTGCACAATTTGAGACATTGTTGAGATCTTTGAAAATCCTGGATGATACAGTACCAATATTAAAGTGATCTCAGCTTTTAATTTTTCTTTTTTAATGTGATGCTGCATTTGGATGAAAGACTCTTATGGTAATACATTTTTAAAAAATTCATCTGAATAAAAACAATAAGTATAATTATGCTAAAATTAAATTCCAAAAACTGATGGCTTAGAATAATGCCACACTTGAGATCATTAGACATTTAAAGAACGTACTGTAAGAACGCTTTATATGATAATTTGAGAATCCTCTTTTGAGAATCACTTTTCCTCCCGTTGGCAGTAAATATAATCGGCATGTCTGCATATATGCATTTCATCATTTAATTAAAGGGACAAATGTGAATTGCACAAAGCCTCTAATTGAATCCCGGAAGGGACTTAAAACCATACTTTAGTGACCTTATTCACTGACTTTTAGGAAGTTAAATTCCACGAACAAAAATGAATGCAACTCATCGACCCCTCCTGTTTTTGTTTTGGTCCTCATACAGTAGCACTGAATACAGACTCTCATTTACTTCTTCACCTCTCTGCTTTGCTGTTTCCTCTTCTACTCGAAAATCATTACAGCAAAGGGAACAGGGTAAGTGCACTTCAGTAGCTCAAAGCAATCCTTGAATTGCTCTCATTCTTTATGTTCTGCTGGAACCTGAGACACGGGTCTAATTGGTAATGTATTTCTTAAGAAGCAAAAGACGACAGGCTCTTTAACTTTTTTAAAACATGTGCAAAAAAATAGCACCAACACCCTCAGGGAAATTATAAAAGCCTTCTTTATCATATTATCAGATGTCATATGTCTCCAGGGGCGAATACAACTAATGCCAACACCAGACTTAATATTCAAGCACATATCCAGATCTACGGTTATGTGCAGGCTATTTTTTCTATTAAGTATACACATTTATTGAATGCTTTATGTCCATATTATAAATCGTAAGTCAAGTTAAATATATCCTTTTAGTCTCCGGCCCAAATTTTCATGTACTAAGCTGCACCCCTAAAAAAATAAGAAATATAACAGATCTTACTGCAGATCAAATAACATACAATAATTTAAAAGCCACAAACACTAGGCCCCACCCTTCTACGGCTTACATCAGCAGGAATACCCGTAATAGATCTGTTTACACTGTAGACGTGTTGGATATACAGAGAATCATCACATGAGGCGTGACAGGCCAGTCTAACACTTTCTAATTTCTAAAATCTAATTTTCTCTCGGCCACTTCCTCTCCTTTTCATGTCTCATTAAAGCTAACATACCTTTATAATGCATTATGTCATCAGACCAATATAATGAACATTTGAGCTGATGTAGTGGAAAGCAATTGCCACTCAGAATAATGGTTGAGGAGATCAAAACAACATGGTACATGCAGAGATAATCTTATCCATACAGGGAGTTGCACATCACGCAGTGCACCATTTATTAGATAATGTGTTTGTACTTGTATCCCATTTATGTGAAGTAATGGATACATACAGTCATACATTTAAGTCTATTTACACTTTTTTCCACAAAAAAGAAAACATTAAATTGTTATTCATATTATAATGCAATACAGATTTGGATGTTGATGTAGCAAAAATACAAAGCAATAACGTTTACTGTGTGCGTCATTTCACAGCAACAACGTTTTAAAGGTAAGTGTTAAAATACTTTCTCACATCCCAGCTTAAAGGTCACGTTCTTCCTGATTCCATTTTTCAAACTTTAGTTAGTGTGTAATGTTGCTGTTAGAGCACAAATAATACCTGCAAAATGATAATGCTCAAAGTTCACTGGCAGTATGCGCTAGTGGTAAACAAATACCATTACGCATGTCGTAGCAGTAAACACTGACACTTTCAGAAAACTATCGTAGGCTATCTTTGGACGCAAGACCCTGAAAACGGACGTCTTTGAACCTCTCTCACTGCTCGACATGCCACCAATGAAGAGCAACGATCACAGAAATCGTGACGATTGTTTCACTATGGCAATCTTTCATCTGGGACAGCCAAAATCGTGCATGTATCCCGGGCATTAGAGATAAATTTCAAAATGACAGTAAACATCTAATAGATACTGTACCGCCGGACAAAACATATAAATGTGCCTAAATATAGTTTTACTATCAAGAATGTATACAGTATTAAAACTCTTCCATTGCTGTGTCTAGTCTAAAAATGCTGTCAATGACAAAAACAGGTCATGTGGAATTGTTTTAGAAAAAGCACATTGCACACTGTTAGATAAAGGGTACAAAGGCTGTCACTGGGACGGTACCCTTTCAAGAAGACCTTATATAACCCTTTATAAACAGAAATGTAGCTGTTAGGTACCTACACCCTTTATGTAGGGATTATTTTCTAAAAGGGTATGTTCTTGATATAAGAATTATTGTAATGACTAATAGTTACAGTCATTCAATGAGTGCGTTTACATGCCGTCTTACGCCGATTATGCTTAATAAACTGATAACACGTGGGGTCATGTAAACGCGTAAAACGGTTTTCTTTAATCGGGGAAAGCCCATAAAAGGCGTAAGCAAAAACCGATCGGCACAGGTAGTTTTTTGCTCATTACCCCGATTTCGCGTGGCATGTAAACACCATAACCGGCTTTCTCACGGTTTTGTCCATGTGCGCATGTCTCCGCGTGTGAAAGATAAACGTCAGATTCGGAAGTAAGCGCAAAGTAACGCATAAAAGTCTCTGCTGTACTTAAGCAGTTGGCACACTGTAAAACCTAACCGTAAACTTAACTCAAACCATTTAAATAAACCGGTTGCATTAGGCCATTTAAGTTTTAAAACACATAAATTTAAGTACTGTGAACTTGAGTCATGTGCAAATATGCACTTATATTTAAGTAGTGTGAACTTAAATATAAGTGCATAACTGCATATGACTCAATTTGTTTAAGTTCGCAGTACTCAAATGTATGTGTTTTAAAACAAATGCAACCGGTTTACTTAAATGGTTTGAGTTGAGTTAACTTTTAGGTTTTACAGTGCAGAGAAACTGCGAAAATAAAAACTGATGTTATATTTACAGGGTCTGGAGACACAAAAAGAGATAAAACAATATAGCTTAAGACAGATATGCCGTCGGCTTTTTGATCGACTATTATGTACTATAGGCGATGACGTCACTACCTGCGAGAATCTTGACAAATCTCCAAGTCCCATGTAAACGCAGTTTTCTGCATAGCCGGTTTATTGATTTGCATGCAAACGCATGAAAACTGTTTTTTATAATAAGCAGATTTTTGATAGTTATCCGCTTATTCGGTGCATGTAAATGTACTCAATGTCTATAAGACATTCTGTTGTCTCTAATAAGACCAAAATAAATATATAAAATGTGATCCTACATACAATCTTACTGCTTAGCTATATTTCAACCACAGTAAGAGAATGTAACTTATCTTCTACTTCAGTCAAATGTAAATATTTTTTCACATTCTTGGAATGTCACTTGTGAAGGAGGATCTAAAGTAAAGAAAAGCTCCTTTCTGACAGGAAATATTTTCAATAAATAAAAAAATCACCACTGAAATTTTCCTGTGGTGAATAATTTACCAGACATTCATGTCCCATTTCTTGTTCTCTCTCTGGAGGCGTGAAGGCAATTTAAGCTCTATTCTAAGAATATCATAGAGCCTAGCAAATAACCAACCACAATCATTTGCAATTTTAACCTGCATGCCTCTACTCTCCATTTCCATCTAGAGATCAGAGAAAACAGGTATGAATATGATAGAGCTCCGCTGACTGACTCCTGCTCATTTTCAAAATCTGTATCCTCTGAATTTATATAACAAAAGCCTTGACCCAAATAACTGCATCATTTCAAATAACTGCATATAGACCAATTTTAGAAAATGTAAATTAGCTGTAACATTCATGGATGATACTATGGTACCCTAAGGCACTGTCACAATTACCATGATGTGTAATGCAATAAATAAGCAGAAACAGAATCCCCGTGATACACGAATCAGGCCAGAGAATGAACCAGTTTGAAGGTCTAAAATCGAACAGATGTAGCAACGCAGACCATGGAAGCCCCAATTCTGTCATGGTGTGGTGAAACAGAAAGAGCTGCTGGGAGAGATAGGGAGAGAGGGAGCAAAAAGTGAAGAGAGACCAGCGTGCATGAGACACCTGAAGACAAATTGGAGTGTTCTGCTGGACCTATACACAAGTGGGGTGTTGCATAACTGAGAGCTAGATCGTGAAGTGAGGAGACAGAGGCACTGCTGCTAGCCGTCTCAAGGGAACGTCTGACTGAAAAATCCACAGAGGATAAGCTGAAAGTAGGCTTTAAGGCCTGAAGAAAGATACTCTTCCCTTCTTGGGGGAGATTAGGCGCCAATGAGGGAAATATACAAATGATATTCAACTTGCTGTAAATTAGCTGCACTTGTGTTTTGTTAGAGGCAATGGTGTTCTAGAGAGACATCTATTTCTCATGATGTTCATTAACATGGATATACTGCATAGGATATGAGGGGTAAAGATGCAATCAACAGATGCATGATAACAAACCATTATTTTTTAACCATTTAAAATCAGAATTTTCTACAAAATAAAGCAGGTTCACCTTGTTGTTTTTAAATTTTGAAGTAAATACAAGTATATTTAAAGAAGATGGCCAATCATTCAAGGTTCAGCTAAAAACCTATTTGCAATTGTGTGGATAAAATCAGGTTAGATTTTTTGCAATTTGACAATCTTGTCACTAAAATTATTGATTCGTTTTCATGCATTTCTCAACACCAGGGGTTTTCAAACTGTTACAACCCCAGATGTTAGTCAATGGGAAAAGGGTTGGAAAACATTAACTAAAATGAAAGGTGCATAATTTAACACAATGTCGGAGATGCGGTGCAAACCAATGGCAATATTTTATTTAGTGTATGTACAGGTAAAGTCAAATGAATAATGCGAGTATATGGGCTCTTTCTTACACCCGGCTCAATGCAGCGCAATGCAGCGCAATGCGCGACGCAAGTGTCATTTGCTAGTTTCCACCCTGCGCACAATTATAATTTTCACGTTTATCGCCCCGTTGTTTAAATAGCAAATGCATTTGCGCCCCTTTTTACACCCATGGGCGTTCTGCTCTGAAAACGAGGTGTGTTCAGGCGCATTGTTGGCGCATTGCTATTTTAAGTCAACTAAAATAGACTACGCCATTGACCAACAAAAACCTGCTCTAAAGTCTAAAGTCAATGTCGCAATATGTTTTTTGTTATTTAAAGAGCGCATTAGTAATATGCGCCTAAACGGGACGACAACGCGGGTTTGCTTAACAAATACATGAATGCGCAGCAGCACAAAAACGCTTTTAAATATGAAAGATTAAAGGATTGAATGTAAAAGATTATTATTGAGTCTCTTGGACATAAATGAAGACTAATTATGAGACGTTAGAAGGCACAAAGAGCTGCTTCACCTGCAGCCTGGAAAGAAAATAAATGCTTTGCTTTAAACAATTGCATCTGTTTTTAAATGTTTTTTTTAAATGCTACCTCATGGATTTATTGTATATGATGACTGATACCTGCGGATATGGTGAGATGAGAAACATTTTTAAGTAATGCTTAAAAATTCTCTGACGCTGTCCAAGTGCTGAAAGGAGAGCCGTTTGTAAATTCTTTATCTCCTGTTTGTTACAAATAAAGTATTTTTTGAGTACAAACCTTTTCTTACATACTTGTAAATTATTTTTTTGATGATATTGGATAGCCATACATTTAAAGCAACTATAATCCTGCTTTTTTACTTCCATGACTGAAAGAAAACGGGTTTTAAAGGTTTTAATCCAAAAAATAACAATTTCAATACAAGTGAAAACAACACAATTATTTAACATTAATCTTAAACTGGGGATCTTCTTCCTCCGCTTAGTTTTTCAGTTTACAAAGTCCGTCATCTAAATAGGGATTAGACATAGCACCAGCGCAACAGGCTTTTAAAGGGGATTAGAGCTGAGACTCTCATTGGTTTATTGCACGTTACGCCCGAAATACTCTCATTTCTCATTAAAAAAAATTTTACCAACCCTTTTCGACCAAGCGCTCGGCGCACAAACCATTTTTCCCGTCATTAAATTAGCAAAAGTGGATTCGGACATGCCCATTTAGACGTTGCGCTGTGCGCTTTAGACAACGCGCTTAGATCATTAAAATAGGGCCCTATATTTACAATATTTACAAAAGACAAGATATAGGTTATGATGTCATTGACCCCCAAATAAGAACCTTTAGTGAGGGCCCCCTTCCTAAAATCTATAAATATATAGCATATATTTTTATATAACAAATACATAATTGGCTACACTTATTTTCAATTCAAATGCATTTGCGTGTAGCAACTTGACAATAAATCTTGTTTCATAGCAGCTTTACAAGGAATACTGCCGGTAAGTAAGATTAAAGGCGGAGTCCATGATGTTTGAAAGCCAATGTTGATATTTGAAATCACCTAAACAAACACGCCCCTACCCCAATAGAATCTGGACCTTCTGTTGATAGACCCGCCCCACACATACGCAACCCAGCATTTGATTTGATTTGATTGGCTATAAGTGTGTTTTGGTAGTCGGCCCGTCTCCTTCTCCAAACCGTTTTTCAAACATCGTGGACTCCGCCTTTAAGGGGGACTTTAATAAGTAAAATACACTAGAAAGATACAAAGCAAATATAAATGATTCTGGAATGCATGCATCAAGAAATGATAGATAAACAGGTAAGAACCCAGAACCTTGTGGAACACAGTTTGAACACCCCTGCTCTTGACTATGCTCAGTATCCCTCGTCCATAGATAAAATGCACAGTAAAGAGCAGTTCACACTGTGGACGATAACAGTTGTGTTTTATATATTTTTTATATATTTTTAGTATGAGCAAGCTCGCAAGATATGCCTGCCAAAGACAAGGTAACCTTTAGAGAGAGCATCCGTTCAAATTTTGGGGTAAAGATGATTGCCATTGAAAATGTACAGCAACAGTTTGTCATCTTCATCCCTTTTTGTAACTGTAACACTGTAAAATATGAGTATGAAAGCACACAGCTGATTGTAACCATTGATTTCCATCAGCAGAAAAAACAAATATGAATGGGTGCCATCAACGGTATGCGCTTACCATTGTTTATTAAAATATATATTCTACAATATTTATCCCAATACTTAACACTCAATACCATAATATTTTTCCTACTATAAAAGTCAATGGTTACGGAAGCTGTGTGCTCACCATCATTTATCAAAATATCTTCTTTTGTCTTCATCAAAAAAAAAAACACTGACAGAATTTTAATTTTGGGATAAACTATCCCTTTAACTGCACAGATAAAAATGATACAGGTCTGGAATGATATGAGAGAGTAAGTAAATGATAAAATAACTTAAATTTTTTGGTGAATTATCCTTTAAAACCATGGGACCTATTTTAACGATCTAAGTGCATGTGCTAAAGCGCACGGCGCATGGTCTAAACGGGCATGTCCGAATCCACTTTTGCTAATTTATCGACGGGAAAAATACGGTCGACAAGGGTTGTTCCTATTCTTGTAATGAGTAATGGGTGTGTTTTGGGCGTAAAGTGCAATAAATAATGAGAGTCTCGGCTCTCACTCCTTTTAAAAGCCAGTTGCGCTGGCACTACGTCGAATCCCTATTTAGATGACGGACTTTGTAAACTGAAAAACTAAGCGAAGAAAGAATACCCCCAGTTTAAGATTAATGTTAAATAATCATGTTGTTTTCACTTGTATTGAAATTAGTATTTTTTGGATTAAAACCTTTAAAAGCAGTTTTCTTTTAGTCATGGAAGTAAAAATAGCAGGCTTTTAACTGCTGTAAAAGTATGGCTATCCAACATCATTAAATAATTTACAAGTATTTAAGAAAAGGTTGGTACTCTAAAAATACTTTATTTGTAACAATCAGGATATAAAGAATTTACAAAAGTGCGGAGAGCCGTTTCAGCACCTGGACAGCGCCATGGGTTTTTTTTCAAAGCATTACCTAAAAATGTTTTTCATCTCACCATATCCATGATGACAGGTACAGAGTCATCATATAAAATAAATCTGTGGGGTAGCATTTTAAAAAAAAACATTTAAAAATAGATGCAATATTTGCATTTGTTTAAAGCAAAACATTTAAATACTTACCAGGCTACAGATGAAGCAGCTTTTAACGTCTTATAATCGTTCCTCATTTATGTCCAAGAGACTTAGTACTGATCATTTACATTTTACATTAATTTTTCATATTATAAAACGGGTGATGTTCTGCTGCGCATCCATGTGTGTAATAAGCACGCATTGTCGTCCAGTATTACTAACGCGCTCATTAAATAACAAAAACACTATTGCTTCAAAATAGCAACGTGCCAACAATGCGCCTGAACACACCTCGTTTTCAGACCAGAACGCCTATGGGCGCACAATTGGGCACAAAATGCATTTGCTATTTAAATAACGTGGTGCTAAACGTGAAAATTATCATTGCGCCGAGATGAAACTAGCAAAAGACACTTGCGTTGCACATTGCGCTGCATTGCGCCGGGTGTATGATAGGGCTCTATAACTTTAATATTTTAACTAGGACAAGGTGGCTAAAAACAAGTTGGTAACTATAATGGGCAGTGGCAGTTTTGCCAGAACTAATAATGTGTACACCAGAGGGGATAACAGGCTGCTCTCCTATCCTCACACTCATTTTGCTAATAGAGGTGTTGTTTGGGTAAGGGTCAGACTTCCTAAAATGGATCCCCATCTGGATTACCTCTAATCTCTGACTTAGACTGTGACACATTAAATTAATAAAGTCCAAATCATTTTTAAATAATCATTACAACCTCATATGTCTTCCTTACCATCATTACTTTTATGATAAATGTGCTTTTATGCTCGTTGGATAGTCTTAGCAGCAAAAATCGCTATTTACCTTTGTCATATAGAGAAGAACGGCTTAGAAATTCAGCGCAACATATTTAATGAAATGAAGGGCTGAACTATTTCTTTATTAAAGCCTCCATATATCAATACGTGTGTGTTCTTTTTCCAGAATTGTATGTACGTTTTTAAGTGACAAATGAGGTGAGAACACCAAAGCAACATGCTGAGGCAAGCACATACATTTAACAGGTGTCTCATACATCAACAGCAGGTAAACAGGGCAGCATTATTTACAATAATAAACAAGCCCTTAAAACAAAGAATCTCCGCTTACGTCATCATTGGCCTATGTATAGTGTACACATTTCAGCGTGACAGCAAATATAACATCCGGGCAATTGCTGATGCAGCAAATTTTTAGAGGAACCTACAGGAAGGGAGTCCTACTTTTATACTGGGCCAAACCAAAATATAAAGCTATTTGCCTAGGCTAATAAAGCCCAGTGAGAAGCCTGCTGGAGAGGAAGAGGGGTACAGCAGCTTCACCTCACAGCACCCAGCAATGACATTTGAATTTTACAAAGAAACAAAGAAGTTCATAGTACTGTAAGAGGCACTACGGCAGTCACAACAAAACACGAACCCAGCAGGATTTTCAGGATGGCTGTGCAAGCCAGAAAGTAAAAGTGACAGAGATAATGGGTGCGGTGGTCTCCTGAAGGTGGGCATTCAAGTCTGGTGCCAGCACTCTGCGTGTGACGGGTCAGAGAGTGGCAAACAGCTGCGATGGGCTAACAAGCAGAAAGCTCAGGGCCAAAGGAACGGTAACCCGTAGCATGACACCACCGGCCTGCGGGCAGCTAAAGTATGGAGCTCTTCCTAATTGGCTTATTTTCCACCTCCATCTCAGGCAGAGTGTGATGATGGTTTGCAGAGAGCTAAACTGCATCAATGCAGGGCCTGACCAATCAGATTGAAGGATTTCAGCCAGCAGTGATAAATTCAAGTACAGCATGTATAGCACAGAAACATCTAAATGTCTGTTTTATTCTTATACAAGATAAATATTTTCATAAAGCAAGACATGCTAGATTTTATTTATCGTGGAAGCTTTATTGTGCCTCATCTGTGTAAAATGTAATATTGCAATGATCTCCAAAGCACAAAATGCCTTCAGCGATGACTGACAATAGCCTTTTCAGTTACACTTTACAATACGGTTGTATTTGTTAACATTAGTAAATGCATAGCTAACATGAATTAAAGGTAAAGGTAAAGCTTTATTTGTCATTGTACAAGTACAAAGAAATTACAGGAAGAGCAATGAACAACATAGTTTTTTAGCATTTGGTAATCTTTGTTTAATGTCAATGAAATTGCTTGTGTTAGTTCAAATGCAAACAGTTACAACTTTAATATAGATAAAGATTAATAATTGTTATTTTATTTTAGTTAAGGTATTAAAGGGGAGATACTATGAAAATCTGACTTTTTCCTTGTTTAAGTGCTATAATTGGGTCCCCGGTGCTTATTTTAAACTATAAAATATGGAAAAAGATTAACCCAGTAACTTAGTTTGGTAAACCATTCACATTGCAAGCATGTGACAAAATAGGTCATTGAAATTTGGCTCCCCTTGAGATGTCAGAAGGGGATAATACAGCCCCTAAATCTGCACTTTCCAACCATGACACTGCCATTTAGTGCAGACATCAGCTCATTTGCATTTTAAAGGACACACCCAAAAACGGCAAATTTTTGCTCACACCTACAAAGTGTGCAATTTAAACATGCTATAATAAATGATCTATATGGTATTTTGAGCTAGAACTTCACATATGTACTCTGGGGACACCAAAGATTTATTTGACAAAAAGTCTTGTGAAATGTCCCTTTTAACTAATGTTAACAAATACAACCTTATTGTAAAGTGCTATTATTTATTCTTATTCATTTTTCTAATCTACACATAATGTGTAGTATATATGATATATATATATTTATATTATATGATATGATATTATTTTGACTGCTCAGTAACAAGGATCAATGCTGCTCCCTGGTGGCTATAAATACATATGCAGCTCATATTTTCTAACACACAAGATAATAAGACAATTAGTTAGTATAATTAGTATAGTTAGTACATTTACACAAAGACACTAACATCAGCTATTGAATACAGGTACAGTGCATAGTGTCACCTCAGAAGGGTTGTGGTAAGGTACAGTACAGAACAGTTTGATTTTACCCCTGTAGGTAATTTACTAATAGTAAGAAATATTCCAGGACTCACAGTTTATCTGTTCCTGTTGTCTTTGTGTCTTTAACAAGGTAAACGGTGCCAAAGCTTCCCCTGCCAAGACTTTTCTTGATGATGTATCTGTTAGCTATTAGACTGCTGACGTCACAAGATACACGACTGGAGAGGTGATAGTGTGCTTGGGCTGGACGCTCACGAAATTTGGGCATTTTTCTGTCATGAATCCAGTAAGGCCAACTGCGTGAAAGATAACGCTTGTGAGTAAAATTGTAAAATGTTACAATAATGGATTGTTGTTGCATTATAGTTTGTTTAAACATATTGATTGATTGATTTACATTTTTGTATTTAAGTTCCTGTATAAAACTTTTACCAAAACCAGCAATCATTCGAGTCATAAAAATGTATTTTAGAGAATTTCCCCACTTATTTAATTTTCCTAATCCTTTAACTAAGGCCAATGCATATTAATTATTTGGTGTCCATTTACCCCGTGTTATGTGTGTCCGTCAACAAGTGACCACAATGTCATAACAAACTAAAACCAAACAAAGCAACAAACACCAACGCATTTATTTATGAGAAATTCAGTTCACACAATTACACGAGAGACCAAGTAAATAAAAAAATCTAGCCATTTGAAATGTAAAAACGATGCTTACATTTTACCTCACCTGTCCGTCGGAAGTTCGCCTTAACTTCCGTTTGTTCTGCGGCTGCCGTTGTCATAGTAACCGGGTACTGCACCTTTCTCATTTTGATGGCGCTAAAGTGCCGTGGTAATAATATATTGTCCTGACTAAATGTTTTTGTTTTTTGACAGGCAAGTTTTTTAAATATCAATAGAGCTTTGTTAATACATAGGAGCATGTGAATTATAGAAATTAAAACATAGATGAAATATAACATAAAAAGAAAACAAAAGTCAAAATTTCCTTGAAACATACAGTTGCACATGCATCAAAACCTAGTGTATACAGTATCTATGTAATATTCAAAGTTTCCTTATTTATTTGATTCCGAACCTACATATTCTCTTTAATCTGTGTGTTTTTGTGTTGACAGGTTTAAGACCCCATTCATGGACAATATGTGTTTTACAGGGTTGTAACGTTTATTTTAAAAACAATAACTGACAATAAAACTTCAGTGACACTTTAAAAGCATTTATAATTATTTCACATTATTAAAATATATACACTTATATACAACTTTTGTAAATTCCATTTGTTGGAGATGTTTTTCTACTCTTCCTTTTTTACATGTTTTTAAACCCCTAAGAATTACAAAAATATTTCAGATTGTATCTAATGTGTATCTTAAGTCTGTTCACATTTTTCATTTAACTCCATGAACCCTTACTCATTAGCATTCATTAATCTTTGTTAATGCCAATAAATTGTTTATGTTAGTTCTAATGCAAACAGTTACAACTTTAGATTCAGAGTTGTATAGTACTTAAGTATTTTTACTTTCTACATAAAAGTACATTTTCAATTATTCGTATTTTATTAGTGTTTTTCTTTGGAAAACAAACATTCAAAAACATATTATCATAATTTTTACTCCACTAAATTCAAGTTTTTGGTTTATATTTAATATTTAAGTACATTAAACATCTATACATTTTTTGTACTTTTACTTAAGTAAAAATATTTTTTACTTTTACTCAAGAAAGTAAAAGTACACAATTTTTATGTAATTAGGCATTAAATCAATTTTAATATGCAATATATAATGAATACACAGTATGATTCTATGCTTTAAAATGTAGTGAACATTTTAAGTAAAGAAAAGTAAATTTTTTCCCAGACAAACACTCTGATAAAGCACAGATGCTTGGAAAATGTAACTAAAATACTTAAGTCTTATACACCTCTGTTTAGATTAAAAAAAATGTATTATTAAATGCTGAAATTAACATGAACCAAGATTAATAAATGTTAGTTCATGTTGGCTAATGTAACTAATGTTAACAAATACAACCATATTGTAAAGTGCTACAATTTATTCTTATCTGCATTTCTAATCTACAAATACTGTGTGTATACATACAACTTTTGACTGCTCAAGATAACAAGGATCAATGCTGCTCCCTGGTGGCTATAAATACATATTCTGAGTGCATGCAAATAATATTTTCTAATACGCAAGATAATATTAAATAATTACTATAGTTAGTAAATTTACAATATTTCAGATTGTATATAAATTGTATCTTATAAGTTTGTTCACATTTCTCCTTTGACTCAATTCAATTCAATTCAATTCAATTTTATTTATATAGCGCTTTTCACAATACTTAACGAATCATCACTCCACTATAGATGGTTGAATCTTCATTTTCTTCATTTTGTTTCTCAGTGTTGGCCGCTCTAAAAGTAATGCATTACAGTGAGGCACACGTATATGAAAATTACAATACATTGAAATCAATATATTTTTTCACAAACAGTCAGTGATGAAACATATTGTGTCATTGTCCATAACCACTTAGATTACATTAGAAATGTACATTAAATATTTGGCTGTGGTGTTGTGTGTCTTGAATGCTCACATTTCTTTGGTTTTGATGCTGACAGATGCATATTGCACTTCCTCCTCCTGCAGTACATCCTCTGATCGCTGTAAAAGTACATTTTAAATAGAACTAAATTTACAATTAGACACATGGTCTCAAGATAACACTATCATAGCTTATTGTAGGAAATGTTGATATGAACATCATTTAAAAAAGAATCAAACCTGAGTTGTTTTTCCTAACTCCTCTGATGTGGTTGTTCCTTGAGTTTTTCTTCTCCTACAAATAAGAAGTAAAGAGTGAAATTTAGTCAGTTTTATGAATACCACATTTTTAGGAAATGCATCCAAATAAATATTTTAAGAATAATGTCTGATTCTGAATGAGACTGCATAATTATTTTTTGCTTGTTTTGTTTGTTTGTTTTTTTAGTTTATTGGTCTGTTTATGAGTTTATTGTTATGTTTTAGCAGATTTTTTTTAGCTACAGCTTTTCTGTACAGTTTTCTTTTTGTAATTGGTAAGGTGCAGTCGAACTGCTTGTCACAAGCTAACACTTCAAACACAATAACAACTGTCCTCTACCACCAACACATACACATTTCACAACTTATATATTTAGTCATTTTAACTGTCATCAGAGCTCCTGTGTGTTTATTACTGTCTGAGAGATAACACACTGTGTGCAACTACAAAAAACTCAAATTTAAGAAAGAACTCACCTTGTTATGAGTATCACAGCTGCAATAATGAAAATAATTAAGAATAAACAGGCTCCAATAATCCCAACCCAAAAAAATGTTATAGGCTGAAAAGGGAAGACAGACCCTGAAAACAAAAACAGCATTTATTCTAAAGTATAAGACATTTAATTCAGACAAAGATTTATTTACTGTGTTGATGTGAAAGTGTTATAATATGTTTATCCTACCTGCAATATACAGTCTGATTTGTTCTGATTCACTTAATTTAAAGTTTTTCAAAGAACAAGAGTAATTCCCAGAGTCGTCAGGAGTCACATTAGTGAAGGTGAGGATGGGGCCTGAATGTGGTATTGTTGTATGATCCTTCAACCATTGAAGATCTGGTAAATGACCAGGGCAGGACACAGTGCATGTCAAATTCAAAGAGTCTCCAACTGTTATGTTTTCATTGTCTCCTAACTTGGCCATTGACACTGTTAAATCTACCAAAAAAACAACATAAAATCATAGGAAATAAATACAATAATACTAATTAAAAACTACTAATAAGCATCTATGTGTGTAAGGACATTTGCTTTTGTTGTTATTTACCTTTTACTGTAACTGTAACATCTTCTCCATGTTTAGTTGAATAATATCCCCCTGGCCAATTGGTTATAAATCTGAATAAATACACTCCAGAACTCATTGAGTTAATATTATTGATCAACAAAGAACAATCTGAAATATTATCACCAGTGTACTGAAAGTTGCTAGGATTGTTTGTGTGTGAACTATTATAAACATACGGCCCATGAGTGTCACAATTTTTGTTTGTGGCACCTTTTGTGCTTTTATTGCTCTGTGAGCACCATAACACCTCTGTTACTTGTAAGGTATTGTTTGTTGGATATGTAAAATTACAGGGAATAGTGACATTGGATCCTCGCACTCCACAGATCGATGAAGGGTGAGACACTTTCCAATCAGTACCTAGAACACCTACAGATCAAGGTATTCTCTGTTTTACTGTACTATTTAAATACAGTACATCTAAAAATCATGCAAATCTGTAATATATCTCAAAATTCATTCAATAGACTTTCGTTTTTCTTAGGACTATGTTGTCACCTTTTTGAACAACAGTATACACTTAGTAAATTTTGTAATTTCAAATTTCACTTAGTTATTTCATAATATTCAGCTTATTTACATTCAGCTTAATTATATTTGATTTAATAAGAACATAAATAAAATTGATGGAACGATTAATAGCTTTAAAAAATAATTTCTTACCAGGCAGGAAAAGCAGAATAATTTGTAGCATTTTAATTCAGTTATTTACAGGAGTTTAGATATTAATGTGACTGTGTTAGCAGCTCAAGTTCATCCGTGTGAAAATCTAAAAGAACCTCTTTTATAAAACATGAAAAGAAGAAGTCTCTGTGAAGAAACTTCCTTTCTAATGACATCAATATAGAATTGCATCTTTTTTTTATCTTTGGGCCTAAATAAGCCATTACTAAACCAAAGGGGGTTAGTAATAGCCTGCATAATTTTTTCCATTTCTTCTGTTATTAGCTGACAACTAAACATCTTGTGTTACAATCTTATTTTAAAATCCTGTTCTTTATTAGTAACCAATTAACATTTCTTGCTCTCTCTGTATTATAAAAAAGTGTCAATAAATAAATGTAATGAAAAGACTATTCTCTTCTCATGCCTTTAAATTTATCAGCTTTTAGTTCCCAGCTCAGATAGTTGACCACTACACTACAGGTGGTTATGTCCTTATCTCTTTTTAGAAATTGTAGAAAAGTGATGGCAGTGCAGTAAACATAGATAGAAATATGTCTAAAAAACTAATTAGAAAATGATCAGAAAGAATATTAATTTAGTTAGTTTAAGTATTACACATACAACGTTATGTGGTGTCTATCTACTGTAGCTAGTACAGTTAAAATATACTTAGAAAACAATAAATTGTAAAATACAATTGTTTAGTAAAATTGTGCAAGTTTAGTAAGTTTTGCCAATGTGCCGGTAGTGTTTCTGTTTGTGGTGTTAGTGTCTGCGGTGTTGTGACAGACAGTAAAAATGCAGAGAAGTTGTGTCTTTATGAAGTTAAATGAACTTAACTATAAATTTACATTTTACTATAGCATAATAACAAATTGTAAATAGATATAGGAATACATTTATTTAATAAAATTATTTTTGCAAATTCTCTCTTTTTTTGCCACTCCAGTTGAAAGATTATTCATTTATTTTATTGATACTGTACAACACTATCACACTCTTACATCTTGTTATGAAAATAAAAAATGATTGTATCTGTTGTTGATGATGTATGTGTTAGCTGTGAGACTGCTGAGGTGAGGAGATGCATGACGATTCTCTTTTCAGGCCTTTAAACTTACCAGCTTTCAGTTCCCAGCTCAGATGATTGACCACTACACTACTACTGCTGGTGGTTATGTCCTTATTTCTCAATGCAGTGGTGATGGCAATGCATGCAGTAAACATAGATTTACTTTATGAGGAAACTTTATGATAAAAATATGTCTTAAGAAACAATTATCAGAAAGAATTTTAAGTATAATTTGCCTCACAGTTGCAGGGGTGAAATGTCATAGTGCTTGTTTAAGTATTACACATTAAAAGTTATGGTGGAACGTGGTGTCTATCTAGCTAGTACAGTTAAAAGATCCTACTTAAAAAATGACAAACTATACAATATTTGCATGTGCTAGTATAGCAAGTTTTGCCAATTTGTTATTGTTTGTGGTGTTAGAGTCTGCAGTGTTGTGACAGACTGTAACACCAGAGCAGTTGTGTCATCAGTATGTGGAAATTAAAATTGTTTTTTAAATGTAACCTTAACTTTAAATTTCCATTTTAGTAGATATAGCATAATAACAAATTCTAAATACATATAGGAATACATTTTATTATATACACTCTAAAAATGGCTGGGTTATTTGTAACCCATAATGGGTAAATATTGGACAGAGCACATGCTGTGTTAAAAATTACCCCGTGCTGGAATAAAAATTACCCAATGTTGGGTTGTTGTTATGCAACCATAGGGTGTAATAACCCAGCAGTTGGGTAAAAATAACCCAGCATTGGGTCAATTTTTAACCCAGCACGTGTTCTGTCTAATATTTACCCATTATGGGTCAAAAATAGCCCAGCCATTTTTAGAGTGTATTTTAGCAAATTCTCTCTTTGCCACTCCAGTTGAAAAATTCTGCATATATTTTAATGATGCATCACACTCTTACATCTTGTTATGAAATTAAAAAATGAACTACAATGAAACATTCATTTCTAAATGTGGTGAATGTGTTGTATACAGTATATACTGTATATATATGTATGTGTATATATATATGTATATGTGTGTGTGTATATATCGATATATATATATATATATATATATGCCATTATACTTACACAAACTTACTATCAGCTACTGCATGTCTGGTGGTACTCATAAACACCACCAGTGAACAATTAACACTGGTGATTTTCCTGTGTGTAATTAATTTATTTATTACACCATGTGTATTGGGTTGCAAAATTCCAGTAATTTTCATGGCTGGAAACTTTCAATGGGAATTAACGGGAATATATGGGAATTAACAGGAATTAATGGGAATGGGAATTTGAAAAAAAAGTGCAGAGTTGCCTTTAACAGGGAACTTAAATGTAGTTAAAAAAAATTTCAGCATAATTTTGTTTAAAACAACAAGATGTAATGCAATTTTTTAGCTGAATTTCTACCATGCACATTTCTCAGGCACATGCACACAGCACACTGTTTACTGAAGGGCCATTGAGGCCACACATCTTGCATGTACTTGCATTCTTCCATAACATGCACAGATAATTTCTTGAATCCTGCACACAAAATAATGTCAAAATGTAGGCTAGCATTATTTCATTGAAGATTTATGAGGCAAGCTATCAAGCTGTGATGCTCTTTTTTCTACATTTTGCTAGCAGTTTTCTGTTATCATACAGAAGTACTGTACCACCCAAAAGTTGGACACATTTCTATTTTTAATGTTTTTTAAACGACGTCTCTTATACTCATCAAGCTTGCATTTATTTGATCAAAAAATCCTTCAGAAATCATTATTAGAAATCAATATTAGAATTGATTCACAATAATTTTTTATCAAAAAAAATTCATGGCTTAATAAACTGTATCAGGATTCTTCAAAATTTGTATTACCTTGCATGCATGTCTGCTTATGACCAAACAAAATGTTTATTTATGTTTGTATATGATTTATTTATATAAATTTCCCAAAATTTTCAAACATTTTCATTAATTCCCATAAATTCCTGTTAAGTTTCCAATTTGGAATATTTGTAAAATTCCCCAGATTAAGTTCCCATAGAAAGTTTCTGGAAATTAACATTCCGCCCCTTGAATGTCTAGGGTATATATATATAAAACTCATTGAGTTTTCAATTAAAAGGCAAAATACTGGATATAAGATGTGGGCATCTTTTTTGAATATATATCATAACAAAAACAACAGAAGTTAACCTAACATAATATATATATAATAGGTAAAAGTAAAAAAATATTTAAGAGGTAAAAATAGGGGTAAACGTTTGGTCAGCATCATATACTTTTAAAATCTGGCCCTCGAAGGAAAGTATAAGACCTCTGCTCTACAAGCATTCATTCAAGAGTTAATAACTCTGATGGTGTGAACAGTTGCATAACACACATCTCTAAATAAGAATGCTCCCTAAACAAATTTTGAGTAAATATGATAATAATTTTATGTTTATAATTTTAAGTTTAAAAGAATACAGAGGCGTGTCCTTTGTTTTAGCCAATACTGCTGCATGGTCATTCGATGGAATGCAGTATCCTAAAATATTTGTATATCCAAAGTAATTAATGGCCATCCTAGCCTACACCTTACTCTTACATCTAGTGTGTTGTCCTTAATTTAACACATCTCTGTGTTATTTTTATAACAACACACTTTGCGTTGTTTTGTCCCTTTTATTTATATAAACTCAAAATCACCACGAAATGACACATTATGGGCTCTATCTTACACCCGGCGCAATGCAGCGCAATACGCGACGCAAGTGTCTTTCGCTAGTTTCCACCCTAATTTTCACGTTTAGCGCCGCGTTGTTTGAATAGCAAATGCATTTGCGCCCCCTTTTGCGCCCATGGGCGTTCTGGTCTGAAAACGAGGTGTGTTCAGGCGCATTGTTGGTGCGTTGCTATTTTGAGGCAACTAATAGACTACGCCATTGACCAACAAAAACCTGGTCTAAAGTCTAAAGTCAATGGCGTAATGTGTTTTATGTTATTTAAAAAGCGCATTAGTAATATGCGCCTATAAACGGGAGGACAAGGCGGGTTTGCTTATCACAAAGTACATGAATGCGCAGCAGCACAAAAATGCTTTTAAATATGAAAGATTAAAGGATTGAATGTAAAAGATTATTATTGAGTCTCTTGGACATAAATGAGGACTAATTATGAGACGTTAGAAGGCGCAAAGAGCTGCTTCACCTGCAGCCTGGTAAGTAAATAAATGCTTCGCTTTAAACAAATGCATCTGTTTTTAAATTATTTTTTTAATGCTACCTCACGGATTTATTGTATATGATGACTCTGTACCTGCGGATATGGTGAGATGAGAAACATTTTTAAGTAATGCTTAAAAAAACTCTTGGCTAAAAAAATGCTGTCCAAAGTGCTGAAACGTGAGTAGAGCCGTTTGTAAATTCTTTATCTCCTGTTTGTTACAAATAAAGTATTTTTAGAGTACAAACCTTATCTTACATACTTGTAAATTATTTTTTGATGATATTGGATAGCCATACATTTAAAGCAATTACAAGCCTGCTTTTTACTTCCATGACTAAAAGAAAACGGGTTTTAAAGGTTTTAATAAAAAAATAACAATTTCAATACAAGTGAAAAACAACACAATTATTCAACATTAATCTTAAACTGGGGATCTTCTTCCTCCGCTTAGTTTTTCAGTTTACAAAGTCCATCATCTAAATAGGGATTAGACATAGCGCCAGCGCAACTTGCTTTTAAAGGGGATGAGAGCTGAGTCTTTCTTTTTTTTTTATGCACGTTACGCCCAAAATACTCCCATTACAATAGGACCAACCCTTTTCGACCATGCGCCCTGCGCACAAACCATTTTTCCCGTCGTTAAATTAGCAAAAGTGGATTCAGACACGCCCATTTAGACGTTGCACTGTGCGCTTTAGACAATGCGCTTAGATCGTTAAAATAGGGCCCTATGTGTTGTTTTTAACACATTATGTGTCATTTCGTGTTGATTTTGAGTTCATATAAATAAAAGGGACAACACAAGATGTGTTAAAACAACACAAAGTGTGTTATTACAAAAATAACACAGAGATGTGTTAAATTAAGGACAACATACTAGATGTGTTGTCCTTAGACACATGATGTGTTAATTTAACACATTCATTTTAAGAGTGTAGAGAAAAGTGGTTTTGGTGATAAGGAGAAATGCTGTGGACCAATGGAAATATCCTATTCTTTCCAGTTTGGTCCTTCCCAGGTCATCCTTCCTGTTCTTTAAGACAGTGTTTTCGAATCCTGGCCCTCAAGGCCCCACTCCCAGAAAGTTTTAGATGTCTCCTTATTTAACACACCTGATTTAACTCATCAGCTTGTTAGGGAGACATGTTTACCATTTTTGAAGGAGGCTGATAAGTTGAATCAGGTGTTTTAAATAAGGAGACATCTAAAACTTTCTGGGAGGGGGGCCTCGAGGACCAGGATTGGGAAGCACTGCTTTAAGAGGTGTCTGGCAGTTACCCTAGAAGCCTTATCTGATGGAATTGGGCAGTTTATGATAGCCCACCAAAATCAACTCCAGTGTAGTAAACTTTTCTCCACCATGGCAGTTGGGGAGGAGCCCCAACTTGGGGAATAAAGCTTGGGGCCCTAAAATGCCTTTGTCTGCTGTTCACTACATCGTCATTGTAATTTCCATTTATTATAGATGTCTTGCACTTATTCAATCTACTTTTTTAAATGTTTTAAATATATTTTAAAGATATTCATGATTGTATCTGAATGGTATCTGTAACGAGAGAGACAGTGGAGTGGATTCCAAAAGCAAAAGTTTATTTAAAACAACAAGGGCAGACCAACCAAAAACAGAAGGCAGGGAGTTGTCAATAAAACCAGGCCGTAATCAAAAAGACAGACAGACAGTCTAACCATGCAAACAAGCAAGAGGGTAATCAAGTAATCAGTAAGAATAGGCACAGTGGTCATGGAACAATGGCTAATATGGCTATAAACGCTCTATACGCAGATAGAACTGACAATACTTCACAATGAGAACATAAAATGGCATGGCTTAAATATAGAAGAAGAGGAAGTAACTGTAAAAGAAGAGTGTGTATCCATATTCTAGTTTGGGAGGGGATGTCACGGTCGGTTTAAAGGAGAGAACCCAAATGCAGACACTGTAAAATAAACTGAAGGTTTATTTAAATAATAAACACAAAAACCCACGAGGGGGTAAAACAGGTGATGACAAAGTAAATACAAAACCAAGAAACAAACACTGGATACAAAATAACAGACTACTGAGTATAAGATTCAGGGAACACAAAAGACATGAACTGACATACTGAATCTTAGACGAACGAACGAGCACAAGACAGAGAACGAGAGGGCATTATAAAGACACAACACAAATGGGGAACAGGTGCACATGATTAATTAATCAAGACGAGAGCACATAAGGGAGTAGGGTAAAAGTGACAACACATTGGGAACATGTGGCCAAACCATACAATGATAATCCACATGTCCCCACACAAAACACAATACTGCCATGATCTTGCCCTATGAAATCAGACCTGAATCTAACACAAGGTCTGGCAAGACCATGACAGCAACAAGACACTGGGAACGCGTGGAAGCCACACACACAATATGACTCCACGTGTCCCCACACAGAACATAGTCCTGTCATGGTCTTGCCAAATGTACTCAGACCTGAATCTAGTACAAAGATCTGGCAAGACCATGACAGTACCCCCTCCTTTAAAGGCGGATACCAGACGCTAACAAGGGAAACACTAAACACGAGAGACCATGACAGGGGATGCCACCTGGTAGTGGGATAAATGGGTACACTCACATTAATTATGATATATGTGGTCTGTTAACATTTCTCCTTTAACTTCATAAAATATCACTGTAGTATAGATGGTTGAATCTTTCTTTTGTTGCTCAGTTTTGGCTGATCTGAAAGTAATGCATTACAGTGAGACACTTAATGAAAATGACAATACATAGAGATCAATATAATTATTTCACAAACAGTCAATGATTAAAAATATTTGTGTACTTGTCAGATTAGAAATTGTATATATGAAAAAATATATGGCTGTGGTGTTGCGTTTATTAAAAGCTCACAAAATAAAGCTGACAGATGTTTTAACATTTTTATGAGTAACAAAACAAATTGTAGCATCAAAAGAAAAATGCCTGACTGAGCAAGACTGTTTACATATTTGTTGCATATTTTTTATTTGCCTGTTTATGAGTTTCTTGTCACATATTAGCAGAAGTGTTTTTACGTACTGCTTTTCTTTACAGGTTTTTTTATTATAATAATTGGAAAACATCTCTTGTGCAGTCAAACTGCTTGTCACAAGCTAACACGTCTAACACAATAACCAGAGTCTTCTCTAACACATCCAGCTACACATTTCACAACTCATATAGTAATGTTTTTACCAGAGCTTCTTTGCTTATGACTTTCTCAGAGATTTGTAACACAAATCAAACTCAAATTTAAGAAAGAACTTACCTTATTATGAGTATCACAGCTGCAATAATGAAAGTCAAGACTAAACACACTCCAACAACATTTCCAACCCAAAATAATGTTGTGGACCAGGAAGTCTCTGGGAGGACAGATCCTGAAATAAAGTATAAGACATTTAATTCAGACAAAGATTTTTTTACTTGTGTTGATGTGTAAATAAAATGTTTACCAGTTCAGCATACCTTTAACATTCAGTCTGATTTGTTCTGATTCACTTAATTTAAAGTTTTTCAAAGAACAAGAGTAATTCCCAGAGTCTTTAAGAGTCACACTCCTAAAGATGAGAATGGGGCCTGAATGTGGTATTGTTGTATGATCCTTCAACCATTGAAGATCTGGTAAATGACCAGGGCAGGACACAGTGCATGTCAAATTCAAAGAGTCTCCAACTGTTATGTTTTCATTGTCTCCTAACTTGGCCATGGACACTTTTAAATCTACCAGAAAACAACATAAAATACATTAGAAAATATATACATTTATGTATTTTTCAAAAGTGCAGTTTTTAATTTTTTTATTTACCTGTGACTGTAACATTTGCTCCTGGTCCTGGTTTAGTATAACGTCCCACTGGCGAACTGGTTATAAATCTAAATAAATACTCTCCAGAACTCATTGAATCAATATTACTGATCAACAAAGAACAATCTGAAATATTATCACCGGTGTACTCAAAGTTGTTTTGAATGTTTGTGTGTGAACTATTATAAACATACGGACCATGTCTGTTACAATATTCATTTTCTCTCTTTGAGCACCATAACACCTCTGTTACTTGTATAGATGGGTTTGTTGGATATCTAAATTTACAGGGAATAGTGACATTGTATCCTCGCACTCCACAGATCGACAAAGGATGAGTAACATTCCAATCTTCAGTACAGAGAACACCTAGAGATCAAGGTATGATCAGTTTTACTGGACTATTTTAAACAGCTGTTCACAACATAAAGCAAATACAGTACATCTAATCATGCAAATCTCTGTTATATCACTAAAATTCATTCAGTATAGACTTTTTCTATACTTTTTCGTTTTTCTTAGGACTAGGTCACCATTTTGAACAATAGTATACACTTACAGTAGTACAGCAAATAGGCAGATATTGATGTATTTCATAATATTTAGCTTATTTAATCTTTTTAGCTTAATTACATTCGATTTAATAAGAACATAAATTAAAATAATGAAGAGATTAATAGCTTTAAAAATCACTTCTTACCAGGCAGGAAAAGCAGAATAATTTGTAGCATTTTAATTCAGTTATTTACAGGAGTTTAGATATTAATGTGACTGTGTCAGCAGCTCAAGTTCATCAGTGTGAAAATCTAAAAGAACCTCTTTTATAAAACATGAAAAGAAGAAGTCTCTGTAACTTCCTTTCTAATGACATCAATATAGAAATGCATCTTTTTTAATCTTTTGGCCTTAATAAGCCATTACTAAACCAAAGAGGTTTAGTGATAACCTGCATTTTTTCTTTTGTTATCAGCTGACAACCAAACATATTGTGTTTCAATCTTATTTTAAAATCCTGTTCTTCTTGCTCTCTCTGTATTACGAAAAAGTGTCAATAAATAAATGTATAAGACTATTCTCTTTTCATGCCTTTAAATTTAATCAACTTTCAGTTCCCAGTTTAGATAGTTGGCCACTACTGGTTATGTCCTTATCTCTCTTTAGAAATTGTATAACATTGTAAACATAGATAGACATCATAACAAATGAAACTTTATGAGGAAAATATGCCTAAAAAAACTGAATGATAAAAAAATAATTTTACTTTTACATATAATTTGCCTCACTGGCTAAAAAATATGCAATTGCAGTTCTTCCTTTATTAGCAGACAGTTATTTATATTACACAAAGTTATGGTGGCAATCTACCTTATACAGTTAAAACTATAAAATATTTGCATGTGCACGTATAGCAATTTGTGCCAATTTGTTACTGTCTGTATGTTTCTGTTTGTGGTGTTAGTGTCTGTGGTGTTGGGACAGACACAGGGCCGGCGTCAAGGGGGGGCATTCGCGGGCAGTGCCCCCCCGAACAGGTTGTTGTGCCCCCCTACAAAGTTTTTTATTACTTGAATATATACCAAGAATAATTAAAATAAATTAAACATTGAATGTTTCATGACTTGTAATGTAATCAAATGAGGAAAATATAGTTGATATATGTTTTCTTTAATTAAAATAGACCAGTTTCTCTGATTGAATGTATTGCCGCGTCTCACCCGTTTTACATCTTTAGCATATTTGTGACTTGATACTAGCAACGTGTTTTTTCGCGGCATTTTATGGATCGTGTAAAATATGGATATTAGAACATTTAGAACGAACCAGCACTGCCTGCTTCATCTGCATGCAAACACAAACTGGCTCAAACTCAGAGATTAGAGGTCGAGGTGGAATTTACAAATCTACAGGACACTGTTTTAAGGAAGTTTAATGTTCTTACACGCCGTCTTCAGCTATTTTAAAGGTAAGTTATACTTAAGCTTAAATGTGAAGTGTGGCTATAGACCGTTAACAGCATTACGACGTGATTATGGTAAAGCGGCTTTTTTAAAGCTGGGACGCGGTGTGCGCTGCGCTATGAAACCCATTCATTTCAATGGCTTGCGCCGCGCGAGGGCGGTTTGTTGTTGCGTCGAGCCAAGCGCGAGCGCAGCGGAGCTCAGCTTGCGCTCACGCCGCGGTCGAAGTTCAATAGTTTTTCGCATAGTTTGTGGTCTTTTGCACTTTATACGGGAAATGAGCTGACAGTCTGTACTGTGTGCTTGCTGTATTTGTTGTTTTAATGTCTTGTTTTTGCAAGTTATTGTTGCTATTGAGTGCCCCCCTGTTAGTTATGGTCTGGCGCCGGCTCTGGACAGACAGTAACACCACAGAGCAAGTCCTTTTAAGGAATTTAAGATTTCCATTTTACTAGATACAGCAAAAACACATTTTAAATACATATAGGAATACATTTTATTATTTTTAAAAAATATTTTAGCAAATTCTCTCTCTTTTTGCCTCTCCAGCTTAAAATAATGTATTTATTTTATTGATAAAACACTCTTACATCTTGTTATGAAAATTTAAATTGGACAATGAAACACTAAATTCCTAAAAGTGGTTAATGTATATCTTTATGCCATTACACGTACACAAAACTTAATATCAGTATTCAGCTTTAGTATACAGTTACAGCATAGGGTTGTGCTCCTAAACAGTACAGTATAAAAGAGATTACAGTAGTTTATGCACTTCTCTTTGTGGTGCACAGTGCCGAATTTCCCCTGCCAACTCTTTGCTTGTTGATGTATCTTTTAGCTGTAAGACTGCTGAGGTCACAAGACGCATGACTGGTAGAATAACATGTGCTTGGGCTGGATACTCAAGTTGGGGATTTTTCTGTCATAATGAATCCAATGTAATTGCAAAAACTTAATGGTTAAAGTAAATACTGAATATGTTACAATAAATAAAGCTCATGCACTTTTTTGCAAAACACTTAACACAGGCAGCAAAGGTTAAACACGAGGTTATCATTGAGTAAATACAATAACTCAAAACTGTTCACACTTAATAATGTTTTTACCACAATGGTACCCAATGGTACACAATGCAAACCAGCTTAGAGTGTACAGGTGTGTTGATTGTATATACAAACAATGAATGCTGCCCCAATCCCACATAAATTTATCTTCATAGACGAGGCTGGGTTTAACCTGACTAAAGTAGAAGAAAAGGAAGAAACATCACTGGCCATAGAGATATTTTGAATGTCCCGAGCATGGAGGCAACATCACAATATGTGCAATCATGCAGAATGGGAACCTCCATCGCCAAGTTAGGTCCTTACGACAAGGGCACATTCTCAAATTTCATGATCATCCACAATTTTCACTTTAATACTTCCGACTCTCACTTCCTTAATCCCATTAAAGGGTTTTAGTTGGCATGGTGGTGGAAGGTTTACGATCTCCAGCCTTATATCAGAAAACCTCATTCAAGCCATGGAGGAGGCCTTTGCCATTCAAGAAGATTCTTCCCCCGCTGTCTTTCGAGAGAGGACATTGCCTGTGATGTAGATGAAGTGCTATGGCCAGATTAAGCTAGGCGAAGAGATGAGTCTTAGGCGGTTTTTAAGCTTTCTTTTGTTTTGTCTCAGCAAATGTTTTTGTTCATATATATTGTATTTAGAATGTTCTGATTTTCAGTCCAAAATGCAACCGTTGAAAATGCATTGATCAATTGAACGCTTTTACAATGTGGAGATATATAATATTCTTGTTAATATGCAGTACTGTTTTCTGTTTGGTCAATATATTCATGTACTTTACTAAACAATATCTCTCTAAAAAAACCAAACCCATTAAAAAACTTGCAAGTGTTTAAGATTGAGTGTTTAAGTGGTTCAAACAGAATCAGATATGAATCAGGTGTGCTATACTGTGCCAAAGTTGGGGTTTGTTAAAGGACAAGTTCGGTATTTTACACCCAAAGCCCTGTTCTCAGACTGTCCACGACGAAACAGAACGGTTTCGACTGAAATCTGGACACCCGATGCTGGCCCGAGAATCCTCGGGTGTTTTTTGTATTACCCCACACCTCTACAATGGCTGCACAGGTGCACCGGAACAATCCTTCCCAAAATGCACCAAACCTTCATCCACAAAGACGTGAAACCCATCAGGTGGTCAGGGGCGCTCACTGATATGCTCACACAAAAATCGCTGCAGAAGATGCTTTCCAACAGGTTTTATTGTAGTTTTTGTCCAACTCCGTTGACTTGTATTAGATGTGCTGTGAGGTACGGGAACTTTGTTTGTATTCTTGCAATTGGCAAAGATGGAATTATCGCCACCAACTGGACTGAAGTATCTATTATTCAAGCTCTCAACGGAAGAATGTACGGGTGTGAGGCGTTTGGAAAAAAAGGTCCACAATTTACAACGAATGGTAAAACACCTGTTGGAAAGCAACCTTTGCAGCGACTTCCATGTGATCAGTGAACACCCCTGACCACTCGGTGAGTTTCACGTCTTTGTAAACAAAGGTCCAATGCATTCTAGGAAGGACCGTTCCAGCGCACCTATGCAGCCACTGCAGAGGTAGGTGACACAACAGAAACCGAAAACTCTCGGGCCAGCACCACACGTCCAAACCTCAGTCAAAACCGCTCCACTTCACCACAAACAATCCGAAAACAGGGCTTCAAGTGCAAAACACCAAACTTGTCATCTAAATTTTTTATGTTTTGAATTAAGTGTTTTAAATGAACAAAGATCTGAGGTGTTCTGCTACTTGTAGATGTTTTGCCACTCTTCCAAATGGTTTCATTAAATGTTTTACATGAACCCCTAAAGAATTAAAGGGAAATGTTCACATTTCTCCTTAAACTTCACGAACCCGTACTCCACTATAGATGGTTGAATCTTCATTTTTTAGCTCGGTGTTCGCCGGCCTAAAAGTAATGCATTACAGTGAGACACTCATATGAAAATCACAATACACAGAGATCAATTAAATTAGATTAAATTAGAAATGTATATGAGGAAATATTTAGTTGTGGTGTTGTGTGTCTTGAATGCTCACATTTCTTTGGTTTTGATGCTGACAGATGCATATTGCACTTCCTCCTCCTGTGGTACATCCTCTGATCGCTGTGAAAGTACATTTTAAATAGAACTAAATTTACAATAAGACACGTGGTCTCAAGATATCACTATCATAGCTTATTGTTTAGGAAATGTTGACTTAATGGGTAATTATGTACATCATTTAAAAGAAGAATCAAACCTGAGTTGTTTTTCCCTCGTCCTCTGATGTGGTTGTCCCTTGAGTTTTTGCTTTCCTAAGAATAAGAAGCAAGAGCCAGTTATATGAATACCACATTTTAGGCAATGCATCCAAATTTTAAGAAAAATTTCTGATTCTGAGAATCAGAACTCACTTTTTTATGAGTATCACAGCTAAAACAATGAAAATAATCAAGACCAAACACGCTCCAATAATCCCAACCCAAAAATATGTTGTGGACCAGGAAGTCGAGATAGATCCTGAAATAAAGTATAAGACATTTAATTCAGACAAAATTTATTTACTTGTGTTGATGTAAAGTGTTTATAAGATGTTTACCAGTTCAGCCTACCTTTAACATTCAGTCTGATTTGTTCTGATTCACTTAATTTAAAGTTTTTCAAAGAACAAGAGTAATTCCCAGAGTCTTTAAGAGTCACACTCCTAAAGATGAGAATGGGGCCTGAATGTGGTATTGTTGTATGATCCTTCAACCATTGAAGATCTGGTAAATGACCAGGGCAGGACACAGTGCATGTCAAATTCAAAGAGTCTCCAACTGTTATGTTTTCATTGTCTCCTAACTTGGCCATGGACACTTTTAAATCTACCAGAAAACAACATAAACACACAAAATATTCATTCATTAAATTTTTTTAATGTGCCATTACATTAAAAAACATTTACTTTATTACCTGTGACTGTAACAGTTGTTCCTGGATTAGATGTCCAACGATCCGTTGGTGAACTGGTTATACATCTGAATAAATATTCTCCAGAACTTGTTGAATTAATATTACTGATCAACAAAGAACAATTTGAAATTTTATCACCAGTGTACTGAAAGTTGCTTCGATTGTTTGTGTGTGAACTATTATAAACATACGGCCCATGTCTGTCACAATTTTTGCCTTCACTCGTTAAGCACCATGACACCTCTGTTACTTGTGAGGGTGTGTTTGTTGCAAAATTACAGGGAATAGTGACATTGGATCCTCGCACTCCACAGATCGATAAAGGACGCGTCAAATTCCAATAAGTACTGAGAACACCTGCAGATCAAGGTGTGATCAGTTTTACTGGACAGATTTTCACAACATAAAGCAAATACAGTTCATCATCAATAAGAATCATGCAATCATTTCATGAAAATTCCTTCAGTAAAGACTTTAGTTTAAAGCCTATATTATTGTGACCATTTTGCTCAACAGTATACACTTAATGAACCAACAGAGAAGATATTGATGTATTTCATATATATGCAGTTTATTCACACTTGGAATTAAATCAGATACAAAACGAAACTTATAACAAACAAAAGATTAATAGCTAAGAAAATCACTTCTTACCAGGGAGGAGAAGCAGAAAAACGTGTAGCATTGTAATTCACGTTCTTAGTTATTAGTACCAATAATTTAAAATAATATATAATTAAATATGCTATATGATTATTAAATATACAGTAGTTTAGCGTATGCGATTGTGTTAGCCGCCCTGGTAGGGATATTAAATTGAGAGAACTAGAATCTACTGTATAAAAGATTAAAAGAAGAAGTCTCTGTGAAGTAACTTCCCTTCTAAAGAGTCACTGCCCTTTTTACCTTGGGTCTTATGTAAAACTGGATGATGACTTTACACACTCTCAGGAAGGATTTACACATCTTTATGCGTCAAGCTTTTAACACATTATGTGTAATTTTAACACATTATGTGTCATTTTGTGCGTTATTGTGTTGAACTATAACACAAGATGTGTTAAAAATAACACAAAATGTGTTGTTTCAATAATAACACAGAGATGGGTGGATTCTGGGAAAACACATTTAGTGTGTTGTCCCAGAATCAACACGAATGTGTTGTTTTTAACACATTTGTTCTAAGAGTGCAGGGTGAAATGCCAGCTTAAAGGGACACTCCAATTTGTGAAAATATGCTCATTTTCTATTTGCTCTAGGGTTAAACATTCGATTTTTACAGTTTTGGAATTCATTCAGCTGATTTCCGGTCTGGCGGTACCACTTTTAGCATAGCTTAGCACAAACCATTGAATCTGATTAGACATTAGCATTGCACTAAAAAATAACCAAATAGTTTTGATATTTTTCCTATTTAAAACTTGACTCTTCTGTAGTTACATCCTGTACTAAGACCGACGGAAAATTAAAAGTTGCGATTTTCTAGACTGATAAGGCTAGGAACAATACTCTCATTCTGGTGTAATAATCAAGGACTTTGCTGCCGTAACATGGCTGCAGGAGGCGCAATGATACGCAGAGCCTGAAAATAGTCCCCTTGGTAAACTTTCAATAGCAGGGGACTACTTTCGGGCACTGCGTATCATTGTGCCTCCTGCAGCCATGTTACAGCAGCAAAGTCCTTGATTATTATGCCACAATGAGAGTATAGTTCCTGGCCATATCTGACCAGAAAATCGCAACTCTTAATTTTCCGTCTGTCTTAGTAGACGATGTAACTACAGAAGAGTCAAGTTTTAAATAGGAAAAATATCAAAACTCTTTGGTTATTTTGATTGCAATGCTCTGATCAGATTCAATGGATTATGCTAAGCTATATGCTAAAAGTGGTAGCGCCAGACCCGAAGATCGGCTGAATGGATTCCAAAACGGTAGAAAATCAAATATTTAAATATAGGGGAGCTAGAAAATGAGCATATTTTCAAAAAAGTGGAGTGTCCCTTTAAAAAATGCCTGCAATTGACTCCTTCAATAACACATCAACATAGATGTTACTGATATTACACAAAATTTGATATAATATTTAACCACCCAGTGAAATAGGCCTACTATTTATTTCTGAATATTGTTAACGTGTGGTATTGCTGTATTTTGGTCAATTTGGTTTTTCCTTTAGTGTGGATAAAACCTGCAGGCGAGTTGACATTAGGGGAGAGTGGGGCAAAGTGAGCCAGTGGGTAAGTTGACCCACCCCCTGTATCTAGGCTACCATACAGATTTGTAGCCATCTGACCACAAATCCAGGTAGCAACTATCATTTCTATTTGACTTTGGTAAAGAGAAGCACAAGTTAAAGAGATAAGTATGATTTTTTTACAAAAAACTGTTTTTATCCCGTCAAAGTTAAATTTATACATGTCAAGTATAATGGCTGTTATGTTAAAGCAAATTTATCCAGGTCTAAATATTTCTACCATACATATTGGTGATAGGCTAATGTATAAAACCAGGTCAATGATTTAGCTAAAGATTAGCCTGAATTACTAAACTAGGCAGTTTTTCCCAAAATGGTGGGCGTGGGGCAAAGTGAACCAAATGCTGTGGGGTAAACTGAACCAGCGGTTCAATGTACCCCACCATGATATTTAGTTAAAAACATTTTAAATAGAGCAATCAACATTATTATTATCATTACCCTTCCAAATAGGGCAAAAATAGACAATTTCATTAAAATGACAAATCCTAGGGTTGTAAATGGACATTTAAAAACGTTTCTGGATAATGTTTGCACTTAATAAAGTTACATACTTTCTATGTAAATATGAAAGAACAATTTAACAAATTATTTCAATGCATTCTTTGGCACCCTTAAAATTACATTTAAGAATGGTGTGAATTTTTTTAACTATGTTCGGGTTTAAACAAAAAAAGTCAGTGTGTCAGTTTACCCCTTCACATGGATCAACTTACCCCTCAGCTGGGGCAAGTTGAGCCACAAGAGCACTTTTTTTTGAGAAGCTACCTTTTCAAAGCCCTTTGTTATAAAGGCATTCTTATCATTTCATTTGACAGGAGACATCCTTAAATAAAGGTTGATGTTTTTGTTTGACTTCTGTCTCATTTTTTCAGGCAGATAAGGCAACATATGTAAAAAGTGGCTCATCTTACCCCGCTCTCCCCTATAGGGAAACATAATACAGGTCAGTACACTTTTTGCAACCAAAACCCAAGGGAAACTGTAGAACATGTTTTGTTAGATTGACCAGAATATAAAAATGAGAGAACGATCATGCTAAAAAACATTAAACCACTAGGATTACTAGCATCATATTGGAAAGTTTACTTTCTTAACTGTAAGACCATCAAACACCTCATGGATTTCTTAAAATCAACCAGATTATTTGAGAAGATTTAGCGAACAGTGTTTTTTTATTATATAGAGGGTATGCAATGCATTGATGTCACTTTTCCACGTGACCACGCCGGAGCACGCCCTGTTGAGTGGCAAATGTTCATAGCGGCTGCTGCGAAAATGCCAGTAAAACTGAACATTATACGCTTTAAATGAATTTAGTTGGACTTGATAGCAGAGGTGGACAATACTTAGTTACATTAGTTACATTTTCCAAGCATCTGTGCTTTATTAGGGTGTTGTTTGTATCGGGAAAATTTTACTTCACTACATTCTAAAGCATAGAATCATACTGTCTGTTCTTTAATATTGCATATTAAAATGTATTTAATACCTAATTACATTAAAATTTTGTAATTTTACTTGAGTAAAAGTATGTTAATGTACTTAAATATTAAATGTAAAACAAAAACTTTTATTTATGAAATGTTATAGTGTAAAACTTATGATAATATGCTTTGGAATGTATGTTTTCCAAAGAAAAACACTGATAAAATACAAATACTTGAAAAAATACTTTTAAATGGAAAGTAAAACCTCTACTCTAGCAACTTGTCAACCCACCTGTCGTCAGTGGACGTTGGCATGGACGAACCATTTACTTCTCCTTTCGGTGTTTTTTGGCAGTGTGTAAAACGATAGCTTCGAATTCTTGTTAATCTGTTAGTACAGTCTATCGCACAACAGCTTTTTCCCATTTAGACGCGTTTTCCCCGTGTTTCGCTGAGTTCACACTGTACACAAATGCTGCCGCTACGTACTTTGCCACTCATTGGGCGTAACCGCAGTCGTTTTCGCCGAAGGTGACGTCACGTGCATACCCTCTAATGCTGCTACTCTGCGTTCCAGGCAAATCACCCGTAAATCACGACTTCAAAACCACGACTCACGACTCTGAACTGGGAGTACATCGATCTAGTACGAGTTCACGGGTGGGAAGACACGGGTTTGACTGCCGTTCCAGTGAAATTTCACAGGTAGAAGGTTGTAAAAACACGGGTTACAGGCTGCCTGGAACACATAAACTGAATCCCAAACCGCCTACTTCCATACTATATAGTACGCAAAGTAGCGCTTTTTAAATACTATATAGTATGGAAGTAGGCGGTTTGGGATTCAGCCATAGAGTCGCGAGTCGTGGTTTTGAAGTCGTAATTCACGGGCTCAAAAACCTACCTGGAACGCAGCATAAAGCACAGCACCAAAGAAAGCACTCATTGCAGGACTACATTTCCCAGAGTCAGCTTCCGGCACGCATGACATCACTTCCGGAAATCGCAATCACTTCCTGTATGGGTGTAAATAGGGACATGACACAGTCGTTTAAGTCAGTTAAAATAGAAATATAATACTAGATCTGGTATTTTTCGACTTCGTTAACGATATAATACTGTTTAACTTTAGTCGGATGAGAGAGATCGGCGGCCGGGATGGAGGCCGTGCCGCGAATGCCGATGATTTGGCTGGATCTAAAGGAGGCTGGAGACTTTGAGTTCAGTCCGTCTGTCAAACAGGTGAGCCTGTCAGAAAGGCCTAAATGAGAGAAATAATGCTGTCGTTACATCTTATACACAACAAACATAAAGAGAATACTATGTTTTATATAGACGATCTACACTAAAATTTGTTTTTCAGCCCTGTGAGCCAAATGTGAGCTCAGTCTTTGGATGGGTGGTCTTGGAAATGTAAACGTAATATGTGCGAACTTAGTTAGTTAGCTCAGCACATCTGACTTAACATAGTCTGTCAGTAAAGTAGTAATAATTAGTAGTTTAAATAGAATAAAATAATTGAATCTTTATTGTTTTTATTTATTCTACAACTAAACTAAAAGCAAGCATACTAGGAGCCTTAATGGCACATAATGATTACATAAGTGGCACATAAAGGCACATACAGATAATAATAATAATTATTATTATTATTACTAATTTATATTTCAGTATTATTCCTTTCCTCCCTGATGATATATTAAAGTTACTGGGTTGTTTTCTTTGCTACACTGACTTAAAACTTAAACCAATTTCCTTCAGAGCAGTCAGGAATTTTTTGCCTACGTCATGTTAGTTATGAATTCATTACTAACATACTGGGCCAAAGGAGTATAATAGGTTTGACTCTGAGTTGTTTGTTTATGTATGCTAATTATTGACAGGAATGCATCTAAACAATAGAGCCAAAATATAATAATGGTTGTATTGCCTTCGTCATAAAGCCGGATCCATTTTTGTAGCTTCTTTATTCTGAATTGTTTGCTCCATGACATTGTGACTTGTATTTCCCCTTTTCCAGTTCATACTGAAAAACTACGGTGAAGATCCTGACAATTATAATGAGCAGTTAAAGAAACTGGAGCAATTGCGACAGAGTGAGTCTTGTGTTATGTGAGTCAAAGCCCTGACTTGTTCGAGGTAAACATTTATTATTGTGTTTTCTTGGGATCAAACCTATGGCCACGCCCAGATGGCATCAACACTGATTTTTGTGTGTGTGCATCAGCTTGGAATTCTGATGCTTTAATTTAAAGATTATAAAGTCTGTTTGTAGTTAAATGCATTACTAGATTATACAAAATAAATAATTCATGTATAAAATATATAAAATGTAATGACACAGAAGGTACAGAGGATGTGAAAAGCTTGTGGTCCTGTCTTACTAGAGTGCAGTAAACGTCACACGAGACTTTGAGGGCTGCAGTACATTAAGGAAGTACTTTGGACAGTTGCATTATCTACAAAGTCGTGTGCCTCTGGGATCGGAGCAAGAAGCTGCTGTCCCCATCTCCTGGTGAGAGCGCCAAACCAACCATTGCATTACCCTCGAAATCTTTCATATACATTTGTTTTGTAATAACAACATGCATAACACTTTTTTTCTGTTTAATGCATAGGACAGAGATATTTTCTGGGAAGACGGTGACCCACGACGACATCTGCTATGAACAAGCCTGCATCCTTTATAATTTGGGTGAGTTACTACCAGACAGTGATGCTTATTATTCCTCCTCTAAATGCGCTGCATTGTGTGTGACTGAAATACGTCTGTGTTGCTGAGAAAGAGCATTGTCGGGTCAGGCTTGTTTTCTGATTCAAGTCATGTCTCCGATGATATAGGAGCACTCCATTCAATGCTGGGAGCCATGGACAACAGGGTGTCCGAAGAGGTGAGCGAGGCCGACCAGTTAAAAGGGGTGTAAACCTCAAGTGGTGTAATGATATTTTAGTCTTTTAAGCTTTTTATGGTGTTAAATCAAGCAATTACATTTTTTTGTAAAAAAAATTCTCACAAAAAATGACAATTCACACAACAACATAATTATTTCTCTAGGGTGCTAACTCTTACCGTTTTTTTTTTTCAATGTGTAGGGGATGAAAGTATCTTGCACACATTTCCAGTGTTCAGCTGGAGCATTTACCTACCTGAGAGATCACTTTAGCCACAACTTCAGTGTGGACATGAGTCACCAGATCCTTAATCTCAACATCAACCTCATGCTGGTATGATCTCTGATAAGCTTCTCCACTTGCTCTCATCGGGACATTCATATAAATAATTTTTAATTTACATGGATTAAATTTAAAACTACCGTTTTAGGGTCAGGCCCAGGAGTGCCTGTTGGAAAAATCCATGTTGGACAACAGGAAGAGCTTCCTTGTTGCTCGGATAAGTGCCCAGGTACGGGACTTTTACTTTTTAATGCTGCTTTGCGTGATGGTGTGGTCTCTACATTTCTTTGCTATCTTAGGAATTAAAGGTACAGACTGAACAATTCTGACATTTGTCATCAAAACCTGAAATTGGCCACAATTGAAATTGAAACTTAATTGTGCTGTCAATTATTTTTTTCTCTCGCTGCACTAAATAGCAGTGCCATGGTTGGATAGTGCAGTATTATTATAATAAAATCCCCTTTTGACATCACAAAGGGAGCCAAATTTCAATTAGCTATTTTTTACATGATTGCAGAGAAAGGTTTACCAAAACTAAGTTACTGGGTTGTTCTTTTTCACATTTTCTAGATTGATAAATGCACTGGGTACCCATTTACAGCATTAATCATGGAAAAAGTCAGATTTTCATGATGTGTCCCATTTAAAATATTAAAGGGGACATTTTACAATAATTTTTTTAAGATGTAAAATAAATTTTTGGTGTCTCCAGAGGTGTGTATGTGAAGATTCATTTTAAAATACCCCATATATAATTTATTATAACATTAAAATTGCCCCTTTGTAGGTGCAAGCAAAAATTAGCAATTTTTGGGTGTGTCCTTTTAAATGCAAATGAGCTGATCTCTGCACTACATGGCAGTACCGTGCATAGTGCAGATTAAAGGGCAGTATAATCCCCTTCTGACATCACAAGGGGAGCCAAATTTCAATTATATATTTTTTCACTTGCTTGCAGAGAATGGTTTACCAATACTAAGTTACTGGATTGTTCTTTTTCACATTTTCTAGGTTGATAGAAGCACTAGGGACCCAATCATAGCACTTAAACATGGAAAACGTCATGATATGATATGTCCCCTTTAAGATATGTAATTGATTTTTTTTCTCATTTTGGTTCTCAGGTGGTTGACTACTACAAAGAGGCTTGTAGAGCTCTGGAAAACTCTGAAACAGCCTCAATGTTGGGAAAGATACAGAAAGACTGGAAGAAATTAGTGCAAATGAAAATTTACTACTTTGCTGCAGTAGCACATGTAAGCATATACAAACAAAATATAAACTAGAAAGCTGGTTTGTCCACTGAACATTTCCAAGGTCACTCAAAGCTATACTAAATCCACTTTATGTCAACAGTTGCACATGGGAAAACAAGCGGAAGAGCAGCAGAAGTATGGAGAGCGGGTAAAATATTTGTATTATTTTAAATAACTTTGTAGATGAATGCATTTGTTGAAGATTTGAATTTCTGTGTGCGCATTTCCTGCATATTATCTGTGCAAAAAATAGGAGATTAATTACGATTGGATATTTAATTGATGTGTAATAATTTTATTTAATTTTTCAACAGGTTGCATACCTTCAGAGCTCGATAGATAAACTGACAGAGGCAATTAAGATGGCTAAGGGTCAACCAGAGAGTGTCCAAGATGCCCTTAGGTTCACCATGGATGTTATTGGGGGAAAGTAAGCTAAAATACATGAGAGTTATGCTTAACATTTGTCTTACCAAATCATTAATCATTTTTATATATTTTTCACTTATCTTAGATTTAACTCTGCCAAGAAGGATAATGACTTCATTTACCATGATGCTGTGCCATCTCTGGAAACGCTGACCTCAGTGAAAGGTATTTTGGCTGCTTATGATGATGTTATGAATGAATACACAGCCATGACAATGGAAATTGTAGTGCCTTGCAGTCCCAATTTGTATTGAGACACAGAAAGAGTTTTGCAGATTTTAAATTGTTACCAAAGTATTAAACATGTCTGAAAATCTGCTGTATGACACTTATTTGTCTAATACAGGTGCCCCATTGGTCAAAGCCTTGCCTGTGAACCCAACAGACCCCAGTGTCACTGGCCCAGACATTTTTTCAAAGCTGGTGCCTATGGCTGCCCACGAGGCCTCTTCTCTTTACAGGTTTGGATCAAGTCTTGGACATTATTTATTATAAAACTACTGTTTAAGAAAAGTTACTGTTTGTGGACAGTAAGTTCCTCTATTTTATATTTTAGGGGTAATCAAATATGAGTGTTTTACCCTTACAAACTTCCTTTTTCTGTTAAAATTACAGTGAGGAAAAGGCAAAGCTGCTACGGGATGTTGTGGCAAAAATACACAACAAGAATGAGACACTAGAGTAAGTTTAAACGGCTTAAAGTAATACATTTGGAAGTTTGTATCTAAATGTTTCAAACGTCATGTTCCCATAGACAGTTCATGGACTCTCTCAGTCTGGACCCAGAATCAGTAGATAATATGGAGAAGTATAATACCATCCCATCGGTGTTGATGGAAAAATGTGCTGCGTTAAGTGTGAGACCAGATACTGTGAAAAACCTTATCCAGTCGATGCAGGGTTAGTGCCATCGTATTATATTCCCAGAAACTTGTAATCTTATTTTGTATTAGAGATAAAGGCTAACTACTTACGCTTAAATTCGCAAATAAAATTGTGCATTTTTATTGTTGATAATTTAGAGAAAATGTGATATTTAGCAACAAAAACTGCTAAAAGTCTAAATTCTCACAGTGTGTATCTACCTTAGTCCTTTCAGGTGTGTTCACTGATGTAGAAGCCTCTCTGCGGGAGATTCGGGATGTATTAGATGAGGATGAGGCAGGGGAGCGGAGCCTGGAAGAGGCTGCTGGGAAGCAGGCTTTACCTGAAAGGCCTTCAACCATGGCCGAGCTGCGGAGGGACCTGGAGAAATATTTTGAAGCCCATGAAAAAGCCAGCTTCACTAACACAGAACTTCATCGAGCCATGAATCTCCACATCAGCAATCTGAGACTCCTCGGTGGACCACTTGACACCCTTAGAGAGGCATTACCAAAGCCTCAACTTAGCGAAGGTGGGTGTTTTGTTGTGACATAAGTCATACGAAGGTTTATGTTATGAATATCTAAAAATAGTTTTTGACATTTTCAGATGAGATAGCAGGTCTTCAGAGTATGAAGAGAATTCTTGGTAAAGTGCAAGAGATGCGGGACCAGCGGAACTCCCTGGAGAAACAACTTAGAGACCTTATTCAACAGGATGACATCACTACTGTACTGGTCACAACTGAGCGTGGCGACATGAAGGTATGGGCCCTAAATGACCAGAGGACCTGTTTTTAAAGGGATTGCATCATTGTCCTGTAACTGTGTATAGTAAATTTTTGTTAATCTCTCATCTTTATAGAAACTGTTTGAGGAGCAACTTAAGAAGTATGAACAGGTGAAAGTATACATTGACCAGAACTTGGCAGCGCAGGACAATATACTAAAGGCATTGACAGAAGCTAATGTCCAGTATGCCTCTGTGCGCAAAGGCCTGGCAGAAACCGAACATAAGTAAGCCTTGGGGGGGACATTTTTGTGTCATACAAACATGAATACTGAGTTTATGGGAAATAGTTTTTGTTGTGTGCCATTAGGTTGACTTTTCATGGATATATTTGATGTTTTCACTTTTTAGATGGAACAGTACTATACAGATGCTTGTGGCCTCATATGAGGCCTATGAAGACCTAATGAAGAAATCTCAAGAGGGAAAAGAATTTTACGAAGACCTGGAAACCAAGGCCTCTCGCCTATTAGAGAGAGCCAAGACTATCTCCAAGGCCCAGAAGGAGGAGAGACAAGCCATTTTGGAAAAGTAACTAGTAACCTATTCTTTACTTAACTGTGTTATTCTTTGTACAAGAATAGCAATGCTTGATTAAACCTGAAAATGTAGCTTAATTGATTTGCTCAGTTCTGCTAATGTGACTTCTAATTTTGTTTCATATCTGACAGAGAGCTTAAAAAGAAGGCTCCTCAAAGACCCACTGCCCCAAAGCCACCTCAAAAGAAAGGCCAGAGTGTGGATCCTGCCATTATAGATGACCCTGAACTTGCAGAGCTAAGTGCCGCAATCCTAGCCCTTGGTGGGGATCTACCAGAAGAACTACGCAGCCTGCCTCCTGAACTTGCTATTCCTCCTTCTAGTCATCCTAGTAAATTTCCTGGGGCAGCTGCTAGCTCTATACTACGATGGCCTGGAGCTGGTTCAGGTTTATTGTATGCACAACCTAGATTTCCTCCAAATTTACCCCCTCCCGAAGTTCTTGCTCAAATATCCCATTTCCCATCATCTTCGCTGTCTCAAAATTTTAGTCATAGTCTTCCACAGCCTCATCTGTCACAGCAACAGTTCCCACAACTTCCCAATCCTCAGGTTGTTTCGACACTGCCGTCTGTGTCCAGGTACAGCCCTGCATCTTCCCAGAGCCAACATGGACCACCAACTACTCTTGTCCGACCCTCCACCACTACAGTGGATAGTGTACAAACACCTATTCCTAGCTACAGTCCTGCATCTGCTCAGGCAGTTATGCCTGCCCCGCACCAACCGCACCAACCCATGCCTGCACCGCACCAACACATGCCTCCACCTGCACCGCACCAACATATCCCTCCCCCTGCACCGCACCAACCCATGCATCACCCTCCTCCACACCAACCCATGCCTCCCCATGTCCAACATCAGCCTATGCCTCCCCCTTCCCAACACCAACCGGTACCACCTTCTATCCCATCACTGTATTCAGCTTCACCTCATATGACACCTCAAGTTCAGTACATGCAACATCCTGGAGTTCCCATGGGCCAACCTTCACAGGCAATGCCAGCCCCTCAGCCCCAGGTTCAGCAACTGTTTGCTCAGCAGGGTGGTCAAAGCCAACCACAGCCATTTTATCCACCTGTACAAGCTCAACAGCAAATGCCTAGACCTTTGACAGGGCCTCAACCTCCACACCATACACAGCCTCAGTTTCCACAGTACATTGCCTTAGCTAGACAACCTGGACCACCAAACATTCAGCAACCACCAATTCAAGGACAGTTTGGATCTAATATTCAATCAGCCTCTGCTTCCCATATGCAGCCACATCACGGTTATCCCCCTGTTACATTTGTTCCAAATTCCCACCCTTCACAAGTAAATACTGTCACCCAGGGTCAGATGCCCCATCACGGCTTGCCTCCACAGATGCCAATGTCCTCACAGCCCTTGCCCCCTGTGTCAATGGCACACTTAGCACATGTCAATCCCCAGATGCCCCCTGTTTCCCAACCCCTTACACCTCCTATCAATCAGCAGTTGCCACATGCTTCACATCCACAAATACCTCCATCCTCTCATCATTTAGGCCATGCACCCCATATGCAAATATCTCCTGGCTCTAATCAGTTGCCTCCTCCCCACCAGACACAGATTTTTCCTCCATCCACTCACATGTCTCCTCCCTCTCGCCAACAAATGCCATCAGTCAATCAACCACTATCTTACTCTCCCCAGTCCCAAATAATTCCTGCCCCTCAATCCGTCCATCAACCAGCATATTCAGCCGTTCCCCTGAGGGCTACTGTTCCAATTCAACCACAGATGCCCCATGCCCCACTTTCCTCTCAAAGCCAAATGCACCCAAGCTCTCTTTCTTTACAGCAACAAACCCTTCCCCAGCCCTGTCCTCCATCACTCCCTCACAATATTTTCAACCCTCAGGCAACTGTTCCTCCTAGCTCTGCACCAATGAGCTATCCAGGAAGTGTTGTTATGGTTCCCAGCCAGTCTGTGGCCTCTTCACAACCTCAGTCTCAGCCACCCAATTTACAGCCTTTAACTTCACAACAGCTACCCCCAGGAGGCCCAGTTTCTTATGTTGTTTCCCAAGGTGGAAACATTCCTATAGGATCAATGCAGCATCCTGTGATGCCTCCATCCTCAGCAGCACCAGGAGCTCCACACCCCCGTGTGCCGCCTTCTCCTGCCCCATCACCTTCTCCCTCACCTGGTCCTCCCTCCCTGGGTATTGTCACTCAGAGACCATCTCCGGCCCTTACCCCAGTTGGAGCAGCACTGCCACAGTCATCAGTAACAGCTCCAGCTTCCAGTGGTTCCATGCCTCCATCCGACTCAAGCCTATTTCAGCTGCAGAACTCTAGTACTGATGATTTGCTTTCTTCGAGTCCTGAAAGTCAGCACGGAGGTACTAAGGACACTGCCAATGTCCTACTACCCACCAAAGCCGATCCCCAGGAAGAACATCACAGAAAGAAGTCAGAAGGTGTGAGACTTATTCAGGGGGACCCTTACCAAGCACCAGAAAGGGTCTCAAAGCTCAGTGCAGAACTAGGGCGGTTTCGATCAACGGTTCAATCCTTTGAGCGTCCATCAGGTGAGGGAGGACTGTCAGAACTCGATGCTCGATGGAAAGAGCTGCAGGAGCAGCAGGAGAAGGATACTCGGCAACTTTCTATCGCCATTGCTCGCTGCTACACCATGAAGAATCGAAATCAAGATGTGATGCCGTATGACTGCAATCGTGTCATTTTGCAGTCGGGAAAAGATGACTATATCAATGCAAGTTTTATTGAGGACCTGTCTCCGTACTGTCCCCGCCTCATTGCAACACAAGCTCCTCTTTCTGGCACTGCAGCTGACTTCTGGCTCATGGTTTATGAGCAGAAGGTTTCCGTAATTGTTATGCTTGTGTCAGAGCAAGAACTGGAGAAGGTAAATATAATACTGTGGCACACTGCAGAATTAAGCTTACTAGCTTTTGAAATATTCAGGTATTTAAAAGTGCCTCAAATTGAAGAATCACACAGTGATTAGCACTTTAACATTTTATTTCCAGCAAAAGGTGTTACGCTACTTTCCAACAGAGAGGGGGCAACAGCTTGCCCAGGGACCAATCACCCTAACACTGACCACCCAGAAGAGCACTCCCACCCATATAGAGCGCATGATAGGACTACAGTACCGGGATCAGAGTCTGAGACGCACCGTCATACACCTTCAGTTTACTTCATGGCCTGAACTGTATGAAATTATTCTTTATATTCAGACTTTATTAAGAATAGCATTGTCTCAAAACTAAACTTTATTTCTAACTCTTTTGAACTTCATTTTTTGAAAAGGGGGCTTCCAGAAAGTAAAAGCAACCTCATCCGTTTCATTCAAGAAGTCCATGGACACTACCTATTTCAGCGCCCTCTACACACTCCAGTCGTAGTGCATTGCAGGTGCCATATTTTAAAATAAGTAACATTTATGCAGCATTATTCAAAAACGGTACAAGGATTAAACATACTAATACTAACTTTACTATTACTACTTAGCTCTGGTGTTGGCCGTACTGGTGCCTTCTGCCTGCTTTACGCAGCACTGCAAGAAATTGAAGCGGGCAATGGTATACCTGATCTGATCCAGCTGGTGAGAAAGACGAGACAGCAAAGGAAGAACATGCTGCAAGAAAAGGTAACTACATTTAGTGCAATGAGTGTTGATATTTAGCAAGTATATGTTATATATTTATTGTTTGTTTATTTGTATAGCTTCACCTTAAATTCTGCTATGAGGCAGTTTTGAAACATACAGAGCAGGTTCTGCAACGCCACGGCATCATAACCTTGCCTTGCACCAAGACCCTAAACAACATTGCAGTAAAGGTAACCTATTTCTTCCTGGTTTTCGTTTAATAAATTAACCCAAGTTATGTGACAAATTTGTTTTGTGTATTTTTCTAGTCATACTCACGACAGGAATCTCAAGACATTGTTTTGGGAGGAGACATGTCTATTAGCTCCATACAGGCCACCGTAGCTAAACTAAGCATTCGACCACCCAGTCTTGATCACGAACAAGATTCCAACCAAGACCAAATGTCTTCTGCCTCTGAAGCGCCAAGTATGGGGGACATAGAGCCTACAGATGTGTCTCTTCAACCCTCTCAGGATTCTATTTCTTATGAGGTTGTGCCTGATTTCGTCAGTCCCCCCCTCTCTTGCACCTCCTCTCCAGGCAAGACGCAGTCACCTTTACCTCCCAGCAGTCATGGAAATGGGTTCACTGGGTCCACACCCGCTTCCCCCGTCTCAAATCATCACCCATCCGTCGAAGCAGCCCCTCCTGCTCTCTCTCCACCCACTGCTTCATCTCTGGACCTGCTGGCTTCTTTGACACCCGAAGCATTCACGTTGGACAGCGCCCATCAAGGCAAGCAGCGGATTAGCAAACAAAGCTTTCTTCACCCGCAGGAAGGCAAAGGTCTTCAGGGGCCTCCAGTGGGCGACGATCCGCTCAGTAGTTTGGATCCTCTCTGGACGCTCAACAAAAGCTGAAACAACACAATGGAGGTCTTTGCATCCTCTCCCCCACTGTTATAACTAGTCCATGTTTATCCAAGTTTTTTCTGTTGCACTTTTTCAAGATTGATCCTGCTCGTTCAGGTTACATTCCGTGAATCCAGTCTTGTCTCCCAGCATGCACTCCTGATGCCATGGTGTTTTTGATTGGCTGTAAGGTGCCTCAGTGTTGACTCTGCAGCGAGCATCTGCCTTTTTACAACAAAACATGCAAATATTCAGAATGGGTGGCGTGTTAAAAACTGACATACAGGCTACTGTTAATCTGATCGTATGAAGTAGACAGAGTTGTTGACTCTTTTTCTTTCCCTTTATCCACATTGCTGCTTGCACTGTGGGTTGTATATTATTAATCACTTGTACCTGTTCTTAGACTACAGTGATCTTGGGAATTACGTAGAGAGATATTGAAGCTGGTTATAAAAATACTACTTGATATGACTTGATGTACTCAATATAACACTTAAATTTCTGAAGCTCTTCAGAAATCATAACATTTTTATGAGTTGGTTCTAACTTGCCATTCTTTAAACAGTGTAAATAAATCTTAAAAAAATATCAGCGTTCTGTTTTATTTTACTTTTTCAAATAGGTTTTGCCAAAATATGAAAAAACAAATTGATAAATGTCCTTACAGTGAAAGTTATAGATCACTCAGGTTTGTCCTAGCAGCTTTATTTTATGACAAGTGATTTTGTTTCTCTAATGGTGCATTCACACCAGACGCGGAAGAAGCGGTAAGCACGAGCGATTTACATGTTTACAAGGATTAGTCAGTTTTCTTAAAAGAAAAATCCAGATAATTTACTCACCACCATGTCATCCTAAAAGTGGTTGATGTCTTTCTTTGTTCAGTCGAGAAGAAATTATGTTTTTTGAGGAAAACATTGCAGGATTTTTCTCATTTTAATGGACTTTAATAGAGCCCAACACTTAATACTTAACTCAACGCTTAACAGTTTTTTTCAACAGAGTTTCAAAGGACTATAAACGATCCCAAACGAGGCATAAGGGTCTTATCTAGCAAAACGATTGTCATTTTTGACAAGAAAAATAAAAAATATGCACTTTTAAACCACAATTTCTCGTCTAGATCCGGTCCTCAAAGAGCAGCGCGACCTTACCCAATACGTAATGACGTCAAGAGGTCACAGAGGACGACTGCGAAAGTCCGGCCCAGTGTTTACAAGTGTGTTGAAAGAGTGTGTTGACCTCCCTACGTCACTACGCATTTACGCTAGGTCGCGCTGGACCGGATCTAGACGAGAAGTTGTGGTTTAAAACTGCATTTTTTTTATTTTTCTTGTCAAAAATGACAATCGTTTCGCTAGATAAGACCCTTATGCCTCGTTTGGGATCGTTTATAGTCCTTTGAAACTCTGTTGAAAAAAACTGTTAAGTGTTAATTGTTGGTGTCTATTAAAGTCCATTGAAATGAGAAAAATCCTGCAATGTTTTCCTTAAAAAACTTCTTCTCGACTGAACAAAGAAAGACATCAACATTTTGGATGACATGGTGGTGAGTAAATTATCTGGATTTTTCTTATAAGAAAATTGACTATTCCTTTAAGTCAATGCAAAGACGCGAATAAACATCCTGCTGCGCGGTAAGCGCGAATTGAGCGGAACGCGTGAATTGAGCTTGGTGGATTTTTGTGCCACATTAACCAATCAGAAGCTTGCTCTAGCAGTGACGTGATTACAGGAAGCGAACGGAGCCAGAAAAACACAACAGTAATGTAGGACAATCATTATAGCTACACGACACATCTTCGTACTTTTACAGCAATTAATAGGATCTTGTTTGGAAGAAAGTGAGTGAGGAGGTCGAACAATCTGGTACGTTTACTCAATTTGAGCTATATAAACCCCTCCCATGATGAGAATTTACACGTGAATGTCTCAATTTACTAGAGTTTCACGCGCGAGTAAACTCAAAATATTCAAGCATCCAACGACGCGCGTTTTTTCAGTGTCTGGTGTGAACCCACAGTAACACCATGTCCTCCAATATGGCAAAAAAATATTTATCTGGTCAAAAATATATTTTAAATATATGCTAAATACATTTTGTGAAAGTAAAGTTTTAATTAACTATATTTTTTTATTTGAAAATATTTAGTTTTAACCTTAATATATTAACATATAATTCAAAATGTATTTCAGGGTCAACAAATACATTTCTATTTTTACAACCCTTATGGCAAGATATTTTTTCTTGGCCTATAAAATATAAAATTAAGTAACATTATATTTTTGCAGTTAAAAATATTTTTTTATATTTTAATCTTTTCAAACCTGTTATGTTTACAGATGTGTAACAAACATTTTTTCTTCCAAGCGGACGTGAATATAAATGCTTGAATAATATTTGAAAAATAAATATATTTTTAAAAGTATAAAAAAATTGCCAAAAATTATAGTGGTGAAAAATACAGTTTTGTAAATATATTTCAAATGCCATTTTTTGTCAATATTAAAATATTTAAAATTATATTTAAAAATTATATTTTGTTGTATGAGAAATAAACACGAGCCAGAAGAGCCTCGCCTATATAGATCTTATTTAACGAGGCGAGATTGACTACTAGACGTTTAAAAACAGAAATATATATATATATATATATATATATATATAAATCCCTTAAATTGCACGAGGAAAGTAAAAAAAAGTGGAAAGGTGCGCCTGTGTGTGTGTGCACTCTTCAGCTATGATAGTGCGAGAGGGTGCACAGAGGAGAAACTGTTCTGATTGGCTGTGATTAATTACGTCGCACCACACCCCCTTTTCGTGTTCAGTGTTCACAGATAATGCACATCACTGGAATCATATCACATCTGGCTATGACATGGTGTTATAGATAAGAAGTGTGTTTGCCCAATCACATCTAAAAGTAATCTGTTCAATCGTGTTGCATCATGTGCAAATATTTTTTTAAATTTTGTCTTTCACCTTTCATGACTTTCTTTCAAACTTTGATAATCATAAAAACTTATTGACTTATTGACACATGACTTATTTAACTTCAAATAATGAGAAGTGAAATAGACAAGGTATCAAAGCCTTTTTATTTGCAAATTAGTACAAAGGTTTTCTCCTGTGTTAAAAATAGAACAGAGCATTAGTTACATCCACTGTCCGATTACACCGTAAAGTATTTGGGAAAAAACGGCAGAGCAGGCCCAAAAAGTCAAAAGAATATTTACACCCAATATCTCTCTGCCCCCTCCCTATCTGTATAAACAGTGCAACATTCAGGCATTTCACATCACTCAAAACATCTTTCACCTCACATCTACATCAGCAGCAGTAATTGTAAGATCCAGCGAGATGAGAGCAGTATTTCACGTCGACACCGCACACATCCATTCAGTGGAACGTGAAGAGCCATACAGCAGTATATTGAACACTATTCATCTTTGTGTCATTTCACTCCTCGCAATATACAAATAACGCCTGCCATTGTATGTGACAGCAACCCTGCCATCAGAGAAATTAGACTTTTGAATTCTCCCTGTATTCATGGTTAATCTTATTATCTGATGTCCTGAAACAAGATGTTAAAAGTTGAATAACTCAAAAATAAATAGTTATTGAATGTTCTTTCATTTACTTTTTATCTGAAGCTTACTACTAAATTGATAACTGGCCACACATTGATATTTCATGTTTTCAATAAGATTGTGCTAAGACTGATAAGACCAGCTGGTCTTATGTACACTGTAAAGTTCAACCATGTCAATGCTCTGGCATCACAAATTCATTGGGATAGACAAATATAAAGAGATGGGAGTAAAAAAAATACATTAAACAAAGCAAAAGTAAGAGATCCTACATGGCTTGAAGAATGTAGTTTTAAAAATGAACTAATTCAATAATTCAGTCCTCGCATCAACTAATATTAACATTCATAAAACATGGATATTAAAAGACATACAACATTTATTATTAGTGTTATGAATAGAAATGTACAATTTCTATTCACTTACAATTGGAAAATTTTGGTCGCCCAAGCTTAAAAACAAATCTTGGCTCACCATCGCAGTATATATATATATATATAGTCCTGCAGTACTACTACAGTATTTTCTCTTTATAGATAGGGGAACAAATACAGCCCAATTTTGTAAGACACATAATCCAAGAAAATGTTTGTTTAAAGCATCATGCTGTCTTGAATTCGTTTAAAGGTCCAAACCACCAAAACACATCTTGCATTGAATGGGACATTTCTGGTATGGTCCACTTTTACCAAACCAAAAACCAAAATGCTCAAAAATTTCAAATGGAATGCACGGCAGACTCATTATTATTTATATTAGTTTTAGTTTCCAGGACAAACATCTGCATTTGTGGGAAAAATAATAAATAGGGTTACATTATATAGGGCTATATTATTAAACATGAGCAAATCCGTGTATTTGAATGGGATCTTCAAGGCTGAATTTGAACAACTAACGTTCCATCATAAGCAAACATACAGTAACTAAAACTCAATACAAATCTCAGTGAAGCCTGTAAACGGCTCATGGTTCTAAAACAAACAGGCATTTCAAGACAGGAAATATACGCACATCTATTAAAACGCAGCCCTTTCCATCATGACCTGCACGCAGGGGAATCGAACTCCATCAGAAGTTTATGCAACAAGATTAAATTTACTTTGGGATATTTGTCCTGATGGCTGCATGAGATACTTTGAATACAGGTTGAAATCTACGTTAGTAGTTTATTTAGTATTTCAATCCAGGCTTTAAGTGATTAAAGGAATAGTTACCCGAAAATGAAAATTCTGTCATCATTTTGTCACACTCATGTTGTTCTAAACCTGTATGAGTTCAAAAAGTATTTTGACAAATGATGGCAAGCACACAGTTGAAGGTAACCATTGACTTCCATAGTGGGAAAAACAAATACTATGGAAGTCAATAGGTACCGTAAACTGGGTGGTTACCATAATTTAACAAAATATCTTCTTTTGTGTTCAACAGAGGAAAGAAACACATACAGGTTTAGAAAAACAGAAGGACAAGTAAAATTCATTTTTGGGTGAATTATACCTTTAAAGGGATAATTTACTCACCTTCATGTTGTTACAAACCTGTATAAATTTCTCTATTCTGATAAACGTAAGAGAAGATATCTTGAGGAATGTCCGCACCAAAACCGATCATGAGCCCCATTCACCTCCATATTATTCTTTAATCCTACTATGGAAGTCAATGGGGCTCCTGATCGGATTGTGTACAAACACTCCTCAAAATATCCTCTCGTATTCATCAGAACTAAGAAAAAAATGTAAACCTGTTTATAACAATATTAGGGTGAGTAAATGATGAAAGAATTGTCATTTTTGGGTGTACTATCTCTAAGGGGCGGTTCACATTTAACGTCTAAAACAGTGCGGAAAACGTGACGCGTTGCTTTCCAACGCAGCATTCTCTATTTAGCTACATTAAAAAAAAACGTATTTGCGCGCACAAAAGAGGCGAAATGTAAATCGCCCCTAAGGCAGGACTGGAATGACAACTTGACCCCTCTATTTCCCATAGATATATTCACATAATCATATTATTAAAGGGAAACTACACTTTTTTGAAAATATGCTCATTTTCCAGGTCCCCTAGAGCCAAACACTTGATTTTTACCATTTTGGAATCCATTCAGCTGATCTCCGGGTCTGGCACTTTTAGCATAGCTTAGCATAATCCATGGAATCCGATTAGACCATTAGCATCGCGCCAAAAAATAACCAAATAGTTTCAATATTTTCCCATTTAAAACTTGACTCTTCCGCAGCCACATCCTGCACCAAGACCGACGGAAAATCCAAAGCCGCAATTCTCCAGGCCGACACGGCCAGGAACTACACTCTCATTCTGGCGCAACAATCAACATGGCTGCAGCAGGCGCAATGATACCACGCAATGCCTGAAAATAGCCCCCTTGGTAGCTTTCAATAGCAGGGGACTATTTTCAGGTGCCGCGCAATATCATTGCGCCTCCTGCAGCCATGTTACAGCAGCAAAGTCCTTGATTATTACGCCAGAATGAGAGCACAGTCCCAGCCACATCTGGCCAGAAAATCGCAACTTTCAATTTTCCGTCGGTCCCAGCACACGATGCAACCACAAAAGAGTCAAGCCTCAAATAGGAAAAATATCGAAACTCTTTGGTTATTTTTAGTGCGATGCAAATGGTCCAATCAAATTCAATGGATTATGCTAAGCTATGCCAAAAGTGGTACCGCCAGACCCGGAGATTGGAATGGATTCCAAAACGGCAAAAATCAAACATTAACTCTAGGGCAGTGCTTCCCAATCCCGGTCCTCGAGGACCCCCTCCCAGAAAGCCCAAGATATATCTCCCCATTTTAACCACCTGATTCAACTTATCAGCCTCCTTCCAAAATGGTAAACATGTCCCCCTAACAAGCTGATGAGTTAAATCAGGTGTGGTAAATAAGGAAACATCTAAAACACTCTGGGAGGGGGTTCTCGAGGACCAGGACTGGGAAACACTACTCTAGGGAAGCTGGAAAATGAGAACACTTCCAAAAAAAGTGTCCCTATAAGGTAGTCATTTTTAGTTTTAAATTAAATTAATATTTATATCTCCATCTTAACTTAATCATCAGCCGAGTTTTATACAAACTGTTAGAAAAGTCTTTACTAATAAATAATTGACTTAAACATTAAAACTGACAACCCACCGTCCTCACCCCAAAGATTCAAATGTCTGCTTTTAAACAACACAAGCACTCAAAGAGGCACAAAACTCCTTTGAACAAACACCAAAATAGCACTCAATTTCTTTCAGCTGTGTTTACCAGTCTTAAGCATTTAGTTCTCTCCGTTCTCTTCTCCATTCAGCCTTCAACACTTTATGTGTAGCAATCACACGGTTATGGTGTCAGGCAGCGAAGCATTGCTTGCAATAACTTGCACACAAACAGACATCTTAAGGCAGGTCGAGTGAGCCACCTCTCCCGGTCAGCAGCTATGGTGCCACCTTTGTGTGAAAATGAACCGTACAGAACATTCTGCATGATGTCCAAAAAAAGCTCCAGAAGAACAACATCCAGAAGCCGAAGACCTCAGCGGTAACTCCTCCCTTCCTATCTGAAGGCCACTGGGCATTAAAATGCTTACAATGAACCTGCTGTGATGCAGGTTAACGGGTGCATTTCAATCCAACTTCTCCAGAACTGAGGGTACGTAGACCAGGCTGAGCTCGCTACCAAAGTCGCAGACTATAGCGGCGTTGTCCAGAACCAAAAGCTGTCTGACGCTCTGCCCCTCACTGCTCTGGCCCAGGTACACGGTCTGCAGAAGGTCCCCGTAGTTCAGGTCCCAAAATGACACACATCCTTGACCTCCCGTCACCAGCAAACTTTCAGAGATTACCCCCAGACTGGCCCCACATCCCACCTCCTAATAGATAAACAAGAGAGGTTAGTAGTGACACCATACCTTGCGATGAAAAACTACCTCATCTTTATTATCATTTTTATGCACCTGTTGTATGGAGTACAGCTTTATGCTTGTGCTACGGTCCCAAACGCAAATGAGGTCATCTAACCCGCTGCTTATGATACAGGAAGTTGTGCAAACCAGTGAGGTGACATCACCACGGTGACCGTATACGTGGCTCACACGACTTCCCGTTAAGACATCCCACACGCAGATGGCTCCGTCTTGGCCCCCGCTGGCAAGAACCATGGTCTACAAAACAGAAAGCATTACTGTTGAAATACTGATAAAGATTGTAATGCAATGCAAGCAGTGTAAACATTCAAACTCCAACCCCGCCGAGGAACGATCTTGCTGTAAGGCAACGGTGCTACCAAATGGCACAATTGCACAAAGTTTATATGTGTGTGGTTGCTGACCTGGTCTATGTAGATGGCAGTAATGCCACCCGAATGGCCCTGCAGGGTGAAGAGACAGCAAGAGTCCTCTAAACGGTACACCTAAAAACAAATAGGACAAAACTAAAGAATAAGATCATTGTAAACTCACAAAATACTGCAGAAACCTCTAAAGCACATTACCCTGACTGTATGGTCCTGGCTGCCGGTAACCACCCTACCAGCAGCAGCTTTGAGAACAGTGATAGGTTTCTGGTGGGCACACTGGACCGAGCGTGTCAGCTGACAGCTGATCACATCTTCACTGCTATAACAGGGGGAGGGGGGAAGGCTGCCCCGACCCGGGGGTCCTAAAGCAAACAAAATCACAATTAAAATCCTTTCAAACTACTCTGCATTGATGCACAAAAAATTATAATAGAGCCAAAATCCTATTTAGTTTCATCATGGATAATTGTTTTGTCATTTTTGTAATTTATTAAAAAATGGTATATGCTTCTGTTAAAGGGATAGTTCACTTTAAAATGAAAATTCTGTCATCTTTAACTCATCCTTATGTTGTTTTAAACCTGTATGAATTTCTTTTTTTCTGAAGAAGATATTTTGGGAAATGGTGGTGGACACACGGCAGATAGTGACCATTGACTTCTATAGTAGGAATAAAAAAATATGATGAAATTTAACGGGTACCATCAACTGTGTGCTTACCATCATTTATCAAAATATTTATCACAATTCTTCCAAAATATTTTTTTCCTACTATGGAAGTCAATGGTCACTATTTGCTGTGTGTTTACCATCATTTATCAAAATATCATCTTTTGTGTTCATCAGAAAAAAAATCATACCGCTTTAGAACAACATGAGGACGAGAAAATGATGACAGAATTAGTCCATTTAGTTCTTTTTAAAAAAAGGGAATATGTTAAAGGAATAGTCTACTCATTTTCAATATTAAAATATGTTATTACCTTAACTAAGAATTGTTGATACATCCCTCTATCATCTGTGTGCGTGCACGTAAGCGCTGGAGCGCTCTGCAACGCTTCGATAGCATTTAGCTTAGCCCCATTCATTCAATGGTACCATTTAGAGATAAAGTTAGAAGTGACCAAACACATCAACGTTTTTCCTATTTAAGACGAGTAGTTATACGAGCAAGTTTGGTGGTACAAAATAAAACGTAGCGCTTTTCTAAGCGGATTTAAAAGAGGAACTATATTTTATGGCGTAATAGCACTTTTGGGATTACTTCGACTCGGCGCAGTAACACCCTACCTCTCCCATTATGAGAGGGAGAAGGGGAGCGGACTTTTCAGGCGAGTCGAAGTACTTCCAAAAGTGCTATTACGCCATAAAATATAGTTCCTCTTTTAAATCTGCTTAGAAAAGCGCTACGTTTTATTTTGTACCACCAAACTTGCTCGTATAACTACTCGTCTTAAATAGGAAAAACGTTGATGTGTTTGGTCACTTCTAACTTTCTCTCTAAATGGTACCATTGAATGAATGGGGCAAAGCTAAATGCTATCGAAGCGTCGCAGCGCGCTCCAGCGCTTACGTGCACGCACACAGATGATAGAGGGATGTATCAACAATTCTTAGTTAAGGTAATAACATATTTTAATATTGAAAATGAGTAGACTATTCCTTTAACAGTGGTATGTTTCAATGGAAAGGATTTGCACCACTTTGCTTTTGTGGAAATCATGAGCACTGATATCACATTGTGGCCTAGTTTCACAGACAAAGCTTAGCTAAAGCCAAAACTAGGCCATATTTAAATTAAGATTTTTAAGCATCTTTTATCATGTTTTGGGAAAAAATTTTACTGGTGTGCATCTTGAGACAAATCAATGGCATTGGCACATTTTATAAAACTGTCATTGCAAGTTATTTTCACTTAAGACCGCTCAAATATGTGTTTTAGTCTAGGACTAGCCTTAAGCCTTGTCTGTAAAACTGCGGGTTTATGCCTAAATTTGACAAAATTGTCATGTACCCTCCTTTTCCACTGTGGACATCAACCTAAAGGGCGTTTACACGACACCATTTTTAACTAAAAGCTAATTTTTTTCAAATTCTGCCTTTTTACACAGTGATGGCATTTTGGGGGCCTGAAAATGCATAAAAGTGCATGCTTTAAAAAATGACACCTTTAGGGGTGGTTCACATTTCATATCTTTTGCATGCTCAAGTTTGTTATTTCAAATGTAGGTGCGCAATATGCGCGCTCATAATGGAAGCAATGTGATGCACTCTTTTTTCCAGTTAAAAACATTTGCAACTTTTCAGAATGCCACAAGTGCACCGCAGGTCATGTGACAAGAACCAACCGACGGTCGCGTTTTCCGCACGGTTTTAGACGCATGTGAACCGCCCCTTATTGTCTCTGTGTGAAATACAAAAACTCAAATTCATATTACAAATAATGTGAAATAAAAAAAAACTTTAATTTTGGGGGGAATATTGTGGTATTTCTTACAAATGGCCGTATTTTTCATTTATGCATTTGGCAGACGCTTTTATCCAAAGCGACTTAGAGGCTGTTTACACTTGGCATTAACATGCGTTTTCGTCGATCGGATCACAAGTGGACGACGTTAATGCCAGGTGTAAACGGTGTTCAAAAGGTTTGAGCTCGTCCACTTTCGACCACTTTCAACCACATCCAGAGGTAGTCGAAACCACTTTCGATCGGACTGCTTTGGAGTTGCGGAACGCACATGTGGTTGAATGCGTTCGAACAGCCACACGCGACCGCCTTCTCTCCACCCATTTATCTAATCTGAGGTATTAAACACAAGTTTTACGTCTTTTTTGACTTCTGGTGTGAACATACAGTGAACAGCGCTATTTTTAGCCTTTCATTGATAAAACTAAAGCGGCTGATATCCGTAGTTTCGTTTTGAAAGCGTGTGAAAGTTGCGCGATCCTATTTCATCAATTCCACCAAAAACTCAGAGAAAGCTCTTACATACACACGTACAAAACACTGTGCAGCATGCTAAACAAGCAGTGGACTCCGACATATTCGTTTGCGTCCATATAAACTCATCCTTACTCCCGCTCGCGTTTGAATGACAGCAGAGAGACTTGCCCACCGTCTCACAGACCACCCCCTCACAGTATTCAGCACAGAAGCGGTCGAAAGTGGACAAAAGAGACGGATTTATATACCAGGTGTAAACGTAATGTGTCTCTCTCATCCACTTGTGATCCGATCGATGAAAACACATCTTAATACCAAGTGTAAACAGCCCCTTACAGTGTATTACAAGCTATATTTATTAGTTTGTGTGTTCCCTGGGATTGAACCCATGACAGGAATATCGCTTTTTTCAATTTGCGCATTTTGAAGGGTAATGGATTGTGTGAGGGTGCCAACTACTGGCCTGGCATGCATAGTAAAGCGTTTTAAGTAGTTTTTGTGAATCTCTGTGAACGGAAATCATCTGTTGTCGACAAACGCAATAAATACACTTTTCCGTTTTAGTAGATTGTTATTGTGTAAATATATCTCTTATATATAGATATATATTTATCTGTCCCCGACTCACCACGATACTGCAGCAAGCCAAGAGGCTTATTGATCTCAACAGTGAAGAAGTCTAATGAGCCATCTAAACGCGCTGTCACAATTCTGCAACACAGAATATTACAGTTAGCAGGACCACAGGGATTAAATGGTTAAATGTAAAACTGATGGGCATTCAGGCATATGCGTTCAATGTCGCTGTGAAAAGCACCTGTTGTTGTGAAAAGCTAATGCAGTGATACCGGATACACCATCTTCATTACAGCATTTTAATGATCCCTCTACTGCATCCCACAGCTGAAAGAACAGAGGGGGAGAAAAAGAGAGCCAGTTTAATGTCATAGATCGCTCAAGATGTTGTTACTTTAAAAGCCCTCATCATCTCCAGCCTTGCTTTTAACTGGTATTATGATCTGTCAGGCAAGACACATCTCAGTTTACACTTCCATCTCATGTGTCTGGTTTTTAAGTGTGTGTGGGGGGGTCTCTGAATATAATAGTACAGTACATATAATACACAAGAGGTATTTTCAAATTCTCCAAATATGGCTAAAATGGATAAATCATTAAATCTTAAAATCAGGTGTAAACAGCTACCTCCAGTTTGCCGCTGCTCCGGCCTGTGGCAATGAGGTTTCCCCTCAGCTCCATGGCCCATACCGAGCTGTCCCAGTCCCCACCGCCCTGCGTCGGGAGCTCTGGCGGCGGGCCGGGTTGATCTCCGAGGCTGCGTCGCCTTTGCTGTGAAGCTGGAGGAGAAGGGGGGAATGCCAGTGGGGGCGAGGTCTCGTGCTCTTCGTAGGCCTTCTCCACCAATCCTCCGAAGTCAAAGCCGGAGCTCCTCGTGGACTGAGATGGGGGCAAGCCTCCGAAGTTGGTGTCGATGAGCGGGGTAAGGTCCGGCTGGTCCCCAAACAGGGCAGGGCGTGTAGGAGTGGTCCTCCTTCTTATTGGAAAAATATCTACATCTGGCCCCCCCACAGTCCCACACCCTACCTCCCGAAACTCCGCCCCCATGAGGCTGTCTGCCTCACAAGCGCTAATGTGATCCCAGCCATTACGATGCTCCCAGCAACCACTGCTGCTGCTTCTTCGCAGACTAAAAGTAGACACAAAAACTATTTTAGCACAGTGACGATAACTTAAAAGAACAGTATGTAGGAATGTGGCCCAAACTAATATTGCAATCACAAAACTTGTGGCTAAAACTGGTACTGCAATCACACAACTGGTGGCCAATACATAAAATGACAACATAAACATCAGTTGAGGGCTGCAACTCCACTTTTTAAATGACAATATCCTGGCCGGACCACTGTTGTCTGTGATATAAGTATTTGAAATGAAAATGATTTCTTAATGTCTAGTGACATAACAGGGCCATTTTATGATCAATTGATATACATTTCTTACATACTGTTCCTTTAACCACCTTATGCACTTTTCGGACGTAATAGTTCCTTATGAGGATGTCTGTAAAAATATAGGAACTATAAAATAGGCTAGGAACTATACTCCCATTCCGGCGTAATAATCAAGGACTTTGCTGCCGCACCATGGGTGCAGCAGGCACAATGATAGCACGCAGCACCCAAAAACAGTCCCCTTGTTAACTTTCAATAGCTGGGGACTATTTTCGGCCTGCTTAATATCATTGCGCCTGCTGCATTGATTGTACGGCACCAAAGTCCTTTAAATATTACGCCGGGTGACGTTTATGACGTTTATCATTTCTTACCCCTTATTAGGGATGACAGTAAGACAATCCCCCGTCTGCGCATCCCAAACACGGATTTGTCCTGCGAGACAACAGCTGGCCAGCAGCATGCCATCGCTGGCCAGACACTCAATGTCCTGTGGAGACATTTCAAAGTTACTCGACATACATCAGAGTGCATTTATCCTACCAGGAATCATGGAAAATTTCAGCTCAGCTCTCACCATGCTGTGACCTCTCAGCAGCAGAGGAGAGATTTCGCTGATCGGCGGCGAGTAGCCGTACTCGTCGCAGGGAAGTTCTCCGCGGCGACGCCGACCGTGGGATACACCGTTCTGTCCGTAGTTTCGAGGACAGAGCACTCGGTACAGACAGAAAAGCAGAAGCACCAATACAACACCGGCGAAAAGTCCGAGAGCCGCCACCCTGCATACACAACAACAAAATGTTCATCAGCCTACACATAGATACATAACTAAAGCACTTATTTGAAGATTTGGTGCAAGAACAACACAATGCATCTCTGATGAATAGGAAACTAAATATAAAATTGGCACGTGAGTGTGTAACTACAGACAAGTCTTTCCTGAAATTCCAGTAGACAAACTTAAAGGTGACTTAAAGGTCAGCATTATGTCTGAATACGTGCACATTGTAGTTTAGTCTTAAAAGCATCACACAAATGATGACCAGGGTTCAAGTATGAAAAAACAAAGACCTTCACACAGGAAGCCAATGAAAGAGGAACATTTTCATTACCGCAACATGTCCATGACTGGATTTGGGTTCTTTGACATGGAAATATTTACAATTAAAAAAATCTAAAAAATAAAACGCTTCACTATAACATTTACAGTGAAGAAACATGTGGTATTTGGTGATCGTTGGTAAATGTAGAGACAACAATAAAGAAAACAATTTTCTCATCCTCCGCAACAATTTTCAATCATTGTTTAAGCCCTCAAGGAATTAACATTTTCAAAAAAAAATTAGTTGAAAGGGACATAATTGACTGTGACACTCAAGATGGCTACCAGGTAAGGAGTTCTTATTTTTTCTCTCCAGATAAAAGTTGAAATTTTGTTTGTCATAGTACCTAGACAACTTTTTAGTTCTCATTACCGAAACATGAGTTTCTAAATGCATATATTTAATGTAATATCATGTTGCGGTAATGATAATTTTTGATAATGATAATCTAAAAAATTTACATAATTCTATAGAAAATATTTTTTAATTCTCTAAAAATAATATTTTATAGTAAGTTCAGACTTGAATCTTATATGTGCAAAAAATTGGCTTCAAGAGCTTTTAAAAAATTCTGATGCTGGACACCTTCTAAATCATTACTAGGAAAAGAGTCAGGCATTGAAGTGAGCTGACCCACATCTGATGTGTATCTTGTATGCAAGATGGCCTTATAGATAAGATAACACAGACCTTGAACACTGAGCGTGTGTTTATGTTTGAGCGACACTATTGTTTATCTCGCAGTTACGTCATTGGACGTACGGCATGCATTTGTAGAAAATATTAACTAGGGTTCTTAGTTAAAAAAACTTTGGCTTTTTCCTTGTATGAATGACCTTGAAAGTGCTTTTGTTCAAAAGAATTTTTCAGCCTTGGGGTTTGAAAGCTCTTGACATTTGTGCACGGAGACCACAAAGAGAGGCGTCGATACAGATTTTCTACGAAAAGTTACTGAACAACTAGAACTTGACAATGACAGAGTCAATACTATCTGTGCTATATATAGGACAAGGTGGGAAGAGAACAAAAAAGAAAAGAAAATTCTTTTAGATCTTCCCTTAAAGCCCTCTGGTGCCTACGCAAACATTTGAGGATTTTTTATTTATTTATTGCTACACGACCATTGACGGTGGAAATTGTTTCTGTGATGTTGCAACAGAATGGCATCATGGTAAGAGACGCGAGTTGCAACCGAGCATGCAAAACTGCTAGGATGTTGCCAATGTGTTTAGTGAATTTTTTGTAACTTCCCATCTCAAGCCCCGTTCAGACCGCCAGCTGCTAGCAGTAGCAAAGCAACATGATCTCATTCATGATAAGCGACTGTCAGGAGCAACTGGGTGATTCTCGAGAAATTAGACTTATGAGGTGACATGAAACATTTTGATAAAAAAGTAAATGCTATCAAAATAATAAACATACAGTTACAAACATCTCTTCATGTACTATTTTGCACATGATTTCAAATGACATCATGCAAACCAATTTTGTTGTTTTTTCCACATTTAAGGGGAAAATTTTCATTACCGCAACTTGTCCATGACTGGATTTGGGTTCTTTGACATGGAATATTTATAATTAAAAAAATCTAAAAAATATAAAGCTTCAGTGCATGTTATACTATAAACATTTACAGTAAAGAAACATGTAGTATTTGGTGATCATTGGTAAATGTAGAGACAATAATAAGGAATATAAATGTTTCAAAGACAAATTTTCTCATCCTCCGCAACAATCTAACATTTAAAAAAAAAATAGTTGGAAGGGACATAATTGACTGTGACACTCAAAATAGCTATCAGGTAAGCAGTTCTTATTTTTTCTCTCAAGATAAAAGTTGAAATTTTGTTTGTCATAGTACCTAGACAACTTTTTAGTTCTCATTACTGAAACATGAGTTTGTAAATGCATACATTTAATGTAATATCATGTTGCGGTAATGATAATTTTTGATAATGATAATTCTATAGGAAATATTTTTTGAATCCTCTAAAAATAATGGTTATAGTAAGTTCAGACCTTAATCTTATATGTGCAAAAAATTGGCTTCAAGGGCGTTTAAAAAAAAATCTGATGCTTGACACCTTCTAAGTCTGGATTTCGTGAAAATCACCCAAATGTCAACTTAGCACATTAATGCCTTATATAATACGTGACGTCACTTCAGTTAAGATTAATTTCTAAATCTGGACTTCGTGAAAATCTCCCAACTACCAATGAGAGCGAAGCACAGGAGTTCACATCAAACGTCTCTCATCAGTTACTGCAGTGCATGGTACCCATTTCTTTATGACAAACAAAATTAGAAACGCCTCCTAACTGCCTCATTGAGAACCGCTGGTGGTCTGAACGGGGGCATTAGGCTGCGTGCACACTAGCAGCGACGCAATCTCATATCAATGAAAAGCTTGCCGACTTCCAACGACACGAATGACAGTGACCATTGGCGACAAGAAGTGGGAAAATCGAGAAAAGTTAAACTTTTTGGTAACACGCTGCACTTTTTTACTCAGACGTCCAATTACAGTGGAGGAGAGTCGGGACAAAACCATGCCAACCAAGCAGCACCACTTACAGCCCCGTTTTTTAGCCTATACCTTTTCAAATCAGACGACTCAAAATGAAGAGTTTTTAGGATACCTAAACGTTGGGATACTGACTTGTAAAGCGTGAGGTCTGTCTGCAGATCAGAGGTCTTGATGCTTGGTGGAGGAGCGTGGTGTGTATCCTGTGGGTGACGGGTGTCTATGGCCTCTTGTGGGCTGAGATGCAATGTAACAGGGATGACTGGGAGAATACTGATGTACCTGTGGGCATCACAGAGGGGTAGGCACAAGACAAGTACATAAATTCATTTCATTTCATAATAAAGTGTACTATCCCTTGAAGTTTAAATGGATTAAGAGAGTATCGCACCTCTTAGCAAGCGTGATATTGTAATAGCTAAAGAGCGAGGGCCAGTGGCGGAAAGAAAGTCGCCTCCACAGCTCCTCGTCATTAGGGCCCCAGGTAATCTGTGGGCTTGACACAGGTACGGCTCCTGGATGAGGTGGGTGGTGACCCTGTGATTGGTTCTCGAGTAAGGGGGTGGGCTCGGGGGCAGGAAGCACGCTCAGTGTGCTGGTTGGATCTCCACCAGGAAACACTGGAGCCACGCCCAAGTGTGGGGGAAGTCCCGCCTCCCCAAGAGGGCTCTGCTCTGACACCTGGGCAGCAAGAAAAGTCCTCAAACCGGCAGGGTCAGTGTAAACAAGGATCCCGATCCAGATTACAGTGCCCACCTATCAAACAAACAAACAACATGTAATAGGGTAGTATACATTATGATACTCATTTATATTTCACAGAAAATATCTTAACAACTAAAAGGTGCAGTTTGTAATTTTTGCCCCACTTAATGGAATTGCAGTCTGTTGGTATGTATGGCTATATAGTTTTGGGGCAGGCCCTGTTTAATAAATCTTTAGAAACAAAAACTATTTTTGCAGTTCTTTACCATGATGATTCGCTGTGCCAGGCGAGTACGGGCTAAGAAGTAAACCACCCGGAGCCTCTTGGGCAAGCGGAGGTTCCGGAAAGCTGGAGCCTGCAGGGTGATTGTGTGAGGAGACGGTCGGGGTGGAGGTGGCGTCTCTCGTGGACGTAAAGGGCCTGGTTTGGGTGGCGGCATTCCCGCTTCGGCTGGGAGTCGCCGGTTTAGATCTGCTAACTGTTGTGGGAGACATGGGATGAGTGTTTGGTGAGTCAAGAAAAAACTGTTTAAAATGAAATACTCGGATGAAGCAATGTGTTACTCATTAAAGTCTAAAAGCATTTTCCAGAATGATCACTGCGTGGGTGGTTCTTACCTCCATGCGGCGGATGTCAATAGACAGCACAGTGGTGAAGAAAAACATCTGAAGGAAGAAATCAGAGACCAGACCGACCACAGCAAACAGACAGAACTCCTACATGCATATCAACACACAGGGACATAGGGGAAGGGTTAGGTTTTTGCACCAAAAAAGCATCAAATATTACTTAGATTTTTACAAAAACTTCACCTGAATTGCTGGTACTAATGTAAAGTATCCAATGAGGATGATGCCTAGTTCAGTGGCCATGTTCTTCATAATGGACCAGCTCTCGTTGCTTAAACCTTAAAGAAAAGCCAAATAAACATTGTTATTTATTACCTTATCTCAAGGATTTTCTAACTTTTTTGTCAGCCGAACACCCCTGACCAAAATTATTTACTTGAAGTACCCCCTACGATTCTAAGTTAATATTTCAATAATTTAATTTGCATGTTTAACTTCAAAAACATTTATCAGTTTTAAAGTTTTTATTAGTAGTATTTTACATAGTTATTGCTATTATTACCTGTTATTGGACCTTCATCTGGTAATTTTTGTTTATTGGTACATAAAACGCAAGTTCTCTTTTCTGATATACAGCCAGTGTTGGGGAAAGTTACTCTCAAAAAAGTAACTAATAGCGTTACTTAGTTACTTTTCATGGAAAGTAATGCTTTTTTACTTTTAGTTATTATTGCGTTACTTTTTCTTGGCTGAGGCTTGATCTCTTTCAGGCCTTGCAGGTGTTTTTTATTTCTGAAAAATTCTGCATTTAGAAATTGCATATTTCATCACAAAAATGTCGAGTTCTGGCCCGCAATCTCAGTTTCTGACTCAAACTGTTCCCACACAGGCGTGTACGCATAGAGTGAATAATGTGACTACGTTTAGTTTAATTCAGTACATAATTTTTTTTTATCGAATCAATTTGCATTACTTTTTTGAAAAAGTAACAAACATTAATGTGTACATTTAAAAAGTAATGCGTTACTTTATTCGTTACTTCAAAAAAGTAATATTATTACGTAATGCACGTTACTTGTAATGTGTTACCCCCAACACTGTATATAGCGTCATAGCAGAGATTACATATTTTTGTAGGCTAATCCCCGACGTTAGCGGGACATGGATTTCCTTGCTAAAAGGCCCATTCATTTTCCCCATAGACTTTTGGATTATCACAAAAAATAGTTCTGTGTTTAAGAAAAGTTTGACAATTTTGAATCCTAAATGCGGTATTTTTTCCTAGTAAATTCATTAAGACGTCAAAATTCATTAAAGTTTAATGCTGCGTTTACACCAGCTGCGGTAGAGGCATGAAGCGCGAGTGATTTCAATGCAATGTTAAGATGCGTTGACGCGCGACTGGAGTTCTCGCGGCGCAAATGAGGCGTTTGCCGCAGTTGGCCCCGTTAAGACGTGATTCTGCCTCATTTGCGCGTACAGTTCAAATGGTGCTTTTCGTGCATTTTGCTTTGATGCGAATTGCGGGCTGACCTCGCTTGGAAGAGTGTCAGTGAGGACATTGGGCAACCTGGTAAGTTATAATACACATTTCACTTTTGAGTCACATGACGTTTATCGACCCGCAACGTTTATTTTCCCCCTATAGTAAGGTTACCATATACAAACCGTTAACTCTTTCGATAAATGCACAATCAACATCAGTCATCTTGCACACAGACAACCACATAGCACTTGCCCCTCCCACAAAAAGCGGATTTTGCCTCTGACGCGCGTCAAATGCTTGCTTTTAGAGCGAAGTAGACGCACAAATGCATTCAAACTGTTCAAGTGGCAAACTAGGCGCGGTAGACGCGATTTTGACACCTGAAACGCAGTTGGTGTAAACGCAGCATAAGTAGTAATCCAAAAGTTTATGGGGGAAAAAATAGGCTTTTCAGCAAGGGAACCAGTGTAGCCAATCAGCAGTAAGGGGCGTGTCTACTAACCAACATCGTTGCCTGGATTGTGTATGTGTTGGGTGGGCCTATCAAAAGAAGGTCCAGATTCTATTGGGGTAGGGGTGTGTTTATTTAGGTGATTTCAAATATCAACATTGGCTTTCAGAGAGCATGCACCCCACCTTTAACTCAAAATATTTATTTGAAGTCACTTTATATTTCTTCTATATACTGTTTGCGAAAGAAACAACAAAACATATTAAGCAAACTGTAATTGTCTCAAAGCCTCTTTTTGGCATCAAATTAACAACCTGAATTATGGTCTATACCAGATACTATGGTCACATATATCCAATGTACACTTCGTGACACTAGTGTGTAGAGAATCTGACCTTGAGCAATGCGCAGCTTGACTTCAAGGTCGACAGGAGTTGACACAACAGATTTAGTGAGGACCAGGACATTCTCCAAACCGATGACCACCACTAGATAGGGGAAGATCTCCCTAGAAACCAGCAGCAGATAAAAAATTTTCATCAAGTTTACATTTATGCAAAGCAGCTTATAGTTTATTTAAAGTCAATTCATCAATTCATGTTTCCTGGTACATAAATTTATTGCATGCATCAGTTGAGGTACAAGAATCGTATAAGCATTTGAAAATAATGAGATACTAGAAAATAGTTAATGTGTAAACAGAATGATATAATCTGTCTGGGGCTTCCCAGAGAACAAATAAACTGACTAGCTCATTATTGATCATGTTGTAAAAGAAAAAAAATACTCTGGTAAGAATGTGTCTTTAGCTGAAGACTTGACCTTCCGCAAGCCTGCTGGATTTTGGCCCAGATAAATTGTACGTGTTGACTAAAGGCTGACCTGATGAACTTAGACTGAATTTGTTTGGACAGCCTGATCTCACACCACTGTAAGTTCATACGTGCAACCTTACAGACCAATGAAAAACTATCCCTGCCCACTTCAACACTCCCTGGCAAAGACATTCCTCTAAATCAACATTCTGCCATTATTATCAACAATTAGTTACACATCAACCTGTTCCCTTAATCGATTGTGACATTTCGATTCCCTCGACACAATGAGAAAATGTCACTGATATGATCCATTTCCAGATCTCAATTGTTTAGCTGCCTGATAATGAAGTACAAAAGACTTCTAATGGTGTCAATGAATGAAGGCATGTATTGGCTGAGCTCCTACCCTCCGTTAAGCGTTGGCGTCAAGCCAAACAAGGTGCAGAGTCCCACGGACATGAGCAGCGAGCTGAGAACCGTGACCACGGCGGCCAGTGCCAAGCCCCATTTGGACTTAACCATGTCAATCTTACCTGTAAAATAAAAGGGAGGGGGAAAAAAAGGGTTTTCCAAGAGCATTTTACAAGAATGATCCTAATGAAGTGTGTGAATAAAAATTCATTAATAGACACTCCACTTTTTTTGAAAATATTGTAATTTTTCAGCTCACCTAGAGTTAAACATTTGATTTTTACCGTTTCGGAATCCATTCAGGCGATCTCCGAGTCTGGCGGTACCATTTTTAGCATAGCTTAGCATAATCCATTGAATCAGACTAGACCATTAGCATCGTGCTCAAAAATAAGCAAAATGCTTAGATATTTTTCCTATTTAAAATTTGACTCTCTTAGTATACAATGTAACTATAGAACTGACAGAAAATTAAAAAAGTTGTGATTTTCTTGGCAGATATGACTAGGAACTATACTCTCATTCTGGCGTAATAATCAAGGACTTTGCTGTCATATCATGGCTACAGCAGGCGCAATGATATTACGCAGCACCTGAAAGTAGTCCCCTTGGTAACTTTCAATAGGGGACTATTTTCAGGCACTGTATAATTACATTGCAGCCATGATATGGCAGCAAAGTCCTTGATTATTATGCCAGAATGAGATATAGATCCTAGCCATTTGGCCTAGAAAATCACAGCTTTAAAATTTTCGTCGGTCTTAGTCTTAGATCTTTCAATGCTAAAGGTTCTGGGGATAATTCAGACTGTAACAAGGCACGCAAGTCAAAAAGTGAACAGACCTTGCTAATCTGAAAGCTTCTTGCTGCCAACATACAGTAAGTGCTGTGTTTATAGGGCACCTGCCAACATTACCAATTTAAGCAGTCTACCATAATATTGCCAAATATTAATAAAGAACAATACAAAGAAGCCCACAATGAATAAAATTAACTGTAAATAACACAGAAATGAAAACAATGCTTCTATGAGAAATGCATAAATGAACAAAAGCAATAAAAGGCTATGCATTCATTATTGTCTCTATATAAGATTGTTTTAATAATGTGAATAACTGAATTTAAGAATAAAGAGGAATGATAGAGTTGCTGCTTACGGGTGGAGAAGTAGATATAAGCGAAGAGGATGATGTAGGTGGTGACTAGAGGGATGAGCTCAGCGATGCCAATTTCCTCTTTGAAATGGACGTGTACCATATGATCTTCACGCAGGCTGCAGTTCACCGAAGGATGAAGCTGTTTTAGGCGAGCTCGGAGGCTGGCTACAAACCTGATCAGCCAAACACAAAAAGAGTCATTTAGTATTAGAATTAGATTTTTGTTAGTGCTGGGCAAAGATTAATCGCGATTAATCGCATATAAAATAAAAGTGATTTTTTGCATAATATATGTGGGTGTACTGTAGGGCTGGGTAAAAATATCGATTCATCAATGCATTGCAATAATTTGTTTCTCAATTCAATATCGATTCATCAAATCCTATGATCGATTCAGCCCCCCCGGCAAGTGGCGCCGCTGTGGGCAACACTCTAGTGAGAGCGTTCAGCGTTGTACAAGACGCGCTTTATCAAAACAGAAAGATCAAAGATGGCAAACAGCAGCACTTCTTTCAAGCCTTCACCATCAACGTGATCAAACATTAGTAATACTACACACATTATTTAAAAATATACTCAGGTACTTAAGCAAGTAAATCAATATTGAATTGAATCGAAACGAAGCCTCAAGAATCGAAATCGAATCGAATTGCGAAATTCCTAACAATACCCAGCCCTAGTGTACTGTGTCTAATAATTGTGTATATTTAACCACACACACATTCATATATTCATTTCAGAATTGTTTTACTTATATATAATTGTTTTTAATTTATTTTTAATATAGAATATATAAAAATATAAATAAATATATATAAACATGTAAATGTTTCTTAAATACATACATGAATGTGTGTGTATTTATTTATGCATAGTGGTTACACGGAGCGCATGCTCATGTATTATGCCAGGAATCACTTTTGTTTTGTATGCGATTGATCGCGATTGATCTTTGCCCAGCACTAATTTTTGTATTTAAAAAAAACAAGAAGAAGAATGGAGCTTGGTTGTGCAAACACTATTAGTAGGGTGTGGTGGATAATTGCCAGGATGTTGCCATGTGTCCATCTCTGTGATGCAATGGATTTGCGCTTTCGGCTGTTTTTACTAAGACAAATAATTTTTTCTCACTTTTCTAAGTTGCTTTGAATAACAGTGTCTGCTAAATGTAAATGTGGTTGCTAGGGTGTGATGGGTGATTGCCATGATGTTGCTATGGGGCTGTATAATGTGTTGGTTCTGTGAGGTTTTGGGTGGTTGGTACAAGTCTAAAAAGCTCACCTCTTGTCAAGATTCAATTATGTTTTGGTCACTAAATATGGAGTCTCTCCAAAAACACAAGTTAACTGTATTTTTACTCCTATTTTATTAACCAATAAGTGTAAGACCAATGTCGCACACCTGTGAGTTCCGGTTAGGTGCGTAGGATAAAGAGACAATAGTAGTCCAGTAAACATATAAACGGGGGAGATGTCCCGCACACTAATGACTTGCAAGGTGTTTATTGCGACGTTTCGATCGTAAGATCTTCTTCGGGCATATGAACATGATCAAGGTATCACAAGGTATTTATAAAAATTCATGGACCAATCACAACAACCAACAGTCACAGACCAACCACAGCAACAGACCCTCAATGACCAATCAAATCCGTCCACAATCACCTCCACCACATCAACAACCTCAATATCATACACAAATCAGAAACAGTCCACAACGACAAGAAAAAAGAGAAAACACCACAAACCGTACATACTGCATGCAGAATTGGAATAAGCATAGTGCAAAACTCCATCAACAATTCAAAAAAACAATTTTTTTCCCTCTCAAGATCACAACATCACATCAAAAAGGGCCTCACCATCCAAACCAAGAGGCGACAACGTTTGCAAAGCAAAAATCCAAAACAATTCGCGTCTCTGCAGGAGCACGTCAATGTCTCCGCCTCTCGGTGGCATAGTCACTCTTTCTATCCCACAAAAACTTAAAGAAGAGACATCATGACCCATGGCCATAAAGTGTGCCGCAACCGGATAGTTAATGTCTTTTCTTCGAATAGAGCTCTTGTGTTCACTAATTCTTTTTTTCAATTGGCGCGTAGTTTTGCCAACATAGCCTAAACCACACGGACAACGAATTAAATACACCACATGTGTAGAGGCACACGTTATCACAGAATTAATGTGGAATTTCTTTCCCGTTCTAGGGTGACAGAAGAATTACATTTTTTTCGTGTTATTGCACTGGGCACAATTACCACACCGGTAATTTCCATTTTGTAATGGACTAATAGTTCTCTGTGTAAGACTGTGTGTGCAACTCTGAAAACGGGCATGTACTAGATGATCTTTTAAATTTTTTGCTCGTTTGTACACTATAAGTGGAGGGTTAAGCCGAAAGTATACTAGGGACGTCCGCGTATGCGCGCCGTCCGCATGACGTCATTTTCGTCATCAGGAGGGTTCGCAGCCGGCCGCGCGGGCCGTCCGCGTGCAGCCCAAAATTTGAGACCGCGCGGACAGTGCGCGTACAGTCCGCGTACGACAGCGCATGCGCATGAAAATATTTAGACAGAACACTCCACTATAAACAATTATACAAAGGAAATAGACAGCATTTGCACACACACTATCGTTTTTCTTCTTTAACTTTTACTTCTTCAAAGAACAGAAAGCTGTGGAGCATGTTTGTTTGATTCCTGACTTTGTTGTCTTGTTGTTTGTTCTAAACTGTGTTTGCAATGGTGGATCAGGTACTTTTCTTCACCTATCCTAATGTTTTAATGTACTGTTAATGTCTCCAAATCAGTGATGCCCTGGCAGCCTGTTAGACTAATAATTTGAATAAGAAATCATTTGTATTGCGTATAGTGTCGAACGCGGCCATCCGCGTGTAGCCGCGGGGACTATACTCGGAAAGCTGCGCGGACGCGTGCGCGCGCGGGCCGGACGCGGACGCGGAAAAAAAGTATACCCGGGCCTTTAAGGAAAATTGAACTAAGCTCAGGATCAGACGACAAAAGATGCCAATGTTCCCCGAAAATAGATCGAATTAGACAAGATCCGTCGGAATGAGTCGTGATGAAAGCAAACGAATGTTTTTTAACCTTTTTTGTCCTCTTCTTTAATAATTGAGCTCATGTATTATGAAGAGTAGTATCAAAGGCTTCATCAATCCATTCTGTAGGATATCCTCTTTCTAGGAATTTCATTTTCATTGTCATTGACTTCTCAATAAAATCTGAATCCGAGTGACAAATCCTTCTTAATCTACAGAACTGACTCTTCGGCAAACCCTTCTTTAACGAGGTAGGGTGAAAGCTAGTTGCGAGTAGTAATGTGTTGCGATCGGTTTCTTTAGTGAACAAAGTCGTGATTAGACGGCCTTCATTCTTTTGTACCCACACATCAAGGAAATGCACCTTCAAATCACTCACCTCCAATGCAAATTCCAAATCCCCAACAAATCCGCCAAGGACAGACACAAACCCACCTACATCATTGTGATTCCCCAAAAAAACACAAAAAATGTCATCAATGTATCTGTACCACTTTATGATCCGCGAACAAAAAGGATTTTTTTCCACATTAAATACAAAAAACATTGTTCAAAGAAGCCAATAAACAAATTGGCATAGTTAGGGGCAAAAATAGAGCCCATCGCTGTTCCACTGATCTGGAGGAAAAAATCCATATTAAAGTTGAAATAATTGTATCTCAAAACATATGATGCCATCTCGATCAAAAATTCTGTCGGGGGAATAATGTCACCCCGTGTGGAGAGAAAATGTTTCAAGGCATTGAGTCCTCCCTCGTGTGAAATGTTCGTATACAAACTGGTAATGTCCAAAGTTAATAATAAAGACATATCCGGTAGATCATGTATCTCAGAGATCTTATTGATGAAATCAGTAGAGTCCCTTATGTAAGCAGGTAAAGTCTGTACATAGGGTTTAATAAAAAAAACCACATATTGAGATAGAGGTGCTAATAAGGAATTTGTCTGTGCCACTATAGGACGACCTGGAGGATCTACTAGTCTTTTATGGATCTTAGGCAAAGTATAAAACACAGGTCTAATAGGATGTTGGCAATATAAAAACTGAAACTCAGATTGAGAAATCCAACCCTGTGATTTGGCATTTTCCAAAAAGAGTAGTATATCAGATTGATAGCTAATCGTCGGGTCACTCGGCAATTTTTTATAAAACCTAGAGTTTTGTAATTGTGAAAGGATCTCTTCCTGGTACTTCAACTTATCTTGGACAACGATAGCACCTCCTTTATCTGCAGGTTTTATAATGATATTCGAGTCATTCCTTAATTCCGTCAGGGCTTGTTGTTCATTCAAAGAGAGATTATACGTCATTTTCCTGCTAGAGGAGCAAGTTTTTAAAACCTCTTGTTCAACCACTCGACAGAAGGTATGAATAGTATGATTTGACACATTAGGGCAAAAGGTACTCTTTGGTCTAAAAAGTGTCTTAGGTGAAATCGACTCTGATTTGGAGAAAAAATATCTTAACTTCAACTGTCTAAAACATTTAAATAGATCAGTTTTTAGCCCAAAAGCATTTACACCACAGGTCGGAACAAAAGACAATCCTTTTGACAAAACTCCAATTTGATCATCAGACAGTTCTTTTCCAGAAATATTGATTACCGTCTTTTTGAGTAGCTCCGGGTCCACGGTCGTGCGTTTCTTTGCGGACCTGGAACCTCTTCGGCATGTCTTTTTCTGTGGGGCCAGCGTTCCTGAGTGCGTTTGCCCAAAAAAGGTGAGGAACTCTGGGCACTGGAATCACTGTCCATGGTAAAATCACTGCCAGTAGAGTCACTTTGTGCATGAACAAACCGTGATCTGGTAACCTTCTTCTGTGCATAAGGACGTGATACTCCACCGGAGGCTCCCCGGGCTGATGAATGGGTCTCATGGGTGGAATGGTTGCCAATATTGGCAACAGCTGCTGGACAACTGTCCCAAGGATATACCTCATTTCGTAGATAATCTTCTGTATCACGTTTGTATTTTTTTATTTTAATCTCTTTAAGGTGATCTCGATATTTGTCAGTAGACACCTTAACTGAAGCCAGAATCGAGTCAAAGTCAATTTGTGGGATAGATTTGATCTCCTCTTCTAGTGCCGTGATATTTGTATGAGTTTCGTTAACATCAACCGATACTTGTTCCACAATTAAAAGCATCAGGTCCATAGAGCACTTATTGAGAATCTCACTCCATTTCCTTAGGAACTCCTCATTCTGTTTACACAGAGTACCGCAAAGAAACGCACGACCGTGGACCCGGAGCTACTCAAAAAGACGGTAATCAATATTTCTGGAAAAGAACTGTCTGATGATCAAATTGGAGTTTTGTCAAAAGGATTGTCTTTTGTTCCGACCTGTGGTGTAAATGCTTTTGGGCTAAAAACTGATCTATTTAAATGTTTTAGACAGTTGAAGTTAAGATATTTTTTCTCCAAATCAGAGTCGATTTCACCTAAGACACTTTTTAGACCAAAGAGTACCTTTTGCCCTAATGTGTCAAATCATACTATTCATACCTTCTGTCGAGTGGTTGACCAAGAGGTTTTAAAAACTTGCTCCTCTAGCAGGAAAATGACGTATAATCTCTCTTTGAATGAACAACAAGCCCTGACGGAATTAAGGAATGACTCGAATATCATTATAAAACCTGCAGATAAAGGAGGTGCTATCGTTGTCCAAGATAAGTTGAAGTACCAGGAAGAGATCCTTTCACAATTACAAAACTCTAGGTTTTATAAAAAATTGCCGAGTGACCCGACGATTAGCTATCAATCTGATATACTACTCTTTTTGGAAAATGCCAAATCACAGGGTTGGATTTCTCAATCTGAGTTTCAGTTTTTATATTGCCAACATCCTATTAGACCTGTGTTTTATACTTTGCCTAAGATCCATAAAAGACTAGTAGATCCTCCAGGTCGTCCTATAGTGGCACAGACAAATTCCTTATTAGCACCTCTATCTCAATATGTTGATTTTTTCATTAAACCCTATGTACAGACTTTACCTGCTTACATTAGGGACTCTACTGATTTCATCAATAAGATCTCTGAGATACATGATCTACCGGATATGTCTTTATTATTAACTTTGGACATTACCAGTTTGTATACGAACATTTCACACGAGGGAGGACTCAATGCCTTGAAACATTTTCTCTCCACACGGGGTGACATTATTCCCCCGACAGAATTTTTGATCGAGATGGCATCATACGTTTTGAGATACAATTATTTCAACTTTGATATGGATTTTTTCCTCCAGATCAGTGGAACAGCGATGGGCTCTATTTTTGCCCCTAACTATGCCAATTTGTTTATTGGCTTCTTTGAACAATGTTTTTTGTATTTAATGTGGAAAAAAATCCTTTTTGTTCGCGGATCATAAAGTGGTACAGATACATTGATGACATTTTTTGTATTTTTTTGGGTAATCACAATGATGTAAATGAGTTTGTGTCTGTCCTTAACGGATTTGTTGAGGATTTAGAATTTACATTGGAAGTGAGTGATTTGAAAGTACATTTCCTTGATATGTGGGTACAAAAGAATGAAGGCCGTCTAATCACGACTTTGTTCACTAAAGAAACCGATCGCAACACATTACTACTCGCAACTAGCTTTCACCCTACCTCGTTAAAGAAGGGTTTGCCGAAGAGTCAGTTCTGTAGATTAAGAAGGATTTGTCACTCTGATTCAGATTTTATTGAGAAGTCAATGACAATGAAAATGAAATTCCTAGAAAGAGGATATCCTACAGAATGGATTGATGAAGCCTTTAATACCACTCTTCATAATACACGAGCTCAATTATTAAAGAAGAGGACAAAAAAGGTTAAAAAACATTCGTTTACTTTCATCACGACTCATTCCGACAAATCTTATCTAATTCGATCTATTTTCAAAAAACATTGGCATCTTTTGTCATCTGATCCTGAGCTTAGTTCTATTTTCCTTAACCCTCCACTTATAGTGTACAAACGAGCAAAAAATTTAAAAGATCATCTAGTACATGCCCGTTTTCAGAGTTGCACACACAGTCTTACACAGAGAACTATTAGTCCATTACAAAATGGAAATTACCGGTGTGGTAATTGTGCCCAGTGCAATAACACGAAAAAAATGTAATTCTTCTGTCACCCTAGAACGGGAAAGAAATTCCACATTAATTCTGTGATAACGTGTGCCTCTACACATGTGGTGTATTTAATTCGTTGTCCGTGTGGTTTAGGCTATGTTGGCAAAACTACGCGCCAATTGAAAAAAAGAATTAGTGAACACAAGAGCTCTATTCGAAGAAAAGACATTAACTATCCGGTTGCGGCACACTTTATGGCCATGGGTCATGATGTCTCTTCTTTAAGTTTTTGTGGGATAGAAAGAGTGACTATGCCACCGAGAGGCGGAGACATTGACATGCTCCTACACAGACGCGAATTATTTTGGATTTTTACTTTACAAACATTATCGCCTCTTGGTTTAAATGATGAAGCCCTTTTCAATGTGATGTTATAATCTTGAGAGGAACAAATTTGTTTTTTTAAATTGTTGATGGAGTTTTGCACTATGCTTATTCCAATTCTTCATGCAGTATGTACGGTTTGTGGTGTTTTCTCTCCTTTTTTTTTCTTTTTTTCTTGTCATTATAGACTGTTTCTGATTTATGTATGATATTGAGGTTGTTGATGTGATGGAAATAATTGTAGACAAATTTAATTGGTCATTGAAGGTCTGTTACTGTGATTAGTCTGTGACTATTGTCTGTTGTGATTGGTCCATGAATTTTTATAAATACTTTGTGATACCTAGATCATGTTCATATGCCTGAAGAAGATCTTACGATCGAAACGTCGCAATAAATATTTTGCAAGTTATTAGTGTGCGGGATATCTCTTTTGTTTATATATTAACCAATAAGTAAAATTGTGACTCTGACCACAATAAAAGCACATCGTCTCAATCGTAACACAATCGTGCCAAAGATTTATACTTAAAGGAAAACACCACAGTTTTTTACATTTTTTACTATGTTCTTACCTCAAATTAGACAAATTAATACATACCTATCTTTTTTCAATGCATGCACTTAATCTTTGTACAGCGAGTCGTGAATGTGTTAGAATTTAGCCTAGCCCCATTCGTTGCTTAGGATCCAAACAGGGATAAATTTAGAAGCCACCAAACACTTCCATGTTTTCCCTATTTAAAGATGGTTACATGAGTAGTTACACGAGTAAGTATGGTGGCACAAAATAAAACGTTGCGAAATGTTTGGTGGCTTCTAAATTCATCCATGCCTGGATCCCAAGGAACGAATGCTGCTACGCCAAATGCCAACACATTCACGACACGTTGCACAAAGACTAAGTGCACGCATCGAAAAAAGATAGGTATGTATTATTAGTCTAAGTTGAGGTAAGAACATATTAAAATATTGAAAAAATTGAAAAACAGTGGTGTTTTCCTTTAAGGCACAAGTTTAGTCATGTTTTTCACCAGGGTCCACGTACAGTGCACATGACGCAATTTTCATCATCAGAAGAGCGCGTGTATTGTACGCACACCAGATTTTTGAAACCAGGAGATGTGTTGCATTTTGCCACAATGTGCATGTGTTGAATATCTGTATACATGTATGCTTTGCAAGGCTGTTTGTTCAACCGTGCACGCACGTTCGCATACACATAAAAAACAGACTGCTCCAGGCTTTAGGTTCAGAGTTTTGCACCCAATTAGAAATATCAGAAAGGCTGACCTTGCATCATAAGTGCTTAGTGCAATGGTGATGGTGTATGTCACCACTCGCTTCTTGCCGTAGAGACTCACACCTGTCTGCTTTCCTGGGACGCCAAAGAGCAAGTCTGAAACATACATATCAACACTGGGGTGAGCACACAGGACCTCAATGAACTAACTTTTAATGCAAAACTTGAACATGCTTAAAAAGTTTCCACCTCTCAGAGTGGCTGACGTATGAAGGCCTTTGGGTTCGTGCTGGTGCACGGTCTTTAGGAGGTCCGGATCAGCATCAAACAAGTCACGCCGATTCTGCCAATAGTTGCCAGGGGATACCAGCAGGCAGCCGTGCTCTGGAAGGACCGCCTGCATGCGCCGTAACCCCGGCAACAGGTCTGTCACCTGCAAGCACAGCGCCTCCAAACTTCTATGTGAGGTGAGAAAATGAGGAAGGAAAGAAAGAGGTTTTGTGAAATGTATAGTAACAACTATGTGAGGAAAGAACAACTGCCAAAATCTATGTTAGAGTGGAAAGCTTCGACCTGTCGGTGTAAACATGGTCTCTAATCTCTTCCAAAAGACTGAAAACACGCCCAAGGGGAGAGCGGAAGACATCCACTGGTACCAGGCTGTTGTCCCATGGAGAAACGGCTGCCTTGACCAACACCTGCTGGATGTATGCCACCGGAGGACCCTGATACTGGAAGTAGTAAATTTAAAGTTTACATTACCATACATTTTACTAAATACAGGAGTGGTGATTTGAGTGAACACCAGAGTTTTGCTATGCTTTTTCAGATTGTGTCCCAAGGTCAAACACACACTGGCTTACCCAATCAGGACACTCCGACAGGTCACCCTGAGGATCATGGGATGGGACAGAGTAATCTCGTACTCCAGTGGTGAACTCCACCGGTCCCGTTCCAGGCAGTGGCAGCTTCAGCAAAGGATAACTGTAAATAAATATGAAAGACTACAAATCATTCATTATTACTAGGGCTGTCAAAATTAACGCGTTAATAACGCGTTAACGCAAATTCATTTTAACGCCACTAATTTTATTAACGGAGATTAACGCAACGCGCAATTTCTGTTTGACCCTTGGTCCAGCCCATAGTTGAATGAACAGAGACGCAGACAAATGTGACTCTCTCTAAATGAGTAAAAGGTTTTCATATAAATAAGAACATTAAGCAAATCGTCTACCACATCCAATGCTCTAAATGCTCGTTGGACATCTGATATGATCTTTATTTATACGTCTGAGAGGTGTAACGTACCGTCCTCCTAATGCTTAATCTAATACAAAAATGCGTCTCAATTCATTTTGGTTTCGCTTTTATGCATGACTTATAAAATAGACTGCAGGACTTGTTTGATGTTAAAATAGTCATTAAGAGAGATAAAGTTCGGTACCTGATTAATGTTAAAGAGTTATTAAGAGCGACAAGACTCAAAAGCGATCCCCTCACGCTGACTGACTGATATCTGAAGCGCGTGCACACAGACGCGCGAGTGCGCGACCCGGATATATAGACATCTACACAAAATTACAGTTTTACAAATATCTGTTTTGATAAGAATTCACGCAGGTAGGCTCTATAATCGGTTACGTTTTAAGTAAATGTTTGATTAACTGTTGGGTAAAACTATCTGATGTGTAACATTATATTAGATCACTTAGATTTTAAGCAGTCTGTCTCAATGTCAATCAAACAAAAGGAAAAAAAGTTGAACATACATTGATGATGTTTTTGCTTTGTGTGTGCTAAATCTATTAGTTTTACCAGTGATTTTAAGGTATTGATGTGGTAATATAATGTATGGATGTGGAAATGTTTGTGGTAATTTGACTCTTTCAACTTCAAACACGTGTAGTTCTGTCATATTTTGTTATATTTCAACAAATCATGCATTTTTCTATGTTTTAATAGAGAATGTCAAAATATGAACAACTTTTTTTTTAAATTTGCTAATTCCGACTCAACTTGCCAGCACAGGTCACAAATGATACAGCAGCAAACAAAAATGGAGAAAGAAAAATCTTCTGAAAGGAAAATTCATATACAAAACAATGGCTGGTGAATCTGTTAAAATGTAAACAGGCTGTTGTTAACATACATTTCCATAAAGCATCTATATATGTATATATGATTAGAATATTAAAAACCTGAAAAGTGTTAAATTAGGGTAAATTTAGAATGGATAAAAATGTGCGATTAATTTGCGATTAATCGCAGTTAACTCATGAAATCATGCGATTAATCTAGATAAATTTTTTTAATCTATTGACAGCCCTAATTATTACTAATGTCAATTTGGAATCCTCACAGACACTGTCTCTCTAATGCCAGCAGAACAGAGAACTGGCATTCTCTGAAGAAGAGCTCATGCAAAGGCCATAACATAAATCATATTTGCTGTAAGTGTGGTGAGAATGCAATATGTTTTTTTACAGACAGTTTTACAGCATCTCACCCGCTCACATGCACATACAGTAGGTGTAAACATAGTAAAACTGCCTCAGGAGGAAGAGCAGATGTTTGAGCAAGGCATTAAGCATACCACCAAATAATAGACAGATGTAACAGCATTGCATTAACAGGGCAAAGGTCACAGGTTTAATTCAAGGGAACACACACACACACACACACACACACACACACACACACAGTTGCGTTGGATAAACGTGTCTGCCAAAATGTAGATGTTCACAAGCCCTGACCTGAGTGTTCTGGGGCAAATGGACTGTACTTGACCCTAATCTAGTCTTTATATACACACAACTTTTTCTGAGACTGGATACGAGTTGATTTTAACAATATGTAATTTAGCACACCCCTAAAACAAAGAACCCCAATAAAGCATATGCTGTGCTGTTTACAATGAAATACAGCAAAGCCCTCCAGATGGACTTCTGACCTGCCCCTCTTTTAAACAAAAGGGACATCTGTTACTCCTGCCTGCTCATCTTCAAAGGCTTTGAATTACTTTATTCAATGAAGAAGAGATCGGTGGAGGCAGATTCAGTTGGTTGGGATTAAAAAACAAACATATGATACTACTGGCATCAGGAAAACTCAAGACTGTGCAAAAGTCATTACATGGGGAAAGTCCTGTCTGTTTTAGTGCCATTTAGCATGCATTCTTTGGCACATTGATGCTCACAGGGACAACAGAAGTTCGAATTTAGTTCATGATGTTTCATTTCCTCCATTTGTGTTTCCTGTCCACTCTTTATATCAATGGCCATAACATAATGTGGACATAACACCAAGTTATGGATGGTAATACATCTGTATTTCTTCCTAGCGAGATACAGGATAATACAGTTTATATCGGTATGGTTTGATATGACCCTCATTCCCTCAGACGCTCTGGTAAAAGCTTTGGCGGTGATATTAAATTCATAAATATACTTTATAAATACAATAAAATGCTTTTGATAAAATAGATTTTTTGGTTTACATTGATTGTACCACCTGACATAGAAAGTGTACCAGTCTACCCATTCACATTAAACTAGCTATATTTATAGTTTTTGAGAGAAATCTACTAATCTTTTCATAAATTTGTCCACTAAGACCACCTAGGGTTTTACAGGATGATGTGATATCATGTTTACTGTTTATAATTGTTAATTCTTAATAAAAGGCCCGTGATTGTGGTTGTACTACCTTGACATTTGTGAACATCCAAAATGTTGAATAAATATTGGATTTAATATTTTAAACACCATTTGTAACACCTGTCATAAAGTTCAGTGTATTTCTATTGACAGTTAACCATTTTCCCTAAGTTTAAGATACCAAAACAAAAATTAGTATTCTTTAAAAAAAAATCCTGATAATGTACTCACCCCCATGTCATCCAAGATGTTTATATTTTTCTTTGTTCAGTCAAGAAGAAATTAAATGTCATGTTAGTGTGTAATGTTGCTATAATAGTATAAACAATACCTGTAAAATAATAAACCTCAAAGTTCACTGCCAGGCGATATATTTTCTTGAACAGAATAAGTCTTTCAAAGCCTACAGCGAACGACCGGTTTGGACTACAGCCCTTTACTTCCTGCTTTAATGACGTCACTAGAACAGTTTTTTGACTAAACTTCGCCCACAGGAATACGTCAGTCACCAGCTAAGCTAATGGCAAGCTAAGCTGCTACCGAATCACAACATACAAAACAAACTACACAATCAAAACTTGATACGCATTTCTGAAGGAGGGACTTCATAAAACAAGGAAGACATCAGCCTGTTTTGAGGACAGTGAAAACTGCAGTATACAGATAAGTAAATTGTTTGAAAAACACAGCGTTTTTTCACACATGAAACATGAACACATGTTATATTGCGGACTGTAAACACAATCAAAAGAAAAAACGGGACCTTTAAGTTTTTGAGGAAAACATTCCAGGATTTTTCTCTTTAATAGACCTCAACAGTTTACAGTTTCAAAGCAGCTTCAAAGGGCTCTAAATGATCCCAACCAAGGCATAAAGGGGATTGCACACCAGCCGCGCCTGTGAGTGATATAAGTATTTGAAATGAAAATGATTTCTTAATGTCTAGTGAAATATCAGGGCCATTTTATGATTAATTGATATAATTTTTTTACATACTGTTCCTGTAACATTAAATAACATCATATTTGTCCCAAATCATTAATGATTAATATTGGCTGCTAACGTATATTTTGCATTTTGAAGCTGTGCTGCGCGGCCGGTGTGCGATCCCCTTAAAGGATTACTCCATTTTCTTAAAAGAAAAATCCAGATTATTTACTCGCCACCATGTCATCCAAAATGTTGATGTCTTTCTTTGTTCAGTCGAGAAGAAATTATGTTTTTTGAGAAAAACATTGCAGGATTTTCTAATTTTAATGGACTTTAATAGAGCCCAACATTTAATACATAACTCAACACTTAACAGTTTTTTTCAACGGAGTTTCAAAGGACTATAAACAATCTCAAACGAGGCATAAGGGTCTTATCTAGCGAAACGATTGTCATTTTTGACAAGAAAAATAACAAATATACACTTTTAAAGCACAACTTCTTGTCTAGATCCGATCCAGCGCGACCTAACGTAAATGCGTAGTGACGTAGGGAGGTCACCTGTTACATGTATAAAACGCACATTTGCGGACCATTTTAAACAATAAACTGACACAGAGACATTAATTAGTATCAGTTGACATACAACAACGTCGGAACGGTCCTCTTTCAACACACTTGTAAACACTGAGCCGGAGTTTCGCGTTCGTCCTCTGTGACCTCTTGACGTCATGACGTATTGCGGTGACGTAGTGGGGTCAGCTGGCGCATCACGACCGGATCTACATGACGAGAAGTTGTGCTTTAAAAGTGTATATTTGTTATTTTTCTTGTCAAAAATGACAATCGTTTCGCTAGATAAGACCCTTATAATTTCTTCTCGACTGAACAAAGAAAGACATCAACATTTTGGATGACATGGTGGTGAGTAAATTATCTGGATTTTTCTTATAAGAAAATGGAATATTCCTTTAAGGGTCTTTTTAGCAAAACAATCCTCATTTTCACCAATTTCATAATTTTAAAGTACTTTTAAACCATTTAAATGTCTAGTGCAACTTCTCATCTTGCACTAGACGTATGACACGCCAGCGGGACCTTACATATTACGTAACCTTGTCGAAAGGTCAGCGTTACATGTGAAATGCACAATTGCGGACCATTAAAAACAATAAACTGACACAAAGACATTAATTTGTATTATTCCACATACAACAACGAACAATCCTCCTTCTCCACACTTGTAAACACTGGAGCGGTAGTTTTGCATACATCATGCAGCATGACCTTTCAACGTGATTACTTAAAGGAATAGTCTACTCATTTTCAATATTAAAATATGTTATTACCTTAACTAAGAACTGTTGATATCCTCTATCATCTGTGTGCGTGCACGTAAGCGCTGGAGCGCGCTGTGACGCTTCAATAGCATTTAGCTTGGCCCCATTCATTTAATTGTACCATTTAGAGATAAAGTTAGAAGTGACCAAACACATCAACGTTTTTCCTATTTAAGACGAGTAGTTATACGAGCAAGTTTGGTGGTACAAAATAAAACGTAGCGCTTTTCTAAGCGGATTTAAAAGAGGAACTATATTTTATGGCGTAATAGCACTTTTGGGAGTACCTCGACTCGGTGCAGTAACACCCATAGATATGTATATAAAGGCTAGATGGCTCAAGGCGGAGTCCCTAACGGCATCACCTGGCGGCCATCTTACGGCGGGGCGCTCGCTCACTCGTGGGATTGAGTTTGATGGTGCGGGTGCTTTTGGGTGACCATGGCTTGCTCGGTTTTCTACCGATTTTCAAGCGGTTTGGGTTTTTTACAGGCGTTATTAACGTGGCTATAATTCTGGATGCTTTAACATGTTTCATGAATTTATTTTTTATTTTTAGTATAGGTATGCAGTGTCATAGGTACATCTTTGACGTTTATAACAAACCAAACCGTTTGAAAATCGGTAAAAAATGAAGCAAGTTATGGTCATTTAAAAGTACCTGCATCATTAAAACTCAATGCTACGAGTGAGCGAGCGCCCTGTCGTAAGATGGCCGCCAAAATGCGGACGTTGCACTCAATTGGCCAGCAGCGCGGACGAGCCATCTAGCCTTTATATACATATCTATGGTAACACCCTCCCTCTCCCATTATGAGAGTGAGAAGGGGAGCGGACTTCTCAGGCGAGTCGAAGTACTCCCAAAAGTGCTATTACGCCATAAAATATAGTTCCTCTTTTAAATCCGCTTAGAAAAGCGCTACGTTTTATTTTGTACCACCAAACTTGCTCGTATAACTACTCGTCTTAAATAGGAAAAACGTTGATGTGTTTGGTCACTTCTAACTTTATCTCTAAATGGTACCATTGAATGAATGGGGCTAAGCTAAATGCTATCGAAGCGTCGCAGCGCGCTCCAGTGCGTACGTGCACGCACACAGATGATAGAGGGATGTATCAACAGTTCTTAGTTAAGGTAATAACATATTTTAATATTGAAAATGAGTAGACTATTCCTTTAATACATAAGGTCACGCTAAAGCGTCACAAGGGTGGTGCAATATGAGAAGTTGTGGTTTAAAGGTACTTTTTCTGCAATTAAATTGTAAACCTTTGAGGTCCACTAAGTGTGTTTTCACACCTAGTTCGTCTGAGCCCTCCAAATGCTCTCAGAGCAGTTCAGGGTGTATATGTGAACAAACCAAGTGATCCCAGATCCCTTCTGGAGGTGGTCCGAGTACGGTTCGCTTTTGGGTTCTTTTCTGGTTCGATTTAATTTGAGATGTGAATTCAATGAGGTTTTGGTGCGCTTTGCGGGTCGTTTGGACATTCTATCATAATAAACGGCTGCACAGAAAGCTGGGGTCTGAGTTCATATGAAGTTGTAATGTGAACAAGAAAGGGTCTAAAATCACTTTAGTTCTGAAAAGGACCAAAAAAAGAACCGGGTCCTCTTTTGAGTCCACTATATTGTGAGGTCACATTCGGCTAGTTCCTTTCCTGGTTCACTTTAAGTGAACTGGGTTTGGTTCTTTTAAAAATGAACTATATGTGGAAACACCCTAAAAGTCCACTATATGAAGAAAAATCCTGGAATGTTTTCCTCGGACTTAATTTCTTCTCGACTGAAAAAGAAGGACAAACAATTTGGATGACATGGGGGTGAGTACAGTAAATTATCAGATTTTTTATGAAAGTGGAATTTTATCATTTTTTAAAAAGTGACATGTCATAAATGTATCAAGTTATTTTTATAGTACATAATGCCCCCGGACACAAAAATATGCTTGTCATGTTATTGACTCATATCGCGCATCTTACAAAAATGTACAGTTGTGAGTTCAAATGAATCATTACACTGGATAAACAATAATGCACTTACAATGGAAATCTACAGAGTGCACAAAAACATCTCATGAATTTGACTCATATCACTGTTTTGTGACAAAGGCTAGTTTTGTTCTTCCAGTTTTATTCCTATAGGAGACTGGAGACAGTGGGTTGTTCTCAGAGAAACGTTCTCACACTAACTCTTTCTTTATTGTCCTTTAACTGAAACGTCAAGGATTTAATTCACATTTTGCTGACGGAGACTAAAAAAATATTCAAGCAGACGTGAGAAAAAGAGTTTCTCCTCTTGGTGCTCTACACAGAGTTCGTGTCTCGCACAGTCCTACCCGCACAAGAACTACTTTGTAAGTAATCTCGCTTTCGAAGGCAACTGTGAAGTGCAACCCACTGCGAGCCAACTTCATTCCATTGTTGACCTCTCTCACCCTTCCAGAATCAAAATTGAAAACGATTCATCTTTGTATTAATTCATTTAAGTTCTCTGGCCCAAAGAAACACATTATTTTACCCAAAAAAGTATGAAGTAAAGCTTTCATGTACAATTTAGAAGATTAATATATATAAATGCAGTCCATTCAAAGCGACTTATGATTTTTATCAGTTTGTGTGTTCCCTGGGACTGAACCCACAACCTACGTTTATTAGCAACTCTATTTCAGCTACCAGTAATTACTTTAAATGTACATTAAGAACAGCTTTTGAAAGTTGACTGGAGACTCACCAGCAGGTGAGGATGCTGGCCGAGGTGAAGAGGATGATGGGCACCGGATACGAGGCACATAGCAGGCCATGCCGGTAAAAGGCGGCCGAGATGTTCTGCCGAAGCCGCTCTCTCACCGTCATCCTGGGTTGTGGGGTCAGCTGATGGCCATTGGGTCTGCCTGTCCGGCCAGGGCGAGGGCACCGGCGGGCATCCAGGGATCTGAGCAAGCACAACATACACACAATTGTTTTGTTTCAAGCTAATCAATGTGACACGTTGCTCATCCTGGAGATTTAGGTTTATGCTTGCAATATGATCCGATTCTATTCAGTCCTCTCTTTCCCTAATAGTTTAGTCGGTAAAGTGACCTCTTTTTACAAAAAGCCAAGAAGAAACTTAAATGAAGCTAAAATTCCAATGCAGGACATCTAATGTATTAACAAACAACAAAAGTTACATGAAGTTAAGCTAACCTCCATACAACACATCGCTGCTAACAACTAGTTCATCTCTTACAAAACCTGCACATGTTAACCCTATGCTCACAGGAGTGGACTCTAGACTTTTACTCTTTGAAACCAGACAGTTCAAGGGTTAGCAAGTACAGCCTGCCTACGGCTTACAAAGAGCCTGTTTTGTCCCTGCGGTAAAGCAGAAACCAAACCTCACAGGAATTTACCTCCGGTGTGACTACGTGAATTTGTTTCTATATATACACACCATAAACAAGACGACACACAGAGGCACACAAAGAACAGTACTCACATGCTCATGTTTGCGGTTCAACATGATGCAAGAGATTTCATAAAAATAAGAGTTCGAAAGAAAGGGGAACTACGAGGTGCCAAACATTACCTAATTTTAACCAAAGCTTTTTAAATCTTTGGACTGAATAGTAACAAAGATGTTACATAACTGATGTCAACACTGGTTATGGTTCCTTTTTAAAATCATCTTGAAAGCATTCATCAATCTCTTTCATATTATGCAAATGGTGCTTTTCTTGCATTAAAGGAATAGTTCTCCCGCAAAATAGAAGTTATCATTTACTTACCCTCAAGTTGTACAATATTTTTTTCTTCTGCTGAACACAAAAGAAGATAGTTAACTTGTAATCAAGCAGAAAGTAGGACCACCATTGACTTCAGCCCTGTTTATACCTGGTATTAAAGGAATAGCCCATTTTCTTAAAAGAAAATCCAGATAATTTACTCACCACCATGTCATCCAAAATGTTGATGTCTTTCTTTGTTCAGTCCAGAAGAAATTATGTTTTTTGAGGAAAACTGCAGGATTTTTCTTATTTTATTGGACTTTAATGGACACCAACACTTAACACTTAACACGTAACGGAGTTTCAAAGGACTCTAAACGATCCCAAACGAGGCATAAGGGTCTTATCTAGCGAAACGATTGTCATTTTTGACAATTAAAATAACAAATATACACTTTTAAACCACAATTTCTCGTCTTCCTCTTGTCTTGAAAGCGTCAGCGTGACCTCACGCAATACGTCATGACGTCAAGAGGTCACAGAGGACGAACGCGAAACTCCGCCCCAGTGTTGAAAGAGGACCGTTCCGACGTTGTTGTATGAGGAATGATACTAATTAATGTCTTTGTGTCAGTTTATTGTTTACAATGGTCCGCAAATGTGCGTTTTATATATGTAACACGTGACCTCCCTACGTCACTATGCATTTATGTGAGGTCGCGCTGGACCAGACCTAGACGAAAAGTTGTGGTTTAAAACTGCATATTTTTTATTTTTCTTGTCAAAAATGACAATCGTTTCGCTAGATAAGACCCTTATGCCTCGTTTGGGATCGTTTATAGTCCTTTGAAACTCCGTTGAAAAAAACTGTTACGTGTTAAGTGTTAAGTGTTGGGGTCCATTAAAGTCCATTAAAATGAGAAAAATCCTGCAATGTTTTCCTCAAAAAACATAATTTCTTCTCGACTGAACAAAGAAAGACATCAACATTTTGGATGACATGGTGGTGAGTAAATTATCTGGATTTTTCTTTTAAGAAAATGGACTATCCTTTAAGATGCTTTTTGGTCAATTAAATTAAAAGTGGACGAGAGAGAGACATTCCCTATCACACCTGGTGTTTTAATCCGTCTCTTTTGTCCACTTTTGACCACTTCTGTCCTGATTACTTCGAGGGGATGGTCTTCAGGTGAGTCGTTAAAAAACATGAGCGGGTTTAAGTTGACATGTACTAATATTTTGTAAGAATAGCACTGCTTGTGTTTCTAGTAAACGTGCTGAGCAACATGTGTGTACGTGTATATATAAGGGCTTTCGCAGATATTACAGAGCAATTGATGAAATAAGCTCGCACAACTTTCACACGCTCGCAAAATGACACAAGTGGAAAGCAGCTGCTTTAGTTTTATTAATAACAGCCTAAAGACCGAACACGGGTTCACCCTACACTGTCAAAAATAAAGGTACAAAAGCTGTCACTGGCTCAATACCTTGCCAATACCCAGCCCTAGTACCAGCCAAGATATTAAAAAAACTTGGCTTATACACGGAAAAACACGGTACATTAATTTAACATAAATTCTGTGTTATTAAACCCTTGAAAATTAGGTTACTAAACAACAGCACTATGTTGTATAATTTTATATGTTAAATAAAATTGTACGTTTTAGAATGTTTTATGTCAAAAAATTCTTTGGGGGGCCGCAAAGGGATGCACCGTATCCAAGGGGGGCCGTACGCCAATAAAGTTTGAGAACCACTGTTCTATACCACAAAAGCAATCCAGTCGAAAGCGTTTTAGACTACTTCTAAAAGTGGATGAGCTCAACATTTTTTACACACTGTTTACACGTGTACTTAGCATCTTCTACTTGTAATCCAATCAACAAAATGTATCTTAATACCAGGTGCAACCAGGAAAATTCCTATGGAAGTCAATGGTGATCCAAAACTGTTTAGTTACAAACATTGCTAAAAATATCTTCCTTTGTGTTTAGCAGAACAACAAATTTTATACAGGTTTGAAATTAACTGGTGAATAAATGATGATCGAATTTTCATTTTGTGGTGAACTTTCCCTTTAATGACATTTTATCAACAAGATGAGCCAACTTAAAAACGGATCCTATTTTTACATTTTAAAGCACCATCTTAAAACATTGTCTGTACTATTGGCAATTCCTTTGTTTATTCAAAAACGACAAATCCGTCATTATTCAGTGCTTAACAGTAACAGGTTTTTCTGCTAGCCCAGACAGATCTCTACTGTATTTTCTGCCTGATAGTTCTCTAACATGTCCTGGCAACATTTTCCCAGCCCCTGAGGCAAAAAATAAAATAAAAAATAAAAGCATGTTTGCGACACATTTTTAAGTGTGAGACACAAAGCTTTTTTAATCAGAACATTGCATTGATGTATTATTTTGTATTATATAACATAAGACACATTTTCAACAAATAACTTCTTAAAAATAATCTAGCAGCAACTCAACATTTCTCTTAGTAAGCTTATCTCAAAATCTAATCTCAAAATCAGAGATAAATAAATAAAAACATAGTGCAAAACTACATTCTCACACTCAATCTCTCTATTGTCAATTTAAGGTGGCTTACAGGAGAACAGCGAAGTCCGAAGAAACCATTCATTTGCGGAATATCCCGGCAAATCCAAACGCTACACGACAGAAATGTGACGATGAGGAACACACTGTAAATTCTTGAGGGATTGTGCAGGTATGGGCGGGTGAAACCGGTTTGTGCAAAGGAACGTTATTTAGCAGTCTGGACTGGTTACACAACAAACTAATAATGCTGTTGGACCACAACTGTAAAGTTAGCTTTGAACATGACCATTAAAGGGATAGTTCACAAAAAAATGAAAATTCTGTCAATCTCATGTTGTTACAAACCTGTATCAAATTTCTTTGTTCTGATGAATACAAATGAAGATATTTTGAGAAATGTTTACTTCCATACTATTATTTTTCCTACTATTGAAGTGAATGGAGCTCATAATCGGTTTGGTTACAAACATTTCTCAAAATATCTTCATTCGTATTCATCATGACAAAGAAATTTATACAGGTTTGTAATTACATGAAATTGAAAGTGGGAAATTGATGACAGAATTTTCATTTTTGGGTGAACCATCCTTTTAAGACTTACAGCCCAACATCTAGTGAAATGAAAAATGAAAAATAAGAAGTTTGCCACAAAAATATCAGTGGCCAGGAAACTATTTTGTCCATAAACATAAGTGCAACTCCAATTAAACTCATACCAGTGTACAATTTTGTGTCAAAACATCGTGAAAATAGGACAAAGATATAAAGCGGTCTTTCGATAATCAGTATGTACGGATGAAACTCACTCAGTGGTTTATCCTTTGTCACGTTTGAACTAAATTTGCATTAGTCAAATTCATTGCATTCAAACATCATCATATGCAATGAAGTCATACATGAGAGCAGTTAATTCAACATCAGTAACATATTGGTACATTGACGATATGAAATGGAAATAGGCTAGCATGGTGCATAGTATTATGGTTCTCCAATGTCCAAAAATACATGGTCCCTTTTTGTTAATGCACACTATACCCAAGTCAGGGTCAAGTATATAATTTAATGAGCATGTGCACAGACTGATGTAAGTTTTCTTTTTAGTGAACCATCAGAGTAATCAAAACTATGAATGAACCATATAAAACAGTTACTGTAAATACAGTAAGCTTTACAATCGCTGTTAACTCAGCTCTGTTTAAACGTGCACTCTACAATTCAACACATCGTAGTTTATCAACCTTCATAAAACCGCAGACATAGATTATTTATTATGTTTACCTTGGGCGACACGGAGATGAACCTGATACACGTTTCCATGGCATTAACTTTAGCCGAGCGGCTAGCGTTTTAGCATTAGCAACAGTTCGTGTGTAAAGCACTTGCTGGTGAAGTTAACGCTGAGGATAGACATAAAAGAGAACGAGCTGGTATAAAATACAATATTTCCCCGTCTAAACGTCTCGAAAAGAGAAACACGTGTCTGGAGAATTTGACAGCTTGATCAGAGTGTAACACTGTGCACCAGGGGCCGTGCCATGCTTCTTAAGTGCTCGAATTTGTCAATAAAAGCGCAAAAATCGAAACAACAGCGCTCATGTCGTTTCTTACCTTATTAAGAGGTTCTACTCTTTCTCCAAAATCTTGTTTTAATGGTTCAACGGTTGGTAAGATCCAGTAGTCAGATGGTTGTAGTCTCTACTGCTCTGCCAGCATAATATCAGCTTCTGTAAACCACCAACCATTCTGACCCATCAACTTCAACCTCCAGAAGAACTGATCACGCGGCAAACTACGACCTCTAACGGCCAGATGGAGGCATTACAAGCTGTGTGCGGTGTAAATACGTATAATCTGTTATGAAATCTGCTATTAACGCAGAGCTAGTTTTCTATGAAAGAATATGATGGACAAATATAACAATAAACGAAACTGCATTATACAAAATCAATAAGCACATATACTTTGGGTATATGCATAGCCGTTCACACAGTCCCTGGTGGTCTAGTGGTTAGGATTCGGCGCTCTCACCGCCGCGGCCCGGGTTCGATTCCCGGTCAGGGAACGTACATTTTTCCTGAAGCCACCACGTAAAATAAAATCATTACTTACCATTAATCTGAAACTATAAGAAATAAAATATATCTGACAGCCTAGTTCTCCTACTTACTTTGGCAAAAAAGTTGACAACTTTTTGTTGATGAATCATTAAATTTTAACGATTTATACAGGATTGTTTCTACCTGTAATGTACATATGAACCACTTATTATGTTGTATATGTAGCAGAAGGCCTTAACCAAAGTGACTGCAATGCATTTACGCTATACATTTTATCAGTGCATTCCCTAATAATTTTGCGCTTTTAATGCAATGCTCTACCAAGTGACTTATGGGAACTTTACAATCTTCAGTGTTGTGGTTTTCTGCAACATTAGTTTGAATAAAACTCTATTACAGTGAGCAAGATGACTGATGATAACTTCGGTTTCTTTTACTGGTGCAACCGGTCAAGTATGATTCCAGTTTAATCACTGAACATAATCATTAAACAACTGATAACAAATTATCTAATCTTCAGCTAAGTAACAGGACAGATTTGAGACAAGTTTGTTTCATATGATTTGTATTTAAAATACAATATGAAACAAAATGCATATAAGAGCATGTATTTACAGAAACACAAAAGTAAAAAACTATTAAACTACGAAACTAAGGTTAAGAAAAGGTAAATAAAAAAGATACATCTTTATGAATTGAGAGGGTCTTCTTGTAAGACCCAGAGAGAATAACACTGTGAAAATGTTAAATGATCAACTTTACTGAGATCTACACGACACATAAAAAACAACGTTTCTAAATGTGTGGCTTTCATACATTCAGGATCTCAGAAAACGTAAACCAGTGTTAAAGACAGTTGATAAGCCAATCGAACAAGAGATACCTGATACCTAGCAGACTCTAAATATTGTATTCATTACCTTGATAATGCTGTAATAACAGAAATACACAGTGAACTCTGTGAACACAATTAGGATGTAAAATTTTGACTTGCTTTACAAAAGACTGGCAAAAGACAACACGGGGCCTATGTAAAACTTTTAAAGATGCTGTAGTAGTGGCAAACAGCACCTTTAATACATGAAAAACAAAGTCATAAAATTTGGTTAACTGATAAATTAAAAATAAAATTCCCAATATTCACGATCAATTGTCTTAATTCAACACAACAATACTATAAAATGCAAAAAAGCTTAATTTGATGGAAAACTGAGTGAAAGGTGTCATTAAAATAGAGTTTTGATACACAATCTTCACCCCTCGACTTATTAAATAATTTAGTTTCTTCACTTCAGGATAGTGCCTATGAAAAACAAGAACATAAAGCGTTAAAATGCAGATATCAAAAAATCTAATCAGTGCAACTTATAAAAGTGTTTTTCTAAACTTACACTTTTAACAGTGTCCTTGATAAAACCCTTTCTGCTGCTCAGATCAAAGTCAGGGTATTTGTCATAAACCTACAACGAAGACAAAAACATTATTACATTTAAATAAATAAAAACTTGATGTCTGCATATATATGGCTGGATAAGAGTACAGTAAGAAAAAAATTATACTCTGTGTGCAACAACATACTTGTTGGCAGAGTTGCTTCATTGTGACTTCCTTCAAGTTTGCATCTTTGAGCAGATCCTGGATTGAGGCCTTCAACTGGTCATTGGTTGGCGGCTTTTTAATCATATTGATCAATGGCTGATCATCATCAGAACTGTCACTTTCATCTGAAATGAAAAAGTATAACAAGCCATGATCAACAAACTTAAGTTCTGGCCATATAAAGTCTAGTCTACTTGGGACGTAACAGCGCATAGAAAATAAAGCATACGCTAGGCTTAAAGGAATATTCCATTTTCTTAAAAGAAAAATCCAGATAATTTCCTCACCACTATGTCATCCAAAATGTTGATGTCGTTCATTGTTCAGTCGAGAAGAAATTATGTTTTTTGAGGAAAACATTGCAGGATTTTTCTCATTTTAATGGACTTTAATAGAGCCCAACATTTAATACTTAACACTTAAAAGTTTTTTCAACGAGTTTCACGTTCGTCCTCTGTGACCTCTTGACGTATTGCGTGGGGTCATGCTTGCGCATCACGACCAGATCTAGACGAGAAGTTGTGGTTTAAAAGTGTATATTTTTTTATTTTTCTTGTCAAAAATGACAATCGTTTCGCTAGATAAGACCCTTGTGCCTCGTTTGGGATTGTTTGTGGTCCTTTGAAACTCGTTTGAAAAAAAACTGTTAAGTGTTAAGCATTAAATGTTGGGCTCTATTAAAGTCCATTCAGGTTGGAGAAATCCTGCAATGTTTTCCTCAAAAAACATAATTTCTTCTCGACTGAACAAAGAAAGACATCAACATTTTGGATGACATGGTGGTGAGTAAATTATCTGGATTTTTCTTTTAAGAAAATTGAATATTCCTTTAAGGTTTCACAGCTTCATCACATTTGCTCTTGCTTGCATTCTTTTTTCTCCTGTTGCTACTGCTGTCAGCTTTCTTGGTTTTGGGGATGGGTTTCACTGGAGCTTTTCTTTTTGCCGCAGGCTTCTTTGTTGTCTAGAGAAATGTTGAATACAATTATCTATTTAAATGCAGTTTCTTAAAGTAGAAAACAAATGTTACATGTAGAGAGTTTATAGATTTAATCCTAGATTATCAGAAAAATGTTAGCCATAAACTTTATATTAGGGATGCAGTGTTTCCCACAGACTTCACTTATTTGTGGCAGCACATCCGCCAGGGGGGTAGGTCAAAAATGGCTAACTAATATGGGTTCAAGTCAATCATTTTCGAATGGGGAGCTGTGTGTAAAGCCTATACTTGACGGGTCCACACAAAAATGCTGTCAGCACCGCAACATGAAGTGGGGTTCTGCACACTCAGTATGCATGAACACCTACTCTACGATGACATTTTTGGTGGATGCGTCAAGTATAAATCTATTTGAACACAAACGGCACAAACAAATGAAGGCATGGGCAACTCTGGGATGGGTCTCCATAGTCAATTAACAATTGGCGGTTATTAACTAGTGAGACTGACTTCGTGTTCATAGAGCGTGTTCATAAAGACCTTCTCTTTATAGATGACTTAAGAAAATTGTACTTGAAACTAGTTGAAAAATGTTCAGAATTCAAAAATACATGTGTCATCCAACCTTTTTGACAGTCTTGTCTTCCTGGCTGCCTTGGTCACTGTCATCTGTTGTTAACTCAGACTTCTTTGTTGCCTTCTTGGCAGGAGATTTCTTCTTACGAGGAGATTTCTGTTTGGATTTTGATTGTTAAGTTGAGTAGCACTTGCACAGTGTAAGATTGCATACATTTTTATAAACTACTTGTCAGTACTTAGAAGAAAAACTAATTTTACTCACTTCTTCCTCCTCACTGTCCTCCTCGGGAGCTTCATGCTCCTCCACACCATCATCATCTTTCTTCTTCTCTTCGTCATCTTCATCATCTTCACTGCTGGAATCAGTGACGATGGCTCTAGACTTCCCACTCGCTACTTTCTTTTGTGGTTTTTTACTTTTGGATGAAGACTTTTCACCTTTGACATCTTTGGTTGTCTTTCTTTTCTTCTTTAAAACAGGCTGAAGAGAGTAAACAATATTTTTGCCACAGGCTAACAAGCAAAGTGCATACATTTTTACTATAGAGTCAGACGGAAACGTGGCGTCATTGCATACCCTTTATAAAGATGTAAATAAATCAAAATTTGGATTTTCACCAATAATACAGATCAAATATCAAATTAAATATTCACCAAATTTCATTTCTTATTAAATACAAATGTTGTATGGTACTTGAGAAATGATGTCCTTTTATTTTGATGTCTTTGTACAACAAATGTTAAAATCATATTTTTTAAAAAATGTGTTGAAGTATTTTCTGTCATCCCATAATGTAATTTTTTTTTTTCGGCGAAATATGGTAGGTCATTTGCGGGGGAATTTTTACTTTAAAATTACAGACATGGCAGATCCGCATTTATTACAAATTTCTAGAGGTCACCAGGTAATACTAATCCCGTGCGAATAGGGTTTTAAAATAAAAACTAATTTCACTCACTTCCTCCTCCTCACTGTCCTCCTCAGGAGCTTCATGCTCCTCCTCACCATCTTCATCCTCATCATCATCTTCCCTTTTATCAGAAGATTGGCTATCGTTTCGCTTCTGACTTGCTGTTGTTGACTTCTCTTTCTTCTCATCTTCGTCGTCATCATCATCATCTTCACTGCTGGAATCAGTGACGATGGCTCTAGACTTCCCACTTTCTACTTTCTTTTGTGGTTTTTTATTTTTGGATGAAGACTTTTCACCTTTGACATCTTTGGTTGTCTTTCTTTTCTTCTTCTTTAAAACAGGCTGCAAAGAGCAAACATAATATTTTTGTCACCGGCTAACAAGCAAAGTACATAAACATTTTTACTATAAAGATGTAAATAAACCCAAATTTGGATTTTCACCAATAATACAGATCAAATATCAAATTAAATATTCAATAAATTTAATTTCTTATTAAATACAATCTTCTAAATAGTTGTGAAATTATGTTCTTTTATTTTAATGTCTTTGTACAAATTGTTTTTAGATCATATTGTGAAAAAATGTGTTGAAGTATTTTCTGTCATCCCACTTTACAAAAGGTTTTGACTAATGTGGGACAAATTTTGGTTTCCAGAATGTTTACCACAAATTTTAAAACAATTTGGCACAAAGGAGAATAACATTTGAGTACAATATATAGAAGTTGTCTTCTGATAATATAGGATCATATTAGGGATTTTCATACTGGAAATAGTTAACCCCGTGTTATTCTAAACCCCAGGTTAACGGGATCCTGGGTTATCATTTTTACGTTTCACACTGTTCATACTTAACGAGGGGTTAAGAGATAACCCTGGGTATTAGGAGAAATATCGCATTCATAATCGCAGGTGATTCATCTGCGATTATGAATGCAATATTTCTCCTCTTGTCAGTGAACTACAGCTGTTTAGTAAATGCCGCTCAATCTGAAAGCAGCTGAAGGCAATTTATTACTAATCAGGGAACCAGCTTTACTGACGAGATACGCGTGTCAATCATGTGCGATTTATGGTGCAGCCCTACGGAGTATTCCTAATCTGACATTTCCCACTGTGCATTCCTAAACCCTAGGTCAGGTGTTTCCAACTAATTTTAGGGATAACCCCGTTTCTAAATTACAAGTGTGAAGCAATTTTTAACCCAGGGTTAAAAGCGGGGTTTAGAACGAAAATAACTCAGGGTTAAGTGCAGTGTGAAAAGCCCTATTGAGGAGTTCACATATAAGGATAAAGGTGGGGATTTACTGTCTTCATGTGAGAGCCTGGACCACAAAACCAGCCATAAGGGTCTTTTATTCATCATCTGAAAATTGAATAAATAAGTCTAACATTGATGTATAGTTTGTTAGCATAGTGCAATATTCGGCTGAAATACAACTATTTGAAAATGTGGAATCTGGGGGTGCAACAAATCTAAATATATTGAGAAAATCACCTTTAAAGTTGTCCAAATTAAGTCATTAGCAACACATTACTAATAATGAATACATTTTTGATATATTTAATTTATAGTAGGAAATTTACAAAATTTCTTCATGGAGCATAATCTTTACTTATATCCTAATAATTGGCATAAAAAAGAAAACGGTTTTGTGGTCCAGGGTCACATATGGAAATATTCTACACAACTCAGAATTGCAAAACCTGTTCCATATTACCCTAATCCAACCCATGTATGTAAAAAGTGTATCTGGGGGATTTGTTATACTATTTAACTATTTGCATTGGGATAAACCTATTTCCTGCATCTTCTTCTTGTCTGTTTCAAGCATGCAACTTACCTTCCCCGAGTCAGTTGGACATACAAGAAACGTCATGATCCTCTCAGCAAGAACACTTTGCTTTCCAGACCTCTCCAGATCAAGAGTCTTACACATGTTTGCGAGCTCTGCTTTCGGAAGCCTGGGAAAAAGAAAAATCTCATTACTGCACCCACTCATCAAACAACAACATACAAAAAAGTACACCACTGTCTGGAATAAAATGTGTCCTAATATCTCAAAACACTTTCTTAGAAACAGAATCTACATTATAGTGTATCAGCAATTTCATGAAAACATACCTTGTCACCTTTGCTAACTTTTTGCTGTAAGGGTCACTATCGACCTCAAAAGTGAAACCATTAAACAGCCGAAGATTTTTCCGCAATGATGATGCCTATGAAACGGTAGCATTTATCAGTTAAAACATTTTAAAACATCATGTTTATGACCCTGTTTAGGTGAATTCTCAAACTAAAGCACTTACAGCTCCTGGTCGATCATATACAATCTTATGCAATGGTTTGAGCAGAGGGGCTTTCAGCCTTCCGATGGAGTGATTAATCCGTGCAATGTCTCCAAGTTTGACGCCTTTTCCTGTGCTCTCAATCTTCTGCTTTTCCTTTGGTTTACTTATTTGCATATTAAGTCTCTGAATCTCTTTCTTCTCTCGTTTTCCTCCAACTATTTCACCTTAATGTGAAAAGACAATTACAGTTAAATAATTCACAACTACTTGAATAACAAAGGTGTGCAACTTAGCATATAATAAGTTTGTTCATTTTAAACATTTCAGATTTATAAAATATAAAATAAATTCAATTCTGTCTTTGTGTAATTAGCCACCTTTAAACTAATGTGACCTTTTTCCCATAGTGTCGAAGGTATTTTGTAGCACAACACGAAAATTAGCGGGACATTGGTTCTCTCACCAGAAAGCCCATTCATTTTTAGGGGTGAAACAATACATCGATATGGATCAATACATCGACTTTATTTATAACAATCTGATACATTGATGCCGCACATGAAAAATCAGTTTATGGTACCTTTATTTTGACAATCTCCACGTTCTCGTGCCTTGATGTAACATCCATCTACACATTTCCGCCAAAGCGTGCATTTTTGTTTATTTTCATCTGACTGTTAGATCTGATGTTGTGTGACCAGATCAAATGCTTAAGTAAAACAGCTTTATTTTAATATATTAATGTATTTTTCAATTTAATTATTTTTTTTCTAAAACTACCTCAGTGATTGTCACTAATGCACATTTTGGTACAAAATACTGAAAGACTTTGACTGTTGCCATCATAAGCTTGATTTTATGTGACATTTTGCCCCTCAATCTTAATTTTTCTTTATTGAAAAAAAGTGTATTTGTTGTTGTAAATGTTTCAGTTGGGACAGAGATTGTGCCAATTTCAAAGAGTTTAATTAAATGTTCAAGTTATATATTTTGGTAGCTTTTGAAAGTAAATGTAACTGCTTAGCTACGTAATATAAAATACCGATACATTAATTTAAACCGGAACAAACCGCAATGGCATTGAAGAAGTGCTTGATGTATCGGCTAAAATCGCATCTCTGGCGAAGAAAATCGATTTTGCATCGAATTGTAATGAACTGTCCGATTTACACCACTATTCATTTTTCCCAAAGACTTTTGCAAAAAATAAGCTCTGTGTTAAACAATAGTTTGTCCAACAAATTAATCTTGACAGATGAATACAATACATATGAATAGTGTAAATGTGTTCACTAAAAATATAAAAAGCCCAAATTTGACTTCTAAAGTCATAAAAGTTGTGTTCATCTGTGAAGATTAACACGGAGCATATTTTTTTGCAATAATCCAAAAGTCTATGGGAAAAATGAATGGGCTTTTTTGCAAGGGAAAAGTATCCCGCTAACTTCTGGGTTACCCTACAAAAATACGTCATCCCTGCGGCACTCTATTGAACAACAGCATAAATGTGACCCAGGCTGAAGTCTCATGATGTAATCATAAGATAAGCATCATAATTTGATTTCACGTTGTTTTTAATTGTTGACGTGATGTTACTCTCAATATTAAAGGGACACTCCACTTTTTTGAAAATATGCTCATTTTCCAGCTCCCCTAGAGTTAAACATTTGATTTTACAGTTTTGGAATCCATTCAGCCGATCTATGGGTCTGGCACTACCACTTTTAGCATAGCTTAGCATAATCTATTGAATCTGATTAGACCATTAGCATTGCACTAAAAATAACCAAAGAGTTTTGATATTTTTCCTATTTAAAACTTGTTTCTTCTGTAGTTACGTTGTATAGTAAGACCGACAGATATGGCTAAGAACTATACTCTCATTCTGGCGTAATAATCAAGGATTTTGCTGCCGTAACATGACTGCAGAAGGCGCAATGATATTACGCAGCACCTGAAAATAGTCCCCTGCTATTGAAAGTAACCAAGGGGACTATTTTCGGTCAGTGTGTAATATCACTACGCCTGCTGCAGCCATGTTACAGCAGCAAAGTCCTTGATTATTATGCCAGAATGAGAGTATAGTTCTAACCATATGTGCCTAGAAAATCGCAACTTTTCATTTTCCATCAGTTTTAGTACACTATGTAACTAGAGAAGAGTCAAGTTTTAAATAGGAAAAATATCGAAACTCTTTGGTTATTTTTTAGCGCAATGCTAATGGTCTAATCAGATTCAATGGATTATGCTAAACTATGCTAAAAGGGTACAACCAGAACCAGATATCAGCTGAATGGATTCCAAAACTCTAGGGGAGCTGGAAAATTAGCATTTTCAAAAAAGTGGAGTTATCAAAATGATACTTTCACAGATAGTTTTTACACTATTTAGGTTGAGTTTAATTTAGGAAACAGTAAATAAAAAATAGCTGGGTTTTCACAGAATTATGTGGTTTCATTTTACACCCACATTTATTTATCTATATTAATTCAAGTGATCAACAGAGTTTTCAATATACATTTTATCAGAGTAAGTCACATGGTTAGCAACCCCATAACAAAGTTAAATGCTCTACCAGTTACATTTTAGGAGCTTAAATAAGTCACTGACATCCTGGCTAAGATCCCCTTTTGTGTTCAATAAAAGAAACAACTTCATATTGTTTCTGTAGATCAACTGGTAGGGCAATGTGTTCACAACACAAAGGTCATTGGTTCGACACACATTAGTCATCAAAATAAAGATTATAGTATAGATTAAATGCTTAAATTATATAGTGGGGATTTGTATTTGGTTATTTTTTTAACATGTAAGTTCTATTCAAAAAGTCAGTACTAAAGTAACCCAATACAATGTAACATTACAAAGACAAAAAACTTACTTTTTTTGCCTCTGGGTTCAGCTTTTGCTCCATCCTGCTCCGCATCGCACACTTCATCGTTCTCTTCGTCTGCTTTGCTGCTTTCATCCACAGGAGGAATATCCTCCGTATTAACAGTAACCTTTACTTCAGTCATGTTTGGATTCACTCACTTGCATCCTGTGATAGAGACATAAATAAATTCACAAAAACTATCCACCTGCCTGCCACAGTGAGCCCTCATACAACAAATTTGGCGCGTGTTTGTTGTCCAGACTTAACTTAGCCCGTTGCATGCTAACAGCTACTACCGAATACAAGTCAACAAGGTATAAACAGCAGTTTACGTAAAACGCATAAATAAATAAGCATTTTAATCACTTCTAGATATAATTAAGTTCTTAACATACAGCTTTTTGGGCGCCAGGAGCCTGGTAACAGACTAGCTTATTTTGTCCCGCCCACTTGAACACAAACACATTTAAATTCACATTAGCTGCAAACCGAGAACAGGACTACGTGCACATACGGAAAAACAAAGTAGAGAGGGCATGTTATACGTGGTTAAACGTTAATAAAACCCTTGCAGTCATACTTTATAAACATACTCACATACGTTAACGCTTCTGCCTATTGGTTGTGATGGAGGTGCGCAGTAAACATGGCGTTTGAAAAGAGTGGGCGGCCTGTCACGTGACCATGCTGCGCTGCGCAAACTGATCGTCGTATGACATCAAAGTGCCGCGAGAATGGTGCGCTCGGTCTGCGCAGCTCTGCACATTTTCAGGGTGCAGTGCACTTAATAGTATTTACCATGCTAGTCAGCTAAATAAAAAGTCAAATCAAAAGGTATATATTTTGTATTAAATGGCTGTGATATTATAGAAAATGAAATTGAGGATATATGCAATAATGCACCGCATGGTGGCGCTGCACGAAGGTTTTTTTATTTGACATTTGATACTGGATGCATTTATCAGATGCTCGTTTATTTTGCAACAGTTATGTATATGTTAATGGACTGTGCTAGCTAGCCTACGTGCAAAATTGGCAAATACGTTTACATTCAATAAACGCTAACTATATAAAGCGAGTCCAAAAAATATAAAACTTTATTTAATACCATTTTTTAAACTGAAGTTTAAAACCACATCAATTAAATGCTCTAAAGCAGAGTATCTTGCTGTCATCATGCAAGCAAATACGTTTACTTACAGCAGGGGGCACTATGGCAAAAGCAACCTTAAAAGTTTGGAATCATCATTAGTGCGTGATCTATATTTAATTTTCTTGCATCTGTTTCAGTAATTTCTCATTCATTCTTTAATGAGATAAGAATGAATATGACATACGCTATATTTATTTGAGATAAGCAATGTTTCTTTGCTGAAAGCACATGGTTTATCTCATGATGTTTATTAGAACAATTAAATAACTATCAGAGCTTATTCTCGTATACAATAAGAGTTTAATAAAGCATCTAGCATGCAGTTGCAAACATGTCCATAGTCTCGTATACCCAGAGCTGGACTTTGTTTTGAAATGTGTGGGAAAAGTTATTTGAATCAAGCGTGGGTTTAAGGGCAAAGTTGAACCACCCACGAGGAACAAAAGCACGGTTTGCTTTTTGTTACGTGTGGTGCGCATACAGGTGGAGATCTCACACGGTTTAGACTTGATCATTTTTAGAAGATTAAAACGCGTTTAATTTGTACTGCTTGTTTTAAGTGTGTGGAGTTTGTTGCTTAGCAGCGTGGAGCGTCTTCTGATTGGCCGATATCTCGCACTCGCTCCAGCGCTCTTTGAAACGCTCGTGAAAGGTGCGCGAGCGCGCTACAGAACTGTTCACAACTCAAAACCTGCGAAACATTTAACTACACCAGCGCATCTTCATTGTGAGCATTTTATTTTGAACGTATTTGCATTATGCACGTCAGTTTGTCGACGCTCAACATCTTTTGAAGTGGGAAAGAAAGAATGATAAAGAGACAAATGGATGCAAGTGCTCGAGTTTTTAATGTGGGCTTATAGTCTGGAGGTGGGTGTCTTTACTTACTAGACCAATGTGGATTGTGCTTTTGAGACATTTTAAGACATTTGTAGACATGTTTTTGGTGTTGTCTGTAATTTATTATAATCTATAGTTATCTATAAGTTTAGCAAGAGCATCCTTACTGTCCAGCACTAAATAATCAGATAATCTATAGTGCATGCATGCATTTGCACAAGGCGTATGGGCCAGCTGAGTAATAGATATTATATGAACCTTATGAAATATTAATTAATTGTTATTCTCAGGATCAACACAAATCTTTCTTTGAAGTTATACACTAAATTCAAATAGGATTTATTCTGAAAGACTCTCTTTTGGAGAGCATTTATGTAAATTGGGGCATCATTTTTTATATTCCAAAATACTTCACATTTAGGGGCGGTTTCCCGTACAGGGCTTATCCTAGCCCCAGACTAAAATGCATGTTTGAGCTGCTTTAATTTCAGAACACCCTGTAATAACATATTTTGATATATCAGTGCCATTGTTTTGTCTTAAGATGCACACCAGTATAGTTTTTTGTAAGGTTTGTTTGTAAAAACTACTTAAATGTCCTAAAATAACCAAGGCCTAGTCCTGGATTAATCTAAAACCTTAGTCATTTAACAGACCCTTTCATTCAAAGCGACTTACAAAGTCTTGACTTCAATTTTCAGTCTACAGTGTCTCTGAAAATGCTCTCTCGTTCACTGCAACCTATTTGTATAATGACATTAAGCAGTATGGTCTTGTAAGCAAGACAATTTGGGAAACATTTACATCTAAAATGTTCGAGACAGATCAAACTACTTTGCTCGAGTGGTTTGATTTTGACTTCATTTACATTTATGGATGCATTGTCCCAGAATCCAAACATTTGTGTGTTATTATTGAAACAACACATTTTGTGCTATACTTTTAACACAACTTGTGTTTTAATTAGGGCTGTCAAAAGATTAATCACATACAAAATAAAAGTTTTTTTGCATAATATATGTGTGTGCACTGTATGTAATTATTTAAATACACACACATGCATGCATGTATTTAAGAAACATTCACATGCATATATTTATTTATTTAGATTTAGATTTTTTTATATTATTTATAATAAAAATATATATATATATACATAAATTAACTTTTTCTTAAATTTATACATGGATGTGTGTATTTATATATACATAATAATTACACACAATACACACACAAATATATTATGCAAACACAAACTTTTTTTTATGCAATTAATCACGATTAATCTTTTGACAGCCTAATTTTAACAGAAAATCCACACAAAATGACACAAAATGTGTTAAAATCTTAACACAAAAAATTAACACCTCCTTTCTTAGAGTATAAAATGTTCAGGAAGTAACATTAAATGTACTATGTTGACACACTTTACACTCTAAAAGCAAATATTTAATGCAGCGTTTGGGTGAAATTAACCCAGAAAATGTTTATATTTGACCCAACAATGGGTTAAAACATCCCAGCATTTTGTGTTGAAATAACCCAGCATAGCTTAAAGGATTAGTAAATTTTCTTTAAAAAAAAATCCAGATAATTTACTCACCACCATGTCATCCAAAATGTTGATGTCTTTCTTTGTTCAGTCGAAAAGAAATTATGTTTTTTGAGGAAAACATTCCAGGCTTTTTCTCATTTTAATGGACTTTAAAGGGATAGTTCACCCAAAAATGAAAATTGTGTCATCATTTACTCACTTATTTGTTGTTACAAACCCGCATACATTTCTTTGTTCTGATGAACACAAAGGAAGATATTTTGGGAAATGTTTGTAACCAAACCGTTTGTGGACCCTATTTACTTTCATAGTATTCTTTTTTCCTACTATGGAAGTGAATGGGGTCCATGAACGATTTTGTTACAAACATTTCCCAAAATATTTTCCTTTGTGTTCCTCAGAACAAAGACATTTATACAGGTTTGTAACAACACAAGAGTAGGTAAATGATGACGTGACAAAATTTTCATTTTTGGGTGAACTATCCTTTTAATGGACACCAACACGTAACAGTTTTAATGTAGTTTAAAATTGCAGTTTCAACTGAGTTTCAAAGGACTCAAACGAACCCAAACGAGGCACAAGGGTCCCATCCAGCGAAACGACTGCCACTCTTGACAAGAAAAATAAAAAATATGCACTTTTAAACCACAACGCCAGCACGACCTCACGTAATTGCGTAATGCCATGGAAAGGTCACGTGTTACATATATGAAACGCACATTTGCGGACCATTTTAAACAATAAACTGACACAAAGATATTATACAACAACATTGGAATGGTCCTCTTTCTCCACACTTGTAAACTCTGGGGCATAGTTTCGCATACATCCTCCGTGACCTCTTGACGTGACGACGCACTACGTGAGGTCGCGCCGGCGCGCCACACGAACGGAGACACACAAGAAGCTGTGGCTCAAAAGTTTTTTATTTTTCTTGTCAAAAACGACAATCGTTTCACTAGATAAGACCCTTATGCCTCGTTTGGGATCGTTTCGAGTCCATTGAAACTCCGTTGAAACTGCTATTTTAAACTGTTACGTGTTGGGGTCCATTAAAGTCCATTAAAATGAGAAAAATCCTGGAATGTCTTCCTCAAAAAACACAATTTCTTCTCAACTGAACAAAGAAGGACAACATTTTGGATGACATGGTGGTGAGTAAATTATCTGGATTTTTGTTTTAAGAAAATGGACCATTCCTTTAAATTACAACCCAATGGGTTGGGTTTGTCCATTTTTGACCCAACGCTGGATTAAAAATAACCCAGAATTTTTTTAAGGATATAATGACCTGTGTGTTTTCGCAACGCATGTTTGAGACTTATTTAGTGATATCTCAAGGGATCTTGTTAAAAATGCAGGCTTTAAAATGACCATCGTGACAGTTATAGAGACAAACTTACCCAATAGAATAAATGATTTCGAGAATAGTACCATTAGTTCAATTAATTAGACAGACTAGCTAAAATATTTAAATCTTAGCGAGTGGCTTTGAAGAAGTAGGACACTGCCAAAGGCTTTATCTCTCTCCTCTGGTGTATGATCTCTGAGATTGAGTATTCACAGGAATTTATTTATTCAATGCACTGAGCATTTAATAAGTCTATATTCTAACTACTGTATACATATACTCTACAAACTGTCTTTTTCCAGTCTTTTATCGTATCTGCACTTTAGGAGGCAGCTGAGAGTTTGTAATGGTTGATAAAGCACATGCCATATGTATCATTTTTCACTCGCAGCCGAATCTTCATTACTATTGATACTCCTTTTTCCGGTCTGTCAAACTAATGCACTTTACATGTTTCCCTCTGGGTCTTTCAGGGCTCGTGTTACCCAGAACACCATGATTACTGATTCGTCAAATCCGGCAGAGTTTTACGAGGACAGCGCTTCACTTCTGTCCTTGGACTCCAGTGTATTTTTCAGTGAGCCCGTTCTGCCAAGCGCCGATCCACTGGACTTCTTCATTATAAATGTCGGAGGCAGTCGCTACATCCTCTCTCAGGAATTGTTGGCCTCCCACCCCGAGACTCGCTTGGGTAAGTTGGCCCTTTCCACCCGAGACTCTGCTTTAGACTTGTGCGACGATGCGGATTTCATGGAGAACGAGTACTTTTTTGACCGCAACTCGCAGACCTTTCAGTACATCATGCACTTTTACAAGACGGGCCGTTTGCATGTGCGCGAGGAGCTGTGCGTGATCTCCTTTCTGCAAGAGATCGAATACTGGGGCATCGACGAGCTCCGCATAGACAGCTGTTGCAGGGACAAATACTACCGAAGGAAGGAAATTAAGGAGTCGATGGAGATTAGTAAGGATTCTGACGTAGTGGACAGCGATAATGAGGACTTTAACGGAGTTATATGCCAGGACTTGCGGCAACGCCTCTGGGACCTGATGGAGAAGCCGGATTCCTCCAAGGCGGCCAAGACATTCGGGACACTGTCCATGCTTTTTGTGGTGGTGTCAATAGTGAACATGTCACTGACTTCTCTCGATTTCACTATTCTCGGAGCACCCATCCTGGATGTTCTCGAATACGTTTGTATCATCTGGTTTACAGGTGAACTGGTTCTCAGGTTTATGTGTGTTAAGGATAAGTGTAAGTTCAGTAGGAGCGTGGTGAACATCATAGACCTGCTGGCCATTTTGCCATTCTATGTGACTTTGGCCGTGGAGAGCCTGCATGGCGAATCTACGGAGCTGGAAAACGTTGGACGAGTAGTTCAGGTCTTGCGACTGATGAGGTCGCTCAGGATGCTAAAACTTGGCAGACACTCCACAGGTGAAAAAACAAACATTTCTTACCCATATACTCATGTTTATCACAAATAAACACACACCCACAAGATTATATCCACTAGAAGAGCACATTCACCCAAAAGTCACTTACCCGCCCTCATGTTGCCTACCCACCAGTTTGACTTTCTTTTGGTCTTGTAACACACTTTTACAAAAATAGTCACACTCCTCTATTCTATACATGAAAATATACCAATGACTGTTAAGATATAAAAAGAATTTAAAAAACACAACATAAGTACCCTATAAGTTGTCCATGTGTTATAAAATAATCTATTTCAATAGCTCTGAGTGAGCAACAGATTGATTTTACAGTTTTTCTCAGTTGCTTTGGTACATTTCTCAAATCATCCATAAGATTTGCAAATTATAAAGTACATTTCTTGACACAATTTTTACACATTGGACCTGCAAATTCCTATTGCATCTTCAAATTCCTTAGTTTCTCTCAAAAGACAATATTTAAGTCAGTGAACATGTCAGTGCCATCAGAATGAGGCCTGGTATCAGTGTTCACAAACAACACAGTCAAAATGCTTAGGCACGTTTTTAATATAAAAAAGTACACTGTGTCCGATGTAAACCAAAGTATAAGTAGGGAAGTTGCGCCACTAGGCGGCCATGTGTGTAATGCCTACGGGGAGTTTTTCCAGTCATGCAAGTCCTATCTACTATCTACCAAATCATAGGGTTGTAAACGTACATTTAAAACCATCTTAGTCTTTATCGATTGATGATTAGTTCTTTTAACTGGAAGGTGGGACATGCGTTGCCAGAACGGCCATATTCATAATTCACCTACTTACACTATGCCCTAATAGTAGTTATGTACTGTTTTTGTGTAGAGTAGGCACACACTGGGACATACTAACCCGAAACGGAAGTGACGACTATTACCTTGACTACACTTTGATCCTTAAGAAACAAAAACATTAAAATACAACTCATCTGATAGGTTGTTTTAACCCAAAATGCTTGGTTATTTTAACCTATTGTTGGGTCAGATATAAAAAATTTCTGGGTTTAACCCGTTTTAAGATTTTAGGATTGGTGCATCCCTTTTTGACCAACCGCTGGGTTAAAAATAATAACCCGTGGGGGCGTTGAACAAGTAGTTTTAAAGTCTCCCTGTAGCCAATAACTTTACCACTTAAAACGCCTCATAATAGCATATGTGAAAGTTTTCCTGTGTCAGTAATTTCTACGTGCTTTAAAACTGGTTAACGGCAATATTTGAATATGCAAATTAGTCTCCACCTCTACTTAAAGAGTAACTAAACCCTAAACCAACTTTTTATAGTTAATGTTCTGTAAGAATGAGGTTGTATAAGTGCTGTTCATTGATCTAAATTTTTTGACATTTGGGTATTTGACACGTGTTTCAATGCTACAATATATGGTGTAAAAAACGTCTAAGTGCTGCCCTCTTCATGTTGAACGGTGGCTACTGCAGTTGAATTTTCCTATTGAATGTTGCAGTACCGCGTGACGGAAGTGGTACGACCCTATGTAAGCAATTTGAAGCTCACCACGCCGTTGTTACGATCTCCCCACACCCTTGGTACAAGCTCAGTTCGTCCCCTCTATCTCCTTTGGAGTCTTCCCACTTTTCTTGCATTTTTAAAATATTGCCAGTGGGTGGAGTCAGGCTCTGAACAGGGGTTTAGTTACGCTTTAAACGCGCAGCTTGGGCAATTGATATGAATATGCAAATTAGTTGGCGCCTCCATTCTTTAGTACGCGTAAATAGATGCTAATTTTGATAGTTTCAGACACATAACTACCAAGTCCGACTTTACACTGTATACGTGAACTGTCTTTAGCACTTAACAAGTTAGACTATTACAGACAGCACGTGCAGCCCAGTCTCACGATATTTCGTTATGTAGTCACATAATTAGGGGTCAAGCCCCGAAGGGGCGTAGAACCCTATTGTTATTGTTAGTTTTCTTATTATTATTATTAGGGGTCAAGCCACGAAGTGGCGTAGACACCTATTGTTATTGTTAGTTTTCTTATTATTATTAGGGGTCAAGCCACGAAGTGGCGTAGACACCTATTGTTTCTGTTAGTTAGGGTTTCGAGCACGAAGTGCTGAAAACCTATTGTATTTGTCTGTTTTATTATTATTATTATTTTTCCGCCTTAAAACGCGTCGCCCAGCACAAACCGTAAGTCGTAGAAACTTGCCACTTGGTCAACTGGTTGTATATTAGCAGGCTACTCAGATACAGTGAATCAGCCAAATCGGCCCATAGGTGGCGCTATAGCAATGCCCGACGCGTTGGGCCTCATAACTCCTAAACCGGAAATCAGACACTCAAGTGTTTGGTATCATTGTAATCCCTGGCTCCAAACTTAAAAAATGTATATCTCCGATTTCATTTCCGTCATTAAAAATGTTCCGCTATTTCCGATTTTGTCGAAAAAAATAAAAACGAACTAGTCCTAGGTTTTTCGCTCGATCGGAATCGTTCCAGTGCTAAAATGTTCCTTGGAGTTTGAATATCAATAATTATTAAAAAAAAGTTGAACTTTCGACTCACGGTCGACATGCCACGCCCAAACGTCTGAAGTGTGCGCAGCCAATTGGACTTTTTTGGCTATAACTGGGGACAGAAATGAAGTATCAACACGACACTTGGTATTTGTGATGAGAGTCATGGCCTGAGGTTGCGTGCCTCGTTTCGTCACCGCGCCACCTAGTGGTCAGACGAATCATTTAAATGCTTATAACTTAGGCTAAGTTTGACGTATTTTCATGGGACTTTTTTACTAAGAGTTTTGAATTGTTGCCGAGTCCAACGATACCAAACATGCCAGGTTTCGCCTTACGGTTAGCCCTGCGCAGCAAAATAGCGCTTAAAAAACATGCGCGAATAACTCCGCGAGGGTTATTCTGATCGACTCGAAACAACCATAGGAAGAAATTAACTTTACCTTCTGAACAAAAAGTTCTATTGGTGTTATGTTAAAATTTCCATCAGAAATGGCCGAAAATTGCAAAAAACAAAAAATTACATTTATTTTTTTGTGTTTTTTAGATATAAATGCTTATAACTCTGCAAGGAAATGACATTTTTTCACCAAATTTGATACGCTGTTGTCTGAGCAGAGTCTGAGGCAATACAAAAAAAATGGTATGCCTGCACCACTAGTTGGCCTCATAATTGAACAAAACCTTTGACATTGAGTAAGCCCAATGGTCGTACAACTGTTGACTGGTGACAACTGTACAAACTAAAGTGAATAGCCGTGATTCTAGCTACAAGTAACACAGTCATGACCTGAGGTTGCGTGCACGAGTCTGTCATAGCGTCACCTAGTGGTTATTTGTTTTTTTCACTTAAAAATACTGCAAAATTACATCTACAATCATGAGTCATCATGGATTATGTCTTTCATGGCTTTGAGTATAATCATTGGTGGATTGCAATTCACTCCCTAGCAACCGATGAGAATACCCTAGCAACCATTTACAAGAGCTGTATCTCTGTATCAGAACATCGTAGAGACATGGGGTTCGGCTCTTTTGACTCATTAACACTATTTTAACATTTTGTGACCCAAGTTTTGCCACTGCAAGCACCACTTTCACTGAATGATAACACCTTTTTTGCTGACAACTTAGAACACGTGTGTCTGGTAGCTGCGAATGACTTCACATTAAGGACCTGACATGTTTGTCCTATAGGTGCACGTGTGTTTAAGCATACATAGTCTGTATGAACCGTTTCTGACCACCTCTTTTGTTTTTGTGGATGCTGGATCAGCCTGGTCGACGATGTCTGACGTATTTGACGTGCTTTAATGCTCGAAACCCGGTAAATGCTGCTTGCAGCTTTAATTTTCTTATTATTATTTATCTTCCTCGTTCTTCCACCCAAAAGTCAATGGCAGCCCATAGAACCGTACATAGGAAAGTTATGAAATTTGGCACACATGTAGAGGACAGTCTCAGAAGTTACTATAGCAACATTGGTGTGTCTGACTCAAACCCTCTAGCGCCACCAACAGTCCAAAAATCCACTTATGTTCATGCTCATAACTTCTGACCCGTGAGTCCTAGAAACTAAATTCTTGTTTCCTCTGCATCCTTGGCTCATGATGATTCAAATGCACACATTGATGTCATTTGTGTCATGCAAATCTTTCCGCCATTTTGAATTTTTCGTAAAACCTACTTTTTCGAACTCCTCCTAGACCGTTTGTCCGATTTGCATGTCCTTTGGTATGTAGCATCTAGAGACACCCAAGACAAAAAGTTATCAAAAGCTTTTTGATAGACCAATGCGTTCTCATATAAATTGACAAAATATATGGCGGCGAGCACGCCAAAACAGACGTGAGGCCGTATCTTCGCAACACTTTGGTGTATCGATACGAAACTTGGTATATGTCATTACAGTCATGACTTGAGGGTGCCTGCAACGTTTCGTCACAGCGCCACCTAGTGGTCACGAGATTCAAAAAATGCCTATTTTTGCTTATAACTACTTCAAACTTGAGTCTAAAATCACGAAGGTGGTCTTGTTAGATTCCTTGAGGCATGCCGAGTCAAACGATACCAAACGGTTTTCGGTCAGCCATTTTGGGTGTCGGCCATTTTGAATTTTCTCATTAAGTTCAGTATTTCACAAACAGAATGGCGTATCGCTACGAAATTTGGCATGGTTCATCAGTGACATGTTCTGAGCGCAACTATAAATCTTTAGGACAGCGCCACCTAGTGGTCAGGATATGTAAATAAATTGTTTAAAATCTTTATATCATTTGATTAAAATGCCACACAGACATGAGACAACACTCTATTGATTCCTTGGCTCATGCTGAGTCCGACTGTACCAAATATGTCTGAGTCAAACCTACTTCCTGTCGGCCATTTTGAATTATATTGAACACCTACTTTTTCGAACTCCTCCTAGAGCGCTCGTGTGATTGGCTTGATTTTTGGTATGCATCATCTAGAGACACTCTAGACAAAAAGTTATCAAAAGCTTTTCGGTAGACCTATCCGTTGTCGTATAACGCATCAAAGAATGCGAGGGCGAGCACGCCAAAATGTGTTTGAGCCTGTATCTTCGCAAAACTTTTGTGTATTAATATGAGACTTGGTATATGTCATAACAGTGATGACCTGAGGGTGCATGCAACATTTCGTCACACTGCCCCCTACTGGTCAGGAGATATAAAAAATGTCTATTTTTGCTTATAACTACTGCAAACTTGAATGTAAAATTATGAGACTGGTCTTGTTAGATTTCTTGAGGCATGCCGAGTCAAACGATACCAAATGGTTTTTGGTCGGCCATTTTGTGTGTCGGCCATTTTGAATTTTTTCTTTAAGTTCAAGTATTTCAGAAACGCAATTGCGTATTGTTATGAAACTTGGTATGGTTCATCAGCAACATGGTCTGGGAGGACTTGTAAACTTTTCGGTGCCCCCTAGTGGTCAAGACATTTGAAGCTAATCTCTGCATCTCTTTATCGTATTTACACCAAATTTGGTGGGTGTCATCACAATCAAGGCCTGAGTTACAATTTATTGTTTGGTCAGTGCCCCCTAGTGGTCAAGTCATTTAAGGCTATATCTCCGTATCGGTTTATCGTATTTACACTTAATTTGGTATGTGTCATCACAGTCATGACCTGAGGCACCATCTATTGTTTCGGCACAGCGCCACCTAGTGGTCTCAAGATACGAAAAAATTGCTATTTTTTTTTCATAAAACTAATGCAAACTTAGATCTTAAATCATGACAGTCATCACGTATGAATCATTTTTTGCCATGTTTGGCTTGACCCCGGTATCGCTGCTTGCAGCTATATTTAGGGGTCAAGCCCCGAAGGGGCGTAGAACCCTATTGTTATTGTTAGTTTTCTTATTAGGGGTCAAGCCACGAAGTGGCGTAGACACCTATTGTATCTGTTAGTTTTCTTATTATTATTCATCCTAGTTCTTCCGCCATTGAAGTCAATGGCAGCTTATAGAACCGTACGTAGGAAAGTTGTGTAATTTGGCACACATGTAGAGGACAGTCTAAGAAGTTACTATAGCAACAAAGGTGTGTCTAACTCAAACCCTCTAGCGCCACCAACAGTCCAAAAATCCACTTATGTTCATGCTCATAACTTCTGACCCGTGAGTCCTAGAAACTAAATTCTTGTTTCCCCTGAATCCTTGGCTCATGATGATTCAATTGCACACATTGATGTCATTTGTGTCATGCACATCTTTCCGCCATTTTGAATTTTCCGTAAAACCTACTTTTTCGAACTCCTCCTAGACCGTTCGTCCGATTTGCATGTCCTTTGGTATGTAACATCTAGAGACACCCCAGACAAAAAGTTATCAAAAGCTTTTTGATAGATCAATGCGTTCTCGTATACAGTAACAACATACAAGGCGGCGAGCACGCAAAAACGGACGTGAGGCCGTATCTTCGCAAAACTTTAATGTATCGACACGAAACTTGGTATATGTCATTACAGTCATGACCTGAGGGTGCCTGCAACGTTTCGTCACAGCGCCACCTAGTGGTCACGAGATTCGAAAAATGCCTATTTTTGCTTATAACTACTTCAAACTTGAGTCTAAAATCATGAAGGTGGTCTTGTTAGATTCCTTGAGGCATGCCGAGTCAAACGATACCAAACGGTTTTCGGTCGGCCATTTTGGGTGTCGGCCATTTTGAATTTTCTCATTAAGTTCAGTATTTCACAAAGAGAATGGCGTATCGCTACGAAATTTGGCATGGTTCATCAGTGACATGTTCTGAGCGCACCTATAAATCTTTAAGACAGCGCCACCTAGTGGTCAGGATATGTAAATAAATTGTTTAAAATCTTTATTTCATTTGATTAAATTGCCACTATGACATAAGAATTCACTTTATTGATTCCTGGGCTCATGCTGAGTCCGACTGTACCAAATATGTCTGAGTCAAACCTACTTCCTGTCGGCCATTTTGAATTATATTGAACACCTACTTTTTCGAACTCCTCCTAGAGCGCTCGTGTGATTGGCTTGATTTTTGGTAAGCAATGTCTAGAGACATTCTAGACAAAAAGTTATCAAAAGCTTTTCGGTAGACCTATCCGTTGTCGTATAACGCATCAAAGAATGCGAGGGCAAGCACGCCAATATGTGTTTGAGCCTGTATCTTCGCAAAACTTTTAGGTATTAATATGAGACTTGGTATATGTCATAATAGTGATGACCTGAGGGTGCATGCACCATTTCGTCACACTGCCCCCTACTGGTCACAAGATATAAAAAATGTCTATTTTTGTTTATAACTACTGCAAACTTGAATGTAAAATTATGAGACTGGTCTTGTTAGATTTCTTGAGGCATGCCGAGTCAAACGATACCAAATGGTTTTTGGTCGGCCATTTTGTGTGTCGGCCATTTTGAATTTTTTCTTTAAGTTCAAGTATTTCAGAAACGCAATTGCGTATTGTTAAGAAACTTGGTATGGTTCATCAGCAACATGTTCTGGGAGGACTTGTAAACTTTTCGGTGCCCCCTAGTGGTCAAGAGATTTGAAGCTATATCTCTGCATCTCTTTATCGTATTTACACCAAATTTGGTGGGTGTCATCACAATCAAGACCTGAATCACAATTTATTTTTTGGTCAGTGCCCCCTAGTGGTCAAGTCATTTAAGGCTATATCTCTGCATCTCTTTATTGTATTTACACCAAATTTGGTGGGTGTCATCACAATCAAGACCTGAGTCACAATTTATTGTTTGGTTAGTGCCCCCTAGTGGTCAAGTCATTTAAGGCTATATCTCTGTATTGCTTTATCGTATTTACACTAAATTGAGTATGTGTCATCACAGTCATGACCTGAGGCACCATCTATTGTTTCGGCTCCGCCCCACCTAGTGGTCTCAAGATACAAAAAAATTGCTATTTTTCCATAAAAATATTGCAAACTTAGATGTGAAATCATGACAGTCATCACGTATGAATCATTTTTTGCCATGTTTGGCTTGACCCCGGTATCGCTGCTTGCAGCTATATTTAGGGGTCAAGCCCCGAAGGGGCGTAGAACCCTATTGTTATTGTTAGTTTTCTTATTAGGGGTCAAGCCCCGAAGGGGCGTAGAACCCTATTGTATTTGTTAGTTTTCTTTTTATAATAATTATTAGGGGTCAAGCCCAGAATGGGCGAAGACCCCTATTGTATCTGTTAGTTTTCTTATTATTATTTATTCTTATTTATTATTCTTCCTGTCACCTTGCGGTCTATGGCAGCCCATAGAACCGTACGTAGGAAAGTTATGAAATTTGGCACACTGATAGAGGACAGTCCAAATAATATCCACAGCAAATTTGGAGTCTCTATCTCAAACCCGCTAGCGCCACCAACAGTCCAAAGTTGCACTTACATTTTTGCTTATAACTTCTGACCCGTAAGTCCTAGAAATTAAATTCTTATTTCATCTGATTCCTTGGCTCAAGACGATTCGAATGGACCATATGACGTCATTTTCCGTCATGAAAATTTTCCCGCCATTTTTAAATATTCATAAAACCTACTTTTGCGAACTCGTCCTAGAGCTTTTGCCGGATTGCCTTGAAAATCGGTATGCACCATCTAGAGACACTCAAGGCAAAAAGTTATTAAAAGAATTTGGATAAACCAATCCGTTGTCATATAGCGCGTCAACGAATTTTACGTAGAGCGCAAAAAAACGGATTTTAAGCTGTATCTTCGCCAAACTTACGCCTATTGACACGATACTTTGTATTTGTGATGCCAGTCAGGAACTAAGGGTGCATGCAGAGTTTCGTCACAGCGCCACCTAGTGGTCAGACATATGTTTTACACGCCTATAACTTTGGCTCCGATTGACGTATTTTCACGGGACTTGTTTCCTTGGAGTTCTGAATAGTTGCCGAGTCCAACGGTACCAAACATGCCAGAATTCGCCTTACAGTTAACCCTGCGCAGCAAAATAGCGCTTAAAAAACACGCGTGAATAGCTCCGCGAGCGTTTTTCTGATCGACTCGAAAACACCATAGGAAGAAACTAACCTTACCTTCTGAATAAAAAGTTCTATTGGCATTATATTAAAATTTTCATCAGAAATGGCCGAAAATTGCAAAAAACGAAAAATTACCTTTAAATTTTGTGTTTTATACACATAAATGATTGTAACTTTGTAACGAAAAGACATTTTTTTACCAGATTTGATATGCTGATGTATGAGCACATTCTGTGGCTACACACAAAAAATTGTATGCTTTCACCACTAGATGGCCTTATAATTGAACAAAACATTTGATAACAAGCCAGCCTTATGGTCATACAACTATTTCTTAACTAAACTAAAGTGTATAGTCATAAAACTAGCTAGATGTAACACAATCATGACCTGATGTTCCATGCACAATCCAATCTCAATTTTACATCCTTTTGTGCCCTTTTCGGCTTGACCCCGGCATTGCTGCTTGCAGCTATATTTATTATTAGTTATTCTTCTTCCGCCATTGCGGTCTATGGCAGCCCATAGAACCGTACGTAGGAAAGTTATGAAATTTGGCACACTGATAAAGGACAGTACAATGTGTCCCCACAGCAAATTTGGAGTCTCTATGTCTAACCCGCTAGCGCCACCAACAGTCCAAAGTTGCACTTATGTTTTTGCTTATAACTTCTGACCCGTAAGTCCTAGAATCGAAATTCTTGTTTCCTCTGATTCCTTGGCTCAAGACGATTCGAATGGACCCTATGTCGTCATTTTCCGTCATGAAAAAATTTCCGCCATTTTGAATTATTCGTGAAACCTACTTTTGCGAACTCGTCCTAGAGCTTTTGCCCGATTGCCACGAAAATTGGTATGTATCATCTTGAGACAGTCATGGCAAAAAGTTATCAAAAGAATTTCGATACAGCAATCCGTTGTCGTATACCACCTTAACGAAGTTTACGTAGAGCGCAAAAAAACTGATTTTAGGCTGTATCTTCGTTAAACTTAGGACTATTGACACGATACTTGGTACTTGTGATGCCAGTCAGGAACTGAGGGTGCATGCACAGTTTCGTTGCAGCGCCACCTAGTGGCCAGACGAATGTTTTATACGCCTATAACTTTGGCTGTGAGCAACTTTTTTTCACGGGACTTATTTTCTTGGAGTTATGAATAGTTGCCGAGTCCAACGATACCAAACATGCCAGAATTCGCCTTACGGTTAACCCTGTGCAGCAAAATAGCGCTTAAAAAACACGCGTGAATATCTCCGCGAGTGTTTTTCCGATCGACTCGAAAACACCATAGGAAGAAACTAACCTTACCTTCTGAACAAAAAGTTCTATTGGCGTTATATTAAAATTTTCATCAGAAATGGCCGAAAATTGCAAAAAACAAAAAATTACCTTTAAATTTTGTGTTTTTTATACATAAATGGTTGTAACTTTGTGATGAAAAGAGATTTTTTCACCAGATTTGATACGCTGATGTATGAGCACAGTCTGAGGCCACACAAAAATAATTGTATGCTTTCACCACTAGATGGCCTTAAAATTGAACAAAACCTTTGATAACAAGCCAGCCTTATGGTCATACAACTGTTTCTTAACTAAACTAAAGTGTATAGTCATTAAACTAGCTAGATGTAACACAATCATGACCTAATGTTGCATGCACAATTTTGTCATTGCGCCACCTACTGGTTTTTAGATAGAATATGGTATTTTTGCCTAAAACTACTGCAACAACACATCTAAAACCATGAGTCATCATGGATTATTCCTTTCATAGCTTTGACTATAATCACTGGTGGTTGCCAATTCACTCCCCTTCAACCATTGAGAATACCTTATCAACCGTTTTTGCAAAAACTATATCTCTGCATCAGAACATCGTAGAGACACGGGGATAGTCTCTTTTGACTAGTTAAACTTGTTGTAACATGATGTGACCCATGTTTTGCCACTGCAAACACCACTCACATGTCTTTCAGTGCTCTAATGTTCCATGATTGTCAATAACAGAAGGACGATTGCAGTAGACAAGAACTTAGATTATTTTTGTTGATAACTTTTTTGTTTTTTCATCTAAAATTATTAGGTTTACCTAGAATCTTCAATCTGCTTATCCAATCTCAATTTTACATCCTTTTTTGCCCTTTTCGGCTTGACCCCGGCATTGCTGCTTGCAGCTATATTTATTATTCTGTTTCTTGTTCTTCCGCCATTGAAGTCAATGGCAGCCCATAGAACCGTATGTAGGAAAGTTATGAAATTTGGCACACATGTAGAGGACAGTCTCAGAAGTTACTATAGCAACATTGGTGTGTCTGACTCAAACCCTCTAGCGCCACCAACAGTCCAAAAATCCACTTATGTTCATGCTCACAACTTCTGACCCGTGAGTCCTAGAAACTAAATTCTTGTTTCCTCTGAATCCTTGGCTCATGATGATTCAATTGCACACATTGATGTCATTTGTGTCATGCACATCTTTCCGCCATTTTGAATTTTTCGTAAAACCTACTTTTTCGAACTCCTCCTAGACCGTTTGTCCGATTTGCATGTCCTTTGGTATGTAGCATCTAGAGACACCCAAGACAAAAAGTTATCAAAAGCTTTTTGATAGACCAATGCGTTCTCATATAAATTGACAACATATATGGCGGCGAGCACGCCAAAACGGACGTGAGGCCGTATCTTCGCAAAACTTTTGTGTATCGACACGAAACTTGGTATATGTCATAACAGTCATGACCTGAGGGTGCCTGCAACGTTTCGTCACAGCGCCACCTAGTGGTCACGAGATTCGAAAAATGCCTATTTTCGCTTATAACTACTTCAAACTTAAGTCTAAAATCATGAAGGAGGTCTTGTTAGATTCCTTGAGGCATGCCGAGTCAAACGATACCAAACCGTTTTCGGTCGGCCATTTTGGGTGTCGGCCATTTTGAATTTTCTCATTAAGTTCAGTATTTCACAAACCGAATGGCGTATCGCTACGAAATTTGGCATGGTTCATCGGTGACATGTTCTGAGCGCACCTATAAATCTTTAGGACGGCGCCACCTAGTGGTCAGGATATGTAAATAAATTGTTTAAAATCTTTATATCATTTGATTAAATTGCCACTATGACATAAGACTTCACTCTATTGATTCCTTGGCTCATGCTGAGTCCGACTGTACCAAATATGTCTGAGTCAAACCTACTTCCTGTCGGCCATTTTGAATTATATTGAACACCTACTTTTTCGAACTCCTCCTAGAGCGCTCGTGTGATTGGCTTGATTTTTGGTATGCATCATCTAGAGACACTCTAGACAAAAAGTTATCAAAAGATTTTCGGTAGACCTATCCATTGTCGTATAACGCATCAAAGAATGCGAGGGCGAGCACGCCAAAATGTGTTTGAGCCTGTATCTTTGCAAAACTTTTGCGTATTAATATGAGACTTGGTATATGTCATAACAGTGATGACCTGAGGGTGCATGCACCATTTCGTCATACTGCCCCCTACTGGTCACGAGATATAAAAAATGTCTATTTTTGCTTATAACTACTTCAAAATTGAATGTAAAATTATGAGATTAGTCTTGTTAGATTACGTGAGGCATGCCGAGTCAAACGATACCAAATGGTTTTTGGTCGGCCATTTTGTGTGTCGGCCATTTTGAATTTTTCTTTAAGTTCAAGTATTTCAGAAACGCAACTGTGTATTGTTATGAAACTTGGTATGGTTCATTACCTACATGTTCTGGGAGGACTTGTAAACTTTTCGGTGCCCCCTAGTGGTCAAGAGATTTGAAGCTATATCTCTGCATCTCTTTATCGTATTTACACCAAATTTGGTGGGTGTCATCACAATCAAGACCTAAGTCACAATTTATTTTTTGGTCAGTGCCCCCTAGTGGTCAAGTCATTTAAGGCTATATCTCTGCATCTCTTTATTGTATTTACACCAAATTTGGTGGGTGTCATCACAATCAAGACCTGAGTCACAATTTATTGTTTGGTTAGTGCCCCCTAGTGGTCAAGTCATTTAAGGCTATATCTCTGCATCTCTTTATTGTATTTACACCAAATTTGGTGGGTGTCATCACAATCAAGACCTGAGTCACAATTTATTGTTTGGTTAGTGCCCCCTAGTGGTCAAGTCATTTAAGGCTATATCTCTGTATTGCTTTATCGTATTTACACTAAATTTGGTGTGTGTCATCACAGTCATGACCTGAGGCACCATCTATTAATTCTGCACCGCGCCACCTAGTGGTCTCAAGATACAAAAAATTGCTATTTTTTCATAAAACTAATGCAAACTTAGATCTTAAATCATGACAGTCATCACGTATGAATAATTTTTTGCCATGTTTGGCTTGACCCCGGTATCGCTGCTTGCAGCTATATTTATTATTATTTTTCTTCCTCGTTCTTCCGCCGAAATTCAATGGCAGCCCATAGAACCGTACATAGGAAAGTTATGAAATTTGGCACACATGTAGAGGACAGTCTCAGAAGTTACTATAGCAACATTGGTGTGTCTGACTCAAACCCTCTAGCGCCACCAACAGTCCAAAAATCCACTTATGTTCATGCTCACAACTTCTGACCCGTGAGTCCTAGAAACTAAATTCTTGTTTCCTCTGAATCCTTGGCTCATGATGATTCAATTGCACACATTGATGTCATTTGTGTCATACACATCTTTCCGCCATTTTGAATTTTCCGTAAAACCTACTTTTTCGAACTCCTACTAGACCGTTTGTCCGATTTGCAGGTCCTTTGGTATGTAGCATCTAGAGACACCCAAGACAAAAAGTTATCAAAAGCTTTTTGATAGACCATTGCGTTCTCGTATAAATTGACAACATATATGGCGGCGAGCACGCCAAAACGGACGTGAGGCCGTATCTTCGCAAAACTTTTGTGTATCGACACGAAACTTGGCATATGTCATAACAGTCATGACCTGAGGGTGCCTGCAACGTTTCGTCACAGCGCCACCTAGTGGTCACGAGATTCGAAAAATGCCTATTTTCGCTTATAAATACTTCAAACTTGAGTCTAAAATCATGAAGGAGGTCTTGTTAGATTCCTTGAGGCATGCCGAGTCAAACGATACCAAACCGTTTTCGGTCGGCCATTTTGGGTGTCGGCCATTTTGAATTTTCTCATTAAGTTCAGTATTTCACAAACCGAATGGCGTATCGCTACGAAATTTGGCATGGTTCATCGGTGACATGTTCTGAGCGCACCTATAAATCTTTAGGACGGCGCCACCTAGTGGTCAGGATATGTAAATAAATTGTTTAAAATCTTTATATCTTTTGACTAAATTGCCACTATGACATAAGTCTTCACTCTATTGATTCCTTGGCTCATGCTGAGTCTGACTGTACCAAATATGTCTGAGTCAAACCTACTTCCTGTCGGCCATTTTGAATTATATTGAACACCTACTTTTTCGAACTCCTCCTAGAGCGCTCGTGTGATTGGCTTGAATTTTGGTATGCATCATCTAGAGACACTCTAGACAAAAAGTTATCAAAAGCTTTTCGGTAGACCTATCCGTTGTCGTATAACGCATCAAAGAATGCGAGGGCGAGCACGCCAAAATGTCTTTGAGCCTGTATCTTCGCAAAACTTTTGCGTATTAATATGAGACTTGGTGTATGTCATAACAGTGATGACCTGAGGGTGCATGCACCGTTTCGTCACACTGCCCCCTACTGGTCACAAGATATAAAAAATGTCTATTTTTGCTTATAACTACTGCAAACTTGAATGTAAAATTATGAGAGCGGTCTTGTTAGAGTTCGTGAGGCATGCCGAGTCAAACGATACCAAATGGGTTTTGGTCGGCCATTTTGTGTGTCGGCCATTTTGAATTTTTTCTTTAAGTTCAAGTATTTTAGAAACGCAATTGCGTATTGTTATGAAACTTGGTATGGTTCATCAGCAACATGTTCTGGGAGGACTTGTAAACTTTTCGGCGCCCCCTAGTGGTCAAGAGATTTGAAGCTATATCTCTGCATCTCTTTATCATATTTACACCAAATTTGGTGGGTGTCATCACAATCAAGACCTGAGTCACAATTTATTGTTTGGTCAGAGCCCCCTAGTGGTCAAGGTATTTAAGGCTATATCTCCGTATCGCTTTATCGTATTTACACTAAATTTGGTATGTGTCATCACAGTCATGACCTGAGGCACCATCTATTGTTTCGACAGAGCGCCACCTAGTGGTCTCAAGATACAAAAAAATTGCTATTTTTTTCCTAAAACTAATGCAAACTTAGATCTTAAATCATGACAGTCATCACGTATGAATAATTTTTTGCCATGTTTGGCTTGACCCCGGTATCGCTGCTTGCAGCTATATTTAGGGGTCAAGCCCCGAAGGGGCGTAGAACCCTATTGTTATTGTTAGTTTTCTTCTTATTATTAGGGGTCAAGCCCCGAAGGGGCGTAGAACCCTATTGTTATTGTTAGTTTTCTTATTATTATTTTTCTTCCTCGTTCTTCCGCCGAAAGTCAATGGCAGCCCATAGAACCGTACGTAGGAAAGTTATGAAATTTGGCACACATGTAGAGGACAGTCTCAGAAGTTACTATAGCAACATTGGTGTGTCTGACTCAAACCCTCTAGCGCCACCAACAGTCCAAAAATCCACTTATGTTCATGCTCATAACTTCTGACCCATGAGTCCTAGAAACTAAATTCTTGTTTCCTCTGAATCCTTGGCTCATGATGATTAAAATGCACACATTGATGTCATGTGTGTCATGCACATCTGTCCGCCATTTTGAATTTTTCGTAAAACCTACTTTTTCGAACTCCTCCTAGACCGTTTGTCCGATTTGCATGTCCTTTGGTATGTAGCATCTAGAAACACCCCAGACAAAAAGTTATCAAAAGCTTTTTAATAGATCAATGCGTTCTCATATAAATTGACAACATATATGGCGGCGAGCACGCCAAAACGGACGTGAGGCCGTACCTTCGCAAAACTTTCTTGTATCAACACGAAACTTGGTATATGTCATAACAGTCATGACCTGAGGGTGCCTGCAACGTTTCGTCACAGCGCCACCTAGTGGTCACGAGATTCGAAAAATGCCTATTTTCGCATATAACTACTTCAAACTTGAGTCTAAAATCATGAAGGTGGTCTTGTTAGATTCCTTGAGGCATGCCGAGTCAAACGATACCAAACGGTTTTCGGTCGGCCATTTTGGGTGTCGGCCATTTTGAATTTTCTCATTAAGTTCAGTATTTCACAAACAGAATGGCGTATCGCTACGAAATTTGGCATGGTTCATCAGTGACATGTTCTGAGCGCACCTATAAATCTTTAGGACGGCGCCACCTAGTGGTCAGGATATGTAAATAAATTGTTTAAAATCTTTGTATCATTTGATTAAATTGCCACTATGACATAAGACTTCACTCTATTGATTCCTTGGCTCATGCTGAGTCTGACTGTACCAAATTTGTCTGAGTCAAACCTACTTCCTGTCGGCCATTTTGAATTATATTGAACACCTACTTTTTCGAACTCCTCCTAGAGCGCTCTTGTGATTGGCTTGATTTTTGGTATGCATCATCTAGAGACACTCCAGACAAAAAGTTATCAAAAGATTTTCGGTAGACCTATCCGTTTTCGTATAACGCATCAAAGAATGCGAGGGCGAGCACGCCAAAATGTGTTTGAGCCTGTATCTTCGCAAAACTTTTGCGTATTAATATGAGACTTGGTATATGTCATAACAGTGATGACCTGAGGGTGCATGCAACATTTCGTCACACTGCCCCCTACTGGTCACGAGATATAAAAAATGTCTATTTTTGTTTATAACTACTGCAAACTTGAATGTAAAATTATGAGACTGGTCTTGTTAGATTTCTTGAGGCATACCGAGTCAAACGATACCAAATGGTTTTTGGTCGGCCATTTTGTGTGTCGGCCATTTTGAATTTTTTCTTTAAGTTTAAGTATTTCAGAAACGCAATTGCGTATTGTTATGAAACTTGGTATGGTTCATCAGCAACATGTTCTGGGAGGACTTGTAAACGTTTTGGCGCCCCCTAGTGGTCAAGAGATTTGAAGCTATATCTCTGCATCTCTTTATCGTATTTACAACAAATTTGGTGGGTGTCATCACAATCAAGGCCTGAGTTACAATTTATTGTTTGGTCAGTGCCCCCTAGTGGTCAAGTCATTTAAGGCTATATCTCCGTATCGGTTTATCGTATTTACACTAAATTTGGTATGTGTCATCACAGTCATGACCTGAGGCACCATCTATTGTTTCGGCACAGCGCCACCTAGTGGTCTCAAGATACAAAAAAATTGATATTTTTTTCCTAAAACTAATGCAAACTTAAATCTTAAATCATGACAGTCATCACGTATGAATCATTTTTTTCCATGTTTGGCTTGACCCCGGTATCGCTGCTTGCAGCTATATTTATTATTATTTTTCTTCCTCGTTCTTCCGCCGAAAGTCAATGGCAGCCCATAGAACCGTACATAGGAAAGTTATGAAATTTGGCACACATGTAGAGGACAGTCTCAGAAGTTATTATAGCAACTTTGGTGTGTCTGACTCAAACCCTCTAGCGCCACCAACAGTCCAAAAATCCACTTATGTTCATGCTCATAACTTCTGACCCCTGAGTCCTAGAAACTAAATTCTTGTTTCCTCTGAATCCTTTGCTCATGATGATTCAAATGCACACATTGATGCCATTTGTCTCATGCAAATCTTTCCGCCATTTTGATTTTTCCGTAAAACCTACTTTTTCGAACTCCTCCTAGAGCCTTCGTCCGATTTGCATGTCCTTTGGTATATAGCATCTATAGACACCCCTGACAAAAAGTTATCAAAAGCTTTTTGATAAACCAATGCGTTCTCGTATACCGTGACAACATATACGGCGGCGAGCACGCCAAAACGGACGTGAGGCCGTATCTTCGCAACACTTTGGTGTATCGACACGAAACTTGGTATATGTCATTACAGTCATGACCTGAGGGTGCCTGCAACGTTTCGTCACAGCGCCACCTAGTGGTCACGAGATTCGAAAAATGCCTATTTTCGCTTATAACTACTTCAAACTTGAGTCCAAAATCATGAAGGTGGTCTTGTTAGATTCCTTGAGGCATGCCGAGTCAAACGATACCAAACGGTTTTCGGTTGGCCATTTTGGGTGTCGGCCATTTTGAATTTTCTCATTAAGTTCAGTATTTCACAAACAGAATGGCGTATCGCTACGAAATTTGGCATGGTTCATCAGTGACATGTTCTGAGCACACCTATAAATCTTTGGGACGGCGCCACCTAGTGGTCAGGATATGTAAATAAATTGTTTAAAATCTTTATTTCATTTGATTCAATTGCCACTATGACATAAGACTTCACTCTATTGATTCCTTGGCTCATGCTGAGTCCGACTGTACCAAGTATGTCTGAGTCAAACCTACTTCCTGTCGGCCATTTTGAATTATATTGAAGACCTACTTTTTCGAACTCCTCCTAGAGCGCTTGTTTGATTGGCTTGAATTTTGGTATGCATCATCTAGAGACAATCCAGACAAAAAGTTATCAAAAGCTTTTCGGTAGACCTATCCGTTGTCGTATAACACATCAAAGAATGCGAGGGCGAGCACGCCAAAATGTGTTTGTGCCTGTATCTTCGCAAAACTTTTGCGTATTAATATGAGACTTGGTATATGTCATAACAGTGATGACTTGAGGGTGCATGCACCATTTCGTCACACTGCCCCCTACTGGTCACGAGATATAAAAATGTCTATTTTTGCTTATAACTACTGCAAATTTGAATGTAAAATTATGAGACAGGTCTTGTTAGATTTCGTGAGGCATGGTGAGTCAAACGATACCAAATGGTTTTTGGTCGGCCATTTTGTGTGTCGGCCATTTTAAAATTTTCTTTAAGTTCAAGTATTTCAGAAACGCAATTGCGTATTGTTATGAAACTTGGTATGGTTCATCAGCAACATGTTCTAGGAGGACTTGTAAACTTTCCGGTGCCCCCTAGTGGTCAAGAGATTTGAAGCTATATCTCTGCATCTCTTTGTCGTATTTACACCAAATTTGGTGGATGTCATCACAATCAAGACCTGAGTCACAATTTATTTTTTGGTCAGTGCCCCCTAGTGGTCAAGTCATTTAAGGCTATATCTCTGCATCTCTTTATTGTATTTACACCAAATTTGGTGGGTGTCATCACAGTCATGACCTGAGGCACCATCTATTGTTTTGGCACAGCGCCACCTAGTGGTCTCAAGATACGAAAAAATTCATAAAACTAATGCAAACTTAGATCTTAAATCATGACAGTCATCACGTATGAATCATTTTTTGCCATGTTTGGCTTGACCCCGGTATTGCTGCTTGCAGCTATATTTATTTATTATTAGTTATTCTTCTTCCGCCATTGCGGTCTATGGCAGCCCATAGAACCGTACGTAGGAAAGTTATGAAATTTGGCACACTGATAAAGGACAGTCCAATGTGTCCCCACAGCAAATTTGGAGTCTCTATGTCTAACCCACTAGCGCCACCAACAGTCCAAAGTTGCACTTATGTTTTTGCTTATAACTTCTGATCCGTAAGCCCTAGAAACAAAATTCTTACTTCCTCTGATTCCTTGGCTCAAGACGATTCGATTGGACCCTATGTCGTTATTTTCCGTCATAAAAATTGTTCCGCCATTTTGAATTATTCGTAAAACCTACTTTTTCGAACTCGTCCTAGGGCTTTTCTCCGATTGCCACGAAAATTGGTATGTATCATCTTGAGACACTCATGGCAAAAAGTTATCAAAAGAATTTCGATACAGCAATCCGTTGTCGTATACCGCCTTAACAAATTTTACGTAGAGCGCAAAAAAACTGATTTTAGGCTGTATCTTCGTCAAACTTAGGCCTATTGACACGACACTTGGTACTTCTGATGCCAGTCAGGAACCGAGGGTGCATGCACAGTTTCGTTGCAGCGCCACCTAGTGGCCAGAGAAATGTTTTATACACCTATAACTTTGGCTCCAATTGACGTATTTTCACAGGACTTGTTTCTTTGGAGTTCTGAATAGTTGCCGAGTCCAACGATACCAAACATGCCAGATTTCGCCTTACGGTTAACCCTGTGCAGCAAAATAGCGCTTAAAAAACACGCATGAATATCTCCGCGAGCGTTATTCCGATCGTCTCGAAAACACCATAGGAAGAAACTAACCTTACCTTCTGAACAAAAAGTTCTATTGGCGTTATATTAAAATTTTCATCAGAAATTGCCGAAAATTGCAAAAAACGAAAAATTACATTCAAATTTTGTGTTTTTTACACATAAATGGTTGTAACTTCGTAACGAAAATATATTTTATCACCAGATTTGCTACGCTGATGCATGAGCACATTCTGAGGCAACACAAAAAAAAATTGTGTGCTTGCACCACTAGATGGCCTTATAATTGAACAAAACCTTTGATAACAAGCCAGCCTTATGGTCATACAACTGTTTCTTAACTAAACTAAAGTGTATTGTCATAAAACTAGCTAGATGTAACACAATCATGACCTGATGTTGCATGCACAATTTTTTCATTGCGCCACCTACTGGTTTTGAGATAGAATATAGTATTTTTGCCTAAAACTACTGCAACAACACATCTAAAACCATGAGTCATCATGGATTATTCCTTTCATGGCTTTGACTATAATCACTGGTGGTTGCCAAGTTACTCCCTAGCAACCATTGAGAATACCTTATCGACCGTTTTTGCAAAAGCTATATCTCAGCATCAAAACATCGTAGAGACACGGGGATGGTCTCTTTTGAGTTATTAAACTTGTTGTAACATGATGTGACCCATGTTTTGCCACTGCAAACACCACTCACATGTACTTCAGTGCTCTAATGTTCCATGATGGTCAATAACAGAAGGACGATTGCAGTAGACAAGAACTTAAATTATTTTTGTTTATAACTTTTTTGTTTTTTTAATCTAAAATTATTAGGTTTATCTAGGTTCTTCAATCTGCTTATCCAATTCAACTTTACTGTCTTCTGTGCCCTTTTTGGCTTGACCCCGGCATTGCTGCTTGCAGCTATTTATTATTTATCTTCCTCGTTCTTCCGCCGAAAGTCAATGGCAGCCCATAGAACCGTACATAGGAAAGTTATGAAATTTGGCACACATGTACAGGACAGTCTTAGAAGTTACTATAGCAAATTTGGTGTGTCTAACTCAAACTCTCTAGCGCCACCAACAGTCCAAAAATCCACTTATGTTCATGCTCATAACTTCTGACCCGTGAGACCTATAAACTAAATTCTTTTTTCCTCTGAATCCTTGGCTCATGATGATTCAAATGCACACATTGATGTCATTTGTGTCATGCACATCTTTCCGCCATTTTGAATTTTCCGTAAAACATACTTTTTCGAACTCCTCCTAGACCGTTTGTCCGATTTGCATGTCCTTTGGTATGTAGCATCTAGAGACACCCAAGACAAAAAGTTATCAAAAGCTTTTTGATAGACCTATGCGTTCTCATATAAATTGACAACATATATGGCGGCGAGCACGCCAAAACGGACGTGAGGCCTTATCTTCGCAAAACTTTATTGTATCGACACGAAACTTGGTATATGTCATAACAGTCATGACCTGAGGGTGCCTGCAACGTTTCGTCACAGCGCCACCTAGTGGTCACGAGATTCGAAAAATGCCTATTTTCGCTTATAACTACTTCAAACTTGAGTCTAAAATCATGAAGGTGGTCTTGTTAGATTCCTTGAGGCATGCCGAGTCTAACGATACCAAACGGTTTTCGGTCGGCCATTTTGGGTGTCGGCCATTTTGAATTTTCTCATTAAGTTCAGTATTTCACAAACAGAATGGCGTATCGCTACAAAATTTGGCATGGTTCATCAGTGACATGTTCTGAGCGGACCTATAAATCTTTAGGACGGCGCCACCTAGTGGTCAGGATATGTAAATTTTTTAAAAAAATCTTTATATCATTTGATTAAATTGCCACTATGACATAAGACTTCACTCTATTGATTCCTTGGCTCATGCTGAGTCCGACTGTACCAAATATGTCTGAGTCAAACCTACTTCCTGTCGGCCATTTTGAATTATATTGAACACCTACTTTTTCGAACTCCTCCTAGAGCGCTCGTGTGATTGGCTTGATTTTTGGTATGCATCATCTAGATACACTCTAGACAAAAAGTTATCAAAAGCTTTTCGGTAGACCTATCCGTTGTCGTATAACGCATCAAAGAATGCGAGGGCGAGCACGCCAAAATGTGTTTGAGCCTGTATCTTCGCAAAACTTTTGCGTATTAATATGAGACTTGGTATATGTCATAACAGTGATGACCTGAGGGTGCATGCACCATTTCGTCACACTGCCCCCTACTGGTCACGAGATATAAAAAATGTCTATTTTTGCTTATAACTACTGCAAATTTGAATGTAAAATTATGAGACTGGTCTTGTTAGATTTCGTGAGGCATGCCGAGTCAAACGATACCAAATGGTTTTTGGTCGGCCATTTTGTGTGTCGGCCATTTTGAATTTTTCTTTAAGTTCAAGTATTTCAGAAACGCATTTGCGTATTGTTATGAAACTTGGTATGATTCATCAGCAACATGTTCTGGGAGGACTTGTAAACTTTTCGGTGCCCCCTAGTGGTCAAGAGATTTGAAGCTATATCTCTGCATCCCTTTATTGTATTTACACCAAATTTGGTGGGTGTCATCACAATCAAGACCTGAGTCACAATTTATTTTTTGGTCAGTGCCCCCTAGTGGTCAAGTCATTTAAGGCTATATCTCTGCATCTCTTTATTGTATTTACACCAAATTTGGTGGGTGTCATCACAATCAAGACCTGAGTCACAATTTATTTTTTGGTCAGTGCCCCCTAGTGGTCAAGTCATTTAAGGCTATATCTCCGTATCGCTTTATTGTATTTACACTAAATTTGGTATGTGTCATCACAGTCATGACCTGAGGCACCATCTATTCTTTCGGCACAGTGCCACCTAGTGGTCTCAAGATACGAAAAAATTGTTTTTTTTTTCATAAAACTAATGCAAACTTAGATCTTAAATCATGACAGTCATCACGTATGAATCATATTTTGCCATGTTTGGCTTGACCCCGGTATCGCTGCTTGCAGCTATATTTAGGGGTCAAGCCCCGAAGGGGCGTAGAACCCTATTGTTATTGTTAGTTTTCTTATTATTATTATTATTATTATTATTCTTCCTCTTCCGCCATTGAAGTCAATGGCAGCCCATAGAACCGTACATAGGAAAGTTATGAAATTTGGCACACATGTACAAGACAGTCTTAGAAGTTACTATAGCAAATTTGGTGTGTCTAACTCAAACTCTCTAGCGCCACCAACAGTCCAAAAGTCCACTTATGTTCATGCTCATAACTTCTGACCCGTGAGTCCTAGAAACTAAATTCTTGTTTCCTCTGAATCCTTGGCTCATGTTGATTCAATTGCACACATTGATGTCATTTGTGTCATGCACATCTTTCCGCCATTTTGAATTTTCCGTAAAACCTACTTTTTCGAACTCCTCCTAGAGCGTTTGTCCGATTTGCATGTCCTTTGGTATATAGCATCTAGAGACACCTCTGACAAAAAGTTATCAAAAGCTTTTTTATAGACCAATGCGTTCTCATATAATTTAACAACATATATGGCGGCGAGCACGCCAAAACAGACGTGAGGCCGTATCTTCGCAACACTTTGGTGTATCGACACGAAACTTGGTATATGTCATTACAGTCATGAACTGAGGGTGCCTGCAACGTTTCGTCACAGCGCCACCTAGTGGTCACGAGATTCGAAAAATGCCTATTTTCGCTTATAACTACTTCAAACTTGAGTCTAAAATCATGAAGATGGTCTTGTTAGATTCCTTGAGGCATGCCGAGTCAAACGATACCAAACGGTTTTCGGTCGGCCATTTTGGGTGTCGGCCATTTTGAATTTTCTCATTAAGTTCAGTATTTCACAAACAGAATGGCGTATCGCTACGAAATTTGGCATGGTTCATCAGTGACATGTTCTGAGCGCACCTATAAATCTTTAGGACGGCGCCACCTAGTGGTCAGGATATGTAAATAAATTGTTTAAAATCTTTATATCATTTGATTAAATTGCCACTATGACATAAGACTTCACTCTATTGATTCCTTGGCTCAGGAAGTAGGTTTGACTCAGACATATTTGGTACAGTCGGACTCAGCATGTCGGCCATTTTGAATTATATTGAACACCTACTTTTTCGAACTCCTCCTAGAGTGCTCATGTGATTGGCTTGATTTTTGGTATGCATCATCTAGAGACACTCTAGACAAAAAGTTATCAAAAGCTTTTCGGTAGACCTATTTGTTGTCGTATAACGCATCAAAGAATGCGAGGGCGAGCACGCCAAAATGTGTTTGAGCCTGTATCTTCGCAAAACTTTTGGGTATTAATATGAGACTTGGTATATGTCATAACAGTGATGACCTGAGGGTGCATGCACCATTTCGTCACACTGCCCCCTACTGGTCACGAGATATAAAAAATGTCTATTTTTGCTTATAACTACTGCAAACTTGAATGTAAAATAATGAGAGTGGTCTTGTTAGATTTCGTGAGGCATGCCGATTCAAACGATCCCAAATGGTTTTTGGTCGGCCATTTTGTGTGTCGGCCATTTTGAATTTTTCTTTAAGTTCAAGTATTTCAGAAACGCAATTGCGTATTGTTATGAAACTTGGTATGGTTCATCAGCAACATGTTCTGGGAGGACTTGTAAACTTTTCGATGCCCCCTAGTGGTCAAGAGATTTGAAGCTATATCTCTGCATCTCTTTATCGTATTTACACCAAATTTGGTGGGTGTCATCACAATCAAGACCTGAGTCACAATTTATTTTTTGGTCAGTGCCCCCTAGTGGTCAAGTTATTTAAGGCTATATCTCTGCATCTCTTTATTGTATTTACACCAAATTTGGTGGGTGTCATCACAATCAAGACCTGAGTCACAATTTATTTTTTGGTCAGTGCCCCCTAGTGGTCAAGTCATTTAAGGCTATATCTCCGTATCGCTTTATTGTATTTACACCAAATTTGGTGGGTGTCATCACAATCAAGACCTGAGTCACAATTTATTGTTTGGTCAGTGCCCCCTAGTGGTCAAGTCATTTAAGGCTATATCTCCGAATCGCTTTATTGTATTTACACTAAATTTGGTATGTGTCATCACAGTCATGACCTGAGGCACCATCTATTGTTTCGGCAAAGCGCCACCTAGTGGTCTCAAGATACAAAAAATGCTATTTTTTCATAAAACTAATGTAAACTTAGATCTTAAATCATGACAGTTATCACGTATGAATCATTTATTGCCATGTTTGGCTTGACCCCGGTATCGCTGCTTGCAGCTATATTTAGGGGTCAAGCCCCGAAGGGGCGTAGAACCCTATTGTTATTGTTAGTTTTCTTATTATTATTATTATTATTATTCTTCCTCTTCCGCCATTGAAGTCAATGGCAGCCCATAGAACCGTACATAGGAAAGTTATGAAATTTGGCACACATGTACAGGACAGTCTTAGAAGTTACTATAGCAAATTTGGTGTGTCTAACTCAAACTCTCTAGCGCCACCAACAGTCCAAAAATCCACTTATGTTCATGCTCATAACTTCTGACCCGTGAGACCTATAAACTAAATTCTTTTTTCCTCTGAATCCTTGGCTCATGTTGATTCAATTGCACACATTGATGTCATTTGTGTCATGCACATCTTTCCGCCATTTTGAATTTTCCGTAAAACCTACTTTTTCGAACTCCTCCTAGAGCGTTTGTCCGATTTGCATGTCCTTTGGTATATAGCATCTAGAGACACCTCTGACAAAAAGTTATCAAAAGCTTTTTGATAGACCAATGCGTTCTCGTATAAATTAACAACATATATGGCGGCGAGCACGCCAAAACGGACGTGTGGCTGTATCTTCGCAACACTTTGGTGTATCGACACGAAACTTGGTATATGTCATTACAGTCATGAACTGAGGGTGCCTGCAACGTTTCGTCACAGCGCCACCTAGTGGTCACGAGATTCGAAAAATGCCTATTTTCGCTTATAACTACTTCAAACTTGAGTCTAAAATCATGAAGTTGGTCTTGTTAGATTCCTTGAGGCATGCCGAGTCAAACGATACCAAACGGTTTTCGGTCGGCCATTTTGGGTGTCGGCCATTTTGAATTTTCTCATTAAGTTCAGTATTTCACAAACAGAATGCCGTATCGCTACGAAATTTGGCATGGTTCATCAGTGACATGTTCTGAGCGCACCTATAAATCTTTAGGACAGCGCCACCTAGTGGTCAGGATATGTAAATAAATAGTTTAAAATCTTTATATCATTTGAATAAATTGCCACTATGACATAAGACTTCACTCTATTGATTCCTTGGCTCATGCTGAGTCCGACTGTACCAAGTATGTCTGAGTCAAACCTACTTCCTGTCGGCCATTTTGAATTATATTGAAGACCTACTTTTTCGAACTCCTCCTAGAGCGCTTGTTTGATTGGCTTGAATTTTGGTAGGCATCATCTAGAGACACTCTAGACAAAAAGTTATCAAAAGCTTTTCGGTAGACCTATTTGTTGTCGTATAACGCATCAAAGAATGCGAGGGCGAGCACGCCAAAATGTGTTTGAGCCTGTATCTTCGCAAAACTTTTGTGTATTAATATGAGACTTGGTATATGTCATAACAGTGATGACCTGAGGGTGCATGCACCATTTCGTCACACTGCCCCCTACTGGTCACGAGATATAAAATATGTCTATTTTTGCTTATAACTACTGCAAACTTGAATGTAAAATTATGAGAGTGGTCTTTTAAGATTTCGTGAGGCATGCCGAGTCAAACGATACCAAATGGTTTTTGGTCGGCCATTTTGTGTGTCGGCCATTTTGAATTTTTTCTTTAAATTGAAGTATTTCAGAAACACAATTGCGTATTGTTATGAAACTTGGTATGGTTCATCAGCAACATGTTCTGGGAGGACTTGTAAACTTTTCGGCGCCCCCTAGTGGTCAAAAGATTTGAAGCTATATCTCTTCATCTCTTCATCGTATTAACACCAAATTTGGTGGGTGTCATCACAATCAAGACCTGAGTCACAATTTATTGTTTGGTCAGTGCCCCCAGTGGTCAAGTCATTTAAGGCTATATCTCCATATCGCTTTATTGTATTTACACTAAATTTGGTATGTGTCATCACAGTCATGACCTGAGGTACCATCTATTGTTTCGGCACAACGCCACCTAGTGGTCTCAAGATACGAAAAAATTGCTATTTTTTCATAAAACTAATGCAAACTTAGATCTTAAATCATGACAGTCATCACGTATGAATCATTTTTTGCCATGTTTGGCTTGACCCCGGTATCGCTGCTTGCAGCTATATTTCAGTTTCTTGTTCTTCCGCCATTGAAGTCAATGGCAGCCCATAGAACCGAACGTAGGAAAGTTATGAAATTTGGCACACATGTAGAGGACAGTCTCAGAAGTTACTATAGCAACATTGGTGTGTCTGACTCAAACCCTCTAGCGCCACCAACAGTCCAAAAATCCACTTATGTTCATGCTCATAACTTCTGACCCGTGAGTCCTAGCAACTAAAATCTTGTTTCCTCTGAATCCTTGGCTCATGATGATTCAATTGCACACATTGATGTCATTTTTGTCATGCACATCTTTCCGCCATTTAGAATTTTTCGTAAAACCTACTTTTTCGAACTCCTCCTAGACCGTTTGTCCGATTTGCATGTCCTTTGGTATGTAGCATCTAGAGACACCCAAGACAAAAAGTTATCAAAAGCTTTTTGATAGACCAATGCGTTCTTATATAAATTGACAACATATATGGCGGCGAGCACGCCAAAATGGACGTGAGGCTGTATCTTCGCAAAACTTTGGTATATCGACACGAAACTTGGTATATGTCATAACAGTCATGACCTGAGGGTGCCTGCAACGTTTCGTCACAGCGCCACCTAGTGGTCACGAGATTCGAAAAATGCATATTATCGCTTATAACTACTTCTAACTTGAGTCTAAAATCATGAAGGAGGTCTTGTTAGATTCCTAGAGGCATGCCGAGTCAAACGATACCAAACCGTTTTTGGTCGGCCATTTTGGTTGTCGGCCATTTTGAATTTTCTCATTAAGTTCAGTATTTCACAAACCGAATGGCGTATCGCTACGAAATTTGGCATGGTTCATCGGTGACATGTTCTGAGCGCACCTATAAATCTTTAGGACGGCGCCACCTAGTGGTCAGGATATGTAAATAAATTGTTTAAAATCTTTATATCATTTGATTAAATTGCCACTATGACATAAGACTTCACTCTATTGATTCCTTGGCTTATGCTGAGTCCGACGGTATCAAATATGTCTGAGTCAAACCTACTTCCTGTCGGCCATTTTGAATTATATTGAACACCTACTTTTTCGAACTCCTCCTAGAGCGCTCGTGTGATTGGCTTGATTTTTGGTATGCATCATCTAGAGACACTCTAGACAAAAAGTTATCAAAAGATTTTCGGTAGACCTATCCGTTGTCGTATAACGCATCAAAGAATGCGAGGGCGAGCACGCCAAAATGTGTTTGAGCCTGTATCTTCGCAAAACTTTTGCGTATTAATATGAGACTTGGTATATGTCATAACAGTGATGACCTGAGGGTGCATGCACCATTTCGTCACACTGCCCCCTACTGGTCACGAGATATAAAAAATTTCTATTTTTGCTTATAACTACTGCAAATTTGAATGTAAAATTATGAGACTGGTCTTGTTAGATTTCGTGAGGCATGGCGAGTCAAACGATACCAAATGGTTTTTGGTCGGCCATTTTGTGTGTCGGCCATTTTGAATTTTTCTTTAAGTTCAAGTATTTCAGAAACGCAACTGTGTATTGTTATGAAACTTGGTATGGTTCATTACCTACATGTTCTGGGAGGACTTGTAAACTTTTCGGTGCCCCCTAGTGGTTAAGAGATTTGAAGCTATATCTCTGCATCTCTTTATCGTATTTACACCAAATTTGGTGGGTGTCATCACAATCAAGACCTGAGTCACAATTTATTTTTTGGTCAGTGCCCCCTAGTGGTCAAGTCATTTAAGGCTATATCTCTGCATCTCTTTATTGTATTTACACCAAATTTGGTGGGTGTCATCACAATCAAGACCTGAGTCACAATTTATTTTTTGGTCAGTGCCCCCTAGTGGTCAAGTCATTTAAGGCTATATCTCTGCATCTCTTTATTGTATTTACACCAAATTTGGTGGGTGTCATCACAATCAAGACCTGAGTCACAATTTATTTTTTGGGCACAGTGCCACCTAGTGGTCTCAAGATACGAAAAAAAAAAAAATTTTCATTAAACTAATGCAAACTTAGATCTTAAATCATGACAGTCATCACGTATGAACCTTTTTTTGCCATGTTTGGCTTGACCCCGGTATCGCTGCTTGCAGCTATATTTAGGGGTCAAGCCCCGAAGGGGCGTAGAACCCTATTGTTATTGTTAGTTTTCTTATTATTATTATTAGGGGTCAAGCCCCGAAGGGGCGTAGAACCCTATTGTTATTGTTAGTTTTCTTATTATTATTATTAGGGGTCAAGCCACGAAGTGGCGTAGACACCTATTGTTTCTGTTAGTTTTCTTATTATTATTTATCTTCCTCGTTCTTCCACCCAAAAGTCAATGGCAGCCCATAGAACCGTACGTAGGAAAGTTATGAAATTTGGCACACATGTAGAGGACAGTCTCAGAAGTTACTATAGCAACTTTGGTGGGTCTGACTCAAACCCTGTAGCGCCACCAACAGTCCAAAAATCCACTTATGTTCATGCTCATAACTTCTGACCCATGAGTCCTAGACACTAAATTCTTGTTTCCACTGAATCCTTGGCTCATGATGATTCAATTGCACACATTGATGTCATTTGTGTCATGCAAATCTTTCCGCCATTTTGAATTTTCCGTAAAACCTACTTTTTCGATCTCCTCCTAGAGCGTTCGTCCGATTTCCATGTCCTTTGGTATGTAGCATCTAGAGACACCCCAGACAAAAAGTTATCAAAAGCTTTTTGATAGACCAATGCGTTCTCGTATAAATTGACAACATATATGGCGGCGAGCACGCCAAAACAGACGTGAGGCCGTATCTTCGCAAAACTTTATTGTATCGACACGAAACTTGGTATATGTCATTACAGTCATGACCTGAGGGTGCCTGCAACGTTTCGTCACAGCGCCACCTAGTGGTCACGAGATTCGAAAAATGCCTATTTTTGCGTATAACTACTACAAACTTGAGTCTAAAATCATGAAGGTGGTCTTGTTAGATTTCTTGAGGCATGCCGAGTCAAACGATACCAAACGGTTTTCGGTCAGCCATTTTGGGTGTCGGCCATTTTGAATTTTCTCATTAAGTTCAGTATTTCACAAACAGAATGGCGTATCGCTACAAAATTTGGCATGGTTCATCAGTGACATGTTCTGAGCGCACCTATAAATCTTTAGGACGGCGCCACCTAGTGGTCAGGATATGTAAAGAAATTGTTTAAAATCTTTATATCATTTGATTAAATTGCCACTATGACATAAGACTTCACTCTATTGATTCCTTGGCTCGTGCTGAGTCCGACTGTACCAAAAATGTCTGGTTCAAACCTACTTCCTGTCGGCCATTTTGAATTATATTGAACACCTACTTTTTCGAACTCCTCCTAGAGCGCTCGTGTGATTGGCTTGATTTTTGGTATGCATCATCTAGAGACACTCTAGACAAAAAGTTATCAAAAGCTTTTCGGTAGACCTATCCGTTGTCGTATAACGCATCAAAGAATGCGAGGGCGAGCACGCCAAAATGTGTTTGAGCCTGTATCTTCGCAAAACTTTTGCGTATTAATATGAGACTTGGTATATGTCATAACAGTGATGACCTGAGGGTGCATGCACCATTTCGTCACACTGCCCCCTACTGGTCACAAGATATAAAATATGTCTATTTTTGCTTATAACTACTGCAAACTTGAATGTAAAATTATGAGACTGGTCTTGTTTGATTTCGTGAGGCATGCCTAGTCAAACGATACCAAATGGTTTTTGGTCGGCCATTTTGTGTGTCGGCCATTTTGTGTGTCGGCCATTTTGATTTTTTTCTTTAAATTCAAGTATTTCAGAAACGCAATTGCATATTGTTATGAAACTTGGTATGGTTCATCAGCAACATGTTCTGGGAGGACTTGTAAACTTTTCGGCGCCCCCTAGTGGTCAAGAGATTTGAAGCTATATCTCTGCATCTCTTTATCGTATTTACACCAAATTTGGTGGGTGTCATCACAGTCATGACCTGAGGCACCATCTATTGTTTCGGCACAGCGCCACCTAGTGGTCTCAAGATACTAAAAATAGCTATTTTTTTCCTAAAACTAATGCAAACTTAGATATTAAATCATGACAGTCATCACGTATGAATCAATTTTGCCATGTTTGGCTTGACCCCGGTATCGCTGCTTGCAGCTATATTTATTATTTATCTTCCTCGTTCTTCCGCCGAAAGTCAATGGCAGCCCATAGAATCGTACATAGGAAAGTTATGAAATTTGGCACACATGTAGAGGACAGTCTCAGAAGTTACTATAGCAACATTGGTGTGTCTGACTCAAACCCTCTAGCGCCACCAACAGTCCAAAAATCCACTTATGTTCATGCTCATAACTTCTGACCCATGAGTCCTAGAAACTAAATTCTTGTTTCCTCTGAATCCTTGGCTCATGATGATTCAAATGCACACATTGATGTCATTTGTGTCATGCACATCTTTCCGCCATTTTGAATTTTTCGTAAAACCTACTTTTTCGAACTCCTCCTAGACCGTTTGTCCGATTTGCATGTCCTTTGGTATGTAGCATCTAGAGACATCCAAGACAAAAAGTTATCAAAAGCTTTTTGATAGACCAATGCGTTCTCGTATACAGTGACAACATACAAGGCGGCGAGCACGCCAAAACAGACGTGAGGCCGTATCTTCGCAAAACTTTATTGTATCGACATGAAACTTGGTATATGTCATTACAGTCATGACCTGAGGGTGCCTGCAACGTTTCGTCACAGCGCCACCTAGTGGTCACGAGATTCGAAAAATGCCTATTTTCGCTTATAACTACTTAAAACTTAAGTCTAAAATCATGAAGGTGGTCTTGTTAGATTCCTTGAGGCATGCCGAGTCAAACGATACCAAACGGTTTTCGGTCGGCCATTTTGGGTGTCGGCCATTTTGAATTTTCTCATTAAGTTCAGTATTTCACAAACAGAATGGCGTATCGCTACGAAATTTGGCAAGGTTCATCAGTGACATGTTCTGAGCGCACCTATAAATCTTTAGGACGGCGCCACCTAGTGGTCAGGATATGTAAATAAATTGTTTAAAATCTTTATATCATTTGATTAAATTGCCACTATGACATAAGACTTCACTCTATTGATTCCTTGGCTCATGCTGAGTCCGACTGTACCAAATATGTCTGAGTCAAACCTACTTCCTGTCGGCCATTTTGAATTATATTGAACACCTACTTTTTCGAACTCCTCCTAGAGCGCTCGTGTGATTGGCTAGATTTTTGGTATGCATCATCTAGAGACACTCTAGACAAAAAGTTATCAAAAGCTTTTCGGTAGACCTATTTGTTGTCTTATAACGCATCAAAGAATGCGAGGGCGAGCACGCCAAAATGTGTTTGAGCCTGTATCTTCGCAAAACTTTTGTGTATTAATATGAGACTTGGTATATGTCATAACAGTGATGACCTGAGGGTGCATGCACCATTTCGTCACACTGCCCCCTACTGGTCACGAGATATAAAAAATGTCTATTTTTGCTTATAACTACTGCAAACTTGAATGTAAAATTATGATAGTGGTCTTGTTAGATTTCGTGAGGCATGCCGAGTCAAACGATACCAAATGGTTTTTGGTCGGCCATTTTGTGTGTCGGCCATTTTGAATTTTTCTTTAAGTTCAAGTATTTCAGAAACGCAATTACGTATTGTTATGAAACTTGGTATGGTTCATCAGCAACATGTTCTGGGAGGACTTGTAAACTTTCCGGTGCCCCCTAGTGGTCAAGAGATTTGAAGCTATATCTCTGCATCTCTTTATCGTATTTACACCAAATTTGGTGGGTGTCATCACAATCAAGACCTGAGTCACAATTTATTTTTTGGTCAGTGCCCCCTAGTGGTCAAGTTATTTAAGGCTATATCTCTGCATCTCTTTATTGTATTTACACCAAATTTGGTGGGTGTCATCACAATCAAGACCTGAGTCACAATTTATTTTTTGGTCAGTGCCCCCTAGTGGTCAAGTCATTTAAGGCTATATCTCTGCATCTCTTTATTGTATTTACACCAAATTTGGTGGGTGTCATCACAATCAAGACCTGAGTCACAATTTATAATTTGGTCAGTGCCCCCTAGTGGTCAAGTCATTTAAGGCTATATCTCCGTATCGCTTTATTGTATTTACACCATATTTGGTGGGTGTCATCACAATCAAGACCCGAGTCACAATTTATTGTTTGGTCAGTGCCCCCTAGTGGTCAAGTCATTTAAGGCTATATCTCCGTATCGCTTTATTGTATTTACACTAAATTTGGTATGTGTCATCACAGTCATGACCTGAGGCACCATCTATTGTTTCGGCAAAGCGCCACCTAGTGGTCTCAAGATACAAAAAATTGCTAGTTTTTCATAAAACTAATGCAAACTTAGATCTTAAATTATGACAGTCATCACGTATGAATCGATTTTGGCCATGTTTGGCTTGACCCCGGTATCGCTGCTTGCAGCTATATTTAGGGGTCAAGCCCCGAAGGGGCGTAGAACCCTATTGTTATTGTTAGTTTTCTTATTATTATTATTATTATTATATATTATTCTTCTTCTTGTTCTTCCGCCATTGAAGTCAATGGCAGCCCATAGAACCGTACATAGGAAAGTTATGAAATTTGGCACACATGTAGAGGACAGTCTCAGAAGTTACTATAGCAACATTGGTGTGTCTGACTCAAACCCTCTAGCGCCACCAACAGTCCAAATATGCACTTATGTTCATGCTCACAACTTCTGACCCGTGAGTCCTAGAAACTAAATTCTTGTTTCCTCTGAATCCTTGGCTCATGATGATTCAAATGCACACATTGATGTCATTTGTGTCATGCACATCTTTCCGCCATTTTGAATTTTTCGTAAAACCTACTTTTTCTAACTCCTCCTAGACCATTTGTCTGATTTGCATGTCCTTTGGTATGTAGCATCTAGAGACACCCATGACAAAAAGTTATCAAAAGCTTTTTGATAGACCAATGCGTTCTCATATAAATTGACAACATATATGGCGGCGAGCACGCCAAAACGGACGTGAGGCCTTATCTTCGCAAAACTTTATTGTATCGACACGAAACTTGGTATATGTCATAACAGTCATGACCTGAGGGTGCCTGCAACGTTTCGTCACAGCGCCACCTAGTGGTCACGAGATTCGAAAAATGCCTATTTTCGCTTATAACTACTTCAAACTTTAGTCTAAAATCATGAAGGTGGTCTTGTTAGATTCCTTGAGGCATGCCGAGTCAAACGATACCAAATGGTTTTTGGTCGGCCATTTTGTGTGTCGGCCATTTTGAATTTTTTTTTAAGTTCAAGTATTTCAGAAACGCAATTGCGTATTGTTATGAAACTTGGTATGGTTCATCAGCAACATGTTCCGAGAGGACTTGTAAACTTTTCGGCGCCCCCTAGTGGTCAAGAGATTTGAAGCTATATCTCTGCATCTCTTTATCGTATTTACACCAAATTTGGTGGGTGTCATCACAATCAAGGCCTGAGTCACAATTTATTGTTTGGTCAGTGCCCCCTAGTGGTCAAGTCATTTAAGGCTATATCTTCGTATCGCTTTATCGTATTTACAGTAAATTTGGTATGTGTCATCACAGTCATGACCTGAGGCACCATCTATTGTTTCGGCAGAACACCACCTAGTGGTCTCAAGATACAAAAATTGCTATTTTTTCATCAAACTAATGCAAACTTAGATCTTAAATCATGACATTCATCACGTATGAATCATTTTTTGCCATGTTTGGCTTGACCCCGGTATCGCTGCTTGCAGCTATATTTATTATTATTATTAGGGGTCAAGCCCCGAAGGGGCGTAGAACCCTATTGTTATTGTTAGTTTTCTTATTATTATTATTATTAGGGGTCAAGCCACGAAGTGGCGTAGACACCTATTGTTATTGTCAGTTTTCTTCTTATTATTATTCATCCTTGTTCTTCCGCCATTGAAGTCAATGGCAGCCCATAGAACCGTACGTAGGAAAGTTATGAAATTTGGTACACATGTAGAGGACAGCCTCAGAAGTTATTGTAGCAACATTGGTGTGTCTGACTCAAACCCTCTAGCGCCACCAACAGTCCAAAAATCCACTTATGTTCATGCTCATATCTTCTGACCTGTGAGTCCTAGAAACTAAATTCTTGTTTCATCTGAATCCTTGGCTCATGATGATTCAATTGCACACATTGATGTCATTTGTGTCATCCACATCTTTCCGCCATTTTGAATTTTCCGAAAAACCTACTTTTTCGAACTCCTCCTAGACCGTTTGTCCGATTTGCATGTCCTTTGGAATGTAGCATCGAGAGACACCCCAGACAAAAAGTTATCAAAAGCTTTTTGATAGACCAATGCGTTCTCGTATAAATTGACAACATATATGGTGGCGAGCACGCCAAAACGGACGTGAGGCCGTATCTTCGCAAAACTTTATTGTATCGACACGAAACTTGGTATATGTCATTACAGTCATGACCTGAGGGTGCCTGCAACGTTTCGTAACAGCGCCACCTAGTGGTAACGAGATTCGAAAAATGCCTATTTTCGCTTATAACTACTTCAAACTTGAGTCTAAAATCATGAAGGTGGTCTTGTTAGATTCCTTGAGGCATGCCGAGTCAAACGATACCTAACGGTTTTCGGTCGGCCATTTTGGGTGTCGGCCATTTTGAATTTTCTCATTAAGTTCAGTATTTCACAAATAGAATGGCGTATCGCTACGAAATTTGGCATGGTTCATCAGTGACATGTTCTGAGCGCACCTATAAATCTTTAGGACAGCGCCACCTAGTGGTCAGGATATGTAAATAAATTGTTTAAAATCTTTATATAATTTGATTAAATTGCCACTATGACATAAGACTTCACTCTATTGATTCCTTGGCTCGTGCTGAGTCCTACTGTACCAAATATGTCTGAGGCGAACCTACTTCCTGTCGGCCATTTTGAATTATATTGAACACCTACTTTTTCGAACTCCTCCTAGATCGCTCGTGTGATTGGCTTGATTTTTGGTATGCATCATCTAGAGACACTCTAGACAAAAAGTTATCAAAAGCTTTTCGGTAGACCTATCAGTTGTCGTATAACGCATCAAAGAATGCGAGGGCGAGCACGCCAAAATGTGTTTGAGCCTGTATCTTCGCAAAACTTTTGCGAATTAATATGAGACTTGGTATATGTCATAACAGTGATGACCTGAGGCTGCATGCACCGTTTCGTCACACTGCCCCCTACTGGTCACGAGATATAAAATATGTCTGTTTTTGCTTATAACTACTGCAAACTTGAATGTAAAATAATGATACTGGTCTTTTTAGATTTCGTGAGTCATGCCGAGTCAAACGATACCAAATGGTTTTTGGTCGGCCATTTTGTGTGTCGGCCATTTTGATTTTTTTCTTTAAGTTCAAGTATTTCAGAAACGCAATTGCGTATTGTTATGAAACTTGGTATGGTTCTTCAGCAACATGTTCTGAGAGGGCTTGTAAACTTTTCGGCGCCCCCTAGTGGTCAAGAGATTTGAAGCTATATCCCTGCATCTCTTTATTGCATTTACACCAAATTTGGTTGGTGTCATCACAATCATGACCTGAGTCACCATCTATTGTTTTGGTCAGTGCCCCCTAGTGGTCAAGTCATTTAAGGCTATATCTCCGTATCGCTTTATCGTATTTACACTAAATTTGGTATGTGTCATCACAATCATGACCTGAGTCAGCATCTATTGTTTTGGTCGGTGCCCCCTAGTGGTCAAGTCATTTAAGGCTATATCTCTGTATTGCTTTATCGTATTTACACTAAATTTGGTATGTGTCATCACAGTCATGACCTGAGGCACCATCTATTGTTTCTGCACCGCGCCACCTAGTGGTCTCAAGATACAAAAAATTGCTCTTTTTTTTCATAAAACTAATGCAAACTTAGATCTTAAATCATGACAGTCATCACGTATGAATCATTTTATGCCATGTTTGGCTTGACCCCGGTATCGCTGCTTGCAGCTATATTTAGGGGTCAAGCCCCGAAGGGGCGTAGAACCCTATTGTTATTGTTAGTTTTCTTATTATTATTATTATTCATCTTCTTGTTCTTCCGCCATTGAAGTCAATGGCAGCCCATAGAACCGTACATAGGAAAGTTATGAAATTTGGCACACATGTAGAGGACAGTCTCAGAAGTTACTATAGCAACATTGGTTTGTCTGACTCAAACCCTCTAGCGCCACCAACAGTCCAAAAATCCACTTATGTTCATGCTCATAACTTCTGACCCGTGAGTCCTAGAAACTAAATTCTTGTTTCCTCTGAATCCTTTGCTTATGATGATTCAATTGCACACATTGATGTCATTTCTGTCATGCACATCTTTCCGCCATTTTGAATTTTCCTTAAAACCTACTTTTTCGAACTCCTCCTAGAGCGTTCGTCCGATTTGCATGTCCTTTGGTATGTAGCATCTAGAGACACCCCAGACAAAAAGTTATCAAAAGCTTTTTGATAGACCAATGCGTTCTCATATAAATTGACAACATATATGGCGGCGAGCACGCCAAAACGGACGTGAGGCTGTATCTTCGCAAAACATTATTGTATCGACACGAAACTTGGTATATGTCATTACAGTCATGACTTGAGGTTGCCTGCAACGTTTCGTCACAGCGCCACCTAGTGGTCACGAAATTCGAAAAATGCATATTTTTGCTTATAACTACTTCACACTTGAGTCTAAAATCATGAAGGAGGTCTTGTTAGATTCCTTGAGGCATGCCGAGTCAAACGATACCAAACCGTTTTTGGTCGGCCATTTTGGTTGTCGGCCATTTTGAATTTTCTCATTAAGTTCAGTATTTCACAAACCGAATGGCGTATCGCTACGAAATTTGGCATGGTTCATCGGTGACATGTTCTGAGCGCACCTATAAAACTTTAGGACGGCGCCACCTAGTGGTCAGTATATGTTAATAAATTGTTTAAAATCTTTATATCATTTGATTAAATTGCCACTATGACATAAGACTTCACTCTATTGATTCCTTGGCTCATGCTGAGTCCGACGGTATCAAATATGTCTGAGTCAAACCTACTTCCTGTCGGCCATTTTGAACTATATTGAACACCTACTTTTTCGAACTCCTCCTAGAGCGCTCGTGTGATTGGCTTGATTTTTGGTATGCATCATCTAGAGACACTCTAGACAAAAAGTTATCAAAAGATTTTCGGTAGACCTATCCGTTGTCGTATAACGCATCAAAGAATGCGAGGGCGAGCACGCCAAAATGTGTTTGAGCCCGTATCTTCGCAAAACTTTTGCGTATTAATATGAGACTTGGTATATGTCATAACAGTGATGACCTGAGGGTGCATGCACCATTTCGTCACACTGCCCCCTACTGGTCACGAGATATAAAAAATGTCTATTTTTGCTTATAACTACTGCAAATTTGAATGTAAAATTATGAGACTGGTCTTGTTAGATTTCGTGAGGCATGGCGAGTCAAACGATACCAAATGGTTTTTGGTCGGCCATTTTGTGTGTCGGCCATTTTGAATTTTTCTTTAAGTTCAAGTATTTCAGAAACGCAACTGTGTATTGTTATGAAACTTGGTATGGTTCATCAGCAACATGTTCTGGGAGGACTTGTAAACTTTTCGGTGCCCCCTAGTGGTTAAGAGATTTGAAGCTATATCTCTGCATCTCTTTATCGTATTTACACCAAATTTGGTGGGTGTCATCACAATCAAGACCTGAGTCACAATTTATTTTTTGGTCAGTGCCCCCTAGTGGTCAAGTCATTTAAGGCTAAATCTCTGCATCTCTTTATTGTATTTACACCAAATTTGGTGAGTGTCATCACAATCAAGACCTGAGTCACAATTTATTGTTTGGTTAGTGCCCCCTAGTGGTCAAGTCATTTAAGGCTATATCTCTGCATCTCTTTATTGTATTTACACCAAATTTGGTGGGTGTCATCACAATCAAGACCTGAGTCACAATTTATTGTTTGGTTAGTGCCCCCTAGTGGTCAAGTCATTTAAGGCTATATCTCTGTATTGCTTTATCATATTTACACTAAATATGGTATGTGTCATCACAGTCATGACCTGAGGCACCATCTATTGTTTCTGCACCACGCCACCTAGTGGTCTCAAGATACAAAAAAATTGCTATTTTTTCATAAAACTAATGCAAACTTAGATCTTAAATCATGACAGTCATCACGTATGAATCATTTTTTGCCATGTTTGGCTTGACCCCGGTATCGCTGCTTGCAGCTATATTTATTATTATTATTCTTCCTCTTCCGCCATTGAAGTCAATGGCAGCCCATAGAACCGTACATAGGAAAGTTATGAAATTTGGCACACATGTACAGGACAGTCTTAGAAGTTACTATAGCAAATTTGGTGTGTCTAACTCAAACTCTCTAGCGCCACCAACAGTCCAAAAGTCCACTTATGTTCATGCTCATAACTTCTGACCCGTGAGTCCTAGAAACTAAATTCTTGTTTCCTCTGAATCCTTGGCTCATGTTGATTCAATTGCACACATTGATGTCATTTGTGTCATGCACATCTTTCCGCCATTTTGAATTTTCCGTAAAACCTACTTTTTCGAACTCCTCCTAGAGCGTTCGTCCGATTTGTATGTCCTTTGGTATGTAGCATCTAGAGACAACCCAGACAAAAAGTTATCAAAAGCTTTTTGATAGACCAATGCGTTCTCGTATAAATTCACAACATATATGGCGGCGAGCACGCCAAAACGGACGTGTGGCCGTATCTTCACAAAACTTTATTGTATCGACACGAAACTTGGTATATGTCATTACAGTCATGAACTGAGGGTGCCTGCAACGTTTCGTCACAGCGCCACCTAGTGGTCACGAGATTCGAAAAATGCCAATTTTCGCTTATAACTACTTCAAACTTGAGTCTAAAATCATGAAGTTGGTCTTGTTAGATTCCTTGAGGCATGCCGAGTCAAACGATACCAAACGGTTTTCGGTCGGCCATTTTGGGTGTCGGCCATTTTGAATTTTCTCATTAAGTTCAGTATTTCACAAACAGAATGGCGTATCGCTACGAAATTTGGCATGGTTCATCAGTGACATGTTCTGAGCGCACCTATAAATCTTTAGGACGGCGCCACCTAGTGGTCAGGATATGTAAATATATTGTTTAAAATCTTTATATCATTTGATTAATTCGCCATTTTTAAATAAGACTTCACTCTATTGATTCCTTGGCTCGTGCCGAGTCCGACTGTACCAAATATGACTGAGTCAAACCTACTTCCTGTCGGCCATTTTGAATTATATTGAACACCTACTTTTTCGAACTCCTCCTAGAGCGCTCGTGTGATTGGCTAGATTTTTGGTATGCATCATCTAGAGACACTCTAGACAAAAAGTTATCAAAAGCTTTTCGGTAGACCTATTTGTTGTCTTATAACGCATCAAAGAATGCGAGGGCGAGCACGCCAAAATGTGTTTGAGCCTGTATCTTCGCAAAACTTGTGTGTATTAATATGAAACTTGGTATATGTCATAACAGTGATGACCTGAGGGTGCATGCACCATTTCGTCACACTGCCCCCTACTGGTCACGAGATATAAAAAATGTCTATTTTTGCTTATAACTACTGCAAACTTGAATGTAAAATTATGAGACTGGTCTTGTTAGATTTCGTGAGGCATGCCGAGTCAAACGATACCAAATGGTTTTTGGTCGGCCATTTTGTGTGTCGGCCATTTTGAATTTTTCTTTAAGTTCAAGTATTTCAGAAACGCAATTACTTATTGTTATGAAACTTGGTATGGTTCATCAGCAACATGTTCTGGGAGGACTTGTAAACTTTCCGGTGCCCCCTAGTGGTCAAGAGATTTGAAGCTATATCTCTGCATCTCTTTATCGTATTTACACCAAATTTGGTGGGTGTCATCACAATCAAGACCTGAGTCACAATTTATTTTTTGGTCAGTGCCCCCTAGTGGTCAAGTTATTTAAGGCTATATCTCTGCATCTCTTTATTGTATTTACACCAAATTTGGTGGGTGTCATCACAATCAAGACCTGAGTCACAATTTATTTTTTGGTCAGTGCCCCCTAGTGGTCAAGTCATTTAAGGCTATATCTCTGCATCTCTTTATTGTATTTACACCAAATTTGGTGGGTGTCATCACAGTCATGACCTGAGGCACCATCTATTGTTTCGGCAAAGCGCCACCTAGTGGTCTCAAGATACAAAAAATTGCTTTTTTTTCCCTAAAACTAATGCAAAGTTAGATCTTAAATCATGACAGTTATCACGTATGAATCATTTTTTGCCATGTTTGGCTTGACCCCGGTATCGCTGCTTGCAGCTATATTTAGGGGTCAAGCCCCGAAGGGGCGTAGAACCCTATTGTTATTGTTAGTTTTCTTATTATTATTATTATTAGGGGTCAAGCCACGAAGTGGCGTAGACACCTATTGTATCTGTTAGTTTTCTTATTATTATTCTTCTTCCTTCTTCCTCCATTGAAGTCAATGGCAGCCCATAGAACCGTACGTAGGAAAGTTATGAAATTTGGCACACATGTAGAGGACAGTCTCAGAAGTTACTATAGCAACATTGGGGTGTCTGACTCAAACCCTCTAGCGCCACCAACAGTCCAAAAATCCACTTATGTTCATGCTCATAACTTCTGACCCATGAGTCCTAGAAACTAAATTCTTATTTCCTCTGAATCCTTGGCTCACGATGATTCAATTGCACACATTGATGTCATTTGTGTCATGCACATCTTTCCGCCATTTTGAATTTTCCGTAAAACCTACTTTTTCGAACTCCTCCTAGACCGTTTGTCCGATTTGCATGTCCTTTGCTATGTAGCATCTAGAGACACCCCAGACAAAAAGTTATCAAAAGCTTTTTGATAGACCAATGCGTTCTCGTATACCGTGACAACATATACTGCGGCGAGCACGCCAAAACGGACGTGAGGCCGTATCTTCGCAACACTTTGGTGTATCGACACGAAACTTGGTATATGTCATAACAGTCATTACTTGAGGGTGCCTGCAACATTTTGTCACAGCGACACCTAGTGGTCACGAGATTCAAAAAATGCCTATTTTTGCTTATAACTACTTCAAACTTGAGTCTAAAATCATGAAGTTGGTCTTGTTAGATTCCTTGAGGCATGCCGAGTCAAAAGATATCAAACGGTTTTCGGTCGGCCATTTTGGGTGTCGGCCATTTTGAATTTTCTCATTAAGTTCAGTATTTCACAAACAGAATGGCGTATCGCTACGAAATTTGGCATGGTTCATCAGAGACATTTTCTGAGCGCACATATAAATCTTTAGGACGGCGCCACCTAGTGGTCAAGATATGTAAATAAATTGTTTAAAATCTTTATTTCATTTGATTAAATTGCCACACTGACATGAGACTTCACTCTATTGATTCCTTGGCTCGTGCTGAGTCCAACTGTACCAAATATGTCTGAGTCAAACCTACTTCCTGTCGGCCATTTTGAATTATATTGAACACCTACTTTTTCGAACTCCTCCTAGAGCGCTCGTGTGATTGGCTTGATTTTTGGTAGGCATCATCTAGAGACACTCTAGACAAAAAGTTATCAAAAGCTTTTCGGTAGACCTATCCGTTGTCGTATAACGCATCAAAGAATGCGAGGGCGAGCACGCCAAAATGTGTTTGAGCCTGTATCTTCGCAAAACTTTTGCGTATTAATATGAGACTTGGTATATGTCATAACAGTGATGACCTGAGGGTGCATGCACCATTTCGTCACACTGCCCCCTACTGGTCACGAGATATAAAAAATGTCTATTTTTGCTTATAACTACTGCAAATTTGAATGTAAAATTATGAGACTGGTCTTGTTAGATTTCGTGAGGCATGGCGAGTCAAACGATACCAAATGGTTTTTGGTCGGCCATTTTGTGTGTCGGCCATTTTGAATTTTGCTTTAAGTTCAAGTATTTCAGAAACGCAATTGCGTATTGTTATGAAACTTGGTATGGCTCATCAGCAACATGTTCTGGGAGGACTTGTAAACTTTCCGGTGCCCCCTAGTGGTCAAGAGATTTGAAGCTATATCTCTGCATCTCTTTATCGTATTTACACCAAATTTGGTGGGTGTCATCACAATCAAGACCTGAGTCACAATTTATTTTTTGGTCAGTGCCCCCTAGTGGTCAAGTCATTTAAGGCTATATATCTGCATCTCTTTATTGTATTTACACCAAATTTGGTGGGTGTCATCACAATCAAGACCTGAGTCACAATTTATTTTTTGGTCAGTGCCCCCTAGTGGTCAAGTCATTTAAGGCTATATCTCTGCATCTCTTTATCGTATTTACACCAAATTTGGTGGGTGTCATCACAATCAAGACCTGAGTCACAATTTATTTTTTGGTCAGTGCCCCCTAGTGGTCAAGTCATTTAAGGCTATATCTCCGTATCGGTTTATCGTATTTACACTAAATTTGGTATGTGTCATCACAGTCATGACCTGAGGCACCATCTATTGTTTCGGCACAGCGCCACCTAGTGGTCTCAAGATACAAAAAAATTGCTATTTTTTCCCTAAAACTAATGCAAACTTAGATCTTAAATCATGACAGTCATCACGTATGAATCATTTTTTTCCATGTTTGGCTTGACCCCGGTATCGCTGCTTGCAGCTATATTTAGGGGTCAAGCCCCGAAGGGGCGTAGAACCCTATTGTTATTGTTAGTTTTCTTATTATTATTATTTATCTTCCTCGTTCTTCCGCCGAAAGTCAATGGCAGCCCATAGAACCGTACATAGGAAAGTTATGAAATTTGGCACACATGTAGAGGACAGTCTCAGAAGTTACTATAGCAAAATTGGTGTGTCTGACCCAAACCCTCTAGCGCCACCAACAGTCCAAAAATCCAATTATGTTCATGCTCATAACTTCTGACCCATGAGTCCTAGAAACTAAATTCTTGTTTCCTCTGAATCCTTGCCTCATGATGATTCAAATGCACACATTGATGTCATTTGTGTCATGCACATCTTTCCGCCATTTTGAATTTTCGTAAAACCTACTTTTTCGAACTCCTCCTAGACCGTTTGTCCGATTTGCATGTCCTTTGGTATGTAGCATCTAGAGACATCCAAGACAAAAAGTTATCAAAAGCTTTTTGATAGACCAATGCGTTCTCGTATACAGTGACAACATACAAGGCGGCGAGCACGCCAAAACAGACGTGAGGCCGTATCTTCGCAAAACTTTATTGTATCGACATGAAACTTGGTATATGTCATTACAGTCATGACCTGAGGGTGCCTGCAACGTTTCGTCACAGCGCCACCTAGTGGTCACGAGATTCGAAAAATGCCTATTTTCGCTTATAACTACTTAAAACTTAAGTCTAAAATCATGAAGGTGGTCTTGTTAGATTCCTTGAGGCATGCCAAGTCAAACGATACCAAACGGTTTTCGGTCGGCCATTTTGGGTGTCGGCCATTTTGAATTTTCTCATTAAGTTCAGTATTTCACAAACAGATTGGCGTATCGCTACGAAATTTGTCATGGTTCATCAGTGACATGTTCTGAGCGCACCTATAAATCTTTAGGACGGCGCCACCTAGTGGTCAGGATATGTAAATAAATTGTTTAAAATCTTTATATCATTTGATTAAATTGCCACACTGACATAAGACTTCACTCTATTGATTCCTTGGCTCATGTTGAGTCTGACTGTACCAAATATGTCCGAGTCAAACCTACTTCCTGTCGGCCATTTTGAATTATATTGAACACCTACTTTTTCGAACTCCTCCTAGAGCGCTCGTGTGATTGGCTTGATTTTTGGTATGCATCATCTAGAGACACTCTAGACAAAAAGTTATCAAAAGCTTTTTGGTAGACCTATCCGTTGTCGTATAACGCATCAAAGAATGCGAGGGCGAGCACGCCAAAATGTGTTTGAGCCTGTATCTTCGCAAAACGTTTGCGTATTAATATGAGATTTGGTATATGTCATAACAGTGATGACTTGAGGGTACATGCACCATTTCGTCACACTGCCCCCTACTGGTCACGAGATATAAAAAATGTCTATTTTTGCTTATAACAACTCCAAACTTGAATGTAAAATTATGAGACTGGTCTTGTTAGTTTTCGTGAGGCATGCCGAGTCAAACGATACCACAGGGTTTTTGGTCGGCCATTTTGTGTGTCGGCCATTTTGAATTTTTTCTTTAAGTTCAAGTATTTCATAAACGCAATTGCGTATTGTTATGAAACTAGGTATGGTTCATCAGCAACATGTTCTGAGAGGGCTTGTAAACTTTTCGGCGCCCCCTAGTGGTCAAGAAATTTGAAGCTATATCTCTGCATCTCTTTATCGTATATACACCAAATTTGGTGGGTGTCATCACAATCAAGACCTGAGTCACAATTTATTGTTTGGTCAGTGCCCCCTAGTGGTCAAGTTTTTAAGGCTATATCTCTGTATCGCTTTATTGTATTTACACTAAATTTGGTATGTGTCATCACAGTCATGACCTGAGTCACAATTTATTGTTTGGTCAGTGCCCCCTAGTGGTCAAGTTTTTAAGGCTATATCTCTGTATCGCTTTATCGTATTTACACTAAATTTGGTATGTGTCATCACAGTCATGACCTGAAGCACCATCTATTGTTTCGGCACAGCGCCACCTAGTGGTCTCAAGATACGAAAAAATTGCTATTTTTTTCATAAAACTAATGCAAACTTAGATCTTAAATCATGACAGTCATCATGTATGAATCATTTTTTGCCATGTTTGGCTTGACCCCGGTATCACTGCTTGCAGCTATATTTAGGGGTCAAGCCACGAAGTGGCGTAGACACCTATTGTTTCTGTTAGTTTTCTTATTATTATTTATCTTCCTCGTTCTTCCACCCAAAAGTCAATGGCAGCCCATAGAACCGTACGTAGGAAAGTTATGAAATTTGGCACACATGTAGAGGACAGTCTCAGAAGTTACTATAGCAACAAAGGTGTGTCTGACTCAAACCCTCTAGCGCCACCAACAGTCCAAAAATCCACTAATGTTCATGCTCATAACTTCTGACCCGTGAGTCCTAGAAACTAAATTCTTGTTTCCACTGAATCCTTTGCTCATGATGATTCAATTGCACACATTGATGTCATTTGTGTCATGCAAATCTTTCCGCCATTTTGAATTTTCCGTAAAACCTACTTTTTCGAACTCCTCCTACAGCGTTCGTCCGATTTGCATGTCCTTTGGTATGTAGCATCTAGAGACACCACAGACAAAAAGTTATCAAAAGCTTTTTGATAGACCAATGCATTCTCGTATAAATTGACAACATATATGGCGGCGAGCACGCAAAAACGGACGTGAGGCCGTATCTTCGCAAAACTTTATTGTATTGACACGAAACTTGGTATATGTCATTACAGTCATGACCTGAGGGTGCCTGCAACGTTTCGTCACAGCGCCACCTAGTGGTCACGAGATTCGAAAAATGCCTATTTTTGCTTATAACTACTTCAAACTTGAGTCTAAAATCATGAAGGTGGTCTTGTTAGGTTCCTTGAGGCATGCCGAGTCAAACGATACCAAACGGTTTTCGGTCGGCCATTTTGGGTGTCGGCCATTTTGAATTTTCTCATTAAGTTCAGTATTTCACAAACAGAATGGCGTATCGCTACGAAATTTGGCATGGTTCATCAGTGACATGTTCTGAACGCACTTATAAATCTTTAGGACGGCGCCACCTAGTGGTCAGGATATGTAAATAAATTGTTTAAAATCTTTATATCATTTGATTAAATTGCCACTATGACATAAGACTTCACTCTATTGATTCCTTGGCTCATGCTGAGTCCGACTGTACCAAATATGTCTGAGTCAAACCTACTTCCTGTCGGCCATTTTGAATTATATTGAACACCTACTTTTTCGAACTCCTCCTAGAGCGCTCGTGTGATTGGCTTGATTTTTGGTATGCATCATCTAGAGACACTCCAGACAAAAAGTTATCAAAAGCTTTTCGGTAGACCTATTCGTTGTCGTATAACGCATCAAAGAATGCGAGGGCGAGCACGCCAAAATGTGTTTGAGCCTGTATCTTCGCAAAACTTTTGCGTATTAATATGAGACTTGGTATATGTCATAACAGTGATGACCTGAGGGTGCATGCACCATTTCGTCACACTGCCCCCTACTGGTCACGAGATATAAAAAAAATCTTTTTTTGCTTATAACTACTGCAAACTTGAATGTAAAATTATGAGATTGGTCTTGTTAGATTTCGTGAGGCATGCCGAGTCAAACGATACCAAATGGTTTTTGGTCGGCCATTTTGTGTGTCGGCCATTTTGAATTTTTTCTTTAAGTTCAAGTATTTCAGAAACGCAATTGCGTATTGTTATGAAACTTGGTATGGTTCATCAGCAACATGTTCTGGGAGGACTTGTAAACTTTTTGGCGCCCCCTAGTGGTCAAGAGATTTGAAGCTATATCTCTGCATCTCTTTATCGTATTTACACCAAATTTGGTGGGTGTCATCACAATCAAGGCCTGAGTTACAATTTATTGTTTGGTCAGTGCCCCCTAGTGGTCAAGTCATTTAAGGCTATATCTCCGTATCGGTTTATCGTATTTACACTAAATTTGGTATGTGTCATCACAGTCATGACCTGAGGCACCATCTATTGTTTCGGCACAGCGCCACCTAGTGGTCTCAAGATACGAAAAAATTGCTTTTTTTTCATAAAACTAATGCAAACTTAGATCTTAAATCATGACAGTCATCACGTATGAATCAATTTTTGCCATGTTTGGCTTGACCCCGGTATCGCTGCTTGCAGCTATATTTAGGGGTCAAGCCCCGAAGGGGCGTAGAACCCTATTGTTATTGTTAGTTTTCTTATTAGGGGTCAAGCCCCGAAGGGGCGTAGAACCCTATTGTTATTGTTAGTTTTCTTATTATTAGGGGTCAAGCCCCGAAGGGGCGTAGAACCCTATTGTTATTGTTAGTTTTCTTATTATTATTATTATTATTATTATTATTATTGTTATTCTTGTTCCTCGTTCTTCCACCCAAAAGTCAATGGCAGCCCATAGAACCGTACATAGGAAAGTTATGAAATTTGGCACACATGTAGAGGACAGTCTCAGAAGTTACTATAGCAACATTGGTGTGTCTGACTCAAACCCTCTAGCGCCACCAACAGTCCAAAAATCCACTTATGTTCATGCTCACAACTTCTGACCCGTGAGTCCTAGAAACTAAATTCTTGTTTCCTCTGAATCCTTGGCTCATGTTGATTCAAATGCACACATTGATGTCATTTGTGTCATGCACATCTTTCCGCCATTTTGAATTTTCCGTAAAACCTACTTTTTCGAACTCCTCCTAGACCATTTGTCCGATTTGCATGTCCTTTGGTATGTAGCATCTAGAGACACCCCAGACAAAAAGTTATCAAAAGCTTTTTGATAGACCAATGCGTTCTCATATAAATTGACAACATATATGGCAGCGAGCACGCCAAAACGGACGTGAGGCTGTATCTTCACAAAACTTTATTGTATCGACACGAAACTTGGTATATGTCATTACAGTCATGACCTGAGGGTGCCTGCAACGTTTCGTCACAGCGCCACCTAGTGGTCACGAGATTCGAAAAATGCCTATTTTCGCTTATAACTACTTCAAACTTGAGTCTAAAATCATGAAGGTGGTCTTGTTAGATTCCTTGAGGCATGCCGAGTCAAACGATACCAAACGGTTTTCAGTCGGCCATTTTGGGTGTCGGCCATTTTGAATTTTCTCATTAAGTTCAGTATTTCACAAACAGAATGGCGTATCGCTACGAAATTTGGCATGGTTCATCAGTGACATGTTCTGAGCGCACCTATAAATCTTTAGGACGGCGCCACCTAGTGGTCAGGATATGTAAATAAATTGTTTAAAATCTTTATTTCATTTGATTAAATTGCCACTATGACATAAGACTTCACTCTATTGATTCCTTGGCTCATGCTGAGTCCGACTGTACCAAATATGTCTGAGTCAAACCTACTTCCTGTCGGCCATTTTGAATTATAGTGAAGACCTACTTTTTCGAACTCCTCCTAGAGCGCTTTTTTGATTGGCTTGAATTTTATTAGGCATCATCTAGAGACACTCTAGACAAAAAGTTATCAAAAGCTTTTCGGTAGACCTATCCGTTGTCGTATCACGCATCAAAGAATGCGAGGGCGAGCACGCCAAAATGTGTTTGAGCCTGTATCTTCGCAAAACTTTTGCGTATTAATATGAGACTTGGTATATGTCATAACAGTGATGACCTGAGGGTGCATGCACCATTTCGTCACACTGCCCCCTACTGGTCACGAGATATAAAAAATGTCTATTTTTGCTTATAACTACTGCAAACTTGAATGTAAAATTATGAGACTGGTCTTGTTAGAGTTCGTGAGGCATGCCGAGTCAAACGATACCAAATGGTTTTTGGTCGGCCATTTTGTGTGTCGGCCATCTTGATTTTTTCTTTAAGTTCAAGTATTTCAGAAACGCAATTGCGTATTGTTATGAAACTTGGTATGGTTCATCAGCAACATGTTCTGGGAGGACTTGTAAACTTTCCGATGCCCCCTAGTGGTCAAGAGATTTGAAGCTATATCTCTGCATCTCTTTATTGTATTTACACCAAATTTGGTGGGTGTCATCACAATCAAGACCTAAGTCACAATTTATTTTTTGGTCAGTGCCCCCTAGTGGTCAAGTCATTTAAGGCTATATCTCCATATTGCTTTATTGTATTTACACTAAATTTGGTATGTGTCATCACAGTCATGACCTGAGGCACCATCTATTGTTTCGGCACAGTGCCACCTAGTGGTCTCAACATACGAAAAAATTGCTTTTTTTCATAAAACTAATGCAAACTTAGATCTTAAATCATGACAGTCATCACGTATGAATCATTTTTTGCCATGTTTGGCTTGACCCCGGTATCGCTGCTTGCAGCTATATTTAGGGGTCAAGCCCCGAAGGGGCGTAGAACCCTATTGTTATTGTTAGTTTTCTTATTATTAGGGGTCAAGCCCCGAAGGGGCGTAGAACCCTATTGTTATTGTTAGTTTTCTTATTATTATTATTATTCATCTTCTTGTTCTTCCGCCATTGAAGTCAATGGCAGCCCATAGAACCGTACATAGGAAAGTTATGAAATTTGGCACACATGTAGAGGACAGTCTCAGAAGTTACTATAGCAACATTGGTGTGTCTGACTCAAACCCTCTAGCGCCACCAACAGTCCAAAAATCCACTTATGTTCATGCTCATAACTTCTGACCCGTGAGTCCTAGAAACTAAATTCTTGTTTCCTCTGAATCCTTTGCTTATGATGATTCAATTGCACACATTGATGTCATTTCTGTCATGCACATCTTTCCGCCATTTTGAATTTTCCTTAAAACCTACTTTTTCGAACTCCTCCTAGAGCGTTCGTCCGATTTGCATGTCCTTTGGTATGTAGCATCTAGAGACACCCCAGACAAAAAGTTATCAAAAGCTTTTTGATAGACCAATGTGTTCTCGTATAAATTGACAACATATATGGCGGCGAGCACGCCAAAACGGACGTGAGGCTGTATCTTCGCAAAACATTATTGTATCGACACGAAACTTGGTATATGTCATTACAGTCATGACTTGAGGTTGCCTGCAACGTTTCGTCACAGCGCCACCTAGTGGTCACGAAATTCGAAAAATGCCTATTTTTGTTTATAACTACTTCACACTTGAGTCTAAAATCACGAATGGGGTCTTGTTAGATTCCTTGAGGCATGCCGAGTCAAACGATACCAAACGGTTTTCGGTCGGCCATTTTGGGTGACGGCCATTTTGAATTTTCTCATTAAGTTCAGTATTTCACAAACAGAATGGCGTATTGCTACGAAATTTGGCATGATTCATCAGTGACATGTTCTGAGCGCCCCTATAAATCTTTAGGACGGCGCCACCTAGTGGTCAGGATATGTAAATAAATTGTTTAAAATATTTATATCATTTGATTAAATTGCCACACTGACATAAGAATTTACTCTACTGATTCCTTGGCTCGTGCTGAGTCCGACTGTACCAAATATGTCTGAGTCAAACCTACTTCCTGTCGGCCATTTTGAATTATATTGAACACCTACTTTTTCGAACTCCTCCTAGAGCGCTCGTGTGATTGGCTTGATTTTTGGTATGCATCATCTAGAGACACTCTAGACAAAAAGTTATCAAAAGCTTTTCAGTAGACCTATCCGTTGTCGTATAACGCATCAAAGAATGCGAGGGCGAGCACGCCAAAATGTGTTTGAGCCTGTATCTTCGCAAAACTTTTGCGTATTGATATGAGACTTGGTATATGTCATAACAGTGATGACCTGAGGGTGCATGCACCATTTCGTCACACTGCCCCCTACTGGTCACGAGATATAAAACATGTCTATTTTTGCTTATAACTACTGCAAACTTGAATGTAAAATTATGAGACTGGTCTTGTTAGATTTGGTGAGGCATGCCGAGTCAAATGATACCAAATGGTTTTTGGTCGGCCATTTTGTGTGTCGGCCATTTTGAATTTTTTCTTTAAGTTCAAGTATTTCAGAAACGCAATTGCGTATTGTTATGAAACTTGGTATGGTTCATCAGCAACATGTTCTGGGAGGACTTGTAAACTTTTCGGCGCCCCCTAGTGGTCAAGAGATTTGAAGCTATATCTCTGCATCTCTTTATCGTATTTACACCAAATTTGGTGGGTGTCATCACAATCAAGACCTGAGTCACCATTTATTGTTTGGTCAGTGCCCCCTAGTGGTCAAGTCATTTAAGGCTATGTCTTCGTATCGCTTTATCGTATTTACACTAAATTTGGTATGTGTCATCACAGTCATGACCTGAGGCACCATCTATTGTTTCGGCAAAGCGCCACCTAGTGGTCTCAAGATACAAAAAATTGCTATTTTTTCCCTAAAACTAATGCAAAGTTAGATCTTAAATCATGACAGTCATCACGTATGAATCATTTTTTGCCATGTTTGGCTTGACCCCGGTATCGCTGCTTGCAGCTATATTTATTATTATTATTATTTTTCTTCCTCGTTCTTCCGCCGAAAGTCAATGGCAGCCCATAGAACCGTACATAGGAAAGTTATGAAATTTGGCACACATGTAGAGGACAGTCTCAGAAGTTACTATAGCAACTTTGGTGTGTCTGACTCAAACCCTGTAGCGCCACCAACAGTCCAAAAATCCACTTATGTTCATGCTCATAACTTCTGACCCATGAGTCCTAGAAACTAAATTCTTGTTTCCTCTGAATCCTTGGCTCATGATGATTCAAATGCACACATTGATTTCATTTCTGTCATGCACATCTTTCCGCCATTTTGAATTTTCCATAAAACCTACTTTTTCGAACTCCTCCTGGAGCGTTTGTCCGATTTGCATGTCCTTTGGTATCTAGCATCTAGAGACACCCCTGACAAAAAGTTATCAAAAGCTTTTTGATAGACCAATGCGTTCTCGTATACCGTGACAACATATACGGCGGCGAGCACGCCAAAACGGACGTGAGGCCGTATCTTCGCAACACTTTGGTGTATCGACACGAAACTTGGTATATGTCATTACAGTCATGACCTGAGGGTGCCTGCAACGTTTCGTCACAGCGCCACCTAGTGGTCACGAGATTCGAAAAATGCCTATTTTCGCTTATAACTACTTCAAACTTGAGTCTAAAATCATGAAGGTGGTCTTGTTAGATTCCTTGAGGCATGCCGAGTCAAACGATACCAAACGGTTTTCGGTCGGCCATTTTGGGTGTCGGCCATTTTGAATTTTCTCATTAAGTTCAGTATTTCACAAACAGAATGGCGTATCGCTACGAAATTTGGCATGGTTCATCAGTGACATGTTCTGAGCGCACCTATAAATCTTTAGGACGGCGCCACCTAGTGGTCAGGATATGTAAATAAATTGTTTAAAATCTTTATATCGCTTGATTAAATTGACACACTGACATAAGACTTCACTCTATTGATTCCTTGGCTCATGCTGAGTCCGACTGTACCAAATATGTCTGAGTCAAACCTACTTCCTGTCGGCCATTTTGAATTATATTGAACACCTACTTTTTCGAACTCCTCCTAGAGCACTCGTGTGATTGGCTTGATTTTTGGTATGCATCATCTAGAGACACTCTAGACAAAAAGTTATCAAAAGCTTTTCGGTAGACCTATCCGTTGTCGTATAACGCATCAAAGAATGCGAGGGCGAGCACGCCAAAATGTGTTTGAGCCTGTATCTTCGCAAAACTTTTGTGTATTAATATGAGACTTGGTATATGTCATAACAGTGATGACCTGAGGGTGCATGCACCATTTCGTCACACTGCCCCCTACTGGTCACGAGATATAAAAAATGTCTATTTTTGCTTATAACTACTGCAAACTTGAATGTAAAATTATGAGACTGGTCTTGTTAGATTTCGTGAGGCATGCCGAGTCAAACGATACCAAATGGTTTTTGGTCGGCCATTTTGTGTGTCGGCCATTTTGAATTTTTTCTTTAAGTTCAAGTATTTCAGAAACGCAATTGCGTATTGTTATGAAACTTGGTATGGTTCATCAGCAACATGTTCTGGGAGGACTTGTAAACTTTTCGGCGCCCCCTAGTGGTCAAGAGATTTGAAGCTGTATCTCTGCATCTCTTTATCGTATTTACACCAAATTTGGTGGGTGTCATCACAATCAAGACCTGAGTCACCATTTATTGTTTGGTCAGTGCCCCCTAGTGGTCAAGTCATTTAAGGCTATATCTTCGTATCGCTTTATTGTATTTACACTAAATTTGGTATGTGTCATCACAGTCATGACCTGAGGCACCATCTATTGTTTCGGCAAAGCACCACCTAGTGGTCTCAAGATATGAAAAAATTGCAATTTTTCATAAAACTAATGCAAACTTAGATCTGAAATCATGACAGTCATCACGTATGAATAATTTTTTGCCATGTTTGGCTTGACCCCGGTATCGCTGCTTGCAGCTATATTTATTATTCTGTTTCTTGTTCTTCCGCCATTGAAGTCAATGGCAGCCCATAGAACCGTACGTAGGAAAGTTATGAAATTTGGCACACATGTAGAGGACAGTCTCAGAAGTTACTATAGCAACATTGGTGTGTCTGACTCAAACCCTCTAGCGCCACCAACAGTCCAAAAATCCACTTATGTTCATGCTAACAACTTCTGACCCGTGAGTCCTAGAAACTAAATTCTTGTTTCCTCTGAATCCTTGGCTCATGATGATTCAATTGCACACATTGATGTCATTTGTGTCATGCACATCTTTCCGCCATTTTGAATTTTTCGTAAAACCTACTTTTTCGAACTCCTCCTAGACCGTTTGTCCGATTTGCATGTCCTTTGGTATGTAGCATCTAGAGACACCCAAGACAAAAAGTTATCAAAAGCTTTTTGATAGACCAATGCGTTCTCGTATAAATTGACAACATATATGGCGGCGAGCACGCCAAAACGGACGTGAGGCCGTATCTTCGCAAAACTTTTGTGTATCGACACGAAACTTGGTATATGTCATAACAGTCATGACCTGAGGGTGCCTGCAACGTTTCGTCACAGCGCCACCTAGTGGTCACGAGATTCGAAAAATGCCTATTTTCGCTTATAACTACTTCAAACTTAAGTCTAAAATCATGAAGGAGGTCTTGTTAGATTCCTTGAGGCATGCCGAGTCAAACGATACCAAACCGTTTTCGGTCGGCCATTTTGGGTGTCGGCCATTTTGAATTTTCTCATTAAGTTCAGTATTTCACAAACCGAATGGCGTATCGCTACGAAATTTGGCATGGTTCATCGGTGACATGTTCTGAGCGCACCTATAAATCTTTAGGACGGCGCCACCTAGTGGTCAGGATATGTAAATAAATTGTTTAAAATCTTTATATCATTTGATTAAATTGCCACTATGACATAAGACTTCACTCTATTGATTCCTTGGCTCATGCTGAGTCCGACTGTACCAAATATGTCTGAGTCAAACCTACTTCCTGTCGGCCATTTTGAATTATATTGAACACCTACTTTTTCGAACTCCTCCTAGAGCGCTCGTGTGATTGGCTTGATTTTTGGTATGCATCATCTAGAGACACTCTAGACAAAAAGTTATCAAAAGCTTTTCGGTAGACCTATCCGTTGTCGTATAACGCATCAAAGAATGCGAGGGCGAGCACGCCAAAATGTGTTTGAGCCTGTATCTTCGCAAAACTTTTGCGTATTAATATGAGACTTGGTATATGTCATAACAGTGATGACCTGAGGGTGCATGCACCATTTCGTCACACTGCCCCCTACTGGTCACGAGATATAAAAAATGTCTATTTTTGCTTATAACTACTTCAAAATTGAATGTAAAATTATGAGACTGGTCTTGTTAGATTACGTGAGGCATGCCGAGTCAAACGATACCAAATGGTTTTTGGTCGGCCATTTTGTGTGTCGGCCATTTTGAATTTTTCTTTAAGTTCAAGTATTTCAGAAACGCAATTACGTATTGTTATGAAACTTGGTATGGTTCATCAGCAACATGTTCTGGGAGGACTTGTAAACTTTTCGGTGCCCCCTAGTGGTCAAGAGATTTGAAGCTATATCTCTGCATCTCTTTATCGTATTTACACCAAATTTGGTGGGTGTCATCACAATCAAGACCTAAGTCACAATTTATTTTTTGGTCAGTGCCCCCTAGTGGTCAAGTCATTTAAGGCTATATCTCTGCATCTCTTTATTGTATTTACACCAAATTTGGTGGGTGTCATCACAATCAAGACCTGAGTCACAATTTATTGTTTGGTTAGTGCCCCCTAGTGGTCAAGTCATTTAAGGCTATTACTCTGCATCTCTTTATTGTATTTACACCAAATTTGGTGGGTGTCATCACAATCAAGACCTGAGTCACAATTTATTGTTTGGTTAGTGCCCCCTAGTGGTCAAGTCATTTAAGGCTATATCTCTGTATTGCTTTATCGTATTTACACTAAATTTGGTGTGTGTCATCACAGTCATGACCTGAGGCACCATCTATTAATTCTGCACCGCGCCACCTAGTGGTCTCAAGATACAAAAAATTGCTATTTTTTCATAAAACTAATGCAAACTTAGATCTTAAATCATGACAGTCATCACGTATGAATCATTTTTTGCCATGTTTGGCTTGACCCCGGTATCGCTGCTTGCAGCTATATTTATATATTATTAGGGGTCAAGCCCCGAAGGGGCGTAGAACCCTATTGTATTTGTTAGTTTTCTTATTATTATTATTAGTTATTCTTCTTCTTCTTCCGCCATTGCGGTCTATGGCAGCCCATAGAACCGTACGTAGGAAAGTTATGAAATTTGGCACACTGATAGAGGACAGTCCAATGTGTCCCCACAGCAAATTTGGAGTCTCTATGTCTAACCCGCTAGCGCCACCAACAGTCCAAAGTTGCACTTATGTTTTTGCTTATAACTTCTGATCCGTAAGCCCTAGAAACAAAATTATTGCTTTCTCTTATTCATTGGCTCAAGACGATTCGATTGGACCCTATGGCGTCTTTTTTCGACATGAAAATTTTCCGCCATTTTGAATTATTCGTAAAACCTACTTTTTCGAACTCGTCCTAGAGCTTTTGTCCAATTGCCACGAAAATTGGTATGTATCATCTTGAGACACTTAAGGCAAAAAGTTATCAAAAGAATTTCGATACACCAATCCGTTGTCGTATACCGCCTTAACGAATTTTACGTAGAGCGCAAAAAAACAGATTTTAGGCTGTATCTTCGTCAAACTTAGGCCTATTGACACGACACTTGGTACTTGAGATGCCAGTCAGGAACCGAGGGTGCATGCATAGTTTCGTTGCAGCGCCACCTAGTGGCCAGAGAAATGTTTTATACACCTATAACTTTGGCTCCGATTGATGTATTTTCATGGGACTTGCTTCTTTGGAGTTCTGAATAGTTGCCGAGTCAAACGATACCAAACATGCCAGAATTCGCCTTACGATTAACCCTGCGCAGCAAAATAGCGCTTAAAAAACACGCGTGAATATCTCCGCGAACGTTTTTCCGATCGACTCGAAAACACCATAGGAAGAAACTAACCTTACCTTCTGAACAAAAAGTTCTATTGGTGTTATATTAAAATTTTCATCAGAAATGGCCGAAAATTGCAAAAAACGAAAAATTACCTTCAAATTTTGTGTTTTTTACACATAAATGGTTGTAACTTCGTAACGAAAAGAGATTTTTTCACCAGATTTGATACGCTGATGCATGAGCACATTCTGAGGCTACACAAAAAAAATTGTATGCTTGCACCACTAGATGGCCTTATAATTGAACAAAACCTTTGATAACAAGCCAGCCCTATGGTCATACAACTGTTTCTTCACTAAACTAAAGTGTATAGACATAAAACTAGCTAGATGTAAAACAATCATGACCTGATGTTGCATGCACAATTTTGTCATTGCGCGACCTACTGGTTTTGAGATAGAATATGGTATTTTTGCCTAAAACTATTGCAACAACACATCTAAAACCACGAGTCATCATGGATTATTCCTTTCATGGCTTTGACTATAATCACTGGTGTTTGCCAATTCACTCCCCAGCAACCATTGAGAATACCTTATCAACCGTTTTTGCAAAAGCTATATCTCTGCATCAGAACATCGTAGAGACACGGGGATGGTCTCGTTTGATTAATTAAACTTGTTGTAACATGATGTGACCCATGTTTTGCAACTGCAAACACCACGCACATGCCCTTCAGTGCTCTAATGTTCCATGATTGTCAATAACAGAAGGACGATTGCAGTAGTCAAGAACTTAAATTATTTTTGTTGATTACTTTTTTGTTTTTTCATCTAAAATTATTAGGTTTACCTAGGTTCTTCAATCTGCTTATCCAATCTCAATTTTACATCCTTTTGTGCCCTTTTCGGCTTGACCCCGGCATTGCTGCTTGCAGCTATATTTCTTCTTCTTGTTCTTCCGCCATTGAAGTCAATGGCAGCCCACAGAACCGTACATAGGAAAGTTATGAAATTTGGCACACATGTAGAGGACGGTCTTAGAAGTTACTATAGCAACATTGGTGTGTCTGACTCAAACCCTCTAGCGCCACCAACAGTCCAAAAATCCACTTATGTTCATGCTCATAACTCCTGACCCGTGAGTCCTAGAAACTAAATTCCTGTTTCTTCTGAATCCTTGGCTCATGATGATTCAATTGCATACGTTGATGTCATTTGTGTCATGCAAATTTTTCCGCCATTTTGAATTTTTCGTAAAACCTACTTTTTCGAACTCCTCCTAGAGCGTCCGTCCGATTTGCATGTCCTTTGATATATAGCATCTAAAGACACCCCAGACAAAAAGTTATCAAAAGCTTTTTGATAGACCAATGCGTTCTCGTATAAATTGACAACATATATGGCGGCGAGCACGCCAAAACGGACGTGAGGCCATATCTTCGCAAAACTTTATTGTATCGACACGAAACTTGGTATATGTCATTACAGTCATGACCTGAGGGTGCCTGCAACGTTTCGTCACAGCGCCACCTAGTGGTCACGAGATTGGAAAAATGCATATTTTCGCTTATAACTACTTCAAACTTGAGTCTAAAATCATGAAGGAGGTCTTGTTAGGTTCCTTGAGGCATGCCGAGTCAAACGATACCAAACCGTTTTCGGTCGGCCATTTTGGGTGTCGGCCATTTTGAATTTTCTCATTAAGTTCAGTATTTCACAAAAAGAATGGCGTATCGCTACGAAATTTGGCATGGTTCATCAGGGACATGTTCTGAGCGCACCTATAAATCTTTAGGACGGCGCCACCTAGTGGTCAGAACATGTAAATACATTGTTTATAATCTTTATATCTTTTGATTAAATTGCCACACTGACATAAGTCTTCACTCTATTGATTCCTTGGCTCATACTGAGTCTGACTGTACCAAATATGTTTGAGTCAAACCTACTTCCTGTCGGCCATTTTGAATTATATTGAACACCTACTTTTTCGAACTCCTCCTAGAGCGCTCGTGTGATTGGCTTGATTTTTGGTATGCATCATCTAGAGACACTCTAGACAAAAAGTTATCAAAAGCTTTTCGGTAGACCTATCCGTTGTCGTATAACGCATCAAAGAATGCGAAGGCGAGCACGCCAAAATGTGTTTGAGCCTGTATCTTCGCAAAACTTTTGTGTATTAATATGAGACTTGGTATATGTCATAACAGTGATGACCAGAGGGTGCATGAACCATTTCGTCACACTGCCCCCTACTGGTCACGAGATATAAAAAATGTCTATTTTTGTTTATAACTACTGCAATCTTGAATGTAAAATTATGAGACTGGTCTTGTTAGATTTCATGAGGCATGCCGAGTCAAACGATACCAAATGGTTTTTGGTCGGCCATTTTGTGTGTTGGCCATTTTGAATTTTTTCTTTAAGTTCAAGTATTTCAGAAACGCAATTGCGTATTGTTATGAAACTTGGTATGGTTCATCAGCAACATGTTCTGAGAGGACTTGTAAACTGTTTTGGTGCCCCCTAGTGGTCAAGAGATTTGAAGCTATATCTCTGCATCTCTTTATCGTATTTACACCAAATTTGGTGGGTGTCATCACAATCAAGACCTGAGTCACCATTTATTGTTTGGTCAGTGCCCCCTAGTGGTCAAGTCATTTAAGGCTATATCTTCGTATCGCTTTATCGTATTTACACTAAATTTGGTGTGTGTCATCACAGTCATGACCTGAGGCACCATCTATTGTTTCGGCAAAGCGCCACCTAGTGGTCTCAAGATATGAAAAAATTGCAATTTTTCATAAAACTAATGCAAACTTAGATCTGAAATCATGACAGTCATCACGTATGAATCATTTTTTGCCATGTTTGGCTTGACCCCGGTATCGCTGCTTGCAGCTATATTTATTATTATTAGGGGTCAAGCCCCGAAGGGGCGTAGAACCCTATTGTTATTGTTAGTTTTCTTATTATTAGGGGTCAAGCCCCGAAGGGGCGTAGAACCCTATTGTTATTGTTAGTTTTCTTATTAGGGGTCAAGCCCCGAAGGGGCGTAGAACCCTATTGTTATTGTTAGTTTTCTTATTATTATTATTATTATTATTATTAGGGGTCAAGCCCCGAAGGGGCGTAGAACCCTATTGTTATTGTTAGTTTTCTTATTATTAGGGGTCAAGCCACGAAGTGGCGTAGACACCTATTGTTTCTGTTAGTTTTCTTATTATTATTCAGTTTCTTGTTCTTCCGCCATTGAAGTCAATGGCAGCCCATAGAACCGTACATAGGAAAGTTATGAAATTTGGCACACATGTAGAGGACAGTCTCAGAAGTTACTATAGCAACATTGGTGTGTCTGACTCAAACCCTCTAGCGCCACCAACAGTCCAAATATGCACTTATGTTCATGCTCACAACTTCTGAACCGTGAGTCCTAGAAACTAAATTCTTGTTTCCTCTGAATCCTTGGCTCATGATGATTCAAATGCACACATTGATGTCATTTGTGTCATGCACATCTTTCCGCCATTTTGAATTTTTTGAAAAACCTACTTTTTCGAACTCCTCCTAGACCGTTTGTCTGATTTGCATGTCCTTTGGTATGTAGCATCTAGAGCCACCCATGACAAAAAGTTATCAAAAGCTTTTTGATAGACCAATGCGTTCTCGTACAAATTGCCAACATATATGGCGGCGAGCACGCCAAAACGGACGTGAGGCCGTATCTTCGCAAAACTTTATTGTATCGACACGAAACTTGGTATATGTCATTACAGTCATGACCTGAGGGTGCCTGCAACGTTTCGTCACAGCGCCACCTAGTGGTCACGAGATTCGAAAAATGTCTATTTTCGCCTATAACTACTTCAAAGTTGAGTCTAAAATCATGAAGTTGGTCTTGTTAGATTCCTTGAGGCATGCCGAGTCAAACGATACCAAACGGTTTTCGGTCGGCCATTTTGGGTGTCGGCCATTTTGAATTTTCTCATTAAGTTCAGTATTTCACAAACAGAATGGCGTATCGCTACGAAATTTGGCATGGTTCATCAGTGACATGTTCTGAGCGCACCTATAAATCTTTAGGACGGCGCCACCTAGTGGTCAGGATATGTAAATAAATTGTTTAAAATCTTTATATCATTTGATTAAATTGCCACTATGACATAAGACTTCACTCTATTGATTCCTTGGCTCATGCTGAGTCCGACTGTACCAAATATGTCTGAGTCAAACCTACTTCCTGTCGGCCATTTTGAATTATATTGAACACCTACTTTTTCGAACTCCTCCTAGAGCGCTCGTGTGATTGGCTAGATTTTTGGTATGCATCATCTAGAGACACTCTAGACAAAAAGTTATCAAAAGCTTTTCGGTAGACCTATTTGTTGTCTTATAACGCATCAAAGAATGCGAGGGCGAGCACGCCAAAATGTGTTTGAGCCTGTATCTTCGCAAAACTTTTGCGTATTAATATGAGACTTGGTATATGTCATAACAGTGATGACCTGAGGGTGCATGCAACATTTCGTCACACTGCCCCCTACTGGTCACGAGATATAAAAAATATTTATTTTTGCTTATAACTACTGCAAACTTGAATGTAAAATTATGAGACTGGTCTTGTTAGATTTCTTGAGGCATACCGAATCAAACGATACCAAATGGTTTTTGGTCGGCCATTTTGTGTCGGCCATTTTGAAATTTTTCTTTAAGTTCAAGTATTTCAGAAACGCAATTGCGTATTGTTATGAAACTTGGTATGGTTCATCAGCAACATGTTCTGGGAGGACTTGTAAACTTTTCGGCGCCCCCTAGTGGTCAAGAGATTTGAAGCTATATCTCTGCATCTCTTTATCGTATTTACACCAAATTTGGTGGGAGTCATCACAATCAAGGCCTGAGTCACAATTTATTTTTTGGTCAGTGCCCCCTAGTGGTCAAGTCATTTAAGGCTATATCTCTGCATCTCTTTATTGTATTTACACCAAATTTGGTATGTGTCATCACAGTCATGACCTGAGGTACCATCTATTGTTTCGGCACAACGCCACCTAGTGGTCTCAAGATACGAAAAAATTGCTATTTTTTCATAAAACTAATGCAAACTTGGATCTTAAATCATGACAGTCATCACGTATGAATCATTTTTTGCCATGTTTGGCTTGACCCCGGTATCGCTGCTTGCAGCTATATTTATTATTATTATTATTATTATGTTTCCTCTTCCGCCATTGAAGTCAATGGCAGCCCATAGAACCGTACGTAGGAAAGTTATGAAATTTGGCACACATGTAGAGGACAGTCTCAGAAGTTACTATAGCAAATTTGGTGTGTCTGACTCAAACCCTCTAGCGCCACCAACAGTCCAAAAATCCACTTATGTTCATGCTCACAACTTCTGACCCGTGAGTCCTAGAAAATAAATTCTTGTTTCCTCTGAATCCTTGGCTCATGATGATTCAATTGCACATGTTGATGTCATTTGTGTCATGCACATCTTTCCGCCATTTTGAATTTTTCGTAAAACCTACTTTTTCGAACTCCTCCTAGACCGTCCGTCCGATTTGCATGTCCTTTGGTATGTAGCATCTAGAGACACCCCAGACAAAAAGTTATCAAAAGCTTTTTGATAGACCAATGCGTTCTCGTATAAATTGACAACATATATGGCGGCGAGCACGCCAAAACGGACGTGAGGCCGTATCTTCGCAAAACTTTATTGTATCGACACGAAACTTGGTATATGTCATTACAGTCATGACCTGAGGGTGCCTGCAACGTTTCGTCACAGCGCCACCTAGTGGTCACGAGATTCGAAAAATGCCTATTCTCGCTTATAACTACTTCAAACTTGAGCCTAAAATCATGAAGGTGGTCTTGTTAGATTCCTTGAGGCATGCCGAGTCAAACGATACCAAACGGTTTTCGGTCGGCCATTTTGGGTGTCGGCCATTTTGAATTTTCTCATTAAGTTCAGTATTTCACAAACAGAATGGCGTATCGCTACGAAATTTGGCATGGTTCATCAGTGACATGTTCTGAGCGCACTTATAAATCTTTAGGACAGCGCCACCTAGTGGTCAGGATATGTAAATAAATTGTTTAAAATGTTTATATCATTTGATTAAATTGCGACTATGACATAAGACTTCACTCTATTGATTCCTTGGCTCATGCTGAGTCCGACTGTACCAAATATGTCTGAGTCAAACCTACTTCCTGTCGGCCATTTTGAATTATATTGAACACCTACTTTTTCGAACTCCTCCTAGAGCGCTCGTGTGATTGGCTTGATTTTTGGTATGCATCATCTAGAGACACTCTAGACAAAAAGTTATCAAAAGCTTTTCGGTAGACCTATTTGTTGTCGTATAACGCATCAAAGAATGCGAGGGCGAGCACGCCAAAATGTGTTTGAGCCTGTATCTTCGCAAAACTTTTGTGTATTAATATGAGACTTGGTATATGTCATAACAGTGATGACCTGAGGGTGCATGCACCATTTCGTCACACTGCCCCCTACTGGTTACGAGATATAAAAAATTTCTATTTTTGCTTATAACTACTGCAAACTTGAATGTAAAATTATGAGAGTGGTCTTGTTAGATTTCGTGAGGCATGCCGAGTCAAACGATACCAAATGGTTTTTGGTCGGCCATTTTGTGTGTCGGCCATTTTGAATTTTTCTTTAAGTTCAAGTATTTCAGAAACGCAATTGCGTATTGTTATGAAACTTGGTATGGTTCATCAGCAACATGTTCTGGGAGGACTTGTAAACTTTCCGGTGCCCCCTAGTGGTCAAGAGATTTGAAGCTATATCTCTGCATCTCTTTATCGTATTTACACCAAATTTGGTGGGTGTCATCACAATCAAGACCTGAGTCACAATTTATTTTTTGGTCAGTGCCCCCTAGTGGTCAAGTTATTTAAGGCTATATCTCTGCATCTCTTTATTGTATTTACACCAAATTTGGTGGGTGTCATCACAATCAAGACCTGAGTCACAATTTATTTTTTGGTCAGTGCCCCCTAGTGGTCAAGTTATTTAAGGCTATATCTCTGCATCTCTTTATTGTATTTACACCAAATTTGGTGGGTGTCATCACAATCAAGACCTGAGTCACAATTTATTTTTTGGTCAGTGCCCCCTAGTGGTCAAGTCATTTAAGGCTATATCTCCGTATCGCCTTATTGTATTTACACTAAATTTGGTATGTGTCATCACAGTTATGACCTGAGGCACCATCTGTTCTTTTGGCACAGTGCCACCTAGTGGTCTCAAGATAGGAAAAAAATGCTTTTTTTCATAAAACTAATGCAAACTTAGATGTTAAATCATGGCAGTCATCACGTATGAATCATTTTTTGCCATGTTCGGCTTGACCCCGGTATCGCTGCTTGCAGCTATATTTATTAGGGGTCAAGCCCCGAAGGGGCGTAGAACCCTATTGTTATTGTTAGTTTTCTTATTATTATTATTATTATTATTATTATGTTTCCTCTTCCGCCATTGAAGTCAATGGCAGCCCATAGAACCGTACGTAGGAAAGTTATGAAATTTGGCACACATGTAGAGGACAGTCTCAGAAGTTACTATAGCAACATTGGTGTGTCTGACTCAAACCCTCTAGCGCCACCAACAGTCCAAAAATCCACTTATGTTCATGCTCACAACTTCTGACCCGCGAGTCCTAGAAACTAAATTCTTGTTTCCTCTGAATCCTTGGCTCATGATGATTCAATTGAACATGTTGATGTCATTTGTGTCATGCACATCTTTCCGCCATTTTGAATTTTCCGTAAAACCTACTTTTTCGAACTCCTCCTAGACTGTTTGTCTGATTTGCATGTCCTTTGGTATGTAGCATCTAGAGACACCCCAGACAAAAAGTTATCAAAAGCTTTTTGATAGACCAATGCGTTCTCATATAAATTGATAACATATATGGCGGCGAGCACGCCAAAACGGACGTGAGGCTGTATCTTCGCAACGCTTTGGTGTATTGACACGAAACTTGGTATATGTCATAACAGTCATGACCTGAGGGTGCCTGCAACGTTTTGTCACAGCGCCACCTAGTGGTCACCAGATTCAAAAAATGCCTATTTTCGCTTATAACTAGTTCAAACTTGAGTCTAAAATCATGAAGGTGGTCTTGTTAGATTCCTTGAGGCATGCCGAGTCAAACGATACCCAACGGTTTTCGGTCGGCCATTTTGGGTGTCGGCCATTTTGAATTTTCTCATTAAGTTCAGTATTTCACAAAGAGAATGGCGTATCGCTACGAAATTTGGCATGGTTCATCAGTGACATGTTCTGAGCGCACCTATAAATCTTTAGGACGGCGCCACCTAGTGGTCAGGATATGTAAAGAAATTGTTTAAAATCTTTATATCATTTGATTAAATTGCCACACTGACATAAGACTTCACTCTGTTGATTCCTTGGCTCATGCTGAGTCCGACTGTACCAAATATGTCTGAGTCAAACCTACTTCCTGTCGGCCATTTTGAATTATATTGAACACCTACTTTTTCGAACTCCTCCTAGAGCGCTCGTGTGATTGGCTTGATTTTTGGTATGCATCATCTAGAGACACTCCAGACAAAAAGTTATCAAAAGCTTTTCAGTAGACCTGTCCGTTGTCGTATAACGCATCAAAGAATGCGAGGACGTACACGCCAAAATGTGTTTGAGCCTGTATCTTCGCAAAACTTTTGCGTATTAATATGAGACTTGGTATATGTCATAACAGTGATGCCCTGAGGGTGCATGCACCATTTCGTCACACTGCCCCCTACTGGTCACGAGATATAAGAAATGTCTATTTTTGCTTATAACTACTACAAACTTGAATATAAAATTATGAAAGTGGTCTTGTTAGATTTCGTGAGGCATGCCGAGTCAAACGATACCAAATGGTTTTTGGTCGGCCATTTTGTGTGTCGGCCATTTTGAATTTTTTCTTTAAGTTCAAGTATTTCAGAAACGCAATTGCGTATTTTTATGAAACTTGGTATGGTTCATCAGCAACATGTTCTGAGAGGACTTGTAAACTTTTTGGTGCCCCCTAGTGGTCAAAAAGATTTGAGGCTATATCTCTGCATCTCTTCATCGTATTTACACCAAATTTGGTGAGTGTCATCACAATCATGACCTGAGTCACCATCTTTTGTTTTGGTCAGTGCCCCCTAGTGGTCAAATAATTTAAGGCTATATCTCCGTATCGCTTTATCGTATTTACACTAAATTTGGTATGTGTCATCACAGTCATGACCTGAGGCACCATTTATTGTTTCGGCACAGCGCCACCTAGTGGTCTCAAGATACAAAAAATGCTATTTTTTCATAAAACTAATGCAAACTTAGATCTTAAATCATGACAGTCATCACGTATGAATCATTTTTTGCCATGTTTGGCTTGACCCCGGTATCGCTGCTTGCAGCTATATTTAGGGGTCAAGCCACGAAGTGGCGTAGACACCTATTGTTATTGTTAGTTTTCTTATTATTATTATGTTTCCTCTTCCGCCATTGAAGTCAATGGCAGCCCTTAGAACCATATGTAGGAAAGTTATGAAATTTGGCACACATGTAGAGGACAGTCTCAGAAGTTACTATAGCAACATTGGTGTGTCTGACTCAAACCCTCTAGCGCCACCAACAGTCAAAAAATCCACTTATGTTCATGCTCATAACTTCTGACCCGTGAGTCCTAGAAACTAAATTCCTGTTTCCTCTGAATCCTTTGCTCATGATGATTCAATTGCACACGTTGATGTCATTTGTGTCATGCAAATCTTTCCTCCATTTTGAAATTTCCGTAAAACCTACTTTTTCGAACTCCTCCTAGAGTGTCCGTCCAATTTGCATGTCCTTTGGTATGCAGCATCTAGAGACACCCCAGACAAAAAGTTATCAAAGGCTTTTTGATAGACCAATGCGTTCTTGTATAAATTGACAACATATATGGCGGCGAGCACGCCAAAACGGACGTGAGGCCATATCTTCGCAAAACTTCATTGTATCGACACGAAACTTGGTATATGTCATTACAGTCATGACCTGAGGGTGCCTGCAACGTTTCGTCACAGCGCCACCTAGTGGTCACGAGATTCGAAAAATGCCTATTTTCGCTTATAACTACTTCAAACTTGAGTCTAAAATCATGAAGGTGGTCTTGTTAGATTCCTTGAGGCATGCCGAGTCAAACGATACCAAACGGTTTTCGGTCGGCCATTTTGGGTGTCGGCCATTTTCAATTTTCTCATTAAGTTCAGTATTTCACAAACAGAATGGCGTATCGCTACGAAATTTGGCATGGTTAATCAGTGACATGTTCTGAGCGCACCTATAAATCTTTAGGACGGCGCCACCTAGTGGTCAGGATATGTAAATAAATAGTTTAAAATCTTTATATCATTTGATTAAATTGCCACTATGACATAAGACTTCACTCTATTGATTCCTTGGCTCATGTTGAGTCCGACTGTACCAAATATGTCTGAGTCAAACCTACTTCCTGTCGGCCATTTTGAATTATATTGAACACCTACTTTTTTGAACTCCTCCTAGAGCGCTCGAGTGATTGGCTTGATTTTTGGTACGCATCATCTAGAGACACTCCAGACAAAAAGTTATCAAAAGCTTTTCGGTAGACCTATCCGTTGTCGTATAACGCATCAAAGAATGCGAGGGCGACAACGCCAAAATGTGTTTGAGCCTGTATCTTCGCAAAACTTTTGCGTATTAATATGAGACTTGGTATATGTCATAACAGTGATGTCCTGAGGGTGCATGCACCGTTTCGTCACACTGCCCCCTACTGGTCACGAAATATAAAAAAATTCTATATTTGCTTATAACTACTGCAAACTTGAATGTAAAATTATGAGACTGGTCTTGTTAGATTTCGTGAGGCATGCCGAGTCAAACGATACCAAATGGTTTTTGGTCGGCCATTTTGTGTGTCGGCCATTTTGAATTTTTCTTTTGAAGTTCAAGTATTTCAGAAACGCAATTGCGTATTGTTATGAAACTTGGTATGGTTCATCAGCAACATGTTCTGGGAGGGCTTGTAAACTTTTCGGTGCCCTCTAGTGGTCAAGAGATTTGAAGCTATATCTCTGCATCTCTTTATCGTATTTACACCAAATTTGGTGGGTGTCATCACAATCAAGACCTGAGTCACAATTTATTTTTTGGTCAGTGCCCCCTAGTGGTCAAGTCATTTAAGGCTATATCTCTGCATCTCTTTATTGTATTTACACCAAATTTGGTGGGTGTCATCACAATCAAGACCTGAGGCACCATCTATTGTTTCGGCACAGCGCCACCTAGTGGTCTCAAGATACAAAAAATGCTATTTTTTCATAAAACTAATGCAAACTTAGATCTTAAATCATGATAGTCATCACGTATGAATCATTTTTTGCCATGTTTGGCTTGACCCCGGTATCGCTGCTTGCAGCTATATTTAGGGGTCAAGCCCCGAAGGGGCGTAGAACCCTATTGTTATTGTTAGTTTTCTTATTATTCTTATTATTATTAGGGGTCAAGCCCCGAAGGGGCGTAGAACCCTATTGTTATTGTTAGTTTTCTTATTATTATTCTTCTTCCTTCTTCCTCCATTGAAGTCAATGGCAGCCCATACAACCGTACGTAGGAAAGTTATGAAATTTGGCACACATGTAGAGGACAGTCTCAGAAGTTACTATAGCAACATTGGTGTGTCTGACTCAAACTCTCTAGCGCCACCAACAGTCCAAAAATCCACTTATGTTCATGCTCATAACTTCTGACCTGTGAGTCCTAGAAACTAAATTCTTGTTTCTTCTGAATCCTTGGCTCATGATGATGCAATTGCACACATTGATGTCATTTGTGTCATGCACATCTTTCCGCCATTTTGAATTTTCCGTAAAACCTACTTTTTCGAACTCCTCCTAGACCGTTGGTCGGATTGGTATGACCTTTGGTATGGGGCATCAAGAGACACCCCAGACACTAAGTTATCAAAAGCTGTTAGATCGACCACTGCGTTCTAATATAAATTGACAACATATACGGCGGCAAGCACGCCAAAACGGACGTGAGGCTGTATCTTCGCAACACTTTGGTGTATCGACATGAAACTTGGTATATGTCATTACAGTCATGACCTGAGGGTGCCTGCAACGTTTCGTCACAGCGCCACCTAGTGGTCACGAGATTCGAAAAATGCCTATTTTTGCTTATAACTACTTCAAATTTGAGTCTAAAATCATGAAGGTGGTCTTGTTAGATTCCTTGAGGCATGCCGAGTCAAACGATACCAAACGGTTTTCGGTCGGCCATTTTGGGTGTCGGCCATTTTGAATTTTCTCATTAAGTTCAGTATTTCACAAACAGAATGACGTATCGCTACGAAATTTGGCATGGTTCATCAGTGACATGTTCTGAGCGCACCTATAAATCTTTAGGACAGCGCCACCTAGTGGTCAGGATATGTAAAGAAATTGTTTAAAATCTTTATTGCATTTGATTCATTTGCCACACTGAAATGAGACTTCACTCTATTGATTCCTTGGCTCATGCTGAGTCCGACTGTAATAATATGTCTGAGTCAAACCTACTTCCGGTCGGCCATTTTGAATTATATTGAACACCTACTTTTTCGAACTCCTCCTAGAGCGCTCGTGTGATTGGCTTGATTTTTGGTATGCATCATCTAGAGACACTCTAGACAAAAAGTTATCAAAAGCTTTTCGGTAGACCTTTCCGTTGTCGTATCACGCATCAAAGAATGCAAGGGCGAGCACGCCAAAATGTGTTTGAGCCTGTATCTTCGCAAAACTTTTGCGTATTAATATGAGACTTGGTATATGTCATAACAGTGATGACCTGAGGGTGCATGCACCATTTCGTCACACTGCCCCCTACTGGTCACGAGATATAAAAAATGTCTCTTTTTGCTTATAACTACTGCAAACTTGAATGTAAAATTATGAGACTGGTCTTGTTAGATTTCTTGAGGCATACCGAGTCGAACGATACCAAATGGTTTTCGGTCGGCCATTTTGTGTGTCGGCCATTTTGAATTTTTTCTTTAAGTTCAAGTATTTCAGAAATGCAATTGCGTATTGTTATGAAACTTGGTATGGTTCATCAGCAACATGTTCTGGGAGGACTTGTAAACTTTTCGGTGCCCCCTAGTGGTCAAGAGATTTGAAGCTATATCTCTGCATCTCTTTATCGTATTTACACCAAATTTGGTGGGTGTCATCACAATCAAGGCTTGAGTTACAATTTATTGTTTGGTCAGTGCCCCCTAGTGGTAAAGTCATTTAAGGCTATATCTTCGTATCAGTTTATCGTATTTACACTAAATTTGGTATGTGTCATCACAGTCATGACCTGAGGCACCATGTATTGTTTCGGCACAGCGCCACCTAGTGGTCTCAAGATACGAAAAAAATGCTATTTTTCATAAAACTAATGCAAACTTAGATCTTAAATCATGACAGTCATCACGTATGAATATTTTTTTGCCATGTTTGGCTTGACCCCGGTATCGCTGCTTGCAGCTATATTTAGGGGTCAAGCCACGAAGTGGCGTAGACACCTATTGTTTCTGTTAGTTTTCTTATTATTATTTATCTTCCTCGTTCTTCCACCCAAAAGTCAATGGCAGCCCATAGAACCGTACGTAGGAAAGTTATGAAATTTGGCACACATGTAGAGGACAGTCTCAGAAGTTACTATAGCAACAAAGGTGTGTCTGACTCAAACCCTCTAGCGCCACCAACAGTCCAAAAATCCACTAATGTTCATGCTCATAACTTCTGACCCGTGAGTCCTAGAAACTAAATTCTTGTTTCCACTGAATCCTTTGCTCATGATGATTCAATTGCACACATTGATGTCATTTGTGTCATGCAAATCTTTCCGCCATTTTGAATTTTCCGTAAAACCTACTTTTTCGAACTCCTCCTAGAGCGGTCGTCCGATTTGCATGTCCTTTGGTATGTAGCATCTAGAGACACCACAGACAAAAAGTTATCAAAAGTTTTTTGATAGACCAATGCATTCTCGTATAAATTGACAACATATATGGCGGCGAGCACGCCAAAACGGACGTGAGGCTGTATCTTCGCAAAACTTTATTGTATTGACACGAAACTTGGTATATGTCATTACAGTCATGACCTGAGGGTGCCTGCAACGTTTCGTCACAGCGCCACCTAGTGGTCACGAGATTCGAAAAATGCCTATTTTTGCTTATAACTACTTCAAACTTGAGTCTAAAATCATGAAGGTGGTTTTGTTAGGTTCCTTGAGGCATGCCGAGTCAAACGATACCAAACGGTTTTCGGTCGGCCATTTTGGGTGTCGGCCATTTTGAATTTTCTCATTAAGTTCAGTATTTCACAAACAGAATGGCGTATTGCTACGAAATTTGGCATGGTTCATCAGTGACATGTTCTGAGCGCACTTATAAATCTTTAGGACAGCGCCACCTAGTGGTCAGGATATGTAAATAAATTGTTTAAAATCTTTATATCATTTGATTAAATTGCCACTATGACATAAGACTTCACTCTATTGATTCCTTGGCTCATGCTGAGTCCGACTGTACCAAATATGTCTGAGTCAAACCTACTTCCTGTCGGCCATTTTGAATTATATTGAACACCTACTTTTTCGAACTCCTCCTAGAGCGCTCGTGTGATTGGCTTGATTTTTGGTATGCATCATCTAGAGACACTCCAGACAAAAAGTTATCAAAAGCTTTTCGGTAGACCTATCCGTTGTCGTATCACGCATCAAAGAATGACAGGGCGAGCACGCCAAAATGTGTTTGAGCCTGTATCTTCGCAAAACTTTTGCGTATTAATATGAGACTTGGTATATGTCATAACAGTGATGACCTGAGGGTGCATGCAACATTTCATCACACTGCCCCCTACTGGTCACGAGATATAAAAAAAATTCTTTTTTTGCTTATATCTACTGCAAACTTGAATGTAAAATTATGAGATTGGTCTTGTTAGATTTCGTGAGGCATGCCGAGTCAAACGATACCAAATGGTTTTTGGTCGGCCATTTTGTGTGTCGGCCATTTTGAATTTTTTCTTTAAGTTCAAGTATTTCAGAAACGCAATTGCGTATTGTTATGAAACTTGGTATGGTTCATCAGCAACATGTTCTGGGAGGACTTGTAAACTTTTTGGCGCCCCCTAGTGGTCAAGAGATTTGAAGCTATATCTCTGCATCTCTTTATCGTATTTACAACAAATTTGGTGGGTGTCATCACAATCAAGGCCTGAGTTACAATTTATTGTTTGGTCAGTGCCCCCTAGTGGTCAAGTCATTTAAGGCTATATCTCCGTATCGGTTTATCGTATTTACACTAAATTTGGTATGTGTCATCACAGTCATGACCTGAGGCACCATCTATTGTTTCGGCACAGCGCCACCTAGTGGTCTCAAGATACGAAAAAATTGCTTTTTTTTCATAAAACTAATGCAAACTTAGATCTTAAATCATGACAGTCATCACGTATGAATCATTTTTTGCCATGTTTGGCTTGACCCCGGTATCGCTGCTTGCAGCTATATTTATTATTATTATTGTTATTCTTGTTCCTCGTTCTTCCACCCAAAAGTCAATGGCAGCCCATAGAACCGTACATAGGAAAGTTATGAAATTTGGCACACATGTAGAGGACAGTCTCAGAAGTTACTATAGCAACATTGGTGTGTCTGACTCAAACCCTCTAGCGCCACCAACAGTCCAAATATGCACTTATGTTCATGCTCACAACTTCTGACCCGTGAGTCCTAGAAACTAAATTCTTGTTTCCTCTGAATCCTTGGCTCATGATGATTCAAATGCACACATTGATGTCATTTGTGTCATGCACATCTTTCCGCCATTTTGAATTTTTCGTAAAACCTACTTTTTCTAACTCCTCCTAGACCGTTTGTCTGATTTGCATGTCCTTTGGTATGTAGCATCTAGAGACACCCATGACAAAAAGTTATCAAAAGCTTTTTGATAGACCAATGCGTTCTCATATAAATTGACAACATATATGGCAGCGAGCACGCCAAAACGGACGTGAGGCCTTATCTTCGCAAAACTTTATTGTATCGACACGAAACTTGGTATATGTCATAACAGTCATGACCTGAGGGTGCCTGCAACGTTTCGTCACAGCGCCACCTAGTGGTCACGAGATTCGAAAAATGCCTATTTTCGCTTATAACTACTTCAAACTTGAGTCTAAAATCATGAAGGTGGTCTTGTTAGATTCCTTGAGGCATGCCGAGTCAAACGATACCAAACGGTTTTCGGTCGGCCATTTTGGGTGTCGGCCATTTTGAATTTTCTCATTAAGTTCAATATTTCACAAACAGAATGGCGTATCGCTACGAAATTTGGCATGGTTCATCAGTGACATGTTCTGTGCGCACTTATAAATCTTTAGGACGGCGCCACCTAGGGGTCAGGATATGTAAAAACAATTTTTTAAATCTTTATATCATTTGATTAAATTGCCACTATGACCTAAGACTTCACTCTATTGATTCCTTGGCTCATGCTGAGTCCGACTGTACCAAATATGTCTGAGTCAAACCTACTTCCTGTCGGCCATTTTGAATTATATTGAACACCTACTTTTTCGAACTCCTCCTAGAGCGCTTGTGTGATTGGCTTGATTTTTGGTATGCACCATCTAGAGACACTCTAGACAAAAAGTTATCAAAAGATTTTCCGTAGACCTATCCGTTGTCGTATAACGCATCAAAGAATGCGAGGGCGAGCACGCCAAAATGTGTTTGAGCCTGTATCTTCGCAAAACTTTTGCGTATTAATGAGACTTGGTATATGTCATAACAGTGATGACCTGAGGGTGCATGCAACATTTCATCACACTGCCCCCTACTGGTCACGAGATATAAAAAATGTCTATTTTTGTTTATAACTACTGCAAACTTGAATGTAAAATTATGAGACTGGTCTTGTTAGATTTCTTGAGGCATGCCGAGTCAAACGATACCAAACGGTTTTCGGTCGGCCATTTTGGGTGTCGGCCATTTTGAATTTTTTCTTTAAGTTCAAGTATTTCAGAAACGCAATTGCGTATTGTTATGAAACTTGGTATGGTTTATCAGCAACATGTTCTGGGAGGACTTGTAAACTTTTTGGCGCCCCCTAGTGGTCAAAAGATTTGAAGCTAAATCTCTGCATCTCTTTATCGTATTTACACCAAATTTGGTGGGTGTCATCACAATCAAGGCCTGAGTTACAATTTATTGTTTGGTCAGTGCCCCCTAGTGGTCAAGTCATTTAAGGCGATATCTCCGTATCGGTTTATCGTATTTACACTAAATTTGGTATGTGTCATCACAGTCATGACCTGAGGCACCATCTATTGTTCCGGCACAGCGCCACCTAGTGGTCTCAAGATACAAAAAATTGCTATTTTTTTCATAAAACTAATGCAAACTTAGATCTTAAATCATGACAGTCATCACGTATGAATCATTTTTTGCCATGTTTGGCTTGACCCCGGTATCGCTGCTTGCAGCTATATTTATTATTAGGGGTCAAGCCCCGAAGGGGCGTAGAACCCTATTGTTATTGTTAGTTTTCTTATTAGGGGTCAAGCCCCGAAGGGGCGAAGACCCCTATTGTATTTGTTAGTTTTCTTTTTATAATAATTATTATTATTAGTTATTCTTCTTCCGCCATTGCGGTCTATGGCAGCCCATAGAACCGTACGTAGGAAAGTTATGAAATTTGGCACACTGATAAAGGACAGTCCAATGTGTCCCCACAGCAAATTTGGAGTCTCTATCTCTAACCCGCTAGCGCCACCAACAGTCCAAAGTTGCACTTATGTTTTTGCTTATAACTTCTGATCCGTAAGTCCTAGAAACAAAATTCTTGTTCCCTCTGATTCCTTGGCTCAATACGATTTGATTGGACCCTATGGCGTCATTTTCCGTCATGAAAATTTTCTGCCATTTTGAATTATTCGTAAACTCTACTTTTTCGAACTCGTCCTAGGGCTTTTGTCCGATTGCCACAAAAATTGGTATGTATCATCTAGAGACACTCATGGCAAAAAGTTATCAAAAGAATTTCGATACATCAATCCGTTCTTGTATACCGCCTTAACGAATTTTACGTAGAGCGCAAAAAAACAGATTTTAGGCTGTATTTTCGTGAAACTTAGGCCTATTGACATGACACTTGGTACTTGTGATGCCAGTCAGGAACTAAGGGTGCATGCAGAGTTTCGTCACAGCGCCACCTAGTGGTCAGACATATGCTTTACATGCCTATAACTTTGGCTCCGATTGAAGTGTTTTCACAGGACTTGTTTCTTTGGAGTTCTGAATAGTTGCCGAGTCCAACGATACCAAACATGCCAGAATTCGCCTTACGGTTAACCCTGCGCAGCAAAATAGCGCTTAAAAAACACGCGTGAATATCTCCGCGAGCGTTTTTCCGATCGACTCGAAAACACCATAGGAAGAAACTAACCTTACCTTCTGAACAAAAAGTTCTATTGGCGTTATATTAAAATTTTCATCAGAAATGGCCGAAAATTGCAAAAAACGAAAAATTACCTTCAAATTTTGTGTTTTTTAGACAAAAATGGTTGTAACTTCGTAACGAAAACATATTTTTTCACCAGATTTGATACGCTGATGTACGACCACAGTCTCAGGCTACACAAAAAAATGTGTATGCTTGCACCACTAGATGGCCTAATAATTGAACAAAACCTTTGATAACAAGCCAGCCCTATGGCCATACAACTGTTTCTTCACTAAACTAAAGTGTATAGACATAAAACTAGATAGATGTAACACAATCATGACCTGATGTTGCATGCACAATTTTGTCATTGCGCCACCTACTGGTTTTGAGATAGAATATGGTATTTTTGCCTAAAACTACTACAACAACACATCTAAAACCATGAGTCATCATGGATTATTCCTTTCATGGCTTTGACTATAATCACTGGTGGTTGCCAATTCACTCCCTAGCAACCATTGAGAATACCTTATTAACCGTTTTTGCAAAAGCTATATCTCTTCATCAGAACATCGTATAGACACGGGGATGGTCTCTTTTGACTAATTAAACTTGTTGTAACATGATGTGACCCATGTTTTGCCACTGCAAACACCACTCACATGTGCTTCAGTGCTCTAATGTTCCATGATTGTCAATAACAGAAGGACGATTGCAGTAGACAAGAACTTAGATTATTTTTGTTGATAACTTTTTTGTTTTTTCATTTAAAATTATTAGGTTTCCTTAGGTTCTTCAATCTGCTTATCCAATGTCAATTTTACATCCTTTTGTGCCCTTTTCGGCTTGATCTATGGGAGCCCATAGAACCGTACGTAGGAAAGTTATGAAATTTGGCACACTGATAAAGGACAGTCCAATGTGTCCCCATAGCAAATTTGGAGTCTCTATGTCTAACCCGCTAGCGCCACCAACAGTCCAAAGTTGCACTTACGTTTTTGCTTATAACTTCTGATCGGTATGTCCTAGAAACAAAAGTCTTGTTTCCTCTGATTCCTTGGCTCAAGCCGATTCGATTGGACTCTATGACGTTCTTTTCCGTCATGAAATTTTTTCGGCCATTTTGAATTATTCGTAAAACCTACTTTTGCGAACTCGTCCTAGAGTTTTCAGACGATTGCCACGAAAATCGGTATGCAGCATCTAGAGACACTCAAGGCAAAAAGTTATCAAAAGAATTTCGATAAACCAATCCGTTGTCGTATAGCGCTTCAACGAATTTTAAGTAGAGCACAAAAAAACAGATTTTAGGCTGTATCTTCGCCAAACTTAGGCATATTGACACGAAACTTGTTACTTGAGATGGCAGTCTGGAACTGAGCGTGCATGCATAGTTTCGTTGCAGCGCCAACTAGTGGCCAGTCGAATGTTTTATACGCCTTTAACTTTGGCTGCGATCAACGTATTTTGACGGGACTTGATTTTTAGGAGTCCTGAGTAGTCGCCGAGTCCAACGATACCAAACATGCCAGAATTCGCCTTACGGTTAACCCTGCGCAGCAAAATAGCGCTTAAAAAACACGCGTGAATATCTCCGCGAGCGTTTTTCCGATCGACTCGAAAACACCATAGCAAGAAACTAACCTTACCTTCTGAACAAAAAGTTCTATTGGTGTTATATTACAATTTTCATCAGAAATGGCCAAAAATTGCAAAAAACGAAAAATTACCTTCAAATTTTGTGTTTTTTACACATAAATGGTTGTAACTTCATAACGAAAATATATTTTTTCACCAGATTTGATACGCTGATGCATGATCACATTCTGAGGCTACACAAAATAAATTGTATGCTTGCACCACTAGATGGCCTTTTAATTGAACAAAACCTTTGATAACAAGCCAGCCTTATGGTCATACAACTGTTTCTTAACTAAACTAAAGTGTATAGTCATGTCACCTGATGTTGCATGCACAATTTTTTCATTGCGCCACCTACTGGTTTTGAGATAGAATATAGTATTTTTGCCTAAAACTACTGCAACAACACATCTAAAACCATGAGTCATCATGGATTAATCCTTTCATGGCTTTGACTATAATCACTGGTGGTTGCCAATTCACTCCCTAGCAACCATTGAGAATACCTTATTAACCTTTTTGCAAAAGCTATATCTCTGCATCAGAACATCGTAGAGACACGGGAATGGTCTCTTTTGACTAATTAAACTTGTTGTAACATGATGTGATCCATGTTTTGCCACTGCAAACACCACTCACATGTCTTTCAGTGCTCTAATGTTCCATGATTGTCAATAACAGAAGATCGATTACAGTAGACAAGAACTTAAATTATTTTTGTTGATAACTTTTTTGTTTTTTCATCTAAAATTATTAGGTTTATCCAGTTTCTTCAATCTGCTTATCCAATTCAACTTTACTTTCTTCTGTGACCTTTTTGGCTTGACCCCGGCATTGCTGCTTGCAGCTATATTTATTATTATTATTATTATTATTATTATTATTATGTTTCCTCTTCCGCCATTGAAGTCAATGGCAGCCCATAGAACCGTACGTAGGAAAGTTATGAAATTTGGCACACATGTAGAGGACAGTCTCAGAAGTTACTATAGCAACATTGGTGTGTCTGACTCAAACCCTCTAGCGCCACCAACAGTCCAAAAATCCACTTATGTTCATGCTCACAACTTCTGACCCGTGAGTCCTAGAAAATAAATTCTTGTTTCCTCTGAATCCTTGGCTCATGATGATTCAATTGCACATGTTGATGTCATTTGTGTCATGCACATCTTTCCGCCATTTTGAATTTTCCGTAAAACCTACTTTTTCGAACTCCTCCTAGACCGTCCGTCCGATTTGCATGTCCTTTGGTATGTAGCATCTAGAGACACCACAGACAAAAAGTTATCAAAAGCTTCTTGATAGACCAATGCGTTCTCGTATAAATTGACAACATATATGGCGGCGAGCACGCCAAAACGGACGTGAGGCCGTATCTTCGCAAAACTTTATTGTATCGACACGAAACTTGGTATATGTCATTACAGTCATGACCTGAGGGTGCCTGCAACGTTTCGTCACAGCGCCACCTAGTGGTCACGAGATTCGAAAAATGCCTATTCTCGCTTATAACTACTTCAAACTTGAGCCTAAAATCACGAAGGTGGTCTTGTTAGATTCCTTGAGGCATGCCGAGTCAAACGATACCAAACGGTTTTCGGTCGGCCATTTTGGGTGTCGGCCATTTTGAATTTTTTCTATGAGTTCAAGTATTTAAGAAACGCAATTGCGTATTGTTATGAAACTTGGTATGGTTCATCAGCAACATGTTCTGGGAGGACTTGTAAACTTTTCGGCGCCCCCTAGTGGTCAAGAGATTTGAAGCTATATCTCTGCATCTCTTTATCGTATTTACACCAAATTTGGTGGGTGTCATCACAATCAAGACCTGAGTCACAATTTATTGTTTGGTCAGAGCCCCCTAGTGGTCAAGTCATTTAAGGCTATATCTCCGTATCGCTTTATCGTATTTACACTAAATTTGGTATGTGTCATCACAGTCATGACCTGAGGCACCATCTATTGTTTCGGCAAAGCGCCACCTAGTGGTCTCAAGATACAAAAAAATTGCTATTTTTTTTCATAAAAGTAATGCAAACTTAGATCTTAAATCATGACAGTCATCACGTATGAATCATTTTTTGCCATGTTTGGCTTGACCCCGGTATCGCTGCTTGCAGCTATATTTATTATTATTATTATGTTTCCTCTTCCGCCATTGAAGTCAATGGCAGCCCATAGAACCGTACGTAGGAAAGTTATGAAATTTGGCACACATGTAGAGGACAGTCTCAGAAGTTACTATAGCAAATTTGGTGTGTCTGACTCAAACCCTCTAGCGCCACCAACAGTCCAAAAATCCACTTATGTTCATGCTCACAACTTCTGACCCGTGAGTCCTAGAAAATAAATTCTTGTTTCCTCTGAATCCTTGGCTCATGATGATTCAATTGCACATGTTGATGTCATTTGTGTCATGCACATCTTTCCGCCATTTTGAATTTTCCGTAAAACCTACTTTTTCGAACTCCTCCTAGACCGTCCGTCCGATTTGCATGTCCTTTGGTATGTAGCATCTAGAGACACCCCAGACAAAAAGTTATCAAAAGCTTTTTGATAGACCAATGCGTTCTCGTATAAATTGACAACATATATGGCGGCGAGCACGCCAAAATGGACGTGAGGCCGTATCTTCGCAAAACTTTATTGTATCGACACGAAACTTGGTATATGTCATTACAGTCATGACCTGAGGGTGCCTGCAACGTTTCGTCACAGCGCCACCTAGTGGTCACGAGATTCGAAAAATGCCTATTCTCGCTTATAACTACTTCAAACTTGAGCCTAAAATCACGAAGGTGGTCTTGTTAGATTCCTTGAGGCATGCCGAGTCAAACGATACCAAACGGTTTTCGGTCGGCCATTTTGGGTGTCGGCCATTTTGAATTTTCTCATTAAGTTCAGTATTTCACAAACAGAATGGCGTATCGCTACGAAATTTGGCATGGTTCATCAGTGACATGTTCTGAGCGCACTTATAAATCTTTAGGACAGCGCCACCTAGTGGTCAGGATATGTAAATAAATTGTTTAAAATGTTTATATCATTTGATTAAATTGCCACTATGACATGAGACTTCACTCTATTGATTCCTTGGCTCATGCTGAGTCCGACTGTACCAAATATGTCTGAGTCAAACCTACTTCCTGTCGGCCATTTTGAATTATATTGAACACCTACTTTTTCGAACTCCTCCTAGAGCGCTCGTGTGATTGGCTTGATTTTTGGTATGCATCATCTAGAGACACTCTAGACAAAAAGTTATCAAAAGCTTTTCGGTAGACCTATTTGTTGTCGTATAACGCATCAAAGAATGCGAGGGCGAGCACGCCAAAATGTGTTTGAGCCTGTATCTTCGCAAAACTTTTGTGTATTAATATGAGACTTGGTATATGTCATAACAGTGATGACCTGAGGGTGCATGCACCATTTCGTCACACTGCCCCCTACTGGTCATGAGATATTAAACATTTCTAATTTTGCTTATAACTACTGCAAACTTGAATGTAAAATTATGAGACTGGTCTTGTTAGATTTCGTGAGGCATGCCGAGTCAAACGATACCAAATGGTTTTTGGTCGGCCATTTTGTGTGTCGGCCATTTTGAATTTTTTCTTTAAGTTCAAGTATTTCAGAAACGCAATTGCGTATTGTTATGAAACTTGGTATGGTTCATCAGCAACATGTTCCGGGAGGACTTGTAAACTTTTCGGCGCCCCCTGGTGGTCAAGAGATTTGAAGCTATATCTCTGCATCTCTTTATCGTATTTACACCAAATTTGGTGGGTGTCATCACAATCAAGACCTGAGTCACAATTTATTGTTTGGTCAGTGCCCCCTAGTGGTCAAGCCATCTAAGGCTATATCTCTGTATCGCTTTATTGTATTTACACTAAATTTGGTATGTGTCATCACAGTCATTCCCTGAGGCACCATCTATTGTTTTGGCACAGCGCCCCCTAGTGGTCTCAAGATATGAAAAAATTGCTATTTTTTCATAAAACTAATGCAAACTTAGATCTTAAATCATGACAGTCATCACGTATGAATCATTTTTTGCCATGTTTGGCTTGACCCCGGTATCGCTGCTTGCAGCTATATTTATTATTATTATTATTAGGGGTCAAGCCCCGAAGGGGCGTAGAACCCTATTGTTATTGTTAGTTTTCTTATTATTATTATTATTATTATTATTATTATTATTATGTTTCCTCTTCCGCCATTGAACTCAATGGCAGCCCATAGAACCGTACGTAGGAAAGTTATGAAATTTGGCACACATGTAGAGGACAGTCTCAGAAGTTACTATAGCAACATTGGTGTGTCTGACTCAAACTCTCTAGCGCCACCAACAGTCCAAATATCCACTTATGTTCATGCTCATAACTTCTGACCCGTGAGTCCTAGAAACTAAATTCTTGTTTCCCCTGAATCCTTTGCTCGTGATGATTCAAATGCACACATTGATGACATTTGTGTCATGCAAATCTTTCCGCCATTTTTAATTTTCCGTAAAACCTACTTTTTCGAACTCCTCCTAGAGTGTTCGTCCGATTTGCATGTCCTTTGGTATATAGCATCTAGAGACACCCCAGACAAAAAGTTATCAAAAGCTTTTTGATAGACCAATGCGTTCTCGTATACAGTGACAACATACAAGGCGGCGAGCACGCCAAAATGGACGTAAGGCCGTATCTTCGCAAAACTTTATTGTATCGACACGAAACTTGGTATATGTCATTACAGTCATGACCTGAGGGTGTCTGCAACGTTTCGTCACAGCGCCACCTAGTGGTCACGAAATTCGAAAAATGCCTATTTTCGCTTATAACTACTTCATACTTGAGTCTAAAATCATGAAGGTGGTCATGTTAGATTCCTTGAGGCATGCCGAGTCAAACGATGCCAAACGGTTTTCGGTCGGCCATTTTGTGTGTCGGCCATTTTGAATTTTCTCCTTAAGTTCAGTATTTCACAAACAGAATAACGTATCGCTACGAAATTTGGCATGGTTCATCGGTGAGATGTTCTGAGCGCACCTATAAATCTTTAGGACAGCGCCACCTAGTGGTCAGGATATGTAAATACATTTTTTAAAATCTTTATATCATTTGATTAAATTGCCACTATGACATAAGACTTCACTCTATTGATTCCTTGTCTCATGCCAAGTCCGACTGTACCAAATATGTCTGAGTCAAACCTACTTCCTGTCGGCCATTTTGAATTATATTGAACACCTACTTTTTCGAACTCCTCCTAGAGTGCTCGTGTGATTGGCTTGATTTTTGGTACGCATCATCTAGAGACATTCTAGACAAAAAGTTATCAAAAGATTTTCGGTAGACCTATCCGTTGTCGTATAACGCATCAAAGAATGCGAGGGCGAGCACGCCAAAATGTGTTTGAGCCTGTATCTTCGCAAAACTTTTGCGTATTAATATGAGACTTGGTATATGTCATAACAGTGATGACCTGAGGGTGCATGCACCATTTCGTCACACTGCCCCCTACTGGTCACGAGATATAAAAAAATTCTATTTTTGCTTATAACTACTGCAAACTTGAATGTAAAATTATGAGACTGGTCTTGTTAGATTTCTTGAGGCATGCCGAGTCAAACGATCCCAAATGGTTTTTGGTCGGCCATTTTGTGTGTCAGCCATTTTGAATTTTTTCTTTAAGTTCAAGTATTTCAAAAACGCAATTGCATATTGTTATGAAACTTGGTATGGTTCATCAGCAACATGTTCTGGGAGGACTTGTAAACTTTTCGGCACCCCCTAGTGGTCAAGAGATTTGAAGCTATATCTCTGCATCTCTTTATCGTATTTACACCAAATTTGGTGGGTGTCATCACAATCAAGGCCTGAGTTACAATTTATTGTTTGGTCAGTGCCCCCTAGTGGTCAAGTCATTTAAGGCTATATCTCCGTATCACTTTATTGTATTTACACTAAATTTGGTATGTGTCATCACAGTCATTCCCTGAGGCACCATCTATTGTTTTGGCACAGCGCCCCCTAGTGGTCTCAAGATATGAAAAAATTGCTATTTTTCATAAAACGAATGCAAACTTAGATCACAAATCATGACAGTCATCACGTATGAATCATTTTTTGCCATGTTTGGCTTGACCCCGGTATCGCTGCTTGCAGCTATATTTATTATATATTATTAGGGGTCAAGCCCCGAAGGGGCGTAGAACCCTATTGTTATTGTTAGTTTTCTTATTATTATTATTATTATATATTATTCTTCTTCTTGTTCTTCCGCCATTAAAGTCAATGGCAGCCCATAGAACCGTACATAGGAAAGTTATGAAATTTGGCACACATGTAGAGGACGGTCTTAGAAGTTACTATAGCAACATTGGTGTGTCTGACTCAAACCCTCTAGCGCCACCAACAGTCCAAAAATCCACTTATGTTCATGCTCATAACTTCTGACCCGTGAGTCCTAGAAACTAAATTCCTGTTTCTTCTGAATCCTTGGCTCATGATGATTCAATTGCATACGTTGATGTCATTTGTGTCATGCAAATCTTTCCGCCATTTTGATTTTTCCGTAAAACCTACTTTTTCGAACTCCTCCTAGACCGTCCGTCCGATTTGCATGTCCTTTGGTATATAGCATCTAGAGACACCCCAGACAAAAAGTTATCAAAAGCTTTTTGATAGAACAATGCGTTCTTGTATAAATTGACAACATATATGGCGGCGAGCACGCCAAAACGGACGTGAGGCCATATCTTCGCAAAACTTTATTGTATCGACACGAAACTTTGTATATGTCATTACAGTCATGACCTGAGGGTGCCTGCAACGTTTCGTCACAGCGCCACCTAGTGGTCACGAGATTCGAAAAATGCATATTTTCGCTTATAACTACTTCAAACTTGAGTCTAAAATCATGAAGGTGGTCTTGTTAGATTCCTTGAGGCATGCCGAGTCAAACGATACCAAACGGTTTTCGGTCGGCCATTTTGGGTGTCGGCCATTTTGAATTTTCTCATTAAGTTCAGTATTTCACAAACCGAATGGCGTATGGTTACGAAATTTGGCATGGTTCATGGGTGACATGTTCTGAGCGCACCTATAAATCTTTAGGACGGCGCCACCTAGTGGTCAGGATATGTAAATAAATTGTTTAAAATCTTTATATCATTTGATTAAATTGCCACACTGACATAAGACTTCACTCTATTGATTCCTTGGCTCATGCCGAGTCCGACTGTACCAAATATGTCTGAGTCAAACGTACTTCCTGTCGGCCATTTTGAATTATATTGAACACCTACTTTTTCGAACTCCTCCTAGAGCGCTCGTGTGATTGGCTTGATTTTTGGTATGCATCATCTAGAGACACTTTAGACAAAAAGTTATCAAAAGCTTTTCGGTAGACCTATTCGTTGTCGTATAACGCATCAAAGAATGTGAGGGCGAGCACGCCAAAATGTGTTTGAGCCTGTATCTTCGCAAAACGTTTGCGTATTAATATGAGACTTGGTATATGTCATAACAGTGATGACCTGAGGGTGCATGCACCATTTCGTCACACTGCCCCCTACTGGTCACGAGATATAAAATATGTCTATTTTTGCTTATAACTACTGCAAACCTGAATGTAAAATTATGAGACTAGTTTTGTTAGATTTCGTGAGGCATGCCGAGTCAAACGATACCAAATGGTTTTGGTCGGCCATTTTGTGTGTCGGACATTTTGAATTTTTTCTTTAAATTCAAGTATTTCAGAAACGCAATTGCGTATTGTTATGAAACTTGGTATGGTTCATCAGCAACATGTTCTGGGAGGACTTGTAAACTTTTTGGCGCCCCCTAGTGGTCAAGAGATTTGAAGCTATATCTCTTCATCTCTTTATCGTATTTACACCAAATTTGGTGGGTGTCATCACAATCAAGACCTGAGTCACAATTTATTGTTTGGTCAGTGCCCCCTAGTGGTCAAGTCATTTAAGGCTATATTTCCGTATCGCTTTATTGTATTTACACTAAATTTGGTATGTGTCATCACAGTCATGACCTGAGGTACCATCTATTGTTTCGGCACAGCGCCACCTAGTGGTCTCAAGATACGAAAAAATTGCTATTTTTTTCCTACAACTAATGCAAACTTAGATCTTAAATCATGACAGTCATCACGTATGAATCATTTTTTGCCATGTTTGGCTTGACCCCGGTATCGCTGCTTGCAGCTATATTTAGGGGTCAAGCCCCGAAGGGGCGTAGAACCCTATTGTTATTGTTAGTTTTCTTATTATTATTATTATTATTTATCTTCCTCGTTCTTCCGCCGAAAGTCAATGGCAGCCCATAGAACCGTACATAGGAAAGTTATGAAATTTGGCACACATGTAGAGGACAGTCTCAGAAGTTACTATAGCAAAATTGGTGTGTCTGACCCAAACCCTCTAGCGCCACCAACAGTCCAAAAATCCAATTATGTTCATGCCCATAACTTCTGACCCATGAGTCCTAGAAACTAAATTCTTGTTTCCTCTGAATCCTTGCCTCATGATGATTCAAATGCACACATTGATGTCATTTGTGTCATGCACATCTTTCCGCCATTTTGAATTTTCGTAAAACCTACTTTTTCGAACTCCTCCTAGACCGTTTGTCCGATTTGCATGTCCTTTGGTATGTAGCATCTAGAGACATCCAAGACAAAAAGTTATCAAAAGCTTTTTGATAGACCAATGCGTTCTCGTATACAGTGACAACATACAAGGCGGCGAGCACGCCAAAACAGACGTGAGGCCGTATCTTCGCAAAACTTTATTGTATCGACATGAAACTTGGTATATGTCATTACAGTCATGACCTGAGGGTGCCTGCAACGTTTCGTCACAGCGCCACCTAGTGGTCACGAGATTCGAAAAATGCCTATTTTCGCTTATAACTACTTAAAACTTAAGTCTAAAATCATGAAGGTGGTCTTGTTAGATTCCTTGAGGCATGCCAAGTCAAACGATACCAAACGGTTTTCGGTCGGCCATTTTGGGTGTCGGCCATTTTGAATTTTCTCATTTAGTTCAGTATTTCACAAACAGATTGGCGTATCGCTACGAAATTTGTCATGGTTCATCAGTGACATGTTCTGAGCGCACCTATAAATCTTTAGGACGGCGCCACCTAGTGGTCAGGATATGTAAATAAATTGTTTAAAATCTTTATATCATTTGATTAAATTGCCACACTGACATAAGACTTCACTCTATTGATTCCTTGGCTCATGTTGAGTCTGACTGTACCAAATATGTCCGAGTCAATCCTACTTCCTGTCGGCCATTTTGAATTATATTGAACACCTACTTTTTCGAACTCCTCCTAGAGCGCTCGTGTGATTGGCTTGATTTTTGGTATGCATCATCTAGAGACACTCTAGACAAAAAGTTATCAAAAGCTTTTCGGTAGACCTATCCGTTGTCGTATAACGCATCAAAGAATGCGAGGGCGAGCACGCCAAAATGTGTTTGAGCCTGTATCTTCGCAAAACGTTTGCGTATTAATATGAGATTTGGTATATGTCATAACAGTGATGACTTGAGGGTACATGCACCATTTCGTCACACTGCCCCCTACTGGTCACGAGATATAAAAAATTTCTATTTTTGCTTATAACTACTCCAAACTTGAATGTAAAATTATGAGACTGGTCTTGTTAGTTTTCGTGAGGCATGCCGAGTCAAACGATACCACAGGGTTTTTGGTCGGCCATTTTGTGTGTCGGCCATTTTGAATTTTTTCTTTAAGTTCATGTATTTCATAAACGCAATTGCGTATTGTTATGAAACTAGGTATGGTTCATCAGCAACATGTTCTGAGAGGGCTTGTAAACTTTTCGGCGCCCCCTAGTGGTCAAGAAATTTGAAGCTATATCTCTGCATCTCTTTATCGTATATACACCAAATTTGGTGGGTGTCATCACAATCAAGACCTGAGTCACAATTTATTGTTTGGTCAGTGCCCCCTAGTGGTCAAGTTTTTAAGGCTATATCTCTGTATCGCTTTATCGTATTTACACTAAATTTGGTATGTGTCATCACAGTCATGACCTGAAGCACCATCTATTGTTTCGGCACAGCGCCACCTAGTGGTCTCAAGATACGAAAAAATTGCTATTTTTTTCATAAAACTAATGCAAACTTAGATCTTAAATCATGACAGTCATCATGTATGAATCATTTTTTGCCATGTTTGGCTTGACCCCGGTATCGCTGCTTGCAGCTATATTTAGGGGTCAAGCCACGAAGTGGCGTAGACACCTATTGTTATTGTCAGTTTTCTTATTATTATTCATCCTAGTTCTTCCGCCATTGAAGTCAATGGCAGCCCATAGAACCGTATGTAGGAAAGTTATGAAATTTGGCACACATGTAGAGAACAGTCTTAGAAGTTACTATAGCAACATTGATGTGTCTAACTCAAACCCTCTAGCGCCACCAACAGTCCAAAAATCCACTTATGTTCATGCTCATAACATCTGACCCGTGAGTCCTAGAAACTAAATTCTTCTTTCCTCTGAATCCTTGGCTCATGATGATTCAATTGCACACATTGATGTCATTTGTGTCATGCACATCTTTCCGCCATTTTGAATTTTCCGTAAAACCTACTTTTTCGAACTCCTCCTAGAGCGTTTGTCCGATTTGCATGTCCTTTGGTATGTAGCACCTAGAGACACCCCAGACAAAATGTTATCAAAAGCTTTTTAATAGATCAATGCGTTCTCATATAAATTGACAACATATATGGCGGCGAGCACGCCAAAACGGACATGAGGCCGTATCTTCGCAAAACTTCCTTGTATCGACACGAAACTTGGTATATGTCATAACAGTCATGACCTGAGGGTGCCTGCAACGTTTCGTCACAGCGCCACCTAGTGGTCACGAGATTCGAAAAATGCCTATTTTTGCTTATAACTACTTCAAACTTGAGTCTAAAATCATGAAGGTGATCTTGTTAGATTCCTTGAGGCATGCCGAGTCAAATGATATAAAACGGTTTTCGGTCGGCCATTTTGGGTGTCGGCCATTTTGAATTTTCTCATTAAGTTCAGTATTTCACAAACAGAATGACGTATCTCTACGAAATTTGGCATGGTTCATCAGTGACATGTTCTGAGCGCACCTATAAATCTTTAGGACGGCGCCACCTAGTGGTCAGGATATGTAAAGAAATTGTTTAAAATCTTTAATGCATTTGATTCATTTGCCACACTGAAATGAGACTTCACTCTATTGATTCCTTGGCTCGTGCTGAGTCCGACTGTACCAAATATGTCAGAGTCAAACCTACTTCCTGTCGGCCATTTTGAATTATATTGAACACCTACTTTTTCGAACTCCTCCTAGAGCGCTTGTTTGATTGGCTTGATTTTTGGTACGCATCATCTAGAGACACTCTAGACAAAAAGTTATCAAAAGCTTTTTGGTAGACCAATCCGTTGTCGTATAATGCATCAAAGAATGCGAGGGCGAGCACGCCAAAATGTGTTTGAGCCAGTATCTTCGCAAAACTTTTGCGTATTAATATGAGACTTGGTATATGTCATAACAGTGATGACCTGAGGGTGCATGCACCATTTCGTCACACTGCCCCCTATTGGTCACGAGATATAAAAAATGTCTATTTTTGCTTAGAACTACTGCAAACTTGAATGTAAAATTATGACATTGGTCTTGTTAGATTTCGTGAGGCATGCCGAGTCAAACGATACCAAATGGTTTTTGGTCGGCCATTTTGTGTGTCGGCCATTTTGAATTTTTTCTTTAAGTTTTTCTTTTAAGTATTTCAGAAACGCAATTGCGTATTGTTATGAAACTTGGTATGGTTCATCAGCAACATGTTCTGAGAGCACTTGTAAACTTTTCGGCGCCCCCTAGTGGTCAAGAGATTTGAAGCTATATCTCTGCATCTCTTTATCGTATTTACACCAAATTTGGTGGGTGTCATCACAATCAAGACCTGAGTCACAATTTGTTGTTTGGTCAGTGCCCCCTAGTGGTCAAGTCATTTAAGGCTATATCTCCGTATCACTTTATTGTATTTACACTAAATTTGGTATGTGTCATCACAGTCATGACCTGAGGCACCATCTATTGTTTCGGCACAGTGCCACCTAGTGGTCTCAAGATACAAAAAATTTGCTATATTTTTTTCATAAAACTAATGCAAACTTAGATCTTAAATCATCATGTATGAATCATTTTTTGCCATGCTCGGCTTGACCCCGGTATCGCTGCTTGCAGCTATATTTCTTCTTCTTGTTCTTCCGCCATTGAAGTCAATGGCAGCCCATAGAACCGTACATAGGAAAGTTATGAAATTTGGCACACATGTAGAGGACAGTCTCAGAAGTTACTATAGCAACATTGGTGTGTCTGACTCAAACCCTCTAGCGCCACCAACAGTCCAAATATGCACTTATGTTCATGCTCACAACTTCTGACCCGTGAGTCCTAGAAACTAAATTCTTGTTTCCCCTGAATCCTTGGCTCATGATGATTCAATTGCACACATTGATGTCATTTGTGTCATGCACATCTTTCCGCCATTTTGAATTTTCCGTAAAACCTACTTTTTCGAACTCCTCCTACAGCGTTTGTCCGATTTGCATGTCCTTTGGTATGTAGCATCTAGAGACACCCCAGACAAAAAGTTATCAAAAGCTTTTTGATAGATCAATGCGTTCTCGTATAAATTGACAACATATATGGCGGCGAGCACGCCAAAACGGACGTGAGGCCTTATCTTCGCAAAACTTTATTGTATCGACACGAAACTTGGTATATGTCATAACAGTCATGACCTGAGGGTGCCTGCAACGTTTCGTCACAGCGCCACCTAGTGGTCACGAGATTCGAAAAATGCCTATTTTCGCTTATAACTACTTCAAACTTTAGTCTAAAATCATGAAGGTGGTCTTGTTAGATTCCTTGAGGCATGCCGAGTCAAACGATACCAAACGGTTTTCGGTCGGCCATTTTGGGTGTCGGCCATTTTGAATTTTCTCATTAAGTTCAATATTTCACAAACAGAATGGCGTATCGCTACGAAATTTGGCATGGTTCATCAGTGACATGTTCTGAGCGCACCTATAAATCTTTAGAACAGCGCCACCTAGTGGTCAGGATATGTAAATAAATTGTTTAAAATCTTTATATCATTTGATTAAATTGCCACTATGACCCAAGATTTCACTCTATTGATTCCTTGGCTCATGCTGAGTCCGACTGTACCAAATATGTCTGAGTCAAACCTACTTCCTGTCGGCCATTTTGAATTATATTGAACATCTACTTTTTCGAACTCCACGTAGAGCGCTCGTGTGATTGGCTTGATTTTTGGTATGCATCATCTAGAGACACTCTAGACAAAAAGTTATCAAAAGCTTTTTGGTAGACCTATCCGTTGTCGTATAACGCATCAAAGAATGCGAGGGCGAGCACGCCAAAATGTGTTTGAGCCTGTATCTTCGCAAAACTTTTGCGTATTAATATGAGACTTGGTATATGTCATAACAGTGATGACCTGAGGGTGCATGCACCATTTCGTTACACTGCCCCCTACTGGTCACGAGATATAAAAATGTCTATTTTTGCTTATAACTACTGCAAACTTGAATGTAAAATTATGAGACTGGTCTTGTTAGATTTCTTGAGGCATGCCGAGTCAAACGATACCAAATGGTTATTGGTCGGCCATTTTGTGTGTCGGCCATTTTGAATTTTTTCTTTAAGTTCAAGTATTTCAGAAACGCAATTGCGTATTGTTATGAAACTTGGTATGGTTCATCAGCAAAATGTTCTGGGAGGACTTGTAAACCTTTTGGCGCCCCCTAGTGGTCAAGAGATTTGAAGCTATATCTCTGCATCTCTTTATCGTATTTACACCAAATTTGGTGGGTGTCATCACAATCAAGGCCTGAGTCACAATTTAGTCTTTGGTCAGTGCCCCCTAGTGGTCCAGTCATTTAAGGCTATATCTTCGTATCGCTTTATCGTATTTACACTAAATTTGGTATGTGTCATCACAGTCATGACCTGAGGCACCATCTATTGTTTCGGCACAACGCCACCTAGTGGTCTCAAGATACGAAAAAATTGCTATTTTTTTCATAAAACTAATGCAAACTTAGATCTTAAATCATGACAGTCATCACGTATGAATCATTTTTTGCCATGTTTGGCTTGACCCCGGTATCGCTGCTTGCAGCTATATTTATTATATATTATTAGGGGTCAAGCCCCGAAGGGGCGTAGAACCCTATTGTTATTGTTAGTTTTCTTATTATTAGGGGTCAAGCCCCGAAGGGGCGTAGAACCCTATTGTTATTGTTAGTTTTCTTATTATTATTATTATTATTATTAGGGGTCAAGCCCCGAAGGGGCGTAGAACCCTATTGTTATTGTTAGTTTTCTTATTATTATTATTATTATTATTATTATTATTGTTATTCTTGTTCCTCGTTCTTCCACCCAAAAGTCAATGGCAGCCCATAGAACCGTACATAGGAAAGTTATGAAATTTGGCACACATGTAGAGGACAGTCTCAGAAGTTACTATAGCAACATTGGTGTGTCTGACTCAAACCCTCTAGCGCCACCAACAGTCCAAAAATCCACTTATGTTCATGCTCACAACTTGTGACCCGTGAGTCCTAAAAAATAAATTCTTGTTTCCTCTGAATCCTTGGCTCATGATGATTCAGTTGCACATGTTGATGTCATTTGTGTCATGCACATCTTTCCGCCATTTTGAATTTTCCGTAAAACCTACTTTTTCGAACTCCTCCTAGACCGTCCGTCCGATTTGCATGTCCTTTGGTATGTAGCATCTAGAGACACCCCAGACAAAAAGTTATCAAAAGCTTTTTGATAGACCAATGCGTTCTCGTATAAATTCACAACATATATGGCGGCGAGCACGCCAAAACGGACGTGTGGCCGTATCTTCGCAAAACTTTATTGTATCGACACGAAACTTGGTATATGTCATTACAGTCATGACCTGAGGGTGCCTGCAACGTTTCGTCACAGCGCCACCTAGTGGTCACGAGATTCGAAAAATGCTTATTTTCGCTTATAACTACTTCAAACTTGAGTCTAAAATCATGAAGGTGGTCTTGTAAGATTCCTTGAGGCATGCCGAGTCAAACGATACCAAACGGTTTTCGGTCGGCCATTTTGGGTGTCGGCCATTTTGAATTTTCTCATTAAGTTCAGTATTTCACAAACAGAATGGCGTATCGCTACGAAATTTGGCATGGTTCATCAGTGACATGTTCTGAGCTCACCTATAAATCTTTAGGACAGCGCCACCTAGTGGTCAGGATATGTAAATAAATTGTTTAAAATCTTTATATCATTTGATTAAATTGCCACTATGACATAAGACTTCACTCTATTGATTCCTTGGCTCATGCTGAGTCCAACTGTACAAAATATATCTGAGTCAAACCTACTTCCTGTCGGCCATTTTGAATTATATTGAACACCTACTTTTTCGAACTCCTCCTGGAGCGCTCGTCTGATTGGCTTGATTTTTGGTATGCATCTTCTAGAGACACTCTAGACAAAAAGTTATCAAAAGCTTTTCGGTAGACCTATCCGTTGTCGTATAACGCATCAAAGAATGCGAGGGCGAGCACGCCAAAATGTGTTTGAGCCTGTATCTTCGCAAAACTTTTGCGTATTGATATGAGACTTGGTATATGTCATAACACTGATGAACTGAGGGTGCATGCACCATTTCGTCACACTGCCCCCTACTGGTCATGAGATATTAAACATTTCTAATTTTGCTTATAACTACTGCAAACTTGAATGTAAAATTATGAGACCGTCTTGTTAGATTTCGTGAGGCATGCGAGTCAAACGATACCAAATGGTTTTTGGTCGGCCATTTTGTGTGTCGGCCATTTTGATTTTTTTCTTTAAGTTCAAGTATTTCAGAAACGCAATTGCGTATTGTTATGAAACTTGGTATGATTCATCAGCAACATGTTCTGGGAGGACTTGTAAACTTTTCGGCGCCCCCTAGTGGTCAAGAGATTTGAAGCTATATCTCTGCATCTCTTTATCGTATTTACACCAAATTTGGTGGGTGTCATCACAATCAAGACCTGAGTCACAATTTATTGTTTGGTCAGTGCCCCCTAGTGGTCAAGTCATTTAAGGCTATATATCTCCGTATCGCTTTATTGTATTTACACTAAATTTGGTATGTGTCATCACAGTCATGACCTGAGGCACCATCTATTGTTTCGGCAAAGCGCCACCTAGTGGTCTCAAGATACAAGAAAATTACTATTTTTTTTATAAAACTAATGCAAACTTAGATCTTAGATCATGACAGTCATCACGTATGATTCATTTTTTGCCATGTTTGGCTTGACCCCGGTATCGCTGCTTGCAGCTATATTTAGGGGTCAAGCCCCGAAGGGGCGTAGAACCCTATTGTATTTGTTAGTTTTCTTATTATTATTATTAGTTATTCTTCTTCTTCTTCCGCCATTGCGGTCTATGGCAGCCCATAGAACCGTACGTAGGAAAGTTATGAAATTTGGCACACTGATAGAGGACAGTCCAATGTGTCCCCACAGCAAATTTGGAGTCTCTATGTCTAACCCGCTAGCGCCACCAACAGTCCAAAGTTGCACTTATGTTTTTGCTTATAACTTCTGATCCGTAAGCCCTAGAAACAAAATTATTGCTTTCTCTTATTCATTGGCTCAAGACGATTCGATTGGACCCTATGGCGTCTTTTTTCGACATGAAAATTTTCCGCCATTTTGAATTATTCGTAAAACCTACTTTTTCGAACTCCTCCTAGAGCTTTTGTCCAATTGCCACGAAAATTGGTATGTATCATCTTGAGACACTTAAGGCAAAAAGTTATCAAAAGAATTTTGATACACCAATCCGTTGTCGTATACCGCCTTAACGAATTTTACGTAGAGCGCAAAAAAACAGATTTTAGGCTGTATCTTCGTCAAACTTAGGCCTATTGACACGACACTTGGTACTTGAGATGCCAGTCAGGAACCGAGGGTGCATGCATAGTTTCGTTGCAGCGCCACCTAGTGGCCAGAGAAATGTTTTATACACCTATAACTTTGGCTCCGATTGATGTATTTTCATGGGACTTGCTTCTTTGGAGTTCTGAATAGTTGCCGAGTTAAACGATACCAAACATGCCAGAATTCGCCTTACGATTAACCCTGCGCAGCAAAATAGCGCTTAAAAAACACGCGTGAATATCTCCGCGAACGTTTTTCCGATCGACTCGAAAACACCATAGGAAGAAACTAACCTTACCTTCTGAACAAAAAGTTCTATTGGTGTTATATTAAAATTTTCATCAGAAATGGCCGAAAATTGCAAAAAACGAAAAATTACCTTCAAATTTTGTGTTTTTTACACATAAATGGTTGTAACTTCGTAACGAAAAGAGATTTTTTCACCAGATTTGATACGCTGATGCATGAGCACATTCTGAGGCTACACAAAAAAAATTGTATGCTTGCACTACTAGATGGCCTTATAATTGAACAAAACCTTTGATAACAAGCCAGCCCTATGGTCATACAACTGTTTCTTCACTAAACTAAAGTGTATAGACATAAAACTAGCTAGATGTAAAACAATCATGACCTGATGTTGCATGCACAATTTTGTCATTGCGCGACCTACTGGTTTTGAGATAGAATATGGTATTTTTGCCTAAAACTATTGCAACAACACATCTAAAACCACGAGTCATCATGGATTATTCCTTTCATGGCTTTGACTATAATCACTGGTGTTTGCCAATTCACTCCCCAGCAACCATTGAGAATACCTTATCAACCGTTTTTGCAAAAGCTATATCTCTGCATCAGAACATCGTAGAGACACGGGGATGGTCTCGTTTGATTAATTAAACTTGTTGTAACATGATGTGACCCATGTTTTGCAACTGCAAACACCACGCACATGCCCTTCAGTGCTCTAATGTTCCATGATTGTCAATAACAGAAGGACGATTGCAGTAGTCAAGAACTTAAATTATTTTTGTTGATTACTTTTTTGTTTTTTCATCTAAAATTATTAGGTTTACCTAGGTTCTTCAATCTGCTTATCCAATCTCAATTTTACATCCTTTTGTGCCCTTTTCGGCTTGACCCCGGCATTGCTGCTTGCAGCTATATTGGCAATTGTTTCTGTTAGTAAATTTTTCTTCTTCCGCCATTGCGGTCAATGGCAGCCCATAGAACCGTACGTAGGAAAGTTATGAAATTTGGCACACTGATAAAGGACAAGCCAATGTGTCCCCACAGCAAATTTGGAGTCTCTATGTCTAACCTGCTAGCGCCACCAACAGTTCAAAATTACACTTATGTTTTTGCATATAACTTCTGATCCGTAAGTCCTAGAAACAAAATTCTTGCTTCCTCTGATTCCTTGGCTCAAGACAATTCGATTGGACCCTATGATGTCATTTTCCGGCATGAAAAATTTCCCGCCATTTTGAATTAATCAAAAAACCTACTTTTTCGAACTCGTCCTAGAGCTTTTGTCCGATTGCCACAAAAATTGGTATGTATCATCTAGAGACACTCATGGCAAAAAGTTATCAAAAGAATTTCGATACAGCAATCCGTTGTCGTATACCGCCTGAACGAATTTTACATATAGCGCATAAAAACTGATTTTAGGCTGTATCTTCGTCAAACTTAGGCCTATTGACATGACACTTGGTACTTGTGATGCCAGTCAGGAATTGAGGGTGCATGCACAGTTTCGTCGTAGCGCCACCTAGTGGCCAGACAAATGATTTATACACCTATAATTTTGGCTGCGATCAACGTATTGTGACGGAACTTGTTTTTTAGGAGTCCTTAGTAGTCGCCGAGTCCAACGATACCAAACATGCCAGATTTCGCCTTACGGTTAACCCTGCACAGCAAAATAGCGCTTAAAAAACATGCGTGAATATCTCCGCGAGCGTTATTCCGATCGACTCGAAAACACCATAGGAAGAAACTAACCTTACCTTCTGAACAAAAAGTTTTATTGGCGTTATATTAAAATTTTTATCAGAAATGGCCGAAAATTGCAGAAAACGAAAAATTACCTTCAAATTTAGTGTTTTTTACACATAAATGATTGTAACTTCGTAACGAAAAGATATTTTTTCACCAGATTTGATACGCTGATGTATGAGCACATTCTGAGGCCACACAAAAAAAATTGTATGCTTGCACCACTAGTTGGCGTTACAATTGAACAAAACCTGTGATATCAAGCCAGCCCTATGGTCATACAACTGTTTCTTTACTAAACTAAAGTGTATAGCCATAAAACTAGCTCGATGTAACGCAATCATGACCTGAAGTTGCATGCACAATTTTGTCATTGCGCCACCTACTGGTTTTAAGATAGAATATGGTATTTTTGCCCAAAACTACTGCAACAACACATCTAAAACCATGAGTCATCATGGATTATTCATTTCATGGCTTTGACTATAATCACTGGATGTTGCCAATTAACTCCCTAGCAACCATTGAGAATACCTTATCAACCGTTTTTGCAAAAGCAATATCTCTGCATCAGAACATTGTAGGGACACGGGGATGGTCTCTTTTGACTAATTAAACTTGTTATAACATGATGTGACCCATGTTTTGCCACTGCAAACACCACTCACATGTCATTCAGTGCTCTAATGTTCCATGATTGTCAATAACAGAAGGACGATTGCAGTAGACAAGAACTTAGATTATTTTTGTTGATAACTTTTTTGTTTTTTCATCTAAAATTATTAGATTTACCTAGGTTCTTCAATCTGCTTATCCAATCTCAATTTTACATCTTTTTGTGCCCTTTTCGGCTTGACCCCGGCATTGCTGCTTGCAGCTATATTTATTATTGTTATTCTTGTTCCTCGTTCTTCCACCCAAAAGTCAATGGCAGCCCATAGAACCGTACATAGGAAAGTTATGAAATTTGGCACACATGTAGAGGACAGTCACAGAAGTTACTATAGCAACATTGGTTTGTCTGACTCAAACCCTCTAGCGCCACCAACAGTCCAAAAATCCACTTATGTTCATGCTCACAACTTCTGACCCGTGAGTCCTAGAAAATAAATTCTTGTTTCCTTTGAATCCTTGGCTCATGATGATTCAATTGCACACATTGATGTCATTTGTGTCATGCAAATCTTTCCGCCATTTTGAATTTTCCGTAAAACCTACTTTTTCGAACTCCTCCTAGACCGTCCGTCCGATTTGCATGTCCTTTGGTATGTAGCATCTAGAGACACCCCAGACAAAAAGTTATCAAAAGCTTTTTGATAGACCAATGCGTTCTCGTATAAATTGACAACATATATGGCGGCGAGCACGCCAAAACGGACGTGAGGCCCTATCTTCGCAAAACTTTATTGTATCGACAAGAAACTTGGTATATGTCATTACAGTCATGACCTGAGGGTGCCTGCAACGTTTCATCACAGCGCCACCTAGTGGTCACGAGATTCGAAAAATGCCTATTTTCGCTTATAACTACTTCAAACTTAAGTCTAAAATCATGAAGATGTTCTTGTTAGATTCCTTGAGGCATATTGAGTCAAACGATACCAAACGGTTTTCGGTCGGCCATTTTGGGTGTCGGCCATTTTGAATTTTCTCATCAAGTTCAGTATTTCACAAACCGAATGGCGTATGGCTACGAAATTTGGCATGGTTCATGGGTGACATGTTCTGAGCGCACCAATAAATCTTTAGGACGGCGCCACCTAGTGGTCAGGATATGTAAATAAATTGTTTAAAATCTTTATTTCATTTGATTAAATTGCCACTATGACATAAGACTTCACTCTACTGATTCCTTGGCTCATGCTGAGTCCGACTGTACCAAATATGTCTGAGTCAAACCTACTTCCTGTCGGCCATTTTGAATTATATTGAACACCTACTTTTTCGAACTCCTCCTAGAGCGCTCGTGTGATTGGCTTGATTTTTGGTATGCATCATCTAGAGACACTCTAGACAAAAAGTTATCAAAAGCTTTTCGGTAGACCTATCCGTTGTCGTATAACGCATCAAAGAATGTGAGGGTGAGCACGCCAAAATGTGTTTGAGCCTGTATCTTCGCAAAACTTTTGCGTATTGATATGAGACTTGGTATATGTCATAACAGTGATGACCTGAGGGTGCATGCACCATTTCGTCACACTGCCCCCTACTGGTCACGAGATATAAAAAATGTCTATTTTTGCTTATAACTACTGCAAACTTGAATGTAAAATTATGAGACCGGTCTTGTTAGATTTCGTTAGGCATGCCGAGTCAAACGATACCAAATTGTTTTTGGTCAGCAATTTTGTGTGTCGGCCATTTTGAATTTTTTCTTTAAGTTCAAGTATTTCAGAAACGCAATTGCGTATTGTTATGAAACTTGGTATGATTCATCAGCAACATGTTCTGGGAGGACATGTAAACTTTTCGGCGCCCCCTAGTGGTCAAGAGATTTGAAGCTATATCTCTGCATCTCTTTATCTTATTTACACCAAATTTGGTGGGTGTCATCACAATCAAGACCTGAGTCACAATTTATTGTTTGGTCAGTGCCCCCTAGTGGTCAAGTCATTTAAGGCTATATCTCCGTATCGCTTTATTGTAGTTACACTAAATTTGGTATGTGTCATCACAGTCATGACCTGAGGCACCATCTATTGTTTCGGCAAAGCGCCACCTAGTGGTCTCAAGATACAAGAAAATTACTATTTTTTTCATAAAACTAATGCAAACTTAGATCTTAAATCATGACAGTCATCACGTATGATTCATTTTTTGCCATGTTTGGCTTGACCCCGGTATCGCTGCTTGCAGCTATATTTAGGGGTCAAGCCACGAAGTGGCGTAGACACCTATTGTTTCTGTTAGTTTTCTTATTATTATTTATCTTCCTCGTTCTTCCACCCAAAAGTCAATGGCAGCCCATAGAACCGTACGTAGGAAAGTTATGAAATTTGGCACACATGTAGAGGACAGTCTCAGAAGTTACTATAGCAACAAAGGTGTGTCTGACTCAAACCCTCTAGCGCCACCAACAGTCCAAAAATCCACTAATGTTCATGCTCATAACTTCTGACCCGTGAGTCCTAGAAACTAAATTCTTGTTTCCACTGAATCCTTTGCTCATGATGATTCAATTGCACACATTGATGTCATTTGTGTCATGCAAATCTTTCCGCCATTTTGAATTTTCCGTAAAACCTACTTTTTCGAACTCCTCCTAGAGCGTTCGTCCGATTTGCATGCCCTTTGGTATGTAGCATCTAGAGACACCCCAGACAAAAAGTTATCAAAAGCTTTTTGATAGACCAATGCATTCTCGTATAAAGGCACAACATATTCGGCGGCGAGCACGCCAAAACGGAGGTGAGGCCATATCTTTGCAAAACTTATGTCTATCGACACGAAACTTGGTATATGTCATTACAGTCATGACCTGAGGGTGCCTGCAACGTTTCGTCACAGCGCCACCTAGTGGTCACGAGATTCGAAAAATGCCTATTTTTGCTTATAACTACTTCAAACTTGAGTCTAAAATCATGAAGGTGGTTTTGTTAGATTCCTTGAGGCATGCCGAGTCAAACGATACCAAACGGTTTTCGGTCGGCCATTTTGGGTGTCGGCCATTTTGAATTTTCTCATTAAGTTCAGTATTTCACAAACAGAATGGCGTATCGCTACGAAATTTGGCATGGTTCATCAGTGACATGTTCTGAGCGCACTTATAAATCTTTAGGACAGCGCCACCTAGTGGTCAGGATATGTAAATAAATTGTTTAAAATCTTTATATCATTTGATTAAATTGCCACTATGACATAAGACTTCACTCTATTGATTCCTTGGCTCATGCTGAGTCCGACTGTACCAAATATGTCTGAGTCAAACCTACTTCCTGTCGGCCATTTTGAATTATATTGAACACCTACTTTTTCGAACTCCTCCTAGAGCGCTCGTGTGATTGGCTTGATTTTTGGTATGCATCATCTAGAGACACTCCAGACAAAAAGTTATCAAAAGCTTTTCGGTAGACCTATCCGTTGTCGTATCACGCATCAAAGAATGAGAGGGCGAGCACGCCAAAATGTGTTTGAGCCTGTATCTTCGCAAAACTTTTGCGTATTAATATGAGACTTGGTATATGTCATAACAGTGATGACCTGAGGGTGCATGCAACATTTCATCACACTGCCCCCTACTGGTCACGAGATATAAAAAAAATCTTTTTTTGCTTATATCTACTGCAAACTTGAATGTAAAATTATGAGATTGGTCTTGTTAGATTTCTTGAGGCATGACGAGTCAAACGATACCAAATGGTTTTTGGTCGGCCATTTTGTGTGTCGGCCATTTTGAATTTTTTCTTTAGGTTCAAGTATTTCAGAAACGCAATTGCGTATTGTTATGAAACTTGGTATGGTTCATCAGCAACATGTTCTGGGAGGACTTGTAAACTTTTTGGCGCCCCTTAGTGGTCAAGAGATTTGAAGCTATATCTCTGCATCTCTTTATCGTATTTACAACAAATTTGGTGGGTGTCATCACAATCAAGGCCTGAGTTACAATTTATTGTTTGGTCAGTGCCCCCTAGTGGTCAAGTCATTTAAGGCTATATCTCCGTATCGGTTTATCGTATTTACACTAAATTTGGTATGTGTCATCACAGTCATGACCTGAGGCACCATCTATTGTTTCGGCACAGCGCCACCTAGTGGTCTCAAGATACGAAAAAATTGCTTTTTTTTCATAAAACTAATGCAAACTTAGATCTTAAATCATGACAGTCATCACGTATGAATCATTTTTTGCCATGTTTGGCTTGACCCCGGTATCGCTGCTTGCAGCTATATTTATTAGGGGTCAAGCCACGAAGTGGCGTAGACACCTATTGTTATTGTTAGTTTTCTTATTATTATTCAGTTTCTTGTTCTTCCGCCATTGAAGTCAATGGCAGCCCATAGAACCGAACGTAGGAAAGTTATGAAATTTGGCACACATGTAGAGGACAGTCTCAGAAGTTACTATAGCAACATTGGTGTGTCTGACTCAAACCCTCTAGCGCCACCAACAGTCCAAAAATCCACTTATGTTCATGCTCATAACTTCTGACCCGTGAGTCCTAGCAACTAAAATCTTGTTTCCTCTGAATCCTTGGCTCATGATGATTCAATTGCACACATTGATGTCATTTTTGTCATGCACATCTTTCCGCCATTTTGAATTTTTCGTAAAACCTACTTTTTCGAACTCCTCCTAGACCGTTTGTCCGATTTGCATGTCCTTTGGTATGTAGCATCTAGAGACACCCAAGACAAAAAGTTATCAAAAGCTTTTTGATAGACCAATGCGTTCTCATATAAATTGACAACATATATGGCGGCGAGCACGCCAAAATGGACGTGAGGCTGTATCTTCGCAAAACTTTGGTATATCGACACGAAACTTGGTATATGTCATAACAGTCATGACCTGAGGGTGTCTGCAACGTTTCGTCACAGCGCCACCTAGTGGTCACGAGATTCGAAAAATGCATATTATCGCTTATAACTACTTCTAACTTGAGTCTAAAATCATGAAGGAGGTCTTGTTAGATTCCTTGAGGCATGCCGAGTCAAACGATCCCAAACCGTTTTTGGTCGGCCATTTTGGTTGTCGGCCATTTTGAATTTTCTCATTAAGTTCAGTATTTCACAAACCGAATGGCGTATCGCTACGAAATTTGGCATGGTTCATCGGTGACATGTTCTGAGCGCACCTATAAATCTTTAGGACGGCGCCACCTAGTGGTCAGGATATGTAAATAAATTGTTTAAAATCTTTATATCATTTGATTAAATTGCCACTATGACATAAGACTTCACTCTATTGATTCCTTGGCTTATGCTGAGTCCGACGGTATCAAATATGTCTGAGTCAAACCTACTTCCTGTCGGCCATTTTGAATTATATTGAACACCTACTTTTTCGAACTCCTCCTAGAGCGCTCGTGTGATTGGCTTGATTTTTGGTATGCATCATCTAGAGACACTCTAGACAAAAAGTTATCAAAAGCTTTTCGGTAGACCTATCCATTGTCGTATAACGCATCAAAGAATGCGAGGGCGAGCACGCCAAAATGTGTTTGAGCCTGTATCTTCGCAAAACTTTTGCGTATTAATATGAGACTTGGTATATGTCATAGCAGTGATGACCTGAGGGTGCATGCACCATTTCGTCACACTGCCCCCTACTGGTCACGAGATATAAAAAATTTCTATTTTTGCTTATAACTACTGCAAATTTGAATGTAAAATTATGAGACTGGTCTTGTTAGATTTCGTGAGGCATGGCGAGTCAAACGATACCAAATGGTTTTTGGTCGGCCATTTTGTGTGTCGGCCATTTTGAATTTTTCTTTAAGTTCAAGTATTTCAGAAACGCAACTGTGTATTGTTATGAAACTTGGTATGGTTCATTACCTACATGTTCTGGGAGGACTTGTAAACTTTTCGGTGCCCCCTAGTGGTTAAGAGATTTGAAGCTATATCTCTGCATCTCTTTATCGTATTTACACCAAATTTGGTGGGTGTCATCACAATCAAGACCTGAGTCACAATTTATTTTTTGGTCAGTGCCCCCTAGTGGTCAAGTCATTTAAGGCTATATCTCTGCATCTCTTTATTGTATTTACACCAAATTTGGTGGGTGTCATCACAATCAAGACCTGAGTCACAATTTATTTTTTGGTCAGTGCCCCCTAGTGGTCAAGTCATTTAAGGCTATATCTCTGCATCTCTTTATTGTATTTACACCAAATTTGGTGGGTGTCATCACAATCAAGACCTGAGTCACAATTTATTTTTTGGTCAGTGCCCCCTAGTGGTCAAGTCATTTAAGGCTATATCTCCGTATCGCTTTATTGTATTTACACTAAATTTGGTATGTGTCATCACAGTCATGACCTGAGGCACCATCTATTCTTTGGGCACAGTGCCACCTAGTGGTCTCAAGATACGAAAAAATAGTTTTTTTTCATAAAACTAATGCAAACTTAGATCTTAAATCATGACAGTCATCACGTATGAACCTTTTTTTGCCATGTTTGGCTTGACCCCGGTATCGCTGCTTGCAGCTATATTTATTGTTAGTTTTCTTATTATTATTAGGGGTCAAGCCACGAAGTGGCGTAGACACCTATTGTATCTGTTAGTTTTCTTATTATTATTCTTCTTCCTTCTTCCTCCATTGAAGTCAATGGCAGCCCATAGAACCGTACGTAGGAAAGTTATGTAATTTGGCACACATGTAGAGGACAGTCTAAGAAGTTACTATAGCAACATTGGTGTGTCTGACTCAAACCCTCTAGCGCCACCAACAGTCCAAAAATCCACTTATGTTCATGCTTATAACTTCTGGCCCGTGAGACCTAGAAACTAAATTCTTGTTTCCTCTGAATCCTTGGCTCATGATGATTCAATTGCACACATTGATGTCATTTGTGTCATGCACATCTTTCCGCCATTTTGAATTTTTCGTAAAACCTACTTTTTCGAACTCCTCCTAGACCGTTTGTCCGATTTGCATGTCCTTTGGTATGTAGCATCTAGAGACACCCAAGACAAAAAGTTATCAAAAGCTTTTTGATAGACCAATGCGTTCTCATATAAATTGACAACATATATGGCGGCGAGCACGCCAAATCGGACGTGAGGCCGTATCTTCGCGAAACTTTATTGTATCGACACGAAACTTGGTATATGTCATAACAGTCATGACCTGAGGGTGCCTGCAACGTTTCGTCACAGCGCCACCTAGTGGTCACGAGATTCGAAAAATGCCTATTCTCGCTTATAACTACTTCTAACTTGAGCCTAAAATCACGAAGGTGGTCTTGTTAGATTCCTTGAGGCATGCCGAGTCAAACGATACCAAACCGTTTTCGGTCGGCCATTTTGGGTGTCGGCCATTTTGAATTTTCTCATTAAGTTCAGTATTTCACAAACCGAATGGCGTATCGCTACGAAATTTGGCATGGTTCATCGGTGACATGTTCTGAGCGCACCTATAAATCTTTAAGACAGCGCCACCTAGTGGTCAGGATATGTAAATAAATTGTTTAAAATCTTTATATCATTTGATTAAATTGCCACTATGACATAAGACTTCACTCAATTGATTCCTTGGCTCATGCTGAGTCCGACGGTATAAAATATGTCTGAGTCAAACCTACTTCCTGTCGGCCATTTTGAATTATATTGAACACCTACTTTTTCGAACTCCTCCTAGAGCGCTCGTGTGATTGGCTTGATTTTTGGTATGCATCATCTAGAGACACTCTAGACAAAAAGTTATCAAAAGATTTTCGGTAGACCTATCCGTTGTCGTATAACGCATCAAAGAATGCGAGGGCGAGCACGCCAAAATGTGTTTGAGCCTGTATCTTCGCAAAACTTTTGCGTATTAATATGAGACTTGGTATATGTCATAACAGTGATGACCTGAGGGTGCATGCACCATTTCGTCACACTGCCCCCTACTGGTCACGAGATATAAAAAATGTCTATTTTTGCTTATAACTACTGCAAATTTGAATGTAAAATTATGAGACTGGTCTTGTTAGATTTCGTGAGGCATGCAGAGTCAAACGATACCACATGGTTTTTGGTCGGCCATTTTGTGTGTCGGCCATTTTGAATTTTTCTTTAAGTTCAAGTATTTCAGAAACGCAACTGTGTATTGTTATGAAACTTGGTATGGTTCATTACCTACATGTTCTGGGAGGACTTGTAAACTTTTCGGTGCCCCCTAGTGGTCAAGAGATTTGAAGCTATATCTCTGCATCTCTTTATTGTATTTACACCAAATTTGGTGGGTGTCATCACAATCAAGACCTGAGTCACACTTTATTTTTTGGTCAGTGCCCCCTAGTGGTCAAGTCGTTTAAGGCTATATCTCTGCATCTCTTTATTGTATTTACACCAAATTTGGTGGGTGTCATCACAATCAAGACCTGAGTCACAATTTATTGTTTGGTTAGTGCCCCCTAGTGGTCAAGTCATTTAAGGCTATATCTCTGCATCTCTTTATTGTATTTACACCAAATTTGGTGGGTGTCATCACAATCAAGACCTGAGTCACAATTTATTGTTTGGTTAGTGCCCCCTAGTGGTCAAGTCATTTAAGGCTATATCTCTGTATCGCTTTATCGTATTTACACTAAATTTGGTATGTGTCATCACAGTCATGACCTGAGGCACCATCTATTGTTTCTGCACCGCGCCACCTAGTGGTCTCAAGATACAAAAAATTGCTTTTTTTTCATAAAACTAATGCAAACTTAGATCTTAAATCATGATAGTCATCACGTATGAATCATTTTTTGCCATGTTTGGCTTGACCCCGGTATCGCTGCTTGCAGCTATATTTATTATTATTATTATTTTTCTTCCTCGTTCTTCCGCCGAAAGTCAATGGCAGCCCATAGAACCGTACATAGGAAAGTTATGAAATTTGGCACACATGTAGAGGACAGTCTCAGAAGTTACTATAGCAACATTGGTGTGTCTGACTCAAACCCTCTAGCGCCACCAACAGTCCAAAAATCCACTTATGTTCATGCTCACAACTTCTGACCCGTGAGTCCTAGAAACTAAATTCTTGTTTCCTCTGAATCCTTGGCTCATGATGATTCAATTGCACACATTGATGTCATTTGTGTCATGCACATCTTTCCGCCATTTTGAATTTTTCGTAAAACCTACTTTTTCGAACTCCTCCTAGACCGTTTGTCCGATTTGCATGTCCTTTGGTATGTAGCATCTAGAGACACCCATGACAAAAAGTTATCAAAAGCTTTTTGATAGACCAATGCGTTCTCATATAAACTGACAACATATATGGCGGCGAGCACGCCAAAACGGACGTGAGACTGTATCTTCGCAAAACTTTGGTGTATCGACACGAAACTTGGTATATGTCATAACAGTCATGACCTGAGGGTGTCTGCAACGTTTCGTCACAGCGCCACCTAGTGGTCACGAGATTCGAAAAATGCATATTTTCGCTTATAACTACTTCAAACTTGAGTCTAAAATCATGAAGGTGGTCTTGTTAGATTCCTTGAGGCATGCCGAGTCAAACGATACCAAACGGTTTTCGGTCGGCCATTTTGGGTGTCGGCCATTTTGAATTTTCTCATTAAGTTCAGTATTTCACAAACAGAATGGCGTATCGCTACGAAATTTGGCATGGTTCATCAGTGACATGTTCTGAGCGCACCTATAAATCTTTAGGACGGCGCCACCTAGTGGTCAGGATATGTAAAAATAAATTTTTAAATCTTTATATCATTTGATTAAATTGCCACACTGACATAAGACTTCACTCTATTGATTCCTTGGCTCATGCTGAGTCCGACTGTACCAAATATGTCTGAGTCAAACCTACTTCCTGTCGGCCATTTTGAATTATATTGAACACCTACTTTTTCGAACTCCTCCTAGAGCGCTCGAGTGATTGGCTTGATTTTTGGTACGCATCATCTAGAGACACTCCAGACAAAAAGTTATCAAAAGCTTTTCGGTAGACCTATCCGTTGTCGTATAACGCATCAAAGAATGCGAGGGCGAGCACGCCAAAATGTGTTTGAGCCTGTATCTTTGCAAAACTTTTGCGTATTAATATGAGACTTGGTATATGTCATAACAGTGATGTCCTGAGGGTGCATGCACCGTTTCGTCACACTGCCCCCTACTGGTCACGAAATATAAAAAATGTCTATTTTTGCTTATAACTACTGCAAACTTGAATGTAAAATTATGAGACTGGTCTTTTTTAGATTTCGTGAGGCATGCCGAGTCAAACGATACCAAATGGTTTTTGGTCGGCCATTTTGTGTGTCGGCCATTTTGAATTTTTCTTTAAGTTCAAGTATTTCAGAAACGCAATTGCGTATTGTTATGAAACTTGGTACGGTTCATCAGCAACATGTTCTGGGAGGACTTGTAAACTTTTCGGTGCCCCCTAGTGGTCAAGAGATTTGAAGCTATATCTCTGCATCTCTTTATCGTATTTACACCAAATTTGGTGGGTGTCATCACAATCAAGACCTGAGTCACAATTTATTTTTTGGTCAGTGCCCCCTAGTGGTCAAGTCATTTAAGGCTATATCTCTGCATCTCTTTATTGTATTTACACCAAATTTGGTGGGTGTCATCACAATCAAGACCTGAGTCACAATTTATTTTTTGGTCAGTGACCCCTAGTGGTCAATGCAAGTAAAGGCTATATCTCCGTATCGCTTTATTGTATTTACACTAAATTTGGTATGTCTCATCACAGTCATGACCTGAGGCACCATCTATTCTTTCGGCACAGTGCCACCTAGTGGTCTCAAGATACGAAAAAATTGCTTTTTTTCATAAAACTAATGCAAACTTAGATGTTAAATCATGGCAGTCATCACGTATGAATCATTTTTTGCCATGTTTGGCTTGACCCCGGTATCGCTGCTTGCAGCTATATTTATTAGGGGTCAAGCCCCGAAGGGGCGTAGAACCCTATTGTTATTGTTAGTTTTCTTCTTATTATTATTATTATTATTATTATGTTTCCTCTTCCGCCATTGAAGTCAATGGCAGCCCATAGAACCGTACGTAGGAAAGTTATGAAATTTGGCACACATGTAGAGGACAGTCTCAGAAGTTACTATAGCAACATTGGTGTGTCTGACTCAAACCCACTAGCGCCACCAACAGTCCAAAAATCCACTTATGTTCATGCTCACAACTTCTGACCCGTGAGTCCTAGAAAATAAATTCTTGTTTCCTCTGAATCCTTGGCTCATGATGATTCAATTGCACATGTTGATGTCATTTGTGTCATGCACATCTTTCCGCCATTTTGAATTTTCCGTAAAACCTACTTTTTCGAACTCCTCCTAGACCGTCCGTCCGATTTGCATGTCCTTTGGTATGTAGCATCTAGAGACACCCCAGACAAAAAGTTATCAAAAGCTTTTTGATAGACCAATGCGTTCTCGTATAAATTGACAATATATATGGCGGCAAGCACGCCAAAACGGACGTGAGGCCGTATCTTCGCAAAACTTTATTGTATCGACACGAAACTTGGTATATGTCATTACAGTCATGACCTGAGGGTGCCTGCAACGTTTCGTCACAGCGCCACCTAGTGGTCACGAGATTCGAAAAATGATATTCTCGCTTATAACTACTTCAAACTTGAGCCTAAAATCACGAAGGTGGTCTTGTTAGATTCCTTGAGGCATGCCGAGTCAAACGATACCAAACGGTTTTCGGTCGGCCATTTTGGGTGTTGGCCATTTTGAATTTTCTCATTAAGTTCAGTATTTCACAAACAGAATGGCGTATCGCTACGAAATTTGGCATGGTTTATCAGTGACATGTTCTGAGCGCACCTATAAATCTTTAGGACAGCGCCACCTAGTGGTCAGGATATGTAAATAAATTGTTTAAAATCTTTATATCATTTGATTAAATTAGCACTATGACATAAGACTTCACTCTATTGATTCCTTGGCTCATGCTGAGTCCGACTGTACCAAATATGTCTGAGTCAAACCTACTTCCTGTCGGCCATTTTGAATTATATTGAACACCTACTTTTTCGAACTCCTCCTAGAGCGCTCGTGTGATTGGCTTGATTTTTGTTATGCATCATCTAGAGACACTCCAGACAAAAAGTTATCAAAAGCTTTTCGGTAGACCTATCCGTTGTCGTATAACGCATCAAAGAATGCGAGGGCGAGCACGACAAAATGTGTTTGAGCCTGTATCTTCGCAAAACTTTTGTGTATTAATATGAGACTTGGTATATGTCATAACAGTGATGACCTGAGGGTGCATGCACCATTTCGTCATACTGCCCCCTACTGGTCACGAGATATAAAAAATGTCTATTTTTGTTTATAACTACTGCAATCTTGAATGTAAAATTATGAGACTGGTCTTGTTAGATTTCATGAGGCATGCCGAGTCAAACGATACCAAATGGTTTTTGGTCGGCCATTTTGTGTGTCGGCCATTTAGAATTTTTTCTTTAAGTTCAAGTATTTCAGAAACGCAATTGCGTATTGTTATGAAACTTGGTATGGTTCATCAGCAACATGTTCTGAGAGAACTGGTAAACTGTTTTGGCGCCCCCTAGTGGTCAAGAGATTTGAAGCTATATCTCTGCATCTCTTTATCGTATTTACACCAAATTTGGTGGGTGTCATCACAATCAAGACCTGAGTCACAATTTATTGTTTGGTCAGTGCCCCCTAGTGGTCAAGCCATTTAAGGCTATATCTCCGTATCGCTTTATTGTATTTACTCCAAATTTGGTATGTGTCATCACAGTCATGACCTGAGGCGCCATCTATTGTTTCAGCAAAGCGCCACCTAGTGGTCTCAAGATACAAAAAATTGCTATTTTTTTCATAAAACTAATGCAAACTTAGATCTTAAATCATGACAGTCAGCACGTATGAATCATTTTATCCCATGTTTGGCTTGACCCCGGTATCGCTGCTTGCAGCTATATTTATTATTATTATTATTAGGGGTCAAGCCCCGAAGGGGCGTAGAACCCTATTGTTATTGTTAGTTTTCTTATTATTATTATTATTATTATTATTATTATTGTTATTCTTGTTCCTCGTTCTTCCACCCAAAAGTCAATGGCAGCCCATAGAACCGTACATAGGAAAGTTATGAAATTTGGCACACATGTAGAGGACAGTCACAGAAGTTACTATAGCAACATTGGTGTGTCTGACTCAAACCCTCTAGCGCCACCAACAGTCCAAAAATCCACTTATGTTCATGCTCACAACTTGTGACCCGTGAGTCCTAGAAAATAAATTCTTGTTTCCTCTGAATCCTTGGCTCATGATGATTCAGTTGCACATGTTGATGTCATTTGTGTCATGCACATCTTTCCGCCATTTTGAATTTTACGTAAAACCTACTTTTTCGAACTCCTCCTAGACCGTCCGTCCGATTTGCATGTCCTTTGGTATGAAGCATCTAGAGACACCCCAGACAAAAAGTTATCAAAAGCTTTTTGATAGACCAATGCGTTCTCGTATAAATTCACAACATATATGGCGGCGAGCACGCCAAAACGGACGTGTGGCCGTATCTTCGCAAAACTTTATTGTATCGACACGAAACTTGGTATATGTCATTACAGTCATGACCTGAGGGTGCCTGCAACGTTTCGTCACAGCGCCACCTAGTGGTCACGAGATTCGAAAAATGCTTATTTTCGCTTATAACTACTTCAAACTTGAGTCTAAAATCATGAAGGTGGTCTTGTTTGATTCCTTGAGGCATGCCGAGTCAAACGATACCAAACGGTTTTCGGTCGGCCATTTTGGGTGTCGGCCATTTTGAATTTTCTCATTAAGTTCAGTATTTCACAAACAGAATGGCGTATCACTACGAAATTTGGCATGGTTCATCAGTGACATGTTCTGAGCGCACCTATAAATCTTTAAGACAGCGCCACCTAGTGGTCAGGATATGTAAATAAATTGTTTAAAATCTTTATATCATTTGATTAAATTGCCACACTGACATAAGACTTCACTCTATTGATTCCTTGGCTCATGCTGAGTCTGACTGTACCAAATATGTCTGAGTCAAACCTACTTCCTGTCGGCCATTTTGAATTATATTGAACACCTACTTTTTCGAACTCCTCCTAGAGCGCTCGTGTGATTGGCTTGATTTTTGGTATGCATCGTCTAGAGACACTCTAGACAAAAAGTTATCAAAAGCGTTTCGGTAGACCTCTCCGTTGTCGTATAACGCATCAAAGAAGGCGAGGGCGAGCACGCCAAAATGTGTGTGAGCCTGTATCTTCGCTACACTGTTGCGGATTAATATGAGACTTGGTATATGTCATACCAGTGATGACCTGAGGGTGCATGCACCATTTCGTCACACTGCCCCATACTGGTCACGAGATATAAAAAATGTCTACTTTTGCTTATAACTATTGCAAACTTGAATGTAAAATTATGAGACTGGTCGTGTTAGATTTCTTGAGGCATGCCGAGTCAAACGATACCAAATGGTTTTTGGTCGGCCATTTTGTGTGTCGGCCATTTTGAATTTTTCTTTAAGTTCAAGTATTTCAGAAACGCAATTACGTATTGTTATGAAACTTGGTATGGTTCATCAGCAACATGTTCTGGGAGGACTTGTAAACTTTCCGGTGCCCCCTAGTGGTCAAGAGATTTGAAGCTATATCTCTGCATCTCTTTATCGTATTTACACCAAATTTGGTGGGTGTCATCACAATCAAGACCTGAGTCACAATTTATTTTTTGGTCAGTGCCCCCTAGTGGTCAAGTTATTTAAGGCTATATCTCTGCATCTCTTTATTGTATTTACACCAAATTTGGTGGGTGTCATCACAATCAAGACCTGAGTCACAATTTATTTTTTGGTCAGTGCCCCCTAGTGGTCAAGTCATTTAAGGCTATATCTCCGTATCGCTTTATTGTATTTACACCAAATTTGGTGGGTGTCATCACAATCAAGACCTGAGTCACAATTTATTGTTTGGTCAGTGCCCCCTAGTGGTCAAGTCATTTAAGGCTATATCTCCGTATCGCTTTATTGTATTTACACTAAATTTGGTATGTGTCATCACAGTCATGACCTGAGGCACCATCTATTGTTTCGGCAAAGCGCCATCTAGTGGTCTCAAGATACAAAAAATTGCTATTTTTTCATAAAACTAATGCAAACTTAGATCTTAAATTATGACAGTCATCACGTATGAATCATTTTTTGCCATGTTTGGCTTGACCCCGGTATCGCTGCTTGCAGCTATATTTATTATTATTATTATTATGTTTCCTCTTCCGCCATTGAAGTCAATGGCAGCCCATAGAACCGTACATAGGAAAGTTATGAAATTTGGCACACATGTAGAGGACAGTCTTAGAAGTTACTATAGCAACATTGGTGTGTCTAACTCAAACTCTCTAGCGCCACCAACAGTCCAAAAATCCACTTATGTTCATGCTCATAACTTCTGACCCGTGAGTCCTAGAAACTAAATTCTTGTTTCCTCTGAATCCTTGGCTCATGATGATTCAATTGCACACATTGATGTCATTTCTGTCATGCACATCTTTCCGCCATTTTGAATTTTCCGTAAAACCTACTTTTTCGAACTCCTCCTAGAGCGTTTGTCCGATTTGCATGTCCTTTGGTATCTAGCATCTAGAGACACCCCTGACAAAAAGTTATCAAAAGCTTTTTGATAGACCAATGCGTTCTCGTATACCGTGACAACATATACGGCGGCGAGCACGCCACAACGGACGTGAGGCCGTATCTTCGCAAAACTTATGTGTATCGACACGAAACTTGGTATATGTCATAACAGTCATGACCTGAGGGTGCCTGCAACGTTTCGTCACAGCGCCACCTAGTGGTCACGAGTTTCGAAAAATGCCTATTTTCGCTTTTAACTACTTCAAACTTGAGTCTAAAATCATGAAGGTGGTCTTGTTAGATACCTTGAGGCATGCCGAGTCAAACGATAAAAAACGGTTTTCGGTCGGCCATTTTGGGTGTCGGCCATTTTGAATTTTCTCATTAAGTTCAGTATTTCACAAACAGAATGACGTATCAATACGAAATTTGGCATGGTTCATCAGTGACATGTTCTGAGCGCACCTGTAAATCTTTAGGACAGCGCCACCTAGTGGTCAGGATATGTAAAGTAATTGTTTAAAATCTTTATAGCATTTGATTAAATTGCCACTATGACATAAGACTTCACTCTATTGATTCCTTGGCTCATGCTGAGTCCGACTGTACCAAATATGTCTGAGTCAAACCTACTTCCTGTCAGCCATTTTGAATTATATTGAACACCTACTTTTTCAAACTCCTCCTAGAGCGCTCGTGTGATTGGCTTGATTTTTGGTATGCATCATCTAAAGACACTCCAGACAAAAAGTTATCAAAAGCTTTTCGGTAGACCTATCCGTTGTTGTATAACGCATCAAAGAATGCGAGGGCGAGCACGCCAAAATGTGTTTGAGCCTGTATCTTCGCAAAACTTTTGCGTATTAATATGAGACTTGGTATATGTCATAACAGTGATGACCTGAGGGTGCATGCAACATTTCGTCACACTGCCCCCTACTGGTCACGAGATATAAAAAATGTCTATTTTTGCTTATAACTACTGCAAACTTGAATGTAAAATTATGAGACTGGTCTTGTTAGATTTCTTGAGGCATACCGAGTCAAACGATACCAAATGGTTTTTGGTCGGCCATTTTGTGTGTCGGCCATTTTGAATTTTTTCTTTAAATTCAAGTATTTCAGAAACGCAATTGCGTATTGTTATGAAACTTGGTATGGTTCATCAGCAACATGTTCTGGGAGGACTTGTAAACTTTTTGGCGCCCCCTAGTGGTCAAGAGATTTGAAGCTATATCTCTGCATCTCTTTATCGTATTTACACCAAATTTGGTGGGTGTCATCACAATCAAGGCCTGAGTTACAATTTATTGTTTGGTCAGTGCCCCCTAGTGGTCAAGTCATTTGAGGCTATATCTCTGTATCGGTTTATCGTATTTACACTTAATTCGGTATGTGTCATCACAGTCATGACCTGAGGCACCATCTATTGTTTCGACACAACGCCACCTAGTGGTCTCAAGATACGAAAAAATTGCTATTTTTTCATAAAACTAATGCAAACTTAGATCTTAAATCATGACAGTCATCACGTATGAATCATTTTTTGCCATGTTTGGCTTGACCCCGGTATCGCTGCTTGCAGCTATATTTATTCTTTATTCTTCTTCCTGTCACCTTGCGGTCTATGGCAGCCCATAGAACCATACGTAGGAAAGTTATGAAATTTGGCACACTGACAGAGGACAGTCCAAATAATATCCATAGCAATTTTGGAGTATCTATCTCAAACCCGCTAGCGCCACCATCAGTCCAAAGTTGCACTTACGTTTTTGCTTATAACTTCTGATCCGTACGTCCTAGAAACGAAATTCTTGTTTCCTCTGATTCCTTGGCTCAAGCCGATTCGATAGTACCCTATGACGTCATTTTCCGTCATGCAAATGTTTCCGCCATTTTGAATTATTCGTAAAACCTACTTTTGCGAACTCGTCCTAGAGTTTGTACCCGATTGCCACGAAAATTGGTATGTAGCATCTAGAGACCCTCACGGCAAAAAGTTATTAAAAGAATTTTGATAAACCAATCCGTTGTTGTATGGCGCGTCAACAAATTTTACGTAGAGCGCAAAAAAACAGATTTTAGGCTGTATCTTTGCCAAACGTAGACCTATTGACACAAAACTTTGTACGTGATGTGCCAGTCAAGAACTGAGGGTGCATGCACAGTTTCGTTGCAGCGCCACCTAGTGGCCAGACGAATGTATTATACGCCTATAACTTTGGCTGTGAATGACGTATTTTCACGGGACTTCTTTCCTTGGAGTTTTGAATAGTTGCCGAGTCCAACGATACCAAATATGCCAGGATTCGTCTTACGGTTAGCCATGTGCATCAAAATAGCGCTTAAAAAACACGCGCGAATATCTCTGTGAGCGTTTTTCCGATCAACTCGAAAACACCATAGGAAGAAACTAACCTTACCTTCTGAACAAAAAGTTCTATTGGCGTTATATTAAAATTTTCATCAGAAATGGCCGAAAATTGCAAAAAACGAAAAATTACCTTCAAATTTTGTGTTTTTTTTACACATAAATGGTTGTAACTTCGTAACGAAAAGAGTTTTTTCACCAGATTTGATACGCTGATGTATGAGCACATTCTGAGGTTACACAAAAAAATGTGTAAGCTTGCACCACTAGATGGCCTTATAATTGAAACAAAACCTTTTATAACAAGCCAGCCTTATGGTCATACAACTGTTTCTTAACTAAACTAAAGTGTATAGTCATAAAACTAGCTAGATGTAACACAATCATGACCTGATGTTCCATGCACAATTTTGTCATTGCGCCACCTACTGGTTTTGAGATAGAATATGGTATTTTGGCCTAAAACTATTGCAACAACACATCTAAAACCATGAGTCATCATGGATTATTCCTTTCATGGCTTTGACTATGATCACTGGTGGTTGCCAATCCACTCCCTAGCAACTATTGAGAATACCTTATTAACCGTTTTTGCAAAAGCTATATCTCTGCATCAGAACATCGTAGAGACACGGGAATGGTCTCTTTTGACTAATTAAACTTGTTGTAACATGATGTGATCCATGTTTTGCCACTGCAAACACCACTCACATGTCTTTCAGTGCTCTAATGTTCCATGATTGTCAGTAACAGAAGAACGATTACAGTAGAACTTAAATTATTTTTGTTGATAACTTTTTTGTTTTTTCATCTAAAATTATTAGGTTTATCCAGGTTCTTCAATCTGCTTATCCAATTCAACTTTACTTTCTTCTGTGCCCTTTTCCGCTTGACCCCGGCATTGCTGCTTGCAGCTATATTTATTGTTATTCTTGTTCCTCGTTCTTCCACCCAAAAGTCAATGGCAGCCCATAGAACCGTACGTAGGAAAGTTATGAAATTTGGCACACATGTAGAGGACAGTCACAGAAGTTACTATAGCAACATTGGTGTGTCTGACTCAAACCCTCTAGCGCCACCAACAGTCCAAAAATCCACTTATGTTCATGCTCATAACTTCTGACCCGTGAGTCCTAGAAAATAAATTCTTGTTTCCTCTGAATCCTTGGCTCATGATGATTCAGTTGCACATGTTGATGTCATTTGTGTCATGCACATCTTTCCGCCATTTTGAATTTTCCGTAAAACCTACTTTTTCGAACTCCTCCTAGACCGTCCGTCCGATTTGCATGTCCTTTGGTATGTAGCATCTAGAGACACCCCAGACAAAAAGTTATCAAAAGCTGTTTGATAGACCAATGCGTTCTCGTATAAATTCACAACATATATGGCGGCGAGCACGCCAAAACGGACGTGTGGCCGTATCTTCGCAAAACTTTATTGTATCGACACGAAACTTGGTATATGTCATTACAGTCATGACCTGAGGGTGCCTGCAACGTTTCGTCACAGCGCCACCTAGTGGTCACGAGATTCGAAAAATGCTTATTTTCGCTTATAACTACTTCAAACTTGAGTCTAAAATCATGAAAGTGGTCTTGTAAGATTCCTTGAGGCATGCCGAGTCAAACGATACCAAACGGTTTTCAGTCGGCCATTTTGGGTGTCGGCCATTTTGAATTTTCTCATTAAGTTCAGTATTTCACAAACAGAATGGCGTATCGCTACGAAATTTGGCATGGTTCATCAGTGACATGTTCTGAGCGCACCTATAAATCTTTAAGACAGCGCCACCTAGTGGTCAGGATATGTAAATAAATTGTTTAAAATCTTTATATCATTTGATTAAATTGCCACACTGACATAAGACTTCACTCTATTGATTCCTTGGCTCATGCTGAGTCTGACTGTACCAAATATGTCTGAGTCAAACCTACTTCCTGTCGGCCATTTTGAATTATATTGAACACCTACTTTTTCGAACTCCTCCTAGAGCGCTCGTGTGATTGGCTTGATTTTTGGTATGCATCGTCTAGAGACACTCTAGACAAAAAGTTATCAAAAGCTTTTCGGTAGACCTATCCGTTGTCGTATAACGCATCAAAGAATGCGAGGGCGAGCACGCCAAAATGTGTTTGAGCCTGTATCTTCGCAAAACTTTTGCGTATTAATATGAGACTTGGTATATGTCATACCAGTGATGACCTGAGGGTGCATGCACCATTTCGTCACACTGCCCCCTACTGGTCACGAGATATAAAAAATGTCTACTTTTGCTTATAACTATTGCAAACTTGAATGTAAAATTATGAGACTGGTCTTGTTAGATTTCTTGAGGCATGCCGAGTCAAACGATACCAAATGGTTTTTGGTCGGCCATTTTGTGTGTCGGCCATTTTGAATTTTTTCTTTAAGTTCAAGTATTTCAGAAACGCAATTGCGTATTGTTATGAAACTTGGTATGGTTCATCAGCAACATGTTCTGGGAGGACTTGTAAACTTTTCGGTGCCCCCTAGTGGTCAAGAGATTTGAAGCTATATCTCTGCATCTCTTTATCGTATTTACACAAAATTTGGTGGGTGTCATCACAATCAAGACCTGAATCACAATTTATTTTTTGGTCAGTGCCCCCTAGTGGTCAAGTCATTTAAGGCTATATCTCTGCATCTCTTTATTGTATTTACACCAAATTTGGTGGGTGTCATCACAATCAAGACCTGAGTCACAATTTATTGTTTGGTTAGTGCCCCCTAGTGGTCAAGTCATTTAAGGCTATATCTCTGTATTGCTTTATCGTATTTACACTCAATTTGGTATGTGTCATCACAGTCATGACCTGAGGCACCATCGCGTATTGTTTCGGCACCGCGCCACCTAGTGGTCTCAAGATACAAAAAATTTCTATTTTTTTCCTAAAACTAATGCAAACTTAGATCTTTAATCATGACAGTCATCACGTATGAATCATTTTTTGCCATGTTTGGCTTGACCCCGGTATCGCTGCTTGCAGCTATATTTCTTCTTCTTGTTCTTCCGCCATTAAGTCAATGGCAGCCCATAGAACCGTACATAGGAAAGTTATGAAATTTGGCACACATGTAGCGGACGGTCTTAGAAGTTACTATAGCAACATTGGTGTGTCTGACTCAAACCCTCTAGCGCCACCAACAGTCCAAAATCCACTTATGTTCATGCTCATAACTTCTGACCCGTGAGTCCTAGAAACTAAATTCTTGTTTCCTCTGAATCCTTGGCTCATGATGATTCAAATGCACACATGGATGTAATTTGTGTCATGCACATCTTTCCGCCATTTTGAATTTTTCATAAAACCTACTTTTTCGAACTCCTCCTAGACCGTTTGTCCGATTTGCATGTCCTTTGGTATGTAGCATCTAGAGACACCCAAGACAAAAAGTTATCAAAAGCTTTTTGATAGACCAATGCGTTCTCATATAAATTGACAACATATATGGCGGCGAGCACGCCAAAACGGACGTGAGGCCTTATCTTCGCAAAACTTTATTGTATCGACACGAAACTTGGTATATGTCATTACAGTCATGACCTGAGGGTGCCTGCAATGTTTCGTCACAGCGCCACCTAGTGGTCACGAGATTCGAAAAATGCCTATTTTCGCTTATAACTACTTCAAACTTGAGTCTAAAATCATGAAGGTGGTCTTGTTAGAGTCCTTGAGGCATGCCGAGTCAAACGATACCAAACGGTTTTCGGTCGGCCATTTTGGGTGTCGGCTATTTTGAATTTTTCTTTAAGTTCAAGTATTTCAGAAACGCAATTGCGTATTGTTATGAAACTTGGTATGGTTCATCAGCAACATGTTCTGAGAGGACTTGTAAACTTTCCGGTGCCCCCTAGTGGTCAAGAGATTTGAAGCTATATCTCTGCATCTCTTTATCGTATTTACACCAAATTTGGTGGGTGTAATCACAATCAAGACCTGAGTCACAATTTATTTTTTGGTCAGTGCCCCCTAGTGGTCAAGTCATTTAAGGCTATATCTCTGCATCTCTTTATTGTATTTACACCAAATTTGGTGGGTGTCATCACAATCAAGACCTGAGTCACAATTTATTTTTTGGTCAGTGCCCCCTAGTGGTCAAGTCATTTAAGGCTATATCTCCGTATCGCTTTATTGTATTTACACTAAATTTGGTATGTGTCATCACAGTCATGACCTGAGGCACCATCTATTCTTTTGGCACAGTGCCACCTAGTGGTCTCAAGATACGAAAAAATTGCTTTTTTTTCATAAAACTAATGCAAACTTAGATCTTAAATCATGACAGTCATCACGTATGAATCATTTTTTGCCATGTTTGGCTTGACCCCGGTATCGCTGCTTGCAGCTATATTTTTTTGATTGTTTTCTCATGATATTATCACAAATTTCCACGTTTTTTCGCGATCATATAATGAATTCCTGTTTTCGTGTGATTATCACGTATTGGTTACTCAACTGTTTAGTCCTATTTTCTTACCATTGTCGTTTAGGGTTAGATTTACATAAAATGACATCCCTACCCAAACCCAACTCTAACCCTAACGCCAGGCGACATTTAAAAAAATAGTATAAACCAATACATAAAGTGACATTCTAATGAAAGCACCAAAACCGAAGCGACAATGGTTTAAAAATAGGAAAAAGCAGTTGAGTAACCAATACATGATAATCACACGAAAACAGGAATTTGTTATAGGCTACGATAACAAAAAAGGCAGAAATACGTGATAATATCACGAAACCTCGTGAGAATGGGTAGGCACGTGAGTTCGGCACGTGTGTGTTCAAATGTGATTGGTTATGTGGGTGTGACAAAGCAAACCAAGGCAATTTGAAACCGCAGGAATGAGATGTCTTTGAAAAACTAAAATATTGTGGATAAAATACTCAGCAATGGCGTTGAATGATAAATTTACACATGGGTTGTCTTAAAGGAATAGTCTACTCATTTTCAATATTAAAATATGCTATTACCTTAACTAAGAATTGTTGATACATCCCTCTATCATCTGTGTGCGTGCACGTAAGCGCTGGAGCGCGCTGTGACGCTTCGATAGCATTTAGCTTAGCCCCACTCATTCAATGGCACCATCCAGAGACAAAGCCAGAAGCGACCAAACACATCAACGTTTTTCCTATTTAAGACGAGTAGTTATACGAGCAAGTTTGGTGGTACAAAATAAAACATAGCGCTTTTCTAAGCGGATTTAAAAGAGGAACTATATTGTATGGCGTAATAGCACTTTTGGGAGTACTTCAACTCGCCTGAAAAGTCTGCTAACTTTATCTCTGAATGGTACCATTGAATGAGTGGGGCTAAGCTAAATGCTATCGAAGCGTCACAGCGCGCTCCAGCGCTTACGTGCACGCACACAGATGATAGAGGGATGTATCAACAATTCTTAGTTAAGGTAATAACATATTTTAATATTGAAAATGAGTAGACTATTCCTTTAAAGCATATCAAAAACACCACATAGACATAACAACAAAAAAACTTCAAGATTTTCACCGCAGTGAGACTATACAAATTTCAGTTGTGAACTGAGAAATGCATCAAATTGAGATAAAAAAAATTCCATCGCAGCTCTGAAATCCCATGATTATATGTATAAAACATATAAAATATAACACATCCATATGAAATCAACAAAGGAATTTTGGAAAAGAAAAAAAAACATCTCCTGCTTGAGTCTCAACCTGGGAAATGAAATAATTCATGAACTCCATCAGACTATTTTTAGCGAGAGTAAGAGTAAATTTATTCATCCATTTGTATCTTGACAGTATGCCTAGACCAAGACGAATAGGCAGATCCATGGACCCAAAAAGTTACTGAGCACCAACTGGCTTTGATCTTGTATTTATGAAGGGAGAAAATCCTTCTCTAAAATGCAGCTACAAAGTCATGAATAAATAAAGGAAATGATGTTCAAGAGCCGAAAGAGGGGGGTATTGGGTGGGACTGGGGCTTACTGTATCACAACACAACTTCCATCTGAAAAAATAAGGTCAAGCATCTTGCTTTGGCAAACAATGGAGATGAGGAAATATTTTTTATATTTTCGCAAAAAAGTGAGACCTTCGCAAATAACTGTCTAAACTTCATTTGAAGAATTTTACCATTTTTTTAAACACCGTGAGCTCTGCTCACATGATAAGTATCCAGATTAAATATGATAGATAATCCACAAAGGGAATGGCAGCCTACTTTAATATCTGTCACATGTGAATAATGTAGGATCTTTTGTCAGTGACATTCTCTGCCTTTCTGAAAGTGTTTATCTTCAGTAGTATCTCATCTAAACAGATCAAGACAAACCAAATAAAAACGAATAGGCAGTTATGCACCAGACAGACAAGGCGCCAAAGCAGTAAACATCAAAATCGTTTGACTGTTTCCAATGCATTTTCATTTTTTTACAAAACACAAGCTTGCTAGTTCTTGTTGTTGAGAACCTCAGAGGTCCACGAAGTGGTTAGGTTTAGTTTTTTTATGTTTATAACCATTTCTACTTTTACAAATTAATTAAACGAATTAAATACACCTTGAACCGATGCACTTTAAACTTAACTATAGGTCGTAATAAACTACTTGCACAAACATATGGAGTCGGGGTTATTTAAAGGATAGTTTCACGCTCTCATATGCACATTTAGAAGGTTAGGTGCAGACTTTAGACACATGATTTAGCTACTTTTCGCAAATGTATTCAGCGAGGCTGTCAAAAACAAAAAGATAAATAAAGCCTTTTTCTTGCCATCCTGAAGTGAGAAAGTGTGGCAGCTGTTGTGAGATGTCTATATTTAAAGACTAGAATCTGCAGTCTAGGTGGTTTGATTAATGTTGTATCACTTTGTGACTAAACCTGGTATGAAGGTTCGCAGGCTGACAAATGCAAATTGAGATTTTTTGAGCACTAAAAGAGCACTCGGTGCAGTGGGATCTAACCTATATAAAATACCGTGCCCAACATATAGATTCAAGAGGCTCTATAAAAAAGCAATACTGTACAGCGTTACTGCCTTTGAAACACCAGCCCATATTTCATTCCTATTTTGAAACTGTATCTCTGTATTTCTGTAGGCATCCTTTTGTTTCAGTTTGTTGGTATAGGAAAATTGGTTGGACACGCTATCATCCATCACCGAGAGAAATTGTATCTCTATGGAAAATGTCTCACCAAGAATAAAATTGTGGGGTCAGTGATTCAAATAATGTATATGTTAGTAGGTGGAGCCGCTTTTAAGTAATTTTATCATTGATCCTATTTAACAGCTCTGTCTTTTTGCTTAGAAGGTTAAAAATAATTATACTAGAGAACATGAACTGCCATTTGAGTCTATTTATTTCAAAGAAACATGTAGGGCAAGACCTAATTTTAGAAATCAGATATTTTTTAATGTACAGAACAACATCCATCTGTTTGTAGTATGTGCGGTCGATGACTTCTGTTTTTGAAGGCGCTTGATGCAAAATTCGTCACAACGCGTATGTAGCCCGTTAAGTGTGTGTTTCGTAATAAAAAATATGTGTTCGGTGCGTTGAGTGAACCTATGTGCATCACGTGTTTTGTCAAAATAAGTGCCTGGTGCAGACACGTAAGGGTTAATGATAAAAGAGACGCTCACGTTTACCAGATACTCACATAATCATATGCGTAATCAGAATTTACTGTTAAGGGAGTGTCTTGCGTGTATTTTGTGAACGTGAGCGTCTCTTTTATAATAAACTGTTTTGACGCGTGTGCAGCAGGCACTTATTTTGACACATGATGCACATGGTTTACATGAGGCAACAAACACATATTTTGAAAACCCAAGCAACACACATGACACTATGTACACTTATTTTGAATTAGCGCCCCTCGGATGAGCAGTCTCGAGCCACCACGGACCAATGCACCGTTCCGTTCTTTCTGTGTTTTTGAAACTTTGATTGTGCAATATAACACGTGTTCATGTTTCACGTGTAAAACGTTTCACTTGTATTTCGCACAATTTACTTTTCTGTATACCGCTGTTTTTATTGTCCTCAAAACATGCCGATGTCTTCCTTGTTCTGTGATGTCCCTCCTTCAGAAATACATAACGAGTTCTGATTGTGTAGTTTGTTTAGTATGTTGTGATTTGATAGCAGCTCAGCTTGCCGTTAGCTTAGCAGGCGACTGGCGTATTCCTGTGGGCGGAGCTTAGTCAAAAAACTGATCTAGTGACATCATTAAAGCAGGAAGTAGAGGGCTGTAGTCCAAACTGGCCGTTCTGTAGGCTTTGAACTGTGAATTCTGTTAATCGCCTGGCAGTGAACTTTGAGCTTTTTACAGGTATTATTTATGCTATTATAGCAATATTACACACTAACTAGGGTTTAAAAAATGGTATCAGAAAGAACGTGACCTTTAATGTCTCATTTTTATTTGCCCCTCATCAGGTCTTAAATCTTTGGGCATGACGATAACTCAGTGCTACGAGGAAGTTGGTCTCCTGATGCTGTTCCTTTCCGTCGGCATCTCCATCTTCGCCACGGTGGAATACGCCATCGAGCATGACATTCCAGAGACCACCTTTCCCAACGTGCCCAGTGCCTGGTGGTGGGCCACCACCTCCATGACCACGGTGGGCTACGGCGACATCCGTCCCGACACGGTACTTGGAAAGATAATGGCCTTTATCTGCATCCTCTCTGGGATCCTCATCCTCGCGCTGCCTATCGCCATCATCAACGATCGATTCTCCGCCTGCTATTTCACTCTTAAAATGAAGGAGGCGGCGCTTCGGCACGGAGAGGCTCTGAAGCGGCTGACGCGCAGCTCGACCTCGGACATGACGGCTATAGGGGTGAACCTGCGCGACGCCTACGCCAGAAGCGTGCTGGAGATGCTGCGGTTGCAGGGGCGAGAGCGAGAGCGAGCGAGCACACGCAGTAGCGCAGGAGATCTCTGGTGGTAACAGAAGGCCTACATACTAACAGACACAAAGTGTGTGTGTGTGTGAGAGAGAGAGAGAGTGAGAAAGTCTTTTAAAGGACAGCAAAACCTTTTCAGCTGAAAATGTGTGATTTCTATGACACTAGCAGCATTGAATTGAATTGCAAAAATAATGAGTGTTCTCAAACAGGTTTCCGCCCGTCAGCTATTGGTTGGGCATTTAGGTAGTCCCCGCCCCATTGGTTCATTAGTTGAGTTGCTGATAATGTGCCACCCAAAACAATCATGTCATGTTGAAAGCAACATAATGTATGCTAAGAAGTGTTTACTTTTTTTTGGAAGACCACAAATAGTTCTGCATACAAAATTGCATTTTAAACACAAGCAGAGCAAATGTTTGTGCAAATTTGCATAAAGGTTGAACTGGCATTGCATTCATCAATTCAACAAATGCAGCAATTTCAACAGAATCCCTTTATACTTTAGGTTTGCCACAAGCATGTTCTGTTTATATTTGTATAAAAGATCACCTGCTTATATGTAATGTAACTAGTTTATTATGTTCAATTTAAAGATATGTAATAAAATATATGTCCTAATTTTTTGGTTTGCTTGTTTTTGACTTAAGGCATGAATGCATTTAACACAATATTTGCACAAAGCAACATTTTATCCCTGCACGTATTCCCTGTTAAAAGTTTTCATATCAACACTTATCCTTTTAGATTTTAATGACCTTGTTAGACACACAGGCCAATGCATGGCTTATTTTACACATTGGGCTGGTTTCCCAGACAGGGCTTGGATTAAGCCAGGACTAGGCCTTGGTTATATTATAGGACATTTAAGTAACATAAAAAACATTACAGGTATGCATCTTGAGACAAAATATGCCAGCAGCCATATCACCCTGTAGCCTAAGACTGGTAGCCCACTAAGAGGGGCTTATTTTTAAATTTTTATAAATCCCACAATGTCTTTTCCCACGAGAGTAGGGTCTGTGCCCCAGTATCCTGGCCAAACTTGCCCATTGGCCTACTACTAATCATCCCTTCATATACTAATTGGCTATATCACTCTGTCTCCTCTACACTAATAAGTTGGTCTGTGGTGGGCATTCTGGTGCAATATGGCTGCGGTCGCATCATCCAGGTGGATGCTGCACATTGGTGGTGATGATTGAGAAGAATCCCCCTTCATATGTAAAGCGCTTTGAGTGCTATATAAATGTAACAAATTATTATTAGTATTTTTATTTATGAAGATATGCAAGTACAAGCTATTCTTAGTTCAGACAGCTCAAACAGGCATTTTAGTCTGGGACTTGGTTTAAGTCTTGGAAACCGCCCCATTGAGTTACAGTTAAATATCCAGAGTTTAAAAGCTTAAAGGGATAGTTTACCCAAAAATAAAAACATAATTTTTTACTCACCCCCTCATTCTTTGTTCTTTAAAACCCAAACCTAAATTTTCATTTTTGGGTGAACTATAACTTTTCACATTATCTGTTGTTCCACTGGGCACAGCTAATTATTAACCTAGTATCATGAAATTACCTACCTATAGTCACGTAAATTTGTGAGTCTTTTCCGTGAACATGTCACACATTTCTGGTTAAGTGTCACTGTCACGTATTTGTTACTCAACTGTTTTGTCCTATTTTTTTACCATTGTTGCTTCGGTTTAGGGTTAGATTTACATAAAATGACATCCTTACCCAAACCCAACTCTAACCCTGTTATAACCCTGGTATAAACCAATATTTAAAGTGACTTCCTAACGCAAACACCAAATCTAACCCTAAACCGAAGCGTCAATGGTTTGAAACTAGGACAAAACAGTTGGGTAACAAATACGTGACAATGAAACATAAACAGAAATGCTTGACATGTTCACGCAAAAAGGAGGAAAAACGTGTCAGTGTCACGAAAAAGACTCACAAATTTACGTGACTACATAATTTCGTGATAGAGGGTTGAAATATTTGACTATATACACTGTGATGACATATATATTTTTCTAAAACATGCTATTTATTTCCAAATAATGATAGCCTAAAAAGTCTGCTTTGTTGATGAGAAATGTTTTATTACCTTTCTAAGTGGGGAAAGTTCACCTTAAAAGTGCATGTATTTACTCTCATGTCATTCAAAACCTTGACTTTCTGTATTTTGTGGAACACAGTAAGACGGGAGATGCGCAGTCGCCATTTGATGAAGAAAGTGAGCTATTCCCACGGACGTACATTGATGAAGACACCAGATCTGAATCTAAGGACCGGAATGTGGGTTCGTTTGACTTTGAACGATTAACTGCCGTGTAGCAACCACCCAGAACCGTAACAACCATTTAGAGAACAGCAATAGCTTGTAAACCACTGGGAACCCCTTAGCAACCGCAAAGCAACGCATCAATCACGACTTGTGCACAGACAAGCATCCAAAAAATTTAAGCAAAAATCAACAAGTAGCCTCTGTGTCTATAGTTAAGACATCAATAAGACTTAAATATAAATGCAATGAATGCAACGTGCACAGCCTGGATCTTAGGCTATGACATTGTATGGCTATCCTATACATGGTGCTTTTGGGTTTGAACATTTAGGGAATATAGGCTATAACTCTTGAATGTTGAAGATGTTTAGATACCTTAAGGACTTTTAAAACCTATTCAACCCATGCATTCTTACTGTAGAGATTATGACAAGCATTATAGTTGCTGTTTGATTTAATAGTAACACACATGTATTGAGACTAAAGGGTGAATACCATTGTCCTGTTTCTGTCATTAGTGGATTATTTTCAGCTGTGGGATCTTTTTTTCAGAATATGTTGAATCCAGCATTCACCTTTTGAAGGTTGTCCTAGATTTTCTTCCACATTGCATGTGTATGACGGAGAACCAATGAAGTGATGCATCAGAAAGTACTTGGTTTTACTTAAAGCTTATTTTTGTGTTCTTTATTTTCCTTTCAGTGGCTTAACGGAAAACACCACCGTTTTCAATATTTTACTGTGTTCTTGCCTCAACTTAGATAAATTAATATATGCCTCAATGCGTGCATTTGATTTTGTGCAGCGCGTTGTGAATGTGTTGGCATTTGGCCTAGACCGATTCGTTCCTTGGGATCCAAGCAGGGGTGAATTTAATGGCCACCAAAGATTGCCACGTTTTGTTTTGTGCCACCATACTCATGTAAATACTCATGTAACAGTCTTTAAATAGGGAAAGCATGGAAGTGTTTGGTGACTTCTGGGTTCATCCCTGTTTGTATCCCAAAGAATGAATGTGGCTAGGCTAAATGCTAACACATTCATGAAGCGCTGTACAAAGATTAAGTGCACGCATTGAAAAAAAGATAGGTATGTATTAATTTGTCTAAGTTGAGGTAAGAACCAAGTAAAATATTGGTGTTTTCTTTTAAAGATGTTTACCCAAAAATTATAATTCTGCCCTTTTGGAGCATGACGGATGGTCATGTTGAACTCTATATTCGATGACAAAATAACACTACATTTGTAAAATTTTAATTAAATGAATTAATATGGGACTCATTCAGAAGAAAACCGCACCCGGCAGTACTCCGGTTGAGCTATATATAGAGCGCATCTGAATGTGTTTGATCTACAGCGATAAGGGCTGCGTGTTCCCCCGGAGACTGATGCTTCCCTGTCTCCATGATTCAGATGCGAACGCAAGGAACCCCCATGCAATTACAATGCACTGTCTGTCAAACTGTATTCGTGAGTGTGTATGTCTATGTATTGTGTGAGCAGAAACAAAAGGGAGAAGAGATGATAAAGAAAACAAATATGATTCGATTTGAAGTACTGGCTCTGATGCAGAGGATTTTTGGTCACCCATTTGATCCCATCAGAACCCATCAGTCAGTCGTCTGTGCTTCACTAAACATGCCAACTCTTCGTGCACTACATATCGCTTCAATGAAAACTATTCTGACATTTGAGCCACAAATCAGTGATGAGAAAGGAAACATTTTTAGTGCTATTCAAGTACCGCTCTTTGTAGATCATAGAAACAGGATGGCAGACACAACCGCTGCGAACACAAAAGCAGACGACTATTTTGACTGAGCAGCATAATGTCTGGAGCAAATGTCACATGAGGAGTACAGTATACTATATTACATTGTTTAAGAAAGTAAAACAAATCCCCATTAGTTCCGGGTAAGAAATCACTCCTCAAAATTGTACTGAAATGTTGTGACTTCACTTTATTTAACAATCTCACTATTATTTCTATCTAAGGTTTGAAAACACACGTATACTTTATACAAGGTTCCCATGGGTCCTTGAAAGTTTGTGAATCTGTGGGATAAAATTCAAGGCCCTGGTAAGTTTTTACATACATAGATACAGGTCATTGAAAGTGTTTTAATCTATTTTATGCAAGAAGTTTTCTGGAAAAAAATCCATATTATTCCCTGTGAAGTGTAGGATAATATCATAAAAATTCTAGACTTTTTAAGCACACATGCTAAATGCTTAAATGTTCTGTATGCGAATGTTGATTCAAACCAAAATGCTTTTTTGCATAGTTGGGTTTGATACATGAAAATGTCTCGGGTTACGTATGTAACTGTTGTTCCCTGAGAAGGGAACGAGACGCTGCGTCTCCCTTGCCATACTTCCTGTGTCCCTGTAACACCGTCTTTGGCAATATTCCATTTAGCTTTATACTTCCTGCACCCTGTCTTTGTCGTTAAGCCTCACCATTGGTTGAATTTGATATACACATTCAGACGCACTTACTACTGGAGGCGTCCCCAAAGTGTCACCGTAGTGACGCAGCGCGAGTTCCCTCAAAAAGTGACTGTAACAATGTATCTTAAAAGGTAACACATTGTAACCTTGCTCTCACTTGAAATGCGTCTCCACATTTAGTCCTTGAATTTGAGGGTATTGGACCTGGAAAGTCCTTGAAAAGTCCTTGAGTTTGAAGTTAGCTAAGGTGTGGGAACCCTGTTTATATTTTTCCACATTATAGAATAATAGTAACCTTGTCAAAACTATAAATTAAAATAAAGTATACTGTATGAATTAGTATTATTTAAGTATTTTTACAATCATAGTAAACATTTCAGTCAGTGTTTCCAAACTTTTGACTGGTATGTACTGAAGAAAATGTAAGTGTGTGGGGGTTACTATGCAGTGTTTTACTATCAAATCATTCTTCAATCTTGAAAAGGGGGTATCCTATCCTTCCTTTGAAGCCAAGGACGCTGGTCAAGCTGTTCTCTATCCCAGCGAGACCTGAGAGTGCTGATGAAAAACGAGTACAAGAGTGACCTGCGTATTCACGAGGGATCTCGCAAATAGGTCAGGTCACCTGCGGAGGGGTAAGGGCAGTTCCTAAGAGACATTTTTGAGCTCAAGAATCACCATGTAAAAGTCAAAATGTTTCTGAAAAGAAGCAGCGAAATATTTCAAATCTTTTGACGCACTTGCAGTATATGCATGTTTTTAAATGCATGGTTTCATTACAAATCTATGAAAATAGATCTGCAATGCTTGTTCCAGCGATTTTCAACGGATGCATACCCAAAAATGGCTCGCGGTGTATTTTTAAAGGTTGTGGGCAATGGGGAAAAAGTGAAACAAAACAAATCTAACTAAAGAAAAAAGATGTATGTAGAAATAAATAATTTGCAGCAATGATAAACATGTTTTGTGCAATAAATTTCTGGCTGCAGAAAAGCAATAACCATCAAAAGGTATTTACAATAAAATATTCTCAATTCTCATAGTCAACTGTGTCGTGTTAATCATTTTGCATGATTTTGGGCCTACGCGGGAAAGAAGCACTGTTCTACTCAAAGTAATTTCACATTTTGCTATTAATTTTTAATAGACTTGGCATATTCCAATTTTGTCCTACTATCTTCCTCATTCATATCAGAAACAGGATGGTGCAGCTGGTCCACCTGTAATTTGAACAGGACTTTAAAGGGTTGACATGAAAGACTTAGCTAGACTCTTATCTGTAAATCCTGTTTTTGTCGAATTAACCATCATGTCTTGACCTTCAGCAATCTAATAGAATGTAAGATCTGGCTTTTCTCTCTCTTTGCATATTGCACTCACTAAACAAATTGCCCCTTGGCTCACTTACCTTAATGGTAGAAAATCTTGTTTTCATCGATCCACTGTGTTGCAATTGCCTCAGTGATCATCCTTAACTGTCTGGTTGGACTGATGGATTTCATATCATGCGATGTATCGTGCGGACCAGAAATACATCAGCTGTTTTACTCATAAAAATAGTACAACCAGGGATGTGTTACAGCATTTAAGCACAATTCTGCTTAGTGATAATCTTGCACTTATGCACCAATATGGATTGTGGTCTTTGAGTTCTTTGCAGTTACACATTCCCACAGTATCTTAGATCTGTCTATCTGTCTGTCTATCTATCTATCTGTCTGTCTGTCTGTCTGCCTTTTTATATCTGTCTGTCTGTCTGTCTGTCTGTTGGTCACTCTGCCTAACTAACTATCTGTCTGTATTTCTGTCTCTTAGATCAGATCTGTCTGTCTCTCTATCTGCCTATATATCCGTCTGTCTGTCTGTATGTCTGTCCATCCATCCATCTGTCTGTCTGCTTGCCTGACTATGTATCTGCATGCCTGCCTATCTATCTATCTGTCTGTTTGCATGCCTGACTATCTGTCTGCCTGTCTGCCTATTTATATCTCTATCTGTCTGCCAGCCTCACTATCTGCCTGCCTGTCTGCCTTTCTATTTATCTGTCTGTCTGTCTATCTGTCTGTCTATCTATCTATCTGTCTGTCTGTCTGTCTGCCTTTTTATATCTGTCTGTCTGTCTGTCTGTCTGTTGGTCACTCTGCCTAACTAACTATCTGTCTGTATTTCTGTCTCTTAGATCAGATCTGTCTGTCTCTCTATCTGCCTATATATCCGTCTGTCTGTCTGTATGTCTGTCCATCCATCCATCTGTCTGTCTGCTTGCCTGACTATGTATCTGCATGCCTGCCTATCTATCTATCTGTCTGTTTGCATGCCTGACTATCTGCCTTGCTATCTATCTGCCTTGCTATCTATCTATCTATCTATCTATCTATCTATCTATCTATCTATCTATCTATCTATCTATCTATCTATCTATCTATCTATCTATCTATCTATCTATATATCTATTCATCCATCCATCCATCTATCTATCTGCCTGCCTGACTATTTGCCTGCCTGTCTGCCTTTTTTGTTTCTTTATCTGTCTGCCTTTCCATCCATCCATCCATCTATCCATCCATCCATCCATCCATCCATCCATCTGTCTGTTTGTCTGTTTGTCTGTCTGGCTGTCTGTCTGTCTGGCTGTCTGTCTGTCTGGCTGGCTGTCTATCTGGAACTAACTGGAACTGGAACTTCGCCTTTTTTTGAATTTCCACACCCACTATGTATTTCCCCACTGTGTACAGGCTACATTTCTGATATGCATTGAATCACCTAAATATATAAACTGTAGCAGGATAGCAGCAAAGTCAAAATGGAGGCCAGGTGATGGCCTTGAAGCAAATGAAGAACATGCCCAAGGCAAGAAAACCAAAGGCACACACGCAGACAAACTCCTGCTAGGACACACGAGTTAGACAAGGCCACTGGAAACTAAAGAGATGCTTTTTATAGCGGTGCAAAATACCTGAATTCTTCAGCATATAAGTATTTGAATCTGCTGAAAGCACATAATCGTGAGGTGACCTTAAAATATGCAAAAGAAAAGTTCACGCTGACGTTTCTGAGAACATGCACGTCTCATGGCCTTGGGATGATTTTACTGAGAAATGTTACTAACCAAGGCTTGCTATCTTTTTCAACTGCAGCATTATTGCTCCCTCTGGTTAAATGACGACGACTAGTTTTTCATCTGAGGGCAATCCTTTGATCTTCAACTTCAAACATCTTCTTTAAAAACTCACTTTTTGACACGACCAGTTTAAGCTTTTGACTCAGATAGAGGAGCTTGCTTGCTCAGGCACAGTTCTCAATGCATGAAATTGGTAAAAATTAGGAAAATAGCTACAGTTGTTTCATCTATTTTAGACAGTCAGCACTCCACAGACAGCTAAAATTGGACTACTGCCTGTAGGGTGAGTGGGAGGAAGCTTTATCATCCAAAGTCAACCTGTTGGTGATAATGGTTGCCATGTTTCATGACAGGAGCTATAAACTGAGTTGAATCTATCAACTAGTCCAGGACTACTTAACTCTAAAAGGTTCAGGAGCCACAAATCAGAATCCTGTTAGCCTCAAGGGATGAATAATAATGGTTTTTATTGAAAAAGCAATAGATGTGTGTTATATGGTCCATAATCTTATCGTATTTCGTAGTTCATCACAATAAAAGTGGGTTGTATGACACATTTCTACCATTATATATCTTTATATGCCATCATATCTCAGCCCTGCTTTTATTACAGTTTTTCTCAATTGCTTTGGCTCAATTCTCAAATGAAAATTTTATTTTCCAAAACAATAAGATCAGATCTCTAAACAATTAGCTTATTGTTCACATCAGATTGGAATTTCTTATTGATTTGAGCAAATTGCAAATGCTTTGGCACATGTGTGCAAACAATAAGTACAATCGTCTGCAGTTTGCCCAACAACTAATTGCACATGGCTTGTTGATCAAAACTGATGAGTCAATTCTCACTTAAACTGTCAAACTCTTCACAACTTCTCAATCATTTGTCATTCTGTACGCCATCACATTCAAAACGATCCATTCACTTATCAAAAACTACTAAACATGCATGTACATTCCATAAATATCTGACATTGATATTGTTTGTAATGTCTGCTTCATTGGAGATTTTTTCCCCGGTGCATGGCAATGGAAAACATAAGATGTGATGTGGATGAAAATTTTTGGCCTGACCAACAAGAGCGACAGGATGTCCAACAAGAGCGACAGGATGTTTTTCATTGAGGTTATTTTGTAGTTATTTTCTATTATATTTTGTTTTGTAACATAGGAAATATGAAATGTACAGCAATTGGACAAGCAAGATTTCAGTTTAGATGTAATACACATACAAAAATAAATGAAGTGAATAAATAGAAATGTTCATTTACTTTTTTTCTATGTACTGTTGACTCTTCTCAATTATTACGATTTTTTTTATGAAACCTTATTTTCTATGGTGGACTTTCATGGTGAAAAAACAACTAAACATTTTGACCAGTGTTGCTCACACGATGACAAAAATACTTTATATTTTGGTGCCCTTGGCCAAATTACTGACAAGATAACTAGGTTTTGAAGCATGAATAAAATGTTTTGGGTGTGTAACTTCAATTTGCAGACATGCAATTACAGTTTTTCTCAATTGCTTTGGCGCATTTTTCGCAACATTCTTGTTGTTCTCGGGGCTGGGAGTGCAAGTGTCGCGGCTGTTTGATGGAACTTCAGGACTTGGTTGCGTGTCTGCAAAATGAGGTTGCACACTCAAAACATTTTATTCATGCTTCAAAACCTAGTTATCTTGTCAGTAATTTGGCCAAGGGCACCAAAATATAAAGTATTTTTGTCATCGTGTGAGCAACACTGGTCAAAATGTTTAGTTGTTTTTTCACCATGAAAGTCCACCATAGAAAATAAGGTTTCATAAAAAAATCGTAATAAATGAGAAGAGTCAACAGTACATAGAAAAAAAAGTAAATTAACATTTCTATTTATTCTCTTCATTTATTTTTGTATGTGTATCACATTTAAACTGAAAGCTTGCTTGTCCAATTGCTGTTCATTTCATATCTCCTATGTTACAAAAAAATATAATAGAAAATAACTACAAAATAACCTCAATGAAAAACGAATTATTCTTGTTGGACATCCTGTCGCTCTTGTTGGTCAAGCCAAAGATTTTCATCCACATCACATCTTATGTTTTCCATTGCCATGCACTAGGGAAAAAATCTCCAATGAAGCAGACATTACAAACAATATCAATGTCAGATATTTATGGAGTGTACATGCATGTTTAGTAGTTTTTGATAAGTGAATGGATCGTTTTGAATGTGATGGCGTACACGATGACAAATGATTGAGAAGTTGTGAAGAGTTTGACAGTTTAAGTGAGAATTGACTCATCAGTTTTGATCAACAAGCCAAATGCAAGTAGTTGTTGGGCAAACTGCAGACGATTGTACTTATTGTTTGCACACATGTGCCAAAGCATTTGCAATTTGCTCAAATCAATAAGAAATTCCAATCTGATGTGAACAATAAGCTAATTGTTTAGAGATCTGATCTTATTGTTTTGGAAAATAAAATTTTCATTTGAGAATTGAGCCAAAGCAATTGAGAAAAACTGTAAGTTCTGAAGTTCCAGCAAACAGTTGTGACATTTGCACTCACAGTTAAGAGAATAATAAGACTGTTGCGAAAAATGTCCAAAGCAATTGAGAAAAACTGTAATGAAGACATAATGTGATTTTTAGGGTCATGACAGCATTACGCAGGACACAATGTTATGTCATCTACCTGCATAGCACTGCATTATTGCTGGCTTTACACTTATATTTATGGATGTTTAAGTGAAGTCCTTCAGCTCTCACAAGTTTCGTTTTTTTTAACTCTCCAGTCTTTTTGCACACCTATGATGTGGATTAAACCGCTATGTATGACACTTCCATAGACGCAGATCAAACACTAGTGCTACTTATGTAGCTCAGGAGAAGATCATGATCGGCTGTTTTTGTGTCAGTGGGAGGAATATGTAGAACTGTGCCAGGAAACATTTGCTGAGTAAATTTGATAAATGGAGGATTTGATGTATTTCCCGCAGCAGTTGACAGTCTGCATTTCAAAGGATGTTAATTTTTTACACATTGTTTTGTGTTATCCTATTTAACGGGACAATATGTAGTTTTTAAAGTATTTTATTAGTCAAAATCAATGTCTTTATTCATAAATATGTCCTCATTGGTGTCAAATGACCTCTGCCAATGATCTGACTTTTCTTTGTAAGCTTAGAATTTCTTCTCTTTACTTACATTGAACGGGTAAGTCCAAGGAGGCTTCCATGTTGTTCCGCCATATTAACAAACTATAATAGCAGAGAGGGACAAAGGCTGCGTTTACACTTGGCATTAACATGCGACCTGTATCCGGATGTTGTCCACATACACATTGAAAAGACAAGTGTAAGCGCGTCTGTGATCGGAATGTTATCCGATCTGTGTGTCCTGATGCAGAGGTAGTCGAGGACGCTTTGTGATCGGATCTCAGTGTAACGTAAACGCAATCCAGCCATCGTATCTGCATTTACATGTCAACGTCACAAAAAACCCCGCCCACTATCATCTCCTCTCACTGACAGCTGTCAAAAATAAACGACGTTAGGTCATGAGCGCAGGTGAGAGACGCATACATTCATATTTGTGGAGCAATGACAACTACGCTTAAAAGTATCTTAATAAATCGATATTCAAAAGCATTTTAACACTGTATTTAAGTTATTCAGGCATATGTTATATGTTCCTATTCATAGAGAGATTTAATATTTAATGGCAGAATTCAGGATCGTTATAATGTTTGAGTTTCCATGGTGACATATCAACGTGAATGTTGTGCTTCTTTCTGGTCAATCGGCTGTTTCTGTCTCATTTAACACATTTTAAGTTACTATAAAACACGTACAAACCATAATTACATTAACCAAATACATTTATTTAGTGTTGGTTTTATGCAAGGTTACTTATATGTGTTTGTAAATTACATTACTTCTTACGCACTATGAACAGGAAATTTAGGAAATTGTTAGTTCTTTTAATTAAATCATATTAAAATTACCAGGAAACATAACTAACAACAGTTTATGGTTAAAATATAAATATACATATAAGTTCAGGCAGAGCCAAAAGCCCGTTATTAAGGCAGAATAAAACAGTGGAGTCGGTCATGTTTCACGCGGATTTTGTTGTTGATTTAAAGCATGCGGGTGAAAGTCAAGTTCAGGTAAAGTTAAACAGGAAATTCATCCGTGGTGCGGACGAAATAAGGCTTTTAAAGATAAGGCTTTTAAAGCAAAAAAATCTAACACTTAAAATGTGAACATCACGGTTGTTGGGGTTGCTAGTTATTCTCTGCTGTTGGCTTCTCAGTAGCACTGTACAATACGGGGTTGCGGTTAGCGCGAAAACCCTAAATCATGTGGCTAAAGACAGCTGTACCCATTTTGATTGACAGCTATCCACCCAGCGCGCGTCTCCCCGCACGGGATCCGATCACACATCCAGATACAGAAGCCACATTTATGTGACAAATGTAAATGCGCCGTGTCCTGATATACCAACCCATTCTCACCAAAAAGCGCACAAATGACACGCAGCGTCACCACCGTGCAATAGATACGCCAAATTCCGATTTTGCGTGCATATGATGCGCCAGTCCTTCCCATTCACTTGTGTGGCGAATCGTTTCGTGACGTTTTGTTTATTGTTTTCTCATTTGTTTTCTGTTTTTTTTTACCATTTTCGCTTGGGTTTAGGGTTAGAACAACTTTTTGTTATATAAAAATGACATCCTAACCCAAACCCCAACTCTAAGCCCAACTCCAAGCGACCATGGCTTAAATATAGATAAAAACTTAGAGAAACCTGTATATCAAATAACCTGCTCAAACAAATGTGAAATCTAACCCTAAACCCAAGCGAAAATGGTTTAAAAGGCAGAGAACAGATGAGAAAACAATAAATAAAACGTCACAAAATGATTCGCCATATAAGTGAATGGGAAGGACTGGCGTATCATATGCACGCAAAATCGGAATTTGGCGTATCTATTGCACGATAATGGCACTGCGTGTCATTTGTATGCATCTTGGTGAGAACGGGTAGGATATACGGATGATCGGATCTGCGTGAACGGATCACCGAGATCGCATGTTAATGCAAAATGTAAACGCAGCCAAAAAGCACTAGCCTTTTCACAACGCGTTTTTTGTTCAGAGCCAGCGTCACGTGAACCAGCCGCAACATGTTGTCATAGCTTCTAACGGCTACCGCAGTTGTAACACGCATTTGGAAAAGTGAAGTGCCAGAGAGCACTATTTGTTTGAATGCAAAATACAATGGGAGAAAATCCTACTTACTGTCCCTTTAACACATTATGTGTCACTTAAAATAAATAAGGACAACACACAAGATGTGTTAAAACAAAGCAAAGTGTGTTGTTCCAATAATAACACAAAGATGTGTCTAGTTAAGGACAACATGTTAAATGTGTTGTCCTTAAGACACAAAATGTGTTGTTTTAACACATTCGTTTTAAGAGTGTGCTGTCATATTCAGAGAGGACATTCAGGCAGATGATGATAAAATAATTTTTATTTTGGAGTAGTATATATGTTTACCCATTTGCTGTATGGGTACATTTGTAATTTATACATAACTGTAATTGTACATATTAGGACCTTATTGAAGGCAGTGGTGGCTGGTGACTTCTTTTTTTGAGGCAGCACAATGTGAAGCTCATCACAACATGTATGTAGCTTGTCGTGTATGTGGTTCATAATTTCAAAATATGTGTTCTGCGCTTTGAGAGATCGTGTGTGCATCACGTGTCATGCCAAAATAAGTGCCGGCTGCAGACGCGTCTAAATGATAAAAGAGACGCTCGCATTTGCTAGATACTCTCACAATCTCATGCGTAATCAGAGTTTACTGTTAAGGAAGTGTCTAGCGTGTATTTTGGGAATGTAAGTGTCTCTTTTATCATAATCGGTTTTGACGCGTGTGCATCAGGCACTTATTTTGACAAAACATGTGATGCACAAAGGATCTCTCGACACACAGGACTCATGTTTTGGAAAAGGGAACCACACACGTGACAATCCGAACACTTATCCTCGGATGAGCACTCACGAGCCGCCACTGATTGAAGGACAATGTAATTGAGTGTAATGTAATTTTACCACAGGACTTCTGTAATATTGATGGCTGAGAAGTGAATTGTACTTTTTTTTTTTTTAAAGTTTGTGTCGTGATATTTAAGGAACTCACTTGCAACTGACTTGATTTTCCTCCTAGAAAGCAAGTAAATGCTTCTTTATGTTAGGATTCTGCCTGTATCTTGTCTTGTTGTATATCTAGTTCTAGTATGGCAGAGTCCTGACAGTACAATGTTTTATGTGGGAGATACGTGGTTTTGGTATTGTTTTATAAGACCACGTATTTCCTGTTTCTCGTCACTTTTTACACGATCCCTTACCTGTTATAATTTTCAGCTGGTCCCCTCATTAGTTCTCTCTATTAAAGGGACACAAGGCAGCATTTTTATGTTAAGAAATCATCTTCGTAAGTCGGTATATGGTTAAATGACTCATTACATGACGAATAAAGACTCTCCCGCCCGCCCCTACCGTCTGTAGGAAGAATACCCCACTTGCAAGTTCCTGTATCCGACCCGGTGTCCTTCAGTCTCGTATAGTCTCAGATATAGAACGCATTTACTCCCAGACACTAGGGGGAGCTAGTAGAGAAATAATACTCAGACTTGCCTTGTGTGCCTTTAAATGTCCCTGTGCTCTTTGTTCTGTGCTTGTGCGTTTGTCTCTTTCACTGTGAGTATCGTGTCTTGAAATATATCCTGTCTAGTTTATTGTCATTTAGTGGAATCTGTTTGTAGTATTGTTCAAGTTTAGTTAGTGTTTGTTATCTAGTGTTTGTAATGTTTTACCCCCTCGTGGGTTTTTGTTTTGTTGTTTTTCTTGTTAATTAAAGTCTTCAGTGTTTTTGTATACATCTGTCTGCGCCTGGGTTCTTGCCTTCCCATTTCCTGACACTTTAACCACTTTTATATTTGAATGAAACACGCAAAAGAAATTTACGTGTATATTTACAGCTGGTACATTCGCACTGGATTAGTATTACCTGAGATAATTTCTCTGGACCTTTTTACAGAAGGTAAAAGTCATCGTAATCTTTACTGAAATTGTCCGTAATGATTACTGACATGTAGCATTCGGACGGGACTAAAATCACTGAGAAGCTCTAATAAAAATTGCTTTACACCACCTCCCTATGTAAAACTAATCCCATCTGAATAGTACTTTAGACAGATAATGCAGTGTTTGCATTTTAAATTGAAAAAAGGTTGTCATGAACTTATAAGAAGTCCTCGTCAACATTCATTGTACAGTATAGTCCAAGAAAAGAGATTTCAGTTAAAGACGATAACACGTGTCATCTACTTTGGGATTTATAATTTTGCAGATTGTTTAGATGTACACACACTTACACATACATGCAAAAAATTTAAACTGTGAAAAGGAAAACAGGGGCTCTTTAAAAGTTCCCCATGAAACCGAACATCCCAAACAATTTTCATATTTATGGCATTGTGTAGCGCCAGGCTGGGGTATTGATTATAGTAAAAGGTATAAAATCTACTTTTGTTTTTTGTTTGTCTTCTTATGTTCCCGTTTGCTGATACATTAGAGGAGGCCCGGTAAAAAGGTAACGCTCTGAAACAACAGGCAAAATAATAACTGAGTCTCCATAGCGTTATCTAAAGCTGAAGTGCCGCCTCTGTGTCTGGAGCGGAGCCCAGATATGACAGCCATTTCGATCAAATATTAATGTACCTCTTTACTTACATTCATTTACAGCTGCTTTTGTGGTCACTGGCCACTTACTGGGCTCTATGCCCAGGTGGACCCTGGATAATGAGGTTAATTATCTCAGCTTTCAGATACACATTAGTCTGTTGTGTTGCTGGTTCCTGTTCCAGATGCTCACAGGTGTGTCCTGAAGTGGCCCTGTGAACCGTGTGGGTATCTGATCAGAGAGAGTGCTGCTGCACAATGGCCACTAATTAGAACGAAGCGGACAATTTGTGTCTGGTGTGCATGTGGTTTGCTTTGATTTCAGCGTCTGCACCCACTTTGCATCTAAAATATGTTTGCTGTCTGGTAGATGCAGCTGTATTAATTAATAGTAATAATAGATTAATAGATACTCATACTGAGTAGCATTTCTGTGTGTTTATTGACTTGTTAAATAAATAGCGTATGCAAACTTTGATGCTTCACATATTCACTTTCACGTTTTTTTGACACAAACCTGTATGATTTTCTACCATGGAGCACAAAAAGGAAATATAACTCAATCATTGTGGTTTAGCAGCACAAAGGTCAAGGGTTTGGAATACACATATTGATATAATGACCCCTGTAATGCACTGTGAGTTGGATAAATGTATTTGGCAAAATCATAAATGTAAACATCATTTCCATCATGTTTATGACTATGAATGCATCAACTTAAATATGGAACTTAAAGTGTACTTTTTGGGGTGATTGAGTTAATAATTGACAATTCATAAAATGAGCATCATTGCTTGGACTTGCTTTAAAGGAGGAGCCCCGTCCAAAATTAATATGCTTTGACTGGGCCAGTAACATTGCATCGCCTTTCTTGTAAAAAGTCACGCCGCATTATCTTAAAAGGAAAATATCTCCCAATATGAATCATTCTCCCCTTCATAGCGACACATTCAGAAGCAATCCTTTGACTTGGATTTTGAACCCCATTTCATCATCGTCACTTTCTGATGTAGGTCAGAATTTAGGACATGACATAGAAAAAAACATACTTATGTAAGGCTTATGTATAATGTTTTGAGCTTGGATGTTTGATGGCTGGGGATCTGGGGTGAGAACTTTGGCACTGCTGTTTGACTTTGAGGACGCTGGGCTGCGCTGTGTGGCGTTTTATAGAAAATACGTTTTTCTAGAAGCTGAGCGAAATATAATATTTTATAGCCTAATGCTGCTGAAGAAAACATTGTGACATGTATAAAAACAATATTAATTCAAATGGTTTCCATATAGCATTATCTTTACCTTTGGTGTGTAAGTGTGTATAAGTACATGTTAACGATATGCAAAAGCTACAAACCCCAAAGTTAACAACGACGCAAGTTATCGTCTCCAACGTAAATCTCTTGTCTTGGACTACAACAAACACGGATTGTAGGAAACAGTTTACTTCATGGGCTTGTTGACGTAAACAAGACCGACATTATCATAATTCCTCCTGTCAGCATTGCATTGCGACCGAATCTTTCAAACATGGTAAGGAGCGTCACATTTCCGGATGACATCAAAGGTATTCCGGCAAATCACAACGTACAGATTAGCTGGCCAATCAGGGACACAGAGCTTTTCAAATGAATGAGTTTTGTACAAAATATATGCCTTTGAGGAAAAGAGTGAAATCTGGCAGACAAAAATTTACAGTATGTGGAAAATAATGTGTTTTTGAACCATAAACCACGCAAACCCACTGTATTATACCAAATACACGAAAAACGTTGTTTTTAAGCAATGAAATAGGTGCCATTTAAAATCATTATAAATTTCCTTTATGTAGGGTAGGATTTAAAGGAAAACAGAATGCAACACATAACCAGTAGAGATTAACAGAGACCATTATAGTTCCCAATTAAACCATTATATTATTAAATCCTAAGAATTTCTGTAATGGCTTCTGAATGTTAAATGTTAAAGTAACACCCTCTAATTAGTGATAGAACTGCAGCAGCCGATATATCCAATTATATTTGGACTTTTGTATTATCTGCATTGGCCGATATTTTTTTCAATCGGACAGTAAATATCTTAATTACTTAAATTTGATGTTTGTAATAAAAAGACACTCTGTGTCACTCAATGTAAAGCCAAAGTCTGACAGACAGACAGTAAAAGGACCAATCATTATTCACTATTTAACATGACATTATGTTGTGTCACACACAACACCCCAATAGTTTAACACGCTTATTCAAACAGTATGAGATGTCAGATTAATTATGTCTTGTAAATATGTATATTTATAAATGTTATGCACAAGAAATTTATTTTTACTTTCACCAATTTTCTGTTTGTCTCTTATTTACTGTAATAACATTTGTGAATATCGGCATCATATCGGCTATATAAAAGAACCATTTCGGTCGACCAATACTAATTACTTACGTGATTAGTGATTATTACATTACTCTTGGTAATAAATTTGTACAACAAAATAGTCTGATTTTGAATTTATGTTTAAAGCTGTTATGTGTTTATAAAAGACGAAACTTACAGACGTTTACTTGCCAGACTGAAGTTGTGACCTGTAGTATACTGCCATCTGCTGGATGAATAGAAAAAATACCTCAGCAAAAAAGTAATTTGTCAAATTTCTAACATGTCCTGTTCTTTTAGGTAAAAATTAATAGTGCGTTAAAAATAACTTATCATTAACTTTCGATCACAATCCGTGTCCAAGAGCATAGTGATATTATTGATGACGTGATATAATATTGCTGTAGATATCACTGCTGTAATAAAGTGTTACACTGTTCTTATGTTGATTTTTGTTTTTATGCCAAATTCTTTGACAATCTATCAAGATAAAGCCATCTTTAATGAGGCCATTTAGTTGTTAATGTAGTAAAAATTTTTGTAGAAGCACACATACATAGTGTAGGCTATGTTGGGTTCCATTTTATGTTTTAATGTCGTGTTAGTGATAGAAAATTCTAAAAAAAAAAAAAGATACAATAAAATAAAAATCCTCTAGGGGTAGTCTTAAACTAACACCATTCTACAGTTTTTATTATGACTTTGTTGAATGTGTTTAACTAGCTGAATGGCAGTGACACTGCTATCATTGTGTACCTGAACTCAGTACTGTGGAGATATAGTCTGAAGACCACTAGTCAAGATGATGTTATATTTTGTATTTTAAATTTCTAATTATAATACCAGTAAAAAGTCCAAATATGTAATACTTAAAAAGTTGAAACGTTATTTTAACTGTTTATTAATCAAATACAAATAGGGAGATAAAAATCCAAAGTATTATTTTTAGCTTAAATCTAAAAAAATATATATATTTTCCAAAACAAAAAACATTTGAACTACCGGCCTCAGAATCCTCAGTGGAAGATGAGCCATCCGCTATAGGCTACTGCTCATACTTATAGCATGTACCTGCATAAACAACATGAGCCAGAACCAAAATAAAGATCGATTTTGTTTCGGTTCTGGCCTCTCGTCGTTTTTTATTACTGAATTAGTTTATAACGCAACGTGGCCTTCAAAGACATGGAATGTTGGATGCACTCAACACGGACCACACGTCCACACCCCGACCTCTCAGACACACTTTTACACACACACACACACACACGCACGTAGCAATGTGCCCGCAGAAAACTAAAAAATTGATGCGTGCATGAAATGGTTAAAAAATAGCGCCACCTTGTGGACAAGAATAAAAACCTAAACTTGAATGCTAGTAGTTCAAAATATCTGGACATAAAATGTATGCATTAGTTTATGTTAAGATAAATGGGGGATAAAAAAATGGTAGTTATAATGGTTTTCAATTTCAACAGGGCATTTTTGGCCCCATCAAATGTGTCGGTTTTTGCGTAGATTACCCATTATTGGCTATTTTGAGAAACTGAAACCAAAATTCTACAATTTATCAAAAATGATTAACCTCTGGCAAATCTGGAATATATTCATTCAACAAAGTCAGAAGGGTTTGAAAATAAAAAACAGAATGGCCCAAACTGTCCTTGGGATCTCTTAAGGGTTAACCATGGTCTACATAACACTGTTACTTCAACATGTACAAGGTTAATGCTATTGTACTATATTGTATGTTTAGGTACTGTAATTACTATATGAATAAAATTATGGCCATTTTTGTAAAGGACTTGTTTTATAAAACTTTCAAAAAATTCTACAATTAACCACCAATGAGAAAAAAAACTAAAACCCTGCTTTGTGCATCAACAAAAACTGAAATGACGACATGTAAAACCATCTTATGCAAAAACACCACATTTATTAGACACCAACCCCTCTGAACAATCAGAGTTATTAAAAACACTTCGTTGCGAAGTATACACGCTGTTTACACAATAAGTGAAAACAAAAAAACATGAGAACTCCACATTGGAATCAAGAACAGCACCAGAGTGTTATTGTGTTGTGTTCACGTCCCACTCCCAAGAATTTGCTCACGCACTGCCGCGTTTGATAAGGATTCCAGTTTAAGGAGTGTTGTTCTTGCTCCACGTACAGGGACATGGGCCCAAGTAAGGTTCACAGAGGGCCAGTTTGAAATCAAAATAGTGATATTGTCTTACAAAAGTTTCAAAGTGAGTAAACGAAAAGGGACCCGTTGCCCGATATAGGCGAGGACTACAAACCAGCAGTCCCACCACCACATCTACACTGTAAACACAGCAGCTGAGCAATTCTTGTTTGCTACACCAACACGTGCTGCTGACGTTCAGCAAGCCAAAACAAAATTACTCATTCATTCCAGGACAAACCAGCCAGGGGCCAGATAATACTATAGTAAATCCGTTGGTATGAACCATTAGATTTCAATCTGGACACTGAAATAACTCATTAAAAAAAGAGTGCTCAAAGAACTATAGGTGGGACACATTGCAAAACAGTGGAAATACATAACATTTTATCCCATTAATATATACAATAGAAAAATGATAAGGTGTGATTGCAAAGTTCGTAAAAGTTCCAGCAAAAACGATCCCAATGTGCCTCGCGATCAGCCAGCAGGCTTGATTCAAACGCGAGGACGTTCGTTCATTCGCTGGTTCGCTCGTTGTCACTCTACGGGTTTAGAAATGTCGTGCTCCAGCGGTTCCGATGAAAACTGAAGCCGTCTGACCGCTTCCTTGATCAGATTACCCGACAATATGAGTTCCTGGAGAAGCTGATGCGGGTCGTCCTCGTCCGTCGTAACGTCGATTTTCCTACGGTTCCACGAAGATTTAAAAGGCTCCCACTCCTGATCGCTGGACCCGGGCGGGTTGTACGGACTGGCTCGGCTGGTGCGTAAACTCCGGCTGCGGAGACGGACGCAGCGTCCGTTGCGCCGCGAACCGCTGCCCATGTTTGCGTTGTTCGTTTTGACGCCGGTACCGCCCGCGAGCCCGTTGAGACGTGACATCGAGCTATTGTTGTGAAGCTGCAGCGCCTCGCCGATCTTGGACACGAGAGCGTCTACTTCCTTGGAATCCACGGTCACCGATTGTTCCAAAAAGATATAGTTCTCCTTTCGACACGGCATGTTTAACAAATATGTGTACGGTATATCGAAATATCCACTCGAGTTGGGTGTTTTTATTTAAATGAATGGGATCGTTACCCGGCGTTGCCGTTCGCCACGCTTCCCAACAGAAACAGCTCGAGGCTTGATTTGTAAACAAAGGATGACGCAGAATCCGGCCTGTACCATTTTTGAAAGGGAGGGGTGGACGTTCAGTCATTTTAAATTTAAACTTTATATTATATTGTTAAACGGCTCCAGTTAGAATTTATTTTAATAATTACACATTAATTATTGTTATTAAACAATAATGTGTGCTCGATTTTTAATATTCGTGGTTAGATTTGTTTTGTCATTATCCGGATCCACAGTCAGATTGCATAACAGTCCCCGAGTGCGTAAAAATGTACTTGAAGACGTGTGAACCCAATGCACTGTAATTTATTATTTTTGTAAACATGCATGTAACCTGACCAGAGTTTCAACATATGCACTTATTTCCTATTGACTGCTCGGGAGGTTTGGTGTAACATACATCACCTTTACATCAAAATTGTCCTCGCTGACCCCTATTTCCATATAAGGAAGTCTCAGCCTGCTGTTGTCACGTGTGGCCAGTCATTGTATCTCAATGGCTTTATTTTTAAGTACAAGGGGCACTTCAATCAGCTAATATTTATTATTACTTGCCACGGGTACATGGTATTCATTGAGCTCATGCTGCTGTGCCAAGCTAGTCAAAATATTTAAACAAGCAGAGCAATGTTTTGATAGCACACATTGTTTACACATGCAACCAACAATAAGTAAATAAGTAAGATAAGAGTGGAAAAAATACATATTTTACTTTAAAGTGTGGGAATTTGTAGTGTAATATGAGTGTGTTACAATAAGGTGTGTGCCATATCAATAGATGTATGCACAATGTTTTTCATATCTTGCAAAAAACGTGTTCATTGAAACTTGCAACACTGACTCATCACAACAATTGGCCTTATTTAAGCGGTATGTTTGCTGGCATGTAATTCTCCTCAACATGCTTAAACATATTCAGGAATGTAAATCATGTGTCTTTAAAATCTGCTTTGTGTTTTGGTACTTTGTGTTCTGTCAAAGTTGTCACTATGACCACATCCTGTTTCACCCTGTCTCTGAATTCTTAGAAAACGTAATGAATCATTTTACCAAACTGCTACCGAACTCTATCATTGGTCACATATTGCAACAAATCATACAATAATACTACATTTCATGTAGTTTTCTTAAAATAAACTAACAGTGTGCATAACTCATTTTTGCATTCATCCCAAAACTTGCAACATTTGGTCTGATCAATTTTTTTTTAAATTTAAAAGCTCAAGGTTGCTCAAATATCATACCATATGTTGCACAAGCAGTTGTTAAAAAAATCCATTAATGGCATGAATCACAATTGCTACATTAACTATTCATGTATACCAAACATTTTTGGAAGATGAAATAATACACATGCACATCATCTTACTCATCACCAAGGGTTTGGGCCAAGTTTTTGCAGTATGTTAAAGTATTACACAACTTACAGTTAGGAAGGGTGGACTTTATCAGAGCATTTCCATGACCTGAGGTGACCATTCATTTTTTAGTGAACTGAGAAGTTTTGTCAATTGCAGATCACAACGAGAGATCAGCCTATCGGCCCTCGAATGCACTCAGATCGCACCTTTATGTCCGTAACAGCCTTCCTTGTTTACCTCACAGCAGGGAGAAGTCTCGAACAGAGACTCGGACCCCGTTAAAGTATTAAACATGGTCTGCTTGTGTGCCGTTGCTTACATTCTCATTCATCAGTGGGCCGCAGGGATTCAATTTCTCAGAATTTCACTTACTGAGAACCCACTGTGCCATGTGGTCTTTGTGAAAAAAGGTTGAGGTCATCTTTGTTCACTCAGCCCATTTTGTTTACTTTGGACTGTGTGAGTGTGAGAAATTGTCTGATTGTCTGACTAACAGCACATACATATACATATGCTGTATCTACATATAAGTAAACAAACACAGACGGTTACTTAAAAATGCAGGTATTGTCTATATACTAATTTTCTGAGGCATTTTTCACTAGTACAATGGCACTTTGTTTTTCAAAGTGTTAAGTCATAAACCTTATTTGAGTTATGGCCATGAATGAAACCTCAAATGGTGAGGCTTATTACAGTTGGGCATGTGAGCCTCATCTGTTCTGAAGGAGAAATATGTACATTATCTTGCCTGCATAACAGGTTTGCTCAGCAATCTCCATTATGCAATAACATCATAAAATGCCATTAAGTGTGGCATGTGCTTCTCAGTATGGGTTGTAAAACTTGTACTATGTTTATCTTGTACTATCATTACATATAAAGTAGATTCTCAGAACTTATCTTTTAAGATAGTCCTTAACTTTTATGTGGATGGGAAGTTATTTGATGTGGATGATATAAATAAACAGAAAAGCTAAAGAAAGTGATGTGAACAAATTAAAGTTCACAGAGTCCTGGTTTAATACACAAGGATTCTGGGTAGATCTGAGCGTTCTGTGTCGGCTTTGTTTTCAAGTAGCAGCCTAAAACAAATCAGAGCCGAGTAACCAAGGAGATAATCCACAAGCAAGTCAATGAGGAGCGAGGGAACAAGTGTCTCTCCCTGCTGATTTATTACCCTTTCCTTTATATAGCTGAGAGACTTTATTGTTTACTTCTTCCTGCTTCAGTGCCATAACACAGCAAATAAAGTATGAACATTATGTTTTTAGATTTCTTTTTTTAAAGGGCACGTTCTTCCTGATCCCATTTTTCAAACTTTAGTTAGTGTGTAATGTTGCTATTCGAGCATAAATAATACCTGCAAAATGATAAAGCTCAAAGTTCACTACCAGGCGATATATTTTCTTTAACAGGATTCTCCTTTCAAATCCTACAGCGAATGGTTGGTTTGGACCACAACACTTCTCGGTTGAATTATGTCAATATAAGTTTTTCGCTAAACTCCGCCCACAGAAATACGTCAGTCAGCAGCTAAGCCCAAACGGCTCTGCTAAGCTAAGCTGCTGTCGAATCACAACACACTAAACAAACTACACAATCAGAACTCGTTACATATTTCTGAAGGAGGGACTTCATAGAACAAGGAAGACATCAGGCCATTTTTAGAACAGTGAACGCAGCGGTTTACAGAGAAGTAAATTGTGTGAAAAATACCACGTTTTTTTTACACGTGAAACATTTCAATGATGTTCACGTCACATAATCACGTCACTTCATAACGTTCCCACAGCAACAGTGGACATGGCTGCGCTTGTGTGAAGTAAATGCAAAAATTTTCAACTTTCTGCTAAAATCTGCTTATATGTGATTTTTGCTACGAAAAAGTGGGGATTATGAAATCATGAAAGCCCCGCATATTTTGCACACAGAAATTTGCAATTTGCGCTGCGCAAATGTTGCGTATTTGAAAAAATGCAGCCCCTGCATAAATATGCGGACTTTGGCTGATTACGTGTTGAATCATGCGATCGCATAATCATGTTTTTCTGGAGGGACTGTTTAATTTTAAAACACATATGAAGAAACCACACGACGAACATTAGACGAAAAAACGTAGAGAGAAAACACGTTCTGTAGAACAGTTTGTCCATTTAGGGCTACTGTAGAAACATGACGGGAACTTCCATGTAAGGGGACCCACAGTGTATATAGATAAAAATGGCTTATTTTCAGGTAATAAAAACAATACAGTTCATTATGTTAGATCTTTATACACCACTGACAATATAGTTATGTATTTGATATTACATTTCTGTCAAGAGATCCTTCTAAAAGTTACACAATGCCCCTTTAATCAAACATACCGTTCCTTATTCAAAGTCCTCTTAAATCGAAACTTTTAGTATGACTCTTACTATATATATATATATATATACACACTCACCTAAAGGATTATTAGTAACACTATACTAATACAGTGTTTGACCCCCTATCCTGCTGGAAGTAGCCATCAGAGGATGAGTACATGGTGGTCTTAAAGGGATGGACATGGTCAGAAACAATGCTCAGTAGGCAGTGGCATTTAAACGATGCCTAATTGGCACTAAGTGTGCCAAGAAAACATCCCCCACACCATTACACCATTGCATTAATGAGAAATTGAACATGTGTTCCTAATAATCCTTTAGGTGAGTGTATATGTCTATAAACCAGTGTTCTACAAAATTTGCATTTGAAAGATACAAGCATTAAAAAACATTTGATCATTCTGCACTTCAACTTCTCATCAGATTCCAGGCTGTGAGGTAAACTACATGCTGTTGGCTTTAAAAGGGGGAGGAGCCATGTCTCAATATGCATTTCAAGGAGTCTTTACTGCAATGTAACATATCCTTGGAATGATATGCACTGATGAAACATAATAACAAAGTAAACAGGGTGATTTTTAAAAAATGTCATGTTGAATGTCGTAACACTAAATGGGCAGCAGTGGTTTCCTGTGCTTGCCATCTTGCATGTGTTTCACTCATTGTTATGCACCTGTGTGAACTGTGGGGGTGGTTGATTGGTATTTGTGCGAATGTACAAAGTCAGTCTGACTTCAGACAAAGCACTCAATTAGATTTGGTTCCAGAATGCTCCTCCTTTACTTTCATGGGAGTGTTACTTTCAGCCTTTCTTCAACATGTCTAGCTCTCATCTGCTGTAGAAGGGGGTTGGGTTCTTGCATAGTACGTCTCATTTACTTTCAGAGAGGCTCAGCCTAATAAAAAGTGTGAGATTATAAAGAACAACACTGCGTTTTAAGGTAGTTAATGGAAGGTTGCCTCTATCAATTGCATGCTGTTTAATATGACTTTATCTGTCAACTAACTATGATCATATCAGTTTCTCAGTTGGAATAGTAATAAGCACATGCAGAAATAATGAAACGATGGAAATCATAGATATTGCTTGTTAAAAAATTTTTTTTTTAATAACCATGTAATTGGTTGCATGCTGTTTGGTTGCAGGTGGTACATCACTACTAGAAAAAGAGATCTGCAAAGTTGACTTTCCCAAAATAAAAACATTGTACATTATAAGTTAATTTGACTAAATAAAATAAAAGTATTATTTAAGTACACTTAAATGTAGATGACCTCAAAGCTACATACAACCTCCAAGATGAAACTGTGTCTTTCACAAACAAGTGTTTATATCCTCTCCTCCTCATCATAGTCCAAAAACAGATATGACAGCCTTGTAATGTGTACCAGTGTGAGGACTGTGATACGTGTATTACTCAAAATAAGTGCTTAAAAAAGCTTCAGTATTTATATTTTAAGTCTGCACTAAAGACTAAACATACAAGAGATATGAAAACATCTCGAGCTAAGTTTCTGCAGGCCACGTGCAAATCTAGATTTATCACAGTCTGTTATGATTTCCTAGAATCTGTAGCTCCTCCCCCTTGGTAGAGGGCCATGTTTGTGTTGTAAACAGCAGCAGCACATGTCTGAGCAATGGACCGGCGGCCCTCAGCCCCTGAACTTTAGACAACACGCGAACTTTAAAGGCTGTTTACAAGAGCGAACCCCTCCCTTCGCTTTTCACTTTCTCTGGATTTCCAGTCCAAAGGCCTTTGGGAAACGCTGCGGTCAGCAGACGCTCGCTCCCGACCTGGCGTGTTTCTACAGTGAGCTCCATGTGTTCTGTGAGAGAACCTCTTGTAGAGCTGGGATCATGCCAGAACAAACAACATAAAGTCCTAAATGATGTGGACTATGTAGTGGTGACTATTGATAGACACATAGAGTGGAGCTATTCTTGGAAACATTTATTTGTATAGGACTAAAAAATGTAAACAGTGTCAATGATAAAACAAGGAGAGTATTGTAATTAAGGATTAGCTACATTGTGCATCAATGAAGAAGTTGTGTGCTATTTCCCTAAATTTCCTTAGCACTTTAGCTCATTTAAAGAACCAGTTCATGGGCCATTCTACAAAAAAGGAAATGCTTGTCCCTTGCTTTTGCAGACCCCTTAATCATTTAATTTGACCCAATAATCCCATAATGATATATATTTAATAAATATATACTGTCCTTAAAATGATGAGAGAGTTTATTTATTTAATTTATTTAATTTTTTTTCTTTTTTTCTTTTTTTTTTTAAATGTCTGGTCCTGAAAATTGCCCTGTCAATTTGATCATACATGAAAGTTGAACTGTGTACTTATTATTTAAAACCATGCTTTTGTAAAACAAATCAAATTTACATTTACCTTTACCCCTGTATGAATTAACTACAACACTGAAATGGTAAAATTACTATGAATAATATCAAATAAATATTTGTTCCCCAAATTTATGTCATTGGTGATACCCTACCCAAAGCACTTTTATCAGCATTTTGAAGTTTTTCATGGGTCAAGAGGTCAGTGAAAGAAGTGCAAAATGTTTATAAGATGTCTTACCTTATTTGTCTAAAATATCATGATATAAGAATTTTGAGATAAGATTTTTTGGATGTCATTAGTGTTACTCTTTTTTTTATAGCTGGGAGTCTTAAGATCTTTACATAAAAATACATTATACTGAATAAGTATGTGATTGTTACATCTCTGATAAAATAGCACATGGCTAATGGCAGCCATTTTGTTAAAATATTAGTTTTTTTCTGTAAATTGTCATTGGTGTTACCATCATTGGTGTTACCGTCATTAGTGTTACTTCTCTAATGAGTACTTCCTAAGCACTATTCCTCTAACTGACCAACATAAAAGCATAAAAACAAAACAAGATGGAAAATTTTATGACAATGTATAAGTTTTATCATATTCATTATCTATTATTATATTCTCATTTTGTAATTGGTGTTACATTGTGTCATTGGTGTTAAACCAAGTTTTGGTGAATGTATTTTCTTGTACTTTCTAGTAATATTTTGTTGTTTATATGGGATGTAAGAAATTGTTGATATTTCAGTCTTTGCATCAAAGCCTTTTTGGTTGAATATTTGTGTTTTTGTTGGTTTTAAAGAAAAGTCAAACTGAGAATCAAATAATTTCACACAATGCTGGGTAAAGATGAAGAATTTAATTAAACAAATATTCATAATCAGTCATTTTTCTTGCTGTTATCATTCCTCTACGCAACCTTTAACTAAATACACAAGCTGTAATGAGAAAAAAAAATACGTATCATGTTTAAATCACAGGTAACACCAACGACAAATAAATGACTCATTGTCAGGAATCGGGACGAAAGGCGCGGAACACGAAGGAGGATGCAGATGCAGGTTACGAACAAAAATGACATTTATTTAAATAAATAACATCAAACAAAACACGAGCAAACCAACAGGCAAGTAAAACTGGAACAAAACAGAACACGGAGCACAACTGACAGGTAACAGGCGACGATGAACCGGTGAGTGAATGACAGAAAACAAGGGTATAAATATACAGACAATCAAACAAGGAACAGGTGTAATGAGTTAATGTAATCAGTCAATGAAAGTCCAGGTGACAAGGATCAGAGACAAACACAAAACATGACACGGATCAAACCGTGACACTCATGGATTATTTATTAAAATGTATTAAAAAGTTAAAAATAGATTAAGCTCCCCGTTTTGCGGATTCGTAGATTTGACAAGTTAATGCTATTAAAGAAGTTTTGGATATGTTGAAAGAAGTTCATTTAAGCAAATTGTCATCACCCAAATTCCACCTTTTCTGTAGAATGACCCTCATGCAAAAAAAAATTTATCATCAATTATTCATCCACAACTTGTTGTGATATTATCTGCTTTTTACACAAAATGAATAAATATCATCCAAATCCCCAAAATGTCTTTAATTTAACCCTTCAAATCATTTACTTGTGCATGCATTCAAAATATGCACATGATGCATCACTGCATGTTCGACTTTTTCTCATGGATCTCATTATTTATTGCCATTAACATCAAAATTGGTGGAATACAGCCGATTTAAATGTATATGAGTGCGAGTCAATGGTAATAAAATGTTCTGAACTGATGAACTTATTCACCTTATAAATGCTATTTTGTTTGTATTCCACAGGTAGGCAACTCCTCAGTCCTGAGGTAAAATTTTAAAAATGACTCATCACATGGGTTGAATCAGGGTTTGCATAAGTTTAAATCCCTGATTCATCACATAGGCACCTTGATGAAACGGGAAATAAAAAAGGAAAACAAACGCAAGGTGGGTAGGTAAATCCAACCACAGGACACGTTATCCCTCTGGCTTATAATGTTATGTAAATGAGGTTCTAAGTGGAGCGTTCAACACGTTCAGGAGTTTTGTATTACCACTGACAGTCAGTAATGCAGGGTATTCAAAACATGCACATTAATCGCGAATATGAGTAAGATGATCAACAAGGGTCTTCTTGTTTGGGGGCACGCGTCTCACGTACAGCACATATGTTTTCTTAAGACTTCGCGGTGTGTGCGTGCGTGCGTGTGCGTGTGTGTGTGTGTGTGTGTGTGCATGGATGCATTTCCTCAAAATGGTGTGGTTTGCAATGCAGAACTTCAACATTAATTTGTTCTCAGGTTAGTTCAAACATATTTACAAGTGTTAGATCATTTATAAAACTTTCTTTGGCCAGTCCTACATCAGGGTTGGGACAAAATTAAAAAAGCACTACTACTAAATCCACACAAAGCCATAATGGTGGTTTATGTTTACACTATAGCCTAGGTGAAAATATGAAGGTCATGTAGTAACAGCTTGAAAACAACACCCGGTAAAGGAAAAGTACTGCTCAGCCACTCCCTGCAAAGAATGCCTGGTGTTTGTTTTGGTTGGGTTTTAAACTGGCAGTGAGGACGTGTTGCTCTCTCTAGCGACACTTTGTGGAGATGAAAAACATTGCAAACATTCCCCAATGTGAAGTTTAGTTATTCACTGGAAACAAGATTACAATCTTAATTCTTAAATGACTAAAAGTAAGAATAAAAATAGTTAAATAATAACGAAAAAATGTAATACATTTTAAAATATGTAACCTTGCATGTGAAAGTTTGAGATTCAGTACAGTTTTCTACCCATACGGCAAACAAATATTTTTAAATATATTTCAAAATGTACAAAAAATAGCCAAAAAATTATATATTTTTCACCAATATATTTTGTTGGCCATTTTTTGTATGTTTTGAAATATATAAAAGTAAATACATTTTAAAGCATTAAAAATATATTTAGCCCTTCATATATTTGAATTTAAGAATTATATTCACATTGCATCGGAAGAAAAACTTAAAACGTTTAAAAAAGGTTTAAATTAAATATAGTTTCAACTTCAAAAATATGCGTATTAATAAAAAAAAATTGAATTGCATATATTTAAAATATATATATTTTTTAATTTATATATATATATATATATATATATATATATATATATATATATATATATATATATATATATATATATATATATATATGTATAAAAATGTATTTTGCATATATTTAAAATATATTTTTGGCCAGATAAATGTTTGTTTTTTTTGACGTATGGGTACATAAAATCATCTTTTATAATGTAAAGAACATTTTGTGATATATAATCTTGATCTCTTTAATATTGACTGAGTAACAGAATGTCAAAGATTGAAATTAAAGTGAAATCAAACTTTAATGTTCCTAAACTCACTATCAGATTATGAGACAGGCAGGGTCACATATTTAAAAAATCACAGCACACACACTTTCTCAATAGTAGTGCTGTTTCATGCATTGGGTGTAGCACATAATTTCACTGCTCCAAATTTTCAGACCTGTATTAGATGATTCCTGTTTTTAGCAACAAATATAAACAACAAATAAAAGCTGTACGAACAGGCATGACGTGACCTGAATTTAGATTTACAGCAATCCAGGGCCAGGGCTGCTAGTAAATGTACACACGCTGATGAAGAGAAAAAAGACCAGGAGATTGAGAGAAAAATTAGGCTAATTCATAAAAATATAAATATTTTAATCATTGCAATACATTAGGTTCACAAACTCCTAGTAGTGAATATAAACCACAGAAAATGTTTGTGGCCACTAGATGGCAATACTTCACTATTAAATCTTTTTCATCTTTTGACATCCATTGACATTTCTTTTTAATAAAAAACTGAAAGCGTGATATCTGTGGAAAAAAATGATTATTATGTATCTGCCTGTAGCAAGGCAACAGCGTGACCCCATTTGTCCATGCTTTTTGTATGTACGCTCAACAGAATGATGCAACACTGGAGACACATAAACACTACAGCATCGATACAATTGACCCTCACTGTAGCTATAAATATCCTGCATACATTTATTTATGCCCTCTGAGTTTACCAGTATGCATTGTACTCATGTTCTTTACAGGGATGAGTTCACCTATGCACATGTAAGTCTATGTAACATTTTCTCTATCCTGTGGATTTTCCATCCGGTGATCCGTATTGGAATTGGATATATAATACCAGTTAGGGTGGATAGTTTTTGTTCACTTTGCTCATGACTACTTCCATTAGCCTTATTTTGTAACATGACTCTATGGGGCCCTTACACTCTGCACAATGTAGGGCAATGCACAACGCCAGCGCTTTTGCTAGTTTCAGCCCGGCACAGTTGTCTTTTTCACGTTCACCGCCATGTTGTTTAAATAGCAAATTCATTTGCGCCCATTTTTGGGCCTATGATCATTCTGGTCTGAAAACGAGGTGTGTGCAGGTGCACTGTTGGCGCTTGCTATTTTAAGACAACTAAAATAGACTACGCCATTGACCAACTAAAACCTGGTCTAAAGTCAATGGCGCAATATTTTTTTGTTATTTAAAGAGTGCATTGATAATATGCACCTATAAACGGGACGACAACGCTCATTTGCTTATCACACAAATGCTCAGCAGCACACAAAAGTTTTTAAATATGAAAGATTAAAGGATTCAAATGTAAAAGATTATTATTAAGTCTCTTGGGCATAAATGAGGACCGATTACGAGACATTAGAATGCGTAAAGAGCTGCTTCACATGTAGCCTGAAAAGTAATTGTTTTGCTTTAAACAAATGCAAATATCCTTTTCTTGCATATTTGTATATTATTATTTGAGGTAACACTGATCATGTAGGCTATCCATACATTTACAGCAATTAAAAGCCTGCTAATTTTACTTCCATGACTGAAAGAAAAAGACTTTTAAAGAGACTTTTAACTTTAAATACAAAAAAATTAAAACAATTTCAATACAAATTAAAAACGTTATTTTTAACATCAATCTTAAACTGGTGGTCATCTTCCTCTGCTTAGTTTTTCAGTTTACAAATTCCGGGATCTAAACAGGGAATCATCATGGTGCAAGCACAACTGGCTTTTTAAAGGGGATGGAAGATGAGTCTTTCATTGGTTTATTGCACATTACGCCTAAAACGCACCCATTACTCATTACAAGAATAGGAACAACCCTTTTAGACTGTGTGCTAGGCGCACAAACCATTTTTTTAGTCGTTAAATTGGCAAAAGTGGATTCGGATACACCCTTTAAGACTGTGCGCCGTTAAATCGTTAAAATAGGGCCCTATATAGGGGATATATAGAAGATATTGATTGAAATCAATGATTTCTGACCTAATTAGTATTTAATTGATAATAGCTATAAGTACATTTTAATTTAAAGTTTAGGGGGATTTATATCTAAATGGGAATTAGTCCCCAAAATGCATTGCATTGTCTAAATTCAAACAGTTTTTGTCTTTCTATAATAATATCAGAATACCTGGCCCCAGCCAAAGTGCCCAGGGTGTCCAATGTCTCTGAACATTTTGTCTTGTACAAAATTTAAAGCTAGAAGGCCATATGCTAATTCTCCTGTGATTTATGAGTTGTTTGACGTCTCGCTTGAAGAGCGTGCGTGATATAGCAGGGCCTTGTAGGCCTATTTGACTGGTCTTGTTTACAGTGCCGTCCCTGGCGAGTGAAATCCGAGGGCTGACTCATATAAGCATAAATAACCTGCTTCGTATCTGGCACCATCGCAAAGCAAGCAGCCTCAATCAGCACTATCAGTAATCTTAACAGATCGGCTAAAGGCACCCATACGTTCACTACAAGACAGTATGTCATTTGCAAGGACCTCAGATGTTTGGCACTCATTCAAGAGAATTAATGAAATTAGGTGCAGAAAAGCGCCCTCTCTTCTCTTTTATCATTGTATGACCTCAATAGCTTCCCATGAAGTCTATCTGATCATATTTATACATCTGCATATGCTTGCTTTTTCAGTTTACCAGCTAAACATGAGGTTGAACTAGTAAAAAACCAGCTACCAGGTTCCTAAAACCGAGACAGGAGGATTGTTGCATTTGTGCTTGCAACAATCCTAATCAAAGTGCATGCACGACATAATAGCGAGCTGTAATGAATGCTTTTCTGTGATCCCATATATCCGCTGGTGCAGCTCATAAGTATTTCTGTAGCTCAACTCATAAAGCATTCTCTCATGTGAATGAGATTTTTACCTGGTTAAAAAAATACAATTCTGTTAGCAACACAAGGGTCATTGGTTTAAACCTAGAGAACACACATACATTAAAGTGAAGCATCAAAGTTGATTCGGACAAAATGTCTGGCAAATGCATACAGTAAATGTAAGCCTATACAAAAAACAGAGGTAATCTTATAGACACCACAAGATAATACAACATATTAATTTAGCATGAACTTTTGTCCAAAGAAACTTACTGTGCATGCAAAGAATTTCATCAGTAGGCTACGTGCTACCTTGGATATGAACCCACATCCCTGCACTACTAGCACAATGCTTTACTTGTTGGGTTACAGAAACTGCCACTTCACATTCTGCCTCGTCACCTTTACACGTACAGTAACAACAATAATAGACACAATAATAATTGGATTACTATTTGCTTTCTAAACAGTTAAAAAACAACAAGTTTGTTGTTGGTCGTGTCTTATGTAGTGCATTCTATGGCATTCACAACATTTAGAGGTACAGTAGGCTAATAAGAAGAAGAAGAAGAATGAGGGACTTGAAACGGTGTTAGCGCATGCGCGTAAATAATTTTTTGACCACGCAGGCTGTTATGTTGTCACCAACAGGTATGGGTATTAGGCGTTCAAAATACACTACAACAAATTAAATAGTAAACTGAGCTGACAATACACCGTTACAGGACAACATGCATTGTTACGAAAGGTAGGCTACGCGATAGCTGGTTCGGGTAGTTAGGCTGAAACCATGCGATATAAAATGAATTCACAAAGTTTCATCGTTACTTTCGGCTGATGTTGTGGTGCCATGGGGGTTATGCGCCTTGTTGGCGTCACAAAAGTATTTATATATTTATTTTCTTTCTTGTTTTTTCTCTGTCATCGTTGTGTCCCTCAGGTTTGCTCATAAACACGTAGTATCTCTTAAAACTTTTTATGCGGCGCTGCGCAGACCACGTGACACCAAAGTGCCGCGAGAGTGAGTCGAAAGCAGACTGCTCCGCAATCTCTTGCATCGCTCTCGCGGTACTTTGACGCCATACGATTAACGGTCTGCGCAGCGGTGCATGATGTGAAATACGTCCTTTTTGTTCGTTATTCGTGTTCGTTTACATTTTATAATCCTTAATGTCTGATTATAAATAAATATATCCCATGTAGAAAAAGGTCAGTAGCAAGATTTTATCAGTTTTATTAGCAAAAAAACACTGCCTGTGAAATCCCAGCTGAGTCATTCTATGAAACGGGTGCCATTTGGGTCCGCAACATTTGATGAGATGCATAAGGCACAAAAATGTCCTAAAATGTTCTAACAAAGCTTAAAGTTATTCATTCAAGGGTTCTTGTTAACATGATATATGATAAAAATAAATGACATCACAAAGCACAAGTGACATCATTGGAGCCTTGTTGCCACCAAGAACAAAAACAGGCAAGTACTGACATTCCTCTACATTCTTTATTTGTTGATTTTTTGTGTTAGACAGGCTCCGTCAAGCTCAAAGCAACCACCCCGTCACGCAATATAGAGAGGGAAAACTAATTTCGATATATTTTTTTACATTATTAATGCAAATAAAATTTTATTTCAGATAGAATGCATGTATGCTAGGTGAGGAACTTGACCACATGGGAGATCTGCGGCCATTTTGGGATGATATTTACCATCCCGTCACATACCACCCCGTCACAAGTTTTATTGTGACGTGGTGGTAAGGGATGTGACGGGGTGGTTCTGATATAGACTAATAAATTGTTTCTGTTAACTTAACATGGTTTGTTTATTCATTCACTCACTATGTCACTCAATCACTATGTCACTCAATCACTATGTCACTCACTCACTATGTCACTCACTCACTATGTCACTCACATATTCACTCACTCACTCACTCACTGTGCCACTTACTCACTCACTCACTCACTGTGTCACTCACTCACTCACTGTGTCACTCACTCACTCAATCACTCACTCACTCTGTCACTCACTCACTGTGTCACTCACTCACTCACTCACTCTGTCACTCACTCACTGTGTCACTCACTTACTATGTCACTCACTCACTGTGTCACTCACTCATTCACTCACTGTGTCACTCACTCACTGTGTCACTCACTCATTCACTCACTGTGTCACTCATTCACTCACTGTGTCACTCACTCACTCACTGTGTCACTCACTCACTCACTCACTCACTCACTCACTCACTCACCCACTCAGTCACTCACTCACTCATTGTGTCACTCACTCACTCACTCACTCACTGTGTCACTCACTCACTCACTGTGTCACTCACTCACTGTGTCACTCACTCACTGTGTCACTCACTCACTCACTCACTCTGTCACTCACTCACTGTGTCACTCACTCACTATGTCACTCACTCACTGTGTCACTCCCTCATTCACTCACTGTGTCACTCACTCACTCACTCACTCACTGTGTCACTCACTCACTCACTCACTCACTCTGTCACTCACTCACTCTGTCACTCACTCATTCACTAACTCAGTCACTCACTGTGTCACTCACTCACTCACTCACTCACTCACTCACTGTGTCACTCACTCACTCACTCACTCACTCACTCACTGTGTCACTCACTCACTCACTCACTCACTCACTCACTCAGTCACTCACTCACTCACTCACTCACTCACTGTGCCACTCACTCACTCACTCACTCACTCACTCACTGTGCCACTCACTCACTCTGTCACTCACTCACTAACTCATTCACTGTGTCACTCACTCACTGTGTCACTCGCTCACTCACTCACTCACTCACTCACTCACTCACTCACTCACTCACACACTCACTCACTCACCCACTCACTGTAATGATGCTCTTATTTTAGTTTTTCACAGCATGACCAAAGTTTCCAATGTTAATGTTTCCCCTCCCCCAGTTTAATAAAGATTAAAACAAGCATACCATATATAGATACACACTTTGTCCATACCACCTTGTCACGGTGAACCTATCTGTGACATCAGTTACCACCCCGTCACGGGGTCATTTTGTTAAAAATTTATGTAATAGAAAATACATTTTAAATAAATTAATGTTGAATGATGTTCTTGTTGTGTGGACTAATCAAATTAATTTAAGTTTATTTGTATTTTTTAAGTGTATTCATATGTTTTTGTACAAACAATGAGGCCATTGAAATGTCGAATTCATATTTCAAGATTAAAAAACGAATAATAATTATTTAAATTAAATTATAGACTTTCTATTGATGGTTTCCAAGAAAGGGACATTTTACTATTAGGAAAACATTAGATTTTATAAATATATTTCTTGTTTTACTACACAGATGGCATACATATTGTCCGTGACGGGGTGGTAAAAGAAAGACTTCTGTGCCAGAATAAAACTGATAATATTATTAACAATTTTGTACCTGAGCTGGGAAAATATGTTTTTTGGGAGGATTAACAATATATTTAAAGTTGTAAGTAAAAAAAATAAACTTTGTTCTTAATGAAAATTTGGAAAATTGCAAAGTGGAAATGGCACCCGTTTCGTAGAATGACTCAGCTAAAGTAATTTTTTGTGTTTTATTGTTTTCTACATAACATCATCCTACATAATGTAAAGGACATTCTGTGACAATATAACCTTGATATCTTTATCTTTATGTAGTGGGACAAGGTGATTGACAGCTGTGTTCACCTATTGGAGAGTAGGGCTCTCTATTTAAAGGCTGATTGGCTGAAGCCGTGTATGTGTCACGTCTGATTTCCCTCCCCTTGTGTCTGTTGTCGGTCGTTACAGGTAAGCGTCCTAGCTCTTAGCGTATGGCTATTTTAATGTGTTGTGTGTGATTTTAAAACTAAATGTGAATTCTAGTGTGTGTTGGCTCTGATGCTGGTGCCTGTTAGCACTGTTCCATGGATTTTAAAAGTGCTAGTCTCTCCGGTTGACTCCCTGTATGCCAGGGCACTGGTGGCTGCCATGACAGCTGTATGCCAGTGTCCGTAAGGTGTCATGCCTGGCGTAAGAAGCGGTAAGTGTGCAACCTGTAACTTTAAGTGAGAGTAGTAATGTGTAGTCATAATGTTTACATCTGTATTCGCTTTAGGATTCTCCCTCTCGTTCCGGGCTGTGATTACCTCTTCGCGCTGTTTTTAGCGCTGCTATTCAGCTTGCAGTGCGCACGTGTTGACATCATTAAAGGGTGCTGCTGGTGTCCGGTCAACCTTTCAATATCGCACAATATAGTGCTCAAATCCATATGTGTTGGGGACATGAACGTTTTTGGTTTAAAGATTAAATGATGCCCTGAATGAGCTCTGTGGTTCCCCTATCCAACCTCTTTAATTATTTTGTTTCTTTTGTTTATTTTTGTATTTATACTTTGTTTGCTGCACGTGACTCCTCATCGTTGTAACGTGCCCGGGTGTATGTGTGGCCTATTGAACCTAGTAACACACTGTGACAGAGGGGAGTGGTATGTGAAATTAACCCTCCTAATGTTTTATTGTCTCTGTTTGTGTATTGTATTAATGGTCACTATAGAGGAGTTGTGAGAAGTTAAACCATCTATAAAAAGTGTTTATAATTTATGTTCTGTTAAGTGTCTTTAACCTTTATTTTTGGTTTACCGCAGGAGCTGGGGTCCCACGGGTGACAGGAATTTCTACGGTGGTGGTGCTTCTCATCGTGTGCTGTGTAACATCTTGTGTGTTTCGTAGTGTGATTTGAGTGCACTTTGGTGTGTGTGGTTGTGTGGAAGTGTGCTCTGCTCAAACTGAATTCTGTCCTCTGCCGTTGGGAGCCTCAGCCCTGCTGGTAACATTCTCTTTTATTTGTTTTGATTTAACCTCTTTGTTATAATTAAAATTGTGTCTTTTCCCTTTAAGGGGAAAGAATGAGTACTTGGTGTGTCTTTTTAATCTTGTGTTTTTAAATATTTGTATTAATAAAATTATGTAACATTTTGCATTATACCCACGTCTCCTGCCTACTTTATTATAAGGGACCGAACCTGTGTCCTTCACCCATCATTTTGGGGGTAAATTGAGATTTCCCCGGGTGCAATTCCCGGGGTGGCGTAGTCGGAGTTCTTAAAATCTTAGGCTCATGTTCTCTCTCTAGCACCGCTCTGCTACATTTATATTGACTGAGTAAGGTTATGTCAAAGATTAAAATCAATGTGAAATCAAATTAATTTTCACATTTTTCCATTTAATAAGTTTTGTATCTTGCACGATTAAATGCATGTTTTATATCTATTTACCCTAGCATTTCCCCTGTTGTCCACAACTGTATCCGAACAAACATGCAACCCATTTTTAAGATGAACTTTAATATTTGAGAAGTATCATTTAATATGATTTAATAAATCACATTGTTTCTGTGTCCTTTCCAGAAGAGATATCAGTATGACAACATCTGGCCCTGATTTGCAGTGGCCCCTGACAGGCTTGTAACCAAACATGCTTGGTGAGTTATGTTTGTATAAAAGAATGGGAGGTAATCCATCCAGTAGAGGTCAGGATTCACAGTGTCTGCCAAGGCGAACTGCCGCTGGCTGCTGATTGTACCAGGCGAAGGTCAGGAGGGACACCGGTCGAACCTGCGGCCGAGATGAATGATTCAAGCATCGGTAACAATGACACAGACCAGTCAGGGTACACACGCGTGTATATTTTTTAGCAACTTGAAATAAAGTGCACAAATCACAGTAATGGTAGGGTGGATAGTTAAAAATTATGCCACCTGTGGTGAAATATGTAATTCACTGCACTTTGCAATATCTTGTTTTTTACCAGCCTTACCAGTGGTGAGATTTTGGGGTGGGACTCTCTGTCTAATAAATGGAGATGTTGGGAGATAAAGTAATTGTTTAGGAACCCTTTTCTTTTTGCAAATTATTAAAAAAGACAACGTTTTTGGAACTGATTTCATAATACTATCAAATCACTTTATTTTCATCTGGTTGGTATTGCTGTAATTTTTATACCAATAATTTGTTGTAAGACGCAGTACCATTCTTAGTCACAGGGGGGAGACAAAGGCACAGTTTGGTCGTGGTAGGGCATCACACAACTAACCCATCTTTATCCTCTTTCAAGTCTTTTTATTTCTCTATCTCTTTATCCTCTTTAAAGTCTTTTTATTTCTATCTCTGTACAAGTAATTACAAATGTATGTTACACACTGGCAACACCTCCCTCCTTGCTCAAATCAGAGATAAAACAAGAATATACACACACAGATCTGACACAGCCTGTCCTGCTTGTTTGTAGGTTGCAGGTAAGGAGGGTTTCTGGTTGCTTCTGATTCCCATTTGGGTAACTGAAGACACAGCTGGGCGGAGCAGGAAAGCAATTTGGCTATTAGACCCCTCATGTTGGATTAAGACAGAGACCCCTCACATTTTTTTTTTGAATGTCTGCTCTGGTTTGGGCTTTCACGGTTATGAAATTTGGCGGACAGTTAATTGTCTAATAAATTGTGACAATTATGACGATTAATTGCCTGTTTAAGGGCCTTGACGTTTAATTGTCATAGATTTTTTTTGTTTATTCATGAAATATTTTCACACATTGTTGTGATTATTTAAATTAAATCTTTTGCAAGGTTTGCCTGGCAGTAAATATTAATACACATAACAAATTTATTTGTTATGTCATTATTTAATGAATGTATGTTTTAAAAATGAAAAACAATATCCCTAAATTTGAAATTGCTGTTTTGGAAATGTATGTTTTCCTTGGCAATTCACTGCTTATCAAAGTTTTGCAGCATTTCTTTAAATGATGTATTTCCATTGTATTAAATGGCTTCGTGATGTATCGCGTTACACTGTCAGTCAAGGAGCGCCATTACATACGGTCTTGTTTATACAGGCGCTGCAGCTCCCCCTTGTGTTTTTTAAGAGATGTGCAATCATTGCGGTGATATGAAATCAACGTGATGAGGTCAAACAATCACTATGATACGATTATTTAATCATTGTGACAGCCTTAGTTTGGGATAAACTTAACACAGACAACCGCAACAACTCGCATCAAGCTAAAGTCTCATATTATGGTCTGTAAGCTGCTGAAGTGCAAAAAGGAAATTATATGAAAATAACAACATGGTCCAGGAGTTTATTGTGATCTGTATACTGTCATAAACCCATGTAATGCTAATACAATTTTTAATGAGATTGTACTGTGGCACATTGCTAGCAATATGCATATGTAAAGTCCTTGGTGCATAAGTAAGCCAACCCCCCTGCGAACAGGGATGGGATAGATGAATAGGAGGAGTACTAAAATTTATGCCCTTACACTGAAAAAATGGTCCCTAGCTGTCACTGAGGTGGTACTCATTTAAAAAGTACACATTTGCACCAAAGAGTGCATTAGTACCCCAAAGAAACATACACAATTTATTTATTCATTTATTTGTACCTAAATGTACAAATTAGGACCTTTTTATAGGGGACTGCCTCAGTAACAGCTTGGGACCATATTTTGACCTACAGTTAAAGACACAAACACACATCTAAAGCATCATTTAATGTAATATAACACGTGAAACTCTCTGTAGTTGGATTTAGGCTTAATCAAGTGTGATAATAGCATATCGATTATTTACACAAGATCCATGTTTTATCCATGTGACCTTTATCAGCTCGTACCTTTGGTTGTTTTCAACCTGTTTCACGTCTTGTCAATCTCCATTCCAGCAGATACACTTCTCACCTGTGTTTGCAGGAGTCTAGTGTGTAAAAATGTATATTCTGCCCCAGTCGCTCGCTCCTGGTGGAATTCGAACAATGATTTGGAAGCCCATAAAAATCTAGACGGGTGAAATTAACTGATCCTGCTCAGGCAACAGAAAATCTGTCATTCCCAGGCAGTGGAATGTGAAGCTTGAGCAGAATGCTGATCTACCCATCACGAACCCTGCGCTCGCTCTCTTTTGCACTCTTCTGCTGCCTTCTGCCCATGCATGGCGTTTAGAAAGGGCAGAAAGCTAAGGTGGGGATATTAAAGGAAAACACCTCAGTTTTTCAATATTTTGCTATGTTTTTACCTCAACGTAGACAGGTTGGTACATACCTATCTTTATTCAATGCGTGCACTTGGTCTTTGTGCGGTGCGTTGTGAGTGTGTTGGCATTTGGCCTGGCCCCATTCATTCCTTAGGATCCAAACAGGGATGAATTTAGAAGCCACCAAACTCTTCCAAGTTTTCCCTAAAGACTGTTACATGAGTAGTTACACGAGTAAGTATGGTGACACAAAATAAAGCGTGGCGATTTTTTAAGCGGATAAAAAATAAGACTATATTGTATGGCGGAAGAGCACTTAGTTTGCAGCACTTCTGACTACTCCCCCTCTTGCTCAAACATCCGTCAATGTTAGTGTTGCAAACTAAGTGCTCTTCCGCCATACAATATAGCTCTTACTTTTTTATCCGCTAAGAATTTTACTTACTCGTATAACTACTCATGTAACAGTCTTTAAATAGAGAAAACATGGAAGTGTTTGGTGACTTCTAAATTAATCCCTGTTTGGATCCTAAGGAATGAATGGGGCATTTACAAGGCGCTGTACAAAGATTAAGTGCACGCATTGAAAAAAGATAGGTTTGTATTAATTTGTCTAAGTTGAGGTAAGAACATAGTAAAATATTGAAAAACGGTGGTGTTTTCCTTTAAATGTGCCACATGAATGGGCACTGCTTAAAGAGAAAAAGCTAAGCTTTGTTTGACGTAAGTGCAGACAAAGAGCTGAAGCATAAATACAATGCATTTTTTTGTAAATCACTACAATGGACTATGATTTATAATAGCAGACAAATGCATGCAAATGAGACCCATGCCACAGATATACAGTTTAAGAAAATATTGGCGCTATGGCTAATGGAAAAAAGATGAATTGAAAAAATTGACGTGTCTAAGGCTGCGTCCGAAACCGCATACTTTATAGTAGGTACTGAATTAGATGAAGTACCTACTTACTTGGCGTTAAAACAGTAGGTACTGTATAGTATGAATCCTGGTAGTATGAATGAGATTCGGACGTACTACATCCGCCATGTTGTTACATCACGTGACATACGTTGTCATCACGTCGTGTCATTTCAGCGCGAAAACAGCCACGTGCCTCTTCTTCTTCGTTGGATAACTCCTCGTCCGGGGCATCATGGGATAGTGAAGCGTCCATCGTATGCACACTGCAAAATCTAACCGGAAGTAGTAGGTCATCCGGGTACTTTTTGCATACTGTTTTTCGAATACTATGTTTTCGGACATACTACTCGCCTCGCCTGCTTCTTTTCGCGTACTATATAGTATGTAGTAGGTGGTTTCGGACGCAGCAAAAGAGTTGTTTTTTATTAAAGAGGTTTTTTCATTCTTGTGGGTACTAAACTTTTAGAAATTAAGGTACACAAGTTGTAACTGGGACGGTACTGTACCATTTTGGTACAGATATGTATCTTTGCAGTACCAGTATGTACACCAATGTGTATATGCTTTTAGATACAAAAGTGTACTTTTTGAAAAGGTATCATCCCAGACAGCTTTTGTACCTGAGAGTGTTAAAGGTGCAGTGTGTAATTTTTAGAAGGATCTCTTGACAGAAATGCAAAATAATATACCAAACTATATTATCAGGGGTGTATAAAGACCTTTTTATAATGAACCGTTATGTTTTTATTACCTTAGAATGAAATGTTTTGATCTACATACAAAGAGGGTCCCTTTACGTGGAAGTTTCCATTTTGTGACGCCATGTTTCTACAGAAGCCCTTAACGGACAAACTTTTTTACTAAGTTGTCTCCAACGATGACATGTTTTCCCGGTGGCGTCTACCGTAGATACTCTATGGGTTCCAAAAGCGAGGGGTGAGCAGTGGACTGAGCCGTTGGTTGCAATTCGCAACCTCACCACTAGATGCTGCTAAAATTTGCACACTGCACCTTTAACTAATGTTTATAAATACAATCTTATTGTAAAGTGTTAAAAAGTAGCTTAAACTGGCTGAAAGTGGCTTGCTGGTCAGTCTCGGAGAAACTCGTAGTGTTTTAGCCTGACCAGCTGTTTCAAAATTTCCCTTTTAAGCCACCACAACATACCTAACAAGCTTGATCAGGTTTGCAGTCCAGTCTGAAACCATGGTATAAGGTTGGTGTAAGTTTTTTTAGCAGGAACTACCATTGCAAACATGAATAAATACTCGCTCACACTTCAGCTGTGTGTCCACTGTCCTTCGCGCCATGCCACAGCGAGAGTTGCACACGCTTGAATATTTTATACTTAATTGGCCATTTCAGGAATGACTCCGGCATAACTCCGAGAACCCAGAATGTAGGCTGCATTATTCAAAGTTTTTCTCAGTTTTCTCCTCTGCCACCGTCTCATTCTTCTTTGTGCTCTGTCTGGTTGTGTTCTCCCCATTTCAAAACAACACATTGTCTTTGATCAGCCCTGCATAGTCAATGCGGCCTACCCCGGATTCGTCAGACTGGTGGCAAATATGAGGGGCAGAGGAATTATAGTGAATCATTACGGCTCCATTTCATCATTTCCAAGCTTTTTTCAGAGTTTCACAGCGCTACCAGCCTTTCTAAGTTCCTCATGACAAAACCACACATATCACCGCCTCCCAATGGCTGACAGATCTGAACAAAATTCTTCTAATCTGTATTTTTGTCGTCTTTTCAAATAAAAATATCTGATCAGCCTTAAAACAAAATAAAATCATTTTGGTGAGATAGACCATAAAGAAGAAGTTTTATGAGGATGCATTGAATTACTTTATTTGGCAAAATTGAATAACTTCATAGAATTTAGTTCGATTTATGTTTAAAGCAATAAAAAAGAAAACAGTAGGGACGTAGCATCCACCATATCTTTCGACCTCTATAACTTACCAAACTCAAAACAGGAGAAACGCGAGGGTGCGGGCAGTGGGATAACTACGGCAAAACAGCAAACAATATTAAAGATGCAGCTCAGAGAGACGTAACCCCTCTGGTACCCGACATCCAAATGAGATCCACTGGTGTTTAATATGTGCAGAGAATGGCCAAACCCAGAGAGAGGTCACATAAATAATGAAATGGGAGGCAGTTTTGTATGTGTGTGTGTGTGTGTCTGTGTCTGTACTCGCTTTTCTTTGTCATTTTAGCAGGCAAGGTCACACTTTCAGATCTGGGCTCTCGCTGCAAGCCGTGGCAATCTTAGAGTGCAGCTCCTTATTATGCATCTCAGCTGCTTTTGGAAAGATTTTTTTCCTTCCCCTTACGTATCAAATGCATTTTTTTATAGCTTTGCTAAAAACATCTGCCTCTCTCTCTCTTTCTCTCTCGTTCTGTGTCCTGAGCAGATGCCATTAGAGAATTACAGTCCCCACTCCCCTTATTACACAGACTTCTTCTATGTATCCATGTGCGCACCAAGGTGAAACAGCAACACAGCACGGCACTCGCATAATCTCCTGCATTACAATCACTCTCTAGATCTATCTATCTATCTATCTATCTATCTATCTATCTATCTATCTGGCTAGCTAGCTAGCTACCTACCTAATTCTATCCATGGGACTTTGGGGAAAATATTTCTTTATTAACTCTTTCCCCCCCATTGACGAGTTAACTCGTCAATTAAAAAAAACACTTCCCTGCCAATAACAAGTTTTTCTGGCAATCCATATTCCGCTATATCCAGGTTGCGCTCTTACCCAACTTATAAAACCCGGAAGCAGCCCCTTATGCAAACAGTTAAAACTACATGTATGTTTTGATCATCTGTGCCCGGTTGCATGAAAGTCCTCAAGCTAAGAAATCCCTTAAATATAAGGTTAAGGGTACCCTTAATAAAAAATGGGTTGCAAGAAAAACCCTTAAGTGAACCTTAAGGCTGTCAATAAGTATTTACCCTTGAATGCTAAAGTATTACCTTAAGTTCTGCTATGCGTTGCTACAAAGTCCTTAAGTCACATTTTCCCTTAAAAACTTAAGGGACTAAAACAGGTCCCTTAACGTCACACGCGATGGCTGATTTTATGGTTTTTTTAAGAAAATGAAGCACAAACGCGCATTTCTAACAATCGAAATAATCCCTAGAGAAAAGTGATGCGCATTTATCAGAAGAATGGCGGTTTGATCGTCCGTCAAAATAAAGTGTTTCCAGTTTGAATTACTTTGAGTATTCATGCATGCGGCACTTTACAGTCTGTTATTTGCGATGTTTCATTGTACACAAATTCGCCGTCTGTTGAGCTGCGTGCGTTGATTTGTTTACGCTGTGAGATTTTGTAACCGTAGCAACTGCTTCTCCGCTGCCGTGTTTTGGCAGAGACTATCGTAAAATACTTAGTATCAACACTTAGGTAAGGGTGACAGTTAAGACCTTTGTTGCAACGCTCTTAAATAAATCCCTTACCTCAGGGAAATTTTCTCCCTCAGGGAAACCCTCACTTAAGGAGTTTCATGCAACCAGGCACAGATCTCTATCAAAAGTCATTCACAAAAATGCAATTATCTCAGCTTTTTACTTAAAAAAAATATTTTTGAAGAAACCTACCCATATTTGAGAAGTGATAAAAAAACTAATGAAAGTAGGATGAAACTTTTTTTTCGAAAGCAGATGGTCTGTTCTTTCATTTGATATACTGTAATAAACTTTTGTGAAAATCATAAAAATGCTGGCGCTGGCTGGCAACTTCTTTTAAAACGCTGACGGGGAAAGAGTTAAACATTAGCATTTCATTCATATTTTTTATTTAACAAACAAAACAGAAATCTTAAGGCTGATGTGTGGTCCACTTTTTACTCGTATGCAACGGTCCACATACAGTGCCCAGGGTTCCCACGGGTCCTTGAAATCCTTGAAAGTTTGTGAATCTGGAGGAAAAACTTCAAGGCCCTGGGAAGTTTTTGAAAATATACATACATTAGGGTTGTGACAATTAATCGGGCAAATGTGCGTTTTCTCAATGAATGAATTTGAATGAATTACGGTGAAATGCAGCCACATCCAAATGCCAGGGGGCGCCCTCGCTTAGAAACACCATTTGTGCCACAGAAGTAGCAGCATTACTAACACTATTCCAGGAAATATCTAGAGGAATATTTATATCGCTGTTCTTCAGATTGTTTCGGGTATTTTCATGATAATAAAGAATATTTTAAATGATTGTGCTTAACGAGTGTTGCTTTTTTAAATGCACGTTATAAACGAGTCAAACTTGTAGTGATTTTAGATTGATAAGGACTTCCTACTGATCACGGAGACGTAGTACATGCACAAGCTGTGCATGAAACACTGAATCGGAGCCTTACGATTCAGAATCGATTTTAGACAGGTCTTTTTAATGGGAGCGTGATGCATCGATGCACATCCCTAACATACATAGATACAGATCATTAAAAGTGCTGGAATATATTTTATGCAAGAAGTTTTCTGGAAAAAAGGATAATATCATAAAAATTCTAGACTTTTTAAGCACATGTGCTAAAATGTTCACTTTATATGATTCATGTTGATTCATACCAAAATGCTTTTTTGCATAGTTGTGTTTGACACATAAAAAACGTCTCGGGTTACGTATGTAACTGTTGTTCCCTGAGAAAGGCTGTGTCTCCCTTGCCATACTTCCTGCGTCCCTGTAACGCCGTCTTTGGCAATATTTCAGATAGCAATATACATCCTGGCTCCCGCGTCACCCTGTCTTTGTCGTTAAGCCTCACCATTGGTTGAATTTGATGTACACATTCAGACGCACTTACCCTTGGAGGTGTCCCCAAAGTGTTACCGCAGTGACGCAGTGCCAGTTCCCTCGAAAGGGAACTGTAACAATGTATCTTAAAAGGTAACATGATGTAACCTTGCTCTCACTTGAAATGTGGGGACACATTTAGTCCTTGAATTTTAGGGTATTGGACCTGGAAAGTCCTTGAAAGTTAATTTGAAGTTAACTAAGGTGTGGGAACCCCAAGTGCCGTTACGCAATATTCATGATCAGAAGAGTGTGCGCGTACTGTATGCCCACCACCGGATTTTTAAAAACCCTACGTACATTTAACACGTAGGTCGTGTGTATAGTATGTACCCCAGGAGATGCATTGCATTTTGCCTGTGTGTGTGTGTGTGTGTGTGTGTGTGTGTGTGTGTGTGTGTGTGTGTGTGTGTAAAGTCAAAAATTGTGTTAAACAGTATAAGGCATGTGATCCTGAAGCAGCGTAAGGGAAGCTGATTTACCATCCCTCTTTAGATTATCCCTAAAGTGAGGAGACGCCACTTAATGGCTAGAGGAAATACAGCAGCATGTATTGAAATCCTCTCTGTCGCACTTAAGCTTCGCCAGTCTGGTTCTACCACTCGCAGTTGAGGGTCCACCAAGAAAGACTTGGATTTTTTTCGAGTTAAAACTTACAGGGTAAAATCAAAATGAGCAGAGTTAAAAACTAGTGGAGTTAGAGGATCATGGGTACACTAATAAGGGGATTAGAGAGTGAGTGTGCATGTGTCCGTGTGTGTGTCGTAGAGAAGCAACATTGGGTTTAAGCTCACAGAAAGATCATCTTCAATAAGTGGCCCTTCTTGACAGATGTTTTCAGTTTTGTTCTGTTTCTTTCAATATAAAAACAGATGAGGTTAGAAAGAGTGTGTTAGAAGCAAGTCTGATCTTCACGGGAAGCTCACATGCCGAGCTGTCAGTGGAGATTTGTGTTGAGTGAAGAGCACAAGAGATGTGATTTGGTTTTGAAGGATTGTGGTGATTCCAGGCATCCCTCTGAAGATAACAAACTATTGTGGATGCAATTTCCAAACCGACTCTCTGCTTACATCCTTTTTATCTTTCTGTAGGAGATCTCAGCAACATTGCAACCCTTTCCATGCCCTGACAAAGCTGTGTGTAGTTGCACATGTTTGTGTGTCTCTGCACACTTGCACTTTAGAGATTAATCTGACAGACATTGATTGACGCTTCTTTTTTTTTTTTTGGTCAGTGGAAGACCATCTGAGTTCAATTTCAAAACTGAACGAGTAGTCTCACTATCAACTACACAGCTACTTTCTAAGGGCAGTTATGTTCTTCTGCATTAAATATATATATTTTTTTTGGTAAGCAGAGTTATGCATTGTAGGATTGCCTTATCTATGAAATATACTTGCAATGCTGTGTTTAAAGCGAGAGCTTCTGTCAGCTTTGTGTTCTTTTAGCATTGTTTAAGTTTCTTCTTTCATTGATCAATTTAAAAGTCCATATTAGTTTATTGGCTGTCGGGGTATCTGATGCTTTTTCCTTGGAACTTCTACATGCATTAAAATGAAACAATCATACAATATGAATAAAGGCAAAGTATTGATTAAAAACAATTATTTATAAGAAGCCCTCATTACTGCCCCAAACACATTCATAAACAAACAAAACACACGCTGTCTCCTCACAGGCCCACATCACTTAATAAAAACATAAAAAGTCAATGAAAAGATAAATGAATCCAAAAATCAAAATCATGTGAAAGCTTAAAAAACCGCTTTCCCTTGGTGTATGGCTTGTTAGAATAGGATAATATTTGGCCTTTAAAAAAATCGCCTTTAAAGTTGTCCAAATGAAGTCCTTAGCAACATATACTAATGATAAATATATTTCTAATATATTTATTGTAGGAAATCCACAAAATTTTTACACTGAAAAAAATAACTTTTTGGTGTAGCAAATATATTAGATTAACCCTCTTAATTTCTACATAGTAATATTAACATTTATTGAGAACTAGATTTTTCTAAGTAAAATGATGATAAATACAAAATTAACTCATTCGCCGCCAGTCTTTTTTTAAAGGAACTTGCCCGCCAGCATTTTTGTGATTTTCACAAAATTTATATAAATATATTATATAAATATATAAACATACAAATACAACCCCAAAATCAGAAAAAGTTGGGACAATGTAGAAATTGTGAGTAAAAAAGGAATGGAATAATTTACTAATCTCATAAACCTATATTTTATTTACAATAGAATATAGATAACATATCAAATGTTGAAAGTGAGATATTTTGAAATGTCATGCCAAAATGAACTGTGTGGGAATAGTAAGTCGTATTAGATATTTTCTTGTATTATTTAACTGTTTTATAGTCACTGCACTTAAATAATTAAGTACATTTTTAAAGACTTAAGCGTGTTCAAGTAAAAAATCTGAGTTCATTTAACTTAACCATATAAAATCCATTAAACTTAAACATTCAAGTAAAATGAACTTACATTTATTGCACATTTTGTAAGGAATAACAATCCGTTGCGCCTGAATATTTAGATTTTTCAAAGATTTTTCACAAAATTAAAACTAATAAGAATTTTAACTCCTTAGGTATTTGTTAATAAAATGTCATACAGGTTTAAGCTCTTATATTATTGATGTTGTTTTGTTGTAAATTATAATTTTGTGAAATCACTGTTCAGGTAATCAGTGTTTCCTTACATAAACCCTATTCAGAACATTTTATTGTATTTCTGAGAATCAAGTTTATCTAATGACTGACTTATAGTCAGTCATGAATTGTGTGTTATAATGCCATTTATAACACTATGTATAAGTCCATACAACAATGTTAAAACAAACAGTAAATACAATCTACCCTAAAACAGAAAATAAGATTTATTTAATATTTTTAGGACAGCAAAGCTTCAATATTCAAAAAAGTAATAGACTTTACCTAAACAATTAAATTAAATCTAACTACTAAAATAAAAATAATTAAGTGACATTTACTTAATTATTTAACAAATGTGTTTCATGCATTATTAAGTAGATTTTATTTGATTTTATTAGGTAAGATGTACTATAAAAAAGCAGTAGATTTTACTTAAAAATTTGCAAATTGTTACAATTAATTTTATAAGTATATTTTACAAGTTGTTTTTTTTTCAGTGTACTTAATCCTTTAATGATTTTTGGCATAAAAATCTATCATTTCGACCCATACAATGTATTGTTGGCTATTGCTATAAATATACCTAATCTCTATATTGCAATAACTGATATTTTTATGTACATTCATGCATTTGGCGAATGCTTTCATTCACAGCGACTTACAGTGCATTACATAGTATTTTATCAGTATGTGTTTTTTGTTCTGCTAATGCAATGCTTTAACAAGTGAGCTATCAAAATAGCTCCATTTCCTTTAATGATTTTTGGGAGGAACATTTAAAACAAAGTTAGTACTGAAATGAAAAAGAACATTGTATTTCTTAGTAATAAAATGTTTCTCTGGAGCTGGTTTGGATGTTTTCTGATTGGCTGAAATGTTCAGGTTCAATGTCAATTACATTCAATTGCTCCAATTTTGGGTTTTAACTTTCTGTGGGTCTTTAAGGACCACCTCTCAGGTCACAATACAGGAAACAAGTTCACTCAAATACAGCCGGTGTGTGGTTAGAGCGAAACACATGGAAGTCTTTATATCTAGAGAAGACACGGGGTCTCAAAGACAATAAAGCATATGTTCATTAATGGTGTTTTTCTTTTCCCTTCTAAAATTGAGTATCTCTCAGTAAGGCCCATTAAAAAACAGGCTAATGGTTATTATTCTGCTCCCCCATTATCAGCTCCTGCTCTGTTCTTGCTTTTGTTTATCTTGTTCCACTGTATTGAGTACATGTTTTATGGTAATGCACCAGATTAAATTGCCAATTCATTCCTCATAATTCTTCTGCGAGAATTTAATTGCCTTTAGAATAATAATGGGACTGTGTGATGCACTCTTTGGAAGTATCTTTGTAATTTTTCATTTTAACCAAGTGACTGCTTCTGTTTACTTACTGTAGGGAAGTCCTATTGATGTATGGTTTGTTAGGATAGGACAATATTTGGCCAAAATACAACTATTTAATCTGAAGTCTGAGGGTGCAAAAATCTAAATGTTGAGAAAATCGCCTTTAAAGTAGCAACACATGATACTATTTATGTATACATTTTTGGTAGGAAATTTTTAAAATATCTTCAGAGAACATGATCTTTACTTAAAGGAACAGTATGTAAGTAATTTATATCAATTAATCATAAAATGTCCCTGATATGTCACTAGACATTAAGAAATCATTTTTATTTTAAATACTTATATCACTGACAACAGTGGTTTGGCCAGGATATTGTCATTTAAAAAGTGGAGTTGCAGCCCTCAACTGATGTTTATGTTGTCATTTTGTGTATTGGCCACCAGTTGTATGATTGCAGTATCAGTTTTAGCCACTAGTTTTGTTATTGCAATACCAGTTTTGGCCACAATCCTACATACTGTTCCTTTAATATCCTCATGATTTTTGGCATAAAAAATTGATAATTTGGACCCATATAATGTATTGTTAGTTAATGCTACAAATAAACCCAATATTTATATAGCAATCACTGATATTTTATGTACATTTATGCATTCCAATAAATGTTAATGCGGTAAAAACACAGTGCTGAGTATGGTTTTGAGATGAGACTGTTTATCCTGTTAATACCATCTTACTGTAAAAGCCGTCTGGACCATAAAATCTGGAGCTGTTTTTAGTGGGAAATGAAGTTTTTGGTGTATTTGAAATATGACTACTGTTTGATCTGTGTAAGAGGTTATGAGTATTCTGCACAGTTCTTGCTCCAGCATTGTTTTTATAGTGCTTATGAAATTGTTTTGGTGTTTGGACTTTTCTATGCAGACCCCTGAGCAGGGCTTTAAACCAGATTTCCCCCAATTGGTTCGTTCTGAACAGAAACAGTATTTTAACGTTTCCGGTTTTCGGTTCAACCCTAAAATTGACGTTCCTGAACCGGTTAATAACGTTCCATGTCAGCTGTGGGACATACAAATAAGTAGGCTGATCATTAGGACATTAAATTCATCTACATAATTTTCCTTAAGTCTCTATCTTGTCATCAAACATTAAAAAAGACTACATTTTATAAGCGGCATAACTGTAATTCTGACATGTCTAAATTTTTTTCCAGCATTATACATGAATTAAGACAAGGACAATTTCTGCCATGTCGTTTACAACTTAAACAAATGTTTTTATTAGAAAAAGAATGCTGTGGTATTTCGAGATCATTTTGTTTGTATGTGTCCTGTCAAGAACAGAAAGATTGTTCTTTTTTATTTTTTGAAATGCATCTCTCCGTGTATGCACTTTTGAGTGCACTTAAACACGCGCACACACACAGATGGAGGACGAATTCCAAACGGCGCTTTGGGAAAAAGATGCAGCATAAACAGTTGCTCCACATAAAGTGAAAATTATATTGTTTTTCAAGTGCTTTATTCACCAAATGTATTTTAATGGTCTACAGATTGAGACACAGTAGCGCAACTCTCTCTCAAGTTTACACATCAAGAGTTCTGATCTTTGAAGGGATAATTATGTTTGATTGGAGTTGGACCGGACACATTCAACTGTATGCGCGTCTGTGCGTACAGAAAATTGCTCACTTTTTGCAGTTAAATTGTTTAAAATCACTTAAAGGAACGGTATGTAAGAAATTTATATCAATTAATCATAAAATGGCCCTGATTTGTCACTAGACATTAAGAAATCATTTTCATTTCAAATACTTATATCACTCACAACAGTGGTCCGGTCAGGATATTGTCATTTAAAAAGTGGAGTTGCAGCCCTCAACTGATGTTTATGTTGTCATGTTGTTTATTGGCCACCAGTTGTGTGATTGCAGTACCAGTTTTGGCCACAATCCTACATACTGTTCCTTTAAGTGTTAACATTGGCAAGCCTTTGAAACACGTGCAAATTATCAACTTTCACCCAAATTTGCGTATTAATCCGCGAATCGTGTAGGAGCTGAACCGTGGGTCGTGATCTGATCACGGATCAACTGCGATCCACTACACTAATTAGTATAAAAAAAAAAACATCTTGAGATACTTGGTAGCCTACAATATTTACCTCTTATGATTGAGCATTAGAAACTTGGCTTGAGTAGGCTACTTGCTGGTGGCACGCTCCTCATTTCTCCGATGAGTCAACGACGACCAGAAGTAAACTTCACCAAGTCATATTGCACAGAAATCTTGTCGAAGAACGAAGAAAATAACAGTATTAACCGGTTACCATTATTTTAAATAAACGATTCTGTTCTGGAACACATATTTAAACATCAAAAGTTTCTGGTTTTCGTTGCATGAATCGGTTCAAAGCCTTGCTCCTGAGTACTGTACCGTATATGATATGATGACTGTACTGTATATGATATCACATGTTGAAATGTTGTTATTTTTTATTCAAACATCATGGATTTCGAACGGGTGTGCCTCATACATCTTGAAAATTGAAGCCGCTGGCTCTTGGATCGCCCTTTGGTGGCTGGCTGCAGTACATGTCATAAACTCCGCCCTCTCCATGCAAACAAACGGGACTCACCTCTAAATAAAAAATTATTTACACCACCAATAAAATTTTTCGAAAGATGGTTTTGGTCCTTTAAGGTAGTTGTTATCACACTGATATTTGTTCAATTGTTCAAAAGTCTTATTTTAGCTAGTAATTTGATGATATAGAAACGGGGCATGTTGTTATAATTGGCGTGGTTGAAATGGGCGTTTGGGCGAAAGTTTGATACTGCGGCTCCTTCTGCGCATGCCCTGGCTCTGACGTTTTTACGTAACATGGCAGTGCCTATGGTTGGACATTTTTGGCTTCATTTCATTACAATGGATGATTTCAAACTATTGCCTTAAAGCAGGTTTCACTAGGCCTATGCTCCTTTCTGGCTCTGAGGGGCTGTTTACACCTGCAAGATGCATTTTGGTCAAGGTATAAACAAGGCCTGAAATGAGACCTCGACTGTCAGATGAATGTGGCAGATTCATAGCAACTTGGTGCCAAATTCTTGACTTTGTTGGCATGTGCGTTTATTTTTTCCCTTTGCTTGCCTCCTCTCGCTCTTCCTCTTGGGTATACCATGGACAGGTCTCCACATTAAATATAAAGCCAAGCACATTTTGATATCCATCGCTTCTTTTGGAGCTCTCGCTTTTTGTATGTTAAATGTTTCCATTTGGGGCAGCTTGGGCTGGTTGCTGAAAATCGCTCAGAAATTGGGTATCGGATTGATGCTAGATATGAGGCAGTGATAATCACATCCCAATGCCATTGGCATCTCTCGAATCATGAGGGAAGTGATTTTGTGTCCAGTTGCTTGGAAACAGTGGTCTGGAACAGAGCTGGGAGAATGAGTTGCCATTGTAACGTTGAGAACGAAAAGATTGGCGATGAATGCGTTCAGCAGTTCAATGAGATTGCTGCTGTGAGAATGACATTATTTTACTGTCTTTCTGCTTTTGTGTTTCAGAGTTGCTTTGTTGTTCTATAGAACACACACAGCGGAAGAGAGATGGCTTTCCATGTTTTCCAAAATTGAATTTCATTTGCACTACAAGGAATGGCCTATTAATGTTTGTGCATGTGCTCGCCAGCATATAAGAATGAATAACTGTTAAATACTAAATATTTTTACTGGGCTTTAAATTTGATTTCAATTGCATGTACTGATTTAGCATTTTGATATGAAAATTATTTTGGTAGCCTACAACTTGTCCAAAGTTCACAGTCATGCATTTATCAGGTTTTATGTATCAGGTTTGTCACCCTTTTGCAGTAGACATTTGGTCTGTGCTGGGTTTTTTAATAGTTGCTTTAAAGCGTAACTAAACCCCTGGTCAGAGCCTGATTCCACCCACTGGCAATATTTGAAAAATGCAAGAAAAGTGGGCAGACCCCAAACGTAGATATGAGGGGACTAACTGAGCTCGTACCAAGGGGGTGGTGAGATCATAACAAGAGCGTGGGTACACTGTAAAAAACAGCACTTTTGTCAAATCAACACATATTTTTGTGTTACTTTAACCTAAAAAAATTAAGTTATACAATTTCAACTTGAATTTATAAGTTATGTCAACTTTTTTAAGCCAAAACTTAAAATATTAGGTTGAATTGACTTGCAAAACCAAGTTGTTTTAACTTTGTGCTGCATTTTTTCACAGTGTGTAGCTAGCTGCTTACGTCACGTCGTACTGCTTATGTCACATAGTACCGCAACATCCAATAGGAAAATTCAACTGCAGTAGCCATCGTTTTACCTGAAGAGGGCAGCACTAATAAAGCCCCATTCTTACAGATTATTAACTAAAAAAAGTTGGTTTAGGGTTTAGTTTCTTATTAAATCATAGTCATTGGGTCTCATCATTAAGCATGCGTACGCACAAATTTGTGCGTAAGATGTGCATACGAATGTTTTTACGAACAAATCGTGATTTAACAAAACTTTTTTTTTAAATGTACACTGTAAAAAATCCAATTAATGAAATGTTGGACAGGCAAAAATATATAAGTTGAACCAATTTTTTTGTTTGAGCTAGTTGAGAAGACATATTATTTTAAGTCTAGATAAATCTGTGTTTAAAATATTAAATGAATGGTTATTTTCAAATTCAGTCAACATTCAGAATGGCTACTGTTGACTGAACTAATTAAGACAAATCTGGTCAATATGTGGACTTATGACAGCTATGTTCCTGACAACAAAATGCTCATAATATTACTGTTATTTGGTCACAAAATGTAATTGTAAGAGTTGTTCATGCGTGAATGTGTGTGCTTTAAGTTTAAATATGCGGTCGGTTAATAAAGATAGCGTCTATTTAAAAATGTGCTCGGACACTTTCGGACGGAGATGAGCTCAAGATGAGCTCCAGAAAATCACCGTCGCTCAAGCACTCACACCCCGCCCAGCGCAGCCTCTCCTCGGCAAGCCCATCAGAAATCGACTGCTGGCTCTGATATCTCTGTGGCGTTTAAACATGCGATTTAATTCATTTTAATTTCTCATACTAATGAAAGGATTATGTTTTAAATCACATTTTAGAATTGCACTTAATTGATATCGATGTTGAGTGATGTTTCATATCTTTTACATTTGTTATAACCGGACTGCATGTGAATTTGAACTTCAGAGCTGAAGGAGCGGGTGGAGAAATAGTCCCAAATATCATAACAATCTTAGATAAAACTTCTAAATATACCCGTGTGTGTACCCGTGTGCGCGCCGCGTGCGCGCGACCCGCTCGCGCACGTGTGTGTATGTACAGTATGTGCGTGAGATTTTAATTTAAAATGTCTTAACTCGGAAGGATCTGGATCACAGGTCATTTCATCTGAGATCAATTCGCACGCAAACAGCTGGCATCACTCACTGTTTCCCACAACGACACAAGTCATCAGCCGTTTCCTCAAGTTCACGTCAGGTAAGTGTTTGTAAATAAATGTTAATTTTAGACTATATTAATTGGCAAAGACGCAAATACTCGACGTTTTTGTAAAGATATAAGTTATATAAAGGTGTGTTATGTTATGTGTCCGAGTTAAAGTGGAGCTATTTTAGTTAAGATTACCGGACAGGGTTTAGGACTCCGTCTTAATTATAATTGGGACATTTCTACAAACAAACCTTATAAAAAACAATACTGGCGTGCATTTTGAGACAAAACAATAGCACTCATATGTTAAGAGATGTCAGTATTTTAGTCAGTAATAAGCCCTGTCCGAGAAAACTGCCCAATAGTGTTTAATTCAATTGTGTGTGATGTCTGAGGGAAATTTGGCAATTTTAGGGTATAACGTTAAAGTCTTTCACCGTCAAGCTTTATTATATTAAACATGTATTTATGTATGTGTGTGTGTATTTATATTCCTCTGTTTATCAAACCAGAGCGGTGATGATGGAGAGGCAGACCAGAGGGACACATGGTGAAAGTTCTTCTAAATGGTTTTGGAGATGTTCTGACTGACTGGAATGCTTTTTGGACTGTTTTGCCTTCTAAAAAGACTTAATTCTGTATGTTCAGTCTGTATGATAAGTGAATAAAGCTTTTGTTTTTATTTGACTGAAGTTAATTATTTGTTAACAACACCAGCATAAATTATTTGATAAATAATTTCAAAAAGTTTATTAAAATAATAAATATTAATTGAAGTAACACATAAAACATTGAGTAAATACTTAAATTTTAATTGACAGAGTCTTTGCTGTAAATTCAACTGATTAAAACATTTTAGTTGAATGAACTATAAAGCTAATTGAGCCAACATACTTTTTTATATTTGAGTCAAGATTGGGCCAACTAAAAAACATCAATCCAGGTAACACTTTGGAGTTAGAAATTGAGTGAACGTAGAATTTCTGTGGAACTAGTTACTAAAAAATAATTCATTGAGCCAACAATTTATTTTTTACAGTGTACGCAAAAATTCAAGAAAACCTAAAACCACTCGTACGCTATAATCAAATACTATATAATTATAATGTTTATTTTTTTATATTAAAAATGTACATATTATATTTTATATTATAATATTTTCTGTATTATATATTATTATACCTGATCTATATTATTATTATTATTATATACATTATATATTATACATTTTAATAGCCTACTTTTTTCTACACATAGAAAGAAGATGCACGTAATGACAAATCTTCACGCTTTCCTTCCTCACTTTTTAAATTTCTATATGAAAGCGTCTGCTAAATGCCTAATGTAAACGTCATGTAAATCTAATGAGAAGTCCAAACGTCAATCACTTGATCTCCTATCTGTTTTATTTTAGATACAGATGCACATCTCTGTCATATTATTTAAATGTCATATTTGTTAACGCATACAATACTTATTTAATGTTACTCCGGTCAGTGGACAGCACTGACTTCCTCCAGCGACAGCAAAACCTCCCAAAAAAAATGCAAAACAAAACTTTTCCTATAATAAATATGATCATGGATTTCTTGTCGAACTCTTTTGCTTTTATGACAAACTGCTGTAAAATTTTCTGTGGAAGTATCTTATTGAGGTCTTTAGGATAAATTGATAATTACAGGCAGGTATGTTTTTTTGGGGTGGAGCTGAACTCTCAATCCAAGAGCAGTGTAACACACCAATGCTCAGCACAAAGTATATGTGTCAAATACAAGGCCTGCGGGTCAAACTACGCCTACTGCACATTTGTATCCGGCCTGCACAGTGATATATGTTTTTAAATTGATATTTTTTGTGTGAATATCTTACAGTATATGTGTGTTTCCTGGTACTAGAACCTTTGAGCTTTGTCATTGCTCTACTAGCTGAGGAACAGAAATGATGCTTTAAAACAGCAGAGGTGGTTTGGTTACTTAGTAAAATTGCACAGCCATCATATGTTATTGCCTGCTTGTAAATTTAAGTAAGTGAATAACATCATATGAGAGAGAGAGAGAGTGGGCTGTGTGTATGAATGTGAATGTGTGTGTCACCCTGTGGCCTGGAAAAGCATTTTCACTTCAGTGAATTCACAGTGACAACAGGTATTAGGCTATGATTTGCCACTGAGCTTAATGGAGCTTAAAGAAAGTGGCCCTGAGCATCTCTCCTGTCTTTTCCTCACATCACATCACATCACAGGAGAGCCAGTGAAGGCTGGTGTCACCTTGATATCAATGACCTGCCACTTTGCATGGTGGATTTAGGACTTCGAGGAGCCGGGCTAATACCTCATATCTTGACACGGACCTAAATCCATAAGTCTGAGAAGCTTTGAGGCGATTTCCTGGACAGGGCTTATCCTAAATGCATGTTTGAGCTGCCTTAATTAAAAAATAACTTGTAGTGACATATCTTAAAATATATTAGTGGCATTTTTGCACACCAGTATTGTTTATTGTACGGTTTATTGTAAACTACATAAAATGTCATTGTATAACTAGCATCTAGTCCTGGATTAATCTAAACCCCGTCCGGGAAACCGCTCCTTTTACCCCCGGTTTAACAGACAAGGCTTAAAGGAAAACACCACCGTTTTTCAATATTTTACCATGTTCTTACCTCAACTTAGATGAATTTATACATACCTATCTTTTTTCAATGCATGCACTTTAATCTTTGTACAGCGCTTCTTGAATGTGTTAGCATTTAGCCTAGCCCCATTCATTCCTATGGCTCCAAAAAAAAGTTTTCTTTTGTGCCACCATACTTACTAGTGTAACTTCTTATGTAACAGTCTTTAAATAGGGAAAACATGGAAGTGTTTGGTCTAAATTCATCCCTGTTTGGATCCCAAGGAATGAATGGGGCCAGGCCAAATGCCAACACATTCACAAGGTGCTGTACAAAGATTAAGTGCACACATTGATAAAAGATAGGTGTGTATTTATTCATTTAAGTTGAGGTGAGAACATAGTAAAATATTTAAAAACGGTGGTGTTTTCCTTTAATCTAGGTAAGGCCTAGATTAAAACACAAGTTTGAGTGGTTTCAACTAAATATAACTGCACTGACAGATCTTAAAATATGCCAGTACCATTGATTTGTCTCCAGATACACACCAGTAGCATCTTATTCCAAGGCATGTGCATAAAAGATGCTTAAACACCTTAATTTAACTAAGGCCTAGTCCTGGTTTTAGCTAATCCTTGTCCATAAAACCAAGCCAGAGTGTTATAGCGGTCTGTCTAATGCAGGGTTCACACCAGACGCGGTAGAGGCGGCAAGCGTGAGTGATTTACATGTTAAGTCAATTCAAAGACGCGATTAGGCATCCTGCAGTGCGGTACCTTGTTGTAGTAATGACTACAGGAAGTGAGCGGAGTCTCAGTGGAGTCACAGAAGCCCCTCCCTTGACGCGAATTTCCGCGGCAATGTCTCGAATGACTAGAATTTCACGCGCGGCTTTCACATGCAAATGAAGCGAGTAAACTCAAATGTTCAAACGTCCAACTACATGCAAATAGCACACTGTAAAAAAATTCCGTAGAAATTACAATGTTATTGCAGCTGAGTTGCCGGTAATTTACCGTAGATTTAAATTTATGTTATTTACTGGCAAGAGTTTGTTCAAAGTTAAATACATTTTAAATATTAACAAGTCTTTACCTTTACAGAATAAAACTATAATCATCATTAACCTTTTTCTGTTTTTTTGCTTTAGATTTTGTTTCCCAGAATGTTTTGCTTGATGCTGTTTTTTAAGTTTTACTCTGTAAAGACATAGACTTGTAAATGTTTAATGTTTATTTAACTTTGAACAAAATGTTGCCAGTAAAAAACATAAATTTAAATCTACGGTAAATTACCGGCAACCGAGCTGCAATTTCTACGGAATTTTTTTACAGTGCATGTTTTTGCCACCTCTACGCGGCTGGGGTGAATGCATCATAAGTAAATTTTTGTGTTTCTGTACTCTGTTACTTTAAGTCACAAGTGGTATGTTGGTTGCTCAACTTCATATCTATCTTTATGTCCATCCATCCATCCATCCATCCATCTGTCTGTCTATCTATTTGTCTATCTGTCTTTGTACAGTGCCCTCCATAAGTATTCTGAGAATAAAGGCAAAATTGCTGTAGAGTCAAGAAATGTCTAAACATCTTTTTTGAGATGTTAAGCTACTTTTGTGCTTCACTGAAAAATCCAATCTGTAGATATAATGACAGAATTGTCATTTTTGAGAAGGTCTGTAAGTTGAAGAGGTCAGTGCTGTTGTTGCATTGTGTAGGCAAACTGATGGTTTAAAGCCTCCATATGTTGTCCTATTGTCAAAGAACCGTTGGTTGACTGTCACTACCTCCACATATTGGACATGTGAAGTCCCACAGAGACTGTTGTGTGAGTCATTACCCATCAACCCAGAGCACATATGCCTTCTGCCTCGACTGTTTAAAGGTTAACAGTGGTTTCTCATATCATTCTGTCTCCTATGAGGGTGGAGATGCTATAGGAGCCTTTTGTCTTTAACCATCAAATTTTCCATTATAGTCTACTGAGACGGTGACCGTTACTTGTGTGCGCCCCACCCATTCTGGTCACGCACCATTCAGAGCTGTCAATTTTCAAAATGATGGCCCATTTTTGTCCAATTTCAGGACCGTTTTTACTGAGTGGAAGCTTTTATGTGTTTTGATGAGGTGATTTTACTGACAGACAGATCTGACAGGTCAGAGAGCTTGGGTCTTATACAGACATGATGGCATGTTTACTTTAGACTTCTCAGGATATATCACGTGTCTGTAAGTTATACAGGCTGCATAAACACAATCTTACGCAGCTGTCAAACACGTCCAAAAAGCACGCAGTAAAAGTCTACGTGTAATGGGAGTTTTTTAAAAAGAGTGGGATTCAGAGACCCTCCTGGCCTCTAGTGATTGAAGCGCCTTATGCCAGATGCTCATGTGTTGATTGAAAGTGCTGAGATGGGTTGTTTTCTTTCTTTATCCCGTGATATGCTGTCATGTTAAAAGAAATATGAAAGATTCTCATTAAGCGAGCGAGTGATTAAACATGAAAAGGCCCGGATGGTCTCGTTTATAAATTAATAATTCCCAAATCCTTCTTCTCCCACTCCGTGTCTCTAGGTGTCTGCCTTAATGACTGTCTTAAAAAAGATACGCCCGTCGTGTATGTCTCCGCAGATGAACGATCATTGGCAGCGTTGTGACTTAAGTCTTATAAAATTGCTTTCCCCTCCCCACTGCGTTCACGAATTCGGCCCATTTTGTGAGTTGTATTCAAACATGAACTTCAATTTGCTTTTCATAAAGGGATTACATAGCCACTATTGTCACTCCTCACCACACGTACCTTTCGCTTATGGAGCACAATTGCATTCTGATTTCTCAGCAACCTTTGTGGGCCCCTGATGTCATTCGGGTCCTGCGTTTCATTTATGGTCAGATGTTTGAACCAAATTGGTAAAGATGAGTACAGTTAGAAGTGGTAAAGATGAGTTTTTGTGATATTTATGAAAACTGATTCTTAAAGGAATAGGTCAGCCAAAGTCCCCATTAATACCTCAATGTCATGTTGTTAAAGGAAAACACCACCATTTTTCAATATTTTACTATGTTCTTAACTCAAATTAATACACACCTATCTTTATTCAGTGAGTGCAATTTATCTTTGTACAGCGTGTCGTGAATGTGTTAGCATTTAGCCTACCCCCATTCATTCCTTAGGATCCAAACAGGGATGAATTTAGAAGCCACCAAACACTTCCATGTTTTCCCAATTTAAAGACTGTTACATGAGTAGTCGTTACATGAGAAAGTATGGTGGCACAAAATAAAACGTTTGAGCGAGAGGGGGAGTAGTCAGGGGTGATGATGTTATTGCACGCTGAGGTCCAAGTGCTGCAAACTAAGTGCTCTTCCGCCATACAATATAGTTCCCATTTTTTATCCGCTAAAAAAATCGCCACGTTTTATTATGTACCACCATACTTACTCATGTAACTACTCATGTCTTTAAACAGGGAAAACATGGAAGTGTTTGGTGGCTCCTAAATTCATGCCTGTTTGGATCCTAAGGAATGAATGGGGCTAGGCTAAATGCTAACACATTTACAACACACTGTACAAAGATTAAGTGCACTCACTGAATAAAGATAGGTATGTATGAATTCATCTAAGTTGAGGTAAAAACATAGTAAAATATTAAAAAACGGTGGTGTTTTCCTTTAAAGTCTTCATGACTTAATGTGTCATGTGTGTTTGCATGTCATGTTGTTTAGTAAATGATGACAAAATTTTTATTTGTGCTTGAATGATTCTAAATTGTTCTCTTCTCTCACATTAAAATTGAATGCATCATTTAACTTTCAGAGCTGTATTTGGCTAAGACCGAGTGTTCTCTATAAATTCAGCTGGAGGACATAATGTCACCCATAAGCTATTTTCATATCTGGCATCTATAGGTAAATTTGTGATCTATTATCCCATCATCATGCTAAAAACTGAACGGGGGTTGACTAAGTCAACCACTTGGATTCATTCACATTTAAACACTGCCAGCTGGATTTCTTGAAATGTCTGACCTGAGTCTGCTATCACTGGCAGGTCTCTTAGTAATGGGCCACGCTCCACTGCACCAACTTAATGCCTATAATTTAACATTTTCTAACTTCACTATTTTCTAACTTATAATTAGGACACAAGAAGTCCAGCAAATAGGTGCTTAATTTTACAGGATTTTTTCTGGGGAACAGATCATATGCAGCTTTTTATCTGTTACTTTCTCTTTTCTTAGGTTCTCTTTTTTCTTCCTTCTGGTTTTTTTTTCTTTATCCTTTCTATTCTCATCTCATTATCTTATTTCATCATCTCAGTTTCTTTTCTTCTCTTGTCTCGTCTTGTCTCTTCTTCCTCGTCTCATTTCGTCTCTTCCTCGTCTTCTCGTCTCAACTTGTCTCTTCATCCTCCTCTCTTCCTTTCTTTTCTCTTCTTTTCCCATCTCATCTCTTGTCTTATCTTTCTCATCCCGTCTCTTCTTCCTTGTCTCATCTTGTCTTGTCCTCTTATCTCTTCTTTCTCCTCTTTTCCTTTCTTTTCTCTTCTTTTCCCATCTTATCTCTTGTCTTGTCTTTCTCATCTCATCTCTCTCTTCTTCCTCTTCTCATCTCGTCTCTTCTTCCTTGTCTCATCTCGTCTTGTCTCCTCTTATCTCTTCTTTCTTCTCTCTTCCTTTATTTTCTCTTTTTTCCCCATCTCATCTCTTGTCTCGTCATCCTCATCTCTTCCTCGTTGTCTCGTCTCGTCTCCTTTTGTCTTTTCTTCCTTGTCTCCTCTCTTCTCACGCATTGTCTCTTGTTTTGTCCATCTTCTTCATCTTGTCTCTTTTTCCTTGTCTTCCTTGCCCTGGGTGTCAGCTCTCCTTTCTTTTCTTCTTTTCCCATCTTATTTTTTGTCTTGTTTTCCTCATTGCACCCCCTCTTCTTTGTCTAGTCACATTTCTTCTTCCTCATCTGATCTCATCTTGTCTCTTCTTTATCTTCTCATCTTCTCATCTCTCATCTCATCTCTCTCTGTTCTCTTCTCTCTTTTTTCTCTTCTCCTTTCTCGATTTGTCTTGTCTTATTCCTTGCCTTGTTTCCTCTTATTTTGTCTTATATCCTCATGTCTTGTCTCGTTTTCTCTCGTCTCCTCTCATCTCTTCTTTCTTTTTTCTCTTCTTCTTGTCTTGTCTTTCTCATCTCATCTTGTCTCTTCATCCTTGTCTCATCTCATCTCTTCTTCATTGTCTCGTCTCGTCGCTCTTGTCTTTTCTTCCTTGTGTCCTCTCTTCTCATGCGTTATCTCTCGTTTTGTCCATATTCCTCATCTTGTCTCGTCTTCCTTGTCTTCCTTGCCCTGGGTGTCAGCTCTCCTTTCTTTTCATCTTTTCCCATCTTATTTTTTGTCTTGTCTTCCTCATCGCGTCCCTTCTTCTTTGTCTCGTCTCATTTCTTCTTTCTCGTCTGATCTCGTCTTGTCTCCTCTTGTCTCTTCCATTTTTTTCTCATCTCATCTCATCTCCCTCTGTTCTCTTCTCTCTTTTTTCTCTTCTATTTCTTTCTCAATTTGTCTTGTCTTATTCCCTGCCTTGTTTCCTCTTATTTCATTTTATCTGCTCTTGTCTCTTCTCATCTTCTCTCGTCTCCTCTCATCTCTTCTCTCTTTTTTTCTCTTCTCTCTTCTTGTCTTGTCTTTCCCATCTCATCTCTTGTCTTGTCATCCTCATCTCTTCTTCGTCGTCTTGTCTGCTCTTGTCTTTTCTTCCTTGTCTCCTCTCTTCACATGCGTTGTCTCCCGTTTTGTCCATCTTCCTTATCTTGTCTCTTCTTCATTGTCTTCCTTGCCTTGGGTGTCAGCTCTAATCTCTTCTTTTCTTTTCCCATCTTATCTTTTGTCTTGACTTCCTCATTTCGTCCCCTCTTCTTTGTCTCGTCTCATTTCTTGTTCCTCATCTCATCTCATCTCATCTTGTCTCCTCTTGTCTCTTCTTCTTCTCATCTCTCATTTCCTCTGGATTTGTCTCGTCTTTTATTGTCTTGTCTCCTCTCGTCTCGTCTCTTGTCACGTCTCTCGTCTTCCTCATCTCACTTCTTTTTCCTTGTCTCCTCTTATCTCCTCTTGTCTTGTCTCCTCTCGTCTAATCTCTTCCTATCACTTTTTTCTCTTCTCTCTTCTTCTCTTCTCCTTTCTCGATTTGTCTCGTCTTTTATTTGTTGTCTTGTCTCCTCTCGTCTCGTATCTCGTCACTCGTGTTGTTTCTCGTCTGCCTCATCTCACTTCTTATATCTTGTCTTCTCTTATCTCCTCTTGTCTCATCTCCTTTTTTCTCCTCTCGTCTTGTCTCATCTCCTCTCGTCTCTCCCCTTGTCTCATCTCTCGTCTCTGTTCATCAGTCTTCTGTCTGCTATCTTCTGTCTCTAATGAGAAGGCCAGATGTTTCCGCTGGAGGCCAGAAGACTCACAGGTACACCATGGCAACAATGCAACTTTTGACTAACAAGCTGAAGGCTTGTCATAGACAGCCCCACTTGAAATGAACTGTTTGCATGTTTATGTGTGTATGCGTGGGGGCCCGACCCTGAGTGTCAGCCGATGTTTCACATTAAGGTCCCCCTCAGCCCTCTGTCCAAACTGCCACATGGCAATCTGAGAGCAATCAGACCCAGCGAAGGCCACATTCTCTCCTCGAGCACCAGCACTGTGCTTGTCTGTCTGTTTCAGGTTTACGCTGACAGCCACAAACACAGCCTGATTAGCCTTCTACCTCTAAAAGACTGTCTTTACCTTTGGGCCAAATGATGGCAGGCCTTGGAAATAATTACACAGATTGAGTGAGAGACGCCAGCACTAGGCTTTAATGTCTCTGTCCTTCATTACCATTTTTCCACTAACACTCTCGCGCTCCACATCTCATTGGCTTTAATGGAACTCAGCAGAACCGTCAGTCAAGCGGGTTGCCAGGTGCCCGCGAGTCAGTTGAAGTCAGTTTTGGGGTGCAGGGAGGCAAAGAGAAGGAGGAGAACTGTTATTGTTGTTTACTTTCCGATGGCATGCATTTAGATGGATTTATTCCGCAAGCTGGCCACAGGCTAGAGGTGATTTACTGGATTATTCCCAGACTCCCTCATCTGGACTCTGACTGACAAACAGAGAGCGACGTCAGCTTTAATACTACTTAAGCCAGGTGGTCTTACGAATCGGAACCCCTTTTCCCTTCCTCTAGGGCTTAATATAACCCCAGTGAGCACACTGTGGCAGAAAAAGTTTGAAAAAACTTATCTCCAACTTATACTTGACTTTGCTCTAGGGTCTAAGGATGTGGCTTTTTGTGATCTCTTTTTCTCTCTCTCTGAGCAGTCTTTTTATGTCTGTGGTTGACTGGTTTACAGATGTTGGATGTCCCGCTCCATCCTGTACCTTCCTGTTCTCTCTGTACATAACTGTCTGTTAATTAAAGGCAAAAAAGCCTTTAGATTATAAAATGGTACTAAAAAAATTTTTTTTTCTAAGAACTTTTGACTGCTTTGAAGAACCAAAAATGGTTCTTTTATGGCATCGCTTAAGAACCTTTTATGAACCTAGATTTTTATTGACTTACGTCTCTTATGTAATGTGCTTTGCAGCAAAGCCCACTTTGAAGCATCGCTACGTTGTAAACTTTAAGTGCATGTTTGTGTTTGTTTCATTGTGCTCATATATTTCTTACAAGCTACATCTTGTTATCAGTGTTTCTGCATACATGTGATTTTATTCCAGTGGGCTCTTTTATTTGCACCTGATGTGTGCTGCTGTGAACTCCTGGATCTGTTTTCCTTATAAACAATATCATAATCAAAGAAAGTGCAAACTGAACAGGAACATAGAAAAACTGAAACCAAAAGATAAAGCGCGTAGCAGGTTCTTCTTTGATCATGTTTGAGAATAGTCAGGTGCTCTGTTGTTGTTTCAGATGTAAACAGGAGGCAATGGCACCCTGAAAAAGGGGGCAGATATCACGTGTCTGCAGGAGACACACGATATGTGTGAGTGAGTCACACATAAGCATGTTTGTGGATGTCGCAGCAACAATGCAAGCACGCAGAGTGTATTTAGGGATGCTGGGATGCACAGAAATTGCTTTTTGTGGGGCGCAAATGAGACTACATACCCAAATCCAACCCATCCTCCCCAAACCAGGGATAGACAACGTCAGTCCTGGAGTGCCAATGTCCTGCAGAGTACTTAAAATAATCCAAGTGTACCTAGGTCAAACAATTGATTTCTATGAAGGAAAGACACAAAAGTGATCACACTCCGCTGTAGATATACGTACGTCATCTTTGATTGTGAAATAACATTACCTTTTGTGTGTTCCATAACAAATTGCATCATTAAGCTATAAATGTGAAGCGCTATTGGCTATCGTGACCGACTGCATTATGCTCCAATGTTCCAGTTATGTTTGAATGAGATCTGACTGTTTACGTTGCATTTATGGATTTCTTCGTATGATCGTATAGCTTCAGTTCGCAAGGTTTGCAATGCAAATTGTTTGTAATACTTTTTATTGTTGTTTTTTGCTCAATTTTTGCAATAAATACATGTGACTGTACTTTTACGTATGTGTTGTGTTTTATATGGTTGAGAACTGTTTGGGTTTAGGGTAAGGGTGGTGTGAGAAGCTCCAAAATGTCTGTAAAATCATAAATGTTCATGAAACTTATTTCCACATTTACAAATGAGGAAAATAAAATGCGTCTAAACTGATATATAAGGCAAAACCCTTAAAACGTACGTAACCACAAGTTGTATAAGCTGCTGGCCGCTAGAGGGCACTAATCCCTTTACATACCTTGATGTCGTATTATGGTGCTTGCACAAACAAACTATTAGGTCGTTATTTTTGGAGGACAGTTTCACCAAACTATATGGGACCTAACTCTCAGGCACACCTCAATACACCTATTAGAGGTCTTCACAGGTCCACTTAGATCCGAAAACCTGGGGTCTGACCTGAGCGGGTTTGGGTCTATATTGGCGCTTTTCCAATGCATAGTACCCAACGGTTTGGGTCGGGTCAGCTTACTTTTGGGAGCTTTTCCACAGGGTGCACTACGTAGTACCTGATACTTTTTTTTAGTACCACCTCGGTTGTGGTTCCAAGTAGAGGTCTTCTCGGGTCCAAAGAAATGTACCCGACCCGAAATGACCCGAATCACTTCATACCCGAACCCGACGTGCATAAATAAAATTTTTTTAAAGAAAGACTCGACCCGAGACAAACCCGAGAAAATTAGACCCGAGTCCGACCCGAACTAGTGAAAATTTTTTTTTAACCCTATTGGAACCGAATGTAAACGGCACTGACGTGTGTGCATTCTGCAGACCCATGCGCAGCAATCAGACAGAAAGAAACTCTGTGGCCTTGCAACCAATTTGGCGAGCTGCTCCATTTGTTTTACTTTGTTATCTGACGACGACACCAACGTAACCGCTAAAATGTACATTTATAATTGACTGACATGTTTGTCTCAACAAAAATGAACCTTCCGACAACCACACAGTGTCGCAAGCGCTCTTGGCAAACAGATGAGAGGTTTGAAAAGGACATTGACGCACACAGGCGAGAGAGTTCGGGTCTTCTCGGGTCCGTTCAGAAAAAACACATTCATTTTTAAATTACCCGAGACCCGATGCCGCTATTATTGTACCCGACCCGTGTCCGAGGCACATGTGAAACTGGTTTTCGGATCTAAGTGGACCCGTGAAGACCTCTAGTTCCAAGCGACCCGAGCTCAGACCCGTCGCCAGACCTCAGTCTTAAGGGGGGCATATAAAATGCATGGGAGGGCACACTTATTATTAGCCTACAGTACGTATACTTATAATAATATATACTCTATTCGCGCAGCACGTAATCACCACGTTAAACAACCGTCAGCAATATGACCAGATAGCCTATAGCCTACACACCACATTACATATAGAAACAATTTATGAATATCCATAAATCTATACAACATATTACATGTAACACCAGAGACATCTCTCAAACATTGCATTTTAAAGCAGTCAACAGAGGGATATGTATTGCCATGAGACACGTGCGCACACACACACATTCACACACACGCACGCAGACTTTGAACCTACGGTACTGTGGAGGCAGCACTGTCGTCTCTCCCTCCCCTCCTGTCAGTACAGCGGCAGGCGTCGTTTCTCCGAGCAGAAGCTCCTCATTAATAAAGTGTCCACTCGGAATTAAACTTGTGAGTGAGGTCCTTTTCAGAAGCAAGCTGAATCACCGAAGTGAACAAGTCCATATCTTCTGAATGTAACTTAGTAGTATGTTAGGCCCGGGGTCGGGCTCCACGGTAGAGTTCTTCACGGGTCCACTTAGATCCGAAAACCCGAGGTCCGACCCGAGACCCGATCGGGTTCGAGTCTAAAAGTTTCACATGTGCCTCGGACACGGGTCGGGTACAACAAAAGCGGCATCGGGTCTCGGGTAATTTAAAAATGAATGTGTTTTTTCTGAACGGACCCGAGAAGACCCGAACTCTCTCGCCTGTGTGCGTCAATGTCCTTTTCAAACCTCTCATCTGTTTGCCAAGAGCGCCTGCGACATTGTGTGTGGTTGTCGGAAGGTTCATTTTCGTTGAGACAAACATGTCAGTCAATTATAAATTTACATTTTAGCGGTTAAGTTACGTTGGTGTCGTTGTCAGATAACAAAGTAAAACCAATGGAACAGCTCGCCAAATTGGTTGCAAGGCCACCGGAGTTTCTTTCTGTCTGACTGCTGCGCGTCTTTTGGAGACTGTTGTTGGGCTTTTAACCATTTGCGGATAATATCCATCTTAAAGCAGTATAGCAAAGCGAAAACTCATCCAGTTTAAAAAAAGTGCGGTAACTGTTGAGCGGCTACACTGACGTAGGCTACGTCACGTACGTGTCGTACGTAGCCTCGTGATAGGCTGTTGCAGTGTAGCTAGATTCCCATCAATCAAACAAAATCACACCATTGTTTTTTATATTTTTAATGTTTTAATGATAAAGAATACAACATTAATGCAACACAAAATTAGCAACATTAATAATTTAAAATGACAGTATTTTTTTAAATACTGGGGGGGGCACAAGCGTCCTTGAGGGCGGGCCCGGCCCCCTAAGGCCCGCCCATAGCGACGGGTGTGCCCGAGCTGATACCAAAACGTGACACGAAATGACTATAGATCACTGATTGGTCTAAGAGAATTGTCACTACCTGAGTCATCGCTATAATTTTAAAGATTAGCTTTACCTTCATGTTAGCTTGCGCTGTCTTGAGTAAACCTGTTGTCATCTGTGCTCTGCTGTAAGTTTACAAACTCCCTTTTAGCGATGAAAAACATCCACAGGTTGAGAATCAGGAACACCATAACAGTTTTTTCCAGACTTGCAGTTTGTGGCGGCACATTTGTGCACACACGTCTGCATATATGCTTAAATGTAACTTAAATGAGGCTCAATTAATTTTGTGGCGGACTGAGAAATAAATAAATGTATGGGAATATACAATGACGCTTTCATTTGTGTGATGTCACAGCAGTAGGCAGGCAGCACAAGTATAAGACACGTCTATAATCCCTCCCACTCCGAAGTGTTACTAAACTCGATGGAAAAGCTAACTAAGCCAAAGTGAGCAATGGAAAAGCGCCATAAGTTTCATGTGTGCCTCTTACACAGGTCGGGTATAATATTAGCAGGTCGGGGCTCGGATAATTGAAAATAAATGTGTTTTTGCCGAACAAACCCGAGAAGACCCGAACTATCTCGCGTCGCATGTGTGCATCCTTTTCCAACCCTCCCTTTGTTTGCCAAGAGAGCTTGCGACATTGTGTGGCTGGCGGTAGGTTGAGCCAGACCTGTCAAACAATTTTGAATACACACTGTATGCGGTTACCTTGGTGTCATCATCTGATAACAAATGAAAATAAATGGAGCAGTGGGCCAAATTGGTTGTGAGGCCACTGTGGTTCTATCTGTCTGAGTGGTGCGTGTGGGGCGCAGACTGCACACAGGTCGGTGCCGTTTACATTTGGGTCCAGGTTAAAAAAAGTGGCACTTGGTCAGGTCGGAATTTTGTCTGGCTTTTCTCGAGTAGGGTCTTTCTTAAAAAATAAGATTTATGCACATCAGGTTCAGGTAAAAGTTGATTTGGGTCATATCGGGTCAAGAACATTTCTTTGGACCCGAGAAGACTCCAAAACCTATATAATTACAAGGTTTTATAATTACCTCACTCCTTTAAGGCAGAAAACATATTTGTATTATTTTTCCCCAACCTGGGGTAGTTTTCTTCTGTGTGTTTTATTACTTTTCTTAAACAGCAAAGTTTTTGTTTAGATAAAAAAAACAAAGCCATGCGTGCCAAGCTACAGGTAGAGCAGATGATCATTTGTCTCAGATGATACACCCTGTCACAACTGCTTAGGCATTAACTGTTTCAAGGGGGCTTCTAAATGGAGCAGACAGAATTAGAAATGTGCTCCCATTGATTGCAATCAGAGGAACCGGAGGGAGATTGCTGGCATTGTAAGTGGAGGAGACACTGTGGAGAAATGGTTTGGAGGTGGGTGAGCGAAAGTTCACGGAGGGCTGTTCTGAGAACAGCATGTGTGTGGCAGAGGGAGAAAAACAACACTGATTAACCATAAGACGTGAGGCAGGGCGCTGATGCCAGAGCTGCCGGAGACCTGATTGAATGATTTACGTGGCTGGTGGCCAGAGCGATGGAGTTGCACGCTGGGTACAGGTGGTATGTTCAACCTGCACGTGACTCTACATAGCGACCTCTGCTGGCAAATCGTGAAAAATTGCTTTGCTGGGAAGTTTTAATGTTTAAAAGGTTTAGTTAAAGGGCAGGTCCATCTGTATTTCATGTATTCTGACTTATTAACACACTTAAAGAGTTAGATTCCTCGTGCTAAACATTGGCAAAGGTTCACAGCAGTCTGTGCCAAACAATTTCCTCTTTAAGAAGTATGATGTTCACCTTGCTCTACCACTATGCTAAAGGAACAATTGAACATTTAATTTTACATACATTTGCATTTATGTCGACACTTTTATCCAAAGCGACTTGCAGTGCATTTAAGGTATACATTTCAGTAGTAAGTGTGTTCCCTGGGAACCAAACTCACAACCTTTGTGCTGCTAACACGAAGCTTTGTCTATTCAGCTCTACTTCGTGATTTTAATAATCTGAGGTGTGCCAGATCTCACCTTTACACAGAAAAGATGGTTGGGTCCTATGTGATGTGATTGCGATGAAAGGAATGTTGCTGTCACGGGCAGAGAGCTGCTGTGTAAATCTGATGAGAAAGGCTGAGAGGTAAGGACACATGCTGTAGGACAGGACGGAGAATAATGTTCAACAGCGGAAGATTGATGAGCTGTCTCTGCTCTGGCAATTGCATAGGTCACCCGAGAAAAACAGCATCGTTCTCTCTCTTTCATGCCTTCATTCTGTATTGTGTTTCAGCTAAACGACAGCTTTCTCACAGACAAATCTACCTGCTGTTTCCAGACCTGTGTTGTTTTAAATGGACCTGAACCACTGCACTACATCAAGGTCATGGGTTTGATACCCAGAGAATGCATGTACTGGTAAATATAACAACCATCTTTGGTTAGATAATAAAACATGTGTGATTTATATATTGCTCGGGTATTTATCAGACACATTTGCCCTTTCAATGGCTGTGAGAAATGCTTTTTGATCACAAATGGGCAGTTACGACAGACAGACTCTGACACCAAGGTTAATACATAAATGATTCAGTTGTCATCATTTACTCACTGTTGTTCCAAACCTATACTATTTTCTTATGTGAAAAAGCTGTGCCCTTTAAAAAAGTACACCTTTGCATACATATTGGTACCAACGAGGGCATATTAGTGCCTAAGAGGTACACATTGGTACCAAAGAGTGCATATTAGTGTCTCAGAGGTACACATTGGTACCAAAAGGTGCATGTTAGTGCAGCATACATATTGGTACCAAAGAGGGAATATTAGTGCCTCAGAGGTACACATTGGTACCAAAGACTGCATATTAGTGTCTCAGAGGTACACATTGGTACCAAAAGGTGCATGTTAGTGCCGCATACATGTTGGTACCAAAGAGAGAATATTAGTGCCGCAGAGGTACACATTGGTACCAAAGAGTGCATGTTAGTGCCGCATACATGTTGGTACCAAAGAGGGAATATTAGTGCCGCAGAGGTACACATTGGTACCAAAGAGTGCATGTTAGTGCCTTAGGGGTAAATATTGGTACCAAAGAGGGCACATTACTGTCTCAGAGTTACATAATGGTACCAAAGAGTGCATATTCGTGGATCAGAGGTACACATTGGTACCAAAGAGTGCATATTCGTGGATCAGAGGTACACATTGGTACCAAAGAGTGCATATTTGTGGATCAAAGGTACACATTGGTACCAAAGAGTGCATATTCATGGATCAGAGGTACACATTGGTACCAAAGAGTGCATATTCGTGGATCAGAGGTACACATTGGTACCAAAGAGTGTATGTTAGGGCCTCAGAGGTACACATTGGTACTAAAGAGTACATATTAGTGTTTTAGAGGTACACATAGGTACCAAAGAGTACATATTAGTGCCTCAGAGGTACACATAGGTACCAAAGAGTACATATTAGTGCCTCAGAGGTACACATTGGTACCAAAGAGTACATATTAGTGCCGCAGAGGTACACATTGGTACCAAAGGGTGCATATTAGTGCCTCAGAGGTACACATTGGTACCAAAGAGTACATATTAGTGCCTCAGAGGTACACATTGGTACCAAAGAGTGCATGTTAGTGCCTTAGAGGTAAATATTGCTACCAAAGAGGGCACATTAGTGTCTCAGAGTTACATATTGGTACCAAAGAGTGCATATTAGTGGATCAGAGGTACACATTGGTACCAAAGAGTGATGTTAGTGCCTCAGAGGTACAAATTCGTAACAAAGAGTGCATTTTAGTACCTAAAATGTGCTTATTGGTACCAAAGAGTGCACATTAGTGTCTCAGAGATACATATTGGTACCAAAGAGTGCATATTAGTGGATCAGAGGTACACATTGGTACCAAAGAGTGCATATTCGTGGATCAGAGGTACACATTGGTACCAAAGAGTGCATGTTAGGGCCTCAGAGGTACACATTGGTACCAAAGAGTACATATTAGTGTTTAAGAGGTACACATAGGTACCAAAGAGTACATATTAGTGCCTCAGAGGTACACATTGGTACCAAAGAGTACATATTAGTGCCGCAGAGGTACACATTGGTACCAAAGGGTGCATATTAGTGCCTCAGAGGTACACATTGGTACCAAAGAGTGCATGTTAGGGCCTCAGAGGTACACATTGGTACCAAAGAGTACATATTAGTGTTTAAGAGGTACACATTGGTACCAAAGAGTACATATTAGTGCCGCAGAGGTACACATTGGTACCAAAGGGTGCATATTAGTGCCTCAGAGGTACACATTGGTACCAAAGTGTACATATTAGTGCCTCAGAGGTACACATTGGTACCAAAGAGTGCATGTTAGTGCCTTAGAGGTAAATATTGCTACCAAAGAGTGCACATTAGTGTCTCAGAGATACATATTGGTACCAAAGAGTGCATATTAGTGGATCAGAGGTACAGTACTTTTTGAAAAGGTACTGCCCCATTGACCACTTTTTTACTTTCTTGACGTTTTCCTGAGAATGTATTTAACACCACCTATGAGCAACACAGTTTAACACGTTATTAAAATAAAAGTAGTTTGATTAGAGTAATGTGGAAAACTTTATAAAAATGAAAGTTTAAAAGATAGAAAGGAATAATGAGCTCACCACTGCAAAGGAGACAACAATACAGACGCAGTAATGATGGTAAGAAGCCCTATACTGTACGAAGAAAGGCAGGAGATGGATCCTGAAATGACAGAGAAGTGTTGGTAGGAGGACAGTGTGACAGCGAGAAGCAGCTCTGCAGGCTCTGATTTAAGATGTTGTCTCTGGAGTCGCGAGGACGGGCCCAGGGACCGTCCTACACGCCTGCCTGTCTGTCAGTGAGCATATGAGGAGCCAGTGAGCCATCTGATACAGCAGACAGGAGAACAGAGACCGATTCTCCACACACACACAGAGGAGATAGACGAGCAAGGCTCCTCTGAATGCCGAATAATTCTTTTTCTGTCTGTGATGCGAGAGGGGTGGAGAGAAGAAATCCACCTGGCATTCATTTGACTGTCAGTTAGATTAGTTAGAAGAGAGAAGCAGGTGGGAGCAATGGAGGAATAGACAAAGCAAAGAGAGAGAGAGAGCGAGTATACAGATAGAAATGAGAAGGAAATCAGGGAATGATAGTGAGAGAGAGAATTCCTGTCAGTTCTGGTGACCTTTGACGGAGAAACTCAAGGTTCGCAAGATTGCGGTCTTTCTTTATTCCTGTCACTTTTTCCACAGAGAGGCATGCCAAAATATGATGAAAGACTGGCGCGAGTGACTGTGACACGACATTCGACACCGTCAACTCGAAACCCATTCTGCTGTCACACACACACTGCCTCTTGGGGTAAATTGCTGTAATTTGTGTTATGCTTCTCAAAGAGAAGCGAGGAGGAGGTGGGCTGCTGCGGGGGCTTTCATACTTAAACAAGTCTATTTGACTTTAGAGAAATGTGCAGGTGATTTCTTTAATCCATTTAAAGCATGCTTGTGTCTCTTTTAGCAAGAGTTTTGCATTCTGAAGACGCTGCTTATTTCTGTTGAAGTTTAGCTAAGACATTTTAAAGAGGGAAATGGGGTTTAGGTTGTGTACAATAGTGCTCATGTTTAAAAATCACATGGTTTATTGAAATACTTCATTCTGATATGAATAATAAATAATAGCCACTGTTTAACTGATTTATATGATTCTTCTTGATCTTTCAAGTTAACTCATGAGCAAAACCTTATGTCAAATACTGTATTATATCTTGTATTTTGCAGTGTGGGGTTGATTATAATAAGTATTCCCATGTGTGGGTCCTTATCTTGCCATTGTGTTCATTCATCACAACTGACAAAGGTTTAGTGCACATCTGAGCACAATATGAACACGTGCACAACACCAAATAATTATACGAGGCAAATCTGGCCAGGGACATTAACACAACAGTGTTGCTTTCACTGAACAAAAGCCTTGACAATTTGATATTCCTGCAGTGCAGCGATTAACTAAGAGTGACCTTAAAATGAGAACAATTTTCTCTGTGCCCATTTACAGATTGTCAGACACGCCCGGGTGCCCACCTACCCTAAAAGTACACAGCATTGTTACAGATCTACACAGAGCCGTGGGGAAAGCATGCACAGTAATGAATCCCCACTATTGAGTCCATAATGGCACTCATATCTGTTGATTTCATTTCCATTTGAAAGGCGGTTGGATTTGAAAAACATTGTTAAATCAAGAGATCGAGATTGGTATTGAGCCCATCCGATTCATCTCCTTACCTTGAAAAAACATACAATGCATGTGCATGTAGCCATCATGCATTTCTATGATGGAACATCACAATGCTTTCTGCTAATAAGCAAATGCTCATTAGCAATTGAAAAAGAATGAATAAAAAGACATTTAAAAATGAAAAAAAAAAACAATTGTAGAGTGTGCAATTGTAAATTGATCATCCGCTGAAATAAGAGGCAAGGTTGCAATACAAAATAATTATATTTATTTTCATACAGATAAAAGCTCGCCACTGTAGCATTAAGGGTCACGATTTGAGGAGGCGCAGTGACATTACTCAGCAGCCGAAGAACAGTCCTCTTATATCTTTCAATAGGGGACTATTTTCGGGCACTATGTTATATCATTGCGCCTCCTGCAGCCATGTTATGGCAGCAAAGTCCTTGAATATTATGCCAGAATGAGAGTATAGTCCTAGCTGTATCTGCCTAGAAAAACGCAACTTTTAATTTTTTTTTACGTCGGTCTTAGTACACGATGTAACTACAGAAGGGTCAAGTTTTAAATAGGAAAAATATCGAAACTCTTTGCTTATTTTTTAGGCGCGATGCGAATGGTCTAATCAGATTCAATTGATTATGCTAAGCTATGCTAAAAGTGGTAGCACCAGACCCGGAAGTCAGCTGAATGGATTCCAAAACGGTAAGAATCAAATGTTTAACTCTAGGTGAGTTGGAAAATTAGCATATTTTTAAAAAAACTGGAGTGTCCCTTTAATTTGAAAGACGAACGTAAAAGTTTTAGCTTCCATGCAAAATTAATTTTACTGATTATGTAATGCAGGATGGGACTCTAAAGTTACCCAGCATGCACCTGGTTTTCATAGGTGTTGTTTAGTTGGAAATCATGTAGTGAACATAAATGAATTTTTAAAAGAAAATGGAAATGCATGGTGAAAACCCCTTTGTTCAGGCAAATGATTAAAGCCCTTTGCATCAGTTGTGTACTTCCTTGCTGAGGTCTGGTAAATTTCTATGAATAAGCATTATTCTGTCAAGTACCTGAACTCAGGCACTTGAATGCACTTCTGTTTAACCTCAAGACTGAGGAGACACTAAACAAGACCATGACTCATATCTTCCAGTTTACAACAGTTTACTATACCATAAAGATAGTGTTCACACATTGTAAAGATATATCAATATCATGTATAGATGCATAGCCATAATTATTTAAACACATTAAACTTTGGCAACATTTTACAATAAGGTTCCATTTTAACGTTAACTACATTAGTTAACATGAATAAAAAATTAACAATACTTCTAAAGCATGTGTTAATCTTAGTTAATGTTAATTTTTTAACATTTACTATTTTCTTTATTTGCATTTATTAACCTTGGTTAATGCATAATGAAGTAACATGAGTGAACGTTTACGTATTAAATATTAGTATTAATTAACATTAACAAATATTTAAAAAGCTGTAAATATATATTATATTGCTCATTGTTAGTTCTTGTTAGCTAATGCATTAACTAATGCAAACGAATAAGACCTTATTTTAAAGTGTTACCAATACTTTTAGATTTTAAATTGTGTCAACTTTATAATCTTGGGTATGGATTTGAACAAAAAACACGTTAACAATGTATACGAGCATTATATTTTCAGAAAGTTTATATGCAAAAAGCTAAAATCTTCTAAAGAATGAACGCTTGTCTACAGTGCTCATTGGGTGGGCGGGTATTAACGCCCAGTCCAACCTCCCCATCGCTGTGATTGGTTTAAACTTTGTGGGCGGAGTTCAGGGTACCACATGGAGTCTAGAGATGCTGTGTATCAGTGGATGCTGGAATGAGTGAGAGTGTCCATGAACGATGCCAAACGCGGAGCCATATTAACATCTTACATTAAAAACTGTGGAATTAATGTAGCTTTTGAACAGATGTGAATTCGTGCTAACTCGTTTACTTAAACGCTGGCTTAGGCTATATTTCTAGCTTATTTTTAGTGCATGTGCGAAACTTTTTAAGGACAAATACAGTACCAGAATTGATGGAATCATGAGGGCACATTTACTGGATCCGGGATTTTGCAGATTCAAGTGTGCCAGTATTTTAATCACTTTGTTTATCATTTCTTTTGAGATCGTGAATTCTGCTATTTTTCATGGACAAGTTGAGGAAAACACGCCGGCTGGAACACTAGTCGCTGGATTTCTTTTACCATTGGGAAACGAATGCAAAGATTCAAAGTTGGCAGAACAAACCCCGACTTTGACAGGCGAGAACTCGTCGGATTTTTCACTTGAATATCTGGAAAACACAGGATTCGTTTTGAAAACCACCAAAACTTTTAACGAAGAATCGAGCTACATACTGAGCGCGCGCCTGTCGGGCTGCAATAGCGCGAATGAGAACGTGACTATTTTAGTTGACGTAGTCCATTTTAACGTTAAAAATGAAATAAAAGAAGCACTTAACCGAAGTAGGAAGACAAGAGCCGTCTCTGAAGAATTATCCTACACCGTCACAGTGTCTGAAAACGTGAAAGCAGGAGACTTGATCTTTACGGTACCGGAGCAGAGGTTTGAGAAGAAGTGGTTCGAGGTGCTTTCACAGGGAAACTCGCCGGTTCAGATAGAGAGAGAGTCGGGGCGCGTGTACCTAGCGCACCGTTTGGTGTCAACCGCCGAGGTCACGGTTAAAATTCACAACATGAGAGGTAAAGTTGCTACCTTTTCTGTTCATATTTTATTATGAAGGGATATTTTGTTTAATTTAAACGTTTTAAAACACGTGTGCTTAAAATGTGAGGTAAACATAGTTATTTTTTCTATTTTAATGCGTCTGTAGGCTACATTTTTGTACATGCCTATTGTTGGAAACGTCGCAAAAACACCCCTTCATTTATGTCTGTCATGTACAGTCCCATTAGTTAATAAACTGTGGTATTGAAACGAAATTTCAAGCAGCATCAGCCCATAAATCTGGATTCCCTTCATCTCTTACCATCGATGTTCCCATCATGGAAATTGGTCTTTCCCTCACAGCTTCACTAAACACAAACTGTATTTATTTTGTGATAAATTATAATACAGGTTTATTGAATATAATATGATATAATAGTTTAACAACAGTAGGCTAATTTGTGTATTTATGAAGTAATGAAGCATACAACATCATATGTAGGCTAATGCAATATGTAGTTTGTTTTTCTTTAAGCTGATATCATATGTAGTGTTTATTGTATTGCACTATTACGATACACAAAATGTAATAATATTTGTGCATTCTTTATTATACTGCACTTTACAATAGGGTTGCATAACGATTTGCAGAATAAAAGTTTTTGTTTACATCATATATATATATATATATATATATTTGAGTGTACAGTGTATAATAATTATGTAAAATGCATATTTATACATAATATAAATTATTTGTAAATATAAAAATACACATACACCTTTTCTACACATATACATGCATATGTGTGTATTTATATATACAGAATTATCATATATGATGTAAACAAAAACTTTTATTCTGCAAACGATTAGTCACGATTAATCATCATAATACAATGTGATTGTAATATTCTATAACTTTTGTCCCATGCAGCTCATATTGATTCTAGGGAGACCATTAGAGTTATCAATTTCGACTTTGTTTCACTTTGTTTTATAATTTTATTTTTCTTAAATGTGTGATGTTTGTCTCCAGCAGTTTCATAATTTAATTAACAAAGGACAGTTTTATGTATACAGTATAGCAATGTAGTTGACAAAATACCATTACAAAGGTAGAAACAACACTATAATACATAGTACATGTTCTTACCATGTTTTCATATTGGCGAGTTTGAAGAATAGATGGATGTTGGCATATGTGATGGTTAACATTAGTTCTGGCTTTTAAGGTATTTCCAAATAATGCTGTTTTGCTACGGTGTGTTCTCGCTGTAATACGGTAACCAGTGACGTAATGAACAGTACTTTGCCAGGTAACTACAGTGAATTATCATGAAATGAATACACGATGACATGTTGGCTAAACCGAAATGAGGTCACCTGGTATCATTGAGTATTTGGGTTTAAGTGAATGTAAATGTTATGGAGAAAATCTTCTAATTAAGGCTGTGAGTTTGGGTAAAGTGGTTTAGGTCATGCAGGGCTGATTTCACTAATCAGAGCTCTCAAAGCAAATCTTCATTCTGCTGTTTGTTTGGTGTAATTAGTGATATTTTTTCACCTGGAAGTCACCAGACAGCACATGTGGTGTGGTCTCAGATATCTTCACAGGGGCAGGATGTGTAGTTTACACCGGGGGAAGCAAATGTTTGTTTTTGCAAGCGAGGGTCCAGTCCATCACCTGAATCCTACAACGTCGAGGTTGTTTGTGATTCTGATTGAGGTCATTTGGGTGATTGTTTAAGAAAGTGAATCTGGAGATCAGATGCATATACCTCTTGACATGTTGACTGAAATTGTCTGGCTTTTCCTCCTCTAAAGTAATGCTTCCCTGTTTTATTCCCTCGAAAGAGTGCACATTGGTATTCCCTTATAGACGTTCTTTGAGAAATGTGCTGTCTGATACAATGATCATACATCTCCTGAATGGAGAATTACAGGATAATTTAACTTTGGATGAGAGCTTGTTAGAAAGCTTTAGCATCAGCATTAAACCATACAGACGTTGTCTTTTAAATGAAACATAGCCGGTCCTGCACTCACAAATCTGAGTACCGTCTGCCACATGTCTGGTCTGAAACCCAGAACAAGTTTGATATTTCAACAGGGCAGACTCTTTAAAAACTCTGCAACACACTAAAGTGTCCTCTTAACAATTCTGTGAGAATACAGCACAATGGGTACACAGTCCTGTTGGCAGCTGGAGAGCTTTGTATCTCATTATCAGAGGCAGTTTGAAGGACTCTCTCACTCCCAACGCTTGCATGGGGAAGTCAAGCCAATGCAAGGTCTTCTGGGAGACAATTATTTTTGAATCTATTGTTTAGCTTCATGCTAACACACTCAGTCCAAGTGAATTTGAAACGGTTCTGCTTGTTTTGTCCTGTTTACGTGCAAGATTTGGATAAAACGTCCCATCTTTGTTAATATTAGCAGTCATACTAATAATAGCCCTTGTAGGGTTGGATTTCTGAGTCATAATGTAGCATCTTCCAGGTAATGATTGCATAGTAGGACACGTGTAAAGCATTTGTAAACTTTTATTTCTTTATTTGTAAATTTATGATTTACCTTTGGTTTACATTTGGATTGAAACATAATTAGCTGTTTATTTGTTTTTTTGTTTTTGGACAAAAATACCATTTTACCACACATATAAAATCCATAACGTACCACGAAATCCATTGAAAATGTTTAGCCCGGTCCCACATAACTTGATTTGAGCTTTATTATTCCAAACATTGCCAGGGTTTCGAACCCACAGACCTACGGAAACACACAGCATGTATGTTATTATTTGCCTGTCACATGATGAGAGACACCAGAACCCTTGACTCACTCCAGTGTCACTTGCCGTTTAATCAGAAAGCCATTCATAGAGCAGGCGTAACAGTTTGTCCGGCACAATTAGCATTAGCATTACTATGCAGCGCGCATAGGGTGGACCGTGGGGCAGCTTTCTAATCCTCATAAAGACCGCTCCTGTGGTGCCTTCATTGGTTTGGTAAACACTGATAATGGCTTACGTGCTTTACACACAGACCCGTCTTTTCAACCCCAATAAAATTTATAGAGTAATCTTCAAGAGCTTGTGTGTAGCAGTGATGGGCCAAGAGAGGAAGCAAGGGTCAACGACTGGATGTTAAACAAAAAAGCACCAAGGTTGCTGATGTTCACTCGCAGTGCCTTGTGGATTTATATTAGATTTCCCATATGTTACTGAGGTGAAGCTGAGTGATATATAACTGATAAAACCATGGGTGTTGGGGTGTACACTCATTGGGTCAAAAATGGATGAGCCCTACTGTTGGGTTAAATGAACTCGAGCAATGTTAAATATCATATCATGAAAATCTGATTTTTTTCCATGTTTAAGTGCTATAATTGGGTCCCCAATGCTTCTATTAAGCTAGAAAATGTGAAAAAGATCAACCCAGTAACTTAGTTTTGGTAAACCATTCTTTGCAAGCATGTGAAAAATAGGTCATTGAAATTTGGCTCCCCTGTGATGTCAGAAAGGGATAATACCGCCCCTTAATCTGCACTATCGAACCACGACACTGCCTTTTAGAGTAGAGATTAGCTAATTTGCATTTTAAAGGACACACCCAAAACAGCACATTTTGCTCACACCTAAAAAGTGGCAATTTTAACATGTTATAATAAATTATCTGTGGGGTATATTGAGCTAAAACTTCACATATGTACTCTGAAGACACCAAAGATTTATTTGACATCTAAAAAGACTTGTGAAAAGTCCTCTTTAATATTTGACCCAACAATGGGTTTAAACAACTCAGCATTTTGGGTTGAACAACCCATTATAGGTTAAATTACAACCCGGCAGGTTTGGTTTATCCCTGTTTTGACACATTGCAGTTTATTTTTTACAAATTACTTATCTGTGAGCTTTATTATTAAAAAAAAAAATAATGTGCCCTCATAATCTTTAATCAAAAACACAAATTTTCTCCCTTCCCCAAATTGATCACTCTTTAGTACTCCCGGTCATATGGCAGGTGGGCGGGGTCTATAAAAAGACTTCCAATGATCCAATCCGAATTCAATACAAGCGCTACATTTTTTTTCATTTCAGAAGCCGTTTCACTCAGATATACGTCACCACTGGGAAAATAAGACAATCGCTTCCATTTCATGGCGACTTTAGGATTTTTTGAAATAGATATTTTGAATGCAAAAAAAAAATAAACTTACCATCTTTGCATGCCATTTATGCTACTGAAGTTTAAATCAAAAAAGCCCTTATCTTTGCATCAATAATCAAATTTAGCAATCATTTATGTATTCACCTTTTATTAAAGGATTAGTCCATTTTCTAAAAAAAAAATCCAGACAATTTACTCATGTCATCCAAAATGTTAATGTGTTTCTTTGTTTAGTCAAGAAGAAATGATGTTTTTTGATATGCCTCGTTTGGGATCATTTAAAGTCCTTTGAAACTGCAATTTTAAACTGCATTAAAACTGTTAAGTGTTGGGATCCATTAAAGTCCATTAAAATGAGAAAAATCCTGGAATGTTTTCCTCAAAAAAACATAATTTCTTCTCGACTGAACAAAGAAAGACATCAACGTTTTGGATGACATGGTGGTGAGTAAATTATCTTTTTTTTAAGATAATTGACTCATCCTTTAAGTTATTGGACACTGTCACCATCGCTAAGCTTACTTATGTCAATAAAATCAAGTCAAAACAGGACTGGGAGGTTAGCGGCATACAACAGCAGGTACTGTTTGTTCATAGCTCAGCGGCACTGCAGTTTACCGGGCACCCTTTAGACCCGGTTGCCATTTCTGTCTTGGTTTAGTGTGAACTGTGAGTGTAATTATGTGCTGCTTACCCTTTTGCCTGCCACATGCACTTGATGTTTAGAGGACACATGCACTTGTCCAGCTACACCTTTGCCTATTTTGGGCTCTGTGCACAGCCAGGTCAGGGAGAAGCCTGTCAACTCCTATTATGATACTAGAAAGGGTACAGTATGCTGACCGTGTGCTCATCCACCGACAGCTGAGGACAGGTGGAGAGTCTAGTGCAAGCTTTGTCAATGAGCTAGTTACTTATCAAACTGGGTGAATACTGTATGGTGTGATATAGAGGTTAGCCAAAAGGTTCCTGGTTTTAATCAAGCCATGCACCACCGTTGTGCCTCGATCAGGCAAAGCACTTAACCCCAGGTTTCTCCAGGGGACTGACCCTGCAAACCGCTCATGGTTCTGTGATTCCACCAACCCTGTTTTTCTAGATTTTGTTGATTTTGACAAAACACAAATTGAACAGCATTTCTACCATGCACAACAAAGTGCTTGAGGAATGATGAATGATAGGTAATGGAGTGTTATTATGTGCGAATTTCACAATATGAAACGAGAATGTTCCAGACAGTGATGATTTCAGCCCTCGGCAGGTGATTAGAGATGTCACTCATTAGTCATCTGAAAAGATGCTCACTTATGCATGCTGTCAGTTTGAGGAGGTTTGTTTACCGCTAGTGGCCCATTAATTACCCCTTCATTGCTTCTGCGCTGACAGTAAATCCAGAAACAAACAATGGCCTGCACTTACCTCCCCTGCCAGATGCCGTTTTGCACCGAATGAAATATAGCTGCTAAAATATATAAACAATGACCATTTGATTAAGCTATAATTTACTTTTAGGTTACTTTATGGAACCTTCTTGCATTCCTTGCCCTTAAATGTCACATTCAGACAGCGGAAGAAATTTAAAGCTCGGAGGCATCGCGGACCACCCGTTTCTCGCCCGTTCGTTTGGTTCATACAATTAGTCCATTCCCCATCTGCTGCGGCTAGCCTAAGGACTTGACCATCACACACTTTAGAGAGGACCATTATAGCAATGTGCACAGGAGATTTCACAATGCTCAGAGTTATTTTGAAGATCACACGGTATGTGAGTCTCTGCATATAAGGTGTTGTCTGAGACAAAAGGATTATAATTGTGCCTTTAAATGCATGCTGTCACGAGTGAGCATGTGTGTGAGGGTTTGTAAAAGTTCAGAGACTGCTGCAGGATAAAGTTTTGTGAGCAAGCCAAATTTTTACAAAATGATCTTTTTTGGTTGTAAATGAAGCCCTGGAGAGCCGTTTGGGTCAGTTTGAATCAGTGTTACCGTGCTGGTGAGAAAGTTGGGAATGCTTGTGTTCATGGCATGCATATGTTTATGTGGGTATTGGCATGTGAGACCATTGGTAATGAAGTCAAAGCTGTCACTTATTTTTAAGTCTGCCCCTGTAGGACAAAGACATTTTGCTTATATTTTAAGCTGTTGGTTACATCACATTTACATATCTGTGACCCTGGACAATAAAACCATAAGGGTCATTTTTTAAAATTAGATTTATACATCACATGAAAGCTGAATAAATAAGCTTTCCATTGATGTATGGTTTGTTAGGAGATAAGTTTGGCCGAGATACAGCAATTTGAAATCTGGAATCTAAGGGTGCAAAAAATCTAAATATTGAGAATATCGCCTCTAAAGTTGTCCAAATTCGTTAGCAACACATATTACTAATGATAAATACATTTTTATATATTTACGGTGGGACATTTACAAAATATCTTCATGAAACATGATCTTCACTTAATATCCTAATGATTTAAATAAAAGCATAAAAAAATCTATAATTATGACCCATACAATGTTTGGTTGGCTACTGCTAAAATATACCCATGCTACTTATTACTGGTTTTGTGGTCCAGGGTCACTTTTGGCAGACGTTTTATCCAAAGCAACTTATGGTGCATTACAAGTTATACATTTTTTATCGGTTTAGGGTTCGAGTCTTTTCCATTTCACCTTGATAATATTGAACCTTATTTACTTTCTTAAAAATAGCTGTACTGTAGTACTTGGAAAAATTATATTAAAATAAAACAAATAAAAGTATGTAGGGTGAAACCTTACTTCTTAAAGTCGCCATGAAAATAAGATGAAAAACTGTCATTTGTTTTGGAATATTGTGGAATATCGAATATCTGTGAGCTTAATTATTATTAAAAAATGTATATGCCCTCATAGTGTTTAATCAAAATGCAAATGTCCTCCCCTCCTCAAAATGATCTCTCTTTGCTTCTGGTCATATGATATGGCAGGTGGGCGGGGTCCAGGACAAGATCGCTGCGATTAGCAACACGACCCAACTTCAAATGATCCAATCAGATCTCGATGGACAAATTCCAATCCAGCCCTTAGTCTTATTTCATTTCAGAAGCCGGTTTCACTCGGCGGATATACGTCACCATGTGGAAAATAAGGCAATAGCTACTTCCGTTTTCCGACGGATTTATAAAATATATATTGGTGAAAAATGAAAAAATGTTTGTTTTTTATAAAAAAAGTTCAAGTTCTTCTTCAGCTGATGCCATTGAGCTTTAAATTTTTTCAGTGTGAAGATTATAGACACACATTTTTTCAACCCAGTCAATTCCCTAAGAAATTTCAAATAAAAAATGTTGATTTGAAATATTTTATTTGCTCATAAATGTATTTGCTCATGCATATCTTTTGGTAGGAAAACCACTTAGGTTTTAAGATAAGATAAGACTTTCAAATGTCACAAACACACTATTTGCTTTAATCATTTGTCATATATGTCATTAAAAACATATGATATTTAATTTTTGTGTAATCTTAAAATGTATACTTGTCAAAATGATTTGCAGCATCTGTGTTACCATATGTTATTAGTTATGAACGGTTGTTATCTGAGAAAACAAATCTGCAAATGTTGCGACTTGCCAATCAGAATCAAGCATTCAAACGAGCCGTGTAATAAAATCCTTAATCCATAATATATACTTACCCTCATACCATCACCAGATGTATAAGACTTCCTATCTTCTTATACAGGGGTCAACATGGCAAAGCTTAAAAAGCAAAGACACAAGAGAATTTTCATATTTTGGTGAACTATTCCAGTAAATCTTTCTCTCTTTCAGTTTTCCTGCACTATATTTGTTTCTGTTTTAATCTCTATGTCCATATCGTGTCCTCTTGGTTAATTGAACTTCATGCCAACCTGGCTGCCCGGCTGTCCCCATAATAGTTTATTGACAAGATATATAGAGTGGCCCAGAGCCATGACATTTTTAATGATTCATTAGGACAAGGTCATCAGAAAGCTCCATCCTCTCACTCTACGCTAAACCCCACCAAGCCTCAGCCGCATGGGGGCTACCATTTCGGCCTCTGTTTTTCATCTTAATTGTTAGATTGGTCACGCTGACTTAGATTTATTTTGAATCTTGCAGAAGAAAGCTGTCTTTTCTCCGTCCTTTTCGACAATCTCTCACTTTCACAGCAAAACGAAATTGCTCTTGAAACGCTTTCAATTTAAACCTTCCACTGTGAGAATTGAGTTGGAAATTTATTTATCAAAGCTGGCGATCAGCAATTCGGGCTGATGGAACTCGTATCAGTCAGCCTGAAAACAAACAAAGAGATAAAAACATCCCATTCGGCCAATGAGGGGTTTTGATTTGTCTTTCAATCTAGCTGAACACGGTTCCATTAAGAGATCAATGAGGACAACCGTTCCCTTTTGTGTGGAAAGTTCAGCCACTGGAAAGAATTGCACAATGCTTATCATTGTGTAATAGCCCTTGGAAATTTAAGGTGGGATGCTTACTGTGTGATTGTCCACCTGACATAGTGCAGCTTGTTTGTGGAGAGTAAATCTTTCTTTAAAACAAAATGATTTAGGTCCAAAGGGTTCAGCTCACAAAAAATTGGGAAATTAGTGGAGTTGTATTCAAAAATTTCTCAAGCATGATTTGAACTCATGTTGTCGGTACATTTAAGGATATTTCTTCCTCACTCTTGCCGTCTTTGTTTTCCACAGACTAAACCTGATTCGATATAACCACAGATAAACATTGAATTTATCTGACAGTTAGAGTCATTAACATGAAAATTGTATCCGACTGGTTTGTGGGCCAAGCATTTCGATATACAGTTTGTGAAATCAGCATGTTTAGTCGTATTCTCTTTCTTTGTACAGGGGAAATGAGAGCTCTCCAAAGCCCTGACACTCGGTAATTATGTGAACTCAGTTTGCAGCATCTCTCTTTCTTTTCTTCCTGAGTTTGCTTGCATCTGCTGAATATTTGTAGCTGTTAATGTCATTGTGGCTGGAAAAAAGTTAACTATTGCATGCATTGTTAAAAGTGCGATCTGTAACTGTTGCCTCTCTATCGCCATCTCTGACTGCAACATAAAATTGCAGGTTACTATATGTACTTAACTTGACGTGTATCAAAAAACGTAGTAATCATTATGCTTACCATTGTGAATGGTTGTAAGTTAAGGAGACAAATTTAAACGCTGATTGGTTACTTGCTCAATAACTGAGTTTTATTTAATTATTTATTTTAAAGTTACGAATTGCACCGAATGCCTTATCATAGACGATTTCATCGGAGGCATCGGATTTCAGCTGGTCCGAACTTTACTTCCGGTTTCAGTTTTTTTAATGGTCTGACTAGTTGCTAAACTGAACTCTTGAACAAACACCTCGTCAAAAATAACAAATGTTTTGGTTTCCTAGGTAATCTATGTGTTGTTTAATTTGCTTGTTATATAAATAAACTACGTTTAAAGTACCTTGTTGTTATTTATTCTTAGCCGAGTTTACCGAAAGTTACCTGTTGACCACGAAAGCCGCTTGTTTATGTTGTTACTGCTGAAACCGTCTATAAGAGATGCACTGATATATTGGCCAATAATCGGTATTGGACAATAAAAGCAATTTTTCTCACTATCGGACGATAATTTAAAGTGCACCTATTTTATTGCTAAAAACAATGTTATTTTGTGTATTTGGTATAATACAATGTGTTTGCGTGGTTTATGAAAAAATTACTTTCCACATACCGTACATTTTTATAGCTCCAGATATACTGTCTTCCTAAAACACACAGATTTTGTACAAAAATAATCGATTTGAAAAGCTCTGTGTATCTGATTGGCCAGCTAATCTGTACGTTGTGATTTGCTTGAATACCTCTGACGTCAGCCGGAAATGTGACGCTCCTTACCATGTTTGAAAGATTCGCTAACAATGCAATGCTAACAGGAGTTAACTTGCAGGCTGAGTCCGAAGCGAGAGGAATTATAATAATGTCGGTCTTGTCTACATAACCAATCCCAGGAAGTAAACTGTTGCCTACAATCAGTGTGTTTGTTGTAGTCTAAGAAAAGAGATATATACGTTGGAGACGATAACTTGCATCATTGTTTACTATGGTGTTTGTAAATTTTGCATATCGTAACATGTACTAATACACACTTACACACTACAGGAAATGTAAAATCGTCAATCGGACCATAGGAGCTCTTTAAAAACGTCCCCTGATCATGGCCGATATATCCTCTTAATCAAAAGAGAACAGGAAAATGCAATGAATTTGAGCTCTGTGTATAGAATATGTAAAGAAACAACACTAGTTTAATGTTAAATATTAATGGTGATTATGTGACTGTAAACTTACATTAGAATTTAGTTCATGCAAGTTAAAATAAGCACCAAATTATCGGCATTGGTATTGGCAGATATCACTCTAAATAATCGGTGGGAAAATTTTATATTGGTGCATCTCTACTAATTATATAGTTACACATATTTGCACTTACAACCCAGTGGCAAAGAATGATTACAATCTGTATTCTTGTCTTACTTTCGGTCCCATTACTGTGACCCAGATACACAGAATGTTGTGCACCTGGGCCTGCAAGGCTTTTATTCCACAACTGGAGGCACACCTGTGCCCCCCCCATACACACAAATGCTCTGTAGAGTCCAACACCAGCTGTCCCTGGGCCGTTTGGGTAAAACTAATGAGAGATAAATCTATGGTTGTCAGAGGAGAAAAGTTGGTTTTGATGAGCAGCGAGTCTGACAGGGGTGGGGAACATATCAACATGTGTTCCCAAGCTTCAAAACTGTGATGGGAAATCAATATTATGCAAGCACCGAGTTGAATCTCTCCAGTGTTACTGTCGATTTCCTATGGAGCCATGGCACAGTCCTAGACAATCATTTGCATATTGCTGTGCAGCTCCCTCTTTTGAAATGCCAACTTCAAAGAGCACAAATAAACTGACAGTAAATAGGACTCGTTTAAAGATTTAAAAGCTGCAGAAATCAATTAAGCAAACACGCTAAGATTTCTTTGGTTTGTACACGGTAGAAGATCAACAAACAAACATAGTTTGGGATTTTGTGTTTAATTGGAGGCTGTCAAAAATGTCTGGCTAAACTAGTTTATTGAAATAGACACTTACCTATAGTGCAGATGTGTGGCCCTGTGGGAACGACTTTGTGGACCTTTACGGTAAAATTTAACTCTTAAAATACAAACATTTTGTGAAATCAATTATTTGGTGTTAAGTGTGATTTAAAGGGATAGTTCACCCAAAAATTAAAATAATGTCATTAATGACTCACCCTCATGTCGTTCCAAACTCGTAAGACCTCCTCCGTTCATCTTCGTAACACAGTTTAAGATGTTTTAGATTTAGTTCGAGCTTTCTGACCTTCCATTGAAAATCTAGTAACGGTATACTGTCCATGTCCAGAACGGTAATAAAAACTTAATCCAAGTAGTCCATGTGACATCAGTGGGTCAGTTAGAATGTGTTGAAGCATTGAAAATACATTTTGGTCCAAAAATAATTGGTCCTTAATTCAGCATTGTGTTCTCTTCCACTGCAGTGACGTGGATGACTTTGACGTGGCTGACGTGTTATCTGGTGCGCCCCAGCTGTTGTTTTTTTTTGTGCCTAGGCTTTGTTTACAGGAAAGTTTACGTTTGAAAAAACGCTGTAAGTTTGAAAAAAAAAAACTTTAACATGTCTGAGGATAACACACTATCCGCGTCACTGGAGTCACGTGACTTAAGTCTCGTGCATGCGCTTCACAACAGACGATTGAGGGGTGATTTATTAATTGCGTAAAGTGAATTTTATTTTAGTGACTTTGCTTATTTTTGTCATGTTAATGTCAGTATCTGAGAGTGAGAAACAAAAAGAAATGTTTCTCACTCCTACAAAGTGGCAATTTTAACATGTTATAATAAATTATCTATATGGTATTTTAAGAACTTCACATACATACTCTATGGACACCAAATATTTATTTTACATCTTTAAAAAGTCGTGTGAAATGTCCCTTTTAATGTTAGACCTTTATTAAAAAGTTTGTTCTTTCTTTTTTATTAGATATGGGTCACTGCGGGAAACAAAGATGTGAGTACAGTAGTTTAATAGTAGGCTACTCGTTGACAAAGTAAGCAATAGTAATAGTAATGGTTGTCTTAGCAAACACCACTAATAGTATCAGACCTTGTGTCTACTTAAGGAAAAATGAAAGAAGTGTCTGGTCTTCCCGATAAAGATTTGTGAGACTGTGATACTTTATTGTGTCTTCACACTTCATGCTCTGAGGTCCAGCGGGTCAGGTAAGCTGAAACCATCTTCACTGCGTGGGAAGACAGGCTTGGGGAATTTACCTCTGACATTCCTGTCATATAAAAACCTAATGGAAAGCATTTAACGCCATAGATCTCTTTTGAAAAACGCTTCCTTGTTTGATTGCTTTGTTGGACAAAAACTTACTTGTAAAAGTCTTGAACTACCAAGGGAGATGAGAGTAGTTGCAGTAGTTGTAGTCATGTAAAAACTTTGTGACTTGGTTTAACGGATAGTTTATTTAACTACTCACCCTCGTGTTGCCTCAAACCAGTAGGCCGTTGTCTTTCTTTATTTTGTGGAAGTTTTGTTCTTCTTATTTTTTCTTCATCCGTCTTTATTCTTTTTTAAACTTTTTTTAAAACTTGTTCATCAACTATGCCTGCCCTTGTTCTCTCTCCATGCTGTATGTCTGCAAAGTCTGATTTCCTAATCAGATTTAGCTGATCATATTTTCATTTCCTGAGCATAGTTATGTGCTTTTATGCTCCTTTACTAAATCACAGAGCGTAAAACTTTAAATGCCACTTTGGAAGAAAACAGATGTTTCGCCAATCATCTCTCTGAAATAGAGCGCTAACAACAGCATCCCGCTCCCATCAGCTCATGAAATCTGCCCAAAACAGACAAAAAGAGCGGCCCTAACAAGAACATTATGCCTGCCTGGTCAGCATGCTGACATTTTATGTGCACCCATTCTCCCGTGGAGCCAGATTGCTTAGTCGGAAAGTGATTGGAAACATGAAAGCTGCATTGTGTTGCCCTGAGCCATATCAGATTCAAACGACATTCTTCGCTAGTGCTGAGAAAGAAAAAAAACACAAATGATTCTCCAGAAACCAGGGCATTACAACCACGAGGCATTTCCGCATCCACAGGCAAATGCCGCGCATCATAACCGAAACCGAAGGCTGCTCTTGATTCCATCATGTCTTCCTGCTGTTTTGGCTGCTTGGTTTCTCTATTTGATGTTGTTGTTACATCATTTTATAGTCCAGCACCTTAACAGATCCAATGAATTATTAAGAGTTTTGATCTCATGTACTATTTATGATCTTAAACAACACTTCCCGGCTCGGTGTAGCTCGCTGGTTAGCCAAAAAAAGAAATAAATAAATATGCAAAGCCCAGCATCGTTCAGTTTTGATTCAGTGTCTTGATGTCAGCGGATCCTGTATGCACAGTGAGCAGATGTGATTTCAAAGATTAATGGAGGTAACTACAGGGGTCTGTTTTGTGTGAGTCTTGCAGGCTATTTAAGACGCCTGCTCGCCACGCAGGGTATTAAGGCTTCAGCTGCAGCTTGTGGAGTGTTTGTTGATTTATGAACAGGCAGAAGAGACTCAGTTAAACAGAAGGTTCCCTTAATGAGCAGACTGTATGAAGTTTTAACCCTCTTTCTCTCATGCTCGGTACATCGCGAAGGGTTCTGTCTTCAGAGCTTCATGGTGGGTCCTTGTGACCTCTCTAGCCTTTGTGCTCTTCAGGCTTTTGGTCCTTCAGCGCATCTAAATGCACAGCAGGTTTTCTTTAAAAATTATGAAAATAAAGATTAGAAAAAGGTGGAACTATGCACATTCATATACTTTATTGCTAACTCTTCTATGAAGAAAGTACAAACTGTGTAAGCAAAATATTGTGTTTAATAGACGTCTAGCCGTCCAAACACTTCCCAGACGTCTAGGCTAAAACAAGGTTAAATTAGGCTTTGAATAGACATCTAACCATAGTCCAAAAATAAATGAAATAAAATAAATAAATAAATGAGACCAAACACCTTGTAATCACTGTGGACTTGTCACTCTCAGAAAAAAAGGTACAAAAGTTGTCACTGGGACGGTACCTTTTAAAAAGGTCATAATATGTACTTTGAACCTTTGGGGAACTAGTATGTACCTCTAATGCTGCATTCAGGCCAGCCACGGTAGAGGCATCAAGCGTGAGTGATTTCAATGTTAAGTCAATGTTAAGACGCGTTGACGCGCGTCTGGAGGTCTCATGGTGCGAATGAGCCATTTAGCGCAGCGTTAGAAGCGATTCCCCCTCATTCGCCCTTCTAGTAAGCGCGAATGGCGCGAATTGAGCGTTGCAGTGGTGAACGCTCGAGTTGAAAAATTTAAACGTTGGCGGAAAAACGCGTCATGTTAACCAATCAGGAGCTTGCTCTAGTAGTGACGTGATTACAGGAAGCGAGCGGAGTTTCAGAGGCCCCTCCCATTTCCGCGTGAATATCTCGATGACTAGAATTTCACGCGCGGCTTTCACGTGTGAATGAAGCGAGTACACTCAACATGTTCAAGCGGCAAACAAGACGCGGTAGACGTGAATTTGACGCCTCAAACATGGCTGGTGTGAACCCACAGTAAGGAACCAATGTGTACCTTTTGAGGTACCAATAGAGGGTATGCACGTGACGTCACCTTCCCTGCTGAAAAAACAGCATCAAACCAGCATGGGAATTATGCTGGTCTATGCTGGTTTAGCTGGTGAACACCAGCATACCAGCACCAAAACACAACATATGCTGGTATGACTAGCATGGGATGCTGGTGCTAATGCTGGTTTGGTGCTGGTTTAGCTGGTGCTAATGCTAGTGCTGATGCTGGTATAGCTGGTGTTCACTAGCAAACCAGCACCAAAACACAACATATACTGGTCTTGCTGGTATGCTGGTTTTTTCAGCAGGGCTTCGGTGAAAGTGACTGCGGTAACGCCCACTTAGTGGCAAAAAGTCTAAGCGACAGCATTAGTAGTTGTGTGATCGACTGTGCTAACAGATTCAACCAAAATTTGGATGGTTTAATAGTGTTAGACAAGACAAACATATACTGTATGTTAGGAAAAGCAATGTCTGGCCATATGCAACAGACTACTGGTTGTTTGGCAAGTTGTTAGGATCACTGTCAAGGCCAACTAAATTCAATTTAAGCTGATAATAGTTGGTTTCACTGGCGTTTTCGCAGTGCCGCTATGAAAACCAGCCATTTTGTTGAATATTTTGCCACTCAACAGGGTGAGCTCCGGCATTATCACGTGAAAAAGTGACGTCTTTGCATACCCTCTATATGCACCTTTTTGGTACAAAGGTGTACTTTTAATTGTTTTATTAACAAGGTTTTGGGAGGAGCACGATCAGATAAAAAAACTATTTTGGCACAGGTGCAACTGATTTAGCTAATCAGCCTACATATACATAACTACATATACATGCATCCTATCTACCTCAGTCCTGAGATCGTTTCCGACATCCCTCCACCACCCAAACTCCCCACACTAATCTGTTTTTATCCCACTTTTGGGATAGGGGAGTTCTCCGGGTTCGGGCCATACCCTGGTTTCGGAGTTCATGCTTCACTCCGGATCCTGAGTCCTTCCCCAGGACAGCACGCCAAAATATGCTTATTTTTGCAATCAGATTAGATATAAGGGCGAACTTTGTACCTTCTTGTACCTTTTTTTCTAAGAGTGTACATGATAAAATATACATCTTGCAAGTTTTTTTTGGCAGAAACGTCATTAAACAAACAAATTTTATTTTGGCTAGAAGAGAGTTACTCATAGTCAGACTATATTGAGTTTGTAGTTAACCAAGACTATGAAATGACAGCTATTGCTTGCTGGGACTTTACAGTAAAAAATACAGAACATGTATAGCGTGACACTAATAAGTTGTCTTAGAAAGTTTTGAGTTCATATCGATATCTCTGACTTTTGAGATATGCTGGCAAATCCATGCGCAGGATGAGAGATTGTTGAGAAGATCTAAAATTCTTAAGGGCAATTTTCTCCTCTGTTGGGGATAAAAAGCTCAGATAAACTTTTCTATTGAGGGAAGTCATTAGAAGAAAGGCAGATCATCTCAGATGTTTTCTTTAGAAGACAGAAGACATTTGCAATACACTTGTCGCTTACAGCAAGGGTCAGATTATCATATATACTCATCAGTCTACATCAAGTACTTTTACAGAATAAGATAAAGCAGTTCAGTTTCTGTTTCCTTATCACAATCTGATCAGTTAATCAGACCAAACGCAGATGACATTACTGAATCTGTTGCCTATGGGTCTCTCTGGAATTTTTGCTATCCATCAAAGGTCTTTTTATCTGCACACGCTAGTAACTGAAAAATCCACGTTTGCTTCCTTTACTGTGTTTGCAGAAGTCATCGTCATTAAAAAAAACAATGGATGGCAAAATGAGACAGCCTCTCATGGATACTCCTCTTTAGGGTGCATCACAGGGGTCTTGTTGTTCCTCACACAAGAGAGATGTGGCACACATTTTTCATGCTTTAGAGCATGTTGTATGCAGCACTTATGGAAGTAGGTCTGTTTGGTCTGTTCAGTGCTTGTTCTCTGTCAGCTACCGTTTGGTTCTTGAGGCGGATGGGAAGTTGTTGGATAGAGACACTGACCGGACACTCTTCACATGCCCACTGTCTGTTTGTAGGCTTTTCGTTATTGAACTCTGGCTCAGAGTGCCTGGCAGGGCGAGGGGCGCACAACTGGGTGTCAGAGATGTAGTGGGTCGCCATTCATGCAGGGGAAATCTGAAACACATGTGCTGTGGGGTCATTTTTGTTATCCGTTTCTACTTCACTAACATGCACTGGTAAACTAAAGCAGTACCTTAAGAATGGAAAAGTTTGGTGATGTCTCACTTGTTTTCTCAAAGGTTTAGCACATCAGACGTGTGGATGGTTTTAAAGAGAATGGTTTTGAATATTTTAAGAAGGTGAGGAAAGAGCTAAAAATGTAGTGTGGTGTGTTTAAAGTGTGTGGTAATTGATAATTAGGTGATAGACTGTAAAACACAGAAAAGATCTCAGCGCCTTCTCCAAATAAACACAAACGCACATTTTGTGTAAATGTGATGTTTGTATGTGAAATTATACACATCTGTTTAATTGTCACTGTGTGTGTTGTACCCCAGACTCTTTCCACCCACGACACGCTCCACAAACACACACGCGCACACCCTGAGGGGTTAAAAGCGTTGCCCTGTTTAAGCAGAGTGTGCCTGTGTTTACCCCTGCTGTGTGCACTGATGTGTATGTGTGAAATTACACATTTGTGTTGTTTTTCTGGGATCGGGTGAGGAAAAGAACAAAGAGGTGATGGCGTGCGGAGTCAGAAATATCTGCCACACTTTTCCACCCATCAAATTTTTGTTTTCACTACATGACAAAGAGGAAAGTCAAAACACATTGGTCTAACGAATACCACTCATGTGTTTTTTAAAAGATGCAGATTTTAATCTTTGACACCTGCTGTATATATTTATAGGTGGCTGATCTGATCTCATGACTTGAGACGCATGTTAACACCATGTGAGGACAACACACAGAGTATTCGTATGCTCTGCTCCCTGTTCACACCTGTATTTAAAGCTTTGCACCTGCGACTAGTTTTAATAACAGGTGTAAAGAATCCTAAATTTAGAGCAAATAAATTTCATGAATAAAAAATACTGTAAACTCAAAGTTTCTCCAGGTGCATTTTAAAGCAGATGCAACTCAAAAGAGACTGCATATTTAAATAACTTTCACCGACCCAAACATTTTCTATTTAATTACTCCACAGGAGTGAATTCTCAGTTGCAATGGTGCCTGAATCGAGTATGAAATTGCCACAGTGTATTTGGGGCTGTTATCATAGGCGAGCTTTAGCTGAACACACATATTTGCAATAAGTAACAAGTCCAACCTTTGAAGTTTCGCTCTTAGCGAGTGTGAGCATCTCCTTTGATGTTTTTCTGCCTGGTGTTTCTGCTTGGAGAGTCCTGACTAAGACGGAGAGAAACTACCTTTTGGAGAATCCACAGATGCCACCTGGTCTCTGAGGAACCACATCAAACCACAACAGTTTGCAAGTGTCCTAATAAGTTGAGGGCTATAAATTTTGTTGGCATTTTTATTCATTGTTTCGCATGACTCCAAGCGTTTCTGTCATAGCACTGTCCCTCATACTCAGTCATAAATTTGGGTTGGCTGACGTGTGACGTGTCTTCTCAACCTTGGTTGATCTTCAAAACCTCCCTGTTTAGTGAGACAGGATGAAGTTTCAGAGAAACTTTGTGATTGTGACCACTGTAGCATGTGATGGAGGTTCCCAGGCCTGAATTTTACAGATGAACTCTTGAACTGGGGAACTTTAATCCCCCCATGTCCATCTTGTCACATTGATGGGTGAGAAAGCTCTACAGATCACCCCATTCAAAACACTGCGATATTATTTTACCCCTCTCAGATTTTCCCTTTAGGTTCTCTTTATTTTCAGACTGTTTTGATAATTAATGGATCTTCTCAGAGGAAAAGGGGTGCTGAGGTGTGAATATGTTTCAGTGAGAGATTTGTTCAGTTGGTAAGCTTGTGGTGTGGGGTCCAGTGGCGGCGGGTAACTTATTTTTTCGAGGGCGCACGATGCGAGGTTCATCACAACATGTTTATAGCCCGTCATGTGTGTGGTTCGTAATTTCAAAATATGTGTTCTGCGCATAGAGCGATCCTATGTGCATCACGTGTCTTGTCAAAATAAATGCCTGCTGCAGACGCGTCTAAAGGGTTTATGATATAAGAGATGCTTGTGTTTGCCAGATACTCGCATAATCTCATTTGTAATCAGAGTTTACTGTTAAGAGAGTGTATTTAGTGAACGTGAGCATCTCTTTTATCATAAACGGTTTTGACGGGTGTGCAGCAGGCACTTATTTTGACAAAACATTTGATGCATGGTTCACACATGACGCAACAAACACATATTTTCAAAACACAAGCAACACACATGACACTCCGAACACATATTTTGAATTTGCGTCCCTCGGATGAGCAGTCACGAGCCGCCACTGGTGGGGTCAGAAATTACCAGTAGACAAATGCTTTATCATTTCCTATGTGCAGGGTATAAATCTAGGTTTTGTGTGCTTATTAAAGAAACATGCAGGATAAAAATGTCTCTCCAAGCTGTCCGTCCCACAAAGCAAAACGGAAATTGCATGTGTGGGCAGGAGCGGGACACAGTTGTGGGACATCAATCCAGGGCTTCATTCTTTGGTGTGCTCTCCACTCAATTCATGTTTTATATTTCCCCTTTTGTTTACTTCCCAAAGTCCCTGTGTCCCACAGCACAGGATGCAGTTTGTTTGAATTGTAACTTACACGCCACCTGCATGTGTGTGTGTTAAACCAGTGACTGCAATACTCCTATAACAGCAGTTTGCTTTGGGAGGTTTTTTCTCTCTTTATTTCAGATCAATCTTTCAGTTGGGTGGCTTTGCCTTTATAATTATAGGAAGGTGGCAGGAGAGATGTGCAGGACATGACCCAGGTCGGACTCGGACCTGGCATCTCTTGTCAGCCAGTGGCTCCTATGCTGCTTGCCTGGGGCATATGCACAGCCCACCCACTACCCTATGGCTCTAGCCAGATTACCTATTTTGTTGGTGAACGTACCATTGCTTTTCCAAAAATTAATATGCATGCCCTCTGTGTCCTCCATGTTTGGATTCAGTGATGGTCTTCCCATGGGGCGCTGTTTACGGCAGAGGTTTTTCTAGTTGGTTCCAAAGCAGATGAAGGGCTCATTTCCCTCGCTAGAGTCCATCTGGTCTCTCTAGCCCTGTTGTGGGGAGAGGATGAGACTGTAGTGAGCTCTCCCTGGGTCTTAGCCCGGGCATCCAGCTGTCTTCATCTGGAGTGTATGGAGTCTATCCAGAGTCTGGTACACTGGGGGGATCCTTTACCAAAACTTTCACCTTATTAAACCCTTCAGATTTCTGTACACTGCCCTTTTTTAGTTAGTACTTGTCACATTTGTGAAAAATCCACCAAATGAAAAAAAATTCTTGTAATAACCTTTGACTGAATGGGTTTTTGATTAACCAAACAATAACCTTTTAAAGGGCACCGTACGATTCAAGATTTTACATTTCCTTTGGTGTGTAAGTGTGTATTAGTACATGTTAACGATATGCAAAAGTTACAAACCCCAAAGTAAACGATGACGCAAGTTATCGTCTCCAACGTAAATCTCTTTTCTTGGACTACAACAAACACACGGATTGTAGGCAACAGTTGACTTTCTGAGATTGGTGATGCAAGACCAATAAGACCGACATTATCATAAATCCTCCCGCTTCGGACTCACAGCCTATAAGTTAAACTGTTAGCATTGCATTGTGACCGAATCTTTCAATCATGGTAAGAAGCGTCACATTTCCGGCTGACGTCCGACGTATTCAGACCAATCACAACATACAGATAGCTGGCCAATAATGAACACAGTATTTGGAAAATAATGTTTTTTGAACCATAAACCATGCAAACACATTGTTTTATACTTAATACACAAAATAACGTTGTTTTTAGCAATAAAATAGGTAACCTTTAAGCACCTTTATTTTAAGAGTGCAGGTTGTTCCTGGGTTCATGACCTGTGCAATATACAATGCGTTGTACTGATTTACAGCTTTGCTCTCCTCTTGTTCTGACAGAGCGAGAGACATGCGTCCACTCCATGCATCTTCATTTCACATAGCGGCTCATCAGGCTGCGCTTGTGTATTGTGCAAAGAGCTGCCAGATCAAAACTCTTCCTCGCACTTCTAAACGCGCACCAAAATTCCCATCACAACAGTGTTAGCGGGAGCCCTGGAGCGCCCCCTCCCTAAACCTGCTGAACAACTCAGTCCGTGACAGCTGCCGTTTCTCATCTGCTCCTCACTGAGCGAGTCGACTTAGACAGGTTTAGATCTGGGAGCCTCCATCATTTTACACTACTGTATCTTACACTCAGTGTGGTATCATGTGCCACTTTGCAAACTTTGTATCTCTTTGCTAGCTTCCTTTTGGGTTTTGTGTTGAACATCAAGGGAAGTGGATTCACCTAAATGCAGAATTTCGTTCTTATGTTTTACTTTGCGTTTATTGGCCCTACAAATTATTCAGGCACCTTTGGTGAGATTTAAATGTATTCATTTAATTGCATTAATAGAAAAATATTAAACTCATTGGCGTCAGACAGCAAATTAATTATGCTACAGCTTTTTCTTATAACTAACTTTACTGTATGTGCTCTAATTTCTAAAAATAGAGGTTACTTGGTTTGACTTTCGCTTAAATAATGCATAAACAGTCATACAATTCTCTCTGTTTTTGCATTGTGGAATGCAATGCTACCTTAGAATTTGACCAAAATATGTGTATTTTTTATTACCTTTTATAACAACCTTTCAAAAGGCACTTAAAAACTAGCAAAATTCCCTTTTGATTGGGGGGGGGGGTGAAACTGTGAAGTACACTTTCAAATAAATAAAACTTTTTTGGTCTAGAAGCCTAATCTTGGTCTTGTTTTAAAATAGACAATTTAAGTTTTTTCACAGAAGTGTTGTTATAGCAATTTAAATTTATGTTAATAAATAAATAAATAAAATTATAAAAATGTAAATGTTTCACAAAAGTAATAATGTAAACAGGAAGCCATAAGTCTCAAGTAGTTGTGATCCAAATTTTTAAAGTTAAAATCACAAAAAAAAAGAGGTTTGTGTCACACTTTTAGTAGTTTTACCAACAACGGCCACTAGGTGTGAACGGTTTGTTGCATACTCTTGTCGTAAATTAATAAATTACTGTCACTGTATTATTATTAAAGCTAAAAGGTTTTGAAATATGAAACCTACATTCTTTGAGCTTTCCAATGATATATAGTTTGTCAACATTTTTGAAGATTTATAAAAGGATATAATGTTATGAATAAATAGTAATTAATTTTCATGAAATTTTAGGTTTAAAATATGGTTTTAGTGTTATAAATAAAAACAATTTTGGCCTACCTGTGGGCCCGTGACCTTTTAGAAACTGACTCTTACTATGTCATAATTCTCTCAATATGGTGATTAAATATGAAAACTAAACTCTTTGAGCTTTCCAGTGATGTATAGTTTGTCAAGATTGTTTAGGTTTAGAACAGGGTATTAGTATTACAAATATATAATAACAAAGTGGGCCCACCTGTGGACCCGTGGCATTTTAGAAAATGGCTCTCACTTTGTCATTACTTTACCAAAATGGTGATATTAAATGAATTCTACACTCTGAGATCTTTTAAATTATATATAGTTTGTCATGATTGGATAAGAATTTACAGTCAAAACAGTGAAGTAAATGTAGGCGTCCCGCCGGTGGGACAGTGACATTTAGCAGGATATAAATGTTTTGAGGCACACTGTCTTCATAAATGAATCAATTACTCTCCCTACATAGTTTATTTTATAAAACACTGTTGAAATATGTATTCTAGAGGCTTAGACCTTTCCAATGATACATTTATTATAGATTAAAATGTACATACAAAATATTGAAGTAAAATCATGTTTCCCTCTCATCTGACGGTTAAGTAGGCAGCCCTTTAGTTTCTGGACCAGACCTGGTTTCCAATAAGAAGGCATACACGTTTTATTTCTGTTGAGATATGAGAGCAACTTAATTTAAGACAATGAGTAGTTGCGTATATTTATTGAATATATGTCTTTGTGTGTATAGCCCTTAGTCCTACCCAAGCATGTATGTTGGATGGTTACGCTTCTTTGATGAGAAAGAGACATGCTTTGACCAAATAGAGACCCTCTCACTGCTGGATATGCTGATCGCATTACAGTAGACTCTGCATGCCCACAGTGTTCATGCCCGCACACACAAATCCATATATATTGTTAGATTCACCCCATAACATGATGAGATTTGTCATTTTTGACCCTCATTAATTTTTACATTCAGTCACTTGTGTCACCTGAACCCCAACCCCCTCTCAATTATCATTGTTTTTCATTTCACCAGATAATACAGTTAAACACTTTTTTAATGCATATCAAAATAAGCCTGAAGTAAAAGAAATTCCTTATTCGAGCCAGCTGTAATTATAAAGAGTGAATAGACATTTTGGGCGAGCGGGTAAACATTCACTCTCGGCTTCATTAAATGACATCGAGTTGCCAGCCACTCTCATTCCATCCTGCTTTTCTCGCTTGTTGTTTTTTACACGCCATACCGCACTTGACTGCCCCGAAACCGGGAGGATAATGAAAAAGGAGAGAGGCTTGTTCTTCAAAGCACCCGAGCCAAGAGTCGACAGGGTCACCTGTCTGCTTGTAAAGCAAAGCACTTTACAGGCATGCTGAGTATGTGTGAATTACTCCTATCCTCTGTGGCGCTCTGTGATACAAATCCGCTGTCAGCGCGACCCGTCACAAACAAAGCAGTTATTTTTGAAAGCCTGGTTTTCAGGAGTTGGCCGAACTTCACAGTGTCTCCGTCTCGGATTGCCTTCAGACAGTCGCCGTCGTCAGCACTTTAAAGAACACTGCATTTATCATAAGCGTCCTTCTTCTAAGCCGCTCGCGTTTTTAGAGTTCGCCATTTCGCCTCCTTTTACGCGCTGCGCTGTGCTAATTGATGTCATATTTCACTCTGACATCCGGTTGCATCCTGTTCGTCCTATGCGTTCCTTTTCTCTCAAAGATTTAAATTGTGTATTCTTCCTTTGTCAGCTGTTTCCCGCAGGTCTGTGCTTCACAAGCAAATTCACCTCCTGTTTTTTGGGATCGTTTCATACAGTTTGTGCATAATGTGGATCTAGGCAATTTTGAAAAGCTTCCCCATTACAAACCTCATAAAACAGCCATACCCACTTTGATTTAGAAAGCTGCTCCTCGTTTTGATGGTAATGTGTCAGGTATGAAATTGGGCCTGAGACGGCAAGCGACAAGCCTAAATCTTTACTGACAGGTAGACAAGAAAACCCCTGAGGGGTGAGACGGTGCAAGGTGTGATGTGCTGTGAGTCGCAAGCGGGTTGTCTGGTGATCAGTACCCGGCGTCGCCCTCCTTACGCATGACCTGCCGCACCTCAGGTGGGGACATCCTGCCATGACCTAGCATTGGGGCTAAGGTGTTTAAGTTTTGCGGATTCTAGCAGCAGAAACGACATCTCCTGGGTTGTACTAAAGCATTGTGACAGGATGCAACCACTGAGCATGTCAGCAAAAAAATAACTATATAAACAGGCATCAAGTGCCAAGCCTTTGTTACATACCTTGCCTCTTAAAATATTGCTACAACAATAAGAAGAAGATGGATAAACTGGAAAATATTAAAATCAGTACTTCTTATCTTAGCAGATGGCTGATATTTATAGACTACCAACTCACTGTAGATTTATGAAATGTGTATTTTTAATGTCTATTTATATTCTATAGACCCAATCTGAGACAAAGTTGATATTTAAATAAGAACTCCCCTGAGCAATGAGCAATAGTTTCCAATTGAAACCCAGTAATATTTTTCTTGAAAATCTTAGTCTTTTCTCCCCAGAGAAAAAATGTATTTCTCAAAGGTTACTTAAGTTTGATGTAGTTCTCATTTAATATCAAGGCAAATTTGTCTCAAATTGTTCTATCGAAATTTAAATATAGATAAAAAATGACATGTTGGGGGTACATGTCATTAAAATGAGTGCAAATTGTAAAGCTAAAATATTCTGGTTGTTTATAAATTTGATAAGATATGATTAGAAATTAGAAAAAAATGATACTAAAATTTTTCAAAAATACATGACAATGTCTGTGAAAACCTATTGTATAATATATTTTTTTTTGTGATTTACTTTTGTTCTTTCTACATAAAATCATCTAAAGATTCTGTGAAAATATAACCTTGATGTCGTTAATATTGATGTCATGTCAAATATTGAAATCAATGATTGATGCTTTATAATTAGATTATGAGACTTTAGGATTTCAAAGACAGGGTGATACATTGACTTTTGATTGCAGACTTGGCACATCTAAGGTCAGAGTACTTTTGAAACTTTAATGGAGAAATATGTGAGATTTATTTATCTTTTTTCAAAAGTATTTGAGACACTCAGGCTACTGCAAAAGTTTAAAGGGACACCCCACTTTTTATTAAAATATGCTCATTTTCCAGCTCCCCTAGAACTAACATTTTATTTTTACCTTTTTGGAATCCATTCAGCTGATCTCCGGTGGACTATTTTCAGGCGCTGCGTAATATCATTGCGCCTCCTGCAGCCATGTTACGGCTAGTCTCGCGTAGCCAGACCTTCAATACTGTGTTTTTCGCAGCTTTTTCTGGACAAAGCCCGCCCACGAGCTGTTTGACAGACATGTCAAACAATCAATCACAGTTTGTTTCATCTAGCGTCACGTTTCGGACTCCCCACAATAACGAGCCGGCTGGCAACAAGTCAGTTACTTTATTGAAATAACCAGCCGCAATTGAATAGCATCTAAATAAACAACATTACTCACCATAGGACACCGTTGTGCACTTCATCAACAGCCACACCAATGAGACGCCCCCGTTAAACGTCTGTTTGAAGCATATCTCTCCACTTTTTAGCACATACAAGCAATTCAGGAGAACCAAACTTTTTGACTCCACTAACTGCCTTAAGCAAAACTCTTGGACGTCTTTTAGAGAGTCGATGCCGCGAACTTTGCATATTTTTGAGAATACAATGTTTAGATGATCATGATAACTGCTCATTATTATCCACGTGAACACGACTGATTCTCTTCCTCAATGGAACGTCAGAGCTTTGTTTTCCAGGGACCGAAACTAATCGCGACACTCGCGTCTCCTGGAAATCCGTTTTTTTTTCAACCAATCAAAGACGACTTTAACATTCTCACAGGGTTTCCAGAAAAGTGTACAAAAAACATCAGATGTTCAGCCAACAGTTTGTGGGCATGACGTCTGATGCTGAGACTATGTTACGGCAGTAAAGTCCTTGATTATTACGCCAGAATGAGAATATAGTTCCTAGCCATATCAGCCTAGAAAATCGCAACTTTTAATTTTCGGTCGGTCTTAGTACACGATGTAACTACAGAAGAGTCAAGTTTTACATTTTGAAACTCTTTTGGCCATTTTTGAGTGCAATGCGAATGGTCTAATCAGATTCTATGGATTGTGATAAGCTATGCTGAAAGTGATACCGCCAGACCCGGAGATCGGCTGAATGGATTCCAAAACTGTAAAAATCAAATGTTTAACTCTAGGGGAGCTAGAAAATGAACATATTTTCAAAAAAAGTGGAGTAACGCTTTAAGTTTTCAGATTTTTTGTGATTTTTCTTTCTTACCGGTCAGTAAACTTCAACATTGCTCACCAATTCCGTCAATCTGCTCCGGAATGCCAGTCACTAGGAACACAAATCATAGGAATGTGAGCGTGGCATTCGGCAAAGTCCATTTCCCAGGCTAAGTAAACAGAGGCACCATACACACTGCAGGTGTTGGCAGCCATGATGAAAGATACCCAGTCTTTGTTCAAAGAGCAAAACAAACAGAGGTTGGAGCTGTCCTCCAAACAGTTTGGTGAAATTAAAGCTGTTTCTCCAGGGAAGTAAAACCATAAGCTGATGATAAATCTCCAACTAACTGCTGTAAAACCAGTTGGTTGGAGATTCCAGTCAAAATATCTGAAAAAAAAAAGATATTCTGAATGCTGCCCAGTTTTTAAATGTGAATGAGATTGTATCTTGATTCAAAGTGAATATATGTGACTAATATACAATAGTGCAGAGTATTGATGTGCTTTAATGATTTTGCCCTTCAACTCATTACCCGCCACAAGTCTTGAAAACTTTGCTGTTTTAAGGAAATGCACTCCGTATAGAGACAAGAATATTATAACGAATTGGCGTTTGTAGTTTTAAATGCGATATTAATGGGTATGTGCAGACACTGCTCACATTTACTTCAGAAAATGTAAAGATACAGGTTCTTTGTTCTGTTTAAAGGCTGGATTTAATGGGTCAGTGAATGCCGGTTTGTGTCTAGACAGTGAAAATGCTTTGAATTTAATTGACAGTTGTGTGTTGCACAGTGTGTATGGTTCCTTAGCAACTTCTTTCAGCATTAAGGTGAGATGGTTTTAAGTGCAGAGATTGGGTTTGTTGGTGTCGAAATGTGTGTGAAGAGAGACATATAAAAGGATGCTGACAGATCAAAGCCATTGGATGTTTGTTATTAGCAATAACCAACATGCTAACACAGAACATTTTCCAATGTGGTAAACATTTCTTTTTCTGTCTTTGACCAAAAGTAGAAATCAAATTTTTTCCGCATGGATTCGTATTAAGGATGTATATGACCTTTTAAGCAGTGGCAGCCGGTGACTTTTTTCGAGGGCGCACGATGCGAGGTCGTCACAACATGTATGTAGCCCGTCATGTGTGTGGTTCGTAATTTCAAAATATGTTTTCTGCGCGTCGAGTGAACCTATGTGCATCACGTGCCTTGTCAAAATAAGTGCCTGCTGCAGCCGCGTCTTAAGAGTTTATGATAAAAGAGACGCTTGCGTTTGCCAGGTACTCGCGTAATTTCATGCATAATCAGAGTTTACTGTTAAGGAGGTGTTTTGTAAACGTGAAGGTCTCTTTTATCATAAACGGTTACTTATTTTGACAAAACACGTGATGCACATGGTTCATATAATGCAACAAACACATATTTTGAACACACGACACTCCGAACACATATTTTGAATCTGTGCCCCTCGGATGAGCAGTCACGAGCCGCTACTGCTTTTAAGACAGACCTAATAGAGTTATGTGTTTGATAGAGGATTTCTTGACCAATCAGAACTGGCTTTCCACACTTGAAGTAATTAAGTCAATCTAAACCCCAGGTAAATCTCTTTATCCGCTTATTAATTTTGACATCATGAACCGCTTCCGGGTCCAATCGCTCTCAAATGCCATAGGGAAAAAAATGCACCCCCCCCCATAAAAAATAACTCCTATCATATTGCAGAACTGCCAAAAACAGCTTATTCTAAGCTCTATTTCCATAACAAAACCCGAGATGACCAGACATGGACGTATTGACATGGATGTTTTACAAATTGTTAATTTATTGCTGTGTAATATGAATAAATAGTGCTCATAAATGGCTGTTTAAATAATATGATCTATAGAAATTTGTGAAGGCTTGGAACTGGAAACAGTATCCCTTACTTCATGAATTAACAAGCAGATTAAAGTTTTTCTCTGGTAAAAATGAATGTGGAAAGTACTTCTGTACTGTCGGTGTAAAAGTGGATGTACACGGTGCTCTCTAATATATATCTCTGTTATGGATATGTGTGGCAGAGATCTGAAATTTTTGTGAGGGCTGATGAAGGTCATTCTCTGTCGTTTGCCTAGCAAACTGTCTTCAGCATTAGTCAGTGGACACAGGAAGAGGCTTTGATCAAGTAAACTATACTGTTCAGAGAGACAGGCTCACATTCAAAACCATTCATCCTACAGTGGTTCGTTTTTCATACAGGCTCACACGGCTGTTCTTCCTTATTTCCAGACTCTTGCCCCAGTTTACGGTGTGTGTGTGTGTCTTCAGATCAGTTGCTAAGGGCAAAAAAGTACAGTTTGTGTTATGCTGGTGTGTGTGGCTCAGTTATTGTCTAAGGGCAAAAATGCACAATGCCTTTTTGAAGTATGTGTTGGTGTGTGTGTTTAAGGGGGTGATGAAGGTCCCTTTCTCTCTTTCTCTAAAGCTGTGGCTTATCACACAGCATTGATGCTTTTGGAGGTCTCCACGCGCTCTGAACTTGAATCCAGCTGGCGTGGTTGGCTTGTTGCATGAAGAGACTGCACACACTGAGGAAGATTTTACATGGACATTGCATCTCACTTTTTATACACAACATAGGGCCTGTTCATGTTTATGCCACTTCCCATGATGCCCTGGAGGGGCAGAGGTCAAATATCCTCTGGCTCTGATGTGGCTCCTGTCGTAACAAATCCGATTTTTATCAATATTTGTGTTGCAGTGACAATGCAAGCACATAAGAGCATTTCCCACAAGCATGTTTGTTTTCCAAATAATTATCGCCGTTATGCATTAGCAATGCAAAGGATATGGGTTCGAAGTCCAGGTAACACAAAAGGTACAGACTGAATTCCATTTGGATAAAAGTCTCAAATGCATGTTTCATTTTTTGAGGTATTTTCTAAACCATAAACCTAGCACTTACAGAATCAGGGTTTCCCGCAGATAATTTGTTATTTAAGGTGGTAGGGTTGGGCTGGTGGGCGGGGCTGGGGGTGGCAATCAAAGGGGTGGAGCGTATGTGTCATGATGAAAATGAAAATATTTTTATTAAAAACACTCAAATAAAACTTAATTTTGAAGAAACTGTGACAGAAAATAAGCACATACTAGATTGTTAAAGAATTAAATGTTTTTACAGATACCTCTAACGGGAATAGCTGCATGATGAAGTGAAACTAAAGGGTTAATAAACACAAACTGAAGCAGATGTTGTAGAACGTCTGGTGAATGATGATAGATAGCACAGCGATTTTAAAAACTGATTATTTCCCACTATCAATTACATTATCTTCAAGGAGTGTAACTATTGTAGCATGTAAATAATGCACATAAGTAACGTGAGCAAGAGCGCTAAACAATTAAATCGAATCAACAGGCACGTGCAACCTAGCTAGCAGGTTGCTCAAACAATAAAAACACCAGCTAACTTACTTTAAATTTTCAAGAACTATAGACTAATACAATAACAGGCTTAAATAAACCCAAAACATAAGTCCACTTACAGTTCTCAGGGACACGCGTTTTATCAACTGGCTATCCTCCAGACCGTGACGGACCACGTCTTTCTCTCATTTCGTGCGTGTGGTGTGAAGCGCGTCCACGCTATTCTCCGATATGCACTTGACTCTTTTTTTTTGGACGACCTAGTTAAGGCGATAGGGTTTCCCAGCTTAGGCGGGCCATTCTATTCTCCGCGCTATTCTCCGAGATGTTTTATCAACTTCGGCTGTGCGGTTTGAAGCGCGTCCGCGCTATTCTCCGAGATGCACTTGACTTTTTTTTTGGACGACCTAGTTTAGGCGGTAGGATTTTCCAGCTAACCCTGGATTTCCACCGACTGCGGAGCGGCTGCAGATCGGCTGCGCTGCGTTACGGCTCCGCACTCGGCCGTCCGTCAATACCCACCGGATCCGTATTTGTTGCAGAGCGGCTGCGTGCTGAAGTGACGAGGACCCGTGAGTTCTCTGAAATTCACATGAAGATCGCGCGATATCTAGTTCTGTCTCCGCCCATTATGACGTTGAATTATGACGTTATCACAAACCAGCCCAGATCACAACACGAGATCTCGCGAATTCAGGTATGATCACGCGATAAAGTCATGGCTCCGCCCTGCAGAGCTGTCCGGCATCCGTCAAAAATAGAAGCTCTGCGTATTTGTGCCGTAGGGCTGCAGATGGCTGGAGCTGTGACGGATTCGGAGCGCAGTCAGTGGAAATACACACATTGACTTGAATGGAAACCGATTGACTCCGTCGCCGTTCCGCAACGGATCCGCAGCCGTTCCGCAGTCGGTGGAAATTGAGGGTGAGGCGGGCCGCCTGAACTGCAAAGTGCTGCGGGAAACTCCTAAGAATCATTTTTAGATTTTATTAAAACATTTAGTCAATTTATTAGGATGTTTTTCTCATTGGAAATGTTGAGACATCCCTGAAAAGTGTTTGACGTCATACGGCAAATGTTTGCCACTTCGGATGTTTTATTACATTTTATGCATAGCTTAGCTCAATGCATTCTGTCTTTTTTAAACTACACAAATTACAATTTCTACATAACTACATAAACCCAATCTTATCCCCCTGATATGCCAAGAGAAAAGTCAGTTTACAAAGGTTTACTTAAGCTAAAACCTTAATATGAACAGAGCGAAACAGAAACCCTGCAGCATGCTGCCTAAAAGAGAGAAAGACGATGCATAGATGTGTTGTAGATTCTTGTTTTACAGGAGGATCGTCCATCCATCATTAGCTTTAGACAGATTTAGGACACCAGTCAATCAGAAACCCCCAAAACAGACAACAGATCCATGGTAAAACATGAAATAAAATCGAAACACATGCAGCAGAAGTTACACAGCTGGACACCACTGACCTATCTGGCTGACCTTTCTCTGTAGCTCATGTCTATATGAAGAGTTTGGTTCCAAAACGCAATAAATCCATTTTGACAAATTTTGGTAAAAACGTGTTTTCTATACCAAGAAAGTGACAAGATGAAAACAACTATTTTCTGTTACAAACTTTCACACAGCATCTTTAGGTTATAAAAACATAAAAAATTCAAATCCATAAGTTGATTTTCAAAGATTTATTATAAAAACGGATTATTTTTTCCACAAAATGCAATAAATCCATGACAAGTTTTTATTCAAAATGCTATAAATCTATTGAATCAATAGCCTATATAAATGTGCATTCATCTTTGCCATGTTATATTCATTTAGTTGACTAGTTGTACACACTAATTAAAAATATAAACATTAATGTTATTAATCAAAACACTTACTTTGTCATATTAAGAACCCTGTCATTGCGGTTACTTGACGTCTTCGCTTAACGTCTTTCACAGCGATCAGCTGTAAAATGTTTTTGGTCCTGCTCGATTTTCGTTGACTTTGAGTAAAATTATGGAAAGTTTTTCATAAGATCCTCTGGGGTCAATGTGTTAGCATGAGAAGCTTGCTGTCGGGAGAACAAGCACCCGTCTCCCGAGTGCCTCTCAGGGAAAATATTAGATGCTGATGGCTTACGTTTCTTTCCCATCACAGAAAACCATCACAGGTTTAGCGATGCAATTAAAGTATTATTTTGTTTTGTTTGTTGATCACGTAGTACAAAGTAGATGAGGAAAACTAGGACTCCGTGTACTCAGCGCGTCCGCCATTGTTTGTTTACATTGCGTGAACGGTGGGCTGTAATATCAGAAATGGAGTTATTGCGTTCTGTAAAAAAAGGGAAGTGGCGTTTGTCGCATTTTGGGAAAAAAGGGAGAAACGATGACAGAATAACACGGCGGATATTGGATTTTGCGTAAAATTAAGAATTTACTTTTAACTACTGACCTGATATAATGCTGATTTTGGCAGTAACTCATTTTTTTCAAAAATGGCGTTTATTGCGTTTTGGAACCAAACTCTTCATATACAACTGAGCTTCTGTTTTAAGATCAGAGAGTCAAAGCTCATGACAAAAGTCCAAGGAGATGTGTGCCTGATCAAATCCTCTTACACTTACACACATGCACATCAGTGGAGTGGAGAGACGGATACCGCCTGCGTCCCACTGAGGGGACGTTAACTACCATGTGAAATTTATTAGAGAGCCCCGCTTTAATTATCAAAGGCCATTTAAAGCTATGTTTGTTATTTGAGAACAGACAAAGAAGAAAGAGAGATCAGCAACGGGGCCGTGCCCTTAGGATGAAGGCAAAATCTGTGTGTCAGGAAGTTAAAGCCAGGTGTGCTGTGGTGTTAGAGGTTTGGTTTTGAGTTCTTGCACTGTAGTGTAAGCTTGGTCAGTGGACTGAAAGGCAGTGGGGTTCATTAAAATGAGATTCGTCTGCCACTGCTGTGGCTAGTAGAGAGATTTGGATAAGCAAACAAGCCTTCCAAGCTCGCTCGCTCTCGCTCTCTCTGGTTCTGTTTCGAACAGTAATGAGCTGTCTGTCTTTACAGCATTTTATGGCATTGTTGAACTCAGTTATATAAAAATATAATATATAATTATTTTCATTTATATAATTAATTGGCAATATGTGTAGCTCTTTATTATGGTGACCGAGAGATACTATCTCTCTTGGTTGTCATAATAAAGGCATGAAGTCTTCTTGGTAAGCTTTACTTTCATCGTAATGCCAAGTAAAATATCAAATAAACAAAATCTATTCTCTCTCTCCTCTCAAAACATGCTTAGCAAAAGTCAGCAACCCCTGTTATCCACAGTAGCATGTGTCATTGAAACACAAGGATTTATGATTGCATGTTTAATTGATTTAATACAGAAAATTAGGGAGGTAAGCAGCTTAAGTTCTTCCGTTGTCGGCCCTGGGGGAAAATAAATAAATAAATACTGTCCCAAATAATTACAGCTGCTGTTTGGTAACACACCCCCACCCCATCCTCCTTCCAGTGCCAATTAAACAGAAGCCCAAAATACCAGGCCTTGTAACAGGATTAACTTAGTATGTTTAAGAGGTAGAGGAAATAATTAGTCTTATTGCTGATAACAGTAATCAGGTTAACGGCCATGTCTCATTATGGGCTCCAGTCCTAGGATTCTCTTGCATGTGTCCTCATTCTTTTAACACTTGACTTTCTCTGGTGTGTATGTGTTTAGTCTTGTATAGTTAGACTGTAAATTAAGGGCACACATAAATCTGAGGTATAGTTTGGTTTTTATGCATACGCGAAGGTCTGTTTACATGTACGTGTCAAATAAACTGTGCTTTGCAAGGCTGTGCGTTCGGCCGTGCATGTACACTCACATACACGTAACTTTACAAGACAACGATTTACTGAAACTGAAAGTTTTTCCTTTGTATTATCCGTATATGATGACAGCATGGTTAAAAATTTCCCATTCACACAGGTCCACAAAAACAACAGTCGCTGTTTTACGCATGTCAGGTCAGTATTGGCGATAAACACCCAATATATGCACGTAATGTCACTGTTTTCAAGAAGTCATCTTTTTAGTCGATTACACAGACGATAACGCTGTTGTTTTCAAAAAGTTTGACACTTGTTTTCTATGTTTAGGCAGAAACTTTTGCATTTTCAGGCCCCCAAACACTGTGTAAATGAATGACCAAAACGAATATAATATTTTGCAACACTTACAGTAAACATTATTTGAGCCGCCTGAGGTTGAAGACTAATGTGTGTGACTATTTAGTTTCCAGTTTGAATATCATCTTTTATTGTGGCATTTTCATGTTTTGCCCAGCTCAAAATGTGAGAAAATGTATGTTTATAAAACGTAATTTTTTAAAGGTGCAGTGTGTAATTTTAAGAAGGATCTCTTGACAGAAATGCAAAATAATTTACAAAACTAAATTATCAGGGGTGTATAAAGACCTTTTATAAAGAACCGTTATGTGTTTATTGCCTTAGAAAGAGATGTTTATCTACATACACAGAGGGTCCCCTTACATGTAAGCCACCATTTTGTGCTGCCATGTTTCTACAGAAGCCCTTAACGGACAAACTTTTTTACTAAACCAACTATGACATGTTTTTCCGGTGGCGGCTAACGTAGCTTCTCTATGTGTTTCAAAAGCAAGAGGTGGGCAGTGGACTGAGCCGTTGGTTTCAATTCGCAACCTCACCACTACATGCCGCAAAAATTTACACACTGCACCTTTAAAGTAGTGCAGATTTCACTTTTTTACAGTGTATTTGCTGTTTATTTAGCTAGTTTTATAGAAGAAATAAAAGGTTACAGGGTAAATGCATCATAACCAGTGATGGGAGTTCAAAGTAACGCATTACTGTAATTCCACTACTTTTAGCGGTAAATTAAGTAACGCCTTTACAATTACTGAAATTTAAATGAGTTTTTGTAAAAAAAATTAACACTTGCAGAAAAGACATTTCTCATCTAACATCGCAGGATCGTGGTGGGTGGCGCAATGAATAAATAAACTTCATCATTGCCGACAGTGCGTATAGCATGAACATGAAAAATCAAAACGGTAAAACATACCTTTGTTTAAAAATTGTGCGCGAGTCAAGTCCATCCGGTCTCATGTTTGTAAATTTTCTTTGCCAAGCATTCCCAGTATGACATCAACTTGCATTTGTAGTCCACAAAAGTAATAAATCTGAGAAATGTTAATATATTTTCAGATGTTTACATCAGCTTTCATGGAAGAGAATGATTCGCGATTGTTGCTTTTTAGTAAAATACGCACCCTGTGCTGTACAACTGTGTTAAAACTCCATAGTATGTTTGAGTGAGTGTGCATTTAGTTTCAGTTTTGGTTTCACTCGCTCCGTGTCCAACAAAATAATACACTGGCTCTGTGTCTGAGAAAACAGTCAACGTAATCCGTTTTCTGATTAAATATCTTCATATCTTTAATCTTGATTATAATTTTAATCAAACATACAAACAATATATCATCTTAAATCTTAAATATCACGGATTCGGTAAAGAAAACTGTGCGACTCCATTGTATTCCAAAGAGCACAGCGCACTACCCGCAAGCTTCACAGTCCCCAAATTCTTAAAGAGACAGTACAATAAATTACATTATAAAACGGTTAGTTCCAATCCTTGATTCTGATTGGTCAGTAGGTGTGCTTTATTCACGATAAAACACTGCTATGACCGCTTCACCCAACGGTTCTATTTAATATCACTGCGCCCTTAGCAACACCCTTAGCAACACATAAACATATAATGAGACAAAGTCTGAGAACAGTTTGTTGTTTTTATTTGAGCTTTCATGTTGTTGTTCGCAGGCAGGGACTATTTTTTCTAGCGGAAGGAATGCTTTTATTGATTTAACTTCATGAAAGTTGCACTAATATTTGTTTTTACTTTAATATTGTGTGGTAACCGTTTTATAAAAGCAATAAGGTACTTACATAAATAAGTCTAAAAAAATGTGTGTTTGACTGTTCGGCACTGTTCATATTTACATTTAAAAAGCAGACATAAGTAACTCAAAAGTTACTTTCCCTAGTAACTAATTACTTTTGATGTACAGTAACTGGTAGAGTAATTTAATTACTTTTAAAAGAAGTAACTAGTAACTGTAACTTTTCTCAGATCAATAAGCATAGAAAAGAATGGGCTTGCATTCCTCTTTAAATCAGATAAACTTTTTTACCGAACGTTAAATTGATCTTTTTAGCAAACACTCGCACAGGAGAACAGAAAATGTAAATGTTTTCAGCACAGAAGATTCTTGTCACATTCTTGTCTGTTTCAGACATTGATGTGTGTTAAACCAAATAATATCGAGCAGCTAAATCTCTGTAAACAAACTGTCAAAGCAGAAAAGGCACACGGTGAGATAATCATTTTATTATTGCAGAAAATATCTACAGATGTACTGTTGATGATATCCAGTCCTGGCATTTCAGCAAGCAGAATAGCATAAGATAAAACATTGTCTAATTTGAGCAGAATTTAATCTGGGGTTCCTTTAAGGGGTGCTTCCACAGGATGAGAGCAAATCCAATCAAATCTCTATAATCCGGTTTGCCAGGGTGAGGTTGGCACCTCTGGGATCTGTTTTATTAATCTCTTGCCTGTGCCACACAGCTGGTCAGGAGTCACAGCAGATGGAAAGTAAGGGTTTTTCTTTACGGATTACATGTGGTCCCGTAACGTAAGGTCATTTGAAAGCAGGGGCTTTGTGCACTTTTGATAAATTAATTAATTACAGCAGATGAATTAGATTAATTTCTGTTTGTGTGCCTGATTTCATCTGATTTGCCAAAAAGACTTATTATTTTGCTTATCTTATTTGGATGTTTCACCAAATGTGGGCACTTTTGGCTATGTAGTCTTATCAGGGTTTTTTTGTGATTGTTGCGGGCAAAATTTCTTGATCTTGCGGCACGTTTTCTTAAAAAAAAATGTGACTGAATATGCAGGATATTTATGCAATTTTATGCAATTTTATGCAATGAAATTGCGGGAATTCGCAAAAATTGCGGGAACTTGCAAAAACTGCAGGAACTTGCAAAAACTGTTTGCAGCTTTTGCAGCTTTTCAATTATGTTCACGTCACATAATCACGTTACTTCATAACGTTCCCATGGCAACAGGGGACATGGCTGCGCTTGTGTGACGTAAATGCAACATTTTTCAACTTTCTGCTAAGATATATGTGATTTTTGCTACGAAAATGCATTGCATTAGTGGTGCAAAGTTGTGGGTTCGATTCCCAGGAAACACATATGCTGATAAAATGTACAGTACTGTGCAAAAGTCTTAGGCCACCATCACCAGCTTTGTTGTTTTAGCAAAGTTTTAATGTCCATCCATATTTATTTAAAAGAGAAAAACAAAACAATTTTCAGAACTTAATGTCTTCTTCAGGCATCAGTCAGTATTTAGTGTGACCTCTCTTGGCACGAAACACATCTTGAGCTTTTTTGAGGAGACTGAAGTCCTGAAGTCATTCGATTAGAATTAGAAATTAGTAGGGATGCACCGATATGGAAATTTTGGCCGATACGATAACCGATAACTCTTTATATTTGGGGGCCGATAACCGATATATATATAGGCCGATAAATATTCATATTATTTTCACATATTCATTATTTTCATATTATGATTGAAAAACGTTCAGACCTCGGACATCTTGTCTTTGCGCTAGACTAGCATACTCTTCTTAAGCCTGCAACACGTGTCATCTTCGTGCTATGTCACAGAAAGCACCAATCTAAACTCCACATGGCCCGCAATAAGCAAGTGAAGTGGTTCAACAAACCAAAATAATCCATCATTTATCGGCTTTCATTTATCGGCCTAATTTTGCTACCAGACCGATAACCGATAATATTAAAAATAAGCAGTTATCGGCCGATAACGATATGTTGGCCGATATATCGTGCATCCCTAATTAGGATTTCATTTTATTTAGGTTTAAGGGATCCTGCAGGGGCGTAGCCAGTAATGGGCCAGGGCGGCACTGGCCCGCCCACATAACTTCCTGGCCCGCCCAGGAAAGTTTAATCCAAATACATTTTTTGTTTATTTTTATTATTCAAATGTATTTAAGAAAATACATTAATATAATCCTGATTTATTGTTGACGGGTGTGTGTATAATTTGCTTTCTAAATAAAATGGAGTTGTTAAAGCAAGTTGTAGAAAGCCTCCGGAACGTAATTGGTTGCTAGGGGTTCTGACAGGTAGACTCGATGGGGAGCGGCGGGCTCTGGCAGCCAGCCAGCTAACGTTGCTAACTGCTTTTATAGCTAATATTAAAATTGCCACAATAATGGCTAAAGTTTCTTTAATGTGTTATTTAAAAAAACAAGAGTTGAGGAAGACGATACGCCACTGCCTCCATCTGCGGAGTCCTACCAGCCCAGTTCTTCAAACTCATCAACCCACAAGGCGGCTAGTCAGGCGCGCTGGCGGCGCCGGTTGCCGCTTGCTCCCTGGCGGCAGTTCCAGTGCGCTCTCCGGTCAGACTGACACAGGTTGACCCGCCGATCTAACGGCAATTGATGAACCACGTACAACCCAATTTGAATCCCTGGGTACTACTCGGCTCAAAAACCTGTGCCTTTTGTCTTTTGAAAAATAACTCTGTGACTCTTTGGACTATAATGAGATCATTTCTGTTTTCAACATTAAACCCAGGCGTTTGCGTCTTGTTTTGTAGAATGAAAACAACAAAGGTAAGCCTGTTGTTTAACTCATTTCCTTAATTTTTGCTCGGGAAGTGATTTAACTGAAAGTGGTGTGTTGTGTATAGATGTATGCCTTATAGGTTAAGTTACATTGTTTAATTTAAACGAGTTGCTATTTTTTGGCACAAAAGCTTAATTTCCACCAGGCTGATTGCACTGTATATGGTTGATTTAATATAAATTAGGCAGTGTGTGGTTATTTATTTCAAACCGTGCTCTGCTGAGAGTTTTCATTATTTCAATTTCCTGTTACTTTTAGCCTACCTTATTTTAGGTGAACTGTTTTTGCACTACTGACTAGCCTAAATAAGACTGCCTGGCCTGGTTTGTCCAGCCTTTATTGAGCTATGTGTTGGTTGAACATGTTTAGACAGTGTTTTATTATTGCCTTCGCCGAAAATTGCTTTTTGCAGATTGTCTATTCTTTTTTCTACTCTTATGTTTAATTATTATTTAAGTCATTTTATTCTAATATAAACTAGTGGCCCACCCACTTTTGCCCCGGCCCGCCCAAAATAAAATTTCTGCCTACGCCCCTGCTGCAGATACCTGCTATTGCTCAAGGGGAAGGGGAGTTTACCTTAAATGTTTACCTTAAATACTTGACACTCCAGCTTATACTTTTATTACTTTTATACAGTTTTAATACTACATACACATTTCCTGTATTTTCTGGTTGCATTCTAATAAAGAGACTGAGAAATAATTATATATGATCACTATACAATTGCAAAAACATCAAATCTAATGGTAGCATGGTGGCCTAAGACTTTTGCACAGTACTGCACCTTGAAGTCACTTTGTATAAAAGTGCCTGTCTAATGAATGTATGTACATTTAAAATGAGCTAGCTGGTTATTAGCTGGACTAGAGAGCAGCAAGTCACTTTATTTCAGTACTGATCTATTTTTTTCTCACCATCTCTGTCATCTTCTCCTCTCTCTACTGGTTTTTGCTACAGGATCATTACCTGTATATATTCTCATTGTCAGTAGCAGAATATGCTGATGGTGTTTATAGTCAGCCCCATGCAGCTTTGCTCCAGCACCGCCGTCGTCCGCATATCGATAACAAGAACACAGAAAAGGTTTCGTCCTCTGTTTAATTAAAAGAATTAAAGACCTTGTTTCTACTTTGTAGCTCTGCCGGCCAGATCAATCCTTACCTGAATTGTTTCTCGGCGCTGACTAATTGTTTCACGCGGTAATGACCAGATCAAAGGTCTTTGCCTTAATTGGTGGAACAGAGAATGAGACAGATAGCAGCATTAGAGGAAACAAAAGCAATTGTAGTCATCAGAGCGGCCTAAGCAGCAAAATGATAAGAAAAAATCATTAGTGGCCTGTTAATGTTTCACAGCAGTACCACGGTTTGGTTGAAATACCTTGGGGTGCCATACAAATGCAATGATATATAGTGCTTAACAAATTTATTAGAACGTAGAATTGTAAGGTTTGTGCCACAGCTGTATGTCTAAAATATTGTAAGTAAATTTAAAAGTTTTAATGGGTTGCAGGTTTCCCACACCTTAGCTAACTTCAAATTCAAGGACCTTTCAAGGACTTTCCAGGTCCAATGTCCTCAAATTCCAGGACTAAAAATGGGGACACATCGTGGTACCTTTTAAGATACATTGTTACAGTTCCCTTTCGAGGGAACTCGTGCTACGTCGCTGTGGTGACACTTTGGGGACGCCTCCAGGGGTAAGTGCGTCTGAATGTGTATATCAAATTCAACCAATGGTTAGGCTTAACGACAAAGACAGGGTGACGCGGGAGCCAGGAAGTATATCGCTATCTGAAATATTGCCAAAGACGGCATTACAGGGACGCAGGAAGTATGGCAAGGGAGACACGGCATCTCGTTCCCTTCTCAGGAAACAACAGTTACATACGTAACCCGAGACGTATTCATGTGTCAAACACAACTATGCAAAAAAGCATTTTGGTATGAATCAACATTCGCATACAGAAGATATAAGCATTTAAAACTATTAGTTTATCACGTGTGCTTAAAAAGTCTAGAATTTTTATTTTGTTATCCTACACTACACAGGGAATAATGTGGATTTTTTCCAGAAAACTTCTTGCACAAAATATATTCAAGCACTTTCAATGACCTGTATCTATGTATGTTTATTTTCAAAAACTTCCCAGGGCCTTGAATTTTTTTCCCAAATTCACAAACTTTCAAGGATTTCAAGGGCCCGTGGGAACCCTGGGGTTGAAACAACCTTCCAATTAAGGGGGCGTGTACACCAAAGTGTTTAAACATCCAGCCGGATGCCGACTGTTGGTATATTTTCCCCGCCCCTCCTCCACTGTGATTGGATGGCCGAGTGGGAAGTGACATTGACGAGAATTTGCTCAACTATCGGCGCTCAGCACAAAAAAACTGCCAATTGCCGGCGCTCAGCGCAGACAAAACCCGCCAGCTGCTGGCATTTTTGAAAAGCACGGCACTTCTATTGAAAACAATTAAAAACATACAGCGTCTGCCGGCATAAAGCCTTGGTGTGCACACCCCTTAAAGTTTAAATGTGCATCAAGTCCACGTCAACTCACTGTGGAAGTAAACAGTTTTATTGTAGTCCAAGAAATGAGATTTACGTTGAAGACGTTGGAGGGATTTGTAACTTTGCAGATCATTAACATGTACTAACACACACTTACAGTATACACCAAAAGAAATGTAAAATCATGAAAAGTAAAATAAGGGCTCTTTAACGAATAACTGATGATGACATTCTGAATTATCGAAATGATCAACAAGCTGTTATAGCCGTATATTTAAAGAAAGTTGATTGAGCTTGAAATGCTTTTGAGATATGAAGTATAAAGTATCGGATTTGTGAATCTATATGAAGTACCAGTATAAATGTCCTTGATAGAAGTTATAAGTATACCTAAGCTTGACTGATGTGCACTTGAGGCTATGAAACTAGAAAGATGGTTGTAATCTAGCTCTCTTTTTGCATTACATGTTTGAAGCGCTATTGATCCCTCCCGCAATAATCACGGCAGAGAAACACTTGGCATATTCATTACTGAACCCACCAACCCCTAAAAAAGCAGACTGAGTGTGTTTAATGAAAGGAAACAAAGGCAGACGGGCGCTGTGCACACTTGCCAATCACCATATTGTGTGATAAATAACCAGCGAGAGGAAAAGAGAGCGTTGAGAAGAGTTTCCTCATCAGAGCCGGACCACGGGGCAAAAGTGGCTGATGCAAGCCCTGTGGCGGCTCCTGAAATCCTCCTCAGGCCAGACCCGGACCCCGGGCTGAAGTGAAAGCCTTCCCGTTAGTTAGTGAAGAAACATCCACTTCTCTCGCTGGTGAATCACTCGTTCTTCCTGCTGGTTTGTGCTATTATTCAAAGCTTGTTGTGCTGCCAGTACTCCCGAAGGCAAACGCACATCAATCCTAACTAATCCAGCTCTCTGTAGAATGAAGATAAATAACACGCTGCTCTCTCGCTCCCCTTTAATACATGTTAAATGAAGTGTGCCGTCTTCTCTGGCAAAAGTTGAAGGCCTAATGCATTTATTCTTAAAACAATAAGCGGATATATTATTTCCCCTGCTTGAGGAATATGTAGAGCAGGTGTGAATAGTTCAAATTACTTTTTTCGAGGAAACAAACGATTTAGTCATAACGAAGAAGCAGGCAGTATACTTTGCATGCTTTAATTGGGATTTTGCATTTTTGATATTTTAAAGTTGTAGAGGAATTATTTTTCCTGGAATGATTAAGACGATTAGAAGTCTATTTAATAATGGCTACGTTTTTGTTAAGAATCATGCGTCCTTGATGGAGGTGTTTATTATTAATAGGACAAATTATAGAACTTAGGAGAGCTTTTAATAGTCTCGTTGCAGGGACCTGGAGATCTCCTTAAGATCATAACACACATAACACTATCTCTCTTTCACTCTCTCTTTACCACCTCAATGAGTCTGTTTATATGCACAGTCTTACGCGATTATGCTTTATAAACTGATAACGCGTAAAATGTTTTTTTTTTATTGGGGAAAGCTTGGCGTAATCAAAAAGCGATAGTTTTTTAGTAGTTTTTTGCTCATTATCCAAATTTCGTTTTGCATGTAACCAGCTTTCCCTCAGTTTTGTTCATGTACGCATGTCTACGCATGCAAAAGATAAACGTCACAAACAGAAGTAAGCATAGAGTAATGACAATAAGTAAAGTCTACACTCATGCAGTTGGCAGAGATATTGCGAAAATTAAAGTTCATATTACATTTACAGTTTCTGCAGACATGAGAAGAGATACAGCTTTTTTTAAAGAACAACTATTGTCTTTTTCACTATTTTACATTTCCTTTGGTGTGTAAGTGTGTATTAGTACATGGTACGATATGCAAAAGGTAAACACCCCAAAGTAAACAATGACGCAAGTTATCGTCTCCAACGTAAATCTCTTTTCTTGGACTACAAAAAACACACGTATTGTAGGCAACAGTTAACTTCCTGGGATTGATGATGTAGACAAGACCGACATTATCATAATTCCTCTCACTTGGACTAGCATCCTGCAAGTTAACTCCTGTTAGCATTGCATTGTGACTGAATCTTTCAAACATGGTAAGGAGCGTCACATTTCCGGCTGACATCAGAGGTATTCAGGCCAATCACAACATACAGATTAGCTGGCCAATCAGGGACAGATCAATGAGTTTTGTACAAAATCAATGAGTTTGAGCAAGGCAGGATATCTGGGGCTACAAAAATGTACGGTATGTGGAAAATAATGTGTATTTTAACCATAAACCGCGCAAACACATTGTATTATACCAAATATACAAAATAATGTTGTTTTTAGCAATGAAACAGGTGCTCTTTAATGACTAGGTGTACTATTCATGAATATCAGCTGACGTCACTTACATCTCAAACTTGTCTTCCGCCATTTTGAGTACCTGAAGTGGTCGCAAAAGAACTAGAAGCTATGCCTTCAATATGTGGTGGGCATCAAAATCGCTATTTTTACAACACTAAGAAGGCTCGACACAACATGATACTTTGCTCGAAGTTTCACCTGTGTCCCTACATGTGAACTCGAGCATTAAGAACATTGTTTGTGTACACAAAGTTTACTAAAAAGAAGGTTTTGAACAACTGACTTTCGTTGTTTTGGCGTCCACTCGCCGCCAGTCAAGATGTATCGATCTCTGAATGCGATGTAAGGAGGGAGGAGAGTAAAGATGGATAGCTCCTAAATGCATGGATAATTTGTTGTTTTGTCGCAAGTGAAAAACAATATTGACCTTCTAGTTGAAAAAGAAGCCTCATACTGTATAAAAATTCATTCATTTGCTTTCAGAAAATGATTCTTTATGTCTGGAAAAGAACATGTCTCGCCTGAAAAGTCCGCTCCTCTTCTCCCTCTCATAATGGGAGAGGGAGGATGTTACTGCGCCGAGTCGAAGTACTCCCAAAAGTGCTATTACGCCATAAAATATAGTTCCTCTTTTAAATCCGCTTAGAAAAGCGCTACGTTTTATTTTGTACCACCAAACTTGCTCGTATAACTACTCGTCTTAAATAGGAAAAACGTTGATGTGTTTGGTCACTTCTAACTTTATCTCTGAATGGGACCATTGAATGAATGGGACTAAGTAAAAAGCTATCGAAGCATCGCAGCGCACTCCAGCGCTTACGTGCACGCACACAGATGATAGAGGGATGTATCAACAATTCTTAGTTAAGGTAATAACATATTTTAATATTGAAAATGAGTAGACTATTCCTTTAATGCTCACATTCATGCTCAAAGTTTCATGTTGTGTCGTGCCTTCTTAGTGTTTTAAAAATAGTGGTAGTTTGGTAGCAGCAGACAGCAGCTGGAAGAACACATCAGGGATCAGGTAGACATCACCCTAACCAAGATATTTTTTTTAAAGTAGCATTTCTTTTCATGACCGTTGAGGTGCGAAATGTTGTCTTTCGTAGCCATTTCCCATATCCGTAAAAATCATAGATAGTAAAAGATAAGAAATCCGTAAATCGGATAAAAGATGTGACTCATATGCTCATGTGTTATTATTGTCTTTTTTCCAAATTGTGTTTGTTTGTTTGTATGCGTGTGCATGTTCCTGCAAATACAGTACTGAGTCATAGTCATGAGTTGGACGAGATGGATCTCACGACATAGCAGCAGGTTCTGGTTAGATTACAAACTGTAATTGGCTCCTCACCCACGTTGAAACACTGAAAAAACACAAAGTTTTATTGCAAACAAAACGCTTATGGCATATTTTACATACAAATGTGCCTAAAAACAAGTTCAACAAACAACAATTTCAAAAAATATATATTTTATAAAACACTGGAAGCATTAGCAACATATTTAACTTCTGCAATGTCTTGTATTACTAATAATAACATAGGGCAGGATTGTTTCTCAGGGTTTGATAAGTGTGAAACACGTTCACTGTGGTATTTTAAGTTAATATTAATTTTCACGGCCCACACAGCCTTGGTTATATAAGCGAAAAGAAAAGTCATTTTCCAAAGCAATTAAATAAAAATTCTGTGATGAATAATCCACAGTAAGACCAGGGCCACGTATTAAGGAAATTAAATTGGATAAATTTTAATTTTCTGTTGACTTAAACACATTTGAAACAGGCAATGAATGAGACAACAGCTGACTTTGTACTTCACTCTGCAACAAGTGAAGATGTGTGAATACGAGATCTCTAGTTGCTCTTTCCACAAAGACCACAGCTTGTGCTTTTCTCCTTTCTTGAAGTCAAGACCATGACCTCTGCAACACCTCCATCCTCTTAAGAGAGCTTTCCTCCACCATCTCTCATCATTTTAGACAACCCAGACAACTTTCTGAAGTCTTTGTTTTCAAAGAAACCGGTAGGCTGTAGCGTCTCAGAATTTCACAGGCTAGACAGCTTCAGTCGGCTCGTGAGAGGAGAAGCGAGCAGAGGAGTGAGGTAAACAACTTTATCACTGGAAATCCGATTGGAGAGCTGGTGTGAGTGGTTGGGTCTTATCTAGCAGCCTTCCAGCGGTGAGATCCTTTAAACAAGCGAGAGAGACTCTGGCTTTCGATTAGAGCCTCACCACAACTTGAATTTCATAAAGCTCTGCGGTTTTTGTCATATATCTGAGAAAAATGTAAAAAAAAAAGAAGTGAAGTAAAGAAAGTAGGCATGGGGAACAGAGAAGAGGTGACATGGGTAGAAAGACCGCAGAGGCTTCCTTAATCTCACATTAGATCCCAGAGTCTGAACTCAACACCATCATCTAATCCTTTTTTCGGTCTCCACAGGCTTCAGCTTTCACATGGATCATACTCGTAAGGAGAGTGTGACATCATCTGTGAGGGATAAAGACAAACAGAGCTAAAATTGAGGCAAATTTTGACTATTTTTACTCATAGTTTTGATATCCAGGCAGACCTACATCAAGCCATCGAGATTAGGAGCAGATTCCCACAGTAATTGTTTGATTTTTCTTTGCAAATCTCTCTCTCTCTAAATCCACGACCAGCTTAGCGTTCTTTATTTAGCCGATTTTGGTGCCCGTTTATGCAAACAAAAGAACAAATTTCCGCTTTGATCGCCGAGCCACGTCTGCGAATTCACTGCGTTGTGTGTTTTTGTGCACGTATTTAGTCAAGAGGGGGTTGAACATGGGCAATCCCGCAGTCAGGTGGTCAAAGAGGAAAGGGCAACCCTGAACCTAATTTGCACCACAGCTTTAGACACCCCGTCTTTCATCTTACCCAAAACACGGCGATTCTGCTTTCTCTTCATCTCCTCATGTTTGAAAACATTGGCATTCATGCGGCCATGTGTGCGTCTGGTTTTTGTGGGCCGGCCCAGCGGGTCTGCCGGGTCCCATCCAGCTCTTCTTCACAGAATCACTTGACTGGAAAATCTGGATGTGGAGGGGGGATTTCACCTGAATGGGACATGGGAATCTCGACGGCGGTCACCCGCGGAGACTCCAGGAGCCGAATGAATGGTTGGAAGCATTTCAGGATTTTCTGGTAAACCGGCAAACCCTGACCTGTTCCAACACCCCACTTCGTAGCCCCAATAGTCTCAAAAAAGGTTAAAAACGAACACAAGCACATTCAGTTTTGAGGAAATGAGCGTTCTTAACAGCATAAAGCCCCCCTTTTAGTTTGGTCTGGGGTGGATGATGAAGGACTCTATTATTGCTTTCCTCTAAATGAAAATGATGCATCGATGCAAATCATGCACCTTACATGTTGTACTTGGGTTTTTATTGTTGATACACGCTTTGCATAAGTGCCGGAGAGATCCAGTTTGTTTATTATTATCCTTTTGGAACATCATAAATCTAGCCTGACATATGATACACTAATGAATAATGAACAGCAAATCTCTTTCTCTCGCTCGCTCGCTCTCACACTCTCTCTTCTCTTGTTGTCTGTGGAGAGGCTGAGGTTTGAGATGCACGTTTTGACAAAGAACAGCAATTATGCTGCTCATTTGCATGACTTAACATGCATTTGCATGTGTTTGTGGAGGACGCTTTGTGTACGGCCTGTGTTAAACACGGCAGAACGTGGAGTCCTTAATGAGCTTTAGTCTGAGACTAACGGACGACAGCCCTGCTGGAAGTTTAATGAAGCTTTGGTGAGACTCCTGCCAATGCAGTGAAAGATGGACGGACAGATGGAGAGACAGAACGAAATGTTTGGACGGAGACGTGGCGTAATAAAACAGAAAATAGGAAGTGCGGAGCTAGGTAGCTTGCTATAAAATGTTGAGAGCTTAAAGTAATAGTCTACTCATTTTCAACACTAAAATATGTTACCACCCCAACCAAGAACTGTAGATACATCCCTCTGTCATCTGTGTGCGTGCACGTGGGCGCTGGAGCGCACTGCGACGCTTCGATAGCCTTTAGCCCCATTCATTCAATTGTACCATTTAGAGATAAAGTTAGAAGTGACCAAACACATCAACGTTTTTCCTATTTAAGACGAGTAGTTATACGAGCAAGTTTGGTGGTACAAAATAAAACGTAGCGCTTTTCTAAGCGGATTTAAAAGAGGAACTATATTGTATGGCGTAATAGCACTTTTGGGAGTACTTCGACTCGGCGCAGTAACACCCTCCCTCTCCCATTATGAGAGTGAGAAGGGGAGCGGACTTTTCAGGCGAGTCAAAGTACTCCCAAAAGTGCTATTACGCCATAAAATATAGTTCCTCTTTTAAATCCGCTTAGAAAAGCGCTACGTTTTATTTTGTACCACCAAACTTGCTCGTATAACTACTCGTCTTAAATAGGAAAAACGTTGATGTGTTTAGTCACTTCTAACTTTATCTCTAAATGGTAGCATTGAATGAATGGGGCTAAGCTAAATGCTATCGAAGCGTCGCAGCGCGCTCCAGCGCTTACGTGCACGCAAACAGATGATAGAGGGATGTATCAGCGGTTCTTGGTTGGGGTGATAACATGTTTTAGTATTGAAAATGAGTAGACTATTCCTTTAAGTAAACTTGCTTAGCAGGATTCTCACGACTCCTTTATTTTATGAATGAGAACTTTTGCTTAAAGGAACAGTTTACCCAAAAATTAAAATCCTCTCATCATTTTCTCACTCTCATGTTGTTACAAACCTGTATACATTTCTTTGTTCTGATGAACACGAATGAAGATATTTTGAGGAATGTTTGAAACCGAACCGATCATGAGCCCCATTCACTTCCATAGTATTCTTTTATCCTTATATGAAATCAGTGGGGTTCATGATCAGTTTGGTTTCAAAAATTCCTTAAAATATTTTTCTTTGTGTTCATCAAAACAAAGAAATGTATACAGGTTTGTAACAACATGAGAATGAGTAAATGATGACAGAATTTTCATTTTTTAACTATCCCGTCAAGTCTTTAAGTCTCTGTATCTTAAATGTTTCTTCTACACTGTTCGAAAAATTGTCAAAATATGTGCCCTAGCTGTTTTTAACCAGTACCCTTTAAAAAGGTCCAAATATGTAAAAATTTGCTACAGATATGTACATTTGAGTTAAAAGTGACAGCTGGGGCACATATTTTGACTATTTCTTCTTGCAGTGTATGAAATAGATCCCAAAACATTACACAAGTAAAGTAAAAAAAAAAACTTCAACATTGCAACAAACGTCAAATCAAAAGTTCAAATCAGATTTCAACCAAATAAATAAATACAATTATTGGATTTCAATATTAAGGAGCCCCTAAGTGGACATGGAGCAAAAATAAAATAAAGTTTAGTTTTGCGTGCGTATGTGAAACTTTTGCTGTCACTTGCGCACATGATAGTTTCACGTGCGCACATGAAACTAAACTTTTGATTTTTTTTACTCTAATGCCACCTTAGGTGCTCGGTACAATATGAACGTACTCAAATGTTCGATGCATGATGCAATGTATCTCCTGGGCTACTTACTACATTGTCCTGTAGGCGCAAACGCGACCTACAGTATGCGTACAATGTATGCAGGGTTTTAAAAATCCGGCAGGGGGCGTACAGTACGCGTGTAAAATTGTGTCATGCGCACTGTATGCGGACCCTCGCGTACGCATTAAAAATTTACCTTAGCCTTAATTATTAAAATTGCTGTGAGTTAAACGTTTACGTGTGCACTCTTCTGATGATGAAAATTGCAATACATGCCCTGTACGCGGACTCTCGCTTATGTGTTACAGATTTACCATACTCAGCCTTAAAGGAAAACACCACGGTTTTTCAATATTTTACTATGTACCTCAACTTTTCTCAATGCGTGCACTTAATCTTTGTACAGCGCACCGTGAATGTGTCAGCATCCAGCCCAGCCCCATTCATTTCCCAGGATCCAAACAGGGATGAATTCAGAAGCCATCAAACACTTCTATGTATTCCCTATTTAAAGAATGTTAGTCAGACGAGTAAGTATGGTGGCACAAAATAAAACGTGGCGATTGTTTTAAGCAAACTACCAATGAGAGCGAAGCAGTGGAGGTCACGTCATCCACCTCTCGTCCACTAGAGTGGACTTTACTCATTTGTTTGTGACAACCAGATATAGAAACACCTCTTTTAAAAAAGACGAGCGACACACAGCGACAAAGTCGCTTATAATGTGAATGTACCTTAAGTGCTATTCCGCCATACAATATAGTTCTCATTTTTTATCCGCTTAAAAAAAAAGATTTTGTGCCACCATATTTACTCATGTAATCATTTTTAAATAAGGAAAAAATGGAAGTGTTTGGTGACTTCTAAATTCATCCCTGTTTGGATCCCAAGGAATGAATGGGGCCAGGCCAAACGCCAACACATTCTCGACGCACTGTACATAAATTAAGTGCACGTATTGAAAAAGAGAGGTATGTATTAATTTGTCTAAGTTGAGGTAAGAACATAGTAAAATATTGAAAAACGGTGGTGTTTTCCTTTAAGTAACAAAATTGCTCTGGGTTTTCCACAGACTGTATGTAAAAAGCGGTAAGACCACCTGAGAAGCAGGTGTCCCAAAAAGTCTTGCATAAATTCACATTTCCACTGTCCATTTGGTTCGAAAACCAGTAGATAGTGGTACATTACATGACATGCTAAACAGTTCTACTGTCTTTGTCAAGCTAATATCTACAATCTAAACCCACTGAAAACACATTGCAGCGTAGCACCTCTGATTGTTTCTTTTTTAAAAGAAATTTCCTGGCATAAATCATAAATATGATATGAGCCCCCGCATCAATATTTCAGAGTTTTATTTTTTAATGCTGAACAAAAGTTCTTAGATATTTATAATTTAAATGACAGTTTCCATGTCTTAGATTGGTCTATTTCCACAGAGCTTATGAAATGTGGATCGAAGACGTTTGCTTGATGATGAAAACCACATTGAAAATAGTCTTTATACAGGGACCCGTTATTGTAAATGTGAGGACTGGTGAATTATTGAGAGTATGTCCTAAGGGTGTGATGTGAAAAATGGGAACTGCTATATGATAACTTCGAATCTTTGCTCTTTCTCTCGTCTCTGTTTTTCATATGTCTGTCTTTGAGGTAGTTTTATAGAGCTTTTAAAGCAGCCGTATTATTACACGCGGCTCGAAATATTAAGTTCTGTTTTTTCTGTTCGTTGTTAAAGCTGTTCTCTTCTACACACCTGTCTCACATTGCAGAGAAATGAACATATTGATTTATTTGTCTGAATATGCTGTAGATACTGAGCGCCGTGCCCACAGGAGCATTTAGGAGAATCTTATGGGACTGTATTACACAGCGTCTGAATCTTTATGCTTTTTGATGAAACATAGATATATCCCAAAGGAAAAATTTATTGCTCGGAGGGTGCTCTTTCAACACTCAGGGAAGCCCTATACTAACAAATGGGTTTATTGCATGCATGCAGAAATGTGTGGATAACAGTTCATATTTTGTTTGCAGACACATAGTATAGAATAGGAGATGTAAAGTGTCAGTTTGTTTGTCCTCAATTTGATCTCATTCAGACTAGGTGACCTCTATATGAGATAGCTTGTTTCAGTGAACACAAAGAGCACATCTTGCATTGTAAAAGAGACAGAAAGAGATGTTTTGCTTGCTAAACCCCAGCAGTTGCACAGTACTGAACAGATTGACTCATTTAGTGCGACTTTTCCCACATGGTCACTGCTGAACACCGTGCAGTCCATTTTAATAAAGCAACAGAAAAAATAAGTGGAACAGAATACCCACAGACTATATCTGCAAAAAAGGTTTAGATGTATTGAGAGGGATTTCAGAGGTGGGATGGATCCTGCCGTACTTCTGACATCAATTTCAAAATGTTTCCCATGGTCCCGTCTTCAATAAAGCCTGTTAGATTCCACCAAGGTAATTGAGTTTCTGCGGAAGAGAAATGAAACAGAAGTTTCAGAGGAAAAGCTCTGCTTGTAGTTTGTCCACTTCTCACAACCCAACCGATCGATATAATTCCTCACAGTAAGGGGCAGAATGGAAAGATAGATCCTGGATCAGGCGTTTCAGATCCAGGGTCTCTTCAGCTTTCCATCCAAGTTGTATACTGTGGCAATGTGTGTGAAACGAAACCCAGAGGGCTATCAGATATAGAAAATGACAGATTTCTTAAATGACCTCTGGCCTCTACGAGCTTTAGAAAAGGGATTTGTTTAAAATGTATATATTGTATGTACTAGTAGTTAATCAGTTCTATGTCCTGTATGCTTTATTCATACACACTGGAACCTTGAGATAGTTTACAGATACATTTATGAATGTGGCAGACACTTTTATTCAAAGACGTTCAGTGCATTCAGGCTTTACCTTTTATCAGCACATGCATTTAAAGAAATTGAATCTAAGACCTTGGTATGGCTAGTGCCGTGCTGTTATGTCCCAATAAAACTTTTATTTTATGCAATTTTTAGTTTGATAGTTTAGTTTGATAGTTTGTTTTCTAGCAAATATATCTTTATAGTACTATTATCAGTCTGTAGGGTCATGTCATATCTTGCCTACAGCACCAAATCTTATAGTTTTATAGTACATTTTATACCCAAATTGAGGTAACTGATGTTATCTTCAGATGCCGTTTCTTACACCTGCACTGTGAAAAATCACAATGATATGTACGTAGATATTACATATGTGACTCTGGACCACAAAGTCATTAGTTGCGCGGGTATATTTGAAGAGTTTGGTTCCAAAACGCAAAAAATCCATTTTGACTAATTTCGGTAAAAATGTGTTTTCTATACCAAGAAAGTGACAAGACTTTCACATAGCATCTTTAGGTTATAATAACATAAAAAATTCAAATCCATAATTTGATTTTCAAAGATTTATTATAAAAACTGATTCTTTTCCGCAAAATGCAGTAAATCTATTAAATCAATATATTAATGTGCATTCATCTTTGCCATGTTATATTCATTTAGTTGACTAGTGGTATACACTGATTAAAAAAATAAACATTAATGGCATTAATCAAAACACTTACTTTGTCATATTAAGAACACTGTTATTGCTGCTGTCATCCTTGGGACGCCGTCGCAAAACTTTTTTGACAGCGATCAGCTGTAAAATGTTTTGGTCCTGCTCGATTTTTGTTGAGTAAAATAATGGAAATTTTTTCATTTTGAAGGCTTATGTTTCTTCCTCGTCACAGAAAATCACCACAGGTTTATCAATGCCAACAAAAGTATTATTTTGTTTTTGTTTGTTTGTTGATCATAAAGTACAAAGTAGATGAGGAAAACTAGGATTCTATGTGTATTCGCCAACATTGTTGTTTACAATGCGTGAAATGATGCGCTCTCATTTGTTGAGCGGATTTACTGCATTCTGCAGAGAAGGAGGACTGGCGTTTATTGCGTTTTGTGAATAAAGGGAGAAAAGATGACAATAACACACGGCGGATATCAGATTTGGCGTAAAATAAAAAATTTACTTTTTAATACTGACCAGATACAATACTGATTTTGGACGTAACTCATTTTTTTTAAATGGCGTTTATTGCATTTTGGATCCAAACTCTTCATTTATAGCTATAGCCAACAATACATTGTATGGGTCAAAATTATACATTTTTTAATGTCAAAAATCATTAGGATATTATGTAAAGATCATGTTCCATGAAGATATATTTTACATTACGTAAATATATATAAAATTGATTCATCAGTAGCATACCTTGGGAACGTTTTTACTACTACGCAAGGGAATAGAGTCATATACCTTGTATAATTTTTTTATGGCTCTCGCATTTGCAAGAGACTTCTTATATTACACGATAGGTTGCACAAACAGCAGTGTTTCCCAACACACAGAGTTATTAAAATCCACACCACACATTCAAATGTGCGAGTTTGAGTGATATGTTACAGATATACTGCTGCCTGTTTTACCGGCGGTGAATGTAGCAAACATCAAATCAGGGCCGGCGTCAAGGGGGGGCATTCGCGGGCAGTGCCCCCGAACAGGTTGTTGTGCCCCCCCTACAAAGTTTTTTATTACTTTAATATATATCAAGAATAATTAAAATAAATAAAACATTGAATGTTTCATGACTTGTAATGTAATCAAATGAGGAAAATATACAGTAGTTGATATATGTTTTCTTTAATTAAAATAGACCAGTTTCTCTGATTGGATGTATTGCCGCATCTCACCCGTCTTACGTCTTTAGCATATTTGTGACTTGATACTAGAAACGTGTTTTTTTGCGGCATTTTATGGATCGTGTAAAATATGGATATTAGAACATTTAGAACAAACCAGCACCGCCTGCTTCATCTGCATGCAAACACAGACTGGCTCAAACTCAGAAATTAGAGGTCGAGGTGGAATTTACAAATCTACAGGACACTGTTTTAAGGAAGTTTAATGTTCTTACACGCCGTCTTCAGCTATTTTAAAGGTAAGTTAGCGTTGTTTTAAAATACGTAATCTTAAATGTGAAGTGTGGCTATAGACCATTAACAGCATTACGACGTGATTATGGTAAAGCGGCTTTTTTAAAGCTAGGGCGCGGTGTGCGCTGCGCTATGAAACCCATTCATTTCAATGGCTTGCGGCGCACGAGGACGGTTTGTTGTTGCGTCGAGCAAAGCGCGAGCGCAGCGGAGCTCAGCTTGCGCTCACGCCGCGGTCGAAGTTTAATAGTTTTGCGCATAGTTTGTGGTCTTTTGCACTTTATACGGGAAATGAGCTGACAGTCTGTACCAGTTGTATGAGTGTGTGCTTGCTGTATTTGTTGTTTTAATGTCTTGTTTTTGCAAGTTATTGTTGCTATTGCGTGCCCCCCGTTGGAAGCCGAGTGCCCCCCCTGTTAGTTATGGTCTGGCGCCGGCTCTGCATCAAATACGGCCAGTGGGATTTTTTATAGAAAGATAAAAAATGCGGGAGAAATACAGAAAAATATTTAAACGGGATGATGGTGGGATAGCATGGTAAAATACGGGAAATCCCAGGAAAAACGGGAGGGTTGACAGCTATGTAGTAATATGTGTTGCTAAGAACTTTATTTGGACAACTCTTAAGGCGATTTTCTCAATATTTAGATTTTTTGCACCCTCGTATTCTAGATTTTCAAATATTATTTTCCTAACAAACCATACATCAATGGAAAGCTTATTTATTCAGCTTAATTTATATTAATATATATATTTTTTGTGGTCCAGGGTCACATACAGTATATGATCTACTTTCACAGTTTGAATGCACTGAACTGTTACCTCACCAAAAATTAAAGCTAGACCTTTATCACAGCCCAGTCTCAGGGTGTTTTAGGTTATTATTGCCCAGATGTGTCCCAGCGTAGTGGGAGGTGACAAGAAAAGAAAATACAGAGGCGTTCTCTCGCCCTTTAATGACTCCAGCTTTGAGTAGGAGCAGATCAGAGGTAATGAGACATCCTTTGATATAACAACTTCACTCCATCCTTGAGAGTGTCACATTGGCTGGCCAGGTTTCCTTTGAGAGGGCTGTTCTGGTGATGATCATGGCCATTATCTCACCTGAGGACTCAGCAGCCGTACCCTCGCACACACGCAGAGCCTCTAATTGAGTTTCTGTGTTGTGCCGAGTAGCGGGTTCGATTCACCCACCAGTGGTCAGAGAGACCTTTCAGTCAGAGTTTTTCATATGTTCTTATTCTCTTGTGGTCAGACAACACCTTAATCCCAAAATTCAATACATTTACATTCACACATTTGGCAGGTGCTTCTATCTAAAGCGACCTACTGTACATTCAACCTATTCATTTTTTTATCAGTATATGTGTTCACTGGGATCAAGCCCATTTCTTCTTTTTTTAGTCATGGTGGTCTACAAGCGATGGTCACCTTGCTCCTCATGTCTCATGGCCCTGCTGGTTGAAACCCCAGTGACATCATCTAAAAAAAAATGCTGTTTTAAAGGTGGAGAAAATTATGGCATTTAGAGACTATGAAGACAGTGCTGAAGAATTGTACACAAGGCCAGGGATGTGTATTAAGAAAGTAAAGTCAATTTTGATTTCATGTTGACTTAAACCTACTTTTAAATGGATTTGGTCCAGCAGGTCTCTTTTTGCAATTAGAAATAAAAAGGGTTTTACAGCCTAATGTTCCACAGAAAGGGGTGATGATTGGAGAGCAGCACGTGTGTGTTTGTGTGTGCGTTTTTTTGTTTGTTGTTTATCGTAGTGTTGTGCTGTCCGTGCGAGGCCGCTACTGCTGTATTTCACAGTGTGTCTACAAACAGCCTCGGGGCTTTCAATCAGAGCTCAGCCGCTGAAATGAAAAGGAAATAAACAGTGGAGGAAAAAAGAAAGAGAGAGAGAGAGAAACGAAGCGAGAGAGAGAGAGAGGAAAAAAACACATCACTAAGATGGAGGATCTATCTCTTAGCTGTGTTGTTGCATTTATCTGAGTGCTTTCTGTCCTCTGTGTAACTTTCTCTTTTTTTGAAACTCTGTTTTTCTTTTTTCCCTTGGTGTGATATTGCTTGTATTTTAGATGACAGTGTATGAAATATACAACATGCCAAGCTTTGATATAACATAGAAGAGAATAAAGCAGATGCATTTGTCTGTAAGAGACAAGAACTGTGCGCGCATGCAAGAGCATCCCACACAGATGTTGGTTTGAAATCAACAAAACAGAGGATACATAATTATATGTGTTTAGCTCCTCGTCATCTCTTTCACTCTTTCTCTCTTTCTTTCTCTTTCTCTCTCTCTCTCTCTCTCTCTCTCTCTCTCTCTCTCTCTCTCTCTCTCTCTCTCTCGCACTCTCTGTCTCTGCATGCTCTCATCAGCAGTGAAAAATGGGCTTAATTAACCTGCAGGAAACTTTGTGAATGTGCATGGTGCGTGTAAGAAAGTGTATGTTTAAATTGTGTGTTTCTTTTATACAACTGTGTCTAATGAGAGTGGGGGTGAGAACATTAAAACGGTGCTTTATTTGGAAATTTCTCGCTTTAAAGGACCTTAGTGCTGCTTTTGACACCATAGATCATATCAGGCTTTTAGATAGGCTTGAAAATCAACATGGTGTCTGTGGACAGAAGCTATGTGCAAATTTTATGTACACATTCAGCATTTATATACTAAAGAGTCATTTTTAAAAGGTTTTTACTACAATGCACTAGAAATGCTAGGTTTTTTTAGCCCGCGATTGGGTAAAATATGGACAAATTCAACCTTCGGGTAAAATATTAATGTTCTCTGGGTTGTTTCAACCTGTGGATGTGTTGAATATGGACATTTTCTGTTAATTTAATGCAAACAATTAGTCTTCTCTATATTTTACCAACCATGGGTTAAAACAACCCAACATTTCTTAGAGCAGGAGTTTCTTAAAGGGGCTATATCATGAAAATCTGACATTTTCCATGTTTAACCTCTCGACGCGCACTAGCTCGGGGGTGGAAAAACGTCATTTTTTTTACACTGCTAACAATATCTATATAGCCTACTGTCTACAAACATTAATAATATTAACATTACTATACATCGTTTAAAAGGTCTACGGGTTTAGCATCAGTGTATGGTCTCTGTTTTGAGCAACCCAGTCTCACCCCATGGCGTCAATATTTGACGACACTTGACCATGCGTCAATATGTTGACGCGGAGGGTATACCTTTCGCGTCATTTTTTGACGAACTGGGGACTTCAATACTATTAAGTCCGTTGCATTCTCTTTCCTATTTTCTTACCATTTTCTACCATTTTCGCGTCGGTTTAGGGTTAGATTTACATAATGACATCCCTACCCAAACCTAACCCTAACCCCAATGCCAGGCGACAACTGTTTAATTTCGCGTACCTAATAGTATTGAAGTCCCCAGTTCGTCAAAAAATGACGCGAAAGGTATACCCTCCGCGTCAACATATTGACGCATGGTCAAGTGTCGTCAAATATTGACGCCATGGGTCTGAGACCGTGTTATTTTGAGATACAGATGCTCTAGCATCATAAATGTAGTATTTTGTTACAGAAGTCTAGATGATAACATGCAAAATCATCTGACTCGCTCGTTCCTCCAATGACTTTGTGGAAAATATTGATAGACAGAACGTGTAGCCAATTAGATAACGAATCCAACGATCTTTGTGTGACGTTTTATTTCCTAGTGTGGAAACGGCATTTTATACGCTTACACAAGGATAAATAATAATAAGAATGAACATGTATGCATGTAAACAAAATACTTTTATTTTAGTTATGCCTATACTCTAAATGGTTTAGTAAAAACAGCCATTTTAGTGAAAGTAGGTCTTTTCATGGTTTGGGCCAGAGTGGGGGTGCTTTTCAAGAGGTTTCTATCAACCCAGAAAATGTGAAAAAAAAGAACCCAGTACCTTAGTTTTGGTAAACCATTTTCTGCTAGCATGTGGAAAAAATAGGTCAATGACATCTGTCTCCCCTTGTGATGTCAGAAGGGGATCTTATTGTAATAATACCGCCCCTTAATTTACACTATTTAACCACGACACTGCCATTTAGTGCAGAGATCAGCTCATTTGCATTTAAAAGCACACACCCAAAAACGACACCTACAAAGTAGTAATTTTAACATGCTATAATAAATTATTTTTATGGTGCTACACTGCAAAAAATTATTTTCAAGAAAAAAATTCTTAGTATTTTTGTCTTGTTTTCAGTAAATATATCTAAATCAAGATGCTTTTTCTTGATGAGCAAAACGACCCAAGAAAATAGGTCTGTTTTTTAGACCAACAATGCCAAATTTAATTATTTTGTGCATAAAACTAGCAAAAAATCTGCCAATGTGGTAAGCAAATTTTTCTTGAATTTAGTGTTTAAGAAAAATGTACAAGTTTTTTTGCTTATCCCATTTGCAGATTTTTTTTGTTGTTTTTTTGCTTGTTTTATGCACAAAATCACTTACATTTGATTTTGGTCTAAAAACTAGAAAGAAAAAGAAAAAGTGTCTTAATTTAAGAATTTTTAGATATTTTTACTGAAAACTAAGCAAAAATACTAAGAACATTTTTTCTTGAAATTTTTTTTTTGGCAGTGTAGAACTTCACATACGCACCTCTGGTGACACCAAATATTTATTTTACATCTTTAAAATGTCCCCTTTAAACTGTGGGTTGGGACCCACTTGTGGGTCGCACAGTGGGATGAGGTGGGTCACGCATTGTGGCTTGGTTGCGGTGAATGACACAAAAAAGTTTATTCCTGTTAAAATCCCATACCATAAGTTTTGTTAATACTGCAATTAAACTACCGTTTTATTTATTAAATGACAAAAAAACACTACTCAATTATAAATATTTCAACAAAAATTAAAAAATAAATATATTTTAATATTTATATCTCATATTTTCATTGGTGGGATATATCTAAGTGGGTCGCATAATGAAAAGTTTGGGAACCTCTGTCTGAGAGGGTTAGTAAAGTTTTCAAAAGCAAATAGGTTATATGGTCTGTATCTAAAAGGCTTAAATATTGGTCAAATCTAAATTTAGAAGCGTTACCACATGTGAGGTAGGTTTAGGGGTACAGTTAGGAGACAGTCTGTGTATGTGTGCGTGTTATGACTTTAACAGTGGGATACAATGTAAGATTATTAATTAGCATTCATTGTCGTGCTTTGAATAGGCGAGTACAGCCCCCACCGTCAACACACACACATACTGAGTACTAATAATAAAGCCCTGTCTGTCTCACACACTGCCCTCTGTCAGTGCCTACAAATCAGTATGCACGCTTACACACCTACATTAACGGTCATGCTGTCTCCCTTTGTACAGGTGTGTGTTTAGTGAACCTCATCAGCTGACTTTCATCCTCTTGTCTTTCCCTGTTGCTTTTGGCTGTTTGTTACTGACACCCAAATTTCATAAATCAAATTTCTTTGGTATTTTTGATAGTATATGATTCTGAATTAAGAAACTACATACACACAAATGACGAAAAAATACACAGTAAATGTGTCTGGGATTTTGTTTGTGGTTCATTCACACTGCAAATGGTTTTCTGGAATCTGTGCATGCGTTCACCCATCCCGTTAACTCTTTCCCCGCCAGCAATTATTGAAAAAGTTGCAGCCAGAAAATGTTCTTCGTTAAATATATAAACATACAATACATCAAATAAAAACAGGTCATCTGCTTTCAAACAAAAAAATTTTTTTCATCCTACCTTGATTATTCCTGCTAAAATAATTACATTTTTGTAAAGGACTTTTGATAGAGTAGGAACTCTGTGTATGTTTTAAGGATCGCTCTGAATCTGATCTCTTTCACGTGAGGCGTTGCTTCCGGGTTGTATAAGTTGCGGAAGAATCCTGGTGGATAATAGCGGTATTGCGGATTGCCGGAAATACTCGTCATTGGCAGGGAAGCATTTACTCTTAATTGACGAGTTAACTTATGTAAAGACTCTTGATGCAAATTGTATTTGTAATTCAGCGTCTTAAGTTTATTTTTATCCGCATTTCCCTCGGGAGAAACTGCATGCGTGTATTTATTTTCTGATTTAATGATAAACGATTGCATTGCGTACTGTTCTGTTATGCTAGTGAACGATCTCGGCTTTATCGCAGATAGTAAGAAGCTTCCTGATCTCTGCTTCATTCCAGTTTGCAGTAGAGATGCGCGGTTGGCGGTTACAGCCGCGGACTCCGCGGATAAACCGCGGATCGGGCGGATGACGTGACGAAAAATAATATTTTAATTAAATTCGGGCGGGTGGCGGATCGACTGCTTGTTATTAGCTGTGTCCTTCTAAGCATGCGACTTTAAAAGGTGAGCACTCTGTCTTTCAAGGTGGCAGGCTCAGAAGTTCGTGAAGAGAACTGAAATGAGACGGTCAAGCCTTCTGAGGACCCATAATTTGGGTCACCTGTTGCACGCGCCCCCAGTAGCGCACATCGCGCCTGTCAGCAATAAACAGCGGAGACATTTCTGACTTATTAAAATAAATATGTAATCAGAAAAATATGAATTTATTTTAGAAAATATGACAAATTGATGTAGATTAAACTATTCAACAACAGTATATCAAATAATCAACCTTAGAAATATACGCAACATAAACCGAATAATATTAACACAAAACATAACTTATAATACTAAAACAGTGACAAGAAAAAGTTTTCTAAATACACTTTTATTTAATAAAGGTTTTAATTATTTGGGATAGCCTCGGCTGTTAAGGATCCATTCGTTTTATCATTAACAGCGCGGAGAAATTAGGCATTTTGACACAGCTCTTATCAACGCCGGCGAAGGAGGTACGTGGCAAACTAAAAAAAAATGAGAATTAAAAACAAAGGAAATAAAAGGTCAGAAAAGGGTTGCCTGGAATAAGTTTTACAAAGTGGTAAATCAGGATGACACCAGTGCAGACTTTGTAATTTGTGCGTTTAATTTAGGCTATTTATTTATTTCTTTTTGTCCCATGTCATGTGCGCCGATCGGAGACTGGTGTTGGGTCTTTATGATTTAAAAAGAAAGCATTCAAGTGAACAGTACTAAACGAACTTGAAGCAAAAATTAATTTCAGCAAATGCAAACTTCAATCAAACATAGTAAGAGGTGTGAAGTATAGCTTTAGCCTACAGAAATGCTTATTGCATTAATTTTTAAATGTGTGCGAGGTCCGTGCACGTCCTCCGCTAGCAACACAGAAATTGGTGAAATTGCTAAAAGCGCAAGCGGCTAAACGAGCATTAAATATTAATGACGTTGAGTTTATTGTTTTTATTAATTTATATTCACAAAACTTATCAACAAAACATCGATTAAAATTAAGAGACAAATTATCTGAATCGAAATTCATTTTAAAGTAGAAAACAAAACTTAAATTAAACTCGAAAATAATGTCTGACCCATTACAATTCTCCCTTCATATTGGCCTTTACAACGCCCTATACGGCGTTTAAAATTACAGTCTATCTTTCGTAATAAGCTAACTAAATTTAAACAAAACATAAACACATTACAACAATATTCAAACCCAACAATACTCAAACATAAATATAAAATAGACATTATCTATGATGATACATGTTAAAACAATCCGATATAGCGTGTATAATAGCTGGTTGGTAGATGTTTACTATTTTTGTCAAAACCTCCGTTGCAAACCTCCATTTACCTGAATAAAATAATTTTTACTTTGAAAATGATGTGCTGTCACGTTAACATCAGCTGATCATTTACATAAGACTCCATCTACATTTACACTTAGCGCAACCTCTGAGTTCTCAAACTAAAACAGGGTCTGCAGCGTTGACGAACGAATCAGTTTATGAGGGTCAAAAACGGTGATGTAGTGTAGATGAAAGGCGTAAACGTAGCAAAAGTAACCCGTCTTAAAGGATAAACTCATTAATGTAAACATAGCCTGAGTTCACTGCTTATATTCTAGGGCTTTCTAGTCTCGCGGCTGTCATCAGCAGCGCCTTGCATCGCCCAGTCAGCGGATGGCGGGCGGGTGCGGTTTTGAAAACTGGTCAGAAACGTTGGTGCGGATGGATGGCGGACGGATGATGAGTTTTGTGATGCGGTTGCGGATGAAATAATAGCCCATCCGCGCATCTCTAGTTTGCAGACATTTTATGTCGTGAATGTTGATTTAATGAAAACAATGATTTGATGAACGCAATAACTGCATTGTTATGATGACACGTGCGTCCTCACTACGACCAGTGTTGGGGAAAGTTACTTTTAAAAGTAATGCATTACAATATTAAGTTACTCCCAAAAAAGTAACTAATCGTAACTAAAGTTATGCTTACGTTACTTTTTAGTTACTTTTGCGTTACTTTTTCTTGGCTAAGGCTTGATCTCTTTCAGGCCTTGCAGGTGTTTTTTATGACTGAAAAGTTCTGCATTCAGAAATTGCATATTTCATCACAAAAATGTCGAGCTCTGGCCTGCCATCGCAGTTTCTGACTCAAACTGTTCCCACACAGCCGTGTACACATAGAGTGCACAATGTGACTACGTTTAGTTTAATTCAGTACATATTTTTTTATCAAATTAATTCAACTAAAAAAGTAACTTGCATTACTTTTTTGAAAAAGTAACTTAAATATTAATGTTTACATTTAAAAAGCGTTACTTTACTCGTTACTTCAGAAAAGTAATATTATGTAATGCACATTACTTGTTACGCGCTACCCAAAACACTGACTACGACACTCCCTTTACAGCATCTGTTGTTCACACAGGCAGCTTAACGAAAATGTTACGGCAATGTTACTAGCCCCCCTTTACGGGAGAGATTCCCGAATCAATTCCAAATCTGTGTTTACACAGAAGGCAATTTTTTGGCAACCAGAGAAATACAAAAACCTGAGTGCAGGCTTGAAATTTGACAGTAATGTGTAATGTAAACACAAATGAATGTTAAAATCAGTTCTTATTTTTGTATGAGTGTTTATAAGACACTCAATGTAGAGTTTATGATTGAGAGAGAGAGAGAGAGAGAGAGAGAAAGGCCCTGATTTGAAATCTTAATTACACCCCAGCAAGAGCATGTCATCAGAGCAACAATAAGATATACATCGTTGAGTGTTTAATTGAGCATGAAAAGAGCTCTCTTTTTAGACCGCGACATCAAAACTGTTTCGGCAGGACCAGCAATGACAAGGAAATTTCCTGCTGTTTGGATGTCACAGAAACTTGACCCCACTAAGCGAAGACTAGACTCAAAGGGACACCTGTACCATCCCCGTAACCATGACAACTTACCCTACACTGTCATTCACTCAGACACCTGCAAGCTTTTCACAACACTCTTGTATGCCTGTGCGTGTAATTTCGGATTATCCGGTTATAGGTGGTCCTGTTCAGAGGTACCTGGTGGGGGGAGTGAAGTAAGACACATGATTGATTTAAAAGAATGTAAGCTTTCATTACTGTGTGATGAAAATGTGAATCACAGTATCCCTTGTAGAAGAGAGAAGTCAGCAATGAAATCTCAACCTGGGTTGTTCTCTTAGGGCGCACTCACCTTATCCAAACCAAACCATGCCCCAACGCGATTGTCACCCCTCCCTACTCCCCCAGATGCACGCACTTAGGGGTGGGCGGAATGACCAAAAATCTATTTCATGGAATGAGTCATTTTATTTCACGGAACGGAATATTTCACGGTATACATGTTTTTCAGTTTACGTTGTTTTTTGATTATAAAAATTTACAGAAATACAACACTCACTATAGCTTTTAACTAAATGCTCACCACAGTTTTAAAATATGAGCAATTTAAGTTAATAATGTTAAAGTGAAAAGCCAGAAGATAACAACAGATAAGTCTTGATTAGACAGAATCTTGTTTTGAATTGAGTTATTAAATTTATAGACTATTGAAGCTGTAGTATGGCTTCATTGTATTATTTTGTATTTATGCATACATTACATTAAACATATGCAATATGTAAAACGAACAGGTATAAATATATGCAAAAACCTACAGACAGGATAAATACCTGTATATGAGAGAAGAAGCTCTAGATATTATAAATGTGACAGGTGCTATGATGTGATGATCATAAAGTTTGTTTTAAGGTCTTGACGCCCTTACTTTCTATTAGACCTTAACATTTGCTCGTCTTTCCGATCAAATATGTTTGTATAAGCAAATGGCGTGTCAAACTACATCGCTCCAGCAGGGCACGTGTCACTGATATAAACACGAGTTTTGTCTTAGCTTGCTTAAAGTTCAGAAAACTTTACAACTATTAGCATTATGTGCGAGAAGAACTCTTTATTTGGCGTCGCAGCTCCTTGCGCATGCCTAGAGACCTCTGCACGCGAGAGACCGCCCGCTGCATGAGGAGAGAGAGCGCGTGAGAGAGAGAGAGCGCTAGAGCGAGCAAGACAAGAGTCCCGCTGCGTGACCCGCAGTGGATTCACTGGCACTTATTATAAAAATTACACAAATAGCTCGTTTATTTTTTATAAGTGAACTATTTTACGTGTTTCTCCGTCACACTCAGTCTAACATGCTGGAGGGCAGAGTTAGCCACATCCACTTATTTGCATTCCGCGGAATAGACGGAATAGAAAAATCTGTTACGTCTGACATTTTATTCCGCGGTAACGGAATATACCGTCATACCGCCCAGCCCTACACGCACTCACACTGTACTTTTATCCATCCGAGCCCGGCGCGCTTTCGTCATTCACGTAACCTTGCTGCGCGCATCAAACGGTTTTTACGGAGGCAGATGAAGGTGAGTGGTCCCGCAACTGACGTCTTCACCTTTTGAATCAGGTGCGATTGCGCTCACACCACAGCCTTCCGTGCCTGAGGCCAAGTGAACCGCGCTCCAGCCCACCTCTGCAACCCGGCCGGGGCGCGATTAACCAACCGATTTACAGAGCGATCACACTAGTCAAACAAACCAGGCTTTGGGGGTCAAACGCGCCCGAGCGCGGTTTGGTTTGGATAGTGTGAGTACACCCTTAGAGATCGTTTGAAGAGCAAATGGAGACACTTGGTTTAGCCATCAGACATGTATAGAACAGGTATAGAAGTAATCAGTGTTGGAGAATGTTACTTTTAAAAGTAATGCTTTACAATATTAATTTACTCCCAAAAAAGTAACTAATTGCGTTACTTAGTTACTTTTCATGGAAAGTAATGTTTACGTTACTTTTTAGTTACTTTTGCGTTTTTTCTTGGTTGAGGCTTGATCTCTTTCAGGCCTTGCAGGTGGTTTTATGACTGAAAAGCATTCAGAAATTGCATATTTCATCACAAAAATGTCGAGCTCTGGCCTGCCATCTCAGTTTCTGACTCAAACTGTTCCCACACAGGCGTGTATGCATAGAGTACATAATGTGACTACGTTTAGTTTAATTCAGTACATCATTTTTTAATCTAATTAATTAAACTAAAAAATAACTTGCATTATTTTTTTGAAAAAGTAACTCTAATATTAAGGTGTACATTTAAAAAGTAATGCGTTACTTTACTTGTTACTTCAGAAAAGTAATATTATTATGTTATGCACGCTACTTGTAATGCATACACCTAACTTTGGAAGTAATAATAATAATAGAAAAAGTATGCATTCAGATTGTCCTGTGTCATTGCAGTGTTGATGGGGATTTGGCATTGATTCTTCAATTTAAATCTACAAAAGAAAGTATGTCTTATTTTTCCCAACTTCCTCTTGCTATTTTAGACAAACACACAAACAAAAGATAAACTCCACATGTTCAATGCAGCTGGCGGCCATAAAGTTCCATTGAATGGAATCTAATTTTCTTCAGTCTGCATTGGCTTCTGTTACATCCACTTGCCAAATTACCCTACACTGAATTAGGGCGAAAACACAACACAAACGCTGCACGCGCCATTTCCGTCCTATTTTTTCATCCGTTCATTCTCTTGTTTTTAACACAACAATCCGTGACATCTTCTGTATTGATATTCAAATTAGTACAGAGCTTTGCATGGACTTGGATGAAATTCACAAGCTGTTTATACATTGAGCATATTACATCCAGTGCTTTGCTGTACCGCCTTTTGTCCTTATCCTGGATTTGTGCGGCGTGAACAAGGTCCTTCTTTATGTTTTTCTCATATTATCTTTATTTGAAAACTGTGAATGCCGAAAGATTGATGAGTGATTGTTTAATTGTGTTTTTTTGTACATTATAGTTGGGTTTTCATATTGTTTGGATATTTTTATGAAGCCCAGTTCATGTATCACCAAGTCTCATTCCTTTAATTCCAGAAGTCCTTGCTGTTTCTGGTATTGTTAAAGCACTCCTCTTTCTCTCATTCATCTTGTCTGAGAAATATTTATCCTCAGGATGTGGCTATACTGTGACATCTGTTTTGAAGGAGTGGGCTAGAGAAGTCTTTGTTGGAGGACTCGCCAGTATTCCTCAGGCGTTCCTTGAACTGCCCTCTCCCGGCTGGAGGTTTGTTGACTGAGCCTGTGGCCCATTAGCCTATGAGGTGTGGGTGTTAGCTCCTGGGGTTCGATCCACATCTGTTCGGTCTACAGGGCACTCCAGTGGTGGTCTGCGCTCCACGTGAAGTCATTTTCAGAGGTCTGTTTGTCCATGTGGAGAATGCGGATCTTTAAAGACACGGAACTATGTAAACCCGCTAGAGTTCACAAATAGTGCCGGAAAGTGTTGGGGTATCTGTCTGCCCTCTCACACCACATGAAGTTACCCACCTTTGCCTTGCCTGCCAATCTTTATTTGGATAAATAAACATCAATACTTCTTTATACTAGTCTAAATAGATGTATACATTATCATAAAATGTGATGTCCTTTTTTTAAAATTTAGCCTTCATAATGCAATAATCAGTGTTGGGAAAAGTTACTTTTAAAGGATTAGTCCATTTTCTTAAAACAAAATCCAGATAATTTACTCACCACCATGTCATCCAAAATGTTGATGTCTTTCTTTGTTTAGTCGAGAAGAAATTATGTTTTTTTCAGGAAAACATTCCAGGATTTTTCTCATTTTAATGGACTTTAATGGACACCAACACATAATAGATTTAATGCAGTTTAAACTTGCAGTTTCAACGGAGTTTCAAAGGACTCTAAATGATCCCAAATGAGGCATAAGGGTCTTATCTAGTGAAACGATTTTCATTTTTGACAAGAAAAATAAAAAATATGCACTTTTAAACCAGAACTTATCGTCTATCTCCGGTCCTGTGACGAGCCAGTGCAACCTCACGTAATTGCGTAATGCCGTGGAAAGATCACGTGTTACATATATGAAACACACATTTGCGGACGATTTTAAACAATAAACTGACACAAAGACATTAATTAGCATCATTCGACATACAACAACGTTGGAACGGTCCTCTTTCTCCACACTTGTAAACACTGGCGTAGTTTTGCATACGTCATCCGTGACCTCTTCACGTGATGACGTATTATGTGAGGTCGCGCTGGCGGTCACAAGACCGGGAAAGATGAGAAGTTGTGGTTTAAAGGTGCATATTTTTATTTTTCTTGCCAAAAATGAAGACAAGCGTTTCACTAGATAAGACCCTTATGCCTCATTTGGGATCGTTTAAAGTCCTTTGAACGTGCAATTTTAAACTGCATTAAAAGTGTTAAGTATTGGGGTCCATTAAAGTCCATTAAAATGAGAAAAATCCTGTAATGTCTTCCTCAAAAAACATAATTTCTTCTCGACTGAACAAAGAAAGACATCAACATTTTGGATGACATAGTGGTGAGTAAATTATCTGGATTTTTTTTAAGAAAATGGACTAATCCTTCAATAGACATATTTCATTCATTAAACTGTACCTTTCAAAATGATCTTAATAGTTTTGAGCATTTGTTATTTGGAAATAACAAACCTGCAAACTTCGCGACTGGCCAATCAGAATCAAGCATTGCAACGATTTGTGTAATAAGTTTGTTTTACTTTCTCACTTTAAGTGTGACCAATAACAAATTTAGTTTTGCATGACAAATGACCATTCTGTTTACAGTGTGCTGCTAAGGTCTTCGTGTCCCCTCATAATTTAAATGCATCTGTTTAGCATACATCATGTTCGGTTCAGTCACATAGACCACTGATCATTTATCCGAATTACCATCAAACGTCAGTGAATCGCACAGCGGCCGGGGGACAACCACAAAATTTGATCACACCGACACCGACTTGTCAAGATTTACATGTATTTGCATAGAGACTGTCACTTTGAGTTTACTTCAACATGTGCCATCTTCTGAGGGGTTTTGTTGGTTTGTTGGATTATTTGCATTGGTGTTGCGGTGGTCAGGAGAGGAAGGCCACATGGTTTTGTATATTTCATTGTCTGCACGGCTCGACACGACAAGTTGAGCTTTCTGTGATCCCTTCAAATCCTGACACCACAAACGATTATAACACAGAGGCAAGAGTTTTACTGATACCCGTATCCCCCATTTCTTTCCTCTTTTGTTGCTTCTCTCTGGATCAGTCTTTCCTGACATTCTCCAAAGCATGGCTATAAAAAATACACAGGAAGTTAAGATGACGGTACTTCGTTCCCTCTTGACGGGCCGCTTAGAAGTGAAGTTTCTTCTCATGCGCACTCTTGTCTCACTGTTGCGTGAGATGTCAAACACAACACGATGCAAGTCTGGAGACAAACAAACGAGATCACAAACCACAACGCTCCATCCCAAAAAAGATCTTTCTGTTATGTTAAGGCCTTTCCGTCTGATGTTCCGTCTGAGGGAGCAGATCGTCTCTCTGACAGCAGACTTCCTCAGGACCTACGGGGAAAGTCGGGAATGACGTGCTCAACGGAAATGTCAGTTTTTCTCTCTTGTAGCTGAGCGTCCTCGGGCTGAATGACAGTCTGAAGATGAGGGACACCACTGAACTTAGGGAGGCTGAGGGCTTTCTCTTTTCCCTCGCTCTTTTTACTAGTTGTGCTTTTAGAGGTTTTATACTGTATATGCTACATACCGTATGTATATGTTTCTTTATAAACTTAATATTTTCTGTCCTGTCTCTCTGTAGGTGAAGAATGGTACCTTTGCAGACTGACTCTGACTCCTCCCAACCTCTCGGATCTACAGTGGGCCATGTTCCCATTCCCTTACCTGGCAGCTGTGGGTCCAGACACCGGTCCTGGATCTGTGGTCTACAAGCTTGTGGCCCGAAGTGGCGATGGTTCAATGGGATCAGCTCACTTCTTATTGGTCGATGGTAGGTGAAATGGGCGGAGCTTTTCACCATCTGTCATACTGCTACCTCGTTTCAGTCATTTCATTGGAAAACTGTCAATGCAATCAGGTCACAAGTTAAAACTCTGCCCCAGTTTAGATAGAAATGAAATCAAACTCGCATCTCGCACACAAGCATGCATTACATAATTGATTATGTTGTTGTCATATTATTTAAGCTAGAAACCAAGACAGAAAGTGACCACTGTTAAACAATTAATCACAGTGTACTTTTGATGATGTCCTGAAATTAAAGGCGGGGTGCATGAATTTTGAACACTTTGTAAAAGGGAGTTGGGCCGAGTACCAAAACAAACCTGTAGTCAATCAGCAGTAAGGGGCGTGTCTACTAACCAACATCGTTGCCTGGGTTGAGTATGTATGGGGCTGGTCTATCAAAAGACGGTCCAGATTCTATCGGGGTAGGGGCGTGTTTGTTTAGGTGATTTCAAACATTGGCTTTCAGAGATCATGCACCTCATAAGCACAAACTTGTAAAGCACAAGAATAAGAAGAAGTCAAGTTAAACTAGAAGCGTGTGTGTGTCTGTGTATTAGTGCAGGGATGGTTTGAACAGGTGTATTGCTCAGCTTTTATTATACCTCCAGGACATCTTCAGTAACATCATAACATCTCATAATGGCTAGTCATTCATCATTTGATATGTTGTGACATTACAAAATTACTTCACTGGTCCATAAGGATTTAGACTCGGCTATAAATATGCCATCTCAGGTGATATTACAGTGTAATGTTTATAACTCCAGCATTAGATGATGTTGAGTGTCATTTATTGTCAGCTAGACTAGATCTGGATTTTCAGAAGGTGTTTGCAAGGTAGCTTCATAATGAAATGTAAGGCTTGGATTTAAGCTTTGGTAAATACCTTAAAAATGCCTAAATTACAATTTATTAATGCAAATAAATGCAAGGAAGCAGCAGACCAAGCGCAGTTTAGTTTGCAAACAATACAGTGATCGTCATTGCTGGTAAAGGCCTGGGTATACTTCACCTTTTACACATACGCGAGGGTCAGCGTACAATGGGCCTCACAAAAATGTCATCATCAGAATAGTATGCGCATACTGTCTAATTTTCAGTGTTGGGGTAATGCAGTACAAGTATCGTGCATTACGTAATAATATTACTTTTTTGAAGTAACGAGTAAAGTAACGCATTACTTTTTAAATGTACACATTAATATTTAAGTTACTTTTTCAAAAATGTAATGGAAGTTACTTTTTTGTTTAATTAATTTGAATAAAAAAAATTATGTATTGAATTAAACTAAACGTAGCCACATTATGCACTCTATGCATACACACCTCTGTGGAAACAGTTTGAGTCAAAAACTGAGATGGCAGGCCAGAGCTCGACATTTTTGTGATGAAATATACAATTTCTAAATGCAGAACTTTTCAGAAATAAAAAACACCTGCAAGGCCTGAAAGAGATCAAGCCTGAGCCAAGAAAAAATAACGCAAAAGTAACTAAAAAGTAATGTAAGCATTACTTTCCATGAAAAGTAACTAAGTAACACAATTAGTAACTTTTTTTGGGAGTAACTTAATATTGTAATGCATTACTTTTAAAAGTAACTTTCCCCAACACGGCTAAGTTTTGTAAATGTGGTTATAGGTCACAAATATGCATATAAGGAGTATAAAGTATGAAGGCTAATCGTGCCGCTCAAGCCCCAAAAAGTGAAGCTAAAACGTTTCGTTCGCCCCCCAGTGACTGGTCCTAGTATAGGCCATAAACCCTGCCTCCCCATGTTATTCAATGGGCCTTGAGACCAACTAAACAATTTAATTACACTTTACTTGTCGTTTTTCCGAAGCTGGTTTCTGTCATGTAGTTTTTATCACGCTGATGTAAATTCAAGAGTTTATTTTTAAAATAAGTTTGTTTTTAGTTAGTTATTTAATGCTATAAAAACGGTCATGATTGACAGCTGTGATATGCGCATTCTGCGAGGGCGGGGCCTTGATTTCGTGGCTTTACTTCCTGCTCACTACTGCGCAAGACTGGTCCCGAAATCGCTACTGTGCAGACTCAAGACCCAAGATGTCAGCGCCATATCAGGACACTGGCGGCTTCACTTTTCACCACTGGAAGAGAACGAACGGGCGTCGTCCATCTTTTTTTACAGTCTATGATGAAGGCCACATGTGTCGAACACCATGTCAAATGAAGTATACTTTGCAAGGCTCGTGTACACGCAAAACGAAGTATACTTGGACCTTAAGATTTATAACAAAAAGTTAACTTTGGAATATGCTTTCCCAGTCGGGGATTTTGAGACCCACTTTAGATTTGTTCAGCCTAAAAAGTTTGTAATTGGCGACTACGCATGTCACCCAGGCATACCCTTCCTTTCTAAGTAGGAGGTTCTTTGGCAGACAAAGACTGAATGGAGCACGTTTGTGGATCAGAACCTCTGCTTATAGCAGATGAGCTTTCCAGCAGCTGTGAGAGGGTGAGGCAAAGCGGGTACAGCTGGGAGATCAGCTCCGCCTCAGCAGCTGTGATCTTCATCCACCTCTTCTTCCTCCGCTCCCTAATACTGACATGCTCAAGGGGACAGCGGTTAAAATGAGTTCTTGTCTTGCTATTGTCCTGAAGGAACAACGGAGAGAAGCATGTTGCCTACGCGAACACAGATGGCAGAAGGGCTCCTCGCCCCTGATGTGTGTAAAAAAGACTTTAGGGCTCGTGTAACTTTGTCTTTGTAATGTTCTTGCTGAACTTAATAGCTGCTCTTTTCATTTGTGAAGTACCACATTGCTAGAGTTACATAAATCATGTTTTTTTTTCTTTTTTTTCTTTTTAAAATGTGTATTGTGACAGGTGGGGAGAATTCATTCGAGGTGGACCGAACCACAGGAGAGGTAAAGACCACCGGGCGACCCCTAACCCCCAGTAAGGAGTACACGCTGACCATCCAGGCCGTGGATTCACGGGGCAGGAAGGGCCCGCATGCCTCTCTCTTCATATTGGCGGGCTACCGGCCCCCTCAGTTCACCAACACCACCTACACAATCTATGTCCCAGAAGGCACCGGGGTGGGCCAAACGTGAGTACAGCGGGCACGTTCGCGTGTGACAAGATTTTGAATTTGCTGCTCATTAGAGGGCAAAGGAGGAATGATGTGAACGTGGCTAACACCGAAGATTTATGTGTCATCTGTTGCATAAAACAATTTGCCTCGAAGGAACAGCGGAGGTTGGGATGGTGAGAAGCAGGGATAGAGGGGGATGTGGCATAGAAGAGGAGCACAGATGCATCATTTTCTCCCCAGGCTCTGAATTTGAAAGCATGTTCAAATTCAAATATTTATTAAAAGAAACTTCTGGATAAACATGAAGAGCCGTGTCTGAACCTCCCCCTCTGGGCACTGGTACAGAACAGAGCAGAATAATCTGAGTGAATAAGAGAGATCTATGGTTTGATATTAACATGTTGCTAAGCTTAACAGGGTAACACTTAAATTAGGTTAAAAATAGATAAAAGTACATTTTTATTACATTTATTATTTATTACATTATTTATTACATGTAAAATGTTCTTTTTAATGAATTTCCTATGTATGTTCTATATTGTTTCAACAGTATAAAATACTTTAAAAAAATATTAAACAGAAAGGATACCCCTGCTGAAAAAAACTGCTAAACCAGTCCAAACTGACCCACCAGCTTGACCTGGCTGAAAGACTAGTTTGACCACCTTTGGTAGCCTGGGAGGACCAGCGTATACCAGCTTAGTCAAACTGGTCAAGCTTCTATCGTGGTGAAGCTGATTTTAGCTGATGGGTTAGCTCAATGGTTCCCAAACTTTTTCAGCGTGCGGCCCCCCTTGTGTACAGTGCATTTTTCCCACGGCCCCCCGAAACAAAATTTATGACAAAAACGGGTTTAATTACAAAGAAATCATGATAAATTAATGTATTTTATAAAATGTTATAAAACTGGGGCCCCCCTGGCACCATCTCGTGGCCCCCAGTTTGAAAACTACTGGATTAGCTGGTCTTTCAGCCTTCCAACCCATCTAGGCTAGCTAAAACCAGGCTAGAAGACACGCTAAAACCAGCCAGCCAACCTAGGCTGCTTAATGCACATAAAACAGAAATAGGGGTAAGGTTGACGTAGTCTCGGGTAACGTAATGTACCCGACCCGAAATGTTCCAAATTATTTTTTAATATTTTTTTTAAAAGACGAAAAAATAGACTTGAGTCTGACCCAACACAGTGCTAATTTTTTTAACCCTACTGGACCCGAATGTAAACGCCACAGAAATAAACCCTCGCAACCAATTTGGCTCCATTTATTTTAATTTTTTTATCTGATGACCACATGGTAACACTGCAGTGTGCATTTTAAATTGATTGACAGGTCTGTCTCAACGAAAAGTAACCTACCGCCAGACACACAATGTCACAAGTGCTGTTGTCAAACAGAGGGGGGTTGGAAAAGCACTCGATGCACGCATGCGGGTCTTCTCGGGTCCATTTGGCAAAAACACATTCATTTTAAATGAATGCTGAAATTATACACAATCCATGTCCGAGGCACACATGAAACTTTTAGACCCGAACTCGCTTGGGTCTCTAGTCAGACCTATGGTTTTTGGATCTAAGTGGACCTGCGGAGACCTCTAGTGTACAATAGTATTTGGGTTGATATTTGGGACGGGTTGGGTTTTTTTTGGTACATTCAATCAAATTCTCAAATTGCTAAGTACATTTTTTGGATTTCTTCTAAAACTTTAGGAGATACAGTAAATCTCGTCAAAGCATGGTTGTGATACTTCCTTAAAATATAACCAGAGGTCTCTTATAAGGCAGCATAATTTGCTGGATACCTTTTGGAAAAGCCTTTACGTGCTGCCTTCAAACGAACAAAGCTCGAGTTTCCTTCTAATATTCCACTTACCCAGAGGAAAAATTCCTCACAATACATAGTGCATGAATCAAATACAGGCCTGTGCTTTGATTATATTTCCTCTGTGTGTGATGTATATAGGGTGGGATTGGTCCAGGCAATCTCATTCCAGAGAAAGACTCTGTCCTATATGCTGTTGGTGAACCCGAGCAACCTCTTCAGCATAAACCAGGAGAGTGGAGCCCTCAGCCTAACACGCACTGTGGACTATGAGAGCGGGCAACACCTCCATCACCTGCAAGTCAGAGCCGCCGAACCAGACACGGGGCTAAGCAACGTGGCAGAGGTACACATGCACAGAGACACGGATATGCTCATATATTTTAGAGACACATACATGCACACAAACATACAGATATCAGCAGAAAAGCTGTAATGAGCAGTATGTATGTGGTGGTGCTGCTGCTGATGTCATCAAACATGCACAATGTGTGTGTGCGTTCGCATGTGCTGTATGTTGAAGTGATGCCATAAAAACAGCTGAGTTTTGATATATTTTTAACCGGTATGTTGCTGTTGTTAGAGGTCCAAATGCGGTCAGATGTGAGTTAGTGTGTCGCTGACACTGTTGTTGTTCAGTGTTCATCTTCTGTTTTTGGCAGAAGTTCCTCCACATTAATTGAGTCCCCTTGATGGACTTGGCTGGGAAACAATGATGTCTAACTGTGCCTGTGCCAGCAGCCGTCACACACTCACACATTTTTGATATTTGTCAGAATCTCTGGCCCCTGCCAAACAATTACACCATCTGTGAAGATGACTGCTGTAGCACAAGAAGAGAAGCGATGAGAGCAGATTAGATGGAGAAGAGATGAAATGTGACGAGACTTTTACATTTATTTATTTACATTATATCCAGAGCAACATACTGTAAAAATGAGGGAGCATTAACAAGGGAGACGGTGCTCCTGTTTAGCTCATTGGTAGACATTGCGGTAGCAGTGCAAAAGGTCATGAGTTTGACATACATACTGATAAAATTGAATACCTTATGATGCACTAATGTAAGTTGATTTGGATGAAAGCGTGTGCCGAACTTCACAGACACTTTCTAGGCACACGTGAGACTTAAAAATTTTTCATAATATTGGCCCTTTAAATAAGACAAGTATGAAAAACCCAGGCAGAACAGAGATGAGAGATGAGACCCAGGCAGAACAGAATAGTAAGCATCTGTCCTCTTAGCATGATAAAAATTATTTATTAAAGATAATAAAAATCTCTGTTAGACCCCTGTTGTTGTTGTTATTAGCGCTACTCCAGAAACTACAGACTCATTACTACCATATTCAACCTTCAGCTTTATGAAACAAACACAGGAGTATCCCTCAAGCAGATTCCTAAGGGAAGAGAAAACCACAGAGGCACGACTTTTAGGCTTCGGAGCAGTATGGTCATCTCTGTTGCGTGTCTGTATGTATTGTATAAGAAGAAACTTTTCCAGCTTTTTTGGCAGTGCTGTTCCTCTGAGATAAGCCGTGCTGTGGGATTCAACTCTTACCATGACTAACGTCTCCACAGAGAACGCGTTTGCTGGCTTCCCTCTCTCTGTTCGGTCAAAGTCAAATCCCGTGCCAGTATTCAGTCTGAATGCTCGCAAATCACTACACAGAGGGGAGCATGAATGTCGATAGAGCCTATAAGCTATATCTGAGCTTCAGTTAAGATCAGGCAAATTTACACTGAGTCTATCTTGCTGTGGTTTTTGTGGGTTGGTTCATTTGCATTTATTCTGTTTTCATTTTCATCTCTTTTTTAATGCCGACATTCAACCTTCATACATTTGTGTGTCCATGCATGGTCAAGTAAAGTTTTAGCACTTTAGACCAACATGAACTTCAGGGTGGATTTATGCTGTATGATCAGTATAGCCATGACACCAGCAAAAAATGCCTATGTTTGTTTATGTTGTAATGCCTGTGTCTCTCTATTCTTGTGTGTTGCAGGTGGTGGTACACATCACAGATGAAAACGACTGCACACCAGAGTTTATGCACTCCATTTACAGTCGAGACAATGTCCCTGAGACCACACCTCCTGGTACCTCTTTGCTACAGGGTGAGTGAGTCCATGTGTGTCTCAGTAGCAAGCTAAGGAGATCAGTAATCAGTTATGGAGAGCAGTAGGAGGTTATTGAGGATACTGCTGGGCTCAATTTTTCTTATGTAACACATAAAGACCGATACAGAAACACTACTTGTCCCTTTCTGAATGCGTCATTCTCTGTTGGGTCCATGGCTCTCTTGGTCTCTTTATCAGTCATTTTCTGTGCCTGTCTCACTCTCTGTCTGCCGGTGTCCACCCTTTATCTCTTGCTTTTTTATCAGTCAATCTCTGTGCCTGTCTCACTTTCTGTCCATCTATGCCAACCTCTGTGCCTGTCTTACTCTCTGTCCGCCTGTGTCCACCCTTTATCTCTTCCTTTCTTTATCAGTCACTCTCTATGCCTGTCTCAGTCTCTGTCCATATCCATCCAGCTGTGTCTCTTGGTCTCTTTATCAGTCACTCTCTGTGCCTGTCTCACTCTCTGTCTGTCTGTGTCCACCTCTGTCTCTTGCTCTCTTTAAAAGTCATTCTATGTTCCTGTCTCACTCTCTGTCTTCCTGTGTCTACCCTTTATCTCTCGCTTTCTTTATCAGTCACTCTCTGTGCCTGTCTCAGTCTCTGTCCATATCCGTCCAGCTGTTTCTCTTGGTCTCTTTATCAGTCAATCTCTGTGCCTGTCTCACTCTCTGTCTGCTGTGTGTCTACCCTTTATCTCTCGCTTTCTTTATCAGTCACTCTCTGTGCCTGTCTCACTCTCTGTCCGCCTGTGTCCACCCTTTATCTCTTCCTTTCTTTATCAGTCACTCTCTGTGCCCATCTCACTTTCTGTCCATCTGTGTCTACCCTTTATCTCTCTCTTTCTTTATCAGTCACTCTCTGTGCCTGTCTCACTCTCTGTCCATCTGTGTCCACCTGTGTCTCTTGCTTTTTTATCAGCCACTCTCTGTGCCTGTCTCACTCTCTGTCTGCCTGTGTCTACCCTTTATCTCTCGCTTTCTTTATCAGTCACTCTCTGTGCCTATCTCAGTCTCTGTCCATATTCGTCCAGCTGTGTCTCTTGGTCTCTTTATCAGTCACTCTCTGTGCCTGTCTCACTCTCTGTCTGCCTGTGTCTACCCTTTATCTCTCGCTTTCTTTATCAGTCAATCTCTGTGCCTGTCTCAGTCTCTGTCCATATCCGTCCAGCTGTGTCTCTTGGTCTCTTTATCAGTCACTCTCTGTACCTGTCTCACTCTCTGTCTGTCTGTGTCCACCTCTGTCTCTTGCTCTCTTTATAAGTCATTCTATGTGCCTGTCTCAGCCTCTGTCCATATCTGTCCAGCTGTGTCTCTTGGTCTCTTTATCAGTCACTCTATGTGCCTGTCTCAGTCTCTGTCCATATCCGTCCAGCTGTGTCTCTTGGTCTCTTTATCAGTCACTCTCTGTACCTGTCTCACTCTCTGTCTGCCTGTGTCCACCTCTATCTCTTGCTTTCTTTTTAGTCACTCTTTGTGCCTGTCTCACTCTCTGTCTGCCTCTGTCCATCTCTGTCTCTTGTTATCTTTATCAGTCACTCTCTGTGCCTGTTTCACTCTTTGTCTGCCTGTGTCCACCTCTGTCTCTTGCTCTCTTAATGTTCACTATCTGTGCCTGTCTCACTCTCTGTTCATGTGTCCACCTCAGTCTCTTGCTCTCCTTTTTAGTCGCTCTCTGTGCCTCTCTCACTCTCTGTCCATGTATGTCCACCTGTGTCTCTTGCTTTTTTTATCAGCCACTCTCTGTGCCTGTCTCACTCTCTGTCTGCCTGTGTCTACCCTTTATCTCTTACTTTCTTTATCAGTCAGTCTCTGTGCCTGTCTCACTCTCTGTCCATCTGTGTCCACCTGTGTCTCTTGCTTTTTTATCAGCCACTCTCTGTGCCTGTCTCACTCTCTGTCTGCCTGTGTCTACCCTTTATCTCTTACTTTCTTTATTAATCACTCTCTGTGCCTGTCTCACTCTCTGTCCATCTGTGTCCACCTGTGTATCTTGCTTTTTATCAGTCACTCTCTGTGCCTGTCTCACTCTCTGTCTCCTGTGTCCACCTCTGTCTCTAGCTCTCTTTATTAGTCACTCTCTGTGCCTGTCTCACTCTCTGCCTGTGTCCACATCTGTCTCTTGTTCTCTTTATTAGTCACTCTATGTGCATGTCTCAGTCTCTGTCCATATCTGTCCAGCTGTGTCTCTTAGTCTATTTATCAGTCACTCTCTGTACCTGTCTCAGTCTCTGTCCATATGTGTCCACCTCAGTCTCTTGCTCTCTTTATTAGTCGCTCTCTGTGCCTGTCTCACTCTCTGCCTGTGTCCACCTCTGTCTCTGCCTGTGTCCACCTCTGTCTCTTGTTCTCTTTATTAGTCACTCTATGTGCCTGTCTCAGTCTCTGTTCATATCTGTCCAGCTGTGTCTCTTAGCCTATTTATCAGTCACTCTCTGTACCTGTCTCAGTCTCTGCCCATATGTGTCCACCTCAGTCTCTTGCTCTATTTATTAGTTGCTCTCTGTGCCGTTCTCACTCTCTGCCTGTGTCCACCTCTGTCTCTGCCTGTGTCCACCCCTGTCTCTTGTTCTCTTTATTAGTCAATCTATGTGCCTGTCTCAGTCTCTGTTCATATCTGTCCAGCTGTGTCTCTTAGTCTATTTATCAGTCACTCTCTGTACCTGTCTCAGTCTCTGTCCATATGTGTCCACCTCAGTCTCTTGCTCTCTTTATTAGTCGCTCTCTGTGCCTGTCTCACTCTCTGTCTGCCTGTTTCCACCTCTGTCTTTATAAGTCACTCTCTGTGCCTGTCTCACTCTCTGTCCATGTATGTCCACCTGTGTTTCTTGCTTTCTTTATTGTCCCTATCTGTGCCTGTCTCAGTCTCTGTCTGCCTGTGTCCACCTCTGTCTCTTGCTCTTTTCATAAGTCACTCTTTGTGCCTGTCTCACTCTCTGTCCATCTATGTCTACCTGTGTATCTTGCTTTCTTTAATAGTCACTCTCTGTGCCTGTCAAACTCTCTGTCCATCTGTGTCTACCACTGTCTCTTGCTCTCTTATCAGTCACTCTCTGTGCCTGTCAAACTCTCTGTCCATCTGTGTCTACCACTGTCTCTTGCTCTCTTATCAGTCACTCTCTGTGCCTGTCTAACTCTCTGTCTGCCTGTGTCCATCCTTTATCTCTTGCTTTCTTTATCAGTCACTCTCTGTGCCTGTCTCACTTTATGTCTGCCTGTGTCCATCCTTTATCTTTCGCCTTCTTTATCATTCACTCTCTGTGCCTGTCTCACTTTCTGTCCATCTGTGTTCACCTGTGTCTCTTGTTCTCTGTATCAGTCACTCTCTGCGCTTGTCTCACTCTCTGTCTGTCTTTCACACTGCTTATCAGTCTATCCCTATGTCTCCTTCACTCCCCATCTGTCTGTGTTCTCTTGCTGTCTTTATAAGTCTATGCCTGTCTCTCTTACTCTCTCTCTCTGTCTGTCTATCTCCCCATCTGTCTCTCTTTCACTTTTTCTATTTATCTCTCTGTCGCTCTTCAATTTTATCTGTCTGTATCTTTTAGTCTTATTATCTCTCTGTCTCTGAGTCTCTATCACTTTCTTTCTGTATCTGTCTTTGTATTTTCCTCTTGCAATCCTGCTCTTGAGGCAGGTGCTGTTGCTGGTTGCTCTGCGGGGGCGAACGTCTCTTCAACTCAGTCCTGTAATTATGAAATAATTCATTATGGCAGTGCTTTCTGGGTGGTAAATGGATGGTAATCAAAGCCAGCTCAGTGGCTCCCAGGCAGAGGAGCTTTTCTGCCGCCGTCTACCTCTGTTTCTCCCTCTCATCTCTTCATCATGACATGCCTTGCCAAGCCATTCTCCTTCAAAGACCATCAATCCAACATTTTGTGTGTTCCCTGACTGTGTGGGCTCTGTAATGGCAGGTTGGAGGTTATGACCGTGCTGTAGATCTGGAATCTCCACAGTGGAGAATCGGTCATGGCCTACTGCTTGTTCTGCAGACAATTTTGTCTGACAGAAGCAGGGAGAACACGGAGTTGTTAATGGAATGGGACCTGTTCATCTCCCAGCACATCCCCATCTGTGATCTTATCGCTGTAATTGAAGGTGTTCGAAAGGCATTTTATAAAAACACAAATGAAATGTCATGTAGCACATTAGTGATTTGCATAAATATTTATAAGACCTAATTGGTTATGCTTGGTAAGGGAGGCATGACTTTTACTGTTGCTTATACTTAGCATTAGGGATCTAACAAACTTTGACATTGTGCAAAAGACATGACTTCCTTAAATGATTAGCTTGTATTAAATTGGTAAGAAACTTAAGAAATGTTTTTGATCCACTTCAATCGTTGACTAGTACATATGTTTCACACAAAAAAACTACGGTGATGGCATACAGTTTGGATCGACATAATGGACTTTTCTTTTTTATATAAAACATCCACTCACAATCTCTGAGCAAATACTTATTTTAGTATTGAACTTAAGCTAATGAGCTTTGTGCTCAGCGTCTTCTTACATTCTTCTCAGTGGGCGCTCATCAGTTCCTGATCTGAAGTCCCGTGATGGCTCAGCTCTGCCCACCATTTCAAAGAACTCCTCGCCTTCTCCATAACGTTTCCAGTGATTAACCATTCTTAATTTAGTCTGTGTTGTGCACAAGCCTACGACTCCGATAAAAAGGGAGGGAAAAAACAAAAAGAAAAGCAAAGGGAACAGAAGTAAATAAGATCTGGCAGGCTGCATGCTTTTTGAGGCAGATGCACAAATTTAGAACGGCAACTGCATTTATGCAATTCAGTTATGTTTACATATTACTGCGCACACAGTCAAAGCACACACTTTCTCGCCTTTGTGCCGTATGCAAACAGAACAGTTCCTTTCTCTGATTCCAGTTGGCTCTTCTGTTTATAATGTGCTACACAAAACAACTTTCTTTTTTTGTTTGTGCCTGTTTGTGTTTTCTCTCTCTGCGTCTCTCTCACTTTCTCTCGCTCTCACTCTCAACATGGAAAAGCAGCAGGTTCGCACAAACACCAGCTGGGGCTGTTATTTGCTTATCGAATGCGTTCTGTTGTGAGCGGGGAAAAAAGAACATAAATACGGAGCAATCGTCGGCTGTGTGGAGCCGAGCAGAAGGGAGAGAAGATTATTATTGTTGTTTACCTTAAAACGGGATTAGACTATAAATTGGCTGCCGACTTTTAATAGGCCCTAGCAGGAAAAGCAACGCAGAGCGCGCTCCAATTATCGCACGAGAAACTTCTCGGAGAGGATTTAGCGTGCGGCGAAGCGGCGCACTTAAAACTCGCCCGACCTTAGCCCGCCTACCTACCGGCTTCCCTTTCTCTCTCCCAAGGCACATAACTGGTATGTTTAATTTAGCTGCGGTCCCTCGTCCGCATGCATTAAATATGCTAATAGGTAGCCCTAAGAGACGGTGTATTAGGGCTTGTATTTTTAATGAACCTTCTGTTTGAATTTGGGCCGTAAGACTTAGTGTGTGCACATGGTGTTTTGACGCTTGTTTATATGTGTAGGGCACCGACACCCACCCTCACCCGCCCGCCTCCCAACGTTGCATCAAGTCTTTAAGCAAACCAAAGGAGAGAGAGGAAAGGGGGTTTCTGCTGTATGTTGCTGCCTCTGTAGGTTCTAGCTTTTTGCCTTGGAGATAAGAGGGCCGTCATGTGCTTGTAGTAAATGAGTGTGCTGGCTGGCTGGGTGTGATGACAGCTTGCCTGCAGTATAATGATACAGGACCCTGACTTTGGCTGTGGGCCTAATGACTGTAAAGCCTTCCTCCACTTTTACTTTTGATCTGCTCCAGTCAACAGCAGCTTTCTGCCGTGCCACCAGCAGATGGGCACTTAAATTGATCAAATATAGAACTGGCCTCCACAACATAGTTTTAAATAAGATTGGCTCTATTAATGCAACAGCGTACCTAATTTGAAAAACACTTACCGTCAACAGCTACAACAAATAAACAAGATGATTTTGCCATTACTGTTGCACTGATGTCCTAACTGAGTAAATCTCATGAAACCTGTCAATAAAAGTAAACAAAATAAATAATCGTAAAATATTTCATACTACAAAAAGAAAATAAAGTCCATCGTTTGGATTATTCTTAAAATTAGTAAAAAAAAAATTTGGACATTTTGCATACAATTCTTGACTGTGAAGTGTCATGTGACAAGCGTGGTGATGCATTAAAATAATAAATAAATATGTAATAAAAGTGTATGTAATAATGAAACAGGGAATCATTTTTAAATGCTATTAAGTTAAGTGTACCAGTGGTCATAACTGCCTCATTACCTTACTGTGATTCTGTAACTCATTACCTTACTGTGATTCTGTAACTATTTGAAGTTTTTCACCAGATATTGCAATGTCCGGATTTGCTGTGGAGTGGGCAGTTTTAGTAAAGAACATACCAACTGTCTTAGAGACATTTAACTGTAGACTATGCTGGTTTAGCCATTTGCTGATCTTTACCATACCGTTTGTAAGTTTAGTTGCCACTTCTATTTTTAATTGGCCATGTATGTAAAGAACTGTGTCATCTGCATACATTTGCATATTTACTTCTGGGCACACACGTGGTAGATCATTAATATATATGCAGAACAGAATAGGGCCCAGGATTGACCCTTGGGGCACTCCAGTGCACAATTGAAGAGGATCAGACTGATAGCTACCAATACGGACAGTTTGTGATCAGTGATAAAGATAAGATGATACCTATTTAAGAGCATTATCCGAAAAGTTGAGTTGAGAAAGTTTGGAGAGTAAAATGTTATGATTTACAGTGTCAAAAGCTTTCCTGAGATCTAAAAAGATGGCTCCAACAACGCTATTCTTGTCAAGCATTGATTTAATATTTTCAATGAAAAAGCAGTTAGCTGTCTCGATCAAATGATTTGGCCTAAATCCAGATTGTAAAGGATGGAGGGAAAAGATGTGATTCAGGTGAAAAAGAAAGTGTTGTTCAGGTGATCTCTAATATGTTGAGATACCCATTTTTCCAAAACGTTTGACATTACTGGTAAAATACTAATTGGTCTGTAGTTGCAAATGATTTGTCTGTCTCCAGATTTAAATATTTTGGAAACAATGACTGACTTCCATACATTTGGAAATCCTCCTCAGAGATAGACTGATTTATAATTTTAGTGATGGGGTAACTAATGATGAACCTAGATCTTCAGTTAGCCCAGTCAGTTTTTTTTAATTGATCCCAAATCAACTTCGAATTGCCCCCTGCTTTACTTATGCTTTACTACTTTACTTTGGAAATGATTTGTCTATGAAGCTTTGCCAGACCATTTACTACTGAGAATGGTCTGGTTTTAACCAGGCTTGGAAATGTCAGTGATCAAATGAAAAGTATTTAAAGTAACCTGCAGCTTTATGTTTAAAACAGAGGTGGGGATGGAGAGGGAATAGTTACGGACTGCAGTATAGAGTAAATTTTGTGCCATAATTAAAAAAAATCCAGCATGTTGCAAACAAACTCAATCTGCTTTGCAAAAGGAAAACTCGACTTGCAAACAAACAGAAAACGCTTTGCAAATACAAAAGGCAATCTGAGAGAAAATGTAGAGGTGTAACAAACATGTACTGTGTTTGCACAATAAATCCATGCTGGATTTATTTTTTTAAATATGGCACAAAATTCACTCCATACTGCAGCTTTAAAAATTGATACATTTATAGTTTTTAACTTTTCATGACCTTTGTGCTTCCTTTCCATGTTAATTTGAACCATGACAATCATGTTGTCAGTCATCTGGATAGCCCCACCCACCAGAAAATCCCATTAGTCCAGTTTCACAGAACTATAATAAACATAAAAAATGTTCAAAATATTGGTTATGACTTTATTGCTACACACTACATCTGTGCTTTCAATATGACCAGAATAATTATTTGATGTTGGAAACTGAAGAGACCACTGTTACACACAACACTGAAATCCTCAAAAACAAAAATGTTGGTAAAAGGTGACATTTAAGCTTCCAGTAAATAGCTCAATACGGGAACATTCCAGATCTAATGAGAACAAAGCTGTCTGAGATAAGCTTAGAGGTGATGAAAAAGCAATATAAGTTTTCAGTGTCTGACCCAGAGCACATCTTCATCAAGTTTGCCATTGGTGTAATTTACCACTGTGTTATTGCTAGCTGCTCCCCTTTAGTCAACATGACCTGATGGTTAACAGTTATTTGTTGCCTCTTTCTCTCTTTAGTTCTGGCGAGGGACTGTGATACCGGCCAGAATGCTGAACTTTCTTACTTCATCCAGAGTGTTGACTTTGACATCTCATCTCATGGAGTGGTGAGCCCCAGTCATAGACTGGATTACGAAAGACCTAACCACATGTACGAGTGCGTGGTGGTGGCCGTGGACAAGGGAATGCCCCCTCGCACTGGCACTGCCTCCATCCGCATACGCATGGCCAATGTCAATGATGAAGCTCCTGTATTCTCACAAACCATGTATGAATATTATTTTTTAAACAGAACAGTATATTTTCTTGCTTTCTTTTTATTATTACATGTTTATTTTGTCATGTTTTGTAATTCTGTAATACAGTATCTCCTCATCTGTCTTTGAGTATATTGAAAGATTTGTGTTTTACACTCTATAGTTGTAAAAGTCAGAAGTAAAAACAAAAGCAATGGTCAGGATATGTGATACATGTACAACTTTGGCATTTATTGAACGTAGCCAGATAAAAGACATTTTTATTGCAGCTAGTGTATGGCAATCTGTCTCAGTCTTTACTTGTACTATATCAGTTGAGCTATACAAAAACACTGATAATACATTATTAAAATATCTGAATTCCAAGGTGAGCCCATAAAGGAACTGGAGGTGTATCATCATTACAGCACAGTTTGACTGTGTGTCTATGAAAGGATTTTATCTGGATGATCTCAGGAATCAGTGGATGTTTATGTGTGCCCTGGGATACATTTCAGAGGATATGCAGGGAAGGCAGATGGTGGTTCTGGGATATATTGGGCCTGATCTCTCTTTTTCCCTGTTTCTTCAGCTATAAAACCTTTCTTTCTGAAGATGCCGGTCCTGAGACGCTAGTAGCCATTGTGCACGCCAAGGACCCTGACGGAGATGGTGTAACGTACGCAATCACCGGCGGCAATGAAGACAGTAACTTTGAGCTGGACAATCAGAAGGGTGAGTTAAGTCAATCGGATAAGTTTAAAAATACAAATACACACATTTGTAGACTTTATGGGTTTGAGTTCGAAAATGGGTTGATGTTGTATCGGCGCCCAATTTTTTGGCTGTATGGTTCCATAAAGAACTTTAAAAACAGTAGAAAATGGTTTTACTATAAAGTGGTAAAGAAAGAAATGGTTCTTTAGGGAACCAAAAGTGGTTCTTCTATGGCATCACTGCACTGTCAGAAAATAATTAGTCAAAAAAAAAATGGTCTGGTTACCTTTTAAAAAGTCAGTGGCGGCCAGTGATTTCTTTTTTCAAGGGAGCACGGTGCGAAGTTCGTCACAACATGTATGTAGCCCATCATGTGTGTTTCAAAATTTCAAAATATGTGTTCTGTGCATTGAGTGAACCTATGTGCATCAAGTGTTTTGTCAAAATAAGTGCCTGCTGCTGATGCATTTAAAGGGTTTATGATAAAAAAGACGCTCATGTTTGCCAGATACTCGCATAATCTCATGTGTAATCAAAGTTTACTGTTAAGGGAGTGTCTTGCATGTATTTTGTGAACGTGAGCATCTCTGTTATCATAAACGGTTTTGACGCGTGTGCAGCAGGCACTTATTTTGACAAAACACGTGATGCACATGGTTCACCTGATGCAACAAACACATATTTTAAAAACACGTGCAACACACATGACACTCCAAACACATATTTTGAATTTGCACACCTCAGAAGAGCAGTCTCCAGCCGCCACTGCAAAAAGTACACCTTTAAGATCATATTAGTACCAAATGTATACATATCTTCACCCAAATGGTCCATATTAGGACTTTTTCAAATGGTACTGCCCCAATGACAGGTTGGGATAATTTTTTAACTCATTCCCCACCAGCCTTTTTTTTTAAGTTGCCTGCCAGCATTGTGATTTTTCCAAAAGTTTCACAAAATGCCTTTCAGGATTTTTTTTCAAAAAATATATAAACATACAAATATATCAAATGAAAGAACAGACCCTCTGATTTCAAACAAACAATAAACAAACAAACCAACAAACAAAACAAGAAAAAACTTTCATCCTATTTATATTTTTTCTCTACTTATAAACCCTTAATTATGGGTATTTTTCTTCAAAAATACAATATTTTAGCAAAAGCTAAATTCAGAACGATTATCAGCACATACACGGAGTATAAAATTAATAAATAATTTTTTGCTTCAGTTTTTTATAAAGTGCGTAAATGCGCAATCTAGTGGATAATCGCTGTATTACAAATAAACATGAAAACTAATCAGGAACACGTTTTTTTCATGCAAATGTTTTCTCTTAACTCTTTCACCGCCAGCATTTTTTATGATTTTCACAAAAGTTTAATGCCTTCCAGAAAATGCTCCTTTTTAAATATATAAACATATAATATATAAAATAAAAGAACAGACCCTCTGCTTTCAAACAAAAAATCAGTTTCATCCTACCTTCATGTGTTCTGTTTTTATCACCTCTCAAATATGTGTAGGTTTCACAAGAGATATCTCGTCAATGGCGGGGAAAGAGTTAATTGACGAGATAACTCGTCAATGGCGGGGAAAGAGTTAACCATTTTTCTGAACGTGTGCACCTTTATTTTTAAAAACAAACTTCCCTCCTGTTGTTCATAACTTTTTGGGTGTGCACTTATGTGTACATTTTGAGTTTGTGCTCTCAGGCCCGTCTGCTTGTGTGCTTTCAGTCTCAAGGTCACATTTGTCCGCAACATTTGGTTTGTTTACAGCACATTTTTGCCTTAGAGCTGAAAAACAGCAGTATGCTAAACCTCTCTCCTTCCTTATCAGTCTCTCCACACGGCTGTTCCACCACCCAGCCCATTACAGGCCAGTGTAGAGAGATGGCCCGTGGCTTCATCACTCAGAATTGTCACTTCATAGATGTAGCAAATCTTTGTTTAGCAATACACAAATATGCAGCCATTAGGACTCTTGATTATTGCCCAAAATAATACACAGATATATTTTGTTATTTTTGGATAATAATGCTTCAGTTAAAGGCACACTCCACTTTTTTTTGAAAATAGGCTTATTTTCCAGCTCCCCTAGATTTAGTAACTTAGTAACTTTCAATAGCATGGAACTATTTTCGGGCATTGCGTATATTATTGTGCCTGCTGCAGCCATGGTACGGCAGCAAAGTCCTTGATTATTACGCCATAATTAGAGTATAGTTCCTGGACATATCGGCCAAAAAAAATCACAACTTTGAATTTTCCGTTGGTCTTAGTACACGATGTAACTACAGAAGGGTCAAGTTTTAAATAGGAAAAATATTGAAACTCTTTGGTTATTTTTGAGAACGATGCTAAATGTTCTAATCAGATTCAATGGATTGTGCTAAACTATGCTAAAAGTGGTACAGCCAGACCCGGAGATTAGCTGAATGGATTCCAAAATGGTAAAAAACAAATGTTTAACTCTAGGGGAGCTGGAAAATTAGCATATTTTCAAAAAAGTGGAGTGTCCCTTTAATAAGTTTGTTGAAGGAACCTTGTGTAGTTAAAGTCGCTTTGTGCATAAACAGGATTTGCAGTAACATTTATCAGTCTAATAAAAAAAATTTAACTCTTTGACAGGCATCATCAAACTGCGTCGCAGTCCTCCACCTAAACTGCGCGGACCTCAGTATGTACTTGACGTCACTGCAACCGATGACAACACAGCTGGTGGACCGTTTCCTCTCAGCAGTTCCGCCCAGGTCATCGTTGGCATCAACGACATCAACAATAACAAGCCAGTGTTTGAAAAGGTAATTCTCAGATGCTTAGAAGTTTTTAATGCTTAGAATTTGCCCTTATAAATCTCAGGCTTAGCCGAACGTGCGTACAGGTGCAGATCGTGTCTTGCAGATCTAGATATGAGCATGGAATATAGATGCACTCATTAAATCTTCCTAGCGTGAAGTGCCCCGGGCTCTTAATACTGGTGACACTATGAACACCTCACTAATGGCAGTGTTTAAAGAGTCAGAGGAGAAGAAAAGTAAAGAATGATGGATAAGAGCTCATATACAGCGAAATGAGAAAGTGGAAGACCTACTGTAATGAAATAACATGAGCAAATGAAACACAGCACTGAAGAGATGGAGTGAAACAGAACTGTAAGGAGGGCGAGAGAAGCAGACAGCTGCCAGCAGGAGATCTAAAGGCTTTCAGAGGTCTCCAGAGGGAGAAGTTCTCCGTTCAGGCCTGGTGGGCTTTCTGAGAGTGTAGGAGGCAGAACCGAGCACCACGGGCTCTCCTTCTGCTGCCTTCGCCGCATCCTCCGCTGCTGCCCATGAATATTTCAATTACCCGCGTGCATCAGGGATGCATATGAAATGGATGTGATAAGTGAGCCCTTGGGGCAACATCTGGCCCTGTTCCTTACTAACACTCTCTGTCTCGGTTCGCCTGACCTTCTGACCAGAGTCAGATATTCCTGTCCCTCTGAACATCAGAGCTGTATGTGAAGCGATCAAACCAGGCTTTAGGCCCTGATTGTATAAATTTTATGAAATTAAACGTTGATGTCATATTTAATCCCAAAATCAAAGTAAAAAATGAGAAATTATATTTTGCATAAAGAAAATTAAGGCTGTTTTTATGCATTTTTTACACTTCTTATTTTGCTTACGAGTCTGGACTTTTTTGTAATCTCGTTGTTGTTATTGGTTGATATTTTATTTCTCAGATTTTTAATAGTAGAGATTACATGTATTGCATTGATTACAGGGCACATGAAACAGTTGGGTTGTTTTTTAACCCACAGTTGAGTAATATGTACAGCACAAACCTAACCATTTCTTTAAATTTACTAAGATAATGTTGATATTTGACCCAACCATGGGTTGAAACAATCTGCGTAATGGGTTTAAACAACCCAACATAGGTTTATTTAATCCCAACAGTTACGTTTGTCCATAGTTAACTCAACCATGGGTTGAAAACAACAGCATTTTTAGTGTTTGCTGCGTCTTACAAGGCAGCAGTTGTATTGACCAAAAGTGAATTGGTACATTTTAAATAAAATAAGTCGTGTAAAACGTTTTTTAAATTAAAGCGACACTCCACTTTTTTGAAAATATGCTCATTTTCCAGCTCCCCTAGAGTTAAAGATTTTATTTTTTACAGTTTTGGAATCTATTCAGCCGATCTCCGGGTCTGGCGCTACAATTTTTAGCATAGCTTAGCGTAATCCATTAAATCTGATTAGACCCAAGCGTGTCGCACAAGCCCTGAAAAGTGAAGCCAAAACGTCTCGATCGCCCCCTGTGACTGGTCCTAGTAAAGGTTGTAAACCCCGCCTCCCCCATGTTATTCAATGGGACTTAAAGGAATAGTCCATTTTCTTAAAAGAAAAATCCAGACCATCCACTCACCATCACGTCATCCAAAATGTTGATGTTCAGTCGAGAAGAAACTATGCTTTTTTTGAGGAAAACATTGCAGGATTCTCATTTTAATGGACACCAACACTTAACACCCAACTCAACACGTAACAGTTTCAAGAAAGAGTTTCAAAGGACTATAAACGATCCCAAACAAGGCATAAGGGTCTTATCTAGCGAAACAATTGTCATTTTTGACAAGAAAAAAAAATGCACTTTTAAACCACAACTTTTCGTCTAGGTCCGGTCCAGCGCGACCTAACGTAAATGCATGACGTAGGGAGGTCACGTGTTACATATATAAAACGCACATTTGCGGACCATTTTAAACAATAAACTGACACAAAGACATTAATTAGTACCATTCGACATACAACAACGTCGGAACGGTCCTCTTTCAACACACTTGTAAACACTGGGGCGGAGTTTTGCGTTCGTCCTCTTGGCGTCATGACGTATTGCGTGAGGTCACGCTGACGCTTTCAGGACCGGACCTAGGTGGGAAGTTGTTGAAGGTGTATATTTGTTATTTTTATTGTCAGAGGTGACAGTCGTTTCGCTGGATATGACCTTTATGCCTCGTTTGGGATCATTTATAGTCCATTAAAGTCCATTAAAATGAGAAAAATCCTGCAATGTTTTCCTCAAAAAACATAATTTCTTCTTCACTGAACAAAGAAAGACATCAACATTTTGGATGACATGGTGGTGAGTAAATTATCTGGATTTTTCTTTTAAGAAAATGGACTATTCCTTTAAGACCAACTAAACAATTTAATTACACTTCAAATATATTTTTACAAAGCTGGTTTCTGTCATTTACTGTATAGTTTTTATCACGCTGATGTAAATTCAAATGTTTGTTTTTCAAATAAGTTTGTTTTGAGTTAGTTATTTAATGCTATAAAAACGGTGTTGTGACGTTATGATTGACAGCTGTGATTGACAGCTATCTGAGCCGAGTGAGTAGTTGTATTTACCTTATACCTTACCTATTTTAATTTGGTACTGCAATCACCAGACATCAAAATTGGAGCAGAACGGAGGAACGGAGCAGACAGAGTTCACATAGAACAGGACTCCCCTTAAAACCATCGAAACAGTGCAGTGTGTGCTTGTGATTGATTATGCGCATTCTGCGAGGGCGGGGCCTTGATTTAGTGGCTTTACTTTTTGCTCACTACTGCTCAGGACTGGTCCCGAAATCGCTACTGCGCAGACTCAAGACCCATATCGGGACACTGGCTGCTTCACTTTTCACCAATGGACGAGAGCGAATGGGCATCGTCCATCTTTTTTACAGTCTGTGATTGGACCATTTCAAAATTAATCTTATGACTGGTTTTGTGTTCCATGGTCACATATTATGTAACATATTTTAAATGTTTATTTTAGCAGTAATTTTTATCTTAGTAATAAGATTTCTTACCTTTATGAAAATGGTCTTTAAATAGGCAATTATTTCTTTATGCACTGTATATTTACTTAAAGGCAGCATCTAGCGGTGAGGTTGCAAATTGCAACCAACGGCTTAGTCCACTGCTCACCCCTTGCTTTTGAAACACATAGAGAAGCTACGGTAGCTGCCACCGGGCAAGCATGTCATTGTCGGAGACAACTTAGTAAAAAAATTGTCAGTTTGTAGAAAAATGGCGGCACAAAACGGCGACTTACATGTAAAGGGACCCTCTGTGTATGTAGATAAAAAGGTCTCATTCTAAGGTAATAAACACATAACGGTTCATTATGAAAGGTCTTTATACACCACTGATAATATAGTTTTGTATATTATTTTGCATTTTTGTCAAGAGATCCTTTTAAAAATTACACACTGCACCTTTAATGTGGTAAAATACGGCTAGGACAGGCTCTTGACAGACTTTTAAGATATTCATATAATAATGTGATAATTTAATAATACACTTACTGCTTGGTTATATTCAAAATGGGACAAGCCCAGCAATTGGTTCAAATTAACCCAGAAAATGTTTATATTTTACCCAACAATAGGTTGAAACAACCCAGCATGGTTAAAGGAACTGTATGTAGGATGGTGACCAAAAATGGTATATTCCATCGGATTTTGTATAAAATAATCCTCAATCATATTGTTTTTCAATAGTTGTGCACGCAGCGCGATTCTACTACGGAGAAGGCATATCGTTATGCGATCAGGGCAATCTCGATGCCAAACGTTCACATTATAACATCCATTTGCAGTTTGTGTCCACAAACATATTACATATGAGAAATATTGATATTCCATCATACTTTGTATAAAATAATCCTCAATCCATATAGTTTTTTTTAATAATTGTGCACACAGCGCAATTCTACTATAGAAAGACTACTGACTTCGTGATTGGTAGATAGAAGGAGGGTAGCGCATCAGACCAAAACACAACATGACAACATAAACATCAGTTGAGGGCTGCCACTCCACTTTTTAAATGACAATATCCTGGCCGGACCATTGTTGTCAGTGATATAAGTATTTGAAATGAACATGATTTCTTAATGTCTAGTGAAATATCAGGGCCATTTTATGATTAAATGATATAAATTTCTTACATACTGTTCCTTTAAATTACAACCCATCAGGCTGGGCTCGACCCTTTTTTACTCAAAGCTGGGTTGAAAAGTATACGATCACTTTATTGTTTATTTGTACTCAAACCCACTTTCTGCTTTGTAGTCGCTAGTTGTTGACACTTCTAATTGCACCACGGATTACAGCAATACGATCTGTTCTACAGTAGTCTTTTTTCTTGCTAAATTGTGCAATCCTCCGTAAACCCCTCAGAAGAGTGTGTGTTTGTGTGCTGAAGCTCAATGCGAGGTGTGGAGAGTACCGCTGTGAGAATTCTCTTCAGACTCAGGGAGGGGAGCTAATTCCAGCTTTTAGCCCAGGTATCGATCTAGTCACTTGATTAATCGCCTTAAGTTGACATTTGGCTCCCTCGTGGGCAGCGCTCACCAGGACGGCCGGCCTGATGCCTGCTTTGTAATGAGAGAATGATGAGAGAGGGAGGGCTGAGGTAGAGAGAGGTAGATCCTTCATTATGAGCCCATGTGCTCCTATATTGGAGCAGAGGGACCTCAAAAGAGGAATTTATAAACACTTTGTCGTTAATACAATTTTATTTTGTTTGGGTTTTTGTCTTGCTCTCTTTAATTTAAAAATACTACTATAGATTTAAAATAAAAAACAAGTTAAAGTTTGACTTGTAGTTTATCATGTAAATACCATAGTGCATAAATTTGACCAAAGAATGGTCAAAAAATTGTCTGCGGTCACTGGAGCAAACCCTTTAAAAGTCCCAATATGTACCATTTAGGTACAGATATGTATATACTTCTGAGGTACTAATATGAACAGCTAGGGACCATTTTTTGACAGTGTATGGTAATTATTCTGTACTGCACGTTATATCAAAGCACCAGGAATTACTATCAAATAAAACTTTATAATTTTATTTTATTTTAATATAATTTATTATATCATAATGTGAACTGTAAGTTGCTTGATATGAAACCTCGTATGTCCAAATTTTGTCAATTTCATATTTTTTTTCACAAATCGATGCTATTGGTCAGTCCCCACATGTGTCTGTTAGTTTTACAATTTATTAAAGCAACACTAAAGAGTTTTTTTTTTACCTTAAAATAACGTTTCCAAAAAAGTTTCAGTCGTTCATTCACTCGAAACAGGGTGAAAGGCACTTTCACATTCGCTTTGCAGCCCTCTATCAGCCAAAACCGCACTAAAGAAGTTTCCAACCGGCGGGTCGCGGTCCTGTAGTTCGAGTGAAAACTACAAAAACTTGCTTTACGGCAGACCTACAATCCAATCAGAGCCAGCTTTGCTGCAGTAGGCTAAATTATTTACGACAGTGGTAATGGACAATACTGCTTCCAACCTGTAGGGGGAGCAAAGAGCAAAAACTTTTTAGTGTTGCTTTAACCAATCTAAAGCAGCGACGTCTGTGTCCGTACCATTCTTATCAATGAGAGCATAATCTCGTATCTCCCTGCTCCCAAGTCATAAAGCTCGTATCTCCGATAAAACATGACTTTGGGAAAATGTTGCGTTAATGTTGGCACACAACTAGGGATGCACCGATAGGATTTTTTTGGGCCGATAACGATTTAAACAGACAACTTCTGTCCGATACCGATGCAGATACCGATATTAAACACTTGTATACAATACTATACAGTTGGTCTATTAACTAGTTTATTTCTGCATTAATTATTTTTACTGAACATGGATTGGATCTAATTAACATTCAACTGACCAACATAATAAGAGAGTCACAAATTAAGCTAAAACAAATATAATAAGACAGCTAACAACCTTCAAAGGTGTTTTTTGCTATTCAGCATTTCTTTTATTAACAACATTAACTCATTTTTTTACATATAATGGATTTATTTATGCAGTTAATTAATAAACAATTGGTATCGGCATTTCTCGTGCTATTGCCGATATGCCGATGGTTTCAAGTTCATCAAAAATCGGCCGATAAATATCGGCGGCCGATACATCGGTGCATCATTATACACAGCAGTATATGATAGCAATATAAGGCAAAATAACAACTTTAACGATACAATGTTTAATAACTCAAAAATACAGCATTTTTTTAATTTCCTGAAAAATAATGGTTTTGAAGATACGAGGATTCTGCCCAACAGCAACGATTTGCTAAAACGTGCGATTTTTATCAATTTTTATGTCTGGTGAAAATCACACCCATGACCAAACTGCTTGTATTTCTGGGTGTTAATTTCTGTTTTGTACTTTTTTGCTTCTAAACGCTAATTTGCTTTTGTTACTTTTTTTTTACTTAGTGCCATAACTATAGTGTGAATGCGGTGGTTCTGGAGAATCAGCCTGCTGGCACTTTCGTCCTGCACGTGCAGGCACACGACGCTGACACTGGAGTCAATGGGGAGGTGAAGTATGGGATCATGCAAAGGGACGGAGCCTCACCAGGGTTCACAATCAACCCCGACACAGGTGCACACTTACTTCCGCAGCAGATCATTCTTGATTACCACAAACTGATGGAGTCAAATTACTTCCATATTTTTTCTAGTCAATGGACCACATTCATAAAACACAAGACATTGTAAAAACATACAATTTGTTTTTATATTTCGTTTTAAATAATAATTTGTGAAAAAAGTGTTTTTTTTTCTTTATAAATGAATGGATCAATTACATTGAATTAAATGCTTTGACTTTATAATTAATTGTACTGTGTGCTGCACAGGTGTGATCAGTACATTGGTAAGTTTTGACCGGGAGAGACAGAGAGAGTATACACTTTCAGTCACAGCTACAGATCAAGCTCAGGAACCCCTCATCGGCATCTGCCAGATCACCGTCCTCATCGCTGACCAGAACGACAATGACCCAAAGTTTGAGAACAGTCGCTATCAATGTAAGAATCACTGAAAAACGTATTGTTTGAAGTTTGTGCTACCTCAGTTGCACGGAGTTTTAGCCTAAAGCATATAGATAAACAAATAACATAACTAATACATCTAAATTTAGATTTTTGACTTCATGGGGTGTTACCTTATGAAGTTATTCCTAAAGAAAAAGTATTTGATATATGTAGAATAAGAAAGCAAAAGCAATTGTGTATCACTTTTCAATATTGCTACATCCTCCTAATCCTATCATACGCCACTGTAGATTCAGGATCTGTTCATTAGTATTTTTAACAGTGGTGGAAGTTCATGACAGGACCCCAGCTTTGGTTTAGCCATAGACTCTTTAAACATTTATACATGGACCTTTAACATTGCACTTAAGGGGCAGTAAGGATTTTGCAAGCTTAACAAATTCCAAAGTCCAGGATTTCTGAGTCAATACACATTAAACCTCAATATTAAAAATGCATAGCAGTCTGAGCAAGGTGAGCTTTAATGTGCTCAATGCGACTTTATGAACACATCACTAATCATTTTGCAGTCGGGTGCAGTCCTGGAAAACCTGCTGCAACTGTGAGAAATCTGCTGGGCTTCATGTTTGTTTATAACATTCACAAATATGAGTTTTGCAAGTTTTTTCATTGCTTTAAATGTGCGAGAAAGCTTATTAAGAATTAAAGACACAGATTGAAGGGTTTCTGGGACGCGCATCTTTGCTCTTTCACTGCACGTAGTTTTTAATAGCATCAGGCATTTCTTGTTATTTGTATTTGTTGATGTTTACTTTAACATGTCTACCCAGACTTCCTGCGAGAAGACACACCGGTGGGCACCAGTTTCCTGAGGGCGCCCGCTCATGATGACGATCAGGGGACAAATGCGGCCATCACTTACTCTCTCTCCCAACAGAACCCGGCCTACTTTCATATTAACCCAAGCACAGGATGGATCTACGTCAACCATCCAATCTCACAGGTAGAAATGACCAGAAACCCACATACATATTTACCTATTAAAACTTTTTAAATGGAACATTTTACAAGGCTTTTTTAAGATGTCAAATAAATATTTGATGTCCCCAGAGTCCTTGTAAGTTTTAGCTCAAAATATCATATAGATATTTTATTATAACATGTTAAAATTGCCACTTTGAAGTGAGCTGATCTCTGCACTAAATGGCAGTGCCGTGGTTGGATAGTGCAGATTAAGGGGTGGTATTATCCCCTTCTGACATCACAAGGAGCGACAAATTTCAGTGACCTATTTTTTCACATGCTTTCAGAGAATGGTTTACCAAAACCAATTTACTGGGTTGATCTTTTTCACATTTTATAGGTTGATAGAAGCATTGGGGACCCAATTATAGCACTTTAACATGGAAAATGTTAATGAAATGTCCCCTTTAAATGCAGCCATATCATCATAGACTTGTATTGTTTTCAAAGGGCACCTAACCTTAAAGGGACACTCCACTTTTTTTGAAAATAGGCTCATTTTCCAGCTCCCCTAGAGTTAAACATTTGATTCTTACTGTTTTGGAATCCATTCAACTGATACCACTTTTAGCATAGCTTAGCATAATCCATTGAATCTGATTAGACCATTAGCATTGCGCTAAAAAAGAACCAAAGAGTTTGGATATTTTTCCTATTTTAAATGTGACTCTTCTGTAGTTACATTGTGTACTAAGACCGACAGAAAATTAAAAATTGCGATTTTCTAGGCAGATATGGCTAGGACCATACTCTCATTCTGGTGTAATAATCAAGGAATGATATTACGCACTGCCCCAAAATAGTCCCCTGCCATTGAAAGTTACTAAGGGGACTATTTTCGGCTGCTGCGTAATATCATAATCATACACAATGTAACTACAGAAGAGTCAAGTTTTAAATAGGAAAAATATTGAAACTCTTTGGTAATTTTTAAGTGCGATGCTAATGGTCTAATCGGATTCAATGGATTATGCTAAGCTATGCTAAAAGTGGTAGCGCCAGACCCAGAGATCAGCTGAATGGATTCCAATATGGTAAAAATCAAATGTTTAACTCAAGGGGAGCTGAAAAATGAGCACATTTTCAAAAAAATGCGGAATGCCCCTTTAAGATACAACAAATTTCTTCTAAAGCTTTACACTATATGTTTGCATAATAATCAAATCATTTAATTAATTAATAATTTTATACTGGTAGGACCAGAAGAGCTATACATTATATGTTCCTATAGGTCTATTGGTAGAGTCTTACATTAGCAGCGCATAAGGTCATTTATAATGTAGTGTAGTGCTATAATATTATATAATATTATAAAATATAATGATTCTTTCAATCTTGAATTTTATATGTCTCTATTGTTTAATGTTTATGTGTGTGTTTGAAATTCCACTGCCTTTACTTTTTTGCCCACGAGTGCCTGTCTGTGTCATTTCAATGCTGGATTTATACTGTAAGCCTCGAGCAGGTTGGGGGTTGATTTGACATTAAAAATGTTCTGTGCACATACTGAGGTAAAAACAGGCAGAAAAACAGTCTCCTGGTTTTATTAGCAATTACAGCCGCTCAGATTTGCTGCATTCTGTTTATAGAGCCATTAGCAGAGTCAGTCTTCAGGTAAAGCACCAGGGAGGGATTTATTAATGCCGAGTTCAAATCCAGTACAATCAGGCTTTTAACATGTTTTCGGCGCCCTTAACAGTGATGGATTCAGATGCATTTAGCAACGTTCTGCCTAATTTTCCCAGAAACCAATCATCGTCATATTTGTCTCTCAGAGTAATTATCACACAGCAGGTCATTAAGATGTTTGTGGATATGGTCCAGTCCGACCCATGAATTTCATTAGCCACTCTTGTCACCCTACTTGACATCTATCTACCAGAGTGGAAAGCCTGAAAATGTCACCCACGATAAACTCACCTGTCTTCAAATAGACAACTTAAACTGGTCCCCTGCTGTGACCTATTCCCCCTCTCTTTCTCTCTCGCGCGAGATCGTACAATATGAAAATATTTTAAAAAGAGCAGAGACACAAACTGCACAGACAATCTATAACACAGTCTTGAAGCTGATGCTCTATACAATATCTTGGATGCCAAATGTCCAATAAATAATAGAGAGGTTCTTTAAGTGAAAATCTCAAGGGAGTCCCTCATCTCTGATTTCTGTCATCACAACCTGTATTATTTCAAAGTGTGCTGATATGATAATGTATAAAAAGCCCCTGGGGTGGATAATATCACCTGTCTGTTGTTCTGACAGACCTCACGGATCAGCCAGCAGATCATCGCTACAGACGGAGGGAATCGGAGTAGCTCGGTCGACCTCACTGTCATCATCACCAACGTGCACAATCAGCCCCCGCAATGGGAACAAGCAGAGTACTGGGTCACGATCCCAGAGAACACGCCACGCGACACCAAGATAGTGGTGAGACTCTCAAGAATCATACTATACATGTCAAAAATCATAAAAAAATTGGTTACCAAATTTGTAACCAATCAGAATGCTGGACCAGCATTGTTGGCCCCAGGGTTGCCAGGTCTGTGCCCAATGACACTAAGTTAGTAGTACTGCTCATAAGTTGGTTAAAAAACACTTATGTGCTTATACAAACTGATTATATGTTCCTAAAGCTCAATTGGTAGAGTCTTCCATTAGCAGCGTATACTGTCCTGTATAATGTAATGTAGTGTAGTGCTATATAATAATATAATATAATATTCTATATAATACAATACAATATATAATATAATATAATATAATGATTCTTTCAATGTTGTATTTTATTTGTCTCTATTGTTTAGTGTTTGTATAAACTGTATGTATACTTTACATAATAATTTTTGTGTTGTATTTCAAAAATATAATTCATTATATTATATTTACCTATATAGTTATCTTTGAAACACCCACTATGGTTCCTGCGTTGGTTGTGCTGTTGATAGGCAAAGGTAAAGTGATGAGGTTTCTTATCGCAGGGGCTTGTCACATCTTATTTAGCCCTCGTCTTATTTCCATTTCAGCCTGTTTCATTCGCTGTCACATTTTACATTCGTCTGGGAGCTTGTACCCACAGAGATCAACATCCGCAAACAACCTCATCTGTCCAGCAAACTTGAGCAGACTGCTTGTCTGAACGTTCTCTTCTAATTCATTCAAAAGGGGCAAAAAGGCCAGTCCCCTGCGCCCGTTTTCTTCGCATACAGCAGATTTATCGGTAAAGTGCGCCAAGAGGAGTTCTGCCAGAGTCAGTGCGTTTCCCTGACATCAGCGGCTTTCACCGGCTGCTGCCAGCCATTCTGCAATCTGTACAAATTTCCACATCTGTATTAGTGGCTCAAACTGTGGCAGGACTTCTCTTCACTTTGCCACGGGATGTAAAAAAGGCTTAGGTGGAATGTTTGATCTTAAAATTCCTGCTTTCCCGCTAGCTTGTAAAGAGTGGATTCAATGTCGTTTTAAATGTGCGAAATGCTTGGCTAGTCATTTTTGTTAACCTGTTTGCAGAAAGCTGGAGGGTTTATACTTGGGCTGCCTAACGATTACTCCCGACTAAGTTTGCAGAATATACTGTATGTGGGTGTACTGTGTATAATAATTATGGATATATAAATACACACACGTATCTACATATTTAAGAAATATTTGAAGAGTTTAGTTCCAAAACGCAATAAATTTTGACTAATTTTTTAACTAAAAACATGTTTTCTATAACAAGAAAGTGACAAGATGAAAAACACTATTTTCTGTTACAAACTTTCACATAGCTTTTTTAGGTTATAAAAACATAAAAAAATCTAATCCATAATTTGATTTTCAAAGATTTATTGTAAAAACAGATATTTTTTTCTTCAAAATTCTATAAATCTATTGAATCAATATATAAATGTGCATTCATCTTTGCCATGTTATATTCATTTAGTTGACTAGTGGCATTATTGGCATTAATCAAAACACTTACTTTGTCCTATTAAGAACACTAGGGGCGTCGTCGCTTAACTTTTTTGACAGCGATCAATGTTTTGGTCCTGCTCGATTGTCGTTGGCTTCGAGTAAAACAATGGCAAGTTTTTTATAAGATCCCCTGGGGTCAATGTGTTAGCATGACAGAAGCTTAATGCTGTCGGGAGAACAAGCAACAACCAAAATTTTTCCGTCTTCCGAGTGCCTCTCACGTACGTTATTAGATTTTGATGGCTTACGTTTCTTTACCGTCACAGAAAACCACCACAGGTTTATCAATGCCATCAAATTATTATTTTGTTTTTGTTTGTTTTTTGATCACGAAGTACAAGATGAGCAAAACTAGGATTCTGTGTGTATTCAACGTGCCGCCATTGTTGTTTACAATGTGTGGATTGGTGCGCTGTGATTTGTTGATCGGATTTATTGCATTCTGGAGAAAAGGAGGATTGGCGTTTATCACGTTTTGGGAAAAAATGGAGAGAAGATGACTGAGTAACACGACGGATATTGGATTTTGCGTAAAATTAAGAATTTACTTTTTAATATTGACCTGATACAATACTTATTTTGGTGGTAACGCATTTTGGAACCATACTCTTCATTTGCATGTGTATATACACTTTTATATTTATTTATTTTTTTCTCAAAATTATACATGTATGTGTGTGTATTTGAAGAGTTTCGTTGCAAAACGAGATAAATCCATTTTTTAACATTTTTGTCAAAACATGTTTATTATTATGTTATCATGTTATTATTTTGTTTTATGGTGCTACTTAGCTGTATTTTTTAAGTTATGAAGGTTTAAGTCAAAACAAACCAACTGCAGTTGCATTGAAATTAATTGGAATGCACAACCAAAAAACAAGATTTCTGAGAATTAAAAAAATGGTGGTTATCTCGTTTTGCAACGAAACTCTTCATTTATTCATACATAATTATTATAAAGAGTATACACCCACATATATTATGTAAACAAAAACTTTTCTGCAAACGATTAGTCGTGATCATTAAGCAGCCCTAATTTACTCTTGGTTGAAAATACATAAACAAACCCCTTTAGTTATAAGCTGTGTTCCAAAGACTGGTGTGCTGACTATCTAAACATTTAGGGCATCATACTTTTCACATTTATGCTGCACCAAAACAATTGCGCAATTATGGCATGTGTAAGGAAAATATATCATTCATAAATAAGGAAATCCCAAAATGCATTGCAACAAACAATCCAAGATGATTTTTCTGAAATGAAAAGTACTATTTAAAGTAAATCAATTATTTGTTTTCTCAGTATGTCTGTTTGCTGTCTGTAGTGTATTTTTATGTTAAATAGAATTGGCTGTTAGTTGCTTAGCAACATATGCTAATCCCATGCACTATTAGTATTAATTGTGAGCCAATTATCTTGTGTGCTTCATGTGATGAGCACTGTTTGTGTGTGGATTCTTGCATTTGTTGCATCGGTTGTGTTGGTTATAGATAGCATCACTGATTATAATGGGTTTGCTTTGCTCATGTCTAAAGTAATTACGCTGTACTGAGGACAAGTAAAGCTTGAGTCCTCGATCACCTGAACATTGCTGTGTAGTTGTAATGTAAATTGTGTTGATCCAGTATAAACTCCAAAAGTACAAATAAAAAATAGTTTTATCATCACAAAAAAAACATGAAACTTGGCGGTTGTACTTAAACTTGTACTTGCAATGCATTACAATATAAGTTACTACCCAAAAAAGTAACTAATTGCGATACTTAGTTACTTTTCATGGAAAGTAATGTTTACGTTACTTTTAAGTTACTTTTTCTTACTTGGCTGAGGCTTGATCTCTTTCAGGCCTTGCAGGTGTTTATATGTTCGCAAAAATGTCAAGCTCTTGGCTGCCATCTCCGTTTCTGACTCAAACTGTTCCCGCTCAGGTGCACAGAGTGCGTAATTCTACGTTAATATGTTTAGATTAATTCAGTACATTATTTTATTTTTAAATTAAATTAATTCAACTGAAAAGTAATTTGAATTACTTTTTTAAAAAGTAACTTAAATATTAATGTGTACATTTATAAAGTAATGCATTACTTTACTTGTTACTTTAGAAAGTAATATTATTACGTAATGTGCTTTACTTGTAATGCATTACCCCCAACACTGGTTTAGTACCAAGGGTTCTTAAGGGGGTCACACACCGGACGAGAAGCGTTGGGCCCCGTAGCCCCATGAATCTTAAAACAGAACACATCCCTGTCGCATCACAGAGCGCCACTCACATAGTTTTACATTAAATAACATCATATTTGTCCCAAATCGTTAGGGATTTTTGCATTTTGAAGTAGACGCTATCTGACTAAGCTTGCGCTATTTAGTATGCACGTTTGGTGTAATGTGATGTGATACCTCCGAGTTGTCCTAGATGCGGCGCTACACTTCTCGTCCAGTGTGCGACCCCCTTTAGTGATAAAGAGATTCGCTGAGATTGGTTGAGAATTGTCCTATCACGTGAGGTCTGTAATACAAAAACAATATTAATACGCTATTAACAAAGTATGACAAAATATGTTAAAACTTTGTCTTTCAGAAATAATTCAGAGGCGTTACTAACACTAACCTGCACCTACTTCTCTTTATACATTTCCTAAAGTGTCACATTAATTGGTAAAACACTAAAAACACATCTGAAGAGGGTTTAATAATGGGATCTGGAGTTCCGAATATGGAACTTGCATACTCACAACTTTCTGCGAGTGTCTCCAAGCATCATTTTGCATTAAACTATATAGTACTGTCCAAACTTAATTATATATGTCAATGCCAATTTGAAAGAAAATCAAACTTTATTTTTAAATATAAAATATTTGTGACCTCGGCCATGGTTACTTCAGTTATTTTGTTTTGTTAAACCAAAAACTAATATGATCTTACATCATCTAAACAGAATAAGAAGCTATCAGTCATTTTTCATTTCTTTTTTTCGATGAAAGGCCAGAATATCCTGTAACCTTGGTGAGTATTTCAGTGTTAGACTTCTGTTGTATAAAGTTAAACCATTACCATTTCCATCCTGACCGCATTGCAGCATGTTTTTATGACACCCACCAAATAAGAGCCACCGCAAGGCATCTTTGATCAGCTTATTTTTTCTGATGCCATTGCTGTATAATGAGATGATATCTAATTATTGCTAATTTTATGGCACCTCAGGCTTTGCTCATTTTGCTGGAAGTGCCATTACCAATCTTATCATCCTAACATGGGGGATTGGCCTGTTTATGAGCAGCCCAGCTCTAACAAGTTATTCTTCCCGCCTTGTCTTTTTGTATAGTTCAACTGGTAAAGCATGGCACAAGGACATGGGTTTGATTCATACACATACACACAAAATGTGTAGCTTAATTGTACTTTAACTTATGAAGCATATATGTGGTTTGTCTTTTGGAGTCTGTTTCATCTGTTTTGTTTAGATTCTTGGCCTCTGTTAGGACATAAGATTAATGTCTTGTTTATAACCGTTGCCTGTCCAAAGACAAGAATTTCTTATTGACTTAGTTTGGTCTTGTATGTCAGTATTTAGTGCTTGTATAAAGAACTACCCAGCTGAAAAGCAGCATGTTGTATTTTGGATGTTGTTGTTCTGGTGTCCTCAAGTAGGATTGTAGAGGAAAATATTATTGCTTAGAGTTTGCTCTTATATAGCTCGGGGGATTTGATCGAGTTTTTAGTTGTAGTAAGTATCAACTTAAGTCTCAATAAAATTGCTAAGGAAAAATAAAAATAGAAACAAATGAGACAATTGTTCAAATAAAGCGATACACCACCAAATATCAAAATGACCCCATGATTTACTCATCTTCAAGCAATCCGAGATAAACATGTTCATCATCTTTCAGATGAACACATTTGGAGTTATTTTAGTTTGCTTTTCCAAGCTTATAACGGTAGAAAACGGTGATCATGGAACAACTTCTGAAGCCCAAAAAAGTGAATCCATCCTTCACAGAAGTAGTCCACATGACTCCAAGGGGTTAATAAAGGTAGTTTGCGGGCAGGGTTGGGCAGTATTTCAAATACATGTATTTAAAATACGTATTTGAAATACAAAATAGTATTTTGTATTTTGTATTTTAAAGCCTTTGAAAAAAATGAAATGTAATTTGTATTTAAATACATTTCAGATGAGTATTTTTGTATTTTTAAAATACTCAAAATACTTTGAGTCAGTCAACCAGTCAGGGTGCTGTTTTCATGCATCAACTAGTTCAGACCAAACAACAGAGTTCAGGTAAGCAAATATATCTGTGCAGCTTTTAGTGGGCAATAATTGAAATGTTGGAGTGGGAAAAAAGCAAGGGCGATTTAATTATTGGGTGTGATGGGATTTGTGTTATTATAACTGTCGCGAAAGAAAATTCAAATTCACACTTGCACTTTGGCAGGCAGTTGCAAGTTGCAGTTGCACGTTGTACAACTGAGACAGAGTGTGACAAATAAGCCTACACTTTTGACTTAAAGGAAAACCACCATTTTTTATATTTTACTATGTTCCTACCTCAACTTAGACAAATTAATACATATCTATTTTCAATGCATGGAGAAAGAGCACTTAGTTTGTAGCATTTCGACCTCAGCGCGCAGTAACATCTTCAAAGGAGTGATGATGTTACTGCGCCAAAGGTTTAAGTTCTGCAAACTAAGTGCTCTTCCGCCATACAATATAGTTCTCATTTTTTATTCACTTAAAAATCACGTTTTATTTTGTGCCACCATACTTACTCGTGTAACTACTCATGTAACAGTCTTTGAATTGGGAAAACATGGAAGTGTTTGATGGCTTCTAAATTCTTCTCTGTTTAGATCCGAAGGAATGAATGGGGCTAGACTAAATGCTAACACATTCATGACATGCTGTGCAAAGATGAAGTGCACATATTGAAAAAAGATAGGCATGTATTCAGTCATCTAAGTTGAGGTAAGAACATAGTAAAATAATGAAAAACTGTGGTGTTTTCCTTTAAAGGCCCTTTCACATGTGACGCGGAAAGTGGTGGAATCAGCACACAGTTGCTGATTTCTTTTTAGCTTTGGGCAGTTGAAGGCTTGTTTACACTTTTGAAATACGCATGACTCTACTCTACGGCGTGAACCTGCAGGCTCCTCAGTAAACCTACAAGACTTTTATGCTTGACGTCCTCTCCGTTGTATAAGTCTGTAAATGACAGAGGGCGACTCGTGAGTAATTGATCTCAAACCCATCAAAAAGCAGCGATGAGAAAAAGTTGTTTGCCGAATAATTTGTCAAACGTAAATACGTGGATTTCTTCACATATAAACTGTTTAGGTTGTGGGTCGATGACACATGAAAAAGTTTTTAGGATGTTTTTATAAAACATCACTTGACTTGAATGGGTGTTCACAAGGCTGACATGACACCTCCACAATCACAACACGACACGTGTCACGAACATGAAGGAGATATTATGGACGTCCATGACAACTGTCACCAAGTGTCATTTGTTCAGTTATGTCATTTTTATTGCAAAGATGACATTGTTTGAGATGTCTTTGTTATGACAACTTGACATTAAAGGCGGAGTCCATGATGTTTGAAAGCCAATGTTGATATTTGAAATCACCTAAACGAACACGCCCCTACCCCAATAGAATCTGGACCTTCTGTTGATAGACCCACCCCACACATACTCAACCCGGCAAGGATGTCGGTTAGTAGACACGCTCCTTACTGCTGATTGGCTATAAGTGTGTTTTGGTAGTCGGCCCGTCTCCTTTTCCAAAGCGTTTTTCAAACATCGTGGACTCCATCATAACTTGCCATGACAACTTGACATTAACCAAGACAACATAACTGACCACTTTTTACCAGTGATACAAATTGCATTTGTCATTAAAAAGTCATTAAGTGTAAATACTCTGTTAAATAGTTTTATAACAGCATCATGAATATTCTTCAGTTCATAATGTTTATTTGACAGAGTATTAATAATATTTGACATAGTATCAACACTTAATTACATTTAAATCACAGTTTACTGTAATGTTAACCCACAAAGCTAGGTAGTTTCTTAAGTTTGATAATGATTGTTTATGATTTATAACAAGTTGTCTTGTATTGGTTTATGTGTCAAGTTGTCATAACAAAGATATCTCAAACAATGTCATCTTTGCATTAAAAATTACATAACTGAGTAAATGACACTTAATGGCAGTTGTCATAAATGTGCGAAAAATCTTCTTCATGTTCATGACACGTCATGTTATGATTATGAATGTGTCATGTCAGCCTTATGCACACCCCTTCAAGTAAAGTGTTACCAAGTTTTTTTGTAGTTTTTTATTTCCTACAGCGCAGGGGAAAGCAAGAGGTACGTAACATAAAATGAAAGTTTCTAAGCAGCTGCACACATCTAAATGCTTTTTTGATTCAGAAATAGACCCAGATAGATTCCAGCCTAATATGGATACTTGCACTGAATCACCAATTTCACATGTATTTTGTGTATTTTCAAAATACAAAATAATGTATTTGTATTTAAATACATTTTTCCTCACAGTATTTTGTATTTGTATTTAAATACATTTTTCGAGACAGTATTTTGTATTTGTATTTGAAATACATTTCCATGTATTTATGCCCATCTCTGTTTGCGGGTAATCAATGCGATATTGAAAGAAAAATATTCATATTTAAAACTATAATAACTAGCTTCCAGTAACGATGCCACACGATTCACGAGAGTCACTGCGAAACGTACCCATGGCAACAAGCGTTTACTACTAGGGCTGTGTATCGATTCAGATGTTCCAGATCGTTAGATTTCGATTCACACACTATCAAATCGATTCGATTCTCGGTCCGATTTTCGCATACGGATCTCAGATCAATTTTTATACTCGGTTCTCAATTTATCTCAATGAATATAGATTTAATACAAATACTATTAACTATTACTATATTTATAAAAAAGAACAGTGAACATAAATTACAAGGGTAATTAATAAAAATAAATTAAGAGCCACAATCCTGTATATTAAACTCTTTATTAGGTACACTTTAAAACAGAACCCATCTCTAATTTTCAAATGCCTACAATTATGTTAAATACAATACAATTTTGATTCAAGATGATGAAATGAAGATGAAAAAAGTTAGAACAATCTAGTGGAGAAGTAGTAATTAGATTAACATTAATCTTGCGTCCAATTTTTCCAGAAATAAATATGAAAAAAAAACGATTTGTGGCTTTGAGAATTGATTTTGAATCGACCACGTAAAAAAGCTATTTTTTTAGCCCAGCCCTATTTACTTCGCTAAAACTCTCACGTAAATCGTGTGAGTCCAAGATGGTACGTAAAGCTAGTTATTACAGTTTATAAAGTTGGATGTTTTTCTCCTTCAATCGCATGGATTACTCGCATAAGACCTTAACTAGGTCTTAACATGAGATTAACCCATTGGTGCCTTGTGGATCACCTATGTCAAGGATGAATGCACTTTTTTAGGGTTTAAAGTCAGAAGTTATTCCCTGATCCCTGTTTTCTGTCCTTATTAACTTATTATTAAAAGATGATGGACATATGTATTTCGGATTGCTTGAGGGTGAGTAAATTATGGGGTAATTGTGATATTTGGCTGGAGTATCCCTTTAAGTGATTAAGTAAAATAATCTGGATTTAAAGAGCATATATCACCTTAAACCACCCAGTGACTCAATGACACAATCATTTACCGTGGCGATGATAAAATAAAATACAAAACTACCAAAACACACTGACTTTCGTCTTGTAAATTTTTTTTATTTTTGCATTTAATTTTTGTATGGTATTTTTATTCAAGGTTATATATTTATCCCGCAAAAACAATTTAATTAAGATATGCTCTTTAAGTAAACTTAATGAGAAATGTTTGAGTTCATATTGAAATCTTCATAATATTTAATATAATATTTGATTTCCGACTTGGCAAATCTGAGCTAAGTTTGTGAGATTGTTATGATGTCTTTTGAAACACTAACAGAGAAAATAGTGGAAATATCTGAGATGTAGGAGACCATTTAATATCTCTGATGTGAAATACCTGAGATATTAAAGTGATATCATCTGAGATTTTTCTGATGGGTATGCTGATTAATGTTTGATACGCTGGTCGACCAACAAGTATGACACCGTACCAGCCTATTCAGAAATGAATCAGACAAGCTCTATTTTTGTGTTTCAGTCTCAGCTGTTCAGTTTATAGTTGTGTTGTTGCATATCTGGGTGAGTATGTGTATAAAAACTGTGTTTACTGTCCTGAGGGCAGTGTGTCAGAGCGGATCTGTGAGTTCCTGCCCATTCTTATAGCTCTACTAATTGAGATGTACCTGTAGGTCACCTTCAATGTCACCTCACTTAGAAAACAAGATAAGTGTTGTTCCTCTGAGCTTTTAAGCCCCCGTCCAATATGTTGATTCCATATACTTTCATATTTCTCCACTGCATTTTACAACTGCTTTCTGTCACCCATGTCCCCTCGGCACTTTCCCGTACATTATACCTTCTTTTAAATCAATGGAATTTAGGAACAGAAAGTCATGATTGACTTCCACATTGTGACATATTTCCAAGTCAAACAAGATACATTTTTAGATTATAATTCAAGTTTATGAGGGCAGATGAATTTTTGCTAAAAAATGTTTTATAGACGGCTTTATCGGACACAATTGTGAAACTTAACCTCGGTCTCTGTTTGTTTCATGGTCTGACTAGTGGCTAAACTAAACTCATCGAAAATCCTAAAGGCGAGAGGAGATGGCGATCATGGACCACCGCTATTTGAAGGGAGATTTGGCAGCCGATCTGTAGTTAAGATTGCATACATTATATAGTACACATTTTACACAGTAACGTTAGCTCAGTGTAGTTTTTAATATGCTTTAGCTATGATTTGAACTAAGCTAACCCAACCTCATTAAAAAGAGTATTGTTTTTATCTTTATTGAAAGATGTAACGTAACCATTGCGTTGTTATACGATATTACATTACTCATAATCCAAAACGTTTCATTTCCAAGCATGCGCAATGAGACACACCTCCGCATGCGCAATCGTGTCATTAGCATTATGCAAATTAGCCCACTCTGTTCTTATTTTGTAAATTTTTATGTTTTATGTCTTTACTTATACAAATGTTTTGTATTTATTATCATTTTACTGTAGATTGTTGTGTGGGGAATTTATCCTGTTGTTAAATCCCTGTGAGTTTTTTTCACCCACCGTCTTTGTGATCCCTATTTTAATCAATAAGGTCCCTGCGCATCAAGCGCGTGAAGCCTGCGCGTAAAGCTTGCTGAGATTTGTGCAAAACAAAATAATTTTTATGCATGGAGGGCTCTTGTTTTGTCGTAGGGCCCCAGGTAATTGTCTGTATTGCCTGTTGGACGGGCCAGCCCTGTTGCTTGTTATCAGAAATAAACTACTCTAAAGGGACTTTGTTGTTATTAATTCTTTGTGGAGTTTACTGGAAGTAACGTTTGTTCCATGCAAGCCATTTGTTTATGTTGTTACTGCTGAAACGTCTATAATAAACACTGCAATAATACATAAAAAATAAGAATTTTAGTTTTTATTTTATGGGGACTTTAACGGTACTTACCTTAACAATTGGACACTTAACAAAACTTTCTCTCTTGCTCCCTTCCTTTCTTTGTCTTCCCTTCCTCTAACGCCCACACCAGCACCTTAACGCTGATGTTCCTGCTAATATAACTTGGAAAACAAAGCACTTTACAAGAATTACAGTGGATCTGTCTTTCTCTTCAACACTCCCACCACTTCCTCAAAGTACAGTATTAACTCCCCGATGTGAAATCACTGTAGCAAATGCCTGTTCAAATGTGTTCTGTGCATTGGGAGGCTTCATGCTAATTCATCCTCAGAACTCTAAATACAAATTAGGCTTGTTAAACAGTATAATGCATTCATTAGCAACACTGAGTAGCCTTGTTGTGCGTCGAGTGCTCCTATTCATTCCTAGTCCGCTCACCCCCACCACCCCACGCTTTTCTCCTTCATCTGTCTGTCTATCTGTCTCTCTGTCTACCTAATTAAAAATGATGTAAATATCAGTCAGCTCATTGTGGTATTATCTCAAGGAATGCTAATTAACACATTTTCAAAAGCAGTAATTGCAACCTTGAGGATGTAATTTAAAGGGTCTTGTTCATGGTCGTCTGGATAATGAGAACGCCATTCTCTTCAAGCCTGAGAGACACACGCTAATAAACACTCAGGGGGAAGATTAAACCGGTTGGGTTGCGCAAGTTGGCCAAATTTGTATTTCTTCAACACGTTATTGGATTTTGTTCTATAGGGTTCACTTTGTGAATTATGAATAGTTGAAATACATGTGTGGGTTTAATCAAATGCATGGGGTGATGATGAAGAAAAAGTCTGGGAACTTAAAGGTTATCTGTTAGATGTGGCTTTTAGTGTGATAGGCATCACTAAAATAGGTGTCCAGAGAAATAAACGTGTCCCTCGGACAGTGGTTTGAGTATCTTGTTTGGAGTTTTGAAACCATGCCTTGGTCTAAAATCTTGTACTGTGACAGTACTGTGAATTAAATGAAATACTTACATAGTATTTGTTTTTCCTTCTATGGAAGTCAATGGGTACTGTCAACTGTGTGGTTGCCATCATTTATCAAAATATCTTCTTTTGTTCAGTACTGAGTCGACGTTTACTCTTTGGTAACCAGTGTTGGGGATAGTTACTTTTAAAAGTAATGCATTACAATATTAAGTTACTCCCCCAAAAAGTAACTAATTGTGTTACTTAGTTACTTTTCATGGAAAGCAATACTTACATTACTTTAAGTTACTTTTGCATTACTTTTTCTTACTTGGCTAAAGCTTGATCTCTTTCAGGCCTTGCAATTGTTTTTTATGACTGAGAAAATTAGCATTCAAAAATTGCATATTTCCATCGCAAAAATGTCAAGCTGTGGCCTGCAATCTCCGTTTTTGACTCAAACTGTTCCCGCTCAGGCGCGCACACATAGTGTTTTTTTAATCAAATTAATTAAACTAAAAAGTAACTTGCATTACTTTTTTATAGAAGTAACTCAAATACTAATGTGTACATTTATAAAGTAATGCGTTACTTTACTCGTTACTTCAGTAAAGTAATATTATTACGTAATGCGCGTTACTTGTAATGCGTTACCCCAACACTGTTGGTAACCATGCATAATTTCTAATGAATAATTGACAACGGGCCATTGTGCATTATTGTCAAATAATTCAAAGGACCGGATTCAATTATTCCGCTTATACCACGGTTACCACAGACATTGCTAAGGAATTGCTTTGGTGGTTATTTTAAGACATTTCGGTTGTGCATTTATCAAAAAAATTATGAATACCCCTGGGACATTTCCCAGCCAATCATAATAAAGCATTCAACAGCCCTGTGGTATAAATTTGTATAACTCATACTGTTGCTTAAAGGCGGGGTGCATGATTTTTGAAAAACACTTTGGAAAGGGAGTGGGGCCGAGTACCAAAACACACTTGTAGCCAATCAGCAGTAAGGGGCGTGTCTAATAACTGACATCGTTCCCTGGGTTGCGTATGTGTGGGGCGGGTCTATCAAAAGAAGGTCCAGATTCTATTGGGGTAGGGGCGTGTTTGTTTAGGTGATTTCAAATGTCAGCACTGGCTTTCAGAAATCGTGCACCCCGCCTTTAATGGTCATTCCCAGCTGCCAAACAGTCGCTTTCTTTAAATGATAGATGACTAAAATGACTGATACAATGCACAAACAGATGCTAAAATTTGCATTAGATTTGGTGAACCAGAAGTATAAATGTAGCTCAAGAAAGTTTGTGGAGGTCTGTCAAAGTGACTGTAGCATGTAAGTTGACTAAATTGATCATTTCTGATAGGGGACACGTAAGGGACGACAAAACCAGCCCATAAAAGCAGGAAGCAAAACCACAGAGCTTTTAAGGTGCATGTTTTCTGTGTTGCAGTGGTCGGGAATGCTTTCAGAATGATGAGCCGTATTGATTTAATGTCCATGTTTCTCTCTCTCTCTCTTTCTGCCTTTCTGTCTTGTCCATCCACTATTATTTTGCGTTTCTATCTTTTATCTTTAACGTCCGAGTTTTATAAAACATCGCCAAGTTTTCATTACTCTGGACTACCATACATGGTTCAGGACTTGTTCTTTGACTGTGTTGGCTTTGCTGTGTTGTTGGCCGTATTGTCATTGGAATGTCTTGTTTGCTTTACAATGTCATTTGGTTGATGGTGTTTTGGATTAAATGCATTAAAATGCTCTGAGTTTCCCTCACAGACATCTTCCAGCTGCAATATTGGATTTTCCGAGCCCAAATCGGCTGCGTGTCTTGCATCCAAGTCAATTGCACATGCTTTTGGCTGCCCACCAAATGAATGTTGACTTTCAGGATGTGGCAGTAGAGTTCCAGGTTGCACACACAGTGTAGGAAAATAACACAGTAACTTACTCTGATGTCGACCTGATGTCATCACAGCCTGAGCCTCTATGTAGGCAGTTCATGTTACCTGGACTTTCTTCTCTGTTTATTCCTTACTAAAGTCTCTCTCTTGAGTGTGTGTGATCTTTATAATCGAAGTAGACATAAATGTAGTTGAATGAAAAGAAAGTACTGCTGCAGAAAGTTACTCCATACTGTATATGTCAATGCCAGTTCAATAGGAAATGAACTATTGGATGGATTATAGACGAACCGTGCCTAATATATTCAAACGCTGTAGTCAGCAGGCGGTTGACCGATGGTTCTGCTGATTTCTAATGCTCTTGCACAAATAATGCTAATCGCAACGTTTGTTTGTAAAATAGCTATGCATGTCTTAATCTTGTACTTGGTCCCTAATGCCTCTTTAGAGGGAAGGAAAAATATCTTATAAGCTATTATAGCACATCCAAGCAGTTTTTACCAAATTACACACACACACACACACACACACAAGCCAATATGCGTGTGAATCGGAGGTTTATCTGAAATTCTAAATGTATTGCTTACCAGCAAACTTTTGCCTTTGAAAAACACAAAATCAAAATGAACCTGCCTACTTGCTCTTGGTTTTATTGTGCATGGAAGCATTTATTCATGTATTTTATTTTAACTGTAACATTTTATTAAAATATAGTAATTTGCACTGTCCATTTCCGCTGACATCACAAATCTTTTCATTTTTATTCCTTCCGTACCAACCACCTGCTACATAACAGCCACTTTTCATAATCCAATCAATTCCCAGTATACATTATACATTCACCTAAAGGATTATTAGAAACACCTGTTTAATTTCTTATTAATACAATTATCTAATCAACCAATCACATGGCAGTTGCTTCAATGCATTTAGAGGTGTGGTCCTGGTCATGACAATCTCCTGAACTCCAAACTGAATGTTAGAATGGGAAAGAAAGGTGATTTAAGCAGGTTTGAGCGTGGCATGGTTGTTGGTGCCAGACGGGCCGGTCTGAGTATTTCACACTCTGCTCAGTTACTGGGATTTTCACGCACAACCATTTCTAGGGTTTACAAAGAATGATGTAAAAAGGGAAAAACATCCAGTAAGCTGCAGTCCTGTGGGCAAAAATGCCTTGTTGATGCTAGAGGTCAGAGGAGAATGGGCCGACTGATTCAAGCTGATAGAAGAGCAACTTTGACTGAAATAATCACTCGTTACAACCGAGGTATGCAGCAAAGCATTTGTGAAGCCACAACATGCACAACCTTGAGGCGGATGGGCTACAACAGCAGATGACACCACCGGGTACCACTCATCTCCTCTACAAATAGGAAAAAGAGACTAAATGTTGCACAAGCTCACCCAAATTGGACTGTTGAAGACTGGAAAAATGTTGCCTGGTCTGATGAGTCTTGATTTCTGTTGAGACATTCAGATGGTAGAGTCAGAATTTTGCGTAAACAAAAAGAGAACATGGATCCATCATGCCTTGTTACCACTGTGCAGGCTGCTGGTGGTGGTGTAATGGTGTGGGGGATGTTTTCTTGGTACACTTTAGGCCTCTTTGTGCCAATTGGGCACCGTTTAAATGCCACGGCCTACCTGAGCATTGTTTCTGACCATGTCCATCCCTTTATGGCCACCATGTACCCATCCTCTGATGGCTACTACCAGCAGGTAGCTCGAATCATTTCAAATTGGTTTCAATGAATTCACTGTACCAAAATGGCCCCCACAGTCACCAGTTTTCAACCCAATAGAGCATCTTTGGATGTGCATCCCACAAATCTCCATCAACTGCAAGATGCTATCCTATTAATATGGGCCAACATTTCTAAAGAATGCTTTCAGCACCTTGTTGAATCTATGCCACAAAGAATTAAGTTCAAACACAGTATTAGTATGGTATTCCTTTAGGTGAGTGTATATGTAGGTATGTTGGAGTGGTAAAAAATAAAACAATATTCATCAATCTCGTCTTATCCCCCAAACAGATTGTAAAGGCAACCTCCCCTCTTGGTGACCCAAGGGTGACATACAACCTGGAGGAAGGTCAGGTTCCTGAGACCAACATGCCTGTGCGTTTTTATATCAAACCTAACAGAAGAGATGGATCAGCCTCTATCCTGGTGGCAGAGAATCTGGATTACGAGACCACGCGTTTCTTTACGCTCCGAGTGCGCGTTCAGAATGTGGCGGCTGTACCTCTGGCTTCCTTCACCACTGTTTATGTCAACATCACAGGTGAGAGATATTATCATCTTGTGAATGTGAACTACAATTACAGGGGCACAGCCACTAACCGGGAGGACAGGGGGGGCATTTAACCCCTTAAGGGCTTACCTATAAAAAATAATTTTCAGTTGCAATATGCATATAGCAATAATTTGCAGTTACTGAATGATTTACAACAAGATAAACAAGAGAACCAAAGCGTTTAGAAATTATGATACAGTGATAATAGTTCATGTTGACACTCTTCACTAGTGCACTACAAATATGCCATGACAACCACTTCCACGCTGCCTTTCTGTCCTCAGAGGTAAACACATTTGCAGTAGTTTAATAATCAGCATCTCATAGCAGCACAGTTTCAAGGAAGCACAGCAGTGTGTGATCTGATTGACTGATTGTGTTGGAGGCGCTGACACTAATGTTTTTCTCTTACTTCATAGCTCATTTAGCCTGCGCTGTGCATTTGTACACAACAGTGTTCTCGGCTGTCATTGAGTATATGTGAAAATTTAGAGCACTGATGAATGCATGACAGACGGTCGGTGTGTGTATGTGTGCAACGGTAGGAACAGTAAAGAGCTTTGGCGGCGAGGAACGACACTTGAGACCACATCAGCATTAACTAATGGGAAAATGGAGACAGAAATAGTCGGAAGGGGAGACAAAAGCCCAAGTGAGAGGAGCTGTAAGAGCAGAAAATCCAGAAGCAGTGATATCTTAATTCACACACTCCATATACTGACTTAAAGGTGCATTGTGTAACTTTTAGGAGGATCTATTGAAAGAAATGCAATATAATATACATACTGTATTATAAAATAGTTTGTATAGTTTATATAAGGGATAATCCACGGCTAGCCATGCATTTAAGTGTTTTAACTCTTTCACCGCCAGCGTTTTTAAAAAAAGTTGCCAGCCAGCGCCAGCGTTTTTTATGATTTTCACCAAAGTTTAATGCCTTCCAGAAAATGTTCTTCTTTAAATATATAAACATACAATATACCAAATGAAAGAACAGACCCTCTGCTTTCAAACAAAAAAAAGTTTCATCCTACCGTAAGTGGTTCTTTTGTAATCAGCTTTTGAATATGGGTAGGTTTCTGCAAAAACACCACATTTTGAGCAAAAAGCAGAGATAATTCCATTTTTGTGACGGACTTTTCATAGAGATCCCATTCAGAGCGATCTTTAAAACAGACACGTACATGCAGCCGCTTGCCATAGGGCAATACTTCCGGGTTTAAAAAGTTGCGGAAGGGCGCCACCTTGTGGATAATAGCGGTATTGCGGAAAGACGGAAAATCTCGTCATTGGCGGGGAAGCGTTTTCTCTTAATTAACAAGATATCTCGTCAATGGCGGTGAAAGAGTTAATGCACGACGTAGAGGCGAAGAATCGCCCGAAGCATAGCGTTACATTTTCTATACACAGAGCTCAAATTCTTTGCATTTTCCTGTTCTCTTTTGATTGACAGGATATATCAGCCATGTTTATCAGCTGTTTTTAAACTATTGGCCGATGTAAAAAAACGCTTGTAATCGACCGATACCGATTATTTGCATATATATCTGTGCATCACTAAATGAAACAAATACTTATTTTTTCTAATTTCTTTTATCATCCACCGTGTGCAGATGTGAATGACAACGTTCCTTTCTTCATGTCATCCACATACGAGGCAACGGTGCCAGAAGGAGCAGAGATCGGCACATCCGTGGCACAGGTCTCGGCTTCTGACTTGGACTCTGGTCTCCATGGCATGGTGAGGCCCATCTGATCATCTTCTTTTACTTAAGATCTATACCAAAATAGTCATGACTTAATGTCTTTTAGTTTTTTTCAATAATTGTACACCATTTTGTAGAGGACTTACATCTATTAGAAATTTAATGAGCACTCATGCCATAGCTGGTTTAACAGCATTGGTTATGTTATGGATGCTCCTTTCCAACATGGGATGCTGTCCTCACCAGGCTCCTTAACTGGTTAAACCAGAAAGCAAACAATTGGGTCATACAGCTTTACCAGAATGGCAGTGATTCTTAAACAACTTTTAAGTTGACCAACTAGATTTTGCTGGAGAGCATCATACTTAGCCAGCACTAAACCAAAACTAATCAGCGTGTAGACATGTGACAATCTATGTTGGTCTTTAGCCATGTTTAGTCTTCTCTAAAACTCATTCAGTTTGGCATTCTTCTCCACCCTAGATTAACTACATCATTCTAAAAGACCAAAGTGGCGACTCGCAGTTCTTCAGCATTAATTCATACACGGGCATCATTCACACGAGGGCCACCTTTGACCGTGAGCAGAAAGGTTCCTATTTGATCGAGGTCCAGTCCCAGGACAGCTCAGAGTCAGCTCGACCCGGTCAGCAGGGTCAACCCAACACAGGTGTGATCCATCTTCCAGGTCTTCTTAACCCCTTAATCGAGCTGTTTCCCTCTCCACCAATCACAGCAGGCGATCCAGCCAATGAGATGAGCTCCATTCATTAAGCCCTTAATAAGTCACTCCTAATGAAGAACTAATGGCATCCCGGAGGGTTCGTGTGTAATACAGGCCACATGTAATATTATAAGGCCCGAGTATTAAAGAGTCATTAGGGTGTTTATCATAGTTTTATATTAATGATTTCACAGATAATCATTTCTCAGTAACACTTTCTTTGAAGCAAGCATAATACAGATACAGTTAATTGATACACTTAGTAAACTATTATTATATATAAGTTACATTTTAACCTATACATAGATACACCTTTAAAGAGTGTACTGCATTACAGAATAAATGCATTATATATGAAATCTGGTTTTGTGATGAAGGGTTTGAATGATGTTGCACAAAATAAATTGTATTTCCTAACTTTATTTTTATGAAAATATATTAACCGTATTAATTATTCATACACTTTTTCACTTACAAAAGTAGTTCATGTGATCCCACAGACACAGCTTACGTAAGGGTTTTCGTCACCGATGTAAACGACAACGCTCCAGCGTTCTCTCAGTCCGTCTACGAGATCAGTGTGGAGGAAGACAAGGAAGTGGGCTTTGTGGTCATCACGGTTACAGCCAATGACGAGGACGAAGGTAATTCACATCACACAGTTGTATAAATATCTCATTCTGGTAGCTCTGTCACTCGACTTCGTTGGTGGCTTTTGTTGTTTTTGTTTTGTTTGTTTGTCTGTTGACTTTTTTCGACAGCCCACTGATATTTTTGACAGACGGAGGAGGAGTTGAAAAAGATATTGCGAAATAAATCTATGTGGAAAATTCACTTCTTTTGTGCGGAGCTTGTTAGCAAATCTCTGCGGTAAATGTGGGAGTAACTGTTTCGGTCCCCTATTTGATGTTTGCCTCTTTGATTTGTTTGCTCTTTGTTGTCTTATATAAAATTATTAAATAAGTAGCAGGCTCTCTTTAATGATAGAGATAAACCCTTGCGTGAAAGATTTTACACAAGATGTATGACATCTGAGGGCCCAGACGAATAACAACTGGGATTTTTTAAGTGGATCGGAATATGCAGCTCTGGCCTTTTGAAGTAAACACTAAAATGACAAAAGCAATGTTTTATAGTTACAAAACTCTCAGAGGGGTTACCTGTGATTAAATAAGAAGGGAAATAACAAGTGCATTTAACCGCATATATTCTGAACTATCTGTCAAACAAAAAAGCATTTAAATACTTCTGCTAAAAAGTGTTTAAAAGATATAGTTTTTTCTTAAAATGTTGCAAATTAAGTCTAATACTGGGTACACACCAAAAGATTTTTAACATCTTATAAGATTTTCAAAATGTGATAGACCACAAAGAATGAGGATAAAAATCCCAGATTTAACCGTTTTGCTCCTATGTGTGGTGTGCCATGATGTGTTAAAAACAGCTCACCACACACAAAGAGATTTTCAACCAGAGTCTCAACTATGAACACAGGACATCTCGCAAAATTCGCGAAACTTCAGAATAAGCATTGCAGACGAGGAAGACATTTCAATGATAAGTGTTTGGAATTATTTTTATGGAAAATTCAAGGAAAAAAGAAAAGGGTTTGGGTGAAGTCATGGAGACAGCGGGAACATGGTCTATCTCTGCTGTCCACATCAACTTCACTTTGTGCTGCGCCATGACTGCATCTTCCATCATCTTGCTTTCTGATTGGATGTTGTTTCGTTTCACGTGAAATCTCAAGAGCAATCTCAAGAGCATGTGCGTTTGCACATCAGGATTTCTGATCGTAAATATTAAACATGTTTCCCCAAGAGGGGAGATCGGGCCAAAATCAGCCCGATTATCTTTTGGTGTGTACCCAGCATAAGCTACTAACTAATGTATAGTTTTATAAGTCAAGAGTACTTAAAGTCCCCCTGTGGTGAAAGTCAAGTTTTTATTCTTGTTTATATGTCTATGTGCTGCAAAGCACAGCTCACAAATGGGTGATACTCATGAAATTAGACTTATGAGGTGTCATGAAACATTTTGATAAAAAAGTAAATGCAAAGTAAGAGTATAACCATAAGAAGCATACAGTTACAAACATCTCTTCATGTACTGTTTTGCACATGATTTCAAATGACATCATACAAATCAATTTTTTTGTTTTTTCACATTTAAGGGAAAAATTTTCATTATCGCAATGTGTCCATGACTGGATTTTGGTTCTTTGACATGGAAATATTTCTAATGATAAAATTCAAAAAATAAAAAGCTTCAGTACATGTTATACTATAAACATTTACTATAAAGAAACATGTGGTTTTTGGTGATCATTGGTAAATGTAGAGACAATAATAAGGAATATAAACATGTCCAAGAAAAATGTTCTCATCCTCCGCAACAAATTTCAATCATTGTTTAATCCCTCAAGAAACTAACATTTTCAAAAAAAAAAATTGTTGGAAGGGACATAATTTACTGTGAATCTCAAGATGGCTACCAGGTAAGCAGTTCTTATTTTTTCTCTCCAGATAAAAGTTGAAATTTTGTTTGTCATAAGTAGTAAATATGGGCTACACGTTGTCAAAATGATTGATGGTGCCCTTTGACCTTAGGGGAGGGGCTAACCTTTGACCTCAGGGGAGGGGTGACCTTTTGACCTGCGAGGGAGGGGCTAACCTTTTGACCTGCGAGGGAGGGGTGACCTTTGACCGGACCACCCACGTCGTGAACCTTTGACCTCAGGGGAGGGGCTAACCTTTGACCGGACCTCCCACGTCGTGAACCTTTGACCGGACCTCCCACGTCGTGAACCTTTGACCTCAGGGGAGGGGCTAACCTTTGACCGGACCTCCCACGTCGTGAACTTTTGACCGGACCTCCCACGTCGTGAACTTTTGAACCGAACCTCCCACGTAGCATTGAACTTTTGAACCGACCGCCCACGCTGCGCTGAACTTTTAACCGGACCGCCCACGTAGCATTGAACTTTTAACCGGACCGCCCACGTCGCGTTGAACTTTTAACCGGTACGCCCTACGTCACGTTGACATGTTTACGTCCGGGGTTATCTCCGGGGCGTGTTAAATCATGTCCTCCTACGATAAAACAATAAAAACAGTGTTTACACAAGTGGTCTTCATTAAAACACATTCCATGCTCCCATCATAATTTATATAAAGTGGGGCATAATATGTATAATAAAAGCCGAGGAAATCAGAGTTACAACAATCACAAACATGGATAGGCCATGCAGCTCGCAGGGTACTCCGGTGAGTGAATGGTGAAATAGCATGGAGCATCTAGCTATGGCGACGAAAAAATGTAACTTTTAACATGCATTGAAATTTTAACATGCACCATTTTAGAATGCGTGACATCGTTATAATCTGCCATGCTGGCATTGAAATATTGCGAAATCCTCTCATTGATTAGTTTCATTAAACACAATTTTTATGTGAAATGATCAAAGAAATTAAGTGTTCTTTCTTTTCTTTTAAACGTCATCCTGGCTTATAAGGCTATATTCATGGTGAGAATAAGCTGTAATTATATAAAGTTAGATTAGAAAAGATGTTTAAAATGAACTTTCTCTAATAATCTTAGCACTATGTATGGATACGACGGATTAAAAAACATGTTCAAAAGTATCAACATAATAAAAAAGGTTTCTCACAGCGGCAGATGAAATACAATCTAAAAGAATAAAGAACGATGAATTCTGTCAAGATGAACATTTTGTAGGATTTTCTCTAGAGAGTAAAAATTGATGTGTAATTTTTAAATGTCCTATTCTGCATTTTGTATAGATGACCTGATTTTCAAAACAGAAGTTATGTTATTTCAAATAAACTGTTCAATACAAAGATATGGTCTTCTGCCACTTACACAGATCGTAGTCCTTAAAGTTGCATTCCTGAGAGATGCTTCCACTCCGAAGCGTAAATCGTTGTGGCAGTGCCCGTGTGAGGACCGAGGTATTTTGTTTTTTAACTCGTAAAGCATGTCCAGTCCTCCTGCGATAGCAGGACAGTGTTTATACAAGGGGCCTGCATTAATGCAGCTTGCGTTGCTTTCATCATATTAATAAGTACAGCATAAGAAAAGACAAAAAGACACATATTACAAAACATTACCTGTCTAAAAACTGAGACTTTTAACTTTAGGTTATTAGTATATTAGGTTCAGTATAGTTTTCAGACTTTCAGAAAGAACTCATCAACGTAAAGAATAAAGCACTTATCAATTACATTTATTTTAATTATTATTATTATTATTGCACCTGAAATACAAGTACCTGAGACATGCTCACACTCCTTAGCTAAAACACTAAAACTTTTAGTGCTTTTGTATTTAATATAATATTTAATAATATTTGACAAATTACTCCATACAAGACAATCAAATTATATACATTCAATGAACACAACATACAAAGTCTAACTTCATCACATGCTTTGATGCACTCATTTCTCTGTCTCTGTTGTTCTCAGTTATCAGTTGTTGGCTATGTAAACTGTGTTTTTTATAAAGTGTATTAAACTCACACTACTCTTTACCCAGAATAGCATGTACTTCTTCCGTGGTGACAAAGCGAGGTACATGATTTCTTCAATTTATAAAAACACAAGTAAACTTTTTTTTTGTAAAATAGTCAAATAAAATAGTAAGACTAAAGACATAGGCTAACTGATGATCCTTACATATGAAATACCCGCACAAAATCATCTAGGTATATTCTTAAAGCGACGTTGGTTTTATTACACCATAACATAAGAATAATAAATCAGTATATACTATAAAGATTCACTTTGCTATCATTTCCAACTAATGTTGATTTATTGTGCTGTACTCAAAACATCTGAACTTCAGTAAGCTTTTTGGGGGGCTGAGCATTAATTTACTTTTTAAAGATTCCAACATCTAGTTGATTTTGAAAGATTTCGACATAGTTGATTTTTAACCCTTACCTATACATGTTGCTTGGCTCACTGTAAACCCGGCATGCTTACCGTTATGTTTACCTTTGAATGAGAATATAATAGCACTTACACCATAAAAACAAAAAATGTCATCACAGAAAACAGTAACAAACCATCTGGTAAATCGAGTGTTGTAGAACAACGAGTGAAATCTATGTGTTAGTTCAGATTAAAAATACCTCGCTTTATTATATACAGCTCTACAAGGCAAAACAAAGATCTCACGTAGTCCATCATGTTACACCGGCAGTTTGATTATTGTGACTACCGTGTCCTTTAGTGCACTAGGGGCATTATGGGAAATGTAGTCATTTTCACAAGGCGAATCGAACGCTGTATATGTTAAAGGTTCATTGTGCTACTTTTAAAAAAGACAAAAATGCTAAATAATATACATAACTATATTATCAGTGGTGTATAAGGACCTTACATAATGAACTGAATTATTTCTATTACCTAAGAACGAGCCATTTTCATCTCCATACACCGCGGGTCCCCTTATACAGAAGTCACTGTCATATCTCTACAGTAGCCCTAAACGTACAAACTGGTCTAAAGAGCACGTTTCTTCCCTACGTTGTCTCAGACGATGACATGTTTGTCGTGCGACAGCTACCATATGCGTTTTAAAATTGAAGAGTGAGTTGTCTGTGGCAATTCACAATCTCACCACTAGATACCGCTAAATTCTACACACACCACCTTTTACTGTTTCCAAGATGCATTACGATCTAAGCCATCGCACTGGGAGAGAGATGACATAGTGAGACATATTATTTACCATTTTATTTGTTGTTGTTGACACAATTTAATGTAACGTGTAAGATCTTATTCATTTATAAAAAAATAACAGCTTAAAGATAACTATTAGGGCTGAAACTAAAAACCCTCATATTAGCTGTGTACATTATGAAACTGATTTTATTTCACCTGTTTTACAAGTTAAGAAAAATTTAAGCGTTCCACATAAGAAGCAAGAATTCCTTTTCCTACGGGCGCATAGAGCGGAGAGGATGATATAGAAAATACCGGGAAAGACTTTTCCCACTGACACTTTAATATTCTATAGCTTCATAACTCACACCGATGACTATGTGATGAGGGGCGTGTGAATTGCTGTGTTTAGAGGGGACGGGTCAGGATTTTTAGGTTACAAATCAGAGGCTGAAACTCGGAGCTCTCACACCTCAGATACGACGCTCTGGCATGTTCATTTAGCGGCAAATTTGAAGGCTACTTTCAGGAATTCTCCATTAAATTGTTTAAAGCAAAGTTTTTAACACGGCATAGCTCAACTGTGCAGGATTCAAGGAGTTGCAGACGCTATTTTTGAGGACGGTGCAAGCACGATCGGAAGCTTAACAAAATCAGGGAGAGACTTGTGGACGTACATCGTGTAAAGTTGTCTACTACGCTGCAGATTCTTGAAAGGAGAGAACAAATGTCACTTGAGCGTGATCACAAACGCAAGATGCCGTACGTGTGCGGACCTCCAGTTTTTAAAGAAATGCTTTCAGAACACTGCAGGAGTGAGCTTGTTAATATTTTTTATGCAGTAATATCTGCAAATGCCGATGTGTGCCCGCCGCAAAACCACTTCGAAACTGATGCCGCGCGCGCAACCAACCCCAAGAAAAAAACAGATGTCGTGAAAAGTCTGGACAAATCCCCCGACAAGATGGCCCAAGTGTCTGCCAACGCCGATGAACCGATCAATGCGCCCATCAAAAAAGCCCCAGATGCTATGCACGAATGTGATGATGAGGAGGAGTTTGACATTGCTAACATCCTCCCCATGTCCGCACATGCAATAGATGCATGCGCCGCCGCAGCGACAAAGAAGGACCAAATCAACGTGCGTGAAATTGTTGAAATTGCTGCTGACTTTCTGATCGACAAGAGTCTTGGCACGTGCCTACACTTTCTATTGTATCTAGACAACATCATAACCTTTGGTGATGATTGAAAACATTGCGAGTTCCTGGGACACCTCGTACACCTGAAAAAACATTCACTTTTTTCACGACCTACCTTTAAACATTTGAACATGGTCTTTTAATTTTTCTTCACCTTCTTTCCATCTATAGCCTGCTTATTTGATAAGTTCTGGTTTCAGCTCTTAGAAAGTTCGTGATAAACGTTTGTGTGAATTGTTACCACTACATTCGGTCATTTGGACTTGTAAACATCTTGTTCATACAAAGTGTGACACTTATTATGTTATGTAAAAATAAAAGTGACTTGCATCAGTATGAAAAGCTAAATCCGTATGCATGACCTGATACAAATTTGGTGATTTTGTAACTTAATGATTTTTACATAGACACGTCAGTTACTTTGCATAACCTGTATAACTCTATGAAACGTGTCCTTCAATAACTGAATCATGCCAACATTTTTACTCAAGACTTTCAATACTTATCAGGACAATTTTAAGCACATTACAATATACCATCATTTATTTACCATTCGTAAAACATGCGTAGTTGCAACACTACCATTCAGTTAGACTTTACATTTCTAGACTGTGTTTTTTCTCAAAGGTTGCTTATATTTACAGACAACACACTACACCTAAGTGTATCTTAACAATGGCAAACAGGAATACCAACGTTTGCAAACAAGTGTAGTTAAGCACTTTGATTTTTGTCATAATTCACAGAAAGCAACAGTGAATCATCAAAACGTTGCTAGTTTTTTAGTTTCCGAAAGTTTGCATTTTTACTTGCAAACAAACCAGGAACGTTATTCATCTGAACACTTTCACCAGACCTATGTCTTTGTTGTTTTTATTTAGACAATCTTTTGTTTTCATGGTTTTAATCTGTTCCTGTCAACTTTCTTCTGTATATCTTTCTCAGATTTCATAAAATCACGCATTTACCTTTAAAGGAATAGTCTACTCATTTTCAATATTCAAATATGTCATTACCTCAACTAAGAACTGTTGAATCATCCCTCCGCCATCTGCGTGTGCGCACGCAAGCACCGGAGCGCGCCGCCACGCCACGACAGCACCCAGCTCAGCCCCACTCATTCAATGGTACCATCCAGAGATAAAGCCAGAAGTGACCAAACACATCAACGCCCCTCCCATTCAAGACGAGTAGCCACACGAGCAAGCTTGGTGGTACAAAACAAAACACAGCGCCCCTCCAAGCAGATTCAAAAGAGCAACTACATTGTATGGCGCAACAGCACCCTTGGCAGTACTTCGACTCGGCGCAGTAACACCCTCCCTCTCCCATTATGAGAGTGAGAAGGGGAACGGACTTTTCAGGCGAGTCGAAGTACTCCCAAAAGTGCTATGACGCCATAAAATGTGGTTGCTCTTTTGGATCCGCTTAGAGGGGCGCTGTGTTTTATTTTGTACCACCAAACTTGCCCGTACAACCACTCGTCTCAAATAGGAAAAACGTCGATGTGTTTGGTCACCTCCAACTCCATCTCCAAATGGCACCATTGAATGAACGGGGCCAAGCTAAATGCTATCGTAGCGTAGCAGCGCGCTCCAGTGCTTACGTGCACACACACAGATGACAGAGGGATGATTCAACAGTTCTTAGTTAAGGTAATAACATATTTTAATATTGAAAATGAGTAGACTATTCCTTTAAAACCTTCTTAATGCCATCAATGTATTTATTACTTATCCGTTATTTGCTATACTTTATGTCATATTTTTTAGTTTACACCATTCATTTTTACAGAAAGTTTCAGAAACTCACATTTACATGGAATTATGATACATTTTACTTTTGGTGGTTTAACAGGGGTAAACTGTTATCATGCAACACTGCTGAAGGTTTATAAGCCAAACAAGAGTCCTTCAACACCTCACACCATACTGATTTCGTTTAACTGATAAATGATGTACAGACAAGTTCAAATGGTAAAAACAGTAGTAAGAAAACTAATAATGTTTAACTAGTACAATCGTCACTTATAGTTTTGTCATATGATAATGATATGATGTTTTATCTGTCCGGTGGTTGTCGAAGTATTTTGGCACAACTGTTTATTCCAATCTTTAAACACCCATACATGACAAAAGTTTTTTTTTTTTGTCTGAAGCGACATTAAGCATCTAATCTACAGCACCGCACTGTAAATGTTTAAAAAATTTATACAAAACCATCCTCACCACAATATACTGAAGATGCTGTAAAGTGTTTAAGCACATGGTACTGATGTCACATGATACATTTTCAAACAAATTCAAAATTACATTTCACTATGTTTGCATCACAATTTTTTAGCCAACTTAACAAACACTGTCTGGTTTAGTCTTATTTTTAAGCGCATTGATACCATTACACTTAGCATGCACTGCACTTAATGTACTCGGTACACGTTGTAATGTTTTTTCACTTGGTACTGATTTTACACATTTTACATTGTCATAAGAATTTATAAGCTACTTTTTGACATCTCCACTGTTTCACGATAACAGATTTAGTAAGTATATCTAAAATATACTTCACTATGTTGTGGAGTTGTTTTAGTGCCATTTTTAGAGGTAAGCTGCACATTAACTTGAGTACTGTACTTACTGTGAGTACCGGGTTTTGGTATCTGTACTTTACTTTATTATTTTCTAGAGAAAAAAATCCTTTAACAACGGTGTTGGTTAATGGTTGTAGGATTTTTGTACGTAGTTCTCTCAATACATTATGCCTCTGAAGCAACCTACTGAATACACTTACTAGTTTGTAGTATCTTTGGAATAACGAGCTTGATTAATGATACAGACCCTATAGAAATTAAACAAAAACAAGGTCATTAATAAAGGCATCTTTATTTAAAACTATTAAAGTTACAGGATTGAAAAAGTCTTAAACTCATTTACATTTGACAAATATCTCACTTTTCATGTCAATATATTTCTATTAGGGTACTTGGGAGTCGAAAGTTGTTACTCTGTAGGAGGTTTGAAAGTCAGCGGATGATGTTTGAACACTAATCGGTGGTGCCGAAATAGGCAAAGGGGATTATTTGGCACAGTGCTTTCCAATGGTCATACTTAATAAAGTCTACTGCAGTTTTCTGAAAAGATTAAACATTTGTTTCATTCTAAATGTTTGTTTATATCACAACCTTTAAAACCTAGCCATTAGCTTGGCTAGGTCTGTGTACGCATTTAGGTATGTTAAGTTTTAATTTCTGCTAAAATCTTAAATTGGATATTGCTTCATAGGCTAGCTAAAGTTTCTATAATTTTCTAGGTGAAATGATTTTATTATTTTGCCTGACAAGTGGCTTAGGTCAGGTTCGACAATCACAATAGTTACAGTAGCCCGCAAAACATAGATCGGCTTATTAAGTCAAGCCCTTTAATACATGTTTTAATCTTTATCTTGTCATGTTTTTTTTTTATTTGAAAAAGGTTTGTTACTATTAAACAAGTATTTAAATGAACTCAAGTTAGTCCTATACTTGCATGTTGGATAGAGCATTGCTGATTGTCGTAAACCACCATTACATTTACATTTCATTATTTAGCAGGAGCAACAGTAGCAATGCAATCAACAAAAGAGCAAAAGTGTTCTGAAAACTATAGTCTCATTTAACTTTACATAATGTAAACTATTTTTATTTATTGAAAGGGAAGAATAGGTCAGAAAAGAAGAGGTGAAAGAGAAATAAGTGTTTAGTATTCCAGGGTCGCGTATAATTGAGAGATTATACCTTCAGTCAGGTTTTGAAGCCGGCAAACGACTCTGAGATCTTATGGCGCAGACATCTGGTGGGGCACGTATGATCGAATAGTGAGTGTATTTGGTGCGGTTGTCTTAGGTTAACAGCAGAGTTTTGAATTTAACGAAGGCAACTATAGCTGGTGAGTGTAAACTGATAAGGAGAGGTGCAATGTGCACTCTTTGGGTAGTTATGTCACAGTGTAACCATTTTGTGAAGTCAAATGTAAATGAGTTTAAGACTTTTTCAATCCTGTAACTTTAATAGTTTTAAATAAAGATGCCTTTATTAATGACCTTGTTTTTGTTTAATTTCTATAGGGTCTGTATCATTAATCAAGCTCGTTATTCCAAAGATACTACAAACTAGTAAGTGTATTCAGTAGGTTGCTTCAGAGGCATAATGTATTGAGAGAACTACGTACAAAAATCCTACAACCATTAACCAACACCGTTGTTAAAGGATTTTTTTCTCTAGAAAATAATAAAGTAAAGTACAGATACCAAAACCCGGTACTCACAGTAAGTACAGTACTCAAGTTAATGTGCAGCTTACCTCTAAAAATGGCACTAAAACAACTCCACAACATAGTGAAGTATATTTTAGATATACTTACTAAATCTGTTATCGTGAAACAGTGGAGACGTCAAAAAGTAGCTTACAAATCGCCATGAAAATGCAAAATGTGTAAAACCAGCACCAAGTGAAAAAACATTACAACGTGTACCGAGTACATTAAGTGCAGTGCATGCTAAGTGTAATGGTATCAATGCGCTTAAAAATAAGACTAAACCAGACAGTGTTTGTTAAGTTGGCTAAAAAATTGTGATGCAAACATAGTGAAATGTAATTTTGAATTTGTTTGAAAATGTATCATGTGACATCAGTACCATGTGCTTAAACACTTTACAGCATCTTCAGTATATTGTGGTGAGGATGGTTTTGTATAAATTTTTTAAACATTTACAGTGCGGTGCTGTAGATTAGATGCTTAATGTCGCTTCAGACAAAAAAAAAAAACTTTTGTCATGTATGGGTGTTTAAAGATTGGAATAAACAGTTGTGCCAAAATACTTCGACAACCACCGGACAGATAAAACATCATATCATTATCATATGACAAAACTATAAGTGACGATTGTACTAGTTAAACATTATTAGTTTTCTTACTACTGTTTTTACCATTTGAACTTGTCTGTACATCATTTATCAGTTAAACGAAATCAGTATGGTGTGAGGTGTTGAAGGACTCTTGTTTGGCTTATAAACCTTCAGCAGTGTTGCATGATAACAGTTTACCCCTGTTAAACCACCAAAAGTAAAATGTATCATAATTCCATGTAAATGTGAGTTTCTGAAACTTTCTGTAAAAATGAATGGTGTAAACTAAAAAATATGACATAAAGTATAGCAAATAACGGATAAGTAATAAATACATTGATGGCATTAAGAAGGTTTTAAAGGAATAGTCTACTCATTTTCAATATTAAAATATGTTATTACCTTAACTAAGAACTGTTGAATCATCCCTCTGTCATCTGTGTGTGTGCACGTAAGCACTGGAGCGCGCTGCTACGCTACGATAGCATTTAGCTTAGCCCCATTCATTCAATGGTACCATTTAGAGATAAAGTTAGAAGTGACCAAACACATCAACGTTTTTCCTATTTAAGACGAGTAGTTATACGAGCAGGTTTGGTGGTACAGGGTGAAGCACGGCGCTTTTCTGGGCGGATTTAGAAGAGTAACTGTGTTTTGTGGCGTGGTGGCACTTTTGGGAGTACTTCGACTCGCCTGAAAAGTCCGTTCCCCTTCTCACTCTCATAATGGGAGAGGGAGGGTGTTACTGCGCCGAGTCGAAGTACTGCCAGGGGTGCTGTTGCGCCATACAGTGTAGTTGCTCTTTTGAATCTGCTTGGAAGGGCGCTGTGTTTTGTTTTGTACCACCGGGCTTGCTCGTGTAACTACTCGTCTTAAATAGGAAAAACGTTGATGTGTTTGGTCACTTCTGGCTTTGTCTCTGGATGGTACCGTTGAATGGATGGGGCTAGGCTGGATGCTGTCGTGGCGTGGCGGCGCGCTCCGGTGCTTGCGTGCGCGCGCACAGATGACAGAGGGATGATTCAACAGTTCTTAGTTAAGGTAATAACATATTTTAATATTGAAAATGAGTAGACTATTCCTTTAAAGGTAAATGCGTGATTTTATGAAATCTGAGAAAGATATACAGAAGAAAGTTGACAGGAACAGATTAAAACCATGAAAACAAAAGATTGTCTAAATAAAAACAACAAAGACATAGGTCTGGTGAAAGTGTTCAGATGAATAACGTTCCTGGTTTGTTTGCAAGTAAAAATGCAAACTTTCGGAAACTAAAAAACTAGCAACGTTTTGATGATTCACTGTTGCTTTCTGTGAATTATGACAAAAATCAAAGTGCTTAACTACACTTGTTTGCAAACGTTGGTATTCCTGTTTGCCATTGTTAAGATACACTTAGGTGTAGTGTGTTGTCTGTAAATATAAGCAACCTTTGAGAAAAAACACAGTCTAGAAATGTAAAGTCTAACTGAATGGTAGTGTTGCAACTACGCATGTTTTACGAATGGTAAATAAATGATGGTATATTGTAATGTGCTTAAAATTGTCCTGATAAGTATTGAAAGTCTTGAGTAAAAATGTTGGCATGATTCAGTTATTGAAGGACACGTTTCATAGAGTTATACAGGTTATGCAAAGTAACTGACGTGTCTATGTAAAAATCATTAAGTTACAAAATCACCAAATTTGTATCAGGTCATGCATACGGATTTAGCTTTTCATACTGATGCAAGTCACTTTTATTTTTACATAACATAATAAGTGTCACACTTTGTATGAACAAGATGTTTACAAGTCCAAATGACCGAATGTAGTGGTAACAATTCACACAAACGTTTATCACGAACTTTCTAAGAGCTGAAACCAGAACTTATCAAATAAGCAGGCTATAGATGGAAAGAAGGTGAAGAAAAATTAAAAGACCATGTTCAAATGTTTAAAGGTAGGTCGTGAAAAAAGTGAATGTTTTTTCGGGTGTGCGAGGTGTCCCAGGAACTCGCAATGTTTTCAATCATCACCAAAGGTTATGATGTTGTCTAGATACAATAGAAAGTGTAGGCACGTGCCAAGACTCTTGTCGATCAGAAAGTCAGCAGCAATTTCAACAATTTCACGCACATTGATTTGGTCCTTCTTTGTCGCTACGGCAACACATACATCTATTACATATGCAGACATGAGGAGGATGTTAGCAATGTCAAACTCCTCCTCATCGTCGCATTCGTGCATGGCATCTGGGGCTTTTTTGATGAGCACATTGATCGGTTCATCGGCGTTGGCAGGCGCTTGAACCATCTTGTCAGGGGATTTGTCCGGACTTTTCGCGACATCTGTTTTTTTCTTGAGGTTGGTTACGCGCACGGCATCAGTTTCGCAGTAATTTTGCGGCAAGCACACATCAGCATTTGCAGATATTACTGCATAAAAAATATTAACAAGCTCACTCCTGCAGTGTTCTGAAAGCATTTCTTTAAAAACTGGAGGTCCGCACACGTACGGCATCTTGCGTTTGTGATCACGCTCAAGTGACATTTGTTCTCTCCTTTCAAGAATCTGCAGCGTAGTAGACAACTTTACACGATGTACGTCCACAAGTCTCTCCCTGATTTTGTTAAGCTTCCGATCGTGCTTGCACCGTCCTCAAAAATAGCGTCTGCAACTCCTTGAATCCTGCACAGTTGAGCTATGCCGTGTTAAAAACTTTGCTTTAAACAATTTAATGGAGAATTCCTGAAAGTAGCCTTCAAATTTGCCGCTAAATGAACATGCCAGAGCGTCGTATCTGAGGTGTGAGAGCTCCGAGTTTCAGCCTCTGATTTGTAACCTAAAAATCCTGACCCGTCCCCTCTAAACACAGCAATTCACACGCCCCTCATCACATAGTCATCGGTGTGAGTTATGAAGCTATAGAATATTAAAGTGTCAGTGGGAAAAGTCTTTCCCGGTATTTTCTATATCATCCTCTCCGCTCTATGCGCCCGTAGGAAAAGGAATTCTTGCTTCTTATGTGGAACGCTTAAATTTTTCTTAACTTGTAAAACAGGTGAAATAAAATCAGTTTCATAATGTACACAGCTAATATGAGGGTTTTTAGTTTCAGTCCTAATAGTTATCTTTAAGCTGTTATTTTTTTATAAATGAATAAGATCTTACACTTTACATTAAATTGTGTCAACAACAACAAATAAAATGGTAAATAATATGTCTCACTATGTCATCTCTCTCCCAGTGCGATGGCTTAGATCGTAATGCATCTTGGAAACAGTAAAAGGTGGTGTGTGTAGAATTTAGCGGTATCTAGTGGTGAGATTGTGAATTGCCACAGACAACTCACTCTTCAATTTTAAAACGCATATGGTAGCTGTCGCACGACAAACATGTCATCGTCTGAGACAACGTAGGGAAGAAACGTGCTCTTTAGACCAGTTTGTACGTTTAGGGCTACTGTAGAGATATGACAGTGACTTCTGTATAAGGGGACCCGCGGTGTATGGAGATGAAAATGGCTCGTTCTTAGGTAATAGAAATAATTCAGTTCATTATGTAAGGTCCTTATACACCACTGATAATATAGTTATGTATATTATTTAGCATTTTTGTCTTTTTTAAAAGTAGCACAATGAACCTTTAACATATACAGCGTTCGATTCGCCTTGTGAAAATGACTACATTTCCCATAATGCCCCTAGTGCACTAAAGGACACGGTAGTCACAATAATCAAACTGCCGGTGTAACATGATGGACTACGTGAGATCTTTGTTTTGCCTTGTAGAGCTGTATATAATAAAGCGAGGTATTTTTAATCTGAACTAACACATAGATTTCACTCGTTGTTCTACAACACTCGATTTACCAGATGGTTTGTTACTGTTTTCTGTGATGACATTTTTTGTTTTTATGGTGTAAGTGCTATTATATTCTCATTCAAAGGTAAACATAACGGTAAGCATGCCGGGTTTACAGTGAGCCAAGCAACATGTATAGGTAAGGGTTAAAAATCAACTATGTCGAAATCTTTCAAAATCAACTAGATGTTGGAATCTTTAAAAAGTAAATTAATGCTCAGCCCCCCAAAAAGCTTACTGAAGTTCAGATGTTTTGAGTACAGCACAATAAATCAACATTAGTTGGAAATGATAGCAAAGTGAATCTTTATAGTATATACTGATTTATTATTCTTATGTTATGGTGTAATAAAACCAACGTCGCTTTAAGAATATACCTAGATGATTTTGTGCGGGTATTTCATATGTAAGGATCATCAGTTAGCCTATGTCTTTAGTCTTACTATTTTATTTGACTATTTTACAAAAAAAAAGTTTACTTGTGTTTTTATAAATTGAAGAAATCATGTACCTCGCTTTGTCACCACGGAAGAAGTACATGCTATTCTGGGTAAAGAGTAGTGTGAGTTTAATACACTTTATAAAAAACACAGTTTACATAGCCAACAACTGATAACTGAGAACAACAGAGACAGAGAAATGAGTGCATCAAAGCATGTGATGAAGTTAGACTTTGTATGTTGTGTTCATTGAATGTATATAATTTGATTGTCTTGTATGGAGTAATTTGTCAAATATTATTAAATATTATATTAAATACAAAAGCACTAAAAGTTTTAGTGTTTTAGCTAAGGAGTGTGAGCATGTCTCAGGTACTTGTATTTCAGGTGCAATAATAATAATAATAATTAAAATAAATGTAATTGATAAGTGCTTTATTCTTTACGTTGATGAGTTCTTTCTGAAAGTCTGAAAACTATACTGAACCTAATATACTAATAACCTAAAGTTAAAAGTCTCAGTTTTTAGACAGGTAATGTTTTGTAATATGTGTCTTTTTGTCTTTTCTTATGCTGTACTTATTAATATGATGAAAGCAACGCAAGCTGCATTAATGCAGGCCCCTTGTATAAACACTGTCCTGCTATCGCAGGAGGACTGGACATGCTTTACGAGTTAAAAAACAAAATACCTCGGTCCTCACACGGGCACTGCCACAACGATTTACGCTTCGGAGTGGAAGCATCTCTCAGGAATGCAACTTTAAGGACTACGATCTGTGTAAGTGGCAGAAGACCATATCTTTGTATTGAACAGTTTATTTGAAATAACATAACTTCTGTTTTGAAAATCAGGTCATCTATACAAAATGCAGAATAGGACATTTAAAAATTACACATCAATTTTTACTCTCTAGAGAAAATCCTACAAAATGTTCATCTTGACAGAATTCATCGTTCTTTATTCTTTTAGATTGTATTTCATCTGCCGCTGTGAGAAACCTTTTTTATTATGTTGATACTTTTGAACATGTTTTTTAATCCGTCGTATCCATACATAGTGCTAAGATTATTAGAGAAAGTTCATTTTAAACATCTTTTCTAATCTAACTTTATATAACTACAGCTTATCCTCACCATGAATACAGCCCTATAAGCCAGGATGACGTCCAAAAGAAAAGAAAGAACACTCAACCTCTTTGATCATTTCACATAAAAAATGAAACTAATCAATGAGAGGACCCCGCAACACTTCAATGCCAGCATGGCAGACCACAACGATGCCACGCATTCCAAAATGGTGCATGTCAAAATCTCAACGCATGTTAAAAGTTACATTTTTTCGTCGCCATAGCTAGATGCTCCATGCTATTTCACCATTCACTCACCGGAGTACCCTGCGAGCTGCATGGCCTATCCATGTTTGTGATTGTTGTAACTCTGATTTCCTCGGCTTTTATTATACATATTATGCCCCACTTTATATAAATTATGATGGGAGCATGGAATGTGTTTTAATGAAGACCACTTGTGTAAACACTGTTTTTATTGTTTTATCGTAGGAGGACATGATTTAACACGCCCCGGAGATAACCCCGGACGTAAACATGTCAACGTGACGTAGGGCGTACCGGTTAAAAGTTCAACGCGACGTGGGCGGTCCGGTTAAAAGTTCAATGCTACGTGGGCGGTCCGGTTAAAAGTTCAGCGCAGCGTGGGCGGTCGGTTCAAAAGTTCAATGCTACGTGGGAGGTTCGGTTCAAAAGTTCACGACGTGGGAGGTCCGGTCAAAAGTTCACGACGTGGGAGGTCCGGTCAAAGGTTAGCCCCTCCCCTGAGGTCAAAGGTTCACGACGTGGGAGGTCCGGTCAAAGGTTCACGACGTGGGAGGTCCGGTCAAAGGTTAGCCCCTCCCCTGAGGTCAAAGGTTCACGACGTGGGTGGTCCGGTCAAAGGTCACCCCTCCCTCGCAGGTCAAAAGGTTAGCCCCTCCCTCGCAGGTCAAAAGGTCACCCCTCCCCTGAGGTCAAAGGTTAGCCCCTCCCCTAAGGTCAAAGGGCACCATCAATCATTTTGACAACGTGTAGCCCATATTTACTACTGTCATAGTACCTAGACAACTTTTTAGTTCTCATTACAGAAACATGAGTTTGTAAATGCATATATTTAATGTAATATCATGTTGCGGTAATGATAACTTTTTATAATGATCTAAAAAATGTAAATAATAATTGGCTTCAATGGCTTTTTAAAAAAAATCTGATGCTGGACACCTTTTAAGTCTAGATTTCGTGAGAATCACCCAAATGCATTGTGAAACCGAAGTTGGCAGTTATGTGTCTGAAACCGATATGTGCCGAATGTAGTAGCATCTATGTACATATATATCTATGGTCCGAGGTGTTCCAATTGAGTAGAGGTGGGGACTAATTTGCATATTTATAATTTACATATTCATATCTATTGTCAGCGCTTTGCGATTGAGTAGAGGCAGAGACTAATTTGCATATTCATATCTTCTCGTATACAAAATGAGGAAAGGGTATATAGTTACATTTAAATTGTTTTAAGCAAGAACTACCTCACGTTACCATTTGGATTTGCCAGGAAAAAATTACTTACACTTCGCTATTACATTCTCTTTTAGACAAACTGTATATTTTGTCCCTCTAATGTAAGATGAGAAATTTAACGTCTACAAGTATTGCTGACAGTTTAATTCACCTCTGAAATTAAAGTTGGTTTGGTTTATTTATGTCTTAAATGTATTATACGTTCCGAGATCATTCGGTTAATGACATTATCTCATTTTTGACATGTAGAGACTTTTGCATCTGAGCTTCTCGTATTTTCTTATAGGTCAACCAATTGTGTGTTTCTTGTGACAGCAATGTAGTTGCTCCAGTTAATCTGACTTCAACATGCTTTGACAAATCAGCTGTCTGTCCAATGTAAAGTGCCAAGGTGCTGTCTGCCCACCTCTTCATTTCTCGTCCCGTCTCTTGATTATTCCAGGCTGTCACCTCCACACGTCTCAGCGACGTGTTTTTTCTACCTGATCCCGCTCTGATTTCCATCAGGGCATGGCAACTTGGCTCATCCATCAACATGAACAAACGTGCAGGATCGTGAGGCTCTCACAGCAACGCGACTTTGTCCGTTACATACGCATGACAAATTAGTTGTGGCGTGGAGCCGTGTCAACAAGCAGGCTGTGGTGAAGGAGACAGGGGCATTGAGATGAATTCATGCAAGTTTTTGATAGCTCATTAACAATGAGACGGTATAACCGGCGTGGAGGTGAGAAGGGTGACTTGACCCGCCATGGCTGGATGAGCGTCCAGAGCCGGACGACAGCTAATATCTCACGACTGTCATGAAATGAAATGCAAATCAGAACTTGATGTCCTTACGTCCCCTTCCTGCTTTAGAAGGCACAATGAATAAGATTGCCATTAAAATGTAATATTTTACATTACTCAGGGGATGGAAATTGGGTATAGGAATAATTAGGAGCTGATTTGTGGGAGTAGAGGAATTTTACGGTCCTGTTAAGTGTTTCCTAAAGCTGATTAGCGGTGTCCTCTTTGAGCTGTTCATTAAACCCAAGACTGATTTCAAAGATGAAATATGTAAAACATTCAGAACTTTCTTCAAGCTCAGTGCTCAGAGCTTTAAAAAGGAAGAGCCATGTTAAGAAAGACGCTTCTGATGAAATCAGCGCTTCTTCTCCCAGCGAGCGTCACGGCACATCACGCTTCACAACCGTGACGGCTGTAGCCAAGATGAGCACAACACGTTGTAATGAAATCCTCACACATCATGCCCAGATGGTGTTTGTCTCAAATCTGATCCAGACTGCTGAACAGAGCTGGAGAAAAACTAGTACCATCTCTCTCCACTGTGTACCAGGGGTGAACAGATTTAGTTGGGGTCAAGCTGGGGAGCAGCAGAAATAAGAAACCTGACATGTGGGGATTGCTGGTTTATGGCTTATCAATACCCCACTGAAAAATCCAGCCAAGACCAGCACAAGCTGGTGAGCTGGTTTGGGCTGGTCCCCAGCTTGGTTTTAGCTGGTTTTGCTGGTGTAGGAAGCTGGTTTTGCTGGTGTAGCAAGCTGGTCTAGGTGTGTTTTGGTCACATTTTAAGCTGGTCTAGCTGGACTTAGCTGGTCATGCTGGAATACCAGATGGCCCACCAGCATGACCAGCTTTGTGGGGCTGGGAGGACCAGCATAAACCACCTTAAACCAGCTAAGACAAGCTACCCGCTTGTGCTGGTTTTGGCTGGATTTTTCAGTAGGGTAGGCTTTAAATACCCCTACATTAACACCAGACCAGAAGTATGTTCTTATCTTTTTTACTCGATATCGTTTAGCTTTAGTGTACAAATGGTTATTCTTGTTTTGACTTCATTTTATATTTGAAATAACTCATTGTTAATACTGTTGGGGAAAGCAGACTCAAAGTATCTTCCTGAAGCATTTTGAGTAAGATACGTTCAAATTGTTTAGTTTGATTTTGTTTCAATTGGCTAAGACAGTGCTTCTCAAATAGTGGGGCGGGACCCCCAGGGGGGCTCGAAGCGACACCAGGGGGGGCGCGCGAGACCCTGGGAAAATACTTTTTCAGGAAGTGATTTTTTTGCACTGTCACTTAAAGACATTACACCCCAATCACGCTGATAAGCCGCTTGAGTTTTTATTATTATTTATTGATTATATTTAATTTAATTTTTCAGTATCAAACGGTCAAAAAATATTATACTTAAAACAAGGATAGATTTTTTTTCAGGCAAATTGATGCATTTTAAGTATTTTCTGTTACAGACTAAAAAACAATGTTAATAAAGTTATTCTTTGCTGTAAGTTGATTGATATTTCTTTTTTTGTGTTTTCTTTAATGTTAATAAGGATACAATGTTTTCAGATGTGTCATTTTATAGATAAATTATACTATTTAGAGTTGCGGCGGAGAGTTGGGGGGGCGCGAAATGTTTACTTCTTCCTAGGGGGGGCGTGACAGAAAATAATTGAGAAGCACTGGGCTAAGACATCTGATATTAGAGGAAGGGACGTTGTATTATATCAGTGTATGCATTCCCTGCGAATCTTCCCATGGTTTTGTTGTTGCTAGCACCATGCCCTATCATTTAATACAGGTGTCATCCACCCAAACTGACAAAACATGTTTTCTGTCCCTTAACTGATTCCCCGCCAGACATTTTTTGAAAAGTTGCCTGCCAGCATTTTTTGTGATTTTCACAAAAGTTTCACATAATGCCTTCCAGGAAAAATTTCTTCTAAAATATATAAACATACAAATATATAGAAGATATAGTGTAGTTATCATCTGTATATTATAAAAAAAATGTGCACAAATCAGTCTCCATGTGACGTTTTGTGTGCGCACGATGTTGATTCCAATATTTAAGCATAGTCATGTCGTGCCTGTGTGAGTTTGAGCTTTCCTGGCCTTTGTGTAATCCTCATCAAATGAGCTCGGATTAATGCTGACATTCTCTTTTATCCAGCTCAACACTAACGTTTCCCAAATCCCCCAAACAGGTGCCAATGCCAAACTACGCTACCAGATTACCTCCGGGAACACCATGGGTGCCTTCGATGTGGAGCCGGAGGTCGGCACCATCTTCATTGCCCAACGTCTGGATTACGAGCAGGTGCAGAGGTACGAGTTACGGTTGGTTGCGTCGGATGGAAAATGGGAAAACCAGACGATGGTTCTCATCAATGTGGTCAACCAGAACGATGAGGCGCCTATTTTCACTCAGACAGAATACCAAGCCAGTGTCACAGAGGAGTTCACAGAGCTTCCTGTCCTTGTGCTTGAGGTAAGTGGTTTAGGCAGTGCTTCATTTTCTACAGCTTTGTCCTCATGTTCATATTTACTCATACAGTCTTTGTGTTATTGGGGATGATATGCTTGTTCCATCACAAATTAAGCCCCAAGTTAAGGGTTAATGGTTCTTAAACTCACGTAGACACATTGAAATGTTGCTTTTAAAATGTTATGCATGAATGACAGGTGTACTGAAAGATTGAAAGTGGCAGAAATAAAAAATCTTCAAACGTGGTTGTATTCTGGTATCAAGCCGGATCAACACCATTCATCAACCTTAGATATTTTTATTTGTTCAATTTTTGTGTGTGCCAATGCCATAACTTGGTTCCTGAAAGAAAATAACTTGGTTCCATGAAAAAAGACTTCAAAGACTTTGCGTAAACATACCGTAAAAGAGGTGACAAGTAAAATATGCACACCTCTGCTGTGACTATTAACTTTTAATTGCCTCATATGTTCTGGGATGAGTGTGTTGAATTGTTGAATTTCCCCATCTGCTATTGTTTCAGGTCTCCGCCACGGATCCAGATCAAGAGGCAGATCAGAGTGCAGTGCGGTATTCTCTACATGGACAGGGTGCCGGTAGCGAATTTACTATAGACGAGCTGAACGGAAGGATCTACGCCCAACGCCGTTTAGACCGCGAAGTTCGTTCGGCATGGCAGTTCCTCGTACTGGCCACCGATGAGAATGGGGTGGGTCTAACGGGGTTTGCTGATGTACTAGTAGACGTGCAGGATATCAATGACAACGCACCTGTTTTCCTGTGTTCAACGGATAACTGCTTTTTGGGTCACGTTCCCGAGAACTCACCAGCGGACACTTCCATAATGGAGATGCGGGCCACCGACCTAGATGATCCAAAAGCTGGCAAGAACGCGATCCTCACTTACAGAATTGTGCAAAATGTGCGCAACGAGATCAACCTCAACCTTTTCTCCATCAATCCGGCCACAGGGACCATTTATACAGTTCTGCGCTCTTTGGATAGGGAAGTGGTGGATCGATATCTTGTCGTCGTGGAAGCTCGGGATGGGGGAGGACTTTCGGGGACAGGAACAGCCACTATTTTGGTTTCTGATGTCAATGATCATCCTCCAGTGTTCACCCAGAGGGTCTACATGGCCTCCATGCCAGAGAACTTAGATATCAATAGCGAGGTTGTGGTAGTGGCTGCTACAGATGGGGATGAGGGTGAAAACTCAGTGATGACATTCAGCATTATTGGCGGAGATGAAGACCGAAAGTTTTTTATTGAAACAGACAAGGCGAACCGCCGTGGCGTGGTAAGGTTAAAGAAGAAGATTGACTTTGAGAAACCACACGAGCGTACCTTCAATCTGACAGTCAAAGTAGAAGATGCTGACTTCTTTAGCCTGGCTTACTGCATTATCCAAGTGGAAGACTCTAATGATCACGCACCAGTCTTCTTCCCACAGTTTTACGAGGCTGGGTCCATGTTCGAAGATGTTCCTGTTGGCACCATTGTGGCACAGGTGACAGCCACAGATATGGATTCGGGTCAAAATGGGAGGTTCACGTACAGCATCGCGTCAGAATCCGACCCCTTTCAGCAGTTCTTGGTGGATAAGGGTGGTTGGGTCGTGGTGGCTGACTCTCTGGACAGAGAGAAGGTGTCCCAGCACAGAATCATGGTTTTGGCCACAGACATGGGCAGCCCTGCTCTGACCGGCTCTGCCATCGTGTTGGTAACCGTGCAGGACGTCAACGATAACGGACCCGAGTTCGAAGCTCCCTATCGGCCAATTGTGTGGGAGAACACGGCCGCACCGCAGATCGTTCGTATGAATGACACTTCAGTTTTGTTGCATGTCGTTGATAAAGACACATCGTCCAACGGAGGGCCTTTTTCTATTCGTCTATTGATGCTGACCTCTGATGTTACGAATTTCAATTTGACTGACTTGCGAAACGGTAGCGCCAAGATAACCGCTCTTCGCACTTTTGACCGGGAAAAGCAAAAACAGTATCTTCTTCCCATACTGATGATTGACAGCGGCTCTCCGCCAATGAGTTCCACGAGTACACTTACTGTCATCATCGGAGACAAGAATGACCATCCACATGCACCTGGACACAGCGAGTTCATAGTGTACAGTGTACAAGGTAAATACTATTTTATTTTACACAAACTATCAAAGGTTAAGGGTCATTTAACTGAAATGCTTCTTACGATCTTGACTTTTTGATATTATGACATGTCTAAATGTTTGAATTCAGTTGCGTAGAAACATTCAATTGTGGTAAGATGTACTGTATATGTTTTCATTACAAAACAAAAATTGTACTCATGACCTAGATATTAGGACCTAGAAACTCGATCCTGGAGGGCTGGTGTCCTGCAGAGTTTAGTCCCCTTGGTAACATTCAATTTTCGGGCACTGCGTAATATCATTGCGCCTCCTGCAGCTATGGTACAGGAGCAATGAGAGTATAGTACCTAGACATATTGGCCTAGAAAATCGCAACTTTTAATTTTTCGTCAGTCTAAGTACATGATGTAACTACAGAAGAGTCAAGTTTTAAATAAGAAAAATATATCGAAACTCTTTGGTTATTTTTAAGCGCAATGCTAATGGTCTAATCAGATTCAATGGATTATGCTAAACTACGCTAAAAGTGGTACCGCCAGACCCGGAGATCGGCTGAATGGATTCCACAACGATAAAAATCAAATGTTTAACTCTAGGGGAGCTTGAAAATGAGCCTATTTCCAAAACTGTGTAGTGTCCCTTTAAGCAGATAAGGCCTAAATTGCAATTGCAAAAATTGACCCTTATGACTAGTTTTGTGGTCCAGGGTCAAATATTACATATATGAGAATAGAAAAGTTTTTACTTGATGTATTTTTAGCACATTCCTCTTTTCCTCTTTGGAAAGAGGTGCAAAAATGTACGTTAACCCAGGTTTAAGAGGCATGTAAACAGGAGCCATTTCAAAAGATGTTGATTTCATAACTAACAGGATTACAGCATTTCGTTTTGCCTTTTGGAGAAATGGCAATGTTGCATTCCCCCTCCCCACTGTGCTGTTTAAGTGGGACCATATGTGCCAATGAGATCCTCTGCTGTTTTGTTTATCTCTTTAAAGATACATCTCTTCCGCCCACCCACTGACACTCATCGCCCCGGGTATTGCAAAGACTGGATGGAGGTCGCTGTTCTCTAACCTCATTATATGTATTTTCCCCAGGTACGCTCCCCACCACGGTGCTTGGACAGGTTCAATCCCCTGACCTTGACGATTGGAGCGAAAAGACGTACAAGTTCGAAGGCAAACCCCCCAGGTGCTTTGATGTCCTATTGAAGTTTAATTCAAACTCTACTTTGTGTCAACTCGCTCTTACAAGCAAAGAAAAAAGAACAAAAGTGAACCGAAGATAAAGAGCGAGGTTGTGCGGTGCGCTGCGTATTAGCGCTCAGACAACTTTCCTGTCACTCGCTTTTTAATACTTCATCAAACGTGGGATTTGAAATTCACTCTGAAGTGAGATAAGAAAAGTGATGTCGGCTAGAGGTTCTCTCTAATGAGCTGCGTTGTAAGGCTTTGTTCACACTTGCACACAAATCCGATTTGGTTTTTCAATCAGATTTTTATGACTGACCTGCGCTGTTGCGAGTGATGAAATCTGATCTGTTCCAACAGTGTAGTCAATATCTGCTGTTTCTACATCTGTTGCTATAGCAATGATGAGACTGAGAATACGCTGCATGATGTCTGGCATCACGTCTAGCGTGAGTTTGTTTGAATAAAGCTCATGTGATGGGCTTTGTCAAAACCAGAAAATGATTACGCTAATTCTCAAATGAGAATTTAAAAATGTCAACTCGGTTTAGTTCCGAGTTCAATCACAGTCCAATTTTAAGTTCGATTTAAAAGCTGTGTCCGACAATGTGTTGTGAAGGATTTGCCCTCGTTAATTTGGATAATTAACACATTAATACATTAGCGGATTGATGTGAGCTGGCCTGACGCATCTCTTGGCACCGAGAGCGTGGCTTCAATCCAAGTAGTTTTTCATTTGCGTACTTGACGGTTAAGTACCTAATTTGGCAGGCGAGCTGAAGGTCACCGCTGAGGTGGAACTCCTTTCCTGTTATGTGAACATGATTGAATCTAATTTGGGCAATGGCTAATGTGAATTTAGTGACCTTGGTGCACAACATCCAAAGTTTTAAGGTGGCCAAACACACCGTAGCATGATCACAAATGCCATATTAAAAAAGCCACAATAGGTGTGTCAAATCAACGGATGTTTTCATTTTATGGCAAACACAAATTACAAGACAGAAGCCTGTTTCCCTTGCGCATGCATGTTTTGTCTTTTTTCCACACAATTTGAATGCCTTGGTATTAAAGATATCAAAGTTATATTTTCCATAATTCCATATTTTTACATAATGGAGGATAATTTTAAGTAGAAAACAGTAAATCGCAACAAAAAACAACTTTTGGTAGGTTTTTACAGACTGGGTCACATTTATTCCAGTTAGCTTTTAGTCCATTTAGCATTAATAGTGTCCCAGTATGCTCTTTAAATAAGGAGTAGACAGGAGTTGACATAATATATACACTGTCATTAATAATACAGTATTTTACTGTATCAGTACTGTACAAGTCATTGATGCCTTCTCATGTGTGATGATTTAGGAACAAACCTAAAGATGTTTCTCAGGTTATTGATGCACATTCAGTATTGCAGTATATTATTATTGCATAGTCCATACTGGTTCTCTTCCAGACGGTTTTCGTTGTCTCTATATAAAAAAAATGCCAAATTCAACTGATCAGCCCTCTTCCATTAACTCTTTCCCTTGCAGCGTTTTTAAAAAAAGTTGCCAGCCAGCGCCAGCATTTTTCATTTTTTTATACTGCCCTAGGGTGATACTTCCGGGTTTTATAAGTTGCACCTGGTGGATAATAGCGGTATTGCGAAAAGCCAGAAATTCTCGTCATTGGCAGGCAAGGATTTTCTCTTAATTGACGAGTTAACTCGTCAATCGCGGATAAATAGTTAAAAGGCTGCCTGGACATCATGCGGCGGGCAGCGTCGCCACCCAGAACAATCAGTGTGTGACGTTGCAGTACCACGAGAGCGACTAGAAAGCATACGGAAAATATTTTTGGGATACTATATAAAGATTTTGTAAATTTCCTAGCGTAGAAAGACCTATATTGAAACTTTATTTTTGTGAGTGGATGCAGTTGCTAATGACTTCATTTGGACAACTTTAAGGGCAATTTTCCCAATATTTACATTTTTTTGCACCCTCAGATTCCAGATTTTCAAATAGTTTTATCTCAGCCAAAAATTGTCCAATCGTAACAAACCATACATCAACAGGCTGATTTAACTGTTTGAGGATGTATAACTCTCAGTTTCAAAAAATTAACCCTTATGACTGGTTTTGTGGTCCTAGGGCACCAACAGTGGAGGCCGGGGACTTCTCTTCCGAGGGGCACATATTCAAGTTGTGTGTTTGGTGCGTCATGTGAGCCTATGTGCATCATGCATCATGTCAAAATACCTGCCTGCTGCACACTTGTCGAAAGTGTGCAGCAGGCAGGCATACTAATAAACACTTGATCATGGCATTCTTATAAAAGCTTACAGCTTATTGGAAACCAAGGACATGTTTTAGATTGGTTTGTTTCCTATTTAAAGGATCGAACTTTCTCCAGAGAGACTGGCAAATATACATCATCATGCGCACCAGTTTTGTATGTTGTTCCACAGGGCTCAATCTTGGGTCCTGTTTAATTTTCTTTATACATGCTTCTTCTGTATGCTATATTTAAGAAGCATCATGTCCCATACCACAGTTACGCAGAAGATACTCAGTGTTATGTTCCCGGCATCTTTCTAGTTTACAGTGATTGTCTGAGAGATGTTAAAGAGTGGATGTCTGCCAACTTCCTTCAGTTAAACGAGACTAAGAAGGAAGTTTTAATCTTTGGCTCCCCTGCTTCTACAGAGGTTGTGGCCAGTAAACTGAAACGTAGGCGTTTCTTTCGACTCTGCTTTAACCTTTAGTAAACAGATTAATACTGTGGTTAGAAGTTGTTTTTATCAGTTAAAGGATATTGCAAAGATTAAGTCATTCTTAACATCAAGAGTCATGGAAACTGTAATATATGTTTTTATTTCATCCAGATTGGACTAATGTAATGTATTTATAAATACATATGACTGACTGACTGACTGACTGACTAAAAAGAGTTTATAATAAAAGAGACGCTCATGTTCATAAAACACTCGCAAGACACTAACTTAACGCTCTGATTACACAAGCGAATATCTGGCAAACCTGAGTGTCTCTTTTATAATAAATAATTGATGCTTCTACAGCAGGCACGTATTTTGACATGAACGTGATTCACATAGGTTCACATGACGGCCCGGACACAAATTTTGACATGATGAGCCACACACATGACAGGCTAAATACATGTTTTGATGACCCTTGAAAAAGAAGTCATTGGCCGCCACTGGACACAAATGTAAATTCTGTCACCGCATGCTATGTTGTTTTTTCCAAACACATTTTTGAGTCCGCCTACTCTTTAAAGGTGTTACATAGAGATCAGAATCTATACAGAAGTTGATGTATGATTCATTTTTTATTTCTTATCTCCTTTCCCCTTCATATAATCCCAAACAGGCAGTTCAGTGTGAATTCAAACACGGGTCAGTTGAGCATCAGAGAGGGTACACCGGCTGGACTCTACAGTCTGCAGGTGAGGGTGGCAGATAAGAGCTGGCCTGATGTCACCTCATCAGCTGAAGTCACCGTGATGGACCTGGATGAGGAGGCGCTGAGAAATGCCGCCTCTATAAGACTAGCCAGTGAGTAACTTTACTTTTAAAAACACTAATGTGTTCCTATATATATATATATATATGCACTCTTTTGTACCAATATGTACTAATATAAACTCTTTAGGTGCAAAGGTGTACCACCCTAGTACAGCTATAACCATATTTTGACCATTTTCGGTGCCAGTGTAACAGAAGATAAACATGATTAACTACTTCATAAATACAGAGCTTTGTATCTTTGTGTTATGTACAGACCTGACTGCAAACGATTTTTTCCGGGCATCCGGTAATGAGGAGAGCCGATACGCACGACTCCGACGCCTCTTATCTGAGCTCCTTCAGACAGACCTGGAAAACGTAGACATCTTCAGCCTGGCCAACGGCAGCCAGTCGGCCCAGACCCACCTCAGCGTGTGGTTCGCCGCCCATGGCTCACCGTACTACAGACCCGAGAAACTCCATGGCTACATGGCCATGCACAAAGCTAAGGTAACAAAGGGTGGCACTTTCACCCATATCACCATTACTCACACAGGCACAGACACATGGAGGTTATGGAGCCATTCGTATTACATCTCACACCTGCGTTTATAGTCACCCTGTGCTAGGGGCAATGAATATTTCATTTCTATGTAAGGAACGAGATGGTGGGCTGTCGCTTTCGGCGAGCAGGGAGGCTGGAATAGAAGGAAATAAAAAAACATGCGACTCCCGGTGCAGAATCCTGCAGTCTGTAAATCAGGGGTTGGAGCGAAGGCTCTTTGCAGCCCAGCATGGTGCTGATGGTCTCACAGAGCTTGTGTTGGTACGCTACACGGGAAGCTGTCTGACATCTTTTTAGAGCACTGCTGAGCGATGTGAATGGCTACCCTTGAGATTGTCTTACATCATTCCAAAAAAAAAAAACACCTGGACTAACAAGCACGTTGAGCCAAAGATGCAAAGTCAAACTATTGTGTAGCATTACTTGCTTTAGTCACATAAGACACAAGCTTCTTAAAAAAGTGTTTTTGATACCAGTATGTATTTTTGAGGTACTAATAAGACTCTTGTTCTCTCTCTCAGTTGGAGTCGGCCCTGGGCGTGACCATCCTACAAGTTGGGGTGGATGAGTGCACCTATGCAAGCTGCGGTCCGACCGAAGGCTGTTCAAGCAAAGTCGTGTTCAGCGACACCCCTACAACACTAAACAATGGAAATGTCTCTCTGGTATCGGTCTCAGCAAAAGCAAGCGCTCACTGCGGCTGTCTCGCACGCGAGGCCGTCCGCCTGCAGTGTTCCTTATACTCGCATAACCCCTGTCTGAATGGTGGCACCTGTGTTGACACTGATCTGGGCTACAGGTAAAACAATACAACAATACAAGTCTTTTGTGTGGTTGGTCTAATAAATAATCATTGTGTAGTGTGTGATTATTAAAGGGACACTCCACTTTTTTTTGAAAAAGTCTCATTTTCAGCTCCCCTAGTGTTAAACATTTGATTTTTTACCGTTTTGGAATCCATTCAGCTGATCTCCAGGTCTGGCGGTACCACTTTTAGCATAGCTTAGCATAATCCATTGAATCTGATTAGACCATTGGCATCTCGCAAAAAAAATTAAAGAGTTTCAATATTTTTCCTTTTTAAAACTTGACTCTTCTGTAGTTACATCGTGTACTAAGACTGACAGAAAATTAAAAGTTGTGATTTTCTAGGCAGAAATGTCTAGGAACTATACTCACATCTTGGCGTAATAATCAAGGACTTTGCTGCCGTAACATGGCTGTAGGAGGCACAATGATATTACGCAGTGCCCGAAAATAGTCCCCTGCTATTAAAGTTACCAAGGGGACTATTTTCAGGTGCTGCGCAATATCATTGCGCCTTCCGCAGCCATGTTACAGCAGCAAAGTCCTTGATTATTACGCCGCAATGAGAGTATAGTTCCTAGACATATCTGCCTAGAAAAGCGCAAAAAAAAGGAAAAATATCGGAACTCTTTGGTTATTTTTTTGCGCGATGCCAATGGTCTAATCGGACTCAACGGATTGTGCCAAGCCATGCCAAAAGTGGTACCGCAAGACCCGGAGACCAGCTGAATGGATTCCAAAACGGTAAAAAATCAAATGTTTAACTCTATGGGAGCTGAAAATGAGCATATTTAAAAAAAAAGTGGAGTGTCCCTATAAGGGTTGTTTAGTAATGGATGATCTTTTGCTGGTTTTCAGGTGTAAGTGCCCCCCCATGTTCGATGGGCCAGAATGTCAGCAAACCAAACACAGTTTCGTTGGCAATGGTTATGCTTGGTTTCCACCCATAAGGCCTTGCTTTCAGAGCCACATTTCTGTGGAGTTCATCACCGAGGTGGCCAACGGCCTGTTGTTCTATAATGGCCCAATGGGAGCAGCCCAGCCAGGAGAAAGAGAGGACTTCATTGCATTGGGTATGTTTCTCAAGACATCATCATCATCATTTCACACAGTCGTCACTGTTCCATCATTTTCGGATGAATTATAACACAATAATAGTTTCCTCTAACAATTAACTTTGTGAGTGCAATCGATCCATGCCAGCGAGCATAGTCTAAGGTGCGCCATTAATGCTAGATGATTTAAATGTACATGGTCAGCAGTGTTGGGTCAGCATTGATCTCGGCCCCGGGTCACCAGTGAATGTCACATTCGCCACCAGCCCAATACTGTATTATGCAACCAGTGATATGATTTCAGGGAACAACCCCCTTGCGACCTTGCATAAGCTTGCATCATCAGTTTGGGTCGTGTTTTTATTGAACAGGGGCCAAAACCCTCAACTGCAGTGACAGCAATTTGAAACTGACCACAGATTGATTACGAATAAGCATTTTTTACTGCTGGGGTCAAAAACCAATCCAAGGGGGACATAAAACAACATTAGAGACTTACACCACTTATGTGTGCAGATGGTGTTTCATATGCTGCAATAAGATTGATGAGTTATATAGATACAGTATGCAAGCATATAGGTTTATAGGTATAGTTTGTAATTTCTGCATTACTATTGCATGCTAAATGCAATATCTACAGTCATAAAAATCTTTTAATTTGTAGGTAAATGTTAGAAATGATTTTTGTAGACAAAATATACCCAGTTTTTAAGGTACAAACACTGGGACGGTACCCTTTAAAAAGGTGCAAATATGTAACTTGTGCAGTACTATACAGTAAATGGGCATGTGCCTTTTAGGTACTAAAATGCACTCTGTAGGTGGGTCAGTGACAAGAACATTTTGGCAAGATGGGAAATTCAAAAATCTTTTTAAAAAACTTGTTTTAAAAACACGCATCAGGTTTATTTTAATGTACATAGTGTATTTATGTAAATTTTATGCAATAAAAAAATTACATTTGCACCATTTTTATGAAAGTTAAGACTGAATGGACCTGAAAATCTAAAATAGTGTAACCGCCAGTTGCGCCAAAGAATGAGAAATATTAAATATTTTATCCACCTTGATGGCACACTGCAAAAAAAAATTTCAAGGAAATAAATTCTTAGTATTTTTGTCTGTTTTCAGTAAAAATATCTAAAAATTCTTAATTTAAGATGCTTTTTCTTGATGAGCAAAACGACCCAAGAAAATAAGTCAATAGTTTTTAGACCAAAAATATCAAATTAAGTGATTTTGTGCATAAAACAAGCAAAAAACTCTGCCAATGGGGTAAACGAATTTTTCTTGAATTTTCTTGAATTTAGTGTTTAAGAAAAACGTTCAAGATTTTTTTGCTAACCCCATTGGCAGATATTTTTTGCTTGTTTTATGCACAAAATCACTTTCATTTGAAAATATTTTTTTGCAGTGAATGTAAGCGTAATCATCAAAAAAAAAAAAAATTTAATATCATTGTATTAGTTATTTCTAAATGTAAATTTTATTGCTCTGTTCTGTTCTTTACAGCTCTGTTTTCTAAATAATCTTTGACAAATTAAAAAATGTATGTAAAAAAATCATATTACACTAAACTTGATGATTATATTTTATTCCACATTTTTATGAATATATTTATATATATTCATTTAAAAAATACTAGTTACATCAATTGACACAGACTGGTTACACCACGCTGACATTTTTGCAATTATCCCCCAAATATTCTTTTAAAATTAAATAAAACCAAAAAATTTTAATTTAGTCCTCGAAAAAGAGAATTTATGCAAGTCATCTGCAAATTTATTTTAAATATTTTAACCTTTTTACATTTAATAATGTGAACCATACGGACACAAAATAATTAACATCACGTCATTGACCCAAGTACAAATCAGTGGCGTTGCGAGGGGGCTATGGGGGCTTAAGCCCCTTATGTTTTTTAAAGGCCCCTGATCTGAGACAAATTAGGGTTTAATCAACAAGGGAATAAGACTGGCAAAAAGTGAGGGAAAAAAAAGAAAAAAGATAACCACCATGAGGACAGACAGCCCAAAGATAATATGGACAACTAAAGTTGAATAGTTAAATCTATTTATTAATTGTTTTAATATGTTCACATTACAATAATATTATAATTATAAAAATAACAGATTATTTGCTGTGTTTGTAGAGTTATTTTCTCGTGGGGCTAAGCCCCTCATCCCATCTGACCTTAGCAATGCCCCTGGTACAAATGCATACTTTAAAAAAAAATGTAATCTCTTTAATCAGAGCTGAAGAATGGAGTTCCCACACTATGTGTGAATCACGGCTCAGGGACTCTCACATTGCAGCTGCCCGCAAGAGCCACTGTCACTGACCGCCGCTGGCATCATCTCGACATCATCAGCGACGGCAAGGTACGGCAAGAGGAAGAAAAAGATATAAAAGCTCTTAGAGGTCACACGACCAAAATCAGACACCGGGATGTTGCCATTCCCGTTTGACATCATAATGTTTTCAACTTCACCTCAATTACATTGAGATATGAAGGTTTTAGACAGTCCAGATCATAACATACCTCTAAGGTTCTTACGGGTTAAGCAGATTGTGGTCTTCATTGTCTTGTGGGATTCGTGTCTATAATATTCCATTACAAAACTTGACCTCTCATGCACTCATATGTGATGTAACATAATGCTTTAAGGTAAAATCATTGGATTGCGTGTGTGTGTGTGTGTGTGTGTGTGTGTGTGTGTGTGTTTGTTTGTGTAGACAGTACAGATGATTCTGGACCATTGCTCTGGGACTGCGCTGAATGAGGTGGAAGGTCTGGGAGTGGAGATGTTTGAGACGGATCAGTCTTTGTGTAAGGCCTCTGGAGAGACTCCAGGCAGTGAGAGGTAAAGGACATGAAACTCAAAATTGTACTTATCTATGTATCTTTATAATCTAAAACCAGGTTACCCACACAGAGTCTGTGAGTTGCACGACAAAGCACATTCTATTAATTGCCTCAAATTTTAATATTTATTTATTACATATTTTTTATATTAGCTTGGCTTCTTTTAGACAAAAAATATCAAATTTAAGTGAATTTGTGCTTAAAACAAGCAAAAATATCTGCCAATGGAGTAAGAAAAAAACTCTAAAAATAAGTTTAAGTTTTTCTTAAACGCTTAATTTAAGTAAAAAATTCTTTCCCCATTGGCAGATATAACTAGACTAATTTTCTTAGGTTATTTTGCTCATCAAGAAAATACATCTTAATTCAACAATTTTTAATTATTTGTACTGAAAACAAGACAAAAATACGAAGAAAGAAAGTAATTTTTTTGCAGTGTATTTAGTACACTGCAAAAATAGATTTTTAAGAAAAAAATTCTTAGCTTTTTTGTCTTGTTTTCAGTAAGGGTATCAAAAAAAAAAGTTCTTGAATTAAGATGCTTTTTCTTGATGAGCAAAACGACCCAATAAAATAAGTTTAGTTTTTAGACAAAAAGTATCAAATTTAAGTGAATTTGTGCTTAAAACAAGCAAAAATATCTGCCAATGGAGTAAGAAAAAAACTCTAAAAATAAGTTTAAGTTTTTCTTAAATGCTTAATTTAAGTAAAACATTCTTTCCCCATTGGCAGATATATCTATACTAATTTTCTTAGGTTATTTTTCTCATCAAGAAAATACATCTTAATTCAAGAATTTTTTATTATTTGTACTGAAAACAAGAAGATGCTTTTTCTTGATGAGCAAAACAACCCAATAAAATAAGTCTAGTTTTTAGACCAAAAATATCAAAATGGGGTAAGCAAAATTTTTTTTTCTTAAACACTAAATTCAAAAAAATTGAAGAAAAATCTGCTTACCCCATTAGCAGATTTTTTTTGCTTGTTTGATGCACAAAATCATAAAGACTTTATAGATATTTTTACTCAAAACAAGACAAAAATACTAAGAATTTTTTTTTCTTGAAAATCATTTTTTGCAGTGTATTTTTTTAATACAAATATCTAAAAATTCTTACATCAAGATGCATTTTTTGATTAGCAAAATGACCTAAGAAAATAAGTCTAGTTTTTTATCAAACATATACAATTTAAGTGAATTTGTGTATAAAGCAAGCCAAAAAAAAAGAAAAAAGTGAAAAAAGAAAAAGTAAACTTATTTCAAGATTTTTTTTATTAACCCAATTGTAGATTTTTTGCTTGTTTTAAGCACAAATTCACTTCAATTTTTTATTTTTGGTTTTAAAACTAGACTTATTTTCTTAGGTCATTTTGCTCATAAAGAAAATGAATCTTGATTTAAACATTTCTTTAGATATTTGTACTGAAAACAAGACATAAATGCTAAGTAAGAAAGGCATTTTTTGCTGTGCAGAGGTAAGGAAATTTACGAATTATATGTGCATCTCCTCTTCAGGTTTTTAGATGTGTACCAACCTCTCCAGCTGGGTGGGGTTAAAGACACCCACCCATTCCGTAGGTCACACCCCCCTTACAAGGGCTTTGTGGGATGCTTGAGAAACCTGGTAGTGGACAGTCAGGTAAATCCACCTTTATTTCTCTCCACTGTTTTTAAGGTGCGTATTTGCACGGGGTAAACATCTTTCTTTCTTCGTGACTGAATGTGAATGTGCTTTGGGTTACAATCCACAATTCCAGACACCCAACTGAGCCACTTTCTGACAGCGAGTCAATACGGGTCAATGAAATTCAACATAGTGCTGACTCGGGTCTCTCCGTGTGTTTATGTCTGCTTTCCGTCAGGTGTATGACCTCAGCAGCCCGGCAGAGAGCGAGAACAGCAATCCGGGATGTGCCCTAACCGACGGCGTGTGTTTGACCGCTGGAGGACCCTCGTGTGGTGTCCATGGGAAGTGCATGGGCGAATGGGGTTCCTTTAGCTGCGACTGCCACCCTGGGTACAGTGGACACAAATGTGACAAAGGTGAGCTGCACATTTTGATAACCTGGAGTATGGTTACGCCTATTTAGGGTTGGATGCTGAATTGGTTTTATGTTACAGCACTGCCCGAGTGGTCCTTTGAAAAAGACAGCGTCCTGCGGTATCAGCTGAGAGGTGGAGGAAGCCCACGCAAAACTCAAGCTCAATTCCTGATCAGAACACGCTCTTCTTCAGGCATCCTGCTTAGCGTGTCCTCCCGCGACTCCAACGAGTTTATTATCCTGGAAATAAGTGATGTACAATGATGTACAAGTTTAATATTTGGAAACAATGACACATTGTCACGTGCAAATCTTTTTGTCTATCAGATAGCTGATGGATACCTCAGCGTCCGTAGTAATTTGGGAGATGGTGCTCATTCTCTTAAACTCAAAGGCCATCGTGTGAACCATGGGCAGTGGGTCCTAGTCAGCCTCCATCGCTATGACAACATCTTTACTTTGCAATTGGAGCAGGGAGGAGGTTCACGAGAGGTCACAGGGGTCCTGGGACACAAGAAAGAAATAGTGGTGCATCCCTCCAGTTTGTATATAGGAAATAGCGGCACTTCAAACATCAATGGAGACTTTCAAGGTACGGCTCTTGTTCTGTACTGATGTGACGTTGATTTGCTATTTTATTTTGCTATTGTGTGCATCTCTTATTAAAGCTTTGACTACTTCCTTATTTGGTCTGGATGAATAAAGCTTTGGAAATATTTCTGATTTTATCCCAATAATGATTACTGTGCACTTTAAATTAGCCAAATACATGAATCACTATGTACAATATGTAAAAGAATAAAAATAATACCTTGCAGGCTGTATGCGGGACATGAGACTAAACGGTCACTCTCTGCCGCTGGACGGTCAGGGCGCGGAGTTCAGTACGGTATTGGAGCGCCGCGGGATCGTGCCCGGCTGTCACTCTGACGCCTGCAATGCCAAACCCTGTCTGAGTCCATTATACTGCGTGGACCTATGGAGAAAACATGAATGCAGGTGAGTACGCTCTCTCGTTTTTAAAGGGACATTCAATTTTTTTTTAATATGCTAATTTTCCAGCTCCCCTAGAGGTAAACATTTGTTTTTTACCGTTTTGGAATCCATTCAGCTGATCTCCGGGTCTGGCGCTAGCACTTTTAGCATAGCTTAGCACAATGCATTGAATCTGATTAGACCATTAGCATCGCGCTAAAATATAACCAAAGAGTTTTTATATTTTTCCTATTTAAAACTTGACTCTTAGTTACATGTACTAAGACCAACAGAAAATTTAAAGTTGCGATTTTTTATGATATTACGCACTGCCTGAAAATAGTCCCCTGCTATTGAAGTAACCAAGGGGACTATTTTCGGGCAGTTCGTAATATCACGACGCCTGCTGCAGCCATGTTACAGAAGCAAAGTCTTTGATTATTATGCCAGTTTGAGAGTATAGTCAAGTTTTAAATAGAAAAAAATAAAGAAACTCTTATTTTTTAGCGCGATGCTAATGGTCTAATCAGATTCAATGGATTGTGCTAAACTATGCTAAAAATGCTAGCGCAAGACCCGGAGATCAGCTGATGTCTCTTTAAATGCATTTCCTTTAGATTCATTAACATAAAATGTACCGGTAAACACATTTTTTTCCCTCTCTTCAGGTGTCCAGCCAATCAGGTTGCAGTAATGGATGAGGTCACGGGTCTTTTGCATTGTGCCCCCTCCCCCTGCGGTGCCACCACGTGCCGTAACGGTGGCACCTGTCTGGCACACAACACCAAGAGCTACCAGTGCCGTTGTCCGGAAGGCTTCAGGGGCCAGTGGTGTGAAATCGGCCAGGTTAAATCTCTCCGCCTCGCCGCGCTCAGTCCAAGTTCCATCCTGGCCATCAGCATGTGCCTCCTCGTCTTTTTTGGTAATTACTGTTTAAACAAACATGAGCATCATGTGCATCAATAATGTACACCTGTGACTTACAGTGCTTGAGAGTCAAACCCATGACCTTTATGCAATGCTCTACCAATTAAACTACATGAATTAAACTACATTATCAATGATTTATTAAAATGTTGTCAATAGACAGAAAACAATAAAACAGGTGAAAATAAGGAGGCACTCTTGGTGACTGTATGTGCACCACTGACAGACCGGCAGTGCCCTCCGGGTCTCTGCCGGTTCTGACACTCCATCATCGACATCACAGGCAGACACACAAATCCTTTTCAAGGCATTAGCACATGCAGGCGGGAAGAAATCAGTCATCGGGTGAGGCGAGAGAGAGAAAAGTGCTACCAGATAATAGGATTGGTTGGGCTTGCGGTGAAGGAGAGATGCCTTCAGAGAAATTTGGCAGCAGCCACGTGGGTTATTTTGGGATTGATCTGCCTTTAATTAAAAAGAGGCATCCTGCCATCCACGAGCAGCGGATCCTGAAGATGATGACGGGTGGAAGCGCAAAGAACCAAATTCTGTGCTTTGATGTTTTGCTCTTTTATTGCTCAGGAGATTTGATGGAGTTCTCAGTTGTGTTTTATTGAAGTATCAATTTAGTTTCAGATGTTTCTCCTAAAATTGATAAGTGAAATGAGAGAAAGGAATGAGACAACTATTAAAATACATTACGAGTATGGAGCTATAAAATTGATGTAGATTGTACACTGCAAAAAAAGTATTTTCAAAAAACAAAATTCTTAGTATTTTTGTCTTGTTTTCAGTAAAACTATCAAGAAATTCTTAAATTAAGATGCTTTTCTTGATGAGCAAAACGACCCAAGAAAATAAGTCTAGTTTTTAGACCAAAAAAATCAAATTAAAATGATTTTGTGCATAAAACAAGCAAAAAAAATCTGCCAATGGTATAAGCAAATTTTTCTTGAATTTTTCTTGAATTTAGTGTTTAGGAAAAATGTTCAAGATTTTTTGCTTACCCCATTGGCAGATTTTTTTTTGCTTGTTTTATGCACAAAAGCACTTCAATTTGATACTTTTGGTCTAAAAACTAGACTTATTTTATTGGGTCGTTTTGCTCATCAAGTAAAAGCATCTTAATTTAAGAATTTTTGTGTATTTTTACTGAAAACAAGACAAAAATACTAAGAATTTTTTTTTTTCATTTTTTGCATTGTATACGTAAAATAATCTGGATTTGCATTATTTGATGTGAAATGTTTAAATTTACATTGAAATCTACAATTTATTTGACTTTTGATCACAGATTTGGCAAATCTGCGCTCAGTTTGTGACATTGTAGAGATCTCAAGCAAGTTTCAGTTTGCTTTCCATCTCATTGATGCATTGCAAAAAATTACTTTTATTTTTTTCTTGCTTTAAGTACAAATATCTATACATTTTTAAATCAAGATGCATTTTCTTGATGAGCAAAATGACTTAAGACAATAAGTCAACAAATAAGTCAACAATTTTTGCATAAAACAAGCAAAAAATCTGCCAATGGGGAAATAAAAAAAAAATCTTGAACTTTTTTCTTTAACATTAAATTCATGAAAAATTCTAGAAGAAAATGCATTTTTTGCAGTGTGTCTAGGAGAAATAATTGAGATACTAAAGAGGTCTCACCTGTGGTTATTTTTTTGGGGGATAGCATCCTCAGTAATGTACCGTACTTTTGTGATCACAGACACAAATAAATGTAATTTTGTTGTTAAATCATTTATGTTAGTGGTGAGGATGGTGATAAACTTTTACCATGCTGCTCAACAGTGGTGGCCGGTGACTTCTTTTTTCGAGGGCGCTCGATGAGAAGTCCGTCACAACATGTATGTAGCCCGTCATGTGTGTGGTTCCTTTTTTTCAAAATATGTGTTCGGCGTGTCGAGTGATCCTATGTGCATCACGTGTCTTGTCAAAATAAGTGTCTGCTTTATGATTAAAGAGACGCTCACGTTTGCCAGATACTCGCATAATCTCATGCGTAATCAGAGTTTACTGTTAAGGGAGTGTCTTGCGTGTATTTTGTGAACATGAGCGTCTCTTTTATCATAAACGGTTTTGACACGTCTGCAGCAGACACTTATTTTGAAAAAACACGTGATGCAGATGGTTCACATGACGCAACAAACACATATTTTAAAAACACAAGCAAAACACATGACACTCCGAACACATATTTTTGAATAGGCGCACCTCGGAAGAGCATTCACGAGCCGCCACTGATGATCAATATAGTATTAACAACAATGCACACAATAAAAGAAAATGACAATAAGATAAATACAAACATTTATGTTCTCTATCTTTGTCTCTTGTTTCTCTCTGCAGCTGTGCTCGTGGCGGTGACCGTCTGGAATCAGAAGGGCAGTAGGAATAAGTTTCGCAAGCGCGGCGTTTACCACATCCCGGCAGAGCACGAAAGTTGGGAGGACGTCCGAGAGAATATTCTCAACTACAATGAGGAAGGTGGAGGAGAACAGGACCAGGTATTCCATTAACACAGGGCAATCTGGGGGAAATATTGATTTCCTTTCATCAAGACTCAGGTCAAGTGAATGACTTCCATCAGCATGTAGATGTTTCAGGGATGCTCCTCTAGGTGGCAGCATTGAGTCCTTTAAGGCAGTGGTTCTCAACCTTTTTCATTTTTAAGGGCCCTCCTCTCAATTTCCACCAAATTAAATATATTTATATTTATTACAAAAACAACCAAACTATAAGAAATATCTAGATTTTTTGTTGTTGTTGTTTTAGCTCATTATATTCCTTGTTACCTTTAAGTCATCTTGAGCCCCCCCCCTTGGAAATCTGTTGAGTCCACCTTGTTGGCCCCTGCCCCTACTGGAGAAACACTGCTTTAAGGTTCTTATGTGGCCAACATGTTCCTGGATCTGTTTCTGAAACACCATTCTTAAAAGTCTTAAGACTTATTCCAAAAATCAGATGGTGATGATTGGTTGACAGGAATTTTAGGCTGAAGAAATGTTAAGACAGGTACATGTGATGTATGGTTAAATGTTGTTTTTTATATATTGTGATGTATTGATATATTGTGGCCATACAAAAAAATCATATTTATATTGTGATAAACATGACCCTGGAAACATGGGTATATTTGTAGCAATTGTTAAAATACATTTTATGGGTCAAAATTATAGTTTTTTGATGCCAACCAATACGGCAAAAAAATTAATTTCTCTGGCCAAAATAAACATATGCTCAATTGAATATATTTTTTATTTTGGAAATATATTTAGTTTTAATCTTTAAATATCAACATTTCAAAATGTATTTTTTTGCCTAAATATATTTTAAATATATGCTAAATGCAAGTTAATTTATAAAGAATTTTTTTAAGTTGAAAATTTTACCTTTTTAAAACAGTTATGTTAAGTTCATAACATAAATAAAGTTTTTTTTCCAATGTGACGTGAATATATTTCCTTGGATTGAAATATATGGACGGCTAAATATATTTTTAATGTTTTAAAATGTATTTACTTTTAAAATATATTTTGACATATACAAAAAATTGCCAAAAATATATCGGTGAAAAATATATTTTTGTAAACATATTCCAAAATATATATTCAGCATATTTTGTCCATTTTTTTGTGTACTTTAAAATATATTTAAAAATATATATTTTTTGCCATATGGGAAAAACATTAAAATATTAAAGGCGGGGTGCATGATCTCTGAAAGCGAATGTTGACATTTAAAATCACCTAAACAAACACACCCCTACCCCAATCGATTCTGGACCTTCTTTCGATAGACCCGCCCCACACATACGCAAACCACACTGCAAAAAAATATTTTCAAGAAAAAGTATTCTTAGTATTTTTGTCTTGTTTTCAGTACAAATATCTAAAAGTTCTTAAATTAAGATGCTTTTTCTTGATGAGCAAAACGACCCAAGAAAGTCTAGTTTTTAGACCAAAAATATCAAATTTAAGTAATTTTGTGCATAAAACAAGCAAATAAAATCTGCCAATGGGGTAAGCAAAAAAATCTTGAACATTTTTCTTAAACACTAAATTTAAGAAAAATTCAAGAAAATACATCTTGATTTAAGAATTTTTAGATATTTTTACTGAAAACAAAAAAAAATACTAAGAATTTTTTTCTTGAAACTAATTTTTTGCAGTGCAGGCAAGATGTCGGTTAGTAGACACGCCCCTTACTGCTGATTGGCTACAAGTGTGTTTTGGTACTCGGCCCGACTCCCTTTTCCAAAGTGTTTTTCAAAATCATGCACCCCGCCTTTAAGTAAAGATCATGTTGAATATATTTAGTAAATTTCTTACCGTAAAAACATCAAACATGTATTTATCATTATTGTGTGTTGCTTAGGACTTCATTTGGACAACTTTAAATGTGATTTTCTCAATATTTAGAGTTTTTTACAGCCTCAGATTCCAGATTTTCAAAGAGTTGTATCTCGGCCAAATACGTTTGAAGTAAAAATCTAAAACCTTTACCTTTTTGTGCTACTAGAACGCCTATGACATCACAGAGCTGAAGAGGCCGCTGTGCTCCAGTCTCTCTCAATCATCCTCCTGCACCACCGCACCCCTCATCAAATCCTCACAGGGCTCTCAAGAGGAAGTCCACCCCTGCGGGAACGTCGCGAGCGGAGCCGCCCTACCCTACCATCACAGTGACAACTGCCCCGCCCACTGCTCCATGGACTTCAAGAGCTACGTGTCGCGCATCATCTGGGAGGCCGACAGCGACAGCGCGTCCTTCCCCCTGGACACCTATCACGTGTACTGCATCGAGGGGACGGGCTCCACCGCGGGCAGCCTCAGCTCACTTGGATCGGCCATCTCGGAGGAGGACTTTAGTTACGACTCCTTAAGACGCTGGGGTACCAAGTTTGAAGGTCTAAGTGAACTTTATCGCAGGCCGGAGTTGGCCATACCATACATGGACACTGTGCAAAGTCAGAACCAGGAACAGCAACAATAACCGGTCTCCTTATTTGTTTTTATTATTTTATTATTTGTGGTACATTCATAAAGCTTTAAGGGTGAGGAGCAACCAGACTTAGAGAATCGATTTGCTTTATTTATTAAGTGAACTTTTAAATGTACTTATATTTATTTTTGCTCTGAGATGATCTTAAAACACGGAACAAAGCCAGCGAACCACCATGTGTCCTGACATGGTATACGTTCAGGTCCAATATTTCACAACTAACATGCATTTCGGTAAAGACACGTAACTAAGGCTGCATTGCATTCAATTCACAAAATCAAAATTTTCATCCATGGGTGATTGTCACGAAATCCAGACTTAGAAGGTGTCAAGCATCAAATTTTTTTTAAAAGCCCTTGAAGCCAATTTTTTTGCACATATAAGATTAAGGTCTGAACTTACTATAACCATTATTTTTAGATTTAAAAATATTTCCTATAGAATTATTTACATTTTGTAGATTATCATTATCAAAAATTATCATTGCCGCAACATGATATTACATTAAATATATGCATTTACAAACTCATGTTTCGGTAATGAGAGCTAAAAAGTTGTCTAGGTACTATGACAAACAAAATTTCAACTTTTATCTGGAGAGAAAAAATAAGACCTGCTTACCTGGTAGCCATCTTGAGTGTCACAGTCAATTATGTCCCTTCCAACAATTTTGTTTTTGCACATATAAGATTAAGGTCTGAACTTACTATACCCATTATTTTTAGAGGATTTAAAAAATATTTCCTATAGAATTGTTTACATTTTTTTGTTTATCATTATCAAAAATTATCATTACCGCAACATGATATTATATTAAATAATTGCATTTACAAACTCATGTTTTGGTAATGAGAACTAAAAAGTTACTATGAAAACCAAAATTTCAACTTTTAGCCATCTTGAGTGTCACAGTCAATTATGTCCTTTTCATCAATTTTTTTAAATGTTAGTTCCTTGAGGGCTTAAACAATGATTAAAAATTGTTGCGGAGGATGAGAAAATTGGTCTTGGACACATTTATATTCCTTATTTTGTCTCTACATTTACCAATGATCACCAAATACCACATGTTTCTTTACTGTAAATGTTTATAGTATAACATGCTTAAAATAAAATAAAGCTTTTTATTTTGTAGATTTTTTAATTATAAATATTTCCATGTCAAAGAACCCAAATCCAGTCATGGACATGTTGCGGTAATGAAAATTTTCCCCTTAAATGTGGAAAAAACAACAAAATTAGTTTGTATGATGTTATATGAAATCAAATGCAAAATAATATGCAAAACTCTTACTTTGCATTTACTTTTTTTATCAAAATGTTTCATGACACCTCATAAGTCTAATTTCGCGAGAATCACCCCTGTGCATTCATACAGACACAACCAGCAAAAAATACATTTTTCAAATTAATTGCCAAACATAAAGTAAATGTTAGCAAAGACAGATGTGTAATACAATAAACAAACACCTGTAAAGCAAACTGCAAAATTTGCTTTTAATTTGTAGCATTTTATTATTTCATCAAGCAAGAGAAACCCATTAGGCTTATATGGAAGTCTGAGATGTTAAATAGGAATAACTCACGTCCGACATCAGAATGGATTGCAGCATTATTCCGAGCTGTTTACTGATCCGGATGTAACGTTTTGTAAATCTACACCAAAACACTTCTGTTTTAATGGAGCCAGCTGTACTGGTGATAAATGGACACTTCTGAATTTTACCTCTGTAGCATAAATTTGCCAAAAGAGGGTTATGAAGACACCTTAAGATTTCATAGGTGACTGATGTGCCAATAAATCAAAAACCCGCTCATGCAAAGAGTGCACATGTTATATTACCTTCCAGTGGCATTGAATTTTTTCTGAAACTGAATTTATACTCGGGTATAAATCGGTGTTCTGTCATAAATGTTCATTGCGTAGGCATTTCTGGAGTTTTTCTTTCCTTTTTTCATGTTTTAATGTGAAAGACATCGGTGTGTGATGCCAATAATGGTGTGTTGAAACACATTGACACTGTTTTCTTTGTCATGGGTAACATCGGATGAATGTATTGTGTTAAATCGGAATGGCCGTGTTAAGACTTTACTGTTTTTTAAATTTGAAATATGTCAAAGGTCGGCGCAAAAACAATCACTAAAAATGCTTATAAAGTTTTTAAATGGCAATATACTTACAAAAGATCTGTATAGATATATTTTTATTGTTATGAAATGAAGTATATTAGTCTGTTAAATGTGCAGGCTATATTTTGTAAAAGAGGTATTTACCTCTCTAATCTCAAACAATTCATGATTATGTTCATCATAAAGTTGTGGAACAAATTTGGGTTTCAACTGACCTGAGAGCAGCAGGCAAGGTCAGTTCATGCAGCTTATAAACAAGATTATGAGCTCATTGGACACAAAGCTTTCTGCTGATTATTATTTTGGCTAAATAGCCTTTGGCCAGGTCCTGTGAATAATGTACATAAATACTTTTCTAGAGACCTAACATCCGATAGTCCTTTTGTATATGAATTTGAATAAATAAAATGTTTCCTTGAGCCATCCCAGGAGTGTGTTTTTTTATTTTTGACATTTTTGTACAATTATGGATTGGTGTATGAACATGATTTCAACAAAGCACATATTCTGATATACATTTGTGTTGTTTTACCGCCATCATGTGGTGATTTGCTGTATTGCAGTTCTGTAATTTCTTCCCATTCATGAATGATTCTCAGTGAAAAAAATCTAATTGCGTCTTTAGCCACGCCTCTTTTTGTAGTCTGCACCAATCAGATCAAGTTAGTAATTATTACAAGCAGCTGATTTATTTGTAGGTAGATTATAAAACCCAGTGTTGTGCATTAAGGAGGAGAGATGATGTTGCTAAAGGTGCTAATGGTGAGTGGCATACATATTTCTTTCAGCACCTTTTGTGTTTTATGTGTTGCTTCTCCTCTCTAAGGTTTAAAATCTAAATCAAAATTCTCTCCTTATGTCTGTCTATGGGGACTCTCTTTAGTGGAGGGTTTTGATGCCACAAATGATTTGAGATCAGTTAGATTAGTTTAAGTGGAGTTAATTGCTCCATATTTGAGATTTGTGTGTGTGTGAGCTTTGTGGTCCTCTACACTAAAAAATACCTTTTCTTACTTAGTATTTTGGTCTTTGTTTTCAGTACAAATATCTAAAAATTCTTAAATCGAGATGCTTTTTGGTGCACAAAATGACCTAAGAAAATAAATCTAGTTTTTAGAAAAAATATATAAAATGTAACTGAATTTGTGCCTAAAACAAGCAAAAAAAACTAACTTTTTTTAACACTTAATTCAAGAAAAATTCAAGAAAAAAATTCATATCCAATTGTTAATTTTTTTGCTTGTTAAGCACAAATTCACTTTAGTTTTTAGACAAAATATATCTAAAAATTTATGTATTTTCTCTTACTTTCTATTTTTTTATTTTATACACTGCAAAAATGATTTTCAAGAAAAAAAATCTTAGTATTTTTGTCTTGTTTTCAGGAAAAAAAATATCTAAAAATTCTTAAATTAAGATGCTTTTTCTTGGTGAGCAAAACGACCCAAGAAAATAAGTCTAGTTTTTAAACCAAAAATATCAAATTTAAGTGATTTTTGTGCATAAAATAAGCATAAAAATCTGCCAATGGGGTAAGCAAATTTTTCTTAAATTTTTCTTTAATTTAGTGTTTAAGTAAAATGTTCAAGATTCCTGTCAAGAATGTTGGCAGATTTTTTTGCTTGTTTTATGCACAAATCTCTTAAATTTGATATTTTTGGTTTAAAAACTAGACTTATATTCTTGGGTCGTTTTGCTTTTCAAGAAAAAAACATCTTAATTTAAGAATTTTTAGATGGTATATTTTTGTTTTGTTTTCAGTAAAAATAAGAAAAATTCTTAAATCATTTTTTGCAGTGTATTGAATAGAAAAATGGATATCACTGCAAAAAATTACTTTCTTTCTTAGTATTTTTGTCTTGTTTTCAGTAGAAATATCTAAAATTCTTAAATCAAGATGTATTTTCTTGATGAGCAAAATGACCTAAGCAAATAAGTCTATAGTTTTTAGACAAAAACTATACAATTTAGGTAAATTTGTGCTAAAACGAGCAAAATTGTCTGCCAAGGGGGTGAGAAAATTTTGCTTAAATTAAGTGTTAAAAAAAAGAAAACTTATTTTTAGATTTTTCTCACCCCATTGGCAGATATTTTTGCTTGTTTTAAGTTTTAATTTACTTCAATTGTATATTTTTGCCTATAAACTAGACTTATTTTCTTAGGTCATTTTGCTCACCAAGAAAAAGCATCTTAATTTAAGATTTTTTTTTAAATATTTCTACTGAAAACGAGACAGACATACTAAGTAAGAGACTCTGTTTTTTGCAGTGATTCCATTGGCTTGTTTTTTTTTTTTTTTTTGCTTGTTTATGCACAAAATCACTTAAATTTTATATTTTTGGTCTAAACACTAGACGCTTTTTCTTGATGAGCAAAATGACCCAAGAAAATAAATCTTAAGTTAAGAATATTTTGATATTTTTACTGAAAACAAGACAAAATACTAAGTTTTTTTTGAAAATCATTTTTTGCAGTGTAAAATATGAAGGCTATATTTACAATAGTCAACATTTGAAGTTGGCTCAAAAGTTAAAATTTAGGACAACAGTGAACTTTTTTGATCCACTTCAAATGTTGACTAGTGTATATCTGTTTAAACAATAAGCTAACACAGGAAAGCAAATTATTTGCTAAAAAGCATTATACAACATCAAGCAAGAAATACTCTAGCTCTTTTTTTTATGTTATTGATGATATTTATATAATCTTAAAATGTTTTCCTATTTAGAAAACTCACTTCATTTAATCTGTTTGGTTTAGAAAAAACATTGAAAACTTGTGCATGGGCCTCTTCATCTGTTTCTAAGTTCTCCAAGCCATCATCACGCAATGGTATGTGGGACACATCATTAAACCTAAAGGCACACACAAAAAGCTAGTTGAGTTTGGAGTGCTTTTTCTTTAGGGGGTTTGTGCAGGGGGAGGAGGTATTATAGAGGGGCGTTCGCGCCCAGAACTACCCAACAATAACTCAAACAACAGGGGCATTGTAATGAGGCTATGGTCTATGCGTCAGTCGCATGTCTGGTAGACACCTCCATACAGAGCCAGGCCAGCCATTGCATTAACATCTAAACCGCCTTTCTGAGTAACTATCTCTATTTGAGATGTATAGTACCAACTTTAATTCCCCAAAATAAGTGCAGTAAGTTTTTATTAAGTGCATTAAACTGTCCTGATGTGTTGTATATCAAAAGAGGTTTGGGTGTCTCACTTCCCTCTTTAATTTATCTGAAGGTGTGCAGAGAAACAACTCTGCTTGCTTTGCTTTGAGTTTCAGGTGTCAGGCCGACACCTCGCCATCATCACAGTCCAATTTGCAATTCATGGTGTGGTTTCAGTTTAGGTCAGTTAATCTCACTATAACAAAAGGCAAGCAACATCCTCCACCATTATAGACTGCTTGCATTATGCATTGCTTAAAATGGCAGGCTGCGGGTAAAAATTTGGTACTATCTATGCCAAATATAGAAAGACAAAAGCATCATGAAGTCCATCAATATAATTGAGACCAGTTATTAAACTAAATAGTGATTTTTCCAGTTCAGAGCGAAGATATTTTTTCATAAACCTTTTTTGGCTTCAAGGTCAAAATCTAGTTTGACCTCAGAAATTAAGACATGGGCTAATATGATACTGCATCAGAATATACTCAATAACAAACGTGAAAATGTCAGATATGAACATCTTTTTTTTAATTTCACAGTCAGGACATTGCTATTCGTATGCATACATATACATCTTATGTACAATTTATATTTTACAGTGTTCTTATTCAAACAATGTTTACAGACACCGGCTCTCAAATCCAGGTGTAAAAATTTCAATCAAGCTATGCTACACAAAAATGCATTAAATTCATAAATACCGAGCACCTCAAATTTATTAAATATGCCTTTGGCATTGAGGAATTGCAATTCAAATATTACAAGTCATCTAAAATCCACTACCTATAGTAAAATAAATAGGCAAATTTTGCTCGCAAATGTTTAGTTTGGTTAAACTTCCAAGGGGGTGAAAAAGTCAAGTCTTTCAGGAATGTCTTCCGTCACATGAAAATAAAGATGCGTGAGAACGACTCAAACAATACATCTTTAAAAAGCAAACATTTGCCATAACCGACTATGCTTGACATACAAGGTTTTCCTGTACAACAAGCACATGTTTGACCAAGCACCAAGTTAATGGCAGAACAGTTTCACAACACATAAAATTAAATCATATTTACACAACATAAACTGTAACATTTGTTCTATGAAGGAGCAGCAGACGACCCTTTAACTGGCAACATTGCCAGATTTATGTACGCTTCAAGTCTAACAACGTTACAATTTCCTTAACATTAATAAATGGATTTTTCTCCATTCTTCGAGGCACTTTGAGTACTTCAAATACTGCTTTGAGAAACCAGGATTCTCCTTTAATTTCACATGTCTGGAATGTCTATGGCCTACAGCTTATCGTATGTAGTTTTCTCACATACGCCTCCCAAATCAACTTTTCAAAACCCGGCCGTGGAAAAGTATAGAAGTACCGCACACGGCCGTTGGTCTCTTTTGGTGTCTTGAACAAGGAGGTCTGTGGTGAAACGTCTCAGAAGCAATAGCATTTAGATGACGATTGGCTCCGGTACGTTCTTCCTTGTGACCCATCAGGCATTAGGAGGCTTCTCTGTGCTTTTAGGTGGGGTTAATAATCCCCCTACAGCCATTGGAGACATTCGATCCAAACTGTCCTTTTCCCGTTCATGCGCTTCACTCTGAAAAGAAAAAAAAGGGTTAAGTATTTAAATCTCGATTAAACTCTATTGTAGAAATATCAAATGTGACCCTGGACCACAAAACTAATCAAAAAGGTCTTTTTTTTTATCAAGACTAACCGTACATTCACACGCGGCGTAAGCGTTAATGCTTAACGGAAGGCTTGTCTGAAGCGTGGCCGACTGCCAATCACAGTGGCCGGTACACATGCTCCGGGGTCTTTCATAAACCTGCCTAGGTTATTTGCATATGGCAATCTGATTGGCTGACGCACGCGTTGCCGCTTGAAAAGTTAAGAAATGTTCAACTTCTACCGCGAGCAATGCCGACAGATACACAATGAAAAGTGAATTGCAAGCGTTAACGCTTGCGCATCGTGTGAATGGACCATTAGAAAGCCTCCTAACTCCTTGTTCCTCACAAAGCAATTTAAGAATTGAGAAGTCCTACAAGATGGTGGTGCTCGAAGGGTTTCTGGGTTGTAGGATGTAGGAGTGAGGAAGGCTAATGAGAAGCACCCAATATATTATTGGCTATTGCTACAAATTCACCCGTGCGACGGGTTTTGTGGTCTAGGGTCATAAACGCATGACAAAAAAACTCACCAGCATGGCCAGGTAGTCTACATGGGTCTGTATGTTGTGACGGTCTTCTGTTGTCACTTTTTTGAAGTCCTTTAACTGCGGTGTGGGCCACTCACGTACCGTCCTCACAAATGGACTCATCCACCCAACACAGCTTGATATACTGTCCCATGTTAACCCTGGTGAGAAAAGGAAAAAATATTAGTTATAAAATAAACCAGTTTTAATTTTTGTTTACCCCTTCAAAGACCGAACAGAAACCAGTGTTGAAGTCGAGTCTGATTTGACACTTGCTCTTGGTTTTGACTCAGAGTCAAGAGCGAGTCCAGATAAAGCTGGATGTGGACTAACCCAAGCGTCACATTAGCTACAAAATGGGCATGCCTACTCCTGGCAACAGTAAAGCGGTATCAAGTCACTTCGGAGGTATTGTTAAGTTACACGAACGATGTTTTTGGATTTTAAAGTATTTATTTCTAGATAAAAGTAACATATGAGAGAAAATGTATCTCATATATACAGAAATGTGCATTTTCCGCCATCTTGAATTATTTTCTTTGACTCGAGCCACTGACATACGTCGCACTGCCCCTTCACTCTGATTGGCAGTCGCTTTGTCGCATCACTTAGCATTTGCATAAAATAGCCGTCTTGTCTATTTACCTTGCTCAGCGGCGAGCTCGTCGCTGGCAAACGGCCACTCCCATTGAAAATGAATGGTAGCCTGTCTCTGTCTCATGTAGCTAATGTGACTCTAGGGTCAGTCTTGACTCGAATTTGACTACAACACTGACAGAAACTAAAGGGCAACGACACTTACCTGCAATTTTATTGACTGTTTCAAATGAGGTAAAGTGACAAAACGCCGCAGCAGCTAAAACTCCATACTGGTAGTCCAAAGCATTAATGTCCAAAATGCAAAGATCCAACAACTGTAATGAGAAAATTCAACGGTTAAAAAAATGCCAAGAGCTAACAAACAACTCTTCTCAAATCTATTAATCATCAGCCTATGAAGATTCACCTGTGTGATCTGGATGTAGGTTTCCTGAGAGAACTGAGGAATGAGGAAATTGGTATCGTCCTGCAGAGAGTAAACTTGAGCGTAGAGCTTTAACCACGAGGTGACCGTCTCAGGACAGAGGTCCCATTTTAATGCCTTCAATATGACGAGCTCTTTTGTGAGAATCTCCTCCTCGTTGCATGCGCCGTCAGTCACATAAGCGAACTCTTGGAGCTTTGGGGGATAAATTTCCTGTTGAAATCAGATAGGTTATGTCACAAACATGCACATGTTTTTTTTTTTGCTCTTTAACAACAGTATTGTCACTAATAAACAGCTAAACAAGCTTAATGATGTCATGAAGAGCTTAAGTACCTCCATCTTTGAGGCGATGAAGAGTGATGTTATGCCAATGAGCTGTAGCTGATCCTTGCCGGTGTTATTCTGAGTCAGCATGTAGCGATCAAAGATGTCCTGAGCCAAGTAAAATGTCTCCCGGTGGAGCGTGTAAACCTCGCTGACCTGAAAAAAGCAGACATCATAAAATTAGCTGTGAACATTGATGAAATTTATGCTTTATTCATCACGTGCATCGCATACAGCCAATGTTGATGGTTTATTCAATAAGGGGGTGGTTTCCCAGACAGGGCTTATCCTAGTCCCAGACTAAATTGCATGCTTAAGCTGCCATAATAACATCTTGCATATTTTAACATATATCAGTATCATTGTTTTGTCTCAAAATGCACACCTGTATTGTTTTCAGTAAGATTTTTTGTAAAAATGACTGAAATGTCCGAATATAATTAAAGCCTAGTCCTGGATTAGTCTAAGGGGCTGTCCACATGGAGATGTGTATCACTGTATACGCATAAATTTGTAATGGTATTGGCGTTTCATCCACACGGATCCGGCGTTTTGGGAGACTGAATCCGCTATTTTTTGAAACCGGGTCCTAAAGTGGATAAATCTGAAAATGACACCCATGCGGTTTCGTCTGTACAGCCAATCCGTATATTTTGTGAAGCGAAAACGTCATCACATCACGTGTCGGAAGCATCACACGTAACAGAAACAACAATAACGGCGAACTACGTGATTGTGTTCGTGCTACAGAAGCTACTAAAGCCTACTAGCTTTATTACAGCAAAATCTATTGCTTCTATGCAATTGTGGTGACCAACAAGCGATAATGGACAACACCATACGTTGGTTATGCGCATGCTCAAAGTCTTCTTCTCCGTGTATAGTGTATATCTGTGGCAGAATTACAGCGCCCCATACTGGTCCGGCATATATACTACACCGCTTTCAGTCGGTTTCAGTGGTTTCGTGTTTACGGATTATTTTTTTAGAGCAAGGGAAAAAAATGATCGGATAGGGAATGCACCGGCTTCGTGTGGACATAGCCTAAACCCTGCCCCTATACCACCTTAAAAGTAAGACAGGCGTGGCACACTGACCTCCATGAGCCAGTCCAGCAAAATGGACCTCATTTTGGGCTGCAAGCCTGGATGTTGCTGGATGAAGCCCTTGTCGTGTACGTACTTCAGCTCTTTGTTCAGCATCTTTATCCACACATCATCTGAGCTGGCCCAACTGTCAAGATGAAGCATATTTGAGTCATTATAAAGCTGAAGTTATGCACTAAAATGTAAAACATCTACTTTCAGGATATGACAGAAGTAGGTGTCCCAGCAAACACATATGTAACTGTTACGTAACGATGATGTAATATGATGACCAAACTTAAGTTGTGGCGACCGGAAAAGTTAAATTTCTGGATTCGTCGCCTCAACGTAACTTCGCAACGTACTCTGCCTGTCGCGGGCACATCGTGACAACATAATGGATTAAAAGTTGTGTGTTTGCAATTTTGTGTCATTTCAGAGAAATGACCGGTCCTGTCAGATGCCATGCTGTTTTTTGATTCCCATGTAAAAAGCAGCTCGCAAGGTGATTAAATATCTATTCTAATTTGACTTATTTAAGGGAAACTTTGAGACTGAAAAGTTTTAACAAGCTACGAATGTTTATATAATTGTAATGAAATAACCTCCCTGGGATGTAACAGTTACGTTGCCAGTAAGTTATGAAATTACCAAAATAGTATGACTGTAATGGGTAACTGGAGCGTACTTGGTTATCTCTCGATGTAAGGAGACCGTACAGGCGACGTAGTGATTTGGTACTGTAATGGTACTCAAATTACCTCTCTAGGACGTAACAGTTACGTTGCCAGCTAGTAAGTCATGAAATTCCCAAAAATGACCAATAAATTGCGTAACTAGGACGTTGTGTGTTAGCTGGGGTGGTACAGAATATTGTGATTGGTTCCTACCTAAGGTTTGGCAGTGGAGAGGGTTTCACAAAGAGGTTTTTGAACTGGAATCGCTTAAAACCGGAAGGGTTACTGGTCTCCTGAGGTTCCTTTTGAGGCGTTTCGATTAAGACACTGGGACTGATATCACCGGAACAACGGTTCTGGAAAAGAGGGGGAAAAAACACTGTTACTAAAGGATTGCATTCATCAATACGACTCATGCGAAATAATCATTCATAATAAAGTGTGCTCCTGTAGCTCTACTGGTAGTGCATTGCGTTAGCAGTTCAAAGGTCATGGGTTTGACAACAGTACACCTTTCTACATAGAGCACATTATTAGTATGTCAATTAGGACCTTTTAAAAGGGTAACTTGCCATCCCAGTGACAGCTTTTATATGATTTTCTTAAGCGTATACTAAAAATGTATAGATAAGCGTCTTCCAAGTGCATACATTTGAATGTAAAACATAACTAAAAACATCCTTACACATAACACATTTAACCATTAATATAATCTTTGATACATCACTCAGCATAATGTTCCCTCAGTGATTATTAAAAATATAACGTTGTTATATGTAAATATATAGTATGTTAATTGTACACTGTCAGTGAAAGCGTTTCTCTTCAGTGAGTACATTCATCTTTTATCCATCTTTCTGATCTTGTAGTAAATTATTTCAGTCATAAAACACACTAACATTATAAAGTAACATTAATAACGTTACCAAATACAATTTTCTAGTCAGTTGAGTACAGCATATAGAGATTTTCGCGGGCTGGTGGATAAAGGAAATAACCGCGGGAGGTTCATGCGCGCGCTGATTAACCCACTGACACCATTACCGCGCATGCGTGAACTACTGCATAATAAACACAACACTGCTAATAACATAAACTCTGCTGTTGATTGGTACGTTTCCGACAAAGGATATTTATCAGATAGTCCGAGTGGTCTCCAAATGGAGTATATAAGATAAATAAATAAACTTACCTGAATTTCATAGTGCTGTTTCTTAGCTGCTGATGGTATTCTTCTATTGCACTGCTAAAAATAAGATTATGATGTTAACTAACATTTAACGTAAACTGTACAGAAAATAAAGTTCTTGTAAAACTCGGACTTACCTCGGCTTTTCTTTTCCTCTGAGCTTTGTTTTGTTCTGGTTTGTTTCCATTTCTTTCTTGTAATGTATTGCGACCACTAACGTTACACATAAAAAAATAATAAAGAATTTCATTAGTTTATTCAAAACTATCGGAAATCATGCACACATTAAGATTCTGATATAATTCTTACCTGCGTTTTGACATTTTCTTAACAAGACTTAAGGCTTTTCTCCTGTAAACGAGAAACAAGAAGTTTAATATTTTATACTGCAACTAATGCATAACGCAAATTTACTAATGCATTTACAAAACACCGACTTGACTACAATCAATGCTGTAAGCATGGTGTCAATCAAAAGCATTATTAAAGAAAAAGTTGATTTATTGATAACATTTTAGGAAAAAAACTTAACTTAAAAGGATAAACTTCGACCCAACGTTATTTGTCTGGGGGGAAGTGTATGCAAGACCAGAAATAAATCGTAACCAATATAACTGAAATTAAACGCTTATATTAATAAATCTAGGGGCATTAACGGAAAGGCAAATACTACTAAATAAACAGCATTATAATCCAGTGTTATTTTAGTTAAACCAGAAATACATGATCCAGTTGTGTAGGTTACATGAAAGGACAGTCCGCGCCAATTTACATGAAGCGGGAGACTAAGCTTCCCCCACAAAACACCCATTTAATCGCACAAAAAGCTAGTTTAACACAAATCTAACGTCAAATATAGATTGGGACACTGTTTAACTTTAGAAAGCCGTCAACAGTTTGGTTAAGACTGATTATTTTCCCCATTTCCAAGAGCAGTTTGTAGAGAGTCGTCCACGTACATACAAAGATCTAATCTGGCGCCTAGCAAAACTGGCTAAGTTTCAGCTACATCCCATCCGGTAAAGTCAAAATTACCTAAAATTCTGACCATTCACCTTTTCTAGAAACATTAACTGCGATTCCCAGGTAAACCATCTTTCCAAAAAAGCTTATTTTAAAGAGTTTAAATAGGGTCTTCCTTAGTCGTAGCCGGTTGGCTAAAATGGCAACAGACTTCAATGTAAAACGAAAGGCAACATAAAACAACAGTGACTGACTAATAAACCATAGTTGATACACACATATGTAGCACTAAAGTCAAAATATTAACAATTAAAGTTTAAAAGAAGAGTCAAGAAGTGTCCTTACCGCAGAGTTCAGTGCAAATGAATGAATAGCTGGCGCCAAGCTTTATAAAGTCCAGCCGCCTGCGACCACTGCGCATGCGTGGCGCTTCTTTCAGCCTTTACAAATAACCCAAAACATTTTATTGCGTTGCGTTTTGGGGCTCAAAATGTTCGAAGGGTCATGTGTGTGGACTGTCTACGTTGAGCTGCACTGATTTGGAAACGACTGTGGTGATAGCTCCCACTAAATATGAAGGAAAGATCGTGTTTTCAGCCATTCTCATTGCCGCGTAGGCTTATGGTTTAAATATTTAAAAAAGAGCGCGTTCCTGATTTCCCGGTTAAACAAATCCGGGGCTCAAGGACCTAATGCACCATATGCTAGCATGCCTGTGTGTTAAATAATAGATTTATTTAGTTTACAAAGAGTTTTTGACTCTTCGGAAACAGTTCTTAGTTTGACAGCATGCCATAGGCGGGGCTTTCGAAGGCTCTGGCCAATCAGCGTTATTCAAAGAGAAACAACGTGGTCTTGTAAACAAACCCACGAGAGAAGAGTGAACCAATTCTGACAGGATAAACGCGACAGTTTCACGGCTTGTTTTGGCCATTTAATGTAAACACGCGAACGCGAAATAGTATTTATCAAACATTTGTAAAAAATAAACCCGACCGCAAGACAATATCCGCAGAAATACGTTTATTTGTAAATTGTGAACACATGTCATGCAATAAGGGTGGTAACATTAGACACTGCTCATACAACAGATAAATGGCTTTGATTTGTATTAAAGTAAAAATGTGTTTGACGTGAAAACGACGAACATTTGTCATAATCCTCCCGCTTAAACGTTCTCTGTATGCAAATCTACGTCACATCCGGGATGTGAAAGTGTTTACGTGCAAGAATAAAAAACTTCTTATTTAGATTAAAACATCCCTAATATGATGTTTGTGATAACTAATTTATAATAATATTTTGCTTTTATAACTGCCAAGCAAACCCACCCCTACCCCTAAATGTAATTTAGTAGTCTCATAGCACCAGCTTTCTACAGAGAGACACATAGTTAGAAATTTACATTGGTTTGGTTTATACCCACACTTGTACAAGGATTACTAGACTTGAACTAATCATGGTTTGTGAGATAGAGATTAGCTGGGTTGAGTTAGCAGTTGGTATAGATTTTTGAAGTGGACATCTTTTATTGTAATGTGATGTGATTAAATTGCAGCATAAATGACACCCATGATGCCAGAGTAAACAAAGACCTGCCAGCCATCAAGACCCACATTATGGCATTTTCTTTACATTAATAGAAAAAAACACACATTAGCTTGTACTATTAAAACATTTATTGAGAAGAGAGTATACATACTGACAAATAGTTGGTTTCGAGACATACGAAATGGACAATTGATTTGCAAATTATGCTATGCATATAAAACAGTTTGTATATGACATGTAACCAAAACATATCAGTTCAAGAAATAGATAAATAAACAATGCGAAAATAACGCTAAAACCTTACACTTTTGGCAAAGTGCTGTATTATTCCAGTATACGTAAAATCAACCAAACCACATTCTCTAAAACTTAGCAATGCCACAGACAAAAAAACTTCACACATTAAACAAAAAACATTTGCTACATTTGTGTAAAAAGTCGACAGAGCGAGTGGCTCACAGAGACCAGATAATCCTCTGTGCATAGTCAATTACATTTGCTTGTGTCCCTTTGGACAAATTTCAAGTTCTTTACGGATGCATTGTCATACTGTTCACCTGGAAGGCACATGATCCCCAGATGCGATTCAAGGCTAAATTAAATCCCTGTTATGAATACCAAACATGCAGGCATCTGCTGACACATGGGGAAAGAGAGCATCTCTAGTATTACTCGTGGAAAATGAACAGTACTTTATATCCCTTCCATTCCCTTCATCCACAAAGTAAACGTTAGACAATGCTATGTTACTAGTCAACACAGACTGGAAAAAGCAACAAAAATTAAAACAACAGGCCTAGCATAGTCTTTGCATGTCCTCAGCCCTTTCATACCCAAGTACATATGACACACTTATCATGTTAACTGAGTCATAAATGTTTTCTTTAAGTTGCCAATGCATGTTATATGCACCTTGCTGAATGTCAGCATTACTGATTTCACTTTCATTCATTTAGGGGAAACATTTACCTTGGCAGTGTTACCAGAAATTTACAACACCAGGTCTTATGTGATAAAGGAATAGACAAACATAACTCAGTTTTGTTGCTACTTTAAATATATCGTTCAGCAAATACAACTTGTAACTATTCAAATAAACATAATAAAGGCGTACAACACGAAGTGTCACTACACTGAGAAAAAATAAAATGCTAACAGTTTAACTCCGTCAAATGTTTTAACAGTCAATTAAGAGAGTTCATTTCACAGTCCACGGATGAGCAACATTTCACTTTCATTCAAATTGTGAGACACTCTTTTGTTAAAGATTTACATTAATTATTTTTACACGCACACATCAACATAGTTAGAGGTTCTCTAGTATGTACAAAGACAATTTACCATCTGCATTTTATTCTGCATTTTAGCAAAGGTGAACAGTGATGACCCTGAGACATGTACTGCAGATGTAAAGCAAACAAGAAATATAACATTACAACACTAGCTTTCATTTCGTCGTTTGTTGTTGGAAACACTACACAGTCATACATATCAGTCACTAAAATAGGAAAAACTGCTGCGTACATACATATTAATGCAGATATAACACACACTCTTATCAACTTCATACTGATATGTAATATATTCTATATTTTTTCGTTTGAAAATATTTTGGAAGTTTTTTTTAAATAGATTTTACATATTTTTCTACTACGGAAACAAGGCTTTTAGTGATATAAACCCAGTATATCTTACAAAAAAGTTTTTTTTAAGAGAAAGAGAGAGAAAGAAAATTATAAAGGAAGAAAGCACTATTTTAGAGCCACAGACAGGTTCCTTCCTAACCACAAGTGCTGGTGACCCTTCACTTCAGTCACTGATGTGAACTCGGTATGGCTTTAAAGTAACGCACTGTGTCTCTAAAGCAGGAAAGAGACGTTTAAAGGCAACAAACGTGTCAAGCTGCCTGCACTAAAACATCGCGTTCAGTCTAACAACAACTACTGTAAGGGAAGCGCCGGTGACGCCAGATGAACGCTTGGTTTTTCATTCAACACATTTTAACCCTCATGACGCACAAGACAGAACGTAAAAGATGTTCAGAGAGGAAACGCATGATGCAGACACATTCAGGTTGAGAGGAACCTGCCGTGAAGTAAAGTGACCTATGGCGTTGATTCAAAAGGACTCCATTCTCCTTCTGGCGAAAGACCCGGTGTGGAGGGCAGTTGGGAGTGCAGGTGGGGAGCGTCTCAGTAGTTGTACTGCCTCTGTCCCGGCTGGTGAACGTAGCCTCCGGTGGCTTTAGCCTGTCTGGCACCGCCATCTCGCAGCAGATTGAGGCGACGGAGGGCGTTACGGGAGAGTTGTTGACGCTCGACGTTTTCTCGGATGCGTTGGGCCAGGCGAACGTTCTTGGTCTGCTCCAGGAAGCCTGCGTGGGCAGCGACAAGGGCGGCAGCGTAGCAACCAGAGGGTCGATTGGGCCTGTGCTGAACTTCAGATCTGCAAAGCCAAACAAAACTTGTTTAAAGTGTCCATTACTAGTTCTGTTGATAAGATGATTATTTTCAAAGTATAATTTGACCATGATTGTGAAATCAAGACTAAAATCTCTAAACCTTTGAGATTAGAAAAATCTAAGTTTTATTTCAATCTTTTACATGGCTTAACTCAGTCAGTATTAAAGATAGCAAGGGTATATTTTCACAGAACGTTCCCTTTTTCCGCAGAAGAAAAATATATCCTTATTACAGGATGTCATTAACCCCCTCCCAATCTAAAAGGGTTTACTGTTCGATAGTGCACACTATTAAAGGATTAGTCCATTTTCTTAAAAAAAAAATCCAGATAATTTACTCATCACCACCATGTCATCCAAAATGTTGATGTCTTTCTTTGTTTAGTTGAGAAGAAAGAGAAAGTCTTGAGGAAAACATTCCAGAATTTTTCTCATTTTAATGGACTTTAATGGACCCCAACACTTAACAGTTTTAATTCAGTTTAAAAATGATCTGAAACGAGGCATAAGGTTCCCATCTAGCAAATCGACTGTCATTTTTGGCAAGAAAAATAAAATATGCCCTTTTAAACCACAACTTCTCGTCTTGGCCTCTCGGTCCTGTGATGGGCCAGCGCGACCTCACGCAATACGTCATCACGTCAAGAGGTCACGGATGACGTATGCGAAACTACACCCCAGTGTTTACAAGTGTGGAGAAAGAGGACCGTTCTGATGTTGTTGTATGTGAAATGATACTAATTAATGTTTTTGTGTCAGTTTATTGTTTAAAATGGTCCGCAAATGTGCGTTTCATATATGTAACACGTGACCTTTACACGGCATTACGCAATTACGTGAGGTTGCGCTGGTGCGTCACAGGATTGGAGACAGACGAGAAGATTTTTAAAAGTGTTTAAAAGTGCATATTTTTTTATTTTCTTGCCAAAAATGACAATCGTTTCGGTAGATAAGACCCTTATGCCTCGTTTAAGATCGTTTAGAGTCCTTTAACACTTAACAGTTTTAATGCAGTTTAAAATTGCAGTTTCAAAGTCCATTAAAATGAGAAAAATCCTGGAATGTTTTCCTCAAAACACAATTTCCTCTCGACTGAACAAAGAAAGACCTCAACACCCTGGATGGCATGGTGGTGAGTAAATTATCTGAATTTTTTTAAAGAAATGGACTAATCCTTCAAAAAAAACCATCTCCCCTCTACCTTGAAATCTGCTCTCGGGTGCCATCTTTAGCAGGACGTTTGCGTGGGCTGTGAACGGCGTACACGGACATGCTGGGGTGCTCGATCAGCAGGTTTTCCAGTGGACTGGTCTCTAGGAGAACCGGAGCTCTGCCCCCAGCCATGAAACACGGCGGAGGTGTAATAAACCAGCTCTCTTCCATCCCACACGCCGCCTCCAAACGCATAAAGCTGTTGTCTTCTGCGTCAGTGTCTGCCGAGTCCAAAGAGGAGCAGGACGAGCAGCGCACGGGAGCATCCGGGGGAGCGACATCGTCTGTGCACACCTCCACTAGATCATCTTCACATGCGCTGGAACAGGCCTTGGCTGCAGGGACAAGATAAAGAAAATTATGTCTAATGAAATATATATGTGCTGTAATTTTAAGATGTAGTAGTGCTCAATAATTTGATTAAATCGCACACCCTAAGTAGTAAACATTAACATATACACTTTTATAAATAAGGATGCTACATAAGTTATATAACAACCATAGTTCATCAAAATCATGTTTAATACAGAAACCATCTGAACACAGAATGAATGTTCGATATAAACAGTGAGCATAAAAAAGCTGCATAAAAGAAAAACAAAACAATTAAAGTACCACTGGCTTTCCTAAAAATGAGTTATGTGTTCAGACAGACAAACCCAAAGAGTAAATATTATGTCCGCGGTTCAATTCTATTTGTATTCTTCATAGCCCCTGGCAGGTAACCAAAAATGGTGTAAACAGCTTGCTTTTTGGGCAGAGCCTTTAAAATGTTACACCCTCACTGGCCTCTAGGGGGCACTGCAACTGAACAATCCTTTATCCCATACATGAATTTACTGCTAGAACCATAACATGTATATTAAGGGGGATTTTTGGTCCCTTTGCTATTTAAAAAAAATAGTTGTTAAGTGATATGCTTTTAGTTCAATGACAAATTTATTTTTTCTCTTTTTTTGGTAACATTTTGTATTTGGACACTTTCTTGCTTAAAATAACCAAAATCTCAAATGTAGCATTTGTGACAAAAGGCTTCACAGTAAAACATTATCATATAACAGCTTATTATTGACATTACATAAAAGATAAAACTTACTAGCTTCTTATTATAACTTATTAGTTTAACCCTAAACAAGTTACACACCCATAGCACCAATGTTATGATTCACACATACAACCACACCTTGTTTATCTGCAGTTTTACATTCGACCAGCTGACATATTTCCTGAACTTAGCTGGTTAACAAGGCTCTTAAACCTCTTACAGAACTCTTCAATGTCCTTGACAAGCCAGTTAACCTCTCTTCTCAACATCACGAGACACAACCACTTTTGTATCACCTCATATTTGTGTGGAGTCAAATGCTTGAATGACAAGAGAAATATAACTCTCATTCTTAGCAGCTACCTTCAGGCAACGATTAATGTTGGTAATTGCTTGACCTACCCATGCAAGGGTAATTTAATCTGTCCTATTTTTACAGCAGACCTCATCGCAAACACTTTTGTCTAACTGGCTAAAAGCCCCGCTGGCTATACACATGTCTGTCTATCACCTAGAGGTGAACTGGGACAACCAGATTCCATTGCACCTGAAATATTCACAGGCATGTACAATATGAGAAGGGTCTGTACAGACAGCAGAACCTCTATTTGAGCAGATGGGCATCAGGTTAATAAGGGCACGGCTTGTGCGCCAGGGGTTATAGAAATAATCCGATGCGAGAAATGTGGCTCTAGTAGGTCATGTTAACAGTATCAGCTAGGGTTAGCTGAGGTCAAATTGGGCATAATGGATTAGTCACAGGTCCAGAAAAAAATCTGTTTATTTATTACCATTAATTATTAGTAATGGATTTAAATATGGTAGTTGCCAAAAGTGATGTCAATCAAGTTTGTACAATGTGTTTTATTTTTATTGCCCCCTCATGTTAGTTTAAATGATCACATATGGGGTGTATAAGACAATGTGGACAAAATACTAAAATTTTAAGGTATTTATTGGAAATGATTTGGCGAAAAGGCAAACCAAAGCATGTCAGGAAATCTGGGTTTTATTCAAATATACAAAAAGTACATAGAAAAACCAAAAGCTATTCATTATTAAAGGTGCAGTGTGTAATTTTTAGAAGGATCTTTTGACCGAAATGCAAAATAATATACAAAACTATATTATCAGGGGTGTATAATGACCTTTCATAATGAACCATTATGTGTTTATTACCTTAGAATGAGACGTTTTTATCTACATACACGAGGGTCCCCTTACATGGAAGTCGCCATTTTGTGCCTCCATGTTTCTACAGGTGCCCTTAACGGACAAAGTGTTTTACTAATTTGTCTCCGACGATGGCATGTTTGTCCGGTGGCGGCTACCGTAGCTTCTTTGTGTTTCAAAAGCGAGAGTTGAGCAGTGGACTGAGCCGTTGGTTGCAATTCGCAACCTCACCACTAGATACCGCTAAAATTCACACACTGCACCTTTAATATCTGTTGATCCTTTTTTTGTGAGTTTTTTGTAATCATTGTCCTTGACTATATGTCTATATAAACTGTGCACATGTGTTTTGGAAATTTTGGCCAATCCTCATTACTCCTCTTTTATACCATGGGCCTGTTGAATGCTTTATTCTGATTGGCTAAGAAATGTTTATTATTTTTTTGTAAAGCGCACACCTAAGCATGTCTTCAAAGAACCACCAGATCAATGTTTTTGGTAACCGTGGTTAAAGCGTAATAATTGACTCTGGTCCTTTGAATAAATTATTGTGCATTATTTTCGAATAATTTAGAGGCCGGGCGTCAATTATTCCTTAAAAATCTAAACTTGCCTTCATACAAACACACCTATGCAACATGCATTCAAAATGTATGCTGCTTTAATAAAATATATAAATAAAGAGTCAATATGTCAATTGTTCAAAGATGGACACTACTATAGGTTAAAATGCCTTAAAGGAAGTAATAATAGTGTTATTCATTGTCAATCAATAAAATGTGCAGAAGGTCAAGTTTTCATTGCTCACAGGAGCAGCTCTAGACATAAAATCCATATTTCATTTACTGATCAATACAAAATATACAGAAGGCTACTTGTGCAAAAAAGTCGCCTCACCTAGATAATCGACCAGAATCCATTCATCGTCGTCCTCCTTCTCGTTGAAGTCAGCATCTGCAGAACACCCGCTGTCCTCCAGGGAGTCTCCAAACAAGACACTGGTGAACCTCTGGAACATAGTTGTGTCCTGGGAGGAGACGCGAGGCTGGACAGTCCTGCTGGCAGTAGGCAAGGGCCAGGCTCTTTGGTCATCAGCTGCAGGAGCCGTTCACTGAGATCTTGGTAAAGGTGCTGAAGTGCATTAGTTACTCCTTCTTAGTTGAGGAACACCTGATAAAGTTCAGCCATAGCTCTTGGTGATTGTGCAAAAACAAAGGCCCTGGAGGAAAGAGGGAGAAAAACGTTAAATCAGTGACACAGACGGGACAAACAAAATGTTTGTATTATTTTAGAAAGACCTTTATCAACTACAAAGAAATAATAATCTTTTGTGTTTGTTATTCAGATGTTAAGTTTTTTGTATGGAACCAGCCAAATGTTTTTACTACTATGGCATCGTGTAGCACCCTTATACAAAAAGGCCTTGTTTCAACTGAAGAATATAGGCAATGTAAAGCATCAGGAAGCAAGTGCATGCTGCCATTCAAAATCTGATATGCAAAAATGCAAAGCATCCAGTGTTCCTGGATATTTGGATCTCCTTGTACACTGTAAAACCTAAAAGTTAACTCAACTCAAACCATTTAAGTAAACCGGTTGCATTCGTTTTAAAACACATACATTTGAGTACTGTGAACTTAAACAAATTGAGTCATATGCAGTCAGCACTACTTAAATATAAGTGCATAACTGCACATGACTCAAGTTCACACTACTTAGATTTATGTGTTTTAAAACTTAAATGGCTTAATGCAACCGGTTTACTTAAATTGTTTGAGTTAAGTTAACTGTTAGGTTTTACAGTGTATAAAAGTCAGACCGATACTCTTGTGAACACACCAGCCAAAACAAAGCAGTCTAATATGCCTCAGTGACACTGTGTTTCTCACCCTGAAGCTGATGCCTATGAAAACTGATCTTTTAACAGATCCACCCCACCTCATTCAGGACCATGCCACATAAGGGTACACTTATCTGTTGTTTTCTCTGTGACAACAAAGAGAGACAGCTGTGAAATAAAGGACTACAAGCTGTTCTTGAACTCCTCGCTTAACTAGGACAAGACAACCTATTCAAGCTGCCTTCCACCTGCTCACATAGTCATGGCAGCACACTTTGTCTCTTTAGGGGGCATATAATAGGGTTAGAAAGTAGCCATTAGAACCCCAAAAAGAGGATTAACCACAGACTTTCATAGATAAGCATTTTGGGAGAGCTTTGTGTAAAACATAATGCCAACAAAGGTAGCTTAATAGACATAAAAAATCGAAAATTTCATTATGTATCAACCTTATCTTAAATGTTTCCCATTTCTTAAAAAAATTGACAAGTGGGAGGGTGAAAAAGTATAGAGCTGTGATATTAATGTGAATAGCATCAGATATTTTGCCACTGGATAAAATTAATGGTGAATAGTTAAGTTTATAATGAGATCTCTGACATTTGTTTACAGATGTCCGCATCTTGGTAAACCTGATCTTGGTGTGAGATCTATTCTGAAACTCAAGCTAAGACCCGTGTAAGATTACTAGAGGTATTTTTTTCTCAGGAGAATCATCTGAGAGGCAGGACACCTAAAAGTCTCTATTTGCTGTCCATGTAATGTCTGTTTGTTTAGGTGAAACAACTGATATCCTAATTTTTATAAAAAATAAAAAAATGTAAAATAAAACTTATTTTGCATAACAAAATTCAATGTCATGAATGCATTTTGTTCAAGAATGGATAGAAAAGCCTAATGTGTAGGCCAGCAGAACAAAAAATGAAAAGTTTGGTTCCAAAATGAAATAACTCGTTTTTCTTGTTTTTTTTTTGATTGTGCATTCCAATTAAAATCAATCAAACAGCAGTTGGTTTGTTTTGATTCAAGCCTTCATAACTAAAAAAATACAGCAATAAATAATAATATTGTGGAACCAAACTCTATAAAGTTGTGTTATTTCAACCCTTGGTTAGATAAAATATAGACAAACCCAACCCTTGTGTTTAAATTTACCCATGGTGTGTTGTTTCAACCCAAATGCTGTGTTGTTTTAACCCATGGTTGGATCAAATATGGACACTTAAGGTTAATTTAACCCAACGGTTGGGTTTGTTTATATTTTACCCAACCATGGGCTGAAAACAACTCAGCATGTTTAGTGTACTATATAAGGCACTGCAAATCCATTTTTAATGCGAGTCAATCCGGGCATTAAAGGAGCAATAAAATTGGAAAAAATAATGCACATTAGGCTGGTAATGCTGTTTGTGTATATTATGACCCACCAATAGAAGGGTAACATAATGCTCAGTGGTAAAGCATTGCATTAGCAGTGCAAAAGGTCATGGGATCGAACCTGGGAACACACATACTGATAAAAATGTATATCCTACCTTGCAATGCACAATATGTCGCTTTGGATAAATGATTCTGCTGAATGGATGTAAATGGACTCAACAACTGAATAGGCTACTTTGCATCAACCCACTACTCTTTGTAGGCCCAACCACCTATATTTCAGTGTTTATTTTTGTGTCGAATTCAGAATACAGATACTGTACAATACACAAATATATTATTTTGCCATACACATCTGAAACAAATACATGCAAACTCAATGGAATGCAGCAAAACTGATACTTCATACTTATGACAACTCACACATCTATGGTACACATAGATACAAAGAAAAAACCCTGTTAACCCCTTATAATTAATCATTTATTAAAATGTATCGTTGAAAGTACAGCGTTATGAAACAATGTAACGCATTAATAATAACACAATCATCAGATGCAATGCATGATGGAAGCACCATTTCGATAAATGCACAGGTGTGGAATTAACTCAAAGCTGTATTTGTATAGTCATTATTTGAGGTTTCTAGCCCCGTACACACACACAGACTAGCCGAGGGACGGAGGATTGAAACCTTACACCGACCGACAGGGCGGACTGCAAACCCAAACGCTTTAAACTGGCATTGCAGAACAAAGCCGTAAAATCCAAACATGCTCACATTGCAGAAACAATGAACACATCTCATATTTCCATGTATAAGAGTATGCAAGCGCAATACAGAAACACATAATTACACGAAGGATGCATTTTAAAAAAAAAAACTTCAATTTTTTAAACATTTCACTTTTGTTCAAAACTCGCTTTTCACAACGTCTTTTAATTTGTCTTTAAAATGTACTGTTTGGTATTCTCTAAGAGACACAATTATTTATAAAACGTAATAAATGTCAGTCGATCAACAACAAAGAGCTTTTAACTCACCTGCGGCAACAAAAGTAATGTAAACAGGAAGAGGGTTGACTTCAAAAACAGTTTACTTCAAGGGTTTGAGGTAGATTGTTTGTCGTGTCGAATATAAAAATATATATACAATTCTTCTCGGAAGAAATTTAAAGTTTGTGGACCCTTTATTTCGGAGTTTCGCAGTACGCTGTTTTTCGTTTCTCCTCCGAGGTCTCAACTGCTCCCTTTGTTATTGTTGTGGAAAATTAACAGCTGATCGGGCGTGACGCAGTTCAGGACGGCCCATAGGCGGGGCTCGCAGGGAGCCTCTCAGCAAATGAAATGTCGTCTTCGACTCTGACTGACTGTCACCAACGCACGTGACCTCATCCCGGGAAAGGCAAGACCGGGCATAGCACTTTATAAGGAGTGTCATGTAAAATTATATAAGTTTAATTTTTGTTTAAAATGTTTACGCTTAATAAATGTATTGGCTAGGTGAATATGCTTTATTATTTATAGTACTAAAACAAAGCACGTGTTTAAAAATACGTAATTTTTTACATAACAAAATTAGAGTAGATCATTAACTTCACTAAAAACATAATTGTGAAATATTCTATGCAAAACTTTATTTACAGCATAACTTTGAAAACTGTACGTGTTTAACATCTCTCTAAACATAATATATTAACAGGATAAGTTAAATATTCCAGTTAAATATTCCAAACGACTGTAATAAAAATATATTATTAAATGCTAAAAGCAATGAACTATCTTCATTATAAGTCAAAAGTACATTTTAGGCCTTTTTAAGGAAATATGTTTAGAACAAAAGAGTGAAATCCTACCGATTGAGGATGTAGGTCACCAGATTTTGGGAACAAAACACTCAACCCCCCTCACCTCCACTCAGATGAATGTATTTGAGAAGCCTGTTTTTGATAGAAAAGGCCTGGTCTGAGATTTGGGAACAGCCCATTTAATCCCCTATTAAGACAACAGTGACAAAAACACACTATAGTGAATCTGCAGATATATTAGGAAAGATCTGACATACTTAGCAGATGTTGCATCATCTATAATAGTCAGCATTTTTCATCTACTTGTGTGAATGGCCATCATTTATATTATATAAAAAAAAAAAACAGAAAGACATTATGTTCCATCTATTTGTGTTTAAACTGATGAATGACCTTTTTACTGGGACTGAAAGAAACTGAACTTTCTGTACTGATTTGGAGGTTTATCACTCAAACAGTCCTTTCTTCCATTTCCAATTCATAGGCTGTCTCAGGATTTGTCTCAGGACAATCTGGTGTACAGAAGGGACACAATCATCCTGTTGGATAAATATGTCCCTCCCTGTGTATTTTCCCACTCCAGGGTGACGTGAGAGTGAATCAGCACTCCAAAACACTGTCATCGTGTTTTTCCTCTCTCTCTGGACTTTTCCTTTTTTGTCCTCCAAAACAAGGACACACCTGCTCGCTGTAGTTAAACCGTGAAGATAAGAAAATCCAACCTGACCTCGACAGGCCTTGTCGCAAAAGTTGTATCTCGCCCCACATGTCATAACTGACTGATAAAATGGGTCAGTAAGGGGGTTTGTTTTCTATTTGGAAATCTTGGAAGTTTGTTTAAAATCTCTTTACTGATTAAAAGTAAGTCGCTTGTTACATTAAATACGTCATGCATAATAAACCATATTAAATATTGTCTTCTACATCTTTATTATGAAATCAGAGAAAGTAATGCACCGTTCACACCTATCTTATCTCACGACATCATGAACGTGGCGTGAACTGATTCTTATCAAACAAAGCAAAACAGAACATAACGTTCATTATGATTACCATAACATTCCTCTCATAGCATAACATAACACAGCTCACTAGACACTGAACAGACATCCACTGCACTGTAATTCTGTTAATGTTTGTATGTAAAAAAAAAAAACTCTTGTGAAATCGGTCTCAGTCAGGGTAGATGTCATATCTTATGTGACAAAATAAAAAATGAGAAGCACAATCTGAACAATGGCATACAGTTTTACAGACATGAACATTTTGACTTCCCATTTTATCCTAGGAATTACATTTCTTTTTATTTATTTGTGGGATGAGTAAAGTGTGACTACTAGTGAAAATCTCTTACATTCTTTCTAATTTAATACATTTTCCCATCATCTATAAAACTACCAGCACAGCAATTTGAGAGAAATTTAAAGAGTAACAATTTTTAGAATTTTTTTAGACGTTGGTGTGTTGCCTTTTCTTTCAATAAGCACTTAGGTTGGGATGAAATCCAATCCAAAAATCTATTTATGTGCCTCAATGGGGCTTAGCATAGTCAAGTGTTACATATTTACATACATTTGCATAGGGATCTAGAATGCGTAAAATAGTAAAATCATCAACCCATACTACATCAAGTTCACAGATGATAAACTTTTTTTTTGACCACAATGTTTTTGTTTGGCAAATGTTTGAGACTTGAATACATACAGAAATGAAAGCGTGTTTGGGTAGATCAGGAGGACAGAAATAATGTATAGGCGCTTACAGTGTGACATCTGGGCAGAGGATTGCATCATGCAAAGTTGACAAACAGGTGGGATGGTGCACGAGTCAGTAAGACATCAGGCGTTACATCCTGTCAGTCAAAACGAAAGGTTTTGCGGCGGGGACAGTCTGTCAATAAAGACAGCATTAACGCAATACCTTATAAACAAAGAACAGTTATGAACCCAGGGGAATGGGGTGTAGAAAGCACGCATTTGTAAATATTTGTATGCATACCAAACATCTGAAAATATGTACTGAAAATAAGGTGTCAAGATGCTCAAAAATAAACAAATTAAAAATAAATGTCAAGTTGATGTTTTGGTAAGGCTCAGGTTCCTCCTTAAATAAAAGTTGGCTTTTATCACCTACCAGGCAAAAATCAAGCTTTTTTAGTGAGTTTAAAGCAAATCTAAAATATAAAACACCAGAAATTTAACAAAAAAAGGAGAAACGATAATAAAAGTATACAATTTATTAATGGTAATACATACAATACAAATACATACAATACACTTTTTGAATTTGGTGTATGTGATTTTTTCCAATCAGAGCTCGATTTTTCCCATCAGAGCTCGATTAACAATAAATGTTATCCATAGTTTCAGTGTGCAGTTAATAGCAAACACTTTAACATGTATTTATTTTATTGGCAATTAGACATCACTCACAAACTCAAAATTAAGAAACGCCCAAATATTGCATAAAAACACATGAAAAAAGGACAAATACTGCATTTTTCCATTAAAAATCTGTAATAAACAACACCACGGGATTTAAAGTACCCAAACCCAACACACTCATACCGCAACCATCTGTTTAGTGTTGAACACACCTTTCATTCGTTTGAAAAAGGACACACCTTTCATTTTCAAACTATGCAAGGACACCCAAATATGTCTTTAGCTAGTAATTTAACCCATTATGCATTTTTCCAGAATAAACAACACTGTAAACAGACAAAAGGTACAAAAGCTGTCAATGTGGCAGTAAAAAGTACACCTTGTACCTAAAGGGTGCATATTAGTACCTTAAAAGGTACAAACGTACCTAAACTCTGACAGTGGATGAACCCAGAAACATAAGCAAAGCCACATTACACTCCAATACGATTTGCTTTCATCAGACTGGGGTGAAATTAATCCTGGTTTATTTATGAGGATCCATGAAGCAGATGATCGGAATTAAAAATATCTAAGGTTGTATAACACTCCATGATCCATGATTATTACTGTATATGTATAACAAATGTCCCATTCAAAGGAGCACACAAATCAATTGCTTACAACAAGAACAAAAAAATAATCTCCATTACAGTGATTAGCATTAGGAACAGGCTGAGGTGAAAATGACCCCTGTCTAACCCCCGCAGCACCTGTCTGCTTGTAAAGATCGAAATCAAAAACTACATATAAAACTAGATTGAAATCTTTGTCTCTGGCTACACATTATGTAATCAGCACTGAGGTCATTCACAGAGGATCCTATGCAAAACAGGCAGTGAGCCAGGTGGAAGTTAATAAACAGTCAAATGTATCGAGTTGCAGACAAACACCTTTTTGTTATGTCTTCATAACGAAGTAACCGAAAACAGACGCATTATAGGCGAATGCCACAAATAAAAAAAATGATTTCAACCCAAAGGAAGATTACTTAGCACAAATGCTATTTTGGCCCCTACTCTTCTTATAATACAATGCAAAACAAAAGGTTTTCCCATGTCAGTAAAACCTAACCTGATATAAAAATAATTTAATTATTAATTATTATTTCAAAATTCAAAGTGGTTTTCATTACAGTACTGTGAATCAGGGTGGGTGCACTGTGGCAGTACCCTTAAACGTACTAACAGTTTTAATGCAGTTTAAAATTGCAGTTTCAAAGGACTCATAAAAAATATTCACTTTTAAGCCACAACTTCTTGTCTTCCTCCGGTCCCGCGACGCACCAGCGCGACCCCACGCAATTGTGTAATGACGTCGAAAGGTCACGTGTTATATATTTAAAATAATAAACTGACACAAAGACATTAATTAGTATCATTCGACATACAACATCGTCGAAACGGTCCTCTTTCTCCACACTTGTAAACACTGGGACGTAGTTTCGATACGTCATCCGTGACCTCTTGACGTGATGACGTATTACGTGAGGCCGCGCTGGCGCGCCACAGGACCGGAGGAAGACGAGAAGCCGCGGTCCAAAAGTGCATATTTGTTATTTTTCTTGCCATAAATGACAATCGTTTCGCTAGATAAGACCCTTTTGCCTCATTTGAGATCATTTAGAGTCCTTGAAAACTGCAATTTTAAACTGCATTAAAACTGTTAAGTGTTGGGTTCCATTAAAGTCCATTAAAATGAGAAAAATCCTGGAATGTTTTCCTCAAAAAACATAATTTCTTCTCGACTAAACAAAGAAAGACATCAACATTTTGGATGACATGGTGGTGAGTAAATTATCTGGATTTTTTTTAAGAAAATGGACTAATCCTTTAAAAAGGTGCTAATATGTACAACTTAGGTACATATTGGTACCAAATGTACCTATATCTGTACCTCTGATGTACTAATATGACCCCTCGGGGTGCAAAGGTGTACCACAGGTAGGAACCATTTTTTTCTGACAGTGTCCTTAATTATTAAAATGATATTGATATATTTATATTTCACCTTATCACACTTTAAAGGATTTTCTTTAATATTTAATATATTTCTATTTTGGGGCGATATATGAATTCATTTAACTCGCCTGTACCCTCTAAAAAATACCACTGGGTAATTTTCAACCCTGAATTGGGTCAAAAAGAGACAAACCCAGTCGATGGGTTAAATCAACCCAGAAAATGTTTATATTTGACCCAGCATAGGTTAAATTACTACTCAAAGGGTTTGTGTTTAACCCTTTTCGACCTCACGCTGGGTTGAAAATAACCCAGCATTTTTTAAGAATATATGTTTTAACTTGCAAAAGCTTTACACTCTTCAAGCCACAAAGACGAGCCAAAAATCTTTTTATGATGCTAGACAGGAAACAGCACAGGAACTAACTCTAAACCTGTCTTAAATAAATGTTCATGTGATATGATGTGTCGTGTTACAGAGCTAAAACAGAGCTTAACACTTCCACTCGAATCTCTTATAGATTTACTGCTTTAAAACTGCATTAAAGTGACTTTGTGCTGAAATTTTTTGAAGTTTTTTACTTAACTACAGAATGTGAAAACAATCCATGCATTGATTTTTATAACACATTTCCATGGATGATTTACAGCAACATGCAAAACATTAAGGCACCATGATAAGACATGCAGACATCAACTGGCAAAGCCTATACGGAAACAAAAGCGGCTGATATTGGAATCAAAATAAACTGAATGACCTCTGGCGCCAAAGAAGGAAATCATTCAATAAAAATGTTTCAAAATAGCAGTCTGGCAAGTTACAGCAGGAAGGATTCAACAAAAAAAAGCTTCATAGTTTAAAACTTGTCTGTGACTATGGCAACACGGGAACAAATGGCCCGTTCGCTCAATAAAAAGGCTTTCTGGGTGGTGTTATTGCTGTTTATCGTGGTTCTCTTATTCTGAACACCAAATATAATTTTTTTTTAGGTCAACCAAGTAATACAAACATGAAGTGCAAAATGCAGTCAGACTGCACAACCAGGGCACTTGGCACATTTGAACAGAGTTGGCTGAAGCTGGGGTGAGCAGACAGCTGTTTGGATACCAACGCCCATTCCTGTCCCTTATTTTCAGTTTAGATGGTCCTGATCCAAACAAGATGAGCGTCTTCCAAAAGCTCATCGATTCAAAGCAAGAACAAACAAATCCTTTTTCTCCTCCCCTGAAAGATAAAGTGTTTGTGCTATTGTAGATTAAACCCACGACACATTGCCCACTTCTCTCTGCCAGCCAGAAAAGTGCCCACTGAGTTTCTTCTCAGGCCTCTGGATGTTGGCACAGCGGCGTGAACCCATTTGCACGCACTTCGTAACACGGTCTCATTATGAGGAGTCTTGCGAGTCCCAGTCTTCTGGCTGAAAGAGATTTTTCCCAAGCGTTGTCCTCTGACCTCTGCCACGCTCTGCTGCCCCGTTGATCTCTCCCAACGGCAAGTAGGAGTAGCCCTCCCTCTCCGTGCGCGCTTCGCATTTTCGGCACGTCTGGATTAGGTTACCGGCGAGGCTGGCCAGCAGCAAAGTTGCCAGGATGGCGCAGACAACCAACAAGCTTTGTCTGCACACAAGCAAAACAGTCGCAGGGTGAGGAGTTGCACTTTGACCTCTGACTCCACCGCTGCTGCTCACAGGCTTAACAAACCACTTGACTGCAACTATGGTAACATCACACATTCCCTTCACTTGCATGTGAAAGGCTGAGCGGACTAATAAATTCATCTCCGTCACTCCACTGCGGCAAAGTTGTTTACCGGTACTAGTACAGTGAGGACTCTTGGTTCAGACGGGTTGGAAAGCCTGTTCTGCTTAATTATATCTGAGTGATTTTCCATGGTGATAATCAAGTTACCCGAACACAGATAGGGAGCAACAAGCTGTTTAAACAGATTTTTTATGTAATCCGATCGCGGTAAACTCTATGGAGACTGGCATTAAAATGCACTGACAGATGTCACAAAGTGGGTCATGTTACTGTATGTGTATTAAGTAAGGGGTTTGTGGAAGAGGTTGAAAATATCTGAGGCACCATTCACCTCCATAGTATCTTTTCTTCCTAATATGGAAGTCAATGGTGCCCCAGATTATAAACTGCTTGGTTACAAACATTCTTGAGTATAAGTTATTGATGACAGATCATTTATCCCTTTAAAATACATCAAATGCACACTTATTTTACTCAATATTTATTCTCAGTTTACTGCAAAATCTTTCAAAGCATAAACGCTTATTAAAATGTTTGTAAAGTTCAATGGGTCAGTCTCAAGTTTGGAGGACTTACTCAGATAAATAACGTCTGGTAGCATGACATTCCTCTGTTTGTCTCCATTCCCTCCACATCTGAGTAGCCAGACAGTGACCAGCTGAATTGTGGGAAAAAAACAATGTTTCTGAATCAAATCCCTTGTTAGGACATTAATTCTCCTAACAGACACTATGCTTTCATAACATCAGATATATTACATAACACAAGCGCAAAAGATCATGTTTGTTTTTAAGTTGGCAAATCAGTGCCATGTGTTTAACAGCCTGGCGAGGAGAGTATGCAATGAAATTGAAGTTATTTTAATAGTTTTTTTAAGACCACTGCTTCTGTAACAATAGATATTTTAACCCTGGCGAACCCAAGAACCCTTCTTTTAGCAGCAATTAACATTGGCCAAAATTGACCGGTGGGTTCTCAAGGGTTTTTTTCCCTTATATTAACATTCAATATACAGAGTCAGATTTACCCTGCTTTCAAGCAAAATCCAGAGTAAAACTGACTCTTCCCAGTTATTAGTGCTCTGTTAACCCTTTAAACTCTGCAGACTTGCCGGCAGTTCCAAAACGGCATCAACAAAAAAAAGTTTTAATTGTTGTGGAGCACAAAGCTTTCTATAAAATAAGACAAATTTGATCAATTTACCCGAAATTTAAATTCAGGCATGCCCAATTCTGCAAAAATTAGAATTATACTGCAGAACATAAAACTTGCTTACTGGGGGTCAGGTATGTGTTAAAACTGGAAAAACACACAAGGTCGTGCGTGCATAGATTATTAAAACATAAATCATAATTTTGACACATAGTATTCGATACACCTACTTACAGGGACTTTTTTGACTTTGTTACATCTCTGCAAAGGAGCTTAAGAACCCACCATCTCAAGTTAAATGACAGAGGTCAAATGCTGGAATGGAAAGTGCTGTTTGTTTTTTTCTAGTCTGGTCTTTAATAACCCGATATGTCTCATTGGTAACACGGGGGCTGCTGGGTTGTCTGAGACTCTATAAGGTCTGTTTTCTAGAAAGCAGCTGCAAGATGATGATGCAGATATAAATGTGATATATATGTAAAAACCTTTTCAACCAATTAGTCACACCAAATCTTAGTGAAAAAGGCACAACTTGTGTGCCATGCTCAAAAATACGAAAGGATCGGCAGACGCTAACACACACAGAGTAGTCGGGCAATGAGGAATGCTGACAGCCAAAGCTATAAGTGGAGAGAGTTATGTGCTGAGGAAGTGTAAACACTAAAATGATCTATAGAGACATCACACATGGAATCTATTGCATGTCGTGTAAGTGCTAATGATGGCTGTACTATGCTGTACCTCTGTGCAAGCTGATGTTTCTTTCTTCCTCATATGTAATGTTGCAGCTCCCAGTAACAGTGTCACACGGGCACATGTCCTGGCACTGGCACGGCTGCTCACAGTTCAGCCCGTAGAAGCCGATAGGGCACGCTGGGGTGAGACAGAGAGAGCAGAAACAATGTTAAGAGTATCATGCAATGCTCTACCACTGAGTTATAGGCCTACAGACACACAGGAGACATTTATAATCTACTACTATGCATTAACTTACAATGCATTCACCCAAATTTTGTTAGGTGTTTGATTGAGATATGACTGCATACCTTGCGTGCACAAATCTCCATGGAAACCAGCCGGACAGGTGCATCGCCCGTGAACTGGATCACATGAGCCACCGTTGGCGCATGCGCATGTTTGATTGCAGCCGTCACCATAGAAACCTGATTCACATACTGTAAGGATGCAAACAGATGTTATCCACTGTAAAAAACATTTTATTCCAATCTTAATGTCAGTGCAATGAAACATTTGTCACTGCAGACTGCAATAAACAATATTTTGCAATCTGTAATGATATAACACTGGTTATGTAATAATGTTGCCAACCAAAGCCTTATCTGAGACCAAAACTATGTCAGCCAAGTGGACTTGAGCTGCATTTACCTTGGCTACAATTTAAACCCCTCCATCCAGAGTCACATACACACCCATCTGAGAGAGAGAGAGAGGGGGGAGAGAGAGAGAGAGAGAGAGAGAGAGAGAGAGAGAGAGAGAGAGAGAGAGAGAGAGAGAGAGAGGATATTTAACAGGATATTTAATAACCTTAACTAAACACTGCTATCTTTTTTCAAGATCATTTTCCTGGTATGAATCAATATACATTTACATACTCCATGATGCTTAAATCTCTGATCATAATTGGCACAGATGTTGTGCCATATACACAACTATCTGATCCCAGGCAGGGATCACAGAACGCCTGTTGAATATTCCAGCTTTACTAAATACAAACTAGTCAAGTAACATCTGTATCTGTAATGTATAAATATACACAGACACCAAACCTGACCTCAACGTTGATACATAGAGGTCAAGTTCAAGAGCATATCACTTACCCTCAGTGCAAATCCCGTGATCGCCACATGCGGCGTCCTGGCATGTGAGATTGGCACAGTCTGGTGCTTTCCAGCCCTGCCGGCACACACACCTGCCCTCTATGCAGTGTCCATGCCCGCTGCAGTCCTCCGGCTGGCAAAGCCTCTCATGAACACACAGCACAGTGGATACATCCCGCGTGCAGCGCCACATTGGTTCTGGACTGGAGTGTGTCAAACATGGCTTTGATCAGCGATTATCAAAATTTTCATAAATGCTTAAAACTGCAACTTAGCACAGAGAATGATATGGATAATACTACAATTTATGATTGTCGTTTGCTTACAAAAATGTAAATGAATTTACACACCAGTGATCTGAGGGGTAGTTGGCAAGAGATCCATCATGAACATAGGTGGCCGATCCACCTCCATCCAGATTGATGGCGTTGACGACGTGCTGTTCTTTCAGAAATGTTGCTACTTGCCAGAGGTTCATTCTGCAAAGACAGCACTTTAGTAAACACAAGATAAACTATTTAGGCAAACCAGGTCCTACACATATTTACACATATCATAAAAAGCAGGATCTGTAATAACCGGTTTGATGACACACAGGTCATGCAATATATTCATAATGTAAAGCTCCCTCCCGAATCTACCCAGACCATTTACAGAAACTAGGTTGCAAAAACATGTTTAGATAACTTAACATGAGAATCAGGTATTTTTTTTGTGATTACTTGTACTGTCTTTTGGATAAAATCACCAAACAAAATGTAACAATCATATATAACCTTGATATTAGGGATGCAACGATAGGATTTTTTTAGGTCGATACCGATCTAAACAGACAACTTCTGGCAGATACCGATATTAAACACTTGTATATAATACTATACAGTTGGTCTATTAACTAGTTTATTTCTGCATTAATTATTTTTACTGAACATGGATTGGATCTTATTAACATTCAACTGACCAACATAATAAGAAAGGCACAAATTAAGCTAAAACAAATATAATAAGACAGCATGACAACCTTCAAAGGTGTTTTTTGCTATTCAGCATTTATTTTATTAACAACATTAACTCATTTTTTACATATAATGGATTTCTTTATGCAGTTAATTAATAAACAATCGGTATCGGCCTTTCTCGTGTTATTGCCGATATGCCGATGGTTTCAAATTCATAAAAAATCAGCCGATAAATATCGGTGGCCGATACATCGGTGCATCACTACTTTATATATTTAATATTGACGGTGTATGGTCATGTCAAAGCTTGAAATCAAATGATTAAATTCAAACTTTAATGCTGCTGAGCTTAGAATTACATTAAGACTTTAGCTTGAATTTTACAGACAGGGTCACAAATGTTAAAGGTGCCATGAATGCATTAAAAAAATTTGGTAAATTGTTCTCTAATATCTACCTAGAAGGTATGTGGCTGTATAAAGTGCATAAATTATCCAGAGTCAGTTGTACATGTCCATTTACAACCCTAGGATTTGCCTTAAAGGAATATTCCATTTTCTTAAAAGAAAAATCCAGATAATTTCCTCACCACCATGTCATCCAAAATGTTGATGTCTTTCTTTGTTCAGTCAAGAAGAAATTATGTTTTTTGAGGAAAACATTGCAGGATTTTTCTAATTTTAATGGAATTTAATAGACACCAATAATTAACACTTAACTCAACATGTAACAGTTTTTTCAACGGAGTTTCAAAGGACTATAAACGATCCCAAACGAGGCATAAGGGTCTTATCTAGTGAAACGATTGTCATTTTTGACAAGAAAAATAAAAAATATACACTTTTAAAGCACAACTTCTCGTCTAGGTCCGGTCGTGATGTGCCAGCGTGACCTCACGCAATATGTCATGACGTCAAGAGGTCACAGAGGACGAACGCGAAACTCCGCCCCAGTGTTTACATGTGTGGAAAAAGAGGACCGTTCCGACGTTGTTGTATGTGGAAATGATACTAACAAATGTCTTTGTGTCAGTTTATTGTTTAAAATGGTCCGCAAATGTGCGTTTCATATATGTAAAACGTGACCTCTCTACGTCACTACGCATTTACGTTAGGTCTCGCTGGGCCGGATCTAGACGAAAAGTTGTGGTTTAAAAGTGCATATTTTTTATTTTTCTTGTCAAAAACGACAATCGTTTCGCTAGATAAGACCCTAATGCCTCGTTTGGGTTCGTTTATAGTCCTTTGAAAACCCGTTGAAAAAAACTGTTAAGTGTTGAGTTAAGTGTTTTCCTCAAAAAACATAATTTCTTTTGGACTGAACAAAGAAAGACATCAACATTTTGGATGACATGGTGGTGAGTAAATTATCTGGATTTTTCTTTTAAGAAAATTGACTAATCCTTTAAGAATACAAATTTGGAAGGGTTATGAATAATAATGTGGAGCTCTGTTCTGATTGGCTTTTTCTCAAAGCAGCTATTTTTAATAGCTCTCTGTGTGTGTGTGTGTGTGTAGCAGACCTTACGTTTGAGTCTGTATCAGAACAAGATACAGAATTTGAGGAATAATCAATTGTTTGGACATTTTTCTGAGTGGTAAGTTTAGTTTTTTTCAGTATGATCCGCCAAAACTTAACTGTAACGTCAATAGTAGAACTGCAGCCTAAACGTTAGCTTATAGCATTAACTCGCATTTTGCTCCAACTCAGTAGTCACAACTTTGTCTTTGCATTGTAATAGCATTGTACTTAATTTAATGTGTAATTTAATGTTGGGTCGTATATCGCAACTGTAACGTCACAGTCTGTGCTATGTTGAGATTGGCCTGTTTTCTAGCGGTCTTTTGCATGCACAAGGTTTACATCGTATTTAACAACAATCGTATTTAACGATCGCAATACATCATTACCATGTACAGAACGCTTATTATTCATCTATGCCTAGGTAAATACAATTTAACTGTTTTTAATGAAAAAAACATTCAGGTGGACTTCAGGTAATTAAAGAGCTACAAAACAGTTGAATACAACCTTTACTAATTGCAATAATAAAACTTGTTACTATACTGATGTAGAACAAGCACACAGACCGTGTGGAGGACAAAATCAATGTTTACTGTGATAAACAGCTGTGGTTCAATGGCTCAGGTTCAATGTTCATCTTACCCTCTGGTTCCCGTCTGACCATCGACGTGGAAGAGAATGAGTCTTCCCTTTTTATCGTGACCCACCACAGTGCGGGCAGACAGAACATCCACAAAATACTGAAAATGTCCTGTAACATTAAAGATTAATGGCCTATTCAATATTGAATTTGCAAGAAGTCAATGTGTAGCTTCATTGAAAAATAACACACATCATAAATAGACCTGACAGTATCTGCCACTAAAGATGTACTGTAGAACTGATTTTGATATAGACATTGAGGTCAAACACTTTAGATAAACAGGCTCTTAATACAAGCACTATGCAGTGTATTTTAATCTTACCGGTGTCCTGAGTTCTCTCACATTCTGCCTTGATGCTCTCATTGATGTAGATCTCACCGTCTCTCAACAGCCATACAACACCACTGATCAACTGCACAAAAGGGTTGACTTGATCCAAAACGTCTTCCTCGGATAGATAACCAAACAGAGGAAATAACCCAGTCCAGAGGGATAGGGAGAAATATTACGTGAGATTGTGTGCACTGGTAGTCGACTTAGAACTAACAAACACGCTGTTATAGCTCAGTGGTAGTCGAGCATTGCATCTCTCTGAAAAGATCAGTAATATATCAGAACGGCTACTCAGAAATTAGTCAGTATATTTGACATAATTGATTTAAAAACCTCGGAAGAAACTTATCTTAAAGCATTACATTAAGTAGCTTCGTTTTTATTGTGATTTTATTGTGTGTCTCTTATTTTTTTTCTCTTAAATTGTTTTCTCATTTTTATGTAAAGCACTTTGAATTACCGTCGTGTATGAAATGTGCTATCCAAATAATCTTGCCTTGCCTTGCAAAAGGTCATGCGTTCGAACCCAAGTAAGTGCAATCTAGTGCACTCTAGGTTGCTTTGAATAAAAGCGTCTGCCAAATGCATAATGTAAATCTAAAAATAAAAATGAAAAGTGAACTACATGAAAAAAATTGTAACGCTTTATTTAAGGTGTAATGTGGGTTTTAACGGCATCTAGTGGTGAGATTGCGAATTGCGACCAACCTCAATTTCGAAATGGAAAGAGAAGCTACGGTTGCCATAGATATACATAATAAAGGCTAGATGTCTTACAGCAGTGGTTCTCAAACTTTTTCTGCGTGTGGTATACGGTGCATTCCTTCGCCCCCCTCAAAGAAAATTTATGACAAAAACAGTTCTAAAATGTAACATTTTAATTAAACAAAACATATTAAATTATACAAAGTAGTGATGTTGGTTAGTAGCCTTATTTTTTGTTTTGTTTAATTACACAAAATTTATGATACATTAATGTATTATATAAAATGTCATAAAACTGGGGGCCCCCTGGCACCGTCTCACGGCCCCCCTAGGGGCCCCGGACCCCAGTTTGAGAACTACTGTCTTACAGGGGAGTCTCTCCGTGTGTCTCAATTCGTTCCCTAGCTCCCGAGGTCGTGAATCAGTATATCTTGTACACAGGTCCGGGCACTGGTAAGGACCCTAGCTCACTTGACATTGGGACAATGTTCACTTATTTTTCTGTCACGTGGCTGCTTAAGCGCGTTGTAATCACTCACAGCTGTTACTGAAATCTTCACGGATTTACAAATGGTTTGGTTTCTTACAAACGCTATTAACGTGGCTATAACTCTGGATACTTGAACATGTATCATGAACATTATTCCTAAGTATACAATGTCATAAGTAAATTTCTGACGTGTAAAACAAACCAAACAGTTTGAAAAATTAGCAAGTTCTGGTTATTTAAAAGTACATGCACCATTAAAATGTTACAAGTGAGCAAGCTGACTGTGACAAGATGGCCACCAGGTGCGGACGTCGACTTCCATTGGCTGGCAGCGCGGACGAGACATCTAGGCTTTATTATGTATATCTATCTATATCTACTGTAGAAAAATGGTGGTGACTTCCATGTAAGGAGACCCACTGTATATGTAGATGAAAATGGCTAATTTTAAGATAATAAATGCAACACAGTTCTTAACTTAAGGTCTTTATACACTACTGATAATATAGTTATTATATTTCAGTCAAGAGATCCTTCTAAAAGTTACACGATTTTGATTAAACCTGTAGGCTAAATTACAAATTAGCAGTATGATAAAAGAAAGAGAATTGATATGAACTGCCAAGTTCAACCAGACATACCCAATCTCCCTTGTTACTGGTTGACCATCTTTAATACTTTACACCAGTGCTTCTCAATTATTTTCTGTCACGCCCCCCCTAGGGAGAAGTAAACAACTCTCCGCCGCGACTGTAAATAGTATAAATTGTCTATAAAATTACACATCTGCAAAACATTGTATCCTTATTAACACTGAAGAAAACACAGAAAAATAAATATCGATCAACTTACAACAAAGAATAACTTTATTAACATTGTTTTTTTAGTCTGTAACAGAAAAGACTTAAAATGCATCAATTTGCCTGAAAAGAAATCAATTCTTATTTAAAGTATAATATTTTTTGACCATTTGATATTGAAAAATAAAATTAAATATAATCAATAAATAATAAAAAAAAACTCAAGCGGCTTATCAGCGTGATTGGGTTGTAATGTCTTTAAGTGACGGTGCAAAAAAATCACTTCCTGAAAAAGTATTTTCCCCAGGGTCTCGTGCGCCCCCCTGGTGTCGCTTCGAGCCCCCCCTGGGGGTCCCACCCCACTATTTGAGAAGCACTGCTTTACAGGCTACAATTACTCCCTGATGCCCTACGCTCATTCCAGGTGAATGTCCAAATACTATGCAAACACCTTATCTAACAGCAAACCTTTCCGCTTAATGGTCAATAACGTCATAATGAATGACAGATTGAGAGTACACTGAGTTCCAGGCCACTGCCTATTATGAAGAGCACTGCATGCTTTACACAACATTGAAGTGTTTTTGTAAGGTTTCTATTTTAGGAAACAGATGTTCTAGGGGCTCTACGTTCCCACGGTTCACTTCCCTCCAAAGTCTGCCCCAAATTTAGGTTGAGGTTTGTTGACTGCTACATACGCCTGCAATAAGAGAGACATCGGAGCTTTGAAACGAACTGTGCTGATGATACACTCACTGAGATTGTGAGACTGTGTTTAGTTATAACACTAACTAGGTCAGCATGATAGGCTGAACTTTTTGAGTGTTTGTTCACGAAGTTCACCAGAAGTTTCAGTCCAACTAGTTACTAGTGTATCTTTCACAATAGTATGTATTAAATTCATACATACAGAGTTATGATCAAGTTACATCATCATGTTTCTTAGGTAATTAAAGGAGTCATATTGTACACATTTTTTAGGTATTTTCCCACTAAAGTCTAATTTTAATGTTACTCTGCGTTTTGCTTTTGCACACTTATAACAGTCACAATAGAGTGCCGCAAGGATTAAATATTTTTGTAGGTCGACCTAGAATTTAGTGGGACACTGGTTCCCTCACCAAAAAGCCCATTCATTTTTGGATTATCGCAAGGAATAAGACCCATATTTAGACCCAAAGTTTACGTTACGTCTAATGCTGCGTTCAGACCAGCTGCGTTAGAGGCGTCAAGCGTGAGTGATTTCAATGTTAAGTCAATGCGTTTGGAGGTCTCGCGGCGTGAATGAGGCGTTTAGTGCGCCACGGTAGACGCGTTTCTGCCTCATTCGCACGTCTAGTTCACGCGAATCGCGCGAATTGAGCGTTGCCGCGGCAAACGCACGAGTTGAAAATTTTGAACTTTGGCGGAAAACGCGCCGCGTTAACCAATCAGGATCTTGCTCTAGTAGTGACGTGAGAAAAAACCTTGTGATAATGCAAATTTTCGTCATTTTCAGGGTTAAGTGTGCAGAATGTGCCCTTACCCAAACACAAGCGTCCCATCCTTTCTGATGCCAAACTGTGCATTTTGAACTCCTCCACTGTTCCGCACCAGTTTCCCATCACTTATAACATTGCCTAAACACTGTCCAGTTCTAGTGTTAAAATAGCCTCCATTTTGAGCAACAAGGCATTTTCTAGTTTTGGCGGTGAGCTCCACTAGCTCTCTGTGATTCTGCTCACACCCCCCAGGACCCCCTGGCTCCAGGATGGATACAGTTTTCAGTGGATCATGGACCACTGTGATGTGGCCACTTGCCCATCTCGAGTCAATTTTGGAGATGAATATCTTAGACTCAAACACTGGGGAGTTGGAGTCCTTGCTTGCTGTACAAGTTTCGTGGGTTACCTTGCCATGAGCAATGGGCTGACAGTCCCTCACATGACGATGAGAGTGAGATGGGCCATGGGACTTGGTGTAAGGCAACAAAAGGTCATCATCCAAAGAGTGTCTGTTGAGAAAAAAATGGGAAATTCAATCATAGAAATAAGGGTCAATTGTGTTTGTAAGTCAGGTTAATTTACGCTGTGTAATTGATGTAGGACAGTAGGTTTTAGTTCTAGCCTAACAGTAACATTGCAGATGTGGTTTATTAATTGTTTTGCAATAAAAGCACCCAAGCACATGTTTCTTTTGAAAGCACCTGTTGTTTTGTATATTTCTCAGTTTAAACAGAAGACATGCTTATTTATGAACAAGTAAAAATCAATTAGAGAGCAACAGATGTTTAGACTTATATGCTTGGTTGTGCAATACTTGATTGTGCAAATAATAGATAAGTGTGGCTGCTATCTTTCCTTACACATCATGCAAACTTGATGTAAATTAGTTGTAGAGTGAGCTGGAGTGAAACGTTTAGCGTTCATATGCAAAGTCTTTAAATCCTTTAAAGCCTTAAATGTTTACTCTAATTTTAACTCTTTAGAAGACACAATATGAAAACAGTAAAATGCATATAGCTTTTTACACAGTGTTTATATATTAAGTAAGCTTTCAAACTATATACATTGTTGGCACCACAGCGTGACACAAGAGGACGCTGTAGTGTCAAAGCGACGCCTGTTTCGGAACAGGTTTCTAATCACCTATTGGTCGTTTAAACAGTTAGTCCCACCCAAATCTCACACCATTGGCTGAGTGCCGCACTTCCTTTGTTTCTGATTGGCTATTCTCTGTGAGTGGCGAAAACACTTTCTAGTACTAGTATGGTATAGTTTAAAACCGAAACAAGCATTTTATTAAAATATACAATTTTATGACCTAAACTACACAAATTACTTATACTGTATTTAGGCAACAATTGAGAAGTTTGCTGCAAACCCTCTTTATGTCAGATTTGAGAACGTGCTCAATTTGTACTTTTACAGATAAATGCAGGATTGCGAAATAAAGCAAAACTGCGAAATACAAGAATAAAACAAGTATTAAATCTCCACATTTATAAGATGCTACATGGGTATGCATGACAGATGTTAGATAAGGGAATACAATCTTACAGTGTTAATCCGTTACTCATAAAACAGTTACACAAGTTAACGTCACTAACGAATGCACGTTCTTACCGGATGTCTTTGCAATGGGACACACATGCTCCTACACATATAAGAAGGAAACATATCTGATCGAAATTCACGGACGATCTTGCCATAAGACACATATAAACCGTAGATATAAAGGAACCAACGTTTCAGTTCACTTCGATTGAAAGAGTCCCTAGTAGTGTGATGTGTGTCATATGATGTGTATCACGTGATCAGGCTAGCTGATCATCTGTGTTACACAACTAAATAGATAAGCGTTTGTATGATCGCAGTTAACGAAAATATTTATTTTTGTAGCAAATTTGTTATAATTATTTCGCTTAAATGACTGGTTATTGATATAGAAGCATTTTGATGAAAGATTTAGACTGCGCAAATCAATAAAAAGTAAATTACATTATATTTACATAAAAAAAACAAATTAACGTTATCTATAGGCATTCTAAATTGTTGCAATGAAAAGTTTTAATGACACAGTAGCTCCCTCTTAAACCTAATTTAGTATGGATCTTAACGTGTTGTTGGAGTAGAACTTAAATCTGAAGTTCATGTTTCCAGGGGAATCTTTAATATGATGCACGCGCGATAGGAGGTAACAGTTGAAGGGTACTAGATGCGTGAGGTTTATTATGGCATCCAGTATCAACTTTAAAAATGGACTTTTATGCACCACAAAATGCTTTCGGTTAAAGATTCCTTATCCCACATGTGTACAGAGGCCAGCAGAGATTAAATGTATCAGAGCATTAACAAACACGGCAGGTCAACACCACGAAAAATACTGCATTGATATTGTGAGGTAAGTTAAGTACATTGTTTATTTCGATTTACAAAAATGGAATAAAGGATTCTCTCCCATTATTTATATTATGTGTCAACTACCCGTTTATAAAGTGTCTGTATATTTAATTCATTCTGATGTTAAGTTTAGTTTTTGGCTATGTTAATGACCCAATAGAATAGATTAAAGTGACATATCATGAAAATCTAGATTTTTTTCATGTTAAAGTGCTGCAATTGGGTGCCTAAACTGTGAAAAAGATCACTCCATACTTTAGTTTTGGTAAACCATTCTCTGCAAGCATGTGAAAAAATGGGTAATTTAAATCTGGCTCCCCTTATGATGTCAAAAGGGGATAACATCGCCCCTTAATCTGCACTATCCAACCACGGCACTGCCATTTAGTGCAGAGATCAGCTCATTTGCATTAAAAGGGAAACACAAAAACTAATGGCAAATTCTTTTGCTCACACCTAAAAGTGGCAATTTTTTATTTAGCTTTTCATAAACAGGGAAACATTAATAATTACAATATGTTCAATTATAAGTGTCAGAAAGTGGCAATTTTAACATGCTATAATAAATTATCTATATGGTATTTTGAGCTTAAACTTCACATACGGACCCTGGGGACACCAAAGACTTATTTAACATCTTTAAAAAGTCTTGTGAAATGTCCCCTTTAAATAACGTCAGTAATCTCATTTATAGGAAGAGGGACTATGAGGGATTTTTGTGTTCACTTCTTCTACCTGATGATGCTCGCCGCTCCTCATTGGCACTAAGAGCGTTTAATGTGGAAGTGGCACAGGCAGGTAACTTATGATTACGACTGTGAACCAGTTTTTATCTTTAACTTAGTAGTTAATGGCTTCTTTACTTGAATGTGTATCACACTAACCTTGCATGTTGGATCTTTAAGGTTAAGGACTTTGTTTCCCAGAAAACCATTGGTTTAATGCGGATGCAGTTTTGGAAGAGCGCTGTAGAAGATATTTACAGAGATGACCCTCCAGCCCAGCCTGTCGGTGCAGAACTATGGAGGGTGGGTTTTAGTAAAAAAAAAAGTAAAGTAACGTCTTTGTAAGATTTTGTTGCGGGGATGTTAACATTAAATTTCACACTGACGTAACTGTTCTCTGTTCCCAGGCTGTAAGGAAACACACATTAACAAAGAGGTGGATGTTAAGAATTATATCTGAAAGAGTAAGTTATAATGAAAGTACATGTGGAATTAAATTGACTTTGAAGTAAATGATAAAATAATAATATTTTTAGGTGAATTATTCCTTATTCCATTCTGAACTAATATGTAGGCAAGTTTGTCCTCTGGCAGTTGTATTAAACGCACTCAAATAAACATTGCTAGAAGAATAGTTTACCTGATTTTGTTCTCATTCACAATCTAAGTACAACTTTCATATTATTGTGTAATAAATGAATGATTCTGTTGGTGTTTTAAACAGGAGAAAGACATTGAGGACAGAGCGTACAGGAACCTTCAAGAGCTAGAAGCCTATGGTGAAAACTCACAGTCCTCTCTTCTCTACCTGCTGCTGGAGACTCTCGGTGAGCTCATGATTTTTACTTATATATAGCCACTTAATTATAATTATACAAGATTTAATATAAGTCTCAGTGTTCCTAGAATGTGTCTGTAAAGTATCAGCTAATAATACCCCACAGATATTTTAAATATAGCGTGTCCAAAATGCCCCTATTTTGGCGGGAGCAAAAAATCAATATGTGTGTCTTCATGTATGTATCTTTAAAGCAAATGAGCTACTGGTTTCGGTAAAAAATGTATCTGATTCCTGTGAATACAGCCCCATTAGTGCTACAGCGTGCTAATAAACACATTTAGAAAAGCTTTTGGGAAAAATGAACCAGTCAGTCAGTGGCTGTGAGCGGGACTTTGTTTGTGTGACATCACATTAAAAAGACAATCAAAACATCATGTCTAATGAGACTGCTCTGGTTTAAAGGGGATTAGAAAGAGGAGTGGGTGTTTTTTGTTTTAGGGTGGTTGTGTTCACACACTGCTAACACGCATTTATGTCCAAGCACAAAGTGGAGTTTGCATAATATGGGCACTTTAATGACTTCACTTGGCATGCAAAGTTTTGACATATAACTTCGTATTAACATATAAACCATAGGGGCCGTTTCCCGGACAGGGATTAGACTAGTCCTAGACTAAAATGTATGTAAGAGACTTCCTAACTGAAAACATTTTGCACTGAAACATCTTAAAATACATCAGTGCCTTTTGTTTTGCCTCAAAATGCACACAGGTAATGTTTTTAGTAAGGCATGTTTGTTAAAACTAGTTATATTTCCTAATTAAACTAAGGCCTAGTCCTGGTTTAAGATAATCCCTGTCAGGGAAACCACCCTATAAAAGCTCATGTCGATGTATTCAGGTTTTTAACGTTTCATTTTTAAAGGTTTGGAAACCTGGCCTGGTTTCACAGACAAGGCTTAAGTCTAGTCCCAGACTAAAATGCGTGTTTGAAGTGTCTTAACAAAAAAAAACTTGTCTTGATATATCTTAAATTATATCAATGTCATTGTTTTGTAAAAAGATGCATACCAGTAACGTTTTTTTCTAAGGCATGTTTATAAAAGCTACTTCTGTTCTAATTTAAAGGAATATTCCATTTTCTTAAAAGCAAAATCCAGATAATTTACTCACCACCATGTCATCCAAAATGTTGATGTCTTTCTTTGTTGAGTCCAGAAGAAATTATGTTTATTGAGGAAAACATTGCAGGATTTTTCTCATTTTAATGGACTTTAATAGAGCCCAACATTTAATACTTAACTCAACATGTAACAGTTTTTTTCAACGGAGTTTCAAAGGACTATAAACGATCCCAAACGAGGCATAAGGGTCTTGTCTGGCGAAACGATTGTCATTTTTGACAAGAAAAATAAATGCTCTTTTAAACCGCAACTTTTCGTTTAGGTCCGGTCCAGCGCGACCTAACGTAAATGCGTAGTGACGCAGGGAGGTCACGTGTTACATATACAAAACGCAAATTTGGGGACCATTGTAAACAATAAACTGACACAAAGACATTAATAAGTATCAGTTGACATACAACAACGAAGGAACGGTCCTCTATCAACACACTTTTAAACACTGGGGCAGAGTTGCGCGTTCGTCCTCTGTGACCTCTTGACGTCATGACGTATTGCGTGGGGTCGCGCTGACGCATCACGACCGGATCTGGACGGGAAGTTGTGGTTTAAAAGAGCATATTTTTTATTTTTCTTGTCAAAAGTGACGGTCGTTTTGCTAGATAAGACCCTTATGCCTCATTTGGGATCGTTTATAGTCCTCTGAAACTCCGTTGAAAAAAACTGTTAAGTGTTAAGTATTAAATGTTGGGCTCTATTAAAGTCCATTAAAATGAGAAAAATCCTGCAATGTTTTCCTCAAAAAACATAATTTCTTCTGGACTGAACAAAGAAAGACATCAACATTTTGGATGACATGGTGGTGAGTAAATTATCTGGATTTTTCTTTTAAGAAAATGGAATATTCCTTTAACCATGGCCTAATCATGGCTTAATCCAAGCCTTGTCTGTGAAACCGGGCCTATATGTTTTTGCACTTTTTCAAACTTTAAACATTCAGGGAAAGTGTTGTTACCTAGTGTTGTTATTGAACATCATGCTCATTTATTTTTATTTTCAAATATGACCCCTTTAAAGTATAATTTGAGACTGAAATGTAATTTAGATAAGACTTTATGAAATGAACTATTTTTGATGCCAAACTGAGTTTGAACTAATTCAAAGCTGGCTCATAAACTTGTACGCTTTATGTGATTACGCAGGTGTAAAAAATGTCCATGCAGACCACGCTGCCAGCCACATTGGCAAAGCCCAGGGCATCCTGACCTGCCTCAGGGCCACTCCCTATAACAGCAGCAGGCGCAAGGTCTATCTGCCCATGGACATCTGCATGCTGGTTAGTATTTGCTGTAATCCCCCATAAAAAGTTTTGTATGCCTAAAAGCGCTTATTTGCTGCTCTTTGTGTAGTTTCTGTGCCTCTAATGACACACTGTACTTAAAATAATGAGTGAATAATGACATGCTTTCCAAACAGTGGTATCCTCCGATTTGAAGAAGAAGCTGACATGTCACAGTCTTACATTATGTGTGTCACTTTCAGCATTATATGACATATTACTTATTACTACCATTAGCATAGCTCAAGCAGGAACATAGATGTCAGCTGTGTTTGAGAAACTTTCCCATCTTTATAATCCTATCTTATAAAGCACCTATTGTCCAATTCACATTTTAAATTTCCTTTGGTGTGTTGAGCGTGTTTCAGTACATGTTAAGGATATGCAAAATGTGCAACTGAATCTTTCAAACATGGTAAGGAGCGTCACATTTCCGGCTGACGTCAGCGGTATTCAGGCCAAAGACAAAGATGCCATCTGTTTTTGTTTTCAACTAAATACAGCTATAAACAATGGTCTAGAGCGGGGTTCCTCAAATCTTACCCTGGAGGTCCGGAGTACTACAGGGTTTAGTTCCCACCCTAATCAAACACACCTGAGCATTGAGCAAGCTAATCAAGGTCTTCATGATCACTAGAAAATTACAGGTGGGTAAGTTTGATTAGGTTTGGAGCTAAACTCTACATTGCACCGGACAACAAGGGTAAGATTTGAAGAACCCTGCCTGGTCTTTAGTCTTTAAGACCACGTTGTCTTGTCTAGTTTCTTTGGTGCTGCATGATTGCATGTTCACCAGTAGGGGACACTGTTGTTACATTAAACCTATGCAAACTTGCCTAGCTCTGAGTTCTCCGTTGAATGTCATGTTTACGAGAACATCATTGGGCTTGGCGATATTGACCAAAATTCATATCTTAGGGGAAATGCAGTATTGATATTTTAAGATTCATGGCAGTTGTTTCAATTGTAGTTTACATCCCGACTAGGGATGCATAATGATTATTCACAGTTAATCTATGGGCAGAATGGACGTTTTTGTTTGCATCGTATGTGTGTGTGTGAACCGTGTATAATAATTATGTAAATATGCACACATGCATGTATAATTTTAAGAAAAAAAATTATATATTAAGCATTTATATTTATATATAATATAAATTATACATAAATATACAAATGTAAATACGCATGTAAATGTTTCTTAAATATATACATGCATGTGTATATATACATATTTATATATACAAAGTTATTATACACAGTTCACACACACACACACACATATATGTAAACAAAACTTTTATTCTGCTATAGATTAATCGTGATTAATCGATATGTATCCACGCATTCTTAAGGTTGGCATATGGTGGTGTTCTTAATGACAGCCTTCCTAAAATTATTTCCTATTATATTCCTAAAATAGGAAATATTTAAACTTATCACCTTATGCAACATATTGTACTGCAACACCCGTATTGTGATACGTATTGTATACACACCCTATTCACTTTGTGTGGAATATGTGTTAACATGCAAGTCAAAGCCTTGTGCAAGTCAATAACTTTTTTTCAAAAAAAAAGGTGAAAAATAAAATGTAAAGATAGGTGGTTCCTTCTTGTTTGATAATATATAGCTGCACAACATGCGTATGACCTCAGTATACATTTCTGGCAGAGCTTTTGTTGCAAAAGAGGGTCATATCAGACCATACCGATATAGACTGTATCCCATATCCAGCTGGGGAAAATAGATATATTAGAAAAACTCAATAAATTGCCCAGCCCTAGAACGCCATGCTGTTAAAATGGTTGTTTGTTTGTAGAATACTGTATTAATTATTATTAGCTAGTGATTTAGTTCCAATGAGCAGATATTCCTAATTATTTTGACTTTTTTAGGTTTAGTTTAACATCCTTTTTGATCAAGGTGCTAATGTGGAAGCAAAAGATTTTAATACATGATAAAATTTTATCCTAATGCAATGATCGAAGTTGTGCAACCTTCGAATAGAATTTCAAATATTACATCAGCAAACTTTGAATGTTTATTTATTAAAGTTATTATAGTATTTCTTATTATTTGCTTGAATAAAATCAATATTAATGCCGCATGTGTCAAGAAAATACTTTGGTAAAGGTATGAGCGAATAATGAACAACTTCTCTGCAATTACATCTACTGCGTATTATTGATGCTCAGCGGGCACAGATCATTCATTGCCATTTTATTCTTTCAAACTGCATTTATTGGAGAGACACATTTTTTTGTAAGTTACTGATGCTAAATGTTTCTGCAGTATAAGTTTATTGAGAATTTGCTATTTTGGATCAATGCATGCCAATTTCGATTGTGTTCTAATTTAAAGTTTAACATTACAAAGACTTTTATTTTGTAATGCAGTAAGGTGAAAGATTTTTTTGTTCATCTCCAGCATGGTGCATCTCAAGAGGACTTTATACGTGGCAGCAGAGAGCAGAACATTAAGGATGTTGTCTATGACATTGCAAGCCAAGCTCATGTCCATCTTGAACACGTATGTAGTCATGTTCATGTCCATATTTTTTCTGCAGCTGATTAATTTAAAGCAACACTAAAGAGGTTTTACCTTAAAATAACGTTTCCAAAAAAGTTTCAGTCGTTCATCCACTCGAAACAGGGTGAACGGCACTTTCACATTTGTTTTGCAGCCCTCTATCGGCCAAAACCGCACTAAAGAAGTTTCCAACTGTCGGATTGTTCGAGTGAAAACTACAAAAACTTGCTTTACGGCAGACCTACAATCCAATCAGAGCCAGCTATGCTGCAGTAGGCTAAATTTTTTACAACAGTGGTAATGGACAATTCCGCTTCCAACCTGTAGGGGGAGCAAAGAGCAAAAACTCTTTAGTGTTGCTTTAATACGCATCGGACTCTGTGTGCATGGTTTCAGTGCTTGAATGAAACGTATATGAAAATTTTGGACCGCAGCATGCAAAGATCATAGATCTTGTTTTTGACAACCTGATTCTTTACTGCATTGTCTTACAGGCTAGATCATTTATCAAGAACGTTCCACATGCAGCCATGCCTGCCTTCTTGCAAACGGTAAGTAACTTAATCTCTTTCAGCATCTCTCTCCCCCTGCACCTCACTAATATAATGTGACATAGAGAAGCTCAAGGCTTATACTCGGTTTGCATCCAAAGAGGCAGATACTAATATCTTCACATGACTCCGGCTCCCTGGAGGCACGGCTACAAACCCATGCTCCGATTACACATCTTAAGCCTATTTTACAGCCGATAGAATAGTTTGTAGCATGTTATGACAAGTCCAAATGCCCTGGTTGCCCATGTTTTAATCGCTTCTGCAAAATTTGGAAAGCCAAGGACATGGAAAACATGCACTAATAAAATGTGCATCTTTAATGTACTTTCAGTTGCTTTGGATAAAAATGTACCAAGTGCCTTAATGTAAATGTAATATATTTTGTCCTTACCTTTAGTTATACGTTTCAACTGTCATTTAGGTTCTTTTGCATATTTTTCCCACAAGCTGTTCATTAACACATTGTGCTCCATTTATCATTTAAACAATTTTTATACTGTTTGCATCATCATCCTCCAGGTTTGCTTGGGTTAAATGACTAAAACTAATGCAATGAAGCCTGATTTGTTTGTATCTTCTGTCTCAGGTTGTATTGGAGGACTACTTGCATAGAATGAGGAAAGCAGATTTTGATGTGTTCCACCCCAGTCTACAAAAGAGAAATCCACTGCTACCCCTTCAGTTGTATTTACGCTCATGGAAGAAGACTTACTGATTTGTTTTATTGAAATATGAGTTAATATATGCAGCTGAATTTTCTGTCAAAGCTTATGATGGAATAAATTGCCTAGCTGTGTTTTAATAGTTTTGTTTCTTTATTTAAAGGTCCACTGTGTAGATTTTAGCGGCATCTAGTGGTGAGACTGTGAATTGCAAGCAACACCTCAATTCACAGCTCACTTCTCCCTTTCTGAACGCAGAGAGAAGCTACGGTAGCTGCTGCAGGACAAATACATTATCTTCTGAGACAATGGCTGTTTCTCAATATGCGTTCTTCAGCGGTCTTGCGTACTTGTGTCCTCGCTCTACGTCATCATTAACCGTCGAAGTTCAATTCCAATTCTCAAGAACGCAAGTACAGAGGATGCATGAAAATACCCGGATGTGTTCTTAATATTGAGGATGCATTGAGTGCAGACTTGCGCGCTGAAATCGCTTTACACCCCAGAAGTCATTGCGGCAAAACAATGGCGGAGGTCAGGTGACCAACAGGAAGATCGCACACATCTTTTGTTCTTCCAAGGTGGCCTGGCAAGACCGATCTCCACCAGAAAACAAGTCTGTTCTTTGCATTCTTGGAGTTAAGAAACAGCCAATGTAGGGCCAAATCACGCTCTATAAAACAGTTTGTCTGTTTAGGGCTACAGTAGAAACATGATGGCACGAAGTGGTGTTTTCCATATAAGGGGACCCATGGTGTATGTAGATAAAAATTTGTCAACATAAAAGATAATTAATTCAAATGTTTAAGAAAATTTTTCTTTGAGACCTGAGGGTTTACTGATTACAAAGACAGCACTTATAAAAACTAAAAAAGTGACTATATTTAAGTTATATATATATATATATATAAGTTAGTTTCATTCTGCTAAGTAAAGCTTTCTGTGATTTTCTAAATTTAGGAGTGATTAGGGATTAAAAACAGAACACTATGTCACAAAATGAACAAAACATCAAGTTTGGATGCATGTACGTGACTTTCCCTACTAAAAAAACACCAGCCAAGACATTTTAATGTAATGTGACTTTCCTCCCAGTATTTTGCCAGGTTTACCAAAGCAATTCCAGGTCATATTTTTTTAGTATGTCAGACAGGCATCCTCCATTATTTATAGGTTTGAAGTTGTTTTGCATATTCACAGTAAGTAAATGGACAACTTGGAAATACAGGTTCAATAAAAAAACATTTTGCCAAACCACCTCTGAAAATATAGCGCTACAGAAGGACTTTCACAGCAAATAGCTTTATGCTTTTATAACCATCTAAAATATAAGTAATAACACTTATTTATTAATTAATATTTATAAAAAAAAGTGTAATTCATAGATTTTTTAGACCTAACAGGGGTAAACATGAAATAAACTCACATGCCCTGATTTTCTGTTCAAACACGCATTGTTTACCAAAGGCCCAGTGAGTAAGACACATGACATATTTTGTTGTGCTGAATAATCTTGTTATTGCTTGGCAGCAATGACATAGTGGAATTAAAAAAATTGCTAAAGCCAGGCCATCTGCCCTCCTCCAGAGGTCTTAGCAATTGGACAGCCTCTGGGTTCAAAACTGAGCCCTCTGCACAGCTACACGGGGACAAATGACTTGGAGATTTATCAGACACAATCTCCAGAACAAGATTTTGGATGACTTTAAGATTAACATGCACAACATTTGCCTACTCCATTGGAGCATCAGATGCATAGTAGTTACATCAGGGGTCTCCAACCTTTTTGTGAGGAAGTGCTACCACAATGGATAAAACAATCTGGAATGCTACTTTTTGATACTATATAGTAGTAGACTCACGTTGGAGACCTCTGAGTTACATAATTTTGTGTGTGAGTGTGTTTACACAAGAGATTCATGTTGTACATTTGAGCTGCACGTACAGTATACACTCTCAGAAATAAAGGTACAAAAGTTGTCACTGGGGCAGTACCCTTTCAAAAAGGTACACCTTTGAACCCAAAGGGTGCATATTAGTACTTTGAACTGCCAAAATGTACCTTAAAAGGTACATATTTGTACCTAAATGGTACATATTAGGACCTTTTTTAAAGGGTACTGCCCCAGTGACGGCTTCGTACCTTTGTTTTTGACAGTGTAAGACACTAACATTGAACTGTTTAATATATTCCTATTATTTTATAAAAATATCTTTTATGGTTTATTAAAGGTGTAGCGGAGAATTTTCTCAAATTTTAGAAAAGAACCGCCGCCTTCACTTTTTAAAAAAATGCAATTGCGCAACACTCCTGATTGACAACTAGGAGGACCAATAGTCTTGATGATCCACCCGGAAAAGAAAATCCTCCGCAATACCTTTAATGGTTGAATTAAATATTAATGAAGTAAGTATGTTTGAGATTCATCATAAAACAAAGCTTTATAAAAAATGTCTTTATTTAACATGAAAACAAATCTGTGCAAAAATAAATTAATGAAGGAATAATAAATAAATGCTCACTGCATTTCAATCACAGTATAAAGTAAGACATTATGGGGCAGTTTCCCGGACAGGGATTACACTAGTCCTAGACTAAAATTAATGTAAGAGCTGTCCAAACTGAAAAGAACTTGCACTGACATCAGCGCCCTTTGTTTTGCCTCAAAATGCACACAAGTAATGTTTTTACTAAGGCATGTTTGTTAAAACTAGTTATATTTCCTAATTAATCTAAGGCCTAGTCATGGTTTAAGCTAATACCTGTCTGGGAAACCACCCTTATATGCTAAGCTGTCACTGGGGCAGTAACCTTTTTACCTCCTAAGACCCGAGCTTTAATTGGTTTGTCTTTTTTCCCCCGATTTTTTCCAGCTATTTTGGGGTGTCCACGTATGTGGACATCCAGGTCTTGGTTAATGGGGTCTTAATATGTAGCATTTAGATACAGATATATATGCATTTATCAATTTGTTCCACTGATGTGTTATTTATGCATTCTTTGGTACCAATATGTACCTCTGAGGAACTCTTTAGGTGTGTTTTTGAAAGGATACTTCCCCCGTGTCAGCAAGGGACCCTTTTTTAAACTTTTTTTTCTGCCAGTGTTCTTTAAGCTATAAAAAAGGTATACAAATTATTATTTATAAACATTTGGCTGAATGTCTCTTTGCCCTTACGAAAATTAACCACGGTTTAATTGTAGTAAAAAGCACTGAAAAAATTATTCATTCAATTTACTCAAATTTTTAAGGTAAGTGGTTGCAATCAATTTATTTAAGCTACATTTAAACAAAAAAGATTAGTAAAGTAAAATAAAATAAAAAACTTTTGTTTAAATGTAGCTTAAATTGATTGCAACCACTTACCCTAAAAAAATTTAGTAAATTGAATAAATAATTTTTTTCAGTGAGTGTAGTAACCATGTTTTTTTTGGTGTATTGATTACTATCAGCAAAACTATTGTTTTACTACACTAACCATGGTTTAACAATGGTTTTTGAAAACCATAGTTGTCAAAACCATGGTTATTTTGTGGTTACCATGTTTTTTTTAACTGTAGTAAAACCGTGATTAATTTTCATAAGGGGAAACAGAAATGGTCCTTCTAATGGCATCGTTGTAATACGATTTTGTATCACCTTATTTTAAGAATGTATCTAGATTCAAGGTTTGCGCGACTGTTCTCTGCTGGTGTTTTTCTCAGTGTTCTCGACTCGCACTCGTTCGCATAATTCAACGAGTCGATATGAGTAGTTGATAAGCTCGGTTTCTAAACTTCTGGTCTCTGACACTATATATAATAACATTCGTGGTCAAACTCCAAAAAGCAAAGAATGAAAACCGCACCACTTATTGCCAAAGACGTTTCTAACTACAAACACCGCGATGGGGGTTAAAGACGCGGTGAAACCCACTGTCGGGCGTCCCTATCGTCTTTGCAGCTTTGATGTAGCAGAAAGTTGGTTTCGATGCGCTTTGAATCTCGGTCTTGACGAGGTCCTTTCTTCGTTTTGAATGCTGGCGAATTGTGGTGATGAGGGATATGATGTTGATGAAAATAGTACCTCCGAGTAGGGTAAAACCAAAGGCAGGGAAAAGTAACAATATTTTCCAGGACTGGGATGGGATGCCAATGCTTCCCAATGCGCAATTGCACACTCTACTGCAAGGATTGTACTCCAATGCAATACCACTGGCACTGCTAACCATCGGCGAAGTAGCCAGGAAAAAGTGCATAGTTCATTAACCTCCTAAGATTTGGTTTGTCTTTTTTTAGATTTCTACCAGCTATGTTGGGGTTAGGAAGAACCAATAAATATAATAACCAAATAGTTTTCTTAGAACATGAAGCAGTGTATTTATCCATGTTTGTGTACAACAGGTTCCAGTTACATTATGCTTTAATTGCCTATAATTATCAAAATTCTAAATGGAAACTGAATAAATAATTACATAATAAAACTGGTTAAAAATAAAAGCAAATTGTCTATATGGCGCTTTCACGGGCAAGCACCTGAGGGCACCAGAGCGTTAAACTGTTAAAATGCACTTCTGTTAAACTATAGGCAACATCTCCAAAAATAAATCTAGCATGTGATCTATCTAAAGACGATTTCCGTTTGTAACTACTTCAGTTGATTCGAATAGGTACTGTAGGTAAAATCTCAAATGCAAAGTCTGGCAAATTGGTTTATTAAAAAATGTTAAACTCTCAAAGAGCAGTATATGACAAGCTACCCTGTGCAGATAAAAGGAATAGCTTGCCCTACACTTTTTATACTTGATCTGCTGATTTTTTAATTATGTTTTAAGATTGCAAAACATTGCCCAGTCACATAAAGAAAATGCTATAAGGAAAGTATGATATGTGCATGTTTCTGTATGGAGTGTTGGGTGTAACAATAATAATCTCACTGATATTTAAAAGCCATTGTTCACAAAACCAAATAAAGCTGCAAATATTTATTAATTTATGAGTTTGACTACTTTTACTAGATCCTTTGTTAAGTTATTACAGACTCACATACAACTAAGGCACGTGTCAGTTAAATCCATTTATCCCTACAAACATTGCAAGTGTATGTTTATCTCACAATAAATTAATACATAAATAAATGAATGAATGAATGAATGAATGGACTTTATGAGCAGCAGTACAGTGCGTGAATCAGTGTTTATCATCTAGATTAGTCCTGCCCCTTCTCCCACACCACACCGCCAGCCGCGACCCGGAGAGTCACGCTCGTGACGTCTACATTCCCCGATGGCCCGATCCTGTTCTCAGCCATATTGAAACTCCCACTTCTGCTGCCCGGGAAGGTAGTCGAAAGACTTTTTGACGCCTTTTGAATTTTGAATCTAAGTATTTTGCCCACGGAATAAAGTTACTGGCGATTGTGGCTTCGCTTTTACTGTCGCTTTTCGGTTGGACTGAGGTAAGCTCGCACGTTCCTGTTTCTAAACTTACGGGGCGCTCGTTGAAAGTGTAGTTGCTGTTTGTGTCATAGCTAGTTTTGCTTTGGCCCTGCCTTGTTTATGTGATCTACGTTAATTATGGTGGCTAAACCAGTGTTAGTAAAATGTGTTTGGTTAAACTAAGTTCAAAGGCTTTGTGTCGTTTTGTCAGTCAGGGAACAGCTCGTGTCTTCATTATCACATTAACGCTAGCTTTTAAAGTTAGCCTACTAACGTTAGCGTAAGGAAAAACTTTGTCAGAACTAACGTTATCGTAAAACCAACTTGACAACATAAGGGGTTGTCTGCCCAGGCGTGTTTCTCAAACGTTTCATTTAACCAGTATTATTATGTCAATCGATATAAAATTTTGTTATACAGACAGCTTCTCTGCTGGTTTGATTGGTAAGATAAGTTATTTTAGCCACAGAAGTTAACAAAATTAGAGTTGTAGCGAATTTAATCTAAATGTAACTCTCTTTTTATCTGAGAAAACTTTCCATGTTGTATAACTGTACTTAAGGCTATCACACCTCGTTTACCTCGTGAGTTTGACAGCCAGCCGAAACTTCCTACTGAAACCACCCAATCCTGTTTTTAAACAGCACGATGCCAGTCAAATTAAAAGAATAACCACGGATTAGTTATGGACTTTATTATTTATATTGTAGGTTAACCAGTTATACAAGATGTAACGTTTATGGTTTGCAGCCATATGGAAGTACTTAGCCGACCTGCTATCGATAGTATTATACAGCATAAAAAATATGACAAGGACACTGATAGTAGACATTGAAGAAATCCACAGGCACAAACGTAATTTGTTAACAGATTCACTTTCTTTTCAATACCTTTTAAACTTGTTTTAATGCTGTGTAGTTCATGTATTTTCATTCCGGTTCTGGTGTTTTTAAGGGTGCGTCGATATATCGACCAACATTCTGTATCGCCGATAAACCCATTTTCTGCTATAAGAAATCGTTGGATTGTTTTGGATCTGTGCGTCCTTTGTGTTTTTACATAGAGTACAGATATGCCAATTACAGGATATTAGGAACTAGAAAACAAGGAAACATCCCAAACTAGTGAAGGTGGTGGTCAAGTTGGTTTAATATTACTTTTATCTCATGTACTGTTTTGGTGCTTTATCCAACCCAGTCTCATGGAGTTGCGTATAAATAGCACGAAGTGTAAAAATCGTGCAGTACATACGCCAAATTCCACTTTCGCATGCATATGATACGCCAGTCCTTCCCATTCACTTAAACGGTGCATAGTTTTTTTAAAAATTGGTTTCTCAATTTTTTTGCTATTTTTTACAATTGTCGCTGGGGTTTTGGGTTAGCACAACTTTTTGTTATATAAAAATGACATCCTAACCCAAACCCCAACCTGAACTCCAAGCGACCATGGCTTAAATTGGGACAAAAACATGGAGAAACCTGTATATTAAATAACCTCATTAAGCAAAACTAACCCTAAACTCAAGCGAAAATGGTCTAAAAAACAGAAAAAATTGAGAAACCAATAAATAAAACGACAAAAAAAGATGCACTGTTTAAGTGAATGGGAAGGACTGGCGTATCATATGCACGCCAAAGTGGAATTTGGTGTATGTTTTTCACGATTTTTACACTTACACATCTACGTGAGACTGGGTAGGCTTTATCATAAAAATGTATGCCATGACTTCTATTCTTATATGACCGCGTCACCGCACACCTAATAGTGTTGGCCGATATGCCTCATTTTGAGATCGTCCTATCGTCAGCCTGTGAGATCAACGATACACAATAGTATCGGGGGGCAGGCAGTAGTTTACTAATTTTTAATTTTTTTTTTACTCATTTATAACAAGTCACTTGATTGATGGACATAAAAGAAACAAGGGTAACACTGTCATGAACGGAACCACCTTAAAACTGATGCCATTAATCCAAGCGTGGAAAAGCCCAGTATCTCTTAAATTTCCTGTGTGCCAGGGAGCGGGAACAACAAACTCGCTGGATTTAACCCTCTTTGCGCTCTCTAACCTCTCTATTACAAGGAAATGTCAGAGCCTCGCGTATTACAAGCTCATGTGCAAGAGAGAGTCCGAAATTAATCATGCGCATTGCAGAAGGAGTCCATGCCCGCGCATTCAGGAGTCCAACGCGCGCATTAAGTCCAGGTGCATGCGAGAAGGAATCCACGTGTGTTGGAAGCGCTCTCGCGCAAAGTGAAACCCACAAACCCTCTTATGCGAGGAAAATCACGCAATGCGCATGTTAATGCGAAATTGTGAGGATAATAATAATAACCATCGGCAACTATCGTTATGAAAGCGTGCTTTTTCAGATATGGCTGACGATAGTCAACACACGACACAATCTGCCATCGGCACAACCTTAACACCTAACATGACAGGGCGTTCATGTAAAACACCAGTTTTGTCAACTTAAGTCTCAAGCATTGGAATGGAAGTTTTCACTTCTGCATTAAGTGTAGAGCTAAGACGGAGTTGTTTGATTCACACCTGCACTTTTAAAAGTGTGTTGTGTTCTCTGTATCTGTTTTCACAAATACTTTCCTGCATCTGCAACTATTGCAAAGTAATTTATCTTTGTTGCTTTATGGATTATTTTGGACGGTCTCTCGTTGTGCAGTCCTATTGAAATAGAGCCCTCTCAGAATACTCCTGTTTTCAGAATGAGAGAAACAGATGTTCTGTGCATTCCTTCCTTCTGCTTTATTTCGTATCATTGGTCCAACCATGCTTTCAGACACCCAGGCTAGTAGTTTAAAATATTAATTTACACTTTTTTTTAAGATCACTCTAAATGTGTTCTGGTTTTTTTTCTTTATTACGGTAAGTCAAAATACAAAACGTCCCTTGGCACAATTAGGATAATTTATTCATATGTCAAGATGAACCATTTAAATCTTGTTTCTGTCAAAACTGCTTATTTTTCTGCTGTAATTTAATAGCTCTGTAAAATGTTCTCTATCTGCTTCATGACGTAAAACTACCTTTTCCAGGTCCAAGTCTCCACTTGCTTGATATGAGACTATAATCTCCAAAGCTGTTTATGAGTGGTATTTATTCATATCACACATTTAAGCCATATTTTTTATGAACTCCCAGTGAACACTACATTCTCCAAGCTCAAGAACGTACCAGACAACAATACTTTAACAATTCATAAAAGATTCATTACTTCCTGGCCATCTGGGATTTTATTATGAAGATAAAAGTTAGGATTGCGATTTTCAGCAGTTTTACACTGCACCGTGTTATTTTTAGTACACTCTGTTGTTTGCTTAAGGCACGTGATGAAACATTTGGACCCAGAAGTTGACGTCATACTTAACAAGCGTATAATCTGACTGAAATATAAATGAGATGCATATTATCCTTTAAAGTTTAAACTCTTTGAAGACAATGAGTCAGCCATTCAAAGAATTCTAGATATAAGTTAATTTACAGAGCAATGAGCATTATATTATAATAACACATTTTGAATTTGTTTAAGCGCAGCCAGCTCTTATGATAGACTGTCTGAGTTGTCAAAGTAGAGGTTATTGAAATAGTGCTGAGCCTGACTTGTCATGTATGTAATAATGTAAACAGACATAAGATCAATCTTTAGCCAAATGTCAGCAAGACAGGAAAGAGTCAAATTTTGATTTGCACAATGTGACCTTTGATGCATGGATCCTCAATTGAGCACTTTCTTCTTTTTTGACTGCTTGATTAAATTCGAGACCAAGATCTGAGCAAGGTAAACACTTATGTAATCCATAGCAGTGTTGATATCTAGGGGATTAGCTTAGCACTTGAACTTAACCAAGTACCTAGAAATAGTGATTGGCCTTTTTACATCTATATTTAAGCATTTTGCAGACGTTTTTTTATTCAAAGCGACTTACAGTTTACAGAGCATACCTTTAATCAATACGGATGTTTTTGGCATTGAACCCACAAGGCTTTGTACAGCTAATGCAATGTTTATTTAAATGCCAGTGCATGTTGGGTTGGAGTCCAACGCACTTCAATCGGTGAAGCCAATGGTGTTTAAGCCAAACAGAACAAGAGAATTTTAGCTTCCAGTGGTCTGAACTTGTTTTGACTAATCTGCGGCTTACTACCAAGAAGGTTATTCAAGTTAAAACACAGTGCATGCTTTGTATAGCTCATTGTGTTCCTTATGAAGCAACAGGTTTCATTTGCTGAATGATTTGCCAGTTAATACATAGGAATCATTTAGTGATGCACCGATGTATCGGCCGCCGATATTTATCGGCCGATTTTTGATGAATTTGAAACCATCGGCATATCGGCAATAGCACGAGAAAGGCAGATACCGATTGTTTATTAATTAACTGCATAAAGAAATCCATTATATGTAAAAAAAAAATTGTTAATGTTGTTAATAAAATAAATGCTGAATAGCAAAAACCACCTTTGAAGGTTGTCATGCTGTCTTATTATATTTGTTTTAGCTTAATTTGTGCTTCTCTTATTATGTTGGTCAGTTGAATGTTAATTAGATCCAATCCATGTTCAGTCAAAATAATTTGATGCAGAAATAAACTAGCTTATAGACCAATTGTATAGTATTGTATACAAGTGTTTAATATCGGTATCGGCATCGGTATCAGCCAGAAGTTGTCTGTTTAAATAGGCATCGGTATCGGCCCAAAAAAATCCTATCGGTGCATCCCTAGAATCATTCTTTATTGTCAATTGATTTTTAGGGTGCATCGAGTTGTTTATTGATATTGGATGGCTATAACTTTATACTATTAACAGTAATGCTTGCAAAGTGCATTTAAATTTGTAACTTTTATAACATCCGTATTTTAGTTTTTTTTCCCTAACATCTGTACCATGATGTTATCTCATTACTTGTGGGTTATTTAGGTGTGCTAAAGTGACAGGATGTACGGTTATGTTTTGTATGTGTGAATGCTTATTTTTGTGCATGTTTAATTTTGTTGGCTCGTAAGCTTAGAAATCATGCATAGCTTTATAAAACTTAAAAAAGTAGGTTGAATTGACTTGCAAACCCAAGTTGTTTTAATTTCATGCTGTATTTTTTACAGTGTGTATGTCTTGAGTTGGTAGGGATTCACCAGATGTGAAACTAGTCTTAATCAGTTCACAATATCCTGTGGTATAGCCAAGTAAGTTTCTGCTTCAGTACTTGGTGAAGTTAACAGTGTGGGCATGATTTAACTGCTTAATAGTTTAGTGTTAGCATTGTAGAGCAGAGTAATGAATAGGTTATTGGCATTTTGCGCAGGAATAGAAGATCGGATTAATATCTGTTTAACCAAGACTCATTTATGTGGTCGAATTTGAACAGTTTTAACAAGTCTATCTATAGCTGTCTGATCAGAGAAGTGACCCGGTGTGACCCTATAATGCTCACGGCCGGGTGTTATCCGATCGACTCGGGTTTTACACACAAGTTGTGTCCCAATTTAAAGGCTGCGACCTTCAAAGGACGTATTTTAGACTAGGCTAGAAAGGCTGTCTGAATTCGAAGAAATATGCTTAAAATTAAGCCTCAAAAAGCATCCTTATTTCTCCGCCCTGCTAAGGATAGAAAGAATGGATTCTTTATAGGCTATCCCAAGATTCATTACACGCCTGTAATTGCTGATTATAATGGCTGGATATTTTAAAACATTTAAAACCTTTATTAAAAAAAGTGCAGAAAAAAGTTTCTTGTCACTGCTTTAGTATTATAAGTTATAATTTGTATTATAACTAATCTGTGTATGTTGCGTATAATTCTAAGGTTGATTAATTTAATATACTGTTGGTTAGTTTAATCAAGGTACTATATTTTCTAAAATAAATTAATATTTTTCTGCTTCCATATTTATTTTAATAAGTCCGAAATGTCTCCGCTGTGTCCTGCTGACAGTCGCAGTGGGCACGTGCAGCAGGTGATGCAAATTATGGAGCCTCCGAAGGCTGCCACCTTTAAAGAACGAGTGCTCGCCTGCTGAGGTCGCGTCCTTAGAAAGTGGTAGCCCTTAAATTGGGACACAGCTATAGAGTCAGTCAGCGCGAAAACGATACAGGGCATAAGCGCTCCCCCGGTTTTTATTGTGGCTGACAACTGCATCTTGTTGAGAAGCAACACACGCTACACTTTCTTTCTCTCATGTTTTTATAAATGAACCATATATCAAAAATGTTTTCTCAGAGAGCACAGAGATTGTAGCAAATGCGCTAGTGATGCACCGATGTATCGGCCACTGATATTTATCGGCCGATTTTAGATGAATTTGAAACCATCGGCATATCGGAAATAGCACGAGAAAGGCCGATACCGATTGTTTATTAATTAACTGCATAAAGAAATCCATTATATGTAAAAAATGAGTTGATGTTGTTAATAAAATAAATGCTGAATAGCAAAAACCACCTCTGAAGGTTGTCATGCTGTCTTATTATATTTGTTTAAGCTTAATTTGTGCCTCTCTTATTATGTTGGTCAGTTGAATTTTAATTAGATCCAATCCATGTTCAGTAAAAATAATTTGATGCAGAAATAAACTAGCTAATAGACCAACTGCATAGTATTGTATACAAGTGTTTAATATCGGTATCGGCATTGGTATCGGCCAGAAGTTGTCTGTTTAAATCGGAATAGGTATCGGCCCAAAAAATCCTATCGGTGCATCCCTAAAATGCGCAATGCTGAAGTAAAGCCTGTTGCATTGAAACGAGCAATCACTACTATTGTTCAAATGAGCAATGTAAGCTTACTCAAAAAAGTCATGTTATCAAATAATAGGGGTTGGGTATTAAATTTATGGCATGGGATATTACATTTGTGGTTCTACATGTGTCCGGGTCAAACTTAAAAGTATTAGATGGGTCTACCTACGTCGATTCTTAGCTCACCCTGGAACAAGTTCACGCAACAAGTTAGCATATGGTGGTGTGTTCTTGATAACAGCTTTCCTAAAATATATCCTATTCTATTTCCAAAATATGAAATATCCCAGTAAATTGCCTAGCTTATTCTTGCCGATACACAGTCCTAGTATTTGGTGACCTTTTTCAATGTGGGAATATCATATTTGTTGCATAAATTTCATCTGGTCACGTCGACTGGACTCTGTGGTTTTTATAATCCACCAAATAGTTTTAGTTAATAACACCCCTATAATTGCGGTCAATCCTCCACCATATCTAACAGCTGGCAGCAAATTTTGTTCAGTAAAAGTTTTCTGCTTTATAACTGTAAGCTTATCCTTATTTTAGAAGGAAGGCGAAGGTTGACCTATCAAGCCATATTACTCCACTACTTTTCTCAAAGCTACAGGTGGAATGGTTCTTTTTTATTTTGTCATGAGATTTCCAAATAGCAGCTCTGGCATACATTTCCTCGTCATAAATCTCATATTATGCAGACTTAGTTTGGACTTTTTCTTGGAGGTGTCATTTGTTTATGGTCATTTATTAACTTAATTGTTAAAGTGTCACATTTTTTTCATGGTAGGCATAATGCTATAAAATGAAAATAAATCTCTTTTAGAGGTTGACCGATTGTGGATTTTACCAATATCGATAACTAAATTAGTCCCTACTTGCCGATAGCCGATTAATCAACCAACATTTTTTTAAATGGATACTGTATAAAAAACAAAGATAACACTTATGTCTATTATATGTGTAGTCTTGTACTTTATTTGCTTCTGTTTTAACACTTAATGATTATCTCATCAAAATAACAAAAGATGTATAGCAGTGATGATAAAAAAGAACTGAAATCAGATTTTGATTTGTTGGATATGTTAACATAGCTGCATATAGTTATTAACTTGAAATATAGATAAATCTATATGGATATGGATAAATATGGATAAAAGTAACCAGCTGGATATAAACTAATGCAAATAGATGATAACAATCATGCCGTTAAACATTTGTGTTGGATTTATCTGAATGTATTTCGGAGTGTTATGTAAGTAATCTAAGTATTCTTGCTAAGTATGCGTTCACAACAATACTTTTGCACACGCGCTGACGAGAACGAGCTCTGAGGGAGGTTGCTCGGAGGTAGGGGGGGAGGGACATGAAATTGTAAACATTTGGAAACTGCTCAATCCTCCAGAGTTGCCGACGGCAGCTTTAACACTTAATGATTATTTCATCAAAATAACAAAAGATGTATAGCAGTGAGGTACCACTAATATTACCATCCTGTCAGCCTTGACGACAAACTTGGGTTTCTGCTGTTGTTGTTTTTTTTTTTGCTAATGCAGCATCTATTTAGCAAATTAATTACTTCATAACGATTTGAAGCAATGGACGCACTCGGAAAAACTATCGGCACAGATTTTTTTTGAAAGCCGATTGTTCCACCAATGAACTATCGGTGCCGATTAATTGGCAAAATCGGTCAATCTCTATTCTCTGTTGTGAAATTCTGTAATCAAAATCAAGCTATCTGAAACAATGAACAGGAACATTTTATTGAATAGCCATAGTGGCAACAAAATTTACAGATTATTGTCATTACACTGTTTTATACATAATCTCATTGAAGTTGAAAGATGCATAAAGCTCAAAATGAGAAGTAAACCTATCTGTACTTTTGTTGTATTAGGGAAAGTAAATTCTGTAACTGTTGCTTCAGAATGGAAGGATCTGAAAGTGATATAAACAAGCTATTAGCCTCACAGCTAAAAGCAAATGTCATTGACTAACTTTCCTTTTAGCCAGAAGGGCATTCACGCCCTTATAATGTGTAATAGTTTTTCTTTACTGCTCTTCTGACCATGTACCCTCTCATGTTGTTACTTTTTTTGTTTTAATGAACACAAAGGTATATGTTTTGAGCAATGTTTGTAAACAAACCAGTTTATGTGACTCATTCACTTCCATAGTATTCTTTTTCCTTCTTTGAAAGTGAATGGGGCATCAGAACAAAAACATTTATACAGGTTTGTAACAACATGAGGGTGAGAAAATGACAGTATCCATTTGGGCTGTAGCTGAAAATTTGAAAGTTCAAAGAGATGGCAGCTTTCCTGTGAGTGGGCGTGGTTTCAGCACTGACAGCGGACACGCCCCCAGCATTTGAGAGCAGAGAATGCTGCTTAATTTTCTTAGATTTTGATAACTTATTTATTTTCTAGTAAATAAAATTAGTCTTTCATGATATCCAGTGGGCAGATGCTTAGATGAACATGGAAACTAGAAAGATCATTCATTAAACATCTGCGAAACCTGAGCTATCAGTTCTTCGCTCATCTCTAAGCCTCTATCTCTTTCCAGTCTTCTTTCTTGTATTAAGATAACATGGAACTGGTATCAAAAATTAACTTTTTCTTTCTTTATTTTTTAAAATGACTGTATTGTTTGCATTGACGTGTCATTTTACATTTTTATTATGATAAGAACATACCGTATATTGTCTGTTCATGTCATATATTTTAAATGAATTAATGCAGACATCCAGTATTCCAATCACCTATGAAATCAAAATGCAGAAGTAGCTGATAAAATGTCACAGTAAACACTCAACATATAGCTATAGAGCCTTTTCAAATATGTTAAATATATTTTAAAGGTATTTTCAACTGCCTTTTTGGCTTAAACCCTGGTTAAGATGTATGATCTCAGTCATAGGATATGTTCAGCTTATTTGTGTCACAGTTGTAACTCAACCTTAAGGTGAGAGCCGTGAGAAGTCGAGAGGGACATAAATTTAAGTTATATGTTGTTGTTGGCTGGCGTGTCTGACAGCTTGTGCTTCACTCTTTCAGATGGACTGTTAAGTTGGTTAGCATCTGAAAGGTCAGGTCAGGTGCTGGCTGTTAGATCCGATGTGTTAGTGTTCTGCAGAGAAAGAACAGTCTGGTCTGCACCTGCTTTCTTCCACCTGCAGCTGTCTCTGATCTCTTTTACAAAGTCCTTAATGAGCAAAGCTGGGCTTAGCAGCTGATGTGTTGCAGAGCAACTGTGAGAAATGGAGAAAAAACATGACACCAACTTTGTATGTTGGGGTGGGGGTGATTTGTTGTAAAATAACATAAATATATATTTCAATTAATTGTTTTGCACGTGACCCCATCTGTGAAATCCAGATTAAAGTCTCATAAAGTTTAAATATCCATTTGGTACTTGGTTGTGAAAAATGAATTATTCAGTTTAACACCCATTTATAAGCATCCCACTCACTTCCTGAATGAAATAGAGGCTAATACTTCAGTTAAGGCATACTCGCATTGTACTTACTTGACCGAACTGTACTCAAATGTGATTGTCCCACTCCCTCGCTGGTCTGCACTCACACTACTACTTTATGATCTGGACCTGAATATGCTTACGTCATTTATGATGTGATTTGTTTTGAAGAAGGCTGGAAGATATGCGCTCAACCATTTGAGTCTGCACAATAGAGTTCATTGTAATTGTAAGATTGTGGTGTATTAGTTGTGTTTGACTTCTTGCTAAAATGTGAATCATGAATTTTTCTCCATGGGAAATGAGATCACGATTCTCCCACACAATTCTCATTTTTTCAACAAAAACATTTATTGCACTCAAGTAAAAAATATTGTGTTACACAGGACTTTCATTTATAATAACGTGTCTTAAAAGTCTCTCTTTCTTATTTTAGACCCCTTAAGATGAGTAACTTAAAATGTGTTAGCTGTTAAACATAAACAATGTTGACATTAATAAAAAAGGAATAATAATAAATAGCACCTGTGCTTTTGTATACTCATACTGGCCAACCTTAACACTTTAAAAACACAAATCCTTTAAAACACTAAACGATCAACATTTTGAGGCATCAGGGAAAACACAAGCATGTTAGAATGTTTCCCTTGTGCTAAAACCCTTTCTTATGGGGAACTTGTGATGGTGATACAGAGGCCGTTTCTCAATCTGAAGGCTGCAGCCTCCGGAGGTCGCATTTCTAAGCTCTATAGGTCATCAAGAGAATATTATTTCAGATTATTAACAATTATATAGTTGACTCTTATTCTTAGTTAATCATAAATGGTTGTAGTACGTTTTTGAATTGTGTATATGCAATGCTCATTTAAATTAAATAAACCAGGCTTGATGACGTATGCAGCCTGCATATGCGACCTCCTGAGGCTGCAGCCTTCCCATTGAGAAAGTCCAGAGGTATTTCTTTGCCTTTTTTCGGAATCAATATTGATGCTCTGGCCCTCTAATATCCATCGCTCACTTTACTTGGTTTGGTTAGCTTTCCTATTGAGTTTAGTACCACTTCAGAGTGGGATGGATTTTAGGCGTGTCGTTATATTTGCTCTGCCTACTTCTGTGACATCATACAAAAAGTGGAAGCGAGCATCGTTGGAATGCAGTGTTTCCCATACATTCATTTATTTATCAGTCCACCACAAAATCAAAAGTAAGCTGAGCTGACCCGACTGGTGGGGTTCTATGCACCAAACCACTCAGAATAGAAAACACAGACGTAACATTATGATGGGCTCCAGTGTTATGAGAGTGCTTTACTTCCTGGTTTCTTCAAAACAATCGCATCCTAATTACAAAAACGCACCCAGGCACGGATCACTCAATGTCTAATGTGAGTGCATGCTTCTGGGGGAATAGGGAGGGCGGACAATCGTGCTGGGGCACAGTTTTGTTGGGTTAGCCCTAATGTGAGTGCGCCCTGACATGACTGACATTACATGGTCAGTGCATACAGGGAAGCCCTTCCAGGTCTCTTTCAGATCAGATTAATTATTTAAATTATTTAAACCATTTACAGTACAATTATTTTAATTATTTTGCTTTGATATGTAATGCCAGTTGTATGTGGCTTTGGTACATTCATGTTGAGATGTAAAATGTATCTGGTCCTGTACGTCGCACCATTGCAAACATCTTGTTTGTGGGTGAGAGGGGTCTGAGGTCTGGTGGAGCTTCTAACTGTGTTAAAGTGCTCATCATTGACCTTTATGCCACTATGCAGTGAGGTAGCGGACCTACAAAGACAGCTCGAAAGAAGCTGTGTACTTCTCTCTTTTAAACCAGCGACAAGGTTAGGAAAACCTCTGTAAACAGTGGGTGTTTGGAAAACTAGATATGACACATTTGTCCTAGTTATGTTATTAGAAGTGTGTTAAAAAGCACTAGCTTATATTTATGCCACAAGACCAAGGGGAATAATCAGTGGTCTAAAAGGTTTATGTTTAATAATGCAACTTATAATGGGAACAGATTTGCTATTTTGTGCATGTGATATTGTTCACATGTGATATGTAATCTCTATTAACTCTTTCACCGCCAGCATTTTTTAAAAAAGTTGCCAGCCAGCGCCAGCGTTTTTCATGATTTTCACCAAAGTTTAATGCCTTCCAGAAAATGTTCTTCTTCAAATATATAAACATACAATATACCAAATGAAAGAACAGACCCTCTGCTTTCAAAAAAAAAAAAACGTTTAATCCTACCTTGAGTAGTTCTTTTGTAATCAGCTTTTGAATATGGGTAGGTTTCTGCAAAAACACCACATTTTTAGCAAAAAGCAGAGATAATTCCATGTTTGTGACGGACTTCTCATAGAGATCCCATTCAGAGCGATCTTTAAAACAGACACGGACATGCAGCAGCTTGCCATAGGGCAATACTTCCGGGTTTAAAACGTTTCGGAAGGGCGCCACCTAGTGGATAATAGCGGTATTGCGGAAAGACGGAATATCTCGTCATTGGCGGGGAAGCGTTTTCTCTTAATTGACGAGATATCTCGTCAATGGCGGGGAAAGAGTTAAATATTTGTCTGTAGTCAGAGCCAATGGTGTAGTGGGCAGCGCTCCAACATGTGGTGCTTTCGCACTTTTTTGATTCTTCTGGTCATTTGCCGTTTCCATACCCCTCTCTCCTCCCTGTACTTTCCTTTCCTCTCCTGTATCACTGTTTAAAGGAAAACACCACAGTTTTTCAATATTTTACTATGTTCTTACCTCAACTTGAATTAATTCATACATTTTTTTCAGTGCATGCACTTTTAATCTTTGTACAGCCCTTCTTGAATGTGTTAGCATTTAGCCATTCATTCCTATGGCTCCAAACAAAAGTTTTATTTTGTGCCACCATACTTACTCGTGTAAATACTAATGTAACATTCTTTAAAGAAAACATGGAAGTGTTTGGTGGCTTCTAAATTCATCCCTGTTTGGAGCCATAGGAATGAATGGGGCTAGGCTAAATGCTAACACATTCAAGAGGCGCTGTACAAAGATTAAAAGTGTACGCATTAATAAAAGATAGGTATGTATTAAAAGTATCAAAGTTGAGGTAAGAACATAGTAAAATATTGCAAACTGTGGTGTTTTCCTTTAAATAAAGGCAAAAATGGCCAAAAAAATAACGTAAAATTTTTTTTCTCTAGTATGGATGAACAGCATTCATGCAATATAGTTAACAAACATTCGAAAAAGTGGTTAACCAGCAACACAGACGCAGCAGCACAGTAATACTGATGTAATGAGGTCACAGATATATGTGTCTAGAGTCATTTATGACACACACACACAGCGTTGGGTCAAAAAGGACGAACTAAGCTATTATGTTAAACTAACCCAGAAAATGTTTGTGACCCCACAATTAGTCAAAAGAACTCAACATTTTGGGTTGAAACAACCCATCATAGGTTAAATTACAACCCAACACTGGGTTAAAAATAACCCAGCATTTTTTTTGGATTTCTTTATTAAAAACCTTGTGTTTTCTAGAAAGAGTTTTCGTACACCAGACCCAATTCATCTATTTAATAATTAAATTTTTTGATTGCATTTGTTAATTTCATTTTTTTATCAAGACTGATGGATGGTGGTGCTGAGAACAGTGGCGGCTGATGACTGCTCTTCCGAGGGGCGCAAATTCAAAATATGTGTTCAGATTGCCGTGTTTTGCTTAGGTTTTCAAATGATGTGTTTGTTGCGTCATGTGAACCATGTGCATCACGTGTCTTGTCAAAATAAGTGCCTGCTGCACATGCGTCGAAACCATTTATGATAAAAGAGACGCTAACGTTCACAAAATACACGCAATACACTCCCTTAACATTAAACTCTGATTACGCATGAGATTATGCGAGTATCTGGCAAACACAAGCGTTTCTTTTATCATAAACCCTTTAGACGCATGTGCAGCAGACATGTATTTTGACATGACACATGATGCACGTAGGCTCACTTGACGCGCAACACATATTTTGAAATGACGAACCACACACATAACGGGCTAAATATATGTTGTGACAAACTTTGCATGGTGCGCCCTCGAAAAAGAAGTCACTGCTTGCCACTGGTTGAGAAATACTGCCAAAACATGTATAGCCTTAACTACCCAAGTGCCCAATAGCAACAGTGGTTTGCACTGTTCAGACAGACACTGGTTATTGAACTGTCACATGTTACAATGGGCAATACACAGGAGGTTTCAAATAACTAGTTGTCCGAAACCTCCTGTGTATTACCCCTTGTAACATGTGACATACATATACAGGCTGTGGGAAACCCCTGCAGTAGATTTCATTACTTGAGGAAGTGTGATTTAGGAAAGTGATGTTGTGTGGGGACGTCGGCCCCTCACGTTACTTCAGCCTGCCTGCTGAGTTCCTCTGAGCAAATATATTTTAAGAAAGTGTGGTGTAAAAGTTCATATTTGTCAAGTCCTAACACCTCAAAATTGAGGTGTATGTTATCATACTTATAGCCATGTTTATGTCTCTGTAAAGTGCAAATTCCTTTAATGCTTTGAATAGGATGAAAGTGTTATTGCTTTTACTTTTGGTTCTTAGGATGATCAAAGGTGGCCTGAAGCTTCCCCAACTGCTTTTGGTCTTGGTCTTTCTAAAAAGTCCACAACTGAGCAAAATTAACAACTATTAAGCCTGGACGTTACATGAGTAAAGTTAGCCGTGTGGGTATTTTTTCCAGCTCACGGGGTGTTGTGCTTGGAGATCACATCAGAAAAATTTGTGGTTTGGGTGTGAGATTATAGATCAAAGTGTAGGATGTTTTAAATGTCATTGTGTTTACTTTCCTGGTGCAGGGGGTGGGAGGGGTGTTGTATGCCTTATTGCATGATAGTCATCATGATATGAGGAGGACTGGGGTTTGCCTTATCCATGACATGACCAATATATGGCCAGTTGTTTTTTTCACTACTCCAATTGACCATTTTCAACTGCCCTAAATCCCTTCATACCTGCCTGTGAGACCCTGGCCGGTCAGATCACTGCTATTGCATGATTTCCTCTGTGTAAAAAGGCAAAGATTATGTTGGTGGTTGTCATCTGTGCCACAAAGCACTGCAATGTGGTGGTAAGCCATCTTTGTGTAAAAGTATGGATTAGATCATTTGTTTCAATGAATAAACAAGAAGTTTATTATTTGGACCTGCTTATTCAAATTCATAGCATTATGAGGATGCTTTTTTAAAATAGATTTACGTTTTTGACCAGGACAGGTGCGCCTTAAGAGGCGAACAGATGGTATGTAATGTGAGCGATCAGACCCTGTTGTTCTGCGTTGAATAGATAATGTTGCTCTTTTTTTTTCTCTCACTGTCTGTATAGCATTGTAAGAGCTGATACTAAAAACTAGGGTTTGACAATATACCCAAAGTCCCTTTAGTGATATCTCGTCAGAAGGGTGACATATTTGCCACTTACAGGAAGTTATGTCAGTCGTGCAAGATTAAAGTCCTGTCTACTTGAATGGGGAAAGACTGGTATCTCTTAAAATTGTGTGCTGAAATTATATTTAAAGGGGACAGAGAATGAAAAACCATTTTTACCTTGTCTTTGTTGAATAATGTAGTCTACCCGCATTCCTAAACATTCAAAAAGTGCTGGATATGCTAAACATCTCAGTCTCATAGAAATTCCTCTTTTAGAAATGTCAGCCAGAAAACAGCCCAATCTGAAAAACTGATGCTTATGACATTTTTTGAGTGGCAGCAAGTCAGCCAGTCAGTAATGAGATTGCAAGTTAGGCCAGTAGGGGGAGCCAAATAGGTGCAAAACCACTTGTTTAAAATCCCCCACCCTAATAGAGCTATCTAAGAGAGGTTTCTAAGGCATTACAGACCCAAACAAATTTTTTTTGTCTACATGTCACATCACAGAACAAGGATAAATACCCTGTTCAATCATTCTATGTCACCTTTAAAGAAAATATTTCTGACCAACAATTACATTTGACATCAACAGTATCACGGATGCAAGAGACACCTTTTAGCGACATTTGTCGCTTTGAATCCAAATTGGGTCATTATTGTGATTCTTCTAGATCTGATGGGTTTTTTTAAAGGTATATTTTTGGCCATTTTTGCCTTTTTATTTAAACAGTGATAAAGGAGAGGACAGGAAAGTACAGGGAGGAGAGAGAGGGTATTGGAGGGCAAATGACTAGGGATGCACCGATACCACTTTTCCCATCTCCTATCTGATTCCCGAATTCTGAGTATCGGCCGATACCGATACCTGCTAATCCGATACAACTGTATTTTTCTTGAACAATTTAAATTACGCACGCCCGCGCACAGTGTGTTTTCACTGTGTGTTTTTTCTGCTACATCTATTATTTAAAATGATAAAAAACAATTATTTAAAATGATTTACATGTTACAAGAACATTAGTAATTATTAACCATGGCAGTTTTTAGGAGAAAATAAAGTAGGTATGTTTGATCAAATAAGTATGCTAAATATATTTTCCTTAATTGCGCAAAAATGTCACAGTAAAAAGCTAGTTAGTGTGCAGATGGTTATTTTGGGAATTATACACTTGACCGGACCTTTTATGCACATTCCTGGTGCAGAATTGATGCGCCTAAATAATTTTGAGTGTGCCGAAAGTGCGAAAGCACCACATGTCGGAGCGCTGCCCACTACACAATCAACTCCGACAATCTGATGAGTTTTTAAAATAGGGGTGAGTGTGTCTGCAAGGTCAGGCTTTGGATAGGGTCGCAGTGAATGAAATTTTGAAAACCATGTCCAGCTGTTGTGGTAATGATGTCATAGCCGGTTTAGCGAGTTATGTTTAACAATTTATAGACACTTCGCATGCTGCAGAAAGCGATGACATTTGTGCAGATTGAGTGGACATACTCAACTCATAAATCAGTGTTAGACAAAGGCGAATTGCAAAGAACATGCACATTTTTGGCTTATCTACACAACCATCACTTAAGTAAAGGTGCACTGGTTTGCTTTTTTGAAGTAGTAGTTGGCAGGGCCTGCATTCGCAATCTTGGCATTGTGTCACCACGGATCACTCGCGGATAACCAAAAATTGGTAAAGAGGCACAATGTGCAATATAACATGTGTTCATGTTTCACGTGTAAAAAAACGCTGTGTTTTTCCACACAATTTACTTATCTCTATAACGCTGCTTTCACTGTCCTAAAAACGGGCTGATGTCTTCCTTGTCCTATGAAGTCCTTCCTTCACAAATCTGTAATGAGTTCTGATTGTGTAGTTTGTTTAGAGTGTTGTGATTCGACAGCAGCTTAGCCTGGCGTTAGCTTAGCTGCCGACTGACGTATTCCTGTGTGCGGAGGTTAGTCAAAAAACTGTTCTAGTGACGTCATTAAAGCAGGAAGTAGAGGGCTGTAGTCCAAACAGGCCATTCGCTGTAGTTTTTAAAAGGCGAATTCTGTTTAAGAAAATATATCGCCTGGCAGTGAACTTTGAGCTTTATTATTTTACAGGCATTATTTTAACAGCAACATTAGACGTTTAACTAGGGTTTAAAAAATGGGATCAGAAAGAATGTGACCTTTAACATGGGGGATCTATCACATTGATTTCCTTTTAGAGCCAGTCTCTAGCAGCTAGTTGACGAACTGCAGTTTAAGTCACTTCCACGTTGGCTTCATGATAGAGATCGGAAGTTGCCCCTTGGTCTTAATTGGAAGGTGGGACTTCTGTTGCCAGAGCGGCCATATTGAGCATTGCTTTGTCCCCTATTCATAGTAATAGGAGTGCCCAATCTTGTTATAAACTTTTAATTTACCTTAAAAATGATACTTTTTGCAGTATGACCTCAGTACAACTTAGCATTTGTGTATTTGTTCTAAATGGCGTAAAAAATAATTTCAATAAACTGTGGTTAATTTACCTCAAATTGACCTTAAATTCAACATCAATTCAACCTTTAAATCTTTTATTTGTTGTCACAGTACTAATTTTATTTAATAGGTGTAGTTTTCACATTTACTTTTGCAGCCATTGATCTGCTTAAAATGTTCATTTAATATCAGTTGAGGATCCAAAGGGAACCTAACACAAATATTAAACATTGATTATTTCCTTTTCATGCATTTTCTCTCATTGTAATTATTTATTCTCTTCCCAGGTGTCTAAAAGATGGTGGACCGCTTGGCGAACAGCGAGGCCAACTCCAAACGCATCGCAGTAGTGGAAGCCTGTTTCGGCACAGCGGGCCAACCGCTGGCCATCCCAGGTCGAGTGCTCATCGGCGAGGGGGTTCTCACGAAACTGTGCCGCAAAAAGCCCAAAGCCCGGCAGTTCTTCCTCTTCAATGACATACTGGTATACGGCAACATCGTCATCCAGAAGAAAAAGTACAATAAGCAGCACATCATTCCTCTGGAGAGCGTCACCATAGACACGGTAGACGATGAGGGTGACCTACGGAACGGCTGGCTCATCAAAACGCCCACAAAATCCTTCGCCGTATACGCCGCCACGGCAAATGAGAAGACGGAGTGGATGAGCCACATCAGCAAGTGTGTCTCGGACCTGCTGGAAAAGAGCGGGAAATCTCCCACCGGGGAACATGCTGCCGTCTGGGTGCCCGACTCCGAGGCGACCATATGCATGCGCTGCCAAAAAGTGAAATTCACCCCCGTCAACAGACGCCACCACTGCAGGAAATGCGGCTATGTCGTGTGCGGCCCCTGTTCGGAAAAGAAATTCCTGCTTCCTAGTCAGGCATCCAAACCGGTTCGCGTGTGCGAGTTCTGTTACAAACAGCTCTCCACGGGCGCCACCCTGCCGCCCCGTTCGGACTCCTACAGTCGGCCCGGTTGCGATTTCTCCTCCGGTAATCTCTCCGATGACGAAGATGAGGATGACAGCAGTGACTGAGGGCACCGGTCTCCCTTCCCACTTTCAGGAATATTGACAATCTTTAAATCACATCCCAATATTTTAGTCTCTCTGCTTTTCCTTCAGGGTTTAACATTTTTGCAAAGGTTCCATCTTTTGCAGCCATTTTATTTTGTGGCGCAAAAATTAAAGACTGTGCATATAAACAAAGGTTTGAGGGGAATTGTTGTAAGTTCCTGCGTATTTCCGAACACTATTTTGTCACTACTTGCGTGCGCACAAGTAGTGTTCCACTTTGTCACGTCCCAATGGCACCTCTCATTCTTATACTCCTCTTACACTGATCATTTGAACCTCTTATATATCCAATTTGCTTCCTTTTCTCTCCTTATTTGCTGTTATTTTCTCTACTACTATGCTGCTATTCGCTGGAGTGGAGTATGTTGGGTGACGTCATTGTAGGCTATTCATAGCCGTCCACTCACTGCAGACCCTCAGGTGAAGCCATGCAGATTCGCAACGATGCAGTTGTTGTACACTGAATACAAGAGCTGCATTTAATGCAAGCTAGGTTCAATTATTTTAAACAATAAGCTGCATTTAAGGCTTTGAATAACTAACCACTAATAAACCATCTCCTGACGAAATTTCTAGGTTGACTGTTTCTAGTAATTGCAAGTGACAAATCAGATAGAAGATGTTTCTAAGCTTGTAATTGTATATGTAGTCTTGTCTAGTGCAGAATTCATCTGACAGGGCTGTTGCCGCCTTAGTGCCTTCTTAATAATTTATTCTCAGGAAGAACGTCCTGGTAAAGAAATTTGAGAAACTATTGAGGCTACAGTTGAATTTCGTCACTTCTGGACTGGTTCCTTTCTTTACGACACTTGCCTTCGTTCGACGGCACAGTACGGAGTTAGTGGTCTACCCTTGTGTACCAATTTTATTGTGTAATCTTTCCGAAATGGTCCAGTCGAAATAGTTTTCAGAAAGTTTAAATCGTGTCCTAAGATTGATCATCACATGAGATCCGGCAGTGTCTGTGCTTTACATGTTTCTAACTATGCTGGTGTCTCACAATGACTTAAACTCTAAGAGAAATGCGCATTAGCATGCAGCCCACAGGAACTGGAAGCGCACATCACTATGGCGGAAGATGTCGTCCATTTTCCTCATCGTCTCATTGGAGTCTTTGTGTTAGCGAGGTCACGCATGACGGTCAATCCTACAGGTTTTGAATGGGAATTGAAAGCATTATAAGGAAGTGACTGACACACGGCCTCCTTTTGTCTGTTTCACACAAGAGCTGCACTAAACGCTTTCCAAAGTGATCATTGTATGTGTTTGCAGATTTTGTAGAGAGGTTGCCAGGTTTACAGTTGTTTAAATGTTAAGCTGGTGGTTAAACCAGCTGTATCTTTGAGAACCTCGTGTCTCAGTACTGAATACTTGATCTCACCTGTGAAGATATCAGATTAACAAAACTAACATTAAAAAGGGATGTTTAATAAATCTTGCTCAGACCATGATCCTGTAAATCATATGCAATAACAGATTAAAGTATTTTTGCTTTTTCAGATTGCGAGACTTTCGTGGGATATAGTAATAGGTTTACAGTGATTGATTTAAAGGTATTTATCTTATCTTGCTTTTGCAATATAACAATAGATTGCAGGTTCATTCTGGAACAGTTGTTTTAATATTTCCATATGTAACCTGATGATATTCTGAGATGATTTCTGTGTTTTAATGATGCTAATGTTGTAATATTCTTTTTATTTGGCATATGTTGTAAACTTTGTACAGTTTTTTTATGTGTATATGAATATCCTCATATTTGGGCCCGCAGGTGTTTTTTGTTTCATAATGTGGTTCATGCGTGTTTCCTGAACACTTCTGGATCAGTTACCAGCACTTTACTATTTCTGCAAACCACAAGAGAAGGGCGCGGCCTGAGAAGGGGCGGGGTATGGGTAGGATGTGAGCGGGGAATACTACATGTCTTCACACATAGAGTCTGTCTGCAAAGAAACGTGAATGGATAGTTCTCGTCTTTTTTATAGATTTATTTACCTTGGATTGAGGATGGGTAAACAAAATTGGCAGATACTTAAGCTTAAGAGATTTCTCAAGTTTCATTTATGATTCCCTCATTTTTTTGGATGGATTTGGATATTTTCTGTTTTTTTGTCAATGTTGACATTATAATTCTCATGTAATATTCTGAAAGGGCTAAAAACTGATTGTAATCCATCATATCACTAGATACTAATTTTGAGGAAAATATATGCATTGCTTACACTCTTGTGTCTTGTCTTCTGTAACTTAATCCCATACCGGATGAACAAGCAGCTTGGCATGTGTGATGGAGAAAGTTTTTATGTTACCAGATAGGAGCATTCATTTCAATCTTTGACATTACCTTAGTCAATTTTAAAGATACCAAGATTATATTTTTATTGAATGGTCTTTACATTACGTAGAAATTAGGATTTTATGTAGAAAACAGTTAATTGCTAAGGGGCAGTTTCTCGGACAGAGTTTAGATTAATCCAGGTTATATTAGGACATTTGAGTCGTTTTTACAAAGAAACCTTACAAAAAATGCTGATGTGCATCTTGAGATAAAACAGTCAGGGCTCCGGACTGCCACCAAATTTGAGAGACTGCCACTGAAATTTGCATCCAGTCGCACATGTGCGACCAGTTAATTTTACCTTTTTTTGTGATGTGACACTGAATTTGAAAAAGCACGTTGTACTTTCTGCATTTATCATTAAAGTATTTATTAGTTATACAGTGGAAATTAGAAGAAATGTGAATATATGGTTAGCATGTTGATTTACAGTGTGTGCCCCTAAATTTTCTGGTTGCGCCCCTACAATTTTCAGTTGGGGGCCACTGTGCTCCTAGTTAAAAAAGTTAATCTGGAGCCCTGACAGTGGATTTAATATGTGTCAAAATAAGTCAGTGGAAGATATATTTCAATTAAGGCAGCTCAAACATCTGGGAAACCTCCCCTACATGTCTTTAGCTGGGTTTTCACAGGTTGGGTTTTCACAGACTGGGTCGCAAATGCTTAAATGTTTGGCCTGGGTATATCCTCTCACAGGATTATTCCTAATCTGCTTGTCACATCTCAGTCTATTTATGTCAACCTTTGCTTAGTAAACTCTACAGTGTGCATTGGGGTTTTCTACATGTAACAGTGTTTTCCTGTCATGGCTGTTTCACATTTAAAATTTAGATCAGCATGTTTGTGCTGTTGAATTATTGGGAGTCTTTGTTATGAATCTTTTGTCTTTATATTATCATTGTGCCGTATTTGCCCTACAATTAAACACTTAATCAAGAATAATCCGTTTAAAACTGTTATTAATGTTTCTTTGAAAATAAGCCAAACGTCCATTCATTTGATAGCAAAGCAGTAAAATAACCAGGTTGACACAGTTGGCAATATTATTTGGTCAAATACCTGTCAGATTGCTGCCTTCACGTGGAACCATGCACGCCCCAGATGTCGTGTTTAACTCTGGGAAGTTCGGAAGAAATTTTGATACCCAAGTTCAATAAATGTGTGGGCCGCAAACTTTAAAAATGACAGATGGAAGAAGAGTTCTGCTTTATTAGTTTTATCTGCAACATCTTCCTTGTCCTGTTAAAGTAGAAATATTCGGCTTTTTTATTCTTGCGGTGCCGCAGAAACCGACAGACGGATGACGTCAAAGTTTTGCGAAAGACTCCTTCGTTTTGATTGTGACTTCACCATTTTTTTTTTTTTTTGCAGCTCCGAAAACACAATGTACAGTCTTTGAAGTCACACTTTGAAAATATATTGGAAATATATATTATTATTATTTAAAAAAAAGACTCCTTATGATTTCTCGAATCGTTCTCGCGGTACTTCGACGTCATCCTCCTGTCAGTTCTTGCGGCGCAGCATGAAGTCGAACAAGTCATATTCAACAAACAATACATTTAACTAATACCTAGTACTGGCTTTATCTAAGTCTTGTCTGTGAAACCAGGCCGTAATGTTCAACATCTTGTCAAGACACGTAAGTAAACGTGGTGTCATTCATTCTTTCTTAAGACAAAGCATCTTAAGGTAAACCAAACAAGCTCGTAATCATGATTTTAGAAGTGGGAATTATAAAATGTAACGTTAGCACGTAAAGGCAGCTTAAATATTTTTTAATAACGTATATAGCTGAAATCTTTTAACCACCCTTATCTGTTGGAAAATCAAACTATACCATTTCCACAAGACCGCAAAGAGTACGTTAATTGGCTACATGTTTAAATTAGAGTAACTAGTGGGTTTTAAACAGACCTCAACTATGAAGCATATAGCGCAGAAGCAGCAATATCACGTGCAATGTTGCTTCACAAGACACATTTGTGTGCAAACCTTTCCGCTGTTCACAACTTGAGTCATTTCTGGTTTGCTGATATGGTTATACTCATCCACGTGTATAACTTTATTTACAACAACAAACTCATTTTACACACAATGACAATGTTGACTAGAATTACTAGTGTAGATTAGATTCAAACCATCAAGGTTTTGAAAGTCATGATATGAGTGTGTCTAATGGGTAATATGAACATATAAATGCCAAACTAACCATCGCTTGGTTTTAGAAAAGTTTGATGACTACTGCATGCAGATCATGCTTGTAATAAAAGCAACTCAATGAGTTCTGAGGTAATATTATTTGAGGTTCCCAATAATAATAAAAAATTCTAAAACCGAGGTTTAAGTGCCCCCTGTTGGAAGCAGACTGTTGTGCACCGTTTAAAGCAGTAGGCAAATGTATGCGCAACAGAACAGGTTCAAAATGTAAACAGTTTTTTTCTTCAAATCATTCATTCTTTTAATAAGGATAATTGGAATGCATTATCCAAATCCCTCTATCTTCAGGGAGCGTGACGAAGCAATTGATCAATACTGACAAACACTGCAAGAGGACAACAATCCTCAAAACATCCTCTCCACGGAAACATGGTATGCGAGATAAAGCTGCTGGATTTTGGGTGTGGATATTTCTTAAAAGACTTGAAATTACTTGTTTATTATTAATTATCTGATTTTACGGCATTTTAGAAGTTGTCATAACTTATATTTAAAAATTGAGCGCCATCTTGTGGCAGTGCACAGATATGCAGTATCACTACTTTTATCAACATAGCAAGAAATCTATACTTTCACGCGTGTCAATCTTAATCAGTGCTGGTTTAAATATTGCATACTCCTAAATTTAAAAAAGTTGTATATGTTCGCATTAGTTCATGCAATATAAACTAATAGCAAAGAGCTATTATGTATTCATTAATATTAAACAAGATTGATAAATGAATTGCTCATACCTTATTGATCTAGAAACTTATCATATTCAAAGGTATTGTAGTTAAATATCGTAGATATCAGTCGAATCAAAATCAATGGGAAAATAATTCATAGATCTAATAAAAGAAAATTACGTTACAAAACACTAGGTGTCGCTATAATATCAAAGTCCCCATGAAGCTTTTAGTATAATCAAACCTGCATTTATTAGAAATAAATTAAAACATAAATAAATACATGAAATAATAGGAACATAAATAAATAACAATTACAGATTATTTTAAATTTAAATGTAGTCCTGAAATTAATATTTGTTGTATTATCTTTTCCATTAAATTATTTTTTTCTGTTTTTATTTGTATGCTTTCCTTTTAGTTAGTTATTTATGCATTTATTAAGTTTTTATTGATTTATCATAAGTATATATATATATATTTAAATATCCCCACATTTATTTATTTTCATATTTATATTTGTTTCGTTTTACATTTTTTTTACATTTATTTGTGCAACATGGAAATGAGGAAGGTGGTTATTGCGTAATTTTGTGAATTGCTCCCACACAATTCCCATTTCTAGGACACACATTCAAAACTTACAGTCTCTAACTAATTTTGCACTTCACACTATAAAAAGTAAAAGTTGGATTAACTTAAAAAATTACTTCAATTTGTAACACCTAAAAATGAAAAATTTCTAAACTTTAAACTTAACATTTCTCACTTTAAGTAAAAATGTAAGTTAAAAAAGCTTACAATTTTTAGGTGTTACCAATTCAAGGAATTTCTTTAGTTATTTCACATAAAAATGTTTACTTAAAGTAAGAACATTTAAGTTGCAAAGCATTTTAACTGTTACCAATTAATGTAATTTCTAAAGTAGATCCAGCTTTCACTTTTCACAGTGCAGCTTCTCATCAGATTCTAGAGTGTAAGGCAAACTAAACCTATTGGTTATTTCAAAAAGGGGAGGAGCCAATCAATATGTCCCATCATAACTTCTCCTTTTAAAATTACATCATCGCAGGTCACTTCATTTTGCAGGTAATTTTGATCGCATAAGCTCCACCCTCACTCTCACACCTGACCTGAAACGGGTCAGGCCACTCCATTTGTCTTTAATTCAGCTTGTTAACTATACATAACAGTCCGATCTGAACATTTGGACTTCAAGATGAATTATAGATAGCTAGAGCCTTTTGTTTTATTACTCTTCGTATTTAAAACGAACCAGCAAAGCTTGATTTTGAGTTTGCATTGAAACATATCGGCGCATCCCTGTTTATATCAAAAAGAAGCATTGCATTTGACCTGTGACGATAGCAAAAGAAGGGCGTGCGTTTGTGGTGCCGGTTGCATGTGTGAGGCATGATGCTCGAATTCGCCCCGTAGTGGAAACCACAAGGAGCAGCTGCACAAACACTAAAGCTGCAGGTTCAAGGTCACAAGCGGAGATCTTTCTGGCTGTTTGACTTCAGACTGAGAGATGTCACCTTTACTGCTGTATACTGTTCTTCAGACTTTGTCTTTGTCTCAAGGTAAAATGGTCATTGATCTACAGTTGAGTAGGCAGACAAAGTTTTTATAGGTCAAACAGCGTAGGCTCAACTGCCATCCAGTATATATATATATATTTTATTCGTAAACTTATGTTTTGCCTAACACTGTAGTAGGCTATAAAATTACCTTCTATGCATAAATCTATACGTGGTTACTTTATTAAAAAGGGAAGTTGCACAATTTTTTAATAATAGTTTCGAACTGTTTACTACTTCCTTAGATAAAGTAAATCCTTATCGTAGATGGAAAATCAAGTTCACTTACCAAAAGACTTTGCTTTGTGCAAGACAGACTTTGTGGTTAAAACAAAGCTAAGTTTAACTAATGGAGCACAATGCCATTTAAAAATGATAAAAGGCTTAAAGTACAAAGATACCTGAGCTCATTATAACGGTTTTACTAAAGAGCTGTTTGCACACGGTCGACTTGCAATGAGCTTGACTGCTTTTGGTAAATCAACTTCGCAGATCGTATGGAGTCGGGTGTTATTATATGTTAGATGTTTAAGTAATAGATGTCATTGTTATTTACACGACAAAGAGGCATTTACAGAGCTCTAAATTTATCAAAGCATATTTCAATAATAAGGTAAACATTGTATTTTTTATGCTTTGAACAATGCATACAGATGGGACATTACGGAAATGCACATTGCATGTGAATACACATATAAGATTACACAATGTATTGTGATTAATATCATTCCTGTTTATTTATCATTAGCATTCTTGTTCATTTATCACAAATACATTAAGACTTCATTCCATTCATTCTAAGTGAATGCTAATTTTTGTTTTTATCATTTCATATTGTTCAAACCAGAAAAGATGCTTTAGGATTACACCGAATTTTATGATTTATGATTTAATTCATATTCACTGATGTGTAATATTTATTACACTTATTAACTACAAATGTGGCCTTATTCACACAGGCATTGCTATTAACAACTGTGTGTGCTAAATGTGACAAATCTTTGTATGTATTTTTAGATTTAAAGTGTGAAAATATACCAGTTAGTTACGAAAGTAGTTATCATATTTCTAAGTGTACTAGTTCATATGGTGATATTTTAATATCCGAGACCATCCGAATGTTCATTGTCTGTAAAAGTTTGAGAAAGATGAACTAGTTTTGAGTATGCGGGGATTGACTGCACGAACAGCAGGTGTTTTAGTCCATCCATGTAGCACAGCGTGCTCTTTAGTAAAAGTCCTACAGTTTAAAATGATGAATTAGTTATAGCTTTATGTAGCTTATACACAATTTTGGTACATGACAAAACCCTGCGGTCTCTTTTAACTGTTTAAAACCCATTTAGGTACACAAATATTTACTTTTTGATATGAAACATTGCTTTAACATTTTGTATGTTAATCCAAATGTTCCCATCTTGTCTAAATTAGGCCTGCGTTTGAAGATTAAGTTAAGGCTATGAAGTTTAACCCGTTTACCCAGCGCAATCATTACTAATGTTTCAGCGAACACTGCTTTTTGTTTTTATGTTGAGCTAAGACAGCTTTGTTTATGTATCTTGTTCAACAGTATCTCGTTGCGACTGATGAGTATTTTTTATTGAAGATGATAAGTTGAAAGGGCTGCAGATCTAAGCGTATCTGCAAACAAATCTTAAAAGAGTTGGCGATGCAAAAATTTTATAGCTTAAGGACATTTTATGAACAAACAATGTGAACCAATATACAAATGGTAAACTTAAAAACTTAAATTAAATGTTACTTACTTAAAAAATTAAGTTAGACAATTTTAACTTGTTTTTATAAGTTGTCAACTTATCAAAACTTAAAATAGTAGGTTGAATTGACTTGCATAACCAAGTTGTTTTTACTTCATGCTGCATGTAAATGTGAATTTAGACAACTTGTTGATCTTATTCATCAGATTTTATTAATGTTATTAATAAAAAATGTATTTAGGTCAACCAGAAATGACAATTTGTCATTATGTCTCATGTTGTTTCAACCTATATGACTTTCTTTAAAAATAAACAACACAAAAGAAGAAGATTTACATTTAGGCATTTAGCTTTGGTTCAAAGCAATTACAGAAGTAAGATAAAACAAAAACGTGAAATTCTTCAATACGTATCTTCAAAAAGTAATACAACATGATAATTCTAGAATATTCACTTGGTGTTAAACGGTTGAGTATTACAATCGGTTTGATGTCACATGCAAATCATTTTATATTAAAGAAATTCCAGATCATCGATGATATTGAATCATGATTATTACAAAAATGTGGCTTGCTGGATTGCAAAGCTGTTTGTAAATGAATTTTCAGCTTAAAAAAAAATTTGTCAGTCACAATTTTTACCTTAAATGTTACAGTTTAATTTTACATTGAAATATGCAAGGAATAATTGATGACGGGCCATTGAATTATTTAAATATAATGCACACCAAAGGTGGTAATGCGGCACGATGCAAAGCGGGGTTACACCGGGGGTGTTCATTATTTTTAAATAATTTAACAGCCAAAGTCAATTATACCACGGTTACCACAGACATTACTAAGACAATGCTCTGGTCATTATTTTAAGACATTTGACAGGTCAGGTGTGCATTTTACAGAAAAATAATCAACACCCGTGGAACATTTCTTAACCAATCAGAATAAAGCATTCAACAGCCAATGGTATAATGAGTAATAATGATTAACAACATGTATTAAATATGGGGTTACTGTTAGAATTAGGGTTTAGTTTGCATGTTATTATGCATCATTTACTGTTATTACTATGTAATTATAGGTCACATCATGTATAACAAAGACATCGTAACATACAGTGTTACCAAATAGTGTTGTATCAGGATCAATCTAATTAGAATTAACAGTGTAACCCTTGGACTAAAAAAAAAATCCTGATTTCTATAATTTTCCTTTATTTTCAGGATTGGGTATTACACATGATCTCCCTCGTAGGAATCTAACGAAGCCTGCGGACAATTCAGCCAGTGAGTTGCTACCTTTTAAAAAAAATTTACATGTTCATGTGCTGAAAGTCTAGATCACTGTTGGGTGATTCTCACGAAATCCAGACTTGGGTGTCCACCATCAGATTTTTTAAAAAGCCCTTGAAGGCAGTTTTTTTTGCACACATAAGATTAAGATCTGAACTTACTATATATATATAATATATAAAAAATATTTCCTATAGAATTATTTACATTTTTTAGATTATTATTATCATTAGAAGAGTAACACCGCACTCACGGTCAATAAGGTGCCAGACAATAAAGTAGTCAATGAAAATAAAGACCTCTGCACACTTAAATCCTAGCAGCAGGTTTTAATAACCTTGGTCGTTTGACCGAAAGCTTGGAAACGTTATTAAAACCTGCTGCTAAGGATTTAAGTGTGCAGACGTCTTTATTTTCACAGATTATTATTATTAAAAATTAAGATTACTGCAACATGATATTACATTAAATATATGCATTTACAAACTCTTGTTCGGTAATGAGAACTAAAAAGTTGTCTAGGTACTATGACAAACAAAAAAAAAACTCTTATCTGGAGAGAAAAAATAAGAACTGCTTACCTGGTAGCCATCTTGAGTTTCACAGTCAATTATGTCCCTTCCAACAATTTTTTTTGAAAATGTTAGTTCATTGAGGGCTTAACAAATGATTGAAAATTGTTGCGGAGGATGAGAAAAATTTTCTTGGACACATTTATATTCCTTATTATTGTTTCTACATTTACCAATGAGTTTCTTTAATGTAAATGTTTATAGTATAACATGCACTGAAGCTTTTTATTTTTTAGATTTTTTAATTATAAATATTTCCATGTCAAAGAACCCAAATCCAGTCATGGACACGTTGCGGTAATGACATTTTCCCCTTAAATGTGGAAAAAACAACAAAATTGGTTTGTATGATATCATTTGAAATCATCTGCAAAATAGTACATTAAGAGATGTTTGTAACTGTATGCTTCTTATTTTAATACTCTTTGCATTTATTTTTTTTATCAAAATGTTTTTCGTGAGAATCATCCTGTTGCAATTTTAACAACAACTCTACATCAAAAAACTTCTTGCTTAAAGGAAAAGTCTACTCATTTTCAATATTAAAATATGTTATTACCTTAACTAAGAATTGTTGATAGATCCCTCTATCATCTGTGTGCGTGCACGTAAGCGCTGGAGCGCGCTGCAACGCTTCGATAGCATTTAGCTTAGCCCCATTCATTCAATGCTACCATTTAGAGATAAAGTTAGAAGTGACCAAACACATCAACGTTTTTCCTATTTAAGACGAGTAGTTATACGAGCAAGTTTGGTAGTACAAAACAAAACGTAGCGCTTTCTAAGCGGATTTAAAAGAGAAACTACATTTTATGGCGTAATAGCACTTTTGGGAGTACTTCGACTTGGCGCAGTAACACTCTCCCTCTCCCATTATGAGAGTGAGAAGGGGAGCGGACTTTTCAGGCGAGTCGAAGTTCTCCCAAAAGTGCTATTACGCCATAAAATATAGTTCCTCTTCCAAATCCGCCCAGAAAAGCGCCACGCTTTATTTTGCACCACCAAACTTGCTCGTATAACTTTAACATTTAAAACAGCAAGCTGATTGGCCTGCAGAGCGACTACAGACAGACAGTTTATCGAGATGTCAAGCAGTATGCATGAAAATGGTGTTTGATGTAAGGCTACTGTGACCAGACCGACCCAAACCCCACAATCTCCCCCCAAAATACAACCAGAGACCACCGCAATATTGCGCAAAACTGTGACAGTAATCTACCACCCCAGAGATAAACTAGATCATAGACTTACTGCTTTCAAATAATAATGCAAACGCAGTGCATTAGACTCAATAGAAAGTCCCTACGGATGTCCATACCGCTTCTCAACTAACTATAATATGTGACACCATACAAATGACCCCTCACCCTCAAGTTTGACCCAAAGACCTTTAGAATGACTCATAATTCCACAAGCCGTATACAAAGACGCAATCTGCTTCCCGTAGTAAAAGATCTGGAGAATTACATGAGCTTAAACCGCACGTGTCATAAACTTTCTAAAAAAAGTTCTTTCCCCAGTGTCCTCCATACTACAGAATGACATTTCCACAGGAAGTGACTCACGGGATGTGGCTGTGTTGCAGTGTACTGCTACACAGTTTTGCAACACAAAACAATGCCCCACGGTTTAGATATTCACTTTGGTGTATGTCTAAACAATACACCAATTGATAGAAAGTCTAAAGATATAGGGATGCAATGCTGGAAAATGTTCACACTGTTATCATCCCTGTGTGATTACAATAAATTAACTAATATCAGCAGTAAATCGTTTCATTAATGAGATTTTTCCTCTTTCTGAACTTTAGTTGGGCTCTCCATGCTAAGTTTATCACGTGGCTGCTCTGGCATTTTAAGGGCCCGTCACAGGGACACCACAGTGGATGTGACCCTCAACCTGTTGGATGCTCAAAAGCAGAAATATCTCGCCGACCAAGTATGCCAAAGCCTTGGTTGTGGGCAAAATCACGTTGTGAATGCGACAGATCACAGTGACGTTTGCCTTGCAAATTGCATTCTGAAAGAGTCAAAGCTGCACAATTGCACTACAACTGCAAATGGCAACTGCACAAATGCAACCAAAGTCATCTGCGGTGAGTCATCTAAGATCTAAGCTGTCAGAATCAAGGTAGAAAAGATGTCACTGGGACGGTACCCTTTAAAAAGGTCCCAATATGCACCATTTTAGTGCCTTTGAGATATTAATATACATCCTTTAGGTGTACTTTTTGAAAGAGTACTGCTTTAGTGACTGCTTTTGTACCTTTCTTTCTAAGAGTGTATGCTTTTGTTTCATTGCTTTGTGATTTGATTGGATGATACTTTTGTTCCCCAGAACATCAAGTTGTCAGATTGGCTGAAGGTCAGGATCGGTGTGTTGGACGGGTGGAGTTGCTGGACACTGGGAAGTGGGGCACAGTGTGTGATGATGATTTTAATGACACAAGTGGAAATGTAGTTTGTGCCCAATTGGACTGTGGAATTATGATAAAATATGGCTTTTTGGGGGCTGGTTCTGGGCCTATCCACATCAGCAAGATGAAATGCAATGGCATGGAGGATAACTTATGGGAATGCAATGTCAACAAAAGCATTCCAAGAGACTACTGTGGACATAAGGAAGATGTTGGGATTGTTTGTTCAGGTACTGAATGCATTTCGTACATTGCATAAATAAAATCAGTTCCATACACTTATAAAAATAAAGGTGTTACACAATGCCATTTTTGGATGTATGGTTCATCCATTTAATGAAAAAAAAACCTTTAGACTTAAAGAAACATTTATTTTAAGACATTACTGTAGCATCTTTATTTTTAAGAGTATAAGTTCCTTATCAAAGAATAAAACTAGTGCTGGGCAAAGATTAATCGCGATTAATCGCATACAAAATAAAAGTGATTTTTTGCATAATATATGTGCGTGTAGTGTGTCTAATTATTGTGTATATTTAAACACACACATTCATATATTCATTTCAGAATTGTTTTACTTATATATAATTTTTTTAAATTTATTTTTAATATAGAATATATAAAAATATAAATAAATATATATATACATGTAAATGTTTCTTAAATACATACATGAATGTGTGTGTATTTATTTATACATAATAATTACAAACAGCACATACTCATATATTATGCCAAAAATCACTTTTATTTTGTATGCTATTAATCGCGATTAATCTTTGCCCAGCACTAAATAAAACATTAATATAATGAATTGTTTTATTTTAATTCATTATTGTATTATTTAAATCTATTATTTAAAAACTAAATTTCCCTTTGTTATGAGGTACACTCTTAAAAATAAAGGTGCTTAAAAAGGTTCTTCATTTTATAATGTAAAAAACCTGTTTCCACCTCAAAGAACCTTTTGTGAACAGAAAAAGGTTCTTTGGACATTAATGGTTCTGTATAAACATACCACCTGAAAGGGTTCTTCTATGGCACCTTTATTTTTAAAAGTGTACGTGACCTCTTGGGGTGGAATGTTGCTATAATTTGGTTTCAGGTGTAAAGTAATGAATGTAGGTCAGATGTTATTTTTTTGTGTGGTGGGGCACCATTTCCATTTCAGTTGGTTTAAAAATAGGACCAAAACAAGCAGGACAGGGTTGCAACTTTAAAATGTGAAAAGTATTTGGTTATTTGTAATCTGTTAATGTTTAACATTTTTAATTTGAATATCATTTTAATATTTATGTCTTTTCTTGTTTACAATAGAGAGTACAGTGCTCACATCCACCACAAGCAACACAACCCCCACAGTGTTCACGAAATGGACTACAGGTGAAATAAATCAATCATAATCTTAAAATATATTTATGTTTATAAATGATTAGTAACTGGTGTACATTGTCAGAAAAAAAGTTAAAAAATGTACCTTTTCTGTGGGGTGGTATACCTTCACCTAAAAATGCCAAACCATTCATGGACCCCATCCACTTCCATATAGTATTCATTATTCCTACTATGGAAGTAAATGGGGTCCACAAACGGTTTGGTTACAAACATTTCTCAAAATATCTTCCTTTGTGTTTATCAGAATAAAGAAATTTATGCAGGTTAGAAACAACACGAGAGTGAATAAATGATGACAGAATTTTCATTTGTGGGTGAACTATCCCCTCTTTAATTCTGAGTATACAACACATTGAAATGTTGTACTTTTTGGGATACGATATTATACCCTAAGGACCTATTGTGTACCTTAAGTCCAATTTTGTACCATTTAAATTTTAGGGGTACAAAAAATTGTATTAACCCGAAGAGGTACAACATTGCATTAGGTTTTGTATACCTGTAAAGGTACAAAACAGAACCTTAGGGCAGGGCTAGTCACATGGCGGCCAAATGTGCCCTCCAATCATCTATATCTAGCCCTGACATTTGTCTGATTTAAAATCAGCATGGTTACTTTAACCTTTCCACTATACATGATAAATGACGGACGAAAAATCGGAAAGAGAGTCAGAAAAGGGCTGCATGGGATGCCAACCATCTGCGGGTGCGTAATTATCGGATCCAATTTAAGCTTTGGATGCATAAAAAAAATACTTGTGCGACTACACTGTATGTGACACGCCGACTGTAAGAGATGTATTTCAGTGTGTTTCAATCAAAACACTGTGTGCAGGGTGAAAATGATTAATCCCTTTTTGTTTAACTTTAACTTTGAATCCTTTAAAATGATTGATTACTGATAAGTAAATTAATAAGTATAAATACATTCGTAGATTAAAAAGGCTCTTGCCTTGACATGGATTTACGATTAAACTCTAATTTCATTATGGCTGCCCCCGACCGTCGTGTCTGGATGTAGTGTACAATTGAAAGGCGGTTTAGCCTATATATCTTTAAAATATTAAAAAAGAAAACACAAAGTGCAATTTTTTGTCATTAGGAGAAGACTGGCTATAGACCGGTCCATCGGACGCATATGTGGTGACGCGATAAGCGTCTGGTCCGAACTTTACTTCCGGTTTGTTTAATGATTTTAGTTGCTGAAACTGAACTCTTAAACAAATACCTCGTCGAAAATAACAAATGTTTTGGTTTCCTAGGTAATCTACGTGTTGTTTATTTGGCTTGTTATATTAATAAACTACTTTATTTGGCTTGTTATAGTAATAAACTTTTATTCTTAGCGGACCGCTTGTTTATGTTGTTACTGCTAAAACCGTCTATATGTTGTGTATATTTGAAATGTAACGATTTATGAAAGCCAGAGTCGTATAATAAGAGAGTCACGACACTCACATAGACATCCGTTGGAAGAATGGAATGCGGAAGTAACAGCGTGTCATGTAGTGACGCATAGTTCCAAACGCAGCACTGAAGCCCATTCATTTCAATGACACCTGCTGGTAAATCGATTAAATTACCGTTTCTCTTTACATTTTCGGACATTTCATTAATATAGTCAGAAGTGATATTTTATGAACTCTGCTGTAGGTAATGATTATCGTTAATAATAACTAGTAAAAAATGTATATTTTAATGAGTTTTGTATAATGTGTGAATAATATAGATTTAATGGTTTAATATTTTATTACTGGTGGCCATCTACTTTATACTTATCTTTTTTATATATTAAGAGTAACACTAGGGGGCAACAGCGAGAAGCTAAATGCCTTATAAGAAAGTCACACTGCTTCACAATGCTGCTATGTGTTTCATTGTGTTTGGTAGGTAATACGAGTGATGTATCCTCGAAAATCATGTATAATTATATTAACATTTAATGTGCACTATAAATATAATTAAATATGAATTTAGTTTGTTTCTGTTATGTTTCACTGTTACAAATAACCGTGTTGGTGATGTTTTTTGTGATTTTAATACAGTAAAAGTGTAGGAATTATGTTTTTAGCAGATTGATAGCCATTTATATAGCCATATTTTTGCTACAAAAATAAAAGATAAACTGTGTTGCTGTAGTTGCTATAGATAACCACAGTTATCTATTAACTGCTTATCTTTATTATTAACTGATTTACTGTATTTCCATCACTACCTAGTAAAAAAACGTTATAAACATAGTAAGTATATAAATCAATTCACATTACAAGCTAATATTTAACTAAAATAGTTGAAAACCTCAGATTGACAGCCCGGCTTGGTTTGGAACTGTAGAACGTTACATGAATCACGTGACCGCGTGGCGGCAAGATCAAAGCGTGTCGTTACTCTCTCTTTATACGACTCTGATGAAAGCTAAACAGTTACAAAACAAAAGAAGTTTAAGAGCTCTGCTTTACAGTTAGTACTATACAAAAATACATGTGTTGATTATTTACAGTTACACTTTTTTTGTGCATTGTTCATAGTTGAACTATTAAAATTTGGTTTCTTGCAATGTTAAACTGCAATTGTTTTTAAAATATTAAAAAAGAAAATGAGTTTTCAGTAATTAAAAGGCAAAATACTGGATACAAGAAGTGTGCATCTTTTTTGAAAATCTATGTTTTTTATTTATTTATGACCTATAAAAAACGACAAAAAAAGTTATAACATAATAATAACATATAACATAATAATTATATATATATATATATATATATATATATATATATATATATATATATATATATATATATATATATATATATATATATATATATATATATATATATAAATTAAAAGTTAAAACAAAAGGTAAAAACAGGGGTAAACATTTGGCCCACATCATATTTACAATTTTAAAATCTGGCCCTTGAAGAAGAATGAAAAGTACAGTTTTAAAACTTTTATTCTAACAATGTAATAGTTTACTGAGTACTGGCACATCTGAAGAAATTTTTATTCATTTTTTTGTTTTTTTTAGAGTCAAGCACAGAAGCGGCTACAGTAGCTGGAGCTTCACCGGCAGTCATTGGCTGTATCATTTTATCTATTGCTCTGCTTCTGTTAGTTCTGTCAAATGCTGCGGTCTGTGTGCATTTCAGAAGAAGAAAAGGCAAGCACAAGCACTTTCTTTATGTTTATTCTTCTTACGTTCTTCAGTATTTTTGTGCCATTAAAGTACCATTTCTTCAGTTTTCTCTGAAGATTTTTAGACAGCTCAGTGTGTGTAAAATACGTTCCATTTAGATAACAGGAACATGTTATATAGACATGAAGAAAGTTGATAATGATATCTTACGACAGCAGATTAATGCTGCATGATGAAATATTAACCATTTCTGTTAATCCTCTGTGTCAACAGTATGTGAGATTGAGCAACATCACACAGATTCGCAAGAAAGCACAGATTACCACCAGTACACAGCAATGTACAACCCACAACCTACCACTACTGCACAGCGATACGGTTTGTGCCCCCATACTTTTAAAAAACTTGTTCACCACAAGAATGCGCAAAACATTTTTGGGTTGTAAACAAATAATACATTTTTTTGACATCATGATCAAGTATTATTTCGATTCTGCAAATCAAACAGGAAGCCATTTTAACTTATGGTCTCAGACTTTTGGATAGCATTACGTAGTAAACCTAAATGATTTAGTATTTCATTACTTTTGCATTTTAAAGTTAACCTTATGAAACTCTTGTTTTAATTATTTAGTTCTCATACTTTTCATGTCCGATTTTAATAATGTTTTTATTTTGTAATCCTCAGAAAGTCTTGTCCCAAGACAGAGCTCAAACTATGGTTCTAGGTTAGATCAGTCTCCTCACAATTCCATCTGTTCATCTGATTCAAATTATAGACATCACAACAGGGATCAAGCACAACAACTTCATCTACACAACTTACCAGGTAACTGTCCTAAACTAACAACATAGCAACAACACTTAATCACAAAATATAGATCCACCATTCTTTTATTAAAAGGCAACTTATTTAGCTTCATGACATTTTTAGTTTAGATTTTTAGTTTAGTTTTTTATGTTTTTAGTCGTATATGTAAGTAGAAATAAATAACTGAAAGAAAAATGCTGTTTTTTTCAACCCACACTATTAAAAATAACTCTGGTGCAGCGTGTAAGTTTAATTAAAATGGTTATGCAAATTATCAAACCTACAATATTACGTATTTAGTTGACATAACTTATAAACAAGTTAAAATTATTAATTTGTTAGTTCAAAGTAAATAAAAAATATTTTCATAGGAATACTTTTTACAGTGCATGGTTTGCATTAAATACAATGCAAACCTAATTGATGGCATTAAACTAATTGATTTTATTGAATTTAATTGAAAATAAAAATGAATGATGAAATAGTTAGTAAATTAGACACTGTAGTAAAGATGCTAACCAGCTTCTAATTAAACATTTTAACTCTTTCGCTGCCACTGAAGAGCTATCTCGTCAATTAAGAGAAAACGCTTTTCTGTAGGGCTGGGTATTGTTAGGAATTTCACAATTCGATTCAATTCAATATTGATTTACTTCCTTCGATATCGATTCAATAATAAGTAAATATACAAGCAATTAAGTACCTGAGTATATTTTTAAATAATGTGTGTAGTATTACTAATGTTCAGAGGTGGAAAAAGTACTAAAATATTGTACTCAAGTAAAAGTAAAGTTACTTTACTTTTACTTAAGTAAAATATTATTAAAGTTACTTTACTTTTACTTAAGTAAAATATTATTAAAGTTACTGGTCTAAAAATCTACTCAAGTAAAAGTAAAAAGTAAATAATTTTAACTTTACTCAGAGTAAAAGTTACTTTTTTTTTTTACAGTGGGGAGAGGTGGAGGATTTTAGTATAGTTCAAAAACGACAAGGGAATATAAATTTAAAACTAGTTATTTTTAATTGTAGGAACATCTTTACAATTAAAGTGCAATAACAAAAAGTTAATAAAATAAAAAGCTTTTTTAAACTAAGAAACATTTATGGAATTATTTAATGATTTTACATGTGAGTTATGCACTTTTGAAGGTGGTCAGCAGCTTGTAAATACAATCACTATAGTAAGGTTGTAATTGATGTATTGCTGGTAACATACATTATTTTATTAAATATATCTAGTTTAAATGAGCATATAATGAGATGAGTGCCATGTCATACTTTTGACACGTTTATTGTCTTCTAGCTTCCCTCACCTGGGTACCTGATGTCAGACCTTTATTCTCTCTCTCTCTCTCTCTCTCTCATGTCTAATGACCTGCGCATTCACGAGGACGCGAAGCTGCTAGACTGCGGAGGAAAAATGCGCATTGTATTAAAAACGCGTCGTACAAATGAGCGGTAAAACCCGGTCTGCAATTTCGAAAGCATGAATATACCTTTCATAGGAATGAAACACTCGCTTCGTGTCAGTGGAAAGTGGTCGCTTAAATATGACCAGGGTTTCTTTCATAAGATTTGAACTGAGGCGGGTCTGCATTAGCGTGCACCTGTCTCGTCCGTCTCCATGGTTCTTTTTGCGCGTTCCCCCGCCCATCAATCATCCATTGGGCGTCTTTATCACCTTGCTTTTAAAAAAAAAATTACTCAGTAACGGATATGATTTAAAATGTAGCAAAGTACAATACTTCAAACAAAACATACTTAAGTAAAAGTACAGATTTTAAAAACTACTCAAAAAAGTAAAAGTACACAAAAAACTACTCATTTACAGTAACGTGAGTAAATGTAATTCGTTACTTTCCACCTCTGCTAATGTTTGATCACGCAAGCAGCTGTATAACCGTGTATGCACTTAAACATGGAAAAAGTCTGATTTGATGGTCTCCTTTAATGTTTCTCTCAAGTTTCAAATGAATACAAGGAGTTACAAGATAGAGAGTGAGAGACTGACAGAAACGCGAATGGGTATAATATGTGTACACAATAAGCTTAAACATGTAATTTGATCTGTTTCTCTAAAGTTTAAGCATTAAACGTGTTGTTTTATTACAGATCATTTAAATGTGCTCGTGTGGTTTGTGGACGTGTATTTTATTGTAACATGCTGAAAATCATTGTGCCTGTTTAAAGCACGGGCAGCATGAGACCTAAAAGTCTTTATTTTTATTCCACAATGTTCCCCATCTGCTGATAAACATGTATTTAGTATGCATAAAACAGATGATTGACTTTTTAAACTTGTTCAAATATATAATGCTGAACATCTCTTACTAAATTATTTCGTGAGACAATGCAATGCCTTGTCTACAGCGCAAGCGCTTGAGACTCGGCCCACCTGAGCAGCTCATTTGGATTTAAAGGGATACACACAAAAACGGTGCATTTCTGCTAAGCCCCATTAAAGTGCCTATTTTAACATGCCACAATAAATTACCTATATGGTATTTTGAGCTAAAACTTCACATATGTACTCTGGGGACATCAAAGATTTATTTAATATCTTAAAAATGTCTTGTGGAATGTCCCCTTTAAACAACATATTTATGCTTATTGTGTATTATAGTGAATACGCGTTGTTCTCTCACTCTGTCTCGTGCAGTGCATTAATCATCGTGTTCATTCATATAAACTTCAGAGAAACATTAAACAACATACTTGTTGTATTGATGAAAGTGAACCGTCGCGCTGCTCTCTGTCTCTTGTTCGTTCGCTCACTCGCTCTCTCTCTTGCACTAAGATAATGTAAATCTGTTAGAACGTTAATTCAACCTTTAGAAAGATTATTTAAACTACAAGTTATAAGATTGTAGGCTCCTGTTTGTGTTTGAGGGAATACAAACGCGTCGTGCTGTCAGTCATTCTTTCTCTCTGACTCTCGCATTCGAGGCAGCTTCATGGTTGGATAGCACAGTTGAAGGGGCGGTATCATTATAATAAGATCGCCTTAATACGTCATCGGGGGAGCGAAATCCAAATGACCTATTTATTCACATGCTTGTAGAGAGAGCCTTACCAAAACAAAGTTACAGGGTTGCAATTTTTCATGTTTTCTGGGTTGATAGGATCACTGGGGACCCGATTATAGCACTTAAACATGGAATAAGTCTGATTTTCATGGAATGTCCCCTTTAAAGGGACATTCCACTTTTTTGAAAATATGCTGATTTTCCAGCTCCCCTAGAGTTAAACATTTGATTCTTACAATTTTGTAATCCATTCAGCCGATCTTCACTACCACTTTTAGCATAGCTTAGCATAATCTATTGAATCTGATTAGACCATTAGCATCGCGCTAAAAAATAACCAAAGAATTTCAATATTTTTCCTATTTAAAACTTGACTCTTCTGTAGTTACATCGTGTACTAAGACCGACAGAAAATTAATAGTGGCGATTTTCTAGGCAGAAATGGGAACTATACTCTCATTCTTGCGTAATAATCAGTGACTACGCTGATGCAACATGGCTGCAGCAGTCGTTACACTACACACTTGCCGAAAATAGTCCCCTTGGTTACTTTCAATGGCAGGGGACTATTTTTGGGCAGTGCACAATATAACTACGCCTGCTGCAGCCATGCTACATCAGCAAAGTCACTGATCATTAAAACATTTTGGTTATTTATTAGCGCGACGCTAATGGTCCAATCACATTCAACGGACCGTGCTAAGCCATGCTAAAAGTGCTAGCGCCAGACACAGAGATCAGCTGAATGGATTTCAAAATGGTAAGAATAAAATGTTTAACTCTATAAGAACTGGAAAATTAGCATATTTTCAAAAAAAGTGTTTTCAGGTCAATAAAGATTCAGGAAAATATTACTAACAAACCAAATTGGAAAAGACAACAACAGAATGTACAGAACATTGCCATTGATGGCTCACCTCTTGAATGAGAGGTCTTGCATTAAATGATAAGCATTCATTTCTGTGAAGTACCAAATCTAATGAGATGTGAATTGTTTGCTGCTCTGTCTATTAGTGAATGTGGACGACTCAAGCAGTACATCATCAGGAGAAGCCTATCATTACACACATGTCCAACATGGATCTAGCCAGAAGTTAGGTAGGAAGAAATTAAGCAAGACTTGATGTGTGGGACAGCTTGGCACACACTTTTATCTAAAGCAATATACAGTACATTCAAGTTGTAAATTTTTTTTAATCAGTAGCCTATATGTGACCCAGTCTGTGAAAACCCAGATAAAGTCATGTTTGTGATTTACTGTTTTCTATATAGGATCATCTTACATAATGTAAAAAACATTGTTTGAACATATAACCTTGATATCTTTAATATTATTGATACCACAGGGCTGTTGAATGCTTTACTCTGATTGGTTGAGAAATGTTTCATGGGTATGCATTATATTTCGACTTGTCAAATGTCTTAAAAGAACCACCAGAGCAATGTCTGTGTGTATAATAATAATTGAATTGAATTATTTGAAAATTTTTACATTATTTTTTGTCAATTATTCCTTACATTTATATATCTCGTTTTGCAACAAAACTCTTCATAATGTGTGTGCAAAAGTCTTAGGCCACCATGCCAGAATTAGATTTGTTGTTTTTGCAATATTATAGTGATTATATATAATTGTTTCTTAGTCTCTTTAATACAATACATCCAGAAAAATACAGGAAATGTGTAAATAGTATTAAAAGCTGTATAAAAATGTAAACTGATGTGTCAAGTTTTTAGGGTAAACTCCCATTCCACTTGAGCAATAGCAGGAAACTACAGGATCTCTTAAACATAAATAAAATTAAATCTTAATTTCCAATTTTAAAGATATTAGTCTTTTTACTTCCTTCTGCTCAAAAACGCTCAAGATGTGTTTAGTGCCAGGAGAGGTCAAACTAAACAGACGATGCCTAAAGACAACATTTAGTCCTGAAAATTCTTCATATTTCATATTTCCTGTATTTTCAGTTTGTATCTTAAAGGTGCAGTGTGTAAATTTTAGCGGCATCTAGTGGTGAGGTTGCGAATTGCAACCAACGGCTTAGTCCACTGCTCACCCCTTGCTTTTGAAACACATAGAGAAGCTACGGTAGCTGCCACCGGACAAACATGTCATCGTCGGAGACAACTTAGTAAAAAAATTGTCCGTTAAGGGCTTCTGTAGAAAAATGGCGACACAAAATGGCGACTTCCATGTAAGGGGACCCTCTTTGTATGTAGATAAAAAGGTCTCGTTCTAAGGTAATAAACACATAACGGTTCATTATGAAAGGTCTTTATACACCCCTGATAATATAGTTTTGTATATTATTTTGCATTTCTGTCAAGAGATTCTTCTAAAAATTACACACTGCACCTTTAATAAAATAAATTGAAAAATAAATATGGATGGACATTAAAACTTCTAAAACAACAAGTGTGATGGTGGTGGCGGCCTAAGATGTTTGCACTTGAACGTTAATGCTTTAATGCTCCTAATCTCATAATCAGATTATGAGTCTTTATAATCTGGGATTGACAGACAGGATCACATATCGTGTGTGTTTGCTAATTAAACCTGTGACTTTTATGTTGATAATGTAGTGCTCTACCAGTTGAGCTATACATTTTAGTCTCCCTAATTTAACTGCCGTAATAAAGAGAGGTATCTTCCCCTTTTTTATATCTTGTTTCATTTTTTATTTTCTGGAAGGTGATGAAATCCCATCTCATGTCGATACAATATCATTGACACCTTTGGCTACTAGAGGCGCAGAGTTACCCATCACCCAAAGTCAAGGTAAAGCTCTAATTTAGCTCTAATCTGTAAATAAAAATGGCCTCCATACTCTTGAAAATGTGATCTTCACAGTCATGTCATAGAAAAAAACATTTTTGGTTTACCAAAAGAATAATTTTCTTCTTAAAGTTTAAAGAAACTTTTTCCACTACAAAGAACCTTTAGTGAAACAGAAACGTTCTTCAGATGAAGGTTCTTCAGAACCAAACAACCGAAAACGGTTCTTCTGTGGCATCATGTGGTAAGACATAGAGTGTAAGAGTAATTTTTTAGTGTGGAAATGGATGAATTTTTTCTTTGCTCCATACACAGCAAAAGATCTAAGTGATTCGAGCAGTACGTCTTCTGGTGAATTCTATGAAAACACAGACAAGACTGACGTGGACAACATTCAAAAATCACGTACGCACGCAAAGTATTTGTTGAGTTTATTTACATATACATTGTACTTTCATTAGATTAATCTAATCAATGTTTTATCTTATTTTATCTAGAGGATAAAGAAGCTTCACTTGAAAAGTCCCCATTGATGTCCCTGTCTAACTATAACCAGCACTTGCCACCAAGTAATGATAAAGCTCTCATCTTTCTTGTAATGAAACCTAATTTTACCTCAAATGAAAATTCACTCATCATTTACTCACACTCGTGTCATTCCAGACCTGTATGAAACAAAAGACATATGTAGCAGATATTTCTTATACAGTGAAAGTCAATAGGGACCGGCGTGGTTTTACTCACTTCTAATGCATAAGAACATTTTGACGTTCTGCTCACAAGGCTTCTGAGAAACTAATGTTAAAGGGGATAGTTTGGCCAAAAATGATATTGGACCCATGATTTACTCACCCCCAAGCTTTCCGAGATAGATCTTTCAGTTAATCAAATGTAAAGTTACGGGGTCCATGTCCTTCAAGTCCACAATGATAAACAAAGGCCTTCTGAGGGTAATTTTTGTTGTAGAAATATCCACATTTAAAACTTTATAAACAAAAATAACTAGCTTCCGGAAACGCCACCATCTTAGGGTGTTTTCACATATACACTGTTTAGGTCGGCCCAAATGAGGTGTTGCTCTAAACAGGTGGTCTCGGAGCGGCTGATGCCGAACTCTGGGTTGACCCACCTGTGGTGTGAACACTGCTGGACCTCGGGCCGAAACAAATACAGGAAGTTCTCCACATGTTTGAGCCACTGGGCTTCCGTTGTGAGGTGATCTGGGTGTTATATTGTGGGTTAACAACAAACAAGCCAATCCTGGTCCGTTGCAGAGATTCGCTGTCTCCTTTACATTTGAGCTGATGATTTTATAAATGCATAGCTGTCCTCCACACACAAATAGTGACATTACGGGCTTTTTAGCAAACGGCTCTGTGAGAAAGGCTTTAATAGAACAGCTACGCAATTTCGCGTCAAGGCAAAGAAACTTCGCAAAGACGTGCATCGTTTATCTCCACATCTTGATAGCTGCGCTCTCCCGGTCAGGCTGGTTGTCGTGGAAACGTGGGGTTGGTCATGAGACGGTAAGAGCTGTCAGAGACCAATGACAGCACTGACCGTTGTCACGTGGTGTACGGTGCGGCATTTCGAGTACAGTAAAAAAAATAATATGTGAACACGGACAGCACTAACTGAAAAATGATACAATGTATTTTGGTGCGCTCCGAGGCCGCACCACGGTGCGCACCAACATATGTGAAAACACCCTTACGCCCCATTCAGACAGCCAATGACAAGCAGTAACAGAGCGACGTGATCTCATTCATTTCAATGGAAACCTGGCGACTTCTGGCGACACGAGCGAAAGTGACCGTTGGCGACTGTATGGGCGTGTCCAGTGACGCGAGAAAGTTAAAGGGGCTATAAGCGAATTGACGCGTTTTAGACCATGAAACATTTTTTGTTACATACAGCAAACATCTCCTCACTATCTGCTTGCTGCCTGTCCGCTGATCAAACTGTAAAAAAACGCGATCTCTGTAGACAGCTCAGGCTCGACAAACGGCAATATCAACATAGTGGCCAAACCTAGCACAACAAAACATAACAAAGTGTTCCAGCCAATAAACGACAAGAAGGATTTGGGGGTGGGGGTTGGGCACGTTCATGAAAGCACGGACGGGAGAGGGAGGGGGAGGCGTTAGCTACGCTCCGTTTGTTTGAAAACAGTTCAAACATCAACAGGAAGTGACGTCGCACATTATTCGCTTAGAGAGCCTTTAAGAAAAGTTTAACTTTATGCAAATGTTGAGCGAATTTCGAGAGCGACTACCAATGAGAACAAAGCAGTGGAGTTCACGTCATCCTTCTCTCATCAGTTATTGGCTTGGATGGTACTCATTTGTGTATGACAAGCAGATTTAGAAACGCCTCATTGAAAGAGACGGGCGACACACAGCGATAACATCGCTGGCTGTCTGAATGCGGCGTTACGAGAGAAGGATGACGTGAACTCCACTGCTTCGTTCTCATTGGTAGTCGCTCCCGAAATTCGCTCAACATTTGCATAAAGTTAAACTTTTCTTAACTTTCTCGCGTCGCTGGACACGCCCATACGGTCGCTAACGGTCACTTTCGCTCGTACCGCCGGAAGTCGCCCGGTTTTTATTGAAATGAATGAGATCGCGTCGCTCTGCTACTGCTGGTTGCTGGCTGTCTGAATGGGTTAGACTTCTCTGTATTGATGAGAGAGTATCAACGTAGTGTACGCACTTTTCTTAGTGACGTATGACAAATTCGGAGGAATTTGCACAGAGCAGCAGCAGAGAAACCTCCGTAAACTGCGTACGCTCTCATCTTGAATGGGGACGTGACTAAGATGGCGGGTGGTGTTACCGGAAGCTAGTTATTTTCGTTTATAAGGTTTTAAATTTGGATATTTCTACAGCAACACCGCGCGGATTAACCTCAGAAGGCCTTTGTTTATCATGGTGGAGCCGTTTGGATTTATTTTGTGAAGGAAGGATGCACATTTTTGGACTTGAGGGACGTGGACCCTGTGGCTTTGCATTTTATGAACTGAAAGATCTAAAACATTTGATAAAATAACTGAAAATGTGTTAGTCTGAAAAATTATGGACATATGCATCTCGGACAGCTTGGGGGTGAGTAAATCATGGTTTTAATATATAATATTTTTGGCCGAACTATCCCTTTAAGGTGATGTGTTATCTTTCAGTAGAGAAATCAACTTCATATTTATTCATTTTCTATAGCAGAGAATGCGAATGATTTGCACAGTATATCTTCTGGAGAGGTCTATGAAAACACAGCGGTCGACATAGATGATGATCTCCAGCCTGGTAGGTTCATAAACATCTAAGAAGCTCTGATGCAAAAGCCTCTTGTCAAAAATGAGATAATGATATTGACCAAATGCTTTCGGCACGTATTATACAATCCTTAAATATTTAAGTACTGCAATGTGGTTTACGGAATATATTAGAAAATTTAGGACTTTTCACCTTTATTCAGAAAGGACAGTAAAGAGTGACTGGACCCTTTTTATAAGGAGTCGAAATTTTGCATGTGCTTACAGGGTTTTGCAGCGAAAGACAGTAAAATTAATACCAATGAAATGACTACAGGAATATTTCTGAAGGCATTTCAATTACTATTAACCTTTCAATTTCCATTAGTGAATTACTGAAACTGAGAGCCTGATTAAAAACTGCTCATTTACAAGAAAACCTCAGACGCACTTAGAGGGTTTTGCACCTGAACTCTTCATATATATTGAACATTAAAGACTGTTTTAATTGAACCGTTTTTTTCTAGAAAACGAGGGAAGCCCATCACTTCCTGAGCAGTCCCTCCAGACACCACACGACATTCAGATGACAGGAAACGCTGCTGGTTACGGTGGCACCCACAGTCAAGGTATCTTTTTACATTGAGAATTAGGATTAATATTGACGCCACAGTATATAATGTTTGAATTGTGGCATATGTGTGAACGTTTCAACAGATGGTAATGATTCAGACAGCACATCTTCAGATGAGTGCTATCAAAACATAGAGCTGGATGCAGATGCATCTCTTCAGTCTGGTATGTTATAAATTTGGGATCCAGATGTTAGCTGCCTATAAACTGCTTTATTTAGTCAGACATTGAACTACAGTTAGGTCTCTTCTCTTATTTTTCTGTTTGCAGGTAAGGAAAGCCCTCCTGAGACATCACTACAGACGCCCCTAAATCACCACAATATGACAGGAAGTACCGTTGGTTACGAAGACCATCATATACCTAGAAAACTCAGTCAAGGTACCACTCGCACTGAACTTTGTGACAATCTCCTTGTTCTCAACTGTTTTGAACTCACATCAGACGGTGGGAATTTGAAAAAAGAAAAACATAATTAAAACCTCTATTTTATTTTTAGAAGCAGATAGTTGCAGCACATCATCTGAGAATTCCTACGTGAACGTTCCACCAAGAAATGCGAGTGATGACGAAAGTTCTCCAGCAGAATGTTCTTCAGACAGCGAATATGACCAGCCTGAAAACTGGTGAACTCGACATGAAAACTGGTGGATATTTTTTGCATCGTGTGAATATCGAAAAACTTTACTCTCTTTATTCTGTGCACAATGTTGTGCATTTCTTATTTAATGAGAACAATGCAGCACAAACACTTGGATGTGGAATGTCAAGACGTGGAATGTAAAGAAGTACCGACAATACCTGAGCCTTTAAAGACTGTTTCAGAAAAAAAAAAAGCAGTTTGACTTGATATATAATAAACACTGTCAAACCAAAGCGCAATCACATTCACAATTAATAAAACAAAAGGATTATTTTTTATTTAATCGGTAAAACTTTATTTTACTAAATAGTGACCCAGTCTGGGAAAAACCCAGCTAAAATCATTTTTAGTAATTTAAGGTTTTCTAAATAAAATCATCCTCCATATGTAAAGAACATTCTGTGAAAATATAACCTTTATATCTCATATTTAAATCATTGTTTTTTTGTGGTTTGGTGTAGTAAAGTAAATAGACATATTATATATCCTATGATATACACTCACCTAAAGAATTATTAGGAACACCTGTTCAATTTCTCATTAATGCAATTATCTAATCAACCAATCACATGGCAGTTGCTTCAATGCATTTAGGGGTGTGGTCCTGGTCAAGACAATTTCCTGAACTCCAAACTATATGTCAGAATGGAAAAGAAAGGCGATTTATGCAATTTTGAGCGTGGCATGGTTGTTGGTGCCAGATGGGCCGGTCTGAGTATTTCACAATCTGCTCAGTTACTGGGATTTTCACGCACAACCATTTCTAGGGTTTACAAAGAATGGTGTGAAAACACAACATCCAGTATGCGGCAGTCCTGTGGGCGAAAATACCTTGGTGATGCAAGAGGTCAGAGGAGAATGAGCTGACTGATTCAAGCTGATCGAAGAGCAACTTTGACTGACATAACCACTTGTTACAACCGAGGTATGCAGCAAAGCATTTGTGAAGCCACAACACGCACAACCTTGAGGCGGATGGGCTACAACAGCAGAAGTACCACTCTGCTGTTGTACCATCGGGTACCACTCATCTCCACTACAAATTGGAAAAAGAGGCTACAATTTGTACAAGCTCACCAAAATTGGACAGTTGAAGACTGGAAAAATGTTGCCTGGTCTGATGAGTCTCGATTTCTGTTGAGACGTTCAGATGGTAGAGTCAGAATTTGGTGTAAACAGAACGAGAACATGGATCCATCATGCCTTGTTACCACTGTGCAGGCTGGTGGTGGTTGCGTAATGGTGTGGGGGATGTTTTCTTGGCATACTTTAGGCCACTTAGTGCCAATTGGGCATCGTTTAAATGCCACGGCCTACCTGAGCATTGTTTCTGACCATGTCCATCCCTTTATGACCACCATGTACCCATCCTCTGATGGCTACTTCCAGCAGTATAATGCACCATGTCACAAAGCTCTTAAACATGACAATGAGTTCACTGTACTAAAATGGCCCCCCACAGTCACCAGATCTCAACCCAATAGAGCATCTTTGGGATGTGGTGAAACGGGAGCTTCGTGCCCTGAATGTGCATCCCACAAATCTCCATCAACTGCAAGATGCTATCCTATTAATATGGCCCAACATGTCTAAAGAATGCTTTCAGCACCTTGTTGAATCAATGCCACATAGAATTAAGGCAGTTCTGACGGCGAAAGGGGGTCAAACACAGTATTAGTATGGTGTTCCTAATAATCCTTTAGGTGAGTTTAAATGTGACCCTGGACCATAAAACTAATCAACTAATTCAAAAACATAGAAAACTCGGTGTATGTTTTGAATCTGGGGGGTATTCCAGAAAGCTGGTTATGTGACATACCCGAGTATGTTTAAATTTAAAAATGTCTATGTATTCCCTGTGTGCGCGCATTAACTTTCGGTTACCAGTAGGAGGTTGACTGAATGAACTCTTATCAGGTGTTTTGGAACCGACATGATCAGGGGTAAGCAAATTTTGGTTTAATCAACAAAATGTTTAGGGTTCACTGAGGTTAACCTCGGTGTCTGGAAGACATCCCAGATCTCTAACAAAAGTCCTTTACAAAAATGCAATTATTTTTTTTAAGAAACCTGTCCATATTTCAGAGTTAATAAAAAGATAAGAAAAGATAAGAAGATAAGATGAAATGTTTGTTTACGTTATTTTTGTTTGTTATAAAAGTTTTTTTCTTGAAGGCATTTTGTAAAACTTTTGTGAAAATGCTGCCGGGGAAAGGGTTAAAGGTGATTTTCTCAATATTTCGATTTTTTTGCACGCTCAGATTCCAGATTTTCGAAAATAGTTGTTGTATCTCGACCAAATATTGGCCTGTCCTAACAAACCATACATCAATGGAAAGCTTATTTATTCAGATGATGTATAAGTTCCAAATTTACCCTCGTGGTTTCTGGTTTAGGGTTACATGTCATTCTGCAGTGAGAATTTTAACACACACAATTATAACACACACAAAAAACAACAACAAAATGAGGAGTTTGGTTCCAAAACGCGATAAATGCCATTTAAACTTTTTTTTGAATACACACAGAATCCTAGTTTTCCTCATCTACTTTGGACTTCGTGATCAACAAACAAACAAAAACAAAATAATATTTTTGATGGCATTGATAAACCTGTGGTGGTTTTTGGTGGTGGGGAAGAAACGTAAGCCACTCGGGCCAAGCCAAAATGCCGGCTGTTGCTTGTTCTCACACGACAGCATCAAGCTTCTGTCATGCTAACACATTGACCCCAGCGGATCTTATTAAAAACTTTCCATTATTTTACTTGAAGTCAATGAAAATCGAGCAGGACCAAAATATTTTACAGCTCATCGTTGACAAAAAAGTTTAGCGACGACGTCACAAGGATGACAGCAGCATTGACAGTGTTCTTAATATGACAAAATAGTCAACTAAATAAATATAACCTGGCAAAGATGAATGCACATTTATATATTGATTCAATAGATTTTTATAATAAATCTTTGAAAATCAAATTATGGATTTGAATCTTTAATGTTATTATAACCTAAAGATGCTATGTGAACGTTTGTAACAGAAAATAGTGGTTTTCATCTTGTCACTTTCTTGGTATATTTTTGCCCAAATTAGTCAAAATGGATTTATTGCGTTTTGGAACCAAACTCTTACTACTCATACTACAGTAACAGAAGCTGACACAACAGAAAACATTATAAACCCGTCATACTGTACAAAAACAGTTTTGAAAATGTCCAGCATTCTCGGCTGTGATGAGGACAACACACAACGCTTCTGTCTTCTATCAGTTTAGATTTTTTCAGATAAAGAAATGTCACAGGTTTTTGGTTCATGTTTTATGTTTACCACAAATCCACTTGAGCTGCTGTTGAGTGTTCAGGTTTAAGAGTGTGCGGGCTGTGTACCAGCTACACTGACAGGCGTACGCTCGACCACCCTTTCTTCTTTTCAGTTTAGCTCTTAATTTGTGATAGTCTGGCATGTTATTCCTAAAGAGGGGGAAAAAAAATCACGCTTTGAGAATTTGAGTATTTACATTTGATCACAGATCTCCAATAAACCCTCAACTGTCCCGCCAAAGTTTATCCAGACCAATGGCTACAGACTTTATCCTTTGTGCATTTACATTTCAGTCTGCAGAAACAGTTAAATACAGTTTCAATAACCCAAAAGTCGATCTTTAAAACACAAAGCATTTTCAACCGAAGAGCTAGACAGCATCTGAGCACACAGAAAAGTGCATCATTGCATTAATACGGAAAACAACATAAAAGAGATGCGAATGATTCATTGTCTGTTTGATGCCACAACTGAGCAAGAGACAGCGATGCACTGAAATGAAGATAATAAGGAAATGACGCAGTCCGGCGGAAAACTGGGTTTGCACACATCGCACAGTTGAATGCTCGAGTTCAAAAGCAATTCTTTATCAATGACCTAGGCTTGTCCAAATTTGCTAATATGAAAGTGCATCAGGATGACCACAACAAATGCATAATCAATTAACTATCCAGCGTAAAAACAAGGGCCAAAGGAGTGAAAAGTGAGTTATGCCGTTTAAACGAATATAAATCAATAAATTGATGAACCTGTTGTCCTATGCAACAGCAACATAGATCAATGCTGCCCCCTACTGATTAAAAGTTGTTACCTCTTGCTATGTTTGTAGATGCCTCACCTGAAAAACAAATAGTCGCAGGATGAATCCCACTCGTGATCATCAAACATGGCCACGCGAAAGTCACATGATGTACATCTTAATTGGTTGCAGGCCATTAAAAAAACACAACTTGAATAAATGAACACATCCATATAAATCTGAATCATTCATGACTGCACGATTACATTCTTACAAAAAGAAGAACTATTTCCATGCTTATTCATATTAAAACAATAAGAACCATCACAGAAATTCCAATGAATTTGAAAGTGATGTGATTTAATGGTTATAATGGTAATTGTATTTGTTTTATAGGACACTGTAATGGTTTCTATAATTCTGTACTGTCTGGTTATGTGATTTGATTTATTGGCGGGATGCTATCCGGCAGATAGGAACTGAACACCATTAAATCCTACTCTAATAAGGCCTTACAGGAATTTTCTAATCGCTATAATGGTAAACAGATAATGGTCCTTAAAGGCGGGGTGCACTACCAAAACACATTTGTAGCCAATCAGCAGTATGGGGCATATCTACTAAGCGACATCGTCGCCTGGGTTGCATATGTGTGGGGCGGGTCTATTAAAAGACGGTCCAGATTCTATTAGGGTGGGACGTGTTTGTTTAGGTGATTTTAAAAATCAACACTGGCTTTCAGAGATCATGCACCCCGCCTTTAACTTTTTCTCTGCGTTTTTTAAAGTTTCCAGCCAGCGCCAGCATTTATTATGATTTTCACAAAATGTAATGCCTTTCAGAAAATTCATCTTTAAATATATAAACATACATTATATATCAAATGAAAGAACAGACCCTCTGCTTAAAAAAAACAAAAAACGTTTCACCCCACCCCATTTCATTCAATCTTCATTTGTTCTCTTTTTATCACCCCTCAAATATGGGTAGGTTTATTAAAAATACCAAATTTTGAGCAAAAAGCTGAGATTAATGCATTTTTGTAAATGACTTTGTTAAAGATCAGATTCAAAACGATGATCAAAACATACATGGAGTTTTTACTGTTGTTGGGTCAGTGGATGCGTCAGTGTTTTATAAGTTGGGTAAGAGTGCCACCTAGTGGATAATAGCATAAATATGGATTGCAATAAAATCTCGTCTTTGGAGGGAAAGCGTTTTCTTTTAATGGACGAGATAACTCGTCAATGGCGGGGAAAGAGTATTCGTAAAGGAAACGATTAGGATATGTAAAGGTGCATTTCAATAAAATGTGTTAAACACTGTTGTCACATTATCTAAATATTTGCAACATGAACGTGGCCCCCAAAAATGAAAATTTTGTCTTCATTTAACTTGTAAAAACGGCTATTTCTATCACACTAGTATTTCATTTACTCTCTGTGTTTTCCGCTATGCAATGAGACACACATGCACGCGTTATCCTGCCTGGACCAATCAGCGTTCAGATAACAACGCAAGTGATCTACCCCGCCCTCACCGAGACAGCAGCGGAGTTTAGCAGGATGCGGAGACAGTATCAAAGTTTGCTGCAGTATAATTAATAAGACGTGCATTTGCCTGTTTGATGAAGTGTTGTGTGTACATGCCGACGTAAGTGTGTCATGTTTAAATACATGTGTGTTAAGAGTTTTAATCATGTGTAAATGCGCCAGTGATGTTAATTTGTTCACATGCATGATGTAACGTTAAGTGTATACGTTTATGTTTATTCATACAGTTTATTCATACGTGTAATAACTAATGTTATCGTGAGAAGTATATTAAGATGTTTGTTGTATTTTATTAAGTTTATTAAGTAAATTGTTTGCAATGCGCCGGCGCACCTAATGTAGACAGATCAGCCTCGCGCCAGCAGCACGAGACCCTTAACAAGGTGTCAGGTTTCAGATGCGTGTCAGCTCTATAATATGAAACCTATATGTCGCTGTTATTCAGTCAAGGTTTAAGTCTTAAAACGGTATTTTATAGTTCACTGTGTTGGTATTATTACGGTATTTGAATAGTTTCGTTGCAAAACGAGATAACCACCGTTTTTTTTAATTGTTCAGAAATCTCGTTTTTTGGTTGTGCATTCCAATTAATTTCAATTCAACTGCAGTTGGTTTGTTTTGATTTAAACCTTCATTACTTAAAAAATACAGCTAAGTAGCACCATAAAACAAAATAATAACATGATAACATAATAATAAACATGTTTTGACAAAAATGTTAAAAAATGGATTTATCTCGTTTTGCAACGAAACTCTTCATTTACTTTTGCAACATATTATTATGTCTGTACTTATGTGTATAATTTTATATTTGTTTATAGAAAACCACACATATACACTCATCTATAGAAATTAGTTGAGTGGTAACAATAAAAGGGTTATTCCAGAAATCGACAGTCTTCGCCTAGTCTCTAATCAGACATCCTTTGGTGGGCCAGTGTCTAGAACCTTCAATTGATTTATGTGGTGAAAACTACCATACATAAGTTTCTTCATAACTCACCCTCGTGCTAAAGCTGTTTGAGTTTTTTATATTTTTGTTGAACTCAAAAGATATTTTGTGCCCACTGACTTCAGTAGTATTTGTTAATTGTATTCCTAATATGGCAGTCAATGTGTACGGTCAACTGTGCAGTTCCAATATTTATTACAATATTTTCTTTTAACAGAAGAAAGAATCTCATACAGGTATAGAAGAATATCAGGGTGAGTAAATGAATTTTCATTTTTTTGGATGAACTATCCCTTTTAGTCCATGAAAGACAGATCTTGTAACAGACAGACAGCTTATAAAACGTTCTACCTGTGAGAAACACTGGTTCCAACACCATGCAGTACAGAACTTCCACCAAGAAACACAGGGCAACATCTGTTTGACAAAAAAATGAAGAGTAAGTTCATTACTGATTTTCCCTGTGTAACTTTCATACTGTAGACCTGTTTGGATGTTTCATGTCAAACAAAACAACAATGCAATTGTAAAGAATTGAATCTACTTACTTTTTGGACACTGTCTGGGAACATGGATCACTTGTGGGAGAATTTGCAGTAATGGGTTCCTGTTCAGAAGATTTTAAGAATAAGATTATATGCAATGCAAAAACACCGTGACTTTGGATGACTATGAGAAATATGTAAAATCCAGACTAAAGATCACATAATCCAATTAGATTATGATCAATTTTATTTCAATCACTGATTTTTATTTTGATTTCAATCTTTGACGTAACATTACCGAGTCAATGTTAAAGATATGAAGGGTATATTTTCACACAATGATATTTAAGCAGATTTTACTTAATTATATTATGTAGTTATTTGTGGATGCCTTACATGTGAGTTTACATGCTTGAAATCGTCCTCCAGTAATTCCTGCAGCACAGCATCAATATCATCAGTTGTTTTGCTTTCATGTTTTCTAGGGAATAGAATAGAAAATATGAGTATGGAAACAGATTACACTGCATGTGTACAAATGATGTTATGGATGCATTGGCTAAAACAAATCATGTAAAACGCACCACATCACTTCTGTGCTGTGTTAGCCTATAGTAATATTTATAGTAGCCTACAGTGTCTCTTTTAATCCGTTTATTCAGACTTTAATTGTAGGTACAGAAAGAATACCAAAAAGTGCAATATTAATATAATAATCAAAAGTGTTGTTTCCTTTATATGATTAGCTTCATGCGAAATAAGTTAACGTTAGCTGTGTTGGCTCACGTGCTAATGTCGCAATGCTACCTTGACTGTTTCTTTTCCTGAAGAGTCCCACAGTTTCGGTCCGTTTGCTTTAAATCACAAGCTGTTTGTTTTGATGTCGATGTGCTGCAACAAAACTTTGATTCGACTTCATCGAGCAAATCGTCCAAATCATCCGCCATGTTTATCCGGCGAGAACGCCACGTCTGTCGCTATAGAAACGTGAGGAATACTTCCTTCCTGTTCGCTTGCAGGTTTTTTTTGTAGATCTTTAGTAAAATGTCAACTTAATGTGACCACGTAATAAGGATGTTGCCGTCTTTGTGATGTTATGCTTCCGGTATTTCGCTTCTGAACGCAAAACGATTCGTTGTCGGCAGGATTCGAACCTGCGCGGGGAGACCCCAATGGATTTCTAGTCCATCGCCTTAACCACTCGGCCACGACAACTTGTACATGATGCATTTTACACGTAGAAAAAATGCTAAAAAATTAATATATGCTACTGTATACGGTACCACATAATGTAAATAACATTTAAAAATGATATTGATATCCTTATTATATACTGAGTCCATGTCAAAGACTGAACCTATGGAGAAATGAATAGTTAAAATCCAACTTTATAGCTCCTGATCTCATTAGATTCTAAGACTTTAACCTGGATTTCATAGATAGGGTCACAAAAACAATGTCATGGATGGACGTCGGGAGCAAACAAATATGGGTGGGTCTAATACATTTACTGGAGTAGATGCCATTTTCTTGTATTCTCGTGCCTTTTATAAATCAGTTGCTTTTATAGCCTAAAAGCTGTGTTACTCTGTTACCTTATTGTTTCGCGAAGTGCAGTTGGCGAAAGTACGAAATGGAGTTAGCAGCAGCAGCGTAAACGTCTAGGCTGTAGCTAAAAACTGGAACGGAGTTTAATTTTTTAGGGCATTCTTTTAATGGAAATAGATTTGACGCGACGGCGCTCTGACAAGTGAGCAAACATGTGGGCTGTTTCTCAATGCCAAGGAAGGATCCTCGCAAGCCAGAATTTCGAGGATGCGATCGACATCCGTCAAAGGACTGTTCCAATGTCGAGGATCCTCGGAATTGCAACCAAGGACTAAGTCATTCGTTCGAAAAATATCCCATTTACAGGAAAGGATGCATATGTGTATCCTTCGCACTCTCAAATCACCCACAATCCTATGCGCGCAGCGCCGAAAGCACACCTTTTTACTGACATAATGACGTGCACTTGCTAGCTTGCTAGCCATTTACGTGTTCTCCAAATTCTATTTTTGAGGAGCGTCGCATAGCCTCTGAAGGAAGTAGTGATGGGAGAAACGAAGCTTTTCGAAGGTTCGAATCAATTGAACCAATTGCTTCGCAAATTGATTCTGTTTTTCAAAGCGTTCGAAATACACCCTGGCAACACCTGCTGGTAAAATAGTGTAAAAGCAGCAAGATCCGTCCAAACATTTTACACTTTTTACAAAATAATAGCCAGATTGTTCTAAAAATATGTTTTTAAGAAAAATAAATTATTTAATTTAATTAAGACATAAAGTGTTTTCTGTGATTTTAGTTTTATTTATGGCAAACAAATCAACACGGACTCCCTTTTTAATTATGCACATTTTTGTCATTAAATCTGTCTATAAACAAAAAGCAGACAAAATGGTAGTGTTATTAGTCAGAAGGATGTTTTATGAACTTTTATAATAAAACTGACCCGAGTTCACATACACTGGTCATTTGTGATGGTGATCAACCCCCCCTAGTGGTGAATCGTCGGATTTTCTAAACGTTTCGAAACAGTTATGACGTAATGAAGCCTCGTTTTCTAAAATCACGTGAATTTGGCCAGTTTGAAACAAGCTTCGAACCAATGATTTGAAACAAAAGATTCGTAAATGTTTCGAAGCCTCATGAAGCGTGCTTCGAAATCGCCCATCACTAGAAGGAAGTGACTTGTAAGGACTAGTCATGCCAAGGAAGTATCCTTGAAATCGAGAAACGACCCCACTCCAAATATGAGAAAACGTGAGTGTGTCCAATATCAATTGGTCTTAAAACGTGGGTCGGTCTTGGCCTTCTTGACCCATATATAATGTCATGTATGCCACAACAACAAAATAAAAACTATGTTCCCTGACCGGGAATCGAACCCGGGCCGCGGCGGTGAGAGCGCCGAATCCTAACCACTAGACCACCAGGGACGCTACAAACTTCCAAAACTGCGTCAAAATAGCATGAAGACAACATTCTTTATACATTACATATCCAACAACAGTATATAAAATCTTTCAAACAATTTAAAACATAACTTTTGTTATATGAAACAGTAAAACAATAAATTGACACATAGCATGTTTGGATTGCGCATGTATTGAAAATGTGACCGGTTAACTTAGATGTTGTGAAGGAGCAGGCTTGCGGAATTTACTCCCAGGAACACTCGAGGAACACACAGACCCTCTTTATACATTACATATCCCATAACAGTGCATAAAATCTTTAAAACAATTTTAAAACATAACTTTTATTGTGAAACAGTAAAACAATAAATTGATACACATCATGTTGGGATTGCGCATGTATTGAAAACGTGACCGGTTAACTTAGATGTTGTGAAGGAGCAGGCTTGCAGAATTTACTCTGGAGGAACACTCGAGGAACACACAGACCCTCTTTTTTATTCACTGTTTCTCTCAGCACATACTCATTCACAGCAACCTCAAATCCTGCCCGCTGGAACAAACTGTCCAGGTACTCTGTAAGACAAAATAAATAAAGTTGTAAATAAAGCATTAACTACATGCACCAAAACAGAAATGCTAAACTGACCTCTAGAAAAGAAAAAGGAACGAGTCCCATCCTGCCTCACATAGAAATTGTCACCCAGCTTGTTGCCTGACTTAAATCTCAGCATGGCATGATCATAAAGTCCATAGTCCCTGAAGAGGACAATACCTCCTGGTTTTAATACCTGCAAGTACACAAAAATAAAACAATATCTGGACTGGCCATGGTAAAAACTCAACAAAACTGTACAGTCTGTCTAAATATGATTGCAGGCACTTGCTTATATTAAATATAAAAACAATTTCAGCAACGTATTCATTTTTTTTCACTTCACTGTAGATATACTTGGGTTCATCTTTGAGAAGCACTACCTTGAAAATATTTTCCAAGGATTGCTGCATCTTGTCAGGGTGAATTGCAGACAGAACAAATATGAGAGTAGCCACATCCACTGTCTCTGCCTGTATGTTGGTCTGAAGATCATCTTTAGTCAGGTCACACTGAAAAGCAAGGCATCGATCTGTGCAATACAGGGGATTTTGCTGTAACAAAAGTGCACACATATAACTAGAGTAAAAACAAACACGAACCCACCACATCATAAAACTGTGTTTTAAAGTGAGATTAACAAAACTTGTGTGACAATTTACCTTCACAAACTCAACAGCTCGTGGAGAGAAGTCACAGGCATATATGAAGATACTGAGATCCTCTTCCAAAAGTGGGAAAATACAGTTTCCAACTCCACAGCCAGCTTCTAACAAAACCAATGTTTGCCCTTCAGACTAAAATGATCATGGGAAGATATAAATGCAAAAGACTGGCGACCAATGTATCATTTACGACAAATGCATAGAGCAATATAAAGCAATACGTTTACCTCTCTGCTGTTTCTCAATTCATCAAACTCTCTAGTCGTCCAGTGTCTGTCTTTGAAAAAGTTAGTTGTGTTTCTTTTATAAAATAAGTCCCAGTTTTTCTGAGCGTCTGTTTCGAGTTTCTGCTGCTTGAAGTCGGACACCAACACCCTGTCATTCTTGAGCTTCTCCATCTCTTCTACTGTCAGCATCCTTTCTCCCAGATTAGTGGATTGATGGGGAAAACCAGAACTGGATTCAGTAGAGTCCAACTCACCTGTCACCGACATGTTTGCTTTAGCTCGTTGACGTTATGACAAAAAGTAAGAAAACTAGTTAAAACTTAAGACGGGCACGTTCTCCGATTATAAAAGTCACAGCAAAACACGCTCCCTGTAACTAACGCATGGTAAAACGTACCCGTCACATACAGAACACAATTATTCGCTCTTAAGCGAAATTAAGCCAAAAACACTACAAATGCATTATTTTATATCTATGAAAGATCGCTGTATTGGAAACTTCAAGTTGGCACACATTTCCGAGCTGTTTTTGTTGTTCGTGTGAATAACAGTGCAGTCATGGATGAACCCGATCACCGTGATCGCCACCTATTGGACTGGAGGATAAACCGGTCATAACTAGGACTGACTATTAGAGATAGTTCACTTTAAAATGAAACTTCTGTCATCATTTACTCATCCTCATGTTGTTCTAAACCTGTAGGAATGTATTTATTCTGATGAACACAAAAGAAGATATTTTGAGAAATAATGGTAAACACACAGCAGATAGTGACCATAGACTTCCATAGTAGGAATAAAAATATATGATGGAATTTAATGGGTACCGTCAACTGTAACCAAACTGTAACCAAACTTACCATAATTTATCAAAATATTTTCTTCATCATTTATCACAATACTTTTAAAATATTTTTTCCCTACTATGGAAGTCAATGGTCATTATCTGCTGTGTGTTTACCATCAGAAAAATAAATTCATACAGGTTTAGAACAACATGAGGATGAGTAAATGATGACAGAATTTTCATTTTAAAGTGAACAATCCCTTTAACCACTAATATATATATTTTTTTAAATAATAATAAATAAACACGAAACTCACCAAAGACACGTGTTATAATTCTTTTTTTTTTTTTTTAATTGACTAGCCTTTACTGACATACTTTTATCAATATCTTAAAGTAACATATAATTTTATTGCGTAAAATGTAAGCACATAAATTAAGATATATATGGATGAACTGATGTTATATGAGCCAAATTGCAATTTTAGTGCAGATCTTATTATTTGAATAAATTACTTATGCTTATCAACTTTGTATCATAAAAGTGTCATGTATCACATAACATTTACAGAAAATTTATTTTAGTGTCAATCACTGTTAAACACTTAATTTTGTTATTAAGACAAGAAACAACAAACACATACAAACACAGTATAGTTTATTTGACATACAGGTGCTTTTGATTTCTGGTCAGATGGCTTCAGAAAAGCTCAGATCCTGTTTATATAGACAGGCAAATCAACACTTTGTTCTGAGAAAACTGAACAAAAGTTAATAAAATGTTGCGCGTGAGAGTGTTGTCGCTCATCCAGTATTAAGTAAGACAGTTCATCATTCAGCCTGCTCCATTTTTACACAAATCAACAGGCAGGCATGGCCTTCAAAGGCAGGTAATGTCCACAAAAGCAGTAAGTATACTCATTTTTAATTTATTCAGCCAAAAAAAGACAAACGTTTATAAAACAACTCTACGTAATGTCTCAAAAACCTACATTCAAACCATGATACAGCGCTGTACCTGGACCCCCTTATAAAACCCATTCTATGGATCATTGGACTGCATTTTCTTGAATACCCCACGGTATACAGTTCAGTCTCAGTCCAGGCCCGAGGGAGTGAGAGGTGCCATTTTAAAAGAGAAGTTTAAGGTTGTCCTCCTTGTCTGCAATGGTGTGGATGACAAGCGTCCCCTCTCTCTTGTGCATTTACAGTATAAAATATACAGTTTAAATTATACAGGTAGCAGCAATACCCCCTCCGCGAGGGGTTAAGAGGGTGGGGTGACATGGACCAAAAGGGAAAAGAAAGGCAGGGGTGATATGAGGAGCAGCATCTCTCTATACAGATCCAACTTCACTGCTCTGGTGCCTCCGGCGTCTATGCTCCGTTTTGTTTCTGTTATCCGAGTCCTCACGGTCCCTCGACTCCTGCTCCCTCTCTCGCTCTCTCTTCCTCTCGCGACGACCCTCCGTGTTCTCCTTCTCCTGTAAGCGTTTTTTCTTCTCTCCCCTCCGCGGACCTTTTCCTGGCTTACCTGCGAAGATACATTTTGACAGAGTGAGCTCTTGCTGTAAGATCACCTACCCTTTGTCAGATAAACAGTACTGTCTCAAACTCATTGGCAGGGCCAACGTTGCTAGATGAGGCTGGTATGGATGTTCCAAAAAGTAAAGCTAAAGGGACATTCCACTTTTATGAAAATATGCTCATTTTCCAGCTCCCCTAGAGTTAAACATTTGATTCTTACCGTTTTGGAATCCTCTCAGCTGATCTCCGGGTCTAGCGCTAGCACTTTTAGCATAGCTTAGCACAATCCATTGAATCTGATTAGACCATTAGCATCGCACTAAAAATAACTACTCTCATTCTGGCGTAATAATCAGGGACTTTGCTGACGTACCATGGCTGCAGCAGGTGCAATAATATTGTGCAGCAGCCGAAAATAGTCCCCTTGGTTACTTTCAATAGCAGGGGACTGTTTTCGGGCAATGCGTGGTATCACTGCGCCTGCTGCGGCAATGTTGCATCAGCAAAGTCAATGATTATTACGCCAGTTTGAGAGTATGGTTCCTAGCCATGTCTGCCTAGAAAACTTTGTGCAACTTTTCATTTTCCGTTGGTCTTAGTACACGATGTAACTACAGAAGAGTCAAGTTTTAAATAGGAAAAATATCAAAACTCTTTGGTTATTTTTAGCTCGATTCTAATGGTCTAATCAGATTCAATGGATTGTGCTAAGATATGCTAAAAGCAGAGGTGGAAAAAGTACTAAAATTTTGTACTCAAGTAAAAGTAAAGTTACTTTAATAATATTTTACTTAAGTAAAAGTAAAGTTACTTGTCTAAAAATCTACTCAAGTAAAAGTAAAAAGTAAGTCATTTTAACTTTACTCAGAGTAAAAGTTACTTTTTTACAGCGGGAAGAGGTGGAGGATTCTAGTATAGTTCAAAAACGACAAGGGAATATAAATCTCAAACTAGTTGTTTTTAATTGTAGGAACATCTTTACAATTAAAGTGCAATAACAAAAAGTTAATAAAATAAAAAGCTTTTTTAAAGTAAGAAACATTTATGGAATTGTTTAATGATTTTTACATGTGAGTTATGCACTTTTGAAGGTGGTCAGCAGCTAGTAAATACACGTTTTGAAGTTGTGTTTGACTTGACGCGAAGCTGCTAGACCTCGGAAGATAATGCGCATGGTATTAAAAACGCGTCGTGCAATTTCGTACTTAAGAGCATGAATCCTACCTTTCATAGAAATGAAACACTCGCTTCGCGTCAGTGGAAAGTGGTGGCTTAAAAAGAAACAGGGGTTTCTTTCATAAGATTTGAACTGAGGCGGGTCTGCATTAGCGCGCGCCTGTCTCATCCGTCTCCATGGTTCTTTTTGCGCGTTCCCCGGGCCCCGCCCATTTACATCCGTTGCGCGTCTTTATCACCTTGCTTTTTAAAATATTTTTTTACTCAGAAACGGATATGATTTAAAATGTAGCGAAGTACAATACTTTAAATAAAACATACTTAAGTAAAAGTAAAAGTACAGATTTAAAAAAACTACTCAAAAAAGTAAAAATACACAAAAAAACTACTCAATTACAGTAACGTGAGTAAATGTAATTCGTTACTTTCCACCTCTGGCTAAAAGTGCTAGCGCCAGACCCGAAGATCAGCTGAATGGATTCCAAAATGGTAAAAATCAAGTGTTTAACTCTGGGGGAGCTGGAAAATGAGCATATTTGAAAAAGGAAGTGGGATGTCCCTTTAAACCTACTGAATGTACTACTGAGATCGTACTGTATGTTAAAGTTGAAAAAATGATACACGTCACCATTAGCCCAACATCGATCACACTACGAAGTTAAAATGTGGCAGGCATCTGGGCCGCTTAATTTTCCATACTGGTTTGTTGAATTATTGTATCAGACTGTTAATCAAGCTTTGATGGTTGTCCCATCATCCTTCATCTCTTTTCAGATGGCATTACGCATTTAACTAAAGCTGACCGTTGTTCTCGAGAAACATCCATCCAGTAATCATCACTACATTTATGAGTAGATTTCATTGATTGTTTAGAATTTGAAATCCACATTGAATGAATTACAAGGCCCATCAATAAGGTTGTCATACAGCAGAACCATCTGGTGATCTATGTTGTTTGTGTTCTGGTCTACCACAAGATGACAGTCTTGTACAACAACTTATTTTATCTTATAAGGAATTTTTACAGTGTAAATACTAACAACACTTTCACTTTTTATTTTATTTTTATTCAGTTGAAACGCATTGGTTACTCCCAGGTGGGGGTGACCCATCAGTTGCAGAATCAGAGAACTTTATCACCATTGTGCTCTTGAGCAACAAGTCCACGAGTTTCTTCCAGGAAAACTCATTCTGCAATTACAGTACTTTAAGTCTCTCTGGAATACAACTGTCAGGCAGATCAACCAAGGTGAAGCTGCCCAGCTGAACATTTGACACCAGAACAATCTAACAACAGATAAACTGCTGTTGCACTGTTTACACAGAGCTCATCTTCACTGTTGGGAATAGAAAACCTTACAATAAAAATCTTTTAATATTACTTTATCACCTCTTGCACAACGGTCTCAGCAAGCCAATTGCTTGCTTATTGTTAGAGGCTTATCTTTGAGCGAGCGAGCATCGAAAAACGCTGAGGTGCACAGCTACCTCTCCCCCGCATATACCCCCTCACCCTGCACTGACTCTATTAATCAGCCGCCCTCTCTCTGGTGCCGGGGAGCACGACTCTCTGCCCGCTGGAACCCACACTGACCCACACATTCCTGGGGTCCAGCCAAAGCGATAGGGGGCCGCTGCAAGCATGCCTGTTTAGTCTTCAGACAGCTATAACCTCATCCGGTGACTGTGTTCTGATTGTACTGTGCGTTCTGAACGGGCTGATTCACGCGGGGTGTCTGACCCATCAAAACACACATTTCCCTTCCACTCGCTGTCGTCACCTCCCCTCTCGCTGTCCCGTCTCTTTAAACACAGGAAGTTCCATCTGCACACACTGTTTTCTTTGTCGTTGCGATTCGGAGATCAATGGATTAGTCATAATCCTCTGACTTTCCTACAAACCAAGGCGCAACACAGCCAGAGTGCTGTTGTGATTATTATGGATATATGTTTACCGTCACCCTTTCAGAGCTGGAAGGCTGTCAACGTTTTCAATAAACTGTCAAGCGATGACTTGTATCCAAAAGGAACACAACACCAACATCTCCGAGCATCTAGTTATCACTTTTGCGGCTAATGCATTCATGATTAATGACTGTGCCTATGATGCACACTAGTATTGTTTCTTTTAAGGTATGTTTCTTAGGGACACTCCACTTTTGAAATTATGCTTATTTATAAATATTTGATTTTTACAGTTTTGGAATCCATTCAGCTGATCTCCGGCTCTGGCACGAGCACTTTTAGCATAGCTTAGCATAATCCATTGAATCTGATTAGACCATTAGCATCGCACTAAAAATAACCAAAGAGTTTGACAATTTTTCCTATTTAAAACTTGACTCTTCTGTAGTTACATCGTGTACTAAGACAGACGGAAAACAAAAAGTTGCAATTTTCTAGGCAGATATGGCTATACTCTCAGGAGGCGTAATGATATTACGCAGTGCCCGAAAATAGTCCCCTGCTACTAAAAGTTTACCAAGCGGAATATTTTCATTTGGTGCGTACTATTAATGCGCCTCCAGCAGCCATGGTACGAAAGCAAAGTCCTTGATTATTACGCCAGAATGAAAGTATAGTTCCTAGCCATATTAGCCTAGAAAATCGCAACTTTTAATTTTCCGACGGTCTTAGTACACGATGTACAGGTATTACAGAAGGGTCAAGTTTTAAATAGAAAATTTCAAAACTCTTTGGTTATTTTTTAGCGCGTGCTAATGGTCTAATCAGATTCAATGGATTGTGCTAAGCTATGCTAAAAGTGGTACCACCAGACCCGGAGATCAGCTGAATGGATTCCAAAACGGTAGGCCTACAAAATAAATGTTTAACTCTAGGGGAGCTAGAAAATGAGCATATTTAAAGTGGAGTGTCCTTTTAAAACGACTTAAATAAGGCCTTAATTCTTGCCTTAATCTAAACACTGTCTGGGAAACTTTTTTTAATGTGGATTGCATTAATGTGATATAAATGTGTGATATGAATGTGCATAAATTGTAAACATTATGGTTCATAAGGATTGTGGCTTAAGTAGGAGACGGTGATGGAAGTTGCATTTTAAAGCATTTACAGGTGCACAAGTTACATGCAAATGGCTCTATCCATCACTTCTATGTCATCAACAATCTGGGCAAATGTGTGAACTGCAGTTTAATACTCCTTTAAGATATGTTGCAAGCTTAGAACGGAACTTACAAGATTGGAATTTCATACTTGCGTGTATCTAGATGTTTCAACATATGAAAAATGAGTCGTCTGGTTATGATTATACACATTATGCTTGAAAGAGTGATTGAGAGGGGAGAAAAGGAGGAGATCTTGGAGAAGGAGATGAGAGGCCGAAAAGTGTGTCGAGCCAGATGGAAAAGAGGAGGCGTAACAGTCAATAAAATGCGAAACAAGCTAAAATCAACCCTGACGGCCCAAATCGTTTCGGCTTACTGGATTTGAGGACTTAGAGGTGGAGATGGTTGAAACGGGATATGATGTCGGGCACGATTTTATAAATGAACCCTGGGGGTGGGAGGGTTTACATCCTCCCCGGCAGGCGTGTTGTCGTCCGGGGGCTTTTGGTAGGAGCCAGGCAGGGATTAAGGGCTCCGGCTCGTCCCACAAGAGGAATGCCCTGGCTTTAAAGACCCAGTATGGTTGCTCTCCCTTAGGGAGGTTGGCGCTTGTGTGCAGGGCAGAAGGGAGACACGTACAGCGTATGACAGTTCAGTTCAGTGGGTTATTTGGATACAATAACACATGCAGAACAGTGCTGGTGGGATGCCATTTTTTTAATCAAACATTCGGTTAATATCATTATCTCATTTTTGACGAAGGTGGCGTTTAGCTGCTTTTGCATTTGAGATCCTCATTTGTACCATTTCTGAAAACGAGTTGTGCTCACCCATGCTCACCACCAAATTTCTTTAAAGGGAAGATGCTAAGGCACTGTTATATGATGGTACCCACAATGTTTCTGATTATAATCATATTCATGTGTTAAGGGGCCCATATTATGCAAAATCCACTTCACAAGGTGTTTGGACATAAATGTGTTGTCAGTGTGTGAACACAACCACCCTACAATAGGACAAAAATCCATCCACTCATCCTTTCTCATCCACTCAGAGGTTTCTCAAGAACTTTGTTAATTTTTTAAGATGTACGACCCCTGAACATTAATTTAACATTAGTTTTTACAGGTGCAAAGAATTATGCTTCTGAAAGTTTCAGATAAGTGTACATAATCTTTAAATTTAGTTAATGTTAATTGTAGAGTTATTATGCATTCACTTTATTTAAAGAAAAAAATTAAAATATACATTTTAAGTAGACATGGATTAACATTACTTTATGGTAATGAGCTATGACGTGGTTCGGCACCAACCAATCGCAAGGTGGAAACGTTCGGCGCCAACCAATCGGAAGGTGGAAGGTGGCAACCTCCGCTTGAGAGATTTCCAGAGAATGCGTTCGAGCATTTTTTGATGCTCTCGCTGGCAGCGTGAACGTCCATCGGGTGAATAATTCTACATGCACGCTTAATCTTCACGCCCACTACACTTCGGACAAATACAAGAAAACGTAGTTTAAGCAGTCAAGTGCAAAGACAGCAAGCGTGGTTATTTGGACGGTTTATTAAAAACCGTTTCGGAAGGGATAAGATCCGGAATATGATCCTCTTTTTGGTACTAAAACAACTGCCTCGCTCATTCTCTTTAGTTTCTGTTTCTTTCTGTCTAACTTCTCGGTGAAAGCATCAGTGGAGCGAACACGAGCACGAGCACATCTGGCTTGCGCAATAATAAATAAGACGTCAAGACGTCATTGCGGCCGCTGTGATTGCGTGTTGTCGAGAGAACTGGCGAAACTGCGTCTTTCCTCCTTAAAAATATAATTACCTGAATCACCGAAATGCTGAATTATCGTTTGGGGGGTCGAATCGAGATCATGATCCTTTCACGATTAATCGTGCAGCTCTACTCATTAGACATGCTGTTTTGATTCTCGTTAATGTGATGTCACACTAACAAAGTTCCATCCACAGCAACTGACAGTTATGTTTACCCAAAAGCTTTTCTAAATGTGTTTGTTAGCACGTTAATGCAACGAAGGCTGCGTACATTGATTTTGATTAATAAAAACCCTACTTACTGTCCCTTTAATGTCTCATTCATCAAATATACTGTATCTTATGCCCACCAACAGACATTTGTAAACAGACCATACAAATGGCTTGTACATGTTTGAGTAAAGTAAGCCCAGTAAAACCTGAACAAGCCATGTCAGAAAAAGGTAAGGACAAGTAAAGGGAGACGAAGGGTGGATCTGGCTGGAGCAATGCACAAGTAAAGCAGCTGCATGTGTTTGAGCGCATGTATCATGTGGAGGGGGACAAGGATGTATCATTGTCAGAGGACGGCTGGGGATTACTTTAAGCTTGTGGAGGGGGGGCGGACCACTGACCCGACTCGTGTATGTGGAACATAAACATGGCCAGGACAAAGCCCCAGCAGATAATTAGGACTCAGTTGATGTTCCAGGAGTCGGGGTAATCACAAGCGAGGGGTGAGGTCGATAACCCGAGCCTGCAGTGTGTAAACGGCAACCTCACCCGTGGCCCCCGGCAAATCCACACACACTCATATGTGTGCTTATGTTTAACTTGCAACAGTGCACAAAATGTTTTGCATTGCATTCAACTTTGCTGAGAAGATCAATAACATACGCAGGTGTGCTTTCATTGGATGCTGGTGTCCTTGTCAGACTTCTTAACTACTTTAAAAGTAATATCCATAGTGATTTTTCAATGTGCATTGTTTAAATGCAGCTTACAAAAACATCTTAGCACAGGGAACGCATACAATTTATAAACAGTTAGCTAAAAATACTTTACGACCTACGCTTTGCCGGAGCTACGCTGGTCCACCAGCTATTCCAACCAGCATGGTACCAACAGTTAACGCTGGTCTGTTCAGCTAAGGATGTTATGTGTGACGTGGCTGTTTTGTGTTTTTGTGCCTGCGAGCTGTATGATTGTTCTCTAGAGTTGAAGAACAGATATTCTCCTAATTCTCCAGCCCTGCTTATTTTCCTCTCTGTTCTTCCTCTCTTTTCTGAGGTCCTCAGTGTTTATGAGGTGGAGAACGATGGGGCGTCGAGTTGGCCTGCTGTCTGTCATAAAGCAGTAATGTACCACAAATACCATTGAAAAAATAAACATTCGAACTGTCCAAATATGGTTACGCTGACAACTCGAGTCCACGCTTGAATCTGCTCCAGGTATTTGTTTTGCATTGGTCGGAAAAAATATTTCTGGCTCCTACGCTTAGAATTTAAGATGCAAACAAGCCATTTTATGCAAATAAATTGGTCAGATTCAGTGTTTTTTGGAATTAAAACTGGAATCTGGGTAAAGCAGTGGCGGCTCGTGACTCCACATCCGAGGACGCGCTAATTCAAAATAAGTGTTCGGAGTATCATGTGTGTGGTTCACTTTTCCAAAATATGTGTCCTGCGTGTTTACAGATCCTGTGTGGATCACGTGTTTTGTTAGAATAAGTGCCTGTGTCAAAACCGTTTATGATAAAAGAGATGCTCACGTTTACAAAATACACGCAAGACACTAAACTCTGATTACGCATGAGATTATGTGAGTATCTGGCAAACGCGAGTGTCTCTTTTCATAAACCCTTTAGACGCGTCTGGAGCAGGCACTTATTTTGGCAAGACACGTGATGCACACACGATCTCTTAAGTAGCAGAACCTCAGGTGACTTTACGAACCACACACATGACGGGCTACATACATGTTGTGATGAACTTTGCATCGTGCGCCCTCAAAAAAAAAAAAAGAAGTCACCGGTCGCCACTGGGGTAAAGGCTTACCAATAATAGCGGTTGCACATCATTGCTGGTGTTTGGTAAGGAAAGTATCGAAATTATGATTGGTCATTTGTTGTAAATATACTACAATAATGCTATATATTAAAGGAGACATATCATGAAAATCTGAAATTTTTCAGGTTTAAGTGCTATAATTGGATCCCCAGTGCTTATATCAACCTAGAAAATGTATCAACCTAACTTAGTTTTGGTAAACCCTTCACTGCAAGCATGTGAAAAAATAGGTCATTGAAACTTGGCTGCCCTTGTGATGTGAGAAGGGGATAAAACCGCCCCTTAATCTGCACTATCCAACCACAGCACTGCCATTTAGTGCAGAGATCAGCTTATTTGCATTTAAAAGAACACACCCAAAAACGGCACATTTTTGTTCACACCTACACAGTCCTTCCAGAAAAATGCTTTTTTGTGTGATTGTTGCGGGCAAAAATAATTCATCTTGCGGCACATTTTCTTAAAAAAAAAATGCGATGGAATATGCCGGATATTATGCAATTTATGAAATTGCGGGAACGTGCAAAAATTGCGGGAACTTGCAAAAAATGCCGGAACTTGCAAAAAATGCATGCAACATTTTTCAACTTTCTGCTAAGATATATATGACTTTTTGCTATAAAATCATGCAAGCCCCGTATATTTTGCTGAAATCTGCAATTTATGCTGCGAAAGTGCGGCGTATTTGAAAAAAGATAGATATGCAGACTTTGGCTGATTATGGATTGAATCATGCGATCGCATAATCGCGTTTTTCTGGAGGGACTGACCTACATAGTGGCAATTTTAACATGTGATCATAAATTATCTTATACGATATTTTGATCTAAAACTTTACATATGTACTCTGGGGACACAAAAGATTTTTTTGACATCTTAAAAAAGTCTTGTGAAATTAAGCAAACTTAAACAACTAGCCTTTACTTCATGTTTCAAATTATGATGTCATTAAATCCTAGAAGTTGTAACCAAATTTAAAAGAATCCCATAACATGGGTTCTGCTGCGTTTTTTTTCGCTCCTTTTGAATGCCAGGATATAAACTGCCTGCATTATTGGCAATTTTTTTTAAAAAGATAGTGGGAAAAATGGTTTTATTTGCCAAAACTGATTATAGGGCGCTATATCCCTACTTTTTAGTCAAAATGCTTTACATGTAGCAACCCAAGGTATCTGCTTTCCACAAAGGCACAACAGTGATACGGTCTAACCAGATCTAACCAATGCTTAACCTCAAGATGATCAGCTAAACAACTTACATCTTTTTCTCTTGACAAAGCACTCCCTCCTTTCAGAAACCAGCGGGCACGGAGTCCCCTTAGGAGTGGGGTTTTGTAGGACCTTTCGTGTTCGCGTCTCTTCGCCCCATTTGAAGCCACAGGTTTTCCCTGACCGCGAACAGGGGCTCCATTCACTCCAGTCGCCCACTTCACAGTGCACTGGAAGATAGTTAACAACATGATGAGGAAAGTCAATGAAAGCTATACACACCGCTACGAGAGAAGTACAGTATGATTCAATATATTTATTTGTCACATACATATTTATATGCATATACAACCTGTAGTAAAATGTAAGAGATAAGATGTAGTGTTGTGAGATGAGACTAACCTGTGGGGATGCACTCCATAATATGATCGTTGGGCTCAAACTCCTCCGGGCAGATGTGATGACATTGTCCATGCAGGAGGTAGTGTCCCGGGACACACCGTGTGCATGTGTCACTATTCTGACAGGAGTCACAGTCCGCTGGACACGCTATAAAGTCAGATGATATGTTTCATTAGTTGCAGCAAAACAAACTCAACACTGACTTTTTAAGGCTTGAGTTTGAAAAGATGTTTCACAATCAGATTTATATCATGAATCTCGGTGGTAAGACTGGATTCTTTTAATGACCTTTCGAGGTGATTATGTAATACGTAAAGTCACGCTGGTGCATCAAAAGGCTAGGCAATAGACGATCTCTTTCCTTATATAGCAAACTCTGTGTCATTTACTTTTTCATTACCATAGCAACAGACGCAGATACAGAGGATATATACTGTTTAAAAAGACACATAAGATTTCATCACTTGCAAAATGACAGTGTGGCCATTTAATCGTAAAGACAAAATGTGGTCTTTCTCACCAGGTACACATTCTTTTTTGGTATCACTAGGCACCAGCCCATCTGGACAGCTCTCCATGCACTTGCCCTTGTGTAAGTAGGAGCCCGCTCTGCATCGCAGGCAAAAATTCTTGTCGAAGCACGAGTCACATTCTGACCCGCACTCTGAAAAAACACACCAGTTAACCCTTGCGTCTACGTCTGTTAGTCTATTAGAGTAACATTGACTTAAAGTGCTTCGCAGTATAAATATTTAAACAGATGCTGAGATAAAGCATGTGTCTTACTTGTGCAGTCGTTTTTGTCGGAGGAACGGATGCCGTAGAAACCGTTAGGGCAGGAGGCCAGGCACACTCCAATCTGCCTCATGCCGTCCCTCTCCAGGTGAATAAAAAGCTTGGGTTTGCACGTCAGACAGCCATTGTAAACCGAGCAGGTTTGACAGCCTACCTGGCACTCTGTGGTACAAACATCAGTTTTACATTAAAAACAGAAGAAAGTGAGTTCTCACAGAATGATCAGCTGTCTACGAGGAAGTGTAATTGATTTAAAATGTATGCTATTGTTGTTCTCTGTTCATGTTTTTCTTTTCTTTGCAGTAATGCTTAGCAAATTTATATACAGATACAGAATCATTAGATACTTTACAGTCTGCTGATCCTTAAGACAAAATAATAAACCCCAACATCAGGGTGATCAGAACCCCAACAAGAAGCGTGAAGCACCATTAAACAAAAAATAGAACAATATTACAATTTTAAAGTGACACCCCACTTTTTTTTTGAAAATATGCTCATTTTCCAGCTTCCCTAGAGTTAAACATTAGATTTTTACAGTTTTGTAATCCACTCAGCTGAACTCCGGGTCTGGCGCTACCACTTTTAGCTAGCTTAGCATAATCCATTGAATCTGATTAGTCCATTAGCATCGCACTAAACATAACCAAAGAGTTAAGATATTTTTTCTATTCAAAACTTGACTCTTTAGTTACATTGTATACTAAGATCGACGGAAAATTAAAAATTGTGATTTTCAAGATATGGTTAGGAACTATACTCTCATTCTGGGGTAATAATCAAGGACTGTGCTGTCGTAACATGGCTGCAGGAAGCGGAATGATATTATGCAGCAGCCGAAAATAGTCCCCTTAGTAACTTTCAATAGGGCTTATTCGCAAACACCGGAAGTCGCTAACCGCGGCCATATTGTTGACATGACACCTGTCCTGTCCCTAGCCGCACATAGATTTGAGTTGAGGGGAGCAGTAGCCTAATGGCTTCATCTCGTCTGTATTAAAGGAATAGTCTACTCATTTTCAATATTAAAATATGTTATTACCTTAACTAAGAATTGTTGATACATCCCTCTATCATCTGTGTGCGTGCACATAAGTGCTGGAGCGCGCTGCGACGCTTCGATAGCATTTAGCCTAGCCCCATTCATTCAACGGCACCATCCAGAGACAAAGCTAGAAGCGACCAAACACATCAACGTTTCCCCCATTCAAGACGAGTAGCCACACGAGCAAGTTTGGTGGTACAAAACAAAACGTAGCACTTCTCTAAGCGGATTCAAAAGAGGAACCACACTCCATGGCGCAACAGCACTTTTGTGAGTACTTCGACTCGCCTGAAAGTCCGCTCCTCTTCTCCCTCTCATAATGGGAGAGGGAGGGTGTTACTGCGCTGAGTCGAAGTACTCCCAAAAGTGCTATTACGCCATAAAATGTAGCTCCTCTTTTAAATCCGCTTAGAAAAGCGCTACGTTTTATTTTGTACCACCAAACTTGCTCGTATAACTACTCGTCTTAAATAGGAAAAACGTTGATGTGTTTGGTCACTTCTAACTTTATCTCTAAATGGTACCATTGAATGAATGGGACTAAGCTAAATGCTATCGAAGCGTCGCAGCGTGCTCCAGCGCTTACGTGCACGCACACAGATGATAGAGGGATGTATCAACAATTCTTAGTTAAGGTAATAACATATTTAAATATTGAAAATGAGTAGACTATTCCTTTAAGAGAAGGTGAGCTTGATTATTGTGGAACCATATCAAATAGACCCAATAGCCTTAAGTAAAGATCCGTCCTTATTGCCAGCCATAACTTATCCGGATATTTATAACTATATCGTTCATACAGTATCCGCATACATCATACAAGCACTGAAGGGCCGTTCACATTATAACGATAACTATAACGATATCTATATCATCGTCCACATCACCAAACAATACGTTTATGCTAATTTGTTCACGGCACTCGCGCAAATCACTTGCCTTTAATATTGCTTGTAATAAAAACTTTTGCAGAAGTCCTCAACACGCTGCGTTTCGCGTAACTCTAAACAGTGAATCTAATAGTTTGTTTAATCTCTTACCTTTTGGCATAACAGTTAGTTAATGTAATAGATTAAAAAGCATTAACGTTACGTAGTCAATTTTCACAGCAACTGCAGGTAATCTAATGTTATAGACCTTAGCAATGAGCTTCACTGTCATTTTAAGTGCTTGTGCACTTGAATTTCAAATAGATTTTAATGCTATCAATGGTTTATCCTTCATCAGGTGGGAAAAATCGCTCAGAAAGTGATCCCAATGATGTCGTTCATTGTATCTGTATCGTTATAGTTTTGGTGTGAGCTCCGCTATTCTGTTTAATATAAAACGATTTTCAAATCTATATTTTTTATAGTTATCGTTATAATGTGAACGGCCCTTAATTCCCTACCTAGTATCAATGCCAGACCTATTATTATGTTCATATAGTTATTAATGCTAATTTAATAACTGTCTCAATTTATGGCAGCTTATTTGAAAGAGCAGTTTCAGCCACTGCTTACAGCTAACCATATGTGATCAAATTATGGGGACAGACTTTGCTGTGAGGCATCCCTAACGTTACCTGTGATAAAATGATGGGGACAGACTTTGCTGTTGGGAGTCTCTCCTTCGCTGGTTCAATTCCTCTGTCTCCTTCCTTTCATGTTTTCCGACAGTCGGTATCGCATAAAAACTAATTCCGGGGTTCTTTTTGCTGTTGTTAGAACAGCCGTGTATTACACCACACACCATCGCGCGGTTTTAAAAAAATTACATCGATAATACCATGCATAATACCCACGCTGCCGCGCTTGTCAATTGACAGACTGACAGTTCTATGTCAACAACATGGCCGCCGCGAACATTGATGACGTAGATCGAATAACTCCTATAGCAGGGGACTATTTTCGGGCACTGCGTAATATCATTGCGCGATGCTAAATGGTCTAATTAGATTCAATGGATTGTGCTAAGCTATGCTAAAAGTGCTAAGCTCGCCAGACCCCAGGATCGGCTGAATGGATTCCAAAACGGTTAAAATCCAATGTTTAATTCTAGGGGAGCTGGAAAATGAGTATATTTTCAAAAAAGTGGAGTGTCCCTTTAAAGCTGCGATTGATAACTTCGGTCTCTCTATCGCCATCTCTGTTTGAAACACAAAATTGCATGTTACTGTATATATTATTAACATATAAAAATTCTGCAAAATCTGACCAGACAGCTCAAATTATAAATCATTACTATTAACTTAGCATTGTGAATCATGAACACCGATTGTTTATGTACTTGTTTAATTAAATTATTTTTTTCTGAGCAGAGACAATGTTTTGAATTGGAGCTTTAATATATTATTTACAATATAAGTTAATACTATTAACAATAATAAATTATTTTTTATTGTGGCATTTATTCTGTCTCTCTTTTTAATATTGTTTTTTTTCAACTATTGAATTAACATCATTGTATTATCTTTTTTATTTATTATTATTATCATTGATACTATAATCTATAGGTAGTATGATTTTGTACAAATAATAGAATTTTCTTTTGAATACATTTTTTTCAATTATTATTATTATTATTATTAATGTTCAGTGCAAGGAAACAAACAATTGCAAATTATTAAATCATTAAATATACTAAAATTCTCAAAGGCCACTGTTGCAAAAGTTGGTATAGCTAACTGTTTTATATAGAAAGACTTTAACATCTATAAGATTAGTGGTTCTCAAACTTTTTAGTCATGCCCCCCACCGGTGTCTGGTGCATCCCTTCGTGCACCCCTAAAGAATAAAAAAACATATTACTACTACACTATGCACTATACCACTATACTACTACACAAATGCTGTTTGCTCTAAATTTTTCTGAGGTTTAATAAATACATAATATATGATAAATTAATGTCTTTTATAAAATGTCATTAAACTACAGAGTGATTAAAAGTGGTACCTGTATAAAGGGAATTATTTGTCTGAGAAAACAAACAATTAAATAGTTTAGCACAAACTATTTACAAAAAATTCAATTCAACTGAAGATTCAATTCAACTGAAGATTGCCACAGCTGATCATCAGATTCGAGCATATTTGAACAAGTCATGCTAGTTGTCACCCATAATTTCCCCAAAATGTCACTTAAATCAAAACAGTCTTAAGTCTCAAAAATGATTTAAAGTAGAGTATTGACATACCAGATCTTATAGTAGACATACAATAAAAACCTGTGTTCTTCTACCAGTACTTTAAACACCTTCAAAACATACTAGGCATTCAGGTTTTTTGGTATGCTCAACATTTATAAAAGCAAACAGGAATGGTGGGGTGAAGTTAAATGCTTCCAGGTTCACAGAGAAAAGAACAGAGCCATCAATTAGGGCTACAACGGCGACCATAATGTAGTGTAATAATATACACGACAGGAAGCACAGTCATCTGTGGATTCTCCCGGCAAAGACACTAATCAACACAGACACGGTGCATACCGGGGTTTGCACGCAAACGGCAGCACAGTAGTCTTTGTGATCATAAGCGCACAGAGAGAGGAACCCGCCACGACCATCAGCGTTTCTCCACCGGCATAGAATACGTGACCTACCAGAAATGCATGACGAAGAGGTTTCTCAACGTCCTGGTGACATCTTTAGAAAAAACTCTTAATGAATGCAATATTCACCCACTTGAGTTACTGAATTTTTTGCACTTTTTGCATTGAAAGCCCAAAGGTCACACACAGTGATACGTTGAATGCATTGCTTTAAATAAAAGGGTCTGTCAAATGCATAAATGCAAACATTGTTTGTCTATGGATGGGTTAGAATGGGTTTGTCTATTTTCCTAAGAATATGGATTGTGACTAATATTTGCACACCATAGCTTTATTATTTTGAATTGAGATTTAAAGATGGCAGAAGTTGTTAAGAAAAACAAGCACTAACAAGCCCAAATATGTGACTGAAATCTTAAAATAAGCAGAGAAACACACACCGATTGTTATTTATAAGCCATGTCATGAAAACAAGCCGGAATAATGTTAACATGGAGACATGGACACTGTGGATAGATCATTTATTATTCACTGATTCATCATTTCTACGCCCAATTTCCATATTTGTAACGTGATAATTATACATATTAAATTTCAACTCGAAATTAAACAAAAAGTTTTAAGTTCAAAGTAAGATTTGTGGCAGCCACAGTGTTTATAAATTAAATAATTTTAAGACAGACTCTTTGCTGTTTTTTTGTACTGAAATTCTATGAACCGTGATCCCAAAACCAAAGTATGAATTTGAATTTTGCAATTTAAAAAAAAGAATAAATTATTTTCAACCCAAGCATTGGGTTAAAAAGGGCCAAGCTCAGCTGTTCACTATTAGACTTTTTATTGTATATATGCAGTAACTCACTGGCAACGTGTTACTGTAACTGCCCCATTACAGTACCATAACTGTACATGTTTTTTTACAGTATGATGCCTTTACCGCAGTTCCATTTTACAGTATAATACCCTTACTGTAACCTAGTTTTAAAAAAAATTGCCTTGAAGAGGAATCAAACCCATGTCACCTGTGTCATAGGTCCATAACGCTACCACAGTGCTACATAGTCACTTAATAAAAGTTACTCGCTACACTTCCCAAGTAGCCTCTTCTGTCACTCTCCCAAAACTCAGAGGAGTGAAATCTTGGCGTCACTAGTGCTTTGAAGTCTTGAGGTCAAATTCAAATCTGACGGTCAAGCATTTATCCATAATCCCTTTCTTGTTTCTATCTACAATTCTCAATAAATTATATACACTGCTGAAAAACAATTTGCTTCACTGATAAAAGCATAAGCATACAAATAAAATGTATTTTATTTCATAGAAATATTTTATTTTTCCATTTTATATGCTTTTATAACACTGTTTTATTCAACTACAGTAGCACTACTGCTGTTGCTTTACAGCAGTCTACCGCAAATTCAAAACATACAGTAAATCACTGTAAATGAAATGTTAATACCCATAATGCAATGCATATTACAGTAATGAACTGGAAAAGAAAATTATGGTATTTTACTGTGCATTTTGTGGTAAGTAACTGTAAAAATTACAGTTAAGTCTAACAGTGTTGGGTTAAATTAACCCATAAAATATTTGACCCAACAATGATTTAAAAAACCCAGCATTTTGGGTTAAAACAACCCAGCATAGGTTAAATTACAACGCAACTGTTTGTATTTGTCCCGTTTTGACCCAACGCTGTTGAAAACAACCCAACATTTTTTAAAACGTGTGTACTGTTGCAGCCCTTAAAATTCCTTATGACTTTTTTAGCGGAGCACCCAAATTGTGAATTTTTTTAAGGAAATGTCATTTAATAAAAGTGAATGAGGACTGAAGACCTTACATTCCTTATTTTCAACCCAACATTGGGTCATAAGAGGACGAACCCAACTGTGATTGGGGTGTAATTTAACCTATGCTAGCTTGCTTTAACCCATTGTTGGGTCAAAAACATTTTATGGTTTAATTTAACCCAACGGATGGGTTTGTCCCCTTTTGACCTAACGTTGAGTTGAAAATATCCCAGAATTTTTCTGCATAATTCCTGCATTAGCTCTTCTTGGTGCATCACTTAAAAATGGTCAAGATATTCTTAAAAAATCACAACAAAAATATGCCCCCCAAAAGTCGAATGAACAGTTGCCTGGCAATGCACAGATTGACAGCCTGTCTGGAATGCAACAAAGGCTGAGAAGTGAATAAGTGGAACGTCCCATTGCTATTATAAGACAAATCAAATCAAAGGACCAGAACTCCCTAAATATGCCAGTAGTGTATAATGAAATTTGCTCCTTGTCTGTTTCATGGAGAATCTCTGATTGAAGTCAATTGATTCCAGGTGTCTCTCCAAGGTCATTTCAAGACGGTACTGGGTTTTAAAATGGACAGACCTAGGCATCTGGATAGGGGCACGACAGGGCAAAATAAGAAATAGTGAAGCTCAACTTCTAAGAGGTTAAAAATAGTGCTTTCACTAGTATATAATTAGAAATGACAGGGCTTGATGTTACGTATTGATGGTTTGGGTTTTTACAGGCAAATTTACAAAACAAGTGCTGGAAAGCTGAAAGATAAACAGTCGTACAAATAGTAAGAAGTTGTTTATAATATCAACCTCAACAAACTCTCAGAAAACTCCTGTGCTTAGTTGAAAACAAATAAACAAACAGTAAGTTTATCCCTGTGGTGCTACCGAAGCGTAAAAGCTGTTTTCAACCTGTTCTTTGCCTGGTCCTACATTCCATAAGACTGAACAGGGCTAGGGCATCATTTTTTCCCAACTCCCTCGCCTGATTCCCAGAGTTCAACCTTGGCTGCCAGATTGCCATAGATCAAGGATATTCTGTTTGACATATCTAAGCAATCTTTACAACTGCTGTCCATTTGCCCACATATGTTCCTGCCAAAGCTCTCTAATTCACAGAACCCTTTACACAGAGGAATTCTGCCTGCCCTCGCGCCGCCACAGCCCCTGGGTCAGCTTGCATAACAACCGCACAGGCACTCCTGAAATCCAAACGTTGAAATCGCTTTGCCATGGTTTCAACTCGTTGACCGCAAAAACAAGGATTCCCAGAATCTATCGGCGAAGAGGCACGGTTAAAACTTAATTAAATAACATAATGTCAGACGTAGAAATTAAAGAAGAGAATTTACCCTTTGCCCAAAAGTCGAGCCGACGAGGCAATTTCCTGGGATATTTACAACATGGAGAGGCCACACACAAGCAAATTAGAAAGAAAACACACGTCTTTGTCCGCTAGGAAATGAGTTAACACTGGATATGCAGCAACACTGTAAAACCTAAAAGTTAACTCAACTCAAACCATTTAAGTAAACAGGTTGCATTAGTTTTAAAACACATACACCCGAGCACTGTGAACCCAAACAAATTGAGTCATATGCAGTTATGCACTTATATTTAAGTTCACACTACTTAAATATAAGTGCATATTGCACATGACTCAAGTTCACAGTACTCAAATTTATGTGTTTTAAAACTTAAATGGTCTAATGCAACTGGTTTACTTAAATGGTTAAGTTAACTGTTAGGTTTTACAGTGAAACACTGCCTTTGGCATTGATGGTATTTATAAGACTTTTATTGGTGAATAATGACCTCACCTTTAACAACCCCTGTGATCCACTAACACCGGAAAAGTGCATACTACAAAGTGCATACTACAAAGCGTATACTATGTCAACCTGTCATCTCAGATGCAACAATAAAGTGCATAGACTGACTTTAAAAACAAAGGATCTAACAAAAGGTTTGCAAACACACACGCACGCACGCGCGCACACGCACACACACACACACACACACACACACACACACACACACACACACACACACACACACACAAAGAGAGAAGACAGGAAATGTATGAGGTCGACCGACCGTTTGGTCACTTGCAGTGAACTGATAAATTTGTTATGGTCGTTCACCCAGGTTTTGTCCATCACATTAAGTCTCTTAATTAGCAGTCTTGAATCATAACTGCTGCATATAAACGGATGACTTATCATTATTTTGGGTTTGTCCCTGACACGGGACTGCCCCCCTTCACCTTCTTGGTGACACCAGTGGACCAACTTTAGCATTGACCTGAATATGAATCACTCTGCAAACCTAACTAACATTGAATCAAATTATAATATGATGAAATATGCAAAAATGTGCTCCTGTATATCTTAGCGGTATAGCATTGCATTAGGAGCCCAAATGGTCATGGGTTTGAACCCATGTTAAATTGTAAAAACACATTTTAATGATAACCAAACAATGTTCTGTCTTTGACCAAACCTCATAGATGTGTAGCGAATAAGCTGTCAGAGTGCTAACCAGACACACATTTTTATGCCACATAAGCACACATATTTTATATGCTGAAGACAATGCCGGACCTCAAACCTCAATTTTGGCATCAAGAGAAAATATGGATAGCACGTTCATGTTTTGAATACCTCAATATTACTGCAGTCTGAAGTAGGAGAATGGAAATAACACTGTCGGTGCCACATAGCCATGATGGCATTTTTGTGGCTCCCCGACACCAAAATGTGTTCCCTTACATCTAATTGGATTTGTCATTCACTAATTCAGACCACATGTTTACACATTCACTCTAATCGTGCCTTTCCACTTCTATTTGTAGCTTAGATATTCACTCGCTAAAAGAAAATTTACAATTCAGCAGTTCTGTAGCATGTCACGCACTGTTATTTCAAAGTCTAGAATGTCTGGTCTTGTAAAGTTAAATGATTTGGTTTCCCCTTTCAATGTAAACCAAAAACATTCATACACTTTTAAAAATAAAGGTGCTTACGATGGCATAGAAAAAACTGATTCTATAAAGAACCTTTAACATCTGAAGAACCTTTTTGTTTTAGTAGAGTATAAAAAGGAAAAAAAAAAGGTTCTTAGGGGAACCAAAATGGTTCTTCTATGGCAACGCTGTAAAGAACGTATTAAGTACCTTAATTTTTTAGAGTGTATATGCACTATAAATCTAAATGATGGCCCTAAAAGGATCTTTGTCTGGCTGTACGGTTTCATAAGGAACCTTTAAAAACCAAGAATTCAAAAAGGTTCAACAGACTAAAAAAAAAGGTAAGAAAGAAATGGTTCTTTGAAGAGGTTAAAACCAAAAATTGTTCTTCCATGGCATCACTGCATTTTTAAGTATATATATATATATATATATATATATATATATATATATATATATATATATATATATATATATATATATATATATATATATATATATATATATATATATATATATATAAAGCAAACAAAGAGAAACAAAATCATTTTAGACTTTGAATACATTTTAGAAAGTAACTAGTTTCTTCAGCTATATGGCGCAAAACTGATGCACCCTTGTTGTATCTTGTATTTCTGGACTTCTCAAGCTGTTTTCTGTACCAAAAGCGAGTGAAAACCATGCCAGATCAGATTTTAAGGTTTTCTGCGTAATGTATGGCCGCTAGAGAGCGATCAAAACAAGAATTTGGGCTGACCGTGAGAAACGAGAACGATATATATATGCATAGGGAAGTTATGGTACCAGTAAAGTCGATGCGCATTCACACGGTTTATTACAAAAAAAGGCACGCGACAGTGCGCACACCTGCTTGAAGAAAAAATACTACTGATAGCATTAGATAGACAAAAACAAACACATATTGTTTATTTAATAGTCTATAAAGATATAGATATTTAGCAATAATGCCAGTATTGTATAAACGCGGTGTGCGGCGATTTTCATAAAAGATTTTTTTAGTGATGATGTTTTCCTATTTCCTTTTTTTGCTTTATAATATACATACTTTTGCAACGCATATTAACTGCCACAGTCATAAAAATATATTTTTTAAGTATTTCCTAACTTATCACTTAAAGTCTCACTTGGTCTGTCTGTGATATCAATACGCTTTTTAATATCATAAGCAATGTAATTAATTTTATTAAAAAAAACTATTTTTTTAGTCCAAATATTGAGAGAACATGATTTTTAACAAACATAAGTTCATGCACACATTCAAAAGACAAATATAAGTCACAGTGCAGGTGTGCGTAAAGCATCAGGTGAGCAGTGCGCAGGACTTACTGTGTAGCCGGTGACTGGAGGCGTGATGCTGCTGACAGTTTGTGTATTCCATACAATGCAAGATCAAAACAATGGAGATCAGTTGTAATTGCATAGTAATCAATGGAATGATGCTGGTCTTGTCAATATCAATGTCGTCGACCAACCTGTGACTTGCACCGTGATCTGTGCAATACGCAAGCTATTCCTAAAGCGGACAGAAGCCCCGGCTCTGCTCAGACGCAAGAGAAATAGAATTGACAATGGCCCAAAAGCACCTGGGCCGTTTCGGCAGCAACATTCTGGAAGAAATCCACATATGCGCCACTGAAAGTTATCCGCGGAGAAAGGTACTCACTCCATGGAAACAACATAAGCGTTAGTTCTCCATCCAGAGCACTGCAGACGAAACTTAAGGGGAGGAGGATTCGGATTAAATTGGCATGGTGCTGAAGTTGGATTGTCTTCCCGAAAGACTGTATTCCTTTCTGTGGTCCACCGCGACTCGTCCAGGTGTGAAGGTGACTTTATTTATCGAGCCTGACATGTAGGTGGTCCTCGCGTCACCATCACCATCCCAGCAGCATCTCATCCAAAAACTCTCAGTGAAACTTTGCGGCTCATGGAAAACTTGCTTATTGATAAATAGTTGCTCGTCTGTATCCAGCGCAATCACGGTGGCGCACGGTTGAGCAATTCACTATCTCCTTTACTCTCGCCTGCTTTCTGCTCGTTTGGTAACTGATGACTTCAGCTCTCTGCAGTCTCTCTACCCCTCTCTGAACTCTAAAGTTTATTTAGAGGGCGAGCCCCCCACGTCAGACACCCCACGGGCTAACAACACTTGCAGAAAAACGACCGTATGTAACTTTCCCCCATCAATAGCCTATATTTATGTGTTTTCCAAAACTTTAGATAGATAGATATATAGATAGATAGATAGATAGATAGATAGATAGATAGATAGATAGATGGATAGATAGATAGATAGATAGATAGATAGATAGATAGATAGATATTGTTTGCTATAGTAAAATTGCAGTTTATAAATAAATTAACCAAAAACTTATTTTTTTTCTTATTACTGCAGATTTGGTGTAATTCAGTGTTTTATAGCTTTAAAAGTAAAATGCATGTTTATGTTTATGTGCATATTCAGCAAAATTTTACAAAAGTTATGCAAGCCCTCTTATCTAGAGAAAGTCTTTAAACAGCTATATCATTTTATTTAGTCATGCATAGGAATGTGCGGAGGTTTATATTAGGGGATTATGGCTGCATATAAAGTTATTGTATGCATATGCTAATAACTGCTAATGTTAATATTTAATAGAAACTAAAGTATGTTTTACACTGTTGTCAGAGCTTCAAACATAAAATGAACAGATTTGTGAATGCAGTAAATATTGTTGCGTAAGTTCCATTTTCACCCTCTAGAGGGAGTCAGTGCTGTGAGAGCCACACACTGCATTTGCGCAAATAAACTTTGAGGCTTTTATTTCATGATGCCTGCGATATATTTGCAGTTGATATGCAGCAACAACCACATAAAGACAAATCACTGCATTTTTGCCTGTGTGCGCTGTCGCACATGAACAGTGGTAATGATTACTGTTGTACATGGGACTTCTGCACAACGCAGTGGTTCCCTCTTTTCCCACAGGGCAGCTTATTTACACGTCTGGCACCGGGTGGAAGAGGCCTGCTTTTCTTAACCAGCATGTTGATGTTTATAAGAATATGAGGCGGACCGACGTTTCCCCCGTTGCGGCCGCTCCATCAATCACAGTGGGCGCGGAGGGGGAAAAAGCAATAACTTTGTAAGACTCCCAGTAAAGAGTCGTTTTAGAGGCCGGTACCTCTGCGGAGGAAGGTCGGGTCTCAGATTAGAGGGATTTCGGGGCAGTTTTTGTTCTTGATTATTCATTAATGAGTACTCTTCGGTAAATTCTGCCGTAAGGGATAAAACACGGTTTAAAATGTCTGCGGTTGTCGATGTGGGGGGTGGACATTCCAAGGGAGTTGATCTTCATATGGGAAGGGGGGCAGAATAAAGCCAGCCTTTGTGGCCCCTACTCCTCTGATAAATTAGTCCCAGCGACAAGCTCTAACTGGGAGCGGGGAAGAGGAGGTGAGGTCATTTGGTCACTCTATGCGACGGCCGATGAGAGAAACCGTCAGCAGCCTGAAATGAAGCTGGGCAGGTGCACCACTCCAACACGGAGCAAAGGTAACTTTAAAAGTGTGAGGCCTGCAATATCACACATGGAGAGAGTCAACCTGTGCTAGCCAACGCTAAACAGCTGCATGGGTGCTAACTGGTACATCGGGCGATCATAACACCTCATATGAAAGAAAATCTCTTCTCATATCTCTATTGTTTTTTAGGGTCCAGTGACAGATGGCAAATCTTGACTATATATTGTTGGACAGCTCAATGAGTTTAGTTTTCATATTTTTTTATCACCATTTTGGGAGAATAATGACGTAGTGAGAGTCAGTTTCTAAAAGGTCACAGGCCCACAGGTAGGCAAATTTGTTTTTACATATTTATAACGCTAAAGCCCTAATCTAAATCTAAAACATAATACAAACTATATATCACTAGAAAGCTCTCAGAATGTAGTTTTCATATTTCAAGGTCATCTGATGATAGAAATAATGTAGTGACAGTTTTTACATGACCCCCCCCCCCCCTATAGGAATGCATATTAATTTTATATGTTCATAATAAATCTGCAAAAATGTTGACAAACTATATATAATTGAAAAGCTCTAAGAATGTAGTTTCATATTTTGAAACCTTTTTGCAGTAATAATAATGCAGTGACAGTAATTTATTAATTTGTGACAAGAGTATGCAGCAAACCGTTGAAACCTAGTGGCTGTTGTTGGTAAAACCACTAAAAGTGAGAGACAAACCTCATCTTTTTGTGATTTTAACTTGAAATTTGGATCACAACTACTTGAGGCTTGTGGCTTCATGTTTACATTATTACTTTTGTGAAACATTTTTATAATTGTATTTATAAAATCATATGTTAATATGTTATTTTTATTTCTTAAAATAAATTTAAAGGCGGAGTCCACGATGTTTGAAAAACGCGTTGAAAAAGGAGACGGGCCGACTACCAAAACACACTAATAGCCAATCAAATCAAATCAAATGCCGGGTTGCGTATGTGTGGGGCGGGTCTATCAACAGAAGGTCCAGATTCTATTGGGGTAGGGGCGTGTTTGTTTAGGTGATTTCAAATATCAACATTGGCTTTCAAACATCATGGACTCCGCCTTTAACTGCTATAACAATTTTTATTTTATATTATTACTTTCAGACACTTCTGTGAATAACCTTAAAATGTCTTCTTTAAAACAAGACCAAGAATAGGCTTCTAGACCAAAAAATGTTTTATATTACAAAAAATTGTTATATTAATCTGAAGGTGTATATCACAGTTTCACCCCCCCCACACTCAAAAGGTATTTTTGCCAGTTAAGGGTAAAATATTTGGTTCATTGTTCATGTTAGATAATGCATTTACTAATTTTAACAAATACAAATACAATCTTATTGTAAAGTGTTATCAATTTAACTTTAATATTTCAAATTTTCTAGAACCACACATTATCTGGCCTAATATTAATTGTATGACTATTAGACTAATCTTTTTTTTCAGAATAAATTTTTTTAATGTCTTCTAGGAAACATGTGAGTCTGTACTTCAACTAAACACAAGTGAGATCTCCATTAATGCCCATAGCGATAAAAGAGCAAACTCTGAGCAATAAAATGTCTTTTTGACACTGCCTGCAGTATTTAAAGGGACACTCCACATTTTTTTTAAATATGCTCATTTTCCAGTTCCCCAGCTGATCTTCGGGTCTGGCGGTAACACTTTTAGCATAGCTTAGCATATTCCATTAAATCTGATTAGACCATTAGCATCGCGCTAAAAATAACCAAAGAGTTTAGATTTTTTTCCTATTTAAAACTTGACTCTTATGTAGTTACATCGTGTACTAAGACAGACAGAAAATTAAAAGTTGCAATTTTCTAGGCCAATATAGGAACTATACTCTCATTCTGCCGTAATAATCAAGGACTTTGCTGCCGTAACATGGCGCAATGATATTACGCATCAGCCGAAATTAGTCCCCTTAGTAACTTTCAATGGCAGGGGACTATTTTTGGGCACTGCATAATGTCATCAATATCACTATAGAAGAGTCAAGTTGTAAATAGGAAAAATATCAAAACTCTTTGGTTATTTTTTAGCGCGATGCTAATGCTCTAATCAGATTCAATGGATTATGCTAAGCTATGCTAAAAGTGGTAGCGCCAGACCGGAAGATCGGCTGAATGGATTCCAAAATGGTAAAAATCAAATGTTTAACTCTAGGGGAGCTGGAAAATGAGTAGGTATATTTTCAAAAAAGTGGAGTGTCCCTTTAAGAAGACTGAATTCACATTATATTTTCATTTCAGACACTTGTTACAAGATGCATTACAGAGCCAAAGATAAAACAGTGTGTGTTGGGGTCAATACGTTTTTCTAGTATCAGTGTGTGGACCACATAGCTCCACGCGAACCCTTTACATTCTTTACCCATACACCTCGCTGATAAAAAAATCGGTATAATCTACTATTTTACACTGTATACAGGCAGTTGTGTCAAGAAGTTCTCTTATTTGGAGTCAAAGAGATTAAAACATCATGAGGTTGTTAGTGGTCAGAAGTAGGGTATCATGTTTGGTGGATGAAGATTAAGCTGTGTGCTAAGGAAAGATAATCAAAGGGTTTGGGTCTGTCAGCTGCAAAAGCAAAGTGCAAACCTGTGTGCACTGTGGACCACAGGCTCACTTTCACCTGTTCTGTGAAATCCTCTGCTGAATTAAAGGTCTTTCCACAGATGTGCTGAAGCTTTTCTGCAGACGTTTTTGACTGGCCCAGAGCGGCCAACACCTCACCATCAAAAGACTCAAGAACAATCTTGAAATATTTGACCAGGATTGTGGCATTAACTAGACATTCTTTCTCAAGCAGACATCTTGTTGGTGGACCAAAAAATGTTAACCAAGCAAGACATTTGAGGATTTTTCACGTAGAACATGGAGTATTGCTTCTTCATGCGTGATCATTGCTTCATCACACACATGTGCTCAATAATAAACCTTCAGAATCTATATAATCTGGGAAAACAGACCGAGCAAAGCCTACCACCTTCACAGACCTGAGCAGGATTTGCAGGCTGCTGAATTCCTGTGGGGAGACAGCTGCTTGGTACAGTGGAGTCGAACCCGCAGCTCTCCAAAGCTTTAATCACAGTCATTCCAACACTTCATTTAGTCAGGATGTTGCCGGGCAACGAGCGTGCCAACCCGGGTAATTCCGGGCGAGGGGATCGGGCGTCTATAAAGGGAATGGGGGTTTATATGAATCAGCATGATGCCGTTTGATTTTTCATTTTGATTAAGGCACCCCTCTACCTCCTGACAGGTGGTCTGTCTGTTTCTGGCTGCCCCATTGTCCAGCCATAATCACTCTTTGGCCTGGACATGGCATGGTGAGTTGAAGAATGATCAGTCTTGTGTGTGAAAGTCTGCAGTTTATCTGCAAGCGTCTTTGAATGAGTCCACTACGGGTGTTGTGTTTCATGTGCCCTTGACCTCTCTCGTGTTTGTTTGTTTGCACTTAACCGCTCATTATAAAGGGGATTTTATGATGCCACCCCCAACATTTTACAAGCTCTTAATATGGTAGAATGGGGTAGGTTTTTTGTGGTAATATTTTGTAGTCATTGTCCTGGGCTTTGTCTTTAAAAACTGCACATGTTAAATGAAGTTTTCTCAAATCTGAGCTTTAGTCTATACCACAAACACACCAATGCAACATGCATTTTTAATAAAGTATTTGAATAAAGAGCAAAGATATCATTTGGACATTACTTTTGGTCACAATTGTATGAGGCATAATTTAGACATACTTTAACATATGGACATGTAAGTGCAGAGCCCAGGGGTGCGTTTCCCAAACAACAACGTAACTCGTTGCTGAACGACCATAGTACGATGCATCATTGGAGAAACGACCTATAGCTTCTCACGACTGTTTCCCGAAAGCATAGTAACTTTGTCGCACATTCGTGGTTTGAACCATGTTTGTTTAACAACATAATTGATGATGTCACGTGGGAGGTGAAGTACTAATTAATCTGTGCAAATCGATTTAATGGCAGATTATTGCTGTAAATGACATATATTGCATCGTAAGACTGATTTTGTTATCGTAATTTAGTTATCTGTTGTTTATTTATCTGTTGATATTTAATTCACGCGCAAGTTCCCTCTAACGTCACTCCTCCCGGGATTTCCAAGGGTCTTAAAACTCGTAGTTCTGCGCACATGCGCAGTTTTCAAATGCAGCGCTTTCATTCTGTTTACAATTTTAAAGACGTAAAATAAAATTGTAATATATTTAGAATGGTGGATATAGACTGTACTACATGTTTTTTGCTTATTTTGTTCAAAAGCATGATCAACGTAAGTCTACATATGATAATAACAAGGAACGATGCTTCTAACGACAGGTGAAGAGCTGGTTTTCCAACGACACAAGTTAGCGATGCAGTTTGCGAATGTTCGTTTGAACGATGGTTTCGGGAAACACCAAATTGTTGAACGATTTTACTAACGATGGAACTTACGATGTTCGTTGGCTAACGATGCTTTTGGGAAATGCACCCCAGAGTTCTGCACTATAATGTGTTTTTATGTGCATCAGCCAACAGTAAAAAAATTTTTAAAAACTTTTTAATTTCTCTTTTGCCCTGTAAAGTTCTTTATGTGACTGGAAACACTGCTACCACCAAGAATATTGACAAGACAGTAAAATACCAACACAATCTCACGGCAAGTCGTGTTATAGTCACAAAATATTTGTTTAATTTATTCGTGTTCATGGACACGATTTTCGGCTTTTCGTGCCATTGAGCACGAATGTATTTTTCGTTTCAATCAACACAAATTTCTATAAATAGTTTTTCGTGTTCGTGGCACGACTTTCTTTGTTTTCCTCATTGTTTTTCTTATTTTTAAATCATAGTCGCTTAGGGTTGGGGTTAGATTTGGGGTTTAGGTTAGGATGTAATTTTATGTATTGGTTTCTACATGTTTTTCTACCGATTTTAAAACTATTTTCACTTGGGGTTGGAGTTAGATTTGGGGTTTGGGTTAGGATGTAATTTTATGTATTGGTTTCTACATGTTTTTCTACCGATTTTAAAACTATTTTCACTTGGGATTGAGGTTAGAGTCGGGGTTTGGGTTAGGATGTCTGAAATGTAACAAAAAGTCATTCTAACCCCAACCCCAAGTGACAATGGTAAAAAATACGAGAAACCAACACATAAAATGACACACAAAAGAAAGTCGTGCCACGAACACGAAAACTATTTATAGAAATTTGTGTTGATTGAGACGAAAAAGACATTTGTGCTCAATGGCACAAAAAAAGCGGAAAATTGTGTCCATGAACACGAATAAATTAAACAAATATTTTGTGACTATAACACGACTTGCCGTGAAAACTCTCTTAAAAAATGCTGGGTGGTTTCAACCTGTGGTCAGGTAAAATATGGACAACCCAACCGTTGGCTTAAATTGAACCAGAAAATGTCCATATTCGACTTAACCATGGGCTGGAACAACCCAGCAGTTCTTTGGAGTCAAAAAATCATGGTGACCAATCTCCAATAGAGGAAGAAGATAATTATTTGAAGTCATTTATTTCCAGCCTTTAAAACATTAAAGAGTTTCCTATCCGGCAAAATATGGGACACATTCAGTAAGTCAAAGCCTTCCTTTCTATTTGGTGTTTGCGATGGAAACGTATGAAATAAAAAATACACACATGAAAGAGTAATTTTTCCTCTTTAAGTCGTGGAAGCACCTTTAAAAGCACATTATTAAGGGGGATGGAAATTATTTTATGTGCCCCCTTCTCAAAACAGAGGAAGCTGTATTGAACACACTTGTCCCTGCGCAGCCAGTACATTTTCCCCATTTTCCTACGCATTAACTTTAATCCATTCTCTCACCGGACCGGAGTGCCCTGTAAAAGCTTGCTCATTAGAGTAATGCTGTGTTACTGTGATTTTGTCTAGGTCAGATTTGGGTCCTGTAACGACCCTCCATCCCCACATTATAACCCACATTAGTCAAGGTATTTTTCACATAACCATGCAACTAATTGTGGCCTGAAGCAAGTCTATAAAGCTAAAAATGAATTACAGATCCAAACGAAATGGGTTCAATGGGTTTAACTAAAAATAAGCATTAAAATCAATATTATAGTGTTAATGCATTATATTGCATAGCAATGATCAGTGTTGGGTAAGTTACTTCAAAAAACTAATACTCATTACTAATTACATGATCAACATTGTATTTAAATTACTTACTCTGCACTGTAAAAAAATCTTGGCTTCCCTAATTTTTTTTGTTGAATCAACTTAAATTGACAAGTCATGTCAACTTACTATTATTTATCTTAACAAGAGATGAGTTGCTACAACTTATAAAATATAGTTGAAAAAAGTCAACTTCATTTTATATTCATCTGTTGTCAAGATAAATACTAGTAAGTTGTATTGTAAAGTATGACTTGTAAATCTGAGTTGATTCAACAAAAAAATTTAAGGCAGCAAAGAATATTTTACAGTGTGTATATATTATGGCATTACTCATTACTAGTTGCTTTATAAAAACATAACCACATGGACAATCAAAGTAAAAAATGTTTCAATCTTGACATTTCTTTACAATTTAAATTGAGATGAACTTAAAACTTTAAACATTACACTTTCAATACTATTTTAAATTTTTAACTAATTTTATATTAAGTTTAATTTAATATTGTTTTAGTTGCTGAAAATGTATACAGTAAGGCAAGTAACTAATTCAATTACTTAAAAATGAAGAATAATCAGGAGAAAAGTTATTTAACTGATCATTATGTTTATTAAAAGCACCTTAAATTATATTGACTCAATAAGTATACAAAACCTGTACTTAAGCAATGCTGGGCCCTAAACATGCATGTTTTAAATTAAGCCTAAATTTTGGCCATTAAGTAGCAAGATTTTTATTTCCAAATTATTTAAAAGCAAAATAAAAGCGCTCAAAGTTGTTAAAACTCAGTGGCGCTAATTACGCTCTGCATGTTTTCACTGAACGTTCTTACAAAAAGCCATCTTATAAAAATATACAGAAGTCCCATAAAACAGTATGATTCAAGGAATGTAATTTTGCGATTTTATTATCAAAACCTACTGAATAATTAAGACCAACATTTGTTGAAAATAATGGCCAAAAGACTGGACCTCGCTAGCACTGACTTACACACTTTGTATAAAGTGACAGAGTACCAAACGATCGTGATGGCTAAAGAAACACATGTGTACCGTGTGTCGGGTTTTCAAGAGGCCCGTAAAAAGCTGCTGGGGTGGAGAATGGCGACTTTTGGCTGTTTATAGTGAGTGATAATAGCCCCTGTATTTAACAGCCCGTGTGCTAATTATGCTGGCGGTCACACAACTGTTAGCAGTAACCAGCTAGTAACCAATGCTACTTCAATATGAGTTTCTTCAATCCTGCATTTGTGCCTAGCAAATCAGATTTTGAAGGACATTTTAATGCTTATAACATTTGTTTCGAACATATTTTTAAAATAAAAGTATATGGTCAAAAACTGGTCCAAAGCTATCACAGGGGCAGTACTTTTTAAAAAGCTCCTAACATGCACCATTTGGTGCCATTTATATGACATTTGCACATGAACTCTTTAAGTGCAAAGGTGTGGTTTTGGAAAGGGCACCGCCCCTGTGACCTCTAGGGACTTCTGAAAGTGCATTGTATTGATTTTACGGCAAAACACTGAGTATAAAAATATTATAAATTTTTAAGCATTATATAATTATTTAAAATATTTCCTAAATAAAAGAAAAACATTTTGTAAAATTAATATAAATGAAAACCTTTTTTTACTTCACTTTGAAAACGCAAGGAACGGTGTTTCTCAAATATAGTGGAGTAGATTTTGGCACTTCATATAAACATAGGAACTTCACATGAAACACACATGTATTTACATCCAGTATGCAGCCAGCTACGTCCTCAAAGTACAGATCTTGCGAATTCATAAAGCAGGAAAACACTGCTTAGTCTGCCATCAGAGAGATACCAGCTAACACCATAATGTGGAAGATAGGGGCAGTCTTTAAACATGACCCGGAGATTAGCAATTTCCATTATAGATGACTCATGTTTGTCTTATTTTTACTGGAATTTTGTAATGGCCAACAGGTGGCAAAGAAAGTATGTGAGGGAAACAAGAGAGTGATGTTTTTTCTCTGTGTATCCAAATTACACAACTCGCATTGCTCATTTTCTCTACATTCACTTAGAGACGGACATCATACACACAACACTGTGACACTTCCCAGCATCCAAGGAATCCATCACCATTAACACACAAAAATGTTTTTTATTACTATACAAGTAGGGGTTGGCAGACAACCAAATAATAACACATGTCTTTGCTAAACATATTAAGTGTGCTATTTCTGTACATTATACTTTTAGAAAAAAGGTACAAAAGCTGTTACTGGGATGACAACCTTTAAAGTCAGCTATTAGATCTGTTCTTAGTTTGTCACATCACAGAAAAAACTGTTATTAACTACCCGACTATAAATTATGTAAAAAACGGCAAGTAAATAAAATAAGTTAGCAAAATCTTGGAAAATTGGCAAGATTCTCTGTTCTCAAGCGGTGGGGGCGTGTCCACTGTATGTGATGAAACCACACCCACTCACAGGAAAGCTGCCGTCTCTCTCAACATTCAAATACCACTACAACTACAACTGAATGGATGCTTGCTATTGTGTTTTTTTGTTGTGTGCAAAAAAAAACTGTTTAACTATCTAACTCTGCAATTCAGAACATAATTTACAGTCTTTGTGCGGTGTTTTAGCAATATATTTCTAACCCTTATAATGTTTAGAACAACATGATCTCATGGAAAGTCGTGTTATAGTCATGAAAAATGTAATTAATTTATTTGTGTCCATGTCATGAAATTCATTTTTTTCATGCTTTTTCATTTTATAAATAGTTTTTTTGTATGCGTGGTACGACTTTTTCCTGTCATCTTATGAATTGTTTCCCCCCCCTATTTTTAAATTATTGTTGCTTGGGGTTAGATTTGGGGTTTGAGTTAGGATGTACTTTCATGTATTGGTTTCTACATGTTTTTCTTCCGCTTTTAAAACTATTCTCGCCTGAAGTTGGGGTTTGGGTTAGGATGTCATAAAATGTAACAGAAAGTGATTCTAACCCCAACCCCAAACGACAATGGTAAGAAAATAGGAAAAAACTATGAGAAAACAATACATAAAATGAAACGAAAAAGAAAGTTGTGCAACGGACATGATAAACTATTTATAGAAATTTGTGCAAGTGACATGAAAAAAACATTCGTGCTAAGGCACATAAAAAGCTGAATTCCGTGGCCTGGACACGAATAAATGAATCAAATTTTGTGTGACTATAACACGATTTTCCGTTTAAAAACAATTTTTAAGATTGACTTATTTTTCCTAATATGTACTATTTAGGTACAGATATGTACTGTTGAGGTACTAATATGCACCCTTTAGGTACAAAGTTGTTCTTTTTAAAAATCACTCACGGTATTATACGGTCTGTATTATACGGAGCCTCAAAGGGGACATGGAGCAAAAATTAAATAAAGTTTAGTTTTGCGTGCGCACATGAAACTATCGCATGCTTACGTGAAACTACCGCGTTTAGTTATGCGTGCTCACATGAAACTTTCACGTGCCGCAGAATAAATTCTGCACATAAAGGTTTCGCGTGAGCACATGAAAGTTTCACGTAAGCACATGAAACTAAACTTTAGATTTTTTTTACTCCAATATCACCTTAGGGGCAACAATATACTTCAGACAACCAACAGCCTTAATATAAAAGTTAATCTCACTTTCCATCCATACTGATGATCGCTATTGAATTTCGGAGAACTACAGATAACAGTTTGGCCTGCCAAAAAAAAAATTATTAGTATTTCTAGCATCAATGAAGCAATCAACCTCCACCTATTTAATCTACAAGATTTTAATTCAGTGCTTTTGCAAAAACAAGATTTATGAGCACTGTGAGGTATTTCATGAGAATGGAAAAACACACCCTTAACAGTGACCTGGCACGCGCACGTCCAAAGTCATGACTGCAGTCCTCTCTCATCAATTTTACAGCACACACTTGAAGCCCAAAAGAAATATTGGTGTATTACTATATCAGTGGTATCCAACAAGGTGCCCGCGGGTTTGTGAGTCTTTGAGTTTCCCGCCAAAGCACATTCTATTAAGCCTCAATTTTAATATTTATTTATTACATATTTTTTATATTAGCTTGGCTACCTTTATGTATGTTACAGTGGGAGCTCGTGACTGCTCATGTTACATCATGTAAACAATGTGCATCACGTGTTTTGTCAAAATAAATGCCTGCTGACACGCATCAAAACCGTTTATGATAAAGGAGACGCTCATGTTCACAAAATACATGCAAGACACTCCCTCAGTAGTAAACTTTGATTACGCATGAGATTATGCGAGTATCTGGCAAAGGCGAGCGTCTCTTTTATCATAAACCCTTTGGACGCATCTGCGGCAGGCACTTATTTTGACAAGACACGTGATACACATATCACTCAACACGCAGAACATATATTCTGAAATTACGAACCACACACATGACGGGCTACATACATGTTGTGACGAACTTCGCATTAAGCGCCCTCGAAAAAAGAAGTCACCGGCCGCCACTGGTATGCTAACATTTTAAACAATGATAAAACACATCAACAAGTAAAATAAAATGAAATCAACAAGTAAAACAAAAAGGTTTGAGATACATCCTACATAATGTAAAAAACATTCAGTAAAAATAAAACCTTGCTATTTTTAATATTGACTGAGTAAGGTCATGTCAAAGATGAAATCAATGATAGAAATTAAACTTTGATGTTCCTAATCATCATTAGATTAGGGGTCACGTATACATTTTGGTACCAATATGTACCCCTGAGGCCCAAATATGAACTCTTTAGGTGCAAAGGTGTTATTTTATAGCACAGCTAGGAACCCATTTTATGACCATTTTTCTCACAGTGTTGGATGCAAAGGGCTTGTTTGGGGTGGCACTATGCAAACGTTCTCGTCTACAAAAGCGTCTGCGAGGCGTGTTTAAGGCAGGTTGCAGTTCGCCCTTGTGTCTGCTTATATTTCACATGTCGTCTGAAGAACTAAAGAGAGAAAGCAAGTCAACAAACCCGCAGACCTTTTGATTGACCACAGGCACACACGCACACATTGTGTTACTGCACACAGGCAGATAACGCCGTCTCAGAGCTTCCATTGAGAACTGCCATCAGTCAGAAACCCCGGTGATGACAATTGCTCAGAGCAGAGAGAAAAAGTACTGTTCCCCAGAGAAAAGACTGACAAAGCGAGAAAGATGCGGATTGAAAAGAGGGGACACGGGACGGTACGGAGAAGCGAGGCAACGAAAGAAGCGCATTTGGGAAGGTGGATGAGAGATGAAGAATCGGCATGCGAGTCTTTTCCCGGCTCACCTGTGTTCAAAGGCCAGGTTGTGAAGATAGAGAGCCCTGCCCCAATCTCTCAGGGTCATGCCTCATTGGAACACAAACATCCTGCCTGGGCCTTGTGGCTTTTTATCTGTTCTCTTCCCTGCCCTCCCCTCCACCAGCGCAACCTGTAACCATATCCTACCTGCAGCGTATCCTTTACAGACATTCATCATCATCATCCATTAAGTCCTGTTTTTGGAGAGAAAAGAAAACTAGAATTTTGGGTTATAGGATGAAATATTATATTGGTTATTGTGACAAGTTACGTAAAATTACAGCTAAATGATTTTTTGTGCAAAAGCCACCACCAGTGGTTGTTTTAGCAATGTTTTAATGACCATTCGTATTTATTTTTCACTCTCTGATTGGTCTGACCTCTCTTGGCACTAAGCACACCTTGAACTCTTTTGACGAGTCCTGAAGTCATTAGATAAGATTTCAGGAGAGCCTGCAGGTAACACTAAATCCTCGATACCTCAGCTTATAATTTTATCCTATTTATTTTATTACTGCAAACAAATTTCCTGTATTTTCTTTTTTATTGTAATAAAGAGACTGAGAAAATAATTATATGGTCGATATACACTGCAAAAAAAATTTTTAAGAAAAAATGTTCTTAGTATTTTTGTCTTAAATTAAAAAAAAATCTTAAATTAAGATGCTTTTTCTTGATGAGCAAAACAAATATGAGTGCTTTGTGAAAAAAACAAGCAAATAATAATAATAATAATAATAATAATAATCTGCCAATGGGGTAAACAAATTTTTCTTGAATTTTTCTTGAATTTAGTGTTTAAGAAAAATGTTTTGCTTACCCCATTGGCATTTTTGCTTGTTTTATGCACAAAATCACTTGAATTTGATATTTTTGGTCTAAGAACTAGACTTATTTTCTTGGGTCGTTTTTGCTTATCAAGATGAAGCATCTTAAATTAAGATTTTTTTTATATTTTTACTGAAAAAAGACAAAAATACTAAGATTTTTTTTCCTGAATATCATTTTTTGCAGTTTACCGCTGCAAAAACATCAAATGGCGTAGACATTTTGCACAGTCCAATATTTACATTTATTAATTTAGCAGCAATTTCAGTACATTCAGTGCAAGTCTTAAATATGGTATTTTTCTTTAAAAAAGTTTATATATATTTATATATAATTTATTAATATATAATTGCATTTTTGTGAAGGAATTTTGTTAGAGATCAGATTCAGAACGATTATCAAAACATACACAGAGTTTAAAATTAGTAAATAACGTTTTGGCTTCAGTTTTTTCATTGGGTCATCAAGGTATTGCAGATTAACATAAAATTAATCAGAAACATGTTTTTTATGCAAATGTTTTCTCTTAATTGACAAGATAACTTGTCAATGGCGGGGAAAGGATTAAGTAAAGATCATTTTCCATAAAGATTTTTGGCATATTTCCTACTATAAATTAACAAAATGTATTTATCATTAGTAATATGTGGACTTCATTTGGACAACTTGAAGGTAATGTACACCTTGATCTTGTTTAAAAGAAAACACTTTAAAATTTTCACGGAAGTGTTTGGAGGTTGAAATATTTATATACATTTATTGTAATAAATAAAAATAATGCAATAAAGTATATATTTTATACATAAAATTATTACAAAAAATTAGGTTTGTGTTACACTTTTAGTGGTTTTACCAAAAACGGCCACTAGGTCTCAACAGTTTGCTGCATACTCTTGTCACAAATTAATAAATGACTGTCATTGCATAGAGACAGAGCGCAGTTATGCAAATTTGAAAAACACGCCCACCGGAGGGGGGGGAACAATCCAACCGTCTCAATAAGTTTTTATAAGCTGTCGAGCAGTAAAACCCAACCTTTAAGGAGAAAAAAGTGGATCGCCGACTACTTTTCCCCCTAGTGGATGCAGTTCTACTAATAGGAGTACTATGAAAAGTTGCCTGTTTTCCACTTTTGTGTCTTTAAACGCTTGTTTTTTGTGGTTGACAGCTTATAAAAACTTATTTCTGGGTTCTTTGGCTTGTTAGCTGTACATATTGTCACACAGCAGCTTTTAGGCATTATTCTGTTTTTTGTTATAAGCCAGAAATGACAAGGAGGCAGCCTCTCGCAATACAAAGTCAATGGAGACGGTTGGATTGTTTTCCCACGGTGGGCGTTGTTTACAGGTTATGACGCGCTGTGCTCTGTCTCTATGCATTATTATTACTGCTAATAGGTCTTGAAACATAAAAACTACATTCTTAGACATTTCCAATGATACATAGTTAGTATCTCAGGTGTCCCACACACGGGACAGTGACCGTTAAGGGTTAAAGGTATTTTTGCACCCTCAGATTCCAGAGTTTCAAATAGTAGTAACTCGTCCTACAACCTATACATCAATGAAAAGGTTACTTATTCGTTAGGTGAGGTAGAAATATCAATTTTTTTTAAAAAATGACCCTTGACTAGCTTTGTGGTCCAGGGTCACATATCTGCATTCATTAGCTTTTGCACTAAAACCAGCAATGGACGCATTTTTTTAATATTTGGAGCTGCACGAAAGTAAAAGCGAAAACAAACCTGTAGCATGTTATCACAAAACATGTTTTAGATTAACCTCAATGTACACGTGCCGCAGACATTCAAGATGGTCTGAGCTCATTTAGCGTGTTTAAATATAAGCCAGACTTCATAGAAACTCTCCAGAGGCTGACAACAATGTTCTGCATCATTTTGATAATGCACGCAGCTTGAATCTGACAATGGAGATATGCAGTCCTACAGGCCCTGTTTTAAGGTCTACTGAACGCCGTGAATAAAAGTTTTAGTTAGGAACAAAGATCAAAACAATTCCCATTTTTTTGTGTAAGTTTGAATTACTTTGTTTTATTAAATGTGCCTTTGCTTGTGTGACAACAGAACAAGGTTCTTCAGAACACAGACGCCACCAGCACCTCACATTTAGTCAATTTCCGGAGGCTTTAAAATTTTTACCTTGAACGTACAGCAATTACATGCCGGTTGACACATCAGATAGCGAGACTCCTCGGGCAATGGAGAAGCGTCAGTCAAATACAAATATACAGAGAGAAAGGAACTGCAGAAAGGAGACCACAACAACAACAAAAAAATCATAAGAGCACATAAAGCTGTTCTGCTTTTATATCATTCAGAAACTCTTTCACATTAAAAGAAATAATATTTAATATTAACATGTGGGTCATTGGGGCGGTTTCCTGAACAGGGATTAGCTTAAACCAGGACTAGGCCTTAGTTTAATTGAGAAATATAACTAGTTTTAACAAACATGCCTTACTAAAAACATTACTGATGTGCATTTTGAGGCAAAACAAAGGGCACTGGTGTATTTTAAGATATGTCAATGCAAATTGTTTTCAGTTTGGACAGCTATTACATTTATTTTAGTCTAGGACTAGTCTAATCCCTGTCCGGGAAACCGCCCCATAGTCTTAGAGTAGATTAGGGTAAAGACTCCTCACCTCTTCCCGTTGATTTGTTTTAAAGTAATTTTTTTCAATTGAGGCTTCTGTCCTGAATCTTTGTGCAATTGGCGGATTTTCACTTTGGTCTCTGTGTCAATGATTTAACCATGAGTCAAATGTTGAAAGATCTAAGGAATGTCTTTTGAGGTGTTAGTTTGATTTCGTAATTTAGAACAATCATCAGCCTTTAAAACTGCCTCTGAAAAAGTGTTTTGAAGATTTTTCGAGCCAACTCTTCAGAATTGAAGAGAAGTGACAGTATTACTAGCAGCTGGTTGCCTGTTAAAAAGTTAAATGAACATTAAACCTGAACAAGTCTTTATCTTTACAGAATAAAACTAAAATAACAGCCTCTTGCAAAGCATTCTGGGAACCAAAATCTGAAAGAAAAAGACTTGTTTAATGTTCCTTTAACTTTGAACAAACTGTTGCCAGTAAATAACATAAATTTAAATCTACAGTAAGTTACTGGCAACCAGCTGCGTAATTACAGCTAATTTTTACATTGAGTGTTGGATCCAGTTAGATTAGAAAGAAAAATTTGGTGGTGTGAATCCTAGTTCATATTTCACATTACCATAAATATATAAGGAGCTCAGAAGCAAAACCCCTCTTATTGTGTCCGTGTAAGTGTGTTTTCTTGTAAATTAGCTTTTTAAAGTCAGACTATGGATTCTGCCAACAAATCAATATTTCTGATTGGCCCCATCTCATTTTTGACGGAGGTGGCCCCAAACTTGGTAAACATGTTGAGAATGGATGGCTGGATAAATATTTTTATTTTTGCTTTTGTGGTTATATATTATCTGGAATATTCTTGACAGGTTTCAGCTTATTTCACCCAATGTCCAGAGATTCATCCAATAATTTTTTTAAAGCTGTTATGTGTCTAAAGAGAATGTGTTTCCCAGCAAGGATTTTAAGCATAGATGTTTTGTTCCTTAAATGCTCAGATCCAACCTTTTTACATGACAGTTATGATGGATCGCCTAAACTGTTTTGAAATTCTTTGACCCTGTTGGACTTTATGGGGCATGGGTTGGTGCAGGCATTTGTTTGAGTATATGGGTTTGGATGTGTGTGTGTGTGTTTGCTGTGGGGTTGTTCCTAAACCCGCATTTGTTAAGAGCAGATTATGATGCCCTCATCTTCTTTACACCTTGTTTACCACACCACGCGCTTTTGCCTTTACTTCTCTAAACATCTTCAGCAAAGTTGCAACAGATCCAAAATTCTTTTGTGCCCTAGTGATCCAAAGAAAGTTTGTCTGGATATGTACAAGCCACCTTTCCAGGTTCAGTTGGAGAGAGTTCATCTGGAACAGTAATAGGAAAGGTCATGTTTAATTATTCAACAATTACCACTAATCTCAATTAGCTTGCATCACCATTTGCTTGCATCACAGTTAGATTTGTTTAGAACTACAGTGAAAACACCTTTAACAGGTTAATTTTTTTATGAAATATAAATGTTTTAAAGGGGACATTTCACAAAAAAAAAGACTTTTATTGTGCTATAATTGGGTCCCCAGTGCTTTTATCAACCTAGAAAATGTGTAACTTAGTTTTGGTAAACCATTCTCTGCAAACATATGAAAAAAAGGTCATTGGAATTTGGCTCCCCCTGTGATGTCAGAAGGGGATAATACTGCCCCTTAATTTGCACTATCCAACCACTGCACTGCCATTTATTGCAGAGATCAGCTCATTTGCATTTTAAAGGACACACCCAAAAACGGCACATTTTTTATCAAACCTACAAAATTTTAACGTTATAATAAATTATCTGTAATAAATTATGTACTCCGGGGACACCAAAGACTTATTTGACATCTTAAAAAAGTCTTGCGAAATGTCCCCAGATAAATTTTATATGAAACAACCTTGCATGTAGATATATAGTAAAGCCTTAAAGAATGTATTTTGGACATAAGTGTGCTGCAAAGTTACACTGCAGTTTTATCACAATAAACATATGAAGGGCTTGTATGCAAAATCCACTAAACACCTCTTCAAAAATGAGATGATGATATTGACAGAATGCTGGTTTGTGGCAGAATCCATTAAATACCACAACAATTTTTCATCTAAATGAAGTTAAAAAGTTAATTAAGGTTCAGGAGCAGGACCACGCCTCAACTAATCAGCTCATTTCCCGTTTGTGTATATATACAACGAACCTACCTTCAACACACGTTTGTCTCAGTTTTTTCGACATGGATTCCGAGCTGCAGATCAACCCCTCTGACTCCGAAGACGACCTATTCGGAAACTCTTCTCCGTCACAGAGTATCGTCATGTCTTCACAACAATCCCTCGATCTAGCGGGCATTCACGGCACAGTTCATCATCGAAGATTTCTCCAACCCCGACTCGACAGGACCATTCTCCTCCGCAAACGAGAACTACCAACGATCGCTACAGGCACGAAAGCCGGCGCAAACGCTCTCCTCGTCAACCGCGCCATTACACAACAAACCGCAATAATTCTCAGCGCACTCACGCGACGTCCCCCAGAAGAGAGAATGCCATCAAGAATTGGACCGTGGCTCGCCTCCAGCGAGCTCTTAAAGATAAAGGTATCCACTTCAGCCGATCTGACAATAAAGCAAGACTTTTTCAGCTTTTCACAGCATCTACACAGACTCCAATTTCAAATCCCGAGCCTCCAACACTTCCGGCTCTGACACGCGATCCTCCAATCGTCACTCATGACGTCACCGCACTGCCTCCACGGCGACCTCAGCCAGAAACATGTGCGCCACCTAGCGGAGACCAAGCAATACTACCCTCAACATCCGCAACTTCCTCATCAGATTTAACACAAATTATGACATCTTTCTTTGCATATTTAAATTCACAAACAGCTCAAAATCTCTACAGTCATTCATCCCTCCATCCCAGCATCCATTCTTCTACCCTTTCTTCCGGCACCAACAGCCACATAGCTCCTGTCATTTCCGATTCTTCCTTACAAAATAACCCTATCCAAGTCCCTCTTGCAGCAAACACAGGGTTTCTACCTCTCAGTGGACCTTTTCAACCTCCTCCTATTTCTTCATTTTATCAAACTAATCCAACCCTGCTCCCCCTCCCCCCCCAACCATACCCCTCCCTTTCTCAAAACCCCCACATCCTCCAAATAAATACTAGTCCATATACCCTGGCCACAGCCGCTCCGCCTCCTCGTCCAGCTTCATCAATTCACCGACCCTCCCCAGTCTCTTCAGGCTTACGTCTTCAGATCTTATCAGGTAACTATACAGATCTAGCCCAGCTCCTCCATCCGTCCCTCATAAATAACAGCCAGCCCAGAGAGCTGCAAACCAGCCAAGGCTTAATGCAGTTCAGTCAGCCATTAAACTCTCGTTCTAAGGAACTCACTCCCACCGAATTCGCTTTAGCTTTCTCGATTTACAGAGATATAATTTGCTCCGTTTATCCCGATCGAAGAACCGAGCTAGACGATTACCTCTCAATCATTTTAGACATGGCTGTGCGCTTCGGAGGAACAGGCTTCTACAACTATCATGTTCTTTTCGCCACCCAAGTAGCAGGCCGGTTACAGCAATTCAATCAGGGGACCTACTGGGGCACTCTTGATGCAGAACTCTACTGTCGGATCTTTGCAGCACGCACTTCCATGTCGTGTGAACTATGCGGGGCACCATCACATCCAGCTTCAGCATGCACCATCACACCCTCCCAATCCCAACCTTCCTCACGCAAAACATCAGTATTCAATAGATTATCCGCAGCAGCTCCACCTCCTCCTTTAATTCCGAAACCTCTCTACACACAGCCCACAGCCAACGTTCCTCCCAAAATCATTGACAAAAGAGGACGACCGATCCTCTACCAAGGAGGCAGGATGGTGTGCAACAACTTCAATCATCTCGGCTGCTCTCTTTCCAACTGCAGATTCCTACACACCTGCTCCTTCTGCGGAGGCGCCCACTCCAAACCCTCCTGCCCCCACAACCCAACTACTGTTCCCGACTGACTATTACAGTATCTTAACACACCAGTCAAGGTAGAAGAATTAGCCACCGCCTTACTAGACCACCCCGACAGAGAATTCGTAGACTTCCTCATTAATGGATTCAAAAACGGCTTCCTTCCAGGCATAGAAATAATCCCAGACACTTCTCATATCTCACATAACCTCCAATCCGCCCTCTCAGAACCAGACATCATCGACACATTAATAGCCAAAGAAGTCCAAGAAGGTTTCATGATAGGCCCGTTTAAAGAACCTCCTTTCTCTCTTTTTCGCATCAGCCCCATTGGAATCGCCACCAGGAAATACTCCGGGAAAAAGAGATTAATTATAGACCTGTCCTCTCCACACGGCACATACGTTCCCAGCATCAATAGCATCATTCCAGCCCCAGACTTCTCCATGAAATACGCTTCCATCGAACAAGCCATCACTCTCATCCGCAAAGCAGGCCATGGGGCATGGCTCTCTAAAGCAGACATCACCAGTGCTTTCAAAGTCCTACCCATTCACCCAGAATTTTGGCGTTTCTTTGGAATATTCTGGAAAGGAGCTTATTATTTTTCAGTGCGCCTCACTTTCGGCTGCAGAAGCAGCCCGAAGATCTTCGACTCCCTCTCGGAGGCTTTATGTTGGATTCTCATCAATAACCACAAGCTTCCCTACGTCCTCCACCTCCTCGATGACTTCCTCATCATCACACCTACATCCGCACCTCCACATTCAGGACTTTCCACCCTCGTCAAAGTGTTTTCTGAAATAGGTGTACCCCTTTCAAAAGAAAAGACCTTAGGGCCCTGCACCTCCATCGAGTTTTTAGGCATCACCCTAGACTCTATCTCTTTTCAAGCATCTCTACCTCTGGAGAAAATACAACGCATCGCATTGCTCCTATCAAACTACATTCTAGCAGACAGATGCACAAAGCAACAACTGCTAGCGCTCCTTGGCCACCTCAACTACGCCATCAGAATAATTCCCCAAGGAAAGTCCTTTATTTCCAACCTACTAGCAAAAGCAGCAACAATACCCTCTCTACATGATAAAATCACCTTGGATGAAGCTTGCAAAATGGAAATGCGGCTTTGGCAGCAATTCCTGTCTTCATGGAACGGCATATCCTTCTTTTATAACGACTACATCACACATCCAGAAGACATCCAGATGTACACAGACGCAGCGCCTTCCATCGGATTCGGCGGCTACTACAGCGGTCGCTGGTTCGCTTCTGAATGGCCACCAGAGTTCAGCAATCTAATCCAGCAGTCAGATTTTCCCTCATCCGCACTTTACGAAATGTATCCCGTCATCATAGCGGCCATCCTTTGGGGGCACAAATGGTCCCGACATTCCATACTCATCCACTCCGACAACTCGGCAGTAGTCGAAATCATAAATAAAGGCAGATCCCGTTCCCTGGCTATCATGCAATTAGTCCGCAGACTGACACTTATATCAGCGCAACATCAGTTCATCATCAGAGCAGCACACATTCCAGGATACTGCAATAGCATAGCTGACTCATTGTCCCGTTTTTCTTTTCAGAAGTTCAGAATCTTAGCTCCAGAATCAGACATGCATCCCACGCCAGTTCCACCGTTTTCAGCCACCATCTTCAACTAAATCCACAGCTGGAAAACCTTTCACAAGCTTCGAGAGAAGCTATTCTCAATGGCCTTGCCCAGAGTACCCTCTCTGCTTACTTGACCGGTTGGAATTGTTTCAAGGCGTACCATTTCTTCTACCAACTCTCATTCCCTCTAATGAATGTTTGGTCCATCTGCAATTTCGTTACTCACGCCCATTCCTACCAAAACATCAGGGCTTCCTCCATTCAGACTTATCTATCTGGAATTAACTTCATTTACAAACTCGCCACTGGCGACCAATGCCAAACCATTTCTCACCCTCACGTATCTATGCTGATTAAAGGTCTACGAAAACAAGAACCAATCCCCAACGTTAAATGCCTGGCTTTAACTTCTGACCTCCTCAGCCAATGCATCTACACACTACGTTCTGGCTACTCAAGCCCATCGACCAACCAAACATTAGAATGCATGTTCCTTCTTGCTTTTTCGGCTTCCTGAGATGCTCTGAATTCGCCCCGTCGACTTCAACCTTCGATCCAGCCATCCATCCCAGCCTCTCAGACATCACCACTCATACGTCAGATTCTCTGATCTATAACCTAAAGAGAAGCAAAACCGACCAACTTGGAGAGTCATTTCCAATATACATATTTCGCCTCCACTCATTCCTCAGTCCTTATGAGCCGATTTTGGAATATGTTTCTTCTAGATATGCCAATCATTCATCTCCCAAAGAACCACTCTTTCTCACAGAAAACAGGAAAATGGCTACAAGATTTTGGTTTAACAAACACTTCCAAAATATTCTCAGGACCTCTGGCATATCCCCCGAACGTTACTCTCTACATTCATTCCGGATCGGAGCTGCCACTACAGCCGCCAGGATGGGCATCTCAGATGAGACGATCAGGGTCTTAGGTCGCTGGTCATCTGAAGCATACCGCTCGTACATCCGTAATAATCTTCACGATCTCCATCAAGCCCAAGCCCGTATCGTTTCATCCAACCTTTTGGGGGTCTTCAAGTAACTCAGCTTACTGCCTACCGAGACGAAGCCCCCACTCTGAGTCTCCCGGGTCAGACTCCCTGATCAGCCAGATGGAGAATCGACGTAACTTCTCCTTTTCCCATTCCCTTTCGACCCTTATTCTCTAATAAATCTATTAGCAATTCTATGCAGTTGTGGCGTGGTCCTTGCTAGTGAAATGAAGTTAACAAGTTAATTAAGGTTCAGGAGCAGGACCACGCCTCAACTAATCAGCTCATTTCCAGTTTGTGTATATATACAACGAACCTACCTTCAACACACGTTTGTCTCAGTTTTTTCGACCCCACCCAGCCCTCCCTTTCATCCCACTTCACCCCCGACCCCCCCCCCCCCCTCCAACCTCTAACTTCGACCCCACCCACCCTTCCCCATCTAAATTCATCCTTCCATCCCACTTCCCCCTCGACCCCACTCTTCTCTCCTTCAATCTCTAACATCCCAAATTTACTTTCACAGGCTGTATCCAGGGGGGTCTTCAAGTAACTCAGCTTACTGCCTACCGAGACGAAGCCCCCACTCTGAGTCTCCCGGGTCAGACTCCCTGATCAGCCAGATGGAGAATCGACGTAACTTCTCCTTTTCCCATTCCCTTTCGACCCTTATTCTCTAATAAATCTATTAGCAATTCTATGCAGTTGTGGCGTGGTCCTTGCTAGTGAAGTCCTCTAAATGACCGAAAGATGAACTGAATGAACGAGGGCGAGAGTGCTTCAATGTGCAATTTTTTTACCCGGTTAAAGGTAAGTTTACCAAATATATTAGTAAATTGACTGAATTTTTATGCCATTTACCTTTAATTAGAAAGCACGAAAAGAGTGAGTTGAGATTTTTGTTTCATGTATATAGAGCGTTTTGCATTTGAAGACATTTTTTTAAATACCAATAAAATAACTTAAGTAACATTTGTTAAAATAAGACATTTCAATTACTGACTAGCCTTTTAATTGGAGGGTTTTGCATCTGAGCTCTTTCAAAAACAAGTGAATAACAAGTAAAATAAGTCAAAATAAATAAATGTTGTTTCACAGGACAATTCTGTTTTGAGGGTTTATAGATATTTTGACTGGAAAACAACATAAATCGCATGTAAAGAATATGAATTGTGCCATGAAGGGAGGTTCATTGACATATTTGAAGAGTTTGGTTCCAAAACGCAATACATCCATTTTGACTAATTTGGGTAAAAACTGTTTTCTATATCAAGAAAATGACAAGATGAAAACCACTATTTTCTGTTGCAAACTTTACATAGCATCTTTAGGTTATGATAACATAAAAAATTCAAATCCATAATTTGATTTTTTTAAAGATTTATTATAAAAACTGATTATTTTTTCCGCAAAATGCAATAAATCCATTTTTTTTCAAAATGCTATAAATCTATTGAATGAATATATAAATGTGCATTCATCTTTGCCATGTTATTTTTATTTAGTTGACTAGTGGTATACACAGATTAAAAAATTAGCATTAATGGCATTAATCAAAACACGTCCTTTCTCATATTAAGAACACTGTCATTGCCGCTGTCATCCTTGGGACGTCGTTGCTGAACTTTTTTGACAGTGATCAGCTGTAAAATGTTTTGGTCCTGCTTGATTTTTGTTGACTTTGAGTAAAATAATGGAAAGTTTTTCATAAGATCCTTTGGGGTCAATGTGTAGCATGACAGAGGCTTGATGCTGTCGTGTGAGAACAAGCAACAGCCGGCATTTTTCCTGCCTCTTGTGTAAATTTTTAAATTTTGATAGCTTACGTTTCTTCGACACCACAGAAAACCACCACAGGTTTATCAATGCCATCAAAAGTATTATTTTGTTCTTGTTTGTTCTAGGATTCTGTGTGTATTCTGCGCTGCCTTTGTTGTTTACAATGCGTGAAATGGTGCGCTGTGATTTGTTGAGCGGATCATTGCATTCTGCAAAGGAGGACTGGTGTTTGTCGCGGTTTGGAAAAAATGGAGAAAAGGTGACAGAAAAACAAAGTGGATATCAGATTTTGTGTAAAATTAAGAATTTACTTATATACTGACCAGATATAATTCTGATTATGGTGGTTTGTAATTTTTTTTTAAATGTCGTTTAGCACGTTTGGAACCAAAATCTTAATTTCTTCTGCTGTTGTAAAATAACTAATCACAACAGAGCAGGTTGTATTTAATAATCTAAGTTTTAGAAGGAGTTCTTGTGCCTACCCATATTCCCCCATTTCCCATACTTTCACTCGCCCAAACAGAAGGCTTTGATTGGCTAAGCTGATAATACTAGACCTGCTTTTCAAACCACTCTCCCTTCTTATCATTTCATCTTACTTCAGCAAACAACATCAAAACTATCTGCATTATAATAGTTTTTATATTTAAAATGCTTTTATTTCAAATTGTTGTATAATTTATTTAAACTTTATGTAACAGTATGCGTATTAGCTGGAAACCCTTGACATTTACAATTATGTTTACATTTAGGCACTTAGCAGACATTTTTTCAAGAAAATAAATACATAAATAAATATGAAGTAAATGATTATTCCTATGAATAGAAAGAGATGCAAAATAATAAAAGAGACTAAACTAACACAGCTGTCCATGACATCGATAAATGTTACAGTTTACCGGAAAATGTCATTGAGTTTGATTCTAAAGAGCTGTGTAATTATAACACTTACAGTACAACAGAAAGCACTTAAGAAGTACAATGTGCACTTTGTCAAATGTTTGGATGTCTGACGGGGCCCCAAAGGGACAAAAAGCACAAAAGCAAAACAGAACTTATCTTACAGTGTTAGTGTATCTCTGCGGATCTGTTTATTTCTGTTTCGTGTTGAAAGGAAATCTTTCATCTGATCTAGGCAGTAAAATCTGTTCTCACAGGGGAAGCCGAGTTTTTATCTTTCTGAGGTTTACACAGAGAGGTTCAGAGACGAGCTACACATTAAGTGCGATTGATAAGAACTCCAACATCTCTGCCCTGATATGAAGAGTTTCCTGTGTTTGTTTACCTGAAATATTGTACTTTATCTTTAAAAGTATTTTTTTTTATAAAACCTGTGTGCTTACATCTAACAAATTGAGTAAGATTTATGAATTAAACATAAAAACAAGAGATACAAGAAGTCAATGTTAGGCAGTAAGGTGATTCTCGCGAAATTAGACTTATGAGGTGTCATGAAACATTTTGATAAAAAAGTAAATGCTATCAAAATAAGAAGCATACAGTTACATCTCTTCATGTACTATTTTGCACATGATTTCAAATGACATCATACGAACCAATTTTGTTATTTTTTCACATTTAAGGGGAAAATTTTCATTACCGCAATGTATCCATTAATTTGGGTTCTTTGACATGGAAATATTTATAATTAAAAAATCTAAAAAAAAAGAAGCTTCAGTGCGTTTTATACTATAAACATTTACAGTAAAGAAACATGTGGTATTTGGTGATCATTGGTAAATGTATAAGACAATAATAAGGAATATAAATGTGTCCAACACCAATTTTCTCATCCTCCGCAACAATTTTCAATCATTGTTTAAGCCCTCAAGGAACTAACATTTAAAAAAAATAAAAAATTGTTTGAAGGGTCATAATTGACTGTGACACTCAAAATGGCTACCAGGTAAGCAGTTCTTATTTTTTTCTCTCCAGATAAAAGTTAAAATTTTGTTTGTCATAGTACCTAGACAACTTTTTAGTTCTCATTACCGAAACATGAGTTTGTAAATGCATATATTTAATGTAATGTTGCGGTAATGATCATTTTTGATAATGATAATCTAAAAAATGTAAATAATTTTATAGAAAATATTTTTTAAATCCTTTAAAAATAATGGTTATAGTAAGTTCAGACCTTAATCTTATATGTGCAAAAAAATTTGGCTTCAAGGGCTTTTTACAAATTCTGATGCTGGACACCTTCTAATTCTGGATTTTGTGAGAATCACCCAGTATTGTCTTAAAACAAGTTTTAATATCTTGCATAATTTGTTTAGATGTATGTTTAGATATAAAGCAAGACTAAAGAAACAATATCTTCCACAAAGCCCAGAAAAGGTCAGTATGATGCACCCTACAGCAAACTTTTATTTTATTTATTGGTACAAACCCAGTGAAAGTGGTGATAAAAGGAACACAAGGTTAAAAAACACCTTTCCAACACTTCAGGGACACAATCTGGGCGTGAAATAGAAGACCACGTCCAAAAGTTGTTTGTTTTCAAACTTGTGCCGGCTGTGTACATTCCTGCACGGCTCCTCGCTCAGCTTCAGGGCTTTAGGTACACAATCAGAATCACTGTTCCGTCTCTCTTATCACCGCAACGCACTGAACTGCTTCACATCTTCTCCCGCAGCTCAGACGCACTCTGTCTTCACCCGCCGTGTCGGACGTGCCAGCCTCTGACCTGTGGGTGTGCCCATCCCCCTGTGCAGGTCATGCAGGCATCAAGCGTCATCATCACCGTCATCATTTCTGTCAACGCTGTCACTTGTGACGTCACGGTGTTCCGAATGCTCATACAAAATGTACCTTGCTGAACAACAAAATCTCTTCGGACAATTCAAAAGGTGGACAATGAGGGGGCAAGCTGTTACAACAAAGGCATGAGACAGCCCACAGCTCTGACCAGCCAGCTAAAAATTTAAGAATGTCTGACTTATTATTATTTCTTGCCGTTTTAATTAATTTCACATTTGAAAATACATTTTTGGCTAAATTTAATTCAATTGTGGATGGTGGTCCAACATCCTACATATTGGAAACCATCCTTTTACACTTAAAGGAACAGTATGTAGGATTGTGGCCAAAACTGGTATTGCAATCACAAAACTTGTGGCTAAAACTGGTATTGCAATCACAAAACTGGTGGCCAATACACAACATGACAACATAAACATCAGTTGAGGGCTGCAACTCCACTTTTTAAATGACAATATTCTGGCCAGATCACTGTTGTCAGTGATATAAGTATTTGAAGTGAAAATGATTTCTTAATGTCTAGTGACATATCAGGGACATTTTAGGATTAATTGATATAAATTTCTTACATACTGTTTCTTTAAACTCCTAAGACCTGGATCACATTTTGTTGTTATTTGCACCATAATACTTAATTCTGTGTAACTGGAACCTGTTGTACACAAACATGGACAAATACACTGCTTCATGTTCTAAGAAAAAAATTTGTTATAATATTTATTGGTTCTTTCTAACCCTAAAATAGCTGGTAGAAATCTGAAAACTCGGGTCTAGGAGGTTAAAGATCAGTATTTTCTTTTAAACATCATACACCTGAAATAAACTCTACTTTAACTCTTTCACCGCCATTGGCGGGATATCTCGTCAATTAGGAGGGGGCGCTTCCCCGCCAGTGACGAGATTTTCCGTCTTTCCGCAATACCGCTATTATCCACCTTCCGCAACTTTTTAAACCCGGAAGTATTGCCCTATGGCAAGCGGCTGCATGTCCGTGTTTGTTTTAAAGATCGCTCTAAATGGGATCTCTATGAAAAGTCCGTCACAAAATTGGAATTATCTCTGCTTTTTGCTCAAAATGTGGTGTTTTTGCAGAAACCTACCCATATTCAAAAGCATTTTCTGGAAGGCATTAAACTTTGGTGAAAATCATGAAAAACGCTGGCGCTGGCTGGCAACTTTTTAAAAAACGCTGGCGGTGAAAGAGTTAAAACATTTTAGACCAAATGTTAAATGCTTTATTATTTAACCCCTTCAGACTTTTCAGGTGTTTAATCAGCGTGCCTCATTTTGATTGGTTGATCAGCATTTTTATTGGTTTGAAACATGTGATGTCCATTCCAGTCGATGCAGGTTCTGAAGGGGTTAAAAAGCACCTGCTAAATGTAAGTGTAAGAATATGTATCAGATCATGTACACTAACAGCAGAATCCTAAGTAACCCTAAAAATTAAGCAAGGTTTTACCACATTTCAAACCAAAAAGCCAAGGTTACTCTTGTTAAACCATTGTTACCACAAAATTACCAAGGCTGTTTTACAAAAACTGTGGTTAAATGATGGTTACTTGTCAACGGTAATTAATACGCCAAAAACATGGTAACTACATGGTAACTACGGAAAGCTATTTATTTTCTGTAAAGATAAACAATACAATTAAATATGTTATAGCAAATTGCAAAAGTTAGCAATAGCACACACTGTTAAAAGATTTGTTGGTTCAACTTAAAAAAGTAAGTTACCTGCTTGCCTTAAAATTTTGATTCAATTGATTTAACAAAAACAAAAAAGTTTTTTTTAAGTTAAAAAGTTTTCTGTAATATTACAGTCTCACGATATTATGTACCTATAGTTACGTAATATTTTTTTTCGTGATACTGTCACAAATGTCCACGTTTTTTCGTGATCGTATCACGAATTTTTGTTTATGTGTCATTGTCACGTATTGGTTACTCAACTGTTTTGTCCTATTTTCTTACCATTGTCACCTCGGTTCAGGGTTAGATTTACGTAAAATGACATCCTTGCCCAAACCCAACTCTAACCCCAAAGGCAAGCGACAATGTTTTAAAATTTAGAAAATATAACAAAATATCTCAGAAAAAAAGTTTAAATCAATACTTAAAGTGACATCCTAACGCAAACACCAAATCTAACCCTAAACCGAAGCGACAATGGTTCGACAATAGGAAAAAGCAGCTAAGCAACCAATACCCGACAACGACACATAAACAGAAGCTGGGATACGATCACGAAAAAATGCGGAAATTCTTGACAGTATCATAAAAAATAATCAAAAAATTAAGTGACTATAGGTACATAATTTTGTGAGACTGGGTAGAATATTAACTAATATTAATTAACTAATCAGATAAAAATTTTCGTTAAGCCAACTTTTTTAACAGTGTAACATCCCAATGTAATTTTCCTTTGAATCATAACTTTTCTTATTTATGTTTACATTGCAAAAACTATAACAAAATTGAATATTAAACATTAGCAACATTTTTCCTTTCTCAAAATCCTTAAAAACACATAAAAGAATACCCAATTGATCTTTTCCCCTTCCTCAAGTTTTAAAAGTCTCACAAAAGCAATGCACAAAAAAGGAGAGATCTCATTTTCCCTCGACCTTCCTTCCATTCCTTGCAGAAATAGAAAACCTACAACATCCCTCCATGTCCTATTCCAGAAACAAGGCCCATATGTGTCAGCTCCAAAAGTGGAATTCAGGGGAAAAAGTGACCCCATAATATCAGTTTATGTATTTTAAATTTAATGTGGCCAGTCTCTCTGATCAACTGGCCATGTGTCAAGAACATCCTCTGTTCTGCTGCTTGAGCCGAGCTGAGATCAGACTCTGGAGTCTCGGTTTTCAAAATTGCAAGCAGGTGTTTCTTCGTCATCTTTCTCTTTAGATCACCTCACAATGTTTCTATAGTAATTGCTTTGCTTTAGCTCTGAGCTCCACGAGCGTTCTGTGCGTGCTGCTGGTCGTAAACTTATCTACACCCAAATGCCATTTCTTGGAACCGGTATGTGAGGTGGCCATAAATGAAGGCTGGTTTCCTCCTGTAAAGAACAGTCAGGGCACTTGGCACGGAAACATCGTGGAGGAACGTTAGGGAGCAATATGCCGTTTATTGCGAGACCTGACAAATACCTCTGTGATTTACTATGAAACAGATCTAAAATAAGGAGGTGGAATTATAGGCTTAATAATGTACGGATGACCACGCTCCTTACAACGCTGGATATTGTTAGGGTACGCAGCGTGAGAGGACGGAGTTTACGACAGTGACATGTGCGTTTGAGATGGGTTAATCCGACCCTCAGTACAAATGCTAAAGGCAGACGGATACTGGCTTTCAATGATAGCTCAGATCGGGGCGTGCGGCCCCTAATGCAGGTGAGGAAAGGCTGGGGCCCATATAAACAGGTTCTTTAAAGTTATTGAAAGAAAGATTCAGTGAAGAGGTTTCCATCAGTGTTGCAGTGATCTTGGTTATTAACTGATAATACACTGCGTTAGCAATAATAAGGCCTTTGGATAAAAGTGTCTGCCAAATGTCTCTTTTATCATAAACCCTTTAGACGCGTCTGCAGCAGGCACTTATTTTGACAAGACACGTGATGCACATAGGTTCATTCGACGCGCCGAACACATATTTTGAAATAACGAACCACACACGACGGGCTACATACATGTTGTGATGAACTTTGCATCATGCGCCCTCGAAAAAAGAAGTCACCGGCAGCAACTAGTACTAATATGAACTTTTTAGGTGCAAAGCTGTATTTTTAAAGGGTACACCCACATTGACAGCTGGGGTACATATATTCAGACCATTTTTTCTGACAGTGTTGAAAGCCTCATTCTAAAAATTTGGTAAAGGTTATGAATTGATTAAAATGTACTTCCCATCACACAAACCCTGACCTGTTTTTCTCAGAAACCTGAAAGGGTCCTAAGATTAAACTGCCAAGAAACATCTTAAAATTGAACAAATTAAATTCCTAAAAACGAATCCTCTTTGCGCTCATTCATTTCCAACAATGCTCAAAAGCAGTCGTGACTGAGAAGCCCTGCTGTTCGCTCGGTTTCACAGTTTAACACCCCACAGCTGGGGTTCAAGGAGGTAAGAGCTCCTTACATCATTCCCTGAGGCTTCTGGGTGCTGAGTGCTAAAAACATCACGGATCAAAGCTTGCGCTGTTTTGTACACAAAGCAAGCCAACATTGACAAACACATACTTTATCTGAACCTGTCGTCGTCACCAGGTCAGACTAAACCGGCCAACATGTGGAGCTCTTATATAGCGCAACATGATGTGACACACCTGCTCTGCTGTCTGGGAAAGTCAGTATGTTTCTGGCTGTTATTATAAACGTATCAAGACAACAGAAAATAGACAAGTATTTTTTTCGCTGATTTAGGGGTATAATCTGACAAACTAGCTGTGTCTAATAGCCGTCCAAACACAACCCAGACATCTAGGCTAAAACAAGACAAAATCTGGGCTTTAAGTGAACATTTAATAAATAAAAAAAATAAATGAAACCAAACAACTTGCAATCACTGTTAACTTTGCTTACATGATGAAATATCATACATCTCGCAAGTTATTTTGGCAAAACTTGTGTAGCCAAATTCAAGTTTACATTGGCCAGAAGTGGGTTACACATAACAGGACTACACTCACCTTAAGGATTATTAGGAACACCATACTAATACTGTGTTTGACCCCCCTTTTGCCTTCAGAACTGTCTTAATTCTACGTGGCATTGATTCAACAAGGTACTGAAAGCATTCTTTAGAAATGTTGGTTCATATTAATAGGATAGCATCTTGCTCGTTGATGGAGATTTGTGGGATGCACATCCAGGGCACGGAGCTCCCATTCCACCACATCCCAAAGATGCTCTATTGGGTTGAGATCTGGTGACTTTGGGGGCAATTTTAGTACAGTGAACTCAATGTCATGTTCAAGAAACCAATTTGAAATGATTCGTGCTTTGTAACATGGTGCATTATCCTGCTGGAAGTAGCCATCAGAGGATGGGTACATGGTGGTCATAAAGGGATGGACATGGTCAGAAACAATGCTCAGGTAGGCCGTGGCCTAAAGTGTGCCAAGAAAACATCCCCCACACCGTTACACCACCACCAGCAGCCTGCACAGTGGTAACAAGGCATGATGGATCCATGTTCTCATTTTGTTTATGTTAAATTCTGACTCTGAATGTCTCAACAGAAATCGAGACTCATCTGACCAGGCAACATTTTGGTGAGCTCTTGCAAATTGTAGCCTCTTTTTGCTATTTGTAGTAGAGATGAGTGGTACCCGGTGGGGTATCTGCTGTTGTAGCCCATCCGTCTCAAGGTTGTGCGTGTTGTGGCTTCACAAATGCTTTGCTGCATACCTCGGTTGTAACGAGCGGTTATTTCAATCAAAGTTGCTCTTCTATCAGCTTGAATCAGTCAGCCCATTCTCCTCTGACCTCTAGCATCAACAAGGCATTTTCGTATACAGGACTGCAGCATACTGGATGTTTTTCCCTTTTCACACAATTCTTTATAAACCCTAGAAATGGTTGTGCGTGAAAATCCCAGTAACTGAGCAGATTGTGAAATACTCTTGACTGGCCTGTCTGACACCAATAACCATGCCACATTCAAAATTGCTTAAATCACCTTTCTTTCCCATTCTGACATTCAGTTTGGAGTTCAGGAGATTGTCTTGACCAGGACCACACCCCTAAATGCATTGAAGAAACTGCCATGTGATTGGTTGATTAGATAATTGCATTAATGAGAAATTCAACAGGTGTTCCTAATAATCCTTTAGGTGAGTGTATATCGGGTCTATAGTTAACCTATACAGTGAAATGATGGTTATTGCTTGATGGGCAGTTTCATGTAAACAATGAAGTTATGGTACTTCCCATTTTGACGTCATTAGGCAGGCCTTGTGCAGATCTAACCAGCATCACATTGTCATGACAACAAACCTGAAAGATTGAGCATCATTTCACAAAGACAAGGTCACAAGGTTAGTAATGATCTTATAACACTACAGCCTTAAAAATTGTCAGACTGTGTGCTTCCGTAAAAATCTTTTAACATGCTCATGATTCTGTTCATTCTGTTGCACAAAATGTTTTTTTTGTAGTTGGATAGGTTAAACAAATTATAAAAAATTAAGAAATCGTGAGATGTTTTTGGAGAACAAAAATCAAAACGGTGCTTTTGGTAATTGACATGGTCACAATGTTGTCGATTGAGCTTTACTTGATTTCATGATTTTAATGATCAAATCTTGTATGCAGAGTTTTGACTCATCTAGTAAATTTGAAAATAAATCCAACAATATCTACAATCATTACACACTAAAAATGCTGGGTTATGTTCAATGTTGGGTCAAAAATAAACATTTTCTGGGTTAATTTTTACCCAAAAGCTGGGTTCATCCCCTTTTGACCCAACGCTGGGTTGGGTCAAAAATAACCCAGAATTTTTTAGAGTTTATATTCTGAGTTCATAGACAACGAAGCAAGCCACAATCATGACAGTTTTTCCACATGTCTTCCATCTTCAACTCCTTAACACTTCGATTTTAATTCTTTCATCCACCTTGAGCCCTCAAGGACTCAAACGACCTCTGTCTCGTACCAAAAAACAGAAACCCCCTCCCCAATCCCTCACTCCCAAAGGCACAAACACACTGGTACACACCTCGCCTGCCAATTTGTCTACACATATCTAAAAAAAGTCTCTGGTACGATCCGAAGCCAAATCCCTTGGACTCGGAATCGTCGCCTCTGGCCAGATTGATGGTGAGCGTAAGTGCTCTCGTTTCCTGAAGTTATTAAACACATTTATCAAGCATCTCACAATTGTTGGAAAGAAAGGGGACTTAAGTGTTGGCATGCTGTGTGACGTGATTAAAGAGCGTTTAATGAGCTGCAAAAACTTCTCCCGCAGCTCGCATGCTCTCATCACACCCTCCCCACCAGAGATGGCCAATCAGAGCGTTTGTGTGTTTTAGCGCACTGTGTGACTGTTAGGTCATTCTTCAGATGGCCACCTCACATGTGGTGCTGAATGCTGAGTAAGGTTTGATTACCAACTTGGCATATTGAAGTACAGGTGCTGGGTGGGCTAAAGCCGTCCGTGCCAGGCTCGAAGAGAGACGTGAATTTACAGTTTCTCTATTTTTCTTTGAGCACAGAGCATGGCATTACAGTTTTTCTTATGGCAGTCAGAATTATACAGGCTTAAAATCAGCATGCAAAAATTGGCCTTATTTTCCATATGAAAATTAAACATGGTTTTATTATAAAAAATGGATACAATGGTTACCACAGTTTAACTATGATTTTGCTAGCATTGTACTTGAGACTGGTCTTGGTCTTGAGACCTGTCTCAAGATCATTTCTTGCCTCAATCTCGACTGTCTTTGGTCTCGACCTGATCTTGGTCTCAGACTTACTGGTTTTGGGTGTTTTATTTTAAGACCGGTCAAAACCACAGCTGCGGGAATTTCACTGCTGCTGCAGTGTTATGTGTTAACATCATTAATGTGATTGGATATAAAACTTCTGGCTTTAAAAGTAATCACTCACTCAAAAAAATGAAATGTTGGATTTACTTAAAAATATTTTGTCAACAGGTTCCACATAATTTGTTAAGTAAACTCAATGAACAATAATTAAGTTCATTTAACAAAAGAAGATTAAGTAAACTTAACAAACAACAGTTGAGTTGATTGTACATATAATTAATGATGACAAAAATTTGAATAATGCCATTTTATAAACTCCACCCCTTTTATCTAATAACTCCTTAATACTGAATCAATCAACCAATCAATCATAGTGCAGCTGCTTAATACAACAAATCATATAAGCCTCTTAATTATAACTTATCAAGTACATCACAAATATATTTGAAATGAAATGTTACATTTCAAACCATTAATTTTTTGTTTTTGTTCTAATAATATATCAGAACAAGTTAATTCACTCATAGTTGGCCACAGGTACCTATCTAATGGTGCTACACTTCTGCAAGAGGGTGCCAGAACAACAACAATTACCCATAATACACTGCAACATCATTAGCCAATGAGATGCCAGTCTGTATTGGTTTTATTAATCTGTTAATTTTACACAACACTGTTATGTTGGCTAAACAAATAATTTTTAAGTAAAGCTGACAAGACACACCTTTTTTGTTGAATAAACTCAATTAAATTAAGTTCATGTTGTTAAATTATTTTTTTAAGTAATCACAATATGAAAAGATTAAGTAAAACTGACAAAGGCGAAAGTTCATTTTTTTGAGTGCTGACTTGAAATCATTGACATTGATTTCTTATTTGATTTCTTTTGTGCCGATAAGAGATGAATGTGGGATAGTCAAAAAATAAATCTGTGATAGCTTTTGCCCCCGTGATAGCTTTTGTACCTTTTGAGAGTGAAGAGCGTCGGTTTCCCCATCCAATGAAATGCAGATGTAAACTCTGCAGATACAGAAATTTGTCCTTGCTGAAAATCCAATTTCTCTCAAAATTAAGTTGCATTTCCAAAGTTAAATGAATTGCAAATGTCATTCCACATTGACTTTAAGTGCATTCTAGGCATGCTTTTATCAGCACGTGCTGTGTTCTTTTGGAAACAAACCAATTGCATTTTGGCAACAATCTGCCTTACCAGTGAATGTGAATGTGAATGTCTTCCTATTTCAAGACATAAAAATGAACTGAAGTTTTTAAAAAGCCTTGTATAAATAAAGAAAGAAAAGTTATTCCTCACCAAGAATGGAATCTTAGCACAAAAAAGCGTTAATGACACAATTTATCTTGTTAATTACAAATAAGACAATGCCTTCATTTTTTGCAAGTAATTTCCTCTTCAATCAAAGCGGCCGAATTCTTCTTGAAGACCATGCATCTGCTGTGTGTGTTTATTTAACCGTTGCACAACACAGTTGTCCATCACAGCTCTGTCGTGCCTCCCGTGGCCCCAACGCACGCTCGCGTCTGCCTGAAAAGTGAGAGAACGGGACCCGGCAGATTGAAACCTGACCTGAGATCAGTGTGATATTAATGACTGTGTGACTGGTGACCTCCGCTGTGCCTCTAAGCATTGGTCTCTACTGTAGCTCCCCCACTGACTGCTTCTCATTTGCGCCGGACTGTTGCTGCCCGTCTGCCAAACAATTCCCAGCATTCCATGCACACGATTTATGGATTTTATTAAGTCTCTCAAGATGCATGCCCTTGGCACTGTAAGGAAACGTCAGTTTGGCAGCATCTAAAAGAAGATATTTTTCCCCGATTCTCCCCATTTCATGCGTTCACAGAAGTTTCTAAATTCAGAGTCCTGGTCTGATTCAGTGCCTAAATAGAAAGGGATTTCTTAAGCCTCCATATTCTGGAAAATTTAGGAGGACATTGCCAGGTACGGACATCAGGATGAACTTTATTTCACACTTGGGAAAATATACCAGTTTTAACTGTTTAATTGCCACGTTTAATGTTTTGTCTCGGACCACTATAAACATTTAATCTTTTCCCTGCGTCATTTCTCCACTGCAATTTTTGCTCCGATGCCCGGTTCTGTCCAGTGTTGGGCTGGTTTAAGGCTTGCTTCAAGTTCACACTGCTTATATAAACAGACCATAAACGAAAGCCTGACAGTATTTATGCTGCATTTGTGCTTTAAACTGCTTTAGAATAAAAAAATGACTGAATGAAAGTTGTTGGTGTGACTGCCACTGTATGTAATATGCGTCACAATAGACATATTTTTGGCCCAGTAAATACTGTTGTTTGCTTTATTATATTAATCTGAGTTAATAAATAACATGGTAATGCTTTACAAAAAGGTTAAATTTGTTAAAGCATCAAAAAATGTTAACAAGTTCATTAGGGCTGGGTATCGATTCAAATGTTCCAGATCGATTCGATTCACAAGCTATCAAATCGATTCGATTTCAATTCTCGGTTTGATTCAACTCAATGAATATATATTATATTATATTATATTATATTATATTATATTATTTTATTTTATTTTATTTTATTTTATTTTATATTTTATTATATTATATTATATTATATTATATTATATTATATTATATTATATTATATTATATTATATTATATTTTACATTATATTATAATATATTTGAATATAGACTAAATGAATGAATGACAGGCTCGCCTCTCGCTCCTTGGTAACATCGCGCTAGGCAACAAATAGGGTGATATCAAGTAGAGAAGACTAGTAATTAGATTAACGTTAATCTTATGTTCAATGTTTGCGAAAATAAATATGGGAAAAAAATCTATTTGTGGCCTTTTAGAATCAATTTTGAATCGACCACGTAAAAAAAAGATTATTCAAAAAAAAAATTTTTTGCCCAGCAGTTTATGTAATATGAACAAAAACAAATAAATATAATCGTATACTTTGCCCCATAGTGATCCCTATCGTGGCAGGTGCAAAAATATTTTGGGAGGGCGCAAACATCAAACTTTTACTTTACAATGCAGAACTGTTAATAGCCATTTATTAAGTGACAATGCATCATTACTGCTTAGCTAAAATGTTACAGTCGAAGTAATGTTACTTTTAAGCTCCATAAGCAACAAAGTCGACCAAGCCATGGAAAATAGAGTTACTGGGATTATCTGAACTCTCGCTCTCATTATGTCCACGCAAAGCCAGCTCAAACTCGCCACAAAATTTTGCGCAGTCTCTGAGGCATTCAGACTTTAAAACAGCAAACTGGAAAAACAATAAAAGGCATGAATTACATTGCATCCAGCTACCCAACCCCATTTGCCATAAGTGGTGGAAAAGCACACAGACTGCAATCACTTGACTCTGTTGGTCGATCCTTTATTTATTCTTCAACTGAACGCCTTGTAAAGAGTGATTTTGTAAGGATAAAGTCATATTTTGTTTCATCTCGAGATATTTAGTTTGATTCCACTGATCAGTACTGTAACTATCCGTTACATGACAATCAGCAAGGCGTTTATGAGACTCTGAGAACGATCTAATCACAAAATCAAAAACATAAAAAAATGTATTTGCTAACAACAAAAGTGGGAGGGTTTGGGGCGCACAGTGCTGTGCCCCAAGGCAGATCTGAAACAAGCCAATTAGAGCTCAGCCTCAAGTCACATGCTTTTAACAAGATTACTGACCTACATACACACTACTTTGGGTGGCGCACCAAACACACACATATGACACACACACAACAAACATTTTTTTAATAAATGATAACATGAAACTAAATGATTTTATTTTGTATTAATTTGCACTATATATTACAATTTTTGGTAATTAAAGTAGCTTTTCTCTCTGGCTAACTTTGAGGGGGCGGCGCCCCAGCGCCTCCTATTGACCAGCTACCACTGATCGTCAGCCTGTGGGATCGCTGATACACGATATAATCAGGGGGCGGGGCATTCGTTTACTAAAATAATTATTTTTTCATTTTTACTCATTTATGACAAGCCACTGGATTGGGACTATTTTTTGACAGTGTAACCTAGATTAGTAACTTTTTAGATAAGCTTATGTTCAAGTTCATTGTTAGTTTATGATACTCAAAGCTTTAAATAATGTTAATCATTTTTGTAAAGTGTTACCAATAAGTTTATAATGCATTTCAACTAATTTTATGCTATGTGTGCTTAGAGAGGAAAGTGAGTACTTCAAACTGCCAATATATTGGCACTGAATAAATACAGGTACATGCCACTTATAAGCCTAAAACAGACAGAAAGTGAGATAAGTGAAGTGAGAAAGTAAATGTTGAGATCTCTGTAAGCACTTTTTTGAAAGACAGCAGCTGGATTACAGGTGTTTACATGCAATAGACAGGGACTGGAAGTTTAATACAAATCATTACAAAGATCCCTTGAGCCCAACCTGGCCACAAACGTTTGATCTTGCACCTGTTATACCCACATCAAGTTTGAAGCAGCAATTGTGTACAAAATATAAACAATCAACGTTTGATATTTAATCCATCTCTGTGCGGCAGCATTCTTGATCAATGTAATGAGGTTGGCCAGCAGGATCCAAAAAACGTGTTGCGTATTGAACTTGGTTTAAACAAACACTCCCAAAAGATATATTGCTTGACATTTTATCGCATTGCACCTGGTTAGTACGCTGATATGTGATAAATTATAAGTCAATGATGAAAGCTTTTCATTATTAATGCATTACTGTAGTTTACGGCTCCAGTGTTTCCTCTCAGCTGAGGACACGAGTAGCTCTTCGTCAATGAACTGAACCTTCTTCCCGGTCAAACCACAATCACAGACACATGCCAAACCTTAAACACATTAACTTTCATGTGCATTGACGGAAAACCACTTCCTCAAGTGCCCATTGCATCGCACGCTCACATGGGACAGGAACAATGAAGTGCCAAACTGATGACGGATATCAGTTCAAGTTGATGCACACTGCACAGTAGTTACTCTCCATCCGCACACATTACATCTAGTACTGACTAATGCCGCACGCACGACATGAGTTTAGTAAATACAGATGAGCCAATCTGGACGGATTGCACATGGAACCTTTAATTCGAATGCCTTTAGGCAAAGGTAATGGCATCAATATGGCATAAATGTCGTACATGAGTTTCCAATCAAGTATCTCATTTGGACTTCTCTACATATTCAAACATGCTGCGTGGCAGACATGTGACACACAGGAATCAATGACATACTGATGTCAAACCTGGCTGGTGCTATCTGAATAAACTCAAATCAATTAAATTCAGCAAATATTTACATAATTTATACGCCTGTTCCTTAGCTTTCAAAATACTTTAGTGTACGAATCATATGAAAATCAGACCTTGCATATAAAGTCATTCGGGTTACACGGTCAGATGCTTTCGTACATATTTCATCTGATAGTAGTTTAGTACTAAAGTCCGAAAACAAATGAGGTACACATTTGACTTTAGTTAGTTAAAGCAGAACTCTTGTTTATTTCAAACTATACTCATGCAATTATCTCTTAATGTCTTTGCTATGAAAATGAAAGTTTAACAACACCAATCTTGAAACAATCTTGAAAATTAGATTTTCAGTTTCTATCTAACTTTTTCCATGCTATTATGGCTCAAGCCAATTCAAGTGGTAAACAGGACCAGTGACCACTATTGCCTTTTCCTGCACAAACAACATTTCTTTTAAGTTTCTAACCAGAAAGCGTATTGAGCTTTCCCACTCTTGCGGCTATAGCTTCACTTCAGAACTGACAGATTGCACGATATTTGCTCATCTCGAAACCATACACATAACTAAGGATGCACCCCAACACAAAACCATACTGATTGACCACTAATCAGATTATTGGTGATGCATTCCTAAGCAAAACGAGTTGCTTATAGCAGCATTATTCAGAAAATGCAACTCAGCACAATAAATACGGGTTCAGTTGCAACAAGTATAAACATGCTATGTGCCAACCACAATTTGTTATGTGAAGTGAATTACTGGCATGAACCATTGAATTTCAGGGACATTTACAAACCAAACACTCCAACTGAGCAAGCCTGAGTTTTTCCATTTGTAGTTTTTCTATTAGAAATCTTTTCACAATGTTTGATTTCTTTTGTGTTTATTTTTGTAGAATTAACAGTTTTGGTTTTTGAAGTCTTGAACTTGAGAGCCACTGCTGTAGAAAATGTGCCAAAAGTGGGAACTTAGTACTATCCATTCATTTCTCAATTAAAGAGAGTCATTTAGCAGTTGCTTGTAACAGTTAGAAAAACAATGAAGTGATTTATCTATAGGGACACAATAATATAAGGGTGTTTTCACATCTGTAGTTCGCTTCATTTGGTCCGGACCAAAAGCAAAAAATTATACATTGTAATTTTTTTAGCAGTTTTGGTTTCTTTTCACACCACACTGAATGATCTGATCCGAACCAGTTGAAACGAACCAAAAATTCAGTCATGTGGTAAGATCCACATCACTCATTGGCCACATGTATTTGAACGTATTTCCTAAACTGCTTCTTGATTTGTCAGAATCAACATGCGCAAAATTCCAACGGAACCCCAGATGTAAACAAAAAGGAGGAAAATACAGCAGACACAGTGGACATACGACTGCGTGCTGTAATTACGTCGTGGTTGTTATACATAGTTTGTATACAGCAGTCTAGTTCATTTCCAGAATGAATCGCGGATGCGGCTTGAAAACAACGTTTTAATGCACTGCAAACGTCGAAGACACCAAATTTCTGAGGCTCCGCCCGCACCTCCTCACAAATCCAGGTATGTCTGCGATGTGTCATTGTGCTAATATTGGTAATAGAAACTGTCAACAAACACTTCCTCATCCGATTATGCACTGCACAGCTGACTACGGCAGCTGGTTTAGTCCAAAATGCGCAGTTCTTTTGCAATTAGGTCGATTCGATCTCGGATCGTGTTCTCACCACAAACAAACCGCTCTAGAGTTTGTTTGAAAGCGTACCGAGACCACCTCTTCAAGGACGTCTCGTTCCGCTTGTTTGGTCTGCTTTTGGTGCGCACCAGAGTTTGATTGCTGGATTCTCACCTGCCCAAATGAACCGCACCAAGTGAGCAATCGAACCTCGGTACGATTCAACCAAACTAAATGAAAACACCCTAAGGGCTCAGTCACACCAAAAGCGCTTTAAACGCTTGCAAACGCAAGGCGCGACGCACTGCCTTTTTTAAAAAAGAGCAGTGCAGCGCGGCTTTTCATATTGCTAAGCAACCACCGAGTCAGCTGTCTTGTCAATCAAATATTGAAGCGTGAGCGCTCTTTTGCTGTTAACTGTCATATTAGCAGAAACTTTAAAAAGAGGGCGCTTGCTCTGACCTTGTTTGAGGGCGAGAGGTGCACAAACACACAGGAGAGAGTGAGCGAGTGGAGTCCGGTTCTTCAAAGCAACTGTAAAATTCCCTCGCCACAACGTAAGGCCCGCCTCTCCCCTCATTCGATTGGACAATGGAAGACGCGAATGACGTCAGGCGCTCCTCCGCTCTCAGCGCTCCTTCAAAAACGCGTGCGCGGCAGGCGGCAGAAAACCGCAAGGCGCTCGGCGCGCATAAACAGCGCGCAAACGCGCCCTGCCCATAGAATATCATTCAAAAAAGGCGCCTGCAACTGCCATAAACGCTTTTGGTGTGACTGAGCCCTAAGAAGTGCAATACAAAGTAAGATGTTTTAACAAATTTTAGAATCAAACTTTCCACCAGTGAGATCTTTCTTTCAGATCAGACTATACCTCATTGGCTCATTTTATCGATAAATATTGAATCAGTCTTAATCTTCCAGAGATTGCTCAGATGCAACAGCTGCTAAACGCTACCTTGTACTATAAATTCATCAAATACTTCCACTTCAAATCCACTTAGTCCCGGCCTCAGGCCATTCAGAAATACCAAGAATCCGATTAAAAATTCCAATTTTTTATGCAATGATATTACACAGCAGCAGAAAATAGTCCTCTGCTATTGAAAGTTACTAAGGGGACTATTTTCGGCTGCTGCATAATATCATCGCCCCTCCTGCAGCCATGTCACGGTAGCGTCCTTGATTATTACGCCAGAATGAGAGTATACAAGCCATATTGGCTATCACAACTTCTAATTTTCTGTCGGTCTTAGTACACGATGTAACTACAGAAGAGTCAAATTTTAAATACGAAAAATATTGAAACTTTGGTTATTTTTGAGTGTGATGCTAAATTGTCTAATCAAATTCAATGGATTGTGCTAAGCTATGCTAAAAGTGGTACAGCCAGACCCGGAGAATAGCTGAATGGATTCCAAAACAGTAAAAATCAAATGTTTAAATCTAGGGAAACTGGAAAATGAGCAAAGATATTTAATATTTAATATCCCTTTAAAGACTTTTGCACCTGGTTTCGACCGCTCCATATGTAGACGCATCCGCCATTTTGAAACAATCCAGTTGCAGATGTCACTCACAGTTTCCAGGATACCCTAACATTGCGTATGATGTGTGATGTTATGGCAAGCGAAACTGGTACGCTAATGACTTTACATTATTGCATCCAGTCATGCTAGAAGACAAACAAAAGCATAACTACATACAGCTCTAACCTTCAAAACAAAAAGGCATCGAGTACTTAAAGTCTAAAAGCGTTTTACGGTGGAAATTTCCTTTAAGGGTTCATGCTTGTGATAAACTTGTTTACAAAGTTTTATAAAAATACATCTAAAGACTTTTAATGTGCGTGTGGTTGAGCGGGGAGGAATTAAGCATTTGGTCAGGAAGTCTCATCAGATCCCCAAGCCATGCGCTGAAGACAAAGGTCTACTTGCATGCAACCCAAAAAACTAATTACCTTAAACTATAATGACAAAAAGTCCACGCAACCCCAGCTCACGCACATGCATTCGACACGTACGTCGCAATGGATCGCTCTCGTGCTTCAGCACTGAAAGTTCAGGTACTAAAACGTACATTTTATTCGTTTCTGAAATTGCAAACAGGTCACAGATGTGCATGCAAGTCTTTGTTCTTGTTTATGTGCTTTAATCTATTTGATTTGTATGGTATCATTTTATTTTTCTGTAATTCCTAACTTTTTGTCTTTTAGATTTATGCGCCATTAGGACACATCAAAGTTACCAGGACGCATGCATCGGCGGGCGTCGTCTGACCTCAGCTGGTTAAGAGTCCTGCAGCCTTCTGATGAAAGCATCTTAGCATTACGGTCAAACTCTGCACTAAACAAGTGCCGCGTCCTCATTTCTCAACTCACAAACTAGACAATAAGGAACAAACCAAAAGCCGATCACTGCATGATGAACATATTGTTTTTATAACCGAACAGCTGCTTTGTTTCATATTAGTATGACTCTTGAGGGGAGATGATTGTAAGTGGGAGAAAAAGAAAAAGTTGGAAGATTAAACCAGGGGAAGATATATGAAACTTCAGTAGACGAGCCTAGTGATTTTCAAAAATGGGAAAAATGATCTTCCTCATGTTAACGATATATGGACAGATTAAAGAGAAGAAATTGGATTCAGAGAATTTATCCTCTGTCTTGTTTAATCTTCCTGTGGAGATTGCCTTTACAATTATTAAAACCAGAACTGCGTTTTGTATGCTTATTCCTGACCTGTTTGCAGATTTTATATTTACAATGAGTCATCAGATCAATTCAATCTTGATGTACCACCTGTATGGTCTGTATTATGGAGGGAATACATCACCCGGTTTAAAAAGGACTACAGTCCACCTATGATTGACAAACATCCTTGTAAAACAGATTGCTGTGGACTCGGCAGTTATCAGAATGGTGTGATGTCACTGTGATCCTCCAGTATCCACCTTTTCCTAGTGAGATATAGGAAGAAGAATGCCCCCATTGTGTTGTTTTGCCTCCTCTTAACCTTTCCAACATTTTGAAATCAAAATGAGCTCACATATAGCTCACACTGATGTCACTGTGATCATCGTGTGATCTCACGTGTTGACTGGGTACATACAAAGTGAATGCAAAGACACAAATAGATGCATACTTGTGCAGGGCAAATGGTGCAAATTGGGTTGCGAGATTGCCGTCAAAACACACACTATCCCCTTCAAATGTGTCTTCGTGCAAAATATCCAATTTAAGCGAAAAATTTGCATGACGCAAACTTAAATCCTACGAGTAATCTAGAGCGAGGAACGCAATGCTTCGTGCTTGGTGTGTATGCAGCATGAGGATATACACTCACCTAAAGGATTATTAGGAACGCCTGTTCAATTTCTCATTAGTGCAATTATCTAATCAACAAATCACATGGCAGTTGCTTCAATGCATTTAGGGGTGTGGTCCTGGTCAATACAATCTCCTGAACTCCAAACTGAATGTCAGAATTGGAAAGAAAGGTAATTTAAGCAATTTTGAGTGTGGCATGGTTGTTGGTGCCAGACGGGCCATTCACAATCAGCTCAGTTACTGGGATTTTCACGCACACCCATTTCTAGGGTTTACAAAGAATGGTGTGAAAAGGAAAAAACATCCAGTATGCGGCAATTTGCTCCCCAAAATTGGACAGTTGAAGACTGAAAAATGTTGCCTGGTCTGATGAGTCTCGATTTCTGTTGAGACATTCAGATGGTAGAGTCAGAATTTGGCATAAACAAAATGAGAACATGGATCCATCATGCCTTGTTACCACTGTGCAGGCTGGTGGTGGTGTAATGGTGTGGGGGATGTTTTCTTGGTACACTTTAGGCCCCTTAGTGCTAATTGGGCATCGTTTAAATGCCACGGCCTACCTGAGCATTGTTTCTGACCATGTCCATCCCTTTATGACCACCATGTACCCATCCTCTGATGGCTACTTCCAGCAGGATAATGCACCATGTCACAAAGCTTGAATCATTTTAAATTGGTTTGAGTTCACTGTACCAAAATGGCCCCCACAGTCACCAGATCTCAACCCAATAGAGCATTTTTGGGATGTGGTGGAACGGGAGCTTCATGCCCTGGATGTGCATGCCACAAATCTCCATCAACTGCAAGATGATATCCTATCAATATGGGCCAACGTTTTTAAAGAATGCTTTCAGCACCTTGTTGAATCAATGCCACGTAGAATTAAGGCAGTTCTGAAGGCAAAATATATTCATAAAAAATATAATCATCTAGTTTAGTGAAATATGATTTCTTTTTTACATACATTTTTACATCATTTGTCAAAGATTATTTAGAAAACAGAGCTGTTTTCAGCATATGTCCGGACAAATATTACAAAAACGCTTTAAAATTTATATTTAGAAATAACTTTTTATTTTCGTTTGATATTTTTTTTTGATGATTATGCTTACATGCCACAAAGGTAGATAAAATATTTAATATTTCTTATTCTTTGGCCCAATTGGTGGTAACACCATTTGACATTTTCAGGTCCATTCAGTCTTAACTTTCATAAAAATGGTGCAAATGTAATTTTTTGTATTGCTTACAATCAACAAAATTGTGCATTGAAATATACCTGATGCATGCTTTTAAAACAAATTTTTTAAAAAGATTTTTTAATTTCTTATCTTGCCAAACCGTTTTCGTCCATGACCCATCTACAGTAACTATAATGATAACTTTATTAGCATCAACACCAATACAAAAACGCTACTGTAGGGCGCTCGATGCAAAGTTCGTCACAACTTGTATGTAGCCCGTCATGAGTGTGGTTCGTAATTTCAAAATATGTGTTCTGCGCGTTGAGTGAGCCTATGTGCATCATGTGTCTTGTCAAAATAAATGCCTGCTGCAGATGCGTCTTAAGGGTTTATAATAAAAGAGACGCTCGCGTTTGCCAGATACTCGCATAATCTCATGCATAATTAAAGTTTACTGTTAAGGGAGTGTCTTGTGTGTATTTTGTGAACGTGAGCGTCTCTTTTATCATAAACGTTTTGACGCGTCTGCACTCAGGCACTTATTTTGACAACACACGTGATGCACATGGTTCACATGACGCAACAAACACATATTATAAAAACACAAGCAACACACATGACACTCCGAACACTTACTTTGAATTTGCGCCCCTCGGATGAGCAGTCACGAGCCACCACTGATCATTTGTCAGCTGTAATTACAAATCATGCTACAAGTGATTCCAATAATATCACCTGCTTCTTTATCGTTATACCTATTCTTTGCTATTCACTCAAAACTAAAATGTTTTTCAAAACTTCCCAATTGTGGACTTACTGCAGAATTGAAAAACAGTCAGGTTTGCTCCACCTACTTTTACAGCTCCACCTGGTCGAGTCGGTGCCAGATTATAAAGGTTTATCTGCATCAGGAGCAGCCACCCGCACATTGCATGCTATTTGCCTTCCTTGGCATACACTGCGTGCTGCTTAGAGGCGACCATCCCAGACGTGCTCTCTCTAATTGCCCAACAAAAAGCATCTTGTTTTGACACTTTTTGGGATGCTGGGATGGCATTCGAACGTGACCTGAAAAATAAGAAATATGAAAAAACATGATTGTGCAAGAATGCAAGAATGCCAAACATTCCGGAAAGGTGCATTGAGACATGCCGAGCACTAAAAGTGCTTTCAAAACAACCACCCATCATCTACACCTGTGGGATGGGGTCGCTGCGTTGCCATGGCGACAGACGCTACACAGTTAAAGGAAACAGTGGGGTGTTTCTTTGAAACACATCAAGACGGGGCATCAACACTTCCTCATCATCGGCACCAGGGTGTTATTACGGCTATTTTTAGGGCTGCACTAAATGTCACTAATCGCAGTTAACACGGAGCAAAACCTAACAGCTGGGTCACGAGGTCGAACTCGGCTGAAGTGGTAAGGTGGAAAGTTTATTGGGATATACAAGAGCAGTCATCAATAAAGTGGAGTTAAGTTCACTGCTGGCTTTGTTTGTTTTCGGTGGGTAAGTCATTTGTTGGGAGGGAGTTGGGTTATGGAATAACAGATCATTCATCTTTTCCTGGCGAACAATTAAGCGACTACTCAAAGCGACGGGCAGGAGAAAGGTCAAAGTTATGAAGGGAGGACCACATCACAGCAGGTGACTGTCACTGAAAATGACGCCGAAAGGAAAAAACTACACTTCACCTCTTGTCTACCATGTCGGGAGTCATAAACCTAAATAAATTCCCGCTGTGCAATGGCAGGCATCATGCAGGCAGATTTTTCCAGTCACAAACTGTGGTATCTGCCTTTATCTGAATCCCAGTCTAATATCCTGCTCATATGATCCAGAAGAAACCAGAAGTTGTGTTTTGAGTTTGCCTGCTCTGTTCCATTCACTAACCTTCCTTACAAGAGTTAAACAAGAAGTAAAAGCAGATGTCGAGTTTGTTTTAGACATGCAAAGCAGCTGGGTAAACTGCGGGCATGGGTGTAATATTCCCCTCATTCCGAGCCTTCCACATCTCCCCCGCTGGTTGTGAAAACCCAAAGCACAACCAGAAGATGTGTCTAGTGATTTATCTCCTTGGACAATTCACCTGTACTGTCATCTACTGGATATGTCACTAAAATTGTCTTTTAAACAGTAGAGTTAAGGTTGACAGCCCAAAAGATTGTGGTGTTTGATTCCCAAGGAACACACATACTGATAAGATGTACAATGTAATGCATTAAAAGTCACTCTGCCAGATGCATAAATGTAAATGTGATGTAAAAGATAAAGGTGTAGTACAACAGTATGAGCAAATGCAATCTTTTTAATCTAGTCAAAAATAAGATTAAATGGAAGTCAGATGGATCGTATTGTATCATGTTCTATTAAAAACTCTAATCTCGAAAAAGCTCATCTAAAGTTTCACAAGACATCTTAAAGAGGTCGCAAACTGCTCAGATTTGCCACAATATCAAAGTCTACAATCGAAAATCCATATGATCTTATTCCATATTAGTTTCATAGCTCTGTTTATAGAAGAATACAAATTTTAGGAGTACCATCTTCATGCATTGTATAATCTTCAAAGGTCTCTTGAGCTTTAAAAATGAGCTTCAGTTTTTCTCTGGATAAACACAAACTCAAAAGCGTTACCACATTGAATGCAAGGTTGATAAACTTCAAAATACCACAGCAAGCACTTTAGCTTGACAGCCTCAAACCGAAAGCTTTATTTTGGTCATATACGTTCGTATTTGCTAGCGCAAACCACAAACAAAAATGCAAACAATTTAAGAAGTTGGTTGAAAAGAAATTTCACTGGCATCTAAGAGGTCATTCAACTTTGCCTCTTTTCCGAAGCTGTGGTGCAGACCAGAAGAACCGTCATCTGTTTCCAATGAGCGGCCTTTTTGATTGTTGAACTTACTGAAGGGCCGTCTGACAGAGCCCTCTTTCGCATTTTGGACAAAATAAACAGGAAAAAGGGTCGCGTAACCAGGGGCCAATTGTTCAAAAATAATAGTAAAACGTAAGCTTATGGAATAAATTAAATCCCAGGGTGTGCTCGATACCAAACGTGTGCTTTTTTATTAACATAACATTGATTGGGAACATTGTTATTTTAATTTTTTTCCCCCAGATGTTAGTTTGTCCACACATAAACATTTTCAACGTAGAAGACCATAAAGATGTTTAAGTTAAACTAACTTTTCATACGACGGTGCTGCTGTGTTTGTTGAAACACTGTGATGTTTATTGAAACGATTGATAGTTTAGGTTCAGCCATTCAAGTTTCAAGCCGACGCTGTTTGCCAAGTCTGAACACACTTCAAAATCATGTCAAATCAAACAGGATAAAGTAAATTTACGATAAAATATCTACGACTACTGAGGAACTTAACAAGGAAAATGGTATGGTTTCAAATGATCCCTTTGAACTCATTTCAGACACCTCTTTACAGATGATCCAGAGGTCGTTCCAATATTATCACAGTAAATCTGCGTTTCGGGGCAAATCTTGGAGAGGAAGCTTGTTTGTTTGAGAAGATGATGTCATGTAATGGCACTAAGCTGTGTTTTCTGCATGAATGTGTTTTCGCAGCGAAGCACATTCATCCCCAAAGAGACAAATTCGTTTACGAACACTCTTAAGTGGTGCCAAAAGTATTATGAAAAACAAAGTATTATTTTACGCATTATTCGCAGTGAAATATTGTCGTTTATTATTATGGATTCAATCTTTTCGCCGCAGTTATATAAACTAGTGTGTTTGTTTGAATAAATTCCAGCTATCCAATTTGTGACGGTCAAGCGAGCTGATGTTTTGATTTTATTTATGCTAGCAAATTATAATTATATGGTGTAGCATTTCTGAGAAACAAAGTTTGAGGCACAAAGTAGTGAAATGTTGTGTTGATTCTAGTGGTCAACACTTGTAGTTAAACTAGCTTGACACTGTGCACAGTCCAGTTATTTGGCACCTATTTTATTCACATGGTAATCTTCATGTCCATTTTAATTTAAAGGATATATTCTTCAACCATCACAGTTTAAACAACTTCATTTAACCTTTATATATTTCGAAATCTAAAATGCATATTATAAATTTTGCCGTGCACCACAAGCTCTCTCAGCCGAAACCAGAAGTTCGTCTTACAGGTGTAGTTGATGTGAATTGTCTTTAGGTGTGTTGGCCTTGTATAAATGTTTCCTTTACGAAATTGACACCGAAACCACCATGTGCCATTGATCAAGGGAATATGATTTTGCACTCGGGTTACAAAAGGGCTGATATGTCTTTTGTGAATGCAAGCAAGGGTTTGGTGCTTGGATGAGTACATTGTGCTTTGGCACTCTATATGGGATCTGAGAGAGCTGCATGTATGCTAGCATGTATAGAGATGCTGGACAATGGAGTTACTGTTTTAATCTTCTCAAAGACATATGAGGCTTCTCCATACCACTGGTCCCATCACATCATATCCTCTGTTATAACCTTAGTGGACAACAACCATGTACCAAAACTGCATTTTATATGCACTTTTAACAATCTGATGCTATACAAAAACCCCACTATGATTATGTAAAAACCCAGTTACAGTATCTTCATGTGTTGTTCCTTTTAATTAATTGTTGAAAAAAGTTGCTTGATTGAAAAACCTGATTGAACTTTAAACTGTATTGTTGAATAATAGTTATTTATTTGTTTGTTTAGTTAATTCATATTCACAAGTCATGTCAACTTACTATTATTTATCTTGACAAGAGATGAGTTGCTCCTACTTATAAAATGAAGTTGACTTATTTCAACTACAATTTATGAGGCGGTTTCCCGGACAGGGATTAGACTAGTCCTAGACTACAATAAATGTAAGAGCTGTCCAAACTGAAAACATCTTGCACTGACATATCTTAAAATACATCAGTGCCCTTTGTTTGCCTGAAAATGCACACAAGTAATGTTTTTAGTAAGGCATGTTTGTTAAAACTAGTTTTATTTCATAATTAAACTAAGTCCTGGCTTAAGCTAATCCTTGTCCGGGAAACCAGCCCTATAAGTTTTAACAACTCACCTCAAGATAAATAATAGTAAGTTAAATTGACTTGTACATTTTGATTAAACTAAAAAAATTACCTTGAAACATTCTGGGTTATTTGCAACCCAGCACTGGGTTAAAAATGGACAAACACAACCTTTGCGTTAAATTAACCCAGAAGATCTTTATATTTGACCCAACAGTGGGTTAAAAACAATCCAGCATTTTGGGTTAAAACAATGTTTAATATTTACGATTAGAAATCTTGATGTGTGGCTGGAAGCCCGAGGAAAAACGCGCGAACGCTCTTGAGATTATCACGTGAAACTAAACAATATTAAATATTCTTCCTGCATATCGTCCGCCATGCTTTTTCTGTAGTCTCACGAGATTTCGCGAGATTTCCTGTGTTCACAGTCGAGACTCTGGTTGAAAATCTGTATGTGTGTGGTTTGCTGTCTTTGACACATCATGGCACACCACACACTATAGGTGCAAAACGGTAAAATCTGGGATTTTTTATCCTCATGTCTATCCCATTTTGAAAATCTTATAAGATGTAAAAAATCTTTTGGTGTGTACCGTAGACTGTAAAAAATATAGACGTAGTGTCCGTGACGTCACCCATTGGTTTGTAAAGATCGTTTTTGAAGCTTAAAGTAGGCGTTGTCTGCCGTCGCCATCTTGGCCGCACGTCACCACAAAATCACTCACGGAAAATCGAAAATGGGTAAAAAGGCGGGACATGGGTGAAGCTGAGGTGGCTGGTTGCTGAAACCACGCCCACCTAGCTCGATTCTAGTGACAGCAGTGGCCATGCACCCCTCACTCAAGTGGCCACACCCTTAATTATGCAGAACTTTAAGGCTTAATATCATTTAAACGGATGAGTTACAAAAAAATTCACCCCCCTCACAGTTGTCATGAAGGGCACAATTAGCTATACAGACCGAAAAAAAAAATTTGTACCAAGCTGTAAACATATTATTTTCTACTGTAAAGTTGGGCATTTTTAACATGGTGGTCTATGGGAATTGACTGCCTTTTGGAGCCAGCCTCAAGCGGCCAGTCGATGAATTGCAATTTAAATAACTTCCGTATTGGCTTCATCAGAGAGATCGGAAGGTTGCCCCTCGCTGTGTACCCAGCATTAGGACCAAATATGAACTCTTTTGGTAAAAAGTATGACCCCACTGAGAGCAGATTGTACAAAAACATTCAAATGAGATTGTATGAATTAGTTACTTCGTAAAATAGTTACAAACTGCCATGAGATTGGCTTAAAACTCCCTCTCTCTCTCTATAGTGGCAAAAAATGCACATGAAGATGGTTATTTGTTGAACTTATTAAAGTACTGCAAAGAATTATTGAAGAACACTTTCAAGGGTGTAACAAAGAAATTTCCACCAGAAGCTCCAAAGTCTCTTGTTTCAAATAGTGTGAAAAAGAAGTCATGCATTTGTTGAATAATAAATCTTTAGACAACATTTCACTTCCTGGTCCCTGAGTGGCAGTTAATGCTGGATTTAATGGTGTCTCTTAACCCAGGAAACTCTTGCGGTGTTCTGAGGTCCCTGTCTTCAACCTTTATGAGTTATTTTTTACATTTCTTTAACCCAAGACGTCTCCTCCTTGAAAATGAGTTTAATATTATTAATGACTTCGCACCAGTGAAGCTGTTTCCATCAAGACTAAAACTATGCAGGCCAAACATTGTGGCGCCTGGATCATCTGTATTTTGCAGCACCGCTGAACAAGCTGAGGATTAATAGCGGTTGGGGAAACTCCAGCAACCAACACAAGGCACCATTAAACAGAACCGGGGGACACTGAGAGGGTGAAAAACACGATGACCTTGCTAATGGTGTACCAGAGGTCCATCCAGACCATGACCGCTGAGAGATTTATCCAGTCTCACTCAATGCTTCTCCTCAACGTCTGCTGTATTTCCACCAAGAGCTCGGGTCTCTCCATCATTCCCTCATTCTTTCTTGTATCTCGCGCTCTTTTAGCGTCCACAGACGTCTGCGGACCCCCTGAGCAGCAACTCATCTGTCTGTCTGTCAGTGCCTGGGTAATTGGAGTTGTTTAGGAGGTCATCTAATACAGGTGGGCAGGGGCAGGAATGTGTGATAGACCAACTACTATGTTTTCTCATGCCTTGTGCGACTCAGTGATCACGCTTGTAATACTACTGGTCATACAAGAGTGACTATATAATATATGGCTAGTTAGTCAATGAGGTTGTCTATATGCTAGTATGCTCCTAAAAGTTGGCAATACTTACTTTAAGCACATTTAAAATGTACAATATTTCCTCTATGGCAAAACGAGCAAAAATACTTATTATTCAATTTGAGAATTTTAGAGATTTTATGAAGCAGATGTTTTTGGCATTTACAGCGCGATTTTTTTTGTGTGTCTTTGGAGACACGTGACTATTAATTTCAACTTCTGAACTCTATTTAAGAAGCCACGATAAAGGTGTTTAGACACAAGCGTCTGGTTTGTTAAAACCTTTCACGGCAAATTTAGATTTATAGCCTAAACGTAGCAATGTTTATAGAAACAAATGTTACAGAGTCGATTTTCAAAAGGTCAGTTTGCTATTGACTGATCGGTCTCATGTTTGTAGTGCTTTGCGTAGACTAATGATAGACCTGATTCTATTTATGAAACCTGTCAGCAGCGAGAAAGTGAGACAGTCTTTTTTCATTTCGCATAACGTAAATGTGCGTTGCGTAGTTTGACGAATGAGCCGATAGGTTTTCCATCCGTACAACTGGTTGGCCGGTGTCTGCGTGTGTACTGAACCTCTGTCAGACGTAATCACTGTGAAGGCGATTTATGCGTTATTGTAAACAAAAGAAAGAAAAAGACAAATAGATATGAAAATAAGTAACAGACAGAAGCCACATCTGCATGAACGATTGTGACATGTAATTTACAAGAGTCGAGGCAGAGCATGTTGTGATGCGATGAGTTAACAGGTTTCGTGGACAGATGCCGGGAAAAACATATGACAGGCCAGATGCATTAGGAGTCACGCCATTGGATGAGATTCGGTGGTTACCTAAAATGAAAAACGGAGAGTTATCAATCATAATTTAAGTAGCTTTTGTGCAAATAACGGGAGATTTAGAGCCATGATTTGAATATACAACAGCTTCAAAGATTCATGGGATTGCGAGGGAGAAAGCATATGTCTGGTGTTTGTGTAGGGGGTTGGATATGGGGTTGGGAAACACTGACGGCTTGTTTTCCTCTCCGCAAAGGGTCACGAGGAAAGGTCTTGAGGCTCTCGGGAATAATAGTCACCATTTACAACCAACTCACTTTCCCATATTAACCTCTAATGTGCCCCAGTGGTGTCATTCCGAAATTCCAAGCGATAGGAACTGAAATATATTTTTACTTCGAGTATGCAACCTGATGCTCCCACGTTATTTGGGCGTTCTCTGTTTAAAGTGCAATTTTAAACATACAGTACTAAATCTGTTATGATGCAAGCAGGTATCATGCCAGTTGTGATAACGGTGGTGAGATCTTGTTATGGTGTGGTCTGTTGATGTTAAACAAGGTATTTTTACAGAGGAACTCGGGCTGTTCAGCACATGCTTTGCGCTCAATGGCGCCTGTTCCAAATCTGTGAAAACCCCATTGCAAATGGTCAAACCCAGGACCGAGCTCAGACGTCAAAGGGGGGCGTGAGTGGAAAATACCCTCTTAGCACACGCTGGCGGTTTGTAGAGACAACACGAGTGTCCAGGAAGAAAGCAATGGAATATCGGACCTCAAATGTCATCTGCATTCAGCTGTGATGACAAGCTCTGTTTATTACAAGCAGATAAAATCAGTTCATGGAGATATAAGGGGACAGAGGGTGTGGACATTGGGCTCGAACTCTTCACTAGATGCCGCATCTAGATCTTTGGAGATGTGACATTGCCTAAAGGTTGTTTCTGTTTAAAAAAAACACAAGCTTTCCGAAAACACTGCATAGTAGACAAGCAGATTTTTGAACTAGTAAATACGCCAAAATATATATCGTCAATAGTGGTTCACTTTACAATTTGATGTTTGCACAACAGATCATGTTCATACTAATCATATTGAACATAACCGACACTACCTTTTGGCTGAGATTCGAGTTCGAAAAATACATCAAACAAACTCATCTCCAATGCACTTGCCATCTATCCTCTTCCCAGACGAAACCATTTTCCTGTGATGACAACTGAGTCTATCCGAGCTAATGAATCACTTAGTAAAAGGCTGATGCCTCAAAGGAACTTAGTCTGAAACATGAATCAAATACGATTCAAACAGTCGGAGATCCCTGAATAACTTATTTTATGATACCGTATTTTCCGGACTATAAGTCCCACTTTTTTCTCTCATAGTCAGGTGTGACTTATATGTCAAAATTATTTTATACGAACCAAGAGAAACCATTACCGTCTACAGCCGCAAGAGTCTGCTCTATGCTGCTATGTATTTATGTAATTCAATGGATTCAGTGATGTGGAATGACTTCGGGACCTTTTTGAACTTGATTTGGCTTGTCGTGTTAATTTAGCATATTCAGCCTCCCAGCTATGTTTGATATGCTATTGTGTTCTGTGAAAAAATATTACGTTAATATGTACGGACACCTATTCAACCTGCTGTTATGTGTGCCATTGTTTAGTTGAATAACTTGCCTTTCCAGATTAAATGTCTGTTCTTCGACTTGGATTTTGTGAAATCATTTTCTAAATAAAAGCGGCATATAGTCTAGTGCGACTTATATATGTGTCTCCCTCTTCAAAGCGCATTTTTGACTGATGCGACTTATACTCCGGAGCGACTTATAGTCCAGAAAATACGGTAAGTCGTCAAGTATCGCCAAAATACACCTTAACAGCATATGTACAGTATGAACATTCTGTAGTTTATGTTTTATGGGAAGCAGGGGTAAAATAAGCATTAGCCAAAATCCAAATTCAGAAGAAGGACAATTTCCACATTACAGTATATGGTTTAATATTTTAATCTTATTCCTGATTCCAACAAAATCCATCAGTTTTATTCATCATTAAATTATCAAAATGGACTAATGCCTGGACAAGCTTAAATTTGTAACCACTGTTTTATGTCCATGAACATTACTGCTGCTACTGTATATCTCATGTGAACATTATATAATAGTTGGCCTTTAATGGCATTGCTTTTGCTGACTGTAATACACTAACTGTAAACGTTTTAAATATGCATCACGGGACAAATAAAATAAATATAAACACTAGAACAAAGACAAAGTGCATTACCTGTTGCCAAGAAGTGAAATCATCAGCTGGGGTGAAACATCATTTCTAAAATGTCTATATCATCTCTGAATCACTATTGACCATCTCTTTTATAAAACAGGCAAGTAAAAGAATAAAGACAAGTGCAAAAAATAAAGGCAAATACTAGTAAACAAGAATAAAAATTTTAACCAGTACTAAAACAAAGAACAGCTTACTTCCCAACACTTAGCCATTTTAATGTTAGTGTTTCATGGGTAAATGATCCCTCGCTTTCACTATGGCGTTACCCAAAAAAGTACACATTTGCACCTAAAGTTCACATTAGTTCCTAAGAAGTACATATTGGTACCAAATGTATATGTAACTGGTCCTACACTTATTCAACCCAGTGTTGGGTCAAAAAGGGACAAGCCCCATTGTTGGGTTAAAAATAGCCCAAGAAAGTTTATATTTGATGCAATAATGGGTTAAAACAACCCAGCATCGGTTAAATTACAAGCAATCGGGTTGGGTTCGTCTCTTTTTGACCCAACGTCTGAAAATAACCCAGCATTTTGTGTACTCCCACACGCCCAAGCGGGACTCACACTGGCGATTATAGCAGTTGTTGTGCAAATGCATTAATGGCACAATTGACCAGCATTAAACAGTCAATGAATAGAACTTAAAGGGGACACATCATGAAAATCTGACTTTTTACATGTTTAAGTGCTGAAATTGGGTCCCCAGTGCTTCAGTCAACCTATAAAATGTGAAAAAGATCAACCCAGTAACTTAGTTTTGGTAAACCATTCTCTGCAAGCATGTGAAAAATCATTGAAATTTGGCTCCCCTTGTGATGTCAGAAGGGGATAATACCGCACTATCCAACCACGACACTGCCATTTAGTGCAGGGATCAACTCATTTGTATTTTAAAGAACACACCCAAAAACGGCACATTTTTGCTCACACCTACAAAGTGGCAATTTTAACATGCTATAATAAATTATCCATAAGATATTTTGAGCCAAAACTTCACATACGTGCTCTGGGGACACCAAAGATTTATTTGACATCTTGAAAAAATTTTTGTGAAATGTCCCCTTCAAATAAACATAAATTTCATTTCAGATGTCTGCAAATCTGCCAATATGTTATTGGTAGAATTAATTGATTTATGTATTTGACATAAACGTTAGTCCACACATTTATTATGGTGGTTTTTACATGAAGGCAGAGGGCTCAGACTGTTAATGTCCTATAATAATTATTTTAATGTCTGTTGTGAACACATTTTTTGTGAGCTGTGCACACTGTGCCCCCTTAAAAATGGTGCATGCTGTCCATGATCCGTTCCTAAATGATACATATTAGGACCTTTTTATAGGGCACTGCCCCAGTGACAGCCTGGGACCATTTTTCTGAATTCGACAATAAAACTAGCAAGCAAAATTCATCTGACTGGGAGACATAAAATTCGGTCATTGCGTACAGCTAGATATATCATCTTAAATATTGGTGATCTTCAGTATTGGATTCAGTATACAGCCTCACAGTGGGGAATGTTAATTCCTGCTTTATTACAACTCATCTATTTGCTTTATGCCTCATTGAATTATAGGCAAAATAATAACCCACCCCTGATCTACATCAAGCCTAGGATAATATAAAGAAATAGTGTATGCGTTTGTCATGAAGAACTGGGTCAGAAATTATTGCCTAATATCTAAAAGCTAACATTTCCATTTTTTTGGTAATAATCAAAAATCCCTCCTTCCACCATAGCTCGTGAGTACAAATATGATACATCTTGGGCTGCACATGCACAGACTGATAAATTGCATAGCTTTTGCACAGTATGTAACGGTATGGTTAATGCATCCCGTATATGTACTATAAACATGATTTTTGTTTCAAACTAAATGACAAGTCTAAATTATTTACTGCAGTAATCCCAAAATGCTTTCGGTAAAGCTATTGATGTTGTTCGCAAAGCATCTTGCTTTTATAATGTCATTTAGAAAGGCTAAAAATAAATAAAAGTACAACTAATTCCCTCGGAAAGACTACGGGCGTATTTTAATTTGAGTGACAACGACAAAGGAAGGAGAATTTAAAACACATTGCTCAGCCGTTTAAAATCTACGCAAATTCAACAATTAAAGATACGCTCAATAAAAAATAAACAACAGTGCCGTATTACATCCACAGACTGAGGTCTGACTTAAATAAACCAATGTTCTACATAAAACTACTTTCATTTCGCAGCGGTTTTCCACACTACTTTCACCCATATAGCGGAAATCCAAGAGAATTCCACTCAACGTGATCACGGCTCTCAAGAATTCAAATAAACAGACACTCACTAGTAACGGGTTAAAGATGTCACACGCAGACTTCTCATCCATCTTGCGCTGTGGCGGCCGCAACGCTGTCAATGCATGTTAACAGGAAACTAGAAAGGGGCCTAACAGCTACATCACACGTTACATGTAGTGCCAAAGCAGCCCGCCTCAGGATTTGGAAATAATTACTTAGAAAATAAACAAAGCGTAAGTACAATATACAAATCTAGGACTATAGACCCAGATGTACATCAAAATCTTAGCGGGCAGGATAGCGGGTGCAAATGACTGAGGCCTTGTGGTTCCTCAGAATTAATGCTAACACACATTGTAATTGTTCTTTTTTTCTTTACGAAATGAGAGTCAAATAAGGTCAAGTCCAGTTGGTGTTTACTAATTTTTTTATTTTTTTAAAGGTGTGAAGGATTTTGTGTATATTTCTTTTGTGTGTAATCAATGTCTGATGCGTAACATTGCAACTGTGCCCTGATGTTAGAAACTTTCTGATTACATTACAACTGTGCCCTGATGTAATTAACATATATGTCGGCAGTGAAGGTGTGAACCAAATGGCCTATAGAAACTGATCAGTGTGAATAACAAAGAATAACCATTCCTCAGTGTAGACTGCTCGATAGACCAATCTCCTGTAGGAGGTCCTAACAGGTTTCTATTGTTTGTAGGCCTTTTGTTATCTTGTATAAAGTTCTGTCCCACAGACAGAACTTTGGGTTAAGAATGTAGAAGGTTGACACGACAACATCGCTCCTGAAGAACTATGCTACATAAGAACCTTCATTAAATCTCTTTTCCCCACGTGCACTTGGTCGTGCTTATTATTTTACGTATTAGATACATTCTAATACGTTGGCGAGCCATGAAAGACTGAGCAGCCAAATTCAAGAAGATCTAACAATTTGGCAAGCCAGCCAGGAGAGACATAAAAGAAGAGCACTCATGACTGCAACAAGACGAGAACTGAAGAATTTGGAAGATTCTAGTTTCTGAAGATTATTGAAGACAAATCGACTATGTTTGTGGACTTTGTTTGTGGAAGCAACTATCTTGATGACTTTGTCTTAAAAAAATCTTCAATTGGTGAGTGAAACTTATCAGCTCTTTTAAAGAACTACTTAAGAAATTAAGCAGACCAATGTTCATAGTGTAGCATTGTTAATCATTTCAGACTTGGTCCTTTCTCTAAATGTCTGTAGGAATTGTTAAGAAACAATTTAGTCCGTTCATCTAGAGATTGTAGAAGTAGAAGCTTGGTCCTTTCTCTAAATGTTTGTAGGAATTGTTTAGAAACAATTTAGTCCTTTCATCTAGAGATTGTAGAAGTAGAAGCTTGGCCCTTTCTCTAAATGTCTGTAGGAATTGTTTAGAAACAATTTAGTCCGTTCATCTAGAGATTGTAGAAGTAGAAGCTTGGTCCTTTCTCTAAATGTTTGTAGGAATTGTTTAGAAACAATTTAGTCCTTTCATATAGAGATTGTAGAAGTAGAAGCTTGGCCCTTTCTCTAAATGTCTGTAGGAATTGTTTAGAAACAAATAAGTGTCACACCCCGGGGGCGGACCCGAATATGCTACTGGGCCACACCCCTCTTAACTCTTCCACCTCGAGGAGTTTCCCAAGACCACCCCAATGACCAGACAGACGAGTATACTACAATTAAAACAAACTTTATTAAATATTTAAAAGGGGAAAGGGGGAAGGGAAAAAGGGAACTTTTAAAACTAATGGCTCTTCTTTGCCTCCAGGGCCACTTGGGGAAAAGACTGGGGGCCGGGGCTCTGGCTCGACAGCCCGTGGTGCGCTCCGCTTCTCCTGGAGGCAGAATCGAACACAATCAGACCAGGGCAAACACTCCACTGATGCCCGCAGCCCTGGGGGATCCTCGTTTCCCACACAGGGCCTCACTGGTTCAGGTAGGTAGTTGCTGCAAGCATAGGACAAATTAGTCCACGGGTTGCGTTACTCACAGTGCCGGGGGATCCTCGTTCCCACACGGAGCTTCACTGGTTCAGGTAGGTAGTTGCTACAAGCACAGAGCAGATTATTCCACAGGTTGCGCTACTCGCAGTGCCGGGGGATCCTCGTTCCCACACGGAGCTTCACTGGTTCAGGTAGGTAGTTGCTACAAGCACAGAACAGATTATTCCACAGGTTGCGTTACTCACAGTGCCGGGGGATCCTCGTTCCCACACGGAGCTTCACTAGTTCAGGTAGATAGTTGCTACAAGCACAGAACAGGTTATTCCACAGGTTGCGTTACTCACAGTGCCGGGGGATCCTCGTTCCCACACGGAGCTTCACTAGTTCAGGTAGGTAGTCGCTACAAGCACAGAACAGGTTATTTCACAGGTTGCGTTACTCACAGTGCCGGGGGATCCTCGTTCCCACACGGAGCTCCACTGGTTCAGGTAGGTTGTTGCTATAAGCACAGAACAGGTTATTGCACAGGCTGCGTTACTCACAGTGCCGGGGGATCCTCGTTCCCACACGGAGCTCCACTGGTTCAGGTAGGTTGTTGCTATAAACACAGAACAGGTTATTGCACAGGCTGCGTTACTCACAGTGCCGGGGGATCCTCGTTCCCACACGGAGCTCCACTGGTTCAGGTAGGTTGTTGCTATAAGCACAGAACAGGTTATTGCACAGGCTGCGTTACTCACAGTGCCGGGGGATCCTCGTTCCCACACGGAGCTCCACTGGTTCAGGTAAGTTGTTGCTATAAGCACAGAACAGGTTATTGCACAGGCTGCGTTACTCACAGTGCCGGGGGATCCTCCGTCCCACACGGAGCTCCACTGGTTCAGGTAGGTTGTTGCTATAAGCACAGAACAGGTTATTGCACAGGCTGCGTTACTCACAGTGCCGGGGGATCCTCGTTCCCACACGGAGCTCCACTGGTTCAAGTAGGTAGAAGGCGAAGCTCTCGTTGTCACGCCCCGGGCGCAAAGCTTGATTTTCTCCCTCTCTCTATAGGATTCAGGCCGCAACGGATGTCACCATCTCGCGTCTCGTCGGAGGCTGGGCAGTTCGAACGCTATAAGCACAGCATACGCACAGCAAGTCAAGCGTAAACACCACCAATCAGGGAAACTCACCCACAGCACTCTTATACCACGTCACGTGAATTCTAGATCGTCCTTGCCACCTGACCACGACGACCTCGAGAGATCGGTTGGGCAACAACTGGATCCCAAGGGAGGGCGAGATGTATGGTATTCACAAGCCCGGCGTGTCGGTTATCACTTCCCTGGCTCACCTGCACTTCCTCTTTCCCACAGGGCCACTGGCTTACTGGCGGCGGGTGCTTCGTCCACGCTTCTGGTCAACCGCGGCTCACCCACGCTCTCCTCTCCAGTGGGGCCAGGGACCTCACGAAACACAAGAACACACACCAGGGTAATCCTTCATACAAGACATTTGCAGAGAAGTATCACAGCGGTTACTCACGCTTAGTTGCCAATAACCTCTGTTCACGGTGCTCTCGATGGCTCTGTGTCCACTCCTCCTTACATAAACTCCACAATACCCCTTCGTTCGCTGACTGCCTCTCACTCTCTTCCCCAGGAGAGCGATCCGACCAGCGTGATCCGTCTGCAAAGCAGCAACACAACGTACACAACGTATACCACAACTCCCCGTTTAATGTCTGCAAAGGTGTCTTTATACCCTGACTCTTCTCCTCGTTAGCCTATTAGCAACCGCTGTGTTAATTTGCCCCACCTGAGCGTGATCAGGCTTAATTTTGCCTTTGGGGAAACCCCGGAAATGAAGTGCGGAAGCCGGATTCCGCCCGTCGTCCAAATAAAATATGGAAGCCGGGTTCCGCCCGTCGTTCAAATAAACGTCACCTGTGACATCCTCCCCCGCCGAAATGGTTCTAGTCCCTAGAACCGCTTCCTGTAACCCACTCTCCATACCGGATGGGCGGCCGCCCCCGGGTCTCACGCTGGGGGCGCTGTGGTGGGGGCTCTGGGGCTTCTTCGGCAGGTAAGTCATCCAGCTCTCCTGGAGCCTCTGGGGCTCCTTCAGCAGGTAAGTTATCCGGCTCTCCTGGAGCCTCTGGGGCTACATCGTTCACTGGACCCACTACGACAGGTAAGTTCTCAGGCTCCCTTGGGGCCACTCGGGCCGGCCCCTCCGCCGGGCCTCTTGGAAAGATGACCCACCCTCCATACCAGGGGGTAACAGCCTCCGGCTCCTTAGGAGCCACCTCTGTAGCTAGTGGGGGATAATTTGGACAAGGGCGGATCATATTCCGATGGACCACCCGATCCGGCCCAGGCTTCCCTTCGGGCCGGATCGTGTAGACCGGCTGTCCCGGTCTCTGCTGCCGTTGCACAATGTACGGCTTCGCCTCCCACCGATCACTCAGCTTGCCTCCACCTAGTCGCCGATTGTCCCGGACTAGTACCCTTTCTCCAGGGAGCAGGGGAGCATCCCGCGCCGTTCTATCATACAACCTCTTGTTCTTCTCCCCGGCTGCCTGGATCTTCTTGTTGACCTGCTCGTAGGCAAAGTGGAGACGATGGTGGTGCCGTCCCACCCTCTCGGTCACGTTCCCTTCTTTCTCACCTCCCGCTGCTCCCAATAGGAGATCTGTGGGCAAGCGGATGTGTCTTCCAAACATTAAGTACGTGGGGGCATACCCCGTTGTACTGTGCACACTGTTATTATAAGCTTGTAATAAATTCGGCAAAGCACTCACCCAATCATCCTGGCGTCTCTGGTCCAGAGTGCCCAGCAGATTCAACAGGGTCTGATTGAAGCGCTCACATCCTCCGTTTCCTTGGGGATGGTACGAGGTCGTATGGGTCTTTACACACCCGTACAGTTGGCATAACTCTCGGATGAGGCGGGACTCGAAGTTCGGGCCCTGATCTGAGTGCAGGAACTCAGGGCACCCAAATGGCTGGAACACTGCCCTCCATAATGCTGTGGCTGTGGTACTTGCTGTCTGGTCGAGGGTGGGGATAGCCCAGGCGTATTTGGTGAACAAGTCCGTCACCACTAAGATGTTCTGGTACCGGTCCTTGGGACGACTCAGGGTCAGATAGTCCATCGCCACAATATGGAGGGGGGCCTTTGCGAGGATCGGAACCATCGGTGCTCGGGGTTCCTGCCGGGATTTAAACAGAGTACATCGGGGACATGCTTGAATGAATGTACTCACGGAAATCTCCATTCCTGGCCAATAGAAGTGTCGGCGTAGCAACGACATGGTGCGTTCCTGCCCCTGGTGTCCCATCTGGTCATGGTAGGCCTCTAACAGTGCCCGAACTTGGCTGGCCGGTACCACAATCTGGCTAACCTCCTCATCGGTCCCCGGGTCCCGTATGGCCCTACACAATACACCTTCACACAACTTCAATTTCTCCCATTGTCCCAGTATTTTTCGACCCACCTCTGTCTGGGCTTGTCTCTCGGCGGGGGTCGGTCGCCGAGCCTGCCGAAGCCACTCGCCCAGATTCCGCAGCTCTCGATCCTCCTGCTGTCTAGCCTTCCAACGCTGGGGGTCCCATCCCCAACTTACAGGTGCTGTCTCCCGTTGGCTCCCAGGTGCCTCCACTACGCCGACCATCAGTCCTTCCTCTCCTTGTTCTTCCTCGAATGGGGCCGGGCCCCTCGAATCGGCCCTAGCTGGCAACCGGGAAAGGGCGTCTGAGTTGGTGTGCTCCCGCCCCGGGCGGTACTGCAGATGGTAGTTGTAATTGGCTAGCTGAGCAACCCATCGCTGCTCTACTGCTCCCAACCGCGCTGTCTGCAAATGTACCAGAGGGTTGTTATCGGTGACCACGGTTACCTTGGCTCCCCAGAGGTAATCCTTGAATTTCTCGCTCAAGGCCCACTTCAGCGCCAGCAGTTCGAGCTTGAAAGAACTGTAATTTGCATCGTTTCGTTCCGCGGGATGGAGGCTCCGGCTGGCATAGGCGATCACCCGTTCCACTCCATCTTGTTTCTGTGCAAGCACCGCTCCCAGGCCCAGATTACTGGCATCTGTATAGAGAAGGAAGGGTTGAGAGAAGTCAGCATACGCCAAAATCGGGGCTTGTAAAAGTTCTTGCTTCAGGACCCTAAAGGCCGTCTCACATTCTGGGGTCCATCCCACCGTGGGGGATCCTCGTCCCCTTGGTCGTCCCGTCCCGACCAGTAGCTGGTTCAAGGGTTTGGCGATCTTAGAGAACCCTTTAATAAATCGTCGGTAGTAGCCAACAAAGCCTAAGAATGATCTCACTTGCCTTACAGTCCTGGGGACCTCCCAGTCCCGAACTGCCGATACCTTCCCGGGATCAACGGCCACACCAGCTGCGCTCACCACGTGTCCCAGGAACTGCACCTTACGGCGCAGCAGGTGGCACTTCTCCGGTTGCAACTTCAACCCATACCTTTCCATCTCTCGGAATACCTTTTCCAGGTGCTGCAAGTGAGTCTCGAAGTCTGGGGAATACACAATCACGTCATCAAGGTATACCAGCACAGATTCTATTAACTGACCTCCCAAACATCGTTGCATCAGTCTCTGGAAGGTGGCGGGGGCGTTGCAAAGACCGAAGGGCATCCGGTCCCACTCAAAAAGACCAAATGGCGTGGTAAAGGCGGTCTTCTCTCGGTCCCGTTCCTCGACTGGTACCTGCCAGTATCCGCTGGCCAAATCCAAGGTGGAATACCAGGCCGACTTGGTCAAACTCGTCAGGGAGTCCTCGATACGAGGTAAGGGAAATGCGTCTTTCTTGGTCAAGCTGTTCAACTTCCTATAGTCCACACAGAACCTCCAGGCCCCGGTCTTCTTCTGGACAAGCACTATCGGTGCCGCCCATGGGCTACTACTCTCTCTCACAATCCCCTGCTCTAACATACCTTGTAAAAGGGTCCTCACTTCAGTATATAGGGTGGGGGGTATTGGTCGGTACCGCTCCCGACTTGGTGCAGCTTCTCCCGTAGGGATACTATGTCGTATTACCGTCGTGCAACCATAGTCTTCATCGTGGGTGGAAAACACATGTTGCCATTTCTTCAGTAGCTTCTGTAGCTCTTCCGCTTGTTCCTGCTCCAGGTCCTCTCCTCGTAAGGAGTCCCCTGTCAAGTGGGCCGGTACCTTGTTCTCCCTCGTCCTAGACGCTCCTACGGTTTGCGTTAGTGCTACCTCAACTACTGCAGGGTGCACTCGCCGGAAACTCACATCTTCCTTGTCCCGCACCTGATGTCCCTCGACCGACGTCACCGTCACCAGCCGCTGGTGCTTGTGTAAGTGTATTGGGTAGGGATTTTCATTACAGACCTTCACTGGCACTCGGCCTCGTCGTACTACCGTCAGTCCTCGGGCCACCCTCACCTGTGTGCAGTCTTCGTGAGGTTCCACCAACACCCAGCTCTCAGAGCCTCGATGCTGTTGTGGCACCCTGGCCCACACTATGGCTTCACTTTCCGCTGGCACCGACAATGCGAATCGACATGCTACTCGACCAACCTCTTCTCGGCCATCTTGGTTCTTAGCCAGCTGCACTCGCCTGCAGTCGGCCACTACTCGTTCCCAGCCTGGCCGCTCGGCCCTCGGTATTGTCTGAACGGGCCTAGCCCGAAATAACTCCTCCCAACACTCCGAGAGGACATTCATACCCAGGAGGGCTCGATGACGGCCGAGGCAATGGTCCTGTACAATGATGACCCCCTTCTGCGGGACTCGTACTCCATACAGTTCGAAGTCGGTAAGTCGATAGCCGATGTAAGGGATCTCTAAGCCGTTCGCCCCCTTCAGGGTAAGCCAGGGCGCTTCAACCTTGTGTGCGGGGTGGGCTCCAAATAATTCATGGGACAAGCTTTCTGAAAATAAAGTCACTTGAGAACCAGTGTCGACGAGACAGCGCACCGTGGTGCCACATACCTGGGCCTCTACTATTGGGCTAAGCCCAATCATCCCGTCCTTGGGTTCCATTCTTCTATGGGGGTCACTTTGGGGGGCGCCGACCACATGACCCACTGTGGCCGGTCGTCTTAAAAACCCCCCTCGGAGGCTCTTCGTGGTCCGCACTGCCTACTCACATGCCCGGCGGTCCCACACCGATTACAAATGGGCCTCCCTTGCTCGTCCCACTCGAACCTAGGGCGACTCGCCTGCCAGGGCCGCCTCATCCCATCCCGGCCTCGCTCAGAGTACGTCCGTTCTCGGGGGGCGGGCCCTTCTTCTTTCCTTCCCGGCCCTAGGCGCAGTTCCCCTACCAGGGCCTTGGTTAACTCGGCCATCTGATCTCGCACATCTTTTAAGAGCTCCATCTTCAATGTTTGTTTCCAGTCTGATACCTCCGAGGCTGCCGCCGGGCCACTCACTGCTGCACATACGGGGGCCTCCTTGGCTTCCGCTTGGTCGCCTTCCAAGGCCATGGCCTCCTTTTTCAGGTCATCGAACGTGAGCTCAGGGTCTCGTCTAAACTGCACTCGGAGATTTTGTCGTAGGGGGCCCTCCCGTAGCCCTAACAGGAACTGGTCCCTTAACAGGGTCTCCTCATCTCCAATCCCATGATCTCGTCGTCGCTGTAGGCGGGTATACTGCTCGCGCAGCTTCAGGGCGAAGGCTCGAATGGACTGGTGGGGGCCCTGCTTACAATTAAAGAACTGCGCCCTCAGGACGGCCACTGGGGTGGTATCACCATACTGCTCGGTGAGGAAGTGGAAGATGGTCTGGGCGGTGGCTCGAACGGCTTCGGGGGCGGCCTGTACTTCTCGCCGGGCCTCTCCTCCTAGTGAGTTTAATACAAACTGCTGTTGTTGACTGGCACTCAGCCCCTGAAGGCCGGCCAGATACTCGATTTGGGCTCTCCACTCCGTCAAATGAACCTCGGACTCGACCCCAGTATACTTCTGCACCCAGGGGTTTCCCAGGAATACGGGCATGACACGGGGTGGTGTTTCCGGCCTTTCCGGCACAACACGGGGTGGGGTTTCTGGCCTTTCCGGCACAACACGGGGCGGGGCTTCGGGCAACTCGTCGTCGGCCATTGGAGGACCTTGGTCGCTCAACTCGAGGTGGAACCCTGCCGACTACGCCAAATCTGTCACACCCCGGGGGCGGACCCGAATATGCTACTGGGCCACACCCCTCTTAACTCTTCCACCTCGAGGAGTTTCCCAAGACCACCCCAATGACCAGACAGACGAGTATACTATAATTAAAACAAACTTTATTAAATATTTAAAAGGGGAAAGGGGGAAGGGAAAAAGGGAACTTTAAAACTAATGGCTCTTCTTTGCCTCCAGGGCCACTTGGGGAAAAGACTGGGGGCCGGGGCTCTGACTCAACAACCCGTGGCGCGCTCCGCTTCTCCTGGAGGCAGAATCGAACACAGTCAGACCAGGGCAAACACTCCACTGATGCCCGCAGCCCTGGGGGATCCTCGTTTCCCACACAGGGCCTCACTGGTTCAGGTAAGTAGTTGCTGCAAGCATAGAACAAATTAGTCCACAGGTTGTGTTACTCACAGTGCCGGGGGATCCTCGTTCCCACACGGAGCTTCACTGGTTCAGGTAGGTAGTTGCTACAAGCACAGAGCAGATTATTCCACAGGTTGCGTTACTCGCAGTGCCGGGGGATCCTCGTTCCCACACGGAACTTCACTGGTTCAGGTAGGTAGTTGCTACAAGCACAGAACAGATTATTCCACAGGTTGCGTTACTCACAGTGCCGGGGGATCCTCGTTCCCACACGGAGCTTCACTAGTTCAGGTAGGTAGTTGCTACAAGCACAGAACAGGTTATTCCACAGGTTGCGTTACTCACAGTGCCGGGGGATCCTCGTTCCCACACGGAGCTTCACTAGTTCAGGTAGGTAGTTGCTACAAGCACAGAACAGGTTATTTCACAGGTTGCGTTACTCACAGTGCCGGGGGATCCTCGTTCCCACACGGAGCTCCACTGGTTCAGGTAGGTTGTTGCTATAAGCACAGAACGGGTGGTTTCCCGGGCTGCGTTACTCACAGTGCCGGGGGATCCTCGTTCCCACACGGAGCTCCACTGGTTCAGGTAGGTAGTTGCTATAAACACAGAACAGGTTATTGCACAGGCTGCGTTACTCACAGTGCCGGGGGATCCTCGTTCCCACACGGAGCTCCACTGGTTCAGGTAGGTTGTTGCTATAAGCACAGAACAGGTTATTGCACAGGCTGCGTTACTCACAGTGCCGGGGGATCCTCGTTCCCACACGGAGCTCCACTGGTTCAGGTAAGTTGTTGCTATAAGCACAGAACAGGTTATTGCACAGGCTGCGTTACTCACAGTGCCGGGGGATCCTCGTTCCCACACGGAGCTCCACTGGTTCAGGTAGGTTGTTGCTATAAGCACAGAACAGGTTATTGCACAGGCTGCGTTACTCACAGTGCCGGGGGATCCTCGTTCCCACACGGAGCTCCACTGGTTCAAGTAGGTAGAAGGCGAAGCTCTCGTTGTCACGCCCCGGGCACAAAGCTTGATTTTCTCTCTCTCTCTATAGGATTCAGGCCGCAACGGATGTCACCATCTCGCGTCTCGTCGGAGGCTGGGCAGTTCGAACGCTATAAGCACAGCATACGCACAGCAAGTCAAGCGTAAACACCACCAATCAGTGAAACTCACCCACAGCACTCTTATACCACGTCACGTGAATTCTAGATCGTCCTTGCCACCTGACCACGACGACCTCGAGAGATCGGTTGGGCAACAACTGGATCCCAAGGGAGGGGGAGATGTATGGTATTCACAAGCCCGGCGTGTCGGTTATCACTTCCCTGGCTCACCTGCACTTCCTCTTTCCCACAGGGCCACTGGCTTACTGGCGGCGGGTGCTTCGTCCACGCTTCTGGTCAACCGCGGCTCACCCACGCTCTCCTCTCCAGTGGGGCCAGGGACCTCACGAAACACAAGAACACACACCAGGGTAATCCTTCATACAAGACATTTGCAGAGAAGTATCACAGCGGTTACTCACGCTTAGTTGCCAATAACCTCTGTTCACGGTGCTCTCGATGGCTCTGTGTCCACTCCTCCTTACATAAACTCCACAATACCCCTTCGTTCGCTGACTGCCTCTCACTCTCTTCCCCAGGAGAGCGATCCGACCAGCGTGATCCGTCTGCAAAGCAGCAACACAACGTACACAACGTATACCACAACTCCTGTTTAATGTCTGCAAAGGTGTCTTTATACCCTGACTCTTCTCCTCGTTAGCCTATTAGCAACCGCTGTGTTAATTTGCCCCACCTGAGCGTGATCAGGCTTAAATTTGCCTTTGGGGAAACCCCGGAAACGAAGTGCGGAAGCCGGATTCCGCCCGTCGTCCAAATAAAATGTGGAAGCCGGGTTCCGCCCGTCGTTCAAATAAACGTCACCTGTGACATAAGTCCGTTCATCTAGAGATTGTAGAAGTAGAAGCTTGGTCCTTTCTCTAAATGTCTGTAGGAATTGTTTAGAAACAATTTAGTCCGTTCATCTAGAGATTGTAGAAGTAGAAGCTTGGTCCTTTCTCTAAATGTCTGTAGGAATTGTTAAGAAACAATTTAGTCCGTTCATCTAGAGATTGTAGAAGTAGAAGCTTGGTCCTTTCTCTAAATGTCTGTAGGAATTGTTAAAGAACAATTTAGTCCATTTATCCAGAAACTGTAGAAGTCACAGAAATAGTTTGGGACTGATATTGCTGCAAGATTTTAGGATTCTTGACTGGGTGCTAATCAGTAGCCACTATTTGGTTAGATTCTAACAAGGTTAGAAAAATATGGTCTAGAACCAAAATTATGGAACTTTAAGTCAATTTGCCTTCCATTGAAAGATATGGAAAGTTCTGAGTGACAAACATTCTGAAGTAGGATTCAGAAAGAATTTGAGTTTAAACTGTAAAGTCTAATGTTTATTGGTGTGCAAACTGTAGATGCATTTTATTCTTAATTGTTGTATTAAGAACAAAACAATAAGTTAGCGCAAACTAATTATTGTTATTAAGAGTACATTTTAAAAATGTATGTTTGAGTGGGTTTGACTGTATACTCCAAATGGTCAGTCTGAATAAGCACCTTTAACAGATCTAACACCTTTTATTTTGTTTTCACACCTCTGAGGGCACTTCTCCTGTACTGGCCATGGCTGAGTCTAGGAAAAACAATGGTTGTGGATCTAACCTGAGACCCACTACAGAACGGCATGGAACAGAACCTCCAAATGTAACCATTGATCAGATGATGGAAAATCTGAATGCATATTTGGACAAAAGACTGGAGATAAGGACATGCCATGATGACATCTGTAGGAAATACAGTCTCAAGCACTCAGAGAGTGGACAGTGGGCTTTGCCAGACATCAAAAGGGCTTATGGAAAGATACAGCGCTTAAGGACAAAAAACAGGAAAGATGGATGGTCTGTGATTTTGCTCAAACAAATTCAACAGCACCTGCAGAAGTGTGAGATGGACAAACTACAATGTGAGATTGAAGCTGAAAAGGCTAAGGTTCGAGCATTAGCTGAACAACTGGAAAATGAAAAGAAAGATAAAGAACATCTGTTAAACCAGATTGAGAAGTTGCTGAATTTGATTTGCAAACAAATGGAATCAAAAGACTGTTTTATAACAAGGACATTAACTAAAGAAACTAGCAACTGCAACAAGCAAGTTACTGAACAACAAGTTACTGAAAATCAACAACGAATGGCTCTGCTAAGAGAGCTACCACATGATCACTGTGAAAGTGGTGATTTAGATAGAGAGGCTAAATCAACTATTCACACCTATGTCCCGTTGTTGATGAAAGGTTCAGCAAAACAGAGGGATGATAAGCAAGACAGCAATTACGCCCATAAGAAACCTGGATTAAGCCCTTAAAAAAAATGTCACAGACAGGCCCATGCCCATACTCAGAACAGAAGACATGCTTAAAGCTCATATGAATGACAGCCAAGTCCTGAACGACCCTGAACGACTCAGCCTGGCAGGACAGGATCCTGAAGAGCAAGTTCTATTAGAAAATTAATTAGTCTGCCTAGAGATGAGGGATAGATGGCAGTAGTGTTTATTAGAGTCCATATATTGCGGGACTAGAGTTTTTAGGCTCTAGCATGTCGTCTGAGGATGAAGAGGTACACATACCACCACTGGTAAACACTGTAGTGTCCTGCCAAAATTAAATAGGGATAGTTTCAGGTAGAAGTTGTTTGTGAATAATCTGTTTTCTTTGGCAAGATATGTTTCCCTTTTCTCTTGTGTGTGATTGCAGGTGTTCCTGAGAATAAGCAAAGACCTCCTATGCTTGACAGCTTCACCAAGCAGAAACCTGGGAAGATCCACAGAGCACATCCACGTCCGCCATTTCCACATTACTCTAACTTGCAAATAACCTGCAGGACTCCGCAGAGTACAAAAAGATCAAAACACAACCACATCCGCCAAGTCCACATGATTGCAACTTTAAAATGAAATTTTAAAAAGGACTCATGCATTTTCACAAAGAAATGCAGCCATTTTTACATTGAATCCTTTTTCAGTGATCACAAGCAAGAACCTGTATACTGCATGTGTACATGAACGACAAAATCTTTTATTTTATTTTTTTGTGATCAAAATATGATCAAATGGGGGATTGAAGGATTTTGTGTATATTTCTTTTGTGTGTAATCAATGTCTGATGCGTAACATTGCAACTGTGCCCTGATGTTAGAAACTTTCTGATTACATTACAACTGTGCCCTGATGTAATTAACATATATGTCGGCAGTGAAGGTGTGAACCAAATGGCCTATAGAAACTGATCAGTGTGAATAACAAAGAATAACCATTCCTCAGTGTAGACTGCTCGATAGACCAATCTCCTGTAGGAGGTCCTAACAGGTTTCTATTGTTTGTAGGCCTTTTGTTATCTTGTATAAAGTTCTGTCCCACAGACAGAACTTTGGGTTAAGAATGTAGAAGGTTGACACGACAACATCGCTCCTGAAGAACTATGCTACATAAGAACCTTCATTAAATCTCTTTTCCCCACGTGCACTTGGTCGTGCTTATTATTTTACGTATTAGATACATTCTAATACGTTGGCGAGCCATGAAAGACTGAGCAGCCAAATTCAAGAAGATCTAACAGGTGCCTTAGAATCTGAAACTGTATTTTTCTAGGCAATACGGGCTCTGTACATGGTAATGACATGTCGTGAGCCTCAAAAACGATTGTTTCCTCCTTCTTATGTAAACCTTGTGCATGCGAAAGACAGCTGGAAAACAGGCCAATCTCAACATAACATCGACCGTGACATTACAGTAGAGGTCTACGCCCCAACATTAAATTACGTGCATTGATTACGTTTACATGTACACCAATAATGCGATTATTTCCAATAAGCAGAGTTAAGACTTAATCGCAGTAAAGGGGGTCGCACACCGGATGAGAAGCTCACATAGTTTAACATTAAATAACATCATATTTGTCCCAAATCGTTAGCAATTAACATAGACAGCTAACGTATATTTTGCATTTTGAAGTAGATGCTATCTGACTAAGCCGCGCTATTTAATGTGCCCTTTTGGTGTACGATACCTCCGAGTTGTCCTAGATGCAACGCTGCGCTTCTCTTCTGGCGTGCGACCCTCTTAAGATGTTTACATGAGTGGAGCAGGGTTTCCCACAGCACTTTGCAGTTCGGGCGGCCCGCCAAAGCTGGGAAACCCTACCGCCTTAACTAGGTCATCAAAAAAATAATAATAAGTGCTGCACAAAAGGCTGTTTAGTGCATTTTGGAGAATAGGCCGGATGCGCTTTACAACTCGAGCGGACACGTGCTACACACGGCAGAAATGAGAAAGACGTGGTCCGGACTGTCACTGTCTGGAGGATAACTAGCCAGTTTATAAAGCATCTCGGAGAATAGTGCGGACGCGCTTCACATTGCTAGCGTGCACGCGCGCCACACGGCTGAAATGAGACAAAGAAGTGGTCCGTCATGTCTGGAGGATAGCCAGTTGTTAAAACGTGTCCGTGAGAACTATAAGTGGACTTATGTTTTGGGGTTATTTAAGCCTGTTAAGTATTAGTCTATAGTTCTTGCAAATTTAAAGTAAGTTAGCTGGTGATTTTTGTTGTTTGAGCAAGCTAGGTTTGAGTTAGCTAGGTTTCACGTGCCTGTTGATTAGCTATAATTGTTGAGCGCCCTTGCTCATGTTATTTATGTGCATTATTTACATGCTACAGTAGTTACACTCCTTTAAGATAATGTAATTAATAGTGGGACATAATCTGTTTTTACAATTTTTGATCTATCATTGTTTCGCCAGACGTTCTACAACATCTGCTTTAGTTTGTGTTTATTAACCCTTTAGTTTCACTTCATCACGCAGCTATTCCCGTTACAGGTAAAAACATTTAATTCATTAATAATCTAGTATGTGTTCATTTTCTGTCATAGTTTCTTCAAAAATAAGATTTATTTGAGTGTTTTAAATAAAAATATTTTCATTTTCATCATGACGCGTACGCCCCTCCCCTTTGCTTGCCACGCCCCCCGGCACCGCCCAACCCTACCACCTTAACTAACAGATTTTCTGCGGGAAACCCTGCTGGAACTAAACTCTTCACTCCTATTTGCAGTTTTTATTTTCGGATTATTCACACGTAGCCCAATGCAGAGCACAAATTATGATCTTACATATAGGCTACTCTCCACTTTTTTAATTTACTTACGTTAAATGACAAACACGTTCTTATCGACGTATTTCGCTATTTTGTGCCGTGATGAAGACAGAAATATTATGACAGTGCCTGTAACAATTTTATATGCTGCTGTCGCGTTATTTGAGATATTTCTGGTCGTGTTGACAGAGTTCAAGAATAACTTTCTAATGTTAAGTTTACAATTAATTTTCGCTTAAGATGCGTGACTAAAACACACGCGCACTTCAGTTAGTATGGTATAGATGCCATTAAAGCGTTCACATGGACACATACTGCGATTAAAAACGGCTTGCGCCACCTCTTTTAATACGATTATACTTACTGCGATTATCGAGGTATTGTGTTTACATGATGTAAAGTATAATAACAATATTGACAAAATCCAATTATAATCGTATTATATGGGTGCAAACGTGGTCAATGTTGTTACAAAGCTAAAAATAATTTTTGTATGTCCAATAATAGGTGTTTATTCGTAGTCCAGCTAACTACTAAAAATCATCTCTACAGCTTTCCTTTCCTCTTTATTCCCATCTGAAGAACAGAATTAAGTTGTCACTGTGTCTACAATCACCTTCCTCCATTAAAACAATAAAAAATAAAACAGATGCAAAGCGAAAGTGGATTGGTTTTAGGGTAGTGTGCGAAAAGCAACTGGAACAATGAAACTTTTTACTGCCTTGCAAATTCCTCCTATGACTACGGAGCCAGCACAGGCCATAAATTTAGCACTTTATTCCCTGAACAAATAAATAAATAAAAGGATGAGTAATGGAGAGAAGCACATGGTCAGTCTTTCACCCTGGACAGAATTTCTCTATTTATCTGCTCCCAGGAGCCTTTCTGGCCAGATGACTGTGGACAGAGGCGTCATGCCCATTCAAACTGAGGGGGCACCTGCCCCCTTGGTTTTTTTGAGCCAATGGATTTTGCATCCAACCTCAAAATCAAATAAGCGTCCATTAATCTGTTATTTGACTTTTAATCTGTTTAATATGCACAATATTATACATTCTGTGCTGCATCCTTGTCACTTTTCAGAGATTTTCGCCGTTTTGATAGTGTTTTGATCATGTTACATAACTTTTATTCTGGCGGCAGCTGGCGCTGCAGTCAGAGCGCAGTCGCAGACGTCATCAGTTTCTGGGCGCGCTCACGAGCTCTCTGCTGTTGCTGGCTTGCTGCTGCATTTGGCTATCTGAGGAATTAAAACGTGTTAGAAACGCTCACAACATTTTCAAACCCCAGTACGGTAATGTGTCCTCTGTGTAGAAAATGTATAGAGACAGAGCGCAGCGCGTCACAACCTGAAAACCACGCCCACCGGGGGGGAAAGCAATCCAACAGTCTCCATTGACTTTGTATTGCAAGAGGCCGCCTCCTTGTCATTTCTGGCTTATAACAAAAAACTGAATAATGCCTAAAAGCTGCTTTGGGACAATATGTACAGCTAACAAGCCAAAGAACACAGAAATAAGTTTTTATAAGCTGTCGAGCCGTAAAACCCAGTCTTTAAGGAGAATAAAGTGGATCGCCGATTACGTTTCCCCCTATTGGACGCAGTTTTACTAATAGGAGTACTATGAAAAGTTGCCTGTTTCCATTTCTGTGTCTAAACGCTCGTTTTTCGAAGTCGACAGCTTATAAAAAATTATTTATTTATTTTTTTGGCGTGTTAGATGTACACCTTGTCACACAGCAGCTTTTAGGTATTATTCTGTTTTTAAGTTTAATCTGTAAATAAGTTTTTATAAGCTGTCGACCCCAAAAAACGAGCGTTTAAAGACACAAAAATGGATACAGGCAACTTTTCATAGTACTTCTATTACTAGAACTGTGTCCACTAGGGGGAAACGTAGTCGGCGATCCACTTTATTCTCCTTAAAGGCTGGGTTTTACGGCTCGACAGCTTATAAAAACTTATTTCTGGGTTCTTTGGCTTGTTAGCTGTACATATTGTCACACAGCAGCTTTTAGGCATTATTCAGTTTTTTGTTATAAGCCAGAAATGACAAGGAGGCGGCTTCTCGCAATACAAACTCAATGGAGACGGTTGGATTGATTTCCCCCCCGGTGGGCGTGGTTTTCAAATTTGCATAACGGCGCTCTGTCTCTATGGTTTTAAATGTGACCGTCTCAACGTTATATTAGTAGAGATTCATATTCTTGGCACAACGCCAAAGTTCACGCGGGCGCGGAATCTCACATGCTCACATGAGGTAAAATTTAAGGCAAAAATCCGTTCCTCTAATAATTTTATCTAAACATATTTTTTTAAATCATTATTGAACATTAAAATCAATCACATGGCTATAGCTTATGTCATTTTCGTTGTTTATACTTTATGGATTTTATATGATAATGTAGTTGTTGTGCAAAATGCATTAATGACACAATTAAACAAGCCATTAAGACTTAAATGAAACATGCCGTTTCAGATGTAAATATGATGCAAATGTGTCATTATTTCGATTGAATAGTATTTGATATTAAAGTTAGTCATCACTTTTATTTTGGAGGTTTTTGCATGAAAGCAGGGGTTTTCAGATTGTTAGAAATGTAAGTGCCATGGAAAAGACTGAAAGCTCTATATTTCGTTTGATGTCTGTGTATGCACAAATTTCTGTGAGCTGTTGACACTGTGCCCCCTTAAAAAAAATTGGTGCATGACGCCCCTGACTGTGGACAATGGAAGCTCGGCTCCGTGCTTCACAGTAAACTGTTACCGACCTTAAAATGGCCAATAAATTCTCCCGTTTGGCGTGGAAGTGACGTATATAGAGCACCGCTTCAATACTCTCTCGGTTTTGGAGCCGAAATGGGCCACTGTGTCAGATGATGTCACTTATAAATGAAACGAAAAACTAATGAAAGCAATAACCAGCTCCCCTCGGTTTACTTCATCATAGCCTTTGTGTGATGTCAAACTTTAATCGCTCTCATAGTACAACTTGACTAATATGAGTTCAAATCAACACAGGTGATCAGCTGTGACTTTCCACCGTGCACTAAAGTTACTCTAGCATCCCGAGCACGTGTTGGTGCGCATAGGGGCTCCGTCCATGGCGGGGACCGGAGGGGAGATCAGTGATAATGGGAGCCACATGGTCCACACAATTCTTTTACTGTAAATACGCTTTCACGCTTAACCGCGCAGAGAGTGTGAGAAAAGTCTCTGAAGGTTCTGTTTTTGCCTCTTCTGTGCAGCAGATGTTAGGAAGTCTCTGTGCATTATGTAAGTAGTGTGTAAGGTCAAGGGCGTGTGGTCTTAATCAACTAAAGATAAGAATGTTTCACCTTTTATACGGCACAGCATTCTCTGATTTATGTCTTAAGGATGTAATTTATGCAGCACTAGCGGCACCAAATGAAAGCCTAAACTATATTTTTCAGGTTAATCCATCTAATGTGCATGCATGATCTAGGGGACTCTAAACTTTTTGTGAGCTACCACAATGGATAAAACAATCTGGAAGGCTACTATTTAATATAGTCTACTCAGATTTCATTTTATTTGGTAATTAAGCAATATCGCTCGAGTAGGAGTGTGATATAGCTCTATATCATCACGGCTGTGATTAGGCCAGAGGCACGAGGCCGTAGGCCGAGTGCCGGAGGCAATCACAGCCGTGATGATATAGAGCTATATCACACGACTCCGAGAGCGATATTGCTTTTATACAACAGTTCGACGGCACACGTTTGAAAAACGAAAACTAGAAAACAACAATGGAGTAATTTTAAAAGGCTCTTTGTTTGAGAACTACTTCTTCCGCCACGGATTTGAGGGCTGCCAGAATGACAGGTAACACTTTCGGCTGCTTTGAATCTCATAACAACTCAATGGACGGAAAAGCCGTTTCTTTATATTACCGTTTCTTGGTCACAAAATGTAGTTTTAAGATTAGTTCAGTCGAGAATGTATATGTATTATATTTAAATCTGCAGTCGATTAGTAAAGATAGCGCCTGTTTGAACGTTTGCTTAGTGAGATTCGGTACGTATGAGAACCAAAGCATGAGCGGACGTCAGTGTTCACTCGCCCCGCTGACCACCGCCCTCTCTGGGCTACATCTCTGACAGGGATTCCCTGGCTCTCACGTCGGCCTTGTTTGTTTTTTGGCGCGAGGTAAAAGTGAATAAAACTATACTTGTATAATGTTACTATTGCGTTCCCATTTACTCTTAACGCGATACGAGCACTCGATTATTATTAAACTTTGTTCTTGTCAGTACTATATAAAACGGTTTTTTATAAGTGTCAGAGAGATGGTTTTGCATGGCGATATCTCATAACATGTTTTAATAGTCACGTCACGATAAAATAAATGATCAATGTCCACATTTAAAAGCTGCGGTGCTTACCTGCAGTTCCACTGTGTTTTCGCGTTCTGATAAGAGATATTGCTCCAGAAAAAAATTGTTTACATTCCTCTTTCCAAGTGTCCACACGATGTGACAAGACATTAATCCCATTAAGTTTAACGTAACATCCAAGAGCGCTGATCTTTGACGGAATAATAACTTCCGATTGGAATTCACACACTGATTCACGAGCTAGTGTACTAATGAGACACACGGAGAGTGATTCAAAACAGCGCGTTTGTGTGTGTCCGTGTGTGTGGGCAGTCTTTCCATTCAGAGATGAGCCTGTTTAGAGGACCTCCATTCAATAGGTGGCGGAATGATACGAGAGGTGAAGTGGTTACTGTGCCGTTATCAGTAGAATATTGCACGCCTCTTAGCCAATCAGATTCGAGAACCAGAAAGAACTGTTGTATAATATGTTTTATCATTGCTTAAAACGTTAACATATGTTGGAGCTGATGGTGTAGTGGACGTTGGTCCGACATACGGTGCAAATGCACTTCCGGCAACCCCGAGTTCGAATCCTGGCACGAGGTCATTTGCCGATCCCATACACCTCTCTGCATTCTGTACTTTCCTGTCATCTCCTTAAAATTTTTTATCAAATAAAGGCAAAAAATTACTTACTTCTTTTACATACATAAAAGAAGCCAGGCTAATAAATGGCTAATAAATAAATAATAAATAGACATTAAAATTAAGGCTATTAATAAAACGTGCTTTGGCGGGCAATTCACAGACTCTGTTAGAGACCACTGATCTAGAGAAAGACTGTGCCAAGGTCAGTAAAATGTAATTCAAGGTGAAAAAATTAGTGTCAGAAATGTTTATTGTAAAAAGAACCCGGAACTTTATTTTACTAAACACTAAAAAATATTGATTGGAATTGTTAAGTATAATTTACAATGGCTTGTTTAAATCAGTATTTGAGCTGAAGTATTTCTAAACAATGTGACTTCTCACCGATTTGACCTCTGAGCCCTGGATGTGTGGAGAAGAGGCTGTAGTGAGTGGCTGTCGCTGGGAGCAGACGGGGTGACGGATAATGGAGGTCTGAAAAATTGTTGCTTGTTTAGGGGTGAGTGCGAACTGCTTGTTAATCACAGATGACAAAGTGGGAAAGTGAGTTTGGGATATATTTTACACTGAGTATATAAATAAAAATGTAACATGTGCCATATACCTCAACACTCGGTCACTCAACAAATACTAAATGCACAATTCTTTCAATAAAGAACTTTTAAAGAGCTCCTATGGTCCAATTCACGATTTTCCCTTGGCGTGTAAGTGTGTGTAAGTACATCTTCACGATATGCAAAAGGTACAAACCCCAAAGTAAACGATGATGCGAGTTATCATTTCCAACGTAAATCTCCTTTCTTGGACTACAACAAACACATGGATTGAATGCAACAGTCTCCTTACTGGGATTGGTGATGTAGACAAGACCGACATTATCATAATTCCTCCTGCTTCGGACTCATAGCCTGTAAGTTAACTCCTGTTAGCATTGGATTGCAACCGAATCTTTCAAACATGGTAAGGAGCGTTACATTTCTGGCAGAAGTCATAGATATTCAGGACAATCACAACGTACAGATTAGCTGTACCTCAATCACAAAGTGTACAGTGGCCCCCAATAAGTATTTGGACACTTTAGTCACATGTAAAATATCTAAATGTTACTATGTCACTAAATAAAAAACAAACCAAACTGCAAGATTTCAAGACTTTTTGTGAGTTTGTTAGGTTTAAATCTATAGTTTTTAATATATAATTCTCCAGAATCTAAACAAAAGTATTTGGAAAATGTCCATAGTTATTGTGATGAAGTACACCAGTGCTTACCTGAGAGGAATAGGGGAGAGCGGGGCGAAAGTACCAGAAAAACTTAATTTTGAAAGATAATGTCATAGACAGAGATATATTTTTGCTGTGGTCAATAACTCACAAGTGTGGTCTATCAATATCAGGTGGAATTTTGTAAAAATGTAAAACAACTTATACTAGCAGTATAATTTCACTTTAAACACAAGTTGTGAATTGTTACTTTTGACCCCACCTGCAGGGACGATAGTAACACAACAAAACAAGATAGATTTTTGTGTAACACTTTTTTTATTAAATATACATGACTATGACTTCGTTAATATGTAACTGCAAACATATTTTGTAATTTATCTTTGTAAAAAATAATGAAATGACAATTTAATTTTAAATTTCAGTTTGATCAAATGTTACAAAAGCAACCAACAGTACAAACCTAAGTTGTTAAAGGAATACTCTTTAATGGACACCCACACTTAACACTTAACTCAACACGTAATAGTTTTTTTCAACGGAGTTTCAAAGGACTACGATCCCAAACGAGGCATAAGGGTCTTATCTAGCGAAACGATTGTCATTTTTGACAATAAAAATAACAAATATACACCAAAATTTCTCTTCTAGGTCCGGTCCTGAAAGCGTCAGCGTGACCTCACGCAATACGTCATGACGTCAAGAGGTCACAGAGGACGAACGCGAAACTCCGCCCCAGTGTTTACAAGTGTGGAGAAAGAGGACCGTTCCGATGTTGTTGTATGTGGAATGATACTAATTAATGTCTTTGTGTCAGTTTATTGTTTACAATGGTCCGCAAATGTGCGTTTTATATATGTAACACGTGACCTCCCTACGTCACTACGCATTTACGTTAGGTCGCCCTGGACCGGACCTAGACGAAAAGTTGTGATTTAAAAGTGCATATTTTTTATTTTTCTTGTCAAAAATGACAATCGTTTTGCTAGATAAGACCCTTATGCCTCAATGGGATCGTTTAAAGTCCTTTGAAACTCTGTTGAAAAAAACTGTTACGTGTTTAGTTAAGTGTTAGGTGTCCATTAAAGTCCATTAAAATGAGAAAAATCCTGCAATGTTTTCCTCAAAAAACATAATTTCTTCTGGACTGAACAAAGAAAGACATCAACATTTTGGATGACATGGTGGTGAGTAAATTATCTGGATTTTTCTTTTAAGAAAATGGACTACTCCTTTAAGAATAAAACATTTTTAACAGTTTGAACACTATATGAAAATTTATTAAATCATATTAGAATAACACAAATTTTCAACATATACAACAGTATTAGCTCCGGGACAAAAGTAACAAGTGTTACTTTCATCCCGAAAGGATCTCCTCACATTTAAACACAATTTACTTTTATTTTGAAAAACTCAGAGAAGTCAAACTTCAGGATGTGTTAGAGCACTAAATAGCCTATAGATTGATTTAACACATGAAACCATAAACACAATGCTTTATAAGAAAAAAATGACTGCTTTAGGAATTTACTTATCATGGTTGAAACAGCTTTCTGGACCTACACGCGATAAACAGTGAGTAAATAATGTGATATTTGTCAGCTCTGTCAGGGGTTGTGTGCTAAAGATGCTGTCATAGTTTGGGATGCAAATGGTATCAAGGCTTGGAGAAAGTCGCTTTGTTACTTTCGTTCCACGTTACTTTTACCCTGGTTCTCCCCAACATCTATTTAAACCTTGACCCAAAAAAAGTTAAAACATTACTATGAAATAAGCTCTAAATGAAGATCTAGAATATTTTGTTAGCAAATGCAATAATGTGCATATATCAAATACACAAAATTCATCAATATTTAAACTAGCTTCCATGTTAAAATAACAAACCGCTCATAATACAGATGATATGATCACTATTTCTCTCCAAAGATTATATTTTTTATGTAAGCGGCCAAAATGTGAAACCACAACTCTTGTAACAAAACTGCAGTGATAGTTATCCCACACCATGATTGATGTACAAATAAAATACAATCATAGATTGTAGAGCCTTCTTCCTTACATAGACACATTGGTTTCAAGTAAAGGAAGTTTCTTTTTCAAGGCAGGCAAATGTGACACTCGTCCAACCTCTTGTACCAATTGAAAATAGCTCAAACAAGCCGTCGGCTAGGTCTCTTGTTTAGGCAGCAAGTGGGGAATGAACAGGCTGGGTCAAGCAGGGTCAAGAGAACCAGGGGTGACTGAGAAGAGTTTCCTTACAGTCGAAGGAAAGTAAAGATAACAGCCCCATGGTCAGTGTCAGACTCAGACCCATGAGTCAGACCTCATATATTTACTCCCTTCAGCTCCAAACCGGTCATGATAAAAGCAACAGGACCATCGGTCAGGTCTCTCTTAATGTGCTCATACCAGCTCTGTATAAGCATGAATGCGGGCGGCCGCATGCTGGTTTTCACTGCAGGAGTCGAAATAAAACTAAAGTCTTTGCTATTGAGCATGAAAAGACAGACTGGGATTTAATGATTTTGCCTCCATTGAGCCAAGACTGTTTGTGGGTAATGTGTTTATAAGAATTTCATGAATTTTAAAGTATATTTTTTTAAAGTGAAATTGTAAAGGATTTTTGTCGGTTCCAATAAATGTAAAGCTGGCACTTCTTTTTCCTGGAATGAGCAAAGCGAGTGACGCAGTTAGCATTTTATTTCCCAGCTGCAATTGTATTTGTATTTCAGAGGAACTGTGATCTTGAGACAGCACAGAGGAGCTTGTAAATCAAATCAGCATTAATTACTGAGTCATGGCCGTATGTGAATCATCATGACTGTCTCAGCTCTTCTGTTGAGTCAACAGGTCAATATGATAAACACCGGGTGCAGAGAATGTCAATACACTGCTAATCGGGAATCTTACGTCCTTGTGATGGATAATAAATGGAGGAGACATTGGCGATTGCTGACATCCTGGCTCTTTAAGAGTAAATGAAACCATTACGATGTCTCAATAACAAGAAATTATAAATCATGATGTGCAGATTTTAAATGAAATTTTAGGATATTACAGCAATGACGTACACTCCAAAACGCTGTTGGATTAAATTAACCCAAAAAACTTAATGGGTTCAAACCCAGTCAACAAACATGCACTGAAGTTGGTTTTGCAAGCCAGTTCAACATATTATTTTAAAGGAAAACACCACCGTTTTTCAATATTTTACTATGTTCTTACCTCAACTTATACAAATTAATACATGTCCATGTTTATTCAATGCGTGCACTTAATCTTTGTACAGTGCGTCATGAATGTGTTAGCATTTAGCCTAGCCCCATTCATTCCTTAGGATCCAAACAGGGATCAATTTAGAAGCCACCAAACACTTCCATGTTTTCCCCATTTAAAGACGGTTACATGAGTAGTTACACGAGTAAGTATGGTGGCACAAAATAAACGTGGTGATTTTTAAAGCGGATAAAAAATGAGAACTATATTGTATGGCGGAAGAACACTTATAGTTTGCAGCACTTCGACCTCAGTAACATCATCACTCCTGACTACTTCCCCTCTCTTTCAAACTTCCATCCAAGGTCAAAGGGTTGCAAACTTAACGCTCTTCCGCCATACAATATAGTTCTCATTTTTTATCCGCTTAAAATATCGTCACGTTTTTTTTTTTGTGCCACCATACTTACTTGTGTAACTACTCATGTAACCGTCTTTAAATAGGGAAAACATGGAAGTGTTTGGTGGCTTCTAAATTCATCTTGTTTGAATCCTAAGGAATGAATGGGGCTAGGCTAAATGCTTACATATTCACGACACACTGTACAAAGATTAAGTGCACGCATTGAAAAAAGATAGGTATGTATTAATTCATCTATGTTGAGGTAAGAACATGGTAAAATATTGAAAAACAGTTGTGTTTTCCTTTAACTTTTGGCTTGTGATAAGTTTACATAATTTATAAAATCAAGTTGAAATTTTAATTTTTTAAGTTAAAGTAACATAAATATATATGTTAATTTGACAAAAAATTGTGCGTTTTTTTAACAGTGTGCTGATAAAAAAATGCATACCTACACTGTAAGTCGCTTTGGATAAAGGCGTCTGCCAAATGCATGAATGTAAATGCAGATAAGCTGTATGTTTCTGCAGTGATCTACCAATGTTGATGTGACATACCATGACCCCATTCTAAGCAAGTGGGAATGTGGATTAAATTGGGAACACCTCTCTCTGTTCTCCATTCACCAGCTGTGGACTAAGGTCAAAGGTCTGACTTAGGGTCAGCGCTGTTCACAACGCGGTGGACACTGACCAGAACAGTCACTTAAGGAAAGGAAAGCCCATTAAAGAGCCGGGTCTCAGCACAGATCCCAGCTCTACAGCACTAGTGTCACATTCACTTCACATTTGTTTTGTTCATCACCCTCCCTGTTCTCGGACGTTGTGAATCCGAGGAAGCCATAAAGAGGTAAACGCAAAGCTCTCAGCCATAACAGCAAAACATCCAGAGTGAAACTTTAGACAGCCATTAAGCTAATGGGCCATTCGGGCTGTGCTAACCATCTCCTTGGGTTTCAAATTCTGGAGGCCCCCGGACTTCATATTGATATAAACATTGCACAATAAGTAACATATATGAAGCATTAAATAGACTTTGATGGACCGTCAGGTAGAGAAAATTCAATCCAGGTGTTTGGTGTTATTTCAATAAAAATAAAACATATTGCGTGGGGCATCATTTTAAACAGAATAAAAATAGAAGTACAGTTTTGGCCCGGATTATCCAAACAGTAATATATTTTGTGGAAAGGAAGACAGCGGATTGGATGAGGGAGAGTAAGTTAAGACAGCCAATAAAGATTTCACATGTAACAACATATCCAGATGTTCCAAATATTAGTTGTAATTATTGTACTTTTAGTACGAGTATGACCTGAAAACTCCTAACAGACCAACAGCAAAAGAAATATGATGTTTCCTAACATTTTTTGATGAGGTATTGAGATATATATCAGCGTTCGTGTGAGAAATGAAACTGAACATTGATAAAAACTCATATGAATAATTACCCTGTTAAAATGCATATGCACTTTGGAGAAGATGACTATTATTCTTAAAACTTGTCCCGACAGATTTGCCAAGGAATAGTTAGCTCAAGCCACACATTAACTAGTCTACGGTTCCAAGTGGCTAAAAGACGGAAATATACCAGGTGCTGCTTATACAATTTCAACAGTTTCGCAATGTTTGTTGGATGGTGTCACAGGAACACAGACACGCACAGCGGATCTGTTTTTACCAATATAAAGGAATGATACCATCAATTCGAGTGGAACTTTTTATGGGTTTGTCTCTGGAGGTGCAGGGTTGAGTTCTGAAGTGCTACGATGAATGATCGACTCACCCCGTCTCCATCACAGTCAAAGCCAGTTGGAGGTCTCATCCACAGCACACATACCAACACAACACACACAGATGGGGGGTGAAGGATTAGTAGATCTTCTCACAGGCTCCAGACGTCCCATCCTGTTCTGTTTGCTTTTACCACTGATGAAACGATATCATCCACCATTAGAGGGGAAGTGCTTTTTTATGGCCACATCCTAACATATGTTGACACACAGGTTTGCCTCACTATATCATAAAGACTTGAATGGTCAACTTTAAATTTATTGAAATTAGTTGAATATTTAATGGAATAGCTAACCATGATTTGTAATCACATCTTTCATGGGTCCTATCGCAATCTTTTACATTGCTGTTGGGTGACTTCATGCCACTCCTGAGGTTTGCTTTCGTTGGAATTTAAGAAACACTGGACTGAAATGGTCACAATGCATGTATAAATAATGATATGACAAAAATAAAAAAATCCAGCAGCTGTATGTGTACAAACACACACAAGTGTATATGGCACAAATTGATCATCAGGTTGGGATTAGGTCTCACTTCCTGAGACATTCATTTTAGTCAAAATAAAGGGACACTTCACTTTAAAAAAAATGCTTATTTTCGATCTCCCCTAGAGGTAAACATTTGATTCTTACCGTTTTGGAATCCATTCAGCTGATCTCCGGGTCTGGCGGTACCACTTTTAGCATAGCTTAGCATAATCCATTGAATCTGATTAGACCATTAGCATTGCACTAGAAAATAACCAAAGAGTTTTGATATTTTTCCTATTTAAAACTCGACTCTTCTGTAGTTACATTGTGTACTACGACCGACGGAAAATTAAAAGTTGTGATTTTCTAGGCCGATTTGGCTAGGAACTATACTCTCATTCTGGCGTAATAATCAAGGACTTTGCTGCTGTACTTTGGCTACAGCAGGCGTAGTGATATTACGCATAGCCCGAAAATAGTCCCCTTGGATACTTTCAATGGCAGGGGACTATTTTCAGGCGCTGCATAATATCACTACTATTTTTAGCGCAATGTTAAAAGTCTAATCAGATGCAATGGATTATGCTAAGCTATGCTAAAAGTGGTACCGGCAGCCCCGGAGATATTTTTGAGTGTTGAGTGTCCCTTTAACAAAAAACTGATCAAATTGGTATTGTCACGACATTGTCACCAATTGTGAAAAGCGCTATATAAATAAAATTGAATTGAATTGAATTGTGTTCACCCCCATTTCCAAACATGAAACCCATTACACAGACATTTTAAACAGTCCAATAAACATTCATATCTATTTTACATGCTTTTAAAGGCTACAATTAGGTATGGGCGATAAACCGGATTGACATGATTAACCTGTAGAAATTTATCAACCGGTAAGGATTTTGGACTATCGTCTCTATCGAGGTTACTCGCCCACGTTACGCTCCTGTGCAAGTGGTCATGAAAACATAACGTTTGTACACGTATTTAAGCACCGCAGTTTTAAGTTATTATAAGCCATTGAATCACAAACAACAGATCTTTATGCGTGCGCTCTTTTTGTGTGTGAGGAGCGCGCAAGACGCGTAATCGCTGCTCTTTCTTTGTGTGAGGAGCGCGCAAGTCGCGCAACCGCTGCTCATTAAGCTCGTGAGCATTTTTGCCACTTTATTGGCCTTAAATACATATATGCGTCAAAATTCCCGTCTTTGCAAGTATCCTCATAAACACGACCAGTTAGGGCTTAAGAGAAAGTGAACAGCTAAAAGAGAAAACGCGTGTAACAGTGTATTGGATCCGGACTTAAAGGGGAAGTTACCTAATTTTGCTCCTGTCTGTCACTCATGTTTATCAAAAAGCAATGAGAGAAAATCTCTTAAATAAAATATATATATACATACATACATAATTATTTATTATCATTCCTTTATCATTGACTGTTTATCTTCAGAGAGCTTGAGTTTTGTTTGTTTTTATCTTCTTTTTATGCTTGTATAAAGTTTTTGTGAGAATTATGAAAATTTCTACGGTACTAAAGATTTTAATAACAGAAAAACCTTATTAAAACATAAAAAAACCCTCTACCGTGATACATATCGTTATCATTATATAAAATAAATCCTATAGTGATAGAAGATTTTGGTCATATCGCCCACCCCTAGCTACAATTCAGAAGATTTTATGTGACCACTGCGACCCAACACTACATCAGGCAGACACAAAGCTTGCTTAAAGACACAAAGCCAAAAAGGTGATTTCCCATAAGCATGCTGTGCTTCATCTCCTCAGTGAGCAGACCCCTGTGAGGAACTATACTAAAGCCATCTACCTAGACCACAGGCATGCGGGAAATGACTTTCATTTCCCTATTTGAACGTCCATGCGACACACCCCTCCTTTCTTCTAAACAATAGGAGGACATGGGGGAGTTAAAGAGCAGGAGGTCTCCATCTTCACGATTGGGCCGTACATACCGGGCCCTCCTCCATAGGTGTATAGATGAAGCGGGGGAGACTGAGCTGCCTGCGCCCCCCTGGTCCACAGCGGGAGCTGGAGAGTAATAAAAAGGAGGGTGGGAGGGATGAGATTCCAGGACGCCTCTGTGGAGAGTTTCTTTCTACCGGCCCGGCAGGCAGCGAGGACCTGGTCCGCAGGTCAGGATTCCTGCACTCGCTCGCTTTATTTCTCTGACTACCAAGTTAATCACACATCTCACACTGCAGACTCCATTCTTTTGTCTGAGGAATTTTTTTTTGCTCAGAGGTTGCTCTTGCTTAGGAGAAATCGAAAAAAATAAAACTGAGGCAATTGTCCAAATACATTAAAATAAGATTGAATATTTTATTAATTATTAAAATATTTAATAATACTGACTTGTAATAATATGCAATTAACAATATTTGTTGTAAACTAGACAAATCATTGACAGTTTCTTACATTGCTGGGATCTCTTCTGCAACTCATAAATGAGATCTATAATTTGCCATAAATGAGATCTATAATTTTTCTTTTAGGTGGATATTTATAGGCCCTTTCATCTTCTTTTCCTTTTTACAGTAAAGAAAAATCTCAAATGAGATCTACTGTATATCTCTAAGCTTCTCTTCTAGACAGATAATGAAGACTTTAAAATGAGACATTAATTTTAAACATCTCAGAATCTTAAACTTGCTTATATAGACCTTTTGCGAGTCGATGTCACAGTTACTTCACGTGCGCAATGTGGTGGCAGAAACACAGTGGAAATGAATGAGACATGAGTGAAACTAACAATATAACTCACTAAAAAATGTCTTGTTGTGCTGTTGAGTGTCAGAATAGGAATGCCAAAATAGATGACCTTCATTGTTATAGTATACCGTCGTCGAAGACACCATTTGAAGATAAACGTAGGTGTTTATGGTTGCAATAAAAGCCCTCAACCGGACAGACTGGAGTGATGAAATCATTTGGAAATGTTTTAATAATTTGAATAGAAAATAATTAGAGAAGATATTCGGTGTTCTGTCGAAGTCTGATCCCTCTGTGTGTCTCTAATAGCGTTTTTATTACGTTACGTTTATAATTTATTTAGAAAGATTAAAGATTTGAATGAGTTCATAATATCAGTAATATTACCATTTATTAAAGTTTTCATTTTTTTTTGTTTTCTATTACTTCTTTTTACCTTCTATCTTAGCCTATGTCTTCTTTCTGTTTGTTCTAAATTATGATGTTATGATGACTAATAAATATATAAACATAGCACACACACACACACTCACATGATGTAAAGTGTTAATAAGATATAAACAGGCCTATACAAATTAATTTGTATGTAAACATAATAGTTTTAGAACAAACACGTAGGCTATAAATATAAGGAAGAAATTGAAAACAGGAAAATTATATTTAATAAATGATATTATACAGAATACATGATAGTATTGCTCTTATAAGTACTTCAGCGATTCATACAGTAAAAATAATTGATTTACCAATAAAGAACAATACATACATTACATACATGCACACATATCAGTAGCCAAGCCATTAAAACTTTTAATTTATTTAAAAAATAAACGTAACTTGGTGAAAATGTTATAAGAAACATTACACTTACAAGAAATATAGGGGAAACAGACTTTTACAGAACACCGGATCCATAAAAATCACAGTTTAACACTATAACACTGCTATTGCGGAGCTGTCACTTTCTGCCACCAGTTGGGCTCCGCCCACAAAAAAGGTCATCTCTGTTTGCAAACGCAAAAGGTCTATTAGCCAATATAGGCTAAGTTTCTAATTAAAATTCAAATATTTAAATCTATGCTTTATAGCTCTATACTTTTATTACGCAGGACATCAATAGGAAATGGCAAAAACAATTTCCAAATCAATCTTGCCACAGTTCTTATGGATTTAGGCTGTCTCAGTTTTTTCTGTCTTTCGTGTAACTGGACTCTGACCGTGTGACTCATAATGATTTTGCGGAAGTCTTTAATTATTATTTAAATATTTAATTATTACAATACATAGCAATAAAGGTTCATACATTTATACACTGGGAAATCTTTAAAAAACTTGGTTTTGCAAGTCATTTCAACATATTTTAAGTTTTGACCTGTGATAGGTTGACAAAATAAAAACAAGTTGAAATGGTTTAACTTATATTTTTATGTTACTTTAACTTAACCAATTACGTTGATTTGACAAATATGCTGCATTTTTTACAGTGTAAGTTAACGGACTTGTAAATCTGAGTTGATTAAACAAAAAATTAAGGCAGCAAAGATTTTTTACAGTGAACTCCTGACATACAGCACACTGTAAAAAGGAAGCTAGATTAACTTAAAATTTGATTGACTTTCTTACTTTTTATGTGAAAAGTTTATAAGGCTTACATTTTTTAGGTTTTACCAATTAAAGTAATATTTTAAAAAGTTTTTTCACCTTCAATGTTCTAACTTTAAATGAAACATGTAATTTCATAAAAGTAAAAATTTTTTGTGTTACAAATTGAAGTAATTTTTAAGTACATTTAATTTTCACTTTTTGCAGTGTACTGGTCGAAAGTTTTGAATCAGTTGACTGAAATGGTCTTAAAAAATCTTTTAATCTGAAGGTTTATATTTAAGAGGTGGTTTCCCTGACAGGGATTAGCTTAAACCAAGCCTAGATCTCAGTTTAATTAGGAAATATAGCTAGTTTTAACAAACATGCCTTACCAAAACCATTACTTGTCTGTATTTTGAGGCAAACAAAAGGCACTGATGTATTTTAAGATATGTCAGTGCAAGTTGTTTTCAGTTTGGACAGATCTTCAATTTTTTTAGTCTAAGACTAGTCTAATCCCTTTCTGGGAAACCGCCCCAATGTATAAAATAACTTTTGTAGACAAAAATAAACATATTACTACATTTTTTACAAAATATCTGAAATGTCTATGATTAAATAAATTAATAAAATAAAAAATTAATTAAATATTGAAGAAAGTATTGCAGCCAATAAGAGCCCAGAAAAGATGTGAACTCCATCAATTTTCTTTCAAATTCATCTCAGGTTGAAACCTCAAGAAGCTGCTTGATAAAATGCCATGAGCAAGATTTTGAAAATTGTAGGCATAATATTTGAACAGTATTTTGATTTATTTTGGATGCTTTTAGTCACAACCTAATTGCCACAGTTAAATGTGTGTTATTGCATAGTTTTGAAGACTTCACAATTATTCCATAACATGGAAAAAATATAAGTAAAGAATGAGTGTTTCCAAACTTTTAACCGGTAGTGTATACAAAACACATCCACCTCTGAGCAATAATATGTCCTTAAGAAAAAAATTGCCCACCAAAATTATTCCTCGACAAGTTAATCATATTGAGATGATTTAAGGTGAATCCCTCCATCTGGTCAAAAACACCTAGGGTGGCCTTTAGGAGCCCACCAAAACATGCACAAAGCCTCCATCATTTCTAAAGCAGATACCATACTCCCACTATAGGCGCAGTTCTTGCTCCTTGGTTTTCCCTCTGAGTGTGAGTCTTGGGAGGCAACCTGCCGCAGAAAGATCTGTCAAATAAAAGCTCATTACTGCTAATGTTGCTCTAACATGCCTCACACAGGGGGTGGGCTGAGTGAGGTCATGGTTCAGCAAAGCAGGGCACCAACCAAAGTTAATTACACTCTCCACAGCAGTTCCCAGATATTTAACCCACTCATGGTGATGCCAGGACGTCCCACAGACCTTCATATACAACAGGACGAAGAGACCTCATTTAACTTGCTTCTTTTATAGAAATAATATTTACGTGACAAGAAAGCTTTGCATACGAGAATGTCTTGCTAGTGATATGAGATGGATGAAGCTGGTTGCACAACACAACTCTAACTATTGTGTTAATTGTCTTACATTCAGAATGATCTCACGGAAAGTTGTGTTATGTCATATTAGGACCTCAGAGGTATATAGTGGTACCAAAGAGTGCATATTAGTACCTCAGAGGTACATAAGGTTTTTTTGGGATTCAAAAATGGTTCGTATATGGCATTGCTGCAAAAAACCCGAAACATATGGTTCAGAAGGACTTGGAACATAGCACACAAATCATATGGAATATTTTATAGCGTTTCGAAGCTTGACGAAAATAGATTGTCATTGTATAAAAAATCTTGAAAGATTAAAAAAAAAGAAAAATGTGCAAAGAAAATAAAAGCATATGGGTTTAGAACAACAGGAGGATGAGTAAATAATGACAATGTTTTCAATGTTGGCTGCATAACTTTTTTGGTAACCTTTCATTACGCACACACACTAAGTGGGTCTGTTATCACATGAGTTTACTTAGCTGCAAAGTTTATATACCAGCAAAATCGGATAGTCGAAATTAGATATCCTTTTTGTTGCTTTTGCAACATTCCTCGTAGAAACACTTCTGTTTTTAATTTAAGGCATATGGTATATACAAATCCAAAGTTAAAGAACAGCTACAATTTCATAGCTTACAAATGCAGTAATCGTTCAAAAATATTTAAAAACAAATATAATAATCATATATAAAACATTTAATAAGACACAAAAATGTCGATTCAGGCAATCTAACATCTAATGTTTTCCACATTAGTCTAAAAATGTAGGAGATTGCATAATTCAGTACTATAATTTAGTAATAAATATCAATCAAAGAAGGCCAAAAATGGCACGTGACTGATCTGGACCCTGTTCTTTCTTATATAACCGAAGAACTAAAAAACTCTTGTGAGCTAGCAGGACCTGCACCACCAGACCCAAAATAATGCATTCACATACCACAGAAAAAGTCTGGTTTTTAATGGTCTGGAACCTGCAAGGACAGATTTCCAAAGAGGTTGTTGTGTCACTCATGTCGATGTGTGGTCTCCAATCTTCACCTCATTAAAGGTGCATTTAGGGATTTCACATTAAAATTACGAAGAATATTTGCGTTCAAATAAATGAAGAGCGTAAATGCAAAACCCTCTAAGTGCATATGACATGCTTTCTTATGAGCTTTTTTTATCAGACGCTTAATGGGTTTTGCCAACAAACCAGTATTTCTGAATGAACTGAGGCCAGGATTAAGTGGATTTGAAGCGAAAGTATTTGATTAAAGGATTAGTCAATTTTCTTAACAAATAAATCCAGATCATTTACTCATCATCATGTCATCCAAAATGTTGATGTCTTTCTTTGTTCAGTTGAGAAGAAATTATGTTTTTTAAAGAAAACATACCAGGATTTTTCTCATTTTAATGGACTTTAATGGACCCCAACACTTAAGAGTCTTAATGCAGTTTAAAATTGCAGTTTCAAAGGACTCTAAACGATCTCAAACGAGGAATAAGGGTCTTATCTAGTGAAACGATAACTAAATGGTAAATGGACCGCATTTATATAGCGCTTTTAACAGACCTATGGCCATCCAAAGCGCTTTACAATTTGCCTCACATTCACCCATTCACTCCCACATTCATACACCGACGGCGGTGTCAGCCATGCAAGGCGCCCGCCAGCTTGTCGGGAGCAACTGGGGTTAGGTGTCTTGCTCAAGGACACCTCGACACTTGGTCCAGAGGAGCCGGGGTTGAACCACAAACCTTCCGGTTAATAGACAACCTACATGAACCACTGAGCCACTGCCACCCAATAAAAATATGCACTTTTAAACCACAACTTCTCGTCTTCCTCCGGTCCTGTGACGTGCCAGCGCGACCTCACGTAATAAGTCATCACGTCAAAAGGTCACAGATGATGTATCGAAACTACGCCCCAGTGTTTAAAAGTGTGGAGAAAGAGGACCGTTCCGACATTGTTGTATGTGGAATGATACTAATTAATGTCTTTGTGTCAGTTTATTGTTTAAAATGGTCCGCAAATGTGCGTTTCATATATGAACACGTGACCTTACCACAGCATTATGCAATTACGTGAGGCCGTGCTGGTGCGTCACACAGCTGGAGGAAGACGAGAAGTTGGTTTAAAAGTGCATATTTTTTCTTTTTCTTGCCAAAAATGACTATCGTTTCGCTAAATAAGACCCTTGTGCCTCGTTTGGGATCGTTTGGAGTCCTTTGAAATTTTAAACGGCATTAAAACTGTTAAGTGTTGGGGTCCATTAAAGTCCATTAAAATTAGAAAAATCCTGGAAAACAAAATTTCTTCTCAACTGAACAAAAAAAATCAACATTTTGGATGACACGATGGTGAGTAAATTATCTGGATTTTTTTTAAGAAAATGGACTAAGCCTTAAATATAATTTTCCCGTTTAGCTTTTAGCGGCTTTTGCATCTGAGCTCCTCATATTTAAAAAGCAGATCCGCATAACTTCATACCAGGCTTTTTTTTCCAGAGATGAAAGTGCTGAATCCTTCTTGCATCACAAGACACATTTTTGGAACTGTCTCGATCAATTTTGCAATCGACAAGTTGAGCCTTTTTATCTTGTAAATAAGAAATGCTACCCTGGTTGCACCCCACCCATATTTTTATAATGTTACAAAATAAAATGTGCAGTTTATTTGAAACCTGCTCATCTTTAAATATTTATCCAACGCATGTGCCAAACGAACAACTGATGGCTGTTTACGCACACTCATTGCTGGGGAGTGAGGTGAACGAAAGAAAAATGTTTTCATAAGAGGTGAAGTGTGCTTTTCAACACATTCCTTATTCCAAAGCATAGTGGTTTCGAAGTCACTGCAATATGACCTCATTACCTTATAAAAAGCACAATTATACAGGATATCATCTAAGTGGAGTAATAAATGTAGCATAAAGACATGGAGAAGAAAGGGGCACCTCTGCCACATGCTTTGAAAAGGAGCCATGGAGCATTCAGCCCATCTTTGACCAAGCAAGGCCCTGTTGACAGGTTGAGATGGTATCCACTGATAAAGGCTGTTCGTCATCAAGGCACAGCTAGAGACGATGGCCATCGACTAACTGGTCACAGTCTTGCAACTTACAAACAAAACGCCATAAATGATGACAGGCATGGTGAAGAGAGGTAGAGGAAATGTAAACAATCTCCTTTCAGAACCAATTCTTCATAAAACGGCCTCCTTGGTGGATTTACGTGTCAGGAAGGAGTGATAAAAGACCTCAGCCCGGAGAGGCAGCGTTATATATTTCAGAGTTTGAAAGGATTCTAGCGTTCCTAAGATAGCATCAAAGAGATTTCTCACAAATCAGGTAATAAATATCACAACGGGTGATATGAATAAAACACCCAAGACCTTCAGTCAAAATCTTACAGTAGTGAGATCATGACCAACAGACCCGTTTAAGGTGAACGGCTCCAAAGATCTCACATGCACTGAAGGAAGCCATTAGCGTGCCAAAAAGGTCTTCAACATATTTAAAACTGAGCCCACGTCTCTTCAACAGAGCATGTATTCTGCAGACTAAGCAAAACTAAGACCAGGCCAACGCCACATTTCTCAACTTGGTGCCTTTTTCTAGTCTTCTGAAACCAAATACACCTCCATGTTTTGTTTGGCAGTCATGCTAACACGGAGGCGTAGCTGAACAGGTTCTGGCCGGTGCGTAAACTCGAAGGATAGCGGAGTTTGAAAACTCTCTCGATTAACATGGTTTGGGTCTAAAAACAATCGCAATATATTGAATCACTTAAATCGACACAAAAATGGATGCAGTTACTCAAAATTCCATCGCAGTTATGCATTGGCGACGTTTGTGTATATCACTACATCTGTCAGGGATTACTTAAATTTCTTGAGAAAACATCCAACTTATGTCAAATAAGTGCTGTGAACGAACCTGACAGGAATGAAAGTGAGAGGCTAGGTTGTGACGTTGACCCGGTTAATGCAAGAAAACAACTTAATTACACATTGAACTAGGAAACTAGTGAAGCTCGGCCAAAAAATTCGGTATGTTTCCTTGATGCAGAAATATCACGCTGCAATATTTCTCAACTCTGATAAAATCGTTCCAAAACAAGTACACAAAAAGAAAACCGAGTCTGCATGGGAATGATACTATTTAAAACAATTAAGTTGAATTGAATTTAAAAAAGGTTTCGAAATGAACAGAATTGCATTTCTAATCTAAACAATATCTAAAACAAAGCAAATCTATATGTCCTATTGACCTCAAATCAGTTGCCATTTTGAAGTCAAGTCAACACCCTGATGGCAGCGTCAACGAAGCACCTCGCAGTATTCGCATTGCCCTGTGTTACCCAGCGAATCAGGGCCTGCCAGTCTCAGTCAGGGGCCATTGGACCTGGGGTTTGTTTTCCCATGAGTCATCTATAAACTCAGCTCAGGTGCGCACTGTCCTAATCCAGCGTTTTACACACGTCGTGTGATGTCATCCAGTCACCAGCAGAGCAAAAATAATATTTAACCTCAAAAGGTCTATGTGTTGGTTTCTATGGTTACTTAAATATTGTGAAGAGCTGGAATTGGTGGGTCACTCCTAATAATATAGGAGACGAAGGTCAAGGTTTACTTCAAGCTGCGGTGTAATTTCTCCTTAACAAGCATCACCAAACAGAATCCTGGAAGTAATGATTGAAATTTGAAAATGTATCTTGTCTTCCATCAATCAGACAAACAGATCGTCCCACCATAAACTTGCAAGCATTGTGTTACCAAACCAAAGGTCATGTGTTTGATCCCAGGGAACCCACATACTGCTAAAAATGTACAGGTAGGTTGAATGCACTGTAACAGTACATTCACACGGGGCGAAAGCGTAAACGCTTTGCAGAAGGCTTGCCTGAAGCATGGCCAACAGCCAATCACAGTGGCCGCAACACATGCTACGGTCTTCCATAAACGTAATTGGCTGGCTCTGCCTAAGTTATTTGCATAAGGCGATCTGATTGGCTGACAGACGCGTTGCCGCTTGAAAAGTTGAGAAATGTTCAAGTTCGGCCGCGAGCAGTTCGGCAACGCATGACGTCACCCATTAAAAGTAAATGGGAAGCGTCTACGCGTACGCCCCGTGTGAATGTACTGTAAGGGGGCGTGCACACCAAAGCTTTTACGCCCACAAATAAGCCAGCAGCTAGCGGTTTTCTTCCGCGCTGAAAACCGGCGCTAGGCAGTTTTTCTGTGCTCAACGCTGAGAGTTGGAAAATTTTCAACTTTGGGTGAAAAGCTCCGCTCGTCAATGTCATTTCTCACATGGCCGTCCAATCACAGTGGAGGAGGGGTGGGACATTACCACAGCAACCAACCGGCTCACAGCTGAAGTATCACAGCTACCAAAGCGCTCAGCTGAAGAAAGCTGGCACTCACCTGAAAAACAGCTGGCATTCGGTGTCCTCCAGGCGTTTTCAGCTGCGTTTAAAACCTTAGGGGGCGTGCACACCAAAGCTTTTTTACGCGGCTGAAAACGCCCAACGGATGTTGTCTGGCAGCTTTATTTCAGCCCACTGCCCACTGAGCACTTTGGTTGCTGTGATACTTCTGCTTTGTTTATCTGTCATTGTACGATACGCCGGTTAGTTGTTGTCCCGCCCCTTCTCCAGTGTGATTGGGTGTCATTGACGAGCTAAGCGTTTTACCCAAAGTTAAATATTTTTCAACTCCCTGCGCTCAGCGCTGTGTGTGGAAAAAACGCCTAGCGTTGGCTTTCAGCGCTAAAAATAAAACGCTGGCTGCTGGCTTTTTTTGAAAAACGCCGCGCTTCCAATTGAAACAATTGAAAACATACGCCGGTCGCCGGCGTAAAAGTTTTGGTGTGCACGCCTCCTAAGCTGATTTGAATAAAAGCACTTACCAAATGCTTTAATGTTTTACAATTAATTGTAACTTTCCTGACTAGAAAAATTTTTAAGCAAGAATTTATAGCAACCTGAATAGTTGTTATAAATTATAAAGTTTAAATAACTCAAGCTAACTTAACTTCATTTTTATAATTTATAGCAACTCCTTACTAGTCAAGAAAGTTGAAATTACTTGTAAATACTAGTTGATTAACCTTAAAAATTTAAGTGCAACACACAATTTTTTAGAGTGTATTAAGATGGAAAAGTATTTCATCATTTAAAAAATCACATGCTTCAGTTTTAATATCATCTGCCAGTTTTGTTTGTTTGGAAGTAGACTGGAGGCTCTGGTTAATCTTTAAACATTTTTAAAATAAACACAGAACCTGACATTTCAAAATAATTCATTAACAAATAAATCACTGATACACTGTAAAAAAGAATACGCTGAATTTACTAAAAAATATAGTGCATCATTTTTGCGTCCCTCTTTGTAAGCAAGTTTCACATGGACATTTAAGCAATTGTAGCTACAATTTTTTAGTTTGCAATGCTTAAATTTATTGGTTGGTATCACATGGAATTTAAAGCAATTTTAGCTAAAAAAATTTAGTCTGTAGAGCTTAAATTTATTGGTTGGTGAGACAAAATATTTTAAGGCATTTTACCACTGTATTTTATGTTATGTCTACCATTAAAGTCTTGTTTATACCATTACAACTTATCATTTACATCTAATTTATAATACATTACCTATAAGAAGACACAGGACAATAAAAATAAGTTTTTTTTTTATTTGTAGAACTTTTTTAAATACAACATCTATTGTTTTGAACATTTTTGATTAAGTTAAAAAAATCATAGAAACAAGGCTGTAAAAAATAAAACACTGGATTTACTTAAAAATCTGGTGAATTAATTTTGCATCCCTTTTTTAAAGGAAGTTTTACATTAAATTTTAAGCAATTGCATAAATTGCTTAACATTCCATGTGAAACTTCATTTAAAAAGTGGATGCAAACAACATCCACTAAAAAAGGCTGGATTAACTTAAAAATATAGTGCATAATATGTTGCTACAAGGCATAAAAATTCATAAAAAATTAAACAAGACATTTCATAACAATGAATCAGCATGTAATGTCTATTGTTGTATGCCGTATGTTGCTAACAGGGCAAGACATTCATTTGAAAATAAGTAAACAACAAGTAAATGTTGTAACAATAACATTAATTAACATGCTACTAAATTTGTGTTGTACATGTGTGTCTGAGTGTGGTGTATGAATGTGTTTAGAAAATTAACTCAACACTCAGTTTATTTTTTAATGTTAAAATCTTCTGAAACAGTTTTGCACTGTGTAAGTGCAGCAGTATTTTTTAAAGAATTTAAAAGTGTACCCAAGTCTTAAGATCAAGACAATATATTCGGCCAAACAAGGAAATGCACCCTTTGGTGAGACTGGACAATCCTCACAGAACCTGAACACCATTCCAGAACTATTTCAGCCTCAAATGGAGTGTCATCTGGTGCGCCCCCTCTGGTGAAAAATTAAAGAGATTAAAGTTACATAAAAACTAAATCTGATTTATAAGATACACATATAACATTGGGGGTGCACTAAAAGCCTGAAATGAATGCTGCTTATTTATTTTATTGCTTTTCTAAACATGCAGTAAATATGGTTTTTGATTAGCTGCATAGTTATTTTGAAGGAAAGCACTGCAACCTCAATGTTGCCACTGTCTCACCATAACAACCATAGTTTAACCATGATACGGTAATCAATCCTGTAAAAAAACAATACTTTCTCTTTCCTATTTCATTTATTATAATAGTGACCATCTATTTCAAACACAAGAAATCTGCATTAAACGTCATTTTATAAAAGAAATATGTACTTATTTCACGTAATGTGCGGAAGCCTTCCCACTAGGGATGCATATCAATTAATCGCGATTAATCTATAGCAGAATAAAAGTTTTTGTTTACATTATATATGTGTGTGAACTGTGTATAATAATTATTTATATATACATATGCACACATGCATGTATAATTTTAAGAAAAAAATATATTTATATATTAAGTATTTATATTTATATATAATATAAATTATACATAAATATACAAATGTATATACACATGTAAACATTGCTTAAATATATACATGCATGTGTGTGCATTTAACTATACAAAGTTATTATACACAGTACACACACATATATGATGTAAACAAAAACTTTTATTCTGCTATAGATTAATCGCGATTAATTGATATGCATCCCTACTTCCCACATCCAGTTTAATTTGCTGTTCTCATAGCGGATAAATAAGGACAAAGATTCCTGTTAGAGAATCAGTCAATGGAGAAGTAATTCCTCAAACTTCTAACTTATTTATTATAATTAAGCAGCCAAGCAATGATAGCCATATACATTGGTAGTATTATGGAGAGTAATGATGAATTACGTTGTGGTCTGTAAAATAAACAAATAAATGAATAAATCTGTATACATTCACTTCAGTAGTTAAGTTTCAGTTATGTGATTAAAACAGCCATGTAAACATTACACATAACTATTAGTTTAGTTAAGTAAATGAACAGTATATAACATGAACTCAAATAGTTGTTGAATGTGGTGCGGGGCACATGGTTGCACTTGGGCATCGGCGTGTGCGGTGCTGGCATGGCTGGTGTACATGTCGGATTGCTGCGGTCGCGTCGCGATCGTCATTTGCATATATAAACACTGGCATAACTTCAAACATTCACAATAGCAGGCAGAAGGTGCTAAAGACGTAACAATATGCGTGATTACTCACATATTTGACATGAACGCACAACATGAACGATATCAGAGAGCTCAGCTGTCTGTCACAGCTCTCAGGCCAGCGGCAACTGTTTAATGGTCCGTCGGAAACAAACTATAAAGGCAACGAAGCTCCCTTCCATGAACGGACTTTATGACACGTTACATTTAAATGTAGAATGTAATTTTACTTACCTTAATTCCTGAAGAGGTCTTAACGTTAACAGTAACACCACCGTTTAAAATGGCTGCTGCGCAGGCTCCCGATCTGCGTCACGTGACTCTTGACTTTGCTCAAAATTGCTTATAGTGTTAACAATTTTTATAAGTAAACCAAAAGCTCAGTATATTTAGTAATGATTATAGCCATAATTCAAGTAATGTGCAAAACTTAAATTAATAAGCAAAATCTTTACATTTATTTGAGCTATATTTGCTAAGGACAGGAATCAATTTTACTTAAATTTATTAGTAAAATCTGCTTGTATTTTTAAGCTATATTTGCTGAGAATTAAAATCATTTTACAGTGTTAAAAATAATTAGCTCGATTTACTAAAAAATATAGTGCATCATTTTTGCGTCCCTCTTTTTAAGCAAGTTTCACATGGAATTTTAAGCAATTGCTTAATTTTTTTTTAGCCTAAACTGCTTAAAATTCCATGTAAAGCTTACTTTAAAAATTGCAAATGCTTAAACTGCTTTAAATTCCATGTAAAACTTACTTTAAAAAGTGGGTGCAAAGATTGTGCACTACATATTATTATTTTTTAGTAAATCCAGCGTATTCGTTTTTTCAGTGTAAGATCTACTGAACAGCATATTTATATTTTTGGTTAGCCTGGTGTAGTACAGAACACACCTTTTGAAAAGTGATTGAAACTAGTCAATGGTATTTTTGGGGGGATTACCAGGTTTACCACTGTACAGAATTTTGTGAGACAGCACAACAGTTTGCTGCAACCGAAGTCTGAGATCTACCCCCTCCGTTCACCCCTAAAAAATAGCCGTTAAACAAGAGCTTCTCTCCCTGGGCCAACATCAACATCCAATAAAGCTTAAAGATAAACACGGGGAGGGAATCCATGGCAGAATAGATTTCATCCCTCGGGAGACGAGGCCAGTTCTCCCCCATCTGCTCAAACACGACCCTGCTGGCTGTAACACTGACGTTAAAAAACATTACCTGGAATTTTTATGTGATTGTCTTCACGCTGCTGGGAGCGTAATAAATGTTTTCATGGTGTCCTTCAGTTATGATTGGCTTACGTCTGTGACAAGTCCATTTCTCTTGGAATCATCAGCTCGCGTGATTCACCTCTGCACACTTCTGCGGGAGTGAGCGGTTTGGATTTAAAAACATTAGCAATGTTACCTTCTCACTTTCACAATGTCCTTGACTTTGTACCAAGATAAAGAGAACTGTTTTACGCTGGAGGACGTTCAAGTCGCGGACAAGACACAGGTGTTTCTCGCCATCGCAGCAGAGGAAACTGGTTAAGAATAAAATTTGGGTATACAACACAAAAAACAAACGTTCCAGAAGAACCAGATGCGAAAAAGATTCATCCCAAATTCAGTGAATGGATTTACATGCACAAAATAAGCGGATATCTATTAAAAATTTACCTGTTTTATACGCTATTGTGGCAAATCGATCTCTCTATCCACAAAAATACTCTTTTTCGAACAACAAAGCTGGGATGCCAAAAACCATCTCCTCTCTCAATATCTGATTCCCTACTTAATAGACTTCAAACCATGATTTTTTTGCAGACTTTCATTGGACCTGCCACTATTAATCATTAACCTCCTTTTCTCCACTTTAATTGTTTAAAAACTTTAAAAAGTTTTTAAAACAATATTAAAGTATCAAAAGTGTTTACATGCAGGTTATTCTTATGTACATATGAAAAGTTTGGTTCCAAAACGCGATACACGGCATTTTTGAAAAAAATGAGTTACTGCCAAAATCATATTATATCAGGTCAGTATTTAAATGTAAATTCTTAATTTTACGCAAAATCCAATATCCGCCGTGTTATTCTGTCATCTTCTCTCCCTTTTTTCCCAAAATGCGATAAACGCCACTCCCCCTTTTTTACAGAACGCAATAAATCCATTCCGGGCCGCTGAGTACACGGAGTCCTAGTTTTCCTCATCTACTTTGTACTTCGTGATCAACAAACAAAACAAAATTATACTTTAAGTGCATTGAGAAACCTGTGGTGGTTTTCTGTGACGGGAAAGAAACGTAAGCCATCAACATCTAATAATTTACGCGAAAGCACTCGGGAGACTGGTGCTTATCTCCCGTTAGCATCAAGCTTCTCATGCTAACACATTGACCCCAGGGGATCTTATGAATAACTTTACATTATTTTACTAAAAGTCAATGAAAATCGAGCAGGACCAAAACATTTTACAGCTGATCGCTGTGAAAAATGCTAAGCGAAGACATCAAGTATAACCGCAGCAAAGACAGTGTTCTGAATATGACAAAGTAAGTGTTTTTATTAATGCCATTAATGTTTATTTTTTTAATCAGTGAGTACAACTTTTCAACTAAATGAATATAAAATGGCAAAGATGAATGCACGTTTGATTTCTAGCATTTTGAAAAAAAAACTGTCATGGATTTATTGCATTTTGTGGAAAAAAGAATTTGTTTTTATAATAAATCTTTGAAAAACAAGTTATGGATTTGAATTTTTTATGTTTTTAGAACCTAAAGATGCTATGTGAAAGTTTGTAACAGAAAATAGTGGTTTTCATCTTGTCACTTTCTTGGTATAGAAAACACGTTTTACCCAAATTTGTCAAAATGTATTTTTATTTTTACTATTGTATCCGTTAGTTTTCTTTTTCTTTCTAAATGGATTTGTTGCATTTTGGAACCAAACTCTTCATATATTGTCTTTACTCAAAATTGTAATATGTGATGGTCAATAATTAAGTGTGTACAAGAATATTCGTTGAATATTTAAGCAATATTGCTCGAGTAGGAGTGTGATATAGCTCTATATCATCACGGCTGTGATTAGGCCAGAGGCACGAGGCCGTAGGCCGAGTGCCGGAGGCAATCACACCCGTGATGATATAGAGCTATATCACACGACTCCGAGAGCGATATTGCTTTTATACAACAGTTCGACGGCACACGTTTAAAAAACGAAAACTAGAAAACAACAACAGAGTTATTTTAAAAGGCTCTTTGTTTGAGAAATAGTAGCTTAGCGTAGCGTAGCGTAAGTTCTACCAGGAAACTCGAATGTCACGTCACTCATTTCACAAGGCACAATCAATCACCCCTGATACTGAGAGTATATAAACCTCCCACTCACCTGTCTTTGCGTTCGCAGATACTGACGCCAGCTTTACAGCGTGCTTCAGTCGCAAACCCAGAAATCATGTCACGGAAAGCCATGGTCGATAGTGATTCTACCGAATCAGATGACGAACCTGTACCACCTTCTCCACAGCCAGTGCGACGCAGCTCTCGTTTATTAGGTCGAGAGAATCCATGGTATCACTGGCCTCTGGAGCTCATAGTAACTACACTCGAAGAAGCAGGCATCCCAGTCAATACAGAGCTGTCGAGGGACGACCTGCTCCAACTCGCTCATAGTTCACTGGGCAGTCCCCGTCCTCTCTCCGCGGACGTTAATCCAGACAAACGCGACCCACCTGGTCTAACTAAACAAACAGGGAAAAAACGGACAAATAAATCATCCTCTCCTCGTCCAGCCAAACAATCCAAAGCTTCAACACAGCCGCCGTCTTCTCCTTCTCGTCACTCATCTCCTGATACCAACGCTCTGCTTCTCCAAGCGGTCCAAGGCCTCTCAAAGACTGTAAAAGCACTTGAATCCAGACTAGAAGTTATGGAAAACACGCACTCTAACCGCAGCTCCGGAACTTCGCAGGCCAGTACATTTACAGCTTCCCAGCCGGCTTCTAACCCGATCTTCAGCCTTAACCAGCCTTTGCCCGCTACTTCATCTTCATCTGGTACTCCAGCATCATCTACCCGTCCTACGGATTTAACCCAAATGCAAGAAACTTCCGCTCTGGCTACGACATCATCATACAATCTTTCCACCGCAGTACCATCACAAGCCTTCGGTAGGCGATTTGTTTCACCTACCGCCGCTACTGTTTCCCCAAAGTTAAGATCCAACATTTGTCAAGGTAAGGACATTAATCTTGCCTCTCTACTGCTTCCCACGCCGGCAGCAGATCGACAAATGGTCGAATGCGGTGACGTAACCGTATTTCTGAAAACTTCAGACCCCAGACTGCAACGTAACCTGTCGTTTTCGGAATTTGTCATCGCATTCGGAATTTATCGAGACATTTTATGCCAAGTTTTTCCCGATAGGAGGGAAGAATTAGATTTATACCTGGCTATGCTGGCAGACTTTAACCATCGGTACGGGGGAACACTCTTTTACGAGTATCATAAATCACTCTCAGCCAAATCTGCCTCCTTCATAACGCTACACAACACACTAATAGACTGGTCAATCACTGATACGGATCTCCTAGTTCGCCATTTCGGAGGCCAGAAAATTCTGGCGTGCACAGTTTGCAGTTCACACGGCCACTCTGCCTCATTTTGCCCTAAAGCTCACACCAGCGACAGCGCATGCGCCGGTCACGGCATCAAGGGCGCTAGCCATGGTCCTGAAAACTCAAGCACTCACTATGATGTAAAAGGCCGTCCTATTTCTGATTTTAACGGTGTTCCTCTGTGTAACAATTTTAATGAATCTGTCTGTTATTTTACCAAATGTAAATTTGCCCATGTTTGTAGTTCCTGCAAGGAGCCCCACCCGAAATTCGTCTGCCCACGCCGGTTCAGACCTTCAACAAAGAGAAAGGCTCATACTACGAAGAAATTCTGAATAGACATCCTTCCACCCCTGTCAATGTCCCAGCACTATCTCGCTATTTAGCGGCCCACCCTGATCCATGTTTTGTTGATTATTTAATCACAGGGCTTTCACAAGGATTTCGAGTTGGAGTTCTCTCCCCTTATCGTCTACTTATGTAGCTAAAAATCTACAGTCAGCATTAAACGATTCGGATGTCACGTCTGCCCTAGTCGACAAAGAACTTAATAAAGGCTACCTAATCGGTCCATTCAGCTCTCCCCCTTTTTCTCCTTTCAGAATTAATTCTCTCGGCATTGCCACCCGGAAATACTCCGGTAAAAAGCGCTTGATTTTTGACATGTCTTCTCCTCATTCTGATACAATAGCTAGCGTAAATGAGTGCATTCCTTCAGAACCATTCTCCCTACACTACGCTTCGGTTGATAACGCTATTCAACTAATTAAATTAGCCGGCCACGGAGCCTGGCTGGCTAAAGCTGATATCACCGATGCCTTCAAAATAATTCCAATTCACCCGTCCGACTGGCCTCTTTTCGGCGCTAGATGGAAATCCAAATTTTATTTCGCAGTTAGACTTACATTCGGGTGTAAGAGCAGTCCACACATTTTCAATTGTCTCTCAGAAGCATTGTGTTGGATTCTGCTAAACGTTTGCAAAATTTCATTCGTTTTACACCTGCTTGACGATTTCCTGCTCGTTGATTTTCCGTCTCCTCGAACCTCCATTCTTGACACACTTAAACAAGTGTTCAACGACGTTGGTGTTCCTTTGTCTAAGGAAAAAACTATAGGTCCAGCTACTTCCCTCGAGTTCCTCGGTATTTTACTCGACTCTGTAAAAATGCAAGCTTCCCTACCTAATGAGAAATTAAACAGGATCACGTCCTTTATGGACTCGGTAAGCTCCTCTCGAGCCGTATCTAAACGCGAAATGCTCTCTCTTCTAGGTCACCTTAACTTCGCAATGAGCATTATTCCCCAAGGTAGGACTTTTATTTCCCGCCTGTTAGACCTAGCTCACTCCGTCGTTAATTTAACTGACACCGTGTATTTGGACGAAGGGTGTTTTTCAGATCTCATGTTCTGGACTAAATTTCTGAAAAGTTGGAATGGCATCTCTTTTTTTTACAATGACACTACAGAATCATCCGCTGCACTGGAACTTTACACGGACGCTGCTCCCTCCGTAGGTTTTGGGGGTTTCTTTCAAGGGCAGTGGTTCGCTGAAAAATGGTCAAGTGAGTTTCGTGCCTTCGCTTCAGGTTCTGATTCATCGGCGCTACACGAACTTTATCCCATTGCAATAGCAAGCGTCCTCTGGGGGCCTCATTGGTCACGCAAACGCATTATTATGTTTTGCGATAATGAAGCAGTGGTTGCTATTATTAACAAAGGACGATCCTCCTGTCCGGCGATTATGTCTATTCTGAGACGTCTAATCTGGCAGTCCGTTACTCACAACTTCTTGATCAAAGCAGTACATATTCCCGGGAATTTTAATGCTATGGCCGACTCACTTTCTCGTTTTCGTCTACAGGCATTCCGACGTCTCTGCCCAGCGGCCAACACGGATCCAACCCCTTGCCCGACTCTACAAGAAATAATACTAGATTAACCGGTTCCCTTGACGACCTATTTTACACAGCACGATATTACATCACAAAAGGGGTAGCACCTTCTACACTAAAAGCCTATGACTCTGCTTGGTCATTATATAATAGGTTTTGTTTTTCTTTTCAGATTAACCTATTTCCTATCCTCATAACTACTGTTTGTTCATTCCTAGTGCATAATTTTGAATCAAGGAATCTAAAAATCACTACGATTCGTAAACTACTCGCTGGCATACAGTTTTATGCTAGGTATAATGATCCTAATTTTCCCAGCCTATTTTCAGCTCCAACAATACGCCTCCTTCTCAAAGGCATGAAAAATTCCTCCTGCAAAGACCCCGACAAACGGCTGCCTATCACCTTTACTATTCTACAAAGACTTGTCCTTAGTCTACGTGAAGCCCCTTTCAACCCATATATCAACATTCTCTTAGAAGCAGTCTTCCTCACAGCTTTCTATGGATTTATGCGACCTGGAGAGTTCACCTCAGATTCCCGACGCTTTGACCCAACTCAAGGTTTAACTCTATCTGACATTCGTTTTTCACCAAATTTTTTCACTATATTTATCAAACGATCTAAGACAGACCCCTTAGGGTCAGGTGTCACCATTACTATATCGAAAATCAATGACCAGTTCTGCCCCTTTACATCCATGCTTCACTATCTAAAAATCCGTCCCAGTATCTCCAACACCTCTCCTTTATTTATATTACCTAATGGCCTTCCCATAACCAAAGACTGGTTTAGAACTCATCTAGCATCGGTTGTAAAAATCTGTGGCTTATCTCCCTCTCTCTACACTGGACACTCTTTCCGGATCGGAGCCGCTACAACAGCAGCTGAACAAGGAGTTCCCTCCTCTTCCATTAAGATGCTGGGCAGATGGTCTTCATCAGCATTCGAAACCTATATAAGGTGTGACTCGAATACCATCCTAAACGCTCAGCGTGTCCTTTCTAAAGTCTAATAAGGTATGTACCTTTTGTTAATTACTGGTGGTGGTGGTGAACGGTAACGCAATCTAAATTGCGTACTTCTACGGCCCACACGGCCCCACACTCTGGCATATCTTTGCCCCTAAAGCCTACCTGGCATTTCCTGCTCGGCATATCGTTGCCTTCTACGGCCTACGAGGTCTATCTAACCCTGGCATATCTTCGCCCTTTATGGCTTACACAGCCTCTCTCAACACGGCATATCGTTGCCTTCTATGGCCTACGCGGCCTTTCCCACTCGGCATATCGTTGCCTTTCATGGCCTACGCGGCCTATCTCTATCTGGCATATCGTTGCCATCTATGGCCTTCGCGGCCTATCTCTATCCGGCATATCGTTGCCTTCTAAGGCCTACGCGGCCTATTTTCTCTGGCATATCGTTGCCTTCTAAAGGCCTACGCGGCCTTTTCCCACTAGGCATATCGTTGCCTTCTATGGCCTACGCGGCCATCTCTATCTGGCATATCGTTGCCTTCTAAAGCCTACGCGGCCTTTTCCCACTGAGCATATTGTTGCCTTCCACGGCCCACGCGGCCCTATCTCTCTGCCTATCTATGCAGCTATCTCTCTCACTGGCATATCGTTGCCTTCTATAGCCCAAGCGGCTCACCACACAGCCTCTATGGCGTCTGAAATGTTAGTCGATATTTACAGATGTCTAATATTTTCTCTTATCTCTGTTTCAGGAACCTCTAAGAAACACTGGTGGGTACCGATCATTGTTATCAATTTTTGGGGATTAGATTCTGGCCTGTCTCCATCTTCAGACAGGAACCGCAGGAATCCGCAACCCCCGGATTCGAACTATGGTCGGGGCCTACGCCAAAGAACTATATTGTGTTACATTCCAGCCTTGGCTGATAACTACTGTTAAATAAACTCATATCAACTATTAACCTATCTTCGAGTCTTTCTGGTAGAAATAGTAGCTTAGCGTAGCGTAGCGTAAGTTCTACCAGGAAACTCGAATGTCACGTCACTCATTTCACAAGGCACAATCAATCACCCCTGATACTGAGAGTATATAAACCTCCCACTCACCTGTCTTTGCGTTCGCAGATACTGACGCCAGCTTTACAACCCACCCTCCCTACCACCATCACCAGGTCGGTCCTGTCCATACTCGGGGGGGATTAGATTCTGGCCTGTCTCCATCTTCAGACAGGAACCGCAGGAATCCGCAACCCCCGGATTCGAACTATGGTCGGGGCCTACGCCAAAGAACTATATTGTGTTACATTCCAGCCTTGGCTGATAACTACTGTTAAATAAACTCATATCAACTATTAACCTATCTTCGAGTCTTTCTGGTAGAACTACTTCTTCCGCCACGGATTTGAGGGCGGCCAGAATGACAGGTAACACTTTCGGTTGCTTTGAATCTCATAACAACTCAATGGACGGAAAAGCCGTTTCTTTATATTACCGTTTCTTGGTCACAAAGTTTAGTTTTAAGATTAGTTCAGTCGAGAATGTATATGTATTATATTTAAATCTGCAGTCGATTAGTAAAGATAGCGCCTGTTTGAACGCTTGCTTAGTGAGATTCGGTACGAATGAGAACCAAAGCATGAGCGGACGTCAGTGTTCACTCACCCCGCTGACCACCGCCCTCTCTGGGCTACATCTCTGACAGGGATTCCCTGGCTCTCATGTTAGCCTTGTTTGTTTTTGATCGTCAAAATGAGATCAAATCAGCAGTATTTGGTGTCATGATCAAACTATTACTTGTTTTTTTATTCATATTTAGTGTCTTTTGTGTTGTTATTGTTTTGGCGCGAGGTAAAAGTGAATAAAACTATACTTGTATAATGTTGCTATTGCTTTCCCATTTACTCTTGACGCGATACGAGCACTCGATTATTATTAAACTTTGTTCTTGTCAGTACTATATAAAACGGTTTTTTATAAGTGTCAGAGAGATGTTTTTGCATTATGCTTATAAATATATCAGTGGCGATATCTCATAACATGTTTTAATAGTCACGTCACGATAAAGTAAATGATCAATGTCCACATTTAAAAGCTGCGGTGCTTACCTGCAGTTCCACAGTGTTTTCGCGTTCTGATAAGAGATATAGCTCCAGAAAAAAAATAGTTTACATTCCTCTTTCCAAGTGTTAATCGTCCACACGATGTGACAAGACATAACTTCCATTAAGTTTAACGTAACATCCAAGAGCGATGATCTTTGACGGAATAATAACTTCCGATTGGGATTCACACACTGATTCACGAGCTAGTGAACTAATGAGACACACGGAGGGTGATTCAAAACAGCGCGTTTGTGTGTGTCCGTGTGTGGGCAGTTTTTCCATTCAGAGATGAGCTTGTTTAGAAGACCTCCATTCACTAGGTGGCGGAATGATACGAAAGGTGAAGCGGTTACTGTGCCGTTATCAGTAGAATATTGCACGCCTCTTAGCCAATCAGATTCGAGAACCAGAAAGAACTGTTGTATAATTGAGAATATACCAACTGCGTTAGTCAAGAGCACACTTATATGCACTACATTATACTTCAGTTTTTATGTTTATCTTTTACATGCAGAACCGTGCGAACATGAACAAAACGGCGAGGAAGACGGTTAAGCCATTTATATGTAACGCAAAATCAGTGTAATGGTAAGAAACTAGGGACTGATTTTGCTTTAGCTGTTTATGATCTTTTCCCAATTAAAGAAAATTATGCATGATCTTACACATGATCAGTTTATTAAGCACGGTCGGAGCATGTAAACGCACTCAGTGAACTCAATTAGGCATTAAAGAGCATCAATTATCTGATTCACGATTTTACATTTCCTTTACATGTTAACGATATGCAAAAGGTACAAATCCCAAAGTAAACGATGACGTGAGTTATCGTCTCCAACGTAAATCTCTTTTCTTGGACTACAACAAACACATGGATTGTAGGCAACAGTTTACTTTCTGGGATTGGTGTTGTACTAAAGACCGACATTATCGTAATTCCTCCCGCTTGGACTTACAGCCTGTAAGTTAACTTCTGTTAGAATCTTTCAAACATCAGAGTTCCCACACCTTAGTTAACTTCAAATTCAAGGACCTTTCAATTACTTTCCAGGTCCAATACCCTCAAATGCAAGGACTAAATGTGGGGACACATTTCAAGTGAGAGCAAGGTTACATTGTGTTACCTTTAAAGATAAATTGTTACAGTTCCCTTTCGAGGGAACTCGCGCTGCATCACTGCAGTGATACTTTGGGGACGCCTCCAGAGGTAAGTGCGTCTGAATGTGTATATCAAATTCAACCAATGATGAGGCTTAACAACAAAGACAGAGTGACGCGGGAGCCAGAAAGTATATCATTATCTGAAATATTTCCAAAAGTCGGCATTACAGGGACGCAGGAAGTATGACAAGGGAGACACAGCGTCTCGTTCCCTTCTCCAGGAACAAGTGTTACATACATAACCCAAGACGTTTTCATGTGTCAAACACAACTATGCAATAAAGCATTTTGGTATGAATCAACATTTGCATACAGAAGATATAAGCATTTAAAGCGAACAGTTTAGCATGTGTGCTTAAAAAGTCTAGAATTTTTATGATATTATCCTACATTACACAGAGAATAATATTGATTTTTTACCAGAAAACTTCTTGCATAAAATAGATTCAAGCACTTTCAATGACCTGTATCTATGTATGTATATTTTCAAAAACATCCCAGGGCCTTGAATTTCCCCCCCAGAATCACAAACTTTAAGGACCCGTGGGAACCCTGAAACATGGTAAGGAGCATCACATTTCCAGCTGACATCAGAGGTATTCAGACCAATCACAATGTACAGATTAGATGACCAATCAAGGACAGTTTTGTACAAAATCCTTGTGTTTTAGGAAGAGATGGAGATCTGGAGCAACAAAAATGTACGGTATGTGGAAAACAATGTGTTTTTCGAACCATAAACCATGCGAACACACTGTATTATACCAAATACACAAAATAACGTTATTTTTAGCAATGAAATGGGTGCCATTTAAAAGTGATATCTTACATATATGCAAATATACTGCAGAAATCTGAACCATTTGTGTAACATTTTTTCCTAAGATGTGTCATTTTATTCGGGCTAATCACAATATTTTCCTTCCAGGCAAACCACCAAGAGTAACAACAAAGGGTTTTGATTTAACATTTATCTGCGTAATTATATTATCTAATCAGCTTAACTGATTGTGAAAACTCCAGAGGGTCTTCTTCCATCTTCTGGACCCTCTGTGTACTGTTTAAAGCCAAAGTGCTGGTCAAATCTAAGTATTTCGGCCATTGAATGCACGCTTTCCTGTCAACAGATGTTTCAAGGGAATGAAGTGAAAAGGAAAGGCTGCGGGATTAAGCAAGAACAACTGAGTGTGGCTTTTTAAGTGAAAGTGTATTCGTGCATCACACCAATCTACTGCAGATCTGTCGCTATGTGCCAATAACCAGATGTTTGGCTTTTTAATAAGGTGACATCTGTTTTTTTACAATGCCATACAATACCATTAAACAACTGACATTTACACGAAGGCCCAAATTATTTGTGATTGTGAAGTAATATGTCGTGTTACATATTAATTTGTTTGTGAGTGTGTGGGTGAGGGTGAGTTTTTTAAAAACGTTTTAGTCTTTATGGCAGGGGAATAAATGATCACATCCCAAAGCTTATTTTTCCAAAAATGTGTTTTACTGGCTTAAACAACCACAAATAGAAAAGCAACCGAGTTATTTTAAATATCCCTTATTTTCGATTTTATGATTTTACATTTCTTTTGGTGCGTAAGTGTGTGTTAGTACATGTTAACGATCTGCAAAGTTACAAATCCCAAAGTCTACAATGACGCGAGTCCTCCAACTGAAATCTCTTTTCTTGGACTACAATGAACGCAAGGATTGCAGGCAACAGTTTACATCCACAGCGAGTTAATGTGGACTCGATGCACATTATCATAATTCTGCCCATTTCTGACTCACAGCCTGTAATAGGGATGGGCGATAATTTGCATGCATTCTCATGCGCATCTCATCAGTAAAGCCGGTTCCGTGATTAGAAGTAAATCGCCATCAGCTGCTTTCAGATGGAGCGGCATTTACTACACAAAATCGTAGTATACGGACAATCGATGCAATTTCGCATTAATTACTGCGGGCGTATCGCCTGAGATATGTTTGCGATATGGCCCAGCTTGTCAGTGAACTACGGCTTTGTGTAGTAATTGCCGCTCCATCTGTAAGCAGCTGATGGCGATTTACTACTAATCAAGAAACCGGATTTACTAACGACATGCGCATGCAAATTATCGCCCATCCCTAGCCTGTAAGTAGCTTATGTTTTCATATTTAAAGAATTTGCTACTGACTATTCAAATCATGATTCAAACACGAGTTTTGAGCAGTGCAGAGTAGCGCTTGTTGTGTGATGTTTTATCTACGATCACAAATGCAGACATGGTTTTATGTTTAAGTAAATCTTTATCAGATTCGAGCTTGTATTGATAAGGTAGTAAAGACGATATTATCACCTATTGGGAGCTGGTCTTTCAAATATGGTAAGGAGCGTCACATTTCCGACACACGCCTGAGGTATTCGGCCAATCACAACGCACTCGATAGCTGATCAACCGGAGCACAATGCGCTTTTAAGGAAGATTAGCTTTGTAGAAATTGACGGGCTGCAGAGCATAGAGGAGCATAGAGGAGTGTTTTTGAACCATAAACCACATGAACACAGTGCATTACACCACATACATGAAATGTGATGCTTTTAGTAACATAATAGGGGCTCTTTAACCTACAGTAATTTGCTTAAACAAATAAGTAACGTTTTGAATACAGCTGCACAATAAATCGCATGCGATAGTCATGCGCATCTCGTCAGTAAAGGCTGTTTCTCGTTTAGTAGTAAATCGGCATCACCGCCTTTCAGTTGGAGCGGCATTTACTACACAAAGCCGTAGTTCACTTACAAGCTGTGCCATATCGCTTACATTATCACAGGTGATACGTCCGCAATAACGAATGCCAAATTGTCCCGATTAACAGCAGAGGTGGAAAGTAACGAATTACATTTACTCACGTTACTGTAATTGAGTAGTTTTTTTGTGTATTTTTACTTTTTTGAGTAGTTTTTAAAATCTGTACTTTTACTTTTACTTAAGTATGTTTTATTTAAAGTATTGTACTTTGCTACATTTTAAATCATATCCGTTACTGAGTAAAAAAATATTTTAAAAAGCAAGGTGATAAAGACGCGCAACGGATTTAAATGGGCGGGGCTCGGGGGAACGCGCAAAAAGAACCATGAAGACGGACGAGACAGGCGCGCGCTAATGCAGACCCGCCTCAGTTCAAATCTTATGAAAGAAACCCCTGGTCATATTTAAGCGACCACTTTCCACTGACGCGAAGCGAGTGTTTCATTTCTATGAAAGGTAGGATTCATGCTCTTAAGTACGAAATTGCACGACGCGTTTTTAATACAATGCGCATTATCTTCCGAGGTCTAGCAGCTTCGCGTCAAGTCAAACACAACTTCAAAATGTCCTTGAGAATGCGCAGGTCATTAGACATTGCAGAGAGAGAGAGAGAGAGAGAGAGAGAGAGAGAGAGAGAGAGAGATAGAGAGAGAGAGAGAAGAATAAAGGTCATCAGGTCCCCAGGTCAGGGAAGTAAGAAGATAATAAACATGTCAAATGTATATAGACATGGCACTCATCTCATTATATGCTCATTTAAACTATATATAGTTTAATAAAATAATGTATGTTGCAGCAATACATCAATTACAACCTTACTATAGTGATTGTATTTACAAGCTGCTGACCACCTTCAAAAGTGCATAAATCACATGTAAAAATCATTAAACAATTCCATAAATGTTTCTTACTTTAAAAAAGCTTTTTATTTTATTAACTTTTTGTTATTGCACTTTAATTGTAAAGATGTTCCTACAATTAAAAACAACTAGTTTAAGATTTATATCCCCTTGTCGTTTTTGAACTATACTAGAATCCTCCACCTCTTCCCGCTGTAAAAAAAAGTAACTTTTACTCTGAGTAAAGTTAAAATGACTTACTTTTTACTTTTACTTGAGTAGATTTTTAGACAAGTAACTTTACTTTTACTTAAGTAAAATATTATTAAAGTAACTTTACTTTTACTTGGGTACAATATTTTAGTACTTTTTCCACCTCTGATTAACAGTAAACTACGGCTTTGTGTAGTAAATGCCACTCCATCTCAAAGCAGGTGATGGCGATTTACTGCTAATTAAGAAACCAGCTTTACTGACGAGATGCGCAATGACAATCACACACAATTTATCATGCAGCCCTAGTTTTGACAATCACACAAAAGACAACAAAGCTTGTTAGGACATCAGAATGCCTCGGCTACTGAAGATCTTTATCATTATCATCTAACAGGTTGTTGTTTTGCAAATTCTTTGTAACTAATACAATCTCACAATGAAATGCTACTCTACAAGGTGGTGGATTAGTATGAATTCTTACAATCCTATTTGTGCGTTTTATTTCACTCTGCTTTTGCCCCAGTGACACTTGGATTGCTTTTTATAATAATGATGCGTATTTGTGCAATTCTCATTGCCAACTCATAAAATAGTTGCATTTTTCCATAAACCTGGTTTGTTGTAAAACATTCCGATGCTTGTACAAGAAGCATCTATTTAATGTTGCTGTCTCGGATCAGATGTAATAATGCCAATAAGAGTTCAGCTCAGGTTGAGTGGGCTAAATCAGATCAAAAGTAGAAAGTGAGTTCTGAAGCATATCAAGAACAGACATGGGTCTTTCCAAAAGATCTCCACCTTTAATAACTCTAATAAAAATCTGGACCCTCCTGTAATCAAATGCACCTGATTCGTGCTGGCTCTAATTCACTCTGAAGACCATGTTAATATTAAAAGCCCTGTTATTGGAGAATGATGTCCAACAAATTTATCAGTTCTTCTTACATCATCCATACTTTGCCCGGGGTTGAACCAGAGTAAACGGTTATTATTGTACTCTGGCATACCTCAACTATGCAGTCTCGCAGCAACCATCCAGAAATTAAAATAGCTGGTTTGTATATCAAAACCAAACATTTTCTTGCAGATCAAGGAGATCTTAAAATACAAAACTTTTATGCATTTGGCAGAGACGTTTATCCAGACAACCGGCATCCAAGGTATTCATTTTATCGGTGTGTGTGTGTTCTCTGGGTATCGAACCCACAACCTTTGCGCTGCTAATGCAGTGCTCTACCAGTTAAGCTACAGGAAGTTATAACCTAAATGGTATCTTTGGAAAGGTATCTGTAACTAATAAGGTTTGGTTTTGGCCCAGACTCCAGACAGTGATATGGGTATATCCCATTATATATCTAAACATTAGGCTACAGTCCAAAAGGATCTAGAGCAGTGGTCTCAAACTCCCGGCCCCTCCCCCTCTCTGCGGCCCGCGTCAACGTTCAAAAATATAAAATAATCTGGCCCGCAGAAAGATTTTTATTCACTTTTTTTATATTCGTTAGATTTTTTATTTAAACGTTCAAGTGTTCGTTCACATGTCGAGTCTTACAACGCGTTAAAACGAGTCAAAGCATTACTTTACAACGTGCTCGAGAGCGGAAGTTGCGCTCCGGGGCGTGGGTCGCGTCACCGGTTGCTACGCAGCCATGAACCGCACGCTCCGTGATGTCGAGGATCACTGAATGCGTGATCGGATTTTAATTCCTGAACTGAACCTCGCGTCAATCATATCATTGTCACCATGCGATCAGTTAATCTGGTCGGGACTTTGTAGTGTTTGTCTAGAGAAGATTTGTTACTTCCGGGTGGATATCAGCTGTTACTCAGAGAAGATTGAGCTGCGGTGGGCTTAGTTCACCTCACGTCACAGCATCTAATGGAAACACCGCATATGGAGGCAGAGCGGTAGATGTAATGCAACACATTTTAAACTACAAATAAGAAAAGAGACATCAAAGTGCCCAGGTTAAGAAAAGAGAAAAGATGAGGAGAAATGTAAAGAAGATAAAAGTATGTATACTGCTATATATAATGAAGTATAATATATTATTATGTAGCTTTCTATTCAATTACACATAGAGCAGTACTATTATTTTTTTCTGTCCAATATATCTTATATAACATGGACTAATTCAAAAGTTATGGGATCACTTTCAATTATAAATATTTTCCCACATATAATAGAAAATTTATGAAAACTGAAATAATAAAGAACATAATGAAGTCAATACTATGACTGAAAACAATCCAAAATAAATCAAAACAGAAACACTTACTGGTGGTAATTTTTATAATAGTTTATAAATGTATACAGGAATTAAACTTGTTAGTTTAGTGCAAGGTTTTAATAGGTCTTAGTTAAGATAAGATTAAGAAAAGATTTACTTAGGCTACTTTTATAAAATAATGTATAAAAAGATAAAACAATTGCTTGTATATTTTCAAGTATTATTATACATTAAATAATAGAAATTAAACATGACATTTACAGAAACATTGTACTTTTTTGAACGTTAAAATAGCTTTGCGGCCCCCCGATGAACTGTCTGTCTTAAAAATGGCCCCAAGCCCGTTTGAGTTTGAGACCCCTGATCTAGAGCTTTAGACGTGATTGATTCACCATCTTCTAACACATAAAAGACCCTTAACCCTCATAAGTCCCTATTTCCTGTATACATTTGTAACGTAAAAATTACTTCAGAAATTAAAAGAGTGATTACAAAAAATAAACAAATTTAATGATACAAATAATATATACATTTTTGTTTACTTCCCATCTATACATTAATGCTGTGTTTTGGGAGATATGAAGTACTTTTGTACCTGTTTACCACTAAATTACTCAACTACACCATAAGCTTGCCTGTAAAATATCAAATGTTTGTGAAAAAGTCACATAAATTATAATCTAAATTTGATTTAAACTGATTTTCTTCTTCTTCCTTTATTTCTTAACGCCATTCCAGCATCTACGGCTATATTCATGGCAAGAACCAGTTAATTCATACATAAGTTTTTATTCAGAAAAGTTGATCTATACGGGTGATTCTCACGAAACCATTGAAACACCACGGCACTAATGATTTTAGCTTTAAAATGTGTAATATAGTAACATTAAAAAGCATCAGAATTAACACAATACTGTGTTCTACCTTGCACAATGTGTGATTTCAACATAAGAATTTATAATTTTAAATTTTATCTAATTTTCTGCTGAAATTCTCATTACCGCAATGTGTTCGACTGTGTTTGAACATGCGTTATGTTGTAATTTAATCAAATTAACACAAAAATACCATGAAAAAAACAAATGGATGCCCTGCTAGACCACTCCAGATGACAGAAAAAACACCCACTGAATACTCATGTACAATAACAATGAAGAAAAATCAGGAAAATGATGTGTCCATGCCCGATGCTCCCACCCTCCGCAACACTTTTTGAGAACAGTTTAAGCACACATACAAATTTTAAAAAAGTTTGATTTTGAGTGACCAAGCACATGGACCAGTTACTTCAAGATGGCTACCAGGTAAGATCATTTTTTTACAGTTAATTTGAAATATTGTCTTGTCAGAATGCTTACACGACATTTTGATTATCATTACCGCAACAGATGCTTATTAAATGTTAATTTAATTAATAAAAGCATAATACTTTGATTTTAAATGCATGTGCAGAATCTCCAAATTATGTTCTTTCAGGTTTGTCAAGTCATTTTGAAAATATGTCAGTGTTGATGTTTTCTGACTGTTGCGGTAATGAGATTTTTTAGGACTAATTTTTTAAATTATGTTACAAAAAGTGTTAAATGATAAGTAAAAGTTTTTAAATTAATGTTCCCATTTACTCCAGACTTTGTTTTTCAATGTCTGGTGGGAAAAAAAGTAAATTTAAGCAATTTTTACATTTTCATGCTTGACATTTTTAAAACCAAGTTTTCGTGAGAATCACCCATACACAGGTTGGGGGAGTGACAATTTGGTATCTCCAATTTGCCTAACTTGCATGTTTTTGGCCTGTGGGAGTAAACTGGAGTACCCTTAGTAAACCCACGCTGACACAGGGAGAAGATGCAGAAACTCCACACAGAAAGGCCTCTTGCCCTAGCCGGGGCTCGAACCGGGGGCCTTCTTGCTATGAGGCAACAGTGGTAGATTTAAACTGTTTTTAGATAATGATCTAGATGTTATGTGTTGAATTCGGCCATCAGGTGTTTAGAAAAAAAAACATAAAAGAATTACAGTTTAGGAAATCAATCATTTCGACCAGCAGAGGCCCATATACCTATTCATTTCACTGGATGTGGCCAACTGCTCAAATCACTACTTTAGTATACATTTTGTGAATTTATGTATATATGAACATTAGAAGGACATTAAAAATAAATATTATTTTAAATAGTAGAATTTTTTGTAGTTTTTGATGCATTTTGAAATGTCTGTTTTTACAAAATGCCACAGAAATTTGACAATGTAAATGCGTGTGCACGTGTGTGTATGTGTGTGCATTTGTGTATGATTGAGCATGTCTTTTCTATATTGCATTTGTGCTCTAGTACCAGGCCTACTTTTCAGTGTTGAAATTTTCAGATTTATTCTAGATGCATTGATTTTATTTTGACATAAAAAAGGTTTTTTTTGCATTTCCCATTCATTTTCAATTGGGGTCATTTTTACCCACAAAGGGCCACATTAAGAGCCATTTTGCATGTGTGGTTATTTCACATTAAGGCATGATCTATTGAACTCAAAGACTCCAAACTTTCCAGGAAAAGGATTTTGTGTCTACGCCATTTATCAATCAATGCGCAATACCTCCAACAGAGGTCTTTTCAAAAGAGGTGCACTGCACCCCAGCCAGTCAGGTCTCCAAACTCAATGTCCAGTTTCAATTCCCCGTAAATTTCATTAGGTTATCTAATTAAATCTGCTCTGAGTTGGTCTCAGGCATTGTAAGGCCACAGCTATGCAGGTTTCTGGACAAGTATAACAAATCAAGAGTTTAGAAAAGCCAGATTAGAAGCAGGCCAGGCGAAGGGGGTGATGTGAAGGAGCCTGGGGGTATGAAAGTGCAAATGAGCTATAGCAGAGCCCCAGAGACAGAGACCAAGCACAAAAACTCAACAGCGAGCGAGGTATACGTTTAGGCCGCAAGCCAGCAAGCACTGATGGTTAACTAGCGAGGTGAGGAACTGTGTTAAACTCCTTCACCTGGAACATCATCTGTAAATATCCAGCTGCACAAATACCTACGTGTAGAGAGAGGGCCCCAGGCCGGGTGCCCTGCATGAGGGCATCCACTACGCAAACAAACTAATGCAAAGCCTTTTAAAAGTAATGACTTCTATGGTGTAATGAAATCAAGCATAGCAGATGTTTTAATTCTCACCTTCCGCCCATTACCTGCAGAAGCATATCTATTAAACGTTGGATAGGATCTAATCTGTTTGCTTTTCTTTATACGTTAAAGGTTCGTATTTTATGTCGGTTCATGGGGGATTGTAAAAGCTTATCTAAAGTGACTTGAAGGAAACTTTAATGTTTGCTACGGGTCCTGCACATAAATAAACATACCATAGACCTTCTCTTGTGGTACACGTTGTGTATTGGAAGGTGCCATCTTGTTTCTTAGGGGCTTGGGGATGGAGAGGTTTTGTTGGAGATGACGCAAGACTGAAATAAAAGCTAAAGCGAACAAGGTGAACAACAATTAGCTTTCAGCATAAAGTAGCTTTTGTGAAAATCCAGCATTGCGTCAATACCCCAATCGACCGCTGTTCCATAGTTAAGTCTTTCCAATGCGTCGTGGCAAACATTTTGGCGAGCGAAGGCGTGTTTCCAGCTCAACATTTACTAAGTGCTTTACAAGTTATGGTTAAGTTAAAAGACCAACCTATGATTGACGCCGACCTGACACACAAATGTCTGGAATGACATCAGAAGACTTGGATACCTTCTCTTCACAGTGTTTTATAACCGCAAGGGTCAGTGCAGTCCCCTGAATAACGTAAGCAGAAGCCTCACCACAAACCGTGCAAGACCGCAGAGGGGCAACAGCATCACTATGACGCGTGTATGGGTGTGGGCGTAAGAAGGTCTCTGGTTCATTAACCTGGGTTTGGACTGGATAAGCAGAAGGACCCTCTGCCCACATAAACCAGACCCTAGTGCCATCTCAGGAAAGCTTCCATTAGCTCAGCCCTACATGAGTCACAAAAAAACCCACATCCATAGCGTGATGTTCTCTTTTATAATATAAAAGGAAATTCTGAGAATAAGGAGTATATGACTGTATATGATATGTTTCTTTGGTGATGTTTAATGCAGAGTTACTATCGTAAATGAACCCTAGAACAAATGAGTAATGAAAGAAAGAATAAAAACTAGCATCATTTGGAGAAAGAACTAATTTAAAATACAAAAATACATTTACTAAAAATTGTGTAAACATACTTAAAGGGATAGTTCACCCAAAAAAGTTCTGTAATTATTTAGTCACCATCAAGTTGTTCAAACCTGTATATTTTTTGTTTTGTTTTGCTGAACACAATGTAGATATTAGTATCAAGCAAGAAACAGGAGCACCATTGAATTCCATAGTAGGAAAGAAAAATATATGGACGTCAATGGTGCTCAAAAACGGTTTGGTTACAAACATAGCTCAAAATATTTTCCTTTGTGTTCAGCCGAACAAAGAAATTGATACAGATTTGTAACAACTTGAGAGTGAGTAAATTATGACATAACTTTCATGAATTTTCATTGGGTGAACTATCCCTTTAAATGTTATCAGTTAGAACTAGGGCTGTCGACGAATATTCTAAATTCGAATATATATTCGAATAGTTTAAAAAAAAAAGAATTTCGAAGGTGAAAATTAATATTTGGATTTTAAAAAAAATGTGTAAAAAATGCCCGCGGTAGTAGAGGCGTGGTTGTCTTCTTTGTGAGTTGGCGCGCTAGTGCGCCTGGTCCGGGGACAGGTCACAGGAGTCGCACTGTCTGCATATTAATTTGGTTGTCACTTCACCTTTTAATGCTTAATCCTGTTCTGTACACACACCGTTCAGTAATTTACAACCGCATTCTACAACCGAATTAACTCCTGCAAATTGCAGGTAGGGAACCGCATTTACAGAAACTCGGCATAGTGTGTAAGTTACATAACTGAACGGAACAACTAGTTGATAGTTAATAAACGTGCATCATGGAAATGACAGGTCTCCTAAACAAAAAAAATCATAGAGGGGGGAAAAGTCTTGTGTATGCGCGGTGCAGAAAATGACAGAGGCACAAGCGTTTGCTGCTCAGTGATCTTGCACTAAAATAAAAACAGCGAACAAGAAAAATCTAATAATAAACCAAAATAAATCCAAATGCTTTACCTAAAAGATCAAAATATTGGGACCGGCACCTTCACACTTTAATAACACCAAAAACTTGATCGCTTCATGAGCCAAAAGCCATGAGACAGATCAGTGTCGTGAATGGGGCAGGCTTCAGGGAGTTCTGTCAAGCAATGTAACCGAGGTATCCCCCAATACCCTTTATTGATGTCCCTTGATTTACTTGTTTTTGTGTAGGTAAAACATTGTCAAATATGAACTTAAGTAGACTACCTATACAAGTAGTTATGTCACGTCTTTGTATTAATTTGTCCTGTCATTGACGTAATGCAATGTTAAATTGCTAATGGAGTAAATTGGCAAAATGCGCAACTAGATGTTCGAATAGTTTGAATATTTGTGTTTTTTAGTGGGAATATTCGAACATCATTTTTGACGAGTTTTGACAGCCCTAGTAAGAACATTGATTCTGACAGCGCCACAAAACTAAAAGTAGTTTTGCAGTTTTAAAGGGGACATTTCACAAGATTTTTTAAGATGTCAATTAAAGCTTTGGTGTCCCCAGAGTACGTATGTGAAGTTCTTGCTTAAAATACCATATAGATAATTTATTAGAGCATATACTTTGTAGGTGTGAGCAAAAATGTGCTGTTTTTGGGTGTGTCCTGTTAAATGCAAATGAGCTGATCTCCCGGATAGTGCAGATTAAGGAGTGATATTATCCCCTTCTGACATCACAAAAGGAGCCAAACTTCAATGAGCTATTTTTTCACGTCCTTGTGGAGAATGGTTTCCCAAAACTATACTGGGTTGATCTCTTTCACATTTTCTAGGTTGGCAGAAGCACTGGGGACCCAATTATAGCACTTAAACATGGAAAAGTCAGATTTGTGCCCTGTAATAAAATAAAAAAAAATATATTGAATAACTTTTTCCCATGAATTGGTACAGATACATTTATTCATGTAGCTCAATTGGTAGAGCATTACGTTAGCAATGCACAGGTAATGGGTTCGATCCTACATATATATTGAATGTACTGTAAGTCACTTTGTATAAAAGTGTCTGCCAAATGCATGACTTCAAATGTGCTGTCATAATTGATTTATATAACAAACAGTCTAATTAATACACAATTATATTAGAAAGTAATGGAAATATAGATAGATAGGAAAAACAAAGTGCATGCTAAATGCCCATTACGATGCATCAGGTGCTTCCATCATCAACATATCAGTTCATTGAAATAAAACTGAACTCATTTTGTTTTGTGTAAAATGAATCACTTTATATATCACCCCCAGGCACTGACATGAGCGGTTACTGGTGTTGACACCAGCAGGTTTAATGGCCCGGTGCAGAGTCAATTGATCTTCAGTTGTACCGCAAGAAAAGGTTTAGATTGGAATTGACTTCTGTATTTTCACCCTGTCTGTGGTAAATGGGTATAAATAAGTCTGACTGCAAAATTGAGACATAATGCACTTGTGATACCTTATACCTATAATTATTAGAAAATAGCTTAAGGATCATTTGAAATGCCATTAAAGTAAATCAAAATAGCAGTTTATAATGCAGTAATTGAACAAAATGGGAAACGCCTGGAACTGCAGCCAGTCAACATATTCGTCTCACCGTTTACTTGCTGCGAGTTCATGACAACTGAAGTTATGCGTCTATAATGTGCAAGCGGAGTTTCACACTCTGAAGTTAAACAAGATCAGCGAGGACTGTGGGAAATGTCCATAAAGGCCAAAAGGTGTATTTGCATGTGTGGCATCCATCTTCACCAACATCCAGAGAAATGTACCCTTTTCCAAAGGTCAGCATTTTGTGTAAATTGTGTACAACACTGATCAACTCTGCTATCGGGCGTTTTCAGCAGTGTTGCCCTCTTCTGGTGAGCATGACGGATTGAATCATGAATGCCTGGTTTTACAGAAGATTCGCCAACATCTCAAACAGCACAACAGACAAAACTCCCTGATTTGAAAGTAGATACCACCCTTCACAGTTATGAAGACAACATACATAGATAACGGAGATGAAGGCCGCCCAAGACCTACTGGAAAGTGTTATCAACAGGTTTCTCTTAAAGACTGTTGTAACAGTCTGTTTTAGGCAGAGCACAAACACTTTGCAGATCAATCGCCGGCAGCCCAATTAATTCTGACAGTAGGATTAGAGAAAGGTCTCTCCCAGGTCACGTGACCATGAGTGGGATACACTTGTAAATACACAAGCAAAGTGAGACCTAAACATTTACTTTCCTCTTGTCTTGGGGGTCAAGCCCTTTGGTCCCACACAAACAAGACATTAAAACAAGTTATTTAAGCTGAAACCAAACTGATTGTCACTTGTGTCGACACTACATCTACTAAGATACCTCTATCTGGTCCATTCTTGAATGGAGTGAAGATGTGCAAATTGGTGCCTATGATATACCACACTCCTATGTGCGCAATTTGATAGAAATGAAAAAATATAAATGCTATATTTCAAAGCATGAGAGAAGTGCAATTATGAGCTCCAAAATCACCGAAACCACCAAAACCTAGTGGTCACAAGGTTTGAGAAAATCAACAAAGCAGATGTAAAGTTGCCTTTGTTTATTAAGCTGGGATGGGAATAAAGTCGGCATGAAACGGAAGTAGGGTTCGCCTTATTTTCCACGTGGTGACGTATATCCGAGTGAAACGGCTTCTGAAATGAAATAAGGCAGGGCTGGATTTGAAGTTGTCCATTAAGATCTGATTAGATTGTTTGAAGTTGGCTCGTGTTGCTAATTGATAATCACAGCGATCTTCTCCCGGACCCCGCCCACCTGCCATGACCGTAAGTAAATAGATCGTTACCAGGAGGGGAGGAGATTTGCGTATTTGATTAAAGATTATGAGGGCACATGAATAAAAAAATAAATAAAGCTCACAGATAAGTCCTTTGTAAAAAAAATACCATAATATTCTAAAAATAAATTACAGTTCTACATTTTATTTTCATGGCAACTTTAAAGGAATCGTTCACCGAAAAATAAAAATACTGTCATGATTTACTCAACCTCATGTTTTTGTAAAACTGTAGGAGTTTCTTTCAATAATGGTAACAACACAGTTGACGGTACCCATAGTAGGAAATACAAATACTATGGAAATCAATGGGCACCATCTTTTGTGTGCTTACCATCACTAAAAATATCTTCTTTTGTGTTATCCCCTTAAGTATTTTAACATTTAAAATGTATACACAAACATCACAGTGTTGCTGCTTCATTTTTAAAGCTCACTTAAATTTTATACACTAGTATAAATGTAAATTTTTATTTTATTTTAATCAACATACAAATTACAATTCATTTCAACTTAGTGAGGAGTTGTTATAAATTATAAAAATAAAGAGGAATTAGCTTAAGTTATTTCAACCTTATTTTTCATAATATATAGCAACTTCTCACCAGTCAAGAAAGTTGAAATTATTTATAATTAAAGGGACACTCCACTTTCTTTTTAAAAATATACTCATTAATAAACCCAGCTCCCCAGAGTTAAACAATAGATTTTTACCGTTTTGGAATCCATTCTGCTGATCTCTGCGTCTGGCGGTACAACTTTTAGCATAGCTTAGCACAACCCATTGAATCTGATTAGACCATTAGCATCGCGGCAAAAAAAAGAGAGAGTTTGGATATTTTACCTATTAAAACTAGAGACTTCTGTAGTTACATCGTGTAGTAAGACCGACAGAAAATTAAAAGTTGCGATTTTCTAGGCCGATATTGCTGGGAACTGTACTCTCAATCTTAAGTAATAATCAAGGACTTTGCTGCCGTAACATGGCTGCAGCAGGCGCAACGATATTACGCAGCGCCTAAAAACAGTCCCCTTGGTAACTTTCAATAGCAGAGGACTATTTTCGGGCACTGTGTTTTAAGTTGTAAATAGGAAAAATATCGAAACTCTTTGATTATTTTTAACGTGATGCTAATGGTCGATTATGCTAAGCTAAGCTAAAAGTGGTACTGCCAGACCCAGAGATCAGCTGAATAGATTACAAAAAGTTAATCAAATGTTTAACTTTATAAGGAGCTGTAAAATGAGTAGAGCCCGACCGATTTATAGTTTTGCCGATTTTATCGGCCGATATGAGCATGTCGCAGATATATCTGTATCGGCGTATAAGCCGCAGATATGCGCCGATATGAAAGTTTGTTACAGAACACATTAAATGCATTTGAAAGATGTAAGTACTTGTTTGTCCAGCAGAGTGCGCCCTACTGGTTGCTAATGGTGACCCAGATCACTCACTGTAGTGACACCATCCAATCCCCCACCCCCTTCACTTCAGTTCAGTCAGTCAGTCTCTCAGTTCAGGTGGCATGGAAGCAGTCACGCAGTGTCTTCTTCACAACATTGTTACACCTGGTATTAAGACGCGCTTTGGTCGATTGGATTATAAATGGACAAGAGAGACGCATTCCCGCTTACATTTGGTGTTTTTAATCCGTCTCTTTGTCGACTTGCGAGTTAAAACGCAAGCGGGAGAAATGACGCGAGACGGAGAAATGACACGTTTAAACTACGCGCAGCCGTGCACTTATATATCACTATATGAGATTACTGCTGCTTGTGTTGTTAGTTAACATGCTAATTTCAGAGCAATTGATTCAATAAGCTCGCGCAACTCTACACCCTTGCTAAATAAAAGAGGCGGAGCGAAGACGCTTTAGTTTTATAAAAGTTTAAAGTTTGCACGGAACCCTGGGTTTGTGTTATAAAAACGTTGTGCACATCATTAAACATAGCGTACATTAGTATGTGCTCCGTCAAGCATTGTCTTCGTAACTGTGAGTGGCTAACTAATTTGTGAAGTACACAACTTACTGTAAAGCTAATAATCAATGACTTCATAAGTTTCTCTTTATAACGTTATTCTTGTCAAAACTGCAAATGATGCAAGTTTTATGTATTTTGTTCTCTTTGTGTTTTAAAGTTATTTATAATAAGTCAAGTTTACCGTTTAGTGCACTGATATCCGACTCATTTTGGATAATAAAGTTTATTGTTAACTTCTTGCCTATAGTACATATCTTTGTCACATCAATATAAGTGTTGGATCACCACATTTGTGAGTGATCATTGCATTTAATTGTATTTATTCATAAACAGTATATTATGTTGAAGTATATAGTGTATTCTATGTACAGTACTGTAGTATAATATACTGCAGTATATGTGTACTGAACTATAATATACACAAAGATATCGGCCGATATATCGTTATCGGTCTTTTTTTACTCCCTAATATCTGTATCGGCCCAAAAAAACGCATATCGGTCGGGCTCTAAAAATGAGCATATTTTTTTAAAAGTGGAGTGTCCCTTTAATTCTTAATCATGTATATGTAGGCCTGTAGCCAAACATCAAGCGATGATAAGTTCATTTAAAATAGGTATTCATAAAAAAATTGAGAAAACAAAAGGGATCATGTGAACTGTAAATGGATTTTTTTATTTTCATGAAATAAATACAATATTCACATGAAAATAAAATCAAAAATCTTTAATGGTCTCAATAACAAGCTTCATTGATAATATAAAATAAAAAAATCTTACATTTCATCATTTGATTTTTGGGAAAAATATGACTAGGACATTCAACATTCACCCAAGTACTTAATTTTCTCATGGGTAGGTTAGACAGATCATTTTGATTTCAAATTGAATCATTACTATCTCATTTCAAGTGGTGCATTTGATACCAAGTCAACACAGGACGGCGTAACATCATCCGAGTTAACTTTCCAGCTAAGACCTGCTTTCGTGAGCAGCCACAGATAATGGTCCCACTGTTGTCGATGGCCAACGGCCAAACATCTTGTTGTTTTACAGAGCGGGGAAAGAAACACTGCACGGTTACTCAACCGTCTGTTACCCATGTTAAGTGGTACAAATTGTTTATTAACAGGTGTTGCGTAATAATTCGTTCTTAAGAGCCGAGGGTCACCTTTGCTGCTTTAGATTTCCGGGCTTGATACTGTCCATCATCTAAAGTTTACATAAATCTTTCCCATGACCTTTACAAAGCAAAAAAAATCTAATTGACAGGAACTGAACACAGATCACACACTAATAACATCCACGTGGGATTATGACACATGCCGACATACATAGAAAATTAATACAAGTACAATTCACATCATGATGACTACCAAACTGTTAACATCATGGGGTCAAAGCTTTTGTTAAAAATAAAGTTTGATAGGAAGTTGTCCATGTTATCCACGTACACTCTTTAACAGTTTCTGTAACAGAGAAAAAAGTTATCAGTTAGAAACTGAACACACAATTTAATAAAGCAAAAAATAGGCTACCTCTTTGGGTACACCCATGTTTGCCAAATACGCCCTCTTTTCTTACACCCGCTTTCCATCAACAAGCTCTACATTACACACCTGATTCATAGGTGGCCATGCTGAACCAGTCGGTGTCTGAACTCTGTAAGCGTGGAACGTCTAACATCTTCAGTTAAGGTCATCACGAGCACTCTTCATTTGAAATAAGGTGAGGTCTGCTGCACTACAGCATCTGTGCAAGAAGCACTCGTCTCTGCACACAATTACATCTAAACCAAATAAGCTCTCCTCCCCCATGAAAATAAACGCGGGGCGATGACTTAAAATTGGCCGGATCTCTGTTCAGTGTTCTTGGGACTCATTTGATGTGGTGCCCCGTTCGCATCCACAGCCCTGGAGAAAAAATCCACCGAAAAGGTGCTTGCAAGATGACGTGGCTGGATTCCGGCTGCGATGTGAGTTTGTGCAGTTGCTGGGGATTAGGTCACGTAAGACCTCGGCTTCAAAACAATACATGAATAAATAAATAACAATAAGGGGAGCGTCAGCTGGGCCTAATCTAAAGCACAAGACTCGCATAGCTAAACTTCAAAACGCCAACATTAATCAACACAACCATTTCAGACATACTTCAGTCAATGTAAATATATCGTGAACATTTTGGGAGGGGCCTTCCTATGTGTACTAAAAACAGACTTTATTATTATTATTAATATTAGGTATGGAACAAAATTGAACAGATTACGAATGATGGTTTCAACAGAACATCACAACAAACATTAAAGGAAGATTCCATTTTCTTAAAAGAAAAATCCAGATAATTTCCTCACCACCATGTCATCCAAAATGTTGATGTCTTTCTTTGTTCAGTCGAGAAGAAATTATGTTTTTTGAGGAAAGCATTGCAGGATTTTTCTCATTTTGATGGACTTTAATAGACACCAACATTTAATACTTAACTCAACACTTAACAGTTTTTTTCGACGGAGTCTCAAAGGACTACAAACAATCCCAAACGAGGCACAAGGGTCCCATCCAGCAAAACGATTGTAACCTTTGACAATAAAAATAACAAATATACACTTTTAAAGCACAACTTCTCGTCTAGATCCGGTCGTGATGCGCTAGCGTGACCCGACGCAGTACGTCATCACATCACGAGGTCACAAAGGACAAACGCAAAACTCCACCCAAGCGTTTACAAATGTTGAGAAAGAGGACCGTTCCTACATTGTTGTATATCAACTGATACTAATTAATGTCTTTGTGTCAGTTTATTGTTTACAATGGTCTGCAAATGTGCGTTTTGTATATGTAACACGTAACCTCCCTACGTCACCACGCATTTACGTTAGGTCGTGCTGGACCGGACCTAGACGAAAAGCTGTGGTCCAAAAGAGCACATTCCCTACTTTTCTTGTCAAAAAAGACAATCCCTTCGCTAGACAAGACCCTTATGCCTCGTTTGGGATCGTTTATAGTCCTTTGAAACTCCGTTAAAAAAAACTATACATGTTGAGTTAAGTATTAATTGTTGGTGTCTACCAAAGTCCATCAAAATGAGAAAAATCCTGCAATGCTCTCCCCAAAAAACACAATCCCCTCCGGACCGAACAAAGAAAGACATCAACACCTCCGATGACATGGTGGTGACCAAATTATCTGGACCTTTCTTTCAAGAAAATGGAATATTCCTTTAAGGGTTTTGTGTTGTTACGCTAGGCACTGGCACAAAACTTCAAATTCCCAAAGATGTTTTCTGCACAATGTTTAAGTTGTTATGCAGCCTCAAAATCAGTACAGATGTTTATTTCTTCCTGTTTATTGCGTGATGGTCTGATCTCAGCTAGTCAGATGGCAGGTTTGAACTGGTAACAAAGTGGACAGAGATAAGCTGCACCTGATGTACCTCTTGGAAGTTCACCAATGATCAAATTGATTGCTGTAACGCATACTGTTGAGAAGATCAATAGAGCGGCCATAGGTGACATCTGCTAACAATGCAGCCTGATTCACTTAATATGCATCTGAAACCTAACCCAGTCAATTTGAAGTACCCACTGTCCTTACATGAAAGCATCACTGCCTGAACACACGCTGGACCTCCGGCTAAAATAAATCAATTGCAGTATAAAGAACGGACTTGGAAGGACATTTTGTTTTAAAGTTCAATGATGTTCAATTGACCAGGGATTTTCTGGCTTTTACAACGATAATCAATAGAAATAAAGCCTACGTGTCAACAATAAACTGTTTTTCATTAATGACTTTCAATGTAATAACAAAACCAATATATATGGACTATATAAAATAATAAATGGCAAAATGTAGCATAATGCATAGGGTCATATTCACTATAATAGATTTGCTTCAGAAATGAAGTCAAAGGCAATTTCTAACACTATATAATATGATATGAGATATATACTATAGGTTAGTTAATGCATGTCTCTTCATCAGTATAGTTGCCATAGATACCTTGGCGACAGCTCTGACGTGGTGATCTTTGATGGTTGCTGATTTTTCTTCAAAGGCTTTGACCCTGGACTCCTCTGCTAGACGATGTAGGACAACCAGAAGATTCAACTGAGCCTATAGACACAACAGAAATTATTTATACGCATTGATATTAAATAAACAACATTTCACAACAGTTCACCACAGCTGAAACCTTGATCCAATCCTCTTTATGTTATAATAAATATTTTTATGAAGAAAATACTTGTGTAGATCTGTTTTTATTTGCCTTTGCAACGGCATAATGACTTTTGTGTGCCTTACAGATACAATGTGTTTTCTCTTAACAACTCTTATTGTACAGCACTTTAGGCATAACAGTTGATTTTAAATGTGCTATATAAATAAATCTGATCATGTAACTTAAAGCATACTTATAACATCAGGAAAGCTTTTCTGCATCAAAAAACATGATTTTGTTTTGCACAATAAGCCGTAGGGCTGGGTTTCACATCATGCACTCATGTACACAATACACATCCCAACACATATGTCATTCATGACTGAATATTGTATTTGGATTACAGTCAAAACTGGATCAAATCCTAGGATTTCTATGAGCGTGAGCATGTCTGCAGTCAATTTCTCTAAACGGTATATATTAAAAGTGCCGTCGAATGGAAAACTCAAACACGATTGTTTCCTCCTTCTTATGTTAATCTTGTGCACACAAAAGACCGCTGGAAAACAGGCCAATCTCAACATGCAGTAACTCTGACTGTGACGTTACAGTCGTCATGTACGCCCCAACATTACAATTTTGCATTATATTAAGTACAATGCTGAGGTGTGATTGCTAAGTTAGCATTATATGCTAGTTAATCCTATATGCTAGCGTTGAGGCTGAAGTTCTACTATTGATGTTACGGTTACGTTTTGCATGTCCATACAAAAAACTCCACAAACATACCACACAGAAATGTCGATTAACAATCTCCAAACAAATGAATGCATTTGAATCAAATTCTGCATCTTTGTAAGATACAGGCTCACACATAAGGTCTGTTTACACACATAGAGAGCTACTGAAAGGAGGTGCTATGTGAAAGAGCCAATCAGAGCAGAGCTTAAAGGATTAGTCCATTTTTTTAGACAATTTACTCGCCACCATGTCATCCAAAATGTTGATGTCTTTCTTTGTTCAGTCGAGAAGAAATTATGTTTTTTGAGGAAAACATTCCAGGATTTTTCTCATTTAAATGGAATTTAATGGTCCCCAATACGTAATAGATTTAATGCAGTTTAAACTTGCAGTTTCAAAGGACTCCAAATGATCCCAAATGAGGCATAAGGGTCTTGTCTAGCGAAATGGTTGTCATTTTTGAGAAGAAAAAAAAAAAAATGCACTTTTAAACAACAACTTTAAAATCTCCAATCCTGTGACGCGCCAGTGCGACCTCATTGCGTAATGCCAGGTAAAGGTCACGTGTTACATTTATGAAACGCACATTTGCGGACCATTTTAAACAATAAACTGACACAAAGACATTAAATAGTATCATTCGACATACAACACCGTCGGAACGGTCCTCTTTCTCCACATTTAAACACTTGGGCGTAGTTTCGCATTCGTCATCCGTGACCGTGATGACGTATTATGTGAGGTCGAGCTGGCGTGACGCGGGACCGGAGGTAGATGAGAAGTTGTGGTTGAAAAGTGCATATTTTTTATTTCTCTTGTCAAAAATGACAATCGTTTCCCTAGATCAGGGGTTTTCAAACTGGGGGGGCCGCGAGATGGTGCCAGAGGGGCCTCAGTTTTATGAAATTTTATAAAATACATTAATTTATCGTGAATTCTGTGTAATTAAACATTAAAAAATAAGGCTACTAACCAAAAGCACTACTTTTTTGTATAATTTAATATGTGTTTTAGTAAAATAGTGAGTTTAGAACAGTTTTTTGTCACACAGTTTCTTTGAGGGGCGGCGAAGGAATGCACCATACACAAGGGGGGCCACACGCTGAAAAAGTTTGGGAACCACTGCCCTAGATAAGACCCTTATGCCTGGTTTGGGATCGTTTAGAGTCCTTTGAAACTGGACTGTGTTCAATCTGTTATGTGTTGGGGTCCATTAAAGTCCATTAAAATGAGAAAAATCCTGGAATGTTTCCCTTAAAAAACATAATTTCTTCTCGACTGAACAAAGAAATAAATTAACATTTTGGATGACATGGTGGTGAATAAATTATCTGGATTTTTTTTAAGAAAATGGACTAATCCTTGAAAAGTTATTATTCATGATGACACTTTCAAATAAGGTAGTAATAGACCATTTTATTCTGTGGGCAAATCCTAGGTTTATAAATGGACATTAATAGGGTAATAAAACGGTTTCTGGATCATTTTTGCACTTAATAAAGCCACATAACTTAGATATCAGAGAACAATTGAACATATTATTTCAATGCATTCTTTGGCTCCTCTAATAACTAGCTCCAGTTTGGATTCAGATTTTATGACCCAGCATCTGTAAGAGATAATGCAAACCCTGCGAGGACTTCAGATGATGTCAACTCTGAATCAACATACAAAACTTTCCATATATTGTTATTGATATGATCACAACATGTAATTGTTGCTTTAATGGGAATAGTTTCTGCTTATATGAATATATGATCTTAGCAAACTGAATCACTTGTATTATCAATATACTTTGAAACAATCACCTTTGATAATCAGATTATAATAATTACATTATATTACATAATCTAAATCAGTGTTCTTCAACCCTGGTCCTCGAGGACCCCCTTCCAGAATGTTTTAGATGTCTCCTTAGTTAACACACATGATTTAAATCATTAGCTTGTTAGGGAGACATTCTGGAAGGAGGCTGATGAGATGGTTCAGGTGTTTTAAATAAGGAAACATCTAAAACTTTCTGGAAGGGGGTCCTTGAGGACCAGGGTTGAAGAACACTGATCTAAATACAAAGAGGCATTTACGTCTGTGCATACTTTGAAAGAATTTCTTTATTCACAAGACTCATTCAGTCAAATAAACCAAATAAATAATTTTCCCGCAATGTACCGCTAAGAAACAGGTTCTGTAGATCATCTTCTGCTCTCCATGTCTTAAACACAGACAAATGAAACAAGTGGCCACATCTACTGAACCCAATCCAGCTATTTTCCTAATGATTTCAGCGGAAAAAAAGGCAGCACTCCTTGTGCATCTACAGGACAGCCATTTGGATGCAATTTAAATCTATTAATACCTCATTTTCATAATTGTGGGTCATCTCAGGGGCGTCTGAATACTTGTCCAACAGCTGGTGTTGAGAGTGTTTTCGAGATCCCTGTGCCAGAGGCTTTGCCAAAACATAACAACCGGGCTGAACTGATTAGAGCAGAGGCGGTATCTATTGCCTCATGCAGACACGGAAAGCACATGGAAACTTTACTGAAGGCAGAAAGGTGCAGAAAAAAACGATTTGAAATGCGATAGTAGGGAAAAGAATCTGTGCAATCTACCTCGAAGACTTAAGACGGGTGCACATTGTAGAGAAGTTCACTTTGCAATGTCATGCAAATGTCAACCTTATCATAAAAAGTTTTTAACCTTACTGATGTCTCAGATGTCAATTTCTGGTGGTTTAAAATTAAATACCCATGCAAAGTCTCTGTTAAAGTTTATATAGCATTTTTTCATAGTCAAGGAAATGCACATTTCAGAATTGTCAACTGCATAACAGAGAAATGTCACATCTATAATGCTGCTGCTTCTTCCTCATAACTGTGCATCAAATTTTTTAATTAAAAATAAATACTGAGTGCTATTTGAAGAGTCATCATTTCTCCCAAAAACGTATGTCATCTTTTGTTTCCCTTCATCTAAAATAGAGAGCACGCAAATAAACTCATATTTTTTTGAAGTCTGGACTCTATCATCAGGGTTTAGAAAAATATAAACAGATGGTTTAATATATTGGTAATAATACATGCACTCTGATCATTTATATTTCGAGTTTTGACTGCAAATTTCACATACATAATGCTGGAATTGCTCTGCTGCAGGACTGACACTGGCACAATTTTACTGCTGAAAAACTTATCGCAATGGTTGCTAATTGCCTGTTGGCTAACATGTCAGACAAGTGATGTAAGACTACGGGGCAGTTTCCCAAACAGGGTTTAGGCTAATCCAGGACTAGGCCTTATTTATATTAGGTCATTAAAGAAGTTTTTACAAACATACCTTACAAAAAACACAACAGGTGTGCATCTTGAGACAAAAAAAGTCACCGATACATGAAGAATTTGGTTCCAAAGCGCAAAAAATCCAATTTGACTAATTTCTGTAAAAATTTGTTTTCTATATCAAGAAAGTGACAAGATTGAAACCACTATTTTCTGCTACAAACTTTCACATCATCTTTAGGTTATAATAACATTAAAAATTCAAATCCATAATTTGATTTTCAAAGATTTATTATAAAAACGGATTATTTTTTCTGCAAAATGCTATAAATCTATTGAATCAATATATAATGTGCATTTGCCATGTTATATTCATTTAGTTGACTAGTGGTATACACTGATTTAAAAAAAATTAACATTAATGGCATTAATCAGAACACTGTCATTGTTGCTGTCATCCTTGGGACGTTGTCACTGAACCTTTTTATCAGCGATCAGCTGTAAAATGTTCTGTTCATGCTCGATTTTTGTTGACTTCACGTGAAAATAATGGAAAGTTTTTATAAGATCCACTGGGGTCAATGTGTTAGCATGACAGAAGCCTGATGCTGTCGCGTGAGGAACAGTCGCCATTTTTCCTTTGCCCAAGTGCCTTACGTTTCTTCCCCGCCACAGAAAACAACAACAGGCTTATTAATGCCATCAAAAGTATTTTTTGTTTTTGTTTGTTTGTTGATCACAAAGTCCAAAGTAGATGAGGAAAACTAGGATTCCGTGTGTATTCAAAGCGCCGCCTTTATTGTTTGCAATGCGTGGAATGGTGCGCTGTGATTTGTTGAGCTGATTTATTGCATTCTGCAGAGAAGGAGGACTGCCGTTTATCGCGTTTTGGAAAAAAGTTAGAAAATATGACAGAATAACATGACGGATATTGGATTTTGTGTAAAATTAAGAATTTCATTTTTAATACCGACCTGATACAATACTGATTTTGGTGGTAACTATTTTTTTTAAAACAACTCTTCATAAAATTAGTTTAAATTTAAGCAATTCAAACATGCATTTTAGTCTGGGACTAAGATAAGACCTGTCTGGGAAAGCACCCCAACAGATTTCAGCCTAGGATTTAAGTAATCTTTTAAAAAAAATTAAGCTAACCATCGAATCCCATTTTATAACAACTCTCTCATATCAAGATTTTTGTAGTCACTGTCGCGTTTGTCATAAAGTTCTTTGTTTTCAAACAACAGCTCTTCATCTTGCCTCGATGCATCTTCTTGGTGTGTTTACCTCTTCAATGTGGTGCCCTGTGAGACCGTTATGTGCTTGAGCGCCACCAAGTCGTGTTTTACTGGAACCTTAACCGCTCCAGGCACGTGAACAAAAGCGCCAATCTCATTGGTCGGCCAACTTTTAAAGCGCCGCGTCAAACAAACAAAAAAAACATGTCTGAGGCGTTTTTCTGAAAATGACGCTTTTGCGCCTGATGCTTTACGTGTGGCTGTGCTTACTCACATTGGCGCTCGTTCTTGAGTCACGAAGACCTTTAGATTCTCAAAATTTGTCTAAGATAGCCATATCGTGGGGGGGGACTTAGTGTACGAGCAAAAAAAAAAACAATTTTGAGGTGACTTTCCTTTGAATTAAAACAAGAGCAATGTAACATCTTATAAAAGAAATGCAATGCACCAAATAAGTGCTAAAAAGAAGTAAAAAAGTTTTAGGTAAGCGGCCTATGTGTAATGCTTTGAAAGAAAAACATAAACATGGTTTACTATTTCACGGTTACAAGGTTCATTTTTCAATTTAATTCGAATGTCTCATCAAATATTAGGGCTGGGTATTAGCAAGGGCCTCCCGGTATGATATGTATCACGACACATGGGTCATGATGCGATACGTATCACGATACGATGCAATGCGTGTTTTTTTATCAAAAATGTAAAAAAAAAATAGATCTGAACAAAGAACTGCAGGTGTTTTTAAATTTTCTGCCATTTTCTGACTCCCTCTAACTTCTGAGACGTTGGCCGAATGGCCGTAAATGGCAGACAACTGGACAGTGACAACTACAGCAGCGGCAGAGGAGGTCGTTTGACGCACAGAGGGATTTGATGGGTTTTAAAATATCGATAGTAGAGATCGAAATATCGATACACTATATGCGATAGTTAGCTGTATCGATATTTTTGCACAGCCCTATCAAATATAGCGTTTTAAAACGCTTATGGCTAACATTATTTCCGAATAACCTCACCACACATTTTTACATCTCTGAAGAACTGCACCAATCAGTGCCTAAATAAACACCAATTTCAGACCAAATGCTTTCAATGACCTATCATGCCATTACATTAAACAAGCCAGCGCCGCTCGTAATAACCCAGTGTGACAAATGCCAACAGCTTCTGGTCTGACCTCCAAAATCTAAAGAGCTATAACACCAGGGAGCACACTTTGCTGTCAGGGGGCAGAAGGGGGTCCTGGTTCAGGACAAAATCTAGAAAAAGAAAACAGATACTTTCACAGCTTCCTTGCAGGATGAAGCAGATTATTTTCGTGTTCAACCAACCATCAAATGCAGCACAGGCTCTATCAGTTCAATGAGAGAACAAAGCTACGTCTTAAGCCACTGACCCAACGGGCAAGCAGCTCTTATAAACAGGAGGGATGAAATGGTATGGCTGGGATAATCTCGCAAGCTGTTGTTGTGCTTAGAGAGACTGCACTTGTTATGGGATTGTGACCGGTCTTTACCAAAGCATCCGAGAGTCAAAACCGATGCAGCTGAGGGGGAACACATAGCTTAGTGATTGTACTGACAGGACACGGAAAAGGTAAAGGGTCGCTGCCAACTCAATTGTCTTTGAATCCAAAAAAATGGTGCAGGCTGATATATTTTCATGCAATTTTAGCAGAACTGTAAACTGTATCAGATATTATTCACCAAACTGATCAAACAAAATCATGTCATTGTTTTATGATCCAAAGTGATGTACAATGTGTAAACAAACCTGTTCTTGTTTTGTATTTTGACAGGCACCTACTCATATAGCCTACTTGAGCTTACTGAGGCATAAAATTGCCTCTGCAACTAAAATAAATACAGTATCCAAAAACACTCAAATTGAAGGTTTACAATCTGGGAACTTCATTTGAAAGCAAAAACCTATTAATAACAACGTTCAACATTACAAGCAGCGCTACTGATCCACAGGAACAGTAGGCAATGTGCGAAGGTCGACGTTATTAGGAATTTTGCCATTAAAAGCACAGGAAACCAGATCAAACCGGTACATATTCATAGCAGGGTAAAGTGAGCCTTTCTTTCATTTTCCTAAAGTTTTTCTTTCAGTTTAATGGCTGGATTAGACCCCTGTAAAGCGGAGCACCTTTCAGTCGGCTTTTACATCCCCACCTCCAGTCTCCATAAAGAAAGACCAGCTGCAATGGACCTTTAATTAGGAGCCTGTTAGTGCATGGACGGCATTCCCCATCCACCACACACACAATGCATATCCAGCCATACTAGTAGTGACAATTATGCTCCTAAACTAAGAAGCAATGGACAAGAGATGCCCAATTGTTTAATCATCTTGGCTACCTTGATCTTGAGCTACTTAGCGGTCAATATCAAGAAATCAAAGAGGCGGCATTCACCACTGTCACACACAATAATGTTTACAGCTGCTCAGAAATAAAACATTTAGCCACACAAATGTGAAGACAGCTATCTGTTAATGGGCCACATACCTTAAATTAATTTAGCTTTTTATGTCTTATCACTGTTAGGGTAGGGACTCACCAAATCGATGCCATCGACCAGACTGTGGGTAAGGCTTGCATTGTTTGCGTGATACACCAAATAGATGGCGGCCAAAAAAAAACGCCTGTGTGAGATCACTTTCCGTACCTGCTGGTGAAAGTAGTTGGTATTCATTACTCAAAACAGGAAACCGGAAGATCTAGTGACTGCTGGGATACAAAACCTAAATGTAACACTTTACAATAATGTTGTATTAGTAAATGTTAGGAGATGCATTAAAGGAATAGTCTACTCATTTTTTAAATATTAAAATATGTTATTACCTTAACTAAGAATTGTTGATACATCCCTCTATCATCTGTGTGCGTGCACGTAAGCGCTGGAGCGCGCTGCGACGCTTCGATAGCATTTAGCTTAGCCCCATTCATTCAATGGTACCATTTAGAGATAAAGTTAGAAGTGACCAAACACATCAACGTTTTTCCTATTTAAGACGAGTAGTTATACGAGCAAGTTTGGTGGTACAAAATAAAACGTAGCGCTTTTCTAAGCGGATTTAAAAGAGGAGCTACATTTTATGGCGTAATAGCACTTTTGGGAGTACTTCGACTCGATGCAGTAACACCCTCCCTCTCCCATTATGAGAGTGAGAAGGGGAGCGGACTTTTCAGGCGAGTCGAAATACTCCCAAAAGTGCTATTACGCCATAAAATATAGTTCCTCTTTTAAATCCCAACAATTCTTAGTTAAGGTAATAACATTTTAATATTGAAAATGAGTAGACTATTCCTTTAACTATCATGAACAAAAAAATAAACAATATATTTTTAAACATGTATTAATTCTTATAATGTTAGTAACTGTCAATAAAAGTTATTTATGTTAGTTCATGGTGCATTAATTAACGTTAACAGTTACAGTGCTTAATTTTAAAATTGTATTAGTAAATGCCGAAATTAACATGAACAAAGATTAATAAATGCAGTATTGTTCGTTGTTAGTTCATGCTAACTAATGCATTAACTAATTGTTAACAAATAACAATTAACATCGCTCGCCTAACAGTTTTGCACAAATTTTGCTCACCACAGACGGAATTTGTGATATATTCGTAATGTGTTTAAAGCCATATCTTTTTAAAATATTCATGAAATTGGAATAAGACATGAATAAAATAAGATAAGCATTTGGTTACATTCCCTCTTGACTTTGTTGTTTGCGTGCTTCTCACTTACGTTTTACATTTTTGTGCACTGGTTGGCTATGCTGAAACAGCCAATCAGAATGATTGACTCCCAGGCGTGCATGTAAACAAGTTAAAACAACACCTCAAACGGAATAAAAAGAACCAAACCGATTAAAAATGTAATCCGTTTGAAAGGGGTGGTTTGTGCTTTTGAGCAGATAACAAAAGGTATACGTAAACACTTGATCAGATTGATAACTGAAACTAGAAAGCTCTGCCCATGTGCAAACTTCTATTCTTTTTTAACGGTGGTTGGCATACCACCTTAAAGTGCATTTCCATCACCTACTGGATTGGAGAGCAAATGCAATGACTTAGAATTGGCGTAATGATGTATGACGCAAAGAATGCAAGCTTTTGTTGTTAAAGGAAGTCACATGAAGTGACTGTCTTGTCATTCTAAAATTTTTCAAATCTCCTTCCAATCCTCTGTAAAGTGATACGAGACAGCAATGTCTGGTCCGTCCATGATTTATACTCTGATTCACAAATGCATGGACTTGCTCTCGATGACGGTGAAGCACACTTTTTGGGCACATGTGAATGGGTGTTTCTGCCACTGCTTGATAATCAGCGTGGCACAAAGCTCCATGTGCTCGTTGTTTATTAATTTTGACCTGAAAGACGCACAGCCATTTTGGGATGATGGCTTTTATGTTATGTTGAAACCATATTTGTGTAACGTGCGCATGTCAAATGATCAAATCTGATTTAAAGCTTGTACCAAATAAACACACACATCAATCCGATCACATAATTAAGTGTTCATGTAAAAGCGAAGATAGGATTTATTAATGTAAATGTAGCTAGTGACTTACTGCGCAGAACATACTAAATAAACTAAGTTAGACAACGCTCAAAACCTGCACAACAGCTGACCGATGGCTTTGTGTGAACCTAGCTTTAGTTTTAATGTGTAGTTCATCCTTGTGTGGTTAGTACAGGTTTACTAATTATACACTTAGGGGTGGGTCCTGGACAGGGATTAGACTAGTCCTAGACTAAAATAAATGTAAGAGCTGTCCAAACTCAAAACAACCTGCACTGCCACTGACATATCTTTAAATACATCAGTGCCTTTTGTTTTGCCTCAAAATGCACACAAGTAATGTTTTTAGTAATGGCATGTTTGGTAAAACTAGTTTAAGCTAATCCCTGTCCGGGAAACTGGCCCTTAGATTTTAAGCCTAAGTGACAAGGTAAAGGAGAGACATACACGTTGCACACAATGTAAATTTGCTGTCTTGTGCTGTGCATGTCCTGCTACAATTATTCTCAATTGAACAGGTGAAAGGTTCGACTTAGAAATGCCTTGAATTTAATATTGTCCTGTTCTTGTTACTAAGCCTGAAATCAAACTAAAACTTTATAAACTAACTTAAAGCTAGCTTAGGAGGCAAAGTAGAGGTACAGTACTTTCAACAGCAAGACAACAGTACTGTCAACAGACAAATCTCATTCTGCAATGCTGCTAAGCGTACACATGAAAATAAAAAAACGGTATTTTTCACAATTCCTGTTTAATATGATCTTACTATTTTGTTTTCTGCTTTTCTCCAGTCTCCACAGTTTTTGTGCTAAAATAAACTTGTAAAGCTCCTTTGCAAGAGCAAAAAACATAAAAAGCGCAATAAAAATGAAACTGAATGTTACTACTAGTTACCAACTACAGGCTGTTTATTTGAACATGTAATAAAAATACAAAAATATACATATATATAATAATAAAGTATTTATACTGTGTATACATACATACAAAACAAACAAAAAAATAAAAATAAAAATGACAGATAAATAAGGACATGTACTTCTCAGCACTTTCAACCAAAATTATTATAAATAATAAATAATTCAAAAAAACACAAAACACAAATATATTCCCATGTTCAAAAGGAGTAGGAAGAAGTTCATAAACTTTTCAAATCCCACCCCCTTTCTCTAGTTTTATCAATTAGATAAATACACAAGGATTCCACACAATTCTTATTTACATAAATATTCACCTCATATCTACCTACCTACATCTCACATATACCCATACATACATAGACCACGGACAGATGCAAACATGCATACATACATACAACACTATTTTCATTTCTTTCAATATCCATACTATAACCTCAAGTCCTTTTTATAGCCATTCAATACATGATTTTTAAATAATCTCTTGAATTTACTAATTGTTGTACATGATTTCATCTCGTCACTGCAGCTATTCCATACATTAACTCCTTTAGTTGTAACACATTGATATTTGGCATTTGTTCTAATATGTTTCTTTTGAAAAACTGACTCTCCTCTTAAATTATGCTTGCTATCTCTCATTTGAAACAGCCCTTGGATACCGTTCGATAGCTGATGATTTTTTACTTTGTACATAATTTGTGCAGTTTTAAACTCAACCATATCTCTAAATTTTAGAACTTTTAATTTAATAAAAATGGATTAGTTGTGTGATTTAGAGTAGTGGTTGACTACATAATGCAATAAGGAATACAAATTTCAACTTGATATCTAATGATACATCAGATGTTTGTACTGAGATATTCAATAGTATTGATTACATTCACCTCCACTACTGTGAGAAACACTACACTAGTGCCGCCGCATCAAACAAATAAGCAGCCATAAACAACTTAATCACAAGGACAGCATTAAATAAACTCACAAAACCACACGTATCAAGTTCATTTAACTTACATGTTCTGTATTCTCTTCTCTAAACAAATACGGCTCGCCCATCAAAATACGTGCTAAAGCGCTGCCAGGTTTTAATGTTTTGTGTGGGCACAGCCTTTATTTCTCTAAGGAAACGAGACAGAGTTTTAAGACACAGACAACTGTATGTGCCATGGACACCGTTAAAATACAGGTAATAAAACAGGCAATAGTCTGATTAAACGACAACATTGTGGACAGGCATTTGAACTGCGTTTACTATTAAACAAAGAGTAACATATTGTCGGTTCATGATCGTTCACTCACCATTAAATCCGCGTTTTTTCCTATCCGTACATCTGCGTTCTTCTTCATATGAAACTTCAGTGTTGCTCTTGGTGCTTTCTTAGACATGACTGAAGGATTAAAGTCACTCTTTTGCCGTTCGGTTTTAACAGATTTAACGGTTAAAAGTGAAGCTCACGGCTGCAAGTTGTTTGTTTTGTTCAAAATATCGCGCGTTTTACTACCGGCTCGTCTTGATGACGTATAGGAAGCTCATTGGTTAGGATTGGCAGCATGTGTTGGGTAATGTAAGAAATCGTTTAACTGCACTTGCAGTCTCTCTTGATAACTTTTAAAATTAAAGAGCGAGACATTTTTTTTTCAAAGATCTTTGTACCCAATAACTATTTGTAACCCATTGTATTATCATTATTTTACTTTAAGTTTATTATTTTAATTGTATTATTATTTATGTTTTTTATGTTTTTCCTTTTCTTTTGTTTGTTTGATTAATTAATTATTATTTATATTTGTTTAATTCCTTACACTTCTTTGTAATTTCATATCTGAACTATAGCTGTTGACAATGAAATACGTCTGTCTTTGATAAATGTAATATACAGTAACCTAATTTTATTTGTTCCAAGTCTATTTTGTATGTACATTTGTTGAAAAACTTGCAGTTATACACATTAAACATGTAATTTTAGTTATTTAGGTTTAATTAAATGTTTTATTTAATGAAGATTTAGATATTATGAAAATGTTGCAAAGTTGCTGTGTGAATTGTGCTAGCTGTAAGTTTAAATATACATAAATGTTTTTATTGGATAGTACAATTATTTTATACACAATATATGCATACACAAGTGTTTAAATGTGTATGTTTATAAATAAAAATTGCCAATTTTTTGGGTTACTTTTTCTGATTTTTGTCCACTTTGCACAAAGAATGTACAACATCTGCAAAGCATTTGTTGAATTAAAAATTAATTAATATATAAGATGGAGCTGAACCCATGCCAGAACTTTGAGTCCATTTTAATGGCTCATGCTGTATGGTTTCTATTAATTGCTCTGGGCTTTGGCCGAGTTTAAAATGAAAGAGTAGCCGTGGGCTGTACACATTTCATTCACTAATAAAATGTATCAGCTAAGACCACTCATTCTTTTTCATCCTCAATTAGGGTTTGTAATAAATGTGAATGCATGGACATGACTGATTTCTTAACTGATCGTGATCTTAAATGACTGTGCTGTAAGGGAACAATGTGGTTGCTTTCATTGCAGCCTTTATTTTTAAGTGTTTATTGCACATATATATATTTTTAATTTTACTCTAGACCCAGAGCACCACATAAACGGCACAATTTGTACTTGTGGAAATGTACTACACAATAACAAGGAAACATATCAACACTTCAAAGGCCTGATTAGTGGTAGTTCTTATTCTGGTATTTCATGTGGGTTTCATTTACAGATTGCTGAAATCCTTTGGATCAAAGCATTTTCAGCACTGAATACACGATCAGATATTGTCAGCAGAAGAATTCCTGTAATTACATGGATAAATGGACACACAATCAGATTTCACCCAGGGGTTAAGAATGAAATTGCAAATATCTAATTGAATACTTGCCATGCTTTGAAAATAACAAAATGCTTCATATCTTGCCTAAAAAGTATTTTAAACATTGTGATTAGTGGGTTGAAAGACTTGTGGAAATGTGGACACGTGTTTAAAGCAAACAAACAAAGAGAAATACAGCACCTAAAATACATGCATTCCTTTTAACATGTTTACAAATTCTAATAAAAAGCGTATTAGAACTGCCAATGTTCATTTAATTGAAATATACTTCTATTGGATCACACGAATAATTAGGCTAACATCAATCTTTTAACCCTTGTGTCTATTTCATAAAAAGTGACACAGAAATGATGATGATGGGCTATCCTCCGAGGCCTTCATTATCTGGCCCCATGCTCCCACACTTCAGCCTTTGTTGGGCGAGTATATGGACCAGACACATGCTTCATTAAATCTGACAGACATAATGCTACACAAATGCAGATGTCATCATTGATATACTTCTGCTTTAGATGTGTGCTAAAATCACTCCAGCCCACTTAAAAGGCAGCAGATTTATAATATTCTGTGGATATCACCATTTCATAAATCAAGCAATAAGGACAGATGGATCAAGTGGGCCCAGCAAAAGCCATATATATGGACTAAGGCATTACCTTGTCTAAACATTGTTCTTATCTGCATCTAATTTATCAGGTCTTTAGTCATGTAGCTACCTAAGAGTGTAAAATCTATCTATCTATCTATCTATCTATCTATCTATCTATCTATCTATCTATCTATCTATCTATCTATCTATCTATCTATCTATCTATCTATCTATCTATCTATCTATCTATCTATCTATCTATCTATCTATCTATCTATCTATCTATCTTTCTTTCTTTCCTTCCTTTTTCAAATTGCTCAGTCTGTGTTACAGTTTCTCACAGTCACTTTGGAGCATTTCTCAGATGAGAAATTAATTTTTAAAACACTTTGTTCAACCTCCACATCATCAAGTCAGTTGTTGGTTCACTGTGAGATTTATAGAGTGATTATTTGCTACGTTGTGAGCATAGATATCTGTTGTGATGTGGATGAGAATCTGCCAGACAGCGTCGGACATCAGGATGTCCATCAGGAGGAAATGGAGGTCTAAGCCTCTAGAATACATATTTTAACAGTGTTTTTTAAAAATAAAGCATGTAGGGAGATTAATTGATTCATTTATGAAGAGAGTGTGCAACAAAACATTTATATCATAAAACTACACTCACCTAAAGGATTATTAGAAACACCAAACTAATACTGTGTTTGACCCCCTTTCTGCTTCAGAACTGCCTTAATTCTACATGGCATTGATACAACAAGGTGCTGAAAGCATTCTTTAGAAATGTTGGCCCATATTGATAGGATAGCATCTTGCAGTTGATGGAGATTTGTTGGATGCACATTCAGGGCACGAAGCTCCCTTTCCACCACATCCCAAAGATGCTCTATTGGGTTGAGATCTGGTGACTGTGGGGGCCATTTTAGCACAGTGAACTCATTTTCATGTTCAAGAAACCAATTTGAAAAAATTCGAGCTTTGTGACATGATGCATTATCCTGTTGGAAGTAGCCATCAGAGGATGGTACATGGTGGTCATAAAGGGATGGACATGGTCAGAAACAATGCTCAGTTAGGCCATGGCATTTAAACGATGCCTAATTGGCACCAAGAGGCCTAAAGTGTGCCAAGACAACATCCCCCACACCATTACACCACCACAACCAGCCTGCACAGTGGTAACAAGGCATGATGGATCCATGTTCTCATTCTGTTTATGCCAAATTCTGACTCTACCATCTGAATGTCTCAACAGAAATTGAGACTCATCAGACCAGGCAACATTTTTCCAGTCTTTAACTGTACAATTTTGGTGGGCTCGTGCAAATTGTAGCCTCTTTTTCCTACTTGTAGTGGAGATGAGTGGTACCCAATGGTACAACAGCAGAGTGGTACTTCTGCTGTTGTAGCTCATCTGCCTCAAGGTTGTGCGTGTTGTGGCTTCACAAATGCTTTGCTGCATACCTCAGTTGTAAAGAGTTGTTATTTCAGTCAAAGTTGCTCTTTTATTAGCTTGAATCAGTCGGCCCATTCTCCTCTGACCTCTAGCATCGACAAGGCATTTTTACCCACAGGACTGCCGCATACTAGATGTTTTTCCCTTTTCACACCATTCTTTGTAAACCCTAGAAATGGTTGTGTGTAAAAATCCCAGTAACTGAGCAAATTGTAAAATACTCAGACCGGCCCCTTTGGCACCAACAACCATGCCACGCTCAAAATTGCTTAAATCACCTTTCTTTCCCATTCTGACATTCATTTTGGAGTTCAGGAGATTGTCTTGACCAGGACCACACCCCTAAATGCATTGAAGCAACTGTCATGTGATTTGTTGATTAGATAATTGCATTAATGAGGAATTAAACAGGTGTTCCTAATAATTCTTCAGGTGAGTGTATATCCTAGTATAAATCTTCAAAAATGTTGACAAATTATATATTGTTGAAAAGCTCTAAGAATGCATTTTTCACATTTCAAAACCTTTTTCAGTAATAATAATGCAGTGACAGTAATTTATTAATTTGTGACAAATGTTATTTGCACCACTTAAGGGGTAAATTATAGACGGTTTCAGCAGTAACAGTAAGCTTTCGTGGTCATCACGTAACTTCCGGTAAACTCTGCAAAGAATAAATAACAACAAAGTCCTTTTAAAGGAGTTTTTTTATATAACAAATAAAATAAACAACATGCAGATTACATAGGAACCCAAAACATTATTTTCGATGAGGTAGTTCAGTTTCAGCAACTAGTCAGACCATTAAACAAACAGAAACCGGAAGTAAAGTTCGGACCACACGCTTATTGCGTCACTACACGTGCGAACAATGAAACGGTCTATACAGTGAACCTTCCTAGTTTTGTTACTTTGTATTCATATTGTAAAAGATTATTTATTCAATACCACAATGTTTGTAACTTTTTACAGAAAAAGTAAAGGTGTAAATGTAAATTCTGTCTAATCTCTTGCAATGCAATATTTCACATAAACGAATGAGTAACTTAAAACTTTTAAAATTAAAAGTGCAGCCATGTTCGTGTTCAATCATCATTATCATCATTATGTAGCCATAAAGTTTCAAATCAGAAAATACTGACACATATAATTGTCATACTGACATTATGGCTGAACATTTTGCCATTTTTAATGGAGCTGACATGTTTACTGACATAAAAAAATACTTTCAAGAGATGAAGTAGGATTTTGAACAAGTTAAATGCTTTTGCAGGAAATCCATGATGTTGTGCAGTTTATACAAATTGTTCTGAGAAATGCACTTATTATTTTGCAAATTTTAAGAATGATTTGAAAAATGCTGCACTTTACAATTAACCCCGTGTTAGTTTATGCCCCACTCACTATACTGATGAAAAAATGTGATGTAATGTCACGTTTGGATGAAAGCCTGTCAAGATCCCTGCCATATGCATAAAAAATGATATGTAAAAATTATTTGTGGCAACAGTAGAGCATGTGCAGATGTTTCCTATAGACAAAAACGAAGGTGATCTCCACACATTTTCTGTGAAGGTATATTTTCAGTATCCTCTTAGCAAATATACAATCAATCAGACCCAACCATAATTCCAATGGAAGTACAACTTCAAAGGAACATCACTGAATACAAAGTCATCTTGCCATGTGGTGGAGAGCTGCCCAGATACCTGACTCCAGCTAGGCATTTTGGTCAGGACCGAAAGTACCTGCATTCCCCCACTGCTCTGTATTTCCTGTCTGGCGTACATCTGTCTGCTTACATCTCGTTATGCCATTAAAATCATTACATAGCCTAATTGCAAACTCGATCCATCACGTCTGTGCTTATTCAAGGGACATTTTTAAAAAGTTCCCGATAGCTGTGCCCGAGCGGCCCTTTGAAACACAATCACCAAGGGAAGTGAGTTTGCCAGAGCGGGCGCGAGTGAAAGCGGAAACAGTTAGGAGAGAGAGGGGTAGTTTGTTTGCATTCCCACATGGTGTTTATGTTCGCTGCGGTACGGTAAATGACTGCAGGCCTGAGTGAAGCCATGTAAGCGGGATACACTGGAACACCCTGCATTTATTATGACACATAACAGAGAAGTTTAGGATTAAAGGGACACAAACGTTTTCTGACTGAAGAATAACAAGCAGACTTTTGGAAGTTGTAAATAAGGAAAACAATAAATGTTTGTGAGGTTAAAGAATGAAACTTTTTAATGAAGCTCAGTGGTAGAGCACTGTGTTAGCAAAAGGTCAGGGGTTTGAACAGACATGCTGATAAAAATGCATACCTTGTAATGCATTGGATAAAAGCTCAATTTTTCATTCATGATAAAACAGTTATCATAATGACATATGTCACCAAACATGACCTTGACTGGATTTTGGTATTATGTGATGTAATGATAAATAATAGATTGGGCAAGAAATCTCACATATTTATTTATTTTCATTTACTTTTATGCATTTAACAGATGCTTTTATCTAAAGCGACTTACAGAGCATTTAAGCTATACACCCGAACACTACACATATGTGTTCAAAACAACACAATCAGTTTTAGTTTAGGGACAACACACAAAATGCATTGTTCCAGAATACATGCATCTCTGTTTTTATTGGAACAACACATTTTGTGTTACTTTTGTGTTAACACAACATGTAATTTTTATTTTTGTAACCCAAATTTAACACAAAATGACACATAATGTGTTAAAAGCAGTGGCGGCTGGTGACTTTTTTTTTTTAAGCTCACGATGCGAAGTTCGTCACAACATGTATGTAGCTTGTCATGTGTGTGGTTCGTCATTTCAAAATATGTGTTCTGCGCTTTGAGAGATCGTGTGTGCATCACGTGTCAATGCTAAACTAAGTGCCTGCTGCCTTGAACTTAAACACAGGATCTCTCCACACGCAAACTCAAATTAAATCTTTTAAACAATTTAACTAACTCAAAAAATGTATTTATAACTATTTAAACGAAGTCATTTCAATACAACAGCCTCATTAAACCAAACACTGCAAATAATTACAAACTTTTGGTGAGGTTTATGGCATTCAATCTGCCAGTTAAGCTAAGAAAGATTCTGACACTACAAATTTACTTCAGTTGAACATTAAATCAACTGGTTGAGGACGATTTCCAGTTCCCATTAAATCCCATTAAGTCCCATTAAATTAAGTGACATTATATATGGTTTTCGGTAAAGAGAAATACAAATTTTTTATGTTGGAGATTTAGAAAAGTTTGCTATTATTTTTGGTTTTGTGGTAACATTGTTCAGAAGTGCAGTGCCAGTGCTTATAAGCTGTAGGTCGGATACGTAATATCATATAAACAATAACTGTGCAAACTCCATGCCAGCACTGAGCTCAGATTCTTCACACTTACATTCACGTTGCCTGTTTCTGTGACTTTTGAACAAAAAAATAAATGATAAACATTACTTAAGGTAAAGCAGCAGTTTTTAGTATAGCGTACTTAAATATTACATATAATGAAATATAGGGCAGTTTCCCAGACGGTGCTTAAGGGTGTTTTCATACCTAGTTAGTTTGAGCCCTCCAAACGCTCTCGGAGCAGTTCAGGGTGTATATGTGAACAAACCAAGTGATCTCAGACCCCCCCTAAAAGGTTTTTTTGGTTCAAATTTTTTTGAGATGTGAAATCAATGAGGTCCCGGTCCGCTTCGCTTGTTGTTTGGACATTGTAACAAAATAAACTGCTGCACAGAAAGCTGGGGTCTCAGTTCTTATGAAGTTGTGATGTGAACAAGAAAGGGTCTGAGATCACTTCAGTTCTGAAGAGGATCAAAAAAAGAACTGGGTCCTCTTTTGAGTCCACTTGTGAACACCAAAAGGACTGAGGTCACATTCGGCTAGTTATTTTGTCACTCACACAAATTTCTAGTTTTTTATGTCAGTGGCACAACTTTCTTTTTCGTGTCATCTTATGTATTTTTTTCTCTTTTTTCTATTTTTAAATCATTGTCGCTTGGGGTTTGGGTTAAGATGTACTTTTATGTATTGGTTCTACACGTTTTTCTTCCGTTTTTAAAACTATTGGGGTTTCGTTTAGGATGTCTAAAAATGTAACAGAAAGTGATTCTAACCCCAACTTCAAGCGACAATTGTAAAAAAATAGGGAAAAAAAAGAAAAACAATACATAAAATGAAAATAAAGTAGTGCGGCAGAAATTCATGTGAGTGACATGAAAAAGACATTCATGCTCAAGGCACGAATAAAGCTGAATTTCGCCATGGCTACAAATACATTAATTTTTTCGTGACTATAACACGACTTTCCGTGAGATCAGTATGGTTTAAAAACAACTTAAATGTCCTAATATAAATAAGGGCTAGTCCTGGCTTAATCTAAACTCAGTCCGAGAAACCACTCCATAAACTTTTACGTTTGGATTACTTGTAATTTATAAATATTATTTACTTTAAAATTTTTAGTATCTTTTTAGGTAATCAGATTCCACAAAAGTTTCTGGACTTGTCGGGTTTTACAGTTTATACGTTTTATCAGTACAGTATGTTTGTTCCCTGGGATTGAACCCACAACCTTTGCGCTGCTAATGCAATGTTTTAGCTACATTGAGCTGACCATTCAAATGATTTAATGAACACATAAATAAAGCCACATCTGATAAAAAGATGGATCAGTTCAAAATATTCCTTCAATTGGAAACACTTGGAATGTCATCTTTTTTCAACTTAAAATGTCACTTTAGGTGAAAAACAATTAACGTTTTAAGTGTTATCAATTGAAGTAATATTTTAAGTTGATCCAACTTTTAACTTTTACAGTCCATTCAAACTGCCTAGTCTCCATCCATCATAACAAAACGTCTTCGCCTAACTGAAGAATAAGCCATAATTGCCTCAGTATTGTGCTGTCTGAATTCAAGCCAAACGTGCTGATGAAAAGGGTGAGGAGGTTTGTGCTCCTACTGACCATTCATCTCCTCTCACTTTTCTCTCTCTCTCTCCTCACCACGTATTTTCACAACGAGTGACTTACGGTCCTGTCTGACTTCATATGGTTTGTTATCTGATGGCATTCCTTGATGTCAGAGACACAGTGGATATTCTGAGTAACTTAGTGTCTTATCAGAACATCATGAGCTCCCACTGCTGTCTTTAAGTACAGATCGACTGCAGCGTTTCATCATGTTGTGCACTTTGATAGAGTTCATTGCTGGAGTATAATGCACCATACCAGTTCTCTTCTTTTTTTCTTTTGAAGGACAGTAACGAAACAAATTGAGATTTTGTCTCAAATTTTGTCAATTTGGATTACTATTAACACTGTATAATTTTCCTTAAAGGAATAATCAATTTTCTAAAAAAAAAAAATCCAGATAATTTACTCATGTCATCCAAAATGTTGATGTCTTTCTTTGTTCAGTTGAGAAGAAATTATGTTTTTTGAGGAAAACATTGCAGGATTTTTCTCATTTTAATGGACTTTAATAGAGCCCAACACTTAATACTTAACTCAACACTTAACAGTTTTTTTTCAACTGAGTTTCAAAGGACTCTAAACGATCCCAAACGAGGCATTAGGGTTTTATCTAGCAAAACGATTGTCATTTTTGACAAGAAAAATAAAAAATATGCACTTTTAAACCATAACTTCTCGTCTAGGTCCGGTCCTGTGATACGCCAACGCGACCTAACGTAAATGCATAGTGACGTAGAAAGGTCATGTGTTCCATATATGAAACGCACATTTGCGGACCATTTTAAACAATAAACTGACACAAAGACATTAATTAGTATCATTCGACATACAACAACGTCGGAACGGTCCTCTTTCTCCACACTTGTAAACACTGGGGCGGAGTTTCGCGTTTGCCCTCTGTGACCTCTTGACGTCATGACGTATTGCGTGAGGTCACGCTGACGTATCACAGGACCGGGAAAGACGAGAAGTTGTGGTTTAAAAGTGCCTATTTTTTATTTTTCTTGTCAAAAATGACAATTGTTTTGCTAGATAAGACCCTAATGCCTCGTTTGGGATCGTTTAGAGTCCTTTGAAACTCCTTTTGAGTTAAGTATTAAGTGTTGGGCTCTATTAAAGTCCATTAAAATGAGAAAAATCCTGCAATGTTTTCCTCAAAAAACATAATGTCTTCTCAATTGAACAAAGAAAGACATCGGCATTTTGGATGACATGGTGGTGAGTAAATTATCTGGATTTTTATTTGAAGAAAATGGACTATTCCTTTAAAATAAAGGCTTGATTCCTATTACAGTAAGTGCTTCATTCCTATGTTTTTACTTGAATTATTAAACAAGTTCATGGTAGAGCATTGCATTAGTTGTGCAAAAAGTCCTGCGTTTGAACCCAGGGAACACACATACTGATAAAAAATGTATAGATTTTAATGCACTTTAAGTTGCTTTGGATAAAAGCATCTGCTAAATAAATAAATGTAAAATATTACTTATTTTTATTACTCAAATAATGGCACAATTGGTATTTTGCTTACTGTCTGCATGCTGCTCCACTTTATACATTTTATATACATTTTTAAATAATCATATTACGTACACTGTAAAAATTGAAAGAAATTAAAATACTTGAATTGTAAAGTTTCTTTTATTCAGAGGAAATGCACCGACCACCCTAAAGCGAAGGGTGGATGCATTTAAAAGAGGAAAACATAAAAAAGGCCAGAAAACCCAAAGCAGCACAATATCTGTCAAGCCAAAGAGGTCACAGGTCAAGAGAGGTGTGATCAGAGCAAACAGCAAATAAAACAGATTTATGGCACGTTTTCAGGCTGTACTCTAACTATATAAAACTGTCCAAACTTGAGTTACCACCCCTGAGCAATGCACATCCGTAAATACACATTTGCTCACAGGTCCCAGCTGAACTTAGCAGACAAGGAAAAGTTCCTGTAAATGTTTATGAGCTGAGCTTCTTTTTTAGACCGTGCTTGTATGTGTGTGTATTTGGTTGGCTGTGCCATGCTCTTGGGTCTTGTGTAAGAGTTTTTTTGGGGGGTGCAGAGCTTGTGTTATCCGCCCGATGGTGCTTGCAGACCCTCGGATAACAACAGAGCCACACTCTTTCCTCCTAACAGTAACCCCTGTCTGAATCCAATTAACCACAGGCCACTCGCTGATACACACACACATACACTAAAACTCAACTGACCTTTCGAAAACATGCATATCATATTAATCGCAGTAAAATATCTGATATTTGACACATATTTGACTTTTTATCATCAGGCATAACTAAAAAATTTACATTTGTTTAGATTAGTACCTTGTAACATTTATACAGCAGACTGCACAGCGTCACACTGATCTGTGGTGTGTTATCAGTGGATTACGCAAGTAAATTGTTTAGTTTGTCACTGCCCAGTTAGTTTGGATGGATATTGATGCATCGCTATTCAGTCGAGTGGTGCGGTTTAATTCCTATTTTGGAGAGCTCGTAATAGTTTTTTTACTTAAAGTATTCAATAAAATAAATACATATTTCAGACTTATTATTTTGCCTACCCTATCTTGACTCACGGCAAGTTGTGTTATTGTCACGAAAATTTTGATTAATGTATTTGTGTTACTGACATGATTTTCCAGGTTTTTTCGTGCCTCTGGTACACAAATGTTTTTTCGATTCAATTTCAACTTCGATTGTCAATTTCTACAAATGTTTTTTTTGTGTCTGTGCCACGACTTTCTTTATCGTGTCATTTTTTTTTTACTCATTGTTTTTTTTTAAATAATTTTCGCTTGTAATTTTAGACATTGGTTTCTACGTGTTTTTCGTCCGCTTTTAAAACTTTTCTCCCCTGGAGTTGGGGTTAGAGTTGGGTTTTCGCAGAAGAAAGTGATTCTAACCCAAACCCCAAGCGAAAATCATAAAAAAAGTTACAAATTATGATTAAAACAAACAAAAAACGAAATATAAAATGACACGATAAAGAATATCGTGGCACAGACACGAAAAGCCATTTGTAGAAATTCGTGCTGGGTGGCAAGAAAATTGTTTTAGTAACACAAATACATTAATCAAAATTTTCGTGACTATGAGATTAGGTTGTATTTTGCACATTGTTTGCACACTTCTTCCTCTTGCCATTTGTGACCCTGGACCACAAATTTGCACGGGTATAATTGTAGCAATAGCCAACAATATGTTGTCAAAATTTACGCTTTTTTATGCCAAAAATCATTAGGATATTAGGTAAACATTGTGTTCCATGAAGATATTTTTTAAATTTCCTACACAAAATATATATTAAAAGATTGAATCATCATTAATAATATGTGTTACTAAGGACTTAATTTCCTAGAGGAACAAAACATTTAACACAATAGGTTCGTAGGGTACAATTATGTACTCAAAACAAGTTATAAAGATACTAACTAGAGGTAAAAACGGTACCCCAGTGGTGCCTTTTATTCTGGGAGTGTACAGTAATACAATATGCAATGTAAACAAAAGGTCAAAGGATAACATGCTGTGACTAAAAGCATAAAGCAAAACTATATTTTTGCATCTTTATAGTCACTCTTTACTTTCAAAATTTGGAAACTTGGCTTTTCATCAAGCAGCTTGTTAAAGTCACAACCTGAGATGATTTTTAAACAATATTGAAGAATTTCCATTTATTCAGGGCTTGATTTTCTTAATTTTTGGTTCACATCATTGATTAAAAAAAATATTTTTAAACAAAATTTTTGTTTTCTTATAAAATTACAAGTCAATGTCGCACACATGTAGGTGATAGAAGACAATTAATGAAGTCCAAATGTAGATACCAAAACAGAAAATCACGCACACTATCTTCTTGCAAAAAAGTATCAAAAAGTTTTTATTTGCAACGTTTCGATCGTATGATCTTTATCAGGCATCACACTTATCAAACTCCATTGTATTTTAAAAGTTCACATGACAAATCACAATGAAGAAACTTCATTGCCCAATCAAAATAAGAGAATACATAACTAAGAACACATCACATAATTAAGACAACAATCATATTTTCACATAGAAAAGATTATAACATCACATTGAATAATGCTTCATTATTCATAAAATAACTCCGATAACTCGTCTCTGCAGAAGCAATTCAACATCACCTCCTCTTGGACACAACCTGAGATGATTTTTAAACAATATTGAAGAATTTCCATTTATTCTGGAGTTGTTTTTCTTCATTTTTGGTTCACATCATTGATTTCAAAAAAATATTTTAAAACAAAATTGTAGTATTCTAATAAAAGAATTGATTATGTTTGCAAAATTATATTTGTCTACAAAGGTCATCTCAAACATTTAAGCCTTGTATAGGGTGCATCCTCATGACATAAAAACTCAATCTCAAGCTTAAAAATTGGAATTAAACAAAACATATTGAATGATACAATGTAGTGCTGTTGGTTAGTAGCCTTATTTGCATATTATTAATATTACATATAATTAAACTGGCACCATCACGCCCCCCAGAGGGACCCGCTCCCCAATTAGAGTACCACTGATTTAAGCATATGCCTTCAGATTAAAATATTTTAAGGTCATGAGAAACATTTTAGTCAAGTGTTTCTAAACTTTGAAACACTGTAAATTATTAACTTTTATGGATAATGCCGTAAATGGCTCAATAAAATGTAAAAAACAGTGCATATGTAAGCTATTTAACAAACCTGTATACTTACATTTTATCATTATAATGAGCATCAATAGTGCCATTCATACCTCATTCGCACTTGGACCTTTACAAGTGTTTTTGCTATTTACCCACATGCACCAAGATGCAATCTTTGCCAGATGCCCCTGAAACAATTACATCAGTTGACAGTGTAAATGCGGCCTCCTTGACTTTAATAAACTGTGCTTTAAAAAAAGCCCTACCCACCAGTCTCTGTGAGCCCTGAGATCTCCCCCTGACAAAAATGCATGTGCAGTGATGCACGACGCCCTCTGTTAGCTTAACGGTTTGTTTTACTCTCAGGTTCACTGACCTCAGTCTCTGCACATATAAGTGTACAGAGCTAAGATGCTTCTCATGCCTGCAGACCCCCCTCTGTTTCTGCTGTTTTAGGGTACTTCCTCATTTGACATGTTACCATTGCAGTACATCATGTCTTCTTTGACTATCGGACACTAGACACTAACTGGCTCGCACGTTATTCCTATATGCTTCCCGCAGTCCCGCGTTCGAGAGGATGCAAAACAGCGATCACCGATGGGTTTAAATCAACATGGCTAATAAATCCTCCCTTTCGGTAATTTATTCTGTGATCTGCCACAGGGAGGTGAAATTAAGCAGATGTAAGCAGTTTTTCATGGGAGAGCTACTGATTCTAGATGGGCCTGCATCAGCTACGGGGGACATTATTTTTGAGGTTTCTTATAAGTAAGATCCTCCTTGCAACAATTTAAGCAGATTTATCAAAGTCGAAGGACAGTAATTCTTAAGATTAAGCATACTGTGCTCAGCTTTGCCATTTTTGTTCTCCCAAAAACACAGCAGACCAATGCTTTTCAGAAATGGTACAATGTATTTTACAATTGTATTACTATGGTGTCCTCTGATACCATGGTAAACTTGATTTTCCTAAATACTACACTATGGTAATGATAAAGTACTTTGCCCCAGTTTGTGAAAACCCAGCTATTTAGTTTTCTGCATTGAATATCCCACATACAGCGGGGAAAATAGTATTTGCCACATCAGCATCCCCATCAGCAAGGGAACCCCCAAGCGGGCCACTGACACAAAACTTCCACCAGATGCAGCCATCAGGCCAAATATTCATAAAAAAGAAACCAAAACATCCAAGTACACAAGTCGAGTCATAATAAACACAGTGAAATGACACAGGGAATAAGTATTGAGCACATGAAGAAAACAAGGTTCAAAATGGCATAGAAAGCCAGGAGATCACCTGAAATCTGTCAGTATTGAGAGTGAAACCTTGCCCATATCAGAACTAATTGATATCATCTGCTTTAGTCCTAATTGATGGCCTATAAAGTCTTCTCATTACCCAGGAGGCACACAGGAAAGACTTCATGACGGGTAAAAGCAAAAAACTCTCTCAAGATCTTTGTAATCTTATTGTTTGATGGGGAATGGTTATAGGCGCATTTCCAGAATGCTGAATGTTCTTTTGAGCACTGTGGGGGCCATTATCCGGAAATGGAAAGAGCATCAGTTCACCATAACCCGGCCATGATCAGGTGCTCCAAGTAAGATCCTTGTCCGAGGAGTCCAAAGAATAATCAGGATTGTTCTCCAAGAGGTAGGTGCCTTGCATCAGCAGGTACTGTTGTTTCAAAGAAAATTTTAAGCAATGCACTGAACCGCCATGGCATCCATGCATGCTCACCACGCAAGACTCCATTGCTGAACAAAGCATGTTGAAGCTCGGTTAAAAAAGAGCATGTGGAGAAGCCTGTGGATTATTGGTAGACTATAGTACAGTATGGTCAGATGAAAGCAAAATTGAACTTTTTGGCAGTCATTCTACACACCATGTTTGGAGAAGAAATGGCACTGCCCACCACCCCAAGAACACCATACCAACAGTTAAGTTTGGGAATGGAAGCATCATGGTTGGGGCTGCTTTTCAGGAAGGGATACTGGCAGACTTCATATTGTTGAAAGCAGGATGAATGGAGAAATGTACTGGGACATTCTGGATAAAAATCTGCTGCCATCTACCAGAAAGCTGAAAATGAGGGTGGACATTTCAGCAAGGCAATGATCCAAAACACAAGGACAAGGAAACAATGAGGTGATCAGTCAATCACCTGACCTAAATCCCATAGAAAATCTATGGAGAGAACTGAAGATCAAAGTTCATAAAAGAAGCCCAAGGAACCTTCAAGATTTAAAAACCATTTAAGTGGAAGAATGGGCCAGAGTCACTCCTGAGCAATGCAGACGACTGGTCTCTCCATACAAGAGGTGTCTAGAAGCTCCAACAAAGGCTTTTCTACAAAGTATTAAATAAGTGTGTTCAATACTTATTCCCGGTGTCATTTCACTTTATTTATCATGACTCAACTTGTATACTTAAATGTTCTGATTTCTTTGTATGAATTTAATATTTGGCTTGATGGCTACATCTGGTGGAAATTTTGTGTGAATAGCCAACTTAGAAATCCCCTTACTGATAAAAATGCTGATGTGTAAAATATTTAATTTCCCCGCTGTATAAAGAATATTGTGTGAAAAATAACCTTAATATCTTTAATATGTCTGAGTAAGGTCATGTTAAAGATTGAAATCAATCTGAAATCAATGATTGAAAAACTTAAATTACCCAAATCTCATAGATTGAGACTTTAACTTGGATTAAACAGACAAGGTCACATATATTGAAGTACCATGGTATTACCTTCTAACATCAGTATTGTACAATAACACCTACACAGTAGCCATCCATAGTAAATTGCCATGTGTGTTAAGAGATGTTGGCAAAGGCTTTTTCCACTTTTGAAGTCAGTGGTTGGTTACAATTTCTTTAACTTAAATTATGATTCACAAAAGTTGGAAGTCAATAAAGCTCAAATTGTAGTATCTGTGCCAATAATAATGTTTCATGTATGTACCCACTTTAAAAGACAAGATTCCTGGAGTTGGTCCCAACGATCCACACTTGCGTCCTCGCGGGAGAAAGGCGATCCGGGGGATTAAACTGGTGTTGGTTCAGGCAGGTCTTGCACAGACAGACAGGAGCTGTTTCCCTGCCAGAACCAGAGTCATGCAGAGGTGAATGTTGCTGGAAGAGAGGATGAGGAAGAGAAGAGGAGAGACACAAGAGGAGGTGAGGGTCACAGGGGTCACAGCGAGGAATTATGGGTGATGAGTAACAGAAAGGCCAGATTAATGTGGTCATTAATTCCAGATGGAAAAAGGATCGGAACTCTTGGAGTGACTCACAAAGTTGTGAAGAGAAAGTTATAGATCACAACATCTTAGCAACTAAGACTTGCTGATATAAATAGAAAATACTGCCGGGGTCTTGGTCTGTACTGCAGTAAATAACTGTTACAATGTTTGGCCTGTGACGAGTACATATTACATTTACATTTATGCATTTGGCAGAAACTTTAACATTAGCATCGTGCTGTTGTTTTTAATATGCTACACACAAACGATTGCTGGCTGCCAACAAATTGAATGTGCCTGTCTTATAAAATAATCGTATCAAATTTATTTTTGTTGATATCTTTAATATTGATTGAATAAGGTCACGTCAAAGATGGAAATCATAATGAAATGAATGGCTAAAATCGGACTTTGATGCACATTATCTCAGAATTTGATTTTGAAACTGTAGTATGGTTATTACAGACTGGGTCACATATAAAAATGTTTTTGTCATAATTGTGCTGCTTTTTTCACATATTTAGACATTTGTATCCATTTATAATTGAACTATTGTTAGAAAAGGGCTGGATGAATGAATACAGTGTGGATACCTGTTATAGACAGATATATATATATAAACAATATCCACTTCAAGTATATAGACAAAATAGTATTAAAATATTTGCCTGTAAACTTAATTTTTACCAAGTGTTACAACTAACCCCCTGCCTGTTACAATTAACCCCACCTATAGGGTAAGTTGTAACGTTTGCACTTCTGTCACGTTTGGTGTAATTGTCCAAGAATGGTAAGTACTAGAAACAAACTTCAAATGTTCATTTGTAGCAGATATGTGTGTGTTGCTTGTAAAAATATAATTAATCAAACTCAAATATTTTTTGAATGATTGAGCCAAAAGCAAAAAGTGTTGTGCCTCGCATGGGATCGAACCCCCTGACATTTGCACTAAAAAAAGCAATGCGGTTCTCAAAAACATGCACTTCTTCAAAAGTTTGCATTTTTAGAAATCCAAAGCGTCATGAACACATAACTTGAGTTGTTGGGTACGATTTTGCAGACAATGTCAGTTTTTAATTAACTATACAACTAATATTAAACATTTAAGCACACGCCTTAAAATTGAACGGTTTTATAATCACGAGCAACATAAATTCAATTAAGCCCATTCAAGTCTTATTGTAAATATGGATCAATATTTGATGATGCTGGACCTTTTCAGGTGCATGGCCTATTTTGTTTCAGTCAAGGGCCCCTGTGACCCCATCAGAGGGGGACAGAAGCTATCAGCGCCTCTCTGCCCTAACAAAGGGCTCCCTTTGCCAAGCCAAATAGGTGTGTGTGGTTGTTGCGATATTACCTCATGCAGAGTCACTCATCTGTCCTCTGCCTGGTGACCTTACCCTGACCTACGGGAGTATCTTTTTCACCTGTCTGCACATAAAACGTTGCCATTGGCTATATTGGCTTTGATTCGCACAGGGTCCTCTGGTCCAGCTGTAGCGGTGAGAGGAAACAATAGTATCTGTTAATACGCCGGTGACCTGTTTAAATGATGCTGGGAAAGGTTCTTGACCCTCTGACTCCCTCCTGTGGCCATGCTAGGGGGAGAGATGTTGGATCGGTGTGGAGAATCTAAATCTTAGAGAATCTTATTTTGACAAGACACATGACGCACATAGGATCACTCGACGCACAAAACACATATTTTGAAATTACAAACCACATGACGGGCTACATAAATGTTGTGAAGAACTTCGCACCGGCCGCCACTGCTTTGAGGTACCAAAATGGACCTCTGAAGTACTAATATGAACTCTATAGATGCATCAGTGTACCCCAGGTATTTTTTTGGACAGTGTACATTTATATTTATGTAATTGTCACCAAAACCGACTTATAGTACATTTAAGCTATACATTTGATTAGTATGTGTGTACCCTGGGAATCAAACCCACACTTTAAAAATAGCTGGGTTATTTTTGACCCATAATGGTTAAATATTGGACAGAACACAAGCTTGGTTAAAAATGACCCATGTTGGGTTGAGGTTATGCAACCATGGTTTATAATAACCCAGAAGTTGGGTTAAAACAACCCATCATTGGGTCAATTTTAACCCAGCGCTGTGTTCTGTCCAAAATATTTACCCATTATGGGTCAAAAATAACCCAGCCAAAGCATTGCTCTACCAATTCAGCTACAGGACACTTAGGGGCGGTTTCCCGGACAGGAATTAGACTACTAAAATAAATGTAAAAGCTGTCCAAACTGCAAATAACTTGAACTGACAAATCTTAAAATACATCAGTGTCATTTGTTTTGCCTCAAAATGCACACAAGTCATGTTTTTTGTAGGACATGTTTGTTAAAACTAGTTATATTTCGTAATTAAACTAAGGCCTAGTCCTGGCTTGAGCTAATCCCTGTCTGGGAAACCCCCTCTAAAGATACAATTCACTCAAAAAAGAAAAAAGACTTAATAAAACTTACCTTAGGCCAGTATCATTTAAAAAACAAGAATACATTAAAGAGCACCTATTTCATTGCTTAAAAAAACGTTATTTTCTGTATTTGGTATCCACACTATTCCTACGCCCCATGACGCTTTGCGCGAATTATGGGTGCGACTTCCGGCGCGTACTGTCACTGAACCAGAGCCGGCAATTTCCATGATGATTACGGTCATAATTTCATGTATGAACCAGTGAAAGGATGAAATTAAAAAGTGTCCTGATACATCAAGATATATTCAATCGTTTAATGTTGTTCCTCGGGGGTGACGAGTCTTCAATGAGCAAATATAAAAGTACAGAGATGCCGTATCTCTACAGTGGGACAGTCAGTCGAGTGTTTAATACATGGAATATACAGAGACTTCTTGTTTTTAAACGTTTCAGGTGATGGTTTAAAATGTCACAACTGTCCCTGGTGTGAGGTTTTTTTAAACGGCAATTTTAAATCGACTTATCGAGTTTTTATGGCTACACATCAAGCTTCACGCGATCCGACAGCAGCAGTAACTTTTGCTTCTCATTCAACACAATGTAAGTTATTTAAACAAACCATAATAAACATATTAAACTCCTATTACATGTTTTCAGTATTGTTTTCGTTTTATGAAAATATTATACAGTAAATAAGACATGAGCTTATGAAATTATTTGCTTAAAGAAATCATTAAAACATAACAAAAGTAACGGTATGCGTAATCACGAACTATTATGTACTGTAATCTCATTTTTGTAATAATATATAGTAGCAGAATAAATAAATCAGCCTATTTTTATTAGCACAATATGTTTTTTTTGAATAATTATTGTATTTATTGTTCACTGTCAGTTTCTATGAAAGGTTTTACTGGATGGATGTGTGGATACAGTTAATAGATGCACGTGCGTCACATACACATTCAGTTCACTGAAAAAAATTATTCATTGCATTTAATCAATTTTTTTAAGGTAAGTGGTTGCAATCACTGTATTTAAGCTACATTTAAACAAAAAAGATAAGTAACGTAAAGTAAAATATAAAACTTTTGTTTAAATGTAGCTTAAATAAATTGATTGCAACCACTTACCTTAAAAAAATTGATTAAATTCAATGAATAATTTTTTTCAGTGTTCTTGTGCATATTATCGTTAAAACAACTGTTTTTAGAGATTTACTGCGTTTGTATCAACAATTATGGCAACCCCAAACTGCACAAATTATGCCGGTCTTCCTGGATTTTATAATAAGCATTAAAATGCCAGTCAAAATGGCAGACTCGTATCCCTCGACTACTATTAGCTGTAGTGGCTCACCGGAAGTTTTACCCATCTGAGCTCAAGATGGCGTCGCCCGCATTTACGTCAGGAATAGTGTGGATAATACAATGTGTTCGCGTTATTTTCCACATACCGTACATTTTTGTGGCCCCAGATTTCACTCTTTTCCTGAAACGCACAAACTTGAAAATCTCTGTGTCCCTGATTGGCCAGTTAATCTGTACATTGTGATTGGTCTGAATACCTCTGACGTCAGCCGGAAACGTGACGCACCTTATCATGTTTGAAAGATTCGGTTGCTAACAGGAGTTAACTTACACACTGAAAAAATTATTCATTGAATTTAATCATTTTTTTAAGGTAAGTGGTTGCAATCAATTTATTTAAGCTACATTTAAACAAAATGTTTATATTTTATTTTACTTTACTATTCTTTTTGTTTAAATGTAGTTTAAATAAATTGATTGCAACCACTTACCTTTAAAAAATTGATTGAATTCAATGAATCATTTTTTTTCAGTGCAGGCTGTGAAAAGCGGGAGGATTTATGATAATGTCTGTCTTCTCTACATCACCAATCCCAGGAAGTAAACTGTTGCCTACAATCTGTGTGTTTGTTGTACACTGAAAAAGATAATTCATTGAATTTAATAAATTTTTTTTAAGGTAAGTGGTTGCAATCAATTTATTTAAGCTACATTTAAACAAAAAAGATTAGTAAAGTAAAATAAAATATAAAACGTTTGTTTAAATGTAACTTAAATAAATGAATAATTTTTTTCAGTGATGGTCCAAGAAAAGAGATTTATGTTGGAGATGATAACTCGCGTCATCATTTACTTTGGGGTTTGTACCTTTTGCAGATCGTTAACATGTACTAATACACACTTATACACCAAAGGAAATTTAAAAATGTGAATTGGACAATAGGTGCTCTTTAAATATTTTTTAAGATAAAAGGGCAGGGCACATTGTTAAAAATTGTTAAAAGTGCTAGACCATGCCATTGAAGATCCATATTTGCCTGTATGGTCTCATAAAGGAGCTTGAACATCTGAAGAAACCTTTTTTGGTTTCACAAAAGGTCCTTCAGACTATAAAAAGGTAAGAAATTAAAGGTACTTTTAAGAACCTATAAGTATAGTAAATGGTTCTTTGAGGAACCAAAATTGGTTATCATGGCATCGCTGTGAAGAGCCTTCTGTAGCACCTATACTTTCAAAAGTGCACAACTGCAAAGGCAAGTCATGGGAAACCTTCCTAAAAAAACAAATACAGCCTGAGAATCGGTCAGCACAGAAAGCCAACCTCAAGGTTCACTGACGTACAGAGGCCGAGCACTTGATGCTGATCGGACCGCGGAGCAGAGCTGACACTGGTCCCATCCTGAACAAGAGCTGCTGTAACCAGAGTGCTGAGAAACATACAGCCACTCAAAACAATAAAGCGAAAGATAAAGGACCATAAACGTTCATAGAAACTCTGATTGAGATGTTCTAGGCGTGCTTGGATCTTCAAAGGGTGCAGGTGAGAGAGTCATTGTGCTCTCCTGCGGCTCACGTTACCCTTTTAGCTCCCAGAGGGGGGCAAAACATCAAAGGAGAGGCTTTAAAAGCCTGTCATTGCTCACCTTAACGTACCTGCAGAGCGTAAGCTCACTCCGGTCCGCTCTGGACAACAGCTGCAGCTCAAAAGGATGAGTTCTTGTACTCTGTCAAATCAAACAATGGGGCTCTTCCCAAGAGTTCAACTCTCAGCTGTGACTGGCATAAATAAGGATATGACAGGATCTTTTATTTAACTCTGACAAATGGTTACAGATGCTTTACAGAAGAGTCGTTCATTCAGAGTGACAGTGAGCGTATGCATACTTTCTCATATGAGAGTTCCCACACCAAGAATGAACCCATTATTCAATCAATCGGAAAATGTCTTTAACTTAGGGCTGTCAATAGATCAAAAAAACCAATCTAGATCAATCGCATGATTTCATGAGCCAACTGCGACCAATCGCAAACCAATCGCACATCTCTATCCACTCCAAATCCACCCCAATTTAACACCCCTCAGGTCTCCAACATTCCAATCATATATACATATATAGATGCCCCATGCAAATGCATGTCAACAACAGCCTGTCCACATTTCAACAAAATCACCAGCCATTGCTCTGTACATGAACCTTCCCTTCAGAAGATTTTTCTTTCTCCATTTTTGTTTGCTGCTGCATCATTTGTGACCTGTGCTGGCAAGTTGAGTCGGAATTAGCAAATTTTTAAAAAAAATAGTTGTTCATATTTTGACATTCTCTATTAAAACATAGAACAATGCATGATTTGTTGAAATATAACAAAATATGACAGAACTACACGTGTTTGAAGTTGAAAGAGTCAAATTACCACAAAAATTTTCACATCCATACATTATATTACCACATCAATACCTTAAAATCACTGGTAAAACAAATAGATTTAGCACACAAAGCAAAAACATAATCAATATATGTTAAACCTTTTTTCCTTTTGTTTGATTGACATTGAGACAGACTGCTTAAAATCTAAGTGATCTAATATAATGTTACACATCAGATAGTTTTACCCAACAGTTAAACAAACATTTACTTAAAACATAACAGATTATAAAGCCTACCTGCGTGAATTCTTATCAAAGCAGATATTTGTAAAACTGTAATTTTGTGAAGATGTCTATATATCCGGGTCGCGCACTCGCGCGTCTGTGTGCACGCGCTTCAGATATCAGTCAGTCAGCGTGAGGAAATCGCTTTTGAGTCTTGTCGCTCTTAATAACTCTTTAACATTAATCAGGTACCGAACTTTATCTCTCTTAATGACTATTTTAACATCAAGCAAGTCCTGCAGTCTATTTTCTAAGTCATGCACAAAAGCGAAACCAAAATGAATTGAGACGCATTTTGTATTAGATTAAGCATTAGGAGGACGGTAACGTTACACCTCTCAAACGTATAAATAAAGATCATATCAGATGTCCAACGAGCATTTAGAGCATTGGATTTGGTAGACGATTTGCTTAATGTTCTTATTTCTATGAAAACCTTTTACTCATTTAGAGAGAGTCACGTCTGCGTCTCTGTTCATTCAACTATGGGCTGGACCAAGGGTCAAACAGAAATTGCGCTTTGCGTTAATCTCCGTTAATAAAATTAGTGGCGTTAAAATGAATTTGCGTTAACGCGTTATTAACGCGTTAATTTTGACAGCCCTACTTTAACTGCGATGTACCTAATACAATGTACATATATTGTATATACGTGTTAAATTGTACACTATCCTCATGTACACACAGCAAAACCACCAGTGTTAATTTAACTCTATGAGAGTTGATTTCAACACTATACCAGTGTTTATATAATTCTCACTGCCCAGAGTTAAAATAACACTCCAACTAGTGTTAAAGATTTTACTCCACCTTGGTGTTGATCATTTTACTCTGATAGTGTTAAAGAATTAACTCCAAACACTGCCTTTAAAACACCCATTAGAGTTAATTACACTTAAGTAGAGTCAATATTAAAACACTGATAGAGAGTTACTTGAACACTGAAAATAGTACTTCATCATACATCTTTGATTATTAATGACAACAAGAATTAAATTAAGCAAAGTTATTGACCACAAATTTATTTAACAAATTTATTTGACATTATTAAATATTTATAAAAAAATAAAGTTTCACTTGTGAACTTTTTCAAAATTTTCAGAGAGTGGTTATGTATACAGTCCTTTCAATTTTGCCAAGGAGTTTAAACAAAACTGGAAAAGTGTTTTAAAATCCATGTCTGACACACATCTAGGGCAAATCACAGCAAATCTTTCACTAAACATTCTGTAAAACAATACATCACAAAAGTAATCACAATTTTCTTCAGCACATATTAATTAGAAATTTGGGCAAGGATAAAATGCATGCTGAAACCGTAAATGAGATACTAGTTACAGCTAGTTAAAAAAAGTTTGCTCTCAGCTCTCAATCTCTAGTTTTCCCAACATGTAAACTGTTGTTTGATTAAATTAGTTAAAGTAAAGGAGTCCATCATCATACATTACATTAAAAACAAAGTCAAATGCTAATAAAAGGGAGCCTTCCGACTGATGGGGTGAGATTCTTATCAAAAGCCACGTCAAAGTTCTCAAATCTGGCCGCAGATCCTGCTAACCGCAGTAAGGTACGGTTGTTATCCTACTCGTTGCTGAAGATGTTCTTCAAGGCTGGTACAAGACTATAAAAGATAAAGAACAACAGTTATTATATTAGACCTATACATCTGCATAACATTGAGAAAATCATTAGAAGTACAGAGCCACAGAGACAGATTTAGAAAGCAGGCTCTCCTACTTACCTTATGATACACCACAAGCCTGCTCACTGCAAATCTGATGCACTGATTCCGTTGAGGTGATGGTGGAAGGAGATGGAGCAGTAAAGGCAGTGTTGCCATGTCACTATCACAGTCTATGCTCTCACTGGTTCCTTGTAGGAGTCTTCCTTAAACAACATAAACAGACATGTCACAATACTGTACAATTAGGGCTGTGCAAAAATATCGATACAGCTAACTATCGTGATAGTTGGCTGTATCGAAAGTGTATCGATATTTCGATCGCTACTATTGATATTTTAAAACCAATCAAATTCTTCTGTGTGCGTCAAACGACCTCCTCTGCCTCTGCTGTAGTTGTCACTGTCCAGTTGTCTGCCATATACGGCCAATGTCTCAGAAGTTAGAGGGAGTGAGAAAATGGCAGAAAATTTAAAAACACCTGCAGCTTTCAAAGAGCTGCAGGTGTTCAGTTCTATTTTTTTACATTTTTGATAAAAAAAAGAAAAAGTATTGCAATGTATCACAACATGCAACGCATTGTATTGTGATACGTATCGTATCGGTAGGCCCTTGCCAATACCCAGCTCTATGTACAATACATAATAGAGGTTGACCGATTTTTGGCATATTTTTAAAAATCGGCTTTGGCCGATTTTGCTGCAAAATTAGGCCGAATAATAGACAGGCGCATCTGCGGGCACCTAAGCGTTGTTGTAGAACTCGTGACGCTGCATCTTGCTGCAAGCAGATAGCTCCCGTGTGTGTGCAGTCGTGCCTTGTTCACAAACAACTTTAGTAAACGATGGCGGAACAAGACATCACTGTCAGCACAATCAGTAACTTATAGCGCCTCAGAAATGATAATGTAAATGTGTTTAGAAAGATTTGCCCTAAATAACAGTCTCAACTAAAAAACATAGACATTTACTATGTTAACTTTATGATGAATAAATAATTTATCAGGTCTACCATATAAGGATTTTATCCTACAAAGCAATAAAAGCCATGGAAAAAAACTGATCAAAGATGACAGCAGAGTGTCAGGTAATACAGGGTTCCCACTCTTTTCTTGAAAAGATTTTCCAGGACGTTTCCAGGACATTTTCAGGACATTTTCAGCTGCTACAGTGTGAGTCAAGTTATCACAACTAAGGCTGGGTAGTAGTGATAGTATCATATCATCATTGCTGATATCAGTTTAAAAATCCAAACTCTCACAGTCAAGCTGTATTCGCAATCAGTCACTAACGTTAGAAAATATTAACTATTATCGGACTTCTAAATTAATTGCGTCTGCTCGCACCAAGGCACATTACGCATCTGGTATAGCATAAACTGATGAGTTATGTGTTTTTGACTCTAAATTATTTCGATTTATCCTATCTTTGTAACTGTTTTGTCAATTATATTGCTGAAATGGATAGACCTTTTGTAAAGCTAAATGTGTTTAAATGCAAAATCCATTTAGCCTACTGGTGTATGAAATGGATCTGAAGTATATCATATATTTGAGAAGCTTTGCTATTTTCTACAATTGTACCTTATATTTTGTACATTTAACCAGATTGCTTAAAATGTTTATTCATCTCAGTCTGTCTCTCTTGTACTTTCTCAACAAAATATTTTATGTTCAATAAATCACCAAAACAATTTCCTTTACTTTATCTTTTTACTGTTTACTTACAGTTGACTTAGTGCATCTGACACCTGGGGCCTATACCATGAAGCTGGTTTAGTTGGTTAGCCAGCTTTGTTTAGGATTAGTTTGTGCAAATCCTGGGTTTTGGGTACCATGAAAATAGCTTTTACCAACAAGGCCTGCACATTGGCTTGGTTTTGTCAACCTGAAACTAATCCTGTAACCCTGAGTTTGTTTAACCATTTTCATGGTACGGGCCCCTGCATTCTTCAAGTAAAAATGAAAATCACTGCAAAAATAAATCAAAACTATAAATATCAAACTCAAATCCTATACTGCGGTGCAAAAAGGTCAATATAAAACAAAGCAATGTCACTTTATTTTTAAGAAATTCTCAATGATAAAATAAATGAATGGGAAACTGAAATCACATTATTTTGAAATGTTTTAACTAATCTAGGACTGTCCCTAACAATTATTTTGCTAATTGATAATGAAGTAATTTGATATTTTTGGTAATAAAATAATAACCTTTAACATTACATAATAATGACAATGCAATAATAATTCGTCCAAATAAAGTATCAAAACTAGTAAACGCATTTATATAGCCTAAAAAAACTGAATTATGTACTATAACAAATGCCTACAGGGGGCGGTAAATTACCCACTTCAGTTACTTTCATTTTAAATGGATGCTTTTAGCCAAACAACGTTTAAATCCATTTAAATCTTTAATATTAGTCCAATTCTTTACAGTAGAAATGATACAGTCACTGTTATTATTGAGCAAGATTTAAAAAGCAAACGCAGTAAAAGACAGAATATAATGCATTTAATTTATGACGTATGCAGTCTACAAATGCAACCTCTGGATGCAGCATTTTGTTTAAGAAACGGCAAGCATTTGACCTCCCCGAGAAATCTCGTGACATAATTAATTTCGCGATACATATTTAATCGCACGAGATCTCGTCACACCCCTATATTTTATGTATTATACTTACTGTACACAACACATTATTTTTTCACTTAGACTTCGACTCGAATGCTTTCACAGTGAATCCTTACGTGTAACGGTTCACATTTACCAAAAGCTGGCAGGTACACACACACGTACAGACACACACACGTACGCGCGCGCGCACACACACACACACACATTACCTTTTTAACTGCAGCAAATGGGGAACGGGGTACAGAGAGTGAGGCAGAGCAGTGCCATTGAGTGCTGAGGCAGAGAGGAGGAGGAGAGGGACGGGAATGTGACGTTGTAGGTTCAGTAGACTTGTTATTCTTTGCTTTTCTACAATGATTAGCTGAAACTGCTTCACCACGCTGCTGAATCGTGTTGTCAGACAGGAGTACCGCACGTGCATATTTGCCACAGAACTCACATGTCCGTAGTTTAGAGGGGCAAGTCCTACCAGCGTACTGTGTCGTCAAATTGCGCACTTGCTACGCAAACGCGTACATTGGCAGGTTTGTGTCACGTGGGGCGGTGTGCTGGCTACATGCGGAAATGAAAGCAGACAAGCGCTCCAGCCCAATATTACACGTTAAAGGCAGGTCAAAACAGACATTCATGCATAACATTTTTAACCCGTTTGCGTTCATCCTACCAGGAGGGAAAATAATTTTCCAGGACAACGCAAGCGTTTCCAGGACATTTGACGTTTCCCCCCATTTTTTATGTGTTTTCCAGTACTGGAAAATTGGTCTTTCATTTTCCAGGTTTTCCAGGTTTTCCAGGACGCGTGGGAACCCTGTAATATCTGTGTCTGATAAATGCATGGTGCAGAGGAGGTTGTAAAACTCTTCAGAAAGACCAGTCATAATTTTTTTAAATACTTTGACTTAAATAGTGACATTTTTACATTTAAAATATCTGCTAATGATGAGAACATTTTGATTATTATGTACATGTAGAAAATCAGCCAAACATATCGGCCATCGGCTGCCCTGATTTCTAAACATCGGCATCGGCCAGAGAAAAAGCCATATCGGTCGACCTCTAATACATAAGATGACAGACACATTTCAATTTGACAAATGAATAAAGATTTTGAAAGTCATCATTTATGAAAGCATGTATTTTGACAAATTAAATTAAAATAATGAAGTGCATTTACCAATATGTGCAACAAAAATGTTGACTAGGACTTCCACTATTCTGCTTAATGGCACAAATGACCATCTTCCAAAACACAACAAATGTTTGCTTGTTACTTCTTCACACACATTTAATTATGCATAGTGAAAATACTATGTGTATTCTTTTACCTCGGTCATGGAGTCATCTGTTGTCTTAGATTTCTTGAAACGACTTTGGTCAAGTTCAGATGGTAAATGACAGTGGCAGAAGCTGCTTGTTGCATCTGGTGACAAAAATTCATGACAAACACACAAAAACTGAAAAATAAACCTAAATTAGTTTTATAAAACAAAGATAATCATGACACTGTACCTTCATTTTGTCCTCTAACTGTAAGCAGCACATCTTGTAGAATGTCTTCCTCGATTTCAGTGTCATCAACAATGCATACATTAGTCCACAGTCAGTTTAGCTTACCACCTATGACAAAACACAAATTGCATTTTATATATATGTAAGGAAGCAACAAATAAATGAACAGTGAAAAAAATCACCTTCACTAATGAGCAAAAATAAATCAATCCTGCAGTTTGATACATTTCCTGGAGCCCTGATATCCAACTTCAGCAGCATGTTCCAAACCTGAAATAGTGATTGAATAAAAAACTTTGTATTATCAAACAAAATGTACTATAACATTAAATATGAAAATGTTTTTCATAAAGTTATCGCATCTTATTATAAAGTAATTTAACAAAACTATATGCAATAAAAAAACTGTGGCTTAGGTGAGTGACTTGGTTAACAAAAACTATTCAGGACAGGTTTTAGTACATTGATGATGAGTGTTCTTTTAATGTATTCTCATAAATGCACCTTTAAAGACCTTAACGCGCTTACGTGCGATTTCTTAATTTTCTACCTTCTGTAAAGTTGTGCATTCAAATCGCGCGTGGTCATGCGTCGTCATACGTAGATCAGACGCGCGTGAACAGCTTTGAACGCGGTTCAACCAATCAAATCTAATTCCAGCTATCCGTCACTATTAGGGCGAATTCCAATCGTTAGTCACCGTCCCTATGCCCTACTCCCTTCAAAGTGCAGACATACTCGTGTGTGAACTCTGAAAGAAGCAGCACACATTTAAAATGCTACATTTTAAGACAAGTTACATTAGGCGAAAAAACGAGCAAATCATTTTCTCTCACGAAGTGAATGACGCAGCCATTTACCACACCGCGTGTAACAAGCAGAAATAACTGACATTCACAATTTAATTACATTTAAACAGCGAAAATAACCCCCAAAGTCTAATTTATTAACAGTCTAAAATGAAGATATTGTGACAAATGTACAATTAAGGAGTTAGTGATAAAGGTTGAATATCACAAACACCTGCATTGCATCATGTTTCTTTGCCCACATTGCTTGACTCACACCATAATCTGAAACCACGACCCTGAACGTAAGAGAACTGCACTAACTTAACTGTTTAAATGTACCCGCAAATACAAAACTAGCTATTTTTGCGTTGTTTTGCAAATACGTCGAGCACATACAGAATTATAGATTTTATTAATTATGTAATGTTAGACAAATTAGTGTAAGTTACCTCAATACAAAATTAAGAAAGCACATTTAATAACGTTAGTCTCTTAATAATAATAATTGGTTAACGTTACATATTTGTCCAAAATCACTCAAAAATTGAACTTATTGCATTATTTAAACAAAACTGCACCGTCATGAGGTAACGTTAAACCGATTAAACAACGTCAGCCAATTACAAATTGAAATTCAGTTCAGTTCAATTTTAAAGATTTCCTTGTGGTCACCCACCAAAATATTCACGATTTAACAAACCTACACGGATTATTTGCAGTTTATTATACATTTATCACCATCATATTTAACTTATTTGGCTTACCTCAGTAACGTGAGTCCAGGTCGGTCGATGCTGAGTAACTGACTTTCCCGCTTCAGAAAGAAGGGGCGTGGCGTGAATCTTAACTCCCCGCAAACGTTATTATTGGAACACTGGAAAGCAACACCCCCTTGTGGAAGTTTCTGACACTGTGAGTGATGATAAATTATAAACGAACACTACAACTAACACCTGACCACTCTAGAGTAGCGAACTCTGTAAAATCAACACTGGTGGTTTTGCTGTGCACTCCTGTTTTAATTTTAATGTATGGGTTTATGATGTATGTTTCATGTATTAGCGATTTTAAAGAGCACCTATTTCATTGCTAAAAACAATGTTATTTTGTGTATTTGGTATAATACAATGTGTTCGCGTGGTTTATAGTTAAAAAACATTATTTTCCACATACCGTACATTTTTGTAGCTTCAGATTTCCCCATCTTCCTGAAACGCACGAATTTGGTACAAAACTGCCCCTGGTCAGCTAACCTGTACGTTGTGATTGGCCTGAATATTGGAAATGTGACGCTCCTTACCATGTTTAAAAGATTCGCTCACAATGCAGTGCTAACAGGAGATAACTTACAGGCTGTGAGTCCAAGCGTGTGGAATTATGATAATGTCTCATTTTAAGGTAATATACAGATAATATAATATAAGGTAATATAGTTATGTATATTATATTGCATTTCTGTCAATAGATCTTCCTAAAAGTTACACAATGCACTTTTAAGTCAACACCAAGGCCTTAGGCTACGTTTACACGGAAAGAAAACGCAAAAGTGGCATTGCGTTATCACTTTTAATTTATACGAGCTTTTTGAGGGGGAAATCTGCATGCATATGGTGACGCAAAAGTGTGTGATTTTCGATGTAGTATGCACTCCAGGCGGCTAGGTGGCAATGTGAAGCACTGACACACAACACCACCAAGTCGGCGCGCCTGCATACAACCTCCTTCCTTGTTCTCCCAGGTCTTGTCCAAAGCCAAGTCTATGGGCTATTCGGGGGTAGTTGGATGCTTGAACATTTTGAGTTTACTCGCTTCATTTGCGTGTGGAAGTCGTGCGTAAATTTCTTGTCATTCAAGACATTCCCGCTTAAATCAAATTTCAAACTCAAATTGAGTAAAATGAAGTCAAATTGAGTAAACTTACCAAATTGTTCGACCTCCTCACTCACTTTCTTCCAAAGAAGATCCTTTTAATTCCTGTAAGAGTACAAAGATGTCTCCTGATTGGTTAACGCGTCGCAAAAATCTGCCAAAGTTCAGAATTTTCAACTCAAAAATCCTTAAGGCGCCGCAGGATGCCTCTTCGCGTCTTTGCATTGGTCTCGTACACACTGCAAACTTTCGGGAGTGACAACCGCATTAAAATGAAAATGTGATGATTGACACAGAAATAACCATAGCAACGTTCTGTCGTCTCGCGTGCTTATCACTCACAGCTTTGACCAAAATAATAACAGCATTGTGTTTTGCAATAAACCTCTGTCTTGGCATTGTGTTTTTACGCTTTTGTGAGGCTGCTTCACAGCGCGGAGCGATCGGTCTTGCAGTGTTGCCAGGTCCTCTTCTTTTTTGTACGTAAATACCGCTTTGGCGCTTAACCGTTTATGGCTTTTGGCTCATGAAGCGATCAAATTTTTGGTGTTAATAAAGTGTGAGGATGCCGGTCCCAATATTTTGATCTTTGAGGTGAAGCATTTAGATTTATTTCGGTTTATTGTTGGATTTTTTTTGTTCGCTGTTTTTTTAGTGCAAGATCTGGCAACACTAGTCAGCAAACGCTTGTGCCTCTGTCATTTTCTGAACCGCGCATACAGAAGACTTTTTCCTCTTCTAAACATTTATTTTTTCAGAAGAGAGACCTGTCCTGTTTATGATGAACGTTTAAACACTTGATTAACTACTAGTTGTTCAGTTCGGTTATGTACACACTGTGCAGAGTTTTTGTAAATTCGGTTGTCACTAGTTAATTCGGTTGTAGAATGCAGTTGTGAGTCCCGTAAATTACTGAACTGTGTGTGTACAGAACAAGATTAAGCAGTAAAAGGTGAAGTGACAACCGAATTAATATGCAGTGTGTACCGGACCATTGACTTAACATGTAAACCACTCGCGCTTGCCACCTCTTCCGCGTCTTTTGTGAACGCACTATTATACTTAATATTAACCTTACCGTGTCTAAGTGAAAGTCAGAAAATTATCTCAGATCGGAAGTGAAAACATACATTAAAGCCAAATATTTCACACAAATGTTTTTTGCAGTCAATGCTGTATGTAATATTACAGTAATATTTTCCCAGAATGCAAAATAAAACTACAGTAACCTACTGTACAAAGCGTATGCAGTAACAACTGTTGAAAATACATTAATTATACTGTGAAAACAACAAATCAACAGTAACAAACTGTAAACACCTTATACGGCAAGAAAACAGTAAAATACTGTGAATAATTATTTTCTATGCGGTAATATAGCTCTATCTTGTTTATAGGCTTATTAATGTCAAGTATCATTCCAAGACACTTTATGAACCAATAAGATGTCCAAAATCAAACTCTTTTTACTCAGGCCAGTAAGTCAAAGTTAATCCAGCCTTCTGAAATACAGAGCAGAGCTTGGGCACCAACAAGCATCTGTCAGTGAACATTTGCCGCCGGATAAAAGAAACAATGCTCACTTGACTAAATGCCCACTTGATTAAAATTTTCAGTTATGGCACATTGACATCAACACATGCTTTTTAAAGCACAAAATGGTCTGTGCTTAAAAGGCATTTTAGCCGCTGATGAGGAGGCTGGAAATGATGCTGATTTACTGCAACATTTCCCTTAATACAGCATTCAACACCCCGAGTTTGATCCCTTTATGGTGTTTGACCACATTCTTCAAATTTCACAGTATAAATCACTCGAAATGCTCCATTCGAAAGGAAAATGCATGATGTATGAGATTACATTTGAAAAACAGACATCTCAAAACATGCCATGCATTGTGTGCAGGTCTTATATCTTAAAATTGAGTAGTTCTGGGTAGTTTACAATACATTCACATTTTAGTGTGGTAAATAGCATCATGGGAAGTGTATCTTAGTGACCAGAAACAGTGTCTGCTTCTCATTACAGGATAATCATATTGTTTTTACCCACATAAGCCACACTGTTGCTTTTAAGACATGAAGTGATAAATGACTTTTGGAAGCATCATTTCTTTTTTCCCTACAGGATGTTGAACTGCTGGAGAGCTTTGCATCTAAAGAGTTCATATTAGTAACACAAGGACAGTTACAATTAAACCTCAGGTATACAATAATGAATAATGAAAGGACAACAATCTGAGCTTCTCATTTCTTTCTTACCTTTTAATTAAGAAAATAACATTTTCCACTACAAAGAAACTTTTGTGAAACAGAAACCTTTGGATTTTGAAGGTGCTTTATAGAATCATGAAGCCTAAAAGCTAAGGGGCGTTGTTAGGCACGACGCGAAGCTGTTATAAGGGTGATTCTCACGAAACCATTGAAACACCACGGCACTAATGATTTTAGCTTTAAAATGTGTAATATAGTAATATTAAAAAGCATCAGAATTAACACAATACTGTGTTCTACCTTGCACAATGTGTGATTTCAACACAAGAATTTACAATTGTAAATTTAATCAAATTTTCTGCTGAAATTCTCATTACCGCAATGTGTCCGGCTGTGTTTGAACATGCGTTATGTTGTAATTTAATCATATTGACACAAAAATATTAAGAAAAAAATAAATGGATGTTTTGCTAGACTACTTTAGATGACAGAAAAAGTATTTTTTTCTGAATATTCATGTATAATAATAATGAAGAAAAATTAGGAAAATGATGTGTCCATGCCTGATGTTCTCATCCTCCGCAACACTTTTTGAGAACAGTTTAAGCACACATACAGAATTTTAATAAAGTTTGATTTTGAGTGACCAAGCACATGGACCAGTTACTTCAAGATGGCTACCAGGTAAGATCATTTTTTTACAGTTCATTTGAAATATTGTCTTGTCAGAACGCTTACACGACTTTTGATTATCATTACCGCAACAGATGCTTATTAAATTTTAATTTAATTAATAGAAGCATAATACTTTGATTTTAAATGCATGTGCAGAATCTCCAAATTATGTTCTTTCAGGTTTGTCATGTCATTTTGAAAATATGTCAGTGTTGATGATTTCTGACTGTTGCGGTAATGAGATTTTTTAGGACTAATTTTTTAAATTATGTTACAAAAAGTGTTAAATGATAAGTAAAAGTTTTTAAATTAATGTTCCCATTTACTCCAGACTTTGTTTTTCAATGTCTGGTGGGAAAAAAAGTAAATTTAAGCAATTTTTACATTTTCATGCTTAACATTTTTAAAATCAAGTTTTCGTGAGAATCACCCATAAAATGCACTGTAACCCCACTGCTTCGCGGGGGTTATTGCGTTTTTAAAACGTCTACTTCATATGCATAACGTTAGCGGGATTTTATAAAATAAAACACAAATAAGTTGTAATTATATTAGTACAAATATTACTCTTCCGCCAAACAAAGTAGTTCCTCAGAATCAAGTGTGACTGAAACAGAGGGCATTTCCCAACCAACACAGACGCAGCAAAGACACAATGAAAATATGATTAAAGACTGTGGTGTTTATTTTATAAACCAACATTAATCTAATTCATACATTAACATTTATATCCTGCAACTGTTGAAGTGATGATCAAATATGCTTGGAAGCATGCTGAACTCTTTCCCAGTCAGCCTTTTTTTTTAAGTTGCCATCCAGTTTTAGTTTAATGCCTTGCAGAAAAATTATCTTCTTTAAATAAACATAAAATTTCAAATGAAAGAACAGACCATCAGCTTTCAAACAAAAACTAACAAAAAAAAAAAGTTTCATCCTACCTTCATTTGTTCTCTTTACACCTCTCAAATTTTTTAGCTAAAAGCGGAGATGATTCCATTTTTGTGAAGAACTTACGTAAGAAATCAGATTCAAAGCCATCAAAACTTACACGCTGTGTTTTCAGTGTTGAGTGAATGCGTCAGTGTTTAAGTTGGGTAAGATCGCCACCCAGTGGATAATAGCGGATGTATGAACTTGAGTTAGAAACTCCTCAGACAACGTTTTCTCTTTATTGACGAGATGACTCAACAATATTTATTCACATTAATCTGGATATGGCCACAGGCGCGGAGCTATGGGCGGGCCTGGGCCCGCCCAGATTGACAGCTGGCCCGCCCAATCAGAAATGTAAAAAATACTACTCTGTATAGTTAGACATGTATACTACTTTATGTGGTGTAATTTATCTATTGCATGTTATGTTAAAAACAGTAAAATTAAGCCTGATAACTATTTAAAAACTATTAAAGCAGTTGAATGTTGCGTTATAATGAAATATTCCCGAGCAGCTTTCAGCCATGATCACTTTGAGAACTTTTTTTGCAAGCAAGTAGAAAACGTATTTTGAATAACAACACGTTATAAATATGTGCTGCGCGCTTTCCTCTCAATAACATAAACACACAACAAATATGACAGCGGGCTAAAAAATAGAAAGAAAACATCTGCTCACAGTGATGTTGTTTGATATAGCGATATAGCAGCACTATAAGTCACGCCATGTTTATTGCTACACTTTATACAATATAGCCTATTGCTTTTAAGCAACAAATAGCCTATCATAACAACCTATAAGCCTACTGTGTAATTGAGACATTAATTTAAGAAATGCATTAAAGCAGAAAGACGTAGGCTGCGGAAATATAGTGGGTTCACTTCAATCCACACCACAGACGTTCTTGGTTTGCTTCTTAGTTATTAAATCGAGGCAATTGTTTGATCAAACATTGATTAATATTAAGATACAATTTATACAAAACGAAATTCATTTTAAAGAAAGTCTTTCTACAAAACAAACCTCGCAAAATCGCTTGCCCGACGTCCATTACGGGCTTTGCGAATTCCTGTCGGGCTAAAAAAAATGATGCGCCTTGGCCGTCGGCGGAGGAAAAAATATTGTAATGTGTTTGCATTCTCTCAGATTTAGTTAGGTAATTATGTTGTATGTAATTCGGCGTCATAGCCATTACTATCCTCACTAACAAGTGAAACTGTCAGGAAATGAAGTGAAAGCATTAAATCCATTATTCCTTTCGTTCACGTCTGATATGCGCTCTCCTCGGCTCCGCTCTTCACGAGTAGGCTTGCTCTTGTGCTCATCAAAAAGTATATTAAATGTTTATTTATTTGTCATTTCGTTTAACACCAGAGTCTAACATTATTCTAGCAATTCCCTTTTTCTTTCTTTATTTAGTAAGTTAACTTAAATATGTGAGAACGAAAATATATTTTTAGTGATTTGCATGAAGAGAATATGATGTTAGAAGCTTCATTTTAAGCATTTAGTAGCCGTATTTATTTAAACACTTTAATAGGTTATTTAAAAAAGTATAAGGTTTTTTTGGGTTCATTTATATTTCCTGTCACTGTGTGCAGGTTCTTTTTTGTAGGCTATGAGAGCCCAATATTTAATAAATGTCACGTTGCATTACAATTTAAAGTATCAATAATGTCAAAAATGTGACGTGCAGTTCGGGTGTGTGTGTATGCTGTTTAAATTAGTGTTCTGAAGTTTTGACGAATTTTATAGACTTGTTATAGTTTCTTATTCAAAAGTGACACCCATAGATTCAGGCCCACCCGGACTTAATCCATGCCCACCCATATGTCACGTTCTGCATCCGCCACTGTATGGCCATTAATTTAGCAATTGTAGAAAAATTAAAAATATGATTAAGACAGTGGTGTTTATTTTCATAAATCAGTACGCAGCAACAGTGGCGCAGTGATACTTATGTAATATGGTCTAAACCATGGGGTTACCATTTTATTACGACTTAGAACGCGTTTCAACCAATCAGAATGAAGAACCAGAACTGCCCGTTTTATAATGGTTATTTTATGGCAACGTTTAACCTTCATTTTTAACAGTGTTACTTGCAAGATGAGTGTTACAGACAGACTCAGTTCAGGGGCTAGGGATGCTCAATGTGCACCAGAGTCCGAGGGCCCGATCAACGCTGCCTGCAGCTGTAATGTAACCCGTCACTTTTAAAAGTGCCGTTTCGTCACAGTGCCAAAGAGGCATGTCTGGTGTGATGAACAGCAGGCTGTGATCTGTTGTGTAAATATCAGTTCTGTTCCACGTGTGGCGGGCGAGGCTCTAGATCTTTACAGCTGCATGTGGGAAAGCCTGATGAGGTGCTAAGTGTGTCATAAAGGCAGATCAACACTCACTAAATCAGGTGAAGGCACTTTCATTCTTCAGCTCTCCAAAACCTTGCGCTGGAATAATTACACTGATGTTTAACGGCATCGTCAGAGGTGTCGATAAAAATCATTTCCCATAATTCACTTAGCGATTTTCCTCTTTCTGCAAGCCAGATTTTTTTTTTTTGTAAGGACTACTGATTATTTCTCACCGTTGCATAGCGATTTTCTGTTAAAACCATTCACCAAACCAGTTATAATTCATAATGCATCAGGATGGCAAGATCAAAGAATCAAGGAATGGAGAACTAAAGATGTAAACCAGAAGTTAACCATTTCGAAAGTGGAAACTTGGACTTGTTGGCTTTTTACAGATGAGGAAATGTTCATTACAAGAAGGCAAAATCCATAAACCTGAAAGGTTCAATCATTTTTTGAAGGAAAAGCATGTGGTGTCCCTAGATGGCAGACTTCTTAAAAAGCCTGTGAAGTTTTTATCCGATGACACACAGTACTTCATTAAGTGTGAACAGCACATTAGATCACAATGTTCAATCGGGTCCTTTCAGTACTATGATGGTGGCAACCAAGCAACATAAACATTGGCAGGTTAAGAAGCATGGTACAATTTATTGCCGATTAATTTTGCTTTACAATGTTTCCGTTTCATTTATTTTCCTTCGGTAAAAATATTACTTCTGACATTTGCAAGCCACCTTTGAGCCTACAGTCCTGCATGGAAAAACATTCAATTATGAAGTTTAAAAATATGGCACAATAATCACAACGACCACACCACAAAATAAATTATGCATAGGACTATACAAACACTGGCATACAAATGCCCCGGCGTCCACAAAGACCCCTCTCAATGTAGTTAAATTATAGTTACACAGTACAGAATGCATATCAAAGTTGAAAATATAGTGTGTGTTTACAAAGACGTACAAACGCAGAACAAATGTATGTATCATGGGAAAACGTGGCTCCCGCGTAAATGTTGATTGTTGATTTGTGCGGACGGTAGCCAGAACATGAGACGCTATGTGATTATCATGACAGAGCTGCTGTAGTTTGTCAGGGTAAAGTCTCATTTGTGTATGATGTCACTATTTGTATGTAGGAGCCCATGTGATTTGTGGCACACCACTGTATACGCTTCTGTCTTTCTGTGATATGACGAACTACAATGATATGAAAACACACGGTGATAAATGAACACAATCACCACGCTCTGGAAATATCTGTTACAAACATGCGAATCGCACATTATGTCAAACCATTAGTTAATTTCTACGTACAAACATACACAAAACATAAGTAAGTACATAAGGCTTTCCAAACTTTATGATGGCAAGGACTCCCACATATGGTGAACCTTTAGCAAGGAAGACCCCTGTCCTAAATATATATATTTTGTATAAAGAAACTTTTAAACACATTTAAACTTTTTCAAATAAATAGTAATTGTGATATTATATAGACAGCAAACTATATGTTTACAAACTTAAATAATTAGCTACACAGTACACTTTTACAATTTTTTCTTTTCTCTTGAAATCCCTGTTTGAAATCCTCACGTTTGCTGCAAAGCAGAAACAAATTGTTTTTTTGCCAGAGCGTTATTTTACCTTTAAACTAAAACAAGCATATATAAAAACATTTAATGCCAAGGAGAGCCGAATATAATGAAAGGACCACTTCTTGAAATATTAAGACTCCCCCTGTAGTTGATGATTTTATCACTTAAGACTCATCTTTGAGCATCATAATAGCATGTGTCATAGCAATTATTTCAAACCCACATTATATCGCACGAGCTCAGACTATAGGTTTATATGTACATAGATGCTACATTCAACAGTTTCAGACTATAGACTGTAAAAAGAGATGAATGCCGCAACGCCGCTTCCTTCCATTGTAATGAACTGAATGTAAAATGTCAGACGATGGGTGCTGACATGTTACGCAAAAACGTCTGGAGCCAGGGCATGCGCAGAAGGAATCATCTATGGAGCTACGGTATCAAATTTTCGGCTAAACGCTTGTGCGCTCAATTTAAACATGCCCTTTGAATGTCTCATTTGACTGGCTTGCTAAAATAAATCAAAGTAAATACAACTAATTTTGTCGGTGTGAAATTCCACAGAAATCGAAAATAGTTAGTTATATCTTCAATCGTCCCTCGATGCTCCGAAAGTCCGCTCAGAGAACAAAAATGTTACGGACTGCAGCTTTAAAATGTAAACTATTTACAGGCACACTGCAGAACTTTTTCACCAGTAGGGGGCGCTAGACATGTATTTTTCACGTTTAGCGCCCCTAGAGGCCAAAAGCGCCGCAGCACTGTCGCAAAGAAAAAGAAGACAACTCTTTAGGTCACAAAGTCTGCGGTGTGCCTTCCAGCTTGTCATATGAATATAATTTCATGGGTTTTATTTTTTCAAAAACCAAAAGATCACGTAGCTCACGTTTAGAAGCCAGTTGTAACGGTGGTTGCTTGGTTAAAATGTATATTAAAAAAATTAATTTTGCCTTAAAGGGGAATTGAACTCAGGTCGCCCGTGTCGTAGGTCCATAGACATAGACCATGGTCGCCACCATGTTACGTAAAAACGGCAGTTTGGAGCCAAGGCATGCGCAGAAGGAATCGTCCGTGGAACCAGAGGCGGAGCCACGGTATCAAACTTCTTCCCAAATGCTCGCGCGCCCAATTCAACCACACCAATCATAACAACACGCCCCATTATTACTAGCTAAAATAAAACGTATCACAAAAAAAGAAAAATTGAAGAAAAATTGATCAGCGTGATATCAGCTACCTGAAAGGACCAAAACCATCTTTCGTAAACTTTTATTGGAAGTGTAAATTATTTTTTTATTTAGAGCAGAGTCCCATTCGTTTGAATGGAGAGGGCGTGGTTTATAACTTGTAATGCAGCCAGCCACCCGGAGGCGATCAAAGGGTCAGCGGCTTCACTTTTCAAGACTTATGAGGCACACCCGGTCCGCGACAATACCACAGCGCCACAGAGTCACGTGATATAAGTTACTCTCTACACTTCCCAAGTAGCCTCCAGCAAAAAATTCAGGTAAAAAATTTGTGTTCGGGCGCCAGACAGGACTTACATATGCAAGCAATATAACATTACTTACTAACGTTAGTCCAAAAGCATGACGGCCAAGTCAGCATCGCTCAGGAACCCCTCCTTTAGTTCAAGCCAGCGAGCGAACGTTGGCCCAATATTGATCCTCGTCCTTCCTTTTATTCAGTCACTCTCCCGTTTTCTCTTTCTGGTCTACTCCGACAAAACCTTGGGTTTCTTTTTCATAGTTGCTGCTTCGGCCATGACGAAAACATCAGGAAAATAAATGGTTACGGACGAATTTAAGGAAGTGAAGGAAGTGACGTATGCCGTAAAGCAGTAGAATTTTGTAGGTTTTTGTGCTTGGGTTACTACCCGAAACCATAAAAGTAAGAGTAAAAGCGATACAGACCCCGTCAGGCTTTGGTAGACATGCCATTCAACCTATTTAAGTCGATGTAACATCAGAAGGGTCTTGAAAACATATTATGAAGGTTGAAAAACTACAAAGTGTCACTTTAAGATAATTTTTGTTTAAAGTTAATCTACTCAATAATAGTAAACCATTTTCAACTGCGTTTGACCATAATTTGAAAACCCCTTACAGATTGATCTGCTCTTGATAATGGGATCTTACAAATGAACTACTCAGAATTAAAACTAACCTTACAGTTTACAAGCCAGACTTTCACTAACACACAAAAACACAGCTGCCCCAAGCCAACACAACTAAATCACAAATCTCCCCGAAGATCTACAGCTGCAGCTTTCTTTTTCCTAGCCTTCTATAGCTCGGAAATCCATCGCTCTCCATTAAACGGCAGAGTTCAAAGAGGACAAACACTTTTCTGGCTTGGCTTTCGAAGAGTATAGGTGTTCTGGGCCCGAGCCGAGGCCGTTGGCCAACCGGTCTATTTAGCTCACCTGTGAGCCATAGACAGGTGTGACGCTGCCGCAGCCAGGGCTATGTTTACCAGCACAAAATCGTTCGCCTCGATAGGGGTGATGGCCTTTGAGGAATCATGGGGGAGAAAAGCAAGATTTCAGCCTCTTGCGTATTTCCTGGCCCTGGCTAGCGTGGACCCTCATGTGAGATGCATTCCGCTGCGCAAGGCAGCCGTGAAAGCCTGGTGTTGGCGGCTGCGCAGCCCCAATTACACACCCTCACACCGCAATCACATCCTCCCTGCATGCACTCAAGCATATCGCAGAAACTCAAACCCAGTGACCCCCACGGTAAACACCATTGAGCCTGGAGAACCCAGTGAATTTTGATATATTTCATTATCCGGATTCCAATGAAAACTGACAGAACTCACTTAAAACATAATGTTTGTTTTTTACATTGCTTTTTGACCGAATCACACTTAAGTGAAAGGCTCACCAAAGATGGAAATTATTTACCGCAAGGAAAAGAAAACATCTTTATCAGTCAATAAAAAGTAAGTCTGTTGTACACAACCCAACACTGGGATGAAAATAACCCAAGATTTTTTATATTCCCCCCCATTCATTGTATAGATAAAAAATGATTGAAGAAATTATACTATTTTTATATTTAGATGAGGTCAATTATTCCTTTAAAGCAAGATATTTTTAGGTTATCTGTATGTAGTCTATCAGTGCCGTTTTATAATAAAAAAAAGGAATTTAGAGAATTACTTAAAATTTTCCAAGATGTGAACTTTTCTTATTTAGCTCTCTGAACGTCTTTAAACGTTAAAAACATTTGGAATATGGAATGGAAAGAGGATGTTTTCACGGTAACTGCATCTGCCACTTGGCATCAAGGAGTCATTAAAATGTGTTGGGATGGACCCATTATAGGCTCCTCTCATTAAGCTTAATTACGAGGACCCTTTTGCTATTAAGCCGTTTGTTTTCCGCCAGCCGTCTCCGCAGCTGTTTTAAAGACCTCCGACTGCACGTTTAATGTCAGCGACACATTTTTTTTAACGTTTGTCAACTTTGCCTGACTGGGGTTGAGGGGAAGTTTGTGGCGTACCTCTAAAAATGCACTGTCGAAAACAGACCGTCCTGGCGCAACGGATCTTCGTTGTTTAACAAAATTAGAGCGCAAGACTTGTGTAACGATAAGTCGTGGGTCACGCTGGGTCAAGAGGAAACGGTCGCGATAAGGGGCGAGATTTTCGTGACACGCCGGTCGCTGACCCTCAATTTCCACTTTTTCAAAGCATGGCGTGCGTTCTAGACTTGTCTGGGCTTTCTCAACAAGACGTCAGTCATAATCAAATCTGGTTTATTGCATCCCAGCCACTCCACTGAAGTGAGAAAAGGTCGGCACAGTAGTGGAATGTCCAGAGGAGGAAGTGAGATGATGATAACTTTAGGAGCTGGAATGAGTAAAGACTCGGCCAAAACACAGCAGCCCACACTCAAGCGCTATGCGTGTTATTTTGAGTCATGTATTTATGGAAACGGGACAAGCGTGATGAGTCAGTGAGCAGAAATACAGAAAAAGCACAAGTCAATACTTTGAAAACAGACACAAATTTTTGTTATTAGAAGATGCCTTCACCTTACCGTATTTTCCGGACTATAAGTCGCATCAGTCAAAAATGTGTTTTGAAGAGGAAAAAACATATATAAGTCGCACTGGACCATAAGTCGCACTGGACTATACGTCACGTTTATTTAGAAAGTGATTTCACAAAATCCAAGCCGAAGAACAGACATTTAATCTGGAAAGGCTGAATAGGTGTCCGTACATGTTAAGGTAACATAAACAGTTATTTACATGATACACAATAGCATACAGAACATACCTGTGAGGTTGAATAGGCTAAATTAACACGACGAGCATCACTGAATCCATTGAATTACATAAATAAAGGAGCAGCATAGAGCGACTCTCACAGCTGTAGGCAGTAATGGTTTCTCTTGGTTCATTTGAAATAATTTTGACATATAAGTCACACCTGACTAGAAATTGCAGCTGGGTTGCCGGTAACCCACCGCAGATCCAAATGTATGTCCCCCACCGGCAACATTCTGTTCAAAGTCAAATGAACATCAAACATTTACAAGTCGTTGTCTTTACAGAGCACAACCAAAAAAACAGCATCAAGCAAAACATTCTGGGAAACAAATCTGAAGCAAAAAACAGAATAAGGTTGATGATGATTTCTGGTTCCCAGAATGCTTTGCATGAGGCTGTTATTGTATGGTTTTATTCTGTGGAGATTGAGACTTGATAATGTTTGGAATTTGTTTAACTTTGAACAGACTATTGCCAGTAAATGGCGTGGATTTCAATCTGCGGTGATTTGCCGGCAACCCAGCTGCAATAACATTGTAATTTCTACGGATTTTTTTTTACAGTGGCAAAAAATGATTTTCAAGAAAAAAGTTCTTAGTATTTTGTCTTGTTTTCAGTAAAAATTAAAAAAAATTCTTAAATAAAGATGCTTTTTCTTCAAGGGCAAAATGACCCAAGAAAATAAGTCTAGTTTTTAGACCAAAAATATCAAATGTAAGTAATTTTGTGCATAAAACAAGCAACAAAAAAAAAAATCTGTCAATGGGTTAACCAATTTTTTCTTGAATTTAGTGTTTAAGAAAAATGTTAAAGATTTTTTGCTTACCCCATTGGCAGATTTTTTGCTTGTTTTATTCACAATATCACTTAAATTTGATAGTTTTAGTCTAAAAACTAGGCTTATTTTCTATACTAAGAACTTTTTCTTGAAAATAATTTTTTTGCAGTGTACCCGCCAAACTAAAAAAAAGTGTGACTTATAGTCTGGAAAATACGGTATATGGCAGCTATATAAAAGAATAAAACACAGTTAAAAATGTATGCAGCTCATACATATTTAAATAATAATATTGGCAATTAGTGTTAAGGCATGCATTGTTTTATTTAAACACCTCATTGCAACAAAAACTCAAAGCAATAGTATCCCCCAAATAGCGTTTTTGTGCCCTTGAAGGGCAGTGTGGTAAAGGGACGCCACAAGATACAGAGAAAATTACGATGTTTTTCATTATTCAAGTCTTTCAAATGTTCAACATGGGACACAAATGCCATACACCTTTCATTTCAAGGGCTCTGCATACAGCATAGGGATGCTTAATTCCAAAACTTAAAACAGGAATTGACCAAAAAGTCTGTTAATCCCATCTACACTCACCTAAAGGATTATTAGGAACACCAAACTAATACTGTGTTTGACCCCCTTTCGCCTTCAGAACTGCCTTAATTCTACGTGGCATTCAACAAGGTGCTGAAAGCATTCTTTAGAAATGTTGGCCCATATTGACAGGATAGCATCTTGCAGTTAATGAGATTTGTGGTATGCACATCCAGGGCACAAAGCTCCCGTTCCACCACATCCTAAAGATGCTCTATTGGGCTGAGATCTGGTGACTGTGGGTGCCATTTTAGTACAGTGAACTCATTGTCATGTTCAAGAAACCAATTTAAAATGATTCGAGCTTTGTGACATGGTGCATTATCCTGCTGGAAGTAACCGTCAGAGGATGGGTACATGGTGGTCATAAAGGGATGGACATGGTCAGAAACAATGCTCAGGTAGGCCGTGGCATTTAAACAATTGCCACTAAGGGGCCTTAAGTGTGCCAAGAAAACATCTCACACACCATTACACCACCACCACCAGCCTGCACAGTGGTAACAAGGCATGATGGATCCATGATCTCATCCTGTTTACGCCAAATTCTGACTCTACCATCTGAATGTCTCAACAGAGATCGAGACTCATCAGACCAGGCAACATTTTCCAGTCTTCAACTGCCCAATTTTGCTGAGCTCGTGCAAATTGTAGCCTCTTTTTTCTATTTTTAGTGGAGATGAGTGGTACCCGGTGGGGTCATCTGCTGTTGTAGCCCATCCTCCTTAAGATTGTGCGTCTTGCGGCTTTACAAATGCTTTGCTGCATACCTCGGTTGTAACGAGTGGTTATTTAAGTCAAAGTTGCTCTTCTATCAACTTGAATCAGTCGGCCCATTCTTCTCTGACCTCTAGCATCAACAAGGAATTTTTACCCACAGGACTGCCGCATACTGGATGTTTTTCCCGTTTTACACCATTCTTTGTAAACCCTAGAAATGGTTGTGCGTGAAAATCCCAGTAACTGAGCAGATTGTGCAATACTCAGACCGGTCCGTCTGGCACCAACAACCATGCCACGCTCCAAATTGCTTAAACCGGATTTTCGCTGTAGGCTTTGAAAGAGGAATTCTGTTAAAGAAAATATATTGCATGGCAGTGAACTAAGAGCTTTAATACTTTGCAGGTATTATTTATGCTCTAACAGCAACATTACACACTAACTAAAAGTTTATAAAATGAGATCAGGAAGAACGTGACCTTTAAGTATGTAAATTTGCATGAACATTCACAAAATAAATATATGAAAGTATAATGACACAAATGCATGCAAAAATGGCCAGCAAGTGACCAGAATGTTTTGCTATTCGTCTTGCGAAGATGTAATACACAACACCACGACATGGTGGTAAGCCAGCATAACCAGATCCCAACAGCGGTGATTGTGAATAAACAATTAACAGCCACAAAACGGCTGAGCTCCATTGAGAAATTACTCAAACACAAAAAGTTTCGACTTCTCATTTGTTACTCTGTATAGGTTGTTTATATACCGTAGTACCGGTGGAGGTGAAGGGGAGACGGAGGCGAGGTGAGGTCTTTAACTCGAGTTAATCATCGCAGAGGACAGAGAACACCAAACAGCACAAATCACAAACAATAAGGACACAGAGCTTGTTCTTTCCACGAATAAACATTCATACCACTCGAGACAAAAAAAGAAATGGGTGATGAAAAGCGACAGGCCACGTGTAAACCATCAGAAGGCACAAAAGCTAAAAGCGAACTAAGAAGAACTGTTGATTGTTATTCGGTGCTTTTCCTCTAAACATCGTTCTTTGCGTGTGGGTAAACGAGCAGCGTATTTACTTTGCTGCCATCTGTAGCTAATAAAACAGTCTCGATGCTTGTCTTGGTGTGCTTATTGTTTTTGCTGGTTATTAGTTTTATTGGCTGTTCGTGAGCACTCCATTTAAACTGCACAGCTCATTTGAAAACAAAAGAGCAATGCTGGGGATTAGAGTCAATTTGGATATTTTTAAGCATTTGTAAATGAAAACATCAAGGCCTGGCAAAATACTCAACTTAACTCGTGATGGGTTTTAAAGCACCCTTATTTGCTTGGGAAACAAAGTTACATCCAAACATTGTTTTTTTTTAAGAAACAACTATATTAAAAAACTCACTTTGCAATGTGTTTACATGGAACACTTATTTAAAAGTGCTTATATTGAGGATTAAAGGGATAGTTCACCCAAAAATAAAAAATTGTCATTTTCTCATCCTCATGTTGTTGTAAATCTGTATGAGTTTCTTTTTTCTGATGAACACAGATATTTTGATAAATGATGATTGTAACCATTGACTTCAATAGTAGGAAAACAAAAATGATGGAGTTTAATGGGTTCCATCAGCTGTGTGCTTACCATCATTTAGAAAAATATCTTCATCATCATTTATCACAATACTAACTTAATATTTGTTTTCCTACTATGGAAGTCAATGGTTACAATCATCATTTATCAAAATATCTTCTTTTGTGTTCATCAGAAAAAATCATACAGGTTTAGAACAACATGCACTCCAAAAAATGATTTTCAAGAAAATAATCTTAGTATTTTTGTCTTGTTTCCAGTAAAAATATCTAAAAATTCTTAAATTAAGATGCTTTTTCTTGATGAGCAAAACGACCCAAGGAAATAAGTCTAGTGTTTAGACCAAAAATATCAAATTTAAGTGAAAAAAATCTGCCAATGCACTGAAAAAAATGATTCATTGAATTTAATACAAATTTTTAAGGTAAGTGGTTGCAATCAATTTATTTAAGCTACATTTAAACAAAAAAGATTAGTAACGTAAATTAAAATATAAAACTTTTGTTTAAATGTAGCTTAAATAAATTGATTGCAACCACTTACCTTAAAAAATTGATTAAATTCAATGAATAATTTTTTTCAGTGTGGGGTAAGCAAATATTTCTTAAATTTTTCTTGAATTTAGTGTTAAAGAAAAATGTTCAAGATGTTTTGTTTACCCCAGGGGTCGGCAAGTAACTTTGGCCGCGGGCCAATATTTTTTTTAGCCAGTAGATGGCGGGCCAACTGCTGTTGGCACACTTACGTCTTATTTTGAATTAGCCTAGTATCTGATCTTTTGTCAAGAAACATTGTCTTTATTTCCTATTTAAAATACGAAAGACGGCATTAAAAATGGTTAAAAACATGTTTATGGGTCTGTGTATCATTCGTTCAATCGTTTTTTAAATTAAAAACAAAAATGAAAAAATTAACCACCACGGGTTTTCTGATTGTGTGCTCAGATAAAAAATTGATTACTGGATTAGACAATTTTTTTATTTAACACCTTTATAGGCATAATATATAAATGAAATAATTTTAAACAGATACTATTAGTGGTAACATATTACAGGCATTTATGCTCTCATGAAAGACTCTTACAGTCCGACTTTGAACTGTATTCCTTTTTTTATTAATATTTATCCGGAACAAACACATACACACCTAAGGTTTAAGGAGGTCTCCGCTTTTTGTCCAGCTACGACAAGGTTCTATTCAGTAAACCGCTTAAAATACACTCTGTGTTCACCCGCTTTATTTCCCGACCTGACGGGTCCGCAAAACTTAACGTTAGATCTCGTTCCCAGAATCTCAAATTCAATGTCTCTAACGAAAAAAGAGAGATGAAGTAGCCTATAACAATTATAAATGTTATACAAAAATTGTGTTCGTGCCAATATAAATATTATTTTAACATTGTATTGTTAGCAGAGGAAAAAAATGTCACAGAAAAAATAATTTTAAAGAAATATAAATAATAAATTAAATAGGACAAAGCCTCTCACTCAAATTTCTAACCAACATAAACCGAAACCATTGGTTGCAGAGTTGCTGTTCAAACAAATTGCTGAAAATCCTCCTTTGCCAAATGTATTTTTAAAAGGAGGTAAAGATCAAAGAACTATGCGTTAGGAAAATTAATAATGGCTTTATTTTAATAGACATGTAAAACCATATTTTGGCGGATTACTTTCATTTTTTAACGAATTTACCTGCCCATTTAGTCTTAATAATTAACGGTAAACGAACTTGACTTGCTGTTTTCGAAGGCAGGTCGAACCTAAGGTCGGGCTCGAGCCCCAAGTTCAGTAGATTCCTTTAAAATCTAGGTTAAAAGTGTACACAACTGATCTACTAGCTGTTCTTCAACGTGATGTCCAGCTGATGCCTGACCAAAGACCACCGGCAGAACCCGCTTAATCTCCGCTCAATCTCCTTCCGTTTCAATGTGTATATATATATATATATACCTCCCAAGGGTTTTTTCCTCCTATGACTTTTTTTACTTCCCCGGCTAAAATTCCGGGGTTTTTTTCTCCTAGGGGGTTTTTCAACCCGGGGAGGCAGCCTTTTTGGGCTTAACTTCTATACGTTACATTAGTAATACGTTTGTTTATAATGTTGATTTATAGCCGTAGCAAATTTAACTGCTTGTGCTATCGTTTATTATGTTGTGCTATCTGTCGATTTTCTGTGCTTTTCACTGCATCTATTATGTAAAGCTGCTTTGATACAATTACCAAATTGTGAAAAGCACTATATAAATAAAATTGAATTGAATTGAATTAATAGTTAAAATATTACTGCAGTAAAAGAGTTTATTTTATCATATTTTGTAGTGGTTTCTAAAAGCCTGCAATTACTTTTCAGTAATTTGCGATGTCACGGAGTTGTCTTCACGCGTGATGCATTGACATGATTTACGAGGTAAATTTGCAAATGATTCATGAAGTCAAACCTCTGCAATTATTTGATTGATTGTGTTTTAGAAGTATGTTCAAAATCTAATGACAGTTATGATCGCGGATGCGCTGGGAGAGAAAGAGCGGCCGGTTAAGATTAAACTAGCTATTATACGCATTTTTTCAGGACATTCTTGGGAGCCGGTGGCAACTTGTCCACGACGCAAATATTTTTTTATCAGGTAATACATATTATTTGTCAGTGTGTTATACGCGAATAAATAATAATGAAAAAAGTTCAAAAGTCGGACTGTAAGCGAATGAGACTTACCGGAAAGGTTTCTATTCAAACCCTAATTAAAACCCTTATTAAAATGTAATCTGTTAGTACCTGATCTGTTTAAATTTATTTCATTGGTATATGTCTGCTAAGGTGTTCAATTAAAATTTGTCCGAACCCGTTTTCATTCATTTTTGTTATTTTTGATCTGAGCGCACATTCAGAAAACGAGTCGTTTGATTTTAGTTCAGGAAATAAATAATAGAAAAACAAGTCGTTTTTCTTTATTTTTTTTGGTTTTGACTTGAAAAAACGAATGAAGGAATGATACACGGGGCCATTTTTGTAAACTGTTATTTAAAAATAAAAAAGTCTGATTAAAAAAAAATTAAAAAACGGATTTCAAATTAATCTGGCGGGCCAGAAAATATTACTGGCGGGCCACTTTTGGCCCTCGGGCCGCCCCCTGGTTTACCCCATCGGCAGATTTTTTTTCTTGTTTTATGCACAAAATCAGCATTTTAATTTAAGAATTTTAGATATTTTTACTGAAAACAAGACAAAAATACTAAGAAATTTTTTTGGCAGTGTGAGGATGAGTAAATGATTAGATGACAAAATTTTCATTTTTTGGATGAACTATCCCTTTAAAGGAAAGCACCACCATTTTTCAATATTTTATTATGTTCTTACCTCAACTTGGACGAATTAATACATGCCTATCTTTTTTCAATGCGTGCACTTTAATCTTTGTACAGCGCTTCGTGAATGTGTTAGCATTTAGCCTAGCCCCATTCATTCCTATGGCTCCAAACAGGGATGAATTTAGAAGCCACCAAACACTTCCATGTTTTCCCTATTTAAAGACCGTTAGATGAGTAGTTACACGAGTAAGTATGATGGCACAAAATAAAACTTTTGTTTGGAGCCATAGGAATGAATGTGGCTAGGCTAAATGCTAACACATTCAAGAAGCACTGTACAAAGATTAAGTGCACATATTGAAAAAAGATAGGTATGTATTAATTCATCTAAGTTGAGGTAAGAACATAGTAAAATATTGAAAAACTGTGGTGTTTTCCTTTAAGCAGGTCGCACACTGGTGAGAAATGCAGCATATTTAAAATTCAAACACATTATTTTCTATAAGGATAAACATGGGGGATAAACCACACGTTTGTGATACCCTAGACCAGGGGTTTTCAAAGTTTATGTTGACAGCGACCACCCAATTAGGAAAGGTCCCTTTCCTAAAATATATATCTTTTATATTTTGTATAATGAAACATTTAAACTGTTAACGTTAAATCATAAAAACACCATATTGTTTCCAAACTTAAATAATTGGCTACACAGTACTTTAACTATTTTTGAATGATTTTTTTCTCTGAAATCTTCTGGGGTCCCCCAGAAAAAAACCTGCCCTAGACAGAATGTGACTACGTGATTCTTGCAAAGTGTTTGATCGGCTTTATGTGTCAAATTTTCGTGTCAAAAAACAACAGAACTGTTAGTATCGGCATAAAATCTGGTCCGACTCAACGCGCCGACTAACAGCCAATTATAAACTATTTGATGTTCAGTGCACAGCCATGTGTGGGATTTCATACCAATGAGATTTTACAGCACTGAAACAACATTTGTGAAGGAATTAAGCAAAAAGCATGTCTTGTTAGTTTCAACAAGTTACGCAAAAACTAATCCAATAAATGATTTCCCAGCCAGCTCGTAACGACAATCTATCTTTTAGTTTCCCTTTTATGTATAAAGAAACAATACAAAGTGACAAATGCTCTTCCTGTAATGAGAAAAGGGTTTAAACATGAAACAACTTAAAGTTGGGCAGACAGTACTGTGGCTTTTCACCTCATTAATCCTGAAAAGCAAAGAGTTAAGAAATGGGAGAATGCTTATCTCTATGATATGAACTACGATGCATTTTCTTTCACTCATTGGGTCCACCGTTGGGTCAAAAAGAGATGAACCTAAACCGTTGGGTAGAAATTTAACATATACTGGGTTGTTTCAACCCAAAATGCTTGGTTATTTTAAAGCATTATTTGTGATCTGCCTTAAATGATTTCAAGAAATGAAATACTATAAATAAGCAAATGAGATTCATGCAAACAAACAAAATGAACATCAAAGTGTCTGATTTACGATTCAGTTTCACTAAATTCAACTTAGAGGTGAAATTTCACAAGGCAGTCCTAATAGAAATGAACATATCAACCAATTTACCATTTAATGTTAAACATATTCTCAAATCCTCTCTTTATTTTCTTAGGATCTTATTTATGTTGAACTAAAGCCTTCAAAATGACTGTCTTTGAGGTGAGTTTAAGTCTAAGATGGAGACTCATTAGTCAGATGTCTAACTGCCCTTGTGTAAAATCTTCACAGAGTTTAGATAGCAGGCCGGTAGTCCATCTTCCTTTCCAAGTGCACATTACATTACAGCCTTACAACTTACCTCTTCACAACCACTCAGTGTAACAGTTATGGCTTTAATCCTCATCGCCAATTAATCTCCAACACATAATGCTAATGGAGCAATAAATTCTCTACGGCTCCCTGCAGGCAGAGCAAGATAACAAGACAAGTGTTGACAAATGATTAATCGAGCGCTTTTATTGAAATCACATTGCAGTGCTAGAAGACACTTACAAATTGTTAAAATGATATAAAAATGATAAAATGTATACACAAAGGCATAAATAAAATAATAACCGAAAAAGGTTTCATGTTTTTTTTGCGATCTAATCTTTGTGAGCCGTTTTTTGCTCCTTTCCATTCTTCTTGGTGAGACCACTGAAGTATTTCTCTCTGAAGGAGTTGTGACCCTGGTATGGTGTGAAGCTGGGGTCTGCAAGATGTGCTAGTTTGTCTGACTCCTGTGAGAAGAAAGCAATACGTTTTAAGTCACTTTTTAGGGCATTTTCGCCTTTAATTGGCAAACAGTATTGTACAAGACAACTTAAAGGGATAGTTCACCCAAAAATGAAAATTCTGTCTCATGTTGTTACAAACCTGTATACATTTATTTGTTCTGATTAACAAAAAAGAAAGATATTTTGAGGAATGTTTGTAACCAAACCAATCAGAGACCCAATTGACTTCCGTAGTAGGAAAACTAATACTATGGATTAGTGATGCGCGAGTCGTCTCATAACCCGCAGGTCGGGTTGGGGCGGGTAAAAATATTGTCACTTTTTTGCGGGGCTGTTGAGGCTAGTCATTAAAAAAACATGTATGTTGCGTGCAATTCCCTGTAGCCTATATAAAATTTTTGGGAATACATATTTTTATATTTTATTAGGTTCTTTGATAAGGTTAAGCGTGACTTCTGCACGCGCCGTGACTTCCGCGCGCGCCGTGACTTGAACGCGCGCCGTGACTTGAGCGAGGCGTAACTTGTCCCCAAATATCCCCAAACCTTTTGACTCACGTTATGAAAGCGCCAAGCAAATAAACGCGATAAACGGCATTAAAAAAATATGAGTTACTGCCAAAATCAGTTTTATTTCAGGTCAGTATTTAAAAGTAAATTCTTAATTTTACGCAAAATACAATATTCGCCGTGTTATGCTGTCATCTTTTCTCACGTTTTTCTCAAACGCTATAAATGCCACTCCTCCTTATCTGCAGAATGCAATAAATCCACTCAACAAATCACACCGCACCATTCCACGCATTGTAAACAACGCGGCGTGTTAAATACACGGAATCTTAGTTTTCCTCATCTTGTACTTCGTGATCAACAAATAAGCAAAAACCAAAAAAAAAATACTTTAATAATGGCATGGATAAACCTGTGGTGGTTTTCTGTGATGGGAAACAAACGTAAGCCATTAACATATTTACGTGAGAGGCACTCGAGAGACGGAAAATGCTGGCTGCTTGTTCCCCGGACAGCATCAAGCTTCTCTCATGCTAACACATTGACCCCAGGGGATCTTAGGAAAAACTTTCCATTATTTTATGCGAAGCCAACGAAAATCGAGCATGACCAAAACATTTTACAGCTGATCGCTGTGAAAAATATTAAGCGACGACGTCAAGTATAACCGCAGCAATGACAGTGTTCTTAATATGACAAAGTAAGTGTTTTGATTAATGCCATTAATGTTTATTTTTTTAATCAGTGTAAACCACTAGTCAACTAAATGAATATAACATGGCAAAGAGGAATGCACATTTATAAATTGATTCAATGGATTTATTGCATTTTGTGGAAAAAATAATTATAATTATAGTTTTTATAATAAATCTTTGAAAATAAATTACGGATTAGAATTTTTTATGTTTTTATAACCTAAAGATGCTATGTGAAAGTTTGTAACAGAAAATAGTGGTTTTCATCTTGTCACTTTCTTTGTATAGAAAACACGTTTTTACCAAAATTAGTCGAAATGGATTTATTGCGTTTTGGAACCAAACTCTTTATATACAGGTTTCAATAAATTATTAAATTTCCATTTTTGGGGCGAACTATCCCTTCAACAATCTTTTAAACAAATCTTCAAATCAGCCCTGACCTGATGTTGGTTTAAAGGCGTAATGTGGGTTTTATTAGTGGAATAGCGAATTGCAACCAACCTTAATTTCAAAACGCAAAGAAAGGCTACGGTAGCTGCCACAATACAAACATGTCTTCATTGTTGTCTGACGACTTCCATATAAGGAGAACTGTGATGTATGTACCTAAAAACGCTATTTCTAAGGCTATGTTTACATTAATGCATTACATACATTATTGCCTTTAAAACGCATTACTTTTGCTACGTTTACGCCTTTCATCTACACTACATCACCGTTTTCGACCCTCATAAACGGATTCGTTTGCAAACGCTGCAGACCCTGTTTAAGTTTGAGAACTCAGACGTTGCGCTGAGTGTAAATGAACGTAGACGGAGAATTATGTAAACGAACAGCTGATGTTAACGTGACAGCGCATCATTTTCAAAGTAAAAATTATTTTATTGATGTAAATGTTGGTTTGCAATGGAGGTTTTGCCAAAAATAGTAAACATCTACCAACCAGCTATTATAAACGCTATATCGGATTGTTTTAATATGTATCCTTATAGATAATGTTTGTTTTATATTTATGTTTGAGGATTGTTGTTGATTGTTGATGTGTTTATGTTTTGTTTAAATTTAGTTAGCTTATTACGAAAGATAGACTGTAATTTTAAACGCCACATAGGGTGCTGTAAAGGCCAATATGAAGGGAGAATTGTAATGCATCAGACATTATTTTCGAGTTTAATTTAAGTTTTGTTTTCTACTTTAAAATGAATTTCGTTTCAGACAATGTGTCTCTTAATTTTAATCGATGTTTTGTTTATAAGTTTTGTGAATATAAATTAATAAAAACAATAAACTCAACATCACTAATATTTAATGCTCCTTTAGTCGCTTGCGCTTTTAGCTATTTGTGTGTTGCTAGCGGAGGACGTGCACGGACCTCGCAAACTTTTAAAAATTAATGCACTAAGCATTTCTGTAGGCTAAAGCAATACTTCACCTCTTACTATGTTTGATTGAAGTTTGCATTTGCTGAAATTTATTTTTGCTTCGTTTAGTACTGTTCACTTGAATGCTTTCTTTTTAAATCATAAAGACCTTTCTGTTTAGTTATAAAATCAAAATTAACCTATTAATCATATTAATATGTTGTAGGGGGGAGCTAGAACAGTATAAGACTTTCCCAAACACATTTTTATAGGTTCAAAAATAGTGTCTGTTATAGTTGCCAGCAAAGGACCCAGGTATGAATTTTTGTCAATATCGCACACCCCTAGGCTGCATAAACGCGCAAAGGTAAGCTATTATTAGAGTAATAAGTTATTTTACACTTTTATGCGCATGCCCAGTTACGTGATTGGTCATGTTTCATGCGTTTATGGTTGTTTATAGTGTGGATGAAGATTATTTTTAAAATGCCAGTATAAATGAGGATCGTTTGCATTTTAAAATGCCGTTTTAAAACGCAAATGCTCTAATATAGACAGGGCCTAAGGTAACACCACTTATAATATAGGTGTGCACATTGCATTTCTTTCAAGAGATTCTTCTAAAAAAATAAAAAAGACAAAAACTTGTATTTTCCCACTTTCTTTGAAAAGAAATTCAATAGGGCTGCACTGCTCGCTCTTTTCCATTCACTTGCACTAAATGGTGACTGGAGTTGAAGTTTAATTCCTTCGGTTTACAGGCCTAGAGATCGCACAAAAATGTTTTCCAGATATAAAGACTTTAATGAAAAACAAAAGGCGCACTATAACAACATACAGATAGACAGATACAGACAGACGCTGGGCCATTCCCTTTACAAACTCAAAGTCAAGTGCCTAATGACAGATAGCAGAGTGTTAAGTCCGTCAAATTTCGCTGTTTAGAGTTGAAGCCAGGTTCTTAAACAGGACCTGCTGGAGGGCAGGAGAGAAGCACACTGCCCTGCACCCTAATGAGGTGACAGAAAGACTGCAAGCTAAACGTGATGATTCCAGCCCAGCGCCTGCAAACCATCACCCACACCTTCCATTATCCACTCCCTTCTGCCAGTCAGCCAGGACGCTGTTGAGGTCACACGCGTCAGCCCCTAGTTTACAATGTAACTCGCCTATCGCACCAAAAGGAGAGGATAGATGGCTTATGCAACACAGGCCACACAAAACACAGTGACAGACTATTGTGCTGCTCGGAGCGGATAAATAGACTCTGGACTTAAAAGTTGTTTGACAGCACTAGACTTATGCTAAGCTCTGATGGGTTCTGGGTTTTGTTGTAAAAAAGTATACTATTAGTTTTAATAATGCTCCTATTCTGAAACATAACCTGTGCGCCTACATTTATAATCCACGCAAAAGCATCGTTGAACAATCTGACATAGCAGTCAATAAAATTGAATTTGAGATTTAGAGCATTTGGATGTTGTTTCTTTCGCTACTGCTGGAATAAAGTTTGGCAGAGAGCTCCAATACTGCGCTGAAAGATCCCATGCCAAGATCAAAACTACTTCAACATTGGGAGATGTGCCAGTCAGACACATGCCAGTCAGCACGGATATGCATGTGCGTGTTTCGCGAAGGCTTTTATGGGAACAATTTGGGGTTTTGAAGCGGTTGTCAAATCCAAAGATGGATTATTTTCCATACACAGTGTGATTAAGTCATTAAAGCAGGGTAAAAGTGTGAGTCGACCGCAGCCAGATGGTGGGATTATTTTCAGTGCGTTCAACGTGAAACCGTAAACCCAGAGCAAGACGCAATTGCATTAAGCGTATTCAGAAGCACACGTCAAAAGTTAACATAAATCAAGCACATCTTATGAGCAGACATAAACGAAATGTCAGTGGTTCATCACAGCTTCACACTGAGACACTTAAGGGTCGCATGCAGCATCACAGAGGAGCAATAAAAAAAAAAAATTCACCCAAAAATGAAAACCAGGCCATAAATTATTCACCTTAAATGTCATCCTAGGTGATGCCTCCTTTTTTAGCCGAACACAATCGGAGTTATATTAAATAATATCTTTGCTCCAGTGGCGGCTCGTGACTGATCCGAGGGGCGCAAATTCAAAATAAGTGTTCAGAGTGTCGTGTGTTGCTCGTGTTTTCAAAATATGTGTTTGTTGCGTCATGTGCATCACGTGCTTTGTCAAAATTAGTGTCTGCTGTATATGCGTTAAAACTGTTTATGATAAAAGAGACGCTCACGTTCACAAAATACTCGCAAGACACTCCCTTAACAGTAAACTCTGATTAACTGATTACGCATAAGTATCTGGCAAACGTGAGCGTCTCTTTTACCATAAACCCATTGGATGCGTCTGCAGCGGGCACTTATTTTGAAATGACACGTGATGCAAATAGGATCGCTCGACGCTAGGGCTGGGATAAACGATTATTTTTTTAAACAATTAATCTAGTGATTCTTTTTTCGATGCATCGATTAATCTAATGATTCATTTTATCAGTCCGATTCGACTTCGATTCGATTATCTCCCCATTAATTAACTAATAGCAATTTGTATGTTTATTTACATATCTGATACCTATAGGGTACGTTGTAACGTATGCACTTCTGTTATGTTTGGTGCAAACTTTAAATGTTTATTTGTAGCAGAGATGTGTGTGTTGCTTGAGTAAAAATTAAATTAAATTAAATTAAATTAAATTAAATTAAATTAAATTAAATTAAATTAAATTAAATTAAATTAAATTAAATTAAATTAAATTAAATTAAATTAAATTAAATTAAATTAAATTAAAATTAAACTAAAAAATTTTTAATGATTGAGGCAAAATCAAAAAGCGTTAGGTTGTGCCCCAATCCCTACTGTTGTTTAAGACGCAGGTTCAGTTTGACGTCATCCAATGCAATGTTGGTTGGTCATGAGCAACTTTGCGACTGTCAACGTTTGCCACAGATGTAAACAACAAAATACGGACCGTGGATATGAGGTCAATTTCCGCCAATTCAACACTGAACTCGCCACACGCCACAGGTTACTTTCGCTTTCTCTCCGAGTGTACCGGTATTTTGATACTGATGTGTGAATGATGTCTTACTGGTAAAAAGACAGAACGTCACTGCGTGTGTGAACAGAACATTTTTGTATGTACTGGTAAATTCATTCTGGTAAATTCATGGTAATTTACCGAAATTACTGTGTGAAAGAGGCTAATGATGACACACCTCAGGCTCTTTGGTCTTTTCCATAGTGATCAGTCTTCTTGAAGTGTGGCTGGACAGAGTCTGTTCACAGTTGCTGATGAGAGTGAGACATGGATGAAGCGGGACCATCTCTTCACAGTACCTGTAGGACACAGCAAACACACAGAAACTTAAGCCAGGTTAAGGTGAATCTATGCGTTGTACTTAAAGGCTGCTATCTGTAAAGTTAAAGGAGTACTCCACTTTAAAGATGGGGTCCATTGACTTACCATAGTATTTTTTTTCCTACTATGAAAAGTCAATGGACCCCATCTCTTTCCTCGCCAGCGGTTTAAAAAAAAGTTGCCAGCCAGCGCCACCATTTCTATGATTTTTTTTCACAAAGGTTTAATGCCTTCCAGAAAATGTTCTTCTTTAAATATATAAACACACACAATATATTAAATGAAAGAACAGACCCATCATATTACCTTCATTTGTTTTCTTTTTATCACCTGTCAAATATGGGTCGGTTTCTTCAACAAAAAAAAAAGAATTTTGAGCAAAAAGCTGAGATAACTGCATTTTTGTAAAGATCTTTTGATAGAGATCAGATTCAGAGCGATGATCAAAACATAAACAGAGTTTTTACTATTTTTAAAATGTGAAAGCTTCAGGGTTTAATAAGTTGTGTAAGAGCACCACCTAGTGGATAATAGCAGAAATATGGATTGCCGTAAAAACTCGTCATTTGCAGGGAAGCATTTTTCTATTAATTGACGAGATTCAATGGCGGTTAACAAAATTCCGTTTTTGAGCAAGAACATAAAAATCACGGCTTGAAACTGCCTCTGATTTAACATTGTAAGCTTATAATAAGATTTATAAGTGGTGCTGTTGGGCCTGATTTCTTGTGAAATATCAATTTAACCTCACTGACTTCAACCCACTTACAAATAAGTGTGTAAAGTAAATTGCAATTTAATGTTTCAAACAGAGATGGCACTACAGAGTTTAACTCTTTCCCTGCCAGAGTTTAAAAAAAAGTTGCCAAAAAGCACCAGCATTTTTTTTTTTTTTTGATTATCGCAACAGTTTAATGCCTTCCAGAAAATGTTCTTTAAATACATAAACATACAATATATCAAATAAAAGAAGAGACCTACTCCTACATCCTACTGTCATTTGTTCTCTTTTTATAATCTCTCAAATATGGGTAGTACGTTCCTTCAAAATATACAATTTTGAGCAAAAAGCTGGGATAGTTGCAGTTTTGTGGAGAACTATTGATAGAAATCAGATTCGTAGCCGAAAACATGCAGAGTTTGAACTGTTTACCCTAAGGGTTGCGTCCAGGTTTTATAAGTTGGGTAAGAGTGCCACCTGGTGGATAAGAGCAAAAATAAGGATTCCCGGAAAAACTTGTCATTGGCAGGGAAGCGTTCTCTCTTAATTGACGAGATTCAATGTCAGGGAAAGATTTAAAAAAATTCAGTTTTTAAGCAAGTACATAAAAAGCGGTGCTGTTGGGTCTAATTGGGAAATATAAATTTAACATCATTGACTTCAACCCACTTGCAAATAAGTGTGTTTAGTAAATTGCAATATAATGTTTCAAACAGAGATGGCACTATAGAGTAAAAAAATATATTTCCCCGCCAGCGTTTTTAAAAAAAAGTTCCAGCAATTTTTATGTTTTCCACAAAAGTTTAATGCCTTCCAAAATGATCTTCTTTAAATATATAAACATACAATATATCAAATAAAAGAAGAGACCCTCTGCTTAAAAAAAAACATTTGTTCTCTTTTTATAACCTCTCAAATATGGATAGGTTTCTTAAGAAAATACAAAATTAAGATAATTGCATTTTTGTGGAGGATTTTTGATAGAGATCAGATTTAGAGTGATGATCAAAACATACGAAAAGTTTGAACTGTTTGCCCTAAGGGGTTGCTTCCAGGTTTTATAAGCCACCTGGTGGATAATAGCGGAAATACGGATTGCTGGAAAAACTTGTCATTGGCAGGGAAATAGTTAAATAATGCAAAGCTTGCCAAAATATGACCCAGTCTTTGAAAAGTAATTTTTTGTGATTTACTGTTTTTACATTGTATGAAAATATAACCTTGATATCTTTAATATTGACTGAGTAAGGCCAACAATGACTGAAATCAAACTTTGATGCTCCAAATCTCATAATTTAGATTATAAGACTTAAGCCTACATTTTACAGGCACGGTCACAAATGAGAAGTAATTTCAATAAGATAAACAAGTTCAAAAAAGTTGTCACGTTGGGATGCATGTGAACTCTGCTAAGTTAACCTTTAACACCTGCGTATTGTACTGAAGCTCACCAGTCACCCCAAGCCCACAAGAGCCTCACAACCACTGAGAAAGTCCAAACTATATGCTGTTCCCAGAGGCCTTAAAGAATTGGTAGGGCCATTAATTCAGCAGGGAGTTGAGCTGGTGGGCTGTTAAACGTTTACTCGCTGACAGACACGGTCGCACGCTCCAACTCCCTTCATTTTTCAGACCATTATGTAAATATGGCTCGAAAATGGCTGCAAAAAAATCGGCCGGGGGCAGCTAGCTGTAGCCGAACGTGATCCACACAAACCCACTCATCCACAAACCGCTGAGCGCACACAGTTAGCTGCGTTTCAAACAAATCATAAATTACGTGCCTTCTTTTCAACAGGCCTGACAAAGCAAAACAAGGGGGCATACGAAGCGTACATATTCTCCATCGCACTGTTTACACGGAGCTTCTGCTGTCACCTTGGAGAAATGTCTAACAAATCTTAGCGTTCCAGGAAAGGACTCTCCGGAGTACACGGTCAAGAGAAATCACATGACGGAATCATATTTCGGAATATGCAATGAGTCAGAATGGAGAGATTACATTGCTACTGCTATTGACTAACGGTCCCATGTGGATTACGCACATGTCTGCTTTCACCCAACACCAGTCGTACCATCTGAAACGGATTATTCTTCTGCTTGCGGTGATGGGCAGTGGTGACAAAACAGTTTATGAAAGTCAAAAAGATGGATAAAACATTTCCTTTGGACACACACACACAAGCTTCTTAGCACAACGATTACGCCTACAACGAAGTATACACTATTCGATAAACGTGGCCTCCTTCGAAACTGAGGCCAATATAAGGTTATTTCTCATTTTGTATCGTTTGCGTATTGGTGTGCGAAACGGCTGGATATTTACAGTAGGGTCACAGAGTCTAATCTAAAGATGAGATAGAAGAGATGGGAGGAGCGTTTAGAAATAGAACGACAGGCCAGTCTTTCAGAAAACAGATACTTCACCATGTGTGGTCTTAAAAAACACACTGACATCTATGCGACTTCTGGTGAGTTACAGCAGACACAATGACCGACCCTGTGCATCGACTAAAGAGATAGCAGATACCAATGTCACCTTTCTACTATTCAAGAGATAGATCACCCAAAAATAAAAAAAAATTGGTTATTATTTACTTACCCTCAATTGTTCAAAACTGCTTTTCATTTTTGCGTAAAAATTCCACTTTACGGCAGGTATTTTTATATATTTTTGTCAGCCAAACCTCCTTAAACTAAATTATTACCCTCTGAAATTTTAAGTCAATATTTCATTAATTAATAGTCTTATAACATTCAGATTTAAAAAAAAGATATCTTGTGTAAGCAGGGTTTGACATTAACACCCGCCAAATGCGGGTAGATTTCGGGGCGGGTAAGACAGCCAATCCCATTAGCCACTTTGGCATGTTGAATATAATTTTTTATTTGTTGTTTTCTTAAAAGTTATGCGAAATGATAAACAATGCGCAATGCGACATTAGGAAACTACAACTCCCATGAGCACTCTGCACCCAGTGCAACGCACAGAGACTGTTTTTTGAAACGCGCGCGATTAGCAGAGCGTTGCGGACCAAAGCGCCACCTTCCAGAGAGCGCGCGAGAGCTGATGGATTTGCAAATGCACAAGAGGACGCAGTCTGAGCACATACACACTTCGGGAAAGATAAAACAATTGCATGGAAGTGATTGAAGAGATATAAATTGTGTGCACACAAGAGCGAAGAGAAATTCAGCGCATACCTAAATGCACACGAAATCAAGGAAACACGCTAGCTGTGAGGTTTGCGCATCATTTTATAGGGTATATATGAAGGTCTATCATATATAGGGTTATATGAAGAGTTTGGTTCCAAAACACGATAAAACGCCATAAAAATAAAAAAAAACGAGTTAACGCCAAAATTAGTATTGCATCAGGTCTGTTTTAAAAAGTAAATTCTAAATTTTATGCAAAATTCTGTCATCTTTTCTCCCTTTTTACCCAAAACGTGATAAACGCCACTCCTCCTTTTCTGCAGAATGCAATAAATCTGCTCAACAAATCACAGCGCCCCATTCCACGCACTGTAAACAACAATGGCGGCACGTTGAATATACACAGATTTCTAGTTTTCCTCATCTACTTTGTACTTCGTGATCAACAAACAAACCAAAACTAATTATACTTTGATGGCATTGACAAACCTGTGGTGGTTTTCTGTGGCGGATAAGAAACGTAAGCCATCAACATGTAATAATTTACACGAGAGGCACTCGGGAGACGGAAAAATGCCGGCTGTTGCTTGTTCTCACATGACAGCATCAAGCTTCTGTCATGCTTACACATTGACCCCAGGTGATCTTATGAAAAACTTTCAATTATTTTAATCGAAGTCATCGAAAATTGAGCAGAATCAAAACATTTTACAGCTAATCGCTGTCAAAAAAGTTCAGTGACGACGTCCCAAGGACATCAACAGCAATGACAGTGTTTTTAATAGGACAAAGTAAGTGTTTTGATTAATGCCATTAATGTTTATTATATTAATCAGTGTATAACACTAGTCAACTAAATGAATATAACATGGCAAAGATGAATGCACATGTATATATTGATTCAAAAGATTTATAGCATTTTGAAAAAAAAACATGTCATGGATTTATTGCATTTTGTGGAAAAATAATCAGTTTTTATAATAAATCTTTGAAAACCAAATTATGGATTTGAATTTTTTATGCTATTATAACCTAAAGATTCTATGTGAAAGTTTGTAACAGAAAATAGTGTTTATCATCTTGTCACTTTCTTGGTATAGAAAACACTTTTTTACTGAAATTAGTCAAAATAGACTTATTGCGTTTTGAAACAAAACTCTTCAAATAGAGTTGGTGCTAAACTCGGCATGACTGTGGCCTTCCAGGACCAGAATTGCCCACCCCTGTTCTAGACGTTATACAAAAGTTACACAATGCACCATTAATTGTTTTATTTTGATCAACTCACGAACCCCCTACCTCGTGAACCACCAGGGATTTGAGAACCCCACTTTGGAAACCATGCCTTCTGCTTGGCTACCAACTTTTTACTTTGAGGAAAAACCCTGAGACATGAGTGAAATCTTGCTCTTAACTGTCATACAAGTCTTGTAATTGATACGAAGGTTGATGCTGGAAAACCCAAAAACACCAGGTGGACTATTCCTGCAACAATTGGAAGAGCATTGCGTCAGCAATGTAAAATTCATGGGTTCGATCCCAGTGAACATAAATACAAAAAAATTTTACAGATTGAATGCACTGCAAGTCACTTTGGAGAAAAGCTTCTGCCAAATGCATACACGTAATGTAAGTAGACCAATTTGATACTATGAGCTGGTGTCAATCCTACTGTGAAATCCTACTTCAGCAGCTATTATAAGCTACTTCAACACCAAATATTATATAAAAAAATGCTGCCAATCACACCCCTGCAAAGAAGAATAAAAAACACCCTACACTGATAGCATAGCTAGCCACAGATCTAGACTAGAGTGTTTTCCTGTGGCATACATCTGTCTTTGAAAGTCATAAAGATTTTTTTTTTTGTCATTCAATCCTTTGAATAAAGATGATGTAAGCTAAAAACATTATTTTTTGCGTCAGCAATCCCAAGTAAATAATTCCCGTAACTGCACTAGGAAAAATCTGTTGATGGTGCTTATATGACTGAGACAAAGGTGAGGTAAATCCTGGTAAATCTGAAGATCACACAGAACAAAAATCTCCTCTATCTCACTCCCTGTAATCAGTAAATAGCATGATCTGTGTACATGGCTGTTTGTGGTCAGTGGAAAAGCCCCACGGCTTCCCACCTGCTCTACTGATGGCCTGACCTCAGGTCAGCATGCCCGAGCAGGTTTAACACCACTGAACAAGGGCTTCAGCTACTGATATGCTTAAAGCCTACTTGCCTTACAAAAGAAGGTGCAAGATAGCCCTCTAGTGACGGTTTATTGCACTTATGCAGGGGACACTGCATTTTGGCTAGATTCAGGATCAGAAACATATTGATGGTGTATTCAACAGTAAACATGGCCAATATACTGAACATTAGATAAATAAGCAATTCAACTAATTTTTTTCTGATTAGATTGACTTACTCTGGTCTGTAGACTGGAAGCCAGTAGACGAGACGCCCGCCCAAAACCAAATGGCGGGCTGCAAAATTCAAGAGGTCGGCGAATATGTCACTCAAGTGATATGCCATTGAAACCGGGACATGGTTTTCTCCAGCGCTGTGCAAGAATATGAAACAATGATTTAACAGAAAGAAGAGCATCAGGGTGATTCTCGCGAAAGAAGACTTATGAGGTGTCATGAAACATTTTGATGTAAAGTAAATTCTATCAAAATAAGAAGCATACAGTTACAAACATATATTCATGTACTATTTTGCACATGATTTCAAATGACATCATACAAACCAATTTTGTTGTTTTTTCCACATTTAAGGGGAACACTTTCATTACCGCAACGTGTCTATGACTGAATTTGGGTTCTTTGACATGGAAATATTTATAATTAAAAAATCTAAAAAATTAAAAGATTCAGTGCATGTTATAATATAAACATTTAGAGTAAAGAAACATGTGGTATTTGGTGATCATTGGTAAATGTTGAGACAATAATAAGGAATATAAATGTGTCCAAGACCAATTTTCTCATCCTCTGCAACAATTTTCAATCATTGTTTAAGCTCTCAAGGATCTAACATTTAAAAAAAATAATAATGGTTGGAAGGGACATAATTGACTGTGATACTCAAAATGGCTACCAAGTAAGCAGTTCTAATTTTTTCACTCCAGATAAAAGTTAAAATTTTGTTTGTCATAGTACCTAGACAACGTTTTAGGTCTTATTGGGTGATTCTCACGAAACCATTGAAACACCACGGCACTAATGATTTTAGCTTTAAAATGTGTAATATAGTAACATTAAAAAGCATCAGAATTAACACAATACTGTGTTCTACCTTGCACAATGTGTGATTTCAACATAAGAATTTATAATTGGAAATTTTATCTCATATTCTGCTGAAATTCTCATTACCGCAATGTGTCCGGCTGTGTTTGAACATGCGTTATGTTGTAATTTAATCAAATTAACACAAAAATATTAAGAAAAAAAAATAAATGGATGTTTTGCTAGACTACTTTAGATGACAGAAAAAATATTTACTGAATATTCATGTATAATAATAATAATGAAGAAAAATTAGGAAAATGATGTGTCCATGCCTGATGTTCTCATCCTCCACAACACTTTTTGAGAACAGTTTAAGCACACATACAGAATTTTAATAAAGTTTCATTTTGAGTGACCAAGCACATGGACCAGTTACTTCAAGATGGCTACCAGGTAAGATCATTTTTTTACAGTTAAAGGCGGAGTCCATGATGTTTGAAAGCCAATGTTGATATTTGAAATCACCTAAACAAACACGCCCCTACCCCAATCGAATCTGGACCTTCTGTTGATTGACCCGCCCCACACATACGCAACCCGGCATTTGATTTGATTTGATTGGCTATAAGTGTGTTTTGGTAGTCGGCCCGTCTCCTTTTCCAACGCGTTTTTCAAACATCGTGGACTCCGCCTTTAATTTGAAATATTATCTTGTCAGAATGCTTACACGACATTTTGATTATCATTACCGCAACAGATGCTTATTAAATGTTAACTTAATTAATAGAAGCATAATACTTTGATTTTAAATGCATGTGCAGAATCTCCAAATTATGTTCTTTCAGGTTTGTCATCCCAGGTGAAAAAGTAGTACACTTCCATAGTGTACTTAAAGTGCTTTATTTTCGCACACTAATTTTGTACTTAATATACCAAAAATTCATCTCTAGCACCTCCCAAGATGTTCCCAAGATCATCCAAGTGTACTTCACTGTACCACCCTGAGACACCACCAATATGAACCAAAATGCACTTTTAACATACTATCTCTGTATTAAAAAATGTATTTAGTTAACACTTGTACTAAACCCGAACTCAACCTTTTTACAAAGATGGGTTCAAGTTCACCACAAGTGGTATCTAAATACATTTTTTAAATACATGTTTAGCACATTTTAGTTCATATTTATGGTGTCTCAAAATAGCACAGTGAAGTACACTTAGATGATCTTAAGAACATCTTAACAAGTACTAAAGATGGATTTTTAGTATATTAAGTACAAAATTAGTGTGCGAAAATAAAGCACTTTAAGTACACTATGGAAGTGTACTACTTTTTCACCTGGGATGTCATTTTGAAAATATGTCAGTGTTGATGTTTTCTGACTGTTGCGGTAATGAGATTTTTTAGGACAAATTTTTTAAATTATGTTACAAAAAGTCTTAAATGATAAGTAAAAGTTTTTAAATTAATGTTCCCATTTACTCCAGACTTTGTTTTTCAATGTCTGGTGGGAAAAAAAGTAAATTTAACAATTTTTACATTTTCATGCTTGACAAGTTTTCGTGGAATCACCCCATTACCGAAACATGATTTTGTAAATGCATATATTAAATGTAATATCATGTTGCGGTAAGGATAATTTTTGATAATGATAATCTAAAAAATTTAAATAATTCTAAAGGAAATCTTTTTTAAATCCTCTAAAAATAATGGTTATAGTAAGTTCAGACCAAAAAAAATTCTGATGCTGGACACCTTTTAAATCTGGATTTCGTGAGAATCACCCATCAGCGTTTTAAAAATAAACTTAAGTGCTAACTTAGTCTGGCATTAAACTCAACATCCACACTCATTGCCTAGCAATAATGCATACGAATTTAGAGAAACCAATATTCAATATAATAATTTATTTTCTCAAGCAAAAATTCATTTTTGTTTGCTTTTAGCTAGGCAGCATCTTTGCTGGATCGTTTGGATGGCTGGAAATCTGTACAGTTGTAGTTTTGACATCAAATGAAAAGAGCACATCTGCATTGGATACATTAAAGCACAGGTGCAGAAAGGTGATGGGCTTACAAATCATCAGGAGGTCTGATGATGTCTTTATGGGATCCTGTTCTTCTAGTTGACTCACGAATGCCATATGGAGCTGTACAAGAGAGAGAAAAAAACATATTTTAGATTTAGCTAGCGCACAACACCAAGTCAAAGGAGGAGTGAGTGAGTAAAAATTTGATGCGTCTTTATAAAGGTGAAGTGGAAGATCTGTCACTAGCAGAAGGAACCTGAATATATAATGATGATGATTTCCAGACATTCCCATTGCTGGAATTGTCCTGTCCTGAACCCTATATGAAAAATAGCTAAAACTAGCCAAAGCTGGTGGACTGGTTTTAGCTGGTCTCTGGTTTTTGAGGGGTTTGACACTTTTTTAGCTGGTCAGGCTGGAAGACCAGCTGACCCACCAGCCAAGACCAGCTTGGAGGTTTGCCCAGCTTGGCTAATCTGGTTGGCCGGTCTTAAAAGTGGTTTAAAGTAGATGTACCTGGTTTACGCAGGTCCTTTCGGCCTGGCAAACCAGGTCTTCCAACCTGGTCAAGCTAGTGGGTCAGTAGGGATGTGATTTTTGGCGATACATCAAACACTTCTTCGATGTGATTACGATTCGATTAATGTATCAATATTTTCATACTGCGTGCCTAGTTAAGCAGTTAGATTTTTACTTGCAAATGCAACCAAAATAAAAAACATGAACATTTAATTAAACTCTTTGAAAATGGCAAAATCTCTGTCCCAATTGAAACATTTACAACAACAATAACAAAAATACAAAGAAAAATAAATAAAATGTCACATAAAATCAAGCTTATGATGGCAAAAGTCAAAGTCTTTCAGTATTTTGTGCCAAAATGTGTAATAGTGACAATCACTGAGGTAGTTTTTAAAAAAAAATTAATTGAAAAATAAATTAATATAAAACTGAAAGCTGTTAAACTTAAGCAGATCTAAAAGTCAAACATGTGCTGCAGTGGTCTCTTTGAGAGATTTTTCTTTTTTAAAAAAATCAAATGATCAACATGTTCAGGAGAGAGGATACTGCGGTTTGCATGGACATTATCATCTGCAGTGTTAAACACACGCTTGACTTCTGTCTCTTTCGCTACATTTTCGCTGCTACAACTGCTTTGTTGCTGCATCGCATTCGCTTGCTGACGCTAGCAGATGAAAATAAACAGAAATGAGCTTTGGCAGAAATGCATAGATGGACGTTATGTCAAGGAATGAGGACGTGGAGAGCGTCAAAATAAAGGTACCTTAAATCAATGTTTTTTCTACGTGTGGCATCGATGAATCGGATCGTTAGAAATAAAATCGATGTATCGATCCATATCGATGTATTGTTACACCCCTATGGGTCAGGTGGTCTTCCATCTTGACAAACTAAAAAGTGGCCAAAACCCATCTAAAACCAGCCTGCTACACAAGCTAAACCAGCCTAAGCTGTCCGGCTGGTTTTAGCTGCATTTCAGAAGGGAACTCAATAGTTGAGGCCTACAATATGCTAACTTATAATTGCTTTTTTACAAATTACACTACAATTTTAAAGTGAAAATTGACACACATTTTCTTCACTAAAGTCATTTTCTCATAAAAAAACCCAAACATACGGTCTGTGATGATGGCATCAAACAATGCGTCTTTTCTCCAGGAAGGTTTAGAAGCGTCAGACACCATGACGTCCACGTACAGACTCTCAGCGCCGTACTGCCGCAGGTTTGCTCGGATGTTCTCATCTGGACCTCTCCATTTCTGATTCTTCCTGCTAGCTTTTCCTGCAACCATTTAAAGTGTTTAAAGGAGTACAGACTGAATAGATACACATCAGGTAAAAACCTAATGATCAAGATTTAGATACTTGGCAAACACTAGTGCCATACTCTTCAAACTAAGCTGAGATGCAACATGCTTGCATTTAAAACAAATCCTTACCTATTCCATGAATAGTGTTATAATCGATGTCTGTCCCACATACATAAGCCCCAAAGTGCGAACATGCTACAAGCAGACTTCCTGAAAAATAAAATCAAGGACATGAACATTAGAAAAGGTGAAAGAGGTGACCAGAAAGTTGAATTGAAAGGTAAACTGTACATTTAAAACATCATTATCTGAACCAATGGGGTACGTTTAAGGTGCGAATATCAGTTTGCGGGACGTTAAAATTTTTAATTGCCAATCTGTTATTTTTACAATTGCATTTATTGCCGTCAGTGGCGCAGAAGTGACACGCTTCACCATTAAGGAAAAGAAAATAATAAGCAGTCAAAGCATTTTTGTAAATTACAGATCTTATTAACTGCCTAACACTTTCTCTCTAGCTCTAAAACTACAGCTTATAAAGATTTCCAGCCATCCAAAGGATCATTCGACTAAAACTGGCAGTAAACTCCCACATCTGGCTGGCAGATCTCTCAGACAACACACAGCAAAAGTGGTGAAGGCACAGACTTATGATAAAGCCAGGCACGCTACAAACTCATTTACAGCGAGTCTGGGTCTGAGATAGAGACGGAGAGGTAAATTTAAGGCCCTATGATTTCTTTGATTTAGATGAAATAATGTTCAGAACTAAATAATTTACAAATGCCAGTTATGCACCGTGGTTTCATATACTGGCAAATAAGAAGAAAGACATTTCTCTGACATCCACCTGACAAATGAGCATGTTAATATGTTTGTTTTTTCTCAACAAGAACACACGCAATTACATAAACTATATGATAACCATATGCCGACTCGAGTGTTTATGTACATTAACAGGGGCTGTTAAAGATTTTGAAAGTATTTTTTGATTGATGAACTTTAAGGGGCACATATTGTGCCCATTTTTACAAGATGCAATATATGCCTCAGGTGTGCCTAGAAAAAAGCACTGTTTTCATGTCTGTACCTTTAAATGCAAATGAGTTACAGCTTCTCACTCCCTTGCCAACAGAGAGTGAGCGCTTTTGGTTAAAAATAGATCTGATTCCTTTGAATATAGACCGAGACAATATTATCTTTAGCCGCAAAGTGCTACAATGTGCTAACAAACACATTTAGAAAGGGGGGTAAAATTAACCAGTGTTGTTTGTTTTTGTGATGTCACATTAACAAAAGAATCTAAGAATAGCCTCTTTCACACAGTAATTCTGGTAAATTACCATGAATTTACCAGAATGAATTTACCAGTAAATACAAAAATGAGGTGTTCACACATGCAGTGACGTTCCGTCTTTTTACCAGTAAGACATCATTCACACATCAGTATTAAAATGCCGGTAAATTCGTTGAGAAAGCAGAAGTACCTGTGGCACGCGTTGAGCTCAGTGTTGTATTTGTAAACAATCCATGTCGTTCATATCCATATCCGTATTTTGTTGTTTTTAAGTCTGTGGTAAACTCTGACAGTCGCGAAGTTGCTCATGACCAAACAACATTGCATGAGGCGACGTCAAACCGAAAATGCATTTTAAACAACAGTACCGTTTGCACTTTAGGCTTCACAGAGAGCATGCTGAGGACGTCGGCAATTCGGCAAGTATGTGGTAAGCTGTTTTAAACAACTCTGGTGAAGAAATGTGGACGTAAACTTCAGGTGTGCTCAACTTTTAAGCAGCGTGTGTGTGGAAACGTCCGTAAAACAGTGTGGGGGTAAACGCGTCATCTGTATTAAAACATTATGATTTGTCTGAAGCTGTCAGCGCGGTCTGACGTCGTCCGTTCTAAATGCCGGTATTCCTATATTTTTCGTTCACAAACAGCGCTTACCGGTAAATTACTGGTAATCTTACAACCTGTCTTACTGGTAAATTGGGAGCACTGATTTACCGGAAAGGTTCTGTTCACACATGATCTGTTAACTGCAATTTACCAGTAAATTACCAGTAAAGACTGCATGTGTGAAAGGGACTAATGAGACAGCTTTGGTTTAATAAAAAAAAAAAAACATTACATTTAGGATTGTTGTGTTCACACACTGCCAAAACACATTTATGTCCAAACACCTTGTAAAAGTAGATTTTGCGTAATATGTGCCCTTTAACCATTAAAACAGAATCTAGATAATTTGGGGAAAATAAACGGATTGCGTGTGCCCCAAACTGTTCTAAAGCATTCCTACATTTGACTGATGACACTAAAAAGCAGTAATTTTAAAATGAAATAGAAGTGAAAAAGTGGGCCGAATATGAATTGAGAAATATGAAAATTCTGTAGCATTATATTTCCTTTTCATGAGCCCTAAGAGAAGCTCCTGTAGATGTCGGCTCCTGGTTTGGGTTATGTGAGAATGAGAAACAGAAGATGAGGATACACATCTTCAATCACTTAGACAAGCTGTCAGAGCTCATTTCAGTCAAAACAAGCAACCCAGTCTCACCCCATGGCGTCAATATTTGACGGCACTTGGCCATGCGTCAGTGCGTTGACGCGGAGGGTATACCCTTCGCGTCATTTTTCGACGAGCTGGGGACTTCAATACTATTAAGTCCGTTGCATTCTCTTTCCTATTTTCTTACCATTTTCTACCATTTTCGCGTCGGTTTAGGGTTAGATTTACATAATGACATCCTTACCCAAACCTTTCCCTAACCCCAATGCCAGGCGACAACTGTTTAATTTCGCGTACCTAATAGTGTTGAGGTCCCCAGTTCGTCAAAAAATGACGCGAAAGGTATACCCTCCGCGTCAACATATTGACGCATGGTCAAGTGTCGTCAAATATTGACGCCATGGGTGTGAGACCGTGTTAAAACAAGACACAAACACCTGCTTCAGATGATGCATCTAAAGTGTTGTGAAATGTCAAAGACACTAAAACATAGCTTCACGTTTTGGTTATGAGACTTTCATAGGTACCATCTTAAATCAATGTTCAATAAACATAATATTTAGGTGAAGTGTGAAATTTCTATTCCTCAATGCCCCCATAAATCTCACATAACTGGGCGAGCTTCTATGCTGTTAAAGGAAAACACCCCTGTTTTTCAATATTTTACTATGTTTTTACCTTAACTTTTGATTTAGATTAATTAATACATAATATCTTTTTTTCAATGCGTGAACTTTTAATCTTTGTAGGAATGTATGGGGCTAGGCTAAATGCTAACACATTCACAAGTTGCTGTACAAGGATTAAAAGTGCACACATTGAAAAAAGATGCATGTATGTATGTATTATGTATTAATTCATCTAACTTAGGGTAAAACATAGTAAAATATTGAAAATGGTGGTGTTTTCCTTTAAGTCAGGATACAAACATATGGGAGACAGTCAGGATGAAACAAAAAGCAGAATGTTTGATACAACCACAGAGACCCCAAGTTCACACTTTTCAAAAACTTCAATTCCTCCACCAAGTAATATAGTTCATTAGCCTAACTGTAGGCAATTCAAGATTGCCAAGCAAGTTGCAACGTAACAAAATAAATAAATAATGGGTGCATTAATATAGAATTTAACTGAAGGTATGATCACAAGTATGTACGACAGCTTTAAATATGGCTCATCCAACCAGATATTAGCTGGAACTATCAGTTTGCAAACAGAATGACACAGCATCATATTGCTTCACTGCTCGCATATGTGCACCGTCTGCAGCTTCTATCAATCAGACGGAAATGTGGCTCTGCAATGTGACAGTGACGAACAAACATATGGCAATATGACTGAAAACAACCTTTCGTGCATGCAGCACATTTAGGAAATGTACTGAACAATTTTAAGAGCTACTTGGAGTGATGAACATCATCTTTTGGAAACTAATTTTGTGATTTCTGAAGTATGTGATCCTGTCTGTAAAAACCCAACCCAAGTAATTTCTTGTAACTTAGTGTTTTCTACATAAAACTATTCTAATATTCTGTGAAAATATAACTGTGATGGGTTTAATATTGACTTATTAAGGCCATGTCAAAGACTGAAATCTATATGAAATTTATTGTTAAAATCAAACTTTGATGCTCTTAATCTCATTATTAGATTATGAAACTTCAGCCTGGTTTTCACATACATGCAAAGTCTGTCCAACTAGGTACATTTAAATAAGGAGGAAGCCTGTTCATATATGTGCATTAGGGCTGTCACGTTTGTGAAAAAATCATTTTCGATTTTTAATATATAAGTGTTCATTGAATCGATTGTAAAATCGATTTTCCATGTCTAAAAAAGACGTTTCCATTTAACACCAAATAACAGACAAATGTAAAGAGAGCGCCTGAAACGCACACGTCAGCAATATTTCTTATTCATTGTCATTAAGTTTCGTGCAGAATAAAAAACAGCAACAGTAGTGCAACATTCTCTAAAAAAATATGCAGAGTGGACTGCTGCCATAAATGAAAAACATTACTGCAGGTTCAACCGGCTGCTTTTATGATTTAGGCAATTCACAAATAATTTTAAATAATGATTCGATCCATTTCAAACAACTGTTCAAAAATGAAACTTTAAATAGACTTACTTGAAGTTGAGAACATGCTGTGTATTTTTTTATTAAACGTAACCGACACTTTGGGGACACTAGGCAGGCATAATGAAATGCGCAAAAGACTAGGGCCATTACAAATTATTGGTCAGGAAAACAAGTCGATCAACATTTTAGGGGTCAAGAGCAGAGCGCTTTTCATTCACTATATGTCCATCTGTTGAGAAGACGCACTCCGACCGCACTGATGTCCCAGGGAAACTCGGGTACTTCGTTGCCAGCTGCGTATTTCGTACTGCCAATCTTCCATCTCAAAAGCGGGTCGCTGTCAGCTCGCAAGGGTGGCTCCTTGTCATAACTCAACATCTCCTGTAAGGTCACAATTTCGACGTTGTCTCGTGTTGCACAGGTTTATTGACGTTGTCCTCCATTTTCTTTGCAAAACACTAGATGCAGCGATTGAAAGCGTGAAACTATAGGTGCGTAAAATTTCTGGGTATTTTCTGTCTAGCTTTCGCACACCTACTGCACTTTCGGAATTCTTTATTTTCTTTTTCTGCTTGTTTGTGAGTTTTGTTACATCTATATTTTAACTGTTTAATTCTTTTAAAATTAATAGTGTACATATTTGGTTAAAATCGATTGCCTATTTTCGTTTTCGAAACGTTTTTTGGTTGGTCCGATCGATTGTGCAATCGATTTTCGAACGAAAAGTGACAGCCCTAATGTGCATATACATTACTCACCTGTTCCAACAAAAGGATCATAAACCAGATCACCAGCCTTCACTCTGGCATGATTGGCCATGATAAAAGAAAGCCCGGCGTCCATACTAGTGTTCCCAATGAAGTGTCTCTTCTTTACACTGTAAGAGCGGATTAGGTCTCTCTGACCATCTGCAATCTGAGACACAGTATGTTATTTGTATTTACAAAACATCATTTATGTTTACAGCATCTATACTATAATTATAAATATTTCTACAAAGCATTTAATAAAATTTCTTAATATAATTACTCAGTCCAAATATATAAACATGATTAAATGGGTGATTCTCATGAAATTAGACTTATGAGATGTCATGGAACATTTTGATAAAAAAGTAAATGCAATGTAAGAGTACCAAAATAAGAAGCATACAGTTACAAACATCTCTTCACGTACTATTTTGCACATGATTAAAATGACATCATACAAACCAATTTTGTTGTTTTTCCCCACATTTAAGGGGAATATTGTCATTACCGCAATGTGTCCATGACTGGATTTGGGTTCTTTGACATGGAAAATTTATAATTAAAAAATCTAAAAAATAAAAAGCTTCAGGGCATGTTATACTTTAAACATTTACAGTAAAGAAAGATGTGGTATTTGGTGATCATTGGTAAATGTAGAGACAATAATAAGGAATATAAATGTGTCCAAGAAAAATTATCATCTCAGCAACAATTTCCAATTACTGTTTAAGCCCTATTTTTTTTCTCCAGATAAAAGTTGAAATTTTGTTTGTCATAGTACCTAGACAACTTTTTAGGTCTCATTACCGAAACATGAGTTTGTAAATGCATATATTTCATGTAATATCATGTTGCGGTAATGATACTTTTTGATAATGATAATCTTAAAAATGTAAATAATTCTATAAGAAATATTTTTTAAATCCTCTAAAAATAATGGTTATAGTAACTTCAGACCTTAATCATATATGTAATAAAAGAATTGGCTTCAATGGCTTTTTTAAAAAATCTGATGCTGGACACCTTCTAAGTCTGGATTTCGTGAGAATTACCCAAATGTATTTTGCATGTTTATTATCAGTGATCGTGCCACAGTGATTATCAAACAATTGAAGATAAATGGGAAAATAAATAATACAATAATCATGCAGTGTGTGGCAGTAAAATAAATATTTGTATAACTTTTTGCAGCAATTTCTAATATAATATCAAATTCATACTTTGTTGTAGGATGGTATAAAACGTGTATAATGGGGAACTACACAACAAATAAAACCAGGTTTACAACTTCAAACCACCAAACTAATGGATTAACATGTGATTTGTCCAGGTTTTATATTCTTTTTGCATCTGCATGGATCAATTACATTACAACTCACCCATCTCCCAAAATACATATGGAAAGGCTCATCTGGAATGTTATTAGGATCAGAGCCATAATCCTCAAGCAAACAAAATATGTGATCAGGATCCTTCAGATTGACCTTCCCTTCAAAAGGCAGAAAGTCTAGAGCCTGTGGCAACAATGAGGGGGAAAAATCATAAGATCAAGAATAAAAAGATTAACTTTTCAGTGGACCTACATTTAAGCTACTATATATAAGCTACTATATATAAAATTCTTCTACTTCTTGATGGTTTCACAACTCACATTCTGTTGTCAAAGTGTAAAAATCTGCATAACTTAGTGTTCAGGAATCTATTCTGAATCAAACTATCCTGAAAAAATGCTTAGGAATTATAAATGCACATCTTTTAAATCTTTTAGACAAAATAAAATAATGCATTTCTATAACAAAATTATAAATGCATACCTTTTAAATCTTTTAGACAGAATAATGCATTTTTCCTAACAAAATGGCAGCTATGAATATGCTATGAACTATAAATAGAATGTCACAGAAGCAATAATACAAAATTTGTTGTCAAACACAGCATAATACTTACATCAATCTTCTTGATTCTGTCCTGAAACACTAATGTCTTGTTGAAAGTGTAGACATTGATCTTATATGTTAAATTTTGCTGTAAATATGGAGCCTTTGTAGAATTAACATGAAAGAAAAAACAATTACTATTAGGAAGACTTATAAGGGTGATATATATTGACCACAATTAATTTAAAAACAAACCATGTTCTCTGTTGGATACTCTAACAATGATGTCTTCAGGTCGGATGTTGTTTTACCATGACCCCAAAGTTCAAAAGCAGACCTAGAAATGAATATTTAATTTAACACACAGAAAGCAAAGCAAATCATTGACCTTTTCAAATACATGCGGAGTCAGACTCAAGCATTAAACACTTCAACCTACTTTGCACAAACTGTTCTTGACATGACGCTGCGTATGTCATCTTCCAATAAGCCATTTAATTGCCAAAACGGAGACTGACAAAGAAATGTTAAATTGTTAAGAGCATGACATCTGAAAGCAACTAAACATAAATCAAGTCAATGTTTTATGGACGTTAAAATGCATACAATTTTGACATTACCTTTTCTTTGAATGTTTCAGATGTATCAAACGGCCTGTTCCTTAGAGACAACAATGATTTTATTTCCTGTAAAATAATTTTAAGTAATTGTTATTAACAGACTAAATAATCACTATGTAACAATGTAAACAATATCTGGATTGATTTAATCAACTGTCTAGGAAGTCTGACAGCACGGACTTATTTCCTGAATATAATAGCAAACTAAAGGTTTGGATATACAAGTTTACAATACGTACCGGTAATCTAAAATCCACGTTATCATGTGCAAGATGAAGTAAAAATTGTTTGCACGCCCGTCTACCGGGTAGCGCCATGTTTGTGTGTAACGTTTAAAACCTCCCGACGAGAACAAACTGTTAACGACGGTTCCTTTTGGCATCCCGTTCGTAAATCGCCTGACAATCCCATAAAAGGATTAGAGTTTGTACTTTTCATTTTCCGTAAAGAAAACAATTGCCAATGTGGTAAAAAAAAAGAAAGTCGTATTAATCTTTATTTACTCTGATGAACGTGATACTTTCTGAAAATCTCTGATTCAAGATATTTCCCACCTCAACCCGGAAATGATGTCTGGACCGGCGCTCTTTGAAGTTACCAAACAATTAAAATGTTTTGATATTACTAAATAATTTGTAACATTAATGTTATTAAATATTTTAATGTTACTTAATTCATACATTATTTCCAGTTTTAAAATATCCCAAATCCGAGTTGTCTGCAGCATTAGTGTCACATTATAATATCATATAATCTTATTTACATGTTGTAATCTTATTTACATGTTCATTACCTTACAGGGATGAAATCTCAACAGTTATTGGTTCATCAGAACGGACGTCACACGATTCTCTGCTCTTATTGGTTAGTTTACACGTCACTCACTGTCAGATGCCAGAAAAATATTCGCTCTGCAACTTGCGTCGCTGTTGCTGCATGACGACCGTCGCCAATAGGACAAACAAGCGGGGTAAGGTTTTATTAGTACAGTATTAGTACACAAACGTATTTGCTTTTTGATGTCAACTTTGTTAAGTTGTTTAAATCGTAAAGAAAAGACATCAGGAAAAAAACATGTGATATAAACTCGTTGATTTCTGTGTAATATGCAAATATTTTTTTATTTCTCTAAATAGTTTTCCTTTTTATTTTCTGCGTTTGCTACTCCGAATTAATTTGCTAATGTCTGTTCAATTTTAACTACATTCTTCAATTCAAATGTAATTCCCAAATAAGGTAGCAAGCAAGCAGCATAAATAATTGTAACTTAGTTGGAATTTATTACAATATCCAGACGTTACGTAATTAATGGGATTTATACACATTTTACATTTAGTGTATTTACAGTAACAATCTCATGCATTGTCTATTAACATATTTATTATATGCATAAAGTGTATATTCATAATATTTGATCTATAATTATAAAATTAGCTGTCTTATCATCACTGTGCTAGTTTAAATTCATACCTAGTATTATTTACATGAGGTCAGCCTCGTGTCTAAGTTCAGGCCCTGTGTTATTTAACGACATGCTACCTTCTCATTCAGAGCCCGTGTTGTTGTGCCAACAGGTAAACATGCTGAAAGCTAAAGCTGCGCTGTGAGCCAAAGGTCACCATGGAGACGGAAGTTGCGCTTGCGCAGTGCGCTAATGATAGCGCTGAGACCTGCACCGTGTCTGTCAAAGGTCTAACAGAGAACTGGCAGAAGTGGTCTAATGATCACTGTGAAAACCAGAAACACAACCCCTTTAGCAACGGCAGGGTGGTGCCTCCTGGCATCCAGCGAGGACAGGAGGGCTACGGCAAGCCTTTAGAAGGCTCCAGAACAGAGCAGAGAGGGAAAGATGCCCACTCTCATATTAGCAGAGAGGTCACAGAGCTCTGCCAGGTGATCAGAGACATTGGGGTGAATGGAGAGAATGGCAGGCCCGCTGTGCGTTTTGATGCACTGTTCGAACACTACGTTACAATTTCTAATAAAGTAGTGGGAGTTCTGCTGCGTGCACGCAAACAAGGGTTTGTGCACTTTGAGGGTGAGATGCTATGGCAGGGGAGAGATGATGGAGTGGTCATTACCTTGTTACAGTGATTTACTGTACAGCAATAACAAGCAACACATACCTGCCTGCCAAAGTGTATATTACTGTCAAACTTTGCATTATGGGGAGGTCACAAGCTGTATTTCTTGCACCAGTCACATTAGTTTGCCATCACTATGCAGACCTTTAAAAGCACAAATATTGTAACCTCTTAAAAATGTTTTTTATTTGTAATAAATTGCATTATACTGTAAGATGAATTTGCACAGAATGTACTGTATATAGCATACATGCTTTTCTGTATGGAAAAAATAAAGATCAAAAAAACATACAAGGAATCATTTATGATTTAGTTTTTTATATTTTATACAATGAATATTTTATGTACAATCACTAAATAATTAAATACATCCAAGGCATACAGGCCATACAATACCATTTATCTGATGGCGTAAACAAACCTGAGAAATCTGAGAATCTACTGACGTGCATTATAGCTATTGTAGTACAGAATACAAAAACACTGCAGTAAATACACTCACCTAAATAATTATTAGGAACACCTGTTCAATTTCTCATTAATGCAATTATCTAATCAACCAATCACATGGCAGTTGCTTCAATGCATTTAGGGGTGTGGTCCTGGTCAAGACAATCTCCTGAACTCCAAACTGAATGTCAGAATGGGAAAGAAAGGTGATTTAAGCAATTTTGAGCGTGGCATGGTTGTTGGTGCCAGACGGGCCTGTCTGAGTATTTCGCAATTTACTCAGTTACTGCGGTTTTCACGCACAACCATTTCTAGGGTTTACAAAGAATGGTGTGAAAAGAGAAAAACATCCAGTATGCGGCAGTATCCTGTGGGTGAAAATGCCTTGTTGATGCTAGAGGTCAGAGGAGAATGGGCCGACTGATTTAAGCTGATAGAAGAGCAACTTTGACTGAAATAACCACTCGTTACAACCGAGGTATGCAGCATTTGTGAAGCCACAACACGCACAACCTTGAAGCGGATGGGCTACAACAGCAGAAGACCCCACCGGGTACCACTCATCTCCACTACAAATAGGAAGAAGAAGCTACAATTTGCACGAGCTCACAAAAATTGGAAAGTTGAAGACTGGAAAAATGTTGCCTGGTCTAATGAGTCTCGATTTCTGTTGAGACATTCAGATGGTAGAGTCAGAATTTGGCGTAAACAGAATGAGAACATGGATCCATCATGCCTTGTTACCACTGTGCAGGCTGATGTTTTCTTGGCACACTTTAAGCCCCTTAGTGCAATTGGGCATCGTTTAAATGCCACGGCCTACCTGAGCATTGTTTCTGACCATATCCATCCCTTTATGACCACCATGTAATCATCCACTGATGGTTACTTCCAGCAGGATAATACACCTTGTCACAAATCTTGAACTACTTCAAATGTGTTTCTTGAACATGACAATGAGTTCACTGTACTAAAACGGCCCCCACAGTCACCAGATCTAAACCCAATAGAGCATCTTTGGGATGTGGTGGAACTGGATGTGCATCCCACAAATCTCCATCAACTGCAAGATGCTATCCTATCAATATGGGCCAACATTTCTAAAGAATGCTTTCAGCACCTTGTTGAATCAATGCCACGTCGAATTAAGGCAGTTCTGAAGGCGAAAGGGGGTCAAACACAGTATTAGTATGATGTTCCTAATAATCCTTTAGATGAGTGTAGTTGTTAAAATCATTTCTGGTCTGCTACTATTCAAAGATCTGGCCTATTAGCACTTCACTTACATGCGAGGTCAAAGACCAAAGTCAATACTCGAGACATTTATAACTCATTCATAGTTAGAAAGTCTTATTAGTTCAACAGAAAATCGTATTTTAGTCCAATTAGATCCAACCCAATTGTTCACCGTAAAAGATTAATGTTTCTGTCAAGTCTATCAATGTAATTATTATTCAGCAGGCTTTTTCAAAACAATTCACATGTAGCTGTAATTCTGTAGCTGCAAATTTCATTAGGCTGTCTGGCAGAGAATGACAAAATAACAAACAGCAAACGTATCATTAATGAGTATTATAGCCTCGAGGCATGCATCTGTCACATTTCATCATCGTGGATAGACTGAACTGAACTCCTGTTATGAGTACACAGCTCTGGGCATTACAATCACAATTGTAATTGGAGTTTCTTCAACTTTCTCTATTTAGCTCATCGAGTTCAGCCTTTCGAGTAACTGGTCGGCCTGCAAAGTAAAGAAAAATCATTAAACCAACTTTACAGATTTTCATACCTAAAAACATTATGACTGTATAATGGGCAGATTAATTTAAAATTAAAAATTTAATTTTAAAATAACTGCTGGATAAACTATTCCTTAACTTTATAATGATAAAGCTGAACAATTTTGGTTACAATTGCTGCAAATACATCCATGCAAGAGCAAGTTGACAAACACAAAAAGGTTTTCATACCACTTTCGCCCTGCCATTATATCAATGATAATTCAATTTAAACCAATTTGTTTGCTCCAATTATCTGGACAAAAGTCTCATTCAACACTCAATAAAGGTCAACATTTTTCCATATACAGAATACATTTTGTTTACTAATGCATCAACAACCTGAACCAAAGGATTGCTATTATTAGTTTACTTTAAGGACTTTAGAAGTGGAAAAATTGTGAATAATTTATTTTATTACCTACCGTGACAAACCAATAGGAGTTAAGCCTGTAGACCAAACGGGACAAAAAGCCCATCTGACTGGTGGGGGCAAGTACATGGAGATGCAAGTGTGTGACGGAGCAGAATGGAGGCCAATGAAACCCAAACCTTGGAGAAACAATTGACTTGTGTCAAAATGTAAATCATGCAGTTCTGCGAGCTACATCATACAAGAGGACTCTGAGGCGAGTCATTCATTTATGATACTTTACAGTTTTCTACCTAAAAATGTAAAGAACATTCTGTGAAAATATAACCTTGATATCTTTAGTATTGACAGAGTAAGGTCATGTCAAAGATTGAAATTAGTGAAATCAATGAATGAACTCGAACTGTGATGCTCCCCAAAAAAAAAAAAAAAAAAAACATTAAAGGGATAGTTCGGCCAAAAACGATATTAAACCCATGATTTACTCACCCCCAAGCTGTCCGAGTTGCATATGTCCATCGTTTTTCAGACAAACACATTTTCGGATATTTTAGAAAATATTTTAGATCTTTCTGTTGATTAAATGTAATGTTACGGGGTCCAGCAATAGTCCACGACCTTCAAGTCCAAAAAAAGTGCGTCCATCCTTCACAAATTAAATCCAAACGGCTCCAGGATGATAAACAAAGGTCTTCTGAGGGTAATCCGTGCGGTGTTGTTGTAGAAATATCCATATTTAAAATGTTATTAACGTAATTAACTACCTTCCGGTAGCGCCGCCATCTTAGAGTCATCCGCATTCAGGATGAGAGCTTACGCAGCGTACAGAGGTTACTCTGCTGCTGCTCTGTGCCCCGCCCTCCGAATGCGTCATACGTCACCAAGAAAAGTGCGTACACTACGCTAATACTCTCTCCTGAGTCTAAGAAGCTAGTTAATTACGTTAAAACAATTTCAAATATGGACATCTCTACAACAACACCGCACGGATTACCCTCAGAAGACCTTTGTTTATCATCCTGGAGCCGTTTGGATTTAATTTGTGAAGGATGGACGCACTTGAAGGTCGTGGACTATTGCTGGACCCCGTAACATTACATTTAATCAACAGAAAGATCTAAAATATTTTCTAAAATATCCGAAAATGTGTGTCGTCTGAAAAACGATGGACATATGCAACTTGGACAGCTTGGGGGTGAGTAAATAATGGGTTTAATATCGTTTTTGGCTGAACTATCCCTTTAAAGTATAAGGGCCTTATATTGATAGATGAACATACTGTACCTAACATCATTTAAATCAGTAACATTGTTCTTCTGAAGTATCTCTTTCCCCGTCTCCACCATCTTCTCAACTTTATCTAAAAAAACCAATACAAACGGAGTTACAGATGACCAGTCAGTCAAGCATTAAGGAGTGTAACTGAGTTGTGAATTGAAATGCATACATGCAACTACACATTCAAACCATCCCATTACTGTAGAAATGCTCCAGAGTAGCTAGTACTGTCCAAACTGTCAAAAAATGAACTTGCATGTTCTTTACCTAATGGTATGTGCTCCTTGCCAAGAGATTTACAATTCCCTACATGTTTAGTTGGCACCACTAGATAGTGATGAGGAGCTCCAGGGTGTATATCTCTGAAACAGGATATTTCCTCATCCTGAAAAACAAAGGGTACTTAACCATATCACAATTAAAATAATGACAAAAACTAATATTGCAAAAACTGTTTTTCAATATTTTACTATGTTCTTACATCAACTTGTACAGCACGTCATGACTTGTGAATGTGTTAGCTTTTAGCCCAGCCCCACTCATTCCCCAGGATCCAAACAGGGATGAACCCAGAAGCCACCAAACACCCCCATGTTCTCCCCATTTAAAGACTGTTACATGAGTAGTTACACAAGTAAGTATGGTGGCACAAAATAAAACGTGGCGATTTTTCAAGCGGATAAAAAATGAGAACTATATTGTATGGCGGAAGAGCACCCAGCTCGCAGCACCTCGACCTCGGCGGCGGCGCGCAGTAACATCATCACTTCTGACTACTCCCCTTCTCGCTCAAACTTCGTCAATATTACTGCACCAGAGGTCGAAGTGCTGCAAACTAAGTGCCCTTCCGCCACACAATATAGTTCTCATTTTTAGTCTTTAAATATGGAAAACATGGTAGTGTTTGGTGGCTTCTAAATTCATCCCTGTTTGGATCCTAATAAATGAATGGGGCTAGGCTAAATGCTAACACGTTCACGCCGCGCTGTACAAAGATTAAGTGTATGCATTAAAAAAAAGATAGGTGTGTATTAATTTGTCTAAGTTGAGGTAAGAACACAGTAAAATATTGAAAAACTGTGGTGTTTTCCTTTAAAGAGATAGTTCACTCAAAAATAAACATTGAAAATGAAACATTCAGAGAGAGAGAGTACTAAACAACAAATAAACAAAATATATAACACTGTGCTAGTGATTGTTGGATATTCCAAGGCCAACAATCATATATTGTGTCTTTAAACAAACTTTTGACAATTCATAAAATCAATACTAGTCAACATTTGAAGTGGATGAAAAACGTTAATCAAATTTGTCCTAAGACAAGAATGGGTACTGGTTTTAAGACATCTTTTAGGAAAGGTTTTGATCCACTTCAAATGTTGACTATTTTACATATGCTAATAACAATTGACATCAATCAACCTGTTGAAAAGTTAATATATTGTATTGCATTCTTGAGCTTTAGGAAATGTTTGCATTTTAATAGTGTAAAACTGTACGAGATTCTCTATTGTCCTGAATGTGGAAGAATCATCGGTCACTGTTAAATACAGAAAATGCTAAATAACTTACACATTCAGGCAACATCTAGTGTATGCAAGCTTCTGAAAATCTGGGACACATTTGCAAGTGTTACTTATTTGCAAGTGTTGCAAATGTGGACATATTTGATGTGAAAAGGCTTGTAATGGGCAGCACCACATAAAAACAAACTGTAATATAGTTCCTATATTTCCAGATCTGCAATGTGTATGTAAACGTATGAATGTAAATTACGAAATGAAAATAAACATGATTGGATGTTACATCAAATCATCACATTCCTATTGCTATTCCTAGGGCAACCAGAGTAAATTACTGCAAGTTATTAATGCTTTCAATGGCTAAAGAAGAGAATACATTTTTACTGATATATCCGTAACTAAAATATTTTAACAAATGTTACTTATTTTATAAATAATATTATTGCATTGTCGTCTCATATTTTATTTCTGATCTTCTGCATGTATCGATATCTTTATTAGTCACGATCAAAACGACAGCACTCACGTTGTGCAGGAGCTCCGTTCCCATCTCCCCGTTGATGATTTTACAGAAAATACATTTCTTGTCATATCCATCAGACTGATCGGTTTCGGTGATCTCGCCCTCAGAAGCTGTCGGTGTGTTTTCAATGGCTGCCATCTTCAAAGTGTGAAGCCGACGGTAATTCGATCAGCGATAACCAGACGCATTTCAACTTACAAGTCCTTACTGTCAAAACCTGCTGCCTGGAAATTACAGGATAAATACAAAAAAATACTATAAAAATACTGCAAAATATGTTGTTTTAGATTGTTGCTTTATAATTACGTGCCTGTTGTTTTTTTAAATAAATAAATAAAAATATTTATCAAGATTTTCATCAAATTTTATCCTTACACAGTCAATGTGCAACGATATTCATTTTATCCACTTGAAAAGATTCCCTTGAAATATTAGTTTGTTTACTTCCAAAGCCAAATAAAATTATATTTTGTGTAATAGCATAATAAAAAAATTAATCAACTGAGATTTTACGCATGTTAGAACTGCATTTACAAAAATACAAGCTACACGTTTATGCTTCAGAAAAAATTAGTAATGTTCCTGTTTTTGATAAAGCTTAAAGGCGGAGTCCATGATGTTTGAAAGCCAATGTTGATATTTGAAATCACCTAAACAAACACGCCCCTACCCCAATAGAATCTGGACCTTCTGTTGATAGACCCGCCCAACACATACGCAACCCGGCATTTGATTTGATTTGATTGGCTATAAGTGTGTTTTGGTAGTCGGCCCGTCTCCTTTTCCAAAGCGTTTTTCAAACATCGTGGACTCCGCCTTTAAAGCAACACTATGAAGTTTCCATGTAAAAATGACTTACAGCTCCCCCATGTGGTTGAAAAGCGCAACAGTGCCTGGTATCAGACACTCTTCTGCAGGCAGGGGGAGGGGCGGGGCTGTGTTTCCTACCCTCCACCGCCACTTTCAGAGTGTGCTTGTAGCAGCTAGGAGGCTGCTCAGGTTTCAGCAACAGTACAATTTGTCCAGTTAAAAGTTGTTCTATCACTGAAATTATTTTAGAGACATTATTTAAAGGTAAAAAAAAAACTACATCGTGTTGCTTTAACTTGTATTGAACCTGAAATAACAATTGTCAATATCATTTGAAAAATTAATAAAAAAATAGATAAATAAATATAAATAAAGATAAATAAATAAAACACTTGTTTATATAGGCTACTACACATAATACATATAGTGCTGGGCAAATGTTAATCACGATTAATCGCATCGAAAATAAAAGTGATTTTTGGCATAATATATGAGTGTGTGCTGTGTGTAATTATTATGTATATATAAATACACACACACACACACACACACACACACACACACACACACACACACACACACACACACACACACACACACACACACACACACACACACACACACACACACACACACACAATTATGCATGTATTTAAGAAACATTTACATGTGTATATATATTTATTTAAATTTTTATATATTATATATATAAATAAAAAAATAGATATATAAATAAAAAAAATCTAAAATGAATAAATGTATGTGTGTGTGATTAAATATATATATAATATTTACACACAATACACACACATAATGCAAAAAAAACTTTTATTTTGTATGCGATTAATCGCAATTAATCTTTGCCCAGCACTAACATATACATACATTTTATATGCATGCATGCATACACTTTTTTTAATTTTTCAATGAGTTAAAATGTTAACATTCCTAATGAACAGATATCATACAGTGATACCAAGACAACATAGCTTGTGAATAGGATTTTGCAGCTAATTTTGTAAGGCACAGAATGTCATTGACACATACTGACGAAATGTATAGCTTTATCTACTGTAAATCACTTTGGATAAAACCAAATGTAAATGTAGCTTTTCTACTTCTTATATCAAGTCATTCTTACTGCCCATGTCTAAGAAATGCTACGTTGTCAGAAAAAGGTGCCAAAGCTGTCACAGAGATGGTACTCTTTAATAAAGTCCTAATACCATTTAGGAGTGGCGGCTCGTGACTGCTCATCCGAGGGGCGGGCGTTAATTCAAAATAAGTGTTCGGAGTGCCATTTTTGTTGCCTGCATTTTCAAAATATGTGTTTGTTGCGTAAACCATGTGCGTCACAAAAAAGACGCTCACGTTCAAAAAATACACACAAGACACTCCCTTAACAGTAACTCTGATTGTACATGAGATTATGCGAGTATCTGGCAAACGAAAAAAAAGAAGTCACCGGCCGCCACTGCCATTTAGGTACTGATAAATGATTCAATACCCCTTAGGTACAAAGGTGCACTTTTTGAAATGGTAACGCACCAATGATAGCTTTTGAACCAATTTCCTAAGAGTGTAGCCTACTACACTTTCGTCAAGCAGCATAACAGTATTTCACATTCCCAAGCAGGCAGAGCTCTCAATGGGTTGAAGGTCAATAATCAAGACAGGTAAAAGGGATAAGTGAGTGACAACACACTATGTTAAACTGTTCTGTTTAGCGGGTCAGCCAAGCAATTAATCCTGAACACTCCAATATGTCAGGATGCCACATTTACCTCCTTAATGTATGCAAATGATGTCATTAAAATGCATGTTCATGTTTAGTCTCCAAATTAAGAGCTCATTTGCACTCCCAACAATCCAGAGATTCATTATTACAAATTACAAAAATAATAATGACTCGAGACATCAAATTTACACTCCTTGTACACCCTCCGCTATTTACGTTATAATTGTGAGAATAATTTATGTGACAATCAGCAATTTGCAGCCACTGTATTGTAGCTTGTCAGCTGGCCAAAGCTATTATGCTGTCTCTTGTTCTGCGGCTCTATATGATAAATAAAATGCTACGACTTGACTGTATGCAATTACAGTCTGGTACGGTATTGTAAGAAAGCAAAGGGTTGCAGAAAAACAGAGCTACTGATAAGTGCGAGGACTGGGGAATAAGGGAGACGAACGATGATCGTGATGTGAATGAAAAATAGAATAGCTTTTTTTTAAAAAAACAGGAAATATGGAGCTAAGCATTGGCAACAACAACGGATCCGATGCACCTTTAAATGATTCATGACCAAAATATCAACTTCAGCATCGAGGAAATCAGTGTTTTGTCCTTTAGACGTTGTAGAATTATTCATAAGGCATAGACTTTGTAAACAGATCCTGTTGATTAAAATGGAGGAAGTTGGGGGGTGAGGGGTGACAACTGCAACTCTGGCATCTCTTGAGACAGAGCTACATGATGGGAAAATTATTCAGTTTCTTTAATCATCTTCTGCCCTACTTTTCAACTTCCTCTTCCTCCAAACAGTCACTGGTCTGGTCACAGGTATGCTTAGCTTAATTAAACCAAAATCAGTCGGGGTACTTTTATAAAATGATACACTGACAGACCAAATGGTCCCTATAGCGCTCACTGGGGTTTTGGGGTTTCCAAAATTGCACCTAAAGTGTGCATATTAGAACCTCAAAAGGTACATATTGCTATCAAATTTATACATATCTGTTAGGTATGCACGATAATTTGCATGCGATATCATGCGCAACTCGTCAGTAAAGCCGGTTCCTTGATTAGTAGTAAATCGCCATCAGCTGCTATTCAGATGAAGCAGCATTTACTACACAAAGCCGTAGTTCACCGACAAGCTGGGCCATATTGCATACATATCGCAGCCGATACATCCGCGATAATTAGTGCGAATTTGCCCGATTGTCAGTGAACTATGGCTTTGTGTAGTAAATGCCGCTCCATCTGAAAACAGGTGATGGCGAAAACAGGTGATGGCGAAATGTATAATGTTTTTCCAGAGAGTTATTGATGAACGAGTATTTTGGTGGCATGTAAGTAAATTTTTTATCATATGTTTTTTTCAGTTTTTAAGTTGGGTGTGTAAGATACCAAAGCTAATGCTATGGCATATTAATCAATGTCTTGTTGAATAAAACATAGCATCGTTTTGAAATATGTCTGCAGCTCTTAGCAACTTTTTTGGTGGGCTTGAAAATATTTTGACCCAGTGGGGTTAATTGTAACGCTGTGTTACAACTAACCCTTCAGCACTTACAATATGAAAACCGCTAACGTTAGCTTAATTCTTGCCTTGTTTTAAATAGGCTACACACGGATGATTGCTGGCTGCCAACAAAATAAATGTGCCTGTCTTTTTAAAAAATCGTGTGTCAAATTTATTTTTGTTCATATCTTTAATATTGATTGAATAAGGTCACGTCAAAGATTGAAATCATAATGAAATGAATGGCTAAAAACAGACTTTGATGCTCATAATCTCAGAATTAGATTTTTTAAACTATAGTATGGTTTTTACAGACTGGGTCACATATAAAACATTTTATGTTATAATTGTGCTGCTTTTCTCACATATTTAGACCTTTGTATCCATTTATAATTGAACTATTGTTAGAAAAGGGCTGGATGAATGAATACAGTGTGGATACCTGTCTATTATAAACAGATATATAAACAATATCCACTTCAAGTATAGACAAAATAGTATAGAAATATTTGCCTGCAAACTTAATTTTTAGCAAGTGTTACAACTAACCCCCTGCCTGTTACAATTAACCCCACCTATAGGGTAAGTTGTAACGTTTGCACTTCTGTCACGTTTGGTGTAATTGTCCAAGAATGATAAGTAACAGAAACAAACTTCAAATGTTCATTTGTAGCAGAGATGTGTGTGTTGCTTGTTTAAAAATATAATGAATCAAACTGAAATATTTTTTGAATGATTGAGCCAAAACCAAAGAGCGTTAGGTTGTGCCCGCTCTCCCCTAGTTCACCCAAAAATGGGCCCTATTGATTTGATTTTTATTCCTACTATAAAAAGTCAATGGACCCCATTTTTGGGGTGGACTACTCGGCTGTGGTTGACGGACACAAGCACCAGATGCTATTGGTAAGCTTTAGCAGTAAAACCAAAGGCACAATGTATGGCACACCTGCCATACTAGTATTTGGATATTCATAAAGACAATGCAATTGTAACATGATTCAGAAACAAATATACATATATAGCTTGAAAAGTGTTCCCTTAATTCAACTGGTTTAGCAGTTCCAATTGTGTTAGCAGTGCAAAGGTTGTTGGTTTAATTGAATACAAAGGGACAGATTTACTAAACAGAGCAAATTAGTGCAAGAGGGCAATTCCAAAAATGCACCAATGGGAGTGGTAATATATGCGGGTTATTTACTAAAACAGTGCAAGTTAAATTACACAGGCGCAACGTCTGATTTCCATAATGACCAACACAATGTACTAAGAGCAGTGCAAATTAGTTCAGGAACGCAAATAAGCAGAGCTGAACTTGAGTTTAGCACCACGGACATCACAGCAGAAAATTTGAGGTGTGTAACCACAGCTATCGAAGCCATAGGACACTGAAAAGAACTGGAGAACAAAAAAAAAATTAAAGGGGACATGACTTTTTCCATGTTTAAGTGCTATAATTGGGTCTCCAGTGCTGCTATCAACCTAGAAAATGTGAAAAAGATCAACCCAGTAACTTAGCTTTGGAAAACCATTCTCTGCAAGCACGTGAAAAATAGGTCATTAAACTGTGGCTTCCCCGTGATGTCAGATGGGGCTAATACCGCCCCTTAATCTGCACTATACAACCACGACACTGCCATTTAGTGCAGAGATCAGCTCATTTGCATTTGGCACACACACCCATAACATTTTTGCTCACACCTACAAAGTGGCAATTTTAACATGCTTTAATAAATTATCTATATGGTATTTTGAGCCAAAACTACACATGCCTACTCTGGAGACACCAAAGATTCATTTTACATCTTAAAAAGTCTTGTAAAATATCCTCTTTAAGGTTTACAAGAAGTTCTGAAACATCTGGTATTGTGTGACTTCTCGACTCCTCTTTTATTTACTTCAGCAAATAATAAATAACATGGCTTGGCAAACAATCTGGCATTGCAAATAAACCATTACATGTTAAAGCAATCCTCTGCATTGTATCACACATTTTTTGCTCTTTGTGATGCATCTTCTTTTTAGCAGTAATTTCAGTCATTTCAAGAGAAAAGTCATTTTAGACATGCTTTTTCCGGCGTAAAATAATGACGCAAATACCAGTCAAAACACGCCCAAACATTAGTAAATCACGTTGCGTGAATCATTTAAATAATTTCCTCCTAAAAATTTTGTGTCTGAAAGGGAAACTCCTAGAAATGCATATGCAATAAAGTCAATCGCAAAAACACCTTTTCAGCGCTAATGAGTCACTGTGCGTCTTTAGTAAATCCCGCCAGGCGCAACCTGTTAAATCTGGCCCAATGTCTATAGCTTAAATGCACTGTCAATCACTTTGGATAAAAGCATCAACCAAATGCATGAAATCCAGTGGGAACAGGTCAAGGTCCCTGGAATCTAACCAAGCCCAAAAGCCAATTTTGTTCCCACAACCTCTGGGGCTAAACGGGCTGCAGTGGTATGATGATCATGGTGTGTGGTGTGGACTTTGGCTCTCATTCATGAAATTTGAGCAGTATGAATGTTTTGGTAAATAGTTCATAAAACCGTTCTTGCATAAATTGTGGCATTCAACACTCAGAAATTCATTCTGCTCATATTTCATGACCGAGGTCCTTTAAGTGTGTTATCAAGGTTTCTTTGGTAAAAAGATAAGTCAGCCATGTAGCATTGAACCAGCAGGAGGCAGTGTTATAACAGTACTCTGAAGTGAGCAGAAACAGTATCTTTATGTTCTTTTAAAACATCTGTACTGTATATCTACAGTAATTCTTCAACTATCATGTGTTGATAGTTGATGTACCAGCCTCACAGTACAGGTGATAAGGTGCTTTAAACCAACAGCAATTCTATGTAAACACAAAATGTTTGTACATAGCTCAAATGAATGCATTGCTGATGGTGATTTCTTGCAAGTGCCTCTGCTTTTACTCAGACATACAGTAGATATGCATCAGGGAGATATCAGCGTAGCTGAAGAAAGTAGGTAGCGTGGGTCTTTGTTTACTCAGCTGTCTGTCACTCATTCACATCTTACCTTTTTGCTCTCCGCCTGTGCGCTCCATTCAATGTGATTTGCACATGCACATTGTGTTCATTTTCCTGTGTGCCTTTCTTTGCCTTAAAAACCATCTGGGTATTTTACCACAGGACAGACACTCTCCAAACTTTGATTACATCTACGTACCTGTTATAGCAAAAATTTTACATAAATAGGTATAATAAATGTTGTGTGTACATTAAAGGGATAGTTCATCCAAAAATGAAACGTCTTCCACTATTTACTCACTCTCAGGTTGTTACAAACCCGCATAAATTTCTTCTCATGAACACAAAAACAATATTTTTCGAATTTCGTGTGTGCATCACGTGTCATGCCAAAATAAGTGCCAGCTGAAGACGCGTCTAAAGGGTTTATGATAAGAGAAGCGCAGAACACATATTTTGAAATACGAACCACACACATGACAAGCTACATACATGTTGTGACGAACTTCGCATTGTGCACCCTCAAAAAAAAGAAGTCATCAGCCTCCACTGCTTCAATAGTAGGAAAAATAATACTATGGAAGTAAATGGGGTCCACGAATGGTTTGGTTACAGACATTTCTCAAAATATCTTCCTTTATGTTCATCAGAACAAAGAAATTTATAAAGGTTTGTAACAACATGAGGGCGAGTAAATGATGACATAATTTTCATTTTTGGGTGAACTATCCCTTTAAATCTCCATAACAGTGAGTAAATACATTTTTCCCAAAGACTATCCTACCCTCTACTTGAGTCAAAAAAATGTAAAATAAATAAAACATTTTTTATTCTAAATCCCTCGTAACAGATTGTTGTTCTTATTGTATAATGTTTTCAAATGTCAAACGTTATGGACATTATGTTCCCCTATCATGTTGTTTTCATTATAATACAATACAGTCGAAAGCCTCATAAATCTTTTACCGTTTAAATGGTTAACGTTTCTGTAACCAAACAGCGGAACGAGAAAATGAGACTAAACGCAACCCATTTTAACCACGTGCACTTGCGGAAAGAAGCTGAAGTCTGGCTCTGAAAAGGCGCAAAATTAAATCTCTCGAACTCAAGCCTGCCAATGAGTCCTGAGCTGAACCACACACATTTGACCCGAGGTATGTTCATGTCTAATTAGGATGCTTAGTTAATGTTGTTATCCCATCGGTTTCCACGTTAGGCGTGTTCGACTTTGAGGCGCTGCGCAGACTGTTCAGAATGACATCAAAGTACCGCGAGGTGAATCGAAAGCTGTGTTCTCGAATCGCTCTCGCGCGACTCAGATCGGTCTAGGCAGCGCTGCATGAAGTCGAACACAAAGTACGACATATATTGCAAGTTAACACCAAAACAACAAACTGTAAGTTTTAAATGAGGATATTTCAATGTTTAAGTAAAGATCGAGATATTATGACAGGGGTGAAATATCTGTAGAAAAGCAGTATTTACATGTAAACTGGGATTTCTAGATGATATCATGGATAGAGAATAGGAATGGGTTAAATCAAAATTTGATTCACTTTTTTAAATGGTCCCTTTTGTGCTTTACATGTAAGCTTTTTGCTTGTCACAGTGTTGCTACTCATGTAGAGCCAGTCTTGCAGCTTCAAGCTGTTATGTTTTCCCAACTAAAAAAGTGCATGTTCTCATTTAATTGGTTGATTGACAGTTGTTGTCATAATAGAATACAGCCTGTCTGTCATTAAGCCACGGCCTTGACTGTTTTGACTGCCTGGATATCACATGTACATTAATTCACCGATGGCTCAAATCACCCGTCTACCACATGTAATTTTTCAGTATCACAGAAGAATTATACAGTAAATGTAAGAGCTGTGGTCACGTGATCAGAAATCACTCAGCTATAGTTATCATTCATGGCTGTGTTTATGAGAAAAGGGCAATCTTTTGCAGAATGACAGGAGATGGACAGAATACAGCTATCCTTTGCTGACAGCAGGTTTCACAGTGCAGATGCCAATTACCCTTAACCCTTAAAAACTGAAATACTTTGTAAGTAGTACTCTACCTTGAATGCTAAAATGTAATTCCATTAAACCGCTAAACAGAAAGTGCATGCATATTGATTTGGAGTTATTCCAACGCTTTCACAATGACAGAAACTGTTCTTATTTAGAGCGGTAAAAATGTTTGCTTTATCCCAGTTGCATCTGATATTATTGTGTTGAATATCTGGGTTGCGGGATGATGCAAAGTCCTATTGTGCCTCACAAACATAACCCTAAATGAGTATAAATTGAACACACACACTTCTTATGTCTACTGTACGAAGACTGATGAGCGTGTTTATATGCAAAACAGTTTGTTCAATATCTTTCTGTTACGTACGTGTGATGCTGTGTCGCACATAATGTACACTCTAAAAAGAAAAGGTTCTAAAATGAACCTTTTGAAGTTCCTGGAGATTGCAACTGTGTAGTCTAGTAGCCAGCCCATAGAGCCCCATTGTGAACCCGGAAATGTTGAGTACACCAAAGTTTTATTGCATGAATGGGAAGTATAGGTCCCCAACATACAGAAACTGCCGGATGCTAATTTGCATATGTTGAGCAATTTGCATAATTAGCATAATTAGCAATATTAGCTTAATTGTCCATTTTGGTCACATATTTTGCACTGTATGGCAAATTTCTACAATATGTAAGTGGTTTTAGAGGTTTTCGAGGATTCTGATTTCATTTCTGCCACTTTCAGACTTCAAAATGACAGATTTGGATAAATTTAGACACTTTTTTATTAATTCCGAACAAAATTTTAGGTTATTTTTATGATAAACACTATATTCTCACATTTCAGAATCACAAGAACTCATGCTCTTTGATGTGAATGTTGATAACCTCAATATGTTTACATTTCTTGAGGTCTGGTCATGTTTTTATGCAAATAAGCTGTTACAGTGAGCTGTTGTATATACAATAAGTATGTTGTGAAGCAAAGGAGCATAGTCCGATATTTTTATATTCTTATATCATATTTATGTTTTCACATTAAGATAAAAGGTTATAATGAGTTATAGTTTTGTTCAGTACATTGTGAATTTCTATTCAGATCCATTTTGTGAGTGAATCTGGTGTTCAAAAATTAGTTACCATTATTAAAAAAATTTGTATTCTTCTTTTTTTAAATTCAGACTTCTTGTGATTTGATCAGGAATGGATTAAAAACATTTGATATTCAGTGTTCTTGCTGCTTTCTCAAGTTGTTGTGTAGTATTAATTTAACCATTCGGATCTAGGTTTAAGGGACAGGTTCGGTGTTTTGCACTTGGAGCCCTGTTTTCGGATTGTTTGTGATGGGGTAGAACGGTTTTGGCTGAAATTTCGACATATGCAGCTGCCCTGAGAATTTTTGGGTGTTTGTGTTTCACCTCACACCTCTACAATGGGTTTAATGGTGCACTGGAACAATCCTTTCTAAAATGCATTAAACTTTCGTTTACAAAGACGTGAAACTCAGCGAGTGGGTGTTCACTGATATGCTCACACAAAAATCGCTGCAAAAGATGCTATTTCACTATTTCATCATAAACAATCTGAAAACAGGGCTTTAAGTGTAAAATACCGAACTTGTCCTTTAAGTACTTTCAAAACAAAGAGAAACATTTTGATCAAGTCGAAATGTCAGGAAAGAAGTGTCTGTTTGCACCATGCAGTGACAAAAATAGCGACTTTAAAATATCTTTACAATCAGAGGAACTCTGTAACCTTGGATGGAGCCCGTATGAAATTTACCGAAAGCGCAAAAGGCCCCCAGCAGTGAAAGCACTACCTCCTACAGAACGTAATATGTGCCTTCATGGAAGACGTGCCCACCTACAGGTGCTACTATGAAAATCAGCTGACCAGCCTGATCCACCGGTTGTGGATATCACCTTGTTTGGATGGGACAAGAAGATGGGTCTAAAGGAAGGAGAGGAACTGCTTATGCCCACACAGGATTCAAGTCCAGTTGCTCCTCCTGCTTTGTTAGATGTTGTCAGCTGTGGTTTCAAAGCTGTGTTGAAACCTTGTACATCAGCAAAGTGCAGCTGTGTAGCTGCAGGTCTGGGCTGTACCAGTTATTGTTCTTGCAAAGGCAATGATGGTATATACTGCAACATACTTACACAACACCAAGAACACAAAGAAAGAGATGAAGGGTCTGGAGAAGATGATGACAGAACAGAAGAGAATAGTGAAGATGATGAGGCTGCCTTTTTATTAACTGTGAGGCATAGCAGTTTGCCTGAAGGTGGTAGCCAGTTTGTGCTTTGTGTGGTGCGGAGGTAAGGCCCTCTTGGTTAGCCTTCCGTCTGGCGGGCTGACCCGGGTTGCCCAGACTCAGTTTTAACTCTTCCGTTTGGCGGAGTTTTAACTGGGTCCTCATTTGATTTTGCGACTTGCGGACCAACCTGGAAAGCACATCTGCCATTCTGGCATGGCCCTAGTGACTTGTGGGGCCTGTCTTGTATGGCATGTATATGTTGTATATTTACATGTTTGCCTTGGTGCAGAGGTGAAGCCCTCTTGGTTAGCCTTGGGTTTGGCGAGCTGACCCGGGTTGCCCAGACTCAGTTTTAACTCTTGCGTCTGGCGAAGTTTTATTTTACCCGATTACTATGTATCATACAGTTCCAGGATCCAAGTTACCTGTATGTCAAATACCCGCATTGCTTTTTCATCCAGAAATGCATAACATTCAGCCTAACAAAGATTCATTGTTTATCCAAAAAGCTATTTTGAATCTTCAAAAGTGTCAGGATTCAGCCTCACTATACCCTGTAAACAATGAATCAACATTTATAAGTGCACTCATGATTCTGAAATGTTAGATTATTTTATTAACCATAAAATAACCTAAAATTATGACTGAAAGTAATACAAATTTGAATAAATAAATCAAAATTTGTAATAAAATTAGCTCCTTAAAATCTGAAAATGGCAGAAATGAAATCAGCATCATCCAACACCTCCAAAACCACTCACACACTGCAGAAATTGGCCATTTAGTGCAAAATAGGTGGTCAAAATGGACGATTAAGCTAATATTGCTAATTATGCAAATTATGCAAATTGCTCAACATATGCAAATTAGCATCCGGTAGTTTCTGTATGCTGGGGACCCATACTTAACATTTCTGCAATAAAACTTTGGTGTACTCAACATTTCCGGGTTCACCTAGTTGGCTACTAGACTAGTGGGAACCTTTAAGGTTCATTTTTGAACCTTTTTAAAAAGGTTCCAATTAGAACCCTCTTTTAAAGGCGCTTTAAAGAACTAGCAGAGTTCCTTTTTGAACCTTCTTCTGGACATTATAATAATAATAATAATAATAATTATGACTATTATTATTCATTACTATCATTACACTTTTTCATAACAGACACAACATCATGATATTTTATTAAATGTTTATTACAAACATGACAGCAATTTAAACAAACATTAACAAATTCATTCAACATTTAACAGAATGTAACTGAATATATCATTGTAAGGAATAATTGACAACAGGCCATTGAATTATAAGAAAATAATGCACACCCAAGGTGGTAATGTGGCACGACGCGAAGCGGGTTACCGTTACACCTTGAGAGTCAATTATTCTGCTTATATCATGATTACCACACACATTGCTCTGGTTATTTTTAAGACATTTGACAAGTAAGGTGTGCAGTTATCGAAAATAATGCATACCCATGGAATATTTCTCAATCAATCAGAATAAAGCATTCAACAGCCCAGTGGTATAATTTAAATATAATTAAAAATAATGTTGATTCCTCCATTTACACTCTACACTATGCCATTACATAAACATACATTCATTTAAACAAGAAATTGGCCATTTTAATAACTGCAGGTGGCATTTTTGTTTTGTTTCATTACATACATACATAGACATATTTTTAGAGTATATTCAATATATTGATATATATAGATATTTAGAATATATCTTTTAAAATAATGTTGATTCATCCACATAATGTACACAGCAAAACCACCAGTGTTGATTTTACAGAGTTCGCTACTCTAGAGTGGTCAGGTGTTAGTTGTAGTGTTCGTTTATAATTTATCATCACTCACAGTGTCAGAAACTTCCACAAGGGGGTGTTGCTTTCCAGTGTTCCAATAATAACGTTTGCGGGGAGTTAAGATTCACGCCACGCCCCTTCTTTCTGAAGCGGGAAAGTCAGTTACTCAGCATCGACCGACCTGGACTCACGTTACTGAGGTAAGCCAAATAAGTTAAATATGATGGTGATAAATGTATAATAAACTGCAAATAATCCGTGTAGGTTTGTTAAATCGTGAATATTTTGGTGGGTGACCACAAGGAAATCTTTAAAATTGAACTGAACTGAATTTCAATTTGTAATTGGCTGACGTTGTTTAATCGGTTTAACGTTACCTCATGACGGTGCAGTTTTGTTTAAATAATGCAATAAGTTCAATTTTTGAGTGATTTTGGACAAATATGTAACGTTAACCAATTATTATTATTAAGAGACTAACGTTATTAAATGTGCTTTCTTAATTTTGTATTGAGGTAACTTACACTAATTTGTCTAACATTACATAATTAATAAAATCTATAATTCTGTATGTGCTCGACGTATTTGCAAAACAACGCAAAAATAGCTAATTTTGTATTTGCGGGTACATTTAAACAGTTAAGTTAGTGCAGTTCTCTTACGTTCAGGGTCGTGGTTTCAGATTATGGTGTGAGTCAAGCAATGTGGGCAAAGAAACATGATGCAATGCAGGTGTTTGTGATATTCAACCTTTATCACTAACTCCTTAATTGTACATTTGTCACAATATCTTCATTTTAGACTGTTAATAAATTAGACTTTGGGGGTTATTTTCGCTGTTTAAATGTAATTAAATTGTGAATGTCAGTTATTTCTGCTTGTTACACGCGGTGTGGTAAATGGCTGCGTCATTCACTTCGTGAGAGAAAATGATTTGCTCGTTTTTTCGCCTAATGTAACTTGTCCTAAAATGTAGCATTTCAAATGTGTGCTGCTTCTTTCAGAGTTCACACACGAGTATGTCTGCACTTTGAAGGGAGTAGGGCATAGGGACGGTGACTAACGATTGGAATTCGCCCTAATAGTGACGGATAGCTGGAATTAGATTTGATTGGTTGAACCGCGTTCAAAGCTGTTCACGCGCGTCTGATCTACGTATGACGACGCATGTCCACGCGCGATTTGAATGCACAACTTTACAGAAGGTAGAAAATTAAGAAATCGCACGTAAGCGCGTTAAGGTCTTTAAAGGTGCATTTATGAGAATACATTAAAAGAACACTCATCATCAATGTACTAAAACCTGTCCTGAATAGTTTTTGTTAACCAAGTCACTCACCTAAGCCACAGTTTTTTTATTGCATATAGTTTTGTTAAATTACTTTATAATAAGATGCGATAACTTTATGAAAAACATTTTCATATTTAATGTTATAGTACATTTTGTTTGATAATACAAAGTTTTTTATTCAATCACTATTTCAGGTTTGGAACATGCTGCTGAAGTTGGATATCAGGGCTCCAGGAAATGTATCAAACTGCAGGATTGATTTATTTTTGCTCATTAGTGAAGGTGATTTTTTTCACTGTTCATTTATTTGTTGCTTCCTTACATATATATAAAATGCAATTTGTGTTTTGTCATAGTTGGTAAGCTAAACTGACTGTGGACTAATGTATGCATTGTTGATGACACTGAAATCGAGGAAGACATTCTACAAGATGTGCTGCTTACAGTTAGAGGACAAAATGAAGGTACAGTGTCATGATTATCTTTGTTTTATAAAACTAATTTAGGTTTATTTTTCAGTTTTTGTGTGTTTGTCATGAATTTTTGTCACCAGATGCAACAAGCAGCTTCTGCCACTGTCATTTACCATCTGAACTTGACCAAAGTCGTTTCAAGAAATCTAAGACAACAGATGACTCCATGACCGAGGTAAAAGAATACACATAGTATTTTCACTATGCATAATTAAATGTGTGTGAAGAAGTAACAAGCAAACATTTGTTGTGTTTTGGAAGATGGTCATTTGTGCCATTAAGCAGAATAGTGGAAGTCCTAGTCAACATTTTTGTTGCACATATTGGTAAATGCACTTCATTATTTTAATTTAATTTGTCAAAATACATGCTTTCATAAATGATGACTTTCAAAATCTTTATTCATTTGTCAAATTGAAATGTGTCTGTCATCTTATGTATTAGAGGTCGACCGATATGGCTTTTTCTCTGGCCGATGCCGATGTTTAGAAATCAGGGCAGCCGATGGCCGATATGTTTGGCTGATTTTCTACATGTACATAATAATCAAAATGTTCTCATCATTAGCAGATATTTTAAATGTAAAAATGTCACTATTTAAGTCAAAGTATTTAAAAAAATTATGACTGGTCTTTCTGAAGAGTTTTACAACCTCCTCTGCACCATGCATTTATCAGACACAGATATTACAGGGTTCCCACGCGTCCTGGAAAACCTGGAAAACCTGGAAAATGAAAGACCAATTTTCCAGTACTGGAAAACACATAAAAAATGGTGGGAAACGTCAAATGTCCTGGAAACGCTTGCGTTGTCCTGGAAAATTATTTTCCCTCCTGGTAGGATGAACGCAAACGGGTTAAAAATGTTATGCATGAATGTCTGTTTTGACCTGCCTTTAACGTGTAATATTGGGCTGGAGCGCTTGTCTGCTTTCATTTCCGCATGTAGCCAGCACACCGCCCCACGTGACACAAACCTGCCAATGTACGCGTTTGCGTAGCAAGTGCGCAATTTGACGACATAGTACGCTGGTAGGACTTGCCCCTCTAAACTACGGACATGTGAGTTCTGTGGCAAATATGCACGTGCGGTACTCCTGTCTGACAACACGATTCAGCAGCGTGGTGAAGCAGTTTCAGCTAATCATTGTAGAAAAGCAGAGAATAACAAGTCTACTGAACCTACAACGTAACATTCCCGTCCCTCTCCTCCTCCTCTCTGCCTCAGCACTCAATGGCACTGCTCTGCCTCACTCTCTGTACCCCGTTCCCCATTTGCTGCAGTTAAAAAGGTAATGTGTGTGTGTGTGTGTGCGCGCGCGCGTGCGTGTGTGTGTGTGTACGTGTGTGTGTACCTGCCAGCTTTTGGTAAATGTGAACCGTTACACGTAAGGATTCACTGTGAAAGCATTCGAGTCGAAGTCTAAGTGAAAAAATAATGTGTTGTGTACAGTAAGTATAATACATAAAATATAGGGGTGTGACGAGATCTCGTGCGATTAAATATGTATCGCGAAATTAATTATGTCACGAGATTTCTCGGGGAGGTCAAATGCTGGCCGTTTCTTATACAAAATGCTGCATCCAGAGGTTGCATTTGTAGACTGCATACGTCATAAATTAAATGCATTATATTCTGTCTTTTACTGCGTTTGCTTTTTAAATCTTGCTCAATAATAACAGTGACTGTATCATTTCTACTGTAAAGAATTGGACTAATATTAAAGATTTAAATGGATTTAAACGTTGTTTGGCTAAAAGCATCCATTTAAAATGAAAGTAACTGAAGTGGGTAATTTACCGCCCCCTGTAGGCATTTGTTATAGTACATAATTCAGTTTTTTTAGGCTATATAAATGCGTTTACTAGTTTTGATACTTTATTTGGACGAATTATTATTGCATTGTCATTATTATGTAATGTTAAAGGTTATTATTTTATTACCAAAAATATCAAATTACTTCATTATCAATTAGCAAAATAATTGTTAGGGACAGTCCTAGATTAGTTAAAACATTTCAAAATAATGTGATTTCAGTTTCCCATTCATTTATTTTATCATTGAGAATTTCTTAAAAATAAAGTGACATTGCTTTGTTTTATATTGACCTTTTTGCACCGCAGTATAGGATTTGAGTTTGATATTTATAGTTTTGATTTATTTTTGCAGTGATTTTCATTTTTACTTGAAGAATGCAGGGGCCCGTACCATGAAAATGGTTAAACAAACTCAGGGTTACAGGATTAGTTTCAGGTTGACAAAACCAAGCCAATGTGCAGGCCTTGTTGGTAAAAGCTATTTTCATGGTACCCAAAACCCAGGATTTGCACAAACTAATCCTAAACAAAGCTGGCTAACCAACTAAACCAGCTTCATGGTATAGGCCCCAGGTGTCAGATGCACTAAGTCAACTGTAAGTAAACAGTAAACAGATAAAGTAAAGGAAATTGTTTTGGTGATTTATTGAACATAAAATATTTTGTTGAGAAAGTACAAGAGAGGCAGACTGAGATGAATAAACATTTTAAGCAATCTGGTTAAATGTACAAAATATAAGGTACAATTGTAGAAAATAGCAAAGCTTCTCAAATATATGATATACTTCAGATCCATTTCATACACCAGTAGGCTAAATGGATTTTGCATTTAAACACATTTAGCTTTACAAAAGGTCTATCCATTTCAGCAATATAATTGACAAAACAGTTACAAAGATAGGATAAATCGAAATAATTTAGAGTCAAAAACACATAACTCATCAGTTTATGCTATACCAGATGCGTAATGTGCCTTGGTGCGAGCAGACGCAATTAATTTAGAAGTCCGATAATAGTAAATATTTTCTAACGTTAGTGACTGATTGCGAATACAGCTTGACTGTGAGAGTTTGGATTTTTAAACTGATATCAGCAATGATGATATGATACTATCACTACTACCCAGCCTTAGTTGTGATAACTTGACTCACACTGTAGCAGCTGAAAATGTCCTGAAAATGTCCTGGAAACGTCCTGGAAAATCTTTTCAAGAAAAGAGTGGGAACCCTGTATTACCTGACACTCTGCTGTCATCTTTGATCAGTTTTTTTCCATGGCTTTTATTGCTTTGTAGGATAAAATCCTTATATGGTAGACCTGATAAATTATTTATTCATCATAAAGTTAACATAGTAAATGTCTATGTTTTTTAGTTGAGACTGTTATTTAGGGCAAATCTTTCTAAACACATTTACATTATCATTTCTGAGGCGCTATAAGTTACTGATTGTGCTGACAGTGATGTCTTGTTCCGCCATCGTTTACTAAAGTTGTTTGTGAACAAGGCACGACTGCACACACACGGGAGCTATCTGCTTGCAGCAAGATGCAGCGTCACGAGTTCTACAACAACGCTTAGGTGCCCGCAGATGCGCCTGTCTATTATTCGGCCTAATTTTGCAGCAAAATCGGCCAAAGCCGATTTTTAAAAATATGCCAAAAATCGGTCAACCTCTATTATGTATTGTACATAGAGCTGGGTATTGGCAAGGGCCTACCGATACGATACGTATCACAATACAATGCGTTGCATGTTGTGATACATTGCAATACTTTTTCTTTTTTTTATCAAAAATGTAAAAAAATAGAACTGAACACCTGCAGCTCTTTGAAAGCTGCAGGTGTTTTTAAATTTTCTGCCATTTTCTCACTCCCTCTAACTTCTGAGACATTGGCCGTATATGGCAGACAACTGGACAGTGACAACTACAGCAGAGGCAGAGGAGGTCGTTTGACGCACACAGAAGAATTTGATTGGTTTTAAAATATCAATAGTAGCGATCGAAATATCGATACACTTTCGATACAGCCAACTATCACGATAGTTAGCTGTATCGATATTTTTGCACAGCCCTAATTGTACAGTATTGTGACATGTCTGTTTATGTTGTTTAAGGAAGACTCCTACAAGGAACCAGTGAGAGCATAGACTGTGATAGTGACATGGCAACACTGCCTTTACTGCTCCATCTCCTTCCACCATCACCTCAACGGAATCAGTGCATCAGATTTGCAGTGAGCAGGCTTGTGGTGTATCATAAGGTAAGTAGGAGAGCCTGCTTTCTAAATCTGTCTCTGTGGCTCTGTACTTCTAATGATTTTCTCAATGTTATGCAGATGTATAGGTCTAATATAATAACTGTTGTTCTTTATCTTTTATAGTCTTGTACCAGCCTTGAAGAACATCTTCAGCAACGAGTAGGATAACAACCGTACCTTACTGCGGTTAGCAGGATCTGCGGCCAGATTTGAGAACTTTGACGTGGCTTTTGATAAGAATCTCACCCCATCAGTCGGAAGGCTCCCTTTTATTAGCATTTGACTTTGTTTTTAATGTAATGTATGATGATGGACTCCTTTACTTTAACTAATTTAATCAAACAACAGTTTACATGTTGGGAAAACTAGAGATTGAGAGCTGAGAGCAAACTTTTTTTAACTAGCTGTAACTAGTATCTCATTTACGGTTTCAGCATGCATTTTATCCTTGCCCAAATTTCTAATTAATATGTGCTGAAGAAAATTGTGATTACTTTTGTGATGTATTGTTTTACAGAATGTTTAGTGAAAGATTTGCTGTGATTTGCCCTAGATGTGTGTCAGACATGGATTTTAAAACACTTTTCCAGTTTTGTTTAAACTCCTTGGCAAAATTGAAAGGACTGTATACATAACCACTCTCTGAAAATTTTGAAAAAGTTCACAAGTGAAACTTTATTTTTTTATAAATATTTAATAATGTCAAATAAATTTGTTAAATAAATTTGTGGTCAATAACTTTGCTTAATTTAATTCTTGTTGTCATTAATAATCAAAGATGTATGATGAAGTACTATTTTCAGTGTTCAAGTAACTCTCTATCAGTGTTTTAATATTGACTCTACTTAAGTGTAATTAACTCTAATGGGTGTTTTAAAGGCAGTGTTTGGAGTTAATTCTTTAACACTATCAGAGTAAAATGATCAACACCAAGGTGGAGTAAAATCTTTAACACTAGTTGGAGTGTTATTTTAACTCTGGGCAGTGAGAATTATATAAACACTGGTATAGTGTTGAAATCAACTCTCATAGAGTTAAATTAACACTGGTGGTTTTGCTGTGTATTTACTTTCCACTTTATGCATTTACATAAACATACATTAATTTAAAAATTAATTTTTCAATGCTGAAGATGAAGTAGACTGCACAAGCGCTATAGTGACATCTTCTATCTCAAAGACTTTCTCACCTTCCATCATTATCTTCAGGATTGAATCTGCACCCAAAGGGCTTCCTTTTATATATATAGAACTGGGTTGGGTGTATTTGGTACCTAAACAAGAAAGTGATAATGTTATACAAAGCTCCTACTTGGATTTAATATTATAAACAAATATTATTTTTAACTTTAAAAACATTCCAACTTCCCAGTTCAGATGCTTTTTTAGGAATTTTTACCTGTCACAATCAGTGGCGGCCGGTGACTTTTGAGGGTGCACGATGCGAAGCTCGCCATGTGTGTGGTTCGTCCTTTCAAAATATGTGTTCGGCGCGTCATGTGAACCATGTGCACCATGCATCTTGTCAAAATAAGTTCATGCTGCCCATGCATCTAAGAGGTTTATGATAAAAGTGTGTAATAAGTTTACTGTTAAAGGTGCAGTGTGTAATTTTTAGAAGGATCTCTTGACAGAAATGCAAAATAATATACAAAACTATATTATCAGGGGTGTATAAAGACCTTTCATAATGAACAGTTATGTCATTATTACCTTAGAATGAGACGTTTTTATCTACATACATGAGAGTCCCCTTACATGGAAGTCGCCATTTTGTGCCACCATGCTTCTACAGAAGCCCTCAACGGACAAACTTTTTTTATTAAGTTGTCTCCGACGATGACATGTTTGTCTGATGACGGCTACCGTAGCTTCTCTATGTGTTTCAAAAGCGAGGGGTGAGCAGTGGACTGAGCTGTTGGTTGTATTTCACAACATCACCACTAGATGCTGCTAAAATTTACACACTGCACCTTTAAGTTAGTGTCTTGCGAGTATGTGTCTTTTTTATCATATCATTTCGATGCATGTGCAGCAGGCACTTATTTTGACAAGACGCATAATGCACATGGTTTACATGATGGGCTGAACACATATTTGACATAACAAGCAACACACATGACACTCCGAACACATATTATTAATTAACGCCCCTCGGAAGAGAAGTCACCAGCCGCCACTGGTCACAATGCAATACCGGCTTTAAAAAGTTGATATTAAAAGATAGGGTTGAAAAAGGATTATTATAGATTTAAACTCTTAAAAGATAAACTTAGCCACATACGCTCACCTGATTAATGACATAAAGGAATCTTGGGCTCTCCTTGAAAAGAAATGGAAGCAACATGGTAGCAGCAGCAGCCATTGAGAGACCTTTAATAAAAATTATGAAATTGCATCTGACATATTGTTTCATTGTTTATTGTCATTCTTAGTTTAACATGCTACATTACCTCTGTGTGCCAAATCAATGTAGGCTTGTTTTGCTTCATCCAGTTCGGTACAGATATGCACTCCAAAATGTCTTCTGTGGCACTCATTAATCACTTTCTGTGCCACCAGACCTAGATTCTTCAGCATGTTTCTTTCAATGTCTGTGTCAAGTATGCTTTGGACCTCAAATGCAAGCTGTAAGAATCCAATATAATGAAAATATTAACAGATACAATAATTCTTTTTTTGCTTTTTAAATTTGAACAATATTCTACTCACAACTGAAGGGACTTTAAGGGCTGGATAGGGATTTAGTCCTCTCAGTCATTGTCTATGCCATGCAGTCCTCTAAAAAGTTTAATATTTGGTGTTTTTTCAAGCATTCTTGTTTTCACTTTTTCAAAGTGCACCCCAATGCTGTAATCATCTTCCCCTGCTCAGACTTTCCACAAATGTATGCATTTTTAACTTTACTGATTTTCAGTGGCGGCCGGTGACTTCTTTTTTTGAGAGCCCTCAATGCGAAGTTCGTCACAATACGTATGTAGCCCGTGATGTGTGTGGTTCCTTTTTCAAAATATGTGTTCTGCGCTATGAGAGATCCTGTGTGCATCACGTGTCTTGTCAAAATAAGTGCCTGCTGCAAACGTGTCTAAAGGGTTTATGATAAAAGAGACACTCGCTATTGCCAGATACTCGCATAATCTCATGCGTAATCAGAATTTACTGTTGAGGGAGTGTCTTGTGTGTATTTTGTGAACGTGAGCATCTCTTTTATCATAAATGGTTTTGACAGGCACTTACTTTGACAAAACATGGATGCACATGGTTCATATGACGCAACCAACACATATTTTGAAAACGCAAGCAACACACATGACACTCCGAAGACTTTTTTTGGAATTAGCGCCCCTCGGATGAGCAGTCACGAGCCGCCACTGCTGCTTTTACTGAATCTTGAAGATCAGTCTCTTTGTGACAATTACCTCTTTCTATACTGTACATGTCTTGGTTTTCCTCAGTCTTATAAAATAAAAAACACAAAGCATTTTAAAATTATAATTGTCCATTAAGGTGTCACTTTGTCTGACATGCTTTACCTCTGCACTGGTTATCTGTTGGACTTTTGATGAAATCTTGTGGTTCCATTCTCTTACCAGTCTCTCAAGAACTGGTACAGTATTTGGTGACAAGGGATAATCACACCTTGTTTAATTGGTAACTTGTTGGATACCTGAAAATGGAAGATATATAAGTTCAGATGCAAAACCCTCTAAGTGTGCCTTGTACATGCTTTCTTTTAGCGTTTTTTATCAGACTCTTAATGGATTCTGTCAACAAACTGTTGTTTCTAAATAGCCTGAGGCAGAAGTATTTGATGAACATGTAATACTTGCCTGGAGCATTTGATGAAAAGTTGACATAACTTATACAATTTTATATTAAAGTGTACTATATTTTTTTAAGTTAAAGTAACAAAAATATATATATGTTAATTCGACAAAAATGCTGCATATTTTTTATAGTGTAAAGTAATTAGATGTAAAACACTTACTCATGACTGATGTGTGTAGTCTTGGTAGGTATTTCAGTCTTTATTTGTTTCTGTGTAGTCTAATGAATTTGACTTGATCCTTTATTTTAGGAAAACATTTAGCTCATATTCTCAGTTAGGTTAATTAACGTATCCCCATCAATTTCATTCTCTAAAACAAGGAGTAGAATATGATAATTTTAACAAAATTGCATTCTGAATTATATATTGCAGCAAACATACATTTTAACCTAATCTATAGGAAATTAAGGTTCTGTTTATTTTTCCACAACTATTTAATCCACGTGTGAATTCAAATTTTGGGCTATTTTGGTGATAAAGGCCAATATGTCTGTTTATAGAAAATGTTTGTTTGCTGCATATGACACAGTTAAAAAGAGTAGGCATTCCTGTGAGATCAACCTTGAAATAATTAGGAAATTAGGATAAATTTGTGGAAACTTTTTCCAGTCAACCAGTCACATCTTGAGTAGTCCATTGAATAACTTCTGTGCTCATATTTGTTTCAGTCCCTAGAAAAATAATTGCAGTTTAGAGGAGAATGATATCACATAACAGTTCATTTGCAAAAATAAATATACATTTATATACTATTAATAATGTATTTACAGCACTATATCAAAAATAGGTTACATCACATTTGTGATTCGGAACTGAAGATTCCCATTATTTCTAGACATCCGGTCTTAGATCTTCAAAAACACTCAAAATATGCAGCCCACGCTTTAATATTAACATAAGGCTACATAACGTTAATGTTATCTTCAATTTTTTATAAAGTGAATAGTAAAATTGTTAGGTTTTACCTCAGATAGGTGCGCTGTTCCTCTCAGTCCCTGTGCTCGCGCTGCAACGGTTGTAACGGTTTTTGGGCGTGAAACCTTGCGCGTGTATGCGCGACTGCGGCTGCTGGAATTATGTCGTGAACATTAATTACGTCATGGTGCTGATAGGTCTCGGTTTCATTGACTTACAAACGTTTGCTGCCAGCTAAACATATTGTTTCATTGGATGTGGCCATTGTTAAAAGATTATGTTCTGGCCAGCACTGTATCTTATTTATTTTATTATGCATGCATTAAATAAGTTCTGAATGACACTTGGAGATTTTCTTTTAGTGTGTGTTATAGGTACCTGTCGCAAACCTTCTATTCAGTTCATTTGAATAAACCCAAATGAAGCTTAGGCTATACAGTATGTCTATGCATTGTACATAACAGTAGGCTACTGCACACACACGCGCACGCAACCACACACACACACGCACGCAACCACACACACACACACACACACTCTCTCTCTCTCTCTCTCTCTCTCTCTCTCTCTCTCTTTGTTAATGTTTGTTAATGTTAATTAAGGATATTATTATTATTATTATTATTATTATTATTATTATTAGTCTATACAATTATAAAATCTTAACAGTCCGACTCCATTTGAGAAAAGGTTCATAAAGGAACCTTCACAAAAGGTCAGTTCTAAAATGAACTCTTTGGCTACAACAAAGGTTCTAAAAAGAACTGTCCAAATAACCAAGGGTTATTCATAGAACCTGTAAGTTCAACTTTGAACCTTTATAATTACTACAAGTTCATATTTGAACTTTTAGGTTCTTTTTTTAACTCTAAAGGTTCAATGTCTTCTAAGAGTAGTAAAATCAGTTCGCAGGCTATGAAACGGCACCAGAAGTGATCTAGGATGGCTTCTTTTCACACTGTTCTTCAAGGTTATCACACATCACAGTTAAATTTTCACATAAATCAAAGTGTATCCTCTTGAAACAGACCAGGGACATTCTTACACCGACCTTAACCGTGCCAGACCTGGATCATGCATTAGACATCTGCTAACGCTAAACCAAGACCAGAGAACAGAACCTTCAGAAATAACTTTTTAAGAGTGTCAGGTTGAACAGAAGTCAATGAACATAGCTCTTAGTATTCTGTTATAACATTTACAGGAACAGTTTTTGAGTGACAGCAGGAATTGACAGCTGTGATTGATTGTGAAAACATTGATCGATGCGTAATGCGCCTTCACAAATTTTTGCACACGTTTTTTTAAAAGCATCCACAAATGAAACAGAACACAGAGTCCTTTTAACCATTTTCTTTAACACCACCAAATAGTTTCCGATATAAAATCTGATTGGATAATTCACGTTCAAAGCTGCTGTAAAGTAACTAAAATAACCACACCTGTGCCTGCACATCAGTTGACTGCTATTATTGTACAAATTATTATTGTGCAAAACTTTCTACAAGTCAAAATTGACAATTCTTATTTTTTAATGTAATATTGCAGTGTTGAAGGCAGAGGGCACGATTTCTGAAAAACGCTTTGTAAAAGGGAGTTGGGCCAACTACCAAAACACACTTGTAGCCAATCAGCAGTAAGGTGCGTGTCTACTAAACGACATTTAGCTTGTTTACATGCACACCAATAATGCGATTATTTCCAATAATGCGAGTAAGGACTTAATCGCAGTAAGATGTTTACATGACTGGAGCTAACCTCTTCACTCCGGTTTACATGCAGTTTTTATTTTCGGATTATTCACACATAGCCCAACGCAGAGCACAAATGATGAACTCACATATATGGTCCACTGTTTTAATATACTTACGTTAAATTTTGGCACATGATGAACGATGAACCATTGACAGCCAATCAAATCTATTTTAACTTGAAGTGCACGCGCACTTAAATGCAGTAAAGCTCATTCATTGCTGAGGTCTATACATAAAATTACCTCAGGAATCCAGTGCTGATGCAGTTGCTGTGAAATTCATACTTAATGCTTTTTCTACCACACTGACTACGCCAAAAGGTAAGATATTATACACAAACTACTGCATTCATTGTTTAGTTACGCGAAACGCAGTTGAGGACATCTGCTGGTTTCCCGCTGTGTAAATGCAACAAGAACAGCATATTCAGTGACATGTAAACAATTGCAAAAAAGTTTTTATTACAAGAAATATCCAATATTAGGTAATGCCACGCTGGTTGAGCGAATTAGCATGAAGTTATCATTATGATGTGGGCACTAATATATTTATCGTTGTAATTATTGTTATAATGTCCCTAAATGGTTTAATACACTGATGTTGTGTTATTTGAGCTATTTCTGAATGTAGACAGACTGCTGACAACGAGTCGTGTTGGCGGAGTTCATGTAAAACTTCCTATGTCAAGTTTAAAACGAATTTGTGCTTAAGGTGCGTGACTAAAACACACACGCACTTCAGGTAGTGCGGTATAAATGCGATTAAAGTGTTTACATGGACGCATGCTGTGATTAAAAACGACGTACGCCACCTCTTTTAATGCGATACTTACTGCGATTATGAGCTTAATCGCATTATTTTTATCGAATTATTGCGTTTACATGAGGTAAAGTATAATCGCAGTATTGACAAAAACCCATTATAATCGCAATTTTGGTGTGCATGTAAACGAGCTCATTGTTGCCTGGGTTGCGTATGTGTGGGGCAGGTCTATTAAAAGAAGGTCCAGATTCTATTTCAAATGTTAACATTGGCCTTCAGAGATCATGGACCCTGCCTTTAATTATAAAAAATATGTTTTTTTATCCATCTGCTTTCATAAACTTATCAAAATCTTGCAGCATATCCGATAACCCCGCCCCCTCCAACAGTAAGTTTGCTGCAGGTTCTATTTCTGTATGAAACGCCTACTTTTCTATATCCAATCAATTCCCAATGGAAAACACAAGCCACACCCACTATTTCCTCATGGGATATTCCGTTTCACTCGGAAATACGTCACAATGCGTAAATACAGTACAGTCGATCGCGACTTCAAGTTCACGGACACTTAAAAGTATAATTAACTTTTTTCTTGGCAGAAGAATTGTTTGTTTTATTATATTTTTTTATATGTTGCTGTTGCTGCCAATTGTAACTTGTTCTACTCGCACTCACTACCGAGCAGGCCTTGACCTAGACTAGTAGAGCACCTCTTGAGGTCGGGAAGTGAAACTAAAAGTATAGTTCAGTTTTTACTAGGGATGCACGGAAAGGAAACTTCTTGGCCGAAGCAAATGAAAAACTCACTCTAAGGCCGAAAACTGAACAACAACCAAAAAAAATTCCAGCAGTCATTATAGGGCCTTTTACACCGGTCACTTCTCTGATCAGATAGCTATAGATAGACTTGTTAAAACTGTTCCATTTACATTCCAACACATAAATGAGTCTTGGCTAATCCGATCTTTTACTCTTGTGGAAAATGCAAGTAACCTATCTATTGCAGCGGACACGCGCCTGCGTGCACGGTCCAGCACGAGCAAAGAGAGAGAGAGGGAAAAGCCCTCAACAAAGCGGTCTAACAAAAAGCTTTTTGTTAATAGACGTTTATTTCTCGTTCAATATAAGCGTGTTTATCATTGTAGGACTTTACTGGTTTTAAGAAGTTTTTATTACATACTGCTGATGCTCTTCGTCGTTCTATGACATGAGACGAAGAGCCAAAGTCTCTCGTTCTCTGTGCTTGTGCATTCAGCAGAAAAATACCTGGGATCGCCGCCACCGTGTCTTTCTCATACGCTGCATGGTGTTCAGGATGTCTTGATTTTACAAGATAAAGGAAACTTGTAGTGCTGTATGTTTTCGCGTCTTTCTCTGACACTTTAAAATGCTTTTACCAACATGTTTGCTGCATTTGCACGTCTCTCACTCCGCCTTGGTTACTATTTGATCGCATCTTTAAAGACCTTAATTCGGCCTCTTTACTTGTTCGGCCGAACTCCGAAAATTATTTTTTGCTATGTTCCGTTGAATAATTTCGGTTGCCGAACATTTGGTGCATCCCTAATTTTTACCGAGGGGCAACCTCGCGATCTCTCTGATGAAGCCAATAAGGAAGTGACTTAAACTGCAATTCATCGACTGGCCACTTGAGGCTGGCTCCAAAAGGGAGTCAATTCCCATAGACCCCCATGTTTAAAATGGCCAACTTTACAGTAGAAAATAATATGTTTACAGCCTGGTACAAAGACAGTTTTTGGTCTGTATAGCTAAGTTTGCCCTTTCATGACAACTATGAGGGGTGTGAATTTTTTTGTAACTCCTCTGTTTAAATTATATTAAGCTTTAAATTTCTGCATAATTAGGGCGTGGTCACTTGAGTGAGGGGTGAACAACTACTGCGGTCACTAGAATCGAACTAGGCGGGTGTTTTTAACAAGTGATTTTAGAATTTTAAGTAATAGTTGGACGCCGTTTTGTATATAAATCCACTTAAATCGTAATGTCAGTGGGAACTATATCTTCTTCCGCTGTATCACCGCGTTCGCTCATTCAGTCCCATCTCCTTCCGCTGCGTTCATTCGCTCAGTCACTACCAGCACACAGTGCAAGCAGGTTTAAAAATGGGTTTAAGTGCATTGTTGCGGTCAGTTAATAATGCGAAGCCTCGTGTGACATTGAACAACAAAAAAATACGCCATTTTGGTAATACCACAAATATGACAAAGCATCAAAAAGCAAAATATCTTAGAGAGCACGACGAAGTGCAGCCTCACTGTCATCCCTGGTTTGATTTTCAGTGGATTCGAGTTTACTGACTTTTATCAGGGTTTTATTTTATTTTCAAAAGCAGTAGATTTTATCAGTATAAAAAAAGAGGCTCAAGAGGAAAATGTTAATGTCAGCATTTAATTGTTTTATCTCCAAAAAGTATAAAGGGAAGAAATCTTGTAATAATGTTCAGTGCAAAAAGTTGTCATGTCTATTTTATTTGATATTATTAATGATGGCTATCAAAAGACCCCATAAAATCACTTTAATAAACTTTAATAGATAAAAAAATTTCATAGAAGTATCGGAATCGGTATTGGTATCGGTGATTCTTGTCTTACTTGGTATCGGATCCACAAGAAAATAACTGGTATCGCCCATCACTAGCAACAATGGATTTTTGTTACTGAGCATACTTTGTATGCGTAGGTCACGCATGCGCATACCGGAAAATGTAGTATGTGCCCTGCAGATTCATTGCATTTTGTCACAATGTGCATGCGTCGAACATCTGTGTACACGTACGAGTCAAATAAACTATGGCTGTGCGTTCAACCGTACGCATATGTTCACGTACATGTAAAAAACAAACTGTACTCCGGGCTTGAGGTTTACTTTCTGCACAGCTTACACTCACTAACTGGCCTCCGTTACACAACCATGGTAAAATCCTAATAATGCATGTGCTCTTTTGGGTTAATAATATATGCCCTTGGCATGATTGTGTGTGTCAAAATGAAGGATGACTGTAGGAAGTCTATATTCTTCTCTCTCTCTCTCCCTACCTCTCTCTCTCTCTCTCTCAAATCAGCTAATGGCTCTAGCAGTTCTGTCTGCACAGGATGGCTGTGAAAATACCTTAATTTGTACAATAACAAGAAACCTGAGGACAGTGGGGAAATTCACCACGTTGAAAACTGAGCTCAGTTTAGCCGCAGTATCAGCGTTGCCAACCACTTGAGGAAAATGGGGGCTCTTTTCCTCGGTTCGTGCTTTCTTGCATTATGGCTTCACCACAAATGATAAAAAAACGACATATTGTATTGGATCAGGCCAAGCTGGGGGAAGTTGTTTGTCTTGACTGCTAATTGCTGCGGAGGACTGTCTGTGGGGTTTGTATGATCATTATTGGTGCTCTGGGCTGGTGTATAGATGTAGTCTCTGTACTGCTCCTATGGGCAGGAGCATTCCAGCCTCTTGCTTTGTTTTTGCTGAGCCAATTAGCGAGCACGATAACATCTGGTGCAAGAGGACAATGCGACTCCGTTCACATCCCCTAAGTGAGTGTCTCTCTCTGAAGCAGTGAGGGCTTGAGCAGGCATGCCGGGAAACTGGAGAAGGAACAGCATATGGACCCAGCTACTTTGAAACAGCTGAATGACTTTCACTTTTTCTCTGTTTCTCTCTCTCTCTCTCTTGCTTCACTTGTGTGTGTGTGTGTTTTGAGATAGGATGAGGTACAGAGAACCTCATTTTGTCTCTGAACACACACACGTAAACACACTTGACAGAAACGCACACCGCCTGACTAAACAGGATTACTGGGAGATTTGAAAGGGGCATGGAGAGATGACGGAGGATAGCACAGATGAGATTGAAATGCTTTTTAGTTTGTAAATGCGAGAGGACATGGGGGTTTTAACGAAACCAATTGTGCCGTGACTGAGCTTCCAAAGAGAGTGGAAATAAGGCAGTTTTTACTTCGATAGCTTGGCCCGAACCTTATTTCAGTAGTCATTTTTTGCCTCATTTGAAAGCTTGTGAAAAGAATGCGCTTCAAATACAGTTAAAGTCAGTGTAAAGTCCAATATTAAATGTGTTCTCAGTTTGTCACACCACAAAAAATGTGTTATTAAAGGGATAGTTCACCCAAAAATGAAAAAAATATGTCGTTGATGCCTCGCCCTCGTGTCGTTCCAAACTCGTAAGACCTCCGTTCATCTTTGAAACACAGTTAAAGATGTTTATATTTAGTCGGATAGCTTGTTGACCCTTCATTGTAAATCTATGTACGGTATACTGTCCATGTCCAGAAAGGTAATAAAACCATCATCAAAGTAGTCCATGTGACATCAGTGAGTCAGTTAGAATGTGTTGAAGCATTGAAAATACATTTTGGTCTAAAAATAACGACTTAATTCAGTCTTCTCTTCCACGTCTGTTTGGAAGCACATGTGCGAGACTAAATTCACGTGACTGCAGTGACACGGATGACGTGTTATCCTCAGAAATGTTTGCGTGCGTCTCCCTCATACTGTAAACTAAGCCCGGGCACACAAAACAAAACAGCTGGGGCGCACCAGATAACACGTCAGCCGCGTCACTGCAGTTATGTCACTTTAGTCTTGCGCAGAGAAGACAATGCTGAATAAAGTGGTAATTTATTTTGTAAAATTTGAACCAAAATGTATTATATGATGCTTTGACACATTGTAACTGACCCACTGATGTCACATGGACTACTTTGATGTTTTTATTACCTTTTTAAACATGAACATTATACTGTACATAGATTTTCGATGAAGGGTCAACAAGCTCTCAAACTAAATATAAAACATCTTAAACTGTGTTTCGAAGATGAACAGAGGTCTTACAAGATTGGAATGACATAAGGGTGAGTCATTAATGACATTATTTTCATTTTTGGGTGAACTATCCCAAATTTGAATGATGAAAAAGTAAATAAAATAAGTTACCAAAATCTTCAAAAAATTGGCAGGAATTATCTGCTCTCGTATGGTGGGGGGGCATGTGAGTCCATGAAACCACGCAAAATTACGGGAAAACTACTGTCTCTCTCAACTTTTATATACCGCTACAACCTGAATGGATGCTCGCAATTGTGTCACAATTGGGGGGGACATCCTCTGTGGCTCTTTGCATCATCGAGCCAGCATTTTAACCATGCCCAAGTAATCCTGGACTCAGAAATAAGGAAAATCTGCTTAACGGTGTAACTCCATAATTCAGTACTACATAGTTAACATACTTTGTAACATATTTCATCAATACATTTGTATTTAGAAACAATTGTTAGAAATGACTTTACCCGGCCTTTAAGTCAGAGGCAAACATTGCACCTTAAAACATTTGAGAAACATGCTCTTACTCTAATATACATCAAAAGGTACAAGCAATGATTATATTATGTGAGTCCCAGAGTCTGCCATTTGTATTCAGTGGTTGCACTGATATAAAATGAGCGGATATGAATTCGGAAATTTCCAGGAGCGAAACAGCTTAGTTATTTGCGTAATTATAGTACACAGAGAGCCTCTGCCCTGATTAGGCCTCAGACTCTCCTCCCCACACACTCGCTGTCTTTTCCCGGTTATCAATTTGTCGGAGCAGAGCAGCGTTAAACATGCGCAGCTAGCTGGGTAATTTGATCAGATCGGTAATTTGGGAATCAATCACAGATCGGATGAAAAAGGTAAACCGTTACGCCTGTGTGACATGACCGCTGTCGATGAGCTTATTTCGTCACCCACGCCCGAGTGAACAGTAGAATCGTTCTTTACTGACTGAACTAGCTATAGAGCACACTAAGGATGCAATGAAGTTTCTGACTGTAAGGACCTTTGAATGCATTTATGGGACTTAAATTAAGGGTTTTTATATAAGCATAAGCATATAAGCTTTTTGTGCATTCAAAATGTGCAAAAAAGTGTGCAGATATATAACTTAGAACCAGAGGCTGCGTACACACCAGAAGCGATTTTGGGCGAGTAGAGTACATACAAAGTAAATGCAAACTCAAAGACACAAATAGAGGCAAATTTGCATGGACCGATGCTAAGGGCACGATTTGGGTGGTACGATTGCTGTGAACATTCGTTATTCACCTCTTTAGTCTTCTAATATTTTAGTTTAAAATATTTAACTCAAGCAGAAAATTCGCATGACGCGAAATTAAAGAGCCCATATTTTCCATTTCCTTTGATGTGTGTTACTACATAAAGAGGTTCGTTCCAAAACGCAACAAATCTATTTTGACTAACTTCATAAAAATTAGTTTTCTATACCAAGAAAGTGACAAGATGAAAACCACTATTTTCTGTTACAAACTTTCATATAGCATCTTTAGGTTATAATAACATTAAAGATTCAAATCCATAATTTGATTTTCAAAGATTTATTATAAAAACTGATTAATTTTTGTTTAAAATGCTATAAATCTATTGAATCAATATTAGGGATGCACCGATAGGATATTTTTGGACCGATACCGATTTAAACAGACAACTTCTGGCCGATGCCGATACCGATATTACACACTACTAATACAATACTATACAGTTGGTCTATTAGCTAGTTTATTTCTGCATCAAATTATTTGTACTTAAAAATGGATTTAATCTAATTCACATTCAACTGACCAACATAATAAGAGAGGCACAAATTAAGCTAAAACAAATATAATAAGACAGCATTACAACCTTCAAAGGTGGTTTTTGCTATTCAGCATTTATTTTATTAACATCATTAGCTCATTTTTTACATATAATGGATTTCTTTATGCAGTTAAGTAATAAACAATCGGTATCGGCCTTTCTCGTGCTATTGCCGATATGCCGATGGTTTCAAATTCATCAAAAATCGGCCGATAAATATCGGCGGCGATACATCGGTGCATCACTAATCAATATATAAATGTGCATTCATCTTTGCCATGTTATAATCATTTAGTTGACTGGTATACACTAATAAAAAAATAATAATGGCATTGATCAGAACACTTCATATTAAGAACACTGGCATTGCTGCTGTCATCCTTGGGACATCGTCCCTAAACTTTTTTGACAGCGATCAGCTGTAAATGTTTTTTTATTATATTAACTCCTGTCAGTATTGCATTGGGAGGTAATCTTTCAAATACGTTAAGGAGCGTCACACTTCCGGCTGACGTCAGAGGTTTTCAGGCCAATCACAACGTACTGGTAAGCTGGCCAATCTGAGGACACGGCACTTTTCAGAACGATATGAGCTTTGTACAAAATCAACACTTTATAGGGAGGCAGGATATAAAGGAGAAACAATAATGTACAGTATGTGAAAAAAATTGCTTTTTAAACCACAAACCACGCAAACACATTGTATTATACAAAACACACAAAATTTAAATTTAATTTAAGTTTACATATATATATATATATATATATATATATATATATATATATATATATATATATATATATATATATATATATATATATATATATATATATATTTACATTTTGAGGTCATTGCATCATTCCCATAATTCTCATATTTCTATTTGTGTTATAGTTTTTCTGACCTTAATATAATTCTAAAATATAGACATAGTAATGACAAAGAATGATAGGGTTGTTAAAACCTCCGACTGGGATTGTCAGTTTTGTAGACATTTGTATCACGTCTTTTAGATTCACGATGTAACCTAGACTCTCATATTCTGCTGAAGTTTTGCAATATAACAGTGCATCACTGATGTCTCATGGGATTGCCAGCCATTTGTTATCTTCCAGATTTCACACCGACTACTTTGTTTCATAATTTATACTGCAAATGATTCTGAGCTATAATGAAACGCTGATAAAGCTAATAACGTATGGCGAAAAACGAAGCTAATTAGGCTGCGTGCTAACACTTGTTTATTTGCGGGTTATGTAAAGAAAAGGCCACGACAGATCGTGCCAACCCTTTTTGAACTGTAAAGCTGAAATGCAGAATCTCAGCAGGGTGGAAGCAGGTCACATCCCTACCTGCTGTTCAAGAGCCCATAGCTGTGTGATCGTTTCCTTACCTCTGCTAAATGCTAGAAGAAAAGTGCGCGCTTTGCTTCGGCAGGCTGTCTGACCATATGGCCGCATTCATCATGTATCAGCGCTCATTAAAAGAGCCGTCATTAGGCAACGATGCTCGGCTGGGTGCAGCTGCCCACACCTGACAACCCCACCGATTCTCTCACCTGAAATCTGCTGCATAACCAGTCTGCTGTGCAGTCAGGCCATACTGTGCCTACTGCATAACCAACCATACAGACGCACACAGTAACCCTCAGCTGGCAAGACTAAGTGCTCAGGTAATAGCTATATTAACATCGGATTTGATGTAAAGCGGTGTGATGTTAATCTAATATGGTAACTCTAATGGTGTGTGCACATTGAATATGTGAGTTGCATTACTAACAAGATTACTTGTTTTCATGTCCAGTGTTGGGAGTAACGCATTACAAAATATAATATATTACAGTAATATATTAGTTTTTGCTGTAACGCAGTAATGTAACGCATTACTAATAACATTTTGGTAATATTTTACTCGTTACAGTCTTAGTAACGAGCGCGTTACAACAATGCATTTCAAAATTAGACCGTGTTATTTTTATTTTTGACCAATGCGCGCGACCAGCATCCACACATGAAAAAGCTGCGACTGCGTGTCTGCGTCCCAAACCGCCTACTTCCATACTATATAGTGGGCGAAAAGCACTACTTCTCGTGCTCTTTGCCTACTATATAGTATGGAGGAAGGCGGTTTGGGACGCAGCGTATGTCTGTTTCCACGTGCTGTATGCAACATGTTCATTTTTACTTTAATGTTGTATTTGAAATGCGATTTGGACGCGGTGCGCGTCAAATAGACATGTTTCTTAAAGAGCCGAATCTGGGAAGTCCTTTATAAGCATTGACTAAAGTGGTCGCAACCAGGTCCAGTAGCGCGCACACGCATAATTTTGCGAATAAGAGCACTAAGTAAAAGCAAAAGAACGTTTCTATCGGTCTCCTGTGCTGCTTGAACCTCAGAAGTAAATATACTTTTACAAATCTTGCCAGTAAAATCCATATCACACCAGCAATGACAAGGTAAGCTTTGCTATGATAACAGTCCATATACATAATAGATTGCTAGGCTATTCCTATGCTATCTACAGTTTTATTACAAACAGCAACCTAAACTACAACATAACATTAGTGAAGACTTAAACATGGTTATCTAAATAATACATTTAAACATCACAGTTTAAAGTTTTTACCAGCCTTTGTATGGGAGCCTATATTCATTGTTTGGCAAAAAGCAGTGTTCCTCTGTTTGTCTGTGTTTTATATGTTAGTCTACATGTAATCCTTATATTGTACTGAAATGAGCTGTATTCCTTGAGGCCTGATCCTCCAATAGCACTTTTTGATAAGTTGTGTCAATCCAGTGCATGCCAGGTTTGTGCTGTGAATCTGAATTAAGAGTGATCACTTAAGAATAGAAATGAAAAGAAGTTGCGTGTCTTGCCATGTTATTAGGCTATAGGTTGCATTATAGTGGGCTCTATTGTGTTTGGTATGTGTACCATAATTTACCAGACTTTTACCAGATCATTTGTCTATGTTTATGATTCTGACAGTGATTGTTACTGTATTTTGCCATAAGTCTTCAGTGCCTATTCAAAGCTCGAGGGCCAACACATAACTAGATTTATAAGCAGCAACAAACTACATTTTAAAATTTTATAATGCCTAGTCATACTTCTGTTATTTTGATGAAAGTAACTCAAAAGTAACGCAAAAGTAGTGTAACTCATTACAGTTCAGAGACAGTAATATTGTAATGTAACTAATTACTTTTAAATGACAGTAATTTGTAATATATAATGTATTACACTTTGGAAGTAACTTTCCCAACACTGTTCATGTCACTCGCACAAAAGAATACAATGCTATTTTCTGATACAATCGGACGTGTCAAACCTAACTTGTCAACACGCTCTTTACTGATTGGCTTGCGCAACAAATTATTTTAACTTGCGTGGAAAACGCGATTAAAGCGAATATTCGTGGCAATCACATCGCCCATAAAACAAATTAGACAAAAGCTTTAATAAGTTTTCTAGTCTGTTTTTTGAAATATATAAATTAATTTATTGAGGAGTCTCTGATCACCACTTACTGTGGGTTTACACCAGACGCGAGTTCAATGATTTGTTTGAGTAGATTACATACAAAGTCAATAAAAAGACGCGATCAGACGCGTCCTCGCTTGGGACGATGCGGATGGCGCGATATGAGCGGTGCGTTTACTGCGGAAACAAGCGCTATTCGCCTCAAACGTGTCTTCGCCCGTGTCTTTGAGCAAAAAATTAGCATGACACGAAATGAATTCCCGCGAGTAATCTAGAGTGAGTAACGTGATGCCCCGTGTTTGATGTTTACGTAGCATTAATGCTGCGTTCACACCAGCTGCGGTAGAGGCATAAAGCGCGAGTGATTTCAATGTTAAGTTAATGTAAAGACGCGTTGATGTGCGTCTGGAGGTCTCACAGTGCGAATGAGCCGTTTACCGCGGCAAGCACGATTCCACCTCATTCGTGCATCGAGTTTGCGCAAATAAAGCGTTGCCGCGGAAAACACATGAGCTTTTTTTTCTGGAAAAACGCGCTGCGTTAACCAATCAGGAGCTTGCTCTAGTAGTGACGTGATTACAGGAAGCGAGCGGAGTCGCAGAAACTCCTCCCATGACGCAAATTTACGTGTGAATGATGACTAGAACTTCACGTGCAGTAGATTTTACGTCCAGACTATTTGTACATCCGGGTGTATGCCCAGCTAGTGCAACTGACCCCTGGTCCCTAGATTTAGTTCAGATCTCTCACTCGTTGAAGAAAATCATTAGCATAATTGCTAATAGCAAACCTTAACTTCATGATGTCATAAGGGAGTTACTGGCCAAAGTTTAATACTCAGTTTTGGAGGGTTTGTTTGAATCCTTTGTCTCTCACTGTAGACAGTGGCTTCAGGCAGGTTGCATCTTGAAATGCATTTTCCCCGGTTACCTGATGCGGCCCCAGGGAGAGATGCAACATCGGGGCCAAACCAGGAGCTAATCTCAGGAATGTATCACATGTCTGAGCTCTGCTTGTTTAGTCTCGTCCAACTTTGGCTCACGTTGTTCAGCTCTGCGCTGGTCTTCTCATCACTCTCTGCACATCAGGGAGAGCTAACATACGCTACGGTAAACTTCTTCAGCACCAGCGCCTTGTCCCAGATGGCTGCTGTGGAATTGTTTGATTTTCCTTGTCATCAGAATGTTAACACCCATCACTCTCACCCGACTCTTGGCTTCGCATGAAGCTTGAAAGTGGATTTTCCCATTTACATACCAGACCATTATAACAGACTGACAGCGTGTGGAGTTTATAGTTGTGTGATCTCTTGCCTGTAATTTACAGGAAACTCCTGAACTTGGCTTGAATAAATGAAGCACATCTCGGTTTTTATCTTGTGTATCGTTGCATATTTAAATTAAAATTTTTCACAAAACGGTGTGTTTTGGTAATCTGATTTAAATATAGGCCTACATTTTCCTTCAGCTGTTTATGGATGTTGCACAAAAGTGCTGATGTCTGCCTGAGAACTGCCACATACTAGGGTTGCACATTTTGAATATACCATTCATTAACCGTTATCTGAAAAATGGTAAATTGTGTTTTTTTTCTTCATTTGTTGTTTTCTCATAACAAGAGGTTTATGTTTTGTGAGCAAATATCAGTATAAACAGAAACAGAACATGAGGTCATCATCACGCACCTGCAGCACTGATGTGAATGGAGAAAAATATTCACAATACAATATATATTTCAAATATATATTTCACTTAAATAATTAGCAGATTTACAAAAGAAAGTGCATTGAAATCCGTGCTGTGTAAAGGATTGAAGTTAATTTGTTATACACACGGAAGGAACGCTTGTGACCCAGAAATTAAGTTTATTATCATAGAGTAAAAGACTCTATGGTACCTCGCTCTCTTTCTTTCTCTTCTTATCTCGTCATCTTTAGCATTAAACGCATTATATCACAAATATCTTAACCTAAACTTCTGCGTAGGACGAGTCATGAAGTGAGAGTAGTGTTGCACGGAAAAGACGGCACTATCGCTTCATAAGCTATCCACAATAACACTATGTGCGCATATAAAATTCATGAAGCATGTGCTGCTGGCTTATGAGCCGATGGCTTATAACATAATAACACTTTATAATATAATAAGGGAGGACAGACGAAAAAGAGCTGCGGCTGTAAAGTCTAAGTCAGGGTTTCCCAAATTGGAGTTTGCGAATCCCTGGGGGTTAAGAGGGAATTGCAGGGGGTTTATCAGCTGATGATAAACACTAAAGTTAATTAATTACAATTAAATCATAAAATGTAAATAATATTTGAAGAGTTTGGTTCCAAAACGCAATAAATCCATTTTGACACATTTTGGTAAAAACGTGTTTTCTATACCAAGAAAGTGACAAGATGAAAACCACTATTTTCTGTTACAAACTTTCCCATAGCATCTTTAGGTTATAAAAACATAAAAAATTCAAATCCATAACTTGATTTTCAAAGATTTATTATAAAAACTGATTATTTTTTCCACAAAATGAAATAAATCCATGACAAGTTTTTATTCAAAATGCTATAAATCTATTGAATCAATAGCCTATATAAATGTGCATTCATCTTTGCCATGTTATATTCATTTAGTTGACTAGTTGTACACACTAATAAAAAATATAAACATTAATGTCATTAATCAAAACACTTACTTTGTCATATTAAGAACACTGTCATTTCTGAGGTTATACTTGACGTCGTCGCTTAACGTTTTTTCACAGCGATCAGCTGTAAAAATTTTTGAGTAAAATTATGGAAAGTTTTTCATAAGATCCCCTGGGGTCAATGTGTTATCATGACACTAACTTGATGCTGTCGGCCCGGGCAAACAAGCACCCGTCTCCTGAGTGCCTCTTGCGTAAATTATTAGATGTTGTTGGCTTACGTTTCTTTCCTGTCACAGAAAACCATCACAGATTTATCAATGCTATTAAAGTATTATTTTGTTTTTGTTTGTTTGTTAATCATGAAGTACAAAGTAGATGAGGAAAACTAGGATTCCGTGTACTCAACGCGCCGCCATTGTTTGTTTACATTGCGTGGAATGGTGCGCTGTAATCTGTGGAGTGGATTTATGGCATTCTGTAGAAAAGGGGGAGTGGCGTTTATTGCGTTTTGGGAAAAAAGGGAGAAAAGATGACAGAATAACACAGTGTATATTGGATTTTGCGTAAAGTAAGAATTTACTTTTTAATAATGAACTGATATAATACTGATTCTGGCAGTAACTCATTTTTTTTTTCAAAAATGGCGTTTATTGCGTTTTGGAACCAAACTCTTCATTTAAATAAAAAATCTACTTACACCCAAAATTACTTAGAGACGCTTTCATCGGATACAAGCGTATTGTCGCGGTTACGTGTCTGGATGGAACTTTCAATCGGTGGATGGTTGCATAAACATAGACGTGAAGTTCAGAGTGTCTTAAGAACTAGTATAACCAATTAGCAATTATTTAGGGCTGATCGGTCTCACTACAGTATATGGATTAAAATTCAACCAATCTACAAATGCCCGAAATCACAGGCAAATCGATGCTCGTGCACGCGAGTGACAGTGTGATTTATCAAAGACGTGATCTGAGAGAATCGCAGACGAGTCGCTGACACCCATGCGATATTTGGCATGCTAGATATCTGAAATCGTAGGCGATTCAAAATCATGCAGTGTGAAATGTGTCTTGACTGAAAATAACATCGGCGATGACCTACAGCCAATGAGAGAACAACATACAGAACAGCTGGAAGTTCGGGGAGGAGTCTCTCTAACCATTTCCTCCTTCATTATCTTTATTTCTTTTTCTTTCTGCTGCAAATGAGCGCACATGCAATTTGTATGGTAAGCTTCTTGCGAGCTACCAATTTTAATAATAATTCCAGTCTTACGTGAGAACTTCGGTCTTGCACCGGTGACCTCGCATTGTTTCCTTCGTGCCACTTCTCGTGTGTGTTTGGTTGTATAATCTTTGGAACAAAAACCTTTTCAAAAATAACTAATTGGTTTCCTAAAGACGAGGGGAGATGCCGATCATGGATCACCACTATATGTGAAAGGAGGTTTGCCAGCTGATCTGTAGATAACATTGTATACGTTAGCACACATTTTACACAGTAACGTTAGCTGAGTGTGTTACGGGCTTTGACATTACACAAACGGAAAATGTTTCCGTGCATTTGGATTCCGTGATTCCATCTGCGTTATCTGCATTGCGGAAATCAAAGGGCCCTACTAATAAATAAATATAACTTGCCTCATCTTACTCCACTTTTTCAAGTCTAACTGACACTGATTGTAAACAAGACCGCACAGCCGTAAGTGCTTACGTAGCATTACACACAGTGCGTAAACATTATAAATCCCTTATCGAACGGTCATTATCGTTTTATTGGGAACATTTATATCGGGAAAATTAGCGATTTATCGAATTATTGCCCAGCACTACTACTTGTTATTTAATTTGCTTTTTATCAGACATAAACTACTCTAAAATTACTTCTTGTTATTAATTTAGAGTTTTCAGAGAAGTTATGTTTGTTCAACTAAAGCCGTTTGTTTTGTGTTGTTACTGCTGAGACCATCTATACAAAAGATATATTTTATTTGTTTAACCTGAATGTCATGCGACCATTGCACAACACTACAATATATCAGGAAACTGAGAATTCATGTCAAATGGACAGATACATTTCCAATAATAGAAAATTACCAAATGAAGGTCCAAACACAGGTAATAATAACAACAGCTATGTGAAATACTCCTGATAAAAACTTCCAAACGAATGAAACATTAATGTTTTTGAAGTTAAAGGCGGAGTCCATGATGTTTGAAAGCCAATGTTGATATTTGAAATCATCACCTAAACAAACGCGCCCCCATCCCAATAGAATCCGGACCCCCTGTTGACAGACCCGCCCCACACATACGCAACTCGGGATTTTATTTGATTGGCTATAAGTGTGTTTTGGTAGTCGGCCCGTCTCCTTTTCCAACGCGTTTCTCAAAGATCGTGGACTCCGCCTTTAAACATGAAATTGTGCTATTTTAAATAGTGCTGGGCAAAGATTAATCGCGATTAATCGCATACAAAATAAAAGTGATTTTTGGCATAATATATGAGTATGTGCTGTGTGTAATTATGATGTATAAATAAATACACACACATTCATGTATGTATTTAAGAAACATTTACAAGTTTATATATATTTATTTATATTTTTATATATTCTATATTTAAAAAAAAATTATATATAAGTAAAACAATTCTGAAATGAATATATGAATGTGTGTGTGGTTAAATATACACAATAATTAGACACAGTACACGCACATATATTATGAAAAAAAATCACTTTTATTTTGTATGCGATTAATCGTGATTAATCTTTGCCCAGCACTAATTTTAAATTATTAAAATATTAACTTAAAGGGGACATTTCACAAGACTTTTTTAAAAATGTCAAATAAATCCTTGGTGTCCCTAGAGTACGTATATGAAGTTCTACCTCAAAATATCATATAGATAATTTATTATAATGTGATAAAATTACCACTTTGTAAGTTTGAGCAAAAATGTGCCGTTTTTGGGCGTGTCCTCTAAAATGCAAATGAGTTTATCTCTGCACTAAATGGCAGTGCCGTGGTTGGATAGTGCAGATTAAGGGACGGCATTATCTCCTTCTGACATCACAAGGGGAGCCAAATTTCAATTACCTACTTTTTCACATGCTTACAAAGAATGATTTACCAAAACTAAGTAACTGGGTTGATCTTTTTTACATTTTCTAGGTTGATAGAAGCACTGGGGACCCAATTATAGCACTTAAACATGAAAAAAGTCTGATTTTCATGATATGTCCCCTTTAAAATTTCAGAGCTACTATAAGAGCTATTTCAAACTGTAGCACCTGTCACATTAATACTCTGATTTCTATAGAGATCCATCCGTCTATATTGTATTGTATTTAGTCTAACTGCATGTTTATATGGTGATGATAACAAGATTTATATGATCATATCAATAGTCCCTTGGCATAACTAGTATTTCCTCCCACTTTGTTGTTAGTAGTAAGCTTTCTTACATGCAATGTAAAATAGTATAAAATGCATATCTAGTGATCGAAGACAGTCCAGTTATCTCTGATGTTTTCTCATAAATTACCCATGAACCATCAGCGCCCTGAAGTAAATTCATTAATCAAGGACTCAGTAATCAGCTGCGAGTAATGAGGTAAATTAAGCAAAACACACAGTGTTAAGTGTCTGAGAACTTCAGTTTGTTTCTCTGCCGAACATGGACTACTCATTATAAACATCTTCAGAGTCTTCAACTGAGCTCTTCCCCAACCAGAACCTCTCAGGCCACGATGACGTGGTGTGTTATTTTACGACATGAGCTAATTGTCTCAGGGACTTGGCTTGTCTTTCGGTTTTGCCATTCAGCTAAGGGCCCTGGTGTTGTTTAATGAAGACTTATGAGGGTCGCGATAGCTGTTGGCTGCTTGTAGGACGTGGGTCTGGAGCACGGGGCCAGGACTGCTTTGTGTCCGCCCGTATTCTGGCAGCGTTTGGAGAACAGATCTGTGGACATGTGTTGATATCTGTCGAGACGAAATATTTAATGAGAAAACTTAGTTATGCCGTGATCAATGCTCAGCTGCAGCCCGTTTGAGCATCTTTAGCCCAGCTCCAGTTTGCATTTGTGAATTCACACAAATCCAGCCAAATGAAAGCTCACTTTTACCATTACCGCAGTGTTAACAGGAGTTTGCTATAAATAGGGTAGACAGACTGGTGGCATTTAATGAATTTTGGAGAGGATGTGTGTCTGCTGAGGGGGATAGAGATTTGTATGTGCTTTATTGTGCGTATTCTGATGTGTGTTTGACTACATCAATCCACGACTTCAGCCCTTTTTGGCACATAAAACCACAAAGTAGAGGAAGAGTTTATGGTCATACAGTGACTTTGAGAAAATAAACCAAGATTAAATAATACTTCTCTTTCTTTCGCTGTTTTATAATACTGTGCATGACTTTATGCTAAATGACACAACACATTTTTTTTTTAAATAAAGCTCAAGAATGCATAAAACAGTAAAAACTGGCTATAATCTATAACAGTGGAAATACAGTGCTATCCAAATGTTTGGAAAAATATTGGAATATTGAATAACACAAAAGTAACTACAGGAATTATGTTGACTATACTAATTCTTTAATAAACGTCATCTATTTTAAAAATGAATAGTTTTACAATGAAAGAAATCAATATGTTTGGCACAAGTATACTTTTGTCTACAAAAGACATTTCAAACATTTCAACATATACCTTTAGAATAAAAGTCAGGTGTTTTCATGTGTTTTGAGAGAAACTGGTTTAAAGAGAGGCAATGAAAATTAAAATTACAAGTAAAAGTCACTTTACTGCGATAAAACACTTATTTTAGTCACAATACATGTTTTTAAAGGGGCAATGAATCTGTTGATTTTATTGTTTTATACTGTTGTATGAGGTCTACTTATGATGTTCGCGTGTTTTTTACATTCAAAAACATCAAAAGCAATAAGTAATAGGATATTTTGTAACATGGATTAGTGGCTCTCTGGAGAAATGGTTAGTTTGAAGGGGCGGGCCGCATTGAAGACCTGGACGTAAACGCCCACTTCTATGTTTGGACAGCTTCATTCCCCGTCATTACATGTGGGGAAATGTTTAAAAACATTAATGTGTAAAAATAGCAGACGAACACATATATGTTTGAGCCACAAAAGATTCTGGGTGATAAAGATGATACACATAAATGACAATCCGTATAGTAAAGTTGAAACAAAACTTTAAACTCTATGTGACTAAATTACCATGTACAACACAGTAAGCGCGCATCAGAATCTAAACTGCGGCTGGTAAGTCCTTATCAATAACTTTTTATATTTTTATTGTGCTTGTGAGGTTGCTCTTACATACACGTAACGTTACATACCACAGTTATTTGATAAAAAAGCTTTGTTGAGTGTTGGACCTTTTAACGCAACTTGCCTAAATTACAGTATACAACACAGTAAGCGGCCATCAGAATCTAAATTGCGACTGGTAAGTCCTTCCTTATCACTAACTTTGTATATTTCTACCGTTATATTACAGTCGTATTGTTACGTGTTGCACCTTTATTAATCCTTTAATGTTTTTAGTAAATTAAAACAGTCAAACATACGCGTTAAGACACGGATGTTACAACAGGACATATCAAGCGATCTCTTAAGCAATAGTGAAACACAGTAACGTTAGCTTAAATAAAGTAAAATGTTTTACTTACTGTGTATACTGGTGTGTCATTTTTCTCTGCAAATCCAGCATCGACTTTGGCTTCTTTACAAATTAATCTGCGGTACACAAAGTAAACAAACACTCCCCACGCGAGCTGAAACAAACATTAACCACGCATTCCTAATGTAATGTTCCGAGCCTCCGAGTTAAGGTTATCCAGCATCTGTGTTTTTCCCAGATGGTTCTTCCACAATGGTTTCCAGATCACCGCGTCAAAATAAAAGTCTCTCAGGAAAAAATTATTTAAAAGTCATTTTGGGTACATTTGGCAATCTTTAAAGACATGTTTACTGATTGTTGAGACACTGCATGGTTTGCTTTGCACCTGGCCCACACATGTCACACGAAGCTGTGGGCGGGGCTACAAAAGTGGTCGTTGTATGGAGGAGGTGTTTAAATTCTAATCTGATGTCATATTTCAGCATATTCCTGAATCGACTGTTTTAATGGTTTGGTTATATTTCAGTGAAGAGAACGTTTTCAGTTCTCAAGCTTGCAGGATGTTCATTTAAGTATGATGACCTCTTATATAACAAGAATATCAATTCATTTTTTGATTCACTGCCCCTTTAAAGATACAAAATGCTCATTTTGACCCCAAGGAACAGACAAAACTTACTAACATTTGCACATTATTATGTTATTATAGTATGTAAACGGCATCTATTCACATTTTTTGTATTTTACTTTTAGTGAAGATTGAGGTTGTTTATCATGGGCATAGTCCCTGAATAAAAAAAAAAAAAAATGTTTTTTCACCTTTTGTATGTTTAGATGGCACGACTATTTTACTTTGTAGCTTACATGTGAAAAGCAAGAACAATACAAAAATGTCTTCAGTGTCATCTGATCCTTCATCTCTGGATGTGAAATAGTCCATTGTAATATCGTTTAGGGCACTGACATCAAAAGGATTTATCAGATTGAGGCGATCATGTTTATCATTAAAGTAGAAGCTACTTGTTTAGACTCAATGTTCTCATGTTCTTTGTGATTTTATGACTTTTTATTTAAATAAAATTTAACAAATTTTAACAGCATTGATACACACGTTATGTGGTTTATTTTAATAGGTAAAGGCAATGGCTACTGTGTTGCACCTCCACCGGTCCGGGTGAATAGTATTGCATTAAAGCAAATGTTGCATCTGAAACTGCCTACATCCATACTTTATTTTAGGTGAAGTAGTGCTTTTTGCCTACTATAAAGTATGGAAGTTTCTAATTTTGACAAAATATTGACATTCTACATATTTTTATATTTTTCTGAAAATGTTCCAGCGTGACATCCGACAGGTTTTTTCAAAACGCATCACATATGATAGTTACACACATACCTACATAACAGTTCTTATATGTGACTAATGATGTTCCTGTAGAGCACTGTACGAGCAACGCCAAGGTCATGGGTTCAATCCCACAATCACACACACACTGATAAAATATGTATAGATTAAATTCACGGTAAGTCACTTTGGATAAAAACACATAAAATAATAAAATGCATGAATTATAAAAATGCATAATTTAAATTTAAAGTGTCTTAAGAAGGATATTAAAAGGAAGTATTTTACCTTAATTTTACTTTACGAATGTAATTAGATTTTTTAATCTTTAATGATCAGCATTTCTTAAAGCAAACCAGCAAGACATCAGTATTCCCCAGCAGTGAGACAGTGTTTGTCTAGTGTAATACCTCAGTACTTCACAGCATTATAGGGAACTCAGGTTTTTCTGTCTTTTTTGCTATAAGGAGTGCGGTGGTCTGTAATTAAGACTTCAAAGACAGATGTGAGCAAGACGAAGACCACATGGTGGGAAATCAGACAGGAATTGTGCTGAAGTATTTTTTCGAGCGGAGTGATCTTTGAGGTTGAGAGTTTGATCAGAGGAGAGCAGAGGGAGAGATAAATGGAAGGGGACTCCCAAGACCAAAGCTGTGATTGGGACAAATTAGTTTGGATTCTGAGGAACAGCTGCAGGGGTGTCTTTCACACACACACATACCCATACAGAACAAAAATTGTCGAGGGCTGTTGTGACTGACAAACCAAGTGGTTTAGGAAATGTGTCTAAGAGGAAAAGATTGTGTAGTATTCAGGTTTTGCTTGCGACATCTGCTGCGTTGGTGACTGCATCTTCACCCCGTATCGCTGCTCGTAGCCTTTTCAAAGCTGACTTTGATGGTGGTTGAGACAAATGTGACAGCTGTTAACCCCCCTTCCTTTCCCATGGAGAGTATGTTGCATAATGGAATAAAACCAGAGAGAGAGAGATAGAGAGAAATGGAGAGAGAGAGATCTAATTAACTTACTACTGATCACTCATTGCATTGAACTTTGGGGAGACACCTGCTTCGCCACTGTAAAGTATGTTTTGTCTTTCAAGTCTTACCCTATTTGTACCCCTCTTTTTGTGCGTTTCTGTATCAGGGTATTTTAGTCCGGTAGAATTTTAGAAAAAAACATCTTAAAAACCACTTAATACACTTTTCTTGTTTATTTAATTTTGTGCACTAGCAGTGTCCAACATTTTCAACCACATCAACTTCACTGAGAGGCGAGATGAGAGAACCCTAATGCAGTTTTATTAAACAAAGATATAAAAGTGAACAAAGACTAAGGGTCCTATTTAAACGATCTAAGCGCATTGTCTAAAGCGCATGGCGTACAGTCTAAACGGGGGTGTCAGATTTCACTTTGGCTAATTTAACGACGGGAAAATGTTTTTGTGCCAAGCGCACTACCTAAAAGGGTTGTTCCTATTCTCCTAATGAGTAATGAGTGTGTTTTGGGCGTAACGTGCAATAAACCAATGAGAGTATCAGTTATACAAGCAAACCTGCATTGTCGTCCCGTTTATTGGCGCATAAACAAAAACAATATTGACTTTAGAATTTAGACCAGGTTTTAGTTGGTCAATGATGTAGTCTATTGTAGTTGCCTCAAAATAGCAACGTGCCAACAATGCGCCTGAACATGTCACAAGGTGACGATCCTTTTTTTCTTTGGGGCGGAACCAAAATTATGGAAGTTTGGTTCCGCCCGGAAGTGTTTCCGCCCGGACCGGAAAAGACGAACACCGGACTTCCGGTAAGCGCCGCGGGCGGGAAAATCGCCGAATTGGATGCACCTGTGCCTAGTTATGAAGAGCGGTTGGTGATTGGAGGACACGCTAAACAGGGCAGTACTTAAGACCAAGTTTAATCACAGTTTGGGAGGCTTTTTGGTGTGTGTTGAAGCGCTGTGTTGTGCTCGTTTGGCGTGCTGCTGGTGGTTGTCTGCACTCTCTCTCTCACAGGCTGGAGTCGTATGGTGGCGAAGATATTCGTGGACCTAAAAGGGAAACGGGAAAGGAATATATTGTAAACGGAGACAAAGTGAAACGGAACTGAGACGGGCCTCGATGTGAGTACTCAGATTATATTGGAAACGCATTGCTATTTATCTGCCTTTGTGATAGATACCTCCAGGAGAAGGAGGGCAGCCCTACCCCTAAAACAGCGCGGTGGGTGAGCCGAAGGAAACCAGACTAAAGCAGTCACAACGACGATACTACCAACTAGGCCGTACATTTCATCGCCAGCTCCAACCTAAGCGAAGTGGAGGAAGACGGGTGTTCTTTGTGTTCACTAGAGTGTGGTGGGTGAGTCCTTGTGCTGTGGAAACCTTTATTTTGACGTGGTGCTGTATATTGCTGTGGATTGCTGTGCATTATTGTGTGTCTTGTCAGATAAACCCCCGCCTTCATACACGTCGTCGAGGGAGGACGAAGAGGCTGTCGGCCCTTATATACTTCAGTACAGCATATGTTGTGAGCGTGCTCCAGGCCTAAGGTAACAGTAAGGTGCCTCGGAACGATCTTTCCCCGTCTAGACATTGGGTGAAATTGGAGAGAGTGGCGGTGGAGAACAGAAGGACTAGCAGACGTGTGAGTACGATCAGGGGCTGTCATTTTGGATGTGTTCAACTGTATAGGAATTGCTGTTGCAGAGTGAGAGGTGTAGGAACTTCACCGTCCCGAGGCCTCTACAAAGGGGTGCCCCTGTCCAGTGTTCGATCGCCTAACGGTAGCGAGGAGAGGGCAGCGCTCGGCCCGGTGAGACGGTGTGACGTCCACCCCTCTGTAACCATCGAGCCAGTCGAGAGGGTTCGCCCCCGACGCCACGTAGGAACTGCTTGTCCCATCAAACACATCGCAAACATTTGACGTAAGCCTGCCACATTTGCTAGAAGTCATATATACTAACCTCTTTGAGCCCGTTCATCGACAGATACGGAGAACACACTGTCTCCGATCGGCACAGAGTGAGCGCCACGAGAAAGAAACTTGTACTTACGGTACGCTGTGTCCAGCAGAGAGGTGAGAGCCATACGAATCGAATTTACTGCACCTTTGTGTCCTAGTCATCACCTGTGGAGAAGGAAAGAGAAAGAGTGAACAACACGAGAAGGAAACGAGTGAAACTTGTACTTACGGTACGCTGTGTCCAGCAGAGAGGTGAGAGCCATACGAATCGAATTAACTGCACCTTTGTGTCCCAGTCGCCCCTGTGGAGAGATAGAAAGGAAAAGTGAGCGGCACGTCCAGAACTGTGCGAGAACAAGGGAGAAGGCTCCACGAATTAAGCTAGGTGCTCAAACAGGAGGTTACTTCTAACACTCACACTGCTTTGATTTCTGCCTCCAGGAAGAAGAAGGAGGGCGCCACGGATAGTAGAGACCAGGCAGGAGCCTGAGTCTCCTACCCCAGTCCACCGGGCCTTGGACCCCCCCCCCCCCCCCGTTGTCCCCTTCCTCCCTGTCACCCTCTTGGCCGTGGCCTACCTGGAGGACAGAGCCAGATACTAGTTTTAATTTCCCTTCCCCATTTCCCCATTACATTTTAAATATTTAAGCCAATAAATAAAGAGTGTTTTTATACTTACCTGTCCTCGTTGTTGTCTGGTCATTGGGTTGGTTTTGGGGACCTCCTCGAGGTGGAAGTTGAGAAGGGGCGTGGCTCTAGCCATAAAGCATAGCCAGCCCCTGGATGTGACAAACACACCTCGTTTTCAGATCAGAACACCCATGGGCACAAAATTGGGTGCAAATGCATTTACTATTTAAACAATGTGGCGCTAAACGTGACAATGATCATCGGGTTGTGTTGAAACTAGCAAAACAGACTTGCTTCGCGCATTGCGCTTGGTGTATGATAGATCCCAAAATGTGGTATGACTTGAAAAACCTCACCAAAAAGCAGAAGACATGAACAAAGCTTGACAAAAGACAATGTGAAACACTAGGGTACGCTCTCTGAATAAATGGTACGCAAGCTGTCACTGGGAGGGTACCCTTTTATAAGTCCTAAAATGTACCATTTAGGTACAGATATGTACCTTTGATGTATACTGATATGCACTCATTAGGTGTAGCCTAGTTTTTGAAAGAGTACCAGGGTTTTCCGCAAAAAAATTGTTAGTTAAGGTGGTAGGGTTGTGCGGGTGGGCGGGGCCGGGGGCATGGCAATCAAAGGGGCGGGGCGGGGCGTATGCTTCATGATGAAAATATTTTTATTTTTAAAACACTCAAATAAAACTCGATTTGGAGAAACTATGACAGAAAATGAACACATACTAGATTATTAATGAATTAAATGTTTTATCAAGTGGCTAGTTATCCTTCAGACAGTGACGGACCATGTCTTTCTCTCATTTCGGCCATGTGGCGCGCGTGCCCGCTCGCGGTGTGAAGCGTGTCCACGCTATAAGGTGGTAGGGTTTCCCAGCTTAGGTGGGCCGCCCAAACTGAAAAGTGCTGTGGGAAACCCTGAGTACTACCCCAATGACAGCTTTTGTACCTTTCTTTTTATATACAAATGGACTAATGACTAACAAGAGACAACTAAAGACAGTTAACACCGTGAACCAATCAGAACGAGCCACAAGAACTAACAGGTGGATAACATCAAAGAACCACAAGAGCGATTCTAAAAATCATTGAGTGGTACTTTAAGTCATCTGGCTGTCGGCCAGCATGGGGCCGCATGAAGTTAAACACACATAATAACACATTGGACAGTGGGAAAACAATGGGAACATGACACATTAGGAAACAGAGAAATCAGAGACAAGCATGATAATGCTAAACTTCAAAATGAAAGATATGACAAAAGCAATACAAAAACCCTTGCAACTACGCTGTGGTTTGCCTTTTTACCAAATTACTTTGTCTAATAAATAGATTTTATTAACTTAAGTATTTTGTCCATTTTGTACCATATATCTCATATACCTTGGTCGCTGTGATTTCACCAAGTAAGATGTGATTCTGGATCAACGTTTAAATCAAAGATACCCCAACTTACCCTTAACTCAAACCCTAACCATTTTAAACCCTAAAATTAGTGTGAAATAATATCTAACATACACCCTAATCCTGCAATCTTATTGGTTAATGAAAATGTTGATCCAGGACCAACAATGGTGTTTTTCCAGGATCACATCCTACTTGGTGAAATCACGTTCACCCATATGGTCGATGGTTTAATCCAGTGGGGCCGGGGACTTCTTTTTTCGAGGGCGCTCACTAGGCTTGCCGCGATGGTCGGTGAAACAGTGATAACCGTTTCAGACGAAGGCAGAAGCCGCGTGGTTACTCGTTTTTGTTATAATATACATATATGATGTTTAATATAACCGAGATCATTTTGTTCTTGTGTTTTTCATCAAGAAAAATAATAAACCCATCATTGATCATTCAAGCAGCGCTTTATGGAGAAGTAGCCGGTTGCTCTGCTTGGGACTGGCGGGTTCTGTGCGAATTACCTGGGCACATTAACTTAAGCACTTAAAGGGATACTTCACCGATTTAGCATTCAGCTTTGTATCTGTAGAAACCCGGCAGTATTACTGAATGACCATGTTTCCCTCCATCATTTCCCCCTGAGAGGAGAGATATCTGCATTTTGGTTCTGCAAAAAAGTCCTCCGATGATGCAAAAATCGTCATATTACATCATCGGAGGACTTTTTTGCAGAACCAAAATGCAGATATCTCTCCTCTCAGGGGGAAATGAGGGAGGGAAACATGGTCATTCAGTAATACTGCTGGGTTTCTACAGAAACAAAGCTGAATGCTAAATCGGTGAAGTATCCCTTTAAATAAACCAGCTGTTGCACTCGCATTGCACGCAAATTCATACGCGATTTAACGCAGCGTACGCAAGCACTGCATTTAAACAGTTGCGTAATTCAAAAGTGAAAGTAAAATGTGCACGTCTGCATGCGCATTTATAAGCCCCTCCCACCCGGTGAAACCGCGATCACCGGGTTTGGGACGCGCCGATTAACCGGTGAGAAAATTCTGTCACCGCGGCAACCCTAGCGCTCACTGCGAAGTTCGTCACAACATGTATGTAGCCCATCGTGTGGTTCATAATTTCAAAATATGTGTTCTGCACATCAAGTGATCCTATGTGCATGTCTTGTCAAAAAAGTGCCTGCTGCACACGCGTCTAATGGTTTATGATACGCATTTGCCAGATACTCGTATAATCTCATGCGTAATCAGAGTGTACTGTTAAGGGAGTGTCTTGCGTGTATTTTGTGAACGTGAGCGTCCCTTTATCATAAACGGTTTTGACGCGTGTGCAGCAGGCACTTATTTTGACAAAACACATGATGCACATGGTTCTGTCACGGTCCTGTCAGACATCTGTGCTAGATGTTGGTCTGTGTGCATCTGGCAGGACCGTGATAGTATTATGTTCTGTGTGGGGACATGGGGAATCACATTGTATGCGTGGTTTCCACATGTTCCCGGTGTCTTGTTGCTGTCATTATCTTGCCAGACTAGGGATGCACCGAATCCAGGATTCAGATTCGGATTCGGCCGAATACTGGGCTTTTTGACGGGGTTCGGGTTCGGCCGAATCCTAGATTTTTTTTCCACCGAACCGAACCCTTGGCTTGCGCTACGCTGGTCGACGTCACGCGGCCGTTGATTACACACATCGGGTGCTGACGTGGAGATGAGCTTTTTCTTTCTGTGAGCCTTAGGGGCTGGACACACCAAAACTTTTAAACACGGCTGAAAACGCCTTGAGGACGCCAAATGCCAGCTGTTTTTCAGCCGAGCGCTTGGTCGCAGTGATGCTTCAGCTGTGAGCCGGTTGGTTGCTGTGGTAATGTCCCGCCCCTCCTCCACTGTAATTGGACGGCCGTGTGAAGACTGTGACATTGACGAGCGGAGCTTCAAAGTATATAGTTTTCAGCGCGGAGCTGCTTGCTTATTGGAAAAACGAGCGTGTCGCAACGCAACGCTTTTATTATGTATAGGCTTATGGTTATTGTCAAAATAGTTTTCCAACTTGTCATCCTGGCATAATGTACAGTTAAAATAAAATAAAATGAAAAATACACTGCTGTGGACGTTGTTTACTTCATTAATGTGCTTTACTGTGTTTATGGAATAAGGATGCGAGTAGGATTCGGTATTCGGTTTCGGATTCGGCCGAATTTTAAACAGTGGATTCGGTCGGCCGAACCCAAAAAATCTGGATTCGGTGCATCCCTATGCCAGACCTTAGTATAGATTCAGGTCTGTGTTAGAGAGCAAGAGGTTCACATGAAGCAACAAACACATATTTTGAAAACACGAGCAACACACACAACACTCCGAACACTTATTTTGAATTTGCGCCCCTCGGATGAGCAGTCACGAGCCGCCACTGGTTTAATCTAAGTACATTTTTACACATTTTTCATAATTTGGTAAAATTGCATCTTGATTGAAAATATATTGTTACCAAGTGATTTAATCTGGCTTTTTTCGCCTGTTACATGACTCTTGTTTGCATCAAGCACTCTCTTTACTGACACTGTTAATGTTTATAATAATCGCATACACTAACTTGTAGAAATAAAACTAATGTTGGAAGTGGCACCACTAACTGTGACAATAAAATATCTGAAAGTCTGGGTACTATAGGACAAAAGTAAAACAACACCTACAACACGAGAGGCAATTGTTGTGTTAATGTAACCTTTACAGCACAAATAGAAAACAAGCTAACAACAAAACTTTAATTAAAATCAACCATGGAAAAAGTGCCCTAAAGTTGAAGTCACACCAGCGCTTTCCTGTAGCCCGACGTCTCGCCAGCATAAACACAATTATTACCATCGTTACTCTCTTTCTCTCTGTCTCTCTCGCTTGCTTCTTTGGCCTTCCGCTTCCACTTTGTTTGAGTTTTTGAAAAATGAACTTTAATGAGAAATTCATTTTTGTGCTTCTTGTTGATAGTGCATTAATTATGGGGCATTTTCTAAACGTTCACATCCACCTTTGGGAAATTCTACCAACTTATTCATTCAACTGCAGCATTACATTATTCTCTATTCTCTGTGTCTCTCATGAAAAGGAATCGGATGTGCAGGGCCAATAACCTCGAGAGCCCCCATTCTCAATGAAATGAATTACTGCTTGTCATGGGCATAGAATTCAATTTACATTTCCACATAACTTACGCCGCTCGTTTTTCTACTCAGCTTGTCGTCGTGTAATTGCACAAATATGCATTGTGTAAAGGCTGTTGTGAAAATTAATGGAGAAATCGGAGAGAACCTGGAGGGCACACCGATGTTCCCCGAGGGCAGTCTCTCCAAATTCAGGTCCTGGGGATGCCTGAACATTTTGGATTTCCTTTATCTGTATAATTTAGTTCGTGTTGCTGTCTGCCAGCAAGGGTTAGATTGACTTTAAGGTGCATCACATCAGAGTACAATCAAAATATGCAGATTGTGTAAACCAGGGGTGCCCAAACTTAGTCCTGGAGGGCCGGTGTCCTGCAGAGTTTAGCCCCAACCCTAATCAAACACACCTAAAGCAGTTAATTAAAGGAATATTCCATTTTCTTAAAAGAAAAATCCAGATAATTTACTCACCACCATGTCATCCAAAATGTTCATGTCTTTCTTTGTTCAGTCGGGAAGAAATTATGTTTTTTGAGGAAAACATTGCAGGATTTTTCTCATTTTAATGGACTTTAATAGACACCAACAATTAACACTTAACTCGACACGTAACAGTTTTTTTCAACAGAGTTTCAAAGGACTATAAACAATCCCAAACGAGGCATAAGGGTCTTATCTAGCGAAACGATTGTCATTTTTGACTAGAAAAATAAAAAATATGCTCTTTTAAACCACAACTTTTCGTCTAGGTCCGGTCCAGCGCGACCTAACATAAATGCGTTGTGACGTAGGGAGGTCACGTGTTACATATATAAAACACACATTTGCGGACCATTTTAAACAATAAACTGACACAAAGACAATAATTAGTATCAATTGACATACAACAACGTAGGAACGGTCCTCTTTCAACACACTTGTAAACACTGGGGCGGAGTTTCGCGTTCGTCCTCTGTGACCTCTTGACGTATTGCGTGGGGTCACCTGGCGCATCACGACCAGATCTAGGCGAGAAGTTGTGCTTAAAAAGTGTATATTTGTTATTTTTCTTGTCAAAAATGTCCTCAATGTCACATGGACTACTTTGATGATGTTTTTATTACCCTTCTGGACATGGACAGTATACCGTACGTAGATTTTAAATGAAGGGTCAACAAGCTCTCAGACTAAATATAAAACATCTTAAACTGTGTTCCGAAGATGAACGGAGGTCTTACGAGTTTGGAACAACATGAGGGTGAGTCATTAATGACATTATTTTCATTCTTTAATCATGCAAAATCGTATGATTCTCATGAAAAAACAACAACAACGAAACCTAACCCCAACGTCACAGGGGTCAAGGCAAATCGTAAGAAAACTTACGAATGCGGTTGTATGAATTAGCCAACTCGTAAAATATGTAAAAATTTTTGTGAGATAGAGTTGGATCCACTACTTTATAGGTAGCATGCATGCATTTACTTAGTAAGCATGTTTTTTAATTCTGTATTATTTAACGTAAAAATAAGTAATTTTTTACTGTATAAGACTTAAACCGTCTATGTCTCGTTTGCTTGTTAAACTCAATAGGATGTAAAAAGAAAAGTTCTGGGGTTAAATGGTCACTTTTTTTAACTCAAATTCCTTAAGACCTATCTGTTGCAACGCACCCTTCATTTCTAAAGAGTTTTTATGGACAGTACTCAAGAATTCCTTTGCTATTTTGTCTGGTAATTGCTTGTTACACAATATTTGAACATTGGTACACAACGAGTCTACAAAGAATGCAAATATAAATGCATGTAGAACGGAGTTTGTCTCTCTTCTTCGATCAAGGACTTAAATGTTTAACTTCTCCAGCTCAAGGACTTCACAAAGATAATATACTCTTGTTTGTGTTCGTTGTCAATCCGAAAGTGGGCGAATGCGCTGATGAAAAAGCCCCAGGCATTCTTTAAAGGACGCTAAACATTAAGTAAACTCCCTTTATGTTTTTGACAGCGCTATTATTTCGAATGCCAAAGCTGTATTAAACTGAAAAATGCCAGAACGAAAAAGCAAGACCAATAAATAAATAAATAAATAAATTCCCCGGTGATTTGTTAACTCTTGGATGGTCTCTGCTTTAGAAAAGAAAGTGTCTTTAACATCTAATTGAGAAAAATTGCAGATGTACATACTTTTCAAATCTTTAGACAATAGATATAATTGTGAAGTTCATTCTTTTGCATGTTTCTCCACTCCTGTGTGCCTAAATACAATGGTGTGTGCATGGCTTTACTTTGATAGCCTGATTGCTTGGGTTGGGAAGAAGAATCAATGTTCTTTTTTGTTTTCGTTAAGAGGATGTGGGTGGGTTGATGGGGCTGTCTTAACATCTGCAACCCTTCTGAAGCATCCTATGTTTAAAGTATAGGTTTAGGACTTGACAACAGGCTTTTAACAACCTTGTTCGCAATATTTTTCCATATAATGAAAGCCTATGGTGGTTAGGGGCTTTCAAGCTTAAAAAGTACAAAAACATTTAAATTTTTATTTTTGGGTGAAATAATTGTCATCATTTTCTTACCCTTATGTTTTTCGAAGACTGTATGGTTTTTTTTCTGTTGAACACAAAATAATATATTTTGATTAATAATGGTATTAGGTAACACAATTGAAATGAGAGTTTTAACACAATGTGCTATCATCAAGTGCAGCAAGGTATAATTTTTTTTCTGAAAACAAATGGCTTTCAATAAAATTATAATTATTGTTCATTACTGTGGGTTTTAAGTGTGTGCATCCCATTTCGAAGGCTGGATCATTCAAAGGACACAGACTTCACCTATGGTTCCCTTCCCGCCCACCACGGCTGTCAGCGGACACACACACACAAAAAAAGTTTCAAATCGTTTTTTTTTAATAAATATGGAACCAGATTTCTTATTTTTTATTTTAGAGAGTATGATGCGTTGATTAAACTACCCAACAGTATATCAAATTTAACAACCTTAGAAATTAGGGCTGCCTAATTATTAGTCATGACTATTCGTTTGCAGAATAAAAGTTTTTGTTCATAATTATTATGCACATCAACATATATTATGTATATATAAATACACACACATGCATGTATAATTTTAAGGAAAAATATATTGATATAATAAATATTTATATTTATACATAATACAAAAATTATATATACATTATATTTAAATATAAAAATGTATATACACATGCAAATTTTTCTTAAATATATACATGGGTGTTCATTTATATATACATATTATTATACACATTAAACACACATTTAATATGTAAACAAAAACTTTTATTCTGCAAACGATTAGTCGCAAATAATTGTTACTGTGGGTAACGTCTAAACCACAGCGCTAAACGCCTCATTCGTGCCGCGAGACCTCCAGACGCGCGTCAGTGTGTCTTCACATTGACTTAACATTGAAATCACTCGTGCTTGACGCCTCTACAGTGGCTGGTGTGAACGCAGCATTAGGCAGCTCTATTAGAAATATACAAAAGTTAAACGCAACATGCACAGTATTGCAATAATAATATTAATTCAAATCATTAAAACATAATTTATAATAAAAAAACAGTGACAAGGAACTTAAATTTGAAAAAAAAATACTGTTCTGAATGTTTATTTTAAAATATCTAGATGTTACAGGCACGTATTAAATCTTGGGATAGCCAAGGCTGTGAAGGATCCATCTGAAAAGTGCAATGTGTCTTAAAATTTAAATTAGATTTTTTTTCCATAGCAAATGGTTGAGAAATAAATGGTAAAATGCAGGTAGAACGTTTTGGCCACAACACATCCGGTTTAATAGAGTTAAAGCAGTATGAATTTTACTAAATATTATTAAGCTTAGTTTTTTGTATTACTTTTATTGCTGGAGGTGACTCATCTATTGAAATCAATTCTGGGTTTGGTGCGTCTGAAAATATGGACCATCAGATGTGAATATATTTCACTTTTCTCTGAAAAATGCACCTGTGGTTTCAGTGTTTGGCAAGAGTGGAGCCAGATGCTGTGCATGTGAATTTATGAGGTAGGACGGGTCACGTGGCCAACATAGAAAAACTCCATCTGTGCCTTTAAAAGCGTGAGAAAGCGCCAGTTCAATTCTCCTGTCAGCGCAGAGGTCCAAGCAATGTACTCGGCTGTAAAGTTCAAAAGTTCAGCTGTTAAACTGAAGGACTGATTTCTGACGATGGCTCTTGAATCCAGTTTTTAAATCCTTTTGGTTTTCCAAACCCTCCACAAAGACAGGTCTTTAAACTCTGATTGGTCACACAAACCGGTGGTGAGGCGGACCCTGCGCTTTGCATTTGCTAAAAGAGACAGTGTATGAAGTGGAAAATGTGAACCGTGTCTGAGTGTCACGTCCAGCCCTGCAGTCAGCGCTCAGACACTATTAACCCTCCTTGGCAGTCTTGTACCCTGAAGTGAAATATGGTTCATGTCAGCATATTTAAGAGTCAAAAAACAATCTTCTCCTGATCAGCTTAAGTGCAAAATGAGCTTCAGTGAAGGCATCGAATGAAAATAAGCCTTGGTTGTGTTGATCTTTTGATCTTACGTACTTATAACATTATATTGAAAGTGAAATTATGTCATCATTTCCTCAGCCTCAGGTCAGCATGTTTAACTTTATTATGTAGAAAGCAAACAGAAGATTTTTAATAATTAGATTTTTGCTTTTTTCCAGTTACAGTAAATGAGGTCTGAAGCTTTCAGGCGTCATAAAGGACACAAAGAGGAATCATTAAAATTTTTCATATGACTTATACATCTCCTGAAGCTAAATGACAGCTTTGTGTGATGAAAGGACTGAAATTCAAATAATTTATAAAGATTTGTAACCTCTGCCCATGCATGTTCATGAGTTTATTATCCGTGCATTGAAGAATTATTCTTTAGACTTTGATCTATAAAATGAATTGGTTGATCTGTTTCACCTAACATGAATAATAATTTGTAAGCTTTAAAGCTTCATTTGCGTGTCATTGTAAACACAAAGAGCACCAGTTGTAATAATACAGATTCATACAATTCACCATTTTGGTTTTTATTTATTAAAGTCACTGTGGAATAACATGTCTTACACGAAATACGTACCTAGTCACGTAATTCTGTTTTTCGTGAAACTGTCACGAATTTCAGAATTTTTTTGGTGATCGTATCACAAATTTCTGTTAATGTGTGTTACGTATTGGTTACTCAACTGTTTTGTCCTATTTTCTTACCATTGTCGCTTCGGTTTAGGGTTAGACTTACATAAAATGACATCCTTACCCAAACCCAACTCTAACCCTAATGCCAGGTAATAAAATTTTGAAAATATAAAAAAATTAATCAGAAAAAAATAGTATAAACCAATACTTAAAGTGACATCCTAATGCAAACACCAAACCTAACCCTAAACCTAAGCGAAAATGGATGTAAATAGGAAAAAGCAGTTGAGAAACCAATACGTGACAATGACACATAAACAGAAATTCGTGATACGATCACGAAAAAACGTGGATATTCGTGACAGTATCACGAAAAAGAATCGAAAAATTACATGACTATAGGTACATAATTTTGTGAGACTGGGTAGCAGCTATATTATGTCAAAATTTTTATTGTTGCCATTTATGTTTGCTTGTGTGTGTTTGTGCCTATGCGGGCATGCCTTGTGTCTCGGTTTGCATGTATGCAATCACACGCCTGTGTGTGCATGTATGCAATCTGACGTTGTGTGTGTTCATCTCTGACAATTTCTCTAAACCAGCCGGCGTGAAACTCTCCAGTTTGTAATACAAAGGCTCGAGTCAAACATCTTCAGCCTCCCTGTGCACTCACACCCCCCTCTGAGTTTATGTCACGGTGATGGATTTAACCCAAATAAACCCATTCATCTTTCAATTAGCACCAGACTCATAATATGGTGTGGATTATGAAGTGATCCAGGCGCTGAGCTCCGAGAGGAGGGGCGACAAGAGGGACGGCACCTATTTAAAAAATCTGACAGAGCAGCCACACGTGCACGTAATTCTGAGCTTTCGCAGACCGTTTCCTCCGGTCTTCTTGAATTTGTTATTATCATCATACTGATTAAATTGTTCGGCTTTTAGGTGAGTAATGTGGTTGGGAGGTGGCGGGGCGTGAGTTTCATCTCGTCTAAACATAACAAATACTAATGATCACTTAAATCCCCAGTGGTCCGTGAAACGGTGAAAACAAAACCAGACAAGTTGCAAATGTTGCAGCTCTAATTCTGATACTGGGTTATAATTTTTCCTTCAGATGTTCATGAAAATCTCTAAATTATGTTGTTTGGGCAAATAAGAGTTAAAATTAAACCATTATTTACTGTTTCGGACCCTGTTGCTATGCCCCGAATTTACTACTTTTAAGCCCTAGTGGCCAGAAACTTCTCTTCCGAGGGGCGCGGATTCAAAGTATGTGTTCGGTGTGTAATGTGAACCTATGTGCATCATGCATCATGTCAAAATCTACCTCACGAGGTTTCGTGGTATAGTCACGTAATTTTTTTTTGTGATTATGAATTTCCGCGTATTTTCGTGATCGTACAACAAATTCCTGCTTTCGTGTGACTATCACGCATTGGCCACTCAACTGCTTTTTCCTATTTTTAACCATTGTTGCTTCGGTTTAGGGTTAGATATATATTGGTTTAAACTATTTTTTTCTGATTTACTTTTTTATATGTCGCCTGGCGTTAGGGTTAGAGTTGGGTTTGGGTAGGGATGTCATTTTATGTAAATCTAACCCTAAACCGAAGCGACAATGGTAAGAAAATAGGACAAAATAGTTGAGTAACCAATACGTGATAATCACACGAAAACAGGAATTTGTTATAGACCGTTTCAGCAGTAACAACATAAACAAGCGGCTGCACGTAGCTTCCGGTAAACTCTGCTAAGAATAAATAACAACAAAGTTCTTTAAACTTAGTTTAACAACAAAAAAACAACACATAGATTACATGGAAAACCAAAACATTTGTTATTTTCGACGAGGCATTTGTTCAAGAGATCAGTTTAGCAACTAGTCAGAGCATTAAAAAAAATGAAACCGGAAGTAAGGTTTGGATCCAGACGTGTATCACGTGCTTCCAATGAAACCGTCTATACGATCACAAAAACGCAGGAATTCATGATAATATCACGAAAAAAGAATAAAAAATGACGTCACTATACATTGAAATTTCGTGAAACTGGGCTGGTCAAAATATGTGCCTGCTGCATACGCAACGGAAGGGTGATAAAAGATGATGATATTTATTATAAAAGACACGCTCCGTTCACAAAATACTTACAAGACACTAACTTAACACTAAACTCTAATTACACATGAGATTAAACGAGTATGTGGCAAGCATGAACATCTCTTTTATCATAATGCACATATTTTGACATGACGCGTGATGCACATACGTTGACATGACAGGCCAAACACATATTTTGACATGACAAGCAACATCCACATGAAATACGTATTTTGACGAACTTCGAATTGTGTGCCCTCGATAAAGAAGTCACCGGCTGCCACTGCTTTTAACTCATTCCCCACCAGCCATTTTTTGAGAAGTTGCCCGCCAGCATTTGTGATTTTTACAAAAGTTTCACAAAATGCCTTCCATGAAAATTTTCTTCTAAAAATATATAAACATACAAATATATCAAATAAAAGAACAGACCCTCTTCTTTCAAACAAACAATAAACAAACAAACAAACAAAATGGGGAAAACGTTACATCTTATCTATATTTTTATCTCTGCTTATAAACTCTTAAATATGGGCATTACTCTTTTTTTCCAAAAAGCTGAAATAATTGCATTTTTGTGAAGGATTTTTTTCAGAGATCAGATTCAGAATGATTATCAAAACATACACAGAGTTTAAAGTAAATAATTTTTTTGCATCAGATATCATGCTGTGTGATTTTTTTTTTTCAAAATTGTATCTATCAGTATCAGTAGATATCATTCTAAGTAATCGAATATTGCTATCATCACAAAGATTTTGCATGGATGGGTTACTACTTTTAAGCAAAGATGTCAAAATCTGATGAATCGTGAGGTCCTGCAGCAGCTGTCTGACTGCCACTGAGGTACCAGGTATTATTGTTAAACATAGAGAAACAACACTATATTCATAATGTTATTCTTGAAACAAATGAAGGTTTAAGTGCATTACTTCAATTTTGATTTGATACCTAATTGGCGGTGTCACATAAAATTAGCGTCCAAAGTACTACAGAAAAGCGTGAACTCGCGGGTATTGGTACTGGAGCGGCAATATTCCTTTCTGCCCCGTGCGACAGCCTCTAATGAATGTGAATGAGCGCTCTATTTGTTTTTTCATGTTTTATTTATTTTTTGTTTTTCCCAGCAAATTAAATCGACCGCAGCAATGCCTGTATTAATCCAGAGTAATACATCGGCCTGCCATTCTGATTATGTTCTTGTTACAGAGCCGTTCATTATTGATCCCCCTCCATTTTTTCTCTTTCCATCTTTATCCCCATCATCCACCCACCCCCCTCTCAATTCGTCCCTTGTTTAAGATTATTATAAGGCGTCTCTGTCATTTTGAATCGTATTACAGTCTTCTGGTGGGTGGTGCAGGTCTTTAAGATACAGTAGACCGACAAGAGCTGCAACACAGGGCGACTGTGACCTTTTCGTCCGCGCCCTCCTCCTCCGCCAGCCTCGCAGCCTCCCGTTTAATGGGCTCCACTTTCCTCTGACCTGTGGCTTTATTTGGACGTTTTTCATATTGGTTCATTGCACTCAGTCTGCAGGAGTGTTATTCTCCCCCTGCTGAAGTACCCAGCTCTCCTCCGAGTGGGCTGGAGATCCTAGCACTTGTTTGGAAAAGTGAACTCCAAGTGTACCAGTCTGCCTGGGTTTTTATTTTATATTATAGAGCGGTTATTGTAATTCCACAACACCAGCTGTGGTTAAAGAAAATGAATGTGTTTCAAACCTTTCTGTCTGTGAGATGGTTAGAGAATGATCATGGTATTTAGGCTTTAGATCTCTAAACTTAAGAAGGGAAATGCTTTACATCCTCTATTCATTTATGCTGAGCCAAAACATTGGTTTGTAGCTAATGATAAACATATTTCACATAAAATAAAAATAATGTTTATTCGATTTTTCTGTACAGTTACTTTAAAGAGTAAAGATTGATAGATTGTTCTGGTTGAATACAGTCAACACAACATGATTAAGGATTAAGATGGAAAGAGATTATTCATATGTCTTAACAGCGACATGGTAGAAAGGGTAAATAATACTTTTAGGTGTCAAAATGATTGAAACCAGATTTGTTTGCAATAAGGGAAAAGCTTGCGGTAATGAGAGCTTTAGTAGTTATGAGACTAAAAAATGTTTCTTATTTGTGGAACGTGCCTTAAAGGCTTAAAGTCTGTGTGCTGTGTCTTTGGGACAGAGACCGGAAAAAAATGACTACAGTAGCATTCAGGTTTGCCAAATCGTTTCCCAAAGAAGTAATTCGTGTTTGCAGTCATGTTTATTGGTGACAGGCTCCATCCATTATAATGGAATGGGATTTTTGGGAAGGTGAGAAATGTTATGGGTGTCTGCTCTATAAACTTCAAAAGCCTAACATATAGTCAAATCAACAAAAGAGCAACAGTGCATAAGTGCTCCGAAAACTAGTCTTATTTTCACAGATGTGACCCTGGACCAGAAAACCAGTCATGAGTATGGGTATTTGTAGCAACAGCCAAAAATACGTTGTTTATTAATATGTTTTGTACCGTATATTATTTTTTATTTATCATTAGTAATTTGTGTTGCTAAAGACTTATTTTTTTCACTATCAGATTCCAGATTTTTTTATTGTTGTATCTCATCCTAGATATTGTCCTATACAAATAAACCATATATCAATGCACTGCTTTCATGTAATTTATAAGTATAAATTACAAAAGTATAAATTACAAAAAAGGGTGGTGATAGCGCAGTGGATAAGACAATCGCCTTTTGTGTGAGAAACCCGGATTCGAATCCACTGTGACACACCATTGTGTCCCTACGCAAGACACTTAACCCCTAGTTGCTCCAGAGGCGTGTGACCTCTGACATTTATAGCAATTGTAAGTCGCTTTGGATAAAAGCATCAGATAAATAAATACATTTCAGAAAATTTAACCCAATGGCCGGTTTTGTGATCCTGGGTCACAAATGTCACTTTAGTTATTCCATTGGTATTTGACAAATTTGACTGTCTTTCACTGCAAAAACCTCTTAAGTGCATGCAAGATATTTTGACTAAAACTTCCACTTCCAAAAAACCTCCAATCATTCTTCATCTGCCCTTTTCTGAATAAAGGTGAAAGTCTCAAATTGGTCAATATCCTAATATAATATTGCGCCGCCCCACCCAAACCCCCCCCCCCAAAGTTGGCCAGAGGCCAGAGAAGAAAGCTACAACGTTACAAAAAAGTTAAATATCTAATGCAAATTAATACAAAATAAAATTGTTTAATTATACTATTTCACTGCTAAGCCGCATTCAGACAGTCAGCGATGTTATCGCTGTTTGTCGCCCGTCTCTTTCAATGAGGCGTTTCTAAATCTGCTTGTCATAAGCAAATGAGTACCATCCACGCCAGTAACTGATGAGAGAAGGATGACGTGAACTCCACTGCTTCGTTCTCATTGGTAGTCGCTCTCGAAATGCGCTCGACATTTGCATAAAGTTAAAAATTTCTTTACTTTCTTGCGTCGCTGGTAGAGATGTTCCGATACCATTTTTCTCTTCCCGATACCGATTCCGATACCTGGGCTCAGGGTATCGGCCGATACCGAGTACCGATCCGATACCTGGGTGTATATCTGTAAAATATACATCTATACATACTACTAGTCCTGTATGAATGGATATAACGGTTTTATGGTGTGCTTCAGACTTATTCCTGTATAAAACATGAACAAATACATACAGTGAACTAGGGTATTTTTATTATCTGAAAGACATTTGACAGTAATATTTATTTTTCCTAAGAGAAAACGAGCCACAAATCTAACACTGTACACTGAAAGGGTATTTTAGTTTTAGAATAATTTGAAAAATCTGTGGAATTCTGTGAGATGATTTTAAATGTTTTTAGAAGAAATAAGAGAATTTAAGCTATTAAATATTACAAAATTGCATCTAAAATAATTACTTTTTAAAGGCTTACAATTAAAATGAATACACCAAACCAATGAGTCCTCTGAATTAAACTGGACCAACATGAACCAGATAATGTGCATGTCAAGATAGAATTATAGTTTGTAGCCTATATAAAATGACATATATTATTGTTAATATATATTATAGCAGCAGAATAAAGAAGCTTGTGTAAACGTTCTCATTATGAATTAAGCACGTATGAAGATAATTTCATCATTTTTACAACGCAATGTAATCTTTATATTAAACATAACAAGAGCATTCGTCTTGTAAACGGATTTGAAATTATGGATGTGCTGTGCTGACTGTCGCGTCACATAGACGACAGAGACAAGTAAGATCTGCGGTAAAACTCAGTGGTAAGTTTTATTTCATCTCAAATATCAAACGGTTCATGCTCTTATCATTAAAAAACAATCACAGCAAACAGCACACGCAGGGCTTATGTACTAATCAATGCTGCTCACAAACGCGCGAGGCTATGTATGTGTACTTGTTGTCAATGACAGTACTGGTCACTCACAAACGCGCTCAAACGCGGGGTATGTGTGCTTGTCAATCACAGGCATTAACTCCGTTGAGTACTCCGCCAAAATCTGCGGGCGCGGATTCCATTGAGACATGTCGATGTTTTGTTTTATTAGTCTGAAATACTAACAAACAGCGGACATACGGCTGCATGCTTTAATTTCTTTGCCGCTCTAAGTAAACAGTGGTTGCGTCACGCATGAGGTAACTTCCTGGTGTTTGCATTCAGAGCAGCGAAGAAGAAATGAGTTTCGCTTTGCAGCGTTAGCTATAACGGGCATAACTAGGTTTAGTAAGAAAATGGTATCGGATCGGTACATGAGTTCAAGTACTCGCCGATTCCGATGCCAGAATTTTTTGTGGTATCGGCCGCATTTCCGATACTGGTATCGGAATCGGAACAACTCTAGTCGCTGGACACGCCCATATGGTCGGCAACGGTCACTTTCGCTCGTGCCGCCGAAAGTCGCCCGGTTTCCATTGAAATAAATTAGATTGGGTCGCTGGCTGTCTGAATGGGGCGTTAGTCATATTAAAAAAAATCAAAACTGAGTTCGTAATGTGTGTGTCATGTTTGTGTGTCTGGGGCGCACCCCTCATGAGTGTCTATGTAGGTCAGAAAAAAGGGTAAAAACATGTGACCTGAGGCTGAGCTCTAATTGGCTAGTTTCGGACCCGCCCTGGGGGCGCAGTACTGTGCGCCCCAAACCCTCCCACTTATGTTGTAAGCGAATCAATATTGTTGTTATGTCTTTGACCTCATTTGATTGGATAGTTTTCAGAGTCTCATAACCATGTTGCAGAATGCCATGTAACTTCTAGATACAGTACTGATCAGTGAAAACAAGTGAAATACCTTGAGATTAAAGAAAATATTATTTTTATGTTTACAAAATCACCCTTTACAAGGTGTTCAGTTGAAGAATAAATAAAGGATTAAGGAGCTTGGACCAGATTGAGCAGAAGGAAATTATCGTGGTCGAGTTTACATGCTTTTCCGGTATAATATTTTCCAGTTAATCCGGTATTTTCCATGGCTTGGTCAACTTTGTTGCAACGTACTGGTCTGTGATTAGGCAACTTTTCTGAGCATGATGTGATGATGTGTGTGTGTGTGTGTGTGTGTGTGTGTGTGTGTGTGTGTGTGTGTGTGTGTGTGTTTGTTTGTTTGCATGCATGCGTGTGTGTGGTGTGTGTGTCAGATCATGTTAACCGAAGCGCAATGTAAAAGCCTGCGATCAATATCCAGAACAAAAGTAAAACTGCGTTGTCTATCTGAGGTAAAAACACAAAATCTATGACAAGAGTCTGCATTTATTTGCCTTCATGCATTTATTACACAAGATGGTTTCAGATACACAGTGTTCAATTCAGATTTTTACACATCTGTTGCTATTTTAATCGCAATAGTATTTTGTGATTTGATTTGTTCATATTTGCCTGTTCAGCACAAAGTTTGTGTTTTATCGCCTCAGCTGTCTGTCACGGCGAGAAAAAATAATTTATTAATCCGCTTTATGTGATGTTAAACATGTAAAGTGATTCACGGTCTCTGTTCATCTGTTCTCTTCAGAAATAAACACATTTAAACTTGAATGCTCGTCTTGTAAGTTCATGATTAGAAATGAACAGGTGAACGAAAACAATTATTATCATTAAAACATGAAATGACGGACTATGTCGGGATTTTCAAATGAAATAGTCTAACGCAAACTCTTGTGTTTGTGTGTGTGTTTTTGAGTAAATGATTACCATGATTAGTTAATAACTGATAATAAACCAACATTATACTCAGATTTACACATTCATGGTAAATTTATTTCATATTTTAGTTGACTTCAACAATAACATTTTCAACATTTTAGCTAAGCAGTAATGATATTCATCACCTGATAAACGGCTATTTACAGACCTGCATTACTACTGTAAAAGTTTAATTTTAAGTTTGTATGCGCCCCCCCAAAAAAAAATTTTTTTAGCACCAGCCTCCACTTTTTACGAGGACATTGAACGGCCTAAAAACATACTAAATGGTACTTTTTCATAGGTTAAAGACTGCCAACAGGTTTTTGTGATGGTTTGGGTTAGGAACTGGGGTAGGTTAGGGGAAAAGAATATACAGTTTGTAAAGTATAAATTGCATTTTGTCTATGGAATTGCCCCTATAAACCATGTACAGTATGCCTGACTGTGTGTGTGTGTGTGTGTGTGTGTGTGTGTGTGTGCACATGCATGTGTGTTTTAAAAGTTTTCATATATATTTCTTTACTTTTCATTTATATTTGACATGACAGAAAGTGAAACTCCCAGAAAGTGATTCACAGTCTCAAAAGCTGTATTGAAATTTGAATGAGACCGTTTAGCTCTTCATCTTGTCCAAAGTTTAATAGAGAAAGGACCATGAATAATGTGAATTTAAAACAAGATTTGTAGCCATTTGGGCAGTCCTTGAAGAACTCAATGCATTGCTTTTATATAGATCAAAGCTATGAAATGGAAGCGAAGGATATAAACTGTGAAGGGCAACACAATGTGAAAAGAATAAAGACTTTCCAGTAAAATTCATCTTCAAGGATAGTTGTACTGGAGACAATGACACAGACAAATGAGAGAAGCGATGCCTTACACGAGTTTGTTGTGTATTGTTTGTTAAATGTCCTGCAGTCTGTAAAGCAATAACAGGAAATGCTGTAGTATATTAATAGAGCGTTCATTATAGATTCACAAATGCTCAGACAATTTAAGCTTGTTTGTTAGGCATGACTAGTACTATTATTCATAGCTATATGCTTAGGGATGTCATTGTACATAAAAGATACAGGGTTATTTAGGAGAGGTGTGCTATTACCTGTCTAAGCAATACAACTTGCATTTTTGCCTATACTTAAACTTTCTGTTGGACAAAATGTTCTTCTTAGTTTAAAGGCTTTTACAGACTATAAAAAGGTAAGAATGAAATAGTAAATTTAATAAAAATTGACTGAAAGGTTCTTTGGGAACCAGAATGGTTCTTCAGTGTCCTTGCTGTGAAAACCCCTCTTTAAAAGCTTTAGTTTTAGTAGTGTAGTAGATTTATATTTAAGGAATGCACCTGACCATGTCTATATACTATTACAAGGTATTACAGGCCTATAAGCTAGCAATCATTCAGAACATCCTAGCAACCAAATACTCTTAAAGGGACATTCCACTTTTTTTTAAATATGCTCATTTTCCAGCTCCCCTAGAGTTAAACATTTGATTCTTACCGTTCAGCTGATCCCTGGGTCTGGCGCTATCACTTTTAGCATAGATTAGCATAATCCATTGAATCTGATTAGACCATTAGCATTGCGCAAAAAAATTACCAAAGAGTTTCAATATTTTGACTCTTCTATAGTTACATTGTGTACTAAGACCGACAGAAAATTAAAAGTTGCGGTTTTCTAGGCAGATATGGCTAGGACTATACTTTCATTCTGGCGTAATAATCAATGACTTTGCTGCCGTAACATGGCTGAAGGATGCGGAATGATATTACGCAGCGCCTGAAAATAGTCCCCTGCTATTGAAAGTTACTAAGGGGACTATTTTCGGCTGCTGGGTAATGTTACAGCAGCCTGTATCAACAACCTGTTGACCAGCCACAACACCTTACAATATGCAACGTCCAATCACAGTGCAGCCTGATTTATTTTTTGTGTAAAGCCTTACTCACTTCTTGCGGTGCAGTCTAGCATGAAATATAACCTTTGTAACCTTTAAACGTAAGGTTTTTGTTTCAGACAAGGCTTTGTCAAGTTCGCATTCAAAGCCTGTCTTGACAAATTTTCCTTTTCATCTTACAGATGTATCAAGGTGTGCGCACATGCATGGTGCTGCATGGGAAATCGGTGATGGAGTTTGGTCATTTCATGCTAGACTGCACTGCAGGAAGTGAGTAAGGCTTTACACATTCCGTCTTTCATGGGACGCCAAAAACGATTTAAGCAGCAGGAACATTTTCGGGAAGACAGTATCCAGTGAGACATGGAGTAAAAGATGATTCACCCAGAGGAATGGAGTAACCAAAATATTAGCCAAGAACAGAGATAGAAACAAGTGAATAAGGCGAAAGATCAAATAAAATGTTATATAAGGGCCATTCCACACAGTCATTACATCATGCTATTTGCATGTTGTAACTCGTCAGAATTGAAGTTCATGTTTTATCTTTGTTTAACATTAAATCTAATAACACACATATTTTCAAAATGATTATTGGTCAATCTCAGGTAGTTTATTTTTTTAACATTTTAGCAATTGGACTGAAAGTAACAGGACTGAGTTTTTAGCATAGATTTAGCAGATACATAAAATATAGCTGCATTAAATATGTGCTAATATAGCATGCAGACACTGAGCAAATTCTAGTGATTTACTAAATGTTTTTATTTTAAAATAAACATAATAAAATAACATTAAAGAAATAATATATGTAACATGACTGAATATTAAAGGGACACTCCACTTTTTTGAAAATAGGCTCATTTTCCAGCTGCCCTAAAGTTAAACATTTTTATTGTTTTGGAATTCTTTCAGCCGATCTCCGGGTCTGACAGTACTACTTTTAGCATAGCTTAGCATAATCTATTGAATCTGATTAGACCATTAGCATCTCGCTAAAAATAACCAAAGAGTTTCTATATTTTTCCTATTTAAAACTCTTCTGTAGTTACATTGTCTACTAAGACCGACAGAAAATTAAAAGTTGCCATTTTCTATGGATAGGAACTATACTCGCATTCTGGCAAAATAATCAAGGACTTTTCTGCCATACCATAGCTGCAGGAGGCGCAATGATATTACGCAGTGCCCGAAAATAGTCCCCTGCTATTGAAAGTTACCAAGAGGACTATTTTCGGGCAGTGCGTAATATTATTGCACTTGCTCGGCCATGGTACAGCAGCAAAGTCCTTGATAGGGCAATATTAAAACTCTTTGGTTATTTTTTAGCACGATGCTAATGATCTAATCGGATTCAATGGATTGTGCTAAGCTATGCTAAAAGTGGTAGTGCCGGACCCGGAGGTCAGCTGAATGGATTCCAAAACGGTAAAAATCTAATTTTTAACTCTAGGGGAGCAGGAAAATTAGTATATTTTCAAAGAAGTGGAGTGTCGCTTTAAGATTGAGATTCAAAGTCATAGCATCAATATCATAAAAAATAGAGAAAAGAAAATGGGAAAAGTGACTTTTGATCTTCACATGGCCTTCAGATAATGATCCAGATAATGTAACTTCCTCTTGAAAATGTGACTTCAGATTTTCAGAAGGGGGAATGTGTTAGGTAACAGGACTGAGTGAAATCCTGAGCACATGACTAAAATATGAGTTTTATCTAAAATATTATGACTTTTTCAATGGTATAAAAATATGGTCCCACACAAAATTCAAAAAAATTAAGTATCTGAGTAATTGTATTCTCATTTTTAAAGGTAAAGTATAAAAATAGAGGGAATGAATGGATAAAATGTTCTATGTAGTTTTTATTAATGTATTAATTATTTAGTTTAAATTTGGTGTTAGATTAGGATGCAAAACACTTTGCTTAATAATAAAATTAAATTTAGAGTTAATTTTCTTGCATTTTATACATATAATGTCCTGGGGACAAAAATGGCACCAGTTTGGTGGAATGGCCCATAAAACGGCTAGTTGAAATTATATCTTTACTCTTAGACAGGTTATAGTAGCTATAGTAGAGCAAGACTGTGACCTCTGAAATGTCACAGTTCCTGGTTCATGTCCGCCCCCAGCAGTCCTGATATCAAATCCCTCATCTTTCAGCCAGCAAGCCTGATCTGTAACTACACCTTCACCCCTCATTAGTCCCCTGTGGCTGCATGTACAAGACAGCAATTTTCTCCAGCGTCAATAAATCAATACGTGCTCTATGCCGGACTCGTGGGACTTTATTTACTATAAAGGAATTGTTGTTATTCTCTTCTTGCTCCAATGAAACAGCTTACATTTAGACTGCGGTCGCATTGCAGTACATGTACAGGTATAAATGCTGCCTGACTCATCTCCTGTTTTATCTTATCTTAACTTGGCACTTTTTCAATCTAATCTCTTTAGCTCTTATGACCTTACAAGCTTCCTATTTAAGGTTTTGTTTAAATTTTTGTATGTTATTTAAGCTTTTTTTACCGAACTCGCATTTATATATATATTTTTTGTCACTGATTTTAAATAGTGCACATAATCCAACACTTCTAAAATGTAATGCGAACTGTAACTAAAATTTGAGATATAATCATGCTTCTCTATAATAATAACCACTGACATTTATGACCAACTCCCAAATTATTTTGTGGAAACGTACTGCCCTTTGAGGCGTTAAAGTGCATCTCCCTTCCTTTGACAGATGAAACTTCCTGTCTGTTTTATAACAAGAGCCGCTACAAAAAATCTGCTTTACCCATTTGTTTTACCGACTTTTGGTAGTGACAGGTTTTGTTTGTAGCTCCGCCAACATTAACTGAGAATAATCTAGACCCTAAATACAGTAAGCGGAAATTGGCCAGCCCAACAGGAAGCGGAGGAAGAGGAGTTGCCTTACACTGCGGAAGATCTGCTGACTCCTGGCAGCAAGTTTCTCGCTTTGTTTCAAAATTTAGTGAGTTGCCTACAAATGTGGTTTTAATAGGTATTGCAAATTAATTATGCTGACTATTATACAAAGTTTGGGCCAAATTCTAAGCCCTTGTGATGTATGTGTCCTTCAAGAAGGAGGCAATCCAATAATCCAATCCAATGTCTTTTTATTGTCTTTTTTAAAGTGCAATGCATACAGCTGGTATTAAAGAGCACCTATATTATTGCTAAAACCAACGTTATTTTGTGTATTTGGTATAATACAACGTGTTTATAATACAACGGGTTTATGGTTAAAAAACACATTATTTTCCACATTTTTGTAGCTCCAGATTTCACTCTCTTCCTGAAATTTGAAAAGCGCTGATTGGCCTGAATACCTCTAACGTCAGCCGGAAATGTAACGCTCCTTACCATGTTTGAAAGATTTGGTTGCTAACAAGAGTTAACTTACTATACAGGCTGTGAGTCCAAAGCGGGAGGAATTATGATAATGTCGGTCTTGTACATCACCAATCTCAGGAAGTAAACTTGCCTACAATCCGTGTGTTTGTTGTAGTCAATCAGATCACAAGGACAATGCTAAATGCAAATATAAACACGGTTTAAACGTTTTAAGCTCGTCCCATTCCAAGGTAGTTAAAAACGCATTCGACCAGATTGTTTTTGTGGTGTAGACGCACATGTGGTCCAATGTGTTTGAGCAGCCACAAAAAATCCTACTTTCCACCTGCTAACCTAATGTGTGATTTACTGAGCACAATGTTTTTCCATCAGTCCTGACATCTAATGTGAACCCAGTGTTTTGCACAATCTTTAGTCATTATCATTATATATGCGGGTTTCACATAGCACTCATTTTATGCGCATTTTGAAGTATCGCATAATAAACTAGTGATGGTAACGCCAAATTTCGAATAAAAATCCCTTAATTTGCAAAAACGTTTTTACGCTAGCTTGAGGTGGTTTTTGACTTATGCGAAAAAGAGTAAATGCGAATAATGAAAGATGGAAACGCATTAAATGAATAAATTTTGACGTACCGCACATTAAATCCACCTGACTGATCATCTAGCTGTATCAGCTTACGGCTGGTCAATAGGGGGCGCTGGGGCGTTGCCCCCTTAAAGTTAGTCAAAGAGGAAAGCTACTTTAACGTGTTACCAAAAAGTTAAATGTATAGTGCAAATTAATACAAAATAAAATCATTTAGTTGTACTATTTCACTGTTAGTCATGTTATCATTTATTTAAAAAAAATCAAAACTGAGTTTGTTGTGTATGTGTCATGTTTGTGTGTCTGGGGCGCACCCCAAACGAGATTCTATGTAGGTCAGTAAAAAGCTCTAATTGGCTGGTTTCGGATCCGCCCTGGGGCGGAGGACTCTGCGCCCCAAACCCTCCCACTTATGTTGTAAGCGAATCAATAATGTTTTTTTTTACGTTTTTGACCTCCTGTGCTAGTGCCTGTATCAAAAATTCTGCATTTCTTTTTCTGTGCACACAGCATTCAGATTGGCAATGACAAGCTACACTGCTAGTAAATTTATAACTTGCCAAATCGTAACTTAAATGCAGTCCTGTCCCCATTTTCTAAGCGTGTCTTGTTTCATTAACCGTTGGTTACTAAGTTAATTTTCACCAATTTAACAACTTAATGGAAATGCACCTATTTTGCCATTTTTGTTTTTCTTTTTCTGTGAATTTTGAAAATATTGGCTAGCCTAGCTTCTGATGAAACTAAAGCGGCTGCTCTTCCACTTTTTCATTTTTATTTCATTTTTCGAGTGAAAGTTGTACGAGCTTATTTCATCAATTGCTCTGAAATATCTGAGACAACTCTTACATGTACAAAACGTTGTGCAGCATGTTTACTAACAACAAAAGCGCGGTACTCTGGTGTAATATTAGTGCGCGTCAACTTAATCCCATAATTTCTCCGCTTGTCATCCCCTTGAAGTAATCCGGACAGAAGCAGTCGAAAGTGGACAAAAGAGACGGATTAAAACATCAGGTGTGAACGGTAATGTCTCTCTCCCTGTGATCCGATCTACCAAAACGCATCTTAATACCAGGTATAAACAGGGCCTTTGTCTCAATGTGCTGTGAGCTCTTTCCATTTATAAACTGCAAATGAGTCAGGAAAATAGGGAGTGGTGGTAAAAGTGCTGACTAATGCGGCAACCCGTCCAAACTCTCCTGCGACTGAATGACCTTGTGCCGGTCAGGAAGAGACCCCTCCAGTGTGCCAGCAGACAGGTGATCTGTCAGCTTTGCGGCGGTAGCCGAGCCAGGGCAAAGAGCTGAGAGAGACGTGGTAGACGCTGGAGGACACGCTCTCACACATGTGCTCCTCGCTGCAGTTTAATCTATCACACAAGGACGGCGCTCCTCTAATTCATCATGTGTTTTATTTTTCCGCACGCCGCTTAAATCTCTCTTATTCACGGCGGGGAGGAAGAGGAGATGCCGAACTGCTTAACCGGTGAAAAATGGGCTCGCTCTGATTCGTCCTGCGGCAGGTCTCCAGTTTTAATCCCAACGTGAGGGAAGGCAGCTAGAGTTTGACTTTTAGATTAATCTGCAAAGCCGTTTATTATTTAAATGCACGAAAGGGTTTTTAGGGGAGCGAAAGTGTAACATTACTCTTAATGATGTCTCGAAATGCGGTTACATTATTTATCCCCGTAGTGGAGCTGTCAGTTCAAATTCCCCGTAAAACTTAACAAAAATAGCGGGGGTAAATTGTCCGTCTCCTCAAGGTAAACTTTAACTTAATCTGTGTATTCGGTATCAAATGTGGTGGACGAGAAGACACCGAGCGTCTGCGTTACTCGGAATTGCATCAGAAGCTTTGATGCTGATGTCATGTGGTTTTTGTATCAGTTTCCATCGCAATATAGCAAGAGAACTCAACACCCATTTGCTAGAATTTCATGGATTAGAACAGTACCATGTTGCTTTCAATGAGGTCTGCTTTCTCGTTCTACATCACTGTTCATCATCAACAGTAATCAAACTCTGTAATGCAAAACATTCTGTGCATGGCCTCCAAATGATTGTTAAAATATCATTGCTATAATGCTATATGACAGCCATAATATTTAAATTAAAACTCAGTTTTTATTCTTGTAGGGTGTTCCTGTAACTCAACTTGTAGAGCATTAAGTTAGCAGCACAAGGTCAGAGGTTCAAGGTCATAGGTTCAAACCCAGGGAACACATACTGTACTGTTAAAAAATGTATACCTTGTAATGCACTTTGAGAAAGACTGGTGTCTGCCAAATGCATAAAAAGGAAAAAATTAAAGTACTACTTGTATAAATAAATGATGTAACTTCTCTAAAGCAGTGGTTCTCAAACTGGGGGCTGCAAGATTTTGTCGGGGGACAGTTTTATGACATTTTATAAAATACTTTATCATAAATTCTGTGTAATTCAACTTTAGAAAATAAGACTATGAACCAACAGTACTGCACTGTATAGTTAAATATATTTTGTTTAATTTAAAGGGGACATTTCCCAAGATTTTTTTAAGATGTCAAATAAATCTTTGGTGTCCCCAGAGTACATATGTGAAGTTTTAGCTCAAAATCACTGGTGACCCAATTATAGCACTTAAACATGAAAACACAAGGCGCTCAACATAACAATAATTCCAACTATAAACGGGAATGTTTTTATCTGGTTTTGGCTGCACTCAAAAAAATTATTCAAGCCCTTCTTAGAAATGACACTTTAAAATTGTGTTCGCTTAATTTAAAATAACTCATTAAGAGCAATAAGTATGCTCAGTGGATCAGTGGATCATGTAGGTTGTCTACAAACCGGAAGGTTGGTGGTTCGATCCCCGGCTCCACCGGACCAAGTGTCGAGGTGTCCTTGAGCAAGACACCTAACCCCAGCTGCTCCCGACGAGCTGGATGGCGCCTTGCATGGCTGACACCGCCGTCGGTGTATGAATGTGAGGCAAAACTTGTAAAGCGCTTTGGATGGCCATAGGTCTGTTAAAAGGTCTATATAAATGCAGTCCATTTACCATTTTACCATAAGTATATTATATTTAATTAGTCTAACACAAAATGAATATGTACTATAATTTATTGATTTCTTTTTAATCGCGTTAACACAATTAGTTTGAGTCTGGGTTCTGGAAAAAATAATTTTCCAGCATGCTTTGCATGCAACTGCTTTTGGAGAGTAATTTTTTTAATTAAGTGTTATTTTATGCATTTTTAGGTAAAGAGAAAGACTTAATAGTGTTTAATGTCCGTTTATCTTATTGATTTAGAAGCGATTGTGTTATATTTTCAAATTGTTTGATTACCATCTTGCAGAAGAGTGGCACTTGTGGTTAGGTTGTGGATGTGATGTATTTCTCTCAATGAGCACTAACTGTGTTAATGCCTGTTTGGAGATCAGTCTCTTCTCACATGCTCATCCAAAGTATCATATGTTATTATTATTAGCATGCTAACATGTGCTTATGCTAATTAGTATGATATAATAACGTTTTATATAAAATAACAGAATTGAGTTATTCAGACTACACTACATTGAGTTATTCAAACTATGCTAAATCAAGTTATTCAGACTACACTAAATTGAGTTGAGGCAACTAATTGAGTATTGCCATTTACTTTAAATTGAGTTGGACTAACTCAATATATTTTTATTGTGTAAAGCAGTTTTTTATGAGTTAGGGGTACACATTCATATTGTATGAAAATCCTGCCCACAATTTTATTGAGTTTATCCAATGAATCTTTTTTTTTAGTGTGTTTGTTTACACAACGATGGCGTTTTGGGGTCCTTAAAATTCATACTTTTGAAAACGGTGTTTCAAAGTGCCTTGTTATCTCCAATTAAACGACAAAAACATGAATCTGTGTTAATGGTCACATCATGTGCATGCGTTGTTTCAGTCTATAGGCATGCTTGAGCATTGTTTTGTTTTGTGTTGTGTAAGTCTGTTACTGAATTTCTTGTACTGCTGCTCATCTTGGCCAGGTCACTCCTGTGAATGAGATTTTTAATCTCAGTGAGTTTTTACCTGGTTAAATAAAGGTTTTATAACGAAAATAAAACAACAATGGCGGTTAACAGGACTGTTCATGAGATACTGTAGCCTGGGAACCACATGCTCATTTTCTCATATTTGAGGCGTGGTTTACTAAATGCTCAGAGCCATTTATTGGGCGCTACGAATGTCTATCAAATGCGTCTGTACGTAGCTCATAGCCATCGTTTTAATTATACCAGATGACGATATTATTAATAAATACCACTTTCCATTTATAAGTTAAATGGACTTTGTTGATGACGATGCCTTAGCAGGTTGGTCCTATAAAACTCTGTGGCTAACATGTCTTGCCACTTTGTGCTCACCAGGCCTTGGGACTGGCGAACAGAAGTTGGTATCGACCACATTTTCTTGGATGTGAAATTGTTTAACGCCAAAAGTTGCTCTTTTTTAAATAAACTTGCATTCAGAACTACTTAGAACACTATCTTAGGCGCATTGAAAGGTAACTGCGTCTGCTGCCATGTTGGATCCACAGATATAAACAAACTGCTTTGGTGTGTCGCATAGACGTCGTCATCGTCTTGCTGCCTCCTCCCCGTTCTCTGATTGGTTCCCTATTTGATGGGAAAATGTGGTCCATGGTCTCCATGCTACACTTGCAGCGTGAATAAATTTGCACGCAAGGCAGCATGGGGAAACCCAGGCTAATGATAGTGAGTTTATTAACGCTTCTTCAACAAAGTTCAGAAAATGTTGGCGCTTTATAGTCCAGGGTCAACCTACCTATTTGTCCATTTAAACAAAATTGCTCAATCTTTTTGCCATCTTGATTGTTTGTGTTTATCGCTTTTTAGAAGAAAGCATATGTGTGTAGGCTTAGCGGTTTTTTTTACAAGGTTACATTACCACCTGGCACACGCAATACTGCAAATTTAGTAATCTTCGCGGATATCGTGTAAACACAAATCTTTTTGTCATGTGTATGTGAATTTTTATAAATGCAAAGAAAAAAAACTTCCACTTTTTTACTTCATTGTTGTTGGGTAGGCTAAACATAGCCTTAAAGGCATAGTTCAACATTCTGTCATTAACTGTAAACATTTCTTTGTTTTGCTGAACACTAAGGAAATATTTTAAACAATGTTTGTAACCAAACATGAGCACCATTGACTTCCATATTATTATGTTTTTCTACTATGGAAGTCAATGGTGCTTCTTCTTCTTGCTTGATTTCAAATATCTTCCTTTGTGTTCAGCCAAACAAAAACATTTGTATTGGTTTGTAACAACTTAAGGATCACTAACTTTAATGGAAGTGGCTTGGTATGAAAATGTGAAAGTTTGTTAAAGTCAAATAAAGTTATACGTCTCTAATGTATTGTGCTAAACTCTGCTTGTTTGCACTAATGTTGGTGCAATTCACGATCTGCATGGTTGAGATGGCAGGTGTGGGTCATCAAGCGTCTGAGCGTCTGTGGAGAGGTTTGTGTTGTGCCAGGATCAGGCATCCAAACGCTGCATGGGCTTCAATTGGAGCCCAGCAAGATTCACAGCTTCAACTCTCTCGCATACGGACGGTTCTGGGTAGTTTAATTAACACCTTCAGAAAATCTCTTCTGCGAAAAATGAGCCCAGGCCAAAGTGTACCCCTACATGGCAGCAGAGGACAGGGCGGCTGGCCACCCTCTCCGCCTTTGATGAATGTGCTGTCTTGACAGCAGGACTGTTTTTGGGCCTCTCTTCAGCATCGTCCCCCAGCTACCCCCCAACCTCCCTCTGAATTGTGATTTATACATCTGGTCCTCTCCTTCCTGTGTGAGCAACCAGACCAGAGGAAATGTATCGGCCTCAATTGCGATGCAAAAAGCAGGACCCTGCGTAACTCACCCCAATTTTTAACTGTTCCTCATCTAATAGACTCTGACAGGTTTCTATTTTCATGTTCATCATGGTGTGATTGAATTGCCAGAGATCAACTCGCATGTAAATGACGACTGCGCTTCCTGCGTCACGATGGAACGATCGTGGAGACCCTCTGAGGGACAGGAGCTGCTCCCATGACATTCATTGTGCTTGACATCTCTGACATGCTCCTAAATCTCTCTCGACTTGCTTTTATCTCTTCATCCTTCTGCTGTCAGTACATCTTTTCCTCCGTTCATCACTCTTATTTCTGTGAAAAAGACTTTAATGCCTTCAGGATGGTCATGAGCTAGCCAGGTTTAATATTGCTTTTGCCGTTAAAAATCTTTAAATCTTCAACAGTTGTAGTTCTAAGTTTAGATGATAGCTTGAAAATATGTCTTTATTTTTAAAAAAAGTTTGAAGACAAGTGGAAGGCTGTTACACAAATTGAGACACCTTGAATCCTTTAGTGGAACTGCACTGATGAGGGGTGCAAATTGTAAAACAGCCGAAGGATAAACATAGAAATGAGATGAGACGTGCTCTGAGTCACTTTAAAAGAATGCTTTGTTGACTTGTTTTTTTAGCAACTGAGAATAACTGCGCATAAAGACTGCCTCATTACTTACTGCATGGTAATCATTATCTTGCTTATTTACACTGGGGTGCTATCGCCATCAGTTTTGTTTCACTGTAGGTGTACATGGTACTAAAACAGAGATGGAACACCTTTGTAAACATGGCCAGAATACTATGACTAATACTGGAAAGCAGAAATTTAAATCAAAGGTAATATTTTTTATAACCCGTATAACATTTATTCATTAATTTTCAATGTGTTTGTGCCATTTATTGAGTCTGGTGGTAAAACAATGCAGATGGTGCACACATAAAACTGTGCCATCAGCGGGTGCACTTCATTCCAAGTGTTTACCTCAAAAAGAGTTGAACCGCAGAATGGTCTCATGGAAAATGTGCATAAAAGGTTCTTCACAGTGACGCCATATGAGAACCATTTTTGGTTCCTTTAAGAATCATTCACTCAAAAAAAAAAAAAATTCTTTAAAGGATTAGTCAATTTTCTTTAAAAAAAAAAATCCAGATAATTTACTCAACACCATGGCATTCAAAATGTTGTCTTTCTTTGTTCAGTCGAGAAGAAATTATGTTTTTTGAGGAAAACATTTCAGGATTTTTCTCATTTTATTGGACTTTAATGGACCCCAATACTTAACAGTTTTAAAGCAGTTAAAAATTGCAGTTTCAAAGACTCTAAACGATCCCAAACAAGACATAAGGGTCTTATCTAGCAAAATGATTGTCAATTTTGGCAAGAAAAATAAAAAATATGCACTTTTAAACTACAACTTCTCGTCTTCCTCCAGCTGTGTGACGAGCCAGTGCGACCTCACATAATTGCGTAATGACGTCAAAAGGTCACATGTTACATATATGAACATTTGCGGACCATTTTAAACAATAAACTGACACAAAGACATTAATTAGTATCATTCCACATACAACAATGTCGGAATGGTCCTCTTTCTCCACACTTGTAAACACCGGGGCGTAGATTTGATACGTCATTTGTGACCTCTTGACGTGATGACGTATTACGTGAGGTCGCGCTGGTGCGTCACAGGACCGGAGGAAGACAAGAAGTTGTGGTTTAAAAGTGCATATTTTTTATTTTTCTTGCCATAAATTAGAATCGTTTAAATAAGACCCTTATGCCTCGTTTGAAAATCGTTTAGAGTCTTTGAAACTGCAATTTTAAACTGCATTAAAACTGTTAAGTGTTGGGGTCCATTAAAGTCCATTAAAATGAGAAAAATCATGTAATGTTTTCCTCAAAAAACATAATTTCTTCTTGACTGAACAAAGAAAGACACCAACATTTTGGATGACATGGTGGTGAGTAAATTATCTGGATTTTATTTTTTTTAAAGAAAATGGACTAATCCTTTAATACCTTTTTATGATCTAAAGAATGCTTTTTACTACAAATAACCTTTTTTGAAACAGAAAGGTTGATGATAAAGGTTCTTTATGGAAACATTCAGCCAAATTTTTATTTATTTATGGCAATGTGAAGCACCTTATTTAAGAGACTTTAAAATGAAAGTCTGGTGGATTTACATGTACGTTGTTGTTTTAGTGTTCTGTAGCAAAGCCAATCTTTAGATCAGAAACTTTGTTTTAATCAAGGTTTGACATTTTATGAGCTGACATTAAGCCTTCTGGTTTTGGCATTTACAAAGCAAACAAAAGTCACCTCCTAACCACAGTTCTTTATAAATAGACTTTGCTAAAGTCATAAAATGTATATTGTTCTATTAATTTGATAATTATCTGTTTCAAGCTAATTATTATTCCAAGTAAATTATTATAATTTGTAATGTAATTTAATAAAAATTATTTGTAATTTTTTGAACGTATATAAACACACTTGACTTGACTTCTTACAGGGAGATTTGAAAACATCAGGGTCACAAAAGTTAAACTGATCATATGTATCTGTATACATAAATATGCCAGACTAACCTTTCTTACACATTTTCTGCTTGTTGCTCTTCAAGGGTCCTAAAACTAAATCCTCAGGCTTGACATCAGTTCTGAGGTTTCTCTTCATAGGTGTGGTTACACCACTGTTTTCATATGGAAATGAAGTCAGACTGAAAGCAGCTCTGTAAAAGTTCATTACTGCTTGCGTTTTCATCAAAAGGACTGTTTGGGTAAAGCAGAAATACATAACCTTAAAGGAATAGTTTACCACAAAATTACATTTCTGTCATCATTTACTCACTCAGCACCACTGACATCAACTGTTTGTTGTGTCATGTGAACCGTGTGCATCACATGTTTTGTCAAAAAAAGTGCCTGCTGCATACACGTCAAAACCGTTTATGATAAAAGAGATCCACAAAATACACGCAAGACACTCCCTTAACAGTAAACTCTGATTACGCATGCGATTATGCGAGTATCTGCCAAACGCGAGCGTCTCTTTTATCATAAACCCTTTAGACGCGTCTACAGCAGGTACTTTGACAAGACACGTGATGCACACAGGATCTCCCGGCGCGCAGAACACACACCCTGAAAAAAGGAACCACACACATGACGGGCTACATACATGTTGTGACGGACTTCGCATCGAGCGGCCTCGAAAAAAAAAGTCACCGGCCGCCTCTGTTTTACAGTTAATTATTTATAGTATAGTTAGATTACCGCATCAGTTTTCAAGATTTAGTGTACATATTTCCTGTTCATGTTCCTGTTTAAGTTTTAAAACTTTGCTTAAACAACAAAGCTGGTGGTGGCCTAAGGCTTTTGGACAATACTGTATACATAAATTGAAAAAGAACAGTTCAAGAGAAAACATAAACAACGGATTTGTGGGAACTGAATGTCAGGCATGTTGTAAGGCAACATGAAATTGCTGAATAAGTGCTTTCCATTTCTCTCCTGGTGTTTTATTTGAACCTGAAACTTGTGGTTTCTCCACAAACCCAAAGTATATTCTGTAGACTTGCACTGTCAGACAACACAGATATTTAGCCAATAACTACTCTAGCATAAGTGTCCCGCACCGAGTCGTGTTTATTTCCCAAAGCTTTGCTCCTAGCAGACCCAAAACTTTTTATTTGCCACAAATTGTTCTGTTAACAGAAAGTCAATGTAACTTAAATGAGCTTGGGCAGACCAATTCTGCAAACCTGAGTGAAAAACACAAAAACATACATACTGTATGTATTTCTGTGTGTGTTCCCAAGAGAATATATGTTGAATATCTACTGTAGCTAGGTTGTTGTTAAAATTACATGAATAAAATTTGAAACAAATAAATTACTAAAATAATAATTATTCATATACTCACCTAAGGGATTATTAGGAACACCATACTAATAATGTGTTTGACCCACTTTCGCCTTCAGAACTGCCTTAATTCTACGTGGCATTGATTCAACAAAGTGCTGAAAGCATTCTTTAGAAATGTTGGCCCATATTGATAGGATAGCATCTTGCAGTTGATGGAGATTTGTGGGATGCACATCCAGGGCATGAAGCTCCCGTTCCATTACATCCCAAAGATGCTCTATTGGGTTGAGATCTGGTGCATGTGGGGTTCATTTTAGTACAGTGAACTCATTGTCATGTTCAAGAAACCAATTTGAAATGATTCAAGCTTTGTAACATGATGCATTATCCTGCTGGAAGTAGCCATCAGAGGATGGGTACATGGTGGTCATAAAGGAATGGACATGGTCAGAAACAACGATGCCAATTGGCACTAAGGGGCCTAAAGTGTGCCAAGAAAACATCCCTCACACCATTACACCAACACCACCAGCCTGCACAGTGGTAAAAAGGCATGATGGATCCATGTTCTCATCCTGTTTACGCCAAATTCTGACTCCTGAAATTCTGATACCATCTGAATTTCTCAACAGAAATCGAGAATCATCAGACTCATCTTTAACTGTCCAATTTTGGTGAGCTCGTGCAAATTGTAGCCTCTTTTCCTATTCGTAGTGGAGATAAGTAGTACCCGGTGGGGTCTTCTGCTGTTGTAGCCTATCTGCCTCAAGGTTGTGCGTGTTGTGGCTTCAGAAATGCTTTGCTGCATACCTCGGTTGTAATGAGTGGTTATTTCAGTCAAAGTTGCTCTTCTATCAGCTTGGATCATTCGGCCCATTCTCCTCTGACCTCTAGCATCAACAAGGCATTTTCGCCCACAGGACTGCCGCATACTGGATGTTTTTCTCTTTTCACACCATTCTTTGTAAAATGGTGAACCCTAGAAATGGTTTTGCGTGAAAATCCCATATTATTTACAGCCCATTTCCTGACTGCATTCAGTCTGGCCCGGCCTTCATTCATACCTTCCTATTAATCAAATGCACCGTTGGACCTTTCTCTAGTGTGTAAATAATTTTAATCTGTGTCACAGAGTTTCACTTCAGTACTGAAAATCAATGGCCATTTGACTCCGGTTCATATATCTCCAATTCAAGAAATCCCACGCTTTTTCCCACATATATTTAAGTCTGCCTTCTGTATTTTTTCCATCCCTGCACAGTTTAAAGGCAACGTTCCAGAAAGTGATTGCTTACAGGTGAACACAGGCCTCATTCCCTCTGCCCGGTTTTAATCTGCAGTCCGACCCGGCCGCAATACGTGTGACACGTGTTTAATGAGAAAGATAAGGATTAAGACATTGATGAAACAGACAGTGTCGTTCTCCGCCCTGCAGTGCAAACATGAAGGAAAGTGGGTGAATTACGACGCTCCGTGTCCGCCCGCAGTGCTTCTGTAATTACAGTGGAAGTCACCATATTTCTTACCATTAATATAGCATGAAAATCCCTAGGGGAGCTGTCAGATTCCCACAAAACAAAGCATCGTGGGTAGGTGGCGCTGATGATAATCTTAAACCTTTTGTTTTTTTGCTGTTGCAAAATGTATTCTGCAATCCCTCCAAACAAACAGCACTGTACAAGGACAAGTTACTGACTTATGAATGTAGAACGAAGTACGAGCTGCATCGGTTATCTGAATCTATAAAACAGAGTGGACATGCCCTTTAAAAGTACAGCAATATTATTTACATTTAAATTGACAATAAGATTGTTTGTAGGACGGGTAATATTTTATACATCTCTGCACGCATGCTGAGTCAGAGAACAGTGAGTGCATACGCAGGAACGGTGGATTATGTAAACCAGACGATTTAATGTTATTGCAGAACGAGGATGTTTCAGTTCATGGCATTCTTTACAGGAGCAGCTTGTTCCCTGATCTGCTGTTCTCTGGAGTCTCTACTGTCATTAAACTTGCCAAGTGGAAAAACAGAAGCCATCACGGTAAAGAGGTTTTCCAGCGAGACAATCCTCCAAACGGCCATCTTTCTAATATAACACCTGATGGAACAACTGTGTAGGATGCATAACATCCAGGTATGCATAATGGACACCTAGTTAAAGCAGTGGATTTCTTGCCGTATTTTTCGTAGCACTTTCAGAACTACACATATTTTAGTCTCTTAGGCCTTGTATACACAGCAGCTAAATTCGATTATCACTTCACCTTATAATGCTTAATCCTGTTCTGTACACACATAGTTTAGTAATTTACGAGAGTGACAACCGCATTTATAGAAACTCAGAATCGCAGAACCGAACTGAACAGCTAGTTGTTGATTAAGTATTTAAACGTGCATCATGAACTTGACAAGGTCTCTTCTAAAAGAAAAAAATACCTAGAAGAACAGAAGAAAGAGCGTTTACTTACATGTGTTGCTAGATCTTGCACTTTACCTCAAAAACCTAAATATTGGGGCCGGCACCTTCCCACTTTAATAACACCAAAAACTTGATCGCTTCATGGGCCAAGGCCATAATTGGTATGTTAGCCCAAAAAAGACATGGACATGGCAATACTGCAAGACAGCACTCTGTGAAGCAACCTCACAAATGGGTACTACAAAAAAGCCAAGACGAAGGTTTAAATTTGCAGAACATAACCCTGTAATATTATTTTGGTCATAGCAGTGAAGGGTAACTACGTGGGACAGCAGAATGTTGCTATGGTTACCTCTGTAACAATTGTCGCATTTTCCGTACAAACGTGGAACGAACATTTAGGAGATTCACTCTTGTTGTCATTCTTGAAACTTTGAAGTGTGTACATTTCTTTAATTTAAAAAACAAAAGGGTGTTTTTTGCAGAGTTTGCTCTGTTACAGCTCAGAAGATTTGATGGATTTTTCAGTTGATTGATTTAAGTATTAACTTAATGTTTCTCCTAAAATTGCTTAAGCATGATTTATACTAATGCATCGGACCTAGGACGTAACTACACCATAGGCTGTGAGTAGCACTGCCTTGCCTGAAAGCCTATGGCATAACTACAGCGTAGGTCAGACGCAGAAGATCTGCTAAAACCCCTTTGTCAGGTAAAACAAATCTGCATCGCATTTCCTCATGAATTTTTGCCTATGACGGTATAAACAAAAATGGACCAAGTTGAGGAAAGATCAAAAGTCGCTGTCTATTTACCACCGTGACTGCTGATGCTTCTCCAACATTGTACAAATTTTTTTTGCTTTTGCTTTGATACTATGACCGTTTCATCGGACATGTTAACTTCCAGTTTCTGTTTGTTTAATGGTCTGACTAGTTGCTGAAACTGAACTCTTAAACAAATACCTCGTCGAAAATAACAAATGCTTTGGTTTCCTAGGTAACTTCCTGTAATCCCGTCACTACTAGAGCAAGCTCCTGATTGGTTAACGCGGCTCGTTTTTCCGCCAAAGTTAAGATGATGCGCAAATGAGGCGAAATTGCGTCTACCGCGCCCCGCTAAACGCCTTATTCGCGCTGCGAGACCTTCATTGACTTAACATTGAAATCACTCGCGCTTGATGTGAACGCAGGAGTTTACCGAAAGTTACGTGTTGACCATGAAAGCCGCTTGTTTTTGTTGTTACTGCTGAAACCGTTTATAGGCTACACCAGTGACATATCTGTGGACATAGGTGCCGATTTATTTTCCACCAGTGGGTGCTCGGTACAACATCATGCAATGCTTAGGTTGCTTAGTAACAGCAGATGGTACGGGAACGCCTAAGCGTTTTGGAAAGAAGGAGGAAAGTGCCGCGGTGCTACATTGCTGGTGTAGCAAGCTGGTCTAGCTGTGTTTTGGTCACTTTTTAAGCTGGACTTAGCTGGTCAGACTGGAAGACCAGCTGACCCACCAGCTTGACCAGCTTTGCCAGGCTGGGAGGACCAGCTTAAACCAGCTACTGCCACCTTAAACCAGCAAAAAACAGCTACCAGCTTATGCTGGTCTTAGCTGGATTTTTAAGTATTTTCTTTGTTTGGGGTAATGTTGTCCATTAAATGTTAAAATACATGAAGATTTAAATATAATGCATGTAAATAAATATTACAAGATATTCGTCTACTACTCTAACCATCAATTTTATTTTAAAGGTGTAGTGTGTAAATTTTTGCGGCATCCAGTAATGAGGTTGCCAATTGCAACCAATGGCTCAGTCCACTGCCCACCCCTTGTTTTGAAACGCATAGAGAAGCTACGGTAACCGTCACTGGAAAAACATGTATTTGACGGAGACAACTTAGTAAAAAAGTTTGTCGGTTAAGGGCTTCTGTAGAAAATATGGCGGCACAAAATGGCGACTTCCACTTAAGGGGACCCTCTGTGTATGTAGATAAAACGTCTCATTCTAAGGTAATAAACACATAACGGTTCATCATGAAAGGTCTTTATACACCCCTGATAATATAGTTTTGTATATTATTTTGCATTTCTGTCAAGAGATTGTTTTTTACAATGGTTTTATCAAGATTTAAAAAGTCTTTCCAGGCAAGCACTAGCTGAAATAAATAGTAAAACACAAAAAAGAAAAAAATCTGAATTATAAAAGCTTATGTGCACTTTATTAATTGTTAATGCAGTGGCAAAAAAAGAATCCATTAGCCTTTACCCCCGACTCGCTTAGATAGACTGAGCAGAATATAGTTGTATGATGGCACTCAGCCAGTGTTCCCCATCAAAGGGCCATTCTCATTCAGAGGTTTATTTTTGGAAAGAAAGATCTCTCTCCCTTTTCCCCTGCCTCCTTCCATCCACTTTACAACCCTTTGTCTGGATAATCCAGAGAAAAATGGGGTGATTTTCTAAGCACTGTAGCGCTATATGTTGTGAATGGTCCTCAAAAGCTGCCTTTTTACGCTCTAGGAGTAAATGTTGTTACTGTACATACAGTTTACCCTCTGTATTCTTCTCTGTCATTGTGATCCAGGGGTCTTTTCCAGGGGGCGGAGGCCCCTCTGAACCGCCGTCCATCTCCTGCTGCTCTGTAATCAGCAGTAAAAACACATTTCACCGGCCTGATTACCCAGGGCGCCTGCACAACTACAGAGACAGGACCTTGAGTCCGCCGTACACACTCCCGCTTAAAGAGAACTGATGTGTGAGCCTTTCATCAAAGCGCCCTCTCCAGCAGGGTGAGAGGGTTGTGAAAAAAGACTTCGGACCCAGAGGGTTCGCCATAACACGGCGAGTGGGAGGGTTACGCTTCTCATTCGGCGCTGATGGGTTTTGAAAATCCCCCCCGTGTCTCCCGCCCGCTGTTCGACAGGCCCAGTGGAAGACTTTAAAGTTAAGCTTTAGCGACCAAAAACCGTGTTCAGTAAAGAAATACAATTTGGGATCCATAAAATGGCAGTGGGTACTCGTTCGAAACTTGTTTTCGTTTCCTTGGCCTCGTGTGCCACTTTTCTCACTGTCGTATTCCGAAAATTGCCCCTCCATTTTGTAATTATTTCTGCATGCGCCCGGCATGAGAGACGACATTATAGGAGATGATTACGACCTAGTGGATGTGGAGCTCAGAGGAGGGAACATTAATTCCAGGGTTCGCACACACATTCGACACGCACATTCTTGGGTATTACACACTTCCTCTCGAAAGCTCTTTGTAGCGAACATGACTGCTCACCCACCAGTATTGAGTAACTGACTGAGGGGAGCGAAGCTGCTAACTTAAATACAGTTCTTATTCCTTATCCCGGAGCCCTACGATACTGCACATTGTTTAAGTCTCTCCTGTTTTACACCCTTGATTTAAATCAAGAGCTCATTAGCTGAGAGACCTTTGAAGAGAACTGGGTGTGTCAGATAAGGGAAACACATAATGTGGAGTACTGTGGGTTTGAACCTATTTAAACGGTCCTGTCCAGCATGTAATGTTACAAAGTACCATTTATTTTAATGAATAGCTGTTTTGTTTAATAGCTTTTACTGCATCTAATTTTCTTTTTAAGCGGGTGCACAGTATTGAAGAAAAATTTAATAAGCAATATCTTGCTAAATAATATTGGTGTAACATTCATCGATTACATTTCTAATTTCTTATGCATGGATACCACAAATAAAATGTCAATATAAGATACCATTATTTTCCCTCGGGTCCTTGAAAGTTTGTGAATCTAGGGGGAAAAAATCAAGGCCCTGGGAAGTTTTTGAAAATATACAAAAGTGCTTGAATCTATTTTATGCAAGACGTTTTCTGGAAAAAAATCCATATTATTCCCTGTGTAGTGTTGGAAAATATCATAAAAATTTTAGACTGTTTATAAGCACACGTGCCAAATTGTTCGCTTTAAATGCTTATATCTTCTGTATGCGAATGTTGATTCATACCAAAATGCTTTTTTGCATAGTTGTGTTTGACACATGAAAATGTCTGGGGTTACGTATGTAACTGTTGTTCCCTGAGAAGGGAACGAGGCACTGCGTCTCCCTTGCTATGCTTACTGCATCCTTGTAACGCTGTCTTTGGCAATATTTCAGATAGCGATATACTTCCTGGCTCCCACGTCACACTTTCTTTGTGGTTAAGCCTCACCATTGGTTGAATTTCATATACACATTCAGACGCACTTACCCTTGCAGGCGTCCCCAAAGTGTCACCACAGTGACACAGCGTGAGTTCCCTCGAAAGAGAACTGTAACAATGTATCTTAAAAGGTAACACAATGTAACCTTGCTCTCGCTTGAAATGTGTCCCCATATTTAGTCCTTGAATTTGATGGTATTGGACCTGGAAAGTCCTTGAAAGGTCCTTGAATTTGAAGTTAACTAAGGTGTGGGAACCCTGTATTTTGACACTCTCCGCATCCTCATTCCTTGATGTAACGTCCATCTAGGCATTTCCGCACATTTTCGTTTCTTTTTGTCTGCTAGCATCAGCAAGTGAATGCAATGCAGCAAACAAAAGCAGTTGTAGCAGCAAAAACACTGCAAAAGAGGCAGAAGACGTTGTGACTGCTATCAGATGCAAATCGTGGGTTTGGGAATATTTTTTATTTGGAAAATGAATTGGACAAACAGATTGGCAGAAAACCTTTGCCAGCACCAGCTGAAACACTAAGACTTAGAGGCCAATCACACAAATCGCATTTAAAAGCTTGGAAATGCAAGGCGCGCCATAGAAAATGATTCAAAAAAGGCAGCTGCAACTGTCATAAATACGTTTGGTGTGATTGATCCCTTATGCTACGTACACACCAAATGCGGGGCATCGCTTTACTCGCTCTAGATTACTCGTGGGATTAACTTCGTGTCATGTGAATTTTTCCTCGAGTTGAATATTTTCAACTTGGGCGAAGACGTGTTTTAGGTGAATAGCGCGTGTTTTCGCGGCCCCCATATAACGTGCTGCCATATCGTGTCATTTGCATAGATATTCGAATAGATTTGTTTGTATTTTAGCTGGATTTTTCAGTAGGGGCAACTTCTTCAGCCGTGACTTCCAGTATTGTTTTTATTAAACGGTTACCACACAATACAGATATTTAAAAAAAAATTAGTATCAACACACCTTTCATGAAGTAAATTACTTCTTTCCGCTGAACAAAAATAGTCACTGACCGACTGTGAACAAAAAACAATATGTTTCCCTACTGAAAAATCCACATAAGACCAGCATAAGCTGGTTTTAGCTGGTCTCCCAGCTTGGTTTTAGCTGGTATTGCTGGTGTAGCAAGCTGGTCTAGCTGTGTTTTGGTCGCTTTTTAAGCTGGTCTAGATGAACTTAGCTGGTCAGGCTGGGAAGACCAGCTTAAACCAGCTACTGCCACCTTAAACCAGCAAAAACCAGCTTATGCTGGTCTTAGCTGGTTTTTCAGTAGGGTACGTTGCTATGCACACAATCGTTGGTTGCAGCGATCATAGCAGTGTTTAATCGTAAATAAATCGCAGCTATAGACCAAGGACTACAACTGAATGCTTTATAAAATATAGTAATCAATTAAAATATTAATAAAATATAATTGAACCTGAAAATTATTGTTGGGTGGGAATCAGATTTTTTGTCATATTAAATCATTCAGTTAAGGCATACAATTGCAATATTCCATATATATCTTGCAGTCCTAGTAGTCCAACTATTTTTATGTTGTGCAGCTAGGGAAGTAACATGGGAAGCTCCAATTACAAGCGTAACAATATTATTTGCTCACAAAGTAATGTTGCTCTCCCAGAATGCCGTTGGGGAAGTTAATCTTTTATATTATATGTTTTCTGTATGTCTGAGCAATGTGCAAACATCTCAGTGCCGAGTTATTACAGACGGGCTGAGCGGCTCACATTGCACTTGTCTGCTGTATAGAATTACAAAAGAAACTCAGAAATGTCACTTTCCACACACGGGCCGCACCATTCTGCAAAGAGCGCGGGGGAGTCCTTGTGACAATTTATAAGTGTTCTGTGACAGCTGAATGGTAGCCGTATTATGAGATGGAGAGCTCATATCAAACTCCAAACGCAGGTCTATTCATATGGTCAGTGGTTTGCGATAATCTATCTCTCTCTCTCTCTGTGTCAGTTCCCCTCAATGGGGCTGGTTAAATCGTCCATAACACATAAACGGTCGTTTATAAAAGCTGACAGACATGGCAGTCGTTTACAGAAATTAATTACCTTCCACTGGTGCTTCTTGCGTCAGTCACGCCAGACCAGTTTCAGATACTTTCATTACACCTTCACCTACTTCAGATACACCTTCACCTGCTGAGAGACAGGACCATAAAACAGATCCTTTCCTGCCAATAGTTTTATTCAGGATGAAATTTCAAGACAGAAAGCCAAATTGTTTTGCTCTCTTTATTGTTTTTCTGGAAACGCTGTCGCTTTCATTAATCTGCGGTTGGTTAAAGGAGCCAGTCCGTTGAATGTTCAAATGATGCCTCCATAACTCTCTAATTATGGACACAGATCAGTTGAGCTTGGTTAGCTTTTAGCTTAATGAATGCAACATGGCAGAAAGTGCTACATCTCAACTCTGTTAACACAAGAGTCATTTATCCGTTGCGGCTTTTGAAGTGAATGAAACAAACTGGTAATTTTTGTGCCATTTGTTTAGGTGTCCAGCAGTGAATAGTGGCTATAAAGGGAAGTTTTGTCTTTCATATGCGTATCAGGTAAGAGAGAGTATGGATGTTTGTAATAGCCTACTTTTTGGCTTTTGCTCATTCATTCACAAATATAGCCCACACCTTTGCATTTTTGCATCCAACATTGACCTTTGATGCAATAATTTGTGTTAAACAAGGCGGTAGCCACAACTTGAAAATTGGGGGGGGACCAAAACATTCTGGGCTATATGTATCAATACATACCAGATGGCATAAACCTACGTCCATCTGTAGCATATTAAAGTGTACTTACCATAGCTAAAGGCGTCAGGTCTCCAAGTGAAATCTCTTAAGAGCTTCATCTTTCCACTCATGTATACATTTGCATGTGAGATTTTTCTCAGACGTGAGCTATATGAGCTGCTGATGATGACAAAACCGCCAGAATTAGTTTTAAGACTGCATGCATTGTGCAGCTGTGCGGAAGGAATCACAAATTAACCTATAATACTATATAACCATTTTATATAATTTATGTCTCCTATATATTATACTACAACCAAACTGCATATTTAACTTTTAATAAACAATTACTTCTAAAACAAAAAATATTGAAGGGTGTGTACTTGGAGACTTTTGTAATTATTATTGTGTTATTTATTATGTTTGTTATAATGCGTGAAATTTTCTGATTTATATTTTAAAGATGAATTCTTTTTAAGTTACCGTTGTAGAGATCAGTAGTACTTTTACTTTTTTGCTAAGGAGACTTTTCATATACAGTACATACACCGGCACACTAGGAGTTACTTCACTTAGGTGACCAGACGTCCCCGTTTTCTGCGGACAGTCCCGTTTTTTGGTGTTCTGTCCCCTACTGGAGCTGTCCTTGGAAATGTCCCCGTTTTATAGCACGTCCAAAACAACCAGCACATACACTAAAAGACCCGATCAACATGTAGTCTTTGTGTACCAGACCGGAGCAGTCATGTAATGATTATTTTCACCAGTAGAGGGAACTGCGAGCTACACTGATTTTTTGTTGCACGCCACTGATTTAGCGAAGAAGAATTTATCACGTCATCCATCTTTTTTTACAGTCTATGACACAGACTGAAGCCCTGTTAAAACATCCCATATTTTGGGGGGGGGATTTTCCGGTGTAGAAGTTCATTTAAGCCAATGTAACAAATAAAGGTAGAGAGACGATTGTGTTCATGATTACCATTTTGCATGTAGAAATCATAAGTCTCTTTTCAGATTTTGCACATGAAAAATACCCCAGTCACCCCAAATTTGTCTCTACAGTTTCACAAGATATCTCAACAATGTCTCAACTATGCCAAGATACCAAAATCTGCAATCAAGTGTAAGAGATTTCATATGAACTCTCTTTCTCTCTCCCTAAATAGGGAGACTTTGTAAGCTAATAGTGATTACTTTTATAAGTCTCACTGGATAAAAGCGTCTGCTAAATGCCTTAACATAAAAGTTACTTAAACATTTTCATTGTAATCTATCCATTCAATTATGCAACCAAGATTCATTTTCTCATTTGTTATTTCTCTACTGCTCCAAAAACATTCACAACTTTAGACCCAAAAGGTTTTGTCTGGCCGTTATTTCTTTTCAATGCATATGATGTCTTTACCGAGAATCAAGGATTTTCCCCAAGTGTTCTGTGTGGTTCTCAAACTTTTTGCCGTGTGCCCCCCTCCTTGTGTAACGTTCATCCATTTTCTGTTTATTCATGACATAAACAATCTCAAACTTAGAATTTGATAAAAAAAAAAACACATATTAAATGATACAATGTAGAGCTGTTGGTTAGCAGTCTTATTTTTTTTTTAGGTTTAATTAAGCCAGAATTTATGATAAAGTAATGCATTTTATAAAATGCCATAAAACAGGACCCCCGGCACCATCACGCCCCTTCCAGTTTAAGAACCACTGGTGTGCGGCAATTGATTATTAATTAAATATTAACCATTATTACCTAATAATCATGTGTCTTTTCTGTCTTTTCCAGCTTTCTTTTTAATTCACCTTAAACCTTCTTTTATATCTAGAAATTATCCCGGTGTACCCACACTGATGCTTGTCCTCTTCTTCAGAACAGCTTAATGTAGCGCCGCCACTTCCTCAAATGACACACTTAAGGAAACATACGATGAAATCAGTCATTTGGAGAGCTGAAGATATGTCTGAATCTGTGACCGCTTTTTGCCAGAACATCTAATAAGTGCGCCACTGTGCTGTGGGTCGCCCAGTGTGAGATTAGAGGAACTCTATTAAACTTTATGGCTTCGAGTCTAAGCGTGGGGAACAAAGCTGTGTGAAATGAACCTCAACTACCCCGGGACTTAACAAGGCACTCTTAAGTGATAAAACACGCTGGGATGTTTTCAGAGTATTGTTTGGGGTGTGTTTTCGAGCCCTACCTACTTTACCGGGGTTTCAAAACGTCATGTTTTCTTTGTTGAAATTATGGGTGTTAATTTTAAATATAACTTTTAATAAATAAGGTCATGACACCAAAAACTACACTGTACAAAACAACCTATAGAATCTATTCAATAAAATTTTGGTAACAATTTGCACTCACTTTGTTTGGGAAGATTCTATCCTACAGTATATATTTAAGTAAATAATAACTAAATTTAACAACTATGACAAACAAACAAACAAAAAATTGGTAAGGCCTACTTAATATTTCTCATATATATACACTCACCTAAAAGATTATTAGGAACACCTGTTCAATTTCTCATTAATGCAATTATCTAATCAACCAATCACAATGCATTTAGGGGTGTGGTCCTGGTCAAGACAATCTCCAGAACTCCAATCTGAATGTCAGAATGGGAAAGAAAGGTGATTTAAGCCATTTTAAGCATGGCATGGTTGTTGGTGCCAGATGGGCCGGTCTGAGTATTTCACAATCTGCTCAGTTACTTGGATTTTCATGCACAACCATTTCTAGGGTTTACAAAGAATTGTGTGAAAAGGGAAAAACATCCAGTATGTGGCAGTCCTGTGGGCAAAAATGCCTTGTTGATGCTAGAGGTCAGAGGAGAATGGGCCGACTGATTCAAGCTGATAGAAGAGCAACTTTGACTGAAATAATCACTCGTTACAACCGAGGTATGCAGCAAAGCATTTGTGAACGCACACAACCTTGAGGCAGATGGGCTACAACAGCAGAAGACCCCACCGGGTACCACTCATCTCTACTACAAATAGGAAAAAGAGGCTACATTTGCACAAGCTCACCAAAATTGGACAGTTGAAGACTGGAAAAATGTTGCCTGGTCTGATGAGTCTCGATTTCTATTGAAACATTCAGATGGTAGAGTCAGACTTTGGCGTAAACAGAGTGAGAACATGGATCCATCATGCCTTGTTACCACTGTGCAGGCTGCTGGTGGTGGTGTAATGGTGTGAGGGATGTTTTCTTGGCACACTTTAGGCCACTTAGTGCCAATTAGGCATCATTTAAATGCCACGGCCTACCTGAGCATTGTTTCTGACCATGTCCATCCTTTTATGACCACCATGTACCCATCCTCTGATGGCTACTTCCAGCAGGATAATGCACCATGTCACAAAGCTTGAATCATTTCAAATTGGTTTCTTGAACATGACAATGAGTTCACTGTACTAAAATAGCAAAGAAACAAAACTCCAAATGTCACGGCTGGCCAATCAGAAACAAGCATTCCAACGAGCCGTGTATTAAAAACAAGCACACGGTTCACATTTACTTAAGACATAACTGACTATGTTTACGAGCATAATTGTGTCAATTTGAAATAATTTTGTGAAATAATGTCCGTTCAACCGCAAAAAACTCAGTATGTGTTTGATCCATTTGCCTGAAGCCTTGAGATGTGTAGACTCAAACTGCTAAATTTCTTCATTATGAGTATATAATGAAAATAGGAATAATTCGTTTTATAGGTTGTTTATACATAAAAAAACACAATTTGCTACATTTACATAAAATTGGGGAGCTGTCCATACAGTGGCATTAAATCTGTTTTGTATTACCCTGCTCATACTTGCTCCGAGATCAGACTTAGATTGCAAGCTTTATGATATCAGATTGTTTTTTCTCTATTGTTGGTAAACAATGACCCATAGATAAGAAATGAATATTAATGCAGCGAAAGATTGTTTTGATGAATTGTGTCGGTGGGGTCTGATCGCAAATTGATTATGTATGAATGCATGTCGGATGCACTCTGTTTCTATCTTCTTCTCATTAGTTTCTCGCAAGCGTTCGCTCTCGCACTCCTTTACCCTCCCTTTCTCGTTACGTGATTGATGGTATTGCAGCTTTTATCTCAGGTAAGCTTGTGCTGTTACTTATCTAGCCTGACTGTCACTGGACGAGAAAGGTGTTTGCTAGCATTGCACAGACAGCAGATTGGCTGGGCCGGTGCCAGGTGGGATAACCCTCAGGTGGTGGGAACTCTGGCCAATGTGGCTGCAAAAAAGTGTAGATGATATATCCCGAAACTAGATTTTTGGACATGAATGTTATTTTGCGTGGTTGCCAGGGTGTTTCTCTTTGGTGTCTGGATGGTTCCTCCTTAAATGTACTGTATGGATTTTTGGTTCCTATTTCAATTGTTTGCAGTGTGATTATCATAAGTCTAATAGCTTAGCTGACAAAGCCACACATTTTGTGGCTTCAGTCTTTTTTGTAGCACAGATCCATCAAAGGTGCATTTTGTAACTTTTAGAATGATCTCTTGACAGAAATGCAATATAATATATAGGGCTGCAGCTATCGATTCTTTTTGTAATCGATTAATTTAGCACTGAATCGATCGATTCATCGAGTAATCGGATAACAATTTTGTGTGTGTTTTTAAGCAACCAAAACAAATAATGCATAACGAAAATGACGTGGCTGTAAAATGTTCAAGCATTTGGCTTTTATTTCTAAAAAAAACAGAGGTATTTGGCTCCAAAAAATAAGCCTATTTATTTCATTCATTATTTTTACCCATTTAGTGTTTATAAGTGCCAGTACTAACAATTAAGCACTTTAATTTATTAATATGCTCAACAGGTTTCATGCTGTAATCTAGCCCTGACATCAAAGTAAATATCTGGTTTATGTACATTTCTACAACTGCAGCATTTACCATTAGGCTACTAACAAATAATATATCATTTCTGGGGTGAGCCTATTTGCTATGGTAACAATCTGTGTGTGTGTGCGCGCACGTGCACCTGTGTTTGTATGTGTGTGTGCACGCGTTCTGTGCGTGAGGAAAAGTGACACCCCAGTCAGACGTTCAGTTGCTTCATTGCATTTTGGTACGGCAGAAATACATACATTCGTTTTCAATAGAACGCTGCATTTAGTTTGCATCACTTGCATTGCGGTGCATTTTAGGTGAAGAATCCGTTCGAAAAATCACAACATCACGTTCCGCTGTACACAGTGAATGAATGCAGCTGAAATTATTGTTGCGTGGCTACATAAAAGTTTAAGCATAATGATGCATTGCGCGATCGGTCTGACTCGCGTGAGAGAGAATAACTTCATTATGCTAAACTCCAATAAGACAGAGATTATTATTATTGAACAATATATATCAGATTACAAGTTGCCCATATATGATTGCACTGTGGTGCCGTTTTTTTGGTGCACACGCCTGTAAAGTGCATGCGTGTGCGTGAATGGGTTCTTTTTTAAGCTATACTCTCCTACAATTGAACGTGAATACGAAAACATCAAAGCTAAACATCATATCTAGTCAAACCGCATAACGACATCGCTACAAATACAGTATGGGATTAAAATCAGCGGAAGCTACGTTATCTTGTTTCATCGACGCTTGGTGAAACTGCAGTGGATGTTTTCGGTTCAGATGCTGACTGTAATGATAATGTAATGATCCCAAACTTTAGACGTTCTCTCTCTAGCGTTTATGGACATATTCGCTCTCCACCATCGCGCCAACTAAATTCAAAATGTACCACGCACTATCATGTGCTTCCTGAACATTGAACAACGGTCCGTGTGAATCAGATCTTGGCGCGTGTAGTGCACGTCATAGGAATTTAACGAGGCTTCAAGGCAGAATTTTTGCCTCGAGGAATTTTTTGAATCGAGTTAATAGAGTAACTCGATGAATCGTTTTAGCCCTAATAATATACATAACTATATTAACAGTGATGTATAAAAACCAGACAAAATTATTTTATTACCTTAGAATGAGCCATTTTTATTTGCATACACTGCGGGTCCCCTTACATAGAAGTTTTTTCTACATTTCTACAGTAGCCCTAAGGATTTATAAGGATATAATAGTTACTGTATGCTTGTGTAACCAAATGGTATTCTATGGATTACCTCAGACATATGGATTAACTCTGTCTGACGCACCCACCGCTAGCCTAGCTTAGCACAAAGACTAGAAGTAAATGGCTCCAGCTAGCATCCTGCTCTCAATAAGTGACAAAACAACCCCAACCAGGACTCTAGACTAACTTTTTTCACTAGGAGCACAGTAGCTCCCAACTGAAAATTTTAGGGGCGCAACCAGAAAATTTAGGGGCACACACCGTAAATCAACATGCTAACCAAATATTCACATTTCTACTAATTTCCACTGTATTACTAATAAATACTTTGATGATAGATGCAGAAAGTACAACGCACTGTTTCAAATTCAGTGTCACATCACAAAAACGGTCAAATTTACTGGTCGCACATGTGCGACTGGATGTAAAATTCAGTTGCACACTCTCAAATTTTGGTGGCAAAATGCCACCATTTGGTGGCAGTTTGGAGCCCTGCCAACATTTTCCTATTTACATGTTGTGATTTCTATAGTCACATCGTGTACAAATAACAAGGTCATATGAGACACAGCCATCTTTTAACCGTATACATACTGGGAACTATATTCACAGAAGGCAAAGCACTGATACTTGGGTAGTTATAGTTCCCAGTATGTATACGGTTAAAATATGGCTTTGTGTCATATGACCTTGTTTTTTGTACACAATGTGACTATACAAATCACAACATATAAATAGGAAAATGTTGGGGTTATTTTGTCACTTATTGGGAGCAGTACGCTAACCGGAGCCATTCACTTCCATTCTTTGTGCTAAGCTAGGCTAGTAGTGGGTGCATCAGACAGAGTTATGGGATGCACAGAAGAAAAAGGTTTGTATGGACTTATCTAACTCTGAGGGATACATGAATAAGCTAAAATCCGAAAAAGTCGCGTGTTCCTTTAACGCATGCAGAGCCAATAGTGGTGATATTTTTCTCTTTTAATATACAGCGCAGGTTTTCGAATAAGGCTTCCTCTTCTATCTATGGGTCACAGTTATCCCATCATTTTTCTGTGTGCCCATGAATGAGAGCAGCCAATATACTCTGTTTTCCCAGCTGTGCTCCAGTCCAGATGAGAGCACTTTTTCTTCTTGGCTTTTTGAGAATAGTACCTCTGAGTTGCAGGGAGCGTGTCCAGCTCCATTTGCTGGGTTCTTTGAAGACCGTAGCAAGAACAATTACAGAGGCATGGCAGCACTCCCATTCTGAGCGTGTACTCACGCTAACCCTGCACAATAACTCCAGAAAAACCTCAAACCATTAGGCAGAGTAAGGAAATAAAAGACTGTTAATTTCCATTTGTTTACCCTACGAGAAAACATTGAGGCTTTGAATAATACGTCTAACTATGTAGAGCATGGCTGTTGTATAAAATATCATAGGAAGAAAAATGAATCACAAAACAAATCATACAGTTTATATCTTTGATGCAATTAATGTATCAAAGGGGTCATAAGAAATCAAAATGTCCTTGCTCTTTTAGGACAGTTTTGTGATTAAAGTTTCTTAAAGAGATAGTTCACCCGAAAATGAAAATGATGTCATCATTTACTCACCCTCACATTGTGATAAACCTGCATTAAACTCTTTACTCTGCTGAACACAAAGAAAGACATTTTGAGCAATGTTTGTAACCACACCGTTTTTGAGCGCTATTGACTTCCATAGTAGTATTTTTCCTACTATGGAAGTCAATGCTGCTTCTATTTCCTGCTTCATTACAAATATCTTCCTTTGTGTTCAGTGTAACAAAGAAATGTATACAGGTTTGTAACAACATGAGGATGAGTAAATGATGACAGACTTTTCGATTTTTGATGCAGTGACCAGAATATTAGGAGCGGTTCGCATTTAAAGCTGCATGGAAAATACGGCCACGCCACTTCCCCTCCTTCTTTCCAAGAGCTTTCGGTGCGGCATTCTAAAAGGTTGAAGTATTTTCCCGGCGTGCCTGATAAAAGAGTGCGTCGCGTGTGCATCGCGAAGCACGCTTGCCGCACGGCTACATTTAACGTATCGTCGCTGCCCGATGAAATTCACGTATGTCCAAAACGGTAACTTTTTAGGAAGTGAAAAAACACTGTATTTCAAAAGCAGTTGAATGTAGCGTTGTCATACTTGGTACGGCATCTTTACATGTAACCATATTCTTGCCAGTGTAATGATATAATCCACATTTGACCAAAATTGAGTTTAAATGGACATACGTGCATATTTTACAGTAAAGGTGGTCGATACACGTTCTTCCGATCATTAATTAGAATGGCCAAGTCGTTTTATATTGACGGATGAATACGCTCAGTTTATTAAATAGCCTACGTCTTAGTTTATTAAATGCGGTAAGTTTATTTAATATTAATTATACATTTATTAAATGTCTCTTGCAAACTATGAAGGGACAATGAATCAATACACTGACATGGTAATGCTAGACAGATACATTGTTTTCACAGTCCTACCGTAATTTTGTCACTCCTAGACGTACGTCTGGCGTCAGGGGGGAAACATTTACCTCGATGAAGAAAAGTCATTGTCTCAACAGGCTATGTTTATTTGGCTATCCAGTGTTGAGCTTCGATGAAACTTCACGAGACCGGCGAGATGCTTTCACCGGGCGGGAGATACGTGGCGTGATTGACAGCTTTGACGCCAAACGGATATACATGAAAATCAGATGGCATGATTTCACAATTTTTCATTGGCCATTTAGATATGTGAAGCATACTGTATACGGAAATGAACCTGGACATTCAATCCGTCGAAAAATCTCAAAATCGGCAAAATGGACATTTGTGGTTTTCATCGGACAGCGACGGTATGTTAATAGATGCATCCTAAATTGCATACTTCACTTTATACTATACTGTAGATGTGTGAGTAGTGTCTTCAAAATAAAATCCCCAAAATTAAGTGTGTAACGCCTGACTCGCTCATGTTTGCAATTTTGCGTAACAGAAGAGAGGCAGGTTTTTAGATGCTGTTAGAGCAAAGTTCGCTTGAAGAGACGATTACAGTCTTTAAAATTAAGGTGCTACACGATGCCATAGAAGAACATTTTCTTGTCTAAATGGTTCTTTAACCTCCTAAAGCCCGGGATACACTGCACTATTATTGTCTAAAGATTGCCATCGTGAAACAATCGTCGCAATTTCTGTGAACGTGGCTCTTCCTGGATGGTCCTATGTCATACAATGAAAGAGGTTCAAAGATGGTCGTTTTCCCGGTATTGCATTCAAAGATAGCCTACGATAGGAACCTGTTGTACATAAACATGGACAATTACACTGCTTCATGTTCAAAGAAAAATATTTGGTTATTATATTTATTGGTTCTTCCTAACCCCAAAAAAGCTGGAAGAAATCTGAACAAAAGACAAACCAAAGCTTGGATCTTAGGAGGTTAAAGCATCTTTAACATCTGAAGCACATTTCTGTTTCAAAAAAGGTTCTTTAAGGTATTAAAGGTTACTTTACATTATAAAAAGTATGAAAGAAATGGTTCTTTGAGGATCCTCAAAAGGTTCTTTTATGGCATCGCTGTGAAACACCTTTATTTTTAATAGTGTGGCTCGTGACTGCTCATCCGAGGGGCGCTAATTCAAAATAAGTGTTCGGAGTGGCATGTGTGTGGTTCCCTTTTCCAAAATATGTGTTCTGCGTGTCGAGAGATCCTGTGTGCATCACATGTTTTATCAAAATAAGTGCCTGCTGCACACGCGTCAAAACCGTTTATGGTAAAAGAGATGCTCACGTTCACAAAATACACGCAAGACACTCACTTAACAGTAACTGTGATTACGCATGAGATTATGCGAGTATCTGGCAAACGTGAGCATCTCTTTTATCATAAACCTTTAGACGCATCTGCAGCAGGCACTTATTTTGACAAAACACGTGGTGCACACAGGATCTCTCAAAGCGCAGAACACATACTTTGAAAAAAGGAACCACACACATGATGGGCTACATACATGTTGTGACGAACTTTGCATCAAGCGCCCTCGAAAAAAGAAGTCACCGGCCGCCATTGCATCTGAAGCACCTTTCGGTTTTAGAAAAGGTTCTTTAAAGGGACTGTAAGTAGGATTTTAAGTGTTTTATTAATCAAAATCAATGTCTTTATTCATAAATATGTCCTCGTTGTTGTCAAATGACCTCTGCCAGTGATCTGACTTTTCTTTGTAAACTTAGAATTACTTACATTGAACTGGTAAGTCCAAGGAGGCATCCATATCGTTCAGCCGTATTGATAAACTATAATAGCAGAGAGGGACAAAAAGCACTAGCCTACCAACGCGTTTTCATTCAGAACACGTGAACTGGCTGCAACGGACAAGGAGATCAGTGATTACATAACGGCTGTCGTTGTTGCCATAGATATGTATAAAGGCTAGATGGCTCAAGGCGGAGTCCCTAACGGCATCACCTGGCGGCCATCTTAGGACAGGGCGCTCGCTCACTCGTAGCATTGAGTTTAATGGTGCAGGTACTTTTAAATGACCATAACTTGCTCAATTTTCTACCGATTTTCAAACGGTTTGGGTTTTTACAAACGTTATTAACGTGGCTATAATTCTGGATGCTTTAACATGTTTCATGAATTTATTTTTTATTTTTAGTATAGGTATGCAGTGTCATAGGTACATCTTTGACGTTTATAACAAACCAAACCGTTTGAAAATCGGTAAAAAATTAAGCAAGTTATGGTCATTTAAAAGTACCTGCATCATTAAAACTCAATGCTACGAGTGAGCGAGCGCCCTGTCCTAAGATGGCCGCCAAAATGCGGACGTTGCACTCAATTGGCCAGCAGCACGGACGAGCCATCTAGCCTTTATATCTATGGTTGTTGCAACACGCATTTGGAAAGGCGAGGCGCTAGAAAGCACTGTTCGTTTGAATGCAAAATACAATTTCACCACTAGATGGGGGTAAATCCTACTTATTTCCCCTTTAAATAATAAAGGTTTCTTTAGATATTATTAAAATATGAAAGAAATTAAGAGTTTCGTTGCAAAACGAGATAACCACCGTTTTTTTAATTGTTCAGAAATCTCATTTTTTGGTTGTGCATTCCAATTCATTCCAATTCAACTGCAGTTGGTTTGTTTTGATTTAAACCTTCATAACTTAAAAAATACAGCTAAGTATCAACATAAAACAAAATAATAACATGATAACATAATAATAAACATGTTTTGACAAAAATGTTAAAAAATGGATTTATCTCGTTTTGCAACGAAACTCTTCAAATGTTTTTTTGAGGATCCTTAAATGGTTCTTTAATGGCATCGCTGTAAAGCACTCTTTATTTTTAAGAGTATATACTATGTTCTGATGATGACTGACGTCATATTGGGCAAAACAAGAAATTAATGACAATAAAAGCACCAAGAACAAATAGATTTTTTTGTGACTTGCATTGCGACCTTGTCTGAGAAACTGCTTATACTTCCGGTTAGTAAAAAAAAACAGCAAGTGTTTAATATTGGACAATATTAAGCCTTTTAAAATTTATACGCTAGATGGTTAAGTACAAAGGGCATATTATATGTTTTTTCGTTCTTTACACAAAAATAAGTAAAATTTTGCCATTGACATGAAAGTCTTACAGAAGTCGTAAGGGGATGCCAGCATATAATGGCCCATTTGATGGTAATGTGCAGAGAGGAGGTTGAAGGTATTAATAAAAAATTTAACTAGAAATGTAAGATATGGATCTAAAATGAAACGTATGAAAAAGAAAAATTTTAAAGTATGAAAAAGTCACCTTTTTGCAAAGCAATTCAATTTGTGTCTAATGTTGTTAACTCCTTAAACGTTTACTGGCTTTGCATTAAAGTTTTGTATTCTGTGCCCACCCCTTCCTCTTTCTCTGGGCCTCGACATTCCAAACATAGTGATGAGAAGGCTTGACTCGTACACCTCTCTCTCTCTCTCTCTCTCTCTCTCTCTCTCTCTCTCTCTCTCTCTCTCTCTCTCTCTCTCTCTCTCTCTCTCTCTCTCTCGCTCCTCACACTGCAGATTTGTATGCAACCCTTTCTTAATGAAAATGCATTGTTTGTTATCTTAGCAGATTGCAGCTTACTAGGTTGGCATTTTTGCATTCATTTCACTTCACTGCAGTCTTTGGGAACAAGTGGCTAAAGCTCTCATAATTACCACCAGCAGTCTGCAAACCTTTAAAATCTGCTTCACTTTTGTGCTAATTTGTCCAACCCTAAAACTGTCACTGCCTATCTGCAACTCAACTTCATTACTGTAAAAAGCACAAAGCAGAGTATCTCTGAAAAAACGCAGTCATGTCAAAACAATGATCAAAGTTTGTTCTAAAACAAAGAGGCTTTGTGGTTGGTTATGGAGCGGTTTTTGAGTTACCTTTTTTTGGGTACAATTTCTCTGTGGCAAATAATTGGCCACTGCACACATACTATTGCAGAGCTTGTGGGATAAAGCATCTGTTTTCTATTAGCCCTCTGAACTTGATTACTTGTATATGTATGAGCTTAGTGTTAGTATGGAAGAATCTGGTCCATGGCTAAGCTTGCAGTACCCTTATGTACTAGTATGCATGTCAGTGTGTCAGTATGTCAGTGTATCAACCAACGCAAGTCTGCCAGCATGTGTCAGACAAGAGCACAAAGAGACATCTCACAGTCATTCATTTTTTATTTATCGAGGAAAGTGAAGTTAAAAATACACTCTGTGAAATAAAACTGAAAAGAGCTGGGATGAAAAGTCTGAAAATGGATAAACAATGAAAACAGGTGAGGCGAGAGTCTCTGGTCGACCAGTAGGGGGCCTCGATTCCTTGCTGTGATGCCTTTGTTCCCTCCCCCTAAATGTGTGAGAGGGAGTAAGTCATACTCTTCTGCACTAGTGAAGCCGTGCAGCGAGCAGCAGCTCTTTTAAGAGAACAAGCAGAGATAGGCTGTTTAAGACACTCCCCCTGCCTGGGAGTGGTGCAGCCGGCTTTCAGCCCCTCCCACCAGGCTGTGAAGGAGGAGGAACGCGGCGCTGCCCGAGCTGATCCCTTCAATCTTACCCACAGTGTGGAGCAGCCGGCAGCGCGCACACACACTCACTCACACACTCTCACACAGGCACACACACTCACATTCACTCTCGCACACACACTCGCGCACAACAAAGCGGGCAGACAAGGGAGGCAGAACGAGAGAAGAACATCACAGAGAAAAACGGCGCCGTGCACCGCGCTCACATCTGGAGTTTTCGGATACTGCAGTCTGCCTGGAGTTTGTGCCGTCTCCTGCTTGGCTCGAGATCCAAGTCCGCCGACTGTCTACATTGCTGCTTTGTGCGTCAGACAGACGGGAACAAAGTGTGCAACTGGGATATCTGACAACCTCCTTTGGGAACTGACGCTGTGCCGACTGTCAGAGAGCAAGTGAGTTAAGAGAGAAAGAGAGATAGAGAGACAAAGTCAGGGCATGAGCAGGAGACCAGAAGCCGGCTTTCCGGAGAAGTGATCGCCACAGTGCCCCCCTCCTTTTCCCTCACCTCCCTCCTCCTTCCTCTCCTCTCTCCTGTGCTGCTCCTTCTCTGTTCGTGTACACCTCCGCTGCTATCCCTCCGTTCTCCTTCCATCACCTCTTACTCTCCTTCCTCGGAAGACGGCGTGAGAGGAGAGGCACGGCACAGACGCGCGCCGGTGTCCGTATAGTCCCATTCTCTCTCTCTCCATTCTCCTTTGGCACCATCCCTCACACGGATCTAGCCTCCAGCTGCGGAACCAGGAGGAGAGGCTTTTTGAGTTGTTGGATCCCACGCGAGTCTCCGTATCCAGCTACAGCCAGAAAGATTCCAGCTACATGGGCAAACGTTTGGAACAGCAACCAATGTACCCCCAGTACACTTACTATTACCCCCACTACCTTCAGACTAAGGTAAGAGACTTTGATTGTTGAGTTAAGGGCTTGGTGATGTTCTGATTTTCTTTCACGTGCTTCCTCTCATTCGCACCCAAACCACATGACTTGGTACTTGACACTCAACAGAAGAGGTGTAAGGTGCATGGTTGGCAAGAACGCACCCACACGCAAACTCATGATCCTGAGATTTTGTTCTCTCAGCTGTGTAGCCTGTGGTGGAGGGAGTTGAATAATTGCATCCATCTCTCAAAGCCCCTACACCACCCGGACGTGGAGAATTGATTACCACGCGGTGATCGATAGTGCCGAGATGCTATCGGGGAGCTGGCGATCTCGGCCTCCCCTTGTGATTCATGAATGTTTTTATGCAACGCTCCCCATAAGAGGCCAGCACTCGTGTTACATGAGTGAATGAAAGTGAGGGAGGGTTATGATTGGATCAGAGCAACAACAAAAAAAAATGGCTGTCAGAACAAAGGGTAAGATATTAAACAGGATAAGATGAATTTTCATGATCAACTTACACTAAGCAATATCAAGATGAGGGAGTTGAGTGTAGAAGGAAAATCTCTTTACTGGAAGCATTTGCTTGCACAACATTGGCCAAATATGCAAGCGTTCCCAAAAGACACATGATATACTGCAGCGGCCAAGTCACTCTCCATCAAGAACGTGTTTACGACCTTTCGCTTTCCTGCTTTCTCAAGTGTTACACTTTTAAGTTTTAGTAAGTGCTTGGTCAATCTTCACCTCCAAAATCTATATACAAAGATGAAGGGCTTTAATCAAGCTATTTTGTATCTGCTACTAGCAACAGGCACCATATTGTACATCAATACATGCGCACACACCTCCCTGCATTCAAGGTCAAGTCAAATTGGATCTCACCCGCTTCCGCTGTCTAATGAGTTTTTCAGTGTCTCTGAGGGATGGGAGGGCCTGTCCCGCAGATGATGTTTTCATCCTCTCTTGTTGCGACCAAAAACGAAGCACAACAATAATTCACGTCGGTGATATCTGGTGGATATCTGCACCGAAGTGAAGCATTATGGGTAATGCTTAACCATTGTGGGTAGATGGCCCAGTCTGGGAATAATTATCGATCTGCAGATTATTAAAGTAGATGGAGAAGGTTTTTTGGCGCTGGCCCTAAGTTTCACATTTCAGATGTGCCTGTAAAGGATGGGGACCTTGCGTAAGCGCGCATGAGTACGGGTCAGCATGAGTGCGATTGCGTGTGTGCGTGTGATTGGGGATGTAAATGGGCTGTTATTAATCTTGATTCTAGCGTGCTCTCCGAGAAGAGGCATTCCTCCGGGGGAAATCAATCATGTGGGGGGAAGAAGGGCAGCTGACACACAATCACTGCCCTTCCTCTCTCTCCCTCTCTATCGGTCTCTCTCTCACACTCTTTCACTTCCCCTCTCTCTCTCTCTGCCCTAATAACTCTGTGAGTTCAATCAGAGGCAAATGTTAAGCAGGGGAAATTATGATGCTACAGTAAGCTGTTGATGTCGAGATTCTGCAATTCTGTTAAATTATACAAAGACCCTGGTATCAATTACAAGTGAATGTGTTTGCGTTGAAGTGGGTTCAAAAGAAAATGAAACATTCATCCATGGGTTTATAATGTGGGATATCACAGCTTGTAACATTAGGTGCATATAATACCGGGCCTTGCAGTGAAATGCTGTTTGGAAGCAGTCATGTGTGATCGGGTTCAAAGAGCATTTACTTTTGCTTAAGACAGTTTGTCCATGATTTTACACTGAATGAAGAGCAAAAATACCACACTAGACAAAGCTCTAATGGAGCGTTTGACAGATACGGTAGGAATGCATAATATCTGTTTTAAGGTTGTGAAAAGGGCCTAGTCGGTTTAAAATCAATTGCGACTACTGCAAATTGGATTTTTTCAACTACAATTGCCTCTCTGAAATTTTCATTGGTCGATGGATGCCTACATCAGAGCATGCTGCAGCAAAAGTATAGCCTACATTTACATTTATGCGTTTGATGATTTAATCCTAAGCGGATTGCATTGCATTCAAACTGATTGTTTGTCAGTTTGTGTGTTCCCTACACCAGTGGTTCTCAAACTGGGGGACTGAGATAGTGCAGGGGGGCCCCAGTAGGGTGGTCATTATAATGGGTCAATTTTTTATGTTCAACACTCACCCCCTAAATGTGTTAGGATATGAATAAGAAACAAACTGTACAAAATGTTGAATTGTTCCTACAACATCTAGAGGTTACTCAAAGCCTTTGAATATTGCCGAAATGACATATTTTTGCAAAAACTGTACTATTTAAAAACGCACAACACACATAAAACTTGCTTCATGGAGGGTAACTTTGTTCCAGTTATTTTAGTCTCTTCTGATCTAAGTAACCATATAGCGGACTTGCTTCGTGTTGCTTCAGCCATTGTCTCAGTGTATATTTTCTATTGTGCTTTATTCACATTGAAGCTTTCTTGCTTTGAAAGATATATCACAACTAAAACAGGAGTTTTAATTGCATGGAGCATGGTCAAATAAGTCCATTGCTGCCATAAGTATATATTATTAAACAATTATACATGATAGCACAAAGTATCACATAATACGCGAATGTGTTAAACTTTAAAGGTCTTGAGCAACCTCTAAATATTAATTAATATTGAAAAATGTTTGCCCTATTTATTTATTCAAACATATTGGTGTGGTGAGAGCATGAACTTTTAAAAGTTGAAAAATAAGGACCACCCTAGGCCCCAGTTTTAGGACATTTTATAAAATACATAAATTTATCATAAATTCTGTGCAGAGTTTCGTTTTGTTTTAATCCCAATTTTATGTTTTAGAATGTTTTATGTCATACATTTTCTTTGGGGTGGCACGAATGGGTGCCACGGTACACAAGGGGGGCGCACACCGAAAAGTTTGAGAACCACTGCCCTACACTGTCAGAAGAAATAGTCCCTAGCTGTCACTGGGGCAGTACACTTTCAAAAGCTGGGTGATTCTCACGAAATCCAGACTTGGTATCCAGCATCAGATTTTATTATTTTTTTGCACATATAGGATTAAGGTCTAAACTTACTACAACCATTATTTTTAGAGGATTTAAAAATATGTCCTATAGAATTATTTACATTTTTTAGATTATCATCATCAAAAATGTATCATTACCGCAACATATTACATTATTACAAACTCATGTTTCGGTAATGAGAACTAAAAAAACTGCTTACCTGGTAGCCATCTTGAGTGTCACAGAAAATTTTAATACCTTGAGGGCTTAAACAATGATTGAAAATTGTTGCGGAGTATGAGAAATTTTTTCTTGGGCACATTTATATTCCTTATTATTGTCTCTACATTTACCAATGATCACCAAACACCACATGTTTCTTTACTGTAAATGTTTATAGTATAACATGCACTGAAGCTTTTTATTTTTTAGATTTTTTACTTATAAATATTTCCATGTCAAAGAACCCAAATCCAGTCATAGACACGTTGCGGTAATGAAAATGTTCCTTTTAAATGTGAAAAAATGTGGTTTGTCATTTGAAATCATGTGCAAAATAGTACGTGAACGGATGTTTGTAACTGTATGCTTCTCATTTTGATACTCTTACTTTGCATTTACTTTTTTATCAAAATGTTTCATGACACGTCATAAGTCTAATTTCGCACCAGTGTAGGAATCAATCCCAAGACCTTTGCAGTGCTAATGCAATGCTCTACCAACTGAGCTACATAAAATGTACAGCTTTATGTAATGGTTGCAGCAATAAATCTTTCAATGCACATTGCGCCGTAATAGATGGATTTACAGCCGCCTTATGCAGATATATGTACACTGCCGATATCGCGTCACTCCTCCACCTCCCTGAGATCGCAGGTTTGAGAATGGACAGATATATGTGTGCGAGTGTGTGGGCTGAGATATCCTTGACAGCAATCATACACCATGGGATATAAAATAAAATTTAAGGGAGGTAATTCCCTTCTGGTATTGTGTCAACAGAGGCCAGTGGGAACCGGTCTTCCATTCAATCAGTGGCAAGTCCAAGCTTTACATTGTGTGTGTGGTGTTTTAAAGTGAGGCAGAGAGGAAAAGAGCCAGAGTAAGCACTCAAATTCAGAGCTGTGAGATTGGGTATATGAGCAAGTGTGTGTGTGTGTGTGTGTGTGTGTGTGGTGTACGGTTTCACTCAGTGGGGTCAGCTTTATGTACAGCAGAAATAACATCCAGTCGGCCGTTTAAACCTCTCCTCTCAGCAGGAGCGCTCGCTAACTGGGCTGCAGCGAGGTGACATGCAGCTTGCCAGCGACGGTCCCGCTGCATTATGGGAAACGGTGCATATATGTGCCTCATTATATTCAACCGCTCTCAATGTCATTTAGGATTATTACACTGTGATATTTACCCCGCTCGTGGATAATTACCAGCCGGATGCTTCATATTCCTCTAGTGGCACTTATTTTTTACCACAATGCTGAAACGCTGCCATTTTTCCTCCTCCAAACAACCTTCATCTCAATAATTAAACCTAGTAATGGATGAGCAATTTTCAGGTATCAACAGCAAGTGATTTTGGGAATTTAAATCCAACAGTGTCATTTAACAGGTGAAAGGACGGATTAGACTGCACAAACACTCTCAGCCGTTTCGCAGTTTAAGCCCAAAATATATATTTAATCGTCTGGATGTTGTTTAAAAACGCAAAGATCAGATATTGTTAGACTACTGACCACTTGGCCCGCACAGCGTTCTCCCTCAGAGAATAGAATAGCATTAGTTGTAATAGCATTACATTATGTTCGGCTATAATGCTGTTTCTAAAAATCAAATATTTGGCGAGGTCGTTTGCGCTGTAATGCGTTGCTTTTTTGGCGTGAGTTTTGCTACAGAGGTCCTTCTGGAGGCGAGCCATAATGAGATACGCAGAAATGTGAACTAGGCATTGTACACATGTGTGAATTATGCATGTAAGCCCTTCCGTCAGGAAAGCTCGCATTGTAAAATACTTGCTGTAAGTGTCTGCATGTAACCGAGTTGGGAATGTCATGGTGCAGAGAGTGATAAATTATGCTTGTCTATAATTCTTCTGTTCCAAATGTGTGTCTACATCAAAAACGTATTTTGTTTGAAGATGTTGCTGCAAAAGCGTAATCACTTTTGTTCTACTTTTGTAAAAATTGGAGAATATATTTTTCTTTACTGTGAAGTTTCTAATGTGGTAAATGCTGGTAAATGTTATATATGTATAATTCAGTTCTATAGTAATATTTGCATGAAAAAATGTATATACAACAAACGTTTTTATATTTTATGGCATTAGTGTTTGCTTCTCTGTCTTTTCCTCTTCTTTTCCCTCCCTTTTCCTCTTTCTCTCCCACTGTGTCCTGGGCATTCTTTCCCACCATCTGTTCAGAGGGGTGGAGTTCACTCTGAAAAGAGGAACATACTTGGCACACGTACCCCCGATAGGTGGATAAAATTTGATGCCCAAGATTGTCCTCGTTTCAGGGGCTCTGAATTAGATACGAACATGAAAGGAAAAAATACAAAGCACCAAAAAGAGCTGTAGTAGTGCTTCAGTATTTTCTTTTCTGAAGGTGAAATGTGTTCTAGATTTTCAATTCTTGCATCATAGTGCAATCGCTTTCATGTGCATCCAGTGACACGAAACCATTATTGAGAAAGCTTAAGAAAAAACTGTTTGTGTCACCCATATGCTGGTTCTTGTACAAAGGCATTTGTAAGACAGATAGTTCAGGCTTTGAACTCAAAATGACACACATGATGACATACAGTATATATGGCTTGGTGAGATCATTCACCAAACGTACCTAGACGGTTTCATCGCACGCACGTGCGGTGACGCGATACGTGTCTGGTCCGAACTTTACTTTTTTTAATTGTCTGACTAGTTGCTAAAATAACAAATGTTTTGGTTTCCTAGGTAATCTACTTGTTGTTTATTTTGCTTGTAATGCTGAGTTTACACCAACAGCGTTTCAGACGTAAAAATTGCGTCTACCGCGCCTAGTTTGCCGCTTGAACACTTTGAATGCATTCCCGCGTGTAGAGCGGAGTAGACGCGCGGAAAAAGCAAGCATTTGACACGCGTCAGAGGCAAACTCCGCTTCTTGTGGTAGGGGCAAGTGCTATGCGGTTGTCTGTTTGCAAGATGACTGATGTTGATTGTGCATTTATCGAGAGAGTTACCGGTTTGTATTTACTATAGGGTAAAATAAACAGTGCGGGTTGATAAACGTCACGTGACTCAAAAGTGAAATGTGTATTACAACTAACCAGGTTGCCCGATGTCATCATTGACACTCTTCCAAGCGAGGTCCTTTTTATTCTGATATAAATAAGAACTTGTGTCGTATAGCTCCGGGTGACTGCTTACAGACAATATCAAGCGTTCCTTCAGGTTGAATGAGTGACTCCGGGCGGGGCTGCCTCCACAGCAGCAAGCAGGCTCCTGATTGGTTAACGCGACTCGAAAAAGCACTATTTGTGCGTGCGACGCGTACCACACACAGCGTTCAATTCGCGCCTTTCACGCGAGCTAGACGCGCGAATGAGCCGGAAACGCGTCTTCCGCGTCACGCCAAATGCCCCATCCGCGCCGCGGGACCTCCTGACGCGCGTCAACGCATCTTCACATTGATTTAACATTGAAATCACTCGCGCTTCATGCCTCTACCGCGGTTGGGTAAACGCAGCATTATATTGACGGTTTCAGCAGTAACAACATAAACAAGCGGCGCTCGTGGTCAACACGTAACTTCCGGTAAACTCTGCTAAGAATAGATAACAACAAAGTACTTTAAACATAGTTTATTTATATAACAAGCAAAATAAACAAAACCTAGATTACCTAGGAAACCAAAATTTTTTTTTTCATCGAGGTATTTGTTCAAGAGTTCAGTTTAGCAACTAGTTGGACCATTAAAAAAACTGAAACCGTAGTAAAGTTCGGACCAGACGTGTATTGCGTCACCGCATGTGCGTCCGATAAAACTGTCTATAAATAAACTACGTTTAAAGTACTTTGTTGTTATTTATTCTTAGCGGAGTTTACCGAAGTTACGTGTTGACCACGAAAGCCGCTTGTTTATGTTGTTACTGCTGAAACCGTCTATAGTGACGTCATTTTTTAATTCTTTTTAGTGGTACTGTCACGAATTTCCAAGTTTTCTCGTGATCGCACGAATTTCTGTTTATGTGTCATTGTCATTTATTGGTTACTCAACTTTTTTCTCTTATTTTCTTACCATTGTCGCTTCGGTCTAGGGTAAGATTTACATAAAATTACATCCTTATACCCAAACCCAACCTAATGACAGGCGACAATGGTTTAAAAAGTGAAAATGTAAAAAAAATCAGAAAAAACAGTATAAACTAATACTTAAAGTGACATCCTAACGCAAACACCAAATCTAACCCTAAACCTAAACAGAAATTCGTAATACGATCACGATAAAACGTGGAAAGTTGTTACAGTATCACGAAAAAGAATCAAAAAATAACGTGACTATAGGTAGGTAATTTTGTGAGACTGGGTGGGACATTACTACCATTTACACAGGAGACCTATACATATTCTCTCCATTCAATCTCATAATACCCTTTATTTTAAACCCAGCCATTGGGTTACATTATCCCAGAAAATATTCATATTTATATAAACAACTCAGAAGGTTAGGTTTGTCCCTTTTTGACCCAACGCTAGGTTGAAAATGGGGGTGTGAGGACGAGACACCGGATTTCCATCAAAACGTGAAGCGAAATGTGAATAAGGGTGTGTTTCCATCAAGTTGTTTAAGCGAATGACGGTGGTATTGGTAACCTAGTAAACAACAGTAAATAAAACAAGGCATAGAGACAAGAAATAGAGACCGGACTGCATTTAGTTACGATTTGGCAAGTTATAAATTTACTAGCAGTGCAGCTTGTAAATGCCAAACTAAATGCTGTACACAGAAGAGGAAATGCAGAATTTTTGATGCAAGCACTAGCAGCAAGGGAATTGCGAAGACGTCGAGCCCCATATAGTATATGAAAAAGACAACATCAGCTGATACATCCAGATGATCAGTCACATGGATTTAATCTTCGCTATGTCAGAATTTATTTGGCTAATGCTTTTCCATCTCCAAATTTACATTTACTCTTTTTCATATAAAAGCAAGCATAAAACGTTTTTGTGAATTAAGGGATTTTTTATATATTATTTTTTTTTTGCCCATTTTGCCTTTATTTGATTGACAGTAATTACGACATGACAGGAAAGTACATGGTGGAGAGAGGGGTATGGGATCGGCAAAGGACCTCGAGCCGGGATTCGAACTCGGGTCGCCGGAAGTGCGTCTGCACCACATGTCGGAGCACTGTCCACTACATCATCGGCTCCGAAAATTAAGGGATTTTTATTCAAAATTTCCTGGAAACCCAGCTACTTACTAAACGAGACAAGACACGAGATTGGTTTCACGAGAACGAGATGAAACAAGATTTTTGTACTTTCTTACACTTTTTACACAAGAAATCCCTCAATGATAAAATATATATGTTTTTAGTGTTGTTGTGTATCTTGTATTTGCATGTACTGTATGTGTGGTTGTTCTGCTGCCTGGCTTGGCCAGGACACTCTTGAAAAACAGATTTTTAATCTCAACGAGTCTCTTCCTGGTTAAATAAAGGTAAAAAATATACAGTATATGGGAAACTGAAATGACATAATTTTAAAATGTTTTAACTAATCTACGACTGTCCCTTACAATTATTTTGGTAATTGATAATGAAGTAATTTGATATTTTTTGTTAATAAAAATAGACCTAAGTGAACAATAACCTTTAAAATAACATATACTGTAACAATGATGATGATGCAATAATAATTGGTTCAAATAAATTATCAAAACCAAGTTAACACACACTCTAAAAAATTTGCTGTAATTTTGCAGCTGGTTGCCAGTAACTTACTGTAGAAGATAAAGTCAAAAAATGTGTCATGTTCATTGAACATTGAACAAAATGTTGAAAGTAAATAACATAAATGTAAAATCTACAGTAAGTTACTGGCAGCTAGTTGCCAGTAATACCCAGTAATACTGTAATTTCTACAGACATTTTTTACAGTGCATGGTTTTATTAAACAAAAGCATATTTAATAAAACATCATTATGTATCATAACAAATGAGTGCAGAGGGCGCATATGTTATCTTTACTTTCCAATTGAAAACACTTGCTTTTAGCCAAACAATGTTTAAATCTTTAATAGTTGTCCAATTCTTTACAATAGAAATGATACAACCACTGTCATTCTTGAGCAAGAACATGCAGACATTATTAGGGCCCTATAAAATCCGTTTTATTTTTTCCCAAATTCCGTTTTATTTTTTCCCAAATTCCGTTTTCTCCGTTTTAATTTTTGCAAATTCCGTTTTATCCGTTTTAATTTTTGGAAATTATATTTTTTACCCTTTACTTTTATTTTAGTCATAAAAAGAGTGTGCCTTTAATGTTAATGATTAAAATGTAAATGATTTGGGGGAAAAACTGGATAACAGAATTACTTAATGACTATAAAAGATGCATTTACACACGCACATACACACACACACGCGCGCGCGCACACACACACAACCCAATTCAATGCATTGTTTTTTAGTGTTGTTGCAGGAGGCTACAACAAGGTGTCAAAGCAGCGGTGCCTTCAGAAGTGCCTTAAACACATCAATCCACCGGATCGCGATCCATATTTTATACACAATCGCTTGAAATGCATATAACTTTACAAACATACACAGGATAGTGATCTGACTTAGGACAGCATGAGCACGCAGCTCATTGCACGTGCGAGCGAAAGAGAGACAGAGAGCGGCGCCATGATGCAGATGATTATATTTTAAATGCGAGGGATAGTTAGTTTGCCTCAGCTCGCTTGAAATGCATAAAACTGAACAAATACATGAGGATTTGTGTTCGCACTTCGGACAGATGCATGAGCGCGGGCAAGTGAGAGGTACAGTGATGATCACAGACATGGATGAGAGAGTGCATGTATCTTTGCGCTCACCGTGAACAGAGTGTTGACTAAACTTCCAAAATAACAGTTCTCCGGTCACATAAAAGTCATGTGAGACCTGCTCGGAACTAAGTGCTTAGCGTCGAATTTCTTAATTTTTTCGCTGACGAAAGCAGAGTCGTGGAGAGCCGCTTCACCATGGTTTCAGTGTTTTGGAGGGGGTCTGAAACGACGGGAGGGGGCGTGTCGCCCAGATTTACTTCCCCCGGTCTGCATTTCCCCCAGACATACATTCGTCTCCCACACAAAAACATAATTTTATTCAAAATATGTAAAATTCCGCAAAATTCCGCGTTAATACTAGATTCCGTGTTAATTAGCCAATTCCGCGATTCCGTCCGCGATTCCGTGATCGCGGAAATTATAGGGCCCTACATTATGTAAAATCTGTTGAGACACTTCACATCTGACACTGATCAACAGACAAACACAATGTGTCTCAGACTTTATGAGTTCCCAAACTAACATTATTGGAAACACAAACAAAAAATCGAATGCAGTAAAAGACAGAACATAATGCACGCACTGTAAAAGTTCTGTTCTACGAGAAATCTCGCGAGACATATTTAATCTCATTACATGAGATCTCGTCACACCCCTACAGTAGTTGAAAATAAGCATTTTTTTAGATTGTAGATTATGAACTATATCATTACTAAAATAATAATGTATAGTTGGATTATTGATGTAATATCTTTCTCCACATCCCATTAACTCTACCGTCATTTTAACCTCCCTGTAGAAAAGCGAGCATTTCCAGTATTTATCTATGACCATCACTAGCGTGTGGTCCCAACTATAATGGGGAGATCTGATCTGACTAGTTGGTTTCTGTGGGTTTGAGAGAGCCAGAGGAGAAAGGCTCTGGTCCTGAGGTAATGGCCCTGCTGCATTTTTAATAGAGGACAGCTTTGTAACAACCCCAGCCTGATGGATTCTCCCCTTTTAAGGGCCCTGCTATTCTTTTTACACACAGCTTGCTTTTAGGCCACTGGCGTAAGTGCTCGACAAAGCCTGTGTTCAGGGATAAATGGATGAGGAGGAATGAGCCAAAATCACGGAGGCTACGACAACTCATCGACGTTTTACTGTCGATGTCCGTCCTTTTCCTTACTGGCGCTGTCGCTGCCGGGCTTTCCGTTCAGCAGTCAGTGAATCTCAGGGATAAGTGTGGAGCATGGTTTTAGTTAGAGGCTGAGTGATATTTAGAAAGCACGTTTAGCTACAAATAAAGATCTGTAGTGGCTTCTGGGAAAGTATGGTGTTTTCTTGGGGATTTTAGGAAAGATCAATCATCTAGATATAAAAGATTATGTACGAGGGATTGTGTGTGTGTGTATAACTCGTGGTTTAATGAGCTCTGAGTCGTAATTAGCAGTTGGAAAAGTTGCTTATGCGATAATTTTACACATACGAGATAAAGAGCCTGTGCACGAATACGCCATTGGAAGTGCTAACCACTCAATTTCGAGAAAAAAGGAGAGATGTTGGACCGTGCTCCTCCTATAAAAAACGTATTGCCTTTGAGACGCTCCTGTCATCATCCCCAACCCCTAACGCCCTCCCCCCACCCAAAGGTTTTTCATCTAGAGACAGATTCCTCTTGAAGCAACCCGGTCGAAGCCAAGGACGGTGTAGGCGAGTTCAGGTGTCATAAATCCTTGAGGATGCTCCTCAAGGATCCCACTGACCCCGCCCACTCTGCCTCATCTCCAACCTTTTTAGCTTCAAGAAAAGTACACACAAGGGCTCGGCTGCGCACACACATCTTTTTTAGTGTCAGGAGAGGCTTGCATAAAAAGATACAGCTACAACGATTCTAACACGCCATAACTGTATCCAATTCTCCACGGTCAGGCTCAGAAACAGGCCCCAAAAAGGTAGATTAAAGACTGCTTTAGGAAAGGCCATTTGTTGAAGACCGTAAAGATGCCATCTGAAAGGACTTTTCCTTGCCTTCGCTTTCCCAGTTGGATGAAGACACTTTGGGGTCACTAAAATGCCCATGGAGCGGATGATGTTGATGATTCAGTAGAGTTCCTCACGCCTTTGTAGGCTGCTTGGGGTTGGCACGGCGGTTAGCACGCTGCCTGGGATTAACTCATGTAAACAGTGCTTTTGTTGGGTTTCGCTCGAATTAATTTGCTCGCCCCATGTGTTTTTATCGGGATAATTTGTGCGGCAGACACTCAAAGACTTGTCCAAGCATATCCCCAGCCTCAGGGCTAAATCCAGAGCTCGCAATGACACTCAAATGTGCCATGTGCCTTTTCCCCAAACTTCCTGTCTAAATACGGGATCTGAGGTCATAAGATTTCTTTGAACATCCAGGTGAATCACAGCTGCTGGTAAAGTCAATACAGTGAATTCAGTAAACGGTTGCGGGAACTTTAACAGTGCAAATATGTATTTAAGCACATAAACAAGCTTTTCCGCAATCCAGTTTAAACAGCCATACTGTTTTTATTTTTAGTGCACGCTTGCTTTCAATGCAAATTAGGCAAATCACAAAAGTTTGAGCTATTTGCATGATGGAAAATTGTGGTGTTTAAATTGCGTTCAGTAGTTGTTACTTAATTTGCATAATTATTTAAGTGTATTGGGTGCATTTTTTTGCATATACAAATAAGCAACGTTATCTTTGAGTACAATTTATTCTTAGTTAATTCCCCCCTCTTATTTTTTTTACAAATATAAATGTATCATAATAATTGAAATGTTTCAGCAGGGCTTTCAATTGCTCATTAGATTACTTGTTTATATGTCTGTAATATTTCTTGTTTTAGTTAGCTGGTTGGTGGTAGATTCAGTGAACAGCTGTGCTTGTTAGTCATAGCATCCTTGAAGGCAAGAGTTGGCTCTTGATGGTTCAGTTCACTTGAGCGCGTGGCTGCTGGAGGTGTGAGGTGATGAAGAAGGCCAGCCTGGACTTATTAGCCGAGCTATTTTTCACACAACAGCACCCTCGATTGCAACTTCTAAAGCTCCCTAAAATTGCTGGGAGAAATGTACAGAGAAATAAGGAACGAAAGTTTAACCACCAAAGTGGTTTGTGCATGTGGTCTGGCATGTTTTGTGCTGGTGGTGACTTTGTGGCCAATGTGAGTTCAAGTCTGGTGATCATTTCCATGATCTTGTCTTTAAAAAAGTATTTTTATTGCTTAGAGGTTGTTTATATAGTTAGCTTTTAAAGTTAAGTTTAAGTTACCTTCTCGATTTTATGTGTGAGTGCAATATGAATACATTTTGGTCATACTGCAACGCCATGTTTTCATTGTCCTGTGACCCATATACAGTACATAATTTACCTATTCTATTGTTCGGCCAAAAATTAAATTAAACCCACGATTTACTCACCCCCAAGCTGTCCGAGATGCAAATGTCCATCATTTTTCAGACGAACACATTTTTAGTTATTTTAGAAAATGTTTTAGATCTTTCAGTTAATCAAATGTAAAGTTACAGGGTCCGCACAGTGTTGTTGTAAAAATATAAAAAATTTACAACTTTATAAACGAAAATAACTAGCTTCCGGGAATGCCGCCATCTTAGTCGCTTCCACATTCAAGATGAGAGCGTACGCAGTTTATGGAGGGTTTTGTGCTGTTGCTGTGTGCCCCGGTCTCCTAATTTGTCATACGTCACTAAGAAAAGTGTGTACACTACGCTGATATTCTTTCCTGAATACAGAGGAGTCTAAGATGGCAGCGCTACCGGAAGCTAGTTATTTTCGTTTATAAAGTTTAAAATATGGACATTTCTACAACAAAACGGCGCAGATTACCCTCATAAGGCCTTTGTTTATCATTGTGGAGCCGTTTGGAATTATTTTGTGAAGGATGGATGCACATTTTTGGGACTTAAAGGATGTTGACCTCGTAACTTTACATTTAATTAACAGAAACATCTAAAACATTTTCTAAAATAACTGAAAATGTGTTCGCCTGAAAAACGATGGACATATGCATCTCGGACAGCTTGGGGGTGAGTAAATCATTGGTTTAATATCATTTTTGGCCAATATATCCCTTTAAATCACAAGGAATACATTTCTTTGTTACCTAAATCACTTAAAGAGCCACCCGGTATTTTTATTACATTCACTTATTTTCAGTATATTTCTTAGATAGCATGTTCTCACTGCGCAGTAAAGTGTCACTTAAAAAGCACAAATCTTAAAAATCTTGCCGGAAGTAGTGGGTAATTCAGGTCCTTTTTCGCCTACTGTTTTCCGAATACTTTGAATTCAGACATACTATTTGCCTTGCATTCTGATTTTCGCATGCAATACATAATGGAAGGCGGCAATTTTGGACTCAGGGCTTAAAGGAATACTTCACTTTCATAAAAAATCCTGATAATTTACTCACCCCCATTTCAAGAGCTCTTCAATGGCTCTAAATGATCCCAACGAGGCATAAGGGTCTTATCTACTGCAGGTAAAGATTGTCATTTTTGCCAAAAAATCAACTTTTAAACCACAACTTCTTGTCTTGCACTAGCCTTGTGACGAGCCAGCACAACCTTACGTATTATGTAACCTTGTCGAAAGGTCACGTGTTACATATGTAACTTTTAGACGTGATTATGTAATATTTAATAATATGTACTTTTTTTCTTTTTTTTCTGAAAATTATGATTGTTTCGCTAGATAAGACCCTTATGCCTTGTTAGGGATTGTTTAGAGCCCTTTAAAGCTGTGTTGATGGGGGGCGTGCACACCAAAGCTTTATTACGCGTCGAATGCCAGCTGTTTTTTCAGCTGAGTGCTTTGGTAGGTGTGATACTTGAGCTGTGTGCCGGTTGGTTGTTGTGATACTTGACCCGCCCCTCCTCCACTGTGATTGGATGGGTGTGTGAGAACTGACATTGACGAGCAGAGCTTTTCACCCAAAGTTGAATCTCTTTCAACTCTCGGTGCTCAGAGCTTAGCGTGGAAAAACCGCCAAGCGCTGGCTTTCAGCGCGAAAAAATAACGCTAACAGCTGGCTTATTTGAAAAACTCAGAGCTTCCATTGGAAACAATTGAAAACATGCGCCAGGCGTGACGTAAAAGCTTTGGTGTGCACGCCCTCATACTTCATTTTAAAACTGCATTTTTAAACTGCATTGTGAACTGTTGAGGTCCAATAAAGTCTAGTAAATTGAGAAAAATCGTGGAATGTTTTTTCCTCTAAAAACTAAAGTTCTTCTCAACTTAACAAAGAAATCATAAATATCTTGGGTGAGTAAATTATCAGGATTTTTTATAAAAGGAGCAAGCCCTGTTGTGGTGGGGCAGTGGGCATGTACAACTTGATAATGAGGTTTGATGAACAGTAGTGTTTTTATTATTGAATATTATCAGTTATTTAATTAGCTGTTGCAGCCCTAGAGGAAATTAAAAACACAAGTTTTTGTTTTTTGAGTTTTTTTTCTGCATTAACATACAATTACAATAAGGCAAAAATATATTGTAAATTAACCTTCTCAACAAATAAAGCACAAAAAATTGGAGTTTATTTATTTTCATTTTATTTTTTATATGTCTTTTAGTTATTTATTTTTTTGGTAACACTTTACAATAAGGTTCATTAGTTAACATTAGTTAATGTATTAACTAACTTGAACAAACCATGAGCAATACATTTGTTACAATATTTATTCTTTGTTAATGTTAGTAAATAAAAATTTAAGCTTTAATTGTTTGTTCATGTTAGTTCAGAGTCCATTGACTAATGTTAAGAAGATTTTAATAAAGTATTAGTAATTGTTGAAATTAACATTAACAAAGATTAATAAATGCTGTATAAGTGCAGTTCATTATTAGTTCATGTTAACTAATGTAGCTAACTAATGTTAACTAATGAACCTTATTGTATTATTTTATTATTTATTTTTTTTATCATTATTGTTTAAAATTATAAAAACAAGTGAGACAATTGTTGGTATAAAGTAAAATAATAATAATATTTGATTTCATATGACATTTTAGCATAGCTCTGTATGTATTAATGTGCTGATGTTTTTAATTAAACTGCTTGTGCTGCCGTCTTGACCAGGACTCTCTTCAGGAAGGAATATTGTATCTCAACGGCACTTTACTGATCAAATTAATTAATTACAAAAATAAAAAAATAATGGATAACATTGCAATTTAATTTTTTTTATCTGAGTTTGAGATGTGCTGTCTGAAGACACGAACACAATTACTTCTCTGATCTCCATTTGATCTAATTGCTCTCTATGAGAAACAATAGAAATGTTGCAGAATTCTCATTTGTGATTTTATTTCCTGTAAAGCCCCTCCCTTATCTCCCTATCATTTCCTGTCTCCACTCTCAATGGCTCTGTTAAAGTGAAAAGTTTACTGAAAAAGCAAGTTTAAAAGGCCAGAGAGGAAATGAGTAGAGACGTACAGAAGTCAGGAAGTATGGGACAGAATTCACCCCACATATGCTACAAACATTCTGGCATCATCCTTCAGGCAAACAGTATTTATGTGCATTTGGTTTGCTGTGTCGTTTTAAAAGTTTAGGCAGCGCAGGAGCACTTTGCCGCTTGCCGCATTCATTTGCTGCATATTTCATTACCTTCACTAGCGTTATGAATGATTAAGATCCTTTGTGTGCACAACCCGCTCGACTACGGCCAGGTCTCAGCCTTAGCATGGTATTCACATCATCTAAGGCCTGCGTGTGAAGCATTTCCATGTTTTCTGTGCACGTATGTAACAATAACAATGGTTCCCGAAGGGCGTACACTGCCCACAGTGTGCCAGGGTTTTACTCTCCACGTCCTTTTGAGCTAGCGTGCCTGTGTTTGAAATGCTGGTCTAGACTCTTCCCTTTGCACCCAGATTGTATTTCCCCAAGCTTGTCGCAGTGAAGAGATGCATTTAGCTGGCTAAAGTGGTTCTCGGCACAAAAAATAGCTTTTGTAGGAGCGCGAGCGCTTTCATCTCGCTCCGCGGTAGCCAGAAAGCGGATGGGCCTTTTGGGGGGATGTTAAACTTTAAAACGTCTTTTAAACTCTCCGACGCATCTATATTCTGCCACTGTCTATCTATCTATCTTCCATCAGCTCGGTTCCCCTTCAAGCTGTCTTCCACTTCAAAAAAATGAGCTTAAACGCTCACACACGAGTCAGAATCGCTGATAGTGGTGTTGTTATTTCTGCAAGAAATGGTGGGCGGTTTGACAAATAGGTGTAAGACGAGAGGGGACACGGGGCAGGTCAGGGACGGCGTGCTAATGGCTTCGCGGACACATTCCATAAGAGATTGCGTGTTGCAGTGCACACCAGCGTCACACTAATATCTCACTCTCGGCTTAATGGCCAACATTTGTTTAAGGAAAACAGGGAAGCCCACACGAGCCAATTTGAGCACGTATTGACATTCATGAAGGAAGGTTCAGCTTCCTCGTGCACGTTTGCATGCCTCCGTGAGAAAGTGTGTGTTTGTGGGATTCGGATTGAACTCGCGGGCGCCAGCAGGCAGGTCAGAATGCGAGGTCGGAGAGAGTTTTGGGTCACAGTCACTCTAACTGTCCGAACCTAATTAAACTGCAACCGCATACGCAAACACACTCGCAGACCGAGACACACATACACGCACAGATTCTGTACACCCTAGCCTTACTAATGAGCCTGTCACTGTCTAAGACGAGCATCTCATATCTCTAGTCACACACACACTAATGGCTCGGCTCACTTACTGTCCTCTCCTCTCTGACACACAAGCCTCTCAAAGAAGAGAGCTCTGCAGATGGTCTGCTGGATGAATGCACACAAGTGACTGCAACTTCATCTTGGCAATAAACAGAACGGCAACGGACATGAAAAGAGCTGTAGGTTTATGAAGAATAGTCTGATGATGCAAGGGAATTAAACTAGATATTTTAAGCTGGTTAATAAAATGGTGAGGTGCTTTGTACTGTATATTAGCTGCTGGGAAGTTTTTGAAAATATACATACATAGATACAGGTCATTGAAAGTGCTTGAATTTATTTATGCAAGAAGTTTTCTGGAAAAGAATCCATATTATTCCCTGTGTAGTGTAGGATAATATCATACAAATTCTAGACTTTTTAAGCACACGTGCTGAACTGTTCACTTTAAATGCTTATATTTTCTGTATGCGAATGTTGATTCATACCAAAATGCTTTTTGCATAGTTGTGTTTGACACATGAAAACGTCTCGGATACGCATGTAACTGTTGTTCCCTGAGAAGGGAACGAGACGCTGTGTCTCCCTTGCCATACTTCCCGCGTCCCTGTAATGCCGTCTATGGCAATATTTCAGATAGCGATATACTTCCTGGCTCACGCGTCACCCTGTCTTTGTCGTTAAACCTCACCATTGGTTGAATTTGATATACACATTCAGACGCACTTATCCTTGGAGGCGTCCCCAAAGTGTCACCGCAGTGATGCAGAACGAGTTCCCTCGAAAGGGAACTGTAACAATGTATCTTTAAGGGTAATACGATGTAACCTTGCTCTCACTTGAAATGTGTCCCCACATTTAGTACTTGAATTTGAGGGTATTGGATCTGGAAAGTCCTTGAAAGGTCCTTGAATTTGAAGTTAACTAAGGTGAGGGAACCTTGTAGACCGACAAACAGGCCAAGACACAGACCGGCAGACAGATGGACCGATGGTCAAATGGACAGACAGACAGATACATAGATAGACATTATATGATAGATAGATTGATGGATGGATGGATGGATGGATGGATGGATGGATGGACATTATACAACAGACAGACAGACGGACATATAGATAGATTGAGAAACAGGCCAAGACACAGACCGGAAGACAGATGGACCGACAGACAGATAGATAGATAGATAGATATTATAGAAAAGATAGACAGACAAATAGATAGACAAATGGACGGACAGACAGATAGATATATAGATAGACAACAAACCGACCGATCGATCGATCGACAGACAGACCGACCGACCGATCGATCGATAGATAGACATATGAAGTCTTTTCACCTATTTCAGTTTCATGTGCAAAGCCATTAGGGGTGTTTGGGAATCAATTTTTCTTTAACTTTTTGAGAAATAAACAAAATCAGTTATTAAGAACACAAAAATCTGTTTGTCATCATCATGTATTATATATATATATATATATATATATATATATATATATATATATATATATATATATATATATATATATATATATATATATATATATATATATATTATATATATATATATTATATATATATATATATATATATATATATATATATATATATATTATATTAAAAAAATTATCAAACGCCTATCTGTAAGTATCTTTATTTATATACATATATATAAATGTATATATGTATGTATATGTATATGTATGTATATATGTATATGTATAAATAAATAAAGATACTTACAGACAGGCGTTTTATATTTTTTTAATGTACAGTCTTTATTAGACAAATAGACAGACAGACAGACAGACATGTACAGTTAGATATGAGACAGACAGCCACAGAGAGAACCTTTCTTAAAAGAGAGACCATAAGCTGTCTGTCTCCCTGGTTAAACTCCTTGCGCCTGAACTGAGCTGCGTTTGCATAATTCAGCAGGGTGGGCAAGTCCAGATCTACAGATTAACATGGCACAAAGGCACATGAGAGCCAGAGATGAAAAGATAAGAAGAACACACACAAACACACACACGCACACACATGCGCACGCACGCGCGCACACACACACACACACACACACACACACACCTATTGTCTGTACACTGTATAGATTACATCCATGTATAGCCACCAATAGTCCTGTTTACATACTGTGCACACAAATGACAGCAATTAGGTCTGTTTGGGCGTGCGCTCAAAATTTCATACAGGTTTTTAAAAACTTTATAAACCCCACAATGTGATGTTTGACTTGATTTTCTGTCACACATATATATATGTGTGTGTGTTTTATTAAAGCTTCTAATGGAGGACAGGGAGCTGGTGTTGATTATAAGAAGGACCGTGTGTTACCTCAAGGCAAATCTCGTCTCCAGAGCAGGTTTTAGCATAATAGGAGAGAGGATCTTCAAAGTCAAGAGTTCTCGCAGGCAGCAGCTCTTTTTTCACTAAAGGAAAAGCTTCCTCTGGTCTCCACAGATGTTATCTGGTCAAATTGGCTCTGGTCTTTGTCATCAGTGCGTCTCTTTTTAAATCCATGGTGTGTGTCTGTTGTAAATACCTCACTGTTTCCATCGTGGTACTGGTTTGTGTTAAACATTGACTTGGGAAATAATCCAATATGTGGATAAGGTCACGTCATGGGCAGTTCTGCATGGTATGGATGTCAGGTTTTTGTATAAGTCAAAATCGTAATGGGACACAATGGGGATCATTATCTTATGAAATATTGCAAGCTTACGAGTTTGTAAAGTTAAACAAAATCATGTTTGTCGTTAAAATGAACAGGGTAGGTTGCGGCCTCTGGTAAAGTAACAAAAGTGCGCCGGCTGATCCGGAAAGGTGTGCATTTTCCATTGCTTTAGAGCGAAGTCCCTGCAGACTGCAGACGTTGCTCGGGTCGCTCTTGGTAGGTTTCGATTTCAAATGCATCTCTAGAAGTGGAGCACTGCTCTCTCGGCCAAACGTTGAGCGTGCGTTACTGGAAACCAGCTGCAGAGAGACTCCCAGAGGTGTGTGTGTATGCCAGGATCACCGCTTACCACCAATTAATCCACACAGTCTTTTTAAAAGAATCAATTATTAACAACAAGAGGTACTTCACAAGAGCCTGCCTTTCTTGCACTACCTCACTCTCTCTTTCTCTCATGTCCTTTCAGGACCTTCAATTGGATATTTCAATTTTTAATAAAATGAGCTTCTTTGCCAAAGCAAATATTTAACAATCACATTGCCAACGCATTTACATACAGATATACGATTACAGCGCTGATCTATTGCTTTTTTTACTTTGTAAACGTTCCAAATCATTTATGCATCTCTCCCCACCCTACCTTCCCGCGGCGCTCAGGCTTTTCTCAGGTAACACTGCTGCATTCCAGCAGAGGACAGCGATACGACCGCATTGTGCTAGACACGCAGAGCTCAAGGAAAATCCCCACCCTTGCATTAATGATGTTGCAAGGGAACAGCGTGCCATCTACTTTGGTAACCTGATCTGATCGCGTGCATGCATTGTGAGCTTGTGCACTAGAGCAGTTGTAGTCGTAGTGTTCGACCTAACAGCAAATCATGCTCGGTGCGGCTCCTAATGGGTCTTGCGGAAAGTGGCTCGGCTCAAGCGGATATCCGCCGACTGTTCCGTAATTGGCACTTAGATGTAGGAGAGACACCGGGACGGCTGGGTTAGCGCTTGCCGCCAATGGCAATGGCCGATTGTTATTATGCACGAATAATTGGATTTTTTTTGTCCGTTCCCTCACTCCCACACTTTTCCATCAAGGATTAAATGTAGACAAGCCACATTGACATTGCGCTGCGACTCAACCCTGATTACTTGTATGAATGATCGCATTGTGTCCGGTAACACAAATATCTCAAGAGATAATTACATTGAGTGGGTGGGCAAACAACACCGAATTCGATACAGAAAACAGTGTCCATCCAACATTAGATTTTGTTTGGATGTTGAAACTCAAGTGGAAAATGCTATTAAGGCCCGGTGACTGCAAAACATTGTTTAGGAAATCTTTTAGCATGTGAACCTCTGGGTACGTGACGAGCGAGTGCCGTTCAAATCAAGTTGCCCTTGAGTTGACAGGAAATTAAACAAGAAAAGCAAGGCTAATTATTTGTATAACACAATCTAAATTCAGTGCACATGATATTTTGTAACATGTCATCCTGTTTGCATTATTTCATGCGACTGCCAGACACGTGTTTAATGCGTAGACGCATGGTCGAAACATCGTTTAGCTTGCAAACGTCCTACGCTTGGACCGCGGCCACGTCCTTGAGTGCACGCTCTGACACAGCAGCACATCTCACATTGTGAATCTCTCATCAGCTCCACCAGCATCATCTGCACGCCCGACACACAACTTATCATGCAGTACACCGCATAGGACGTCTACGTGCTTTTAGCATAAAAGATTGGATTATAGCCAGTGTCAGAAACGAGCTTGTTTATTAATCAACAATACAGTATTTGTCCTGTAGCACAACTGGTAGAGCATTGTAGAGTTAATAGCGTCATGGGTTTGATCGCAAGGAACACACATATTGATAAAATGTATAGCTTGAATGCATTATACAGTAAGTCGCTTTGGGTGAAAGCACCTAAAGGCCAAATGAATACATGTTTGTTTAATAATTTAAAATTAATTTTAAAGCTCCCGTCCATGTTAGATAAGTATTTTGGGAGTTTTGCACAGCTGCATGCCCAAAAATAACAATATAATAATAATTATTATTTTATTTTATATATACGCCTTTAAAGGAAAACACTGCCGTTTTTCAATATTTTACTATGTTTTTACCTCAATGTAGATTCATTAATACATACCTATTTTTTTAATGCGTGAACTTTTAATCTTTGTACAGCGCTTCTTGAATGTGTTAGCATTTAGCCTAGCCCCATTCATTCCTATGGCTCCAAACAAACGTTTTATTTTGTGCCACCATACTTACAAGTGTAACTACTTATTAACACTCTTTAAATATTGGAAACATGGAAGTGTTTGGTGGGTTCTAAATTCATCACTGTTTGGAGCCATAGAAATAAATGGGGCTAGGCTAAATGCTAACACATTCACAACACGCTACTAAGATTAAAAGTGCATGCATTGAAAAAAGATAGGTATGTATTAATTCATCTAAGTTGAGGTAAGAACATAGTAAAATATTGAAAAATGGTGGTGTAATCCTTTAAAAGCAGCTTCTCAAAGCACAATATCATATTTTATGCATTTATAATGGTTAATCCAGCAGTATGTGTAAGCTATTTAGCCACCGTAGTATTTCTAATGCTGAAATATCATTTTTGTTGCACTTTTAAAATTTCTGGATTATTTCTGACCTATAATGGGTAAATATTGGGCAGAATATTGTTTTAAACCAACTGCTGGGTTATTATACCCCATGGTGCATGGTACCTAACATCAACCCAGCATTGGGTCATTTTTAACCGAGCACGCGGTAATTTTTAACCCAGCATGTGTTCTGTCCAATATTTACCCATTAAGGGTTAAAAATAACCCAGTCATTTTTAGAGCGTGTTATCCATGAATTTTCGAATTTGCTGTTTTACAAGAAAGTCGGAAAAATAGTACAGAACCCAATTATAGTTATTATAGTTATTTACTTGCAGCTCTTAATAGAAAAATACAGTTTAATGCTTGACCAATTTCTGACTTCTGAGAAGTTGAATGTGTCGGCTCAAATTTGGGTATAAAACGAAAATTTAATTTGACATTCCTCACTTCTGTTTAAAATGGTAAAATAATAAGAACTACCTGGAAAGGTAAAAGTGCGCATTAAAGTTTAAAGTATTTTATTTTATTTTATTTTATTTTATTTTATTTTATTTTATTTTATTTTATTTTATTTTATTTTATTTTATTTTATTTTATTTTATTTTATTTTATTTTATTTTATTTTATTTTAGCTACACAGTAAAAACATTCGTCCTTTAGTCAATAAATGCATAATAACTCTGCTGGTGTCTTGTTAGTTTACTAAACCTGCTACATTGCTGTAGCACTAAAACAGAATAAATATGTCAAGTAACCAGTTACTGTAACAAAACATACATTAATAACTAATGTATAAATATCTAAGGACATCTTTGTCTCTTTCTTGTTTTTTCCATGCTTTAGATGATTTCTGACCCTGTCTATAAACTACACCTTTTAAGCTTTTCTTTATGGATGGGAATGCTCCACATGCTTAGCGCATCAAATTACAAGAAAGAAAATGCTTCATTGGACTAGCCTAAAGCGACTCTGATCCCCTTCGATGCAAGAAAAGAAAAAAGTTTGAACCTTTCACGGTTATTTGATACGGCTTTTAAATCACTTTCAACTCAGAGTATGGTTTGATCGCGATCGGCCCGGCTTGCGTCCACGTTCCCTTCTTCCTCTGTTATCGATCATATCAGGCTCCAGCGTTTAGTGAACTGATGAAGGACTAGCTATGAAAATTGATTAATGGCCGCTTCAATGTCACTCGTATCCAGTGACCGTTTGAAGGAATATAATACTCGGTCCGCGGACCGGCTATCTCTCTATCTCGGTGTCAGCATCGAGCTTGGCTGAGGTTTCTGTAACACACAAGAGGGTGACATTGAAACATGGATCGGTTCCTTTTTATCATTTATTTATTTATTTGCGTTTAAATGAGTGTGGAAGTGCAAGGCTGTGCGGCGGTCTCACCGTATAGATCACATTTGAAGACCACACACACACATGCTCACGCTCTTTTCTAACATGATGTGACAACATTTGATGATGTGTGACTAATGGAGTGCAGAGCTGATGACTCAATGTGGCGGGAGGCACAAGGACATGTGCTGTGTAAGACTCTTTATCATCTGTATGCTTGTGCGTGTGTGTGTTCTGGCTATAGAGAAAGTTCAAGAAGAGCGGTGATTAATTCAATACACACACACACACACACACACACACACACACACACACACACACACACACACACACACACACACACACACACACACACACACACACACACACACACACACACACACACACACACACGCACTCACACACACACACACACACACACACACACACACACACACACACACACACACACGAGTTTGGTTCTAAAAATAAATACATTTTGACTAATTACGGTAAAAACGTGTTTTCTATATCAAGAAAGTGACAAGGTGAAAAACACTATTTTCTGTTACAAACATTTCACATAGCATCTTTAGGTTATAAAAACATAAAATATTCAAATCCATAATTTGATTTTCAAAGATTTATTATAAAAAATGATTATTTTTTTCACAAAATGCAATAAATCCAGTTTTTTTTTTCAAAATGCTATAAATGTATTGAATCAATATATAAATGTGTATTCATCTTTGCCATGTTATATTCATTTAGTTGACTAGTGGTATACACTGATTAAGCATTAATGTCATTAATCAAAACACTTACTTTGTCATATTAATAACAGTGTCATTGCTGCTGTCATCCCTGGGACGTCGCCGCAGAATTTTTTTCACAGCAATCAGCTGTAAAATGTTTTGGTCCTGCTCGATTTTTGTTTGGTTCGCGTAAAATAATTGGAACGTTTTTTATAAGATCCCCTGGGGTCAATGTGTTAACATGACAGAAGCTTGATGCTGTCGGGAGAACAAGCAGCAGCCGGCATTTTTCCATCTCCCGAGTCTCTTTAGCGTAAATTATTCGATTTTGATGGCCTATGTTTCTTCCCCGTCACAGAAAAATGTATCAATGCCATCAAAGTATTTTTTGTTTGTTTGTTTGTTGATCACAAAGTAGATGAGGAAAAGTAGGATTCTGTGTATTCAACATGCCGCCATTGTTGTTTACAGTGCGTGGAATGGTGCACTGTGATTTGTTGAGCGGATTTATTGTATTCTGCAGAAAAGGAGGACTGGCGTTTATAGCGTTTTGGGAAAAAGGGAGAAAAGATGACAAAATCGGATATTGGATTTTGCGTACAATTAAGAATTTACTTTTAAATACTGACTTGATACAATACTGATTTTGGCAGTAAATCTTTTTTAATGACGTTTATTGCATTTTGGAGCCAAACTCTTCATATGTTCTTTTTAGTAAGTGTTTTTAATCATCCTATAGCAGTATGTGTTGCTATAATAATGACACGAAAATATACAGCAAAAAAATACAGCATTTCTACTTGATTCATTTCTTGATATGTTCGGTTCGTTGAATTAATCCCATCCAAGGTGAACAGACCCATCAGATTGATATTTTACCATATGCATATTACTGTCACTGCTGAATAAAGCAATGATTTAATTTAGCAGCTCTCCATCACATTACCGTGACTTGGACGTGACCCCTAAACCCACCCAGCTGTCATGTGATGACAATTAACAGTAGCTGCTTCCCAGATAGCCTGGAGGAGGAAAAGATTTTGGAGAGAGAGCCTTGAATGGCCCTTGTCTGGAGTTCTGGGAACCCCATTGCAAAAGATGAAGGAATTTTAATGAAGGTACAGGAAGTCAGCTCTTTCTAAGCTAAATGAATTCTGTATGACTCTTGACAAAAAAAAAGAGTCGAGTTCCAATTGACTTCCTCTGTTAGGATTTCGCTTCGCTGTGAGAGTCTTATACCTGCATTCTCTTAATGGAAAACTGTTTCCGTTTGAACTCTAACGTGATTTATAAACTAAATTGGAGCTTGATTATATCGCTATCGTACCTGGCGTAAAGACAGAGCTGAGAGTAGGTCTGTACGATTACATTTTTAAAAACGAATCCACTGACTGAGGTGCCAGACGTTTGGAATAAGTGTTTTTGAACCACGATACCGCTCTGGCACGGCATTAATGAGTTTGACAAACTGAAAAGCAATCACGACCCAGCAGCTCAAAGCTTTAGCTGAACAGAGACATTTCTAATTGATTGATAAGACCTCACGATGTCCTCCTCTTTGTTGCCGAGGCAACAGAGGTTGGCGGACCGTTCGGTCTGGTCCGAAAGCGAGCGGCATATTCGGATGTTAATTTCAGCAGGAAGATTGCGAGACGGAGGGGAGAAAATGCTATCAGACTGTTTCTCGTAACAATAAAGAGGAAGTCATTGTCGGATTAAAATGGACTGCCGCGGATTTGCGGGCTTCCATCTTCCGTTCATATGCAAATGGACGCACTCTTGATTGTTTCCTCGTATTTGAATGTACTGCGCTTGCCCCCGGGGGCTGAAGATTTTGAGGGTCATGAAGGAAGGGGTATTTAAATCCAGAGAAATCCTGAAGCTGCTACTAATGTGTTGTGCGAATTAACTCAGAATTTGTCCTAAAGTGTAGTTGTGTTTAATACGTACGTTTTAATAGTCAAATAAAAGCTAAGCTCCTTTGCCGTTTCTATACACGCCAACTTATTTAAACTTTGACCTCGGTGAGCAAAGAGGCGGAGTGCTTATTGAATATATTTAAAGGAAATTAGCATAGATTTGCATACTAAGGAGGTGACGATGATTATTCATGCGTCGCAAATACTCAAGAGGTCGAACAATTCTGGTGAATAATTCTTTTTAGTGTCATTACAGCGTAGCCGCAGATGTGAACGCATGCTATGCGCAACAACGCACCGAGTGTCATATGTTGCGTTGGTGGATAAGTTTGATTGCAAACTGAGTGTGAACTTTTGCTTGCTTTGCTGTCGTGAGAGAGGAAGATGTTGTTAGTCCGTCTGGGTGAATGTTTGCGTACCTCCTTCGTGACATTAACGGTGCGTGGGCCTGACGTTAACAAGCTGGAGTGTGGTTTTTCTAAATTAAAGCCAGCTTATTTGTCCTCGGAGTTCTGCCAAGAAGCGTATGGACCTGCGCTCTGGCACCTGTTTGGTCTGTGTGTGGTCTGATTCACTTTATAGTTGTTGTGAAGGTCAATGACATGAACAGCTATGCTAAAGTTTTTGGGAGGAGACTGAACTTCATTAGGACCTGGCTTTTTCTAATTTCATCTTATAGTACGCTCATAAAAATAATGGTGCTTTACGATGCCATAGAAGAACCATTTTTGGCTAAATGGAGCTTTTGTTTGTTTGCTTCATTGTTTTTTTTATAGTACCATTGTAATGGGTTGAAGGCATTACCCACTGTAAAATCATAACACAGAACCACTTTATTCGAACTTATATTTTTTATTCTGTATGCAAATAGTTTTTTAATCTAATTTTATTTGTCCATGTGCCTCCTCAGAAAAAACACCCATGATGATTGACATCTGTGTCATTGACACATTCACCTCATTCAGCTGGCTTTTGTTTGAGGAGCAAGCCAAGTGTCATGCGTTTTACACTGTAGTAGGAAAATAATTTATCGTTTCATCTGTATCTTTTTTTATAATGATCACTTTCAAATTCTCCAGCACAAAGCTCTAGAAGACCGCTCGTTTATTTCAAAAGAAATTCTGCAATTCAAAACAGCACTAATGCAGCACGTTATCGACTATGAGCTTTTAATGGCAAGAGCACTCAATGCCCACATGCACAGAGGACTTAGAGCTCTCTCTCTCTCTCTCTCTCTCTCTTTCTTTTTGCACGAAAGCATCCTCCCACCTTTTCTGCAGTAACTCTAATGTATAGATCTTCTTGAGAGCTTAATGGGCTAATGCATGTGCTAATATATTTCTGGGTCAGATATGCTCACACGTTTATGTCCATTGGGTGCGTGTGCATATACTGTAGTGTAATCTTTGGGGCTTCCTCAGGCCTCCGCTTTCCGGATGCGAGGGATCTCGGACCCTTTCCCTAAATAGCCGGCATTCTTTCCCTCGCCCCAAGGGGCCCCGGGGTAAAATTGAGGAAGGGAGATCGGTGCTTGCTGTCTCCTGCTCTCGTCCCTGTGATGGTGAGGTCACGGCGTGTACTATCGATCGCTGCCGTCAAGAGCAAGGCTGAGAACACACGCATGTGGGTGTGCTGGGAATACTGTCTGCGGGAGAAACCAAATTGTTGTGGAAGTTGCACGACTTTGAAACTTCTTGGTAGAAGAAAGGTGGAAAAACACACGAGGCGATGCAGCGTATATATGGCGTGTTTATTTTATATACATGCATGCTGGGTTATTTTCAACTCATGGTTGGGTCAGAAGGGGACAAAAATGATACAAATTGAGTAATGAATTAAAGGGACACTCCACTTTTTGTGAAAAATGCTAATTTTCCAGCTCCCCTAGAGTTAAACATTTGATTTTTACCATTTTGGAATCCATTCAGCTGATATCCGGGTCTGGTGGTACGACTTTTAGCATAGCTTAGCATAATCCATTGAATTGGATTAGACCATTAGCATCACAATCAAAAGTAACCAAAGAGTATCAATATTTCTCCTATTTAAAACGTGACTCTTCTGTAGTTACATCATATACTAAGACCGACGGAAAATTAAGAGCTACAATTTTCTAGGCTGATATGGCTAGGAACTATACTCTCATTTTGGCGTAATAATCAAGGACTTTGCTGCTGTAACATGGCTGCAGGAGACACAATGACATGACGCAGTGCCCGAAATGTCCTCTGCTATTGAAAGTTACTAAGGGGACTATTTTCGGGGCACTGTGTCACATCATTGCGCCTCCTGCAGCCATGTTACGGCAGCAAAGTCCTTGATTATTATGCCAGAATGAGAGTATAGTTCCTAGCCATATTGGCCTAGAAAATTGCAACTTTTAATTTTCTGTCGATCTTAGTAAAAGATGTAACAACAGAAGAGTCAAGTTTTAAATAGGAAATATATCGAAACTCTTTGGTTATTATTAGCGCGATGCTAAATGGTCTAATCAGATTCAATGGATTATGCTAAGCTATGCTAAAAGTCGTACCACCAGACCCGGAGATTGGCTGAATGGATTCCAAAACTGTAAAAATCAAATGTTTAACTCTAGAGGAGCTGGAAAATGAGCATATTTAAAAAAAGTGAAGTGTCCCCTTTACATATGCTGAGTTATTCCAACCCAAAATGTTGAGTTGTTTAAATTAGTGGTTGAGTCAAATTTTAACATGTTGTGTGTTAATTTAACCCAACTGTTGGGGTTGTCCCTTATTGACCCAACCATGGGTTGAAAATAACCCAGCATTAGTGCAAACTGTTTTTGTTTAATAAGGTAGAAAAAAATGATGGTCAGGTACATCAGCATATGTGGTGCAGATGAAAAAATGTATTATTGTTATAATATAGATTGAATATTTTGCATACATTTACACATTGGCAAACATTTTAATCCAAAGTGCATTCAGTGTTTGTGTTCCTTAAGGATCAAACCCACAACCTATTAGCTATTAAGTATACATGTAGCTATATACAAACTGCATACTGTAATACAATGCATGATTACAGTTAGTGGATGCAGAGCGTAAACCATATTGCTGGAAGTTATCCTGCTGTGCCAGAAGTGTGAAAAAAATGGTGGCGAATCACATATGGCGCATCACATTCGACAATGCAGCACATGCTGCTCGGTGTCGCATGTTCCCTCGCCATGATGCATTGAAAACATTTTGTATGCATGCACATGAACTGCCCACTCTTGCGCATTTCCACAGCCTCAGCATAATCACAGTCGGTGAAGGCAGGGGTTAACTTCGCACACTCGAAAGCTGACCTGAAAGAGGTCAATCCCTCTCTCCAAAGAACAGCGGAGGAGAAATAATGAGAGACGGTGAGGCAGACGGACACACAGAGGGTAGGTGGGAGGGAGAGGGGTGCGAGGAGAGGAGACGCGGCCATTCGAAACCCATTTTCGAGGGCTCTCCAGGAAGTACTAATTGTTTGGTGACTGGAGTACTCTTTAGGGAAATGAAGGCTATCTGGGCGTGCAGAGAGGAGATAATGTGTGTGCACATCACTCACCCTTTAATAAAGAGCAGAGCACGGCTGCGCACCGGCCAACCCTGGGATACGGCAAGAGGGCGGGAGAAAGGGAGGGATGGATAATCCGTAGTAAAGGAGGGGGAGGAGACAGTTTATACAAGACAGGCTGTGGAAGAAAAGCAGGGTTGGATGTACAGATTACAGTCATTAGATTGGTGGAAGACAGGAATGAGAGAAAATCACTTAATTAGCGGACAATAACTTTTCTTCTCGGAGAGAAAGTAGAGGAGGAACTGAACTGACAGTGTTTGCAAAACGTTTTTCGAAAGCTAGACAGGAGGTACTGGAGGGGAGCAAGGGGTGCAACTCAAATTCACGTGGCCTGTATAAGCACCAGAGCTGAGTCTATGTATCAAAATGGGTGAAATATTTCATAGTTTGTTTGCATTATAAAATTTACTAGCTTTGTGAATATTGTACTAGTTTTAATGTACTTTTTATTTGACCACTTTGTTTCCTAGAGACCGTGCCTCTAGGCCACTTTCACTCCCACGACTCGACTCGCAACTACGAGTATTAAAATTTAATAGCATCTCTGATTTAAACCTCAGTAGAAAAACACTGAAATAGTTTTTCTCAGTTTCAATAAATTGTTGATGTAAAAACTCTGACGTGTTTCATTTTGTAAGCGTTTAGCTTAAATGATAGAGAGAGGCGTGAGCAGCGCAAAAGGTTGTGGGTTCAATTCCAAGGGAACACACATGCTGATAAAAAGCATGAAAAAATTAGTGTACTGTAAGTTGCTTTGGATAAAAATGTCTGACATATGCATAAATGTATATTAATGTTGGAAATTACATGCTTAAAACTGTTGTTTATAGTAGATTGTTATATTTTTGCATAGTTTATACTTACATTCTTAAATAGTCTCACTTCATTTTTTTTAGGGAAATGCATTTTACTATGGTTACTTGCTTTAAAAAATCCCTTTGCAGTAATGGTTTGTTTACTTATAAGAAACAATCAGTACATGCATACTTAAAACAATATCAGGTAACACTTTACTTAAAGGGGTGTGCATAAGACTGACACACCACCTTCATAATCATTTTGAAGGAGATTTTATCCATATTTATGACAACTGTCATTAAGTGTCATTTGTACAATTATGTAATTTTTATTGCAAAGATAACATTGTTTTATATTTTGTTATGACAACTTGACATAAACCAATACATCATAACTTGCATAAATTTGTCAGAATTATAGCAGAATAATGATCAAACTTAAAGAAACTAACTAGCTTTATGGGTTAACATTACATTAAACTGTCATTTAAATGTCATTAAGTGTTAATAGTCTGTCAACAGCATCATGAATATTTTTCTTACCTCAACTACAGTAGTGCAAATTTAACTTGTCATTAAAATGTCTATTAAAGTGTTAATACTAGTGCTGGGCAAAGATTAATCGCGATTAATCGCATACAAAATAAAAGTGATTTTTTTGCATAATATATGAGTGTGTGCTGTGTGTAATTATTATGTATATATTAATACACACACTTTCATGTATGTATTTAAGAAACATTTACATGTGTATATATATTAATTCATATTTGAATATATTCTATATGATACATAATTTTTTTTATTATATATATAAATAAAACAATTCTGAAATGAATATATGTATGTGTGTGTGGTTAAATATACTTAATAATTACACACAGTACACACACACACATATATTATGTAAAAAAAAGACTTGTATTTTGTATGCGATTAATCGCGATTAATCTTTGCCCAGCACTAGTTAATACTATGTCAAATAATTTTAAATACCTTAACAAAATGCAACAGACACATCAAAAGATTATACTTAACTTTATGTTTGTGCACAATACACACAATCTTTTTTTTCTAACAAAAACTAACAAAACATTTAATTAATTTAATGTAATTAACTGTTTTCCAGTGATATGGACCCAATGCTGCATGGCTTAACCCATTATTGTACCGTTTTCATTTCATTTTAGGTGAATTGGTCTCCAAATTAATTAAAATATAATTTTATCAATTTTAATTATTATAATTATTATAATTATTGGATGAATGATTTTATTTCTTAAACATCTGGAGGAAACTTAAAAAAAACATTATGAACTGAAGATTATTCATGACGCTGTTATTAAACTATTTGACAGAGTATTAACACTTATAGAGCCAGTATGATGCCAATTTTAAGCATCCTATCACTGTTTATAAGTCCCGGACAACAGGTTTAAATGCATGAAAGGTCAAAAAAGCCGTTCAACGACTCATTCTGCCTAAACCCCCCCTTTCAGTAGCCTACTCTGCTCTGATTGGTCAACTGACAGAGCCTCCGCACAGACCACATATCAGTGGCACAGACCAACAACAGTGCAACATGTATTGACCTAGAGCTAACATGATTTACTGAGAAGACATTATGGACATCAATACACATCATTCATCATTAATCCAAGCAATAAAAACGACTATAAAAATCTAACATTTTTACACTCATTTAAGCATTTATGCAAGCTAACCAGACCATAGCAAAACCGTAAGTGAGCATGCGTTAGCCGCTTGCTAACGTGACTCTCTGACAGTATATTAAGAGTTTAAACAACGACATTTTTCATCATTAACCCAAGCAATAAAAACAACAATAGAAACTAACATTATAGAAACATTTAACATTTAAGCATTTATGTAAGCTAACCGGGTCATACTGTAGCAAAACCGTAACTGAGCATGCGTTAGCTGCTTGCTAACGTGACTTTCTGACAGTATATTAAGAGTTTAGAAAACAGCATCTATACACATTATTTATTATTAGTCAAGGTTATAAAAACAACGACAGACATTAACATTTTTACACTCATTTAAGCAAGTATGTAGCTATAATCATACTTACAGGTTGTGGTTAGGAGACGCATGTTGTTCCAAATAAAGTGGGTACTGAACCATCTTTCATTGCCAAACGTCTAGTAAATCCCTCTGTGAAAAAGTAATTTTAACCACTGATTCTTGATAGCCAAACGTTTAGTATATCCCTCTTTGAAAAAGTAATTTTAACCACAGATTCTTCATATATCTTCATCCTTTGGTAGTGAAAACAACACAAACTAATAACACAGCGTGATATGATGTTTACACACTAACTAGCTGTGGTCAGGTCATGTAGGCGGAGATTATTATGCAAAGTGTTGGTATTACGTGGATAAAGTCAGGCAGGAGATTCAATCCATACGAAGACTCGTTTCAGCGATTCAGAGTCGACTCACTACTTTAGAAGCCAATAACTTTATTAATCGTGCACTTTTTGGTTCAACTACTTTGCAAATTGTTTACATTGATGGACAGCTACATGACACACTGCAATACAGGTCATTTTCGATTTTGGATCTGTGTGGCTCTTTAATGGTGTATAGACCCCTTCAAGGTTTGTAAACATCGAATGACTATCGGGTGCGCGCGCAGCATGGGGTCAAACTGTTCATACCATCCAGGCTTTATAATTTCATCTAACAGGGCTGAAAAATGATGACTTACCTCAAATGAAGTGAGCACTACAAACACAAGCCTCTTTGATCCTTGCATTGTCCCAGTCTGCACGTTAATTGCTTGCAGCCGCAGATGTTGTATTTTTTGTTTTTGAGATTCTGCATGAATCGCAAAAACTTAACGGAAGACCTGGTGCGATTTTCACAGCCCACGACGTAAGTAGGAATTTTTTTACGATACTGAATAATACGCAACTCAAACTGCTGTAATGACTCTTCTGACCCCGACATGCGCAGTGGGAACCGCCTGTGTCGTGAACCGTAAAGGGGTCTATTGGTTAATGTCAAGTTGTTATAACAGCGACATCTCAAACAATGTAATCTTTGCATTAAAAAATACATCATTATGACACTTAATGACAGTTGTGATAAACGTGAATTAAATTCTCCTTTATGTTCATGGCACATGTCATGTCATGATTATGAAGGTGTCTTGTCAGTCTTATGAACACCCCTTCAAGTAAAGTTTTGCCCAATATGAAAAGGCTAGCATAAATATACTTTTTTGCTTAATCATCTGCTACTAAACCAAACAATAATGCATCTCAAATACCGTATAAACATTTTATGTGCTAAAGTCAGCATATGCACAACACAATACATCAATCTGTCTCTCCGTGGACAATTTTAAAGTCTCCGTGGACAAGTTAAACGCCTAAAGCTTTACGTAGTACAGGATGGAATTTGTTCATGCGTGTGGCTTCAGAGACGCCCAAAAATGTGTGCGTGTTTGATTCCCGTCGAGTCTGTTGTAGAAGCAACATCATCTCTCCCCTTTAATCCGGGCCCGTCTGACGGCAATGTGAACGTCTTTGACGTTTCAAAGGCTTCCCCCATCATGACTCCTGACACACTACACACCCCGACGCGCTATCGCCGTGCCCCTGACAGCTGCACAAATTGGCTGAAAGAGGTGTCTGCGGTGAGGACTTTGATCAGCCGAGCTTTGCTCTCTCACGCTCGGTCTGTATCTGTCCCGTCGTTGTGTTGCAAAGGCCAGGCTCACGATCTGCCGAGAAGAACTGGGCCGGGTGGGTCTGATAAGCTCACCCAGGAAGAGTTTTGTGCGGTCAGATCATATGTGTATGACCGCCTGGAGCCATGTCAGACATGAATATGGTATCTATAGTCTGTGGGAATGTTGTGTATTTATTATATCCAGATTTTTGGCATACTATGCCACAGTTGTCTATGTGTGTGTGTGCATCCATTAGTGCTGGGGAATGTAATGTATTGCAGTTTTGCAGTAATCCTAATTTCCTATTCTAACTAATTTCATTGCATTGTTTCATCCAGGACAAAGCAGGTGTCCACCTGTATCTCGATATTCATGCAAGCACATCTTTGTCGTAGACCCTCGTGTCTTCTCTAAAATCCCCTACATTTTTTATTTGAATATGGGGTATATGTTTCCATCTAAGCACAATATAACAAATGTCTGTTTTGATGGCAGTTTGTCATCTCTTGTTTCCTGTCTGTGCGCGTTGTATTCCTGAGAACTCAATGGCTTCATTCATAACTGTAGCCTGAGGGGCAGGGGTGTGTGAAGTATATGAATGCAGAATCTATTCAGCCCACGATAGGCCTGTCCCCATGTCTATCTGTCTGTCTGTCTGATGGAAATAGCAGGCTGTGTGCAAGTGCAGGTAATAGATTAATGCCAGGGGAGACTTGCCAGTGTACAGCACAGCTGACAGCCAATGATTATTGTAAACATAGAGAATGAGTTTCAGTGCCAGACAACCTCACACATATACATCCCACTGCATGCTGTAAATAACAGCACTTATCCTATAGTCTTACTGTCAGAGTGATGTTTCTATATCTGACTTTAGTGTCTGTCAGAGCCTTGAACACTTTATGTGCTGTTTTTAGTGTTTAGTAACTACAGACCAATCACATTTGACTTACTGTGGCTTGGGTTGGTTTTTAAGATAAAACCGATAAAATGTGACACTTATTCACTAATAATTGTGTGCATGTAGATTATTTATGGTGATTAAGAGGTTGGGGGTTGGTTAAAATTTGGATTTAAGTACACACTTATTTATGACTTTTGGGTGATTCTCAAGAAATCCAGACTAAGAAGGTGTCCAGCATCAGATTTTTTTTTTTTACAGATTTTTGCACATATAAGATTAAGGTCTGAATTTACTATAACCATTATTTTTAGAGGATTTAAAAAGTATTTCCTATAGAATTATAAAATTTTTTTAGATTATCAAAAATTATCATTACCGCAACATAATATTACATTAAATATATGCATTTACAAACTCATGTTTCGGTAATGAGAACTTAAAAGTTGACAAAACAAACAAAAATTTCAACTTTTATCTGGAGAGAAAAGATAAGAACTGCTTACCTGGTAGCCTTCTTGAGTGTCACAGTCAATTATGTCCTTGAGGGCTTAAACAATGTTTGAAAATTGTTGCGGAGATGAGAAAATTGGTTTTGGACACAATTATATTCCTTATTATTGTCTCTACATTTACCAATGATCACCAAATACCACATGTTTCTTTACTGTAAATGTTTATAGTATAACATGCACTGACGCTTTTTATTTTTTAGATTTTTTAATTATAAATATTTCCATGTCAAAGAACCCAAATCCAATCATGACACGTTGCGGTAATGAAAATTTTCCCCTTAAATGTGAAAAAAAATTGGTTTGTATGATGCCATTTGAAATCATGTGCAAAATGGTACATGAAGAGATGTTTGTAACTGTATGCTTTTTATTTTGATACTCTTACTCTAAATGTTTCATGACACCTCATAAGTCTAATTTCGCGAGAATCACTCTTCTGAGTTATCTGTGAAGACATTCACAATGTGAATGTAAATGCATACAAACTGGCTAAACATGAATTTTAAAAATCACCTGCTGAGATATAATAATAATAAGTGTATGTTACAGAATGCTCATAAATAGCAAATAACAAGTGTTTCTCTTTCTTTGTTCTGCAGCAGTCATATGCCCCGCCCCCTCCACCCATGGCTCCGCCCAGCCCCAGCACCAACAGCAGCAGCCACCACCACCACAGTGCAGCGGAGCAGCTGAGTAAAACCAACCTGTACATCCGGGGCCTTCCGCCTGGGACCACCGACCAGGAGCTCATCAAACTCTGCCAACCGTAAGTGGCGTTCTGTCCATCAAAACTCTCCCTGTCTAAACATGACTGGCAGTCGACATCTCGCTATATGCGAGCAAGCTCTCTATACCTATTTAGGCTGCAAAGACTTACGCATGCATATACACACTCATGCAATCATGTAAATGCAGGCACAGAAGGTCATGGAGAAACAACAAAGTCGCAACGCTTGGTTAGAGGGAAGAATACGGCCCTTTAAATGGAGACGGCCTGTCAGCATCATTAGTGGAGGGAGGTCATTATGAAACGCTGTACAAGAACCAGGGGGCAGCTTGCATAATCTTCTCTGATGACTCATGCAGATATCAATCTACTTTTCTGCGTGGGGGCTTTCTAGACGTTTACTCCAGCGGCATGACCTTTCATGAATATTTTTGAATTTCGTAACTTTCCCTCTGTGGAGTTGACCGAGAGAATACAGATCTGGGGTCAGTAATTTCTTGGCAACATTTAGTGTGAGGTGGGGTTTTCAAAATACCAGTAAAATGCTACAATATTTAATATTTGACGCTACAGCGAGCGATGTTCAATAGCAACAGATTCGGTAACATTAGTTAATGCTTTACTTAACCTAACAATGAACAATACATCTACAGCATTTATTAAAGGGATAGTTCACCCAAAAATTTAAATTCTGTCATAATTTTCTCATCCTCGTGTTGTTCTAAACCTGTATGAATTTCTTTTTTCTGATGAACACAAAAGAAGATATTTTGATAAATGATGATTGTAACCATTGACTTCCATAGTAGGAAAACAAATATTATGGAAGTATTGTGATAAATAATGAAGAAGATATTTTGATAAATGATGGTAAGCACACAGTTGACGGTACCATTGAATTTCATTGTGTTTGTTTTTCCTACTATGGAAGTCATTGGTTACAATCAGCAGTGTGTTTACCATCATTTATCAAAATATCTTCTTTTGTGTTCATCAGAAAAATGAATTCATGCAGGTTTAGAACAACATTAGTATGAGAAAATGATGACAGGATTTTTGGTGAACTATCCCTTTAATCTTAGTTCATGTTCATTTCAGCATTTACTTATATATTTAAAGGTCCCATTTCTGTATTTTTGAAGCTTTGATTGTGTTTACAGTACGCAATATAACATGTGTTCATGTTTTACGTGTAAAAAAACCCACTGTATTTTTCACACAATTTGCTTATCTGTATAGCGCTTGTTTAGTGTGTTGTGATTCGATAGCAGCTTAGCTTGTCATTAGCCTAGCTGGCAACTGACGTATTCCTCTGGGCGGAGTTTAGTCAAAAAACTGTTCTAGTGACGTCATTAAAGCAAGAAGTAGAGCGCTGTAATTCAAACCGGCCGTTCGCTGTAGGCTTTGAGAGGCGATTTCTGCTAAAGAAAATATAGCGCCAGTGAACTTTGAGTTTTATCATTTTACAGGTATTATTTATGCTATTAAAGCAACATTACACACTAACTAGGGTTTAAAAATGGAAGAACGTGACCTTTAAAGGCGGGGTGCACGATCTCTGAAAGCCAATGTTGACATTTGAAATCATCTAAAACACGCCCCTAAACCAATAGAATCTGGACCTTCTTTTGATAGACCCCATAGATATATACACTAGATGTCGCCTTGGGGCTTTGAGCATGCGTCAAAACCGCCGCCATCTTAAAACAGGGGTCTTGTCATAGGAAGTATCTATGTAAAGCTGCTATCTCTGCCTGTACTTCAAATTCATGAACGATGCCGGACTTTTGTGCTGTGTATGGATGTTAGGCCTACTAGCACAATGCATTACAGTAAGAAAAAGTAAATTTTCATAAAATCAAAACTTTAATTTTTTCCTGTACTAAATGGTAATGTCTGACTGTTGAAACGAACCAAAAGAAAACCAAGAAAATCGCGGTCATGACGATTTATGGTGATTTTATTTCCGTTACACCAATGCCTACAATGCCGCTGATGCGGGATTCCCCTGTTTCAAGATGGCGGCTCTGTTTGACGCATTCGGTCCAATGAACTGCCGTAGCCAGGGTTTAAATTGGGCCGGGGCTATCCGGGGCTAAGCTCCGGCACATAGGCTGAAGGTCGCGCTCTGCTCTTGCCAGTGTACTCGCTGCGCTGGTGCGTGTGCACTGACGCGAAGGGAATAATGTGTTTTCATTCATTATGGGGCATACTTACCAATGCAAGTTCAACGATTTGCGCGAGCAGATTACATACAAAGTCAATGCAAAGACGCAACCAGGCGCGTCCTCGCACGGGGCGATGAAAATGACGCGAATTGGGCGCCGCAATTGCCGCGAAAACACGCGCTTTTCCCTTTAAATGCGTCTTCGCGCAAGTTATGGAACTCAAGCGAAAAAACTCAGAACTTCAAGAACGCGCTCTCACGCAGGATCATTTGACGAGAGAGAGAGAGAGAGACAGAGAGAGAGAGAGAGAGTGGTAATAATGGTGCCCACGTCGAGAAAACTTCATAGAAGACTAGAAACGTGTAAAGGATTAAACTATGTATGTCACTCATCTAATTACATTATGTTAAGGATAACACTGGATATAACTCATTGTATAGTTTAATAAAATAATGTATTTTGATTAAACAAATCAAACCTAACTATATGATTGTTTTAGCTGCTGACCAGCATAGGGAATCTCTATGGCTAATTTATAAGACATGTTGATGATACAGTACTGTGTGTGTTGTACCTTTTCTTGTTATTTTAGTCTTTTGGGGTAGCCTATCTTATGCCTAGAATTATTCAAGGAGGTTGATTCTTTTAACTTCCTTTAAAGTTTGATCAGTTGTGCATAATGACATGTGCAACAAATGGAAGGTGTCAAACTCATAGATTTGCATCATTTAAAATTCAGGCGCTCTTTTTCAAATATTTTGGGTCAACCTCTGGCACAGCTTTAAAGCTGAAACTTATCAAATCCTATCAGAGATCCAGAATGTCATTGAAACACACCAGTGGCTTTGCTATAATCAGTATTAAATATGTTACCCCTTGAAGTACCCCTCCACGCAGAGCCCCCCCACATAACAAATCCCAATTTAACCCCTGGCCGTAGCCAAGGCGACATCTAGTGTACATATCTATGGATAGACCCGCCCCACACATACGCAACCCAGGCAACGATGTCGGTTAGTAGACACGCCTCTTACTGCTGATTGGGTGTGTTTGGGTACTCGGCCCGACTCCCTTTTTCAAAGCCTTTCTCAAATATTGTGCACCCCGCCTTTAATGTAATGTAAAAGTAATGTCAAACTAATTTGAGCAATTGTATTGTCCTTAAGCAACATTAACAAATATTCATAAATGCTGAAAAACTATATCCCTCATTGTTAGTTCATATTAGCTAATTCATTTACTTAAAGAGGATATTTCACAAGACTTTTTTAATATGTCAAATAAAACTTAGGTGTCCCCAGAGTACATTAAGTTTTTTTTTTAAAGTTTTTTTTGGGGGGCATTTTTGCCTTAATTGGATAGAAAGTAATTAAGGAGATGACAGGAAAGTATAGGGTGAAGAGAGGGTCGCCAGAAGTGCGTCTGCACCATGTGTCGGAGCACCATCCACTACACCATCGCCTTCCAATGAGTACATGAAGTTTTAGCTCAGAATACCATATAGATAATTTATTATAACATGTTTAAATTGCCACTTTCTGGGTGTGTCCTCTTAACTGCAAATACTCTGCACTAAATGGCAGTGCTGTGGTTGGATAGTGCAGATTAAGGGGTGGTATGATCCCCTTCTGACATCACAAGAGGAGGCAAATTTCAATGTCCTATTTTTTCACATGTTTGCAAAGAATGGATTAACAAAACTAAGTTACTGGGCTGATCTTTTTCACATTTTCTAGGTTGATAGAAGCACTGGGAACTCAATTATTGCACTTAAACATGGAAAAAGACAGATTTTCATGATATGTCCCCTTTAAGAAATAGGACTTTTTTGTATTTAATTTCCACAAATTTTTACACACTCCCTTATTTAAGTATTCATCAAAACAATGGCACATACAGTAGCATTCAAGAATTTCTCAATTAGGGAAACATTTATTTAAGATTTAAGTAGGGGAGATTATTAAAGCAAACAGTATGAAATGAAAATGAAAGAAATAAGAAGTGAGTGCTTTTCTCTGTTTCTCCTCACTATAGTTGTTTGATTGATGATAATAAACATTGTCAGGTCCATTAGGCTGCATTTAGACCGCAAGGCCTAATGCACTAAATCCAATAATTTCACTTTTTGTAGTCCAATCTGTTAACAAAAGACATAACCCTTTCTCTTACAAGAGCATTTTGACCAAAGTGCATTTGATTGCTCATGGGCGACGGCACTTCACAAGCCATGCCACCTCTTACAGCCCAAGACTGAGGAAATCCTTGTTCGTATATACCACCACACAGATGTGTGCAATTACCAGGATGAAGGTCCCAGAATGCATTGCAAATTATTTTGAGTAAGTCGAGAGGTCTTACCATTATTTGAATTTCATAAGGCTGAAAAGGCTGCGACTTAAAATGCCCCCAAATGTTAACACGTCAAAACTCATGAGGTAAATGACAAAACCTCGGGGCACGACACACGTGCAGGTCTTTCAATCTCTCCCAGGGTCTGATGCTACCACGGTCCAGGTTAGCCCAAGGCCTTGAGCGGGATTGGAATAAAAAATTCATGATGATGAAAGTTTTATTAGCCCAGGCTACCATGCCAAATGGGCAGTTACATTTTGGAAAGGTCAAAGGGGTTCGCCTTGGGGCTCACTTCCGAAGCTCAGCAGAAAAAGAAAGTGCCCACAAACACTTTTTGCTTTTTTAGCATAGCCCCATAGCGATTCAGGTGGCATATGCATATCTGCGCCACAGTGCGGAGATTTAAAGCTGACTGTCGCACACGTGCGAATGTCGCATATGCATGCCCGTGCTTTTCTTTTCGTTCTCTCGTGGCTCCAGCGCGGTGCCGGGAAGGGCAGTGAAAAGTGCTTCTGTCAGGTTGACATTTCAGAGATCCTCTCCTGTGATTTCCTGCTGAAGATTGGCAGGGTTTCCAGGCAGAAGGTACAATAGAGTTAGACTCTAAAGATGAAAAACGTGGCCTCAGCAGAATCCGCAACCCTTAGCCTTAAATAAAAGATCTTGCCTGGTTGTCAGCTCGCCACACTAACTGTGCTTTAATTAGATAATCGCATAATTGAAGAACAGCACGCGAAATGGTTGCAAATTGTGACTACTAGATTTTAGGATCACAAAAGAGGTAAAAAGGTCAAATTGAGGGAGTGTTACATTTACAAAAAGCCTAGAAAATATGCCAGGGCGTTTTCATAAAAGGACTGAATGTGAATCATGAATTTTTAATGAAAGCCTTGGGTGAACACATTGTCATCATGTTTATGTACTTTCATTTTGCATCTGCGATATGTGTGTGTGTATGTTGGGTGTATGAGGGTGGAGAGTCATGTGTGTGCCAGTTCATTACTTTTCCTTTCCATGAGTCGATATCATGCAGTATTAAACCTCGGGACAGAATTTTACAATACCATTTAAAATAATTGCATTTCAGAGCCCCTCATTACATCTCTGATTTTAATCTAATGCTACAGAGAGAAAGTGAGCACCACGTAACTCGGTTCATACTTACACTTGAAGCAAGGTTACAAAGGAATAAATTAGGATTTCATTTTTAGTTAATGTTTTTTTTCCCAGCGTGTCTGTCAGTGTATGTGTAAGCCCAGACTAAAACTTCATCTCTTATAGACTGACACAAAATCTGTATGCGGTTATTTGCAAAATTGGCACCTGTCGTACACAAAGTGCTACATGGCCTGAAAAAAGGTCATTGGGGCAGTACCCTTTTTTTTTTAAAGTACACCTTTGTACTGGGTTCATATTTGTACATAAGAAGTAGGGGAAAGCGGGGCACAACCTAACGCTTTTTGGTTTTGGTTCAATCATTAAAAAAATATTTGCGTTTGATTAATTATATTTTTACACAAGCAACACACACATCTCTGCTACAAATGAACATTTAAAGTTTGTTTCTATTGCTTAACATTCTTGGACAATTACACCAAACATGAAAGAAGTCCAAACGTTACAACTTACCCCATAGGTGGGGTTCATTGTAACAGGCAGGGGGTTAGTTGTAACAATTGCTAAAATTTAGTTTGCCAGCAAATATTTCAATACTATTTTGTCTATATGCTTGAAGTGGATATTGTTTATATATCTGTCTATAATAGACAGGTATCCACACTGTATTCATTCATCCAGCCCTTTTCTAACAATAGTTCAATTATAAATGGATACAAATTTCTAAATATGTGAGAAAAAGCAGCACAATTATGACAAAACATATTTTTTTATATGTGACCCAGTCTGTAATAACCATACTACAGTTTCAAAATCAAATTCTAAGATAATGAAAATCAAAGTCTGATTTTAGCCATTCACTTTATTTTGAATTTAATCTTTGACGTGACTTTATTCAATCAATATTAAACATATAAATAAAAATTAATTTTGACAATTTTTGATAAGACGTACATTTATTTTGTGGCAGCCAGCAATAATTGGTGTGTAGCCTATTTAAAACAATGGCAAGAATTACGCTAACGTTAGCTGTCTTTATATCGTAAGTGCTGAGTGGCTAGTTGTAACACAGTGTTACAATTAACCCCGCTGGGTCAAAATATTTTCAAGCCCACCAAAACAGTTGAGCTGAAGACATATTTCAAAACGATGTTATGTTTTAGTCAACAAGACACTGATTAATATGACATAACTTTGGTTTTGGTATCTTTCACACTCAACTAAAAAAAAATATGATGAAAAATGTACTTACATGCCACCAAAACACCTTTTTATCAATAACTCTATGGAAAAACATGATACCTTTCCAATAATTTGCGTGAGACCGTCTTTTGGCAGCATGAAAAAAATACGAGAAAAACAAATCGCTCAACCATTTGCAACAATGTACACGGTCCATGTTACAATGAACCCCACGTTAGTTTTTGCCCCGCACACCCCTACATACACTGTCAAAAATAAAGGTACGAAGCTGTCACTGGGGCAGTACCCTTTAAAAAAGGTCCTAATATGTACCATTTAGGTACAAATATGTACCTTTAAAGGTACATTTTGGCAGTTCAAAGTACTAATATGCACTCTTTGGGTACAAAGGTGTACCTTTTTGAAAGGGTACTGTCCCAGTGACAACTTTTGTACCTTTATTTCTAAGAGTGTACGTTAGTACCTCAAAGGTACATATTGTTACCAAATGTATACATATTTGTACTTAAATTAAATTTAAGACCATTTTTAAGGGTATTGCCCCAGTAACAGCTTGGGACATTTTTTCTGACAGTGTATTAATTCCTCACCCATTGTATGTGTATTTAATATAAATATTATGGCTAAGTTGATTATGTTTTTTAGCAGCCAATTAGTGTAGCACGCTCAGCTTCATTTACAGCTTCATTTACATATTTTACCATTTTTAAATCCGTTCTGCAAATTACAGATTTTTTTTCTCAACTATGAACAGAGAAAATGCATTAAAGTCATCAGGGTGTGCTTGTACAATCGGTTGCTCAGTACAGTATGCTCTCTATTACCTTTGGCTTTCATTGAAAATTAAACAATTGTTCACAAAGTATGGGAAGCATAAAACTCCAATTGTACCACAACCTCCATTTGGTCTTAATCTGAGCTATCTAGAAAAACACAGAGATATAAAATAAACAAAATACGTGTGCATTTGTGAGTGACACTGTAGGTATGTGACAAAAATTTTGAACATGGTTAAATGCTAAAACTAGTTGTTCAGGTAGAAATAGCTTGAAAAAAAACTTTACAATGACACCAAGACCATGTCTACGGGTTGAAGAATAACAAAATACTGGCCATTTGAAACTCGAAAATCACAGTAGAGCCTCACTGCAGAACACGACGGGCGGGGTTGGATTCAGGTCCAGGGGCGGAGCTGGATCTCTTCCCACTGCATTTTGATTGGTCGGCAGTTTTACCACAAGACACGTCATACACGTGTTGTTGCGTTTCCCCATTGAGTCGTAACTAAATTAAGTTATTTTGACAGAAAAACAAACTTTACTTATGACCTAAAAAAAGTAGTGACTTTAAGATGAAATGTAAGTGTTTTTGCTATGTTTTATATACTGGTTAATTTGGCGGAACAAAGTATATAAAGTGGGAGGAGTTGGATCTAGATCCAACCCCGCCCCCTGGATCTCATGTTCTGCAGTGAGGACCATCTCGAAAATCATCACCTTATTTTGTCTCATTGTTTTCCATTTTGCGGTTGGTAAAATAACCCTTTAGCAATTAAACTAAATCTAAGTTACAATTTCAAGAATGTTTTTACTCCGCACGTCGTTTGAGGTAATCCGAAGTTTCGTTTCGAGATTGTCACGTACCTAGATACTGTGTGAGAGTTATTACCTTTTTCCATGGCATTTAGCAGTTTTAACTTTCCTGGTTTTACAATAGGGGTGAACCGGGGCAAAAGTAACGTGGGACGAAAGTAACAAAGTGATTTTCTCCGAGCCCTGATAATATTTGCATCCCAAACTATGACATCATCTTAGGCAAACAAACCCTGACAGAGCTGAAAAATATTGCTTTACTTACTCACCGTTTGCCGCGTGTAGATCCAGAAAGGTGTTTTCAAACATAATAAGTACATTTCTAAAGCGGTAAATTTGTTTTTAAAACGCGTTGTGTTTCTGGTTTCATGTGTTAAAGAACTGATCAATCTACAAGTTATTTAGTGACCTAACACATCTTGAAGTGTGACCTCTCCGAGTTTTTCAAAATAAAAGTAAATCGGGTTTAAATGTGAAGAGATCCTGTCGGGTGGAAAGTAACACTTTCTGCTAATACTGTTGTATATGTACTGGCTGTCAAAAAGATTAATCGCGATTAATCACATCCCAAATAAAAGTTTGTGTTTACATAACATATGCGTGTGTACTGTGTGTAAATATTATGAATATATAAATACACACACACACACACACACACACTCATGTATATATTTAAGAAAAATTGGTTATATTTATATATAAAATATTTATTTTCTATATAATATAAATTATATAAATGTATATACAGTATATAAATGCAAATATTTCTTAAATATATACATGAATGTGTGTGTATTTATATATTCATAATATTTACACACAGTACACACACATATGTTATGTGGACACGAACTTTTGTTTTGGATGCGATTAATCGCGATTAATCTTTTGACAGCCCTAGTTAAAAATTGATATTATTCTAATTTGATTTAATTTCATTTTCATATAGTGTTCAAACTGTTGAAAAATATTTTATTCTCAACAATTTAAGTTTGTACTGTTGGTTGCTTTTGAAAAATTAGAAAAAACTGAAATTTTAAATGAAAATGTAATTTCATAATTTTTTACATAGATAAATTACAAAATATGTTTGCAGTTACATATTAACGAAGTCATAGTCATGTATACTTAATAAAAACAAGTGTAACACAAAAATCTATCTTGTTTTGTTGTGTTACTTTCGTCCCTGCAGGTGGGGTCAAAAGTAACAATTCACTACTTATGTTTAAAGTGAAATTATACTAAAGTCGTTTTATATTTGTTCAAAATTCCACCTGGTATTGATAGACCACACTTGTGAGTTACTGACCACAGCAAAAATATATCTCTGTCTATAACATTATCTTCAAAATGAAGTTTTTCTGAAAAATTGTAGTTTCGCCCCCCGCTCTCCCATATATATTTGATATATTTAAACTCACAGAAAATATAACCAAGGCCTGCAACCCAAAATGGCAGCTCTCTCTCTCTCTCTCTCCCGGTCTTTCTCTTTCTCTCCTTGTTTCTTTCTGTCTCTCAGCCTGATTGACTAAGTGACTCAGTGGAGGAATTGCCCTCATGTACACGGCTGCCATATCTACAGGAGCCTCTGGGGTGGGATCTCATTTTCAGTCAGCAGAACCTCCCGGGCTCGAATAACTCAGGCATCCAGAGCATGCAAACCATTTCAGAGCCAGTGTGACAGGGCTAGTAACAGGTCATGGTTTTTATTTCAAAGTGTTGCTTTCTTACAATACGCTTGTCGTCTTCTCTGTGGTAGAGTTTCAACTCATACAGTACTTTGATTTATGTCTCTTTCTCATTGCTGTAGAAACGTCTAAGTCATGGGAAGAAAAGTGGGCCTGTATTACTAATGATTTGAAGAAGAATACATAATTCATATTTTTTATCTGGGCTTTTGCTTTCCATAATCATTTTTCATTCATGTCGGCACCGTCGTCCAAAGTTATAACATGCTGTTTTGCAGTACTTGAAGGATGTATCTTTTCATTCTTTCATTCTCAAGTTTCATTACATTTTTTTGAATATTTAAAAAGGCATCAACGATGCCAAACGCCATTGGTTCTTGTATACAGTATGACAGATTGTCATGCCATACTTTATATAAATGTTTATTGTTTATTGTTTATTTTTAAATGATAAATTTACAGCTACAAAATATGTGCATTTAATACCAACCAAAATTGTTATTAGTTGTAAATAGTGGGTGGGGTTAAATTTTCATATATAATATATTTTAAAATATTAGTGTGCAAATGTGGTGTTATTTTCAGCTCAGCATTGGGTCAAAATGGGACAAACCCAGTCGTTGGGTAAATTAACTCAGATCAGGTTTATATTTGACTCAGCAATGGGTTTAAACATCCCAGCTTAGGTTAAATTACAACCCAATGGGTTGGGTTTGTCCTTATTTCACCTGAAAATAACACAGCATTTTTTAGAATTTATATTATTCTATAATATACCATTATATACACCACTATGCCATTTATAATTATACCACTGTCATTGAACCCACGTCTGTTTTATCTAAAGCTTTGACAGAATCCTCCCAACTGAGGTTATAGCGTTACAAAAGCGAATTTTTTTGGTGCCGTATTAAAGTCAGTACATTGAAGAACACCCTTCGATATTACCCGTTATTTCTCAATGCTGTTATTTTTTTATAAAAGCTAACATTCAAAGCTATCCCGAGGTCAGATGAATAGCCGACTCCTCTTGAACAGCACCTGTTCTGGTTATGTTCAGAGAGCGGACGAGGGCCAAAAAGCCGCTAGCCATCAAAAGCCGTCTTGAAGTCTTTGCAAACTCAATCTCTCTGTCTCTCAGTATCACACGGGTCTTGTCAGTGTGTGTGTGTGTGAGGTGGAAAAGGAAGCGGGAGGCTTAGTGAAAATGTGAAAAACGCTGGGAATAAAGATCCTTCAGGCTGGATTTTGTGCCTTACAGACCTCTGGGATGAAAAGGAAATGTCAGGCATCATTTTAAACCTCTGGTTCCTCTTAGCAGTTTAAACCATAATCTATTAGCAAAGCTTGCAATACAATGTGGGACAGAAGTGGCGAAATTAGCTAAACATGGAATATCTGTGCTAATAACATACATTGCCCTTTATATATAATGCAGGGTATTGTGAATTACTATTTTTTTTAAGTACCTGTAATTTATAAGTGTTTTTTTTTTCAGAAACCATTTACTTCACTACATTCTGAGGCAAAATATTGTATTTTTTCTCATTAATACATGCATGGTTTTAACCTTTAATAACTTAACTGTTCCCTGCCACTGACTAATTTTCTCATCAATTAAAAAAAACATTTGCATAAAAAATGTGTTCCTGGTTCATTTTTATGTTAATCTGCAATACCGCGCACTTACCTAATTTATGAAAAAAACTGAAGCTAAAACGTTATTATCAATTTTAAATGTTATGTATTTTTGATTATTGTTCTGAATCTGATCTCTAACAAAATTCCTTCACAGAAATGCAATTATTTCAGCTTTTTTGCTAAAAATTTTTTTTTTAAAGAAAAATACCCATATTTAAGAGTTTATAAGCAGAGAAAAAAATATAGATAGGATGAAACTTTTTTTCCCATTTTGTTTGTTTGTTTATTGTTTGTTTGATATGTTTGTATGTTTATATATTTTACATTTTTTTCCTGGAAGGCATTTTGTGAAAATTTTGTGAAAATCACAAAAAAATGCTGGGGGGGGGAACTTTTCAAAAAATTATTTGGGGGTATGAGTTCATTACAACAAAGGTCTTTCTTACGTTTACTTAAGTAAAAGTGTTACATGAGTAAAAGAAAGAACTGTATTTAATGTTTTTAAGTGTGAAAAGTGAAAGCGCCTTTATGAAATGTTGTGGACTAAAAGATAAACAGTAAATGATAAAGTACACATTTTTTAAAACTATATTTGTGACCCTGGACCACAAAACCTAGCATGGGTATATTTGTAGCAATAGCAAAAAATGTATTGTATGGATAAAATTTATAAATTTTTCTTTTATCTACAAAATTATTAGGATATTAAATAAAGATCATTTCAATATATTCAAACTTTTATTTGTGTGATTGGATGCAGTGCTACTTCCTTTGGACAACTTTTAAGGCAATTTTTCTATCTTAACAAACTATACATCAATGAAAAGCTTATTTATTTAATTAAAATTGACCCTTATGACTGGTTTTGTGGTCATGGGTCACATTTGAGTAAAAAAAACTACAGTTAATTTTTGTTTTTATATTATTTATTAGACTAGGGTTATTCATACTAATTTTTATTGTTTATTCATGTTATTCACAGAACTAATGTTAATTTATATAGCCTGTAATAAAAAAAATGTAAAATTTATTTTTTTGCACTACTTACATTATATTTAAATGTGACTGACATCAGTCTCATGTGTGAATCGTATTCTGCCCTAAAATGACCCGCATGCAAATGACCTGCAGTGTGAACGTAGCCAAAGCAGAGATGTATAGTAACGAAGTAGAACTACTTCACTACTGTACTTAAGTACTAAAAGACAGTATCTGTACTCTACTGAAGTATTATTTTTTTCTCCTACTTCCACTTTTACTTCAGTACATTTTTTCTTTGAGTTTAATACTTTTACTCCAATACATTTTTTATGTGCTGCATAGTTACTCGTTACTCTCAAATGTTACGAATCTTGGTCACATGGTGGTCTGAACCAATTGGAGATAGTGAAGGGCGACCCCTCCCTCCCTCCCTCTCACTCACAAATATGAGCCGGGGTTGTGGATAAATGTGAAGCGAAGAGAGAACCAAAGTGCGCGAGAAAGACAGAGAGAGAGAGAGAATGCGCAAAAGAAAGGGCGAGTGTGCGCGAAAGAAGGAAACCTAAATTCAATGAAACACCTTGTACCTTTACCTATTACCATTTTATCGACTAATATTTCATTAATTCTGAATTCTCTATCGCCATATCAGTTAAATTAATCTGAATTATCTGAACATTCATGTCCTTGTACTCCTGCTACAGCCAAAGGAATTGTGAGTGTCCTTTAGCTTAAACATTTGAAATAATATAAACAATATTATATTCAAACTTTAGACTGTTTTCTTTAATAACTACATTACACAATACTTGTACTTTTACTTTCAGTACTTGAGTAGTATATTTTAAAATAAACTACTTGCAATACTTAAGTACAAAACATGTTTAATACTTTAGTACTTCCACTCAAGTGCTGTGCTTAAAGAGCACTTCAACTTCTACTCAAGTCACTTTTTTGATAGAGCACTTGTACTTTTACTCAAGTCTGGGTCGCTAGTACTTTATACATCTCTGAGCCAAAGTCATACTTTTAAGCACGAAAATGCCTCCCTTTTATGTAAATGAGACCTATTATAGATTATGTTTTTTTTACAGAAGTCAGCGCTATTTGTGTGATGCTATTAAAAGTGTCCTATTGCATCTCCTGGAAAGCAGGCGGTAGATTTATATTAGTTTTAAAGAGCTGTACAGTACGTATAGTACACATTTTTATTGATTATGTCATGATTATTCATCAAACTATGATAAGGAAGACAAGAGTATTCTAGGCTTTTATAAAGGCTGATTCATCACAGTGATATACAGTCATAGTAAAGTATGATATTACGGTGGTTCTCTATAACCCTGCGTTTACAACCTGAATAGGTTTCGGTGAATATAAGTCAGCTTATACAAATTAATGGTGCAAGCGCAAGTTGCGATTTAGTCAAAGTGAATCTAAGATAATTCCACTTTTAGAAAGTCTCAGTCCTCTTTCCTGAAACCAGTGGAGCAACCAAGCATACAAACAAACATCAGATGTGCGTAGCTTAATTCAGAAGTACCGAGTGGCATGTCAGACAAGACAGCTGCATTGGTAGCCAATTAAGAGATCCTCCACACCCACCTGGATAGAAGTTGAAAGAATGCTGGTTCACATCTCTCGGCACGAGACATCAAACGGTCCGGCATCCGTGGCTGCTGGCGCTCAGGGGAAAATAAAAACACAGATCAGAGTGTGTGTGGGCCCTTTGAGAACTGTCATTAGCACTTCACACACTGCAGTTGAAAGCTACGCACACAAGACGTGTTGTCTTGACGGCGATCGAATCAACTGGGATTCGTTCCCAGCTTGGGCTGTCACAGCACGTCGAGTTGAGACGCGCAGTGATCTTTCAGACGTGTGCGTGTAGGTAAAGAAGAATATTGATCTTCATTTAAGATGCTTTCGGGCGTTTTGGTTAAAGGATTACTCAATTTTAAAAAATAAATCCTGATAATTTACTCACCCCTGTTTCATCCAAAATGTTGATGTCTTTCTTTGTCCAGTTGAAGAAAACATTCCAGGGTTTTTCTCCATATAGTGAACTTTAATGGACCTCAACAGTTTACAGTTTCAATGCAGTTTTAAAGGGCTCTAAACGATCCCAACCGAGGCATAAGAGTAGTTGAGAGAGTCTTAAGAGTCTTATCTAGATTTTTGGCAAGAAAAATAAAAAATATGCTCTTAAAAACCACAGCTTCTCATCTTGCACCAGCCGTGTGACGCGCCAGCGCGACCTCTTGTAATTGCGTAAGCAAGTTGAAAGTTCACATATGTGACATGCACACTTGCGGACCATTTTAAACAATAAACTGACACAAAGATATTAATTAGTATCATTTCACATACATTAAGAATGGTTCTCTTCTCCACACTTGTAAACACTGGGGCGGTAGTTTTGCATACGTCATGCGTAACCTCACTGTAAAAAGTGTTTCTGTGCCTTAGTAGATTTTAAAAAAATTAATTGAGTAAACTGTATTAAAAAAAATTTAATTCTTGTTTTTTTTATCAAAATATGAGTTAAAATAAAATAAAAATTGGAATAAATTGATTAATTCTAAATGAGCACATTATTGAGTAAATTCAACTTAATTTTATTATCTTTAATCGATTTAAATTTGTAAGAAAGAAATTAACTTATTAATTTTGTGTTAAAACTACATGAATTATTTGAGTAAACACAACTAACTAGGCAGTGGACTTGCAGTTCCCAGCATGCTTTGCATGGGACTGCATTTGGAGAGTGAAATTTGAATTGAAAATTCGAATAGATTTTTTTGTTTTGTTTTTAACTAAAAAGAAAGACTTGTTAGTGTTTAATGTTCATTTATCTTCGATATTTGGAAGAGTTTCTGTTTCTTCTTTGAGTTTTGTATTGTTCAGAAGACTGGTGCTTGTGCATAGACTGCATACTGAAGTATGTCGCGCTTTACAGCTGCGCAAAACGAAATTGAGTGGGTGTGTTGTTTGAATAAACGTTTCTAGCCCTCATCTGACGGCATAAAAAACAACAACTAACCATAAATACGCTACCTGTACCAAGAAAAGAAGGTTTATCTAACTGAGTAATACTAGCACAATTAGTTAACTCAACTCAATTTTATTGCATTCATATTAAGTAATGTTAGTGTGTTCAATATACTTAAAAAAGGTTGAAAGTTGACTCAACCTAAAACTTCCCATGCAGTCACTTGCCTCACTTTTTATAAGTTAGATCTAGGTATTATTTTTTACAGTGCTTTCGGTGTGCTGACGCATTACGTGAAGTCGCGCTGGCGCCTCACACGGCTAGTGCAGGACGAGAAGCTGTGGTTTAAATTATTTTTTTGCAGGAAATGAAGATGGTTTTGCAAGATAAGACCCTTATGCCTCGTTTGGGATCATTTAGAGCTCTTTGAAGCTGTGTTGAGGTCTAATAAAGTCTATTAAATTGAGAAAAATCCTGAAATGTTTCCTCAAAAAACGTAATTTCATCTCGACTGAACAAAGAAAGACATAAACATTTTGGATGCACTGAAAAAAATGATTAATTCAATTTACTCAATTTTTTAAGGTACTGTAAGTGGTCGTAATCAATTTATTTAAGCTACATTTAAACAAAAAAAAAAAGTGAAATACAAAAACCCAAAAAACTTTTGTTTAAATGTAGCTTAAATAAATTGATTGCAACTGCTTACCTTAAAAAAATGAATAAATTGAATGAATCGTGTTTTTTTCAGTGTGGGGGAATACATTTTTGGGATTTTTTTAAGAAAGTGAAGTATTCCTTTAACCTCATAGGATGTTTACAGTTATTTGTTGTGTTCATGGACAATGTTGGGTAATGTTTCTTTTAAAAGTTACACTTTCATTAAAATCCAGGCTAAAATCTTACAATCTAATTATGAGATTAGGAGCATCAAAGTAGTCAACGCCATACAATTTATGAAAATGGGTAATGTGTGTCTATTGCTGTTTATTTTGGGATATTGTACTTATACTGTACTGTACTTTCCTCTATAATACTGAAATTATATTTTTTTATTTAAACTACTTGTAGTTATACTGTAAAAAGTGAAAAGTTGGATCAATTAAAAAAAAAATTGCATTGTAACGTCTAAAAATATTTTTTCAACTTACATTTTTACTTAAAAATATAAGTTTAAACACTTTTTACACTGTAAAAAAATTCTGTAGAAATTGCAGCTGGGTTGCCGGTAACTTACCGTAGATTCAAATGTATGCTTTTTACTGGCAACATTTTGTTCAAAGTTAAATGAACATTAAACATTTACAAGTCTTTGTCTTTACAGAGTAAAACTAAAAAAACAGCATCAAGCAAAACATTCTGGGAAACAAAATCTGAAGCAAAAAACAGAAAAAGGTTGATGATGATTTCTGGTTCCCAGAATGCTTCGCATGAGACTGTTATTATATAGTGTTATTCTGTAAAGACAAAGACTTGTCAATATTCAAAATTTATTTAACTTTGAACAAACTCTTGCCAGTAATTTCTACAGATTTTTTTTACAGTGTAGGTGTCGAAGAAACTTTTTAAGTGGATCCAACTTTTTACTTTTTAAAGTATATGTTGTGCAAATAAACACCAGGAACGTTGCTTCCTAAACATTGATTTGAATCTGTGGCATGATAAATACATTAAAGATATTAAGGTTATAATTTTATACAGAATGCTTTTTTCTGATTTTATGTATAAATAATCTAAAATAATAATAGCATAATAAAACGGTAAATCACAGACTTCACATATTTTATTTAGCTTTAACTTTGTGCTATTTTAGTCAAAAATGTCTTTATCTCCTCAGTAGTTTGCAAGCACTAATATAATTGCTGTAGTTTAATGCATTTTAAATAGATATTTTTTAAACAGTATGGGGCAGGGCTTATCCTAGTGTGCATGTTTGAGCTGCCTTAATTTTAAAACACCTTGTTCTGATGTATCTTAACATATGTCAGTGTCATTGTTTTGTCTCAAGATGCACGCAAGATTGTTTTTTTTATAAGGATTGTTTGTAAAAACAACTTTAATGTCCTTATATAACTAAGGCCTCGTGGATTAATCTAAACCCTGTCCGCGAATCCGCCCCTATAAGTGTATTTACAGGAGCAAAGACATTCGTTCCTGTAAACATTCAGGTTTACGGCAGCCGCACCTGCGAGTACAAGTGTAGAGCAAAAGTACCGCTGCTCTGAGGCCACACACAAATCTTGTACTGTTTCCTACATCGCTTCACTGAAGCATCCCGATTTATTTTCATTTACCAGCACCATTTCGAAGTTCTTTAACCATAAATCTCATGGTAGACTGAAGAAATCTGTTATGCTCCGTACTATCTGATAAGCATGACACATGCTGTCTACAATACCTATCACGTTCATTCTACTTTCGTTTAACGTTTCTAAGGCCATGTGTGTAAAAAACAGAAATTTAACTACAGTATTTCCTATTTGAAAAATGTAAGACATAACCTTCAACACTGTTTATGTTGATTTGCTGTTTTTTTGCAGCACTTAGAGGGTTCAGTGTGTTCTGGGTTAGAAAAGAGGCGGTGTTTGTGTTACTTGTGGTTCTCTTCGGGCCTGATCCTTTCTGGTCGATGTGGAGAGAAAGTTTTTAGATCCAGATGACCAGAGTTAGAGCGGTGGAACATTGTGATCCCACATGCAGGCTGAACTTTGGTATTTCACAGGAGACTTGTGTGTGTGGTATCAGCAGTCTAATTCAAGCTCTATGGGTATCTATTATTGTCAGGGCGTTGTTGCATCCTTTCTTTCTTGTTTGCGTCTATTCGGTCCGTCACATCTGGTTTGCTTTCCGTTGATATTAATAGTTGTGACTTTGTTCACAAAGGTATAAAATGTATTAATGTTCTGTACCCCTTAATTCTCCACTGGTATTGTTTCTTGTACTTACAGTACAGTACGGTTAGTAATTTGACCCAAACCTTGTGGACAAGATTGCTCTTGTTTTTGCTATGGTGTTTGTTAGGCTACATTTACTCAACAACGATTCCTTTTCCGTATTGAAAAAAATTCACAGACATATGAAAATGCTGTCAAAAAGATTTGTGTTTACCAGGCACGTGCGCCTGCCCCTTTGCCTAACGTGCCTTTTTTGATGCCCAAAGTGTCCTCTTCCCAACTGGACAAAGGGACTTCCTCCCGGAAAGGCCTTTGTGACAGGCGGCAATGCGAGGCTGACAAAATCTTAAGCACCTTCACCTCCAAAGCTTTCAGCCCTCTGCATGGTGTTTACACTGATACACAAACATGACTATAAATGCTGTATTGTGTGTGCCAGGTCAGTAGATGGCGATCTTACTTTGTAGGGAAAAACTACACGCATACGCACATTCTTCTATAGAGCAATACTTGGATACAATACACAATAAAGACGATTAAAGCATCGGGCAGTTTTGTTTATATGGATGATGAGGTAGGTTTGTTACTGCAAGTGACACTGGACTATAAAGTGCCAAAATTTGTAAACTTTGTTGGAAAAGCGTTAATAAACTCTTCAGCAGCACAAACACAGTCATGTTGGCCACCATTGCTGTTTTGGTTATATTCACACATGTCTATAGATTGAATTAAAACATGCGCATGACATCACCGTTATCACAGATTTGCATCAGTGGCGGCCGGTGACTTCTTTTTTCGATGGTGCTCGATGCGAAGTTTGTCACAACCTGTATGTAGCCCGTCATGTGTGTGGTTCATAATTTCAAAATATGTGTTCTGTGTTCGAGTGATCCAATCACATGTCTTGTCAAAATAAGTGCCTGCTGCAGACACGTCTAAAGGGTTTATGATAAAAGAGACGCTCGCCTTTGCCAGATACTTGCATAATCTCATGCGTACACTGCAAAAAATGATTTTCAAGAAAAAAAATCTTAGTATTTTTGTCTTGTTTTCAGTAAAAATATCTAAAAATTCTTAAATTAAGATGCTTTTTTGATGAGCAAAACGACCCAAGAAAATAAGTCTAGTTTTTAGACCAAAAAATCAAATTTAAGTGATTTTGCGCATAAAACAAGCAAAAAAATCTGCCAATGGGGTTAAATAATTTTTTCTTGAATTTTTCTTGAATTTAGTGTTTAAGAAAAAATTTCAAGATTTTTTTGCTTACCCCATTGGCAGATTTTTTTGCTTGTTTTATGCACAAAATCATTTAAATTTGATATTTTAGTCTAAAAACAAGACTTATTTTCTTATTTTGTTTTGCTTATCAAGAAAAAGCATCTTAATTTAAGAATTTTTAGATATTTTTACTGAAAACATAACAAAAATACTAAGAATTTTTGTTCTTGAAAATCATTGTTTGCAGTGTAATCAGAGTTTACTGTTAAGGGAGTGTCTTGCATGTATTTTGTGAACGTGAGCGTCTCTTTTTTATGAACGGTTTTGAAGCGTGTGCAGCAGGCACTTGTTTTGACAAAACGTGATGCACATGGTTCACATCAAACGCATAATTTGAAAACAAAAGCAACACACATGACACTCCAAACACACATTTTGAATTTGCGCCCCTGGGATAAGCAGTCGCCTGTCGTTTTAAAAAATGTGCACTGTGAAACCTGTCTTCAAAATTTTGCATGTTCAGGACCCCAAAATGCTGTTGCCACATAAAAACATGTTTAAGCTTATGGTTAAAAATGTTGTCGGGCACTTTCAAAAAATACTTTCTTACTTAGTATTTTTGTCTTGTTTTCAGTAGAAATATCTAAAAAAATTTTAAATCAAGATGTGTTTTCTTCATAAGCTAATAACTTAAGAAAATAACTCTAGTTTTTAGACAAAACATATCAAATTTAGGTGAATTTGTGCTTAAAACAAGCAAAAAAAGAAATCTGCCAATAGTATAAGACATTTTTACTTGAATTTATTTAATACAAGAAAAATTCAGCAAAAAATGTCTTATTCCATTGGCAGATTTTTTTGCTTGTTTTAAGCACAAATTCACCTAAATTTGATATGTTTTGTCTAAAAACTAGAGTTATTTTCTTAAGTTATTAGCTTATGAAGAAAATACATCTTTATTTAAAATTTTTTAGATATTTCTACTGAAACAAGACAAAAATACTAAGTAAGAAAGTATTTTTTGAAAGTGCCCGACAACATTTTTTGGCTCAACAACATCATTTGCTCATGAAGAAAACACATCTTTATTTAAAAAATGTTAGATATTTTTTGCAGTGTGTAAATGGAAAAAGCGAAGAAAAGTAATTTGTCAGTCCTCATTGAAAGTGAAATGCAAAAGTGAAAGCAAAGTGACTAAAACACAGCCAGTCAGAACACGTTGGTTGTTTATTATGCGTAGAGCAGGACTTTAAAGCCAATTAAAATGCATTGTAGGTGGGGCTAGTTTGTGCAATGTGATGAAAATAAAAATAAACGACCAACAAAATGTCTTGTCATGCACCGGTTGTCGCGGTCACGGCTGGTTAGGACAAAAAGTCAGATTAGTACGGAAGAGGTTTAAGTGATTTATTGGTTGCAGCTTTGTAAAGTTGCGCTTCACTGGGACACAGTGTATTATGTTATTATTGTCAGTGTTGTTTATAATGTTGCTATATATCATTATCATGATATGTCATTTAGTGTGTGGTGTACTGATATTGTAACATGTGTCTGCTCTCACTGTAAACCATTCTCCTCTTTGGCTTGATGTTATTTAAGGTCAGATTCTTGGCACAAGCGATAACCATGAGGGGAACTCCATGCCTGAAGTTTTGAACTGGTAAACAACGTAAACATTCAAAGCTTGGTCTTAATCAGTTTGTAAGGGTTTTTAATAACACATGGATGTTTTACAGTAACCCCATAACAAAATCCCAGCTTTGACTTAAACCAGAGCAGTATGATATTTGAGATGTGCACATGTGCGCATCTCCACCTTTGCCTTCTGTGTCATCCTGAAAATATGAGCAAATATATTTTTTTACATTTTTCTATATTTACATTTTACAATTTACATCAAACACGATCTGCGTGCATTGTTAGGAAAACGTCCTGTTTGTGAGTTTCATGTTACGGAGACCCCAGCGTGCCACTCGCCTGCGGAAACGTTGCCAGATACGCTGCGTACATTCCTCCCTGAACCCCGCCCTCACAGACCCACTCACTCATCTGCAACGTCTGTGTTTGTCCTACCACTTGTTTTGCAAGATGAAATGGCAGTAAATCAAGCATTCGATTCAAATGGTTCTCATGTGTTTCCTCACATCGGTCTGGTACATGCTTTCTCCAACAGAGCTCTTCATTTTCGTGTCTCCTTCTTTCTGTTATGTGGTTGCCGGTCCCCTGGGCTTCTTCTTTGTTTACCGACAAACTATGTTACAAGTATTGTTTCTATAATGAGTCTCTGTAATTCAAGAGTTGTGATTATCTGTTTTCAAAAAACATCCGCCCTCACTTGCACAGCGTGTGATGCCGCGACTTTGTTGATAAATTGGTATGAAACCTCATATTGCAAACCCATATTGTTTTCACCGTACCATTGATTACTTCAAGGGATAGTTCATCAAAAAATTTAAATTATATCATAATTTACTCACCCAAGTAAGCAAAGGAAGCTATTTTAAATAATGTTTCTAACCAAGCAGATCTGGGACACCATTGACTTCCAGTATGAAAGTGAATGGTGCCCCAGATCTGTTAGTTAAATATCTTCACTTATATTCAGCAGAACAAAAAAAATGTGTACAGGTTTGGAGCAACTTGAGGGTGAGTAAATGATGACCAGATTTTAATTTTCGGTGAACTATCCCTTTAAGGAGGCTGTTTTCCATTTTATAAAAGTACATGGTGACCGAGGACTGTAAAGCACCCTTACAAAAACGAAAAACAATAAAATTTACACGTATGACTTTCTGCTTTCCGAATTAAAGTTTTTTTATAAATAAAGGCTCAAGAACATAATGCATTAGTTATATAAACCCCATTTTTGGCACAGGTCACCATTTGCACCTTTATTAAATGGAATTCTGCTTAGCTTCTTATTTGTTCCAAAGGAAAATGAAAATCATACAGGTTTGAAACGACATGATGACAGATTTTTTTTATTTTTAGCCAAATTATTCCTTTAAAACAGTCATTTTTATTTCCTCTATAAAGTTTATTTGCCATAGTTGCTTTTGGCGTTCTCACCGGAGGCTTTTTAAACAATAAAGCATGCTTTACTATTGCCTAAAGTCACTGAGACATTGTTACATGTAACGCTGCTTTAAAATTATATTAATTTTGAGCAGCAATCCGGACTTAACTTTGCCGGTAGCATGCTTATAAAGCACATAAGCATGCTTTTGATGAATTTTCTGCCATTTTGCAGACATCAGCGGTATGATATCTCACTCGTTAAGGTGACAGCACAATGATCTTTCCCTTATTAAACACCTCCATCCTTATAAAGGTGGTGTAATATAGTCCCTTGCTTTTACCTGGAGGTGTCCGCCGCATTAACTATGAATTAAAAGTCACATCAGCCTTCCCGGTCTCTTCAGGCAGAGACGAAAGCGATAAGTAACTTTATTATCTCCATCGTGGATGGAAGGGAGGCGAATATGTTTAAAAAAAGAGATGTTTGTGATTCTGCGATTGTGCTGTGTGAATGGAGGTTTTGTGGGGGTTAAAAGGAAAACGAGAGCAAGCGAGAGAGAATAAGGTTTTTTGGTAAAGATTGAGGCTCTGTGATGCGTCCAGTGTTTAATTAATCCTCTAGGGGTTTAAAGCGAACATCCTCCCTAAATTCACCTCCCCTTGTTTACGGTTGTAAGGAATGTATTGATGTATTGATAAACACCCCTTCGTTAGGGTTTTAATGAAGCAGAGAGTTAAATCTTTATTAAACCTAACATGAGTTAGGTTGAAACTTTTAATTGAGTTCATAGCAAGCATCGCCTACAGTCACGTATGAATGCTGCCCATGTAGGCCAGTGTAAGATTTTATGTAAGATTATGAAATTGACTTAATCTAGCTGTATTTCATTTTAATTAATTAGCTTTTTCATCCTAGGTAAGAATCAGACATGACCAAAAGTAAAAAAGTGGTACTTTTGCCAAACATTTATGGAGACTTGGGTTTAAATTTCATTATTAATATTATATTATAAAATATAAAAATGCACTTGGATTTGATTTAAGTTGATTTCTTTCTGTTTTGCAGGTATGGAAAAATAGTGTCGACAAAGGCAATCCTGGACAAAAACACCAACCAGTGCAAAGGTGAGTAACAGTCAACATTACCAGGCATTTAAAAATGTACTTAAAGGATTAGTCCATTTTCTTAAAAAAATAAATCCAGATAATTTACTCACCACCATGTCATCCAAAATGTTGATGGCTTTCTTTGTTCAGTTGAGAAGAAATTATGTTTTTTAAGAAAAACATTCCAGGATTTTAATGGACCCCAACAAGTAACAGTTTTTCAACGGAGTTTCAAAGTACTCTAAATGATCCCAACGAGACATAAGGGTCTTATCTAGCGAAATGATAGTCATTTTTGACAAGAAAAATAAAAAATGCACTTTTAAACTACAACTTCTCGTCTATCTCCGGTCCTGTGATGCGCAAGAGCAACCTCACGTAATATGTTATCACGCCGAAAGGTCACGGATGACGTATGCGAAACTACCCCCAGTGTTTAAAAGTGTGGAGAAAGAGGACCATTTCGACATTGTTGTATGTCGAATGATACAAATTAATGTCTTTGTGTCAGTTTATTGTTTTAAAATGGTCCGCAAATGTGCGTTTCATATGTAACACGTGACCTTTCCACGGCATTACGCAATTAGGTGAAGTTGCGCTGGCGTTTCACAGTACCGGAGATAGACGAGAAGTTTAAAAGTACATATTTTTGTTTATCTGGTCAAAAATGACAATCGTTTCGCTAGATAAGACCCTTATGCCTCGTTTGGGATCGTTTAGAGTCCTTTGAAACTGCCATTTTAAACTGCATTAAAACTGTTAATTGTTGGGGTCCATTAAAGTCCATTAAAAGGAGAAAAATCCTGGAATGTTTTCCTCAAAAAACATAATTTCTTCTCCACTGAACAATGAAAAACATTTTGGATGACATGGTGGTGAGTAAATTATCTGGATTTTTTTTTAAGAAAATTGACTAATCCTTAAACATACACAAACTGACTTATTTATAATCAATAAACCTCACAAGCTAACAGCTTTTGATAGACTGTGGTTGCTTGGGATATTATTAAAGGAATATTCCATTTTCTTAAAAGAAAAATCTAGATTATTTACTCACCACCATGTCATCCAAAATGTGGATGTCTTTCTATGTTCAGTTGAGAAGAAATTGTGTTTTTTGAGGAAAACATTGCAGGATTTTTCTCATTTTAATGGACCTTAATAGAGCCCAACATTTAATACTTAACTCAACACTTAACAGTTTTTTTCAACGTAATTTCAAAGGACAATAAATGATCCCAAACGAGGCATAAGGGTCTTATCTAGCGAAACAATTGTCGTTTTTGACAAGAAAAATAAAAAATATGCACTTTTAAACTACAACTTCTCGTCTAGATCCGGTCGTGATGCGTCAGCGTGACCCCACGCATTACGTCATGACGTCAAGAGGTCACAAAGGACGAACGCGAAACTCCGCCCCAGTGTTTACAAGTGTTGAGAAAGAGGACAGTTCCGGCGTTGTTGTATGTCGAATGATACTAGTTAACGTATTTGTGTCAGTTTATTGTTTACAATGGTCTGCAAATGTGCGTTTCATATGTAACACGTGACCTCTCTACTTCACTACGCATTTACATTAGGTCACGCAGGAAAGGACCAAGACAAGAAGTTGTGGTTTAAAAGTACATATTTTTATTTTTCTTGTCAAAAATGACAATCGTTTTGCTAGATAAGACCCTTATCCCTCGTTTGGGATCGTTTATAGACCTTCGAAACTCCGCTGAAAAAAACTGTTAAGTGTTGAGTTAAGTATTAAATGTTGAGCTCCACCAAAGTCCATTAAAATGAGAAAAATCCTCAAAAAACATAATTTCTTCTCGACTGAACAAAGAAATACATCAACACCCTGGATGACATGGTGGTGAGCAAATTATCTGGATTTTTTTTTTAAGAAAATAGACTATTCCTTTAACATCATCTCTACCATCAAAAACGTGTTTGCGTGATTGTGAGAGAAGTCTTCACAACCAGATGAGACGCTAGCGTGACAAACAGGGTTGGCCACAAGAAAAAGCTCAGGGCTCCTCCTGTGTTGATTTGAAAAGTCCAGGCCTTGTTGTTGGGGGGGGGGGTTAAAAATAGCTACGGGGCGAGGGAAGCGTCCTGCCGAAAATGATGATTTAGCAGACAGTGCCTTTTTTTAGAAAACACTGTAAATAAACAGCCCGGCCTCCTACACAGTCTGGCAAACCTGGACCTGTTCTTCTGCAGTTTTATTCGTATGTGCTGTACGGTATATATGCATGGCTTTGTTTTGTTTATATTCGCACATCCTAAATGCATCCTAAAACGAGCATTACATGCATGTGAGACGGCTGTTTGGAAACCACTCCGGGGCTTTAAAAGTCTTCCTCATCCTGAAGTTTACTACCGTCCTACCCTGCTATGTTTCTCCACCCTGATGGGATTCAGCCAGGACTTATGAAAGCCAGGCGTATCAGAAAACGACTTTATTAACATCGCACATTTTGTCAAGCGTCAGTGAATGGATTTTTATAGTACATGTTTGTCCTGTTTTCTTCCACTTCCTTCCAGGATGTGCAGCTCAGCTTTTAGTTCAAAGATGTTGATCATTAAACCTACTTGCAATTAATCCCATATGATAGAGACAGATTTGTTTGCAATTTTTTGGTCTGTTTGCTTCTGAATCCTGCATGTCAAGATCATTCGTAGGTTATCCATAAAGCGATGTTTTTAATCGTTTCCCATAAATGGGTACTGTAGTTGGTGGTGCATTAACCATTATGTGCTTTGATAGGCGACTCTTTCTTCAAGGATTCTGCCGAACGGTAATTACGAACTTGTTTGCGCAAAAAAAACACATTTTCAGTTTCAGACAGCTGTTTTTTCCCCTTGTCCTCAAATACAGATGGAGTGGGTGGGGGTTTGCAGGCGACGGAGAAGGGTGTGTTTCTCTTTGGCTCAATCACGAGCCTCTCATTAGACCAAGCGAGTGTAAATATTTGTGTGTTGTACAACACACCAGCATGACGACAAGGTCTCTCTTTCAGTCTCTCTCTTTCCTTTTCAAATCGGAATTAGCTGCAGATAAATGCGATAGTATGCGTGTCTTGGGAATCTTTTTCCCACAATCTGAGCGTGCACGCAAAAGAGAGAGAGAGAGAGAGAAAGAGAGAGGGGTCCGGTTGTGTGTTTGGTGTTGGAACGAAACCGAAAACAGAATACGTGCACTCATTCGAAGCGAATTTGTATTTATGGATTTAATTACGCAAGGCTTCCATCCAAAACCCCAATGTGCGTGATGTACTACACACAAACACGCACTTTTATCTATCAGCTCTGCGCCGGGTTCCGTTTGAGGCCTGTTCCGGTACTGGGCGTCACGTTGTTAATAGGAATTGATCCCAACATTCTTCAACTTGGATCTTTCCCAGCCCACTTCCTGATGCCTGCTGTTTAGCTCTCTTGGTCAGTGACCTCAGGAATGCTCGCAGCTTTCTTTCAAACCAGAAGTGTTCCTCTTTCTGGATGAAGAACAGTCTACTGGAAATCCTTTTTCTCACACACACGCTCTGTTTTCTTAGGCTTATGAAACATCTGCAGTCTTTGGGACATCTGGCTGGATGAAATCTCCGCTGTAGAGATCTTTCTCCCTCTCTTTCTTACTTCCATGTTTGGTGGGCGACTTCAAAGCGGATGGCGTGTTGTTCTGTATGCGAGGTGTGTGTGCGTAAGCGAACACATATGTTTGGCATATAGAGCTGTTGGCTTAAACCCTTCACGGGCTCTCGAAAGCTCGACTTTCTACCATCTGTGGTTTCGAATGTCAGTCAGGCTTTGAGAATGTGTGTGTTTAGAGTTTAGAGAGGCTTATGGTCAGAATGCCTCCGCTGAATGAAGACACAGTCCCTCAAAAGTGCCTCAGATGTGCCGAGGGTCAGCAAAACCCTCAGTCACTCGCTGTTAATCTATTTCACTTCATATATGAGCTGATGAAGGGTTTGTCAACAAGAAGAGAGCTAAAAGGGAAAACTGCAAAAACAAACCATGACACATCATGGACATGGGGTTGGGTACACAAACAAAACCATACTGTTATCACATATGTACACAACTCATACTATCAAATGCACCTTACCACCTCAACTGTGTGCTTTTTCACTTGGCCCACTTTTACATCCTGCACTAATGTACAGTAAATGTACCTTTATATCTTTTGATACTGAACATTTCTTAATATTTCCTTCTTTATTGTATTGTATTTGTTACTGTCATTATGCACCATTACATCAAGAAAATTCCTTGTACATGCAAACCCACAGTACTTGATAATAAAGGTGATTCTGAATAAAGTAAAATAAATATTATATTTAAAAGTAAAGTGTATTTATAAGTTGTATATATTTTATATGTCCTGTAGGTAACACTTTACTTAAAAAGGTGTTCATAAGACTGACATGTCACCTTCATAATCATGACATGACATGTGTCATGAACATGAAGAAGATTTTATGCACATTTATGACAAATGTCATTAAGTGTCATTTGTACAATTATGTCATTTTTAATGCAAAGATGACATTGTTTGAGTTGTCTTTGTTATGACAACTTGACATTAAACAATATGTTATAGCTTCAAATAGATCTGTCATAAACATGACATAGCAGAATAATTATCAGCTTTATGGGTTAACATTACATTAAACTGTCATTTAAATATCATTAAGTGTTAGTACTATGTCAAATAAATTCAAATACCTTAACAAAATGAAACAGACACGTCAAAAGATTATGCTTAACTTTACGTATGTGCACAGTACATAAAAAACTGACAACTAACAGAAGTTGTTATTCCTCACGCGAGGGTTCTGAAATTTTCAGAGATAGAAGAAAAACTAAAAAAACATTTAATTCATTTTATTTAATTTAATGTAATTAACTTTGCAGCAATATGGACCCAACCCTGCATGGCTTAACCCATTATTGTACTGTTTTCATTTAATTTTAGGGGAATCGGTCTCCAAATGCAGTAAAGTATAATTTTATTAATCTTAATTATTATTATCATTATTATTGAATCATTTATTTCAGGGCCGGAGTGGGGCCACTTTTCAGCCCGGGAGTTTCAGGCCTAAGACCGGCCCAAATTTTCCATAGTGTTATTAAAAAAAATTCAAATTGGACAAATAAAGCAACATTTCAGCTCTTATTATAGTTTTTATTAATATCATGGTAAAACAAATAAGGTAAAAGTTAAATAATATTTCACTTAAGATGAGAAGTTCACAAAAATATTCCTCTGCACTCTAAAAAGGCTGTGTTATTTTTGACCCATAATGGGTAAATATTGGACAGAACACATGCTGGGTTAAAAATAACCCAATGTTGGGTTGTTGTTATGCAACCATGGATTAATAATAACCCAACAGTTGGGTTAAAACAACCCAGCATTGGGTCAATTTTAACCCAGCAGCGTGTTCTGTCCAATATTTACCCATTATGGGTCAAAAATAATCCAGCCCTTTTTAGAGTCTATTCCACAAGGAAAGGTTGATAAATTATTAGATGATGATTATGATGAGATTATTAGATGATAAATTATTAGACTATGATTAATCAGATGCAAAAAGAAATATAAAACCCAGTCCTAATTAAAAAAGAAAACAATTTGACATAAATATTGAATCCAATATTGGGTAAATATATAGCATAACAAGTGATTTATAAGCTTTTTTTCGGCTGGTAATTTTTGACTGGGAACACAAAAGGGAACTGGCTTATCTACTGCTCAGAAGCTGCTTGCATAATATTTGCAAAGTCTATGAATCGCCATGTATAAACAAAAGGCAAATATTTTAACAAAAAAAAAATGTTGGCTTGTAAATAGTAGGTGACAAAATTTTCAAAAAACCCAAAACTCTAAATTTGACATGACTAGACAGAGCAGACATTCCCATTTGCAAAGAAACAAGGATTGTAAAAATCTGTCGAGTATTAAGAAAGTTATGACATTTTTAATATTAGAAATCAGAGGAAAAAGTTATATATGGATGTCTATGGAATGTGTGTGACCGAAATGCTGCTTATTCACATGTTTTTGCTTGTAACTTTCTCATTTTATCAGATATTTGCATGAAATTTTAACAGAAGGTAGAATTTTATTAGTACTTTCAAAGTAAATTATAAACATTTACTGTTTTAGTTGGAATGGGCATCAAACTTAAGTTGGAATGTGCATCAGACCCATGGTAACCATGGTTTTTAGAAAGATACATGCAGTGGACGTTCTGACAGATTAATAGATACGCGACTACGAAATTTCCGCGGTTTATTTAAATACCTTCTCCACCATAGACTCAGAGTACAATGTTTCAGGACCAAGATAAAACATATTTATTTGGGTCCATATACCTGTCATTAGAGACCAGAGCTTAGTGGAAGCACACCGCCCGGTTAAAACTGACACAAATGTTTAAACAGTTGCTGTGAATTAAAAACACCTCCGAGTTGAAAGTTAAAAATATCAAACCCTTCCGGTGGTCGGACTTGACCTATTTATTGTCGTATTTAGTAAAAACATACTACAACCTTGCGGCGAGAAGTGGATATTGCATGACACACATTTAAAAGTACTGCGTGGGCTGAAACATATTCTTCGACCCAGAAATTCGACGCGCGTGCCCGCGATGTCAGCATTGCTATAAATATTTTGACAACGGCATTAGCCGAATAATTACGTTGCTAATGCTAATCATTACTAGGCTTATTTCTCTTTAAGTTACCTGTTGTTGTCACTTTTGTTTGTCCTCTTGAAAATAAATCTGCAAGTTTGGCACATTTGGCAGCATCCTCCTTCAATGGACTTTTTCTTCAACCTGTTTTTACGCCCTCCTCCTCTCAGAGGGCCGGCCCAGCCTACCGGAGAAAAGTTTTCTGGGACGTGCTATGGACTGAAACCAACTCTATGGGAGGGGAGGGGAAAACTCCCTCACATGGTACAACCCATGCAGAGGCTGCGTGCTGTCAATGCGAAACGTGTGAAGTGTCATTTAAGAGAAGATAGACTCACTAACGTGACAAATGTAAAAAAAAAAACTCGACCGGCCCAAAAGTGAAGCGGCCCACCGGGAATTCTCCCGGTTCTCCCAATTACCCACCCCGGGCCTGATTTATTTGTTAAACACATGGAGGAAACTTAAAAAAAACATTATGAATTTTAAAGAATATTCATGATGTTGTTATAAAACTATTTGACAGAGTATTTAAATGACAAAAAATATATTTGTACCACTGTAGTTGAGGTCAAGAAAAATATTCATTATAAAACCATAAGACAGAGTTTTAACACTTAATGACATTTTAATGACAAATTCAATTTGTATCACTGGTAAAAAGTTGTCATGTATGTTGTCTTGGTAATGTCAAGTTGTCATGACAAGTTATGATGTATTGGTTAGTTGTCATAAACGTGCATAAAATCTCCTTCATGTTCATAACACGTGTCGTGTCATGTCATGGTTATGACAGCCCAGTCACACGAAATGATGTACCTATAGTCACGTATTTTTTTGTGATACTGTCACGAATTTCCGTGTTTTTCGTGATCGTATCACGAATCTCTGTTTATGTGTCACTGTCACTGTATTGGTTACTCAACTGTTTTGTCCTAATTTCTTACCATTTTCTCTTTGGTTTAGGGATAGATTTACATAAATTGACATATCCAAACCCAACTCTAACCCTAACGCCAGGCGACAATGGTTTAAAATTTGGAAAATATAAAAAATAAATGCGAAAAAAATAGTATAAACCAATACTTAAAGTGACATCCTAATGCAAACACCAAATCTAACCCTATACCAAAGTGAAAATGGTTTGAAAGTAGGAAAAAGCAGTTGAGTAACCAATACATGACAATGACACATACAGTAAACAGAAATTTGTGATACGATCCCGAAAAAACACGGAAATTCGTGACAGTATCATGAAAAAGAATAAAAAATTACGTGACTATAGGTACATAATTTTGTGAGACTGGGTAGGATTATGAATGTGTCATGTCAGTCTTATGAACACCCCTTGAAGTAAAGTGTTACCATACTGTACAGCAGGGTTTGAAATACGGATTATATACTCTATATGTACAATGTATGTACTTGGTGCAAAATTTGCGTTTGATCCCAGGAAACACATATACTGGTAGAAAAAAATTATAGATTAAACAATAAAATGTATTATGTATATATGTGTATATTTATATATGTATGTACACACACACACACACACACACACACACACACACACACACACACACACATGTAAATACATATTTATACATCTGTAAGTCGTTTGGTAGGCGTTTTATTCAAAGCGACTTGGACTGCATTCAATCTATGCATTTTTTATATTAGTTTATGTGTCCCCTGGGGGTCAAACCCATGATTTTGCGTTGGTAATGTAATACTCGAGCATATGCACTTTATGTATGTATGTATGTATGTATGTATGTGTGTGTTTGCATATCCAAACAATTGCATAAGCCAAACAATTTCAATACTTAACATAACTGTCACTGCAATGTTTTATTATAATACTCTGTAAAGGAAGTCACAGATCATTTTCTCTCCCTGTCTGCCTGTTTGGCAGACATGTTTGGTAAAAGAGTGACTGCGGGAGGGGTGAGGTCAGGGTGAATCTTCCTCTGTCCTGTTACTGAGGAAATAGTTGACAAGCATAAGCCTTGAACAAAATGGCTGTTTCCTGTCGCCCCGTGCGCACACACGCAGACTCAAGCGACTGTGCTCAAACATGCAGACTCTCTCCACGATCTGCGTGATAAGACAAATAACGGAGCATTCTTGTTTTGACCCATACATTCAAAATCTGATAAACACATCTGATTTATGTCTGATAAAGAATTTTTCAGTTTTGGCACAAACATAGACATGTGTGTTGTAACGGGTATAAATAACTCACTCTTATCTCTTTTTTTCTGTGTGTAGGATATGGCTTTGTGGATTTCGACAGTCCGGCGGCCGCGCAGAAAGCTGTAGCGTCCCTGAAGGCCAGTGGTGTGCAGGCACAGATGGCAAAGGTAAGCTGGGCTTTACGCCGTGCCCTAAACACGCGCGTCGTGACTAGAATCAAGTCGTTTTGGTGTTCTCCTTAAAAGGAAAATATTGTGTGAAGTCACACAGCCACACGGGATGCTTGATGTTAAATCAAAGTGTTACATGATGCCATAGAAGAGCCATTTTTGACCGAATGGTTGCATGGTAAAAGTTTAAACCCAACATTTGACATCACACCTGCTTAAGATATGACCTTGAAGTCCAGTGCTAACCAGAAATAACCTCTTAAACAAGTGTAAGGGTGTTACTTGGTCTCCGAACCTTGCTAGACAAGTCTAGATGGTCTGTATTGATGGTTTTGAAGCGGTACTGGCAGGTAAAGCTACCTTAAGGTTAACAATTTTGTTTTTGCAATGATTTTTTTGATGATTACGTGGAAGATGAATACGATAATAAATATGTCGGTATGGTAAACATCTGCGCAGGAAGTATACATTCGATTGACAGGAAGTGGTGGAAATACACTCGTGTAGGCCGACGTCCAGTGTTCACATACAGACGCACGCACAGTTGTTTAAAGCATCTGTCCTCTAATATTCATAAGCGTGCGTGCTGTCAGGATGCAGATGGTTTGTGTATCTGAAATCCCATTTAAATGCGTGCCTGTCAGAGCTCTGTGCAACACAGCATGCCTCATATGAAACAGACAGGTCATCTTACACTGAGGGAGAGAGAGAGGCGGCGCTTTGGCACATGCATGCATTTACACTTGACATTTTTATGTGGCTTACATTACACGGTTTTCCCGTTTTGCTTGGTTTACAGACTTAAACCGTCGTTCCAAACTGCATTTAATTAGTAGGAAGATTTGATAATCATTTTGGAGGCTCTTCATAGGATCTGTTCCAAAACTCTGTGATCCTAGCCAGTATATTAAGGCATCATAGGCTGTTCCAGAAGGTAGGCAACATAATTATACTGCCTGCTAAGTTAGGTTTTTTTAAGGCAGTATCTCATCCTTTATGGTTTAGCAATGAATACTGTTTATTGCAAAAATATCTGAGGATAAACAATTATAGAAGCTAGGAGATGAGAGAATCATGATATATTGAAGTTATAATATAACATAATATAACAATAATAAATAAATTATTATAGTTGTTTATTATAGTGAGTTTTTGCACGGTGGGATGTCTGTATTATTAAATGAAGTGCATCTGACATGTTTTCTTGTAAATCAGTATTTTCTATCAGACTCTTAATGGATTCTGCCAACAAACCAGTATTTCTGAATGGCCTGAGGCCGGGATTAACTTAATTGAAGGGAAAGTATTTGATGACGTATAATACGTGCCGAGAGCATTCGGTTAAAGGGGACATTTCACAATACTTTTTTAAGATGTCAAATAAATCTTTGGTGTCCCCAGAGTACATATGTGAAGTTTTAGCTCAAAATATCATATAGATAATTTATTATAACATGTTCAAATTGTATCTTTGTAGGTGTGTGCAAAAACATGCAAATGAGCTGATCTCTGCACTAAATGGCAGTGGCATGGTTGGATATTGCAGATTAAGGGGCGGTATTATCCCCTTCTGAAATCACCAGGGGAGCCAAATTTCAATGACCTATTTTTTACATGCTTGTGGAGAATGGTTTACCAAAACTAAGTTACTGGGTTGATCTTATATGTATGATAAAAGCACTGGGGACCCAATTATAGCACTTAAATAAGAAAAAATTCAGATTTTCATGGTATGTCCCCTTTAATATCATTATCCTGTTTTTGACAGAGGTGGCGTTTAGCGGCTTTGGCGTATGAGCTCCTCAAATTTAACCTTATTTCAAAGTGATACCTTTATATTTCAAAAAAAATAAATTAAGAAAATTGTTGATTAAATAATTGAATGCAATTACTGTAAATTCTGTACATTACCAAATTACTGTGTGCTTTGCATACTATACTTATTCCAACATATTTTATAATGTACAGTGTTGCACCTTAAGAGTTTATATCAGTATCTCAGAGATATAAATTAGTATCTCAAAGGTACATACACTCACCTAAAGGATTATTAGGAACCCCATACTAATACTGTGTTTGACCCCCTTTCGCCTTCAGAACTGTCTTAATTCTACGGGGCATTAATTCAACAAGGTACCAAAAGCATTCTTTAGAAAGGTTGGCCATATTAACAGATAGCATCTTGCAGTTGATGGAGATTTGTGGGATGCACATCCAGGGCACGAAGCTCCCGTTCCACCACATCCCAAAGATGCTCTATTGGGTTGAGATCTGGTGACTGTGGGGTCCATTTTAGTACAGTGAACTCATTGTCATGTTCAAGAAACCAAATTAAAATGATTCGAGCTTTGTGACATGGTGCATTATCCTGCTTGAAGTAGCCATCAGAGGATGGGTACATGGTGGTCATAAAGGGATGGACATGGTCAGAAACAATGCTCAGGCAGGCCGTGGCATTTAAACGATGCCCAATTGGCACTAAGGGGCCTAAAGTGTGCCAAAAAAACATCCCTCACACCATTACACCACCACCAGCCTGCACAGTGGTAACAAGGCATGATGGATCGATGTTCTCATTCTGTTTACGCCAAATTCTGACTCTACCGTCTGAATGTCTCAACAGAAATCGGGACTCATCCGACCTGGCAACATTTTTCCAGTCTTCAACCGTCCAATTTTGGTGAGCTTGTGCAAATTGTAGCCTCTTTTCCTATTTGTAGTGGAGATGAGTGGTACCCGGTGGGGTCTTCTGCTGTTGTAGCCCATCCGCCTCAAGGTTGTGTGTGTTGTGGCTTCACAATTGCTTTGCTGCATACCTTGGTTGTAACGAGTGCATTCTCCTCTGACCTCTAGCATCAACAAGGCATTTTTGCCCACAGGATTCCCACATACTGGATGTTTTTCCCTTTTCACACCATTCTTTGTAAACCCTAGAAATGGTTGTGAATGAAAATCCCAGTAACTGAGCAGATTGTGAAATACTCAGATCGGCTCGTCTGGCACCAACCACCATGCCACCCTCAAAATTGCATAAATCACCTTTCTTTCCCATTCTGACATTCAGTTTGGAGTTCAGGAGATTGTCTTGACCAGGACCACACCCCTAAATGCATTGAAGCAACTGCCATGTGATTGGTTGATTAGATAATTGCAATAAAGAGAACTTGAACAGGTGTTCCTAATAATCCTTTAGGTGAGTGTATTTGTACCAAATGTATACATTTCTGTACCTAACGGTACATACTGCCTTTAGTAACAGCTTGGGTACATATTTTGACAATTTGACAAACAGCGTAGAGCTTCCCGAATAAGTTACTTATGAGGTTTATTACATTGGTGATAAACTAAATTTTACTCTCATTTCATACATTAAAAGCTTAATATTTAGAAGCTTTGAGTTTTATGAAAAAGTTAGTTAGCTTATAGCATGAACCAGTCAGCAAAGTTCCTTCTCATCTCTTCCCACTTCATTAAAATAGTCAGAGCTGAATATGAATTTCACAGAAACAGCTGTGTAATCTAAAAGTCCAAAATAATTTTAAAATGACTTTTTATTGTGCTGTGTTGTTTTCAGTGGGATACAGGAGGAACTGTTGAGGCCTTCCCATGCGTAAGAAACTAAACTGTTGTTCAGAGGACTTTACGCTGTGGAAGATGGCCACATACGTCTTTTTAACAATGAGAGAAGGGCAATTAAAAGAACTAAATCGCCTGGCTTAAGGCTCATTAAATTAAACAGGAGTGCAATCGAAGAGTTTCCCTCTGCCCTATTAAACCTGTTTTCATTAAGAATTCTCTCACTTTACCAATGCCTCCGAGCAGGAAAACCGACCTCTTAACGTTATTTCGCCAGCGTATCCAGCTTCTGAGACACGCTTGTGTAGCTGTCCATGCTTATTGTAGAGAATTTCTTTGAGGTAGAAACGCATTCGGGGGTTTAGGTCAAAATGTGTTTTGTAGAGAGTTATGGGAAAACACGAAAGCCTGCTTTTAGAGTATGTAAATTCAAAGCGGTGTTTTCGTCTAAAGATACAAATAAACTCGACTGTGGTATTCATGTTCACCTTTAGATATTCAAGGAATAATATAATAACATATTGCACTGAAAAGACCCTTGCAGAATCCTTTGGTATGTTGAAATATTTATGAGACATGTATTACTGCCACATAGTGCTATTATTTGAAAAGATTTGCTAATCTAAGAAAACATATGCAAACATATACAAAAACCTTTGCATTTTTTTAATCAGGGTCTTATGTTTAGGTTCAATAATTTCACTTTAATAGCAAGGTCATTAGTCATTAATTGAAATGCCTTATTTTCACAAATGTCACTTAAGTCATTTCATTGGTATTTAAAGGTTTATCAACATTTTATGTTCTTACCTCAACTTAGACGAATTTATACATACCTATCTTTTTTTTCAATGCGTGCACTTTTAATTTTTGTACAGCGCCTCGTGAATGTGTTAGCATTTAGCCTAGCCCCATTCATTCCTTAGGATCCAAACAGGGATGAATTTTGAAACCACTAAACACTTCCATATTTTCCCTATTTAAAGAATGTTACTTGAGTAAGTATGGTGGCACAAAATAAAACTTTTGTTTGGAGCCATAGGAATGAATGGGGCTAGGCTAAATGCTAACACATTCAAGAAGCGCTGTACAAATATTAAAAGTGCATACATTGAAAAAAAGATAGGCATGTATTCATCTAAGTTGAGGTAAGAACATAGTAAAATATTGAAAAACTGTGGTGTTTTCCTTTAACAAATTTGACAGTCTTTTTCTGCAGAACCCTCTAAGTGCATGCAAGCTGATTTGGCACGTTGCAAAATCACTAAAGATGCAACTAGAAACATTGCAAATGATGGAAGTCGGAAATTTGTAAAAATGAAGAAACTGAGGGCACACTCACACTATCCAAACCAAACCATGCTCGGGCGCATTTGACCCCCAAAGCCTGGTTCGTTTGACTAGTGTGATCGCTCTGTTCCGTGCCCGGGCACGGATTGGTTAATCGCGCCGCGGCCGGGTTGGAGAGGTGGGCCGTAGCGCGGTTCACTTGGGCTCAGGCGCGGAAGGCTGTGGTGTGAGCACAATCACGCCTGAGCGCGATTCAAAAGGTGAAGACGTCAGTTGTGCGACCACTCACCTTCATCTACCTCCGTAAAAACCTTTTGATGCGAGCAGCGGGTTTACATGAATGTCCGAGCTGCACACGTGACAACTAAGCAATATGATGACATGTGAGAGGGCTGTCTGTAATCGCGCACCACATGACTCCGAATAAAAAACACCAACTTATCATTACGGTGGGTTCCAGTGTTAAGAGACAGCTTTACTTCCTGCATTTTTTCAAAATAATCACATCTTAATGGCGAAAGCGCACCCGGACTCGGATCGATAAAAAGTACAGTGTGACTGCGTGCACCTGGGGGAGTAGGGAGGGGTGACAATCGCGCTGGGGCATGGTTTGGATAATGTCAGTGCGCCCTGAAGCACACATTAGTGATCCATGTCACTGCCACATTTGGATTGTATTCAGGTGCAAGTACTTACAAGGGACACTAGTTTGAATGTGAAACAAGGTCATTTCGCATGCCGTCCTTCATCCAATTCATCTTCCGTGCACTTTAGTGAAAAATCAGATTGGCATTTAGCAGATTTTGCTAACAAAGTGATATTTCTGAATGGCCTGAGGACAGGATTAAAGGTGCAGTGTGTAAATTTTTGCAGCATCTAGTGGTGAGGTTGCGCATTGCAACCAATGGCTCAGTCCACTGCTCACCTCTTGCTTTTGAAATGCATAGAGAAGCTACGGCAGCTGCCACCGGACAAACATGTCATCGTCAGAGACAATTTAGTAAAAAAAGTTTGTCCGTTAAGGGCTTCTGTAGAAACATGGCGGCACAAAATGGCGACTTCCATGTAAGGAGACTCTCGGTGTATGTACATAAACACATCTCATTCTAAGGTAATAAAAAACATAACGGTGCATTATGAAAGGTCTTTACCACTGATCATATAGTTTTGTATAATATTTTGCATTTATGTCAAGAGATCCTTCTAAAAATTACACACTGCACCTTTAAGCAAATTTGAAGCATAGTAATTTTTTGGACACACTCATTTTTGTCGGAGGTGTTGTTTAGCGGCTTTTGCATCTGAGCACCTACACTGTAAAAAAAATCCATAGAAATTGCAGCTGAGTTGCCGGTAATTTACCGTAGATTTAAATTTATGTTATTTACCGGCAACATTTTGTTCAAAGTTAAATGAACATTAAACATTTACAAGTCTTTGTCTTTACAGAGTAAAACTAAAAAACAGCATCAAGCAAAACATTCTGGGAAACAAAATCTGAAGCAAAAAACAGAAAAAGGTTGATGATGATTTCTGGTTCCCAGAATGCTTTGCATGAGGCTGTTATTGTATAGTTTTATTCTGTAAAGATAAAGACTTGTTAATATTTAAAATGTATTTAACTTTGAACAAACTCTTGCAAGTAAATAACATAAATGTAAATCTACGGTAAATTACCGGCAACCCAGCTGCAATAACATTGAAATTTTTACGGACTTTTTTTACAGTGTACATGTAAACGGTCACTGTACGAATAAGCCTGTCTTAAGAAAATATCACATATCCGATCTCTATTAACTCAGTGGTTAGATAAAATAATTAAATTTTTTGGATACGGATGTCTGAATTATCAACCATGCTTGATATAATTGCATGGCATTCATAGAAGGTGTCACAGAAGATAATAATTCATGGCCTCATTACTGTGATAGAGTCACTGATGCAAACCTAATCCATTATGTTTTCTTCTTCTAGTGTATTTTGCTCTCTTATTGGTTATCACGAATCATTTTGCTCTTCAGTTTATTGTTTCGCAGCACATTGTTCTCATTTGATTTGCATCATCTTGCCATAAAAGTCTTTTCTTTCTGCTTAAAACTGTAGGTGTAAGCAATATGAGCATTTCAGATGGATTTGTTGTTTTATTTTCATTTTATTTCGCCATTCGTAAAATCATTATGGGGAAAGTAGTCAAACTTTCTGTCTCTTTTATTCTTGTTTATTGCATTGTGATTTCTCCTGCTTTGGCATTCTGGCTGTTTTTTTTTGTTGTCTAAATGCACTTTAAAGAACTTCTGTTACCACTTAAATAGATAATAATGTATTTTCTGAAATGTAAAGTCTTCTATTTCTCACAGTTAAACAAACAAAAGATGTTTAAATCAAGCTGGGAGTTTGTTTGGCAGGAATGTGTTATAATTATGGCGAAGTAATGAGGTACTAGTGAGGAGTACTGTAATTGTGAAGCGATGAATTATTCATGGGACAGTATTTATGTAAATGGTTACACATATGTTAACCGTATAATCAGTAAGTGAGAAACGTGTGCGTGTGTGTGCATTATTCAAGTACGTGTGTTTCTGCCTGGAGATATTTTCTTCACATCTCCACACACAAACACTTTTTTACATGTTTGCTGGCAATGCATACATGTAATTTCTCAAGAGAGGACATTTGAATTTGGTTTGGAATTTCCATCCCACGTAAACTCGTTTTTGTCGGAATCTGTGAATTTTCTCGCTCTATGCTTGCGTGTTGAATTGAACCATCATGTAAAATGTCAGGTGGTCTTAGAAAGCGTTTGAGAGCCGTTGTGTGAATGCTGTTGGTGAGGTATATTGTTTTCTCAATTTTCTGGTTACTGTGATAGACAAGCAACAAATGAAACAAAGGAGAATAGAAACAAAGGAGAGAAACTTTTTCTATTATGTGGCATGCATTCATTCTGTATTGCCATTACTGAAGTTGCCATTCAGACGGATTACACCTGGAGAAAGTGTGCGTTTGTTGTACTGCTGTCATACCATAAATCTTTGCCTCAACCACACCAGACGTATTCATAAGCGGTTTGGCCAGAAAGATCAGCTGGCTGACCAACTAAAACAACCTAAACCACATTAGACTGGTTAAATCTGTTCATTTTAGCAGGGTTTCACACTGTTTAGAAATAATAGTCAAAATGTGTAGCCCAGCCGTCACTGGGGCAGTGCCCTTCAAAAAGGTCCTATATGATCCATTATGTATACATTTTGAGGTACTAATATGAACTCTTTAGGTGCAAAGCTGTACTTTTGAAAGGGTACAGTACCAATGACAGCTGGGGTGCATATTCTGACCATTTTATTTCTGACAGTGCAGAGAAGTATATTAAAAAAATCAAATTGCACATCCGGCTTATCAGAATCACATATAGCTTTTATGCACCTGGTGTAATTAAAATCACACATTAAACCTTCACATCAACCAAAGACAGATGACTACTGTGAAGTGACTTGAATATGTAAATATTAAAACTCGATTTTTGCTGTTGTGATGAGGTTATAAAAATGTAAATTGAAACTTGCTCTTGATTCAAATGTAATGTCAGCCATTACCATTTTAAAGTGTAATGTTAGTAATCTTTTATTGATACAGTCATCATTTTTCTATTATTTAACAGCTTCGGATGGTCAGGCCCTCATTAGCTTTTAAATATATAACTGGTGGATTAAACTATATGACATAAACATATATTTTTGGAAAATGTCCTTACGTATACAGTAGTGAAATGTTTCAAAAGCAATTTTGAGGCAACTTGTGGTCTCTCTTAAGGGGGTCGCACACCGGACGAGAAGCGCATCGCCATGAAGCACCGCGTCTAGGAGAACTCGGAGGTATCGTACAGCGGAAGTGCACATTAAATAGCGCGAGCTTAGTCAGATAGCGTCTACTTCAAAACGCAAAATATACGTTAATGATTTGGGGAAAATATGATGTTATTTTATGTTAAAGGGGTGGTTCAATGGTATTTCATGCATTCTGACTTATTAACACAGTTATAGAGTTGTTTCCTCATGCTAGACGTAGGCAAAGTGTCAAAAAAGCAGTTGGGCGTGTTACAGAGTATTTCTGTGCTGAATGCACTTCGCCAGGGATTACAGGTCCAGCTGACATTTCAGGGGTTTCTATACGTATCACTTCTTTTTATGGACACTTCCCCCGGAAAACCCCGCCTACCCGTCAATCAGCGGGAGACGCTAGAACTTGCAAACATCATATCACGCGACACAGCTTTGTTTATTTTTAAAACTCTACAATGGCACGAAAGAAGAAGTGTGTTTTTGGATGTAAGGAGAAGAAAGCCAGTCTTATGGAAACAATGGATGTAGTTTATTATCTGGGGTAGCAGCCGAGTGTGTTTGATGCGCTGGATTTTCCCACCCGGGTCATGAGTTGCATGCGGTAAGTAAGACTTCTGTTTTACGTTGGAAATAGGCGCGTGCATATTATATAAATGACACGAACATGTAGTGAATCATAAGTTATAAGTGTTGTATAGTGTTGCATGACTCGTACTCGCTCCACCCGCAGTAGTAACTCCTTCTTCTGCATTTTTATTTGTACATTATTGGAAAGATTCGGTAAAGCTAATCTTTCTTTTATAAAACTGATTAAACTGAAGACTCTTCGGAGATATAAAGGATGTAATACTACTCTGTAGGTACTCCAGATTAACATCAGAAATGCAGAAACTGTGTGTGTTATGTGAGCTTTAAATGTGAGTGGTGCTCTGTGGCACGACAGTGATTTGAGCAACTTCCTGGAGACGGATTTCCACCAACTGCGTAGCGGCTGCAGATCGGCTCCGCTGCGTTACGACTCCGCTGTCCGCCAATACCCACCAGTTCCGTATTTGTTGCAGAGCGGCTGGGTGCTGAAGTGACGAGGAACCATGAGGTCTCACAAATTCACGTGATAATCGCGCGATATCAAGTTCTGTCTCCGCCCATTATGACGTTAAATGATGACGTTTTGCTGGACCAGCCCAGATCATAACCAACATGAGATCTCGCAAATTCAGGTATGATCACGGTATATAGTCATGGCTCCGCCCTTCGAAGCTGTCCGGCATCCGGCAAAAATAGAAGTTCTGTGTATTTGTTCCGGAGGGCTGCAGATGGCCGGAGCTGTGACGGATTCGGAATGCAGTCAGTGGAAATACACACATTCACTTGAATGGAAACTGATTGACTCTGCTGCCATTCCGCAGCCGTTCCGCAGTCGGTGGAAATCCGGCGTGAGTCGTAGCTGGGCGGCGCGGACAGGCGCCACCTGTTGGCCCCGTTGTGCGTATACTCATAGAAAACAATGTGTTCGATTTTTTTAGAACGGAGCGGCGCTGAGCTGCGCGTCTGGTGTGCGACCCTCTTTACAGTGTCAGAAAAGAGGTCTTTTATCTAAAATATACCTTTGCACCTAAAGAGTTCATAGTAGTATCTCAGAGGTACATATTGGTACCAAATGTTACACATCTTTTTAAGGGTACTACCCTAGTGACAGCAAGGGATCATTTTTGGACAGTTTTTCTAAAATGCTAACATTAATAATGTCACTTAGTAAATATCATTATACTGGTATTAAAACCATTGTATGAGAGGTTCACTGTAATATAGCTTCCAAGGTTTGTGTGTGTGTGTCCATTTGGTCCTTGGCTTTTTTACGAGTGGGAGCAAAGTGGTAATATTACGGGCTTTGCTTCACCTTTGGCTTCTGTTATGATTTCTTTCCTCAGGCCGTCTGAATAGCGGTGAACACTTAGATAATATTGTGGGCTTGAGCGTGTGTGTTTGTCGCTGAAGGCCTGGTCTATACGTTTGCCAACGAAATGATCGAAATACTGGGGTTGCACATTATCAACCGTATCAAATTCATAAATAATAATTGGATGACATAACATTCACACAGCAGTCATTGCAGAGTAAGGCCCAGAAACACGTACTGTATATAATACAGATATTTTATCAGAAAGCAACGGAGACGTATTCTAGTCATAATGGTTTCTTCGCTCCCGGTGGAAACGCACAATGTGCGTATTTACATATCACATATACGTTCTTTCTGAGCTGTAATTGCATTACTCTCATGGCTTTTATGTAGCAATGCTTTCTCGCAGCGCATTCCTTTGCTTAAAAATGGTTTTGTTTTTAATATAGCCATATAGCAGAAGGCGGAGAAAGTCCCTCGGGGTATTAGACGACGAGAGGAAGTGTGGAAAATGCTCTCATTCTTTTCCGTTCTCAATTTTGCGCGTGTCACAGGGTTCCAGTGGTGCCAAATGAGGGTGAATAATTGCTCCTTAAAGAAGAAGGCCTTTCCAGGCTCACGGACACCCTCGTATGAATAAACCAGTGCAACGGCTTCAAATTGAAGCTAAATTGTTTCCCCTCTCCGTGTGCTGTAAGCAGACTTATCGTTTCTTCCCAGAACCTCAGCAGTTTTCTCATAACGTCTTTCCCTTCGTTTAAGAGGCTCGGGTCCAGACAGAAAAGTTGTGGAAAGCATTCCCTGCGGTAGAAGGTTGGCCCTGCTAGTAATAACCTAACCAAGGTCAGGTTGGTAATTAGAGTGTGCGTGTGTGTGTGTTTGCCAGCCCCCATCACACCTTAAGCCCAGACGTGAATTACGCTGTGGGAGCCGGAGCTGCACCTGTCGCAAAGATTCCTACTGCTGGGTGACTGGCAGGTCTGCCACACGTATTCGGCTGTGTATTAAGAAACCTTGAGGCCTGCCTGAATGCAGCTTTCTTAGACAACATATTATTTTTCATCCGCCTGTTTAATTAATGATGACTTTTTTATTTTTTTCTGTATTGCAGGTCTTGGAGTGGTTCCTAGGTTGCTAGGATGTTGCTGCGAGGTTGCAAGGATGTTGTGGATGGTTGCTAGGATGTTTGCTTAGTAGTTGCTTAAAGGTCACGTTTTTTCTGTGTTTTCAAATCTTTGATTATGTTTACAGTGCGCAATATAACATGTGCTCATGTTTTGTGTGTAAAAAACGCAGTATTTTTAACACATTTTACTTTTCTGTATAGCGCTGTTTTCACTGACCTAAAAACGGGCTGATGTCTTCCTTGTTCTATAAAGTCCCTCTTTCAGAAATACATAACGAGTTCTGATTGGGTAGTTTGTTTAGTGTGTTGTGATTCGACAGCAGCTTAGCTTAGCAGAGACGTTTGAGCTTAGCTAGCGACTGGTGTATTCCTATGGGCGGAGTTTAGATAAATACTCTTATATTGACGTTAGAGCTGCACGATTAATCGATAAAAGATTGTGATCTCGATTCGGCCCCCCAAACGATCTTAATCCAGCATTTCGACGATTCAGGTAATTATATTTTTAAGGAGGAAAGACGCAGTCTCGTCAGTTCTCTCGACAACACGCAACAGCGGGCGCATTGACGTCACATTTATTATTGCGCAAGCCGGATGTGCTCGTGTTTGCTCCATTGGTACAGCGGATGCTTTCGCCGAGAAGTTAGACAGAAAGAAACAGAAACTTAAGAGAATGAGTGACGCAGAGCAATACGCAGGTACGTCCGACAAGAACCTTGACTTTGTTTTAGTACCAAAAAGAGGATCTTATTCCGGATCTTATCCCATTCGAAATGTTTTTTAGCACAGGGGGAAACATTGGCTGCGTCCAAATAACCACACGCTGTCCACTTGACTACTTGACTACTTACATTGTGTTTTCCTGTATTTGGCCCAAGTGTTCTAGTGGCCGTGAAGATTAAGCGTGCATGTAGATTTATTCACCCGATGGACGTTCACGCCACCAGCGAGAGCGTCAAAAAACGCTCAAACACATTCTCTGGAATCCTCTCAAGTGGAGGTTTCCGGCTTCCGAATGGTTGCTGCTGAATGTTTTCGCCTTGCGTTTGGTTGCCGTCGAACCGCGTCATAGCTCATTACCATAAAGTAATGTTAATCCATGTCTACTTAAAATGTATATTTAACATTTTTTCTTTAAATAAAATGAATACATAATCACTCTACGATTAACATTAACTGAATTTAAAGATTATCTACTCTTATGTTATTGTCATTAGTTATTGTTAAACTAATGGTCAGGGGTTGTACAACTTTACAATAAACAAGGTTCTCGAGAATCGTGAGAGAATCGTGATCTTTATTTTAAGCAAAAGAATTGTGATTGTCATTTTATACAGAATCGTGCAGCTCTAATTTGACGTCATACATCCAGGAAGTAGAGGGCTGTAGTCCAAACCGACTGCTCGCTGTAGTCTTTGAAATGCGAATTCTGTTAAAGAAAATATATCGCTTGGCATTGAACTTTGAGCTTTATCATATTGCAGGTATTATTTATGCTCTAACTAACAGCAACCTTACACCAACTAAAGTTTAATACAAAACTGAATCATTTTAAGAAATCCAACCACCACAGCTCCTGGATTGTTCTTCTTGTGATGGTGCCGGGGAGAGAACGGAGAGAGCAGACAGGAAGGGAAATTGTGATTGCTCTTTGCCTTCCACCATTGACATCAAATTCACATTTCCTAAATGTTCTGTGAAGTGCGTTGCTTTCTCCCTGGGCTTGCCGTCGCTCCGTGTGTGTATTGCGAGAGCGCGTTCTTGCTGTTCGGTTTGTTGTGGGCCCACGGTGATTGAAAACAGATGCCTTGTTTTTTGTAGTTGTCTCACCGGGTAAAGTAATGGACAAAGCAGAACGCAGGACAGCGAGAGCATAAACGAGATCTATTGCGACACAATGAAATGGGCTCGGGAAGCAATAAGCACCAGGCGCATTCCAGTTATATAAAATGGTGGTTTCTCACTCTCTTTCACTTGCAGATGATTTGTATAACATAATGCGGCTTCCGTTTGCCTATGATTTTGCAGCCGAGCCGGTAGTCCAATATGAAATAGAGCCATGAACGCTCACTGCCAGTGTTTTGGTTTGTCATAAGTCTTCGGTAGTTTGTGGCAGGGTTATCTGGAAACTTTGTGTTTTTTGTTTCAGTGGAACACTCCCAGAGCTGTTTTTCTTTTATTTTTTCTAATTATTTTTCTAGCACTTTCTAGCTATTTTGGAGAACTGTTATCACTAATGTGTAGCCTGCATCTTCTTTGCTGTTCTTACCTGTATCTTCACTTTTCTATAATCTTAAAAATAATGGTGCTGCGTGATGTCATAAAAGACCCATTATTGGCTGAATGGTTTTCATAAAGAACCTATAACATCCGAGAACCTTTCTGATTCTTTGGTACATACACCCGGCGCAATGCAGCACAACGCAGTTTTCATTGTCACGTTTAGCACCACGATAATTTAAATATTTGCACCCATGGGCGTTCTGGTCTGAAAATGAGGTCCGAAAACTAAGGTCAATGGCACAATATTGTTTTTGTTATTCAAAGACTGCGTTAGTAAAATGTGCCTATAAATGAGACGACAACTCGCGTTTGCATATTACACACATGGATGCGCAGCAGCACACACACGTTTTTAAATATGAAAAATTAAAGGATTAAAATGTTAAAGATTATTATTGAGTCTTTCGGACATAAATGAGGACCGATTACGAGATGTTAGACGGCATAAAGAGCTGCTTCGCCTGTAGCCTGTTATGTAATTAAATGTTTTGCTTTAAACAAGTGCAAATATTGCATCTATTTTGAAAAGTTTTTTTTTAAATACTAACTCACAGATTTATTGTATATGATGACTTTGTACCTTTGGATATTCTAAGATGAAAACCTTAACGCTTTTAAAAACACTCATGGCGCTGTCCGAGTGCTGAAACGTTTTGGCTCTCCACACGTTTGTAAATTCTTTATCTCCTCTTTGTTCCAAATAAAGTATTTTTAGAGTACAAACCTTTACTTGTATATTTGTAAATTATTATTTAAGATTACACTGATCATGTAGGCTATCCATACATTTACAGCAATTAAAAGCCTGCTAATTTTACTTCCATGACTGAAAGAAATGACGTTTAAAGAGATCTAAATAATTTTAAATTTTAATACAAAAAACAAACAATTTCAAAACAAATAAAGACGAAAATATTTAACATCAATCTTAAACTGGTGGTATTCTTCCTCCGCTTAGTTTTTCAGTTTATAAATTCCGCCATCTAAATAGGGAATGGGCATGGCGTGAGCACAACTGGCTTTTAAAGGGGATGAGAGATGAGACTCTCATTGGTTTATTGCACATTACACCCAAAACACACCCATTACTCATTATGAGAATAGGAACAACCCTTTTAGACTGTGCGCATGGCGCACAAACCATTTTCCTGTCGATAAATTAGTAAAAGTGGATTTGGACACGCCCTTTTAGACTTTGCACTGTGCGTTTTTAGACAATGAGCTTAGATTATTAAAATAGGCCCCATTGTGTTTCTTTGTTAGCCGTACAGTTATCATCTCATATCAAATTAGTATGATTTTTTTCCATGTTTAATTCAGTTTTATATATAACTATCTGTCATCCAAAAATATATTGAATCAGATATAGTTTGGTATTGGCTAATATTTTAAAGTGCATAGCATTGTGGGTGCGTGTACACAATCCCTTTAGTACGCACTGGTTTGTATACTGCAAGTCATCTTTCCAGAATTTACACACGACTTAATGCTAAAATAGTATGCGTAATATAAAAATGTGCTATTATGAGCATAGCCTAAGCTATGGTTATTTTTGTTTGTTTTAGAGAAGGATGTGGGTGTGGCATTAAAGCCTCCCTTTCACGAACAAAAGGAAAAGGACCAAGCTGGCCCAATTGAATTATGGGTGATGTAGTCAGAATGTTAGTGTCTCTGTGCTTCTATCATCCTCTCACCAATCTTATTATCTGTGCATTAGCAGCTGGGTGAGGAAGGAAAGGGGCTTTTAGTGGGTGCACTCAGGAGCTGGAGGGCTGGGCACAAAGCGAAAGGAAAGTTGAGAGCTCAAGGATTTGCAATCGCTGTTGTTTTTAATGACGATAATGTACACGGATGCATTTGCAATGTGCAGTCCCTATTCTCTGAAGATTAGAGCACACAGAGAGCAGAGAAAACGTGTGGGACTCATAATTCAAACATGAATAGATTGGTTGCGCTCAGTCTAGACCATCGATGAGGAAAACGCATCCCTCCAGCTGCTGGCACTAGACACCTTTTAAAAATGAAACTATTTGTGAGAGAGTGAGACAGAGGAAAGCACACAGACAGGAACGTCCGGATGCTCCTATCTGTCTGTGTCATATATATACATAGACCCGTCTCCCTCCAGCGCTGTTGTCATTTCTCACAAGGGCTCTGCCTGTCTGCAGGACCTACAGTAAGGCCCTTCTGCATATCACCGACATCTTGGGCAGTCCTGTTTGGAGAGCTTGTATAATACAGTGTATGCATCACTATAGATTAATAGTTTTAATTATAGCATATTTATTAATATTCCTGTTTTCTATTTAAGACAATGCAACATTGTTAAAAGCGCTATATAAATAATTTTGAACTGAAATTTGAATAAATGCTTATACATTGTTAATTTTATAATGTACTTTTTCTTCTCCTATTTTTACTTGAGAAGCTAATTTTAATAAAATATTATTTCAGATATAATAAGTATATTTTCTATTACATCTTGGCAATATTGTTATGTTTTCTATTTAACCTCCTAAGACCCAAGCTTTATTTTGTCTTTTTTACAGATTATTTCCAGCTATTTGGGGTTAGGAATAGCCAATAAATATAATAATCAAATATTTTGTGAACATGAAGCAGTGTAATTGTGAACGTTTGTAAACAACAGGTTCCAGTTACACAGAATTAAATATTATGGTGCAAACAACACATATGTGGACACACCAGGTCTTAGGAGGTTGAACATTATTTAACAACTTAAAACAAAGATTTATGCTTGGTGCAAAAAAAAAGTAAATTGAGAGAAATAAACAATAGTGTACAAAAAGTGTAATAAAGTAAGTAAACGTGTCTTTTTTTAAAGATGATTAGATGTCTGTATTGAAAAACAAGACAAAATTATTTGAAAAAAAATATTTTTACAGTGTGAAAATTGTTTACTTGATCATCAGGTTTCATTTTAGTTGGAAATATGCAATTATTTTTATTTTTCCTGACATCCAAAAACAGGTACATGTTTGAGTTTAGTTTTTGGTGTTTTACTGTAGGCAAAATACTAATAAATCAGTAAAGTTGTGTGGAGAGTAATAATAAAATTAAAATGACTTTACACTTACAATAATCAAACCTGCTATTGAAAGTAACCAAGGGGACTATTTTCGGGTGCTGCGTAATATCATTGTGCCTGCTGCAGCCATAGTACGGCAGCAAAGTCCTTGATTATTACGCCAGAATGAGAATATAGTTCCTAGTCATATCTGCCTAGAAAATTGCAACTTGTAATTTTCCGTCTGTCTTAGTACACGATGTAACAACAGAAGAGTCAAGTTTTAAATAGGAAAAATAGAAAAACTCTCTGGTTATTTTTGAGCGTGATGCTAATGGTCTAATCAGATTCAATGGATTATGCTAAGCTATGCTAAGAGTGGTACCACCAGACCCAGAAATTGGCTGAATGGATTCCAAAACGGTAAAAATCAAATGTTTCACTCTATGAGAGCTGGAAAATTAACCTTTTTTTTTTAAGTGAAGTGTTCCTTTAAAGATGTATGTACAGTCTAATATTATTAGAATAGGAACAATTCCACTTGTTTGGCTGGCTACAGGCACATGTGGATACAGTAAACCTACTATGTGTCACCCTTTACATCAGTTTAAGATAAATTTTCACTTCATCCACAGAGAAGTCATCCAAAACAGAGCCACAGACATTCTGTTAGCATCATTGTATGGACTGCATTCAAAAAAAGAAAGGCTAAGAAAAATCTGGAAATGCAGAGACTGGTCGTCATTCCGCATGGAATTGCATTGTGCAAGCAGCTGCTACTGGCGGAACAGCATGTTCTCTGGGCTGAGAAAAGAGTGAGAAAGCAAAACAGACTGCGTAAGAACGAAAGAAAAGGGAGACTTGTTTGGAAGATTTTGGTATGTGACATAGATAACCCTGTTTCACTATCCCCATTTCATCAATCGTCTGATCGGAGTGTAAATTGTGGATGTCTCGTTGAAATGCCTGCTTGATAAGCTAAGGCAGAAACGGGGCCAGAATCCGTGCGTGCGTCACACATTTCTCACCCTCGCCTGTGCGTGCGAGCCTTGCACCGGTCGACGCCAGCACTCGAGCAGAATCTTAGCCGTGAATCGAAATCGATTGGCTCCAAAGAGCAGCTCACTCTAAACAAAGACAAATGAACGATCCTCATTTCCTCTCACTCCACCCTTCGAAAAGTCTGTAACGCTCACCCTCTGGGCGTACGAAACGTGCAAGGCGAACTAGCGATGTAAAGGAAAAAACAATGGACCTGATACTTTTGACGTGTAATAAATCAAAAGTTATATAATTCATATGAAATCTCCCGCTAGATGAGAAGGCTAGTCGCGAGATGGCCTGCGCTGAGTGATTAATGCCTCTCTTTACATTTGATCTCCAGGCTCAGGCCTCTTAAATGCGCAAAAACAACACGAGGGCGTAAGCAGTCTGCGAACCAGAGGCGGAAATGATTCTGAACATTTGGATATGAGCACATGATAGATGGATAACGGGAATGATAGAGTTCAGGAGGAAGTGCCATGGAAATCTCGCCTGAAAACATTGACTGATGTGGTGCAAGCCCATCGCGGGTGTAACGCGGTAGGCGTGGTATACGCGGCTACGTCAGAGAGCCAGCTCTATGCGTGCCAAACTCCAGCTGTCCTGGAGCCAGATGTCAAGTCAGGATGACCTCATCACGGATACTAAGTTGCAGCTGCTGCTCTTACTGTATGTCAGGCTGATTTGAGCTCACTGAAACACTCGCTGGTTACCGTAAATTACGCAGCCAGAGCTCCATTTGTGATGTATCATAGATTATCTTTGGAGCTGAACTGTGCAATAGATCCATCCAATAATGTAGCTGCCGTATTGCACACGGTGCAGGAGATTGAAATGTTCAACTCAGAATCAGAAAGAGCTTTATTGCAAAGTGTGCCAGCACATAAAAGGAATTTTCCCGGGTGATGGAGGCGTTTGGTACACAGATCCAAGTACAAAATTAAAGTCAATAAAAATAAAAAAGGCAACAATGTCTGTGGACAGCCTATCTGTGAATAACTTTTATTTTGGCCTGTATCTAAAACTTTATATTTATCAGTCTATGGTGTTTTTTGGGAATGCTTTGGGAATAAGCAGTGTGAATGTCAAGATAAGCCTAATTGTGACCCTGTACCACAAAACATAAATTGCACAGGTATATTTGTAGCAATAGCCGACAATACATTGTATGGGTCAAAATTATGATTTTTTATGCCAAAAGCTGTGGTGGGCGGTGACTACACTGTAAAAAATACGTTGCTGCCTTAAAAATTTTTGTTGAATCAACTCGGATTTACAAGTAATTTCAACTTACTATTATTTATCTTGACTACAGATGAGTTGTTATAACTACAGGTGAGTTGTTATAACTTTTAAAATGAAGTTGACTTTTATCAACTATATTTTATAAGTTGTGATAACTCCTCTCTGTTGACATGACTTGTAAATCTGAGTTGATTTAACAAAACATTTTAAGGCAGCAAAGTATTTTTTACAGTGTACTTTTTTTGAGGGCCCTCGATGCGAAGCTCGTCACAACATGCATGTAGCCCATCATGTGTGTGGTTCCTTTTTTCAAAAGATTCTGTGTGCATCACGTGCCTTGTCAAAATAAGTGCCTGCTGCAGACGCGTCTAAAGGGGTTTATGATAAAAGAGACGGATGCGTTTGCCAGATACTCACATAATCTCATGCGTAATCACAGTTTACTGTTAAGAGAGTGTCTAGAGTGTATTTTGTGAACGTGAGTGTCTCTTTTATCATAAACGGTTTTGACGCGTGTGCAGCAGGCACTTATTTGGACAAGACACATGATGCACATGGTGTACATGACGCAACAAACACATTTTTTGAAAATGCAAGCAACACACAACACTTCGAAAACTTATTTTGAATTAGCGCCCCTCGGATGAGCAGTCACGAGCCGCCACTGTTTGTATTACTTTTACTAGCTATTGCTGCGTGAAAAGCCATATTTTGTGTTATTTAATAGAAAATCATGTTGACTTAGAATGTCATGATGATGATTAAATAAATGTATATTATGTCTATTATGTAATCTAATAAATGTATAGTAGTAAACTGATTACTTTGAACGAATTGTGAACAATAGCAATTAAACAGGGATGCAAATACACAAGACTTCTTGTACGGTATGTGCTGGTTGTAAATGTTACCACAGGACAAATGGTGCTCTCGGATGATCTCCACTGTTTCATGGGCTCACAGTTTTGGCAGGTCTTGAGTTGCGATAGGCTTTGTTGGGCAATATACAGGCTTTGGCTCATGTGCTCAGCATACTTGTGTTCAGGCGTGAGGGCTTCTGAGTTTATGACAGAGCAAACTCCACGTCGCTTGGGCCCGTGATGGACATTATAGTCGCAGCATAATGACCTTACTGGAGAAAGTCTCAGATAATTGAAGCACATAAGGCTCTTAAATAGCCGTGTATGTGAAAATGGAATTGTAATGTTATGGCTATAGAGGCTGTGTCTGATTTGTCTCATTATGAGACATAATTTGTTTGTGTCTTGTATTGTGACTAAGTTGCACATTCGAATTAGTCTTTTTTGCTTTTTAATTACGTTTTGGCAGTGTGTGTTAAATGAGCTATGGCAGGTAAGCACTCTATTCCTCCTCCATACAAGAATAAAGCGCTCAGATTGAGCGAGACACTAATCTCTTTATACCAGTCACTTTGGTCTAACAAGCGTGCTTTCTAAAGTGATATGATGATCTGATCTGTTTTTTGTTTTAAACAGAATGTGAAATCTAAATTGGCCATATTTGCTTTTTTAATGGAGCATACAGTTTATTACAGTGAATCCCTAATGTGTCTTTATTTAATATTTTCTATTTGTGAAAGACAATTTTTTTATTTTTGCAAAATGTATCTGATATTACCAAACCTTGAAAGTGTGTAATGCGAGTCGATATTACAAAAGATCTGTTATTAAAGGGATAGTTCATCCAAATATGACAAGTGACATTATTTACTTACCCTCATGTTGTTCTGAACCTGTATGAGTCTCTTAATTTTGTTAAATACAAAAGAAGATATTTTGGTAAATGATTGTAACCACACAATTTACGGTAACCACTGTCTTTTATAGTAGTAAAACTATAATGGGTACTGTCAACTGTGTGGTTACTAGGGCTGGACAATTTTTCAATATAAATATATTGCGAAATTTATATATTTTTTCCAAATAACAGTGATCTGGTTTCTAAACTCATGACCGGTATTTTGATATATATTACAGTGTCCCGTGACCGTTCACATGTTATGTCTAAAAACACGTGTTAAACGCAGGTTAAGGTGCTTCATCCTTTCAAAGCGCGCTCCCGTGGTGTCTTTCATAGCTAAGCAATGTGAGCCGCGCTCTCCGGGACAGCGAGGAAAATAGAATTCCTGATTGCTCATTTGTACTTTGCGTCAAATCATATCATTGTCACCATGTGATCAATAAATCTGGTTGGGACTTTGGAGTGTTTGCCCAGAAAAGAGCAGTCATTCAGAAGTACGACAGGAGGTACGGGGTTAGTTTGTGTCAAGTCACAGCTTCCAATGACAACACCATATAGAGAGAACGGGAGATACGTTACAACACAAACTGAATTACGGATAAGAAAAATAGGCTTCAACCATCAGATATGCCCAGGTTAGAAAAGGGGAAAGTTGAGAAACATGCAAAAGATAAATATATGCATGCAGCTATGACACTCGTTTTATATTATTACTACTATAATAGCAAATTGATCAAAATTATGGAACTATAAAAGTCAATACTGTGACTGAAGAAATCCATTAGTTTGAAACTACTGCATTAAAGCATTTATCACTGACTTATGGGTGCACCTTATTAATATTAAAGCTGAGCTAATAAGTATGATGTTTATTTGACAGTAAGTTTGCATTTAATTTCGTATGAAGGCTAAATAAAAATTAAAAATGAACATCTATTTATTTATACCATTTTTATTTTTTTAAATATTATATTGTTTTATAAGAGGAGGCTTCATAGACTTTAGACTCATTTGTTTAGAAGTTTGTAGGTAGTGATATTCATTGTGGGCATTTTTTTGCATTTTATCCTATTAACATTCATACTGTTAGCGGATCTATACCGTATCAATCGAAACTGAGAAGTATACATGCGATAGAAATTTTGGCCATATTGTCCAGCCCTAGTGGTAACCATCATTAATCAAAATATTTTCTTTTCTGTTCAACAAAATAAAGAAACTCATAAAGGTTTTGAACAACAGGAGGTTGAATAAATGACAACCATTTTCGGGTGAACTATCCATTTAAGTCATCAACATTATTGAAAATATTAACTGTTTTTTTCGGCAAAGTTTTATTTGGTCAACGTTTAGCAGCACACAACTTAATTTTTAATTCAGTATAAGTGTGGCATCTTAATGTACACTGCAAAAAAATGACTTTCTCACTTAGTACTTCTGTCTTGCTTTCAGTAAAAATATCTAAAAATTCTTAAACTACGATGCACCTTCCCGATGAGCAAAATGACCCAAGAAAATAAGTCTAGTTTTTAGACAAAAAATATACAATTTAAGCGAATTTGTGCTTAAGACAAGCAAAAATATCTGCCAATGGGGGGAGAAAAAAAATCTTGAAATAAGTTTACTTTTATCTTTGACACTTACACTGCAAAAATGATTTTCAAGAAAAAAATCTTAGTATTTTTGTCTGGTTTTCAGTAAAAATATCTATAAATTCTTAATTTAAGAAAATAAGTCTAATTTTAAGACCAAAAATATCACATTTAAGTGATTTTGTGCATAAAACAAGCAAAAAATCTGCCAATGGGGTAAGCACATTTTTCTTGAATTAAGTGTTTAAGAAAAAGGTTCAAGATTTTTTGCTTACCCCATTGGCAGATTATTTTGCTGGTTTTATGCACAAAATCACTTAAATTTTATATTTTTGGTCTTAAAATTAGACTTATTTTCTTGGGTTGTTTTGCTCATCAAGAAAAAGCATCTTAATTTAAGAATTTTTAGATATTTTTACTGAAAACAAGACAAAAATACTAAGTAAGAAAGTAATTTTTTGCAGTGTGTTAAGGGACGTATCTGTATACACTGCAAAAAATTATTTTCAAGAGAAAAAATCTTAGTATTTTTGTCTGGTTTTCGGTAAAAATATCTATAAATTCTTAATTTAAGAAAATAAGTCTAATTTTAAGACAAAAAATATCAAATTTTAATGATTTTGTGCATAAAACAAGCAAAAGAAAAAATCTGCCAATGGGGTAAGCAATTTTTTCTTGAATTTAGTGTTTAAAAAAAAATTCAAGATTTTTTGCTTACCCCATTGGCAGATTTTTTTTGCTTGTTTTATCCACAAATTCACTTAAATTTAATAAATTTTTTCTAAAAACTAGACTTATTTTCTTGGGTCATTTTGCTCATTAAGAAAAAGCATCTTAATGTAAGAATTTGTAGATATTTCGCTGAGGACAGGACAAAGATACTAGGATTTTTTTTCTTGAAGATAATTTTTTGGAGTGTAGTTATATGGAGATACATCATATGAGGCAACATTTAAAGCTACAGTTCACCTAAAAATGGTCCCCATTAACTTGACCATGGTAATTGTTTGATGGGGACCCTTTTTTTGGGTAACCTACTACTTTAATACTAGATTTAATGAAAGAAAAACAAGAATACTAACTTTTTCCGCACCTGTGTCTTTTTTAAAGTTGCCAAAAGTTTAATGCCTTCCAGAACCCAGATTTTTTTTAAATAGTTAGTTTTTCTTTAACTATATAAACATACAATATATCAAATGAAAGAACAGACCATCTGCTTTCATATAAATACCAAATTTTGAGTAAAAAGCTGAGATTATTGCATTTTTGTAAAGGACTTTTAATAGAGATCAGATTCAGAGCGATGATCAAAACATACACAGAGTTCTTACTGTTTGCCCTAAGGGGCTGCTTTCGGGTTTTATAAGTTGGGTAAGGGGTAAGGTGGATAATAGCAGAAATACGGATTGTCGGAAAAACTCGCCGATGGCGGGGAAAAAGCTAGAGCATTCCATTAGCAACACAAAGCTCATGTGTTTGATTCCCACACTTTTAGGAAACATTTACTAGAAGTTTATAAATGAACTATAAGTCATTTTGGATAAATGAGTTAACCAAATGCATAAAAGTAAATGTAAAATGCATTCAGAAGAATGAGTTTAGTGGCCTTGGCAGTGTGTACAGTATAAAAACTGTATTGGTATGCCAAAGCTAACAGACATGGACTGACATCTACTAAATGACGGTTTTGACTTCAAGGTGTTTAAGGTGAATTTTGACGAAATGTGTACGACTCCTGTTGGTCGAAAGCAATAGCCCTACATTTCAGATAAAAAATATATAATCTTCTCTCTTCTTGGCATTTTCAACCTCAGACTTCACAGTAAGAGCTGTAAGTGTTCAAATTTTTTAGCACTGCCTATTTGATCACTCGACTGTGTGTGTGTGTATGTGTGTGTGTGTGTGTGTGTGTGTGTGTGTGTGTGTGTGTGTGTGTGTGTGTGTGTGTGTGTGTGTCTCTCTGCTGGTGACATGGTTCAGCAGCAACAGTGTGATCCCTCACTGGCTTTCAGAGCTTCTCGGCTATCCTTTATCATTTTCTATTGCCACTAAATCCGAGGTCATGACAGATAAGTCTCCAGGTGGCACGGTAGTACACAGTGTATGTGTGTGAGTGGGCAGGTTTGTGTGTGCAGCTTATCAAAAACAACCCACACCCTATCAGTTCGACAATAATTGAGAAATATCAGGGCACTCATGTCGAAATTTAGAGGAAACGTCTATAGAAGTTTGTGTGTGATTGTGATTGAAGTGTATATTTGTACCCATGCCCGTGTGTGTGTGTGTAAGTGTGATAAAGTAAAGGAGTTCATTTCTCAGGGGCTCAATAGTCTACCCTTTATCCCAATCAAGATGAAGAGGCCACGCCAAGTGAAGATGAAAGCACAGACGCTTCAACACCCGCGGCTTCGCGATGCCTTTGGTAATAACCGGCTTTCATCAAGAGCGAAATGGCAACAAATGTCCGTTTGTGTTTAGCCATCAAAAACGGCATTCCTGACTGAAAGTGGACAGATTAGCACGAATCTACGGATCGGTTAGGTGAGTGTTTTTCTCATGCGTTTGATTGGGATCGTGTACGGAGTGTTGAAAAAGCCATGTTTTATGGACGTGCCAGGCCTGGCCGTGCTGATTGGATGGCGGTGAGAGGATTTACGGGAAGAAGTCTCAGCCGTTGATCAGAAAGTGAGGACAGAGGTGAACAAAGTGCCAAATAGGGAGAGAGAAACCTTTAATAAAACAGCTTAAATCACACACATACTGTTTGGGTTGGAGGGGTGCAGGTTTAATGCTACTAACTATAAAGGCTTTCTGGTTTTATCCCCATACAGATAGCTGTTTACTTGTATCAGTAACACTTTACATTAAGGTTTCATTTGTTAACATTAGTAAACACAATAGCATTCACTATAACAATACAGTTTATTACGGCGTCTATGCCAATGCAGTCGTTCATGTTAGTTGATGGTGCATTACCAACCAGTTACAACTTTTGATTTGTATTGTTATTTTTAAATGTATAAGATAAATGCTAAAGATAACATGAATTAAGATGAATAAATGCTGTAGAAGTATTGCTCATGGCTAGTTTATGTTAGCTAATGCATACTAATGTTAAAAAATACAACCTTATTGTGAAGTATGTTTCCATTGGATGCATTTTTTCTTATTGAATATTCGTTTAATATCTAATCATGCATATTTTGGAATGAAATGTAGAAAGGCGTTCAAGAAAAGTTGAACCAAAAATGTGGCCATGTATTTTGTGGTTGAAGCCCAAAGCTCTTGTGTCTAGTGAAATTCGATTTGACTTGTTTTGGTTTGTCGTAATATTTTGCAGGTGGAATAACTTTTCCTCATCCTCTAAAGTCGTAAACAACACAATTCAGAGTAATAGAAAAATTGGCCAAGGATATGTTAAATACAGACTTTTAATGATAAACAGTCTGTGCTGACAATGTTTTTGTCTTTTTGTATTTGGACAGGCGTGTCTGAATCCACTTTTTCTAATTTAACGACGGGAAAATTGGTTTGTGAGCCTAAATGTATTGTTGCTATTCTCGTAATGAGAAATGGGTGGGTTTTGGGCATAACGTGCAATAAACCAATGAGAGTCTCAGCTCTCATCCCCTTTAAAAGCCATTTGCCCTGGCGGCATGCCGATTCCCTATTTAGATGGCGGAATTTGAACGGAACTAAAAAACTGAGCGATGGAAGAAGACCCCCAGTTTAAGATTAATGTAAAAAAATTGCGTTGTTTTAATTTGTATTGATTTTTTTTATTAAAACCTTTAAAAGTTGTTTTCTTTCAGTCATGGAAGTAAAATTAGCAGGCCTTTGATTGCTTTAAATGTATGGATAGCCTACATGATCAGTGTAATATTAAAGAATAATTTATAAATATGCAAGAAAAGATTTGTACTCTAAAAATACTTTATTTGTAACAAATAGGACATAAAGAATTTACAAATGTGTGGAGAGCCGAAACGTTTCAGCACTCGGACAGCGCTGTGTTTTAAAAAGCATTACTGTACATTAAAAAAGGTTCTCATCTCACCATATCCACAGGTACAAAGTCATCATATACAATAAATCAGTGGGGTAGCATTTAAAAAGAAAACATTTCGAAATAGATGCAATATTTGCATTTGCTTAAAGCAAAACATTTAATTACTTACCAGGCTACAGGTGAAGCAGCTCTTTACGCCTTCTAACATCTCGTAATGGGTCTTCATTTATGTCCAAGAGACTCAATAATAATCTTTTACATTTTAATCCTTTAATTTTTCATATTTAAAAGCCTTTTTGTGCTGCTGCGCATCCATGTGTGTGATAAGCAAACGCGCGTTGTCATCCCGTTTATAGTCGCATATTTCTAATGCGCTCTTTAAATAACAAAAAACATATTGCGCCATTGACTTTAGACTTTAGAGCAGGTTTTTGTTGGTCAGTGGCGTAGTCTATTTTAGTTGCCTCAAAATAGCAACGCACCAACAATGCACCTGAACACACCTCGTATTAGACCAGAACGCCCAAGGGCGCAAAATTAGGCACAAATGCATTTGCTATTTAAACAACGTGGTGCTAAACGTGAAAATTATCATCGCGCTAGGTTAAAACTAGCTAAAGACACTTGCGTAGAGCCCAATGTGTGTGTTAAGCAAACGTGCGTCGTTTCGGTTATAGGCGCAAATTACTAACGCGCTCATTAAATAACAAAAACAATATTGCGCCATTGACTTTAGACCAGGTTTTTGTTGGTCAATGGCGTAGTCTATTTTAGTTGCCTCAAAATAGCAACGCACCAACAATGCACCTGAACACACCTCGTATTAGACCAGAATGCCCCATGGGTGCAAAATTGGTCGCAAATGCATTTGCTATTTAAACAATATGGCGCTAAACTGATAATGATAATTGCGCCAGGTTGAAACTAGTAAAAGACACTTGCGCGGCACATTGCGCTGCATTGCGCCGGGTGTATTATAGGGCCCTCAGTTAATCTATTCTAATAGACCCAATCCGGTCCCTCATTCAAGATGTGCTTTTAGAATGATTTATTTGACTAAATAACAAAAGTAAATGAAATGCATAAAAATGAATGTTTGTTTATTCAGTAAATCAACAGATTTATTCGATTGGTGTTAACAGCACTGAAGTTTCCCCGACACTTGCCAGTCGCTGTTCGGTTTTGTGATTAGCTTTTGCCGGAACATGTTGTGCTTCGGTGGTCATTGCTGGAGCAGGTGCTATCAGACCCCTGGTGATTCCAAACACATCTTTCCACTCTGAAAACCATTTCGTGACATCCTGTGACACTTGAGTGGCGACTGCAGAGGGCCGTTGCGATCGCTAGCACTGTTTTAGTCTGTTTTTTTAAGTAGTCTTTGAAACAGACCTCAGTTTGCCCTTGAACTTCATGCGTAGGTTCTGCTGTTGGAAGCTTGCGGACATTACGTCCCCGCCAGCACAGGTGTCTCGTGGCGTGCAGGTGGGCGATAGAGAGAGGGAGGTTGATTTGGTCATAAGTTGTTTTTTTTGAGACAAGCCGAGGATCATTAAATACACACACTCTCATTTTTTGTCCTTTTTACAGATTCTCTCATTCCACCCACCCGCCACTGCTGAGATAGAACTGCCTTGTTAAGCTAAGATCAATGTGTGTGTACGTGCATGCACGGGCGGGCGCGCATCTGCGCCCATTTGTGTCAATCTAAGGGAGAATGCATTAGCATTTATGACTTGCGATGGTGGCCTTGATAGTGAGACAGAGCTGACACACACTCTGACACACACACGGGTCCCCGTCGACCCCTCGTCGCGCTGCGCTGTCACACACACACACCCCCATTAGCATGGCGGCTAACCGCTCCTCTGCATCCATTAGAATAAATGTGTGTTAATGGATCTGCTTCAGCTGCCAGTGGCTGATTAGAATAAATGCGCTTCATACAAAGCTGAAGCAGATGAGTGTTCACACCCCAGCTTTGACCTGACACGCCTGAAGTCGGCCATAGAAAACCAGCTAAACGGATGCTTTGCATTAGTGTGTGTGTGTGTGGGTAGAGGAGATCAAGAGTGATGGTGTGATGGGTGTGCGCATTTAGCAATACTTTGGGGGCGAAAGTCTCGCAAAATCTTAGAGAAATCTTGCAAAACCTGATTTTAATGAGAAATATTTTGTTTTTTATTCTCAAATTGCTGTAAGTCAGGGGTTCTTTTCATTTCAATTCCCCTCTGTTGTCCACAACCATATTTAAAGCCCCCAACCAAATAAAATATACTAGAGATTGGCATAATAATAAGACAGATGTACATTTCTCACAAAAATGAACAAATAGTACGTTTTTTTAAAGGGGACATGTCATTAAAATCAGACTTTTTCATGTTTAAGTGCTATAATTGGGTCCCCATTGCTTGTATCAGCCTAGAAAATGTGAGAAAAACCATTCTCTACAAGCATGTGAAAAATAGGTCATTGAAATTTGGCTCCCATTGTGATGTCAGAAGGGGATAATGCCGCCCATTATTCTGCACTATTTAACCACGGCACTGCCATTTAGTGCAGAGATCAGCTCATTTGCATTTAAAAGGACACACCCAAAAACGGCAAATTTTTGCTCACACCTACAGAGTGGCAATTTTAACGTGTTATAATAAATTATCTATATGAGATAGAATGAAGTTCTATCTAATTTTTTTTAAGAGTGCATGCATTATTTTGGACCCTGCAGCGAGCATGTGCAACAGAATATGATGATTTATTTGGATAGTGAAAAGTTGTATTTGCGTTGTCCTGGTTAATAATATTTTCTCCTTCCCACACAGCCCATTAGATATGAAGAGTTGTTTCAGAGGTGGAGCAAGATATTACATTTTAATGAAAGATTATAAAAACAAACTATTCCATTTCAAAATAAAGCGCAGTTGTGAAATATGCACAGTACAATAAAACCAAGAAAATGTTATGTTTTGAGTTTACATTGTCATTCAGAGAACTAGTCAAATGCAAGTGTGTCTGTGTTTGCTTAAACTTATTCATACAGTACTGTGCAAAAGTCTTAGGCCAACATGCTACCATTATATGTGATGTTTTTGCAATTGTATAGTGATCATATATAATTATTTCTCAGTCTCTTTATTAGAATACAACCAGAAAATACAGGAAATGTGTATGTAGTATTGAAAACAGTATAAAAGAATAAGCTGAAGTTTCAAGTATTTAGGCTAAACTTTTCTTCCACTTGAGCAATAGCAGGAAACTGCAGGATCTCTTAGACCTAAATAAAATTAAATCCTAATTCTAATCGAATGACTTCAGGACTTCAGTCTCCTCAAAAAAGCTCAAGATGTGTTTTGTGCCAAGAGAGGTCACACTAAATACTGACTCATGCCTGAAGAAGACATTTAGTTCTGAAATTTTTGTATGTGTGTACATATTTCCTGTATTTTCTGTTTGTATCTTAAAAAAAGAGAAAGAAATATGGATGGACATTAAAACTTTGCTAAAACAACAACGCTGGTGATGGAGGCCTAAGACTTTTGCACAGTACTGTACATAGTCACATTTTGGTGACTTTGAGCTGTGTCGGACGAGTTTTTTGTGTGTTTGTGCATGAAGTGTGCGCTCTCATGGGTTTGTTGGCTGTTTTCATTGTATGTGTTAAGGGAGTTGTATTAGCATGTGTTGTCCTTGGTCAGACTGTTGAAAGCGGCTAGATGGTAATGAAGCTGAATTCATTAGGTCTCTGTGTTGATCTGAGAGCGTTTGTCTGAAGCGCCACCCGCTTTTCGCTGACTTGCTCGGCCTCACTTCTCAAAAAGAACTTTTAAATAACCTTGTACTGCCAAGCCCATACCGGCCCTGCTGTGAGACAGACAGACAGAGAGAGAGAAAGGGAGAGAGACAGTGCCATCACAGTCAGGGACACACTCGCTCTATCCACACACAAGCACAAGAACAACATATGAGAAGAGACATCGTGTGTCCATGTGTATCGTATTTTTCGGACTATAAGTCGCTCATGAGTATAAGTTACGTCAATCAAAAATTGGTAAATATATGGCTACACACATGCTTTTATGAACCAAATGTGAATTCGACAATTCGATTTATATACTTATAGTTAAAGCAGTAAGTTATGTTGTATAGTAGTTAGAGTAAAACTATAGTTTAATCTGATTTAGGTGAGATGTAGTTATAGGCAGTGTTGGGGAAAGTTACTTTTAAAAGTAATGCATTACAATATTAAGTTACTCCCCCAAAAAGTAACTAATTGCGTTACTTAGTTACTTTTCATAGAAGGTAATACTTAAAGGCAGGATAGGCAGGAATTATCTAAAAAACTTTTTTACAAATTTGTTAAAACTGTCTTTTATATACAAATACATCATTAAAATGTAAGTACTCTGAAAAAGAGAGTATAAAACTTGAGTGTCTGTAGACCTTTCACGACTGTTTTAAACACAGTTAATTATTTCCATTCGGGACGAAACAAATTATTGGCTTGCGCGACTATCACTCTCTCTCGCGACCATGGCACCACCCCTGTTGCTATGGGATCTGCCCACACATGCGCACACCCGATTGATTTGAACGTGCACGAGGCACTCTAGGAAGAGCAAAAGTATGGCAGAGAAAGTGCATTCAGAACTCACAGTACCTGCATATGCAGTCAGCGAAGGCAAACGAGGCAAAAAAAGAAATAAACGAAGAAATCAAATGAGAGTAAATATCACGTGGCTTTTCCTCGAGTCGACGATGTGGTAGCAGTATTGTCTCCGGAGTGTATTCCTCAGTCAACAATGCTTTCATCACGGAAACTCTTCCATGCAAAACACTGGCTTAATTGTGAGTACTAAAAGCCATCATATTTGTTTATATTCATAGTGATAAAGTTAGGTGTATTATTACATGTGATTCTGACATGATGTTACTACATGCACCGAGCTCCTTCCTCTCCGCTCGTCTGAGGTAAATGATGCTTCTCCCAGCAGAGCCGGTGTTGTGCGTTCATGTGTTTTGGGGGCTTGGCTTTAGAAGAAACCCAGAAGGGGAGGGGGTGAAGTGAATGGAAAAATGAGCTGTGTTTAAAACAATGGTGAGACGTCTACAGACACTCGATTTTTATACTGTATTTTTCAGAGTACTTACATGTATTGGTATATAAAGACAAACAAATTTGTAAAAAAGTGTTTTTAGATAATTCCTGCCTATCCTGCCTTTAAGTTACTTTTGCGTTACTTTCTTATTTGGCTTCATCTCTTTAGGCATTGCTGGTGTTTTTCAAAGATCTGCATTAAAAAAATTGCATATTTCCATCACAAAAATGTCAAGTTCTGGCCTGCCATCTCCGTTTCTGACTCAAACTGTTCCCGCTCATGCATGCATGCAAGCACGCATAGAGTGCGTTATTTCTTTATGACTATGTTCAGTTTAATTCAGTACATAATTTTTTTAAATATAATAAATTAAATTGAAAAGTAACTTGCGTTACTTATTTTAAAAAGTAACTCAAATATTAATGTGTACATTTATAAAGTAATGCGTTACTACTTGTTACTTCAGAAAAGTAATATTATTACGTAATGCACGTTACTTGAATGCGTTACTGGTTATGGGTACATTTATAATTTTTTATATATATATATATTTACATAAATGTTTATATACATATACTTTTTCTTGATTTTTTTCATATTTTTTGTCTGTTTTAAATAGGATACTAAAAATTGTATGCTGTGGTTTAGTTATAGTAAAACAGTTTTAGGAAAGCTTTATTTTTTTATTTATTTTTATGTGCTTTCACTACAGCAACACATTCAGAACGTCCTTGGCTGTTCTTCTGTGTTGGGTCTTTTGCCATTTTTTACAACTTTGAGCGATGTGAAGTTCAGGATCACTGCCGTCTGTTCTACAGTATTTCATTGTGCTCCGTCTTGATGTCTTTCAGCGCAAGCTTTGCTTTTCGTAAACGTCCACCAGATCTGATCAGGGTCATGTGAACCAGGAGTCTGTTTAATTATGCACAGCTCCTTTAAGCTTCGGGCTGCCAATCTGCATATTGGTAATCTAAAGATATGTAGGTTTAAATTTGCTTATCCTAATAAAAAAAATTGCTTATCCCTAATGTTAAAATTGATCTGCATACATTTATCTATCTGTCGCTCTTTCTGTTTGCAACCAATCAAGTAAATACTTTATGAAAGTACTATAAGAAAATCACCTGCATGCTGGAGATGAGTTCAACTAGAAAGAGACAACACTTCACCTCTCATCTCTCTCCTCTCTATCTCACGCTCCTTCTCTCTCTCTTTCTTTGATCACCTTGCCACAGAGAGAGTAAGAGCCCTTTCTCTCCACCGAGGTTAATCCTTCCGGTTTGCACACAGAAATAACCATGGCAACAGGTTATTTTGTGCCGAGCATCACCCGGCGGATAATTGATCAGACTAGTGTAGAGGCAGGTATTCTTTTCTCCCTTAACCTTCCGGTCATTAATGAGACGCCGCACACACACGCACCCATGCACACGATACACCCCTGACCTTTGCGTTTGAACTGGAACCCATGAAAGGCAACACGTGGTGAATATAAAGTAGAGGTAGGACATCCCTGTGTTTGTGAAACCCCTCACGTCTCAAAGGACGCAGTACAGAACAATCTCTCCGTTGGGCCGTAACCCTCCCTTCGCCCCGCTTGCATTTCGCATTTGCAGGAATAACTCGCATAGGCGCAATAAACTTTATGAACAGACTCCAGGTGGAGCTTATGTCGCCAACAATATTTGACAATGCATGTGCGAGCTAAATGATGTTATTATTCATATGGACACGTGCTGGTCATTTACACGTATGCATTTGGGGGACACTTTTATGCAAAATGACTTGCAGGGCATTCAAGCTTTACAATGTACTGCAAAATATGTGCACTTTAAAGGGACATTCCACTTTTTTGGGAAATATGCTCATTTTCCAGCTCCCCTAGAGTAAAACATTTGATTCTTACCGTTTTGTAATCCATTCAGCTGATATCCGGGTCTGGTGGTACCACTTTTAGCATAGCTTAGCACAATCCATTAAATCTGATTAGACCATTAGCATCGCGCTAAAAAAATAACCAAATATTTTTCTTATTTAAAACTTGCTAACTATACTCTCAAACTTGGTTAATTTCAATGGCAGGGGACTATTTTCGGCTGCTGCTTAATATCCCTACGCCTGTAGCAGCCATGTTGCATCAGCAAAGTCCTTGAGTATTACGGCAGAATGAGAGTATAGTCCTATCCATATCTGCCTAGAAAATCGCAACTTTTCATTTTCTGTCGGTCTTAGTACACAATGTAACTACAGAAGAGTCAAGTTTTAAATAGGAAAAAAAATTAAACTCTTTGGTTATTTTTAGCGCAATGCTAATGGTCTAATCAGATTCAATGGATTATGCTAAGCTATGCTAAAAGTGCTAGCGCCAGACCTGGATATCAGCTGAATAGATTCCAAAACTGTAAAAATCAAGCTGGAAAATTAGCATATTTTCAAAAAAAGTGTAATGTCCCTTTAAATCTAAGAGTATTCATTGGAATGTGTGAGACACTTTGTAGTATTTGTGTCATTGGAAAACTGTCGCACAATTGTGTCCACGATTTCTGGCACAGCATGTTTCAATAAGCAAGCCCGGTGGACTCATATAGGACATTTCTCACAAAAGCTGTCCATAGCCCATGTGGGTCCGACACCTCTCCTGAGCTTTTATTGAGTTTTGGGTATTGAGTTTTTGATGGCTAACTTCAAACCTTGTAGAATTGTCAGGACAGACTCCAGACGCCATTAGCTGAAAATACATTGGCTGTGATTGTCTTTTTGTCTCTCTCTCTCTTTCTCTCACTCTGGCGCTCTGTCGTTTTCTCACTCGTTCTCTCTCGCTAAAAACTTTTATTATTAATTTTTACTCTCATATCTCAAAAAGCGCTTTTCGGTTATAATCCACCAGACTCTTTGGTTATTGCATTTATTTAATGAAAAAATCCAGGCGCCCTGGAAGACATAGAGTTACGGAGTGTGTGCTCATGTGGTAATGTGTGTGTATGTGTGTTTATATAGGAGAGAGACAGGAATAAGTAGGATGGGGAGGGTTTTTTTCTGTCCACGGTGGAGGCCGAAGTTATTAAGTGTAGCGATGGAGTGGAACTTCAGGCTGTGTTCCTTTGGCTCTGGGCTTCTTATTAAAGCAGGAGAGATTGAAGCGATTTCACACAGATCTCTTTCTGTCTCGCTTTCTCTTCACCGCGCCAAATCCCGAATCGCAGACCAATCACAAAGCTTCTTTCCCGTACGACTGAAAGAAAACGTATCCTCTCTGTAAGAATCTTCACCTCAGGTGACCGTATTGAATGTGAGAACAAACATCGCAGTCAATGGTTGGCATCATTTTCCCGCCTCGGTTTCGCGAGTGCACGCTAAACGTGCTGTTTTTTGGGCCAAGCTTCGAGAATCACATTTCATCTTATTTTTGGCATCACGAGCGCATCAGCGGCCCACCGAGAACAGACATCTTCGACTCGGTCTGTATTTGTGCCAGTATGTCGTACGACAGCAATCTGTCCGCGTGGAGAGAGTTCGGCTGTTCTTCCGCCCCGAGTCTTCGCTCGCTCCATCACTCCCTCCCTCTCGGGGTGCCGGCCCCCTCTTTTCCTCAACTAATGAGTCCCTCTGGACGTGCATAAAAGACCCTCTCATCAGCTATCATGCACATGAGTGAGGCTTCAAAGAGTCTCCCAAGACATTAGCATAACAAGGCTACCTGCAGATGCTGGCAGGGCCCGAGACCCGAGATAGAGACAGCTCTCCTCTTTTACCTAGACAGCATGAATCATTTAACGTCTTGGGCAAGCCGAGTCTCGGCTTGTGGCCAGGTGCTCTGCTCTCTGCATAAGTGGTCTTTTTTATTCTGAAAGCCCCTCGCGCTGTTGGGAGGCAGGGAGTTGGCGACAATTTACATTGTAACTGAGATTAAAGATAGCTTTAGGATGATTTTTGTTGTTGATTACAGAGCACTAAGTGAAACGAAGTTTGAATTTGTGTATTGTATGCTTCTTTTGAGGTTACAAAACACAAATCATTTTATTTTTTACGTAGATAGCCATGAAATTAAAAATAGATCTTCTCATTCGATTTTATCTTATGAAAAGGACCCAAGGAATCTCTTAGGAATGTCTTGAGATAATATTTAAACTGTGCTGTTAAATGTATTTGCATGAACTTGAATATTTCTCATTTAATTATTCTAAGATCGTATTATTCAATTTATGCTGTCTACATTAATCTAGTAGCCCTGTACTCTTACTGTACTGTAGGTTAACTATTGGCTAATGCCTTACTAAAAACATTACTTGTGTGCATTTTGAGGCAAAACAGAGGGCACTGATGTTTTTTAAGATATGTCAGTGCAAGATGTTATCAGCTTGGACAGCTCTTACATTTATTTTAGTCTAGGACTAGTCTAATCCATGTCCGGAAACCGACCCTTATGGTGCATTCACATCAACCGCGGTAGAGGCGGCGCAAACGCGTTATTCGTGCGTAGTTGGACGCTTGAACATTTGAGTTTACTCGCTTCATTCGCTCGTGAAAGCCGCACGTGAAATTCTAGTCATTCGAGAAATTCACGCGGAAATTCGCGTCATCTGAGGGTCTTCTGCGACTCCGCTGAGACTTCGCTCGCTTTCTGTAATCACGTCACTACTACAGCAAGGTCCTGATTGGTTAGCGCGGCGCGGAAATCCGCCGAAGTTCAGATTTTTCAACTCGCGCATTTCCGCGGCAACGCTCAATTTGCGCAGCGCCGCAGGATGCCTAATCGCGTCTTTGAATTGACTTAACATGTAAATCACTCGTTTACCGCGTCTGGTGTGAACCCTGCATAAGTGTTTAACTAAAGTTATTATGTGACCCTGGATCACAAAATGAGTCGTAAGGGTCAATTATTATAATAAATTTAATTAAAAATCTGGAATTTGAGATTTGCAAAAAATCGAAATATTGAGAAAATCACATTTAAAGTTCAAAGTCCAAATGAGGTCTTAATAACACATATTACAAATGAAAAGGTTTGTCAAAGTGCTCTCCAAAGGCTTACGGCAGTAATGACCTTGTGGACAGAAGTTCAATGGGAAAAACCCAAGGAAAGTTTGTCCCCAAAGCGAAGTTTGTAGGTGAATTTCTGGCCCATTATGATTTGCGATTTTTGCTGCATCTAATCACAAAAATAAAGTTTTAATATATTTACGGTAGGAAATGTACAAAAAATCTCTTTATGGGACATGATCTTTTACCTAAAATTAAGAGTTTGGTTCCAAAACAAGATAACTCAAGTCTTGTTTTTTGATTGTGCATTCCAATTAATATCAATCAAACTGCAGATGTTGTGATATAAGCCTTCATAACTAAAAGCAAACCAATAAAGCACATAAGTAGCACAATAAAACACAATAAAAAAATGATAAAATAATAATAAATATTAATTAAAATTTCTTGTTTTTATTAATAAATAATAATAATAATAATCTTGTTTTGGAACCAAACTCTTCATATCCTAATGATTTTTGGCATTAAAGAAAAATGTATAATTTGAACCCATGTATACAACTGGTTTTGTGGTCCAGTGTCACATATTACGTTTACATTCTGCATTTTGTCCAGACGTTTTTATCTAAAGTGAATTACAGCGTACTCATTCGATACATTTCTTTTTCATTGTGTGTTTCCCTGGATCAAACCCATGACCTTTGTGTTGCTAACGCAATGCTTTACCAACTGAGCCACATGAACAAGCCCCTTCCAGAATAAATGCCTATATATACTTTTCATAAACCACCAGAATTTCTAGTGAGTTTTTTTTTTAAATAGCTTGCGAATCAAATCTGGCAGCATTTGCTACAAAAGCTTTTATAAAAGAATGTATGCCCATATATGGGGAAACTTCAGGTGCATGCTTGCTAGCACAGACTTACGTAGCATTCGGTACAATATAGACGCTATCGACTGCTCAGTACTGTGAGTTTAAAATATGCAGAACAAAGGCACACAGATAGCTGTAGGCCTATCCTTTAGCTCATGTTCAAACTGACAATAACACGTATCTTCAGACAGGTTGTTGTTTGCGCTTTAGACATCCCTCAGGTACTGTACACCTCCTTGTTTAGCTTAGCCACGAGTCTTTACTCTAAGATGCGGTGAGCCTTTCGGTTTCTGCTGTATTACATTTACTGATAAAATCAGACGCTCATTTACTAAGCCTGTAAAGGTGTCGAGCTCAAGGGATTTGAGGCTCTGTTACGCTGTCGATCACCGAGAGAAGGCTCAAAACAGTGAACTGACCCGAGTTAAACTTTTTGTAATGATTAAATGTGACATTAATGGCTGATCTGAGACCAGTTATGTCTTTTCTATGCGAGTTAACCTAATAGATGTTGTTACGTTGTTCCGTGTATGTGTTTTGTTCGAGTATATTATCCAGTTTCCGACAAACATTACTTAATTATTTATTTGTACACTGTTGTAGTTATAAAAGTACTTTTTGTTTAGTTAGTATTCTGCTATGTCATATTTGTTAACTCTGACTGGAATAACATATAATTTTACATGTATTTAAAAATAACATTTTGGTTTGAAAGGGAAAATAAATTACTAGGTTGAGAACTTTTCATAATATTGTGCTTATGTTGTAGACAGGGCAGTAACCACAATAGACATTGAGGGGGATATGTCCACCCCAAAAATCATAAACAGCCCAATTCAACAACAATATCTGTCTGCGGACTGCAAGACAGGGGCGTAACAAGGGGGGGCGGGTCCAAATCACACAGAATCGTGCAAGATGTCAAAAACGAGATGTTGTTGACAACATGGACTCTCGTATAGACTCAGCAGTACGAAAATTTTCTACAATATTGGAAATAACAATTGTAATGTGTAAGTGATTTTCATACCATATTAACACATATTGGTATTGTTTCTGAAGTTGATAATCTTTTAAAATGTGTGATTTAATCTTACGAATAATATGTGATGTTCTACATACATCCCAAGGAAATCTAAGTCTTGTAAATGATGAATTAATGGACAACAGTGAATAAAATTGTATTGTGTATTGTAAGTCGTGCTCTTCTTTTTTTATTTAATAAATGTCCACAGTGTTCTTATGCATGATTTACTTTGTGTGCTCGACTTCATGGTGTGTTTTTCCTAGAAGGGATACAGCAAACCCCTAAATTTCTTCGGATGTTGGGTTTAGGGTTAGGTTTGATGGTAGGCATATGATGAAATGGCGGTTCTGGCTTGATGGAATCCAATACGGTCTAAATCCTGTGAGATGTTGGGTTTAGGCTTAGGTTTGGGGTAGAATTAGGATAAAAACAGTGCTCATCTGGCGAGATTTCACAACATTTGCTGCCGGTTGTTGTGTTGTTTTGACATCTCCTGTGGTTCTATGTGATTTGGACAATGTCAAGTGAAGCCCCCACTTCAAGTTACGCCCTGTCCTGTTACGTCCCTGTCTTGCAGTCCGCAGACAGACCCATCTCCAATTCACCCCTATGTTTAGGATGTGGTTACGGCCTTGGTTGTGGATTCATCTTGTGCATCTTATATATTGTTTAACTAGTGGAGCATTGCGTTAACCCTCCAAGTAGTTGTGGGTTCAATCCAGGGTACACACACACTTAAAACATGTATAGTTAAATGCACTGTAGGGTAGAGCGGGGCACAACCTAGCGCTTTTTGGTTTGGGCTTAATCCTTCAAAAAATATTTGAGTTTGATTAATGATATTTTTACACAAGCAACACACACATCTCTGCTACAAATGAACATTTGAAGTTTGTTTCTAGTACTTACCATTCTTGGGCAACCAAACATGACAGAAGTGCAAACGTTACAACTTACCCCATAGGTGGGGTTAATTGTAACAGGCAGGGGGTTAGTTGTAACACTTGCTAAAAATTAAGTTTGCAGGCAAATATTTCAATACTATTTTGTCTATATACTTGAAGTGGATATTGTTTATATATCTGTCTATAATAGACAGGTATCCACACTGTATTCATTCATCCAGCCCTTTTCTAACAATAGTTCAATTATAAATGGATACAAATGTCTAAATATGTGAGAAAAAGCAGCACAATTATGACAAAACATTTTTTTATATGTCTCAAATTCTGAGATAATGAGCATCAAAGTATGATTTTAGCCATTCATTTCATTATGATTTCAATCTTTGACATGATCTTATTCAATCAATATTAAAGATATGAAAAATTAGACACACGATTTTTGATAAGACAGGCACATTTATTTTGTTGGCAGCCAGCAATCATTTGTGTAGTCTATTTAAAACAACTGCAAGAATTATGCTAACGTTAGCTGTTTTCATATCGTAAGTGCTGAGGGGTTAGTTGTAACACAGCGTTACAATTAACCCCGCTGGGTCAAAATATTTTCAAGCCTACCAAAAAGTTGCTGCAGACATATTTCAAAAGAATGCTTTGTTTTAGTCAACAAGACACTGATTGCTATGACATAGCATTGGATTTGGTATCTTACACACCCAACTTAGAAACCGAAAAAACATATGATGAAAAAATTTACTTTTATGCCACCAAAATACTCGTTCATTAATAACTCTCTGGAAAAACATTATACTTTTTCAATAATTTCTGGGAGATCGTCTTTTGGCAGTGTGAAAAAATTATGGAAAAACAAAACGCTCAACTTTGTGCAACTATTTAAACAGTCCGTGTTACAACTAACCCCGTGTTAGTTTTTGCCCCGCGCACCCCTACCATTAGGTACAGATATACATACAAATATGTACCTTTTGAAATAGTATGTATCTTTGATGTACTAAAATGCTTTAGGTGCAAAACTGTAGTTTTTAAAAGGATACAGCCCCAGTGACAGCTGGGTTACATATTTTGTCCATTTTGTTTTGACAGTATGCGTTTGAAGAAGCTTTTTAAGTGGGTCAATCCCCAACACACTGTACTATGATTGGGTTATTTAAACAAATCTTTACTCATTGTACTTTTATCAAGAGTATGATTAAATTTAATCTGTTTAATTTTTTTTTTTTTTTTTTTGGCTTGTCTTTCTTGTTTTTGTCAATACATCTGCATCAAGATTGTCCTGCAGTGAATGTTCTTCTACAAGCTAACTTTCTCTAAATGTGAAAACTCTACTCATTTCTGTCGATGCTATAATCTGAATAGTTCCTAACAAGCTCCAGTCCTCTGTTTGGCTATTCTCTCACTGTTACGCTATCCACAACTTCACGAGAGCGTGAGGCTTTACGTTATTCGCGAGGCATGCTTGGAGCCGAAAGTTTGACCAGATGCGTGTTGTTTTAGTCACACGGAGGATAAGAATTGTCCACAGAGAGCATGACGCCCTCCTCTCCCGGATCTGGGCCAGGCTGTCTCTGTAACACTCCTCCCTTCAGCTGATGCAGTGTGGAAAAGTGTTGTCGCTTAGTGACCCGGTCTGCATTCCTGCCCAATTACATCCAGTCCCAGCTGACTTCCATTAAACCCGATCATAGCCCCAAAGCGAGGGGAGGGGTGCGTTTAGGGTGCTGTGTGATGTGTGAGTTTGCGTATTGTGGTGACAGATTCACTAGCTGTATGATCTTAAAACAACCATAAGAGAAACATTTACACTTTTTGGCCACCTGTTTAAAAAAAACAATATTGTATAATGAGCTTGTGATGTCATATACAGTAACTTCATAGCGATATGAGACAGTATGAGATCAGAATGAATCTCATAAGGGCTGAATTTGAAACATGAGTACTCCATTAATCAGATAACCGTTAATGTTGTGAGGAGGTGTGTCCAATGTGGGTGTTGGGGAAATGCACGTGTTATGCCAGGGTGGAGTCTCACAATTCCAATATAAGCTTCCCAGTCTGGTGAGAAAGGGCCTGGTTGCTTGACTCAAATAAACCAGTTGAATCACCCACATCCATCTTAAATATGGGTTCAGGATCACCAAAATACTACATATGAACAAAGAAAAGATCCGCTGGTTGCTTGACTTTCCTATGGTTGAGTTAAATATGGACAAACATTGCCACTAGGTTTAAATTGACACCTGTGCTGGGTTGTTTCGACCAATGGCTGGGTCGAATATAGATTTTTTTATTGTTGGGTTGTCCATATTTTAACCAACCATGAGTTTAAACAAAACAGCATTTTTTTAAGTGTAGTCTGCTTACGACACAAGGAACGTGACAGAACCAGAATGATTCAAGATACTTGTTTGTCACAAACATAGTTATATGTCTTTATAAAGAATACTTTAATGGAAATAGAAATAACCTTAAAATCTATCATACTGATCAAACTGCACTTTTCATACTTAAAAGTAAGCAGTGGCGGCTCGTGACTGCTCATCTGAGGGGCGGAAATTCAAAATATGTGTTCGGAGTGTCATGTCCCTACTGAAAAATCCAGCTAAGACCAGCATAAGCTGGTGTAGGAAGCTGGTTTTGCTGGTGTAGCAAGCTGGTCTAGCTGTGTTTTGGTCACTTTTTAAGCTGGTCAGACTGGAAGACCAGCTGACCCACCAGCATGACCAGCTTTGTCAGGCTGGGAGGACCAGCGTAAACCATCTTAAACCAGCTAAAACCAGCTACCAGCTTATGCTGGTCTTAGCTGGATTTTTCAGTAGGGGTGTGTTGCTCGTGTTTTAAAAATATGTGTTTGTTGCGTCACGTGAATCATGTGCATCACGTGTTTTGTGCCTGCTGCACATACGTCAAAACCGTTAATGATAAAAGAGACGCTCACGTTTACAAAATAAATGCAAGACACTCCCTTAACATTAAACTCTGATTACACATGAGATTATGCGAGTGTCAGACAAACACGAGCGTCTCTTTTATCATAAACCCTTTAGACGCGTCTGCAGCAGGCACTTATTTTGAAAAGACACGAGGATCTCTCGACGGGCAGAACACATATTTTGAAATTACAAACAACACACATGACGGGCTACATACAAGTTGTGACGAACTTCGCATCAAGCGCCCTCGAAAAAAGAAGTCACCAGCCGCCACTAAAAGTAAGGGGACTGTAAATAAAACGTCTCATTCTAAGGTAATAAAAACATATCAGTTCATTATATAAGGTCTTTATACAGCACCGAAAACAAAGTTATGTATATTATATTGCATTTCTGTCAATAGATCCTCCTAAAATGTACACATTGCACCTTTGTGCATTTTTTTGTTTTTCTCAGAATCGTATTTAGTATGTGTATTAAGTTGTTTTTCTTGTGGGAGCCGTTGGCTGGTCGTCTCAATAGAGGTGATTTCTGGTTTTACTGGCCTTTTGGGTACGCTAGGTTCCCATTATGTTGGCAAAGCCTGGCCCACACACACAGACAGACACACACAATCCTCTCCGGTTTACCCACAGTGCCTCTGCACACTTTGATCGTATGAAACTGGGAAAATAGAAAAACCTCAATAGCACAATTCCAAAATATAATCCGTTCTGTAAGAAAAGCAATGATTCGCTTAGGAAATCCTTTCATTTAGATCTCCTAAACAAGCGTCACTTTTTTTGCCAGTGTCCTGGTAATACATCAAATAAACTGCCTCCCAGGGTCTCGTTTTTTAAATGTTCCCACATCTGTTCGCCAAGATGCTGCTGCTAAAGCCGCTTTCTGATGCGGTCCCTCACCCAGAGCTGTCAAAATGATTTCTGCTGCTTCTCTCTCTCTCTCTCTTTCTCACTCTTTGTATTTATCTTGGAACATTTAAGGCATATTTTTAATGCCAAGCATTATCCATGACTGCGGTTTAGTAAGGTCAAAAAAAAAACATAGACGTGCACGTTACACAAAACCAATTCTTGCTAATAGTTGATAAAAAACACTAAACCTCATCCAGATCTATACTGCCATCCTGTTGTTACCATTTTATATTCGGGCTTTGGTTCTTTTAAAGGGATAGTTCACCCATTAATAAAAAACAAAATACTATGGAAGTCAATGGTGCTACAAACATTCTTCAAAATATCTTCCCTTGTGTTCAGCAGAACAAAGAAATTTATACAGGTTTGGATCAACTTGAGGTTGACTAAATGATGGCAGAATTTTCATTTTTTGGGTGAACTATCCCTTTAAAGGAATAGTCTACTCATTTTCAATATTAAAATATGTTATTACCTTAACTAAGAATTGTTGATACATCCCTCCACCATCTGTGTGCGCGCACGCAAGCGCCGGAGCACGCCGCGACGCTTCAATAGCATTTAGCTTAGCCCCATTCATTCAATGGTACCATTTAGAGATAAAGTTAGAAGTGACCAAACACATCAACGTTTTTCCTATTTAAGACGAGTAGTTTTACGAGCAAGTTTGGTGGTACAAAATAAACGTAGCGCTTTTCTAAGCGGATTTAAAAGAGGAACTATATTTTATGGCATAATAGCACTTTTGGGAGTACTTCCAAAAGTGCTATTACGCCATAAAATATAGTTCCTCTTTTAAATCCGCTGAATGAATGAATGGGGCTAAGCTAAATGCTATCGAAGCGTCGCAGCGCGCTCCAGCGCTTACGTGCACGCACACAGATGATAGAGGGATGTATCAACAATTCTTAGTTAAGGTAATAACATATTTTAATATTGAAAATGAGTAGACTATTCCTTTAAGTGCATTTACATTTGTGATAATGGCCTAATAAGCCAAAAGCTCACCCCTGTATTTCATGTAAACACGTCAAGTCGCGTCTAGGACAACTTGGAGGTATCGTACATTGGAAGCGCACATTAAATAGCGCGAGCTTAGTCAGATAGCATCTACTTCAAAATGCAAAATATACGTTAGTAGCCAATGTTAATCGTAAATGCTTTGGGACAAATATGATGTTATTTAATGTTAAACTATGTGAGTGGCGCTCTGTGGCGTGACAGGGATTTGGGCTGGGCGCCGCGGACAGACGCCACCTGTTGGCGCCACAATGTGTTCGATTTTTTTTTTAAACGGCACAGCGCTGAGCTGCGCGTCAGGTGTGCGACCCCCTTTATTCAATCTGAGCATTTACATTTGTTCAAATGCCTCGTGAAGGACAAACATTTAATCCATACATTTTATCATTTGGGAACAAAACCCATGACCTTTGTGCTGCTAACGCAATCCTTTAGTAGTTGTGCTACAGGAAAACTCTTTATTTGTTTGTCTGTTGCTGAATTTTAATCACTATCAGTATTGCTGTGCATATAAATACAGTAATTGGCTCACGTACTGTACTCAGCTTAAAAAACACCAAATATCTAATGTGATATCTCTCGTGTCTGACAGTCCCTTCTCCTCGTTTCTGTTTTGCACATTTTGTTTTCCCAAGATTGAAGTCTTTGAGATTGATTCAAGCTTTGCTGGCAGCCCATGTTTGTTGCTACCCATAATTCACAGCTCTACCCCATGACTGACAGCGCTGCTCTGGATTGGCCGCTACAGCTTTGTGATGGATTACTCTGGAATCAAACGCATTACTATAAACACACAACCATTTGAATTGTTCACCAATTTTTGTGAACAGGTTAAACGTACACAAAACCGCACCTTTTCCATACAGGCTTTACTTAATTACATGCACAGATTCGCTTATATTACGCACAAACACGCACAGCTAGTCACACAAACAACAAATGCAGCCCCTCTGGTTGGGTCTCTTTAACAAGGTAATGCATCATAAATTCATTTGGCTCCCGGTAAACATTGTTGAAAAATGAGAGTGATGGATGTATGCCACAGGGAGGAGTGCCACATGCTCCTGCAGTGTGCGCGGATATGTGAGACAGGGAGAGAGAAAGAGAGAGGCTGTGACTTACTACAGTATATAAATGGTTGTGGGTGATTGTATAGACATTGAGTCGTACACATGTTTTCAGGTCATGGGCTGCTAATCTTTATGGTGGTCATTTAGCTGTAGAGGGACCTTCAAGAGAGAGGGAACAGGAAAGGAAAAGCCAGCAGGAGCGAGCAGTGAGCAGCGGGATGGAAAGAGCGTGAGCGTGAGAGCTGCGTTTTCCATTCAGCTGCATCTGCAATGCAGACACGGTCTCTGCATCTTTGCACTTTTAAGGCCTTAACCAAAAACTCAAGTTGAATTTTGACTAGAATTTAACTTAATTCAAGAATTACAAGTTCTTTTTTGTTTAACCAAACAAATATGATCTGTTAATTTTTTTTTCATCTGCCACATAAGGCCTGACAGAAAGTGCTCAGCAGGCTTCCATAGAAATTTGGTTGGATGAATAATAATGATAAGAATAAGGAATGCAAACAATAGGTGCCCACACACCTTCTGTGCATGGCTCCTAAAGATTATGTTGTGCATATAGATTAATCTCATAAATATAGGAGGCATTTCGGTGAGCTGCGGTAATTAACCTGCTTGCAAAATGGCATTCAGTTTTGCATGAAACATACATTTCTTTCTGCTTGAACCATTGTTAGTGCATTATTTATATTTTACAATTCAATTTTTGTCGTATTTTAATTAAACTCGTTCAGTTAAACACACATATTGATAAAATGTACACATTGAATGCACTGTAAATCATGACTGCCAAATAAATATGTAAATTTGTGTCTTGCTTTTATTATGGCTCATAATTTAAAATAATAATTTCATCGCCAAACATTTTTATCAGAAACAAAATGACTGCAGTATTGATCAAAACAGGGGTATTTTGAAACATTTCCCAATTCAAAATTCACTCTTACCCCTTTTCTGGATAAAAACTCCTAATTCCACTTACGATTCCAATTATTGCTGCCCATTTATTCTCCTTCCTCTTAAAATGTGGAGCTGCGGTCCTGATGCGGTGATTAACTCGAAATTGCAACAGCTGTTGATGGCAACTCCAATTAAGACTCCAGGCATCAATTTAGTAGCAATCTATGGCATTAGTAGGTTTCATCTTTTACCAGCCCTGTTAGCCACCTAATGCTGACAGAAGCCTGTCACTCATTTGAACCAATTAATGTGATTGGACAAAGAATAGTACAGAGAGCAGACTGCAAGTGGCCGTCGTTCGGCATGCTGCTAGTTTTGTTGCGCGCACTTTTGTTTACAAATTACTATGAGATTTTTTAATAGAAACTAGTTATTGTCCATGATTGCTTTACATTGATTAAATACTATTGTTAAAAATGCAGGGTTGTTTTAATCCATGGTTAGGTAAAATATGGACAAACCAAACCTTCAGTTTTAAATTAACCTATGCTGTGTTTCAGCCCAAAATGCTGGGTTGTAAAATTTTCTTTGGACGTGGATATTTTCTAGGTGAATTCTACCCAACATGTGGGTTCATCCATGTTCCTGTGCAGGGTTCCCTTGAAATCCTTGAAAGTTTGTGAATCTGGGGGGAAAATTCAAGGCCCTGTGAAGTTTTTGAAAATATAAATACATCGATAAAGGTCATTGAAAGTGCTTGAATCTTGAAAGTTTTTTTTTTTTTTTTTGAAAAAAATTCATATTATTCCCTGTGTAGTGTTGGATAATATCATAAAAATTCTAGACTTTTTAAGCACATGTGCTAAACTGTTCACTTTAAATGCTTTAATCTTCTGTATGCAAATGTTGATTCATACCAAAATGCTTTTTTGCATAGTTGTGTTTCACACATGAAAACGTCTCGGGTTACGTATGTAACTGTTGTACCCTGAGAAGGGAACGAGACGCTGTGTCTCGCCATACTTCCTGCGTCCCTGTAATGCCGTCTTTGGCAATATTTCAAATAGCGATATACTTCCGGGCTCCCGCGTCACCCTGTCTTTGTCGTTAAGCCTCACCATTGGTTGAATTTGATATACACATTCAGACGCACTTGGAGGCGTCCCCAAAGTGTCACCGCAGTGACGCAGCACGAGTTTCCTTGAAAGGGAACTATAACAATGTATCTTAAAAGGTAACACAATGTAACCTTGCTCTCACTTGAAATGTCTCCCCACATTTAGTCCTTGAATTTGAGGGTATTGGACCTGGAAAGTCCTTGAAAGGTCCTTGAATTTGAATTTAACTAAGGTGTGGGAACCCTGCCTGTGGCTTAATGGGTAGATGATTGTGTTTGCACAACAAGGGTCATGGTTTCGATCCCAGGGAACACGCATACCTGTACAGAAGAAAGTCGTTTTGGAAAAAGCGTGCCGAATGCATGTAAATAGTTTATGTATGCATTGAAATAACACATTTTGTAATACATAATGTTATAAATTCTATATTATTTGAACTTTAAAAACATGTGACACTTAAATCTGTTAAGCCCTATTTGGACAGGATTAGTTTTATGTGGGTAATTTCTTTTTACAGAAGGTAGAAGTCGCCGTAATCTTAACTGACATTGTCCGTAATGATTACTGACATTGAGCATTCGGACAGCACTAAAATCACAGAGAAGCTCTGATAAAAATTGCTTTACCCCACCTCCCTATGTAAAACTATAATCCCGTCTGAATAGTACTTTAGTTTAAGAGTTCAGGTGCCGTTTCATGCTTTATGTACCACTACAGTACAGTAGCTTTACACCTTCGACTTCAATGTACTTTTGTAATCCTTTACAGTCCAAAACAGTTTTTTAGACCATCTGAACCTTTTATTCCTCTTTGCCAGTTTCTAGTGTAGCTTTATCTTTATAAACTTTAAAAAGGCCAAAAACCCAATATCCTTACTGTAACAGATGATATTGGGGTTTGGTTTGCTCTGTTCAATTAAGCTGCCAGAGATGAAAAACTGTAATGTAATGTCCTCTTGTTGAATAGCAGGGTCAACCAATACTATCACTCTCTCCTGTTCAAATCCAGTTTCTTTTCCTTTCTAAAGACAGTAGCGCATACTTCAGTGTGAAACAGCTTAAGTTTTAAGCTGTTTAGCTTATCTCTCAAAAGAGCAATACTCTGATGAGTTTCAAGAGAAAGATATTTCTTTCCACTAGTGTTTAAACCGACCATGCAATGAAAGTTTCCTCAATAATTCAGCGACTGACAATGTATTATAGTTCCTACATTTATGCAAGTTGCATAATCTTCATTTGTGCTGAGATAATGTTAAACTTTTCTTTAGTACTTTATGGCAATTTAGAAGAGTTAGGCAACATTGATGCCTTAGTAGGCTCCCGTATAGATCAGTGGTAGAGCACTGCATTAGCAGCTCAAAAGTTCATGAGTTTGAACCCAGGGAACACACAAATTGAGACAAACGGAAAGTGTTTAAAACAGCGTTTGTGCTGGTGGATGTGTGTGTATGACCATCCGCTCTGGTGGCAGCTTTTTCCAGTCAGACATGAGTGTATGGCTCAAGTGTTTGAAGAAGCCTCCCTCACTAATTTTAAAATGACCAGTAGGTGGCGGAATGATACAAAAGGTAAAGCGGTTACTGTTATGTTATCAGTACAATGGTCCTGTCCCAAATGGCACACTCCGGACTTGTGGACTTCCCTACGGTGCATTCACACGGGGAGTAAGCGTTAACGCTTTCCATTCACTTTTAATGGGTGACGTCATGCATTGCCGACCTGAATTGTGGATCCGTCTGTGCCGCATCAGTGTTGTTGCTCGCGGCAGAAGTTAAACATTTCTCAACTTTTCAAGCGGCAACGCGTGCGTCAACCAATCAGATCGCCTTATGCAAATAACCTAGGCAGAGCCAGCCAATTACGTTTATGGAAGACCGGAGCATAGGTTGCGGCCACTGTGATTGGCTGTTGGCCACGCTTCAGACAAGCCTTCCGCTTACGCCCCGTGTGAATGTACCGTTACAATCCACACTTTGATTACATCATGTTGTGCAGACTTGAGGGACCCTTGACGCTAGTCCCCAAGGGTGCACTGGAGTCGTATTTTGGGACAGACTTGAGCGTCACGCCGGAAATAGGAAGAAAAGTTGCCCATCAGTTTAACTCCTCCCATCCGTCGTCTGATTGCTCTTACGCAAGGACTTCTGGGTTGGTAAAGTGTGTGAAGCCTGCAGATGTGCGAGCTTCGCTGAAGACTGCATCAAGGCTGCAAAGGGGGCGCTGTTGAGCACACCTCGTACCAAAAAATGGTAGATGGGTAGATGGGACACCCTACAAACTCGTAGACTAACTAAGCGAGCACGCGCAATTTAAGGCCACAAGACCGAAAGTCCACATGAAGTGCACCATTTGGGACAGGGCCATGATCAGATTCAAGAACGGAAAGAGCTGTTATACAAATCTATTTATCTCTCAATATTCTGTTCTATATGCATCTTGATCATGTTTTGTTATCATGTTAAGGTGTCTTTCATAACAAGACCGAAGATTTATAACCCGACTATTTTAGTGCCAGAAGCCTCCAGTGTCTCTTTATATGGTCCTACAATGTAATCGAAAGATGATATCGATTTTATCATTCGTCTTTAAACAACCATCATTTTAACATCCTAATGGATCCTCCAGCTTTCTATTCTCACCCAAGCGTCCTGTTGGTCTTTACTGGCAGAGCTCCAACTAGAGCACACCGTCCCTCTGGGCCAATCAGCTGAGCATGGCTGCGTTGGCCGGGCTGTTAGTTCTGGCTGTAATGCAGGCGATGGGAATGTGTGTGAGCTTACCGTACCCAGTTTAATCTCTGTCCTCTCTCTGGAATGCTGAAGTATTGCTTCAGTGCCATGGGCCGATCTAAGCATAGCTCGAACAGCAACATCAGGCCAGGACAAACCTTGAAAACCCCATGCACAAACATCACCCCTCTCTCCATTTGCACGTGAGACTCCTTCAATTTGCATTTTGTGCAGATAAGGGCTGCCCGTAACGAGACTCGTGGGCACCGAACGGTTTAGATGTTATTAAATATTTACATTGTGTTCATTAAGCATTTAAAAATCTATTTTAAGAGCCATCTGAAAGTCTCTGTCTTTCAGTAGCCGTCACATGGTCTTTTCACAAAGTTCCCGTTTGAAAGAACGAAACAGAGTTCTGACTGTTCTGACGGCTCAAAGCGAAACACAGAGGTCCGGGTCAGGCGCAGATTGCTATGACATTCGCAGATGCTTTGCTCAAATCCCCATTGCTCAGTTCTGGGAAAGAACTGCAGCAGCAAGAACAGGATGAACTCTGGCTGTTTGTTGCACTGTGTAATACGGAAATCTGCTTTTCTTTAGTTCCTGTGGTGACAATAAACTTGTTTACTTTTTTGCTCTTTTTTTGGATGCTGCAGGCCAATAAACAAACATCTTATGTAAGAACAATATGACTTTTATTTTGTCTCAGTAAAAATGAAGAATGAAGATCTATTAAGGCACTTTTTATCAGCTTTGTAAATTAGATATTTATTTAGTCACAAGGATATAAAGGATATACACATAATTTTAAAAGTAATTTAAACATTTGTGTTACTTGAACGACTCTCCTCTATATTATTCTATCAGAGCAATGTCTTCAACAGGACAAGGACCCCTTAGATAGGAGAGTCATGGAGCATGGACCCCCTGATACTAAGAGCCAGATTTACTATCAGCGCAAACCATCATTTTTGCGTTAAATAACGGCTATTGGTATTTACTAAAGACGTGCAGAGGATAATCAGCGCTGAAAAGGTGTAGTTTAGTTATTTTAGCGATTGACCTTATTGCATATGCATTTCTAGGAGTTTCCCTTACAGACACCAAATTTATGGGAGGAGAGTATTTAAATGATTCACGAATCACGATTTACTAATATTTGCGCATTTGATATTATTGGTATTTGCACCATTATTTAAAGGCAGGGTGCTGGATTTTTTAAAAACACTTTGTGAGTCGGGCCGAGTACCACAACACACTGGTAGCCAATCAGCAGTAAGGGGGGTGTCTACTAACCGACATCATTGCCTGGGTTGCATATGTGTGGGATGGGTCTATCAAAAGAAGGTCCAGATTCTATTGGGGTATGGGCGTGTTTGTTTAGGTGATTTCAAATATCAATATTGGCTTCAGAGATCATGCACCCCGCCTTTAATGCTGAAGAAACATGTCTTAAATCAATTTGTACTTGAAAGGCTGCAATTGTTGCTGATAGGAGATGCATTGCATTGATCAGAGAACGCACGGTACAAGGCAGAGGCTTTTTTAACACAAATGCCAGAGAAACAATTATTCAAATATATTGCTTATTGTATTAAGCCCGGGATACACTGCACGATTATTGGCTGTCCCAGACGAAAGATTGCCATCGTGAACAATCGCTGCGATTTCTGTTATCGTGGCTCTCGTGTCAGAAATTCAGCATGATCACCGCACAGTGTGTTTGCTGCTACGACCTGCGTACTGGTATTTGTTTACCACGAGCGCATGCTGGTGACGTCGCGCAACGTGTGACGCTGCCGCCGAAGCTTCCGTGTCATCATCGTACAGTCTACATGCCTGTCCTACCTTAGTTTAAAAGATCCATGTCGCACAGTGTGATAAGTTAATGATCTTATAAGAGGGCAAAAATCCTGCAGTGTATACTACTACTTTAGGCACAATCTAAAGCCAAGTAAAGCACAACTATTGACCAATCAGAGTCAAGGACTGGAACTAACTGTTTTATAAATAAAAACAAACCGTATTCTCACACAGCCATACTAGGTTAAAGGCGGGGTGCATGATTTTTGAAAAACACTTTGGAAAAGGGAGTCAAAGGCTGAGACCAAAACACACTTGTAGCCAATCAGCAGTAAGGTGCGTGTCTACTAAACGACATCGTTGCCTGGGTTGCATATGTGTGGGGCGGGTCTATCAAAAGAAGGTCCAGATTCTATTGGGTTAGGGACGTGTTTGTTTAGGTGATTTCAGTTATCAACATTGGCTTTCAGAGATCATGCACCCCGCCTTTAAGACAGTACATTAGCACTATTATGCATGCTTTTGTTGTTAAAGCAAATTTAGTTGTTTAATTATAATTTTAAGGTATTTGCAGTGTAATACATTTACATTTTAGTGTGATATGGACAATTTACATGAGCTTTTAGTTTATGAAGGTGACTGATCATGAATGGTGGAGTGCTTTGCAAACGCGTCTTTTTGCTTCTCCGTGTTTTGCTGCGAGTGAAAAACACACACATGCCACTTTTTATAATTCTGAGTTCATTTGCCTTTCACGTGGTCGTGGATCATTATTGTCATGAGTTTGAGTTACGCAAGTTTATTTTCTGCAGAAGAACAATATGCAACGAGTCTGCTGCATCTTTGGGACAACTTGTTTGGCAAGTGCTATTAGTCCCGATTTCAATCCGACTAACCTTGCACCATCAGTACCACGACACACATTTCATTGATTTTAATGCAAGTTATAGTTTTGTCATAGTTTATAATGCAGACGTGGTGTGGTGTCATTTGCCTGTAGAATTAGCGCTTGACAGGATATGTATTTTGATATTAGTGATTGGATTACGTAATTGTATATCATTCATATTCACAAATAGTAGCATCAGGCAAAGAAGACAAAGCATACGCACATACTTTATGAAACAGACGTGAATGAGATCTCGCTCTCTCTCTCTCTCTCTCTCTCGTTCTCGCTCTCTCTCTCTGGATTTAATTAGTTTGTGCCCATCATCCATAACCAGTAAAGGTTCCTGGTTTGTGGACTTGAAAGGTAGAATCTGAGGAGAATAATTTGATCAGTAAAGAAGTAGCTCTGTTTATCATCATAGAGGCCAAAGCCACTGAGATTAATCAACTACTGTTTATCCACACAAGCATAAATGTAATATTACAACCTACATGCAAAACGTATATAAATATTATGCCAAAAATTGTACTACTTGTTGTAATAGTCTATTGACGGTATAGTTACTAATAGTTTTTCATTAAGAGTCTGCAAATCTGCTTATTTCTTTTCCAGTCCTTTGCACAGTTAAGCCAGGACTATAGTCTTTTTTATGCAAATGTACATGCATGTGCATTGCAACATCCTGGGCTACATACTACATTCTCCTGTATGCGCATGCGCAGCCGGCATGTGCAAAGTTCACACGGTTACAAAAATCAAGCGTTGCGCATACAGTACATGCATACTGTTTTGATTATGAAATTTGCGTCATGCTCACTACCATCGTGTATGCGTAAAAACACTATACTAGGTTTACATGTTAGTGCATTTTATTATTTATGTTTCTCCCTTACGTCTGCATAAGAACAGAAAGAGCTGGAGACGTTGGGTCCTCAGGTTGCGATGACAGTCCACAGACATATGTTAATCTAAAGTTTCAAAACAAGCATTTCAGAGGCATACTTAAGCATACTGATCCATCTGGAAGGTATATATCACACTTACAGCCCGGCTCTGTTTTTAGATTCGTTCGAGGGCCTGAAGGAAAGGCCGGTGTTTTCATTTCATATTCATAAATCATTCATACATCTCACAACGTCAGTCCTTTAGAAAATCAGCCCCTCGGTTTTATATTGAGATTTGAAATGTATTTTCTCATCCACATCACAGGAATAATGCCTTAGCCTGCCACTCTTTCCCAGCTCACACATTTGACAAGAGTGACACATTTATGAAATATTTTCACTGAGCTCATATTCTTTGTATTTCAGAGGGTTTGCCTCAAATACAATTAAACAGATGTTTTACTGTTTGAGAGGAACAGGCCGGAAATGAGGGTACAGTGCAGTTTAAAACGATGACCCCTGTGCCTTTGCCTCTGGGCGAGGCGCAACAAGTGGCTCAGCTGGTATAGCATTATGTTAGCAATGCAAAAGTGGTGGGTTCGAATCTCAGGAAATACACATAATTTATATTTTCGAATTCATTTTACATCAGAACTCCTGCATTACTGTCATCTGAATACATTGTTTTATAACAGGAGGAGATACAATTTTACAGATGCCACCTTAAGAAGCAATTATCTTTCATTGTCTTCACCATCATCATCTTTAACAGTGTTGTTTTTGTTTACCCTTGACATAAGTCAATACCATCACTAAAGATTTTATGTTATTTTATAATTGCTTCTTAGCATTTTTATAGTTTTCATTTCAGTGTACTTCATATAAAGCTCATATAGCCTATTTCTTACGGTCAATTTTCAAAAGGCTTTATACAGAAGACCCTAACAAACAGAGCAGTTGATAGTATAACCCATTAAAATGCCCTGCGTGGGGGTTCAATAACTCGTTTGGATCTCAGCCAGGCAACAAGAGCGACTAGAACATCTGGTCTGTGAGATGTCATAAACCGACCACAGTTGTGCTTTTAATCACTTTCACTTAATAAAGAAGTAATGTTCACCTGCAGGGCTGGGCTTCACACATCACATTAGACATAGGCTTACACACGTGTCAGATAACCCCTTAACTTGCCAGCAACACTTTATTCTCTCTCACAAAGATTCCTTATTATAGCAACTTTGAAAGCATTTAAGCAGTACATTATGTTTCATTACTACAGTATGTGCAATCCCTAAGATTCGAACCCATGACCTGGGTGTTAATAGCACAGTGTCTACCAGCTGAGCAACAAGAGCGTGTGGTGTTTTATGAAGAAGCTTATATGTAAATAGAAGCTGATCAGATCAATAAAAGTATGCTTTTGTATGTGATCTCATCCTGATATATAAAAATACGCAAGGTCCAACCTCATTCCCTGCCAGCCATTTTTTGAAAATGCATTTTATGTAATTTTCACAAACGTTTCACAAAATACCTTCCAGGAAAATTTTCTTCTAAAAATATATAAACATACAAATATATAAAATGAAAGAACAGACCCTCTGCTTTTAAACAAACAATCAAAACAGGGAAAAACTACGGAGCCCCTTAGGGGACGTGGAGCAAAAATTAAATAAAGTTTAGCTTTGCGTGCGCGTGTGAAACAATCGCGTGCATGCGTGAAACAATCATGTACGCACATGAAAGGCGAAAGTTTCACGTGCGCACACAAAAGTTTCACATGAGCATGCGAAACTAAACTTTTACAAAAAAATCTGCACATGAAGGTTTCGCGTGAGCACATAAAACTAAAATTTAGATTCTTTTACTCCACTGTCACCTTAGGGGCTCGGTAAAGAAACGTTTCATCCTATCTATATTTTTTCTCTGCTTATAAACTGTTAAAAATGGGTATTTTTCTTTAAAAAAAAATTAGCAAAAAAATGAAATAATTGCATTTTTGTGAAGGAATTTTGTTAGAGACTAGATTCAGAACGATTATCTAAACATACATGGAGTTTAAAATCACTAAATAACGTTTTAGCTTCAGTTTTTTTGTTATTGGGTAGGCCTAGTGGATAATTGCGGTATTGTAGATTAATATAACAATTCTTCAGAAACACGTTTTTATACAAATGTTTTTTTTTCTTAATTGACAAGAGGTGAATTTATTTGAAGTAAACATAATATTTATTAGATTTTTTTATTAATTTGAGTATCGCAACAGGTCCCCTAGGAAGTTACGGACCCCCAAACTGATCTCATGGGAATCCGTAGGTATATTACGAATTAGCTAATTCACATGAATTTGTATTATGTACGATTATTAGTAAATAAAAACAATAATGATACCCTACCCCAAAACCGAGCGTCACCTAGGCAAAGCAAAGTGTACAAATTTGGTTGTATGAATTCTAGGAGGTTGCACACATAGATATGTATAAAAAAGGCTAGATGTCTATGGCGGAGTCTCTAACGTCATCACCGGCGGCCATCTTGTCTCAGTCAGCTTGCCCACTCGTAGCAATTTTCTACCGATTTTCAAATGGTTTGGTTTCTTACAAATGTTATTAACGTAACAATAATTCTGGATGCTTGAACATTTTTCATGAACATTATTCATAAATATGCAATGTCATAGGTACATCTCTGACTTTTATAACAAACCAAACCATTTGAAAATCGTTAGAAAATTGAGCAAGTTATGATTATTAAAAATGTCATGCACCATTAAAACACAATGCTACGAGTGAGCAAGGTGACTGAGACAAGATGGCCGTCAGGTGCGAATGTCCACCTCTATTGGCCAGCAGCGCAGATGACACATCTAGCCTTTTATTATACATATCTATGGTTCGCACACCTGGGAAGTTAGCTAATTTACATGAATTTGTTTTAGGGCGGCAACGATTAATCGCGTGTCCCATTAAAAATTAAATTCCAAATATTCTTTATTATCATGAAAATACCTGAAACAATTTGAAGAACAGTGATATAAATATTCCTATAGACATTTCAATAGCGTTTGTAATGCTACTTCTTCTGTTGCACAAAGGGAGTTTCTGCACGAGTGCGCCCCCTGGCTTTGGGATGTGCCGGGATTTCACCGTAATTCATTAAAATGTATTAATTGAGAAAACGCACATTTGCACGATTAATCGTGGCAGCCCTAATTTGTTTTAAGTGAGTCGTACAAAAACGTATGATTATTAGAAAACAAAAATGATACCACCCCTAACCCCTAGTGTCACATGGGCGAAAGCAAATCGTACAAATGTGGTTGTATGAATTCCTTCGAATTAGCCACCCCGTAAAATACATTGCTATGAGATTGTGTTGGGACCACCGTTATGGATTCATGGCTCATACCATCTGTTCGCTTGCTTTGCGATTGTTACTGTGGCATCCTGTCGAACATTTTAGCTTGAGTTTCAAAGAGACACATGGATGTTCTCTGTCCAAGTGCTCTAATCCTGCTCATTTTGAACTTTGTACTGTACACACACAAACCCCCTTCAACCACCATCATCCAGTGTCTGTGTTTTATCCTCTCAGACCCCCATTAGCCGCCTCACAGTGTCTCTAGAAGAGGCCATCGACACAACAATAGATTCCAACAGTGCATGTGCTGAAGAGAGAGAGAGAGAGATGTTTCCAGCTCAGGCCCTCCAGCGTCCCATGTTCTTCATTTACACAGCTTTCATTTTTAACAACTCACTTTTTCCTCCCCCTGGGTCTCCAGTCCCCCATCACAAAAGCAACATGGGAGAGCTCAGTCAAAATTGCCCCTGGACACATCTCACAGATGTGTCCACGTAAATTGTAACAGGTGCATGTGAACAAAATGGGCATTTCTGAGCTGTTGTGTAATGGGCATAAAAAGATGTTTCTTTGTTCACTTTTTCCATTATTAAAGAAATGCAGTTATGACCAGAACTGCTTTAAAACATGAGATTTAAACGCTCCTACAGTCCTACATATTGGGACTCTAAATCGTCTTCCCAAAATAAGCAGTTCAAATTCTGATTTGGTCCAATGCCACTTTGTTTAATGGACTAGTCATCCAGTTTCTTGCCTGAATGAACTGCAAAGTGGACCGATACCCGAAATACTTTTCTAATGTAAACTGTGTGTGTGTTCTCTCCACAGCAACAAGAGCAAGACCCCACAAACTTGTACATCTCTAACCTCCCGGTTTCAATGGATGAACAAGAGTTGGAGAACATGCTGAAGCCTTTCGGACACGTCATCTCCACACGGATACTCCGAGATGCCAACGGGGTCAGCCGAGGGGTCGGCTTCGCCAGGTAACCTTGACAACCTATACGTATAAAAACATATTTTTTTGTTTCGTTTTCTTTCTGACCCCCTCCCAACCTTTGTGTGGCACGCGCGGGGCGGGTTGGCTGGTTTTCAGGGTCACTAGCTGTGTAAGAGATCCCAGCAGAGGCTGTGTGTGAGTGTATGTATGCGTGTGCCAGCCAGGCAATTAGCCGTTCAGCCATGATTGGGTGAGCAGAGCTGAATGGGGCCGCACAGAGGAGAGAAGCCACTCCAGAGAGCAGAGACTAAATAAAGTCTCCCAGCAGCCCGAGACACTACATAACACCCTCGCCGCTCCTTATTTTACACTCGGTCGAACACTCCATCCCTCATACTTTAAATTAAAATGTAAAGCGGAGGATTAAAGAGCAAACTTTTCATTGGCTACACACACACACTGCAAAGTTATGGGAGTCAATGCAGGAGTGAATCCACTTAATTGTTGTGTGTGAACAGCATAGAAGAACCAAAACCAAAATTGTGATGATTGACAGTGAGAACAATGCTGTATCTTCACAGATATGTAAATCAAACATGCTATTTAGTTTAAACTGTTTGGTAACATATTTGGTGTCATACACAGAAAGGTCACACAATATATCGAAAGTAATGCAGTATCGCATAACTCATATCAGGGTTCCCACGGGTCATGGAATTTCTGGAAAATCATGGAATTTTACATTGAAAGTCAGGGAAATTTATTTAATTTTTTATCATGGAATATCAAGGATTTTTGTTTGTTGCTTTAAATTTTATCATTTCTGGGTCCGAGCCTCCGCTCACTACAATTTAAACAGCTTTATTGTCACTGTTCATTTCACACATTTACATGTAGGCTACATTTTTATAAACTTAGTGTACACTACATTATTCAGGCTCATGGCGTCGCGGACATAAGTTAGATTTTTAGTCAATGTCAGGGAATTTGACATTTGACTTAAAGTGAGAACCCTGCAATATGCATATTGTTAATAAAGGCCTTCTGAGGGCAATCGATGCGGTTTTGTATGAAAAATATCAATATTTAAAGCTTTACAAAATAAAATAACTAGTTTCTGGTAATGACGGGAGTGCATTTCCAGCATATGATGTACAACATAGTGTACGAGACATAGTGACATAGTAAACACGGATGCGCAGAGAGCAAAACAAAGCGCCAGTCAGGCAATAGAAATCTAAAACGGGGATTTTTTTCCGCATTTGTCTGCTGAGAGGTTTTGTAGGCCCCCCACACCCTCGATTTACCCTCATTTTTTTATTTTTTTAAGTGTAATATCTAGGTAATCTACATCACAAAATGCATTAGTTTCTTTCGAAACATACAACAGTGAGTTTTCCCTCTTTGACCCAGAAAACACCATAATATCATTATTAACATATCACTGAGCCCACTTAAGCATAAACACAAGACACTTTATTTAACAACAACACACAGCAACTTGTGGTGATAATAAAACAAAAATGTGTCAAAGTATATATGTTTATAAGCTTTATGTTTATATAGTTTTTGGAATATACAAATTTGCAGAAAATTCATTGCCACTCACTAACCAAATGCTCAGCACAGTTTTAAAAATATAAGAAGTGAAAATGCATTAATGATAACAAAAGATAAGTCTTTATAGACAAAATCTTATTTTTTAATCAGTTATTTATTTTGTAGGCTATTGAAGATTTAGTATGCATTGTATTTTGTATTAATGCATACATAAGCATGTAAAACGAACAAGCATTAATATGCACAAAACAGACAGGGAACATACCTGTATATATCTTTAGATAAGGAGATTATAAATATGAATGGTGCTATCAGGGGATGATCATTTGAGATGGTCTTGTTGCTCTTTACTTTCTAGACTTGCACCTTTACCGTTGCGTCTCTATCTCGTCTTTCTAAACCAACAGATGTGTGTACTGTGAGGTAAAGTCGCGTCAAACTACATCGCTCCAGCTGCACACGCGTCACTGATATGAACGCGAGTAAACTTAAACTTTATAACAACTAACAGCATTATGTGTGGGAACTCTTTTCTTTATTTGGTGGCACAGTTTCTTGCGCATGGTTGAGAGACGTCTGCATTGCCAGAATCTCAGCTGCTCGAGCACAGAGAGAGCGAGTGCGCGCGCGCGAGAGAGAGAGAGACCTGCACCTCACTAGTGCTTATTATGAAATTTCAGAAATTACTCTTTCATTTGTTGGTGGATAATTTCCCGGTTCTCTGTCACACTCAGTCTAACATGCAGGAATGCCAAGTTGACAACGTGCACTTTAATTACCATATGCGGAATAGAAAAATCTGTTACGTCTCTAACATTTTATTTCAAGGTGAGTTACCACGGACCAATCAGCAGCCATGTAATGTGCAATTAGAGTGATTGACAGAAAACCTGACGAGTTCCAAAACAATATGACATTTTCAGCTCATCATGAACGCGAACATGGGAGGCCCCTGAACTTGGGAGGCCCCTGGGCTTCAGGCCAGGTAAGCCTGTGCATTAAGGCGGCCTTGACTACGCCACTATGTCTCGCACACTATGTCTTGCACACTTTGGGCCCTATTTTAATGATGCTAATTTAACGACAGGAAAAAGGTTTGTTCGCCTAGCACACAGTCTAAAAGGGTTGTTCCTATTCTCGTAATGAGTAATGAATGTGTTTTGGGCAGAACGTGGAATAAACCAATTAGAGTCTCATCTCTCATCCCCTTTAAAAGCCAGTTACACTCACGCCATGGCGATGCCCTATTTAGATGCCGGAATTTGTAAACTGAAAAACTAAGCGGAGGAAGAAGACCACCAGTTTAAGATTGATGTAAAAAACTTGCATTGTTTTTATTTGTATTAAAATAGCGCCAACAATGCACCTGAACACACCTTGTTTTCAGACCAGAACGTCCATGGGTGCAAAAATGTATGTGCTATTTAAACAAAGTGGGGCTGAACATAAAAATGACAACTGCACCAGGCTAAAATATAGCAAAAAAACACTTGCGTCGCGCTTTGCCGGGTGTATGATAGGGCCCTATGTCCTACGTCGTACACTAATACAATAACCATATAAATGAAGACTGGCTTGAGGGTGAGTAAATCATGGGGTAATTTTTATTTTTTGGGTGAGCTGCCCCTTTAACAAGCAGTTGATAATGCAGTATGAGACACCATGCAAATCTACTGAAAAAAATATATCCGAGAAGTCACTCTCATTTATAAGCAACCTTTTTGTTTACAGATCAGGACTAAGCATCCAGAATTAGAGACAATCATATATAACTACAATACAGTGTCTATGTGTGCATATACATAAAATTCATGCACACCCCTCAGAAAAAGTCATGACTGACGTCTTTAATTTGCATTGTCTCACATTATTTCTCTTTCTCTGTCACAGGATGGAGTCCACCGAAAAATGTGATGTGGTGATTCAGCATTTCAATGGAAAATTTCTCAAAACCCCACCAGGAGTACCAGGCAAGTCAACAGCACTAACATCATGTCCTAACCAGGCACTTCACATTTCACTTTCGGTTCAGACAGAAAAATTACTTACTGCTGGAAACCTGTCACATTGTGCCTGGATAGGATGTGGTGTCAAGCTCTATACACTATACCTCCACATGTTTCTGTGTCGTGTGTGCAAGTCCTGTAGTTCGAGCAAGTATAGACTTCCACCCACTTTCTTACTAATATTGTTTGACAGGAACAGATTTATAGGTTTATTAAGCTTTAATTTAAGTTTGCTAAGAGTTTCCCGTGGGCTTAGACTATACTGTGAAAACAACCCAAAATATGGCATATGAAATGCATTTTACTTCTATGATGTGACACATTTCTGAGTTTAACAAAAGGTACTGTGAGATTATAATGTACAGTTAAGGACTTTGATTGGATTTTAAAACGATAGGATATCCTAATATTGGATAGCTTCCAATTTTTTTCAAAGGTAGAGAAAGTTATTAAGTTCTGATTAAAACAATGCAGTGGAGAATAAAGTGCAGTGATAAATTGTGCACAGTGATACCAAGGACATTTATTACAAAAGTAATCACGGTCCATTTTGATACATGCAGTCATGTTGCAAAGACTTTATATCACAGATGCACCAAAAGTGTATAAACAGAGCTATTTAATGGCAACGCGCTGGGTATTTTATTCAGTAATAGGTGGCATTTGTAAATAAAGTGAGAAAACTGAGCTGGAGAGGTTTGGATGTATGAGAGGACGTATATGGAACCAGTATGTGTTTGTGTGTGTGTTTGTATCTGTCTGTTTTCTGTTTAAAAGAGGCAGGCAGAGGGCTTGGAGGGGTGTAGAGCAAGTGACAGGAGAGAGAGACTAAAGGGAAGAGAGAGATTGGAGAGGGCAGCCTGCATCTCTTGCAGTTGCTGTGTGATTTGTGGTGTGTAGCGTGCGGCTCCGTGTCAGACCTTAAGACAGCGCGATGATGGATGACTTCATCTCCACCTCTCTCTCTCTCTTTTGTGTTTTGTCTCTCGCCCTGCATCTCTCTCTCTCTTTACCTCAGTGCTAACAGACTATAGGCCAACTTCTTTACCCTTAACTTCCATGTGTGTGCGTGCGTGTGTGGAGTAGCAGCACATCTGGTCAAGGGTATATAAGGTCAAGGAGTGAGTAAATCTTTTGCGAGAAAGGCTTGCATTGATGCTTCAAATGGATCTTGAAAAACGAGCTCTTTTAAAATGAAATTCAAAGGGAAAGAGAGAGATGATATTGTGCAGAATAAAGTCAGAATATTGCTGCAATCTTTGCCAGCCTTCCCATAATGCATTCAGCCTTGAAAAGGAGCCATGCATGTATTGATATCCAGGTTTAAAGCTTGAAATAGCACCTCATTGATTTTCTCTCTCTTTCTGTCGCTCACTCTCTCTCAATCTCTACTTACTATCTAGCACATGAATCGTGCAGTGATCCTTCATGCAATAGGTGTGTAATAACTGTTTTGTACAATAAGTGTCTCTGTCGAATCTCACTGTGGTTCATATCGCCAGATACTCTCAGACAGGTGTATCATTATAAAAACATCAGGTCTAAAAGAGATCAGCTGTATCGTTTTACAACAAAGATTTACTCACCAGCTTCACACGCAAACCATTAACACTTCGATTCTTATTTATACCTGTACTGTGTGTATTTTCAGCCTGATTTCATGAAAAATTATACATATTTTACGAGTTTGCTAATTCGTGTCAATTCATACAAAATTAATCATGCAAAATTGTACGATTCTCATGAAAAAAAAAAACGAACCCCTAACCCCGCACCTAACCCCAACGTCACAGGGGTCAAGGCAAATTGTACCTAAAGTTACGAATGTGGTCGTATGAATTAATACGAATTAGCCAACTCGTAAAATATGTATGAATACTTTTGAGATAGCATTTTTGTATCTTTATAGTATATTTGTGTTTTATTTGTTTAAAGGAATATTCCATTTTCTTAAAAGAAAAATCCAGATAATTTACTCACCGCCATGTCATCCAAAATGTTGATGTCTTTCTTTGTTCAGTCCAGAAGAAATTATGTTTTTTGAAGAAAACATTGCAGAATTTTTCTAATTTTAATGGACTTTAATAGAACCCAACATTTAATACTTAACTCAACACTTAACAGTTTTTTTCAACGGAGTTTCAAAGGACTATAAACAATCCCAAACGAGCCATAAGGGTCTTATCTAGCGAAACGATTGTCATTTTTGACAAGAAAAAAAAAACGTTTAAACCACAACTTTTCGTCAAGGTCCGGTCCAGCACGACCTAACGTAAATGCGTAGTGACGTAGGGAGGTCACGTGTTACATATATAAAACGCACATTTGCGGACCATTTTAAACAATAAACTGCCCCAAAGACATTAATTAGTATCATTACACATACAACAACGTAGGAACGGTCCTCTTTCAAGACGCTTGTAAACACTGGGGCGGAGTTTCGCGTTCGTCCTCTGTGACCTCTTGACGTCATGACGTATTGCGGTGACGTAGTGGGGTCAGCTGGCGCATCACGACCGGATCTACACGAAGAGAAGTTGTGCTTTAAAAGTGTATATTTGTTATTTTTATTGTCAAAAATGACAATCATTTCGCTAGCCTTATGCCTCGTTTGGGATTGTTTATAGTCCTTTGAAACTCCGTTGAAAAAAACTGTTAAGTGTTGAGTTAAGTATTAAATGTTGGGTTCTATTAAAGTCCATTAAAATTAGAAAAATTCTGCAATGTTTTCTTCAAAAAACATAATTTCTTCTCGACTGAACAAAGAAGACATCAACATTTTGGATGACATGGTGGTGAGTTAATTATCTGGATTTTTCTTTTAAGAAAATGGACTAATCCTTTAAGGCAGATAGATAGATGCAGGTGACACAAGACTGAATATAGTCATTTTTTGGGTGAACTGTTCCTTTAAGAGGATAAAGCACTTGCTTAAACATATGCTGCTTTTCTCACTCTTTCTATTTGTCTCTCAGTCCCGGTTTCTCTCTCTTTTCCATCTGCTGTGCTTTCGCACACGTGTTGTCCTGATCCAGCTTACTCAGGCTTTACTAACAGGCCACGGTGGGCCCATCACACCGGTTCGCCCGGATCTCATAATTACACAGACGCCTAGCAACATGCTGAGGCTGGGTGCGATAATGATGAGCACCGTGTAGTGCCATGACCCCTCTATATCGCACACTCTCCATGTTACAAGACGCCCGGTGGTCTTCGTGTTCTGCTGATCTTCACATCCCCAGCTTAAGCCAGTGTCAAAGGTTGGAGTGTTTTGGGAAAATTTGAATTTGGCTTAAATTTGTTTCTTTTTTGTACCTGTTTACCTCAAGCAGCTCCAAAATACATGCAGAAAACCAATGAGAATTGCCAAACGGCTAGCGCAGGGTTTTTCAAAAGCATGAAAAATGGAAGCTGGCATTGTTGCCACTGATACTAGTTTACTTAGTATCTACTGTCATGTAACTTGCTCACAGTGCCAAAAAATGTATTTGTCATTGGGGGTGTACCCTTTTAAATATTACAGCTAAAGAGTTTATATTAGTACCATGTTGGTACCAAAGAGAGCTTGTTAGTACCTCAAAGATCTCACCGGTGACTAGCTGATCACATATAGGCTCTTCCAATAGAGACTCTACAGAGCTGTAATGTCACAGACCAGTTTAAACTATAAAAAAATGGACGTAGTGTCTGTGAGGTCACCCATAGCCCATAGGTTTCTGAAGATTGTTTTTGAAGCTTAAAGTAGGCGGTGCCTGCCATCGCCATCTTAGCCGCACGTCACAGCGCATCACTCATAGATATATCCGAAAATAAGTAAAAAAGCAGGACATGGATGAAGCTGAGGTGACTGGTTGCTGAAATCATGCCCGCCTAGCTCGATCTAGTGACAGCAGTTGCTGTTCAACCGTCACTCAAGTGGCCACGCCCTTAATTATGCAGAACTTTAACCTGATAAGGAACACTGTGCCATACACGGTACACCCCCTCCCTTGCACGTAAGGCTGCATTACATCATTGTAACTTTGAAGCATTAAATCTTCAAAATATACGGTCATGCGGCACATCGTTGTAAAGTTTAGACTTTCGGAATTCCGTTTAGCGCACACACAAAGAATAATATGATTTTTAGCAGTCATAAAACTGTAATCTAGTTGTTAGTTACCTGAACCGTGTGGCGCCGATTTAGGGTATTTACTTACCTTTAAAATCTTCCCTTTATCCGCTTCGGTGAAATTGTCCAAAACAAATTGTTCATAAATCCCCAAAAGTCCAAGGAAATGGAATATCCAAGCCTTTTAATCCAAAACGATTTGTTCGTCTCTCAATCTTGACGTTTCTGACCCAATTACGATATAAATAGTGTATACAATTAGTTCACTAACGGACATTTGTTCGAATCTCACTTTTCATTCACGATTTATAATGAATATATTCGGATGTCACGTTTATTGTGCAACGTCTGAGGAACAAATACGCCCCCTTGTGGAATTTCAGCCGTTTCATAAGAGGCTACGGCTTAATATAATTTAAACGGATGAGTTACGATAAAATACTTCCCCTCTCAGTTGTCATGAAGGACAAAATTAGCTATACAGACCAAAAACAATTTTTGGACCAGGCTGTAAACATATTATTTTCTACTATAAAGTTGGGCATTTTAACATGGAGGTCTATGGGAATTGACTCCTTTTTGGAGCCTGCCTCTAGTGGCCAGTCAATGAATTGCAGTTTAAATCACTTCGCCCTCATCAGAGAGATCGGAAGGTTGCCCCTCGGTATTAACACTTCAAAATCAAAACTGCAATGTAATTAAAGATTTACAATTGACATTTCACTTGTGACAAAATGTTCTCAGAATAAATAGCAGCTTTTTGAATAGCTGTCAATGGAGAAACATGCTTTTAGCCATCCTAAGGGAATGTGCACACCAAAGCGTTAAAACGTGGCTGAAAGCGCCAGATGGACGCCAGCTTTTTTTAATTGAGCGCTTTGGTTGCTATGATCCTTTTGCTTTGTTTATCTGTCGTTGAACGATGCACCGGTTGGTTGTTGTGGTATTTGTCCCACCCTCTTCCACTTTGATTCGGCGGCCGAGTGAGAAATGACATTGACAAGCTGAGCGTTTCACACATAGTTGAAAATGTTTCAACTCTTGGTGCACAGCGCTGAGCGCGGAAAAACCACCGCCGAGCGTCTGTGCTCAGCGGTGGTTTTTCCGCGCGCAGCGCTGGCGTTTTTGAAAAGCGCCGCGCTTCCATTGGAAACAGTATAAAACATATGACGTAAACGCTTTGGTGTGCACGCTACCATGTAATTCCAGTTTGTATACTAGGGGCTAAAGGGGTTATGTTAACCAGCTAATTTCTGACCCCCTACATTCACCCTGTTCAAATGGGTCTGAGGTAAGTCTTTGTGAGATTGGCACAGGACTTACACTATGGGTATGATGTCATAACACACACACACACAAATGGATTTAATTTGGGGGTAATTTTAGATGATTGAATGTGGAATAGAGAGAGAAAATAAGCAGAGCAACACTTTCACTTTTACGATGAGAAACTCAGAGACGTGAGAGAGAAACTCTCAAAAACCTTTTACCTTCTCCTGCACTTTGTTGTTTTACAATCATTGTGACCTCAGTATGTGTAGTTTTTTTGCAAAATTGTAACTGCAGTATTTTAGGATGCAATGACCTTTAGTCTTTTTAGACCAATGGTTCAAGGTTTGGCTGCATGGTTTGCAAGGCCCAGACTATAAAAAAGTTGGACGTCCACAGTTGAAAAATGGACCCCAAATTCGTTGTTGACATCTTACTCCAACTGATGTCATGTGGTGCCGCGGTGTCAAAGTCTCACCCATATTCCCATTTTACTCAATCAAAGACACAAAGATCATGTTGTCAAATCCCTTTTTAACATCTTAAAACTAAAACCAAACCAAATGAACATTTAAAAGTACATCAATGTAATAAAAAATAACCATCTTTGGGAAAGTGTAATTTTATGTTGGCACATGCCACTTTCTGTTACAAGGAGAGGGCGGGGTTCATGACATATACTGCAGCCAGCCACCTGGGGGCGATCAAAATGTTTTGGCTTTACTTTTCAGGATATGTGTGGCACCCCTGGGTCTAGTTAGCTCCTGCTGGTGGAAGATGTAAAGCTAGATTTACTCATACATTACAGAATCTGCTTAACTTAAAAAAAGCATGATTCTCTCTCTCTCTTGGTGACCACTATATTTACATTTTATATAGTGCTCAATTTTTGGAGGGCTCTTAAAAAACATGTAATGTATTTTTCCTTGTCTGCTGCTTCTGACACCAGCTCTGGATAGTTGCGTAGTTTGGGACTATATGCATTCTTATGCCGTTGTCAGATTAAATAGTCACAAGTATTTATGGCCAAGGTGATTGTCTTAAATAAAACATGGACTCATAACTTTATTTAAGTTTATACCACGGGTCTGTTGAATGCTTCATTCTAACTGGCTGAGAAATGTTTCATGGGTGTTGATTATTTTTCTGTAAAACGCACACTTAACCTGGCAGAAGAGCAATGTTTGTGGTATAAGGGGAATAATTGACTCCCGGTCCTTTGAATTATTTGACAATTACCACCTTGGGTGTGCATTATTTTCGAATAATTCAACAGCCCGTCGTCAATTATTCCTTAATTTTATTGAGACTTGTATTGATTTGTCAAACAGGAGTGCCAGAGAGTGCTTTGAAAATGAAACATGGAGGGAGAAAGAGGCACAGTACAGTATTATTTTTTTGCACTGTATGTGTTTCCCTACAGGCTGATTACCAAAGTGACTTGTTAAATTGCATTGTATTTGTGTGTGTGTTAGTTGTGACTGAAGAAAAATTTCGGTTTGTACTGAATTGCTTACAAGCTCCATATCAGTAAGTGACAGAGAGAATACTTACACCCCTTTCTGTGCTGATGGAGGGGGAGACTACAGTAAATTACAGGCTCTGTCACTGTGTGAAGGGCCAAGTGATGTGTGTATTTGTGTGCATGTCTGTGTGTATGCCTGTGTGTGTTTGTGTGTTGGGGTGACCCATCAAATTTGGTTCCACTCTGCTCCCTAATGCCTATAAGACTGGAAATCAAGCTGCCACCGAGGGATACACTTTGAGGATTTCTTTGCCAGCAGACTTAAATTGTGTGTGTGTGTGCGTGCATGCATTTGTGTACTGAATGTGTGTGTGTGTCTTTTAGGGAAAAAGATCTAAAGAGAGGCACTTGGTTTCATTTAATGTCTTTTATTAACACTTAACCTAAAGTTACACTGCTATTTTTTTAAGCAGAAGGAAAAGGCAAGCAAGTTATATTGCGTTTTAAAGACATTGTATGAAGGGTCTGAATTAAATTTAAGTATGATTTACTTGCTTGCAGGGCAACCGGTAGAGTATTGCGTTAGCAGTGCAAAAGGTTTTGGGTTCAATTCCCAGGGAACACAAAAACTGATAAAATATCTTGAAAGCCGCTTTGGATTAAAGCATGAATGTAATGTAATGCATTCTGTTTTAATACTCGACTTAAGTACAAATTACAAAAACTATTTCAGTTATGAAATATATTTCAGGGCTCCAGACTAACTTTTTTCACTAGGAGCACAGTAGCCCCCAACTAAAAATTTTAGGGGCGCAACCAGAAAATTTAGGAGCACACACTTTAAATCAACATGCTAACCAAATATTCAAATTTCTACTTATTTCCACTGTATTACTAATAAATACAATGTGCTGTTTCAAATTCAGTGTCACATTACAAAAAAAGTCAAATTTACTGGTCGCACATGTGCGACTGAATGTAAAATTCAGTGGCACACTCTCAAATTTTGGTGGCAAAATGCCACCATTTGGTGGCAGCCTGGAGCCCTGTATTTACTTTATTACATTACATTAATCATTTTTGTAGTTTTTTATGTAGACCAATAAAGGGTTAACCACATATCCCTTAATAAAATGCCCCTTTACCCTGTACATACCACAGCATGCCATTGAAATATAGAAGTTCACACCCCTCCAAGATAAATCTGAGAGTAATCTGTTGATCTGGTGTGACTTTGTTATATTTGGACTGATCTGGGTTCAGTTCAAGGAACATTTTTGTTCCATTAGTGAGGTCATTGCGGAGCGGTCTCAGGTAAAGCTTCGGAGGGCTGGCGGTGAGGCGTGGAGGTTTTCGGAAAGTTTTGATGTATTAACGAGCGCTGAGGTAGCTTCTGACTGACGTCTTATGTTTGGATAGTTTGTTCTTCAGACCAATCGTTCACATGCTATGTGTGGGAAAAAGAGAGAGAGAGACTGTATAAAGGAAGCGCTAATGAAGCTGTTTGTTTTCACTGGATTTCTGGTGAACACAATGGGTGCATATCTTCCTCTCACATTCTCTGTGCATTTCGTTCCAACTATTTCTTTATGCCTTACCTCCCTGTTATCTGTGCTTTCGCTCTTTATATTTATTCAGCAGATTTGAATAAACGCCTAACAGTAAAGATTAAACTCCGGTGCATAACTCATCCTGCACCGTTTTTGTGCGGCGGACATGAATGATGCCTCCAGACATGCGGATTGTTGTGAAGAGGTGCACTATTTCTCTTCTGAGCGATTTGACTTATGATTTTTTCCTGCATGGCAGATGATAAAACAGGCAAAAATGCAATAGATTTACATTGAAGGAAGCATCTGACTCATATCGAGAAAAAGAGCGAGACTTGAAAGTGAGATCCTTTGACTAGCAAACACCCACTAGTGCCACATAGCAAGATGATATAAAGCTTAGCAACACCCTGACAACACATCTTCTCCAAATACCTACTCATCTTTTCATTTTCCTAAACCTTCTTATTTTGCATTAGTTATCGGTTTCCTCACTTCGCCTTTCCCTTGTTTTCTGCAACCTCTGAATAAGCATGGACCTGTTTTCTCAACAGGGACCCGACAAGCAACCTAAGCATACAGAATAAGAAGGTGTTTCTATTAAGCTGTAGTCTTGAGAAAGAGAGACAGTGGTTAATGTTGTAGGAGGGCAGTGGAAACCCCCTGTGATCTCTGGTAAGGTCTATTCAGCAGAAGGATGGCTTTTAGAACACTCGTAAAAAAGGAAACAAGGCACACGTAACCCCAAATGGAAGAGATGCTGCCGGCCCTTGTGATCTCGTCGGAGACTGCTTTTAAATCATGTAATAAATAATGTACAGTATATTTACGTTTCCTACTGTATATGCGTAAAATAACCAACAGGATTTTGAGCTTTGAGCTTACCACACCTGGTAACCGGGTCTTTTAAGTGCAGGTGTGGGGAAAGGATCAGGTGTTTTGGAAAACTGCTTGAATATGTGTTAGTGGTTAAGGTGTGAAAATAGCATCTGAGATGTGGAAACGTATAAAACTTCTTGTTCTGCTTACAGTATGGGTGTTTTTGTAGATATTTGTGCTTTAATTCTTATCAAATGTAAACACCAATGTGCTAATCTTAAATGTGAAAAGCAAATGCTCATTTCCACATTTATTTTGTCATGCTTTGCTGTTTAACAGAACTGTATAGTTAGTACATTTTTTTCCAAAGCTATCATTGGGGCAGTACCCTTTTAAAAGGTCCTAACATGTACCAATTATGTACAGATATGTACTGTATACATTTGGTACCAATATGTAGCTTTGAGGTACTAATTTGCACTTTTTGGTACAAGTATGCACATCTGAGGTACTAATTTGCACTCTTTGATATCAATATATACCTTTGAGGTAACAAAATGTACCTCTGAGGTACCAATATGCATTTTTGAGGTACTAATAAGCACTCTTTGGTACCAGTAAGTACATTTTAGGTACCAATTATGTACAGATATGTACTCTATACATTTGGTACCAATATGTAGCTTTGAGGTACTAATATGCACTTTTTTGGTACCAGTATGCACCTCTGAGGTACAAATTTGCACTCTTTGGTATCAATATGTACCTCTGGGGTACCAATGTGGTACATGTAAGGTACCGTTATGCACTCTTGGTACCAATAAGCACTTTTGAGGTACTAATAAGCACTCTTTGGTACCAATAAGAACATTTTTGGTACCAATTATGTACAGATATGTACTCTATACATTTGGTACCAATATGTATCAGGGCTCCAGACTAACTTTTTTCACTGGGAGCACAGTGGCCCCCAACTGAAAATTTTAGGGGTGCAGACAGAAAATTTAGGGGAACACACTGTAAATCAACATGCTATCCAAATATTTACATTTCTACTAATTTCCACTACTTTATTTTACTAATAAATACTTTAATGATAGATGCAGAAAGTACTATGTGCTGTTTTCCAATTCAGTGTCACATCACAAAAAAGGTAAAATTTACTGGTCGCATATGTGCGACTGGATGTAAAATTCAGTGGCACACTCTCGCAAAATGCCCCCATTTGGTGGCAGTCTGGAGCCCTGTGTAGCTTTGAGGTACTAATATGCACTCTTTAGTATAAATATGTACCTCTGAGGTACCAATATGCATTTTCTGAGGTACTAATAAGCACTCTTTGGTACCAATAAGTACATAGGCACCAATTATGTACAGATATACTTGTATACATTTGGTACCAATATGTAGCTTTGAGGTACTAATATGCACTTTTTGGTACCAGTATGCACCTCTGAGGTATTAAATTGCACTCTTATGCATTTTTGAGGTACTAATAAGTAGAGATGCACCTGGGCCGATACCGATTTAAACAGACAACTTCTGGCCAATACCGATGCCAATACCGATATTAAACACTTGTATAGAATACTATACAGTTGGTCTATTAGCTAGTTTATTTCTGCATCAAATTATTTTTACTGAACATGGATTGGATCTAATTAACATTCAACTGACCAACATAATAAGAGAGGCACAAATTAAGCTAAAACAAATATAATAAGACAGAATGACCACCTTCAAAGGTGATTTTTGCTATTCAGCATTTATTTTATTAACAACATTAACAAATTTTTTACATATAATGGATTTCTTTATGCAGTTAATTAATAAACAATCGGTATCGGCCTTTCTCGGGCTATTGCCGATATGCCGATAAATATCTGCGGCCGATACATCGGTGCATCACTACTAATAAGCACTCTTTGGTACCAATAAGTACATTTTAGGTACCAATTATGTACAGATATGTACTGTATACATTTGGTACCAATATGTAGCTTTGAGGTACTAATATGCACTTTTTGGTACCAGTATGCACCTTTGAGGTACTTATTTGCTCTCTTTGGTATCAATATGTACCTCTGAGGTACCAATATGCATTTTTGAGGTACTAATAAGCACTCTTTGGTACCAATAAGTACATAGGCACCAATTATGTACAGATATTTTTGTATGCATTCGATACCAATATGTAGCTTTGAGGTACTTATATGCACTTTTCCGTACCAGTATACACCTCTGAGGTACTAATTTGCACTCGTTGGTATCAATGATACCCCTGAGGTACCAAAATGTACCTCTGTTTTACCAATATGCATTTTTGAGGTACTAATAAGCACTCTTTGGTACCAATAAGTACATTTTGGGTACAAATTATGTAGAGATATGTACTGTATACATTTGGTACCAATATGTAGCTTTGAGGTACTAATATGCACTCTTTGGTACCAATGTGCACCTCTGAGGTAATAATATGCACCCTTTGGTGCCAATAAGCACATTTTAGGTGCTAATATGTACTTTATGGTACAAATATAACCTCGTTGGTATTTTTGATGTACAAAATATGCACTCTTTGGTACCAATAAGCACATTTTAGGTGCTAATATGTACTTTATGGTACCAATATAACCTCTTTGGTATTTTTGATGTACAAAATATGCACTCTTTGGTACCAATAAGCAGATTTTAGGTGCTAATATGTACTTTATGGTACCAATATACACTCTAAAAACAAACGGTGCTATATAGCACCAAAAGTGGTTCTTTGCTTGTAATCATAGAATAACCGTTTTTAGTGCCATACAGCACCGGCGAAGCACCTGTGCAGAACCATATAGTGCCACGCAGAACCATATGTGGTGCTATAGTGGTGCTACATGGCCCCTATATGGTTCCACACAGGTGCTACACAGGTGCTTCGCCGGTGCCACATGGCACCAAAAACGGTTCTTCTATGGTTACGATTCAAATCAACAGTTTTGGTGCTATATAGCACCATTTGTTTTTTTAGAGTGTAACCTCTTTGGTATTTTTGATGTACAAAATATGCACTCACTGTCAATAGAGCCTAACATGTATTTAAAAAAATTGTTTTTCACTGAATGAGGTGTTTATAAGCAACAAAAATTAGTTGTGAAGAGCCTGTAAGTTGATCAAAGAGAACGATTAAAGTGTTATCACCAAATCCCTCTGATTCATTTCTTAACAAATCAATAAATCTGAAGTCCTTATCAGGAAAAAAACCTGACATGCCCATTGGGTTTGAGTGCGGCAACTGGGTAGACCAGGACACAATGCTTTGTCATTTCACACCAGTGCTATCTAGAGACTTACCAAACCAAATTTTCTAAACCTCATTATATTTTGATGTATTCACGTTTTGTTCGTCCTCGACGGTGCCTTGATTGATTTAGCACCGTTCTGACACAAACAAAGCCGGGCACAGATAATCACGTTTATACAAGATATAATTCAAATGGGAGAGAAATGATGTTTCAGTGAAAACTATCTGATCTGGAGTGTTCTCTAATAGTCCCGTCTCTATCTGACCCAAGAGAGGACAGCAGTCGGCCCCACTGTAGGCAAGTGGAGAGCCTATTAAGAAGCGATATTGCCCATATTTTTTTCTTTTTATATCAAGCGCTCATTAGGGCCGCTGCATGAGTCATGCATATCCAAATTAGACAGATTTGATTTTGTGCACACACACGCAGGAACTCGAGCAAATGCTTCTCAATTACTTGCAGATGAAGGAAACGATTTACTGCGTTTTTAACCAACCATCTGAAAACACAGGCAGGAATGCAGTAAGAATGCGCCCACTGATGGCATCGATTCAGCACTCGACTCACTAAATAAATTATGCAAATAAGGTCACAAAAAATATTTGGTGAAGTACTACATCTCAAGGTGACACAACTGGTAATTTATCCTAGCAGTCCAAATGCTCTTTTTGAGCCTTTTGTTTAAATGAAACATGAACTTCAACCTTTAAATGAGTATGCAGACATCTGGCTCCTGACCTTGCATTCGGCAATGTTTTATTAGAGAACTGAGACAATACTCTCTCTCTCTCTCTTTTTCTCTCCATTGACCTGCTCTCAGGACGTGCTGTGCAAAGCAGCATTTACCAAACCAAAGTCAGACAGACCCATTAAAAGGCAGGAAGTGGGGAGGCTAAGCTGATTATGCAACGTTTGTATTCTGCTCCTCATGCCTTGCTCTCTCTCTCTCTCTCTCTCTCTCTCTCTCTCCATGGAGAGTAGATGTCAAACAGGCCAGTGATATTTACCCGCTGTAGCCCAAACAAACAAACCAGCTCTCAGAGTAAACTGCTCTACCAGCACTGATCCAAGATCAGGGTATCACAGCAGGAACAGGCTGTTTCATTCAAATTTGTCTCCCCTTTGTCATTTCTTTATTTTTATATATATATATTGTAAGACTTAACATTAGCATTGGGGCTATAAAGAATGCACGCAGTAACGTGTGGTCACATCATATATTGATATAACTATAAAGTATTCGTATACAGTATGTGTTGCTTTAGGTCAATTGGTAGAGCATTGCATTTGCAACGGAAAGGATAGATAGACAGACAAATAGATAGATAGACTGTGTCGGGAAAAGTTACTTTAAAAGTAATGCATTAAAATATTAAAGGTCTGATCCTATTTTTTAAACCCTAGTTAATGTGTAATGTTGCTGTTAGAGCATAAACAATACCTGTAAAGTGATAAAGCTCAAAGTTCACTGACAGGCGATATATTACATAAAGGTGCAGTGTGTAATTTTTAGAAGGATCTCTTGACAAAAATTCAAAATACTATACCAAACTATATTATCGGGGGTATAAAGACCTTTTTATAATGAAAAGTTGTGTTTATTACCTTAGAATGAGACTTTTTTATCTAGATACACCGAGGGTCCTCTAACGTGGAAGTCGCCATTTTGTGATGCCATGTTTCTACAGAAGCCCTTAATGGACAAACTTTTCTACTAAGTTGTCTTCAATGATGACATGTTCTCCAGTGGCGGCTAGCGCTGCTAAAATTTACACAGTGCACCTTTAACAGAATTCGACTTTCAAAGCCTACAGCGAATGGCCGGTTTGGACTACAGCCCTCTACTTCCTGCTTTAATGACATCAGTAGAACAGTTTTTCGACTAAGCTCAGCCCACAGGAATACGTCAGTCGCCAGCTAAGCTAACGGCAAGCTAAGCTGCTATCGAATCACAACACACTAAACAAACTACACAATCAGAACTCGATACGTATTTCTGAAGGAGGGACTTCATAGAACAAGGAAGACATCAGCTCGTTTTGACGACAGTTAAAACAGCGTTATACGGATAAGTCAATTGTGTGAAAAATACTGCGTTTTTTTACACGCGAAACATGAACACATGTTATATTGCGCACTGTAAACACAATCAAAGCTTCAAAAACACAGAAAGAATAGGATCTTTAAGTTACTCCCAAAAAAGTAACTAATTGCATTACTTTTCGTGGGAAGTAATACTTACGTTACTTTTTAGTTACTTTTGCATTACTTTTTCTTGGCTGAGGCTTGATCTCTTTCAGGCTTGCAGGTGTTTTTATGACTGAAAAGTTCTGCATTCAGAAATTGCATATTTCATCACAAAAATATCGAGCTCTGGCCTGTCATCTCAGTTTTTGACTCAAACAGTTCCCACACAGGTGTTTACACATAGAGTGCATAATGTGACTAAGTTTAGTTTAATTCAGTACATATTTTTTTATAGAATTAAAAACTAAAAAGTAACTTGCATTACTTTTTTTAAAAAAGTAACTCAAATACTAATGTGTACATTTAAAAAGTAATGCGTTACTTTGCTCGTTATTTCAAAAAAGTAATATTATCATGTAATGCGCATTACTTGTAATGCGTTACCCCCAACACTGTAGATAGATATGTGCTTGAACCTTTATTTTCCTGTTGTCAGTCCATGAACCTGTGTGTCCGCCGCATGCAGTTTCTGCAGGGAATAGAAATTGCCTATTGAAGGGATTCTTAATGTAGAAGCACCGCATTGTATAATGCAAGAGATTTTTAGTGAGTAAAACTTCAGGAAAAAGCTCAGCGCCTGTGGCTTTGTGCAAAGAAAGGGTTTCCATCTCGCAAACAAACGCCACATACGTCTCATGCGCGTTGTTGGTGTTGTTTTGTACGGTATATTCTCATGTGTGGGTTTACCTCACGGCAGTTGTCAACTGTGGGTTGTGTTTTGTATGTTTTCTCTATTCGCATCATACAGTGCTGGCTGAATTTATATGCGTATTGCGACGTCGTTCTTGGACCGAATGCCGCTGTGCTGAGCTGGCAGGGTAACGGATCTGTGCTGTAGGTTTCTATTAGAGCGTGGGCGATGTGTAGACACCAGCTTTGTCAGGGTCACACGCCCCTCCTACCCACTCAGTGCACACCGTTCCAGGGCAAACAGTACTCTTCCTGTTAGTAAACACAATCCTTTATTTCCTCTCTTCATGCTCGAGCAAAACATCTTTCATGTGTAGCACATGTAGACGTGATGTTTTCAAGGACTTTGCGGATTGGGGTCGATCCAGACCTGTTTCCGGAACAAGCAGTCCAGACTTAATGAACGCTCCTAATGAGAGAACATGACTAAACTTTACTTTGTATCCAGTTTAAGCTAGCATATGTGTTTTGGAACCTGGTAGCTGGTTTTTAATAGGCCATTACCAGCTAGAAACCACCTACCAGCATCTAAAACACAGGCTAAAACTGGATTTTCCTGCTCAAAGGTAGCTAAAAGATGAGGAATGGGAATCGAGTGTTCTGGGAATGTAAGGGCCAGTATGGGGTTGAGGGTGGGAAACTCGGGTGTGGCTGCAGGAATGCCTGCCGCCCACAGAGAAAACTGGAGGTCTGTGGGAGCCCAGCAGGAGTTGGCAGGCCAGACGATGGGCCGTAGATTAGAAACACATGTCTATCTTTTTGACAGACCCCCTCCTGCGCTCCCTTCTCAACATAATTTCTGAAGTGCCGTGACCCAAAGTTAATAAACAGCTTGGAAATGCGTGTGGTTAGAGCTGTCCGCTTGGGTAAATGTTATGGAAACACTTATGGACACACACAATCCAACCTGCACTTTTACACATGAAAATTGCTGTGCAATACAAAACAAGACCAACAACCATATTGTTTTGTTATATAGTTTGTATGCGTCTTTGGAAGTGTGTTTCTAAAATGACTTGAGCTGTAAAGTTTCTGTTAAGCCGTTCAGTGAAAAATCCTCAATACCCTTAATGCGTCTGTATTTAGGCCTCCAGTGAAAGAGCCAAAAAAAAGAGAAACCAACCAGTCTCAGCTTGCTATACATCATGACAATAATATTCCATTAATATTATTCAGCTACAAGTATTAACAGAGTAAACTGTGAATATAATTTATAAGCAATGTTGGGATGTAGTTGAAATGATAAAGTGTCTTTGAAGTTTGTTTGGATTGGCTGGTGTAGTTGATGCACTGTCCTGTGCTTGGTGTACTGTCATGTTTTTGCTCATTAAATTTGATGGAGTGTCAGATTGGGAATACACCGGAGACGCAAGTATACTGGTAAACCTTCTCAACTCATTGTATAGATTATTCTGCCCATACAGTACCTGCCAGTGTGTGTTTACATTTGTGATACTTGCAAATATGTTTCTGTTTGTGTTGATGGCAAGTTAAAAATAGTTTACGTTGTCTTGCTGGTCTCTTATAAAATGTACTATTGCATGGGTCTTCAGCGGGGGTCCGGGGCCCCGTGGGGGTCTGTGGTGGTATGAGTGGGGGTCCTCCAAATATTGTTTGAATTCAAAACAAATATGCATAAATAGGTTTATAATAGAAATAAATTAAATACTTGATTAAATATTAAGGTTCCCATATACAGTAAAATTATATAAAACATGATTAAAATGAAAGTTCCCCCTTTAAAATCTATTCATTAATTTTATGTGTATGCTACCAGTATATGTGTATACAAAAATGCTCATTTTAATATATTTGTACTGTGACCCTCATAAAGTATGCCTATGTAAATACAGCCTTAATTTGATACACTGGGGGTCCTTGCTCCTCCTCTCTATACATTAAGGGGTCCTTTAAATATTCAATAATATAGACTTTTGGTTGCAGATCTCAATGTTAAATACTCTCTCATTGGTACGCCACTTTTAATTAATAAATTAATAAATTAATAAATACAAATTAATCAATTAATAATAATTAAATACATTTTAATATTATAAATGCAAACATTTATCATCAAATTGATCCAATATCAGCTTTAAAATATTAAGCTATAACATCTGCAATTTTAGGAGAAACATTTGAGACAAAGTTGATACTTAAATGGCATTCAGACAGCCAGCGATGTTATCGCTGTGTGTCGCTCGTCTCTTTTAATGAGGCGTTTCTAATTCTGCTTGTCATACACAAATGAGTACCATCCACGCCAATAACTGACGAGAGAATGATGACGTGAACTCCCTTTAACCAGAGTGATAATGTTACTACCCAAACCATACCCTAAGTCCAAACCCTTTTTATACAAAATGTTTAAAATAAGTAATGTTTTTTTTTTATATTATGCAACGTAGCAGACAGATATGTGTAGGAACATTTTAGTAACAATATAGCATTTCAAAGATATTTTAAGCCGCTAATACAGTTCTACCCAAAACAGTTTATTAAAATCATGTAACGTTATTGTTATAAAAAAGCATAACAACAGGCAAGTGTAATCACAATAACTTACTTTTTGCGAAATTTCAAAATCAGTACCAAAAGTAGTTAAAACGACAATGTGCTGCAGTCGCTACCCAGTCTCACAAAATTATGTACCTATAGTCACGTAATTTTTTTATTCTTTTTTGTGATACCGTCACGAATTTTCGTGTTGTTTATGATCGTATCACATGTCATTGTCACACATTGGTTACTCAACTGCTTTTTCCTATTTTCAAACCATTTTCGCTTCAGTTTAAGGTTAGATTTGGTGTTTGTGTTACTTTAAGTATTGGTTTACACTATTTTTCTGATTTATTTTTTTATATTTTCTAAATTGTAAACCATTGTTGCCTGACGTTAGAATTGGGTTCGGGTAAGGATGTCATTTTATGTAAATCTAACCCTAAACTGAAGCAAAAATGGTGAGAAAATTAGACAAAACAGTTGAGTACCAATACGTGACGATGACACATAAACAGAAATTCGTGATACGGTCACGAAAAAAACGCAGAAATTCGAGACAGTATTACGTGAAAGAAACGAATAATTACATAACTATAGGTATGTAATTTCGTGAGACTGGGCTGGCAGTCGCGGTCCTCTCTGGAGTATATGAAGTAGAAAGAAGAATTAAAGTTATTAATCCATGAGAACGTCAAGGTGCGCATTTCAAATTTCAAATGTACATCGACTGAAATGAAAAACAGGAATGACGCAAATCTGTGACGTAGCACGCAAAGAGCCAATAAGCGTTTGATATCGCTGCCGTAAATCAATGTGTCGTAATAATAATTCGTTACATTTATATTACATATTACATTTTCTCAGTACTCAAAGCGCTTTACATATGAATGGGGGAATCTCCTCAACCACCACCAATGTGCAGCATCCACCTGGATGATGCGACGGCAGCCATATTGCGCCAGAACGCCCACCACACACCAGCTTCGTAAAGCTTCTTGAGGCGCAAAATTAAAAGTTATAACACCGCGCAATTTGACTTTTACGGTCACTTACGAGAACTCAGATCAAGATCGCTGTATAAAGGGCTGAATTTGGATTTGTTCCTCACAATCTCACAATGAATTTTAAAGATGTGGATTACAGTGAATGAATAAAATTAAAAAAAAATTGTGAATTTATGTTTTGTTTTTGTGTAATTATTGTTGCATAAGAGAAGACAGCATAAGAGAAAAAGCGTTTTTTGTGTGTCATGGCAAACAAACGAAATATTACAAAATAGTTCAATGATTACAAAAATGCTATATATTTTAAGGTTTTAAAGTGAAACAGTTAGTCTTGTTTAATATTGTGTAATTCTCTGAATATCTAAATATATATTTATTTAGGTAAATGGGTAAACTGTCTTAAATAATTCTGACTGAAAACATGCCATTAATATGAGTAAGAAATGCCAATGCCCCTAATTTTAATATTTATAAATAGAAATAACTTGCGTACAAATTTGTATGACTGTAAAGCTGTTAATATGTAAATAATTAACGTTATTAGTCCTGTCAAAGCGTCAATATTATACGCTTTAGTTTGTTTTAAATGTATGTGTGGTACAACCACACTTTACGTAAAAATACACACGTATTCTCACAAGATCATGTTGGATGTATGCAAGGTTTTCACTTGGAGGAGTTTGTGTGTGTTTGTGTATACAATATGTAGCATAATTTCCTTGGATGACATCCAGGTCTGAAATCTGTTAGCATGTCAGATAGTCATTTTCAAAGGCTCAAAATGTTCCTTGCTTCAGTGGGAATCAAGACTTTGAGTTCAGGGCAACCTGACTATAGCTAAACAAACAGATCTAATGCCAAGCAGAGCCTTCTCATAAAATCAGCATGGATATTCCAACACGCTCAGAAAGCGGCAAAAAACCTCCAGAGATATTTGGCTTCTCTGTTTTATGATGGTGCTGGTTGTTATTTTAGAGTTAGACCTAAGCTGTGAGGGAGTTTAATATAGGGTGTTTCTCACTGTCTCAGCTAAAACACACACACACGCATACACATACATACACACACAGACTCATTGTTTCTGAGATAGGGCAGAGGAGAGCTGCATGCACTAACATTTTGAGCCTGCCGCTAAAGCTGTGATCTTTCCTGTTGCCTGGTTTTCTTTCTGTCCTTTACAATGGAGCTGCTTGTGTTATGCTGCCGTTATCAGCGCTGGCCAGCATGTGTATGTGTGTGTAATAGGAGGGTGATGACAAGACTGCAGGTGTAGACTTATGACTTCTGTGCAGGTGGAGGAGAGAGACTTTCCCCTTAACTCACTTCAGCTCAAAGCACACTGAGATCACAGGAGTTCCTTCTCTTTACCCCTTTTTCTCTTTACTTCTCCTTTACTTCTCTCACCTCACTCTTTTCTTTCATTTTCTTTTCATTTGATCTTTTTATCTCATTGCCTTGTCTGCTTGTCTTGCCTGATTTCATCTCTCTTCTCCTCTTCTCTCTTCTCTCCATTCTTCTTGTCCTCTGATCTCCTTTGGTCTCATCTCATTATCACGTCATCTCTATATTTTCTTTTGTTCTCCTTTCATCTCATTGCCTTGTCTCAACTCATTTTGTTCGTTTTGTCTTGCCTCATTTCATCTTCTTTTCTTGTCTTCCTCTTTACTATCTTATATTTTTTATTTTCTTATCTCCTTTGGTCTTTATCTTTTTATTTTATTTGATCTCCTATCATCTCATTGCCTTGTCTCATCATATCTCTTTGAGGCTGTTTAGGTCGATCGGATCACGATTAGACGACGTTTAAGACAGGTGTCAAGAGTTTGATTCCAGAACGCAACAAATCCATTTTGACTAATTTCGGTAAAAAATGTGTTTTCTATACCAAGAAAGTGACAAGATCAAAACCACTATTTTCTGTTACAAACTTTCACATAGCATCTTTAGGTTAAAAACATACAAAATTCAAATCCATAATTTGATTTTCAAAGATTTATTATAAAAACAGATTTTTTCCTTTTATTATAAATCTATTAAAATCAATATAAAAATGTGCATTCATCTTTGTCATGTTATATTCATGTAGTTGACTAGTGGTATACACTTATGATGCCGTCGCTGACAGCGATCAGCTGTAAAATGTTTTGTTCCTGCTGATTGATTTTAAGTAAAATAATGGAAAGTTTTTCTTAAGATCCCCTGGGATCAATGTGTTAGCATGACAGAAGCTGTCGGGAGAACAAGAAACAGCCGACATTTTTGCATCTCCTGAGTGCCTCTCTCATAAATTATTTGATTTTGATGGCTTACGTTTTTTCCTTGTCACAGAAAATCACCACAGGTTTATCAATACCATCAAAAGTATTATTTTGTTTTTGTTTGTTTGTTGATCACAAAGTACAAAGTAGATGAGGAAAACTAGTATTCCGTGTTTATTCAACGTGCCGCCATTATTGTTTACAATGCGTGGAATGGTGCGCTGGGATTTGTTGAGCGGATTTATTGCATTCTGCAGAGAAGAAGGACTGGTGTTTATTGTGTTTTGGGAAAAAAGGAAGAAAAGATGACAGAATACCACGGCGGATGTTGGATTTTGCGTAAAATTAAGAATTTACTTTTTAATTCTGACCTGATACAATACTGATTATGGCGTTAACTTTTTTTTTTAATGGCATTTATCGCGTTTTGGAACCAAACTCTTCAAACAGTGTTTAAACCGTTTTGAACTCATTCACTTTTGGCCACATTCATAGGCAGTGTTGGTCAAGTTACTTGGAAATAGTAATTAGTTACTGATTACTTCCCTAAGAAAGTAATCCCGTTACTTTACTGATTACTTATTTTCAAAAGTAATTAGTTACTTTACTAGTTACTTTACTATTTACTTTTCAAAAACATGATGCATGACCTGAATGCTACAGTATAAAGCAACAGGGCTCGGTTGCATAAAGCACCTTAAGTGTAATTTTCCCTTAAATTCACCCTTGTGTTTCCCTTAAACTTTAGGGTGTTGCAAAAAAAAAACTTACGTTTTTTCTGTTGCATCTCCATGGCAACAATAGTATTTTATAACAACAAACCTGGGTCGCTGTCGTGAAACATTTAACGATTACCCTTACCTAAGAGAACCATTTAAGGGATTATACGTATGCAACACCCTTAAATTATTGTCTTACAAGTAGGTAAGGGGAATTTACCCCGTAAGTGTCATACTTAAGGGAAAAACTTTAGGTGCTTTATGCAACCGGGCCAAGACCTTTCAGCCTAATTCTATTCTTTCTGCATATTCCATCATCTAAAATTGAATCAAATGAAACATTCTCTGTTTTTACCTCTCAACACGCACTTATTTGTGGGCGTGATGGCGTCGTTTTTTTTAACGCTGCTAACAATATCTACAGTATATAGCCTACTGTTCATTTAACAATATTAAATTAACATTACTATACATCGTTTAAAAGGTCTACGGGTTTAGCATCAGTGTATGGTCTCTGTTTTGAGATACAGATGCTCTAGCATCATAAATGTAGTATTTTGTTACAGAAGCCCAGATGACAACATGCTGAATATAAACGGGACTTCTTACCTTGGTGTATAACGATCGCGAGTCGAATCCAGTCTGTTTCAGATGTGTGAATAACCCATGAAATCAGTATAATAGAATTCATCAAATGACCATTTTTGTTCACAAATGCGTATAATCCATGAAATATAGATATATAGTCTGTTGTTTACATTAGATTTTGCATGAACGTGTATGAGATGGAGCCGCAGTGGTCATGTCAGCTTGTCCACAAATGCGTATAATCCATGAAATACAGATATAAAGTCTGTTTACATCAGATTTCGCGTGAACGTGTATGAGATGGAACCGCAGCGGTCATGTCAGCTGGGGGTTCAGGGATTTTTTTCAGTAAGTTTCACATTCCTGTGCCGGCTTGCTAGGTGTTTGCTCAGATCTGAGGTGGATTTTTTTAGTGTGTATAAAAGTTTTATTCCCACACAGGGTGTACAGCGGACGCTGATGTTTTTGTCACCTTTAACTGGGTTAAACTCAAAGTGATGTCGGTACTTCCAAGCATTAAACACTGCATAGTCTTGCTCTCTTCCGCGCTCCATGTTGTCTTTTCACGTTCAACACTACACTGACTGACGGCGCGGCGCTCATACATCATTGTCACTCGACTCACATCACGACACGAGAGAGTCTCACGAAACAAAATCAAGATTAAAAAATAACGCAGTAATGCAGCCTGCTTACGGGGAAGTAACAGTAATCTAATTACTGTTTTTGCAATTGTAATCCCTTACTTTACTCGTTACTTGAAAAAAGTAATCGGATTACAGTAATGCGTTACTTCTAACGCATTACTGCCCATCACTGTTCATAGGTAGTCAAAAACGCATTTGACCGAATTGCTTTTGAAGTGCATGTGATCGAATGTGTTCGAGCAGCAACAAAACACTGCCTACTCTCTGCCTATTGATGTAATGTAATATACAATGTTTTATACAATGAGCACCCATGGTGTTCAGCGCGATTTTTAGGCTTTCATTGATAAAACTGAAGTGGCTGCTCTCCACCTCTATAATTTTTTTATTTTGCAAGCGTTTGAAAGTGAAACTCATTAAATCAATTGCTCTGAAATATCAAAGAAAGCTCTTACTAATATAAATAGGACTCTGACCTAATATTAGTTCGGGTCATTTTAAACCCGCTCATCATTTCTCCCGCTCGTGTTTAAACGACAGCAGAGGGACTCGCCCACAGACCACCCCCTCAGAAAATTTGGACGGAAGCGGTCGAAAGTGGACAATAGAGACGTGTTAAAATAGCAGGTGCAAACGTGAATGTGTCTCTGTTGTCCACTTGTGATCTGATTGACCAAAATGCATAATAATACCAGGTATAAACAGCTCCTTCTAGTCCTTCTTTTCTATTCTTTTCTCTTTCTCTATTTTTATTTTTCTTCATTTTCTTGTCATTTGATCTCTTTATCTCATTGCTTGTCTTTCTTCTCCTCCATTCTCCTCTGCGCTTTTCTGTTTTCTTGTCTTCTCCTTTGTTCTCATCCGCCATCATGTAATCTATTTATTTTAGTTTTTTCTTTTCTTTTTTTCTCCTTTCATCTCACTGCCTTGTCTCCTCTCATCATTCCCTTCTTGTCTTGCCTCATTTCATCCTCTTCTTCTCCTGTCTTCTTTTCTACTATCTTCTACTTTCTTGTTTTCTTATCTCCTTTGGTCTCATCTCTTAATTTTTTATCTCCTTTCATCTCACTGCCTTGTCTCATCTCATCTTGTCTCTTCTGGCTTCGGTCATGTCTCATTTACTCTCTTTCTCTTTTCTATTCTCTTCTCCTTTAATCTCCTTCTGTCTCACCTATACTCATTTTATTGTCCCTCTTTTTGCTTAATTTCTTCTGTCTCATCTTCTTCACTTCTTCTTCATGTCTTTTCTTGTCTTATGCCATTTTTTCTCACCATTTCTCCCCCACACTGTCTTGCTTCTCTTCTCAAATTAAAACTTTTTTAAAGCGCTGCATTTTATTCAGTTCATCTCATGAAATCATGTCAAATGACTGTTTTTCCAAGACTTTATTGTGAAATCTTTTCTACTCCATGTTTGATGTTCGATTCAAAACAATGGGCAATAAAGAACAAACATCATCCATTAAATATCCGGTCTACAGCAGAATACTAAATATTTCGTAGAGCTCTTTCAGCTTCTGCTTGTTTTGTATTTGTTTATCTGCTGCCGTGCAATATATTTGCTTATTTATGCATACACGGCATGTATGCGTTCTCTGCAGATCTTTAGACTAAAGGTCTGTAATGCAACATAGTTTCCTATTGATTCACAGACCGGCTGGAATATAGCAACGGAGGTAAGAATGTTAAAGAGAAAGCGTTCATTTTTATCTGCCAAACTAACATATTTGCAGAGGTGACTGTAGAGTCATATCGCTGAAGGGCAGGAGTACTCGGAGCAGTCATACGGACAGCACAAAGAAAAAACCCATCCTACTGCATCTATCATTGCTTTTTTGCCAGATCACATCATCCAAGAAGTTTTTGCCGGCTGTAAATGAGTTTTTCTGGTTGCCGGGGAAACCAAATCAAGTTTAACTTAGATGTGGCGTACAGGAATACGTTCAACACCGATCGTGTGCATTCGAAGGCCTCAGAGAGATGCTTTACAACTCATATCGCCGTCATGATTGAATGAAAACATTGAGCAGCGCCTGTCATCCTGCTTAGCACTTTTGGAAGGGAATTCTTCTCCCGCCCATCGCACAGCATGAATTGGACCCTCCGGATCCTAGAGAAGGTTTCTCGCTTTGCTTTCTTGTTTTGTTTGGTGTAATGAGATAGTAAGTTGAATTCACACACCAGTGAGCGCACAAAACAAATAATCGTACCATACTTTCATGTCGGCGGAGTTTAGATGGTTATGATGTCGTTTAAGTTATTTACAGTCGCAATCAGATCGTCCGTTATTTCACAAGTATTAAACAAGGCGCTTTGAAGGCCTGCCAGGCTAGTTGTTTTGATGGTGGGGATTTGAAAGGAAAGCCGTGCCAAAAGCGGAGCCAGCGGTCTGAGCGTCAAAGACATAATGGGAAGGGGGTGGGCGGAGAGGGGATGCGTGCGGGAAATAAACAGAAAAGATGGTCGAGGGGAGTTGAACTTCAAAAGGTCATTGGATATTCCTCTGCTGCTCTGTGGGCCCGGTGTGGGTGTGATACCTGCGGTGTAACATTTCCCTCTCTGTTCCAAACACACTCGACTTTCTTTGCCGAGGTCATGACCTTTCCATCAATCGTAGTGCGGTTGACCTACGGGGGGCTCTTTCGCTCTTGCCTCTCGCGCCCTGCTGGCATGCTGACTGATCTTATGTCCCTCTCCTCTACAGCCCCGAACGAGCCGCTGCTGTGTAAGTTTGCAGACGGGGGACAGAAGAAGCGGCAGAGCCAGAGCAAGTACCCTCAAAATGGCCGACTGTGGTCGCGGGAAGGAGAGAGTGGTGAAGGTTTACAGCATAACCTATGGACTTACTGTATTCCAGCCCGGTTTCCTTCTTGCCCTTTTACACCCTTTCTCTAGATGAAAGTGTAAATGTTACATTTCTTGAAGCAGGAAATAAATGCCATTTCATGTTGGAGAAATCGTAGTGGTTTAGTTCTCGCTTCAACACGGTCACAATTCACACTTTACTGACACATATCTCTACATTGTAAAAAATTTGCTGTAATTTTGCCGCTGGTTGCCAGTAACTTACTGTAGAAGATAAAGTCTGAAAATGTTTCATGTTCTTTTAACTTTGAACAAACTGTTGCCAGTAAATAACATAAATGTAAAATCTACAGTAAGTTACTGGCAGCTAGTTGCCAGTAATACCCATTAATACTGTAATTTCTACAGAATTTTTTTTACAGTGTAATACATTTTTCTGTAATATACAGAACATATAGGGATGGATCAAAAATTATAAACAGAAACAATAAATTTAAATCTTAATAATACCCAAAGTTGGTGCATTGTTATAGACAACTCCAAAATAAAATTTGCACCTTTTCAATATTTATTTGTGTCTTGTCAACGTGTTGGCTGTCTGAGCTGTATAAAAGACAAATTGTCAAGCATGCACAATAACAGAGTTTTATTTAAGTTTTATTTTTAAAATCAAGCATAATATATTGGGTGATTCTCACGAAATCCAGATTTAGAAGGTGTCCAGCATCAGAATTTTTAAAAAGCCCTTGAAGCCATTTTTTTGCACATATAAGATTAAGGTCTGAACTTACTATAAAGGATTTAAAAAAATATTTCCTTATAGAATTATTTACATTTTTTAGATTATCATTATCAAACATTTTTATTACCGCAACATGATATTACATTAAATATATGAATTTACAACTCATGTTTCGTTAATGAGAACTAAAAAGTTGTCTAGGTACTATGACAAACAAAAATTTCAACTTTTTATCTGGAGAGAAAAAATAAGAACTGCTTACCTGGTAGCCATCTTGAGTGTCACCGTCAATTACGTCCCTTCCAACTATTTTTTTAAATGTTAGTTCATTGAAGGCTTAAACAATGATTGAGAATTGTTGCGGAGGATGAGAAAATTGGTCTTGGACATATTTATATTCCTTATTATTGTCTCTACATTTACTAATGATCACCAAATAGCACATGTTTCTTTACTGTAAATGTTTATAGTATAACATCCACTGAAGCTTTTTAATTTTTTAATTATAAATATTTACATGTCAAAGACCCAAATCTTGTCATGGACACGTTGCGGTAATGAAAATTTTCCCCTTAAATGTGGAAAAAACTAGTTTGTATGATGTCATTTGAAATCATGTACAAAATAATACATAAAGAGATGTTTGTAACTGTATGCTTCTTATTTTGATACTCTTACTTTGCATTTACTTTTTTTATGAAAATGTTTCAATGCACCTCATAAGTCTAATTTCGCGAGAATCACCCTGTTGTTAATAAAGCATTTAACTATTAACAAAGTTTAATTCAGTTACCTATGTACTTTATTTTTACGTTATTATATATATATATATATATATATATAGACAAAGCCTCCTTTGATTGACAGGGTCATTTGGCCATGGTTAAGTTCACGATCTATCCCACAAGCCCTTTAATCTCTCCTCTCCTGTTTTTACTACCAAAAGCGAGTCTTGTTCGTTGATGTGAAAATGGCAGCAAGGTGAAAAACTGGCGTTTTCTGGGCAGTCCCAGCTGCTGGCATGACGCAGTGGTTCGGGGAAGCGTGCCCAGATACCGACCAGACCGTGAACGCCCATTATGAGTAGCTGGCAGCCGCCTTAACTTTGGCTGCACTTTCTCATGAAGGCGTCTATTTTTTCGTGATGGATTTTAATACGCAGGCTCAGGGGTTCATATTAAGCGGAGAGAGAGAGCCTCAAACGCAGGTTAGGTCGATGGTTTTCCCACCAGTCTCCAAGGGTTCTCCCCTGCCGAGGAGAACTTGGCATCGGACAAGCTGCAGTATATGAGCGTTGTTTATCTGCTCCAGACCAATACGGGTCTAAGCGGCCAGCTTTCCCCCTTATTCACTTAGCTGGCGTGGCTCTGTCAACATGAGCTATGCTTTCTGCTGCCTTGTAAATACCAAATAACTTTGTGCCGTATCGAACCCGAGCCCGTCTGGTATTACAGCTCAGTGCTCAGAGGTAATAGATCCACAGCTACAAGTCCAGACTATGCGCTTTTAAAGATATAAAGAGCCGTCGGCTGGCCCCTATTAGATGACCCTGTTCTATTGCCGGCATTACTCAATAGACTTTATAGGACGCTTGCTTCGCGAAACGATCTTTCACTCTTTGTTCTGTCTGTCTTGTGTTTCAGAGTGGCATGACACTGACCTATGACCCCACTGCAATGCAAAATGGGTAAGAGTTGTTTGCTTTTTGTATCATTATCCTTCTGGAAAGACCAGCTTGTACAATTTATTTTCTGGTCCAAGCTGGTTTATGTTGGCTGGTTAAGGATTGTTCACCCAAAAATGAAAGTTCTGTCATTGTTTGATCACCCCCAAACCTGTGTAAATTCAAACACAAAAGAAGATATTTTGAACATTGTTTGAAGCACCATTGGCTTCCATAGCATTTTTATCCTACTATGGAAGTCAATGGTGCTTCTGCTTAATTCTTGATTACAAATATCTTTCTTTTATTCTACTTTATTTATTTATTACTATCATTTATCAAAATATCTTTTCCTTATTCATCACAATACTTCCATACTATTTGTTTCCCTACTATGGAAGTCAATGGTTACAAGCAGCTGTGTGCTTACCATCATTTATTAAAATATCTTCTTTGTGTTCATCAGAATAAAATAAATTCGTACAGGTTTAGAATAACATGAGGATGAGTAAATAATGACATAGTTTTCATTTTTGGGTGAACTATCCCTTTAAGAAACCTGGTAGATACTTTTGATGAACAGCAGTGAAACTTACACTGGAAAAATGATTCATTTAATTTACTAAATTTAAATGTAATATTTCAGCTTTTGTTTCATATTGGTCTTCACTGAAAAAAAATTTTTTTATTTAATTTACTCAATTTTTAAGGTAAGTGGTCACAATAAATTTATTTATGCTACATTGTTTTGTTGCTCTTATTTTTTTTTTTAAACGTAGCTTAAATAAATTGATTGCGACCACTTACCTTAAAAATTGAGTAAATTGAATGAATATTTTTTTTTCAGTGATGACCAATATGAAACTAAAGCCGAAATAAAGAAATTATACACTTCCCAATGTTTCATGAATATCTTCACGTGTTTCTGTAGCTTAATTGGTACATGGTTGCATTAGCACCGCAAATGTCACGAGTTTGATTCCAAGCGGACATAGATACTAATAAAAATGTATACCCTGAATGCATTGTAAGTCACCTTAGATAAAAATTTAGAAAAAATATGCTTTTACAGTCATTTCCCAGTATGCACTGCAAAATGTCCATATTTGTTAATTTATCAGAGAAGGTAGAAACACAAAGGTCAGAAATGCTACAGACTTCCTCTTAGCAAAGATTAAAATGCAGTCTATAAATAAATAAATGTCTATATTTCTGTCCATTTTATACGAGAGTATCACCTGACACCTGTCCAGTATTCCCATATGCATGTTTACTGAACACAAAAATTGCTTTGGATAAAACCGTCTGCCAGAAGCATAAATGTAAATATAATGTAATGTATATCTTTAGCTTTTCTTCTCTCCCTTTGGGATGAGATTCAGTCTTCTAGTGTGAATTTTGACACTTCACTTTTTTTGAAAATATGCTCATTTTCCAGCTCCCCTAGAGTTAAATATTTGATTTTTAACGTTTTGGAATCCATTCAGCCGATCTTCGGGTCTGGCGGTACCACTTTTAGCATAGCTTAGCATAATCCATTGAATCTGATTAGACCATTAGAATTGCGCTAAAAAATAACCAAAGAGTTTAAATTAAAAGTTGAGATTTTCTAGGCAGATATGGCTAGGAACTATACTCTCATTCTGGCGTAATAATCAAGGATTTGAATGCCGTAACATGGCTGCAGGAGGCGCAATGATATTACGCAGCAGCCAAAATAGTCCCCTTAGTATCTTTCAATAGCAGAGGACTATTTTCAGGTGCTGCATAATATCATTACGCCTCCTGTAGCCATTATACAGCAGCAAAGTTCTTGAATAGCTGAATGGATTCCAAAACGGTAAGAATCAAATGAACTGGAAAATGTGCATTTTTAAAAAAAGTGGAGTGTCTCTTTAAAGGTTGTTACAGGGTAAAGTAAAGCAAATAATGCATCCTCACACTAGCGTTTATAGTCTTAACACGGTAAGAAATAAGGAATTGTACAGATATGTCACGCCCAGTCGCACGCTCAGGTACTGCCATGTCCCATCTGCATTATAGTAGCACTGTAGGGTGTAAGTGTTTTATCAGGTGTTGGGTGCTGGGCTCAGGGAAATAAAACCCTCTCTGTCAGTCCGTTCCTGCGGACGAAGTGTCCAGCTCTGCGTGTGATCCGGCCCTCTGGGGAACAAAGTCGCCACCTCTGCTGCACACTTTCGCACCCTCTGCACTTCTGACTCAGCACTTCTTGTCTTCCAGAATGGGAGACTGACAATAAGAATGCAATGGGGAATAGAAAGCAAGATTGTGAATTTTAAATAATAGAGCCGGCTAGAATGTGCTGAGAAGGGGAAATGCTTTATGTGCTTTACTTGTAATTTTCATCACTATATTATTAGCAAATCTATTGGGGAGAATTTACTAAACACTTTTGTGGGTGGTACTTTGTGGGTGGAAAAATTATGTCTAATTCAGCAAGCACCTGCAATCTGCGACCAGTTGCATAAACTACTTATGGCGCTTTTCCATTGCATTTACCCCACGGTTTGGTTTGGGTCAGCTTACTTTTGGGGGCTTTTCCATTAGGTGCAGTACGTAGTCCCCGATACTTTTTTTAGTACCACCTCGGTCAGGGGTTCCAAGCAACCTGAGCTGATACCAAAACGTGATGCGAAAACACTGTAGGAGGTCACTGATTGGTCTGAGAGAATCGTCACTATCAGTGTCATCACTATAATGTAAAAGATTAGCTTTTACCTTCATGCTAGCTTGCGCTGTCTCGAGTAAACCTGTTGTCATCTGTGCTCTGCTATAAGTTCCCAAACTCCCTTTTAGCGATGACAAACAACCACAGGTTGAGAATCAGGAACACCATAACAGTTTTTTTCCAGATTTGCAGTTTGTGGCGGCACATTTGCGATACGCACGCCTGCATATTTAAATGCAACTTAAATGAGACTCAGCGGAGCGCGTCGACTGACGCCACGGGTGTTTGTACAGAAACTGTCATGTGAGACAGAGGTAGTGATAAACGCGATGTGCAAAGATCTATTTGTGGTGGTCAATTTAAATTTTTTTGCGAACTAAGAAATAAATAAATGTATGGGAATGTACAACGACGCTCTCATTTGTATGATGTCACAGCAGTAGGCAGCGCAAATATAACGACACACCTATAATCCCTCCTACTCTGAAGTGTTACTAAACTCAATGGAAAAGCAAACCACACCAAAGTGAGGTGAGCTGACCCGACCCAAACCAAACCGTGGGGTACTATGCAATGGAAAAGCACTATAAGACTACCAGTGCATATAGTGTACAACATTACTCAAGTAAAACAGCACAGACAACCAAGTAGAAAAAAATCGACAATACCAGCTCACGTAGTACAGTAATAAATTTTCTCCAGAGCTTATAATTCAGTCCTCTTAATTGTTTAACCTGTGCCATCTCAATGGCAGCTGGCGGCAGCTAATAGCCTGCATAAATAACAGCATAGCTGGCGTGTAAAGAAACACTTCAACCACATTTCACGTTTTAACCCTGCTATTGTGTTACATCCTTTCCGGACATGCGACACGCTGCTCTCACTCAGGTCGTCTTGCGCGAGTCTGACAGCTCTCGGGGAGCGTTAGCTCTCTGGGGCAGACAGTGTTTCGTTCCCCACGCTCCATTTCTCAGCTTCCAGACAAGCCAATCAATACAACCTAGCAATGGCGCTTGCGGATGAAATATGTCCGCCCTAGGTACACAGTGATAAATAAGTCCTGCCCGAAAGCTGTAGCTATTGGAAAACACTGTTGCTTGGCTAAAACAGAGGGGGGGTAAACATTCGCAACTAAGCCTAAATGCATGTGAATATACACATAAACAGAAATATGATATAGGTACTGTATGTAATTTCATCATTACCACATGCAAAAATGCAATCAGTTCCACTTGGTTTGTCTCTTACTGTGTTCAGCACACATGCAAGTGGATATTATTATTGTTTATACTTTGTAGGGAATTGATCGAATATTTATTTTGCACAAAGTGAAACAGATGAATACTTGCAGGGAGACTGACAGATGATGTATATGTGTTTTTTGTATCTTATAGATTCTATTCCTCACCGTACAGCATCTCCACAAACCGCATGATCGCCCAGACGTCAATCACTCCATTCATAGCAGCCTCTCCCGTCTCCACATATCAGGTAAGATCAAAGACTAAACACACCATTCACAAATCACATATTTGTTTTCTGCATTTGTATATTTTTAGTGTGTTTATATGCCATTTTCCGCAAAACTTTATATACATATACAGTACTTTGCAAAAGTCTTATGCTACGTACACACCAAACGTGGGGCATCGCGTTACTCGCTCTAGATTACTCGCAGGATTTAATTTCGTGTCATGCTAATTTTTCACTTGAATGTTTTCAACTTGGATGAAGAAGCGTTTGAGGCGAATAGCGCATTATTTTTTCACGACAAACGCGCCACCCATATCGCGTCATTCGCACCGCCCCACGCGAGAACGCGTCTGATCGCGTCTTTGCATTGACTTTGTATGTAATCTACTTGCGCAAATTGTTGAACTCGCGTCTGGTGTGAATGTACAGTTAGGCCACCATGCCACAATTAGATTTGTTGTTTTTGCAATGTTATAGTGATCATATATAATTATTTCTCAGTCTCAAGTTTTTTTGATTTCACTCATTGTTTTCAATCTTTAACATGACCTTGCTCAGTCAGTATTAAAAATATTAATGTTATAAGTTCACAGAACGTAATATACACAATCTTTTAAACAACACATGGCATGTTTTCCCACTTTTCTCCATGTGTTAGGAAAGCTCTGTTCTTCCGCCCCACAGACAAAGTGAGCAAACAATGACGACGAGCATCCTTAATTGATTTAGCTTAAGCTAAACTAAACAAAACATTACTGAGCTTAGAGAATAGCTAAGCCTTTTAGATCCTGCACCTCTTGTCCTCACGAGAACCTTGTACTCATGCAAACATACACACACACATGCAAACAAATATATATCAATATATACAACCACCCACGGTGACCGGACCGGCGCTAGACCTATAGTCTGCTTTCCTAGCGAACGTTTATCATGATAAATTTCAAACGCAAGGGAGGTTATCTCTTAATCAAATTTCACAATAACATGTGCAAAGCACGCCTCTGGCCGGTGAATTAATTTTAAATTGCCAACTGCACTGAAGCCACCAAAGTGAGTTCAAATCCGAGTCGACACGAAATCAATACGTTCTCCTCTAGAACTTCCAAGGTATAGAACAAGAACCGCTTTTCTCTCTGGCGAAAGGACAGGAAAGGGAGAAAGAAATCGAGAAAGAGTGAGATGGAGGGCATGAATCTTTTAGCGGTTGGAGAGACAGACAAGGTGTGTGCTTACACACATCTTACTGGACTTAGTGTGTTTAGAGAGAGAGAGAGAGACGCCTGAGGCAGATCACAGTGATGAACAAATCCCAGAGGCTTTTCTTCCTAGAACAACATAAAAAGACACAGAATATAAATTTAGACACCTGCAACTGCTCCAGCTCACTTTCACAATGAGTCAAAGAAACCTAAATGTACTTTTAGAAACAAAGGTTCCAAAAATGGTCTGTGTTGAGCTCCATGGGTCCATGAAAAACCTTTCACATCCGCAGAAGCTTTGAAAATTTTTATGTAGTGGAAAAAGGTCGAAAAGACTATAAAACCATACAAAAGAAATAATTGTTTCAAGAACCTCTGACATAAAATGTTCTTTGAAAAGCCAAAAATCATTCTTCTGTGGCATCGTGGCTTACAACCTTTTTTTAAGAGTTTTTGAGAGTTTAGAGCTAGTATATCTCACCAAGTATATTTCGCTCATGCAAATGTGTTTGAGATGCATAATTTGCATGAATACCACTGAGAGGTGAGTTGAGAGATCCCAGGTGCAGTTTTATTAACCACAAAATCACTAAACATGGCATGACTTGAAAACTACACCAAAGAGCAGATGATTTAAACAAAGCTTGACAAAAGACAATAGGAAACACTGGGGTATATACTGCATATACTGACTAATCAAGGGTAACAAGATACAGCTGGAGACAGTTGTGTCCGAAAAAGCTCCCTATACCCTTAAATAATGCACTATTTGAGGGGACAGCTATATGTAGTGGTGTCTGAAATTATAGGCCCTGTCCCAAATAGCACACTCCGGACTTGTGGACTTCCTCAAGGCCCGGGTATACTTTTTTTCCGCGTCCGCGTCCGGCTCGCGCGCGCACGCGTCCGCGCAGCTTTCCGAGTATAGTCCCCGCGGCTACACGCGGATGGCCGCGTTCGACACTATACGCAATTCAAATGATTTCTTATTCAAATTATTAGTCTAACAGGCTGTCAGGGCAGCACTGATTTGGCGACATTTACAGTACATTAAAACATTAGGATAGGTGAAGAAAAGTAACTGATCCACCATTGCAAACACAGTTTAGAACAAACAATAAGACAACAAAGAACAGGAATCAAACAAACATGATCCAGGGCTTTCTGTTCATGGAAGAAGTAAAAGTTAAAGAAGAAAAACGATAGTGTGTGTGCGAATGCTGTCTATTTCCTTTGTATAATTGTTTATAGTGGAGTGCCCTGTCTAAATATGTTCACGCGCATGCGCTGTCGTACGCGGACTGTACGCGCACTGTCCGCGCGGTCTCAAATTTTGGGCTGCACGCGGACGGTCCGCGCGGCCGGCCGCGGGCCCTCTTGATGACGAAAATGACGGCATGCGGACGGCGCGCATACGCGGACGTCCCTAGTATACTTTCGGCTTCAGAGTCCACACTTTGATGACATCATGTAGTGCAGACTTTAAGGATCCTTGGCGCAAGTCCACGAGGGCACACCGAAGTCATATTTGCTCAAGTATGCTCATCATGGCCCCCTTTGCACCCTTGATGCGGTCTGCTGCAGACTGCATTCAAGAGTGCAAAGGGGGCGCTGATGAGCACACTTCGGAGTGTAAAAATTACAGATGGGACACCATACAGACTTGTAGACTAAGCGGGCCCGCGCAATTTAAGGGCACGAGACCGAAAGTCCACATGAAGTATGCCATTTGGGACAGGGCCTAAGCCAGCATGCGCAATTTAAGGCTGAAGACCGCATCAAGGGTGCAAAGGGGGCGCTAATGAGCACCCTTCGGAGTGTAAAAATTACAGATGGGACACCCTACGGACTCGTAGACTAAGCCAGCACATGCAATTTAAGGCCGAAGACTGCATCAAGGGTGCTAGGGGGGCGCTGATGAGCACACTTCGGAGTGTACAAATTACAGATGGGACACCCTACGGACTCGTAGACTAAGCCATCATGCGCAATTTAAGGACGAAGACCGCATCAAGGGTGCAAAGGGGGCGCTGATGAGCACACTTCGGAGTGTAAAAATTACAGATGGGACACCCTACGGACTCGTAGACTAAGCCAGCACATGCAATTTAAGGCCGAAGACTGCATCAAGGGTGCTAGGGGGGCGCTGATGAGCACACTTCGGAGTGTAAAAATTACAGATGGGACACCCTACGGACTCGTAGACTAAGCCATCATGCGCAATTTAAGGACGAAGACCGCATCAAGGGTGCAAAGGGGGCGCTGATGAGCATACTTCGGTGTGTAAAAATTACAGATGGGATACCCTACGGACTCGTAGACTAAGCCAACACGCGCAATTTAAGGACGAAGACTGCATCAAGGGTGCAAAGGGGGCACTGATGAGCATACTTCGGTGTGTAAAAATTACAGATGGGATACCCTACGGAATCGTAGACTAAGCCAACACGCGCAATTTAAGGCCGAAGACTGCATCAAGGGTGCAAAGGGGGCACTGATGAGCATACTTCGGTGTGTAAAAATTACAGATGGGATACCCTACGGACTCGTAGACTAAGCCAACACACGCAATTTAAGGACGAAGACTGCATCAAGGGTGCAAAGGGGGCACTGATGAGCATACTTCGGTGTGTAAAAATTACAGATGGGATACCCTACGGACTCGTAGACTAAGCCAACACGTGCAATTTAAGGACGAAGACTGCATCAAGGGTGCAAAGGGGGCACTGATGAGCATACTTCGGTGTGTAAAAATTACAGATGGGATACCCTACGGACACGAAGACTAAGCCAGCACGCGCAATTTAAGGATGAAGACCGCATCAAGGGTGCAAAGGGGGCGCTGATGAGCATACTTTGGAGTGAAAAAATTACATATGGGACACCCTATGGACTCGCAGACTAAACCAGCACATGCAATTTAAGGCCGAAGATCGCATCAAGGGTGCAAAGGGGGCACTGATGAGCACACTTAGGAGTGTAAAGATTACAGATGGGACACCCTGCGGACTCATAGACTAAGCCAGTATGCACAATTTAAGGCTGAAAACATAATCAAGGGTGCAAAGGGGGCGCTGATGAGCACACTTCGGAGTGTAAAAATTACAGATGGGACACCCTACGGACTCGTAGACTAAGCCAGCACACGCAATTTAAGCCTGGAGACTGCATCAAGGGTGTAAAGGGGGCGCTGATGAGCACACTTGGGAGTGTAAAGATTACAGATGGGACACCCTATGGACTCGCAGACTAAGCCAGCACGTGCAATTTAAGGCCGAAGACTGCATCAGGGGTGCAAAGGGGGCGCTGATGAGCACACTTCGGAGTGTAAAAATTACAGATGGGACACCCTACGGACTCATAGACTAAGCCAGCGCGCAATTTAAGGCCACAAGACCAAAAGTCTACATGAAGTGCGCTATTTGGGACAGGGCCATAGTGGATAATATCAAATGCACTAATTCGATCCCATAATGCACCACAATAGTGAGTGTACAACCAATGTACACTGAACGGCTAGCCGCTACCCCTTCACTTTGAGGTGTGTGCCGAAGAAACGCTTATGCCCCGCAGTGTCCGAATTCACTTACTCGTTTTCATTTACTTTATTAAGTGGACTATAGATGGTGTCAGCAGCAACAACAAACGGCTTTTGTGGACTAAACGCAACTTCCTGTAGACTTTCACATAGAATCAATAATAACAATGTCTATTTACAGTAGTAAAAAGAGGGAAACAAATGACAAATGAATTTAGTGTGCAGTACTTGATGGACATTTGAGCGGGAGGGGGCGTAGTCAGGAGTGATGATGTAACTGCGCGCCAAGGTCGAAGTGCTGCAAACGAAGTGCTCTTCCGCCATACAATATAGATAATTTTTTATCTGCTTAAAAATCGCCACGTTTTATTTTGTGCCACCATACTTACTCGTGTAACTACTCATATAACAGTCTTTAAATAGGGAAAACATGGATGTGTTTGGTGGCTTCTAAATTCATCCCTGTTTGGATCCTAAGGAATAAATGGGGCTAGGCTAAATGCTAACACATTCACGACGTGCCGTGCAACGATTAAGTGCACGCATTGAAAAAAGATAGGTATGTATTAATTCATCTAAATTGAGGTAATAACATAGTAAAATATTGAAAAACAGTGGTGTTTTCCTTTAAGGATGAGTGTCTGTATATGCTTTTTATAGTCTAAAGAACGCTTTTCCACTACAAAGAATCTGTTGTGAAACAGAAAGGTTCTTCAGATGTTAAAGGTTCATTATAAAACCATACAGCTAAAAATGGTTCCCCTACAGAATTGTGTATCACATTCGTTTTAAAAAGTGTAGTAGTGTCTAACTACACAAAAAAATCTATTTAAAATACAGTAAAAGTAAATAAAATTAACATATTAACTAGCCTCAGGTTCACCTACCGTAAATCCACATTCTCAGACGGAAGTACCCGCACAAACAATACACAAGCATATTGTGTCTTAAATGGGACAATAGTTGAAGTGTCTGCATTTTTGTTGAGAATTAAAATGACGGCGAGATGAAAGCAAAGATTTTTGGGGTCCACATCGGCCTCAGATGATGAAATTGCTGCGGCAGCACTGTAATTAGAAGGCAATATCGCTGTCTGTAGAATTCCTATCCCTGTGTAATTATCACACTGTATTACTCGCCCCTGCCTCGGATCTACTGTGGGAATCTGGGCTTCGAGGCAGCGGGGGGAGGCGTAGGAGGGGGGTAAGGAGTGAAATTAAGAAATGCTGGTTTCCGCCCACAGGTCCAGAGTACGTCGTGGATGCCTCACCAACAGTATGTTATGCAACCTACGGTAAGTGCTGCTCAGGAGGTGCTCATTAATCTTGGTGTGTGTGTGTACGTGTGCGTGCGCATTTGTGTCAGGAATGTATCGTGTTGAAGGAAACAGATAGGATTGAGAGGAATGAGGAGAGGTGAGTGATTGAGTTTATCTGTGTGAAAGAGAACATCAACAGGAAAAGAAAACCGTTTTCCGGATTGCGCCCTCTTGTGGCAGCGCAAGTAGGTGCAGGAGCAGTGAGAGGTCAGAGACAGGGTGTGTGTGTGTTTTTAAAGGAATATTACATACAAGGACGAACATTTTTATTCATCCTTGTCATCACGATGCAATGTTAGTTTCTTTTGTGAACATAAATAAAAGCCAAATGATAAAAGCTATATGAAAGCATCATTAAAGTAGCAAAATGATTTATTTTTTATTTTTGGGTGAACTGTCCCTTTAAGAGCAGAAGAATCCAGTGCAGTCCCTGTTTCTCCTGCCTCTAGTCAGTTTGCAGTCTGGATCAGATAAATAGATCCCTTGTCTGAGCCCCATCGACACAACCTTGTCAGCCTGAAGAGATTGTCTACTGTTTCTCCATCTTACTCTGCAAATACACACACAAACAAAGCTCACAAACTACCCCTCCTTATATATCCTTACCTGTTTTGTATTAAAAAGGTAAGCCGTGACCAAACTCTGGAGGTCTGCCCACTGTCTCTCACCTGAATTTGGTTTTGTTGTAAGCCAAGGGTCTGCATTCCACCTTGGAAATGAACAAAGGTAGTCTGGGATGAGGGCTTTTTTTTGGCGGAGGCTGAAAAAGGCTTCGGTCAGCTGTTTCAAGATCCGCAGCAGGCAGACGGAGGCAAATGCAGGGATTCATCCCATCCTTCTCAAGGATTGAGGGGAGAGACAACAGATTAAGGAAGAAGTGGCAGATGTCTGTCTGACTAGATAATACTATTCCAGATTGTGTGTGTGTAATGGGATGGGAGGTTTGATAATGATGATTACGTTGGGTAAATGTGTTTGTAACCAAACCCTCATATCTAATTATCTGGCAACCCGTCAAATACGACCTCAGCTGCCTGGAAGAGAGAGAGAGTGAGAGGGAAAGAGAGAGACCATCTAAAAGGAAGTGGGAGTTTGTGAACTGATCTCTAATTTGAAATTCCTGGAAGAAAAACAAAAACCTCGAGAAATCGTGTTTTTCTTTCTCTTTGTGGATGCTGCAAAGAAAGAAAGCAATTAAAAGTGGCTGAGAAAAGGGAAGCATTGTTATGAGAGAATGCTGCTGCATTCGGCACCTTGTTACCGTGGAGACACGTGACCATAGCGACCGGAGTCGACGATGAGGGTTTAAGCAGATCAGCAGACAATGGGAGCACTTTCTCTCTCCGCACTGCAGTGTGTGTGCGTGTGTTTCAGTACATCACTGCCTTATGTGCACCTGCTGTTGTAACCTGCTGATTAAGTTAGTCATACAGATGAGTTTTGCTTTACTAACCAAATCAGATAAGCTTTGTATTTGTGCGTATGTGGGTGTATACGCCAGATATAACACACACACCTTTGTTTATCTTAGGACACAGATGAAAAAAATTATAATTAATATTATTATGTCATGTTTTATGCTAGTCAATTCCTCTTTGCTTGTGGGTAACCTAAACATGTCAGGAGAATTTAAGTTGTAATTTTCAAGTTGTGGTGCCCGCATGAAAAAATACTGTAGTATACTTTAATATTTACTATAATAAACTGCAGTAAATGGTATAGTAATTAATATACTTTGTTATTGTATTCTGCAGTATTAACTAGAGTAATTTGATTACCTGTTGTGTACAGTGAGTCCTGTAGTATACTTCAGTATTTAGTATAGTAAAATATAACATACTATAGTATGTTTTACTTATTACTAACCTTTGTTAATGTATTCTGTAGTATTAACTAGAGTTATTTGATTACCTTTTGTACAGTAAGTACTGTAGTATACTTTAGTATTTAGTATAGTAAAATGTAGCATACTATATTATACTTATTACTAACTTTTGTTAATGTATTCTGTAGTATTAACTATAGAGTAATTTCATTACCTGTTGTACATTTTAAGTACTGTAGTATACTTCAGTATTTAGTATAGTAAAATGTAGCATACTATAGTATATTTTACTTATTACTAACCTTTGATAATGTATTCTGCATTATTAACTAGAGTAATTTGATTACCTGTTGTACAAGTAGTACTCTAGGATACTTCACTATTTAGTATAGTAAAATGTAGCATACTATATTATACGTATCACTCATTTTTGATAATGTATTCTGTAGTATTAACTAGAGTAATTTGTTTAACTGTTGTAAATACTGTAGTGTACTTTAGTGTGTTTAATATTGTAAACTGTAGTATAATTTAGTATAATTACTGTAGCTTCTAATCTTTGTTTATGTATTCTGTAGTATTAACTAGAGTAATTTGTTTAACTGTTGTAAATACTGTAGTGTACTTTAGTGTGTTTAATATTGTAAACTGTAGTATACTTTAATATAATTACTGTAGCTACTAATCTTTGTTTATGTATTCTGTAGTATTAACTAGAGTAATTTGTTTAACTGTTGTAAATACTGTAGTGTACTTTAGTGTGTTTGATATTGTAAACTGTAGTATACTTTAGTATAATTACTGTAGCTACTAATCTTTGTTTATGTATTCTGTAGTATTAACTAGAGTAATTTATTTAACTGTTGTAAATACTGTAGTGTACTTTAGTGTGTTTAATATTGTAAACTGTAGTATAATTTAGTATAATTACTGTAGCTTCTAATCTTTGTTTATGTATTCTGTAGTATTAACTAGAGTAATTTGTTTAACTGTTGTAAATACTGTAGTGTACTTTAGTGTGTTTAATATTGTAAACTGTAGTATACTTTAATATAATTACTGTAGCTACTAATCTTTGTTTATGTATTCTGTAGTATTAACTAGAGTAATTTGTTTAACTGTTGTAAATACTGTAGTGTACTTTAGTGTGTTTGATATTGTAAACTGTAGTATACTTTAGTATAATTACTGTAGCTACTAATCTTTGTTTATGTATTCTGTAGTATTAACTAGAGTAATTTATTTAACTGTTGTAAATACTGTAGTGTACTTTAGTGTGTTTAATATTGTAAACTGTAGTATACTTTAGTATAATTACTGTAGCTACTAATCTTTGTTTATGTATTCTGTAGTATTAACTAGAGTAATTTATTTAACTGTTGTAAATACTGTAGTGTACTTTAGTGTGTTTAATATTGTAAACTGTAGTATACTTTAGTATAATTACTGTAGCTACTAATCTTTGTTAATGTATTCTGTAGTATTAACTAGAGTAATTTGACTACCTGTTGTACAGTACACTGAAAAAAACAACTTGTAAAATTTACTTTAAAAAATCCTCGTAACAATTTGCACGAACTTTTTTTAAGTAAAATTTACTGCTTTTTTATAAGTAAAACTTACCTACTAAAATCAAATAAAATTTACTTAAAATTGCATGATAAAACATATGTTAAATAATTAATTAAATGTTACTTACTTATTTTATTTAGAAGTTAGATTTATTTTAATCATTTAGGTAAAGTCTATTAGGGTTTTTTTTTTTTTTTTGAAAATTGAAGCATTACTGTCCTAATAATATTAAATAAATCATATTTTCTGTTTGTTATTTTCTTTAACATATTCCTATGGACCTAGTTATTTTTAGTGTTATAAATGGCATTATAACACAAAATTCATGACTGACAACAAGTCAGTCATTGAATAAAGTTGATTCGGAACAGAAACGTACACAAACTGTGTTTCTGACATGCATTATCAGCACTGTGGAGAGAATTACAATATAATGTTCTGAACAGCCTCCATGTAAAGAAACAATGATCACCTGAAGGGTGACTTCACAAAATTATTATTTACAACAAAACAACATCAATAATATAAGAGCTTAAACCTTTTTGACATTTTGCTAACAAATATTTAAGTAGTTAAAGTTCTTATCAGTTCTTATTCTGTGATAAAGCTTAAAAAATAAAAATATTCAGGCGCAAAGAATTGTGGGTATTCCTTACAACATGTGCAAATAAATGTAAGTAAATTTTACTTAAATAATACAAGAAAATATCTAATAAGACTTACTATTCCCACACAGTTCATTTTTTACATTAATTAATTGTGTATTTATCATCATTTTACTTAGGAAAATCTAGTTTTCAATAAATGTTAATATTATTATGTAGAAATTATGAGAGTTAATATATATTACTACACCAAAAAGTTCGTTTTTTCAGTGTAAGTACTGTAGTATACTTCAGTATTTAGTATAGTAAAATGTAGCCTACTATAGTATATTTTACTTATTACTAACCTTTGATAATGTATTCTGTAGTATTAACTAGAGTAATATGATTACCTATTGTAGGTACTATAGTAGTACTTACTATAGTAAAATGCAGTGAGATGTAATATACTATACTATAGCATATTATACTATTTACTAACCTTTGTTAATATATTCTGTAGTATTAACTAGAGTAGTTTGATTAAAATTGAAAAAAATTTGTTGTAAATACTGTAGCATACTTTAGTGTTTACTATTGTAAACTTAGTATACTTTATTATACTAACTACTAACCTTTGTTAATGTATTCTGTAGTGTCAGTTGTAGCAAGCTGAGTAAATACTGTAATATATTTTACTATTTACTCTACTGTACTGTGTTAAATTGTAGTATACTGTAATATTAGTATTAGGGGTGTAACGGTTCGTGTATTCGAACCGGACCGTTTCGGTTCAGGGCTTTCGGCACGGTGCGCACGTGCACCGAAAGCATTTTGTGTGCGCCTGTGCGGAACATAATACGTGCGTTTCCGCACGAACATATTAAGTGGCGGAAGTCTCCGCGTTCAGCGCAAGTCTTCTGTCAAACATATAACATAATTCGGCCCACAGAAAGATTTTTATTTACTTAGTTGTATATCCGTTTGATTATTGATGTAAACGTTTACGTGTCATGTCTAAAAGCGCATGTTAAACGCGTGTCAACGCGCTGCTTTGTTCTTTCAAAAGTGCGTGAGAGGATGCACGTCTTTCGTTGCTACGCAATCATGAGACTCGCTTTCTGTGACAGCGAGAATAAGGAATGCGTGATCAGATTTTTCATCTGCATATCACGTCAATCATATCATTGTCACAATGCGATCAGCTGGTCGGGACAGAGAAGAGCTGTAACCCGGGCTTACTCAGCTGTTACTCAGCTGCGGAGGGGTTCGTAAGTAAAGTCACAGCTTACATTGATGACACAAGCAAAGATTAGGAGAAACGTGCAAAAGATCAAAGATGGCTATGTATGCAGCTCACTAATCTCAAAATGAGTGTATAATAAGTATATCATCATGTTGCTTGCTATGCAGTTACACATAGAGCAGTAATATTATTTTTATACAGAGATGGTACATAGCCAATTCAATACTGTGAGTTAAACAATCCAAAATAAATCAAAACAGAACATTTTTAGTGGCAAAAATGTAGGCTAATAGTTCATAAATGTATTCAGGAATTGAATTTGTTAGTTCAAGGTTTTAGTAGAAAAAGTTTAAGAGAAGGTTAAGATAAGAGTTACCTTCTGTTATAAAATAATGTAAAAAATAACTTTGCAGTAGTATTTTATTTATTATTTTTTCATTTTATATATATTTTATCTGTTATACTTTAATAAAGTGTTTAAAAAAGTGTAAACAAATTGTAAAAAAAAGTTTAAAGTAATAAACAACCTGCAGTTTAATGTTTGCATTTCTCCCTTACTGTACCGAAAATGAACCGAACCGTGGCTTCAAAACCGGGGTTCGCACCGAACCGTGATTTTTGCGTACCGTTACACCCCTAATTAGTATATATAATGTATAATAATTAGTATATATAATGTATAATAATAGTAACTTATACACTTTATTAATATATTTTGTAATGTTTATTATACATTATATAAAATCCTTTTTAGTATAGAAAACTCTAGAAAATTGTAGTATACAGCAACAAGAAAGATTTAAAAAATCATCAGGATATTTTCTGATAACTCTTACAATGTTTTACTTCTCAAGTAAATATGTCACGTTTTAAAGATGTATGTATTTTCACAGTAAAATAAAACACAAAATACTGATTAAGAAAATGTTTTTTGCAGTCTAGCTGTACTGGTCTCTTAAGCGACGGTGCACACATACTGTACCAGCCAGCATACACACATTACCCATAATGCACCACCCAGAGGGCCATCACTCAACAGTACCTGTTACTTTCCATCATAGTGTGGAGAAGAATCCCCAGCCGCCCTAACCAAATCACATGCTGGAAATGAACATTAATGAATCAAGACCGCAGTGCATTACAGCAAAGCTGCTTAAAGTGGAACCGCCACGCAAGACGAGAGAAAAGAAATGAAACGCTTCTCTAAGCCCTGCTAGTCACGGCCATTTGCGGAAACAAAGACGCCCATGTTTGAATAAGGATTTGAGTTTATCTGAGCTCCATCGAAGTCCGCTCTGCCGGGAAGGCTCCGTCCGAACTGTGGGAATTGGCAGCTGTGCCCCGGCACGGGTTTTGTGTGTGTTTGCGTGAGAAATAAAAAATGTACGGCATACGTTAATAGCCGTCTTTAAATGGTGGGAATTGGTGGCTATGCCATGACACATATTGTGTGTATGTGTAGCAAATATGTTTAAGATTGATATCAAACATCCTCCCTGGCAGCCTGTTTTCTTAAGCACCGGTACCTGAAAGGGACAAAAAGAGTCACTTCCCTTTCCCGTCTCTATTTAAGATATCTTGGCAAAAACTCGTCTTCCTGTGATGTCACATGAGATTTGTGGTTGTCTGGTTCACATTAGAACATTGGGCTTTAAATTGCACTCCCAAGCATTTTTGGCATCCGTGCCCAAAAAAAATCTGCTTAGATAAATGTATGTTTTGTCTGAGGCTGAAAATGAGTATACAGGCTGTTGTTTGAAGGGAAAAGACAGGGACACAGATTGAGGAGAGAGAGCGAGCGCTTGATGCAGAAATCCTCTCCGAATGTCACTCACTTCCCCTCAGAGAAATGAAAACACGCACACACACAAGCACAGCTTTAATCATCCAAGTCTCACATTGATACGGCTGTAAATTAGAGAGGAGAATTATTCAGCGTGGATTTGTTTTTTTCTTCCCTCATTATGAAAGCTTGTCGTGGGGCGGGGGAACTGTTAGCTTGAGGCTCTCTCATCTGAAAGCTAAGACATACGGCAGGCACCAAAGAGGCAGAACGTTTTACCTCTCAAAGATGGAATAGAGACAGAGAGCTTCTGACACACAAAGTGTCTGTGTGGTTTATTCTTCAAACGCAGGCTTTACTAAAGGCACCAGCACCACCATGCTGTATTCACTGAGAGACAGACAGGAGCTGCTAAAGTTACATGTTTGTGTGTGAAAAAGCTTATTTGCTTTTGTTGTATACTCCATATTATCTTTGCTCTTTTAGGGAGAGTGCCTGTTTTCACAGCTCTTCAGAAACTGGTGCTTTTTAGTTACGGTAACCAGTCAGTTATGGCAAAGAAAATCAGTTTTCCCAAACAATATAATGAGGATTGTTGTTACTTGTGTGCATTAATGGAAGAGACAAATATATTTATTCGTTACAAAGAAAACAAAATATGCTTATTTAAATGGACATTCCACTTTTTTTAAAATATGCTTATTTTCCAGCTCCCCTAGAGTTAAACATTTGATTTGGAATCCATTTAGCTGATCTCTGGGTCTGGCGATACTACTTTTAGCAAAGCTTAGCATAATCCATTGAATCTGATTACACCATTAGCATTGCGCTCAAAAATCGCTATTTAAAACGTGACTCTTCTGTAGTTACATTGTGTACTAGTAAGACCGACGGAAAATTTAAAGTTGCGATTTGCTAGGTCGATATGGTTAGGACTATACTCTCATTCTGGCGTAATAATCAAGGACTTTGCTGCCGTAACATGGCTGCAGCAAAATAAACCCCTGCTATTGAAAGTAACCAAGGGGACTATTTTCGAGCAATGCGTAATATCACTACGCCTGCTGCAGCCATGTTACATCAGCAAAGTCACTGATTATTACGCCAGAATGAGAGTATAGTTCCTAGCCATATCTGCCAAGAAAATCGCAACTTTTAATTTTCCGTCGGTCTTAGTACAAGATGTAACTACAGAAGAGTCAAGTTTTGAATAGGAAAAATATCCAACCTCTTTGGGTATTTTTGAGTGCGATGCTAATGGTCTAATCAGATTCAATGGATTGTGCTAAGCTATGCTAAAAGTGCCAGCGCTAGACCTGGAGATCAGCTGAATGTATTCCAAAACGGTAAGAATCAAATGTTTAACTCAAGGGAAGCTGGAAAATGAGCATAGTTTCAAAAAAAGTGGAATGTCCCTTTAACAAGTGATTTATTAATAGAGCATAAATCAACCTTATTTTCAACCCAACCTTGGGTCAAAAAAGGGCCTAACCCAACCCGTTGGTTTATAACTCGTTCTCATAAATTAGGAGAAAACATTTGCATGAAAAAAAAACTTTTTTATGGCAAGCTGTAATACCGCGATTGTCCACTAGTTGGCTCTTACCAAATTTATAAAAAAAACTGAAGCAAAACGTTTTGATAATCATTCTGAATCTGATCTCTAACAAAATTTCTTTAAAAAATGCAATTATTTCAGCTTTTTGCAAAAAATTTAGTATTTTAAAAAAAAATACCCATATAAACATAAATGTTTTTTCCCATTTTGTTTATTGTTTGTTTGAAAGCAGAGCGTCTGTTCTTTCATTTGATAAATTTGTGTTTATATATTTTTTGAAGAAAATTTTCCTTGAAGGCATTTTGTGAAACTTTAAAATCACAAAAAAATGCTGGCGAGCAGCTTTAAAAAAAAAAGGCTGGCAAGGAATTAAATAATTTAACCTATGCTGGGTTGTCTCAACCCCAAACGCTGGGTTGTGTTAACCCATAGTTGGGTCAAATTTAAACTATGGGTTTAAACAATCCATAATTTTTTAGAATGTGGGTTAATTTAACCCAACAGCTGTTTCAACCCAGCATTTTTTAAAGCAACACTTAAGAGTTTTTTTTACCTTAAAATAACGTTACCAAAAAAGTTTCAGTTGTTCATCCACTTGAAACAGGGTGAACGGCACTTTCACATTCGCTTTGCAGCCCTCTATCTAACAAAACTGCACTAAAGAAGTTTCCAACAATCGGGTCGCGGTCCTATAGTTCAAGTGAAAACTACAAAAACTTGCTTTACGGCAGACCTACAATCCAATCAGAGCCAGCTTTGCTGCAGTAGGCTAAATTATATACAACAGTGGTAATGGACAATTACGCTTCCAACCTGTAGGGGGAGCAAAGAGCAAAAACTCTTTAGTGTTGCTTTAAATGCATAATTCACAACAGTAAGCTTATAATGTTTTAAAATTTGAGGTGGCAAAAAAGTTATGTCAAAAATGTGAATTCAACATCATTTGACTATCAAGTCATGTAAAGATAAGTATGCAAAGTAACCTGCAATTTTACATTCCAAACAGAGATGGCAATATAGTGCTTATAGAAGCAAAAGTTATGCTTTCTCAAACTTTTATATTTTACTATATCTTTAAATCCAGCTAACATTCAGTATTTCAAGAGAATATTAAAATTTGACTAAATTAACGCTCATATATGACCAGCTTAACTCTTTCCCCGTCATTGATGAGTTATCTCGTCAATTAAGAGAAAACGCTTCCCTGCCAATGACGAGTTTTTACGGCAATCCATGTTTCCTCTATTATCCACTAGGTGGTGCTTTTACACAACCTATAAAACACTAACGTATCCATGGATACAAAAACAGTAAAAATTTCATGTATGTTTTGATTATCATTTTGAATCTGATCTCTAACAAATGTCCTTTACAAAAATGCACATATCTCAGCTTTTTGTTCAAAATTTGGATTTTTTTTAAAGAAACCTACACATATTTGAGAGGTATTTAAAAGAGAAAAAATTAAGATAGGATGAAACTTATTTTTAAAGCAGATGGTCTGTTCTTTTATTTTAACAATTCAGGAAGGCATTAAACTTTTTTGAAAATCATAAAAAGCTGGCTCTTGCAAACAAAACACTGTCGGGGAAAGAGTTAAAAGGGGTCATATTATTTGTTTGTGTAGTTGGTGTAATTGCGTGTTTACATCATACATTTTTGTTGCTCCTCTCTAATCAGTCTTTCTAACATGCATTGATTATTACAAAGCTCATCGTTTAGAAAAATGCACTGTGCTCTGATTGGCCAGCTGTCCTCTGTAAAATGCACTGCACATGCTTAAATATTTTTCACTTGTGGAACAGTTTTGTAAATAAAACATAACCACTGGTTTTAAATCGTGTCCTCCTTTGGAAGGCCAAATAAGGCACCTTTGCTTTCGCTAGCACACACAGCTTTTTTGCGTGTACATTTGGGCACCATTATGATAATATTCCCACACAGTGACATAGATATGTTGGGGGGTCTGATCAAGGCATTTTTCTTCATTTTAGCTGTGTAGCTTTGAGCTTTTGCATGGTCTTATACATACACAAACAGCTACGTAACACACTAAAGAGAAAGAAAGACATGAAATCGTATCATATGCCCCCTTCACATCCATGTTAAGCCAGAAACTAATCTAAAATCGGTCATTAGATGTACTTCGGTTGAGGTTCTGATAAAACCATCTTAAAACCAGCATTACTAACAGGAAACAATCTCTCACGCTGTGTCACCAAAGCTGAACAACAGTTTCTCATAATCTCGCCCTTTGCCAAACCATCTGAGATGAATTGAACTTCCTGACAATCTGCTTGACAAAGGGTCGTCTCTGAAAGATTAATCCTAATCAAGCTGACACGCGAGAACGGGCGTGCGCAGAAGTTTCATGGCTTACTTCAGTCATGCGACCTCTTCGGATGATGGCTCGGGTCAACGGTTACAAATCGTAGCCTGTCTCACTTTCCCTCTCTCTCTCTCTCTCTTTATCCCACATGTGTTAGCACTCTCATCCCGGCGTGCCCGAAACGTAAACATGCGCGTGGAGCCGAGCAGCTCCGCTGTTAAGTGGGCGATGCATCATCTCTGCAGAAGTATGCATGACGCGCATTTGGATCGCATTATTTCACTTGTTGAAGTGGAACAGTTCGCGTCTGGCCCCCATAATAGGGCCCAGCTGCAAGCAAACAGATCGTATGAGATGAGTGAAAGTGGCTTTCGTGGAGAGCATGACTGCGTGAATGACCTGGACGTCGCTTATGAAGTGTCTAGATGCATTGCTGAATGGTACCTCATTTCTTCTGCCATTCTTCCCATGGTTTGACCCGTAATGGTGTTTGTGTGTTTGTATGTTAGGGTGCTGTGATCACGCCAACCATGGACCACACCATTTCCATGCAGCCAGCTAACATGATGGGTCCCCTCACCCAACAGATGAACCATCTGTCAATGGGTACCACTGGAACTGTAAGTATCCTGTCTCCAAACATCTCCGGAAGGGATGGGCAATCTTCCCAAAAGATCATATCTCACAATCTTTAAACCACACAATTATGCTTCTCAATCTGTATTGTAATCTTTTTCCAATTTTAAGATCTCACACAATATTAAACACAGGATTGCATTAGAGAATTAGTTGTCAAAATGTTCATTAAACAAAGTAAAACTTTCTGTATTTTAACGGCACTACTATGGAAAGTTTATTAAAAAATTAACCCCTTATCCCCATTCTTTTGTGTCTGCTTTTCCATCCCTCGTGACTCATTCACACCAAGATAAACAAAACAATTAGCAAAAAGTAAAACTATTCACAGTGAGACAGAAATGAATATTCATCTTTATCATGTATTCAATGCAAAGTAAACTAAACTTGCACAATACTTTCAGCTCTTTTGCCAGCCACTATTAATCGCAGAGGAGAAGAAATGCCAAATACTAATTAAAAGTTTGCAAACAGCCATAGGAAGAAAAATAAAGGACAAACTCTACCCAGGGGTGTAGAAAAGACTTATTAATTATACTGAAAGTTAGATTATGGTTACCCAACTTAAAAGTACCCTGCCAAAAAGATTAGGGGTGCACCGATATACACTAATAATATGTGGCCGATAACTATTCACAGCTATTTCATGTACTACGGCTTTTGATCAGCAAGTCCTTATCGATCTGAAATCACTGTTAGTTTGAGTCGTTTAAAACATGCATTTGAAAAAGCAACACTCGTCAAACATAATCATTATACACCTTCTTTATTATCATGAAAATACCTGAAAAGGTTTGAGGAACAGCAATATAAATATATCCTTAAGCCATTTCCTGGAGCTGTGTGTGTAATCTTTCCCAAGCATCATCGACCGATATATCGGTGCACCCCTGAAAAACATACATACATACACTCACCTAAAGGATTATTAGGAACACCATACTAATACTGTGTTTGACCCCCTTTCACTTTCAGAACTGCCTTACTTCTACATGGCATTGATTCAACAAGGCGCTGAAAGCATTCTTTAGAAATGTTGGCCCATATTGATAGGATAGCATTCTGCAGTTGATGGAGATTTGTGGGATGCACATCCAGGGCACAAAACTCCCGTTCCACCACACCCCAAAGATGCTCTATTGGGTTGAGATCTGGTGACTGTGGGGGCCATTTTAGTACAGTGAACTCATTGTCACGTTCAAGAAACCAATTTGAAATGATTCGAGCTTTGTAAGATGGTGCATTATACTGCTGGAAGTAGCCATCAGAGGACGGGTACATGGTGGTCATAAAGGGATGGACATGGTCAGAAACAATGCTCAGGTAGGCCGTGGCATTTAAACGATGCCCAATTGGCACTAAGTGGCCTAAAGTGTGCCAAGAAAACTTCCCCTACACCATTACACCATTGCATTAATGAGAAATTGAATAGGTGTTCCTAATAATCCTTTAGGTGAGTGTAGTCAATTTGTATTTACATTTCATTGCTCAGATGTTGATCTTTCATAGCTCAGGAGATTTGATGGAGGTCTCCGTTTTGTTTCATTTAGGTGTCAACTTAATCTCAGATGTTTCACCTAAAATTGCTTGCTAAGCTAACCATACGGCAAAATATATATTTTCAAATATAATTTAAAATATATTTCATAATGTTTCAAAAATATACAAAACATGGCAAAAAATATATGTGCTGAAATATATTTTGAACTATGTTTACAAAAATATATTTTCACCAATATATTTTTGGCCATTTTTGTATATTTTTTAAATATATTTAAAAATAGATATATTTTAAAACATTTATATTCATGACGCACTGGAAGATAAACGTTGTATGTTACAAACCTGTAAACATAACAGGTTTGAAAAGGTTCAAATTAATAACTGCAAAAATATACTTTTTTTATACATTTTATACAAACTTTTATATTATGGCCAGGAAAATATATTTTTGGCCAGAGACTTCTTTTGTTTTTGCTGAATGGGAATGGAGCTTTTAATGTGGATTGTATAGATAAAATAATCTGCATTTGTAAAAATTTGATGAGAAATTTTTAAGTTCATATTGAAATCTACTTTGACTTGGCAAATCTGAGCTCAGTTTGTGACAGTAGCTGTGTTTCCATTACCCTTCAAATTGCGCAAATATGCGTAGTATGTTTGATTGGAGGACAAGACAGAAGAGGGACAAACTTCATGTGGCGTAACCAACGCTATCTCATGAGAATTTGTGCATATTTTACGAGTTGGCTAATTCGTATTAATTCATATGACAACATTCCTAAGGCCATGTTTACATTAGAGCATTTGCGTTTTAAAACGGCATTTTAAAATGAAAACGATCCTCGTTTATACTGGCATTTTTAAAAGAATCTTCATCCACACTATACACCACCATAAACGCATGAAACATGACCAATCACGTAACTGGGCATGCGCATATAAGTGTAAAATAACTTATTACTCTAATAATAGCCTACCTTTGCACGTTTACGCAGCCTAGGGGTGTGCGATATTGACAAAAAGTCATACATGGGTCCTTTGCTGGCAACTATAACAGACACTATTTTTTAACCTATAAAAATGTGTTTGGGAAAGTCTTATACTGTTCTACTTCCCCCCTACAACATATTAATATGATTAATAGGTTAATTTTTATTTTATAACTAAACAGAAAGGTCTTTATGATTTAAAAAGAAATCATTCAAGTGAACAGTACTAAACAGTAGCGAACTTGAAGCAAAAATAAATGTCAGCAAATGCAAACTTTAATCAAACATAGTAAGAGGTGAAGTATTGCTTTAGCCTACCAGAAATGCTTATTGCATTAATTTTTAAAACTGTGCGAGGTCCGTGCACGTCCTCCGCTAGCAACACACAAATAGCTAAAAGCGCAAGCGCCTAAACGACCATCATATTAATGACGTTGAGTTTATTGTTTTTATTAAGTTATAGTCACAAAACTTATCAACAAAACATCGATTAAAATTAAGAGACAAATTATCTGCAACGAAATTCATTTTAAAGTAGCAAACAAAACTTACATTAAACTGGAAAATAATGTCTGACCCATTACAATTCTCCCTTCATATTGGCCTTTACAACGCCTATATTGCGTTTAAAATTACAGTCTATCTTTCGTTAGCTAACTAAATTTAAACAAAACATAAACACTTATACTGTTCTAGCTCCCCCTACAACATATTAATATGATTAATAGGTTAATTTTGATTTTATAACTAAACAGAAAGGTCTTTATGATTTAAAAAGAAAGTATTCTAAACAGTAGCGAACTTGAAGCAAAAATAAATTTTAGCAAATGCAAACTTCAATCAAAATATAGTAAGAAGTGAAGTATTGCTTTACCCTACCAGAAATGCTTAATGCATTAATTTTTAAAAGTGTGCGAGGTCCGTGCACGTCCTCCGCTAGCAACACACAAATAGCTAAAAGCCAAGCGCTTAAACAAGCATTATATTAATGACGTTGAGTTTATTGTTTTTATTAATTTATATTCAACAAACTTATCAACAAAACATCGATTAAAATTAAGAGACAAATTATCTGAAACGAAATTCATTTTAAAGTAGCAAACAAAACTTACATTAAACTGGAAAATAATGTCTGACCTATTACAATTCTCCCTTCATATTGGCCTTTGCAACGCCTATATGGCGTATAAAATTACAGTGTATCTTTCGTAAGCTAACTAAATTTAAACAAAACATAAACACATTAAACCCAACAATACTCAAACATTAATATAAAACAGACATTATCTATAAGGATACATGTTAAAACAATCCGATATAGCGTTTATAATAGCTGGTTGGTAGATGTTTACTATTTTTGGCAAAACCTCCATTGCAAACCAACATTTACATCAATAAAATAATTTTTACTTGGAAAATGATGCTCTGTCACGTTAATATCAGCTGTTCGTTTACATAAGACTCCGTCTACGTTCATTTACACTCAGAGCAACGTCTGAGTTCTCAAACTAAAACAGGGTCTTCAGCGTTTGCAAACGAATCCGTTTATGAGGGTCGAAAACGGTGATGTAGTGTAGATGAAAGGCGTAAACGTAGCAAAAGCAGGCATGGATTAACCCACGGGCCTACTTGGCACTTGCCCAGGGCACTGGGCCAGCAGGGGGCCCTGTCAAATTTACTGTGTCTATTCTTTTCAAGTAAATATTTTAATTTTATTTTCAGTAAAATTTTGTTAAATATTGAGGAATAATGTGCATTTTTTTGCAGTTGCAAAGTATTAACTAGTAAATAAATCAAATAAATAATTTTAATGTATTGCTGCGCTGTTGAAAGGGACATCTAGAGGCAGGTGAAAAGCATTGCGTAATATAAAAGTCACACGTAGAAGACGGTTACTCAAAAACCAAAACAAAAATGAGTTTAAAACCACAACCAAGTGGATCAATGAAAAGAAAGCAGCGCTGAGCGTCGAGAGTTCAAAAATATTCAACTTTGAGTGAAAAGCTCCGCTCGTCTTTTTGGAGTATGTTGTACAGTATGTTGACAGATACTGGTGAGATACAAATAAACCAATTTGTGGTGTGAAAGTACAGAATATCGTGTGCATTCTCTCCCCGCGTATTAGTGCCATTGTTAATCCTGTATGATGGGGCATACAGGCAGAGGCGAACCAACACTTGAGCCCTGTGCATACAGGTGCAACGCTGTTGCCCAAAAAATTGGTAAAGGGGGCCTTTTAAACATCTGTGCCCAGGGCACATCATCGCCATAATCCGTCCCTGAGCAAAAGTAACGCGTTTTAAAGCATAAACGCATTAATGTAAACATAGCCTAAGTTTTGGTACGATTTGCCTTGACCCCTGTGACTTGGGGTTAAGTTGCGGTGTTAGTGGCGGGGTAGGGGTTCCGTTTGGTTGTTGTTTTTCATGAGAATCGTACGATTTTGCATGATTAACTTTGTATGAATTGATATTAATTAACCAACTCGTAAAATATGTAAAATTGCTTGTGAGACTGCTCTGTATGGTTTCGAGTCGCTCTCTCTGTATTTTGATGTCATTCGCATGATGGTCTGCGCATGATTTCTGGAAAGACAAAATTACATTTTAGCTTAACGGAAACGCCTTCATTTTGCATTAGTTTTTGTCAACATAACGTTTAAATGTTTTGCGCAAATCTTTAATGGAAACGCAGCTATTGTTAAGCTCTCTTCTGAAACTCAAATGGAGACATTTGTAATAGTACACCCTTAAAACGAATGTGTTAAATTAACACATCTTGTGTCTAGTTAAGGACAACACACCTAGTGTGTTGTCCTTAATTTAACACATCTCTGTGTTATTTTTAGAACAACACACTTTGTGTTGTTTTAACACATCCTGTGTTGTCCCTTTTATTTACATGAACTCTAAATCAGCACGAAATGACACATAATGTGTTAAAATTAACACATAATGTGTTAAAATTAACACATAATGTGTTAAATAGTTTAACACAAAGCAATGTGTTAAAATTAACACACCCTGGATGTGTTAATTTTAACACATTGCTTTGTGTTAAACTATTTAACACATTATGTGTTGTTTTTAACACATTATGTGTCATTTTGTGCTGATTTAGAGTTCATATAAATAAAAGGGACAACACAAGATGTGTTAAAACAAAACAAAGTGTGTTGTTCTAAAAATAACACAGAGATGTGTTAAATTAAGGACAACACACTAGGTGTGTTGTCCTTAACTAGACACAAGATGTGTTAATTTAACACATTCGTTTTAAGAGTGTACTGGTTTTTTTTTTAGGATAAATATCTGAGACGCAGGAAACTTAAGCAAACGTTGCTCCATTTGCTTTACCTTTCATCATATTGAAGTCTAGTAATAATAATTGAGATATTAAAGAGCTCTGTGTTCTTTTTTCTTCTTATGGATGTGTGTATATTATATGTAATGGTCACATCTAAAATCAATATCCTGAACCCTGCCAACTGTGTATCTGTATATGTTTGATTGCAGTACATGACTGCGGCTGCTGCTCCTATGCAGGGGACTTATATTCCCCAGTACACTCCGGTGCCTGCCTCAGCTGTCTCGGTGGAGGTGAGTTTCTGCGCGAATGAAAATCCATTCACCTCTCCCACTGATCAGATGACTGCTGCTAATTGAACGTGTGCGGATCGGTCGCCGCAGGCCAAAATCCGCCCACGACAAATTTTATTCCGGCTTTACAAGGCCTGACTTCAGCGTGCTGCTGGATGTGTTAAGTTAATTCCAATCTGGCAGTCCGAGTACCCGACACAGCCCGAGGTTTCTTTTTGGAAGAGGGTTAAAAAGCATGAAAAGGCATTTCTTGTGAAGAGACGTTCTGTAATTATGATGACATCACTTCCTTCCAGGGTGTGGTGACGGAGGCTTCTCCACAGAGCGTTCCACCATCGTCACAGGACGCCAACGGTCAGCAACAGCCCCTGGGTGTGGACAACAACAGCGATCACGCGCCCACCTACTCTTTTCAGCCCGCTAAGTGAGTTTTTACCTACTATGACAACGTATTTCTGTAGCTTAACTGGTAGAGCATTGCGTTAGCCGTACAAAAGGCTACCCAAGAACCACACATACAGTACTGATAAAAAATGTATTCCTTTTAATGTAAGCACTGTAACGGTGTGTTCACACGGGGCGTAAGCGTTAACGCTTCCCATTCACTTTTAATGGGTGACTCATGCGTTGCCGAACTGAATTGTGGATCCGTCGGCACCATGGCAGTGTATGCTCGTGGCAGAAGTTGAACATTTCTCAACTTTTCAAGCGGCAACGCGTGCGTTAACCAATCAGATCGCCTTATGCAAATAACCTAGGTAGAGCCAGCCAATTACGTTTATGGAAGACCAGAGCAGGTGTTGCGGCCTGTGATTGGCTGTTGGCCATGCTTCAGACAAGCCTTCCGTCAAGTGCTATCGCTTTCGCCCCTTGTGAATGCAACTTAAGTGGTTGATTCTCACGAAATCCAGACTTAAAAGGTGTCCAGCATCAAAAGCTATTGAAGCCAATTTTTTGCACATATAAGGTTAAGGTCTGAACTTACTATAACCATTATTTTTAGGGGATTTAAAAAATATTTCCTCTAGAATTATTTACATTTTTTTAGATCATTATAAAGAATTATCATTACCGCAACATGATATTACATTAAATATATGCATTTACAAACTCATGTTTCGGTAATGAGATCTAAAAATTTGTCAAACAAAATTTCAACTTTTATAAGAACTGCTTACCTGGTAGCCATCTTGAGTGTCACAGTCAATTACGTCCCTTCCAACAATGTTTTTTAAATGTTAGTTCCTTGAGGGCTTAAACAATGATTGAAAATTGTTGCGGAGGATGAGAACATTTTTCTTGGACACATTTATATTCCTTATTATTGTCTCTACATTTACCAATGATGACCAAATACCACATGTTTCATTACTGTAAATGTTTATAGTATAACATGTACTGAAGCTTTTTATTTTTTAGATTTTTTAATTATAAATATTTCCATGTCAAATAACCCAAATCCAGTCATGGACACATTGCGGGTAAAGAAAATTTCCCTTAAATGTGGAAAAAAAACGAAATTGGTTTGTATGATGTCATTTGAAATCATGTGCAAAATACTACATGACGAGATGTTTGTAACTGTATGCTTCTTATTTTGATACTCTTACTTTGCATTTACTTTTTTTATCAAAATGTATCATGACACCTCATATAAGTCTAATTTCGAGAATCACCCAAGTTGCTTTTGATAAAATTGTCTGCCAAATGCATATTTGTAAATATAAAAAAGACGTAAAGAATGGATATGCTTGAATGTTAATATTAGTGATCTCTCTCTTATTGATTCAGATAACCAGAGGAGGAAGGCGGGCGTTGAGGTGACTGTGTTGCCTTGAGACTGGGGGACTGCGACGAGGGAGCATTGAAGACGTAACGCAAGAGATAGGAAAACACGTTTGTGTCTACTTTTGCACAAGCATCAAAACAAAAAACAAACAATTTATTTAACATCGGGCCCACATTGGAGGACCTTTGGAAGACTCGCATCCAGACCTTCAACGAGAAAAATGCAGTGTGGGAGTTCGAGCTACCCGAATAAACTTTACCTTCATGAAGTGACGAATTCAAACAAGTACAAGTTTTCCTAATCGTTTTTTTTCTCTTTTTTTTTGAATGTGCAGGTAGGTTTCAGAAACAGTGGGTTTTTTCGATTAGACGAGGAAGCACGTTCTTGTCAAACAGTGAGAGATGGAGCTAAAGAAGTCTTCCTCGGATTCTAAGCTATTGTTACTTTTCTTTTTTTATGAGTTAGATTTTAGTTTTCTAGAGAATATCGATGTTTTTCATCTTTGTTGCCTTAATTTCGAGAACATCTAAGACTTTCCTGTTTGAATTGAACAGACTGACCAATGCAGTGAAAATAACGAAAGGAAAATTATGTGTATAGAGCTTAGAGAGAGAGAGAGAAAGAAAAAAAAAGGTCTACTGGAGACGTTTTAAATTATCAGTGGTGACTTTGTGTTTAAAAGAGAAGACAGACAAAATATTGTGGTGGTGATGATGATAATGATGATGATGAAGATTAAAGAGAGTTGCATTTTTTTTAGAAACAGAGGAAAAAATGTTAATCCACTGCATCGAGAGAAATGCAGTTTATTGTGTAGTGCAGATCATTTTTAATGGCATTATTGTTTTTATCTGCAATATTTTTTATGAGCTTCAAGGTGTTTTTAGCCTGCTTTGCTTGTTTCATTGCGGAAAAAGAAACTAAAACAGTAAAAAAAAAATGGCAGTGCAAATCTAAATAGATAAGAGCTTATGGATTAAATCAAAACAAAAAAAGCAAATGTGTGCAAAAAGCAATAGAAATAGGAAATTGTTGACAATTTCTTTAGTCTTTCTTAGCTGTGGATCAAATGCAGCCCATGGATGGCATATTTTATACCAAAGATGAAGACCCCCCCTCAAGACAGTGGAGTGGATTGATTTTCATTTTCGTTTTTCTATTTGATATTTTTTGGTGTTTTAATAATTATGTTTCGTGTATCCGTTTGACCTTGACGGCCAAATTGGTACCTCAAAGGTTTAAACCTTCCACTGTTGCAGAATCTCTGTCATTTGTCTGTTTGAGAGGCAACGCCACCATCACAGATTTTGCATGAGTGTGATCTTACCACCAGAGGGCGCCAGAAGGCGACTGAACCATAATTTGTTGTTTTCTAGCCTCTGGCCAGCTTGAATGACCGATACCTCTCTATCACTGCACCTTGTCAGCCCTGACCTAAGGTCAGACGCTGTAAAACACATCACACATCCATTTGGCTTTCTTACAAAGAAGGCTGTTTTCATTTAAACTCAACAGGAAGGAATCAAAACGCTCACTAGAGTGTATTTAAGCTCAGATCACTACCTCATCGAAAGCAATTTCACCATGAGGAAACACGGGAATATAGTGGGTCATGAAACAGCTTGGCTTCAGGGCCACTGAGATAAATGAGCAAAATTAGCATCCGTTTAGTCCGTTTGACAAATGTTGCTAAACAAGCAAGCACCCCCCGGTTCTCCACTGTGGACATATTTGTGGTCTTATCGATTGAACGCCTCATGTCATATGCAAGGTCTCTTGCCATTGGAAATCCTCATTACTTGGAAAAGCAAAGTTGTCCTTATCAGCGGTGGATGCTCAGGTTAGAAATTAGAAATATCATGAACTCCATGTGCTTTGATTTATCAGGCTTTCCATTACAGAGGGGGGAACTTACAACACTAGAGTAGATAGAACTAAACATCTCGTTTTTTTTTTATATAAAAAAGGCTGCTGACTATTTACAATGGTAATTTGATGCAATCTGACTCTATTACATAGACTGCCTTCACACCTCCTAGTTTTACAGTCCGGGTAATTTTAATTTTCAAGGTGCTCTGGGAATTATTCATCAGCTGTCATTAGGAAAAAATCAGCTGTACTTGGAATTGTTTTTTTTCTGGGAATTCTAAGAAGGAACTGCATCCGTAAGGTCGAATTGTGTATTGATAGAGTATGAAAACAACAAAGATCATTCTGATTTATGTATGTGCTTGTCATCGTGGTCCATTTTAACATAATCTTTTACTGTGTTTGCAAAGAGTTGAGTCCCAGAATTCCTGCAAAAGGAACTCTACACTTCACCAATTAGCCACCAGGGGACAGTATTCAAGCAAATTTGGTGACTATCCACCGTATTTTTGACGACACTGTGGATTTAATCGATGTGAGAGCGAAGCAACATGAGCAGTGTTTTGATAACCGTGAGGACCAAGACAGTACTGCTTTAGAAAGGAAAACAAGCTAGCTTTTTATTTTTCAGTTCTTGAAAGAAAAACACTTTAGAGAAAAACATAAAAAAGAAGTCACTGTATTTTGTGTCTGTTATCCACTGTCTGTTTGGAGAGTTATTTTTATCATGTGCTCGCTGCTATCAAGCATTCAGTATTTTTAAGAGACAGGGCCCCCGGAGACGGAGAGGTGAGAAGTACGCATGAAGTACACCATGCATTCAGCAGCCTTTATGCTTATAACGTGAATTAATGTGTGAGATTATAAGCTGGTGGTTTTCTTTAAACTTTAGGACGGAGTTCTCATCTCAATTGTAAGCTAAAAATCATCTTGGTCTTTCGCTAGCTGACTTTGTGCATCATTCATTTCTCATTGGATGTGAGTTCATGCTTTGTTTATCTGGACATTTGATTGGCTGTCACGGTTGAGGTCTTTGAATGAAGAATGAGCTCATTGGACTGTCAAGACTTTCGACGAAAGATCGTGGAATAACGTTCAACCAAATTTACCGAAAACAACAAAACCTCAATTAGAGACTTACTGGCGGATGAAATAGAGAAATATTTATGGATTTGTTTCTGTACAGGTGTTGCCGAAATATGAAAGCCGAACGGTTTTTCAATGATTTCTTGAGTTGCTTCACTTTTTTGCCTCCCATGTGCTCGAGCTGTGATCCTGAGAGCGTCTGTAGACCAGTGGATGTTAGGTTTAAACTTCTGTTTATTAATTTTTCTTTTGATGAAGCTTTCAATAAAAAAATCTACAAAACACACCATTTTATTCTGTTTGAGCTTTCGTTTTTTTGTTGCTTTTTACACCGTGTGCTGCTGATAGATAATTAAAATGCTGTTGTATCAAAGTAAGAAGCCATTTGTGTAGTAAAAGGAGTTATTTGAAGTCAAATGAAAATGTGAAGTATGAGATTTCTGCAACACGAGTGGCACCAAAGTATTTAAAAAAATTGCAAAAATAAAATGAATCAGAGGTTTCATAAATATTTGCTAGGGCTGCTTGATTTAGGGCTAAATCATAATCATGGTTATTTTCATAAAAATCTGAATCACGGTTATTCAACACGATTACTCCGTGACTCTGAAAACATGCATTTTAGCTAACACACAACGTCCTAGTTATGTAATTTATTGGTCACTTTTGGTAATTTCATGACTTACCAGCTGGCAACGTAACTGTTGCGTCCTAGGGAGGCAATTTCATTACCATTACAGTACCAAATCACTACATCGCCAATCCCGCTCTCAATCAGAGTGCGTGACCGCGCGTGCACAGCACGGTGTTTGACAGGACCGGTCGTTTCCCTGAACTGAGACCCAAACACAAAACTTACCAACACAAAACTTTTAATCCATTACGTTGTCACAACGTGCCCACCACAGGCAGATTACGTTGCGAAGTTACGTCGAGGCAACGAATCCAGGAATTTCACTTTTTCAGTCACCACAACGTAAATTTGGTCATCATATTACGTTGACGTTACGTAACAGTTACGTATTTGGGTGATTCTCGCGAAATTAGACTTATGAGGTGTCATGAAACATTTGAATAAAAAAGTAAATGCAAAGTAAGAGTATCAAAATAGGAAGCAAACATCTCTTCACGTACTATTTTGCACATGATTTCAAATGACAAACCAATTTTGTTTTGTTTTTTTCACATTTTAGGGGAAATTTTCATTACCTCAACGTGTCCATGACTGGATTTGGGTTCTTTGACATGGAATATTTATAATTAAAAAAATCCAAAAAATAACTTCATTGCATGTTATACTATAAACATTTACAGTAAAGAAACGTGGTATTTGGTGATCATTGGTAAATGTAGAGACAATAATAAGGAATATAAATGGACATGTCCAAGACCAATTTTCTCATCCTCCGCAACATTTTTCAATCATTGTTTAAGACCTCAATGAACTAACATTTTCAAAAAAAAAAAAAAAATGTTGAAAGGGACATAATTGACTGTGACAATCAAGATGGCTACCAGGTAAGCAGTTCTTATTTTTTCTTTCCAGATAAAAGTAGAAATTTTGTTTGTCATAGTACCTAGACAACTTTTTAGTTCTCATTACCGAAACATGAGTTTGTAAATGCATATATTTACTGTAATATCATGTTGCGGTAATGATAATTCTTTTATAATGATAAACAAAAAAAAATGTAAATAATTCTGCAGGAAATATTTTTAAATCCTCTAAAAAATAATGGTTATAGTAAGTTCAGACCTTAATCTTATATGTGCAAAAAAAATTGGCTTCAAGGGCTTTTAAAAAAATCTGATGCTGGACACCTTCTAAGTCTGGATTTCATGAGAATCACCCATTTGTGTTAGCTGGGATTTTTATTAAGTAAGTGTTGCATTAAGCTAAGCAGTGGTGCCTTTCAAGTGCCTGATAAACACAATGGTCCACCAGCACGCAATTTCTATATTAATCGCACAATAATTGTTTTACCTCAGTTATCTTGTTTTTGTAATTGTTTGAATCAAGAACTGAAAAAAAAAACGATTATTGCACAGCCCTAACATTTGCATTACATAACAACATAGCCTACATCAAGTGTCGTTTATATAAATAAGCGATTTTGCAAGTACACTCTTAAAGCAAAACATCTGGCGAATACATTTGTTAGGTCTCCTTGATTTTAAAACAATATGTGACCCAGTCTGCACAAACCCGCCATGTTTTTGTGATTTACTGTTTTCTACATAAAATCATCCTACATAATGTAAAGAACATGCTGAGAAAATATAAACCTTGATATATTGATATTTGATGTATATCAAACTTTGATCCTCCTAATCTAATAATTACTGTATTATAAGACTTTAGCCTGGATTTCACAGACAGGGTCACATAAAAAACAATTTGAACACTAATTTTAGAGTAATACACTTGTATGAACTGACTATCACCACTAAAAGTCACAAGCTGATTTCTAAATGGAACTTATTTTGTTGCTAATGATAAACATAATATATTTAAATGTATATTTTGGTCCAAATACTTTTTGGTCCAAGTATTTTTCAAGGAAAAATACGGTAACACTTTACAGTATGTTTGCATTTGTTCACATTGATTAATGCTTTACCTAACTAATAATGAACAATACTTCTACAGATTTATTAGTTATTTTTTAGCACTAATACATTTAAAAAAATAAATGTTATCTGATAACATTAGTTAATGCACAATGAACTAAAATGAACAATTGTATTGGCATTAAAGGGGCCATGGCACAAGACTTTTTTAAGATGTCAAATAAATCTTTGGTATCCCCAGAGCACATATGTAAAGTTTTAGCTCAAAATACCATATCAATAATTTATTATAGCATGTTAAAATTGCCACTTTGTACTGTGCAAAAATGTGCCGTTTTGGGTGTGTCCTTGAAAATGCAAATGAGCTGATGAAATTCAAACACTTATCACAACTCAATTGTGCTTTTCTCTGCACTAAATGGAAGTGCTGTGGTTGGATAGTGCAGATTAAGGGGTGGTATTATTATAATAAGAGCTCCTTATGACATCATAAGGAGAGCCAAATTTCAACTACCTATTTTTTAATGTGCTTGTAGAGAATGGTTTACCAAAACTAAGTTACTGGGTTGATCTTTTTCACATTTTATATGCTGATAGAAGCACTGGGGACCCAATCATAGCACTTAAACATGGAAAAAGTCAGATTTTCATGCCATGGCCCCTTTAACTAAGATTAAATGCTGAAAAATAGTGTTACTTAATGTTAGCTAATTCAAAAACATTGTGCTAAATAACACTGAAAGTGGTTCACTGGCTCGTAATAACAGGGGAACTATTTTTAGTGCTAAACAGAACCTATGTGGAACCAGAGTAGCACCTTTGTAGAACCATATTGTGCTATGTTGAACATAAATGGAGTTATAGTAATGCTTTAGCACCACGTATGGTTCTATAGAGGTGCTACACAGGTGCTATATAATGCTAAAAATGGTTCCACTATGAACTACAAGCTTTTAGTAATATTTAGCACCAATTTTTTTTTTTTTGGCGAATACATTTTTTTTTGGAGTGTAATATTAAAGTCGCCATGAAACAGAAGTAACGATTGTCTTATGTTCCCCATCAAAGTGAAATGGCTTTTGAAACGAAAAAAGTAAAACTGGACTTAAATTCGTCCATCGAGAACTAATTGGATCGTTTGAAGTTGGTTCATGTTACTATTCCCTAATCACTGCTATATTTTTCCAGACCCCGCCCACCTGCATATGACTGGAAGTAAAGAGAGATCGTTTCTGATTAAAGATTATGAGGACACATGAATTTAAATAATAATAAAAAATAATGAAGCTCGCAGATAAATAATTTGTAAAAAAAATACTACAATATTCCAAAACAAATTAAAATTTTTCATTTTAATTTCATTGCGACTTTAACAAACACAACCTTATTGTAATGTGCTACAAAAAATACAATCCCATACAGTTTCTTGCAGACAAAACTATACGTGAAAGCCATGCAGAACTTGGAGAGCAGAGATACTTTAATGGAAAATCTGAGAGCTCTATGACCTCTGTGCCTCTCTATAGGGCCCAGTAACCATTTGGGCCGGTTCTCCTCCCACTGCTTTGAGTCTGATCGATGGAGGGATTGTTCGTACACACAAGCGACCGTTTCAGTCCTGCCTTGACCTTTCAGCCTGACCTCACCCACCCCACAACCCCTGTCCGTCTTTATCCAGCATACAATACTCATTTTCATATCTGACATTTAGACAGCTAGAGGGAAGGGAGGGCTTGGTCTGTACATACACTACTCAGTTTGTTCTTCTGTTTTATGAGCTGGATCAATTTAGCATCTCGTTCGACGTGTTTTCTTGTATGCATTAAGCTGTTTTAGACTGCAAGATTAGGCTAGATTCTCTTTTTCTGTATGTAGTGAACACAGCTGCTTTCTATTAAATGTATCTGTATTTGCCATCTATTGGTGAATATGGATCCCATAGAGTACAACCTTTGTAGATGTAGAAGAAAAGATGGGATCAGTAGGGAATGCAAACAGAAAGCTTTTCCAAGTATCATTGACCTTGCTATTCTCAGATGCATCATCAATCATTTTACTCCGTGATGCACGTTTGCTGGACCCATCTGAAAAATACTGTTTTTAAAATGCAGCATTTTCCACTTTACCTGCATGCACAGAAAAAACTGCCAAGTGCTTTATGAATATGGCCGACAAGCAGACTTGTTTAAACTTAACTACACTTTTTGATGCAAAATCTGGCTTGTTATCATAGGGGAATCACTTTATATGCTATATAGCAGTGGTTTTCAAACTGGGGGCCGCGAGATGGTGCCAGGGGGGGCCCAGTTTTATGACATTTTATAAAATACATTCATTTATCATGAATTCTGTGTAATTAAACCTAAAAAATAAAAAGCCAACTAACCCACAGCACTACTAGGGTGATTCTCACGAAACCATTGAAACACCACGGCACTAATGATTTTAGCTTTAAAATGTGTAATATATTAACATTAAAAAGCATCAGAATTAACACAATACTGTGTTCTACCTTGCACAATGTGTGATTTCAACATAAGAATTTATAATTGGAAATTTTATCTAATTTTCTGCTGAAATTCTCATTACCGCAATGTGTCCGGCTGTGTTTGGACATGCGTTATGTTGTAATTTAATCAAATTAACACAAAAATATTAAGAAAAAAAATAAATGGATGTTTTGCTAGACTACTTTAGAGGACAGAAAAAATATTTACTGAATATTCATGTATAATAATAATGAAGAAAAATTAGGAAAATGATGTGTCCATGCCTGATGTTCTCATCCTCCGCATTTTTGAGAACAGTTTAAGCACACATACAGAATTTTAATAAAGTTTGATTTTGAGTGACCAAGCACATGGACCAGTTACTTCAAGATGGCTACCAGGTAAGATCATTTTTTTTACAGTTAATTTAAAAATAATGTCTTGTCAGAATGCTTACACGACATTTTGATTATCATTACCGCAACACATGCTTATAAAATGTTAATTTAATTAATAGAAGCATAATACTTTGATTTTAAATGCATGTGCAGAATCTCCAAATTATGTTCTTTCAGGTTTGTCATGTCATTTTGAAAATATGTCAGTGTTGATGTTTTCTGACTGTTGCGGTAATGAGATTTTTTAGGACTAATTTTTTAAATTATGTTACAAAAAGTGTTAAATGATAAGTAAAAGTTTTTAAATTAATGTTCCCATTTATTCCAGGCTTTGTTTTTCAATGTCTGGTGGGAAAAAAAGTAAATTTAGGCAATTTTTACATTTTCACGCTTGACATTTTAAAAACCAAGTTTTCGTGAGAATCACCCACTAGGTATAATTTTACATGTTTTGTTTAATTAAAATATTACATTTTAAAACTGTTTTTGTCATAAATCTTCTTTCGGGGGGCCGCGAAAAAATGCACTGTACACAAGGGGGGCCGCACTCTGAAAAAGTTTGGGAACCACTGCTATATAGCACATAATAGCACGACTCACCACTTATGGTTCCACATAGCACCATATGGTTCTGCATTGCTGCTATCTAACACATAAAGTGGTTCCCCAAGCCACTTTTAGTGCTATTTAGCACATTTGTTCAAGTGTATCCAGTCTGCACGAATGGTCATGTTTTGTGCCTTTAACACACTTATCATGTCTTTCTACATTTCCCTTCTTCTCTGCTCCAATATGTCACAATGATTCCTTCCTCGCTGCATCTTTTTCTTCTTTTGTCATTTTCTCAATGTTAATGTTTCATTCGGTTGTATCATGCTGTGCTGGCTGCAGGAGTCTGCGAGCTATGAGCTCTCTCTCTCTCTCTCTCTCTCTCTCTCTCTCTCTCTCTCTCTCTCTCTCTCTCTCTTTTTCTCTCTCTGTCAAGATGTAATAAGAAAAACGCAAATATTAGCAGGGTTAAAGAACATATTAACTGTAGTTGGAAACAGTGACTGGAGAGATTTACACAAAAGGTTCCACTTAAAAAAATAGATCAATGTTTTTTTTTTTACTGAAATGATTCTTTTAAATATGTTTTGCAGTATTCGTGTCCCCAGTGTTTTTATTTTCCAGACAATAGACTTTTTTAATATGCAGCTTTACAGATTTCAAAATCACAGGACTATGAAGCAATCCCGCGGTCCACGGGCATTGAACTATTGTTTCCTGTAACTGCTTAAGTATTGACGCAACATCTCCTCTAACCACGGAAAGTGAGTTATGGGATGGGAACTAGTGCACACTTGCTTTCGTGCTCAGAGGATCTTAAGCAAAAAGGTTTAAAAAATATCCATAGACTTTATAAAACGACTTAAGCACTTCATGCACAATTTCCATTTCTTTAACTCTAAATTGATAATGGTATTACACATATGGTCTTTTTTTCTACGAAAGCTAAAGCCATTTTGGACAAATGCCTGGTTTTGATTGGTTAGTTTTAGTTTTTGCAGATGCCTCTGAGTCTGAAGTTCTGTGATGTCCCAAGTCAGTCAAGCATCACATCTGGAGAGCACTAGGATGAACCTGGATGTCTCGCATGAGGAACCAACCAACTCTTTGAGCTGTTTCTATGGATACATACAGACCAATAACAAACTTTAGTTAATGCCCTAAGGCATCTCTTTACTTTGTAGCTATACAAGTACAGAAACTATATGTATTATCGTGCTCAAATTGTAGAAAATTTTGGTAGCAGCACAAAGATCCTGGGTTTGATACTGATAAAATGTACTTAAATGCAATGTAAGTCTTTGGATGAAAATGTCTGTCAAATTCATACAACCCTCTAAAAAGTGGTGGGTTGTTTTTAACGTATAATTTTGGGAAACGTTTATATTTTTATATTGGGCTAAAAAACAGAATAGATTATATTACAACCAAGTGGGTTGCGTTCGTTCCTTTTTGACCCAGTGCTTGGTCCAAAATAACCCAGCATTTTATAATTACATATATATATGTATATGTCCTATTTTCTTACCATTGTCGCTTCGGTTTAGGGTTAGATTTACATACAATTACATCCTTACCCAAACCCAACTCTAACCCTAACGCTAGGCGACATATAAAAAAATAAATCCGAAAAAATAGTATAAAGTGACATTCTAATGCAAGCACCAAATCTAACCCTAAACCAAAGCGACAATGGTTTGAAAATAGGAAAAAGCAGTTGAGTAACCAATACGTGACGATCACACAAAAACAGGAATTCGTTTTACGATCACGAAAAAACGTGAAAATTCGTGATAATATCACGAAAAAAGAATCAAAAAAAATTATGTGACTATATCACGAAACCTTGTGAGACTGGGTAGAAAAAAAAACAGGATATTACGTAAAGATCACGTTCCATGAATATATTTTGTCAATTTTTTACTGTAAATATATAAAAACTTTATTTTTGTGAGTGGAAGCAGTTTATAAGGACTTTATTTGGACAACTTTAAAGGGGTTTTTCAGATTTTTTTGGACCTTCAGATTTTCAGATCTCTGCCAAATATTGTCCAATCCTATAACAAACCATACATCAATGGAAAGTTTATTCAGCTTTCGGATGATGCATTAATCTAAATTTTAAATAATTGATCTTTATGACTTTTGGTTTTGTGGTCCAGGGGTCTCCAACCTTTTTGTGAGCAAGGGCTACCACAACGGATCTGGAGGGCTACTTGATATAGTCTACTCAAATAAAAATTGTTTTACTTGTTGATTTGATGTTATTTTACTTGTTGATATGTTTTAGTATTGTTTAAAATGTTACGTAAGCCAGGTCAAGCTAATATAACAAATATGTTATAGATAAATATTACAATTAAGACTATTAATAAGGGTGTCATGATTTCGATGTTAAACAGCATTTAAACATGACTTATTGGGGTATAGTATCACAATCTCATCTGACGGTAATAAAAGCGTGTTTTTAAGGTGCAAAGTACTGACAGATGTTCATTTGACAGGAAGTTTCGTTTTATCAGGTATGTGCATGTACCATATTTTTCCACTTGCAGCACGACTAACATGGAAGGATATCTCCAGGTTCAAGGTCAGATATTATATTTCATAAACGTCTAGTCTAAAAATGGCATAGCATTTTTTGTGCTTTCAAAAAAAGTAAAAATCGAGAATCGAAACCATCGTGACCTTAGAATCAAAAATGTAATCGAATCAAGGATTTGGAGAACCGTGACACCCCTAATTAATAGAATGTGCTTTGGCTGGCACCTCACAGACTCTCACTGCACCTCGGGCCCCACGTTGGAGACCACTATACTTTCTTTGCCAAAAAATAGTTAAGAAACCCCTAAGCATTGCTTAAACCTCAGTTCCAAGCCAATATTGGATTTGTGTCCTGACGTAAAAGGACATAATGCCGAAAAGTAAAACTACATTGTTCTGAAAGTGTCTTTCCGATGTTCTTGTTAGTGTGAACTCCGTTCCACGTCTCCTAAAAAAGAGCTACAGCGTTTCTTGCTGTGAGACAATATTCAACAGTCTATGCGTTTCGGGAAGTAACAGAGACAGATGGGTTAGTGTCGAGTTTCATTTTATCATAACAACCTCTGCCTTTCTCTTCACCTAATGGAAACTGACAATCACATAGCTCTCAAAGACAGCGGATGACACAGCGGGGCTCTCAGCCTGCGCAGAAACCAAGCCTCCATCTCAATTCCCGAACACCAGATCGATTACCTCAGAGCTATGGAAACTGTTTCGAAAGATCTCATCCCTCATTACGAAGCGCAGGCACGAAAGCCAAACCTCTCTGGAGGCAAAACGCAGTAACAACCTTCATAAAGGAGGAACACTGAACAACCACGTCTTGGAGAGATAATGCCTTTATCGAGATGACAGGCGATAATGTACTGTATACTGTGATGCCAATGCATTTACTTATTATTAATAAAACCAATGTTAACTCATAGGCACAAAACATCTTGCACTTTCGGTTTGTAATTGTAGACGTTTCGTGTAATGAAGTGTGCTTAAACATTTGGAAACGTTCATGTAATTGGCAGGATGTTTGGGGGGAACAACATCTCTCCAGTTTTCGATCGACTAGACGTGATATCTCTGGACCACTTTGTTTCCATGAAGTGAAAGTTGGAGGCGAGTTTGACCTACCACAGTTAAACACCTATAATCCACTTTGACGTCAACAGACTAAACCTAGAATCAAGGGAACACGTTAGGAATATGAGGTAAGGGGGACAATACTGTAGGAGAGAAGCAGATGTGAGATCTTTTTGTTTCTCAATGCTTTCCAGCAATTCCAGCCTTCTTCGGTCTATAAAGACACTTTAACATCTAAAAAACTCTTTAAGTGAATAAAGGTTCTTTATGTTATAAAAATGTATGAAAGAAACTAGATGACTATTTTTTTTTTTGAGGAACCAAAAATGGTTATTTGGCATCGCCGTGAAGAACCGTAAAAGTGTGGTGCCCATTTGTGGGTTCAATTCCCACTGAACACACTTTCTCATGAAAAATTATAGCTTGAATGCACTGTAAGTCACTTTGGATTAAAGTGTCTGCCAAATGCACAAATGTAAATCATTTGTAATAGTGTCACACTACAAGGCAAGACATGACCCACAATCTCTTTCTTACAGTATTCTTCTTTTTGTGCCAAGCTGATATCCTCTTTATTCTTCTCCATTTTCCTGTAACTATAGTGGGAAACATCACACAGTCGCTCTTTTTTTCTCTTCTTTCCATTAGCCCTTTCAAGATATGACGAGCTCCACAGCGGCTCGAATGGCCAGAGTGGTTACCATGGCCTCGGCCTCAACAACAGGCACAAACAGTGGCACTGTGCGATGTGTTGATGAAGCGGCACAGCTGGGCACTCATCTGACGGCTACTGACCGAATCCAGGTGGAGAATTTCTTTTGCAATGGAGCTTGACCCGAGACCAGTAATTGTTAGGGCCAAGATCCAGGCCCTCCCGAGAGAAACGTCTTTATTTTCCGTAAAGGGGTGTATGTGTAGGTTGGGCCGGTTTTGGGTGTATATTGAATCGCAGACATATGGGTGGCAGGAGAAAATAAGAGAATTATAGCTTCTTTGAAACTTTTGTTTGTTTTTATATGAAGCAGGATTCATTTTTGTGTTTTAACTGCACATGGGTCACTGCCGATCCGTGTGTGTGTGTGTGTGTGTGTGTGTGTGTGTGTGTGTGTGTGTGTGTGTGTGTGTGTGTGTGTACTTTTGGTATGTGCACATGTGTGTGGGGGGCATGTTTGCCGTCATTGTGTTATAAATGATCTGTTCAGTGATGTAATAACCTAATGGGAGAAGTGTTTTGAAAGCTTGTTAATAAGTTAACTGATGAATGGAATGCTACATTAAGTCTTCTGACATGTTGAATATTGGATAAGACCTGATTAGCACTTGTGCCCTCTGTGGTATGTACTGTAATACCCCCAGCCTTAACTCTAGATCTGCCCTGTTAGGTCAGTGCACATAATAATGAATTAATTATTATTTAATGAAATAATTTCTTTATAATAGGGCAATTAAATGTATGTGTATGAACTGGTTTGATGAAAACAATTTATGTTTTTGTGTTTGCATATTTCTTATTGAAATCGGATGTGAAATACAGGTTAAAGGAATAGTCTACTCATTTTCAATATTAAAATATGTTATTACCTTAACTAAAAACTGTTGATACATCCCTCTATCATCTGTGTGCGTGCACGTAAGCGCTGGAGCGCGCTGCAACGCTTCGATAGCATTTGGCTTAGCCCCATTCATTCAATTGTACCATTTAGAAATAAAGTTAGAAGTGACCAAACACATCAACGTTTTTCCTATTTAAGACGAGTAGTTATACGAGCAAGTTTGGTGGTACAAAATAAAATGTAGCGCTTTCTAAGTGGATTTAAAAGAGGAACTTTATTTTATGACGTAATAGCACTTTTAGGAGTACTCCGACTCGCCTGAAAAGTCCGCTCCCCTTCTCACTCTCATAATGGGAGAGGGAGGGTGTTACTGCGCCGAGTCGAAGTACCGGCTATGCGTTATTACTTTGGAGCGGTTATTATTTGAAAAGAACGAACCTGCAGATGTCTCAACTGACCAATCAGAATCAAGCATTCCAGAGAGCCGTGTAATAACAGGAATTAATATACAGGCTGAGTGCGATGCGGGAGGAATTATGATAATGTCGGCCTTGTCTACATCACCAATCCCAGGAAGTAAACTGTTGCCTACAATCTGTGTGTTTGTTGTAGTCCAAGAAAAGAGATAATAACTCGCTTCATCATTTACTTTGGGGTTTGTACCTTTTGCATATCGTTAAAATTTACTTGTTGAGTTATACAAATATTGGTCCATTTAAATGCTCTCAAGGTAATGTCGTTTTCCCAATCTGCAACTGATTAAGATTATGATATTTTAAATGTTTTAAAGAGCAACTATCGTCCGATTCACGATTTTACATTTCCTTTGTTGTGTAAGTGTGTATTAGTCAACATGATCTCATTGAAAGTCATGCTATAGTCACGCAAAATTTGATCAATTTATTTGTGTCCATGGCACGAAATTCAGCTTTTTTCGTGCCTTGAGCACAAATGTCTTTTTTGTGACACTCGCACAAATTTCGTGTGCATTGCACGACTTTATTTTTCTTACATTTTATGTATTGTTTTCTCATTGTTTTTTTCCTATTTTCTTACCATTGTCACTTGGGTTGGGGTTAGAATCACTTTCTGTTACATTTTTAGACATCCTCAAATCCCAACTCTATAGAATAGTTTTAAAAGCGGAAGAAAAACATGTAGAAACCAGAGCATTTTAATGGACCAATATTTGTATGTGTCCTTGTGTACAACAACATCATGAATAAATATAAATATATTTGGGCAATTTTTCCAGAAAATAACAAGAAAATTTTAATTCTGCATCTCTGCTAAGCTTTGTAATACTTTATATGCAGATGATGACCTAGAAAGCCACAAAACTTTGGTTTGACTTCACTGGTTCTTGTAATGTCTAGAAACCTTGGTTGTCAAAGGTGCATCTTGGCTCTGGGTTCTTCAAACATGACGTTATCGCCAAAACCTTTCTATCCTAAACTGAATTACAGTGTCCTGGGATGTCGAGGGGGCCTTCTCTTGGGCTGTTTAAGATACAGTCAAAGCCAGGAACATCTGGATCCTATTAGGACTGTAATGGCACACGGTCTATCGGATCATTTTCTATACCTCATTCTGCTCTGAGTCTGCTGCTCCTCATATCTCCACCTTCAAACATGTTGACTTCATTTGCTTATTAACTCAAGTTTTCCATAAAGGGAAAGCACAAATTATTGATACATATGATCATAGTTAAAAGTTTTACTCTGTGACATCATGACTGGTTCAACCAATTTGTTAAACAAAACATGACAGATAATGTATGACTTGTCCTAACATCATCTCACTCCATGCATAAGCTCGCTGTACATTTATGCATTGAAGACACCTTTATCTATACAGTGCTTTAAAGTTTTATATTTTCATCAGTTTGTTTGTTCCTTGGAAATCAAATCCACATTCGTTCTACACTGTAAAAAAATGCAGCAAGTTATAACAACTTGGTTTTGCAGGTCAATTCAACCTACAATTTTAAGTTTTGACTTGACATAACTTGATTTGTTAAGTTAATTTAAAAATATACTTTGATTTGACATCATTTTTCATTACAGTGTACTGCTAATGCAATGCTCTACCAATTGAGCTACGGGACAACTTAGCTGCCACTATGAAGACTTTCCATATGCTGTTTAGTTACGAATCAATTTGTCTGGCCATTATTTCTTAAAAGACACAAATGAGACACCTCATGTGTATGAATCATTGTACTAAAGTCAATTTTAGAAATTTTCATCCAAACTTATCTCAGGCACAGTTCCTTTAGACTTCTGACATGTGGTCACGTGTCTTGTGACACTTATCGAGACAGTGCTGGTTGCTCATAGCTTGAGCATTAACAAAGATTAGACAGGAATGCAGATAAATGATGGGTCTAAAACAAATTATACCACATTATATTATTATACAGTAGGCTACTGTGCAAAAGTGAAAAGTTGGCTCAACTTAAAACATTACTTCAAGTGGTAACACCTACAAAATTTTCAACTTGAATTTTCATCTAACGTGAAATTTTAAGTTGAAAAAACTTTTAGGTGTTACCAATTGAAGTAATGTTTCAAGTTGATCCAACTTTTTACAGTGTATTGTTCATTCAGTAAAGTTTAATGGCCATATTTTTACAGTCTCTTTATTAAGATACAAACAAAAAATACAGATACATATACAAATACATATATTTTTCAGAAACAAGTTGTCTTCTAATGTCAGTATTTAGTGTGACCTCTCTTGGCACCAAGCACATTTTGAGAAGACTAAAGTTATTATAAGAATAAGAAATTAGGTTTTCATTTTATAGGTTTAGGAGAGCCTGCAGGTTCCTACTGTTGCTGGTAGTGTAAAGGGATAATATACTAAAATACTTTATCCTGATTTTTTCTGTTTTGTCATAGTACAAATGTCCTGGATTTTTTGGTTTTAGTCTAGTAAAGATCTAGTAAGGAGAAATAGCGCCCATCGTCGTACATTTTACGTTCAGTTCATTACAGTGGAAGGAAGCAGCGTCGCATCGTCCATCTTTTTTTAAAGTCTATTGTATGGCCTCTTTGCTAAAACAACAAATCTCAGATGCAAAAGCCGCCTCCATCAATAATGAGATAATTAACCGAGTACTCTCGTATTTCATGTTCATCAAATAATTTTGCTTCAAATCCATTTAATCTTGAGCTCATGCCATTCAAAAATATTACAAAGTCCTCTAAAACCATAGAAAATGAGGTGCAAGAGTTTAAAAGGAGGTTTACTGAATATATTAGGATATTGACAAAAAAATTTTGATTTTATTTAGAAAGGATAGCGAGAATAGAATTTTTTTAGAAGTGGAGATTTTTAGATTGTTAGAGGATTTTGCAGCTAAGCTCAGTCAAATTTGTCAAAGGGATAGTTCACCCAAAAATGAAAATAATGTCATTAATGACTCACCCTCATGTCGTTTCAAACTCGTAAGACCTTTGTTCATCTTCAGAACACAATTTAAGGTGTTTTATGTTTAGTCTGAGAGCTTGCTGACCCTTCATTGAAAATCTACGCATGGTATACTGTCCATGTCCAGAAACGTAATAAAATCATCATCAAAGTAGTCCATGTGACATCAGTGGGTCAGTTAAAATGTGTTGAAGCATCGAAAAATACATTTTAGTCCAAAAATAACAAAAATTATGACTTTATTCAGCATTGTCTTCTTTTCCGGATCTGTTGTGAAGCACATGCGCGAGACTAAGATCACGTGACTGCAGTGACGTGACTGATGTGTTATCCTCAGTTATTCTTTTTTTTACAAACTTACAGCGTGTGTCTCCCTCAGACTGTAAACAAAGCTCGATCGAAAGAAAAACCCCAGCTGGGGCGCACCAGATAACACGTCGGCCGCATCGTATGTCATCCGCGTCACTGCAGTCACATGACTTTAGTCTCGCGCATGCGCTTCAACAACAGATTCGGAAGAGAAGATAATGCTGAAAAAAGTCGTAATTTTTGTTATTTTTGGACAAAAATTTATTTTCGATGCTTGACATGGACAGTATACCATACGTAGATTTTCAATGAAGGGTCAACAAGTTCTCGGACTAAATATAAAACATCTTAAACTGTATTCCGAAGATGAACGAAGGAGTTTGGAACAACATAAGGGTGAGTCATTAATGACATTATTTTCATTATTGGGTGAACTTTCCCTTTAAATACCAATGAAATGACTAAAGTGAGATTTGTGAAAATGGGTATTTTTGTTAACCTTTTCATTGCCATTAAAGTAGAATTACAGAACCTAAACATAAGAGCCTGATAAAAAATCTAATTTACGAGAAAAAAGGTCAGATGCACGTAGAGGGTTTTGCATCTGAACAAGCCTGATCTCATGAGAATTTGTACATATTTTAATTTGTATTTAATGAATTCGTACAAAGTTAATCATGCAAATACGTTAAAAAACTAACAAAACCCCAACCCTAACCCCAACGTCAAAGGGGCCATATCAAATCATACAAAAATTTACAAATGTGGTCGTAATAATTAATACAAATTAGCCAACTGCGTACGAATTGCCACAAGATAGCGTTGTCTGAAACCTTATATAAACAGATGTTACCCTACTGTCTTCATACGATTACTTTACAGTGTTTATTTGGTTTTAGTAGTAAAGTGAGAATTCGGAGCACGTGTTTTACACAATATTACATCAATCATGGCCTGAACATGATACACATCTGGGCCTGCAGATCTAGAGTCAGGTGACCTTTGTCCCACATGAATACATATATCTAAGTGAAACTAACTGATCTTGAATCTTAGCGCAGACAGAGGTTCCTTCAAGCCTCAGGGTCTCTTCAGCACGTATTGACTTAGCTGTGTACACATAACACTCTCAATAGTCCCAGCCTGCCAAATCTCATTCTGTCACTATCTCTCAGCCCCCGCAGAGACTCATGTTTTCCAACAGGAAAAAAAACTCAATTATCAGGCGGAGTCTCTCGGCCAACCGCAGGAATCACCTGATCATTAAAAACTGACACTAATGAAAGCAGATTTGTCTTCCCAAATGAAGCAGGAGATTTGGTCTCACCTTGCTGAAATATACAGTTCACAGGTCGGGGAATGTTGGTCTGCAACAGCTCTGTGGTTTCACAACTCAGCAAAAGGATATTTTTCTCTCCTTGACACAATTTTCTCGCTTGTCTTTACTACCTTTCCGGTGTGAGAGGAATCTACGCCTGCGCGTGTAGCTGTTATGTTACTCTCCAAACATGCGTACAGTCTAGACTGTGGTGGTCGGGCCTGTTCAAGCAACTCTCATAAAAACAGGTTTGGAGAAAACTAGCTTAAATTCGAGTCAATTTACCATGAAATAAAATGAAACACATATTTTATCCATCTGTCGTTCACAGGAAAATGCCGCTGTACTGTGTGTGGTTGCTAAGGTGCGTCTCCTGGTTGCTAGGTCAGACGAGCCCACCCCAAACACAGTCCAGATGTAATAGCACACCCCTCTCACCAAGCCATATGGTTTGAGGTATCATTTACTTAAGTAAGTTTTACAGTTGGTTCAGGTTATAAGTTAAGTGCTGAGGTAATATGAGTAATGTGGGGTTAGGTGGGTCTTTACACAAGAGCAAAAAAATGAGAAGCGAGAGATTCGGGCAAACGTCTCCATTTGCAGGAAAGCAAAACAGATTTTGTCTTTATTCCTTCTCTTGGGTCACCTCTGCATTCTTAAACAAACACACACCACCAGCGAGACTTCAAAATACATCAGCGATGCATTAAAATACTGCAAGTGTTCCCTTCTTTCACTTCATCATTGTAACGGCCTGTCCGTAGACCACACGCTCGCTCTCTGCAGACCTATTAATGACACAAGTAAAATACATTGACTTTAAAAAAAACGATTGTTTGGTGAAACAAACGAAAATGTGAAGTAACGGTGGGGGGGAGTTAGAGGAGGCCGTGTGTGTTACATACCAGAGCGATGAGATCGAGCGTGTAGGGAGAACAAGAAACACATATCACTTCGCTTAGTAAACACACGCAAGCCACTTTCTCCTTTTTTGCAGAAAAGAACAATGGTTGGCTAAAACACTGAAAAATGAGTTTAGCTGGGTAGCAAAAAAATTCCCTTGGCTTTTAGATTTTCACCAATAAGTTATTGACTTATTAACAAAAATGACACTTAAACAATAATGTAACGATAACCGGTTTAATGGTTAACCATGACGAAAATGTCCAAGGGTTAGTATTACCGTGTCATTTTTTAATTTGCTTCTAACCGTGCCAGTGTCACGGCTCGAAAACCCCTGTCAAGCATCAACCAATATAAGTAATAACGTAGGCCAACACATTCATTCACGTCTGCTCCATGTGTTTGTAATGACAGTGCTTCACTGACTGAATTTATATCCAAAATCTTCATTTAGGGAAATCTAGTTACTGACACATGTTTACTTAATATTTCTTTATTCAGATCCATCTATTTATTTTCCATTACATGATGTTCCTTTCTACGTTCGTTTCTTCCGCAATTGCTGTGAGTGCAGGTGTGGTGCAGCATTACTCCTGGGTCATAAAGTACACCCAATTTTTGCCAACATAAAAATCCTGTGTTTATATGAATATCTAATTTACTGTATTTTATCTGAACATGATAAACATTTACCTCATGACCCCAATGTTCATGATTTATGTTATTTATTTGATGTTTATACGAACAAAAGTGCACTTACATGTAAAATAAATTTTAAGTTTGGTTTGCATCACTACTTCTTTGACATTTCTAGAAATTGTTCATAAAAGCATAATGATAACCGTGGCGATTTTGGTCACTATAACCGTGATGGAAAATGTTCATACCGTTTCATTTTTACTACATTTTGTCCATTAAAATAATCTTTTATGAATTGGAACCCAAATGCAACTGGCAGATATGAAAAGCTAACCTTAAAGAGCACCTATTGTCTGATTCACGTTTTCACATTTCCTTTGGTGTGTATGTGCATATTAGTACATGTTAACGATATGCAAAGGGTACAAACCCCAAAATAATGCGAGTTATCGTCTCCAACGTAAATCTCTTTTCTTGGACTACAACAAACACACGGATTGTAGGCAACAGTTTACTTCCTGGGATTGATGATGTTGTAAAGACTCACAGCCTGTACATTAACTCCTGTTAGCATTGCATTATGAGCGAATCTTTCAAACATGGTAAGGAGCATCACATTTCCAGCTGAGGTCAATCAGGTACACAGAGCTTTTTAAAGGTGCAGTGTGTAAATTTTAGTGGCATCTAGTGGTGAGGTTGTGAATTGCAAGCAACGGCTCATTCCACTGCTCACCCCTCGCTTTAGAAACATATAGAGAAGCTACTGTAGCCACCACTGGACTAACATGTCATCGTTGAAGAGACAATTTAGTAATGAAAGTTTGTCCATTAAGGGCTTAGAAACATGGTGGCCCAAAATGGCGACTTCAATGTAAGGAAAAGTTTCATTCTAATGTAATAAACACATAACACCCTCAATAGTGCACACATGAGAGAGACGTGTTTCAAAAAACAAGCAAACATAAAATCTTTCTGTTGTTGACGGCATATATAAACAAAATGATCTTCACAGTATTCTATAATAAAAACACTTGTTTATGTCTCAAGTGTATGTATAGATTACGTCTGTGCTTATTTGGTCTTAAAGAAACAGGAACCTCAATTAACCTACTTAAGTCTGTGTCATTAATGTTAATCAAACAACCCAAGACCAAAATCACTTCTGTAGCTCTAAAAATAAAAATATATTTAATTTATACAATAAAGACAGTGTTATTATTCATTTCATCTGAGTGATTTCTGTACCTAATGCTAATTTCAGACCTTATTAATGTACAACTTTGTTCTTTTTTAGAAATGTTTGCAATTTCTTTATTTTTTATTAGATTTTTCCCACCCGCTTTTTGCTGATCTGAAAAATAATGCGATCCGTGCCTCAAAAACTGTAATGTGATCCAAACCGTGTGTTTTGGGGTCCGTCACACTCCTATTAAAGTTAGTACACAGTGATAGCCATAAATGCAATGACACTAATAATTGCCATAATAATTTATTTCGGTTTTGGTTTCCTCTTTTTTGTGGTTTTCGGTTTCAGACAAGAATTTTCATTTCGGTTCATCCCTACAAAATAACATTGTTTTTAGCAATGAAATAGGTGCTCTTAAAGCTACTGTAGAAACAAACTACGCCACTGTTGCTCGACTTTAACGTCACCATGACAAAGCTGACAGCTCTTTCAAACTTTCAAACTTTACTTAAAATGTTTTTTTGGGAATTGTTACAAATGTTGTATTATTATTATTTTATTATTATTTGTATGTGTGATGATGTTTAATGCCACAACCAGGGCTGCCAAGTCCTCATTTTTTGCACAGAACTGGGCTACTTTACTGTTGTTTACTGTATTGTTGAGCTGTTTTTTATGTCCGTGGGTTGAAGTGACCACAATAATGTGATACCCTGGAATGCGAAATTTAGCAGAATAACATTTCCATAAATGCAAGAATTTACACCCAGAATGCTGTTTTTTTTAAATCCATCTGTAGTCCCAACTAGCCAACTGTTAGCAGCTACTTTTCTCTTAACACATAAGCTTTAAAAAATCAAAAGTGAGATATTACTGATGTTACTCATGTAAAACGTAAAAAAATGTCGTGCTTGTGTTAACCACAGACCTTATTTTAGGCATTAAACCAAAACACATTCAAAACACCAATTGACTTCAGGATGAGGGAACTGGAAGTGCTAAAAATGCTAAGTTGTTTCCAAGTTTTGGTCTATAAAAGTACGTCATGTCTGTAGTACTTAATAGAAATCTATCTGTCTCTCTTTTTCTATTCTGTCTCTCACTTCTGTCTGTCACCCTGTTAACCCATTATTAGGTTAATTGATATGGGTTGGGTTAATTATTAAAGACAGGTGATGCATATTACCGAGAAGCTTTAAATCCCTTCAGTAAAGCACAAGCCAGTTTGCATGACTCTGAATTGTGTTGTGTGTGTGACTGTGTTGAAGGAATGAGTGTGTCAAATGTGAGCATGTGGTTTTCGAGAAAAGAGGGAAAGAAGAAAAATGGGGAACAAAAGGGGGGATACATCGTGCATGGAGAAAAAGCAAAAAAATCTGGTTGGGAAGAAAAATGAGAACGAAAAGAGAATAAAATGATACTGCTAAAATGAAAAGATTTTTTATCAATTTCTAGTTTTTCAAGAGTTAAAGAGGAAACCAACACCATCTTATAGTTTGTTCTTTTTATTTTGTTTTTGTATCTTTGTTCTCTTTAGTGTCTAAAGGGCTTTAACCTGAAGGAAAGTTATGTTTATCTTCAGGTCATTACGTAATGGAGATTTGAGCTTTTTGGCTCTCAAGCCTTGTTATTAAATCTTTTATTTATGATTCCCAAACTTCATTTAGTCCCTTAACACACACACACACATGCATGCACATTCTACCCAGCCAGTAACCTATATATCCATCTCATTCACTTTAAAATGTTGAATTTATAGCAAAATCGTTAAAAGCTACTTCTAATAAAAGGTCAGACATAATTTGTTACCAAACTTAACCTGGTTTGATATTTTGTCTAATGCAGTGGCATTTATATCTGTATGACTTATGTGTGATGTGTCTAAAAGTGTCTAGATCCGTTTTGGCGACACTGTTACTATGATGCACATAGTTTGGGGTACACAGTGTTCCTGCAATGCTATGTACCTGGAAACATCTCAATAAGTGGGTGAGATTCTTCTGGTATTTATGTTGAGAGGTTCTATTACCGTAAATATAACTATTTCGAGTGTCTGTTAAGGCCATCAGAGTTGGTGACTGAAGCCAGCTGTAGACCAGCTGTTCCAACACTTTACTCGGTGTTGTCAAACTATAAGCTCTGCATTGTACCACCCGACGACTCAGCCAATCCCGATCTGCCTCTGTCTCGGCACAGATGGATTTGAGATTTGTGATGTGTTTTGAAGAGTTTTAGCTCTTTGAGCCGTTCGAAAAGACTTTCCAAAACACCTTTCCAAGTGTCACCCCCAGTTAAAATAATACAAATAGTTATTTCTCCTACGTGGTAGTAAAGAAAAACCAGGAATTGATGCAGGATGTGTGATCATAAAACAGTGTGAGGTTGTATCATGCATTGCCTGTGAGCATCACAATGTGTTGTAATACCACTATACCACCAAGTAAAAAGCCCCAATGTTTAAATAAAGAAAAGAAAGGGTCTCTTATTCTCTTGAAAAACGATTGCGAAATTAAGAAACTGAAGATACAATGTTCATTGTTTAAACACAGTATTAACACTGTTTATCACTGGCTAGAATCCAGTTTAAGAGAATGTATCAACATAGGAATTATGGAACCAAAACATATCATGTTGTGTTGATACATCGAGACAAAACCGTTTTGTTATTTCTTCTCTTCTGCCGTTACTATAATATTCATCAAAAAACTTTATTTATTCTGGCAACTAAAGTTGGCATTGATCTTGTGCCAATGCCCTTCCAGTTTTAAGCAAACCCCAAACAGTTCTTCATATGCCAAAATGTTGCTCTCATTAAACCACAGAGGTTCCTCTTCACTTAAGATTCATTAGTTATTAATGGATTTCACTTCCTCCATTGTCTTTTTTCTTTTTTTCTTTGTCTGTTAACCATGTTACTTCTATGCTGACAAGCTTCAAACAAAACAACTTGAACTTTTTTTAATTATCGCTAACTGAAGACACAAAGTTCTTTGATATATAAAGTCCACATACAGCAATAATTTCAAGTGCCATTTCTTGTTTTATTTGTTTTCTTTCATCTTCAGCCACAAGGAAAACATTTGTGGTTGGTCTGTGAAACTTGGCCCATGGCTTTACTATGTAACGTCACTCAGTGGTGGTTTCCACCTCCTTGAAGATATTAAATCTGCAAAGGAAAAGCTGAGATTTTCAGATTGTTTAATCTTTTAAGAAAGGCTTTGTTGGGTCAACATAAATTCTGTAGTCAAGTTTTCTCACAGTTCGCTTTGTTATTCGCCATCGCAGCTTAGCAGTAAAGCAGATGCCCGGCTCTGTGTTTCTTCTGATTGTTTCAACAGCTGAACTTGAAGCCCCTTGAGTTACCAGCGGCGAAGAAGAAAGGGACACCAGGACCAAAGACCCACTATCACCCACCCCCAGAAACCTTCATCAGTATATTTCAGGGGGTTTTGAGTGAGGGGCCCATGATGTATTGTACTGAACCCCAGAATTTTTTTTGAAGATTCACACATTTTACTTTATACATGCTTTATGACGGTTCTCCCAGTAGCCCATCTGTCCGTCATGAAAAGCGACGTTTGTCGGCTGTGGTGGATTGCCGCTTGTATGTTCGTTCAGTTCGCTGCGGTTTTAAGCCTTATAGTTTTATGCGTTTGTCATTTGTAAAGGCAGCTGTTGGACAGTTCGGTACCTTCCGTGGGCTCTCAGAGGGCTCAAAAGTCTAAGTCCCCTTATCTCTTCTAAACCCTAGCAATGCCCCCAGTTGTGTCCGTGTTTGCAGAAGTTTATCCTATATATAGAAGATCAAATTGAAAGATGTTTACATTCTGCGTGAAATCTAAACAACATACAACCCCAAATCAGAAAAAGTTGGGACACTGTAGAAATTGTGAATAAAAAAAGAATTAAATAATTTACAAATCTCATAAACTTATATTTTATTCACCATAGAATATAGATAATAATTAAAATATTAAAAGTGATACATTTTGAAATGTCATTCCAAATATGGCTCATTTTGGATTTAATGGGAGCTACACATTCCAAAAAAAGTTGGGACAGATAGCAATAAGAGGCCAGAAAAGTTAAATGTACATATAAGGAACAGCTGGAGGAGGACCAATGTTTAGGAATAGGAATGTTGTCCCATTCTTGTATAAAACAGGCTTCTAGTTGCTCAACTGTCTTAGGTCTTCTTTGTCGCATCTTCCTCTTTATGGTGCACCAAATGTTTTCTATGGGTGAAAGATCTGGACTGCAGGCTGGCCATTTCTGTACTCAGATCCTTCTTCTACGCAGCCATGATGTTGTAATTAATGCAGTCTGTGGTCTGGCATTGTCATGTTGGGAAATGCAAGGTTTTCCCTGAAAGAGACGACGTCTAAATGGGATCATATGTATCTAGAACTTGGATAAACCTTTCAGCATTGATGGTGCCCTTCCAGATGTGTAAGCTGCCCATGACACACGTACTCATGCCAGCCTATATCATCAGATATGCAGGCTTCTGAACTGAGCTCTAATAACAACTTGGGTTGTCATTGTCCTCTTTAGTCCGGATGAAATGGCGTCCCAGTTTTCCAAAAAGAACTTCAAGTTTTGATTCGTCTGACCACAGAACAGTTTTTCACTTTGCCACAGTCCATTTTAAATGAGCCTTTCCCAGGAAAAATGCCTGTGCTTCTGGATCATGTTTAGATATGGCTTCTTTTTTGACCTATAGAGTTTTAGCTGGCAACACGGTGGATTGTTTTCACCGACAATGTTTTCTGGAAGTATTCCTGAGCCCAGGTTGTGATTTCCATTACAGTAGCATTCCTGTATGTGATGCAGTGCTGTCTTAGGGCCCGAAGATCACGGGCATCAAGTATGGTTTTCCGGTCTTGACCCTTACGCACAGAGATTGTTCCAGATTCTCTAAATCTTTGGATGATATTATGCACTGTAGATGATGATAACTTCAATCTCTTTGCAATTTGTCTCTGAGAAACTCAGAAAACTATTTTTTGCTGCAGCATTGGGGGAATTGGTGATTCTCTGCCCATCTTGACTTATGAGAGACACTGACACTCTGAGAGGCTCTTTTTATACCCAATCATGTTGCCAATTGAGTCTGCGCAGTAGCAATTTCGGGACCAGTCCTGCGCAGTAGTGAGCAGGAAGTAAAGCCGCGAAAGCAAGGCCCCGCTCCACTCTCGCAGAATGCGCATATTACAGCTGTCAATCATGACGTGACACCACCGTTTTTATAGCATTAAATAACTAACTAAAACAAACTTATTTTAAAAACAAACACTTGAATTTACATCAACATGATAAAAACTACAGTAAATGACAGAAACCAGCTTCGGAAAAAAGATAATTGAAGTGTAAATAAATTGTTTAGTTGGTCTCAAGTCCTATTGAATAACATGGGGAGGTGGGTTTATGACCTATACTGGGACCAGTACCTGGGGGAATCGAGACATTTTGCCTTCACTTTACAGGGCTTCTGCGGCACGCTTGATGTTAATGATATGTAAAAGGTACAAAACCTAAAATAAATGATGACGCAAGTTACGTCTCCAACTCAAATCTTGTTTCTTGGACTACAAAACACACGGATTGTAGGCAACAGTTTACTTCCTGGGATTGGTGACGTAGAGAAGACCAACATTATCATAATTCCTCCCGTTTGGACTCACAGCCTGTAAGTTAACTCCTGTTAGCATTGCATTGTGAGCAAATCTTTCAAACATGGTAAGGAGCGGCACATTTCCTGCTCATGTCAAAGGTATTCAGGCCAATCACAACGTACAAATTAGCTGGCCAATCACGGACACATAGCTTTTCAAATCCATGCGTTTCAGGAAAACAGCTACAAAAATGTACGGTATGTGGTAAATGTTTTTTAACCATAAACCACACAAACGTATTATACCAAACACACAAAATACCATTGTTTTTAGCAATGAAATAGGTGTTCTGTAAGTATGCTGTAAAAATCATATCAACATAAGTTTTTGTTTTACTTTAACTTGTTTATAAGTTATGAGGTTCAATAGACTAGCCTAACCAATTAGAATGCAATTTAAAGTTGGACTTAGCGCTGCAGTATTTTTACAGTGAGTTAAATAATAAATCTCAAACTAGGCAAAAAAAAATGTTTATGTCTAGAAACACTTTGTTTCCCCATCCTTGCCTCACAGTGTTTTGGTCCACTGCCTGCTTTCTCTCTTTACCTCATCCACACACACACACAACACTCCAATGTTCTTTTGCATGAGTCTGCTATGTTAGCGGTTATAAATCTAGCTAACAGTCATTGCGTTTAAAGTCCCCCTGTGGTGAAAATCAAGTTTTAATTGTTGTTTATATGTCTATGTGGTGTTTTCAATATGCTTTTAGACAAACCATATACAAATTCATCAAACCATTGCTGAGTATTTTTTCCATGAAATTTGAGTTTTCTACCTACTGTCTCCTGAACAGTTATCACCTCTAAAATTGCTTAAACTTCTCATATTTTTGCTCCAATAAGATTAAGAATTACTTTGCTTTGTTCACTGCATGCTTAAAAGGAATAGTCTACTCATTTTCAATATTAAAATATGTTATTACCTTACCTAAGAATTGTTAATATATCCCTCTATCATCTGTGTGCGTGCACGTAAGCGCTGGAGCGCGCTGCGACGCTTCGATAGCATTTAGCTTAGCCCCATTCATTCAATTGTACCATTTATAGATAAAGTTAGAAGTGACCAAACACATCAACGTTTTTCCTATTTAAGACGAGTAGTTATACGAGCAAGTTTGGTGGTACAAAATAAAACGTAGCACTTTCTAAGCGGATTTAAAAGAGGAACTATATTTTATGGCGTAATAGCACTTTTGGGAGTACTTCGACTCGGCGCAGTAACACCCTCCCTCTCCCATTATGAGAGTGAGAAGGGAAGCGGACTTTTTAGGCGAGTCGAAGTACCCCCAAAAGTGCCATTACGCCATAAAACATAGTTCCTCTTTTAAATCCGCTTAGAAAAGCGCTACGTTTTATTTTGTACCACCAAACTTGCTCGTATGTGTGTGTTTGGTCACTTCTAACTTTATCTCTAAATGGTACAATTGAATGAATGGGGCTAAGCTAAATGCTATCGAAGCGTCGCAGCGCGCTCCAGCGCTTACGTGCACGCACACAGATGATAGAGGGATGTATCAACAATTCTTAGTTAAGGTAATAACATATATATATGTACATAATAACAGATATACTGTATGGTAAGAGAGCCATATTTATATTTTTTGTGTAATCAAGCTTATAAAGTTATATAATTGGTTTGCTAAAATTTCAGCACAGAACCAACAGCATAATTTTTCCACAAGACATACAGGTACATCAACATATGAGACACCTTTAAATCTCTTTGTAAATAACTATCATAATCAATAAAATCTTCCTTGATGGGGCTGCAAATAGCTTCACAGGCACATATCCAACTACTTCATTGCTTCATTGAGGACTCGCCTCATTTAAAACGGGAAATCACCTAATTCATTCTGACATCACTTGTAGCTTTAGGCTCTTTTTCACTGATAGTTGAGTGCTTTGTTTGTTAAAATCTGTGTGATTACGAACAGTGATTCAATCATGCAAACATGTTCAGTTTGATTTGCCAAATGGCGTGTTATTTTGGACAAGCGTAATGTCATCTAGGATATTGTTTTGTTAAACCACCTCCACTCTACTGTAAGCTGTAGAAGAGTACATAAAGGATTAATGGATTATTGAAGAGTTATACAGAACATGTCTGTGGATCAGGGAGTGGTTGAGTTTGTGCCACGCTCTACTTGTTGTTTTTCATGAGTTTAAGAATGATTTACAAGACATTTGACTTTAGTGAATGTCTTGCCGACAGGCTTGATCTGATCGTCCCTGTCGTGTTTTAAAACCACTAAACTCACTGTCAACACATTATGAATTAATATTTACAGGAGCAAATTCAGTAATCAGCTGTTTAATATTTGTAACTAGAGATGCACTGATGAATTTACTTTGTATAAACCTATGCAATGACAATAAAGACTTAACAAACAAAATTTCTGGGACAATACCTTAACGCGTTTACAGGTACTTGGAATGACATCTTACACTGATTGTTTCGCTTTTACTCTTTGTTTCAAATTACGCAGTGAAATCCGAGCGTACTATTCTTTTGTTCCCATTTCATAATAATCATGCAGAATGAGTTTTTGTGTGTTTTCATCATTGGCTGTTTTTAAAGTGCACCTATTTCATTGCTAAAAACAACGTTATTTTGTGTATTTGGTATAATACAATGTGTTCACGTGGTTTATGGTTAAAAAAACATACCGTACATTTTTTGTAGCTCCAGATATACTGCTTTCCTCTAGGGCTGTCACTTTTGTGAAAAAATCATTTTCGATTTTTAATATATAAGTGTTCATTGAATCGATTGTAAAATCGATTTTCCATATCTAAAAAGACGTTTCCATTTTCAACGCCAAATAACGGACAAACGTGAACAGAGCGCTGGAAACGCACAAGTCAGCAATATTTCTTATTTTTGTCATTAAGCTTCGTGCAGAATAACAAACAGCAACAGTAGTGCAACATTCTCGAAAAAAATATGCAGAGTGGACTGATGCCATAACATAAATAAAAAACATTACTGCCGGCTGCATTTATGATTTAGGCAATTCAAAAATTATTTTAAATAATGATTCAATCCATTTCAAACAATTGTTCAAAAACGAAACTTTAAATAGACTTACTTGAAGTTGAGAACAGGCTGTGTGTTTTTTTATTAAACGTAACAGACACTTGGCGGCACTAGGCAGGCATAATGAAATGCGCAAAAAGGCTAGGGCCATTACAAATTATTGGTCAGGAAAACAAGTTGATCATGAACATTTTCGGGGTCCAGAGCGTTTTTTATTCATGTCCATCTGTTGAGAAGACGCGCTCCGACCGCACTGATGTCCCAGGGAAACTCGGGTACTTCGTTGCCAGCTGCGCAAGGTGGGGATATGTCGTACTGTCAATCTTCCACCACAAAAGCGGTTCGCTGTCAGCTGGCAATGGTGGCTCATGTAAGGTCTGTTTCGTTGCTCTCTCGTGTTGCGCAGGTTCATTGACGTTGTCCTCCATTTTCTTTGAAAAACACTAGATGCAGGGATTGAAAGCGTGAAACTATAGGTGCGTAAAATTGCTGGGTATTTTCTGTCTAGCTTTCGCAACGCCTACTGCACTTTCGGAATTCTTCATTTTATTTTTCTGCTTGTTTGTGAGTTTCATTACGTCTATATTTTTAATTGTTTAATTCTTTAAAAATTAATAGTGTACATATTTGGTAAAATCGATTACCTATTTTCGTTTTCGAAACTTTTTTTCGTTGGTCCGATCGATTGTGCAATCGATTTTCGAACGAAAAGTGACAGCCCTACTTTCCTCAAACACTTTTTTGTACAAAGCTCATTGATCTGAAAAGTGCTGTGTCCCTGATTGGCCAGCTAATCTGTGCGTTGTGATTGGCCTGAATTAGGGCTGTCACAATGATTAAATAATCATCTCATCGCAATTGTTTGACCTCATGGCGATGATTTCAGATCACCACAATGATTGCACATCTCTCTAAAAAACACAAGGGGGAGCTGCAGCATCTGTATAAACGAGACAGTATCGGTTTACTTTTAATGTTGTGTATTAATATTTACTGCCAGATAAACCTTGCAAAAGAGTTAATTTAAATAATCACAACAATGTGTGAAAATTATTTCATAAACAAACAAAAATTATGAGGATTAAATGTCATAGCAATAAAACAGACAATTAATCGTCATAATCATCAAAGCCCTAAAACAGGCAATTAATCGCCATAAACGTCACAATTTATAAGACAATCAACTGTCACCCAAATTTCATAATCGTGACAGCCCTAGCCTGAATACCTCTGACGTCAGCCGGAAATGTGATGCTCTTTACCAGGTTTCTGCCGATACCGATTATAGGCCGATGCATTGGTGTATCCCTATTTGTAACCCTCAGTCATTTGTGACCCTCTAAAATTTCCCTCAAAGTTAAGGCTATATTTTTACAGAATGTTATTTATTAATTTTATATTAAATTATAATTAGATTTCATATCTTCAAACATATTTACAACATGTTTACATTTACAACAGTAAATCCTAAAAATTACACAATTTTACATTAAAGTAAATTCAGCATGCATAAAAATGACATAAAATACATACAGAAGCTCTATGCAAAAATGAATACTTGCCGTTTAAATGGTCTGTGTGTGGTGTATGCTAAATAATGTTTTACTTTCCAAGTGTGTTCTCATTGTCATTTCATTGTATAGAGGTGACAGATAATCTGTCTTTGTCTCTGGGCTTGCAAATGTATTCATAAGGTTCCATTTAAATATTTCCCCAGAGATAATGACATCAGCCACGCAGCTTTCCTCCCTTAAGACTGAATATTTAGTGTTCAGAGAGCATATGAGTGCATATACAGTACTTACTTTGAATGCCAGCATAAAATCGTGTTCTTTTGCCACCCCTTTAATGATTTGATTACCTCATCAAAAATCTGACCACTGGATGGAGAAATGGACTATTGGTTAAACCGGTGGTTTTTAAACTTGTTTGTGAGCCAAACCCTCTTGACCTAAATTGTTTACTTGAAGTACCCACTGAGATCTTAAGTAAATATTTCAATGATCTCATAGCACATTTGCATGTTTAACTTTAAAAACGTTCATTTTAACCCCCCGCCAACCTAAACAATTCACTTTTTAATGTGTTTCTAGCAGAAAATGAGTCACCAGAAACATCCTGTTATTATACAAATCCATCTATTTTTCATTGTGTAATCTCTTTTAAACCACTACCCAGTCTCACGAAATTTCGTGTCACGTTAATGTTTTATTATTTTTTGTGATATTGTCACAAGTTTTTTTGTGATCGCATCACGAATTTCTGTTTACGTGTCATTGTCACATATTGGTTACTCAACTGCTTTTTCCTATTTTCAAACCATTGTCGCTTCGATTTAGGGTTAGATTTGGTGTTTGCATTAGGATGTCACTTTAAAGGAACAGTATGTAGGATTGTGGCCAAAACTGGTATTGCAATCACAAAACGTGTGGCTAAAACTGGTACTGCAATCACACAGCTGGTGGCCAATATACCAAACGACAACATAAACATCAGTTGAGGGCTGCAACTCCACTCTTTAAATGACAATATCCTGGCCGGACTGCTGTTGTCAGTGATATAAGTATTTTAAATTAAAATGATTTCTTAATGTCTAGTGACATTTCAGGGCCATTTAATGATTAATTTATATAAATTTCTTACATACTGTTCCTTTAAGTATTGATTTATTAAAAAATTCAGTTTTTCTATATTTTCTGATTTTTAAACCATTGTCGTCTGGCGTAAGGGTTAGAGTTTGGTTTGGGTAAGAATGTCATTATATGTAAATTTAACCCTAAACCGAAGCGATAATGGTAAGAAAATTGAACAAAACAGTTAAGTAACCAATACGTGACAATGACACTAAACAGAAATTCATGATATGATCACGTGGAAATTACAAAAAAAGAATTACAAATTTACGTGACTTTTTGTGTGAGCATGTCAGTGAACACCCCTTCAAGTCTTTGTAAACGAAAGTTTAATGCATTTTAGGAAGGATTGTTTCAGTGCACCTATGCAGTCATTGTAGAGGTGGGAGGTGAAACAACAAACACCCGAAAATTCTCGGGGCAGCCGCACATGTCGAAATTTCAGTCAAAACCGTTCTATTTCATCATAAACAATCTGAAAACAGGGCTTTAAGTGTAAAATACCGAACTTGTTCTTTAAAGTTGTATTTTCCATAGTTATTACCTGTTATTGGACCTGTATTTCCCGACGGTTAAACTATCAATAAACAACCATCAAACCATAAGACAGCTTTCTGCCAAAGTCATAAGTTTGAGAAGGTTTGTGTTAGCGGAGTAATTTATGAATGCAATTCTGTATTGTACCACATGTGTCAGTAAATCACTCACACCAGATTTAAAGTATCACTTCACTGCGAAATTACAGCACAAAAGACTTGCCATAAAGTTAACAACCTTTCGACTCAATCTACACAGGCAACATCGAGTACTTAATGAGTTCGAACGGATCTCATAAATTCCCAATTATAAACCTTTTCAAGGGGCGATAAGCTGCACTGTGCTCGGCTGTAAGGCATTTTTCCAATGCACAGAGAACCAGCATTGTGTGCTTGCCTTGCAGTAAACACTGTGGTGAAAAATGACTGACAGGGAGTTTTGGTTAAACCCATTTTCATGTGATTTTTAACTACTTTTTTGCTTTCAAGATCCTCTGTTCTCATGACTCTGCTGTGGTGAAAATAAATATTTCTTCCCCTGCACCAATCAGCATCTCTCTTTAAACAGTCACGTTTGCCGCACATGATTTGTGTGGCTCACCCCAACCTCTTATGTCGAGACATTCACGTTTCTGTGGGTACCAAAAACCTTACCAGGAACATGCTGAAAACATCCCATTTGCACTTGCGTGAGTTCAGTTGTTTAGTGTGCACACAGGCATGCATGCCATCCAAGCAAATGATTTATCAGCTGTTATTCTTCTCACTCGGAGATTAGGGTCCCCTCCTCCATTTTAGTTCATAGATAAGGCTGCCACACACAAGGCTCCAGCAGTAAATCATTACGGCCTGGTGGCGGATGGTGGTCTCACTGATGTTAAGAGATGAATCACTTCAAAAAGCAACACTCGGAGGGATCAATACAGTAGCATTGATCATTCTTAATGTTTGATTACATCAGTGTCAAAGTTGTTTTCATGACTGAAGCGTTAGAAAATGACTTCAAACACGTGTCTGAATTCCAAGCTACTTTCTTTAAGACAACAGTACACTTTACACATGCAGAATGAGATTATGATAATGATCAAATATTCTGTACGTATTATGTTTATCAAATACTTTAGCTTCAAATCTGTTTAATCCTGGCCTCAAGCCATTCAGAAATATTGCTTGGTTGGCAGAATCTGTTAAAGGAAAACACCACCATAATATTTAACTATGTTCTTACCTCAACTTAGACAAATTAATACATACCTATCTTTTTTCAATGCGTGCACTTTTAATCTTTGTACAGCGCCTTGTGAATGTGTTAGCATTTAGCCTAGCCCCATTCATTCCTATGGCTCCAAACAGGGATGAATTTAGAACCCACCAAACACTTCAATGTTTTCCCTATTTAAAGACTGTGCATGAGTAGCTACACGAGTAAGTATGGTGGCACAAAATAAAACTTTTGTTTGGAGCCATAGGAATGAATGGGGTTAGCTAAATGCTAACACTTTTAAAAAGCGCTGTACCAAGATCAAAAATGTATGCATTGAAAAAACATAGTTATGTATTAATTCATCTAAGTTGGGGTAAGAACATAGTAAAACATTGAAAAACAGTGGTGTTTTCCTTTAAATGCCACAATATTTTAGTAAAGTCCTCAAGTACAAAGGAGATGAATGTGAAACAACCGTGGGTCACATTCAAACTTGTTTCACTTTTGAGTACTTGGACTTGAATACAACCAGAAAGTGGCAGCCACATGCAACGCTGCACCCCCTAATGTGTTGTTTCGTTTCTTCATTATAACCTTTTAAATTTTGACTTTCATCATTTGCAATGTTTCTAGTGACATCTTTAGTGATTTTGCAACGGTTTACTGTCTTGTCCAAAGAACTGATTTTCTTTTTTTGTAGAAGTAGGAAGTTTTTGCCAAAACAGCCTATATGCACTTAGAGGGTTTTGCAGTAAAAGACAGTGACATTTGCTAAATACTGTACCAATGAAATGACTAAAGTGACATTGGCATTTCAATTACTGACCAATAACATTTTATTGCCATTAAATTACCGAACCTAAACATAAGAGCTTGATAAAAAATGCTCAGTTACAAGAAAACATGTCAGATGCACTTAGAGGGGTTTGTATCTGAAATCATTGAAATTGAATTTAAATGAATTAATTTCATTGTCTATGCAATTACTTTCCATCTTATAGACAAACATGGAAGAACACTGTGTTTTCCAGAATATTCCCAGGCTCATGAGCTGTTATCTGTTCTTGCCCATGTTATTGAATTGAAAGGGAGCCGCCTTAAATCTGTGTGACCCTGATAACCATGTTGATAAATTACTTTAATAACTGCAAGATTTTCTTTAAATAGTATGTTCAGGATCTGACCTAATAAAAAATGCCTGCCCTACTGAAAAATCCTGCTAAGACCAGCATAAGCTAGTAGCTGGTTTTTGCTGGTTTAAGGTGGCAGTAGCTGGTCTTAGCTTGATTTTTCAGGAGAGTGGTTATTACAATTTGCACACTAACGCCCATGATGCAGTCTTGCTACAACTTTAACAATGCAATGTGCAGTATTGACATTATGAATTGTACATGCATTCTGAAATCAAGCTTGTGTATTTCAATATAAGATTTCTCTATCTCCACCATCAGCAGGCCCTGTAATCATATCTTTGCTGTTTTTAGGATGGATAACATCTACTCCTCAATCTATGCAGTTGCTTTCATCCACTAATTACAGACTTACCCCTCATTCTGGATCTTGAGCCTGCCAGACCCCAAACCCAAGCAGCCGCATCTTCCACCCAAATCAAGTAGATGTTGTGGGCAAGCAGAGATGCTTGGGGGCCTAGTTTAATGCAGCCCACTACATCTCAGCTATGCTGTCTGGAATCTACTCTAGAAATGGGGTTCAACCACCAGCTCCATCATTTTATAAACTGCATCTAAAACAATGTGCCTCGTTCATAAAACCTTCATATGAGTAAATTCAGAGTAATTTCCGCATAAAACGGATCTTCCTGAAACCTTTTCTCTGGATTCACAAATACTTCGTAAACATTAGATTTGATAATGAAATGTGTGTATGTTAGTGAATTGCAATCATTCGTAAACGCATGCACACTCAATTAGCATAATCCCTGTGAATGCACTACATATAAGCAAATTACATATCTAGAAATGCTAGGAAGGTTGCCCCTCATTTTTTCCCAAAGTTAAGAGTAAAAATCGAGAGGCAACCTTACGATTTCTTAAATTAAGCCAATACGAAAGTGACTTAAATTCCTTGACAGGCCGCTATGGCTGGCTCCAAAAGGGAATAAATTCCCATAGACCTCCATGTCAAAATGCTCAACTTTACAGTAGAAAAAAATATGTTTACAGCCTGGAACAAAAAGTGTTTTTGGTCTATATAGCTAATTTTGCCCTTCATGACTACTGGGAGGGGTCCTCCGTTTAAATTATGTTAAGCCTTAAATTTCTGTATAATTAAGGGCGTGGCCACTTGAGTGACGGGTGAACTGACACTGCTGGCAATACCGTCGAGCTAGGCAGGGGTGATTTCTGTAACCAGTCAACTTAACCCACGTCCCGCCTCTTTACCTATTTTCGGTTATCCGCGAGTGGTGTACGGTGACGCGATGCCAACATGGCAACGCAAGCCCCACCAACTATTGGCTTCAAAAAAGCTCTTCACAAACTTATGGGTGACGTCACAGACACTACGTTCATATTTTTTACAGTCTATGGTAAACATTTTAAAAAGACAGGGCAAAAGAACTTATAGAATATTCATAGTGCATCAAAATGCATCAGTTTGTCTAAAAAATACAGAACGTTTGAAGGTTTTGCGCACCATTTTCACGTGGTAGGGAGCTGGTGTAAAAAAAGGTTATACCAACTAACATTTTGAAAATACAAACCATTTCATAAATCCAAAAATGTACGTCAGAATGACTTTACGAACCATCTAATCATTCTGCGTGTGTTTCATAAATGAGGCCCATTGTTTCCATGGATCTGAATTGGCTTTGCATCTACTGCAAGAGGAGCTATAAAACTGCAGTGTCCGAAACTTGACATTTTTTGCTTACATAGTTACCTAGAAATAATTTATTAATTATAAAAAAGTTAATAATAAAAAATTGAACAGTAACAAAAGTAAAATATTTGCATGTTTGTTGTAAAATATTTGCATGTTTTCACTAAAGGTCACTTAGGGATGATGTTTTGGTTCCATGAAAGTCTTTCCTTCAACAAACAAACATGCTTCCTTTTCTTACTAACTGGGCAGCAAGGTAGATACTGAAGATCTCATGTCCTATCTCTCTTAGGAAGTAGATACCGTATCTTCATACCCTCATCATGACAAAACGGTTCAGGTCTTGTGCAAATACTGTTTGAAAGTAAAAGTCAGAAGATGCAGGAATCCTTTTTAGCAGCAGAAGGTGGAGAGACCCTGCTTCCTGTTTTCCCATCAGCGACATTCCAAGCAGCATTCCAGGCCTCCAAAGTGCTTACTTTTTGAAAAAGCACTCTCCTGCCCGCAGCAGGGATCATAGAGGGGTGACAGCGTGTATGTAGAAGAGTGAAAAATAGGACAGGAAGAGGGCGAGAAAACAGTAAACCAGTAAGGGGAGAGTTTGGGGCTTAACAAACAAAACCACACACACACTCTTTCTCCTTGTGTATATTTCACGCAAGGAATCTTCTGACTTCTGGCCTCTGTGCTTGAGTTCACTGAAGACAATGGTTTGGATCTGGGAAGGCAGGGAAAATCTTTGTGATACCGCTGTGTGTGACAATTCATTTCCTTTTCCTCTTTCCCCATAAACTCTCCCACAATTCATCTGCATCTGACATATGACATGGTACTGCCACCTCTCCCTTTAACATATTACTATGTTCTGCCACTTTTCAAATTAGTGCTTTTGTTTCGTTGTGGTTATGTATAAAATTGTTGGTCAGGGGGGATGTAGTTATGGGGAGATGGGGGAGGAAACCCTTCAATAATCTAGCAATCATAAGCCTCCAATATTTATGATTAATGAAAACATGTGCAGTTGACTTGAACCTTCCAAATCTACGCCCTTGTTTTGACTTCCTGTATTTAGCAAGTGATTTTTAGCTTTTCATGTGGTTGCTAGTTTTATTTGTGAGTAACCGCTGGTTTATATTGTTAATTAGCCGTAAACCAGAAGCATTGTGTGAACAAGGATGCAGGGCTTTTGAAGTGGGTAGAAAAGGGAAAGTCAAAAGAAGATTTACATAAAATCATCCTACTGTAATATAAATAACATTCTGAAAATATAACTTTGATATCTTTAATATTGATTGGGTGAATTAATGTCAGAGATTTAAAGGGGAGATATCATGAAAATCTGACGTTTTCCATGTTTAAGTGCTATAATTGGGTCACCAGTGCTTCTGTCAACCTAGAAAATGTAAAAGGACAACCCAGTAACTTCGTTTTGGTAAGCCATTTTCTGCAAGCATGTGAAAAAATAAGTCAATGAAAATTGGCTCCCCTTGTGATGTCAGAAGGGGATAATCTGCACTATCCAGCGCCATTTAGTGCAGAGATCAGCTCATTTGCATTAAAAGGGCACACCCAAAACAGCAAATTTTTCATCAAACCTACATAAATTAACTATACGGTATTTTGAGCTAAAACTTCACATATGTACTCTGGGGACACCAAAGATTTATTTTGTATCTTAGAAACGTCTTGTGAAATGTCTCTTTAAATTAATGAGTAAAATCAAATTTGGATTCTCCAAATCTCAATAGATCCTGAGACTTTACCCTGCATTTCACAGACAAGGTCACATTTCACAATTCATACAGCGGGGAAAATAAGTATTTGACACATCAGCATTTTTATCAGTAAGGGGATTTCTAAGTGGGCTACAAAGTTTCCACCAGATGTAGCCATCAAGCCAAATATTGAATTCATACAAAGAAATCAGAACATTTAAAGGCGCTCTAAGCGAATCTGTGTGACGTCACTTTTTGTTGATGTTTGAACTGTTTTCAAACAAATGGAGCGTAGCTAACTCCTCCCCCTCCCTTCCGTGCTTTCATGAACGCGCCTAACCCCCACCCCCAAATCCTTCTTGTCGTTTATTGGCTGGAATACTTTGTTATCGTTTCTGATGGTAGGTTTGGCCACTTTGTTGTTATTGCAGTTTGTGGAGCCTAGGCTGTCTACAGAGATCGCATTTTTTTACAGTTTGATCAGCGGACAGGCAGCAAGCAGATAGTGAGGAGATGTTTGCTGTACGTAACAAAAAATGTTTTATGGTTTAAAACGTGTGAATTCGCTTAGAGCACCTTTAAGTGTACAAGTTGAGTCATAATAAATAAAATGAAATGACACAGGGAATAAGTATTAAACACATGAAGAGAACAAGGTGCAAAATGCATGGAAAGCCAGGAGATCACCTTTAAAATCTGTCAGTATTGAGAGAGAAACCCTGCCCCTATCAGTACTAATTGATATCAGCTGCGTTAGTCCTAATGATGGAGTATAAAGGCTTCTCATTACCCGTTGTAGCTGTCAATCCACACCACCCACTGTGAATGTGTTCTCCTGTAAATGTCCTTTGAACACTGATGCAATTCTTGAATAAAGACTTGAATAAAAATGTGTGGACTAACTGCAAAGGACTCATTTCTGATCAGATCAGATTTTGTCTGTAAGCATGTGTATGTGCATACACTGCACATTCATACACAAGCCCAAGCATGTTCATAACTGAAGTCATGTGAGTGATTAAATCAACAAATATGTCTTTTACTCAGTTCCATGTGTCGCTAGATGTAGGAAATGTCGTGTAACAGCTGGCAAATAGACAGAGTGGTCGCTCGGTCCCTTCTGAAAGGATTAAGACCACAGGAAATGCTTAGACACATTTAGCCCCGAAGCCATGGACTGACTCTACGCACTGACTCAGTGTAATTCACTCCAAACGGACTTCCCATAAGCTATTGAGGATTTCATCCAGGCCTTTGAAAGCTGTTGGGGTACCTTTCAGAAGTGATTTATGTTGGGTGACCAAGCAGAGAGTTTTGCTGCAAACGTTCTCGCTTGCCAATGGTGACTCACGTCCTGTTTTCATAAACATTATACATTGAGTTATTGTATCTTTGGAGCATGTTTAAACATGAAGGATTTAAAAGTGAGTGCTTGCCATGTGCATGACTTCGGTGCTTTATACTTGGTCGGTTTGTATATTGTACCGTGTGAACTGTATTTTAGTGCATTTTAGTTTGAGGCGTAAATATTCTCAGGGATCCGCCCTGTTAAAAGGTCATGCGTTGCTTGTCACCTTGAGTTTAGGCGGTATCTTGTTTGCTGGTATGTTAATGTCTTTAGGCTTTTAACTAGTTTAACTTGTTTCATCAGACGAATAATTCTTTTTAGTGTGTTTGTCCACCACTTACTGTAGACCAGCACTGAAGAAGCACCAGTCATCATTCTTTGTGGTTTAAACTAGTCTTTTCAGAATGGCTCTAATGTTGGCCATTGTGTGCTCCAAAACCACAAAAACGTTATCTAGAGACTTTCTAACAAATAATCTTATAAATCTCTATTTTATGATCTACTATGGTGTAAACACAGCTAGATTTGTCTGTAGTGTATTTAAAAGCTTGCTCAGACCCTCTTTCGATTGATTTTATTCTTTTCAAGCGCATTTGTGTACTAGTCTGCACATCCCTGCAAGCTCAAGGACAATGGCCTGATGTGCGAGGTATGACTTATGAGATTTGCTTGAAGCATTTTGCTGTGAGTCATTGGACATAGAGAGGTGTGGTGTTTAAAATCCTCTCAGAGGCCCAAAGAGGGAATGAATTCACTTCCAGTATTTTGACTTAATTTATTCCTTTTATGTTTTACAACATGTTGCCTTTTGTTATTTATTTAAATTGTACTTAATTTCTAACACAAAGTTGATTTCAAGTTTAAATCAATGCACATCTAACACAAGGAATGTTAAATGCTTTAGACCTCAGATAAACTATATAAAGAAAGATTTCAATAACACAAAGCCCTGTATCTTGCAAACTTGCACCCTTATGCAAGAAACCCTTTTATAGCATACAGTGCTGATCTGATTAAAATCAAGTTACACATATTGAAAGTTCTGTGGTGAGTTTAGCGGCTTACTCACTTCATCACATCAGCTTTCCTAGCCTCATTTAAATATCTTAAAGGGGTCATGACTTGTTTTTTTGTGTTATGTTCCCTGAAGTGTACTTATAATATTACTAAAGTTTTTTGCCAAAAAAACATATGCATTTAAGTAATATCAACGCTATCTTACAAGAATTCGCACATATTTTACGAGTTGGCTAATTCGTATCAATTTGTACCACCACATACATAAGTTGTGTTCAATAACACTAAATGTATCTTGCAACCTTGCACGCTTATGCAAGAAATCCTTTATAGCATACAAAACAGTGCTGATCTGATTAAAATCAAGTTACACATATTGAAAGTCATGTGGTCAGCTTTGCTCGCCTCATTTAAATATCTTAAAGGGGTCATGACGTGTTTTTTGTTATGTTCCCTGAAGTGAAGTTATAATATTACCAGTGGGGGCTTGTAACTGCTTATCAAAAGGGGTGCAAATTCAAAATATGTGTTTGTTGTGTCATGTGAACCATGTGCATCACGTGTTTTGTCAAAATAGGGCCTGCTGCAAACGCGTCAAAATCGTTTATGATAAAAGAGATGCTCACGTTCACAAAATAAAAGCAAGACACTCCCTTAACAGTAAACTCTGATTACGCATGAGATTGTGCGAGTATCTGGCAAACCCGAGCGTCTCTTTTATCATAAACCCTGCAGCAGGCACTTATTTTGACAAGACACGTGATGCACATAGGATCACTCAATGCGCAGAACACATATTTTGAAATTACGAACCACACACATGACGGGCTACATACATGTTGTGACGGACTTCACATCAAGCGCCCTCAAAAAAAGAAGTCACCGGCCACCACTGAATATCGCTAACGTTTTTTGCCGGAAAACATAAAATTTAAGTAATATCAATGCTTTCTCACGAGAATTCGTACATATTTTACGAGTTGGCTAATTCGTATCAATTCATACAGCCACATTCGTAAGTTTTGGTACTATTTGCTTTGACCCCTGTGACGTTGGGGTTAAGTGCGGGGTTAGGGGTTCAGTTTCGTTGTGTTTTTTTCATGAGAATCGTACGATTAACTTCGTATGAATTGATACGAATTAGCCAACTCGTAAAATATGTACGATTTCTCGTAAGATCAGGCTGGTAATATATGACCATTTCCCCCTTTTTTATCCTCTCATTGAAAAATTGTGATTTGTGTGCTTTCCCTTTATGAGCATTCGGCCTGGCTCGGTGTCCCGCCCACTTCTATGTTGACAGGCTGCATGCTATTGCTAAAACTGCAGTTTCACTACAGAAACAGCTTCTGAAAGTGTCTTTTTAAGCACATTGTGTGTTTATTCATGTCACAGACACTCAAACAATGTCACCAGCACACTTATCCAGCCATTTATATCTTTTTTTTCCTGGAGAATGATTACATAAATTATTTTGTCATTGAAAAGGAGTAAATTTTAAGCTATGAAATTAGCAGGATATATTAATGATACTAAGACATGTTACATGTCAAAAGATCAAGATACATTTGACTTCAAATGTCAAATTGCCATTCTGTCAACTTTATGCATAAGACCTACTATTGCATCCACAATATGGCATTTTCTTTAGTTTCCACAGAAAAATTGGTTCAGGTGACAGGGGAGTGGAGATACATAACATGTCTGTCATAGCACGCATGCCAGCAGAAACCCAACTCCTCTCAGCTTTTGTGTGCTCAGAATGAAGCCGACAAGACATGTGACACGCTTAAGTGCTTGGATATAAAAGATGAATCTACCACAGTAAAGTTTTGATTGTGTTTATGGCTTCGGGCATGCGGTGGAGTTGACTGTGTCAGAGCAGATGTTTCACCTGTTTTTGAGGAGGGCATTTAACCACACACCTGTCAACTGTGAAACGTTAGATTATTGCCATAGTGATGGATGATGCCAACAGGCCTGTGTGTAAAGCTCAAGGAAGTGTGGTGTATTTGTAAAAGTTTTGTGGATCTTGGAAGCTATCTGTACTTTCTGTTTAAAGTTCTTTAGGTGCACTTTTTTACCTCTAGTGTTTAGATGCAGAATTTTCCAAAATCTCCTAATGCAGGTATTTTTGTCACCCATTAGGGAGTTTTAATTGCATGTAAGTGCACATTTGTTAAAATGTTGCCTCCATAAGATGAATTGCTTATTGTTTTCCTTGCTTTTGTAAGTCCCTTTTGATAAATAGGACGATCATTGGTTCTTGTGACAAAACACGCAGAGCCAGGATATTATTTAATAACCCTAAATGTGTTTGGCTGTTAAGTCATATACACCTGGGATGGCATTAAGGTGAGTAAATTATGGGCTGATTTTTTTTTTTTTTGGGGGGGGTGAAATATTACTTTTAACGCTTAGTTCACCCCAAAATGAAAATTCTGTCATAATTTACTCACTGTCATGTTGTTACTAACCTGTATACATTTCTGTGTTTTGAAGAACACAAAGGAAGATATTTTGAGAAATGTTTGTAACCAAACGGTTCGAGACCCCCATTCACTTCCATAGTATTTTTTTCTATTATGGAAGTGAATAGGGCCCATTAAATACATCTAAATATCTTCTTCAAAATGTCTTTGTGTATAAAGAAATTTATACAAGTTTGTAACCAGTGTTGGGAGAAATTACTTTTAAAAGTAATGCTTTGCAATATTAAGTTACTCCCCAAAAAAGTAACAAATTGCATTACTTAGTTACTTTCCATGGAAAGTAATACTTACGTTACTTTTAAGTTACTTTTAAGTTACTTTTTCTTCCTTGGCTGAGGATTCATCTCTTTCAGGCCCTGCGCGTGTTTTTTATGACTGAGAAGTTCTGTATTCAGAAATTGCGTATTTCCATCGCAAAAATGTCGAGCTCTGGCCCCCCCTTTCGTTTCTGACTTAAACTGTTCCAGCTCAGGCACGCACGTGTAATTCTACATTAATATGTTCAGTTTAAATCCAGCTCAGTTTCACGACATTTCGTTATATAGTCACATAATTTTTTTATCTTTTTTCGTGATCGTTCATGAATTTCCGTGTTTTTTTGTGATCATATAACGAATTCCTGTTTTTGTGTGATTATCACATATTGGTTACTCAACTGTTTTGTCCTATTTTCTTACCATTGTCGGTTTGGTTTAGGGTTAGATTTACATAAAATGACATCCCTACCCAAACCCAACTCTAACCTTAAAGGCAGGTGACATATAAAAAAGAAATCAGAAAAAATAGTATAAACCAATATATAAAATGCAAGCAAAAATCTAATCCTAAAACGAAGCGACAATGGTTTAAAAATTGGAAAAAGCAGATGAGTGATAATATGTGATAATCACATGAAAACAGGAATTCGTTGTACGGTCGCGAAGAAGCATGGAAATTCGTTATAATATCACGAAAAATAATCAAAAAAATATCACGAAACCTCGTGAGACTGGGTAGTTTAAATCAGTATACTATTTTTATAAAACTAATTAATTAAGCTGAAAAGTAACTCACATTACTTTTAAAAAATTGTTTACATTTGTAATGCGTTACTTTACTCGTTACTTCAGAAACGTAATATTATTACGTAATGCATGTTACTTGTAATGTGTTACCCCCAACACTATTTGTAACAACGTGAGAGTCAGAAGATGGTGACAGAGTTTTCATTTTTGGGTGAACTATCTCCCAAAAATGTTTTCTCCCTCTCTTCTGTTACTCTCTTGTGCATTATCTATGGGCTCTCATCTGCATTTTGTAAGCCACACTTAAGCAACATGTCCATAATCTTTCATCACTCTTCCAACAGGATGTTCTGAATTCTGACCTCCTGAGATATTCATGATAACTCACCATGGGCTTTTTTTGGAGGGGGAGGATCTGACTCGTTCACATCCATGAGGTTTATATTCCGATTAAAATTTACTTTTTATGGAATCTGACTGATTTCACGTAGTTTTCTTCTCATTTGTGATGAATGGCATACAAAGTGTCCAGCTGTGCAAATATTTGCTGACAGTTTGCTTATTTAATGAACAGCAAATAGTGCCTAGTCAATGATTGAATGGGTTAGTAGTTGTTGTAGCTGATCCATTTGCATGAAAATGTAAATACAGAAATGCTTCAGCTGCTTATGTCCTCTTATTTAACACTGTAGTGAGATGGGCGTGGGGATTTATATGTAGTGTGAACAAAGACTCGTGCATGAAGGTCTAACTTTAGATGTGCAAAGTAAGAGAGGTGACAACATTGACGGAGCAGATAAAGTTTCCTGGTATGCAGGCGCTTAGTACTGTTATATAAATGTATGGAAGCATTTCAACGTGATCATATGGACACAGTAATCAATCACCTGCAGATGTTGGCATGCTGCGAATGTTATGTTAATGTACAGTACCACCACTCCCAGCATTATGTATGCTAGCTTTATGGTTTCATTCCAAGTAGATCTCTCCAGTTCTCCTCTAGTCTCAGCCTTGTACGTCACGCCCATGTTTTTTGGCCAGTTTAAAGAACCAGACCTTTTGCAGTCAACGCTCTTCACAGATTTCTATGTATCTGCTGGGGTAGGCTGTGAGCGTGTTCAAGCCTGTCTCTCTTCCCTGTCCAACAAACATGCCTCAGGTTTGCTTAACCAAAATAGAAAAGAAGACATCGCATTGTTCCATCTTTTATTAGCTGTCTCAATCATAAATAAAAACTTAAAGAGATAATTGTAGCAATTAGAGTTAGAGACAGCCTACTGTATGTATGTTTGAAATACATTCAGAGACAGCTGTGTTCTAACTTGGTAGGGTTTAAACTTGATGCCTGACAAGGCTAATGATCGCTTAGGTTATTCATCTACTGTATAAGCAGTGCTGTGGTATAATGATTACAGGGAAGCAACTGTTATGTAGAACAGAAGGCACAGAGGGCAAAACACTGATTTTTTTCTGTATTAGTGAGGACAACTTAGATTTCCTTTAATAGACTGAAGACATTGTCTGTTTTAGATTTAAAGTAGAACACGCTTTGGCTGATGACTGAGCATTTTTTGCGGGTGAAGAGAGGGAGGATGGTTTTTAAAATTTGGTAAACAAGTAAAGCTGAACCTGTAAAACAAAATGCAAGTAATGGTTATGTTGGGAACTGTACTGGTTTTAAAGGGACATTCCACTTTTTTTTGAAAATATGCTCCTTTTCCAGCTCCCCTAGAGTTAAACATTTGATTTTTACCGTTTTGGAATCCATTCAGCTGATCTCCGGGTCTGGCGCTACCACTTTTAGCATAGCTTAGCACAATCTATTGAATCTGATTAGACCATTAGCATCACGCTAAAAAATAACCAAAGAGTTCGCTATTTTTCCTATTTAAAACTCTTCTGTAGTTACATCGTGTACTAAGACCGACATAAAATTTAAAGTTCCTATTTTCTTAAAAGTTGCGATATGGTTAAGACTATACTCTCCTTCTGGCGTAATAATCAAGGACTTTGCTTGATGTAACATGGCTGCAGCAGGCGTAGTGATATTACGCACTGCCCGAAAATAGTCCCCTGCCATTGAAAGTAACCAAGTGGACTATTTTCAGGCAGTGCATAATATCACTAAAATCGCAGCTTTTAATTTTCTGTCGGTCTTAGTACACAATGTAACTAAAGAAGAGTCAAGTTTTAAATAGGAAAAATATCAAAACTCTTTGGTTGTTTTTAGCGCAATGCTAATGGTCTAATCAGATTCAATGGATTGTGCTAAGCTATGCTAAAAGTGCTAGGGCCACACCCGGAGATCAGCTGAATGGATTCCAAACCGGTAAAAATCAAATGTTTAACTCTAGGGGAGCTGGAAAATTAGCGCATTTTCCAAAAAAGTGGAATGTCACTTTAACGGAAACCGTAATTGTCTCTGTTGGTCTTTACTGGTAATGTGTTGGGATGTTGTCTGGTAGATAAACACCAATAACTCCTACTGGTATAAGGCCTGAAACACACTACATAAAGGAAGTGTATGTTTTAATAGTAAACAGCTAAAGGTAATTATGGTACTTGTAATTGAAATCCTTGGAATTTGTTTGAATTTCAGTTTTGTTGTCTCAAAATGGTACAGACTCTGTTTGGTTACACACCATAAACATCTCCTACTGACTTTTTTGCTCCTAAATGTTTCTATTATGACATTAGGTCCCCATTTTTAAGAGTGCCTTAAAATGCGCCACTGTGTTGATGTAATTTCCACTGAAACAGGAAGTTGGAGCAGGGCATAATAAGTGGCTCCTCCCCCTTTATAAAATAGCCAAAAGCATTAGTTTCTCTCACAGCCTGGAATCTGATGAGAAGCTCAAAGAATAGACTTGTTCGACTTCATATGTCACCGAAAGAACTGACAGGCAAATGACATCAAAGTATGGCCGAGTCGAAATTAAACTTGATTTCACGAATCTCTTCAAGAAATCTTCGATTTCGATTTCTCCACTTTGATGCCATCCGCCTGTCAGTTCTTTCGAACAAGTCTAATGTTGTCATACAATTTTCCTATGTATTGGCAGAAGTTAGAAAATGTAAGTTTTAAATGCTTATGCGAATTTTGTCAATATTTTGGGGCACACTAGTTCCTTAAAGGGATAGTTAATAATTATAATAATTAAAATTAAATGAATTAAAATTAAATAAAAATTCTGTCATAATTTACTCACTCTTATGTTGTTACAAACCTGTATACATTTCTTTGTTATGCTAAACGCAAAGTAAGATATTTTGAAAAATATTTGAAACCAAACCGATCATGAGCCCCATTCACTTCCAATGTGTCCTTGTTTCCTACGATGGAAGTCAATAGGGTTCAGGATCGGTTTTGGTTTTAAACATTTCTTAAAATATCTTACTTTGTGTTCAGCATAACAAAGAAATGTATATAGTTTTGTAACAACATGAGAGTGTGTAAATTGACACAATTTTCAATTTTGAGTAAACTATCCCTTTAAGTCTAACAGATTCCTTGCTGATAAAAACAATAAAACCATTACAGAAATGGTTAAAATATCTATAGGAACCATTAGCTTTTATCATTAAAATCACTACACTGTAGTGTGTTTTGGGCCATATTCCATTAGAACCAATACATATTCCATTAGAACCAATACAGAGAACCAATACATACCACTAGAGAAGAACAAAAACCAATACACTGCAGTGTGTTTTGGGCCATATTCCATTAGAACCAATAAAATTCAATGGTTTTATTGTTTTTTCAGCAGGGTTAACTTTATTGTGACTTTAAATATGCTATTTTGTTAAAAAGAACCTTACAGATGCTTACAGATAGGCAACAACTCATGAAACAAAGTACACTCACGGATATTTTCACATTAACCGCTTTAAAATTCAATAAGTAACCGCATCATAAGTGAGAGCGGGCTGAAAGCGTCTTTAAACGACACGAATCCCGTGATAACATTGTCAACGTGTCATTTAAAGTCTTATACAATAAAATTAGACGTGAAGGCATACATAATGACAGAGTGGAGTAAAACTGCGCTGTAAAAGAAACGTCCTGCCCTTTCTGCAAGACGTGAGGTGTGTTTGACTTCACGAGGCGAGCGCTGCGCAGACCGATCGGCGTGTGATGTCAGAGTACAACGATAACCATTCGAAAGCACGGCTCTCTCGCGGTACTGTGACGTAATACGCCGATCAGTTTGCGCAGCCCTGCATGAAGTTGAACATACCTTTCCTGTTTCACTAGAGCAGACTGTAGTGACTCAACGCCAGTGACTGACTGACTCTCGAGCAGCGACTGTTCACTTTACCAGCATGATATCTATGCGGATTACAGCCTAAATCTAATCAAACACATCACTTAATATTAACGCGGGGTTTAGGATCACGTTTGTAATGGAGCAACATCGACTTTACGTACTATGTTTAGGAACATTTGTCATTTTTACGGTGGTGATGGATCGATGCGGAGTCGGTAAGTTTCTTGACACATTCTTACACACTCCTCGAGCTGGCAGGTATCTGCACGTCTTCAGATCAGACAGCCATATATATCATATAACTTGTGCGAATGGAGGAAGATTTGTTGTTTTGCTTTTAAACGCTTGCAACAGGTGATCAACTTTAACGCAAATGTTGTCTTTCCTTTATCAGTTTTCAGCAGTTTTCGGTACTTTCGTAAGAGCGCGTTAAGAAAAAAAAATTTGCTCAGGTGTTTTAACGTAATAAAGTTTTATTGTGGCTTATCGACTTTGCACGTCTTGTTTATCGAGTGACTCGAAGGCGTAACAAACCGTTATTTTTACGTCTTACGTTACATAAACTATTTGATACAATGCGTTGCCATAAAAAAAATAACGTTACTTCAAATGTCGTAACGATGCTTTTTAACGTAATTGACAGTTAGTTACATTGTTTAACCATAATTTTTGTACGTTATAAAAATTTGTTATACAAATGGCAATAAATCCGCCCAAAGTAACTTCACTTTTACTATAATAAACCTCAGTTAACGTTACTTCCTTTTTACTATAATCAAACCATGCTTACTTTACTTTTTACTAAAATAATTGTCCTATGGGTTCTGAAGTGGCGTTTTACAGAAAGCAAACAAACAAACAAACAAAGTTTGCTTGAATTGCACGCCCACTTGTTTGTTTTCACAGGACCTGTAATAATCATTTTTATTGTGAATTTAAGTTGATACGCATTCGGCCTATAAGTTAGTTTAATACTGAACTCACATATTTGAAGTAATATGAAAAGTAATGGTTTTGTCATATTTTTTTCAATATCATGTTAAAGATGTAAATTTGTGTTTACTACGGTTTCACTACAAATACAAAAAACTACTACTATAGTTACTATAATATATAGTTATAGTTTATAAAAGTGCTATCAGCTGGTTACTTTATGGTACCAACAGCTGCATATCATAATATTAAATGATTATATGCAACTATGTTTTAGGTTTTCTATGTGATATCACAATACTTTGATAGTGCATGAGAAAAACTGTGGTGGTTATTTTGTTGTGATGTTTTTTGGCTCAGTAATCATTGGAATTTACATTGCATTAATTAAAAGTTACAATTTGTGTAATAATTTGCATGACTTTTTAGCCCTTTAGGCTCAAAATCTGTTATTCACCTAAATTTGTGCACAAGGATACGCCCCTATAGACTCATGAGTGCTAAAAAATCGAGTTTGTCTATTAATCTTCATTGGAAGTGTTTCATAGTGTTTTTTTGTTTTTTAACCCAACCCTGTATCTTCTATCCCACTGGTGTAAATAGTTTATCTCTGTCAGTCCTGTCATTAATTTCAGCCTCTTTGATTACAGGTTACTTTACACTAATTACCCTCACTGAACTCCTCCTATCCTCACGCCTGTGATTATCCAGCAGTCTGTACGCAGGATACGTTTATCACATAGAGCTGGCAGAACTAACACTTAGATATTTCTTGCAGAAATCATATTTTCCAGAGGTCAGGCTACATCTTTGCCACTTCCTGTTTCCAGCCTCACTTGGCTGCAAGCTGCATTGCACACTCCACTGCTGAAACACACTAGGGTTGTGTATGCAAAAGTTTAGTACACGTGCATGAGTTATGTCCTGCTACTTTGAGCATTACAAATAACATCAGATGCAAGTATTGCCCTCGCCTTCCTGTTTTTACTCATAATGTTGCTTTTTTATGCTCATCTGCCCACATAGGTCATTTTGAGTGGTGACATCCCCCACACACACTTAGTAATGAATACTGTCATCTATTCTTGCATCATACTTGCACACGCTTCTTTCTGTTTTTAGTGGATGCACTCCAATTTAAAACTGAAAGTTTTTATTTCCTGTATGAATTTGTATCGTGCCCGAGCATAGATATCAAAGTTTGCCAGAGAGGCGCAGATGGAGGCCAGCGTCCGTTCTGCTTATCTAGGGTTGCATGCTTCTTATCGTAAAGTACAGGGTCTTGAAAGACGTGTTTTCATGTTTGCAAAAGCCTTGTTTAAATCTGATACACTTCAAAGCCCCAAACTGCTGTAGGTAATTTCTCCTGGTCCAAAATGACCTCTTTAAGTAAAAAAATACCTCCACTAGCGATGTGAATACTGAAGTGTGCTTTAGCTGATTTGAACGCTGTTCAAAGAAAATGACTAGGGTAATGACTTTTCGGAATGTTGTCCAGTCAAGCCGGACTGTAGATAGGGAGCGAGCGAGCAGTGCTCAGGAGTGAAAAGCTTCTTTGTAAACCCTAAAGCTGTGTACGACCCAGGCTAATGGCAGGAGGTTGCGAATCTGCTCTTGTGTTTACCAAAGCCTCAGTGGGCCTCTGAGCCGAGAACTCAGAAATAGCCTTCTGGAGATGAGAAGAGGGGTTGCGTAACCTCAAAATGGCTGCATCTGATTTGACCATATTAGTCTTTCTATCCTCGTGGCAGACACAATCCCCTCTTGGCTCACTCCAGTGATTTAGAAACTCAGCTTGACTCCATTTTTCTTTAGCTTTAGTACACCCAATGCATTTGTTATTGCCACAATCTGGTGTATATACCAGCATTGATTATGGATATACTCATTTACATTTATGCATTTTAGATGCTTTTATTTAAAGTAAATGAAAATGAATTCACTATACACATTGTATACATATTTAGTAGTAGGTGTGCTCCCTAGGATTCAAACTCATGACCTTTGAAGAAAAGAACACATACTCAATTTTGTTGTTTTATGATGGTTTTCTGCTTTAGCGACACTTGTACAGATTCAGTCTATTTTATTAGAGGTGTCACAGTAGAAATATACTGGCTGTCTTTATTGCCATGGAGGGAAAGCCACACATCCTCCCTATCTGTGCTTCCTTCCTTAGCCGGGTCACCTGTTCCATATGAGGCGTGCAGATAGAGTCCCGTAAAGGGAAAGCTGGGGTCAGAGGTCTTGCCATAGCGTCTCCATAGTGTCTGCCATGCTTCACCGTCTTTGTGTCTCAGAAATGATTCTGCAGAATTCAGATTTATTTAAGACCTAAACATGATAGATTTGGGCTGCTGGACTGACTGTGGATTCAGTCTTAAATGCCGTTCACACTGACAATTATTTGTGCAATCATATTGACACAGATAAACATTGCCGTTAGTGAAGTTATTTATCCAGTGTTTGTAATATGCAAATAACACAATGTGCCAATAACCAATGGGAGTGCAGGCAGTGGAGTTTGCATGACTTGATTTGATTTGTACTTATTTGAGTTAAAAAGTGTATTGTGACCTTTGACAATTTAAACCAGTTCAGTGTGAACCAGAGGATTCTTCTGGTTAGGCATGGCCCACTTAGCATCTGCTGGTAGATGTCATAACTAGTCAACATTCTTCTCTGATGATGCAAATTAAAAGTTTCCGGGTATTCTGACGAACACATTTTTTTGGAGACAGCATTTATACAGAGTAGAGATTGCCAGTGGCTCTAAAAAGTGTTAAATAGATTTATTTTCGCCTGTCTGCAGTTTAAGATAGTTGTTAGTGATGGGGTATGGGACTTTGCTTGTCTTTGATGATCAGTCAGTCAGCATTATTACATTTTTCCTTTCTTCAGTTTGACATTTACAACTCTGGTTATTGGCTCAAAAACATGGCAGCTGTTGAGATTAATGTTAAATGCAGACAATTTTTCATTGAAAATCTGACAGTGGTTACCATTTACCAGGGCCCACAAGAAAGAGTAATGAATCCTTGTTGTCAAATAAACTTTAATTATTTAGTTTAGTTTAGTTTCGGGGCTCAACAACAATAAGGTAGCCCGATGGCCCAGGGCCAGTGTGGACGATGCTTGGGCCAGTTGACAGATCTATCACTATGCGGCACAACCACAAAGAATATAATTTGCACGTGTTTGGCGGCCTTGCCAATTTACATATTCAAGCATAGAAGAAGATAAAAGAGATTTCAATGCACTACACGCACACTGTTTAAGAAGTTTTGTGTGTGCGCACAATCAACAATAACAATATTTGAAATTTATATGAGGTAGGCTTGTAGTTTTTGGTGTCATAATCTTGTTTATTAAGGTTATATGGGTCAAAAATCAGGCTTTTTTATTTTATTGTTGTTGTTTTTTGTGGTGGGACTAGTGAAAATCTTGTCAGGGCAAGTAAACATCTGAACCACTGGCTTAACCAGGGGTGTCATTTCTAAAGCGTGCGCCAGTTTCCACGCAAAGGTTATGATCTATAAAAATACAAACTTGACAGGAGAATGGACTTGCAAGGTGGGATCTAAGAATGATTCATGTACGCACACTTGCGGTTACCTGTGATTTATAAAGGGAACATTGCTTTGTCTTATAAGTCTTAATATTTTTTGTCCTATGCCATTTTTGGCTTGCGTAGACTTTTAGTAAGGATCCTACGCACCGTTTTATAAATGAGACCCCAGGTCAGTAAAAAAAGTCCTTGGTATTTGGCCCTGGTTTTAGTTCTTGATTAGTTTGCTAGTGGGTTTATTATGTGTTTAAATATTACTCGTCCATATCCAACTTTCCAGTTCTCCATGGACAGACTTTGAATCTGGTCCAGCTGAAAGCTTTTTAGTTAGTTTAGTTTTAATTCTTTAGCCTTGGCTGTATATGGTTGCTCCAATGTTATGCACTGTCTGTGTTTGACGAATATCCCACTCGCTCCCAGAGAGCCATTGTGGCACTTTATCACAGGAAAGGGTTACTATAGAAGGTGTGTGGTACGCTAAAGGCCAGCTAAACTAACAAATTACGTAATGCAGTTTAATGACTTCATGTGGCTAAAACAGTCACTCACACATACGCACACGGCAATTGAGAAACCATACATGCATGACTTGCGTAACACCAAACTAATAACAAACGTGTAAACTTTTCTTGGTTTTTTACAGTTATAGTCTAAACTATTGGTAGAAAAATATAACTTCCTGTCACTAACCTGAAGCTATAAATTATATGCAAATGAAGTTGATGGCTTGTTTGGTCTCTTGGTTTGTGATCACATCAGCGCATTCAGGTCGGAGTCTCTGGAAACTGACGGATGCCGCAGACGAATGCACGTTTAAACAGGGCAGTGCACAATAGATAATAACAGATTCATATCGGAAGCAGCCAGCATTTAATCTTTGTCTTTTGTGATTCCTCAGAGTAGGGCTGCACGATTCGGAGAAAAAATCTAATTGCGATTTTTCTGATCAAAATTGCGATTCGCGATTTAAAGTGCGATTCATTAGTATATAATAAAAGAGGTACATCCAGGTTTGTTGTGGTGGTTTTAATAGCACCAAAGAAAGATGCTGTGCTACTGTTTATTTAAAACCTCTTAAACATTGTACCAAGTTGTCTGCAGGACTTTGCTATTCTGCAGACAAACTTTTTTTTAATCTAAGAACATTAAAAAAAATACAATTTAACAAAAATGTATTAAAAGTTTTATTTAAAATAACATATAGGCCAATGTATTTTGGCTGTCACTACAACAATGCTTCTGACAAGCAAATGTTTAGTTTTTTCTTTTAATCATAAGACTATACTCATCTTGTTTTACTTTTCAGGCATCTGTAATAAATGTAAATATATTAGTTATTAGAATCTATGATTTAACATAAGCAAAAAATACAAATAAAACACTGCACAGTCCTCACTGTAGGATTTTAAATGTGGAGCTGCAGAAGCTTGTTCAGTTAAGAGTAAGGAGTGATTTTAATTTTTGGTGTGTAATAAACATTTCTGACACAGAAAGCACCAGGTTACTGTCACTTTAAGACACAAGACAGCTAAACTGCTCTGCTTTAATACTGATAAACATCCAGCTGTTTATATTCACTTAGACAAGAAAGAAAACTTAAGTTTAGTGATCACGCGTGTGCTGACTGCTCTCTGTGTGCGCGCTTCATGAACCCTCATGCCTGTAAATATTCAAAGCGGTGCAGATGTGCCCGTGCAAGAAAGTATAATGTACCTGTTTCGTCTGCTGTGTTCCGGGCTTTAATGAAACCTGCTTATAGTCTGATGAGGCGCTTGTCATTGTTTGCGATGCATGACGAGAAACGGACACCTTTCTTTAAGTCCAACATTACACAAAAGGGAAATGTTTTCGCGCATTTCTGTCCTTTCATTTGCCGGTTAATGAGTTATAATGCGTTTTTAAAATGACTGAATCCAAAATCTGCCAACTTCATGACATTCCGCGTTGTGCAGTTAATTCCATTTGTATGCATTTCGCGATTCTGTCCGTGTTTTCCGCATCGCGGAAATCATATGGCCGTACACTTTGTTGAGGAGTTGAACTGCTGCTCGCGCTCATGTTTTCCAAATGGTGTGATGACGTGTAGTCAGCACCTCAGTGTTCATGCACTCTATTGGTCTAAACTGCATCAAACGTAAAATGCGCATGAAGCGAACTGTCAAAAACTGCGTACTAGATGATTGCTATATTTAATAGTTTTGAATCGAAATAATCGCATTTCTTGCGATTCGAAAATCGCATCCATTCACATCGCGATTTCGGTTCAAAAACGATTAATCGTGCAGCCCTACCTCAGAGTGATTCCCAAACCTTTGTTGAAGCAGTAAAACAATAGTTTTAAAATGTTTATGCATTTCCTGTATACAGGGAATGCAGAATTATTAGGCAAATTAGTATTTTGACCACATCATCCTCTTTATGCATGTTGTCTTACGCCAAGCTGTATAGGCTGGAAAGCCTATCTGTGTAATGAGAAGTGGTGTGGTCTAATGACATCAACATCCTATATCAGGTGTGCATAATTATTAGGCAACTTCCTTTCCTTTGGCAAAATGGGTCAAAAGAAGGACTTGACCGGTTCAGAAAAGTCAAAAATAGTGAGATATCTTGCAGAGGGATGCAGCAGTCTTAAAATTGCAAAGCTTCTGAAGCGTGATCATCGAACAATCAAGCGTTTCATTCAAAATAGTCAACAGGGTCGCAAGAAGCGCGTGGAAAAACCAAGGCGCAAAATAACTGCCCGTGAACTGAGAAAAGTCAAGCGTGCAGCTGCCAAGATGCCACTTGCCACCAGTTTGGCCGTATTTCAGAGCTGCAACATCACTGGAGTGCCCAAAAGCACAAGGTGTGCAATACTCAGAGACATGGCCAAGGTAAGAAAGGCAGAAAGTCGACCACCACTGAACAAGACACACAAGCTGAAACATCAAGACTGGGCCAAGAAATATCTCAAGACTGATTTTTCTAAGGTTTTATGGACTGATGAAATGAGAGTGAGTCTTGATGGGCCAGATGGATGAGCCAGTGGCTGGATTGGTAATGGGCAGAGAGCTCCAGTCCGACTCAGACGCCAGCAAGGTGGAGGTGGAGTACTGGTTTGGGCTGGTATCATCAAAGATGAGCTTGTGGGGCCTTTTCGGGTTGAGGATGGAGTCAAGCTCAACTCCCAGTCCTACTGCCAGTTTCTGGAAGACACCTTCTTCAAGCAGTGGTAAAGGAAGAAGTCTGCATCCTTCAAGAAAAACATGATTTTCATGCAGGACAATGCTCCATCACACGCGTCCAAGTACTCCACAGCGTGGCTGGCAAAAAAGGGTATAAAAGAAGAAAATCTAATGATATGGCCTCCTTGTTCACCTGATCTGAACCCCATTGAGAACCTGTGGTCCATCATCAAATGTGAGATTTACAAGGAGGGAAAGCAGTACACCTCTCTGAACAGTGTCTGGGAGGCTGTGGTTGCTGCTGCACGCAATGTTGATGGTGAACAGATCAAAACACTGACAGAATCCATGGATGGCAGGCTTTTGAGTGTCCTTGCAAAGAAAGGTGGCTATATTGGTCACTGATTTGTTTTTGTTTGGTTTTTGAATGTCAGAAATGTATATTTGTGAATGTTGAGATGTTATATTGGTTTCACTGCTAAAAATAAATAATTGAAATGGGTATATATTTGTTTTTTGTTAAGTTGCCTAATAATTACGCACAGTAATAGTCACCTGCACACACAGATATCCCCCTAAAATAGCTAAAACTAAAAACAACTTCCAAGAATATTCAGCTTTGATATTAATGAGTTTTTTTGGGTTCATTGAGAACATGGTTGTTGTTCAATAATAAAATTAATCCTCAAAAATACAACTTGCCTAATAATTCTGCACTCCCTGTATTGCATGCATTAACAAAATATTGCAGATTTGCACAGTGCAATATAGATATTTCTATAGTTTCAACTTTCAATTATTTAAATATTTCTGTTTTAATGTTTCTTATATGATTTTCAGTTTTTAAATATTTTAATAAAGATCAAATTTATTTTAACTTAAAGCATATTGCATATTTATTATTGCATTATTTTATTTAAGGTAAATCAATTTCATTTTCTGCTTTGTCTGTTTTGTCCTAGGTGCAATGCATTCTTTACATAACCCGTTTCGAATCAATCAGCTGTGTAAGTTTTGTGACGAGGAACCATCCACCTGCAATGGTACAGACATCTGTGAAAGCAAGTGCATCATCACGTCTATCTGTGATCAGCCGAATGAGATCTGTGTGGCTATCTGGTATGTCAATACTGAAACTTGGACTTCTCCAACCTCATATCAATTGAAACGTCTGCTATACACAACTGCTTGAAACAAGTGTGTTTTAAATGGCAAATCATCAAAAAATCCTCACAGATGTAGCAACAAACTTAATGTATTTTAAAGAGAATATGTGTTTATTTAGGGTTGCAACCTTGAGGCTGCTGGGATGATAGATAGTGTGTCTTACATATAGAATATGAAAAGAAAGTGTTTCTAATCCCTGTGTTGTTTGTTCTAATATCTGGAGGAAGCGAGAAGGCAATAACTCTATTGAAACAGTGTGTCATGACCCCTCTGAACCCCTGCATGGCATCATGTTGGAGGGCTACAACACCAGCAAGTGTGAGATGAAGAAGAAGATGTCAAACAGCGGCCCCATCCACATCTGCTCCTGCAGCGAGGAAGAGTGCAATGACGTCCTGGTGTTCACAACCCGTTAGTTTCCCTCTTCTACTTCTTCAACTATAGCTCACTTATGACTTACTGATGAAAACGGGTGGTTTAGTGGCTTCAGACCAGGGTTGGAACCAAAGGTTCTTTGCCTATAAGCAAGGCTCTTCTATGCTCTTATACTTAGCTAACACTGGTTGCAAGAGTAAAGTTATAAATGTATGTATTAATCAGTGTTGTTTTTGGCAGCCCTTTTAGTTTTAGTCTTAATCTTTTGGACGAAAATGCTTTTTAGTTTTAGTCACATTTTAGTCACTTATTAACTTGATAGTTTTAGTCAAGTTTTAGTCGACAAAAACACAAAAAGGTTTTAGTCAAGTTTTAGTCGATGAAAACACAAAAAGTTTGAAGTCAATTTTAGTAAAGTAGTCTGAAAAGTTTGCCCCCCTTCTCCCTCTCATAATGGGAGAGGGAGGGTGTTACTGCGCCGAGTCGAAGTACTCCCAAAAGTGCTATTACGCCATAAAATATAGTTCCTCTTTTAAATCCGCTTAGAAAAGCACTACGTTTTATTTCGTACCACCATACTTGCTCGTATAACTACTTGTCTTAAATAGGAAAAACGTTGATGTGTTTGGTCACTTTTAACTTTATCTCTGATTGGCACCACCGAACGAATGGGGCCAAGCCAAACGCCACCAAAGTGTCGCAGCGCGCCCCAGCGCCCACGCGCACGCACACAGATAATAGAGGGATGTATCAACTCTTCTTAGTTAAGGTAATAACATAGTTTAATATTGAAAATGAGTAGACTATTCCTTTAATAGTATTTTAAGGTTGGATGATAGAGATTTTATGTGCCACCCCAGAGTAACTGCTGGCCCTTCCTGGCCACCCCTATGAAAAATATGTTAAAAAAATATTAGCGTGATGAGCCTTCAGGTGCCTCTTGAGCTTGGTGGTATTCTTCCCACCTCGTTTGTGGCCACATTTACCGTCGTCCCCCAATATGCATTCCGTTTTTCTTTCTGATGGATTATACTGAAAGTATGTCCATAAATCATCTCGTCGTTTCCGTTTATTGGCGTCACTGCAACGGTCCTTCGAACTGGCCACAGCTGCAGGTGTGTTGTTGTTGTGTGAAATCTGGGGCGCAGCATGGTGGCAGCGGGCGTACCCAAAACAAGGAAAGGAAGCGGCAGCATTGCTGTTACTTTTTAGCTAAAAACAGACAGATTTCATGCAAAATAGGCAGAAATTACATGCATTGTGAACGTCAGACTTATAATCATTTTCGGTCCGTCTCGTCTCGTCAACGAAAAATTGAAAGCGTCTCGTCATGTTTTTGTCACTTTAGAGTCATTTTAAGCTAGTCATCATCACGTTAGCATCATAAAAAATAGGTGCATCAATGAAATCATTTCGTTATCATCATCGTTGACGAAAACAACACTGGTATTAATATACATATACATGACAAGCCAACCCCACAGGATAACAAACAACGACCACAACTGCAGTGATGACATTTTTCCTTATACCTATATATACCACTTTGTGGTTGTCAGGTTTTTATTGTTTTGCACATTTGTGTTATAATGAGAATAATGAGCATATCTACAGTATATGCTATGGGTGAAAGTATAGCGGTCTCGTAAAAGGGGCAACCAAAACCAGAACAGCTGTCTCCACCCTCCTATGCTTTCCACATGACTACATATCACCGCTCTGTGGTTTTCCATGGACCTATGGAAATATTGTTGTCTGACTGATTGAACAATGAATTGTGTTTGAAAGGCTTACATACTGCTACACAAAGCACTACACTAGATAAATAGCACTTCAATCCTGTTGAACACATGCTGGAACGCTCCTACTGGGCGACTGCATTAGCATACAATGCTAACTATTTATCACTGGCTCGTAGAGCATGCAGCACGCACTGGTATGTGAGCTAAGGTTGTGTAAAACTCAAAATGACATGTTGTCGTGAAGGTCTAAAGCAGCTGCGCTGTTGCCGTCCAGGCCATTCTGTCTAGGGCAGCGTTTCTACTGGCTTTGGTTGTGAGGACGGCTGTGGATTTCAGACATGTGGTTTCCTGTCTGTGTAACTTGAAGCAGAGACATCATACCCATATGGCAATACAGCTGTGTGCACTATGAACGCTCTGAAATAATCTTATTTAGCACTATTTGGACAGATTTTGAAAAGCCACATGTTCGTTTTTACAACAGGAATATGCAAAATATTCAACTTGGTACATTTGTTTAGTTTTATTAATCACAGGGATTTCTGAGGTGAGGGTACTTTCTTTTTTAGTTTAAAGCCATGTTTGTGGATACACTTGATGGAGGGCGTTGATGGCAAACGTTGCTGATATTTAATTGTTTATATACACATAGAGGCCGTCTTTCTGTGATGTATACATGTGAGCAGGTGTTGGGTACGTTGGAGCCGTTCAGCGAGGCTGTAATTCCATCTGGTGGAGGAGGCCTCATTCCCTGCCTGACTGAGGAAGTATTGCAGGAAGTTGATGTTTACTTGTTGGAACGACTCCAATGGCATATTTCTCCAGAAATGCCAGGCATTGTTTTCCCGGACTGTACCATTTTAATGACATTAACTGTGGCTGAAAGCTTGCGCATTTACAGTGATAAGCTTCTTGTTTTGTATTCGAGTCGAGTCACTGATATTTATTATGATTCTAATATGGCAGCTGCAGGGTGAACTCATAATTAAACACTGCACAGCAGGGCTTTGCCATACACACATTTTTGTTAAATCAAGAAGTTTCCCTTGAAATATTATGGGTTTTTGTGGGCTTTAAGATGGAAAGTACACAGCTAAAACACAGTTTCCCAAAAATATCCTCTACGGTAAATTTTAGTCTTTTTGTTTGGTTACTTGAACTCTACTCGAAAGTTCAGAAAAAACTTTACATTAGCTGTCACTGCTAAGGTACCCTTTAAAAAGGTCCTAATTTGTGACCCTGGACCACAAAATCAGTCAAAAGGGTAAATTTCTTGAAACTGAGATTTATATATCATCTTAAAGTGGAATAAAATCCAAATTAAGTCCTTAGCAGCACATTTAACTTATGATAAATAAATTTTTGATATATTTACGATAGGAAATTTACTAATTATCTTCATAGAACATGATCCATACTTAATATCGCAATGATTTTTGGCATAAAAATTGATAATTTGACAAGTACAATATATTGTTGGATATTGTTACAAATATACCCGTGCGACTTATGACTAGTTTTCTGGTCCAGAGTCACATTAAGGGACAGATATGTACCATATATATATACCATTTAGGTACAGCTATGTATACATTTGGTCATTGTTGGGGGTAACGCATTACAAGTAACATGCATTACGTAAAAATATTACTTTTCTGAAGTAACGAGTAAAGTAACGCATTACTTTTTAAAAGTACACATTAATATTTGAGTTACTTTTTAAAAAAAGGAATGCAAGTTACTTTTTTAGTTTAATTAATTCGATTAAAAAAAGATTATGTACTGAATTAAAATAAAACGTAGTCACATTATGCACTCTACGTGTACACGGCTGTGTGGGAACAGTTTGAGTCAGAAACTAAGATGGCAGGCCAGAGCTTGAAATTTTTGTGATGAAATATGCAATTTCTGAATGCAGAACTTTTCAGGTATAAAAAACACCTGCAAGGCATGAAAGAGATAAAGTCTCAGCCAAGAAAAAGTAACGCAAAAGTAACTAAAAAGTAACGTAAGCATTACTTTCCATGAAAAGTAACTAAGTAATGCAATTAGTTACTTTTTTGGGAGTAACTTAATATTGTAATGCATTACTTTTAAAAGTAACTTTCCCCAACACGGTACAAAGTTCTTGATTATTTAGTAAACTGCCTCTGAATGTTCTTTAAAAATTAACAGAAGCTCTTTCTTTCAAAGCATCTGAATGTCTTTCAGACAAATGTAGAGTAAACAAGAGAAACTTGAAATATGAACATGAAATATGGTGTTATACATCATCTGTAATTTATGTTTCTGCCCTGAAGAATATTTGTGCAGTTTATCAAAATGTGGTTTGAGCGGAAATTCCAGTAAGCATCCCCTCCACACAAGTGCAAACCAAAGAAAAGGTTAATATCTTCATTTGAACCCTTGTGTTGTGGACAGTAAATGTATTTTTAATTTGTGATGATTGCGAGATATGAAGACAAACTGTTGTCAGAGAAATGTGTTCAACTTTTCTGTGATAGCTGTTATTGAGTGTTCTTGCAAATGTACATTTGTTTCTAATAAGCAAACTCATAAAGCTTGTCAAGAGGAGCGTGTTGCACTTTTCAGTGTGGTTTGCACACATGGTTTTCTGTTGTTAGCTTGATTGGCCCAATAGGAAGGAACATGAATGTGGAATCTTGCAGTCTTGATTTAGATGTCTTGGAAACCTCTCGTGAATTTATCTAGGGATGGGCATTTTTCAGTAATATGATATTCGAATATTTGAGCTCATAAAAATGAAAATTCGAATATTTGTTTTTTTAAATTACGTTAATCAAGACATGCGTTTTTAAATGTTACATTTTTTTATTTTGTCACAATTTCAAAGAAGGCTTATAATTAGGAAATATCCTCATATTCTGTATATATATGTATTTTTTAAGTTAAAAACATTGTAAAAAAAAAGACACACGGAGCGAAGGCCGAGTTTAAATCCCTGGTGTTTCAAGTTGATAGTTGTTTGTACGAATTCAGTACTGGTCAACCTTACAGAAATTATATTTGATCAAATATTATACCCTAACTCCAACACCAAGTACCAAGTTTAAAGTTTGAGGACTTGATAAAATTAGAATTCAATATTATTTTACAAATAACATAAGCTGACTTTATACCTTATTGCTGATTGTGCAAAGTTACGATCTTAATTTAACAGCACTTTGCAAAGATGAAGCTATTGCTACTGTTTCTAGTTAATATCACGTTCATTTTCCACAGAGCACCGCATATAATACATGTTCTTCGTTTCGCTTTGTTCTCAGTGTTTGTCTTGTTTTGCTCTGTATTTTCAAAATAAATTAGGCTGCTATATAACAGGAATCTTTTGTGATGTGCTGATGTGGCGGAGCCGGTGGACAAAAACAAGGAGGTGTGCACACCAAAGCTTTTAAACGCCAGCTGCTGGCTTTTTTGAAAAACGCAGTGCTTCCATTGGAAACAAATGAAAACATATGCTGGCCACCGGTGCAAAAGCTTTGGTGTGAAAACTATTAATACTTAAATTAGTCTGCAATCTGCAATCATAAATACATTTTCTTGTATATTTTGTATATGGTATATCGTCGCTGCCCGATGAAACTCACGTATGTCCAAAACGGTTACTTTTCAGGAAGTGAAAAAAACACCGTATTTCAAAAGCAGTTAAATGTAGCGTTGTCATACTTGGTATGGCATCTTTAGATGTAACCATATTCTTGCCAGTGTAATGATATAATCCACATTTGACCAAAATTGAGTTTAAATGGACATACGTGCATATTTAAGAGTAACGGTGGTCGATACGCTTTCTTCCGATCATTAATTAGAATGGCCAAGTCACGTTTCATATTGACAGATGAATACGCTCAGTTTATTAAATAGCCCACGTCTTAGTTTATTAAATACGCTTAGTTTATTTAATATTAATTATAAATTTATTAAATGTCCCTATGAAGGGACAATGAATCAATACACTGACATGGTAATGCTAGACAGATACTTTGTTTGCACAGTCCTACCGTAATTTTGTCACTCCTAGACTCTGTAAACATTTACCTCGATGAAGGAAAGTCATTGTCTCACCAGGCTATGTTTATTCGGCTATCCAGTGGTGAGCTTCGATGAAACTTCACGAGACCTGCGAGATGCTTCCACAGGACGGGAGATACGCTGCGTGATTGACAGCTTTGACACCAAATGGATATATGTGAAAATCAGATGAAATGATTTCACAACTTTTCATTGGCCATTTAGATATGTGACGCATACTGTATACGGAAATGAACCTGAACATTCAATCCATCAAAAAAATCAGCAAAATGGACATACGTGGTTTTCATCGGACAGCAACGATATTTTACATTAAAGTCTTAACCCTGTGGTGGCGTATTAAAAGCAAACAAACATTCAAATAGCATTTTTTAAATTATTATTGCAGATCGAATATTCGGCCATTCGTGCACATCCCTAATTTTATCATGGCAGTACTGCACAAACTGACGGTCACATTAAACTACACTGTAAAAAATGCAGCATGAAGTTAAAACTACTTGGCTTCCAAGTCAAAAATGCTTTGTATTTTTACAGTGTAGTTGTTATTTGCTGTTGCTGTAGTTTCATTTTGTCTCATTTCCTGTTTATAGTTTGTGACACTTTGTATTTTTGCACATGTGGTTGCATGTGTTGGGGCAGTGTTAGTGTTAAAAAGTGTTACAATATTGCATCACTTATAAAAAAAGAAATAAATTCAATAAAGTATTGAGCCATAACTAAAAGCTTTGACATTATGATGGAGAATGGCTGCCTTCCTGGAAAGTAACCCGATAACCAACACTATTGCTTTATCTGTGTGCTATGAATATTTTGACAGAAGTCATTTACAGGCCTTTTATGAGGATGTCCTACTTGGTATATCAGTATCTTACTGTACTACCAACATGAAGTGATAGATCCTAAAATACTCTTTCTCTGATCTTGTGAATGACGGATCAAATGAGTGAAAGCATGTGTCCATCTCACTGGAGCATTTCCAGTCTGACAATATGTTTCTGCTCAGTTGATCTTTCATCATAGCTTATTTTGATGGAAAGAAGAACACAAGGAAGAACAATGAGTTTCTGTCTGTTTGGATTTTATTATTAACCCCCGACTGACCAGCTCATGAAGTTCTGATTATAACTTTAATTAATCTTATTTTTGTTAAGTTATCATTCTCATATAAGATCATCGGGGGTAAAACTAACAATCAAAATGTAAAATTTGATAAACCCTATTTATTTTCAAACCGTAAATATCTTGTACAGTGGATACATAAACTGATGAGCAGATCTGTATGTGCAAACACACCCACATTCACATACTGAAGAATCTTGGCCTCTGGTTATAGAGCTGATACTTAAAGAGGTCTGAGTCACAACGAGAAAATGAGCTAGAGACCGAGACGGTGCTAGTGGAAAAAAAGAAACGTAGACTTGTTTGCGGCATGAGCCGTGCTATAAAACAAAGTCGTAGCCATAACAAATAAACAGTAACGGGCCTGTCTTTCTCATGTAGAGCATGTTACAAATCTTAATCTGGCAGTAATCTTGGGTGCTCTGAACCCACATGGGTACATGGATCTAAAAGGCAGTAATTTTTACATCTGGGAATCGCCACTTTAAATTCTGACATTTCGAAATGGAAACACACAACATGTTCAGCCAGAAAATTAAAGCAGGCTGAAGCTGGTTCCCCATTGATCATTTGTACACGAGAGGGTGGAGAGAACTGGCTTGTCTACGATGTTAAAACCAGCGGGAAATGACAGTGCTCAGTCCCATGTGTTGCAGTTGTACTGTGGGAATCGAAATAAAGCAAGATCTACATTTCTTTTATATCACGTGTATTTCCGTTTTATGAGAAACTTAGCAAGTTGCCAAGGTGTTGCTATGCAATTGCTATGATGTTGCTAAAGGTCGATTTATACTTTTGACGTGCACCTCTCCAAAAATGTAACGACGTGTCAATTTTATGCGTACCGCAAGCACTGTGATTGGTTTGGTAAAACCCCTCCTTCAGGTCTGTGTTATATTTCCTTTTAAAGGGGACAGAGAATGAAAAACATTTTTACCTTGTCTCTGTTGAATAATGGTAGTCTACCCACATTCCTAAACATTCTAGACATGCTACAAGTGCTAGACATGCTAAACATCTCAGTCTCATAGAAATTCCTCTTTTAGAAATGTAAGCCAGAAAACAGCCCAATCTGAAAAACTGATGCTTATGACATCACAGGCATCTAACTGCCCCTCCACTTTAAAATAATTGGCTACATTTTTTGAGTGGCAGCAAAGTCAGCCAATCAGTAATAAGATTGCAAGTTAAGCCAGTAGGGGGAGCCAAATAGGTGCAAAACCACTTGTTTAAAATCCCCCACCCTAATAAAGCTATCTGAGAGAGGTTTTTAAGAAGCTTCTAAGGCATTACAGACCCAAACAAAAACTTTTTTGTCTACATGTCACATCACAGAACAAGGATAAATACTCCGTTCAATCATTCTATGTCACCTTTAAGCATTTCCGCTTGCGACTGGTAAAAAACAAAGAGCAATATTTAAAGGTGCAATATGTAACTTTTAGATCTTACAAAATTAGCTGTATTGTTTTTATAACCTTAAAATCAGCCGTTTTTATCTGCATACACCGTGGGTCTCCCGTCATGTTTCTACAGGAGCCCTAAATCAGGGGTCTCTTCTTGAAATCCTTGAAAGTTTGTAAATCTGGGGGAGAAATTCAAGGCCTGGGAAATTTTTGATACATAGATAAAGGTCATTGAAAGTGCTTGAATCTATTTTATGCAAGAAGTTTTCTGGAAAAAAATCCATATTATTCCCTGTGTAGTGTTAAACTGTTAAAATGCTTATATCTTCTGTATGCGAATGTTGATTCATACCAAAATGCTTTTTTGCATAGTTGTGTTTGACAAATGAAAACGTCTCGGGTTACGTATGTAACTGTTGTTCCCTAAGAAGGGACCGAGACGCTGCGTCTCCCTTGCCATACACTATTTCAGATAGTGATATACTTCCTGGCTCCCATGTCACCCTGTCTGTGTCAGTAAGCCTCACCAGTGGTTGAATTTGATATACATATTTAGACGCACTTACCCTTGGAGGCGTCCCCAAAGTGTCACCGCAGTGACGCAGCGCGAGTTCCTTTGAAAGGGAACTGTAACAATGTATCTTAAAAGGGAACACAATGTAACCTTGCTCTCACTTGAAATGTGTCCCCACATTTAGTCCTTGACTTTGAGGTTATTCGACCTGGAAAGTCCTTGAAAGGTCCTTGAATTTGAAGTTAACTAAGGTGTGGGAACCCTGCTAAAGGACAAACGATTCTACACATCTTACACATGTTTCTCCTTTGGCAGCTGACGTAGCTTCTCATTGCGTTTCGAAATTGAGGTTTACTGCAATTCCCAATCTCAATATTAGATGCCGCTAAAAACACACATATTACACCTTTAACAACTCAGGTTGCAACAAAAGCCTTCAGAGAGAGTCAGTTTTGGAGAAAAGATGTTTGGCATTGAAAATGTAAAGCAGCAGGTAATTTATATCCATTTTTGTGACTGCAAAACACTGCAGCACGTAAGTTTAGAAATAACATAACGTTATCATCCATTATGTGGATGCTAATATAGTTATTGTTATAATTATCATCATAGTGTGAATGCCCCATTACACACCAAAGTGTATTACTTTATGCTGTGGGGCTTGTACAACTCCATTAATTTTAAGTATGAACAAACACTACTAATAAAAAACCTGTCTACTGATTTATCCACCAACTTGAGAAGCAATTAAATTCACATCACACTAAAACCAAATATGTGAGGTTGATATATGAGAGGTTGATAATGTCATGGCTTGCGACGGTGTGGCTGGCACCCGGTTTTATGTGTCTGGAAACGGCAGGTGATTTCATGCATGTTTATATTGGTTGTTTGGCTCAAGTAGATGTTTCTGTCTCTTGAGTGTCTGTTAAAGCAGTTTAGTGTTCCCAGCAGCTACTCTATGCGTTTGCATGTGTTTACTGGTTGCTCAGTTTGCCATACAGTTTGGCAGTGTTGTGTATCCATTTCTGTCTGTCTCGATGATAAGGCGTGCCTGTGTGATGGAAAAATGCAGACGAGCTACACGCTGACTCCAGTCTCTGCCCACGTTGCTGGCAGGTCTCGGTTGTCTCCAGAATGAACCTGCTTTACTACGGTTTCCAAGCCAGTCCAAAGGTTGGCAAGCACGTACAGCAGCCGGGTAACTTTTCTTGGAAGGACAGAGTGAATAAACAGCCTCGCTGTCTGAGCTTTGCACACGCTCCCTTGTGTCAGACAACATGTCTCACACTTATATTATATATTGTAGTATGTATGCAGGCAGTTATTGGTGATATTTAACTCTTTCCCTGACAGCATTTTTTTTTTTTAAGTTGCCAGTGCCAGCATTTGCGTTTGCGATCCTCAAAACTTACATGGACATACAGCTGTTTGCCTTGGGGCGATACTTCCGGGTTTTATAACGGAAGCATTTTCTCTTAATTGAGAGTTAACTCGTCAATGCCAGGGAAAGAGTTAAAATGCTTTTTTTTTTTGCAGATTGTCCTTTAGCAGGTAATATAAAGTAATTTAGCTTAATAGAAACAACCTGAAGCAACCTAAGGGGAAATATTTTGCTCAATGCTGATACATCATGGCTCATTTTTGTGGAAACCAAGCCAGACATCTTTAGTTACCAGCCCTGAGCTTTAACCAATTAACCACATCATCCCTACATCTCTTAAAGGGACACTCCACTTTTTTTGAAATAATGCTCATTTTCCAGCACCCTTAGAGTTAAACATTTGAGTTTTGCCGTTTTGGGGTCCGTTCAGCCGATCTCCGGGTCTGCGGGTAAAATTTTGGCATGGCTTAGCGTGGTCCATTGAGTCTGATTGGACCATTAGCATCACGCTTAAAAATGACCAAAGAGTTTCGATGTTTTTCTTATTTAAAACTTGATTCTTCTGTAGTTACATCGTGTACTAAGACAGACGGAAAATTAAAAGTTGCGATTTTCTAGGCAGATATGGCTAGGAACTATACTCTCATTCTGGCATAATAATCAAGGACTTTGCTGCCGTGACATGGCTGCAGCAGGCGCAATGATATTACGCAGCGCCCGAAAATAGTCCCCTTGGTAACTTAAAATAGCTGGGAAATATTTTCGGGCACTGCGTAATATCATATAAAACGATGTAACTACAGAAGAGTCAACTTTTAAATTGAAAAATATCAACTATTTGGACATTTTTGAGCGCAATGCTAATGGTCTAATCAAATTCAATGGATTATGCTATGCTATGCTAAAAGTGGTACAGCCAGACCCGGAGATCGTCTGAATGGATTCCAAAACGGTTCAAATCAAGTGTTTAACTTAAGGGGAGCTGGAAAATAAGCCATTATTTTTTACAAAAAAGTGTGCCCTTTAAACCCCTTTCACACATCATGTTGATCCCAGAAAATTGCCATAAAAGTGCCTTTGGTGTTAATATTCAGTAGGGGCCTTTGACCCATATGAGGTACTTCTGCCATGATTGTTTGATTTTAAACAGATTTTTGTGGTTGTATGCTTTATTTAATACACATCTATGTACTCAAGTAGCCTGATTATATGTGACCATGCCTGTGAAAACCCAGCTAATGTATTTTTTGGTGATTTTTCTACACAATATCTTTCTACATAATACAAAATATATTGATATTTTTACTATTCACTGAGTATTGACTAAATGCCAAAAATTGAAATTAAAGTAAAACAATGATTGGAATCAAACTTTCATGCTTGTAATCTCATAAATGCATTTGCATTGTACTGTGTCTAGAAGCTGTAAATATCTCTATCCTTTTTTCTTTGTCTCCTGCAGTAGACCCCCCAGACCCCACAAATAACCAGGTTGTGTTGGTGATCCTCGTAAGCTTACTGCCTCTCCTGCTTCTGGCTGTGCTGGTCATCGCCTCCTTCTACTGCTATCGTATCTACCGCCGTCGCAAACTTGACCAGTGGGAGACCAAAAAGCCGTCTAAACGCAAGGGCCCGAAAAGCCCTCTAGACTGCAGCGAAGCTTGCGCCATCATGATGGACGACGACCGTTCGGACAGCAGCTCTACTCACGCTAACAACCTCAACCATAATACCGAACCTCTGCCCATTGAGTTGGACGTGCAGGTGGGCAAGGGCCGATTCGCTGAGGTCTACAAAGCCAAGCTCAGGCAGAATCCCTCTGAACAGTTTGAGACAGTAGCTGTAAAGATTTTCCCCTATGAAGAGTATGCGTCCTGGAAGAACGAAAAGGACATCTTCTCTGACATCGATCTGAAGCATGAGAACATTCTGCACTTCTTGACGGCCGAGGAGAGGAAAGTGGAGAAACAGTATTGGCTGATCACCGCCTATCACCCACGCGGGAACCTGCAGGAATACCTCACACACCATCTTGTCAGCTGGGAGGACCTGCGACTGCTTGGGGCCTCGCTGGCACAGGGCGTCGCTCACTTACACAGTGACCACACCCCTTGCGGGAGACCCAAAGTGCCCATCGTTCACAGAGATCTAAAGAGCTCCAACATCCTGGTGAAGAATGACCTCACTTGTTGTCTGTGTGACTTTGGGCTTGGTCTTCGCCTGGACAACTCGCTGTCTGTGGATGACTTGGCCAACAGTGGACAGGTGAGGCCTGTTTGAATATAAAACCAGGACATTCCTAGATGTCAGACAGACAGATGCATTGCACTATGGGAAATAATATCTTAAACAGACCTAATATGTCTGTAAATTGCAAATATTGGTTACACCAGTAGTAATGCTTTGGATTTGGTTGGTTAAACCTCAGGCTTGAAAACTTAAGTTAATTTCCCTTCTTAGTATTCCTTTATTTTAATAATGAAATTAATTAATTAACTCAAGTGCTTTAGTGAAATTGTATTAACCCCTTTGCGGCGTATTTGCCGTTTGCAAATTCCCACAGTTTCTTAGCTTTTTCAGTGTAAAGCACCCGTGGGTCCTATAGCTAAAGTGCATATTTAGAGCGGCAGGGGCATCGTGTCATAACTTGCAAGGAAAGTCCCCTCCAGCATCTCACCATGTACAGGTCTATGTATGCATGCCCTTTGTTCGGGCTGTCTGCTCAGATTTATGATTCACGGACTAAAAATGCAAAGACAAAAAGCTGGCGAGTGAATCAGTAATGAACTAGCAAACAGTCACCTGACTCTTTTACGTAGCCTCGAAGAGCGCCGAGTCTCCACACCCAACTCGCTTTTGATGTACGCCAATATTTGGTTGGTCCCAGACAGTGACTCTAAAAGCATTCAATGAGTTAAGACTTGAGCGTGGAGGTTGTGTTTGTTTTGTCGGTATGCCCTTTTGTGCTTTTTAACTGAGGTGAGGTAATGAGATAAGCTGTGTTTGTTTTACGATAAAGAGATAGACAAGTGGGAAAGTGCTCCACACTCTCATATCAGTCAAATTTATTGTTATTGATGGTAAGGAAGCCTTGAATAAACTGATCATTTAGGCAACTTTTGTAGAACAACCAAAAAAAAAGAACAGGAAACTTTTTACGCATTTTGGCTGTTCGTTTACACAACATTTGCGTTTTAGGGTCCTGAAAACGCAAACTTATGAAAACGATAACGACGCAGTTATCATTTCCTTGTAAATGACCAAAAAGTGTTTGTGCCACTTCTGCAACAAGTTTACAAAATGTTGTAGCTTTGTAGTCTAGGGAGAAGAAGACTGCGTATGTACATAGGTGCGTAGTATTTCTTTACAGTACAACTTTTTGGGGTGTACGCAAATGTTGTGGTGTGTGTACGCAAAGTTTTTTTTAAAGTGCAAAGGAAAACTTTTCTGGTTTTAGTACTAGGGATGCACCACATGTCGGCCAAAAATAGCAAAATAATTATTTTTATTTGGTTGTTCGGTATTCGGATTAAGTTTTTCATTTTATTCGGATTCGGCCAAGAATTTTCGTTTAGGTGCATCCCTATTTAGTACAGTGGTGTGTAATTGTACGCTTAACTTAATTCCCCACCAGCCTTTATTTTTTTAAAGTTGTCCGCCAGCATTTTTTTTCACAAAAGTTTCATAAAATGCCTTCCAGGAAAATGTTCTTCTAAAAATATCTAGACATACAAATATATCAAATGAAAGAACAGACCCTATGCTTTGAAACAAACAATAAACAAAGAAAACATTTAATCATATCTTTTTATTTTTTTCCTGCTTAGAAATTCTGAAATATGTTTTTTTTTTTCAAAAATATATATATTTTTGCATTTTTGTAAAGGAATTTTGTTAGAGATCAAATTCAGAACGATTATCAAAACATACACAGAGTATAAAATTAATAAATAATTTTTTGCTTCAGTTTTTTATAAATTGGGCCATCTAGGATAATCGCAGTATTACAGATAACCATAAAACCTCATCAGGAACACGTTTTTTCATGCAAATGTTTTCTCTTAATAGTTAAGCCTGGATTATAGTTAAATTTTTTACGTACTTGAATGTACGCGCACGGTCGAATGCAATGCCTTTCCTGGGCTACATACTCATGTACGCATATGCGACCTACGCATTCAAAGTATGCACGGTTACAAAATTCCAGGGCTGCGTGTACAGTGTGCTCGTACTATTCTGGTGACGAAATTTGCATCAAATGCACTGTACGCGGACCCTCGCGCATGCGTAAAAATTGAACTATACTTATAGCTTAAAGGGATAGTTCACCCAAAAATTTAAATTTTGTCATCATTTACTCACTCTCATGTCCTTACAAACCTGTATAAATTTCTTTGTTCTGATAAACATGAAGGAAGATATTTTGAGGAATGTTTGTAACCACAGCGATCATGAGCACCATTCACTTCCATAGTTGGAAAAAAGAATTCCTTCATGTTCATCAGAACAAAGACATTTATACAGGTTTGTAACAACATGAGAGTGAGTAAATAATGACACAAATTAAATTTTTGGATGAACTATCCCTTTAAGATCTATGTTATGTCCATGTTATAAAAGCATTGTATAATAAAGACTACCATGTGACATAAGATTATACATAGCATATTTTAATTGCATGTACGGTAATATATATTAAATATCTTCTTCTCAGGTGGGTACAGCCAGGTACATGGCCCCAGAAGTTCTGGAATCAAGGATCAACCTGGAGAACATCGAGTCCTTCAAGCAAACCGACGTCTACTCTATGGCCCTGGTACTGTGGGAGATAACCTCAAGGTGTAATGCCATCGGAGGTGAGTTCAAGAATCATCATGCACTCCGATCTCACTAAACCTGCCAAGAAATGACAGTACTCGGAAAGCTTTATTCACCGTCAATTGTGCTGGCAGAAACTCAGATCAATATGGTTGGTAAACTCGAGACAATGCCGTTCTTTACCATTCATCCCGTAATTGTCCAGCAAAGAGAACGCGGATGAAAATAGACTTGCTCTTTGACCGATTTTATGTGGCATTTTGTGTTTATTCTGCTGCTTTGTTTGGGGTATTGTTTCTGTGCATTGCATGGAAAGCCTACTGCGGCCCGCACTGTGTTTTGACCGATTTCCAGTTTCCTGTTATTTGTGGACCTGCTCCTTAACAGCAGAGATGGTACAGCGAGCAGCTCTCCTTATTCACTTCGGGGAATGTAAGGAATGTGTGAAGTGTGATGTGAATCCGTAAACTTTACCTTTTTTGGTTTGCTGGGATGAAATATATTAGCATTTTCTTGGCACACGCACATATTGATGTAACTGATGATGTCCGATGGTTACGTTCTTTTCAAGTGTATGCATATTATTGTCATTAAGTCGCTGTTATTTTTTATTCAGTATGTTAGAAAATACAAAACCAGAATTGGACATTTTTTTACATGGATGTTTAAAGTGATGTAATTGCTTAATGCTTCATTTCCTTAAGATTTTGAGCAGCTCTGAATTTTAGATGTAGTATAAGTACTAGTAACTTGTGCAAGTAATGGCATTTGTGGAGTATTAGGTGTGGTGTGTCAGTTTATTTTAATTGCTTTGGGTAATTCGAGCAACTGTGTGTTTGTATTTGCATGTGTATGTTGTTTCCAGCGCTGTCGCTGAGGACTTGTGTACCCACATGCCCCGGCATGCTCCTTCTATGGTTCATAGGGGTTGCAGGAGTCTCTCTATCACAGTGCTTCAAGCTTATCTGCAGAGCTGGAGTTGTTTTCATGCAGACAGACTGTCTCGTTCCACCTGAGCTTTAGTGTCGAGGGAGGATCGCAACAGACAAACTAGGATCTATGAGTCCAGCTGCAACAAGCAGAGTTCACCAAGTCCTTGCTGCTGTCTTATACACTGAAAAAAAATTTTTTAATTCAATTTACTCCATTTAAACTCCATTTAAACAAAAGTTTTTTGTTTTGTTTTTATTTCCAATTTTTTTTGTTTAAATGTAGCTTAAAAAAATTATTGCGACCACTTACCTTAAAAAAATTTAGTAAATTGAATGAATCATTTCTTTCAGAGTTTTAGGTCGTTTTGATGGCACTTTTGGTGAGCTAGCTGCCACAAAAGGTAATGTAATGTAAAGCGCCGGAAAAGCTAAAAGCAGCCGCTTTAGTTTTATCAATGTCTCAAAGGTCTAATAAAGTCTGCGGCATACAATGTGGGATTGTGCTAGAAGTCAGGATTGATGGAAAAACATTATGCTCGGTACATCACACATTAAGTCAGTAGTTGGAGAATTGGCTGTTTTTTGTGGCTTTGAATGCGTTTTCGATTATCGCTGGATGTGGTCGAAAGTGGACAAGCTTAAAACGGTTTACACTTGTATTTAGCATCGTCCATGACTTGTGATCCAAAACGCAGCCCTTAATGCTGGATTCACATGAAACGTGGTAGAGACGGCAATAACGCGCTATTCGCACGTAGTTGGATGCTTAAACATTTTGAGTTTACTCGCTTCAATCGCACGTAAAATTCTAGTCATTCGAGACATTCATACGGAAATTTGCGTCATGGGAGGGGCTTCTGCGACTCCGCTCGCTTCCAGTAATCACGTCACTACTAGAGCAAGCTCCTGATTGGTTAACGCAGCGCGATTTTCTGCCAAAGTTCAGATTTTTTAACTCGCGCGTTTCACGCATTAAGTCATTAGTCGGAGAATTGGCTGTTTTTTGTGACTTTGAATGCGTTTTCGATTATTGCTGGATGTGGTCGAAAGTGGACAAGCTTAAAACGGTTTACACTTGTATTTAGCATCATCCATGACTTGTGATCCAAAACGCAGCCCCTTATGCTGGATTCACACGAAACGTGGTAGAGACGGCAATAACGCGCTATTTGCACGTAGTTGGACGCTTAAACATTTTGAGTTTACTCGCTTCAATTGCACGTGAAATTCTAGTCATTCGAGACATTCATATGGAAATTTGCGTCATGGGAGGGGCTTCTGCGACTCCGCTCGCTTCCTGTAATCACGTCACTACTAGAGCAAGCTCCTGATTGGTTAACGCAGCGCGTTTTTCCGCCAAAGTTCAAATTTTTCAATTTGCGCGTTTCCCGCAGCAAAGCTCCATTTGCGTTGTTCGCGCATCAATTCGCGTCTACCGCGCCATGCTTAATGCCTCATTCGCGCCGTGAGACCTCCAGACGCGCATGAACACGTCTTTACATTGATTTCATATTAAAATCACTCGTGCTTGACTTTTCTAACGCGGCTGGTGTGAACGCAGCATTAGCTGTGACTTGTCACATATTTTGAACCTGGATCTCCTGCAAAAGACTGCAGATTTTTGTAACGAGAAGCTTTGAGAATGGATATGTGCAGAATTCACTCTTTGCTGTCTCAGTGTTTTGCTAGTGTGTCCAGAATTAGGGGCGTGGCCTGGGCTTAAGCAGTAAAACAGAGCGAAAACTTGAGATGCTGCCAGACGGAGGGTGAGGGGCTGCGGTTGGGGTGTATGTTGGGCGACAGCAGCTGGATAGCAGGTGGCCGGAGCCCATGCAGGGTGGCTATCCGTTAATTCGGGTCTCAGATTCACTGCCACCCAGTCTCACACAAACTTGAGCGTGTTGCAAAGAGTCTGTACAAGTTTTTATTCCTTATTTTTTCTGTGAAATCACCTAAACAAGCACGCCCCTACTCCAATAGAATCTGGACCTTCTTTTGATAGACCCGCCCCACACATACGCAGCCCAGGCAATGGTTAGTAGACACACCCCTTACTGCTGATTTGCTACAAGTGTGTTTTGGTAGTCGGCCCGAAGTGTTTTTCAAAAATCATGCACCCCGCCTTTAATATCTCTCTATAATATACTATATATCAATAAATAATTCAGTATTATTTTAGTTTGTTAGTAAGCGTAGTCATAAAAATTTTACACATTAGATATTTTGAATTAGTTTTCTTATGCATTTCCAAATATTTTATTTGTATAACTTTTATTTTAGTTTTCGCTGTTGACTGTTGTTTTGCAATATCAGTCCACTTGTCTGAAGCCTGTAAAATTCCTCATGCTTACTCCAGCCTCAGCCAGTAAATGGGTCATAGTGTTTAAGCAGGAATCCTACCTCAGAGTGCTTCACTCCCAGTCTTTTTAACCCCATGTATACTTTCCCAGACAGAAAGTCAGACAGGCCGGTCTGTGGAGGTATCAGATAGTTAATTTTCAAAAAGGAAACTGTAGTAAAAAAGCTCTTCCCTGGATAGCGCTGCCTCGGCCCAGGGTGGGAGGCCTCAGTCAGCAGGACATCTGTTCCCAAAACCACGGCATTCCACACATAACCAATGCATTTGTGGAGCCCAGGCAAGAACCCCTTGAGTAAAGCAAGCAACGGAGGAAAGACGTAAACAGAAGGGATGCTAGGTGACCATCATGTTGTAGACAGACAACAGCCATTTCTCCTTGACACATTTCCAAAATGCATCCTGATATGACCCTGCCTGTGAAAACTTAGCTAAAGTCATTTTTTGTTATTTGTACTTTAACCTTGATATCTTTAATATTGACTGAGTTAGTGTGAAATCAGACTTTGATGCTCCCAATCTCAGATTATGAGACTTTAGCATGGATTTGACAGACAGGTTCACATATATATTCTCATGCATGCAGCCATGACAGTGACGGAGATAAAGAATAATCACTGTCAGGTTAGACCCAATCATTGGGGGGCATTGAGGACAGCATAAATGGCACACCAGGGGCGGGGGTATTTTGTTTAAGAGCTGAAACAGGGGAAGTCCACTTGTCAAAAACAGGATGTGTCCGCTTGTGGAGTCAGCTTCTCTGTAGGAGCCCAATCACGGTCTTCCACTTCCTTTCCCGGGCCGCATGCTGGCCAAGCCCCTTCCCGTGAGCTTGGGCAGAACCACATAACACACACCCCAATCAAGAGCAAGCCGCTCCAGTGTAAACTTACTCATCTGATGTCATTTGTGGTATCTGATTTAATGTCTGCCTGCCTTGTAGAAGTCAGTATGCAATGTTTTATGCGAATCTCCGCTGCACTCCATGTGTGTTTCATCTATAGCTGGCTCCGGTCAAGCGTGCGTGTGTGCGTTTCTGACGTATTCGGCTGTGGGGGTTGAAGACAGATATATGTGTGGGTCTCTGCAGCTGCATAGAGCCGTTTCACAATCGGTGGAAAATAATACGGCAGATCTGTTTTCGGAGTTCCCTGGCACAGTCCAATGATTAGCCCCATATTTCACCAATTTGTTTTCATGAGCAAAACAAATGAGTCATAAACAGGGTCTCATTATTGCGTAGTGTTAGTATTCCGAGTTTCTGATTTCATCTTCTACGCCTGTCGCATTTACAATTTGCTTTTCGTACTCCCGACAGAATTACCGAAGCTTATGAAACATGTTTTTTCCAGTTATTTTCCAGCCAGGGCTCGATTCCAACTTTCCAGTTTTTCCAGCCTCAGGGAATCTCACTTCAGTTTATTGAGCTGTTACAGACCTCTCTTAAAACGCACTCTAATAATGATTTTTCATTTAGTCATAACTGGTTAGTCATACAAATGTTCCTGAATCAGCTAATTAATAATCTGATGTGTGTGTGTGTGTGTGTGTTTACAGAGGTGAAGGATTACGAACCTCCGTTCGGCTCTAAAGTCAGAGAGCACCCCTGTGTGGAGAGCATGAAGGACAACGTGTTGCGCGACAGGGGACGGCCGGAGATCCCCAATAGCTGGATGAAGCACCAGGTAAAAGAGTGCAAAATGTGGATGCATGTTTTTTTACATATAGATTTAATAAAATTCAGATAAAGTCAGTTTTATTCAGGGTATCAACGTCCTTAGCTGTTACTGGGGCGGTACCTTTTCAAAAAGTACACATTTGCACCTGATTGGTTCATATTAGCACCTTAAAGGTACGTTTTGGTACAAAATATAGACCGTTTCAGCAGTAACAACATAAACAAGCGGCTGTCGCGGTCCGCACGTAACTTCCGGTAAACTCCGCTAAGAATAAATAACAACAAAGTTTTTTAAACGTAGTTTATTTACATAACAAGCAAAAAAACAACACATACATTACCTAGGAAACCAAAACATTTGTTATTTTCAACGAGGCATTTGTTCAAGAAATCAGTTTAGCAACTAGTCAGACCATTAAAAAAACGAAACCGGAAGTAAGGTTGGGATCCAGACGTGTATCACGAGCGTCCGATGAAACCGTCTATATACATACTGTATCTGTACTTAAAGGAAAACACCACCGTTTTTCAATATATTACTATGTTTTTACCTCAACTTAGACAAATTAATACATACCTATCTTTTTTCAATGCGTGCACTTGGACTTTGTACAGCGCGTTGTGGATGTGTTGGCATTTAGCCTAGCGCCATTCATTCCTTAGGATCCAAACAGGGATGAATTTAGAAGCCACCAAACACTTCTATGTTTTTCTTATTTAAAGACTGTTACATGAGTAGTTACACGAGTAAGTATGGTGGCACAAAATAAAATGTGACGATGTTTTAAGCGTATAAAAATTAGAACTATATTGTATGGCGGAAGAGCACTTAGTTTGCAGCAATTTCGACCTTGGGCGCAGTAATATTGTCGGAAGTTTAAGCGAGAAGAGGAGTCAGCAGTGATGATGTTCAGTGTTGGAATTAACCCATTACAAGTAAACCAGCACTCTGTGCGCCTGAGCGGGAACAGTTTGAGTCAGAAATGGAGATGCCAGGCCAGAGCTTGACATTTTTGCAATCATAAAAAACACCTGCAAGGCCTGAAAGAGATCAAGCCTCAGCCAAGTAAGAAAAAGTAACGCAAAAATACTTTAACGTAAATTAACGTAAGCATTACTTTCCATGAAAAGTAACTAAGTAACACAATTAGTTACTTTTTTGGTGAGTAACTTAATATTGTATGCATTACTTTTAAAAGTAACTTTCCCCAACATTGATAACGTTACTGCGCGCCGAGGTCGGGGTGCTGCAAGCTAGGTGCTCTTCCGCCATACAGTGTAGTTCTAATTTTTTATCCGCTTACAGAGTTGCCACGTTTAATTTTGTGCCACCATACTTACTGGTGTAACCACTCATGCAACAGTCCTCAAATAGGGAAAAAATATGGAAGTGTTTGGTGGCTTCTAAATTCATCCCTGTTTGGATCCTAAGAATGAATGGGGCTAGGCTAAATGCTAACACATTCACGACGCGCTGTACAAAGATTAAGTGCACGCATTGAAAAAAAAGTTAAAATAAAAACATAGTAAAATGTTGAAAAACGGTGGTGTTTTCCTTTAAATGGCACATAACTGGTATGCAGATGCACATGCGCGATTAAAATCAAAAATGCGCACCAGACTCTGCTCTGCTCTACTCGGTTTGTCGTTGTGTAATTGCACAAATATGCATTGCGGAAAGGCTGTTGTGAAAACGAATGGGGAAATTCAAGAGAACCTGGAGGGCATTTGCCCGAGGTGCGAAAAGCTGTCAGTAAAACGCCCTTTTAAATTAACTTAAGCTTTGGGAAATGTTTTAGTTTGTTAACTGTCAGTTGTATAGCCGTTTTAGGTGTGGCGGATTAAAGTTGTAACTAAAACGTTCTTCAGCAATATTAAGCTGGAATCTATTAAATCAAATAATAATAATAAATAATAATTCAACACTTTCTCATCCCCAGGGAGTGGCTATGGTGTGCGCCACCATCAATGAGTGCTGGGACCACGACCCGGAAGCCCGACTCACTGCACACTGCGTGGCCGAGCGCTTCAACGAGATAGAGGACGACCTAGACAAGGTGTCCACCTGTAGCAGCTCAGAGGAGAAGATTCCCGAAGATTGTGCCGTGAGCGTGAGCGACGACAAATGAGAAAGAGAAGAGCATTTGGAGATTCCAGTAGTGGCCACCACCTGTCCACTGATTTATTTTCCTTTATCTTTTAAGAAGAACAGCTGAAAGTGAATGTGTGGATTATACAGTGAGGTGGAATATGATAAAGCTTTACGTTTCATAACCAAAGTCATGCACTTTATCAGAGTTCATATGCATAGCTCACACTGAGGAGGAAGGTCAGGCTGCCGAGCAAGAGGAGCTGGACAGACACTAGTGTTCTCCTCTTATGGCCGACCAGGAGCCAAATATAATCAAGGAAAGGTTTTGCCTCAACACTAACCATCCATAGGAGATTGTAAGATTGTATTTTTGCAGGAGTTTTATGGAAGAATGTGTGTTTTTGTGAAAAGAGTGTGCATAAATGAGTGTGAATGTGTGTGTGGTGTTGCTTTTACCAAAAAGTTTATTACACTTTGTAAGCCAAAGAGAATAATTGTATTGTAAATAATTTTATCGGAAATCAACCCACACTATTAAAAGAGCCAAAAAAGGGGAGAATTTCTAAGTATAACAAATGTGTAACAATCAGTATTTTGAAACTCACAAAGTGCCTCTATATGTGTACACATATCCTGAATATAAAAAGTATTGTGCCTCTTTTTTTTATACTACTTTGTGTAATATATTGTAAATCTTTAATGATTGAAATACATGTACAGTATTGACACTAACAATTGTTTTATATTTTGTATATCTTTCTATACATTACAGCATGCATGTTGTGTATTTTGAGTGTTTTATATGTAGATTATAAATTAGCACACTGTCAAACTGTGTTTTGGCATTGCTTGGGAAATCTGTGAAATTCCTTTATAAACAATATATAAAAAATGATTGACAACCGGATATTACCTGTTTGTTTCAATGATGGTTTCAGTTTAGCACATTCCAGTTGGCATTTGTCACACACACCCCAATATTTTAGCGTTCTGGGAAAATGCCTTGTCTCGTCTTCAGATATGCTGACACTTTTGCATTAGCCTCAGGGTTCGACAATGCAAAAAACCTTGATGTTGTCAAATCAAAAAAAAAAAAATGCTGCCTTTAAAGGTGCATTGTGTAACTTTTAAGAGGATCTCTTGACAGAAATGCAATGTAAAATATACATAACTACAATAAAGTATCAGTGGTGTATAAAGACCTTACATAATGAACTGTATTGTAATTATTACAGTACCTGAAAATAAGCCATTTTTATCAGGGTTCCCCTTGAAATACTTGAAGTTTGGGAATTTGGGGAAAAAATTTAAGGCCCCTGGGAAGTTTTTGAAAATATACATGAAAAGGTCATTAAAAGTGCTTGAATCTATTTTCTGGGGGGAAAATCCATATTATTCCCTGTGTAGTGTAGGATAATATTATAAAAATTCTAGACTTTTTAAGCACACGTGTTAAACTGTTCGCTTTAAATGCTTATATCTTCGTATGCGAATGTTGATTCATACCAAAATGCTTTTTTGCATAGTTGTGTTTGACACATGAAAACGTCTCGGGTTACGTAACTGTTGTTCCCTGAGAAGGGAACGAGACGCTGCGTCTCCCTTGCCATATTTCCTGTGTCCCTGTTGTCTTTGGCAATATTTTAGATAGCGATATACTTCCTGGCTCCTGCGTCACTCTGTCTTTGTCATTAAGCCTCACCATTGGTTGAATTTGATATACACATTCAGACGCACTTACCCCTAGAGGCGTCCCCAAAGTGTCACTGCAGTGACGCAGCGCGAGTTTCCTTGAAAGGGAACTGTAACAATGTATCTTAAAAGGTAACACGATGTAATCTTGCTCTTACTTGAAATGTGTCCCCACATTTAGTTCTTGAATTTGAGGGTACTGGACCTGGAAAGTCCTTGAAAGGTCCTTGAATTTGAAATTAACTTAGGTGTGGGAACCTGTGGACTGAACCGTTGGTTGTCTCGCTACTATAAATGCCACTAAAATCCACACACTGGACCTTTAATTCCTCTCTTTGTGTCCCAGTGGGTACTATTGTTAAAATAGGCTTACAGTAAGTCTTTTCATTTTATTTAAAGCATTGCTAAATGTGACCCTCCCTGTGCGCAAAAGTGGTTTTGGTGATTTAGTATTTTCTGCATGAAATCGTCCTATAAAAAGTAAAGAACATTCTGTAACGTTATGTAAAACTATAACCTTGTTATCTTTAATATTGAATATTGAGTAAGTTCATGTCAAAGATTCAAATTAAGGTGAAATCAAACTTTTACGCTCCTGATCTCATTATTGGATACGAGACTTCAGCCTGGATTTCACAGACAGGGTCACATATGGTTGCCCACCCCCCAAATCTGTAATATTCTAGTTTTTAAATTTGTCTTGGATCACTCTTTCATTTCCAACCCATTTTATAATCTTATCTAAAATCGCAAATCTGAGTGCTTGGAAAAGTTATAGTATACTTTTATGGGCATTATTCAACCAATTATGCAGAATAAGTTGTTTGATCATTTACTTTGAGCAATAAAAGAGATGCATGAGTGCTACTCACTATTTTAAAAATAAATGCCCACGAGCTAATTTTGGTCTGTAAAAACAGAGACATATACAGATTAAAGTCTTACTAAGCACTGAGCATGCTCAGTTTGAGTTGCGACAGAGATAAGTGGCTGACGGTTGTTTAATTGAGCATAATAATAGCCTTTGACTCGGTTATTCGTAGCGTGAGGCTGTTTGAATTGAGCTTTCACTTCGGAGTCTGTAGCAGGTCGTCTGGGAGTGAGAGTTTAGAAATTCCTGTCCAGGAATGGCTGTGACCATAATAACAGTGAAAAGTAAATCTGTGCCAGTCCCTGAGACCGGTCAGCAGTCACACACGCCTCTCTTCTTCTTTTACCCTGCTCTATTGTTTCTTTGCTATTTTAAATCGCAACCGCTGGAACGTCTGAGGGGAAATAAGTAGACAGGGGAACAAACTGGTATCTGGAGGGAAGAAGGTCTATAAATATGTCTCTGTTGCACCGATCTCAGAATAGGATTTATGGGCCCGCGCTGAACCTTGGCATTCGTCGTTGTTGTTGTGGGGTTCTCAAAAGAGCAAAACCGACCAGAGGAAATTGTAGTGCAGTTAGGTAAACGGTTTAGTCTATAGTCTCCATTTCAAGAGATGTCTGCAAATAGCGTAAGTGTACTAAAATGTATAAATATAATAGGATTTAAAAAATTGGAAGACCACAAATATGAGCCTTTGAAACAAATGTCCTTTCAATGTGCAAGGGATTTTTAGTTACACTTATATTATATTACAATATGATTCATAAATAAAGATAAATTCATTCTCAGTCCTAAAACAAGTTGACTACTTTTGGGTTTTCGGGTTAAAAACCTACACACTGAAAATTGCAACATATTCAACCAAATTCGCTTGCCACAAATATTACTGGCCACTAAAGTTAAAGCAATAAAAAAATAAATGTGCATGTTCTGTTGGTTATGGCAGCATTCGTAAATCATGATCGAGTAAAGAAGAGCATTATAATAGGCACATGTTATCCAGATGTCATGTGTAAAAGACAGCACTTATCACTTTAAATAGTTGAATCGGGTGACTGCAGTGCACTTTTAAAAATAAAGGTGTTACACGATGCCGTTGGCTTAATGGTTTAATTAAAAAAAACTTTAATGTCCGAAAAACATTTCTGTTTCAAAAAAGGTTCTTTGTAGTTAAAAGAGGTTCTTTGGACTATAAAAAGATATGAAAGAAATGGTTCTCCTAAAAACTTTTGACTAAATGGCTTCGACTTTTAGTGTTGGTCCAGGAACACTTTGTAAAAAGTCTTAAAGTGCATCTTTTTTATTGTGTATTTGGTATAATACAATGTGTTTGCGTGGTTTATGGTTAAAAACACATTATTTTCCACATACCGTACATTTTTGTAGCTCCAGATTCCACTCTCTTCCTGAAACGCACGAATTTGAAAAGCTCTGTCTCCGATTGGGCAGCTAATCTGTACGTTGTGATTGGCATGAACACCTCTAACGTAAACAGGAAATGTGATGCTCCTTACCATGTTTGAAAGATTCGTGCACAATGCAATGCTAACAGAAGTTAGTAATTTACTGGTAAGCGCTATGTGTGAACACAAAAATATAGATTACCGGCATTTACCGCGCTGACAGCTTCGGGCCAATCATAACATTTTAATAGAGATGACGCGTTTAGCCCCGCACTGTTTACAGACTTTTCCACACACGTGAGCACGCCTAAACTTTACGTCCACAATTCTTCACCAAAGTTGTTTAAAGCTTACCATCTACATGCCGAATTTCCGACGTCCATAGCACACCCTCTGTGAAGCCTAATGTGCAAACAGAACTGTTGTTTTCAGACGCATTTTCAGGTTGACGTAGCCTAATGCAATGTTGTTTGGTCACAAGCAACTTCGGGACTGTCAGCGTTTACCACAGACGTGAAAACAACAAAATACGGACCGTGGATATGAACAACGTTAATTGTTTACAAATAGAGCACTGAGCTCGCTGCGCGCCACAGGTAACTTCCGCTTTCTCACCGAATTTACCGGTATTTTGATACTGATGTGTGAATGATGTTTCACTGGTAAAAAGACGGAACGTCACTGCGTGTGTGAACAGCACATTTTTGTATTTACTGGTAAATTTATTCTGGTAAATTCATGGTAATTTACTGGAATTACTGTGTGAAAGGGGCTAATGTCAGTCTTGTCTACGTCACCAATCCCAGGAAGTAAACTGTTGCCTACAATCCGTGTGTTTGTTGTAGTCCAAGAAAAGAGATTTAAGTTGGAGACGATAACTCGCGTCAGCATTTACTTTGGGGTTTGTACCTTTTGCATATCGTTAACATAATACACACTTACACACTAGGGGTGGGAATCGCTTGGACCCTCATGAATCGATTTAGAATTGATTCTTAGGGTCACGATTCGATTCAGAATCGATTCTTGACGTATTAATTTGCGTATATGTGACGTCATTACGTCACATTTGCTCTCAAAGCCAGGTTAATGTTTACGCTTTTGCTACTAGTCTCTGAACTGTCCCATACTGTACTTTAATGCAACTAAGGGATAAATAATGTCATTCTTATATACATATCCTGTTTCTGTTGTATTAAAACCAGTAAAAATAGTAATTAAACGTAATTAATTCTATATGTTAACCGGCATTAACTTACACGAACTGACTAACGTTAAGCATCTAGCATCATCATTACACACAGTGATCAGCAGTATTACTGTATTTATATAATGCAGTGCACCCAGCGATTGAATAACAAACTATGTGCATATTTTTACAGAAGTATATTTATGTTATATCTAAACAGTCAGCAGATGGTTTTGGGAAACGCTATAGCACAGTCAGAAGAGTCATAAAAGGCAGAGAAAGACTATCCCAAAGTGTATCTTGTTTTCTTGCAGTTTAAAATGAGTCAAACAGGGCTGTTCTAGATATTATTTCTTTCTCTTCTGCTCTTGTAAGCTTCGCTATGCGCTTGTGCAGTCTCTTAAGTTGTCCGTGTGCAGCAACGCTCCCCCAGTTAAGTTCCGCCTTTTGGTTCTGATGAGGTATTTTGTAAACTAACACTTAAGAATCGATTCTTGACATTTGTGAATTGATTCAGAATCAGCCCACGTCCGAATCGCAATTCATCTAAGAATCGATTTTTTTGTCCCACCCCTATTACACACTAAAAGAAATGTAAAAACGTGACTCGGACAATAGGTGCTCTTTAATGCTAAGGGTCTTAGTTCTTTCTTAAAAATAAACTGCTGTCCATCCACCTTCACCTGGTTAGTAGATTATATCCATGAGTAAGTCAACATTGTGCTTGGCGACCTGAGAAGTGATAAGTATCAGTTTGATAAAGTTCACCTATCCCTGCAATGTCTGGTCGGCAGCCGCCATCAGGCCGCGCTTCATCACACGCTCTTTGATCCCGGCGCCACCCGAGGGCATGGAGATCAAACAACAGATAGACACTACGAGGGGAAGACTGTAGGCCTTGTCTCCAAGAAGATGCCGACTAGATGTAGACTTTCACACATATTTCCTAAAAACAAAGACACATGCAAAAAGCTAAAAAAAGACGACAAAACCAAACACCAAACCTTTATTAACAGTACATTTTGATGCTATTAGTAACTTCATTTTCCACCTGCAATATATACACATTATTTTTAGATTTATTAGATTTGACATCAGCCATATGTCTTACATTACTATTTAAAGATGTTTTCCCCTAAGTAAAATTAGTTCATATTAAGAAACTTTGGTTTTGCATTATGTTATAATGGGTTGATGTTGATGTTAATAAAACTATAATCACCCTGGCACTCGTGAGTTACCTGCAATGAAGGCAATTCATTTTACGGTAGGGCTTCATTTTAAACAGCTAAATTGCATTTAAGTCCCAAATCCCCAGTATTATATTTCTGTCATCTGTTGAAAACTTCACTCTTATCATTTGTTTGTTTACTAAACTCTTCAATTCCTAGACTAAACTATAAATCACTATATAAAAAGTCTTTTGTTGTAAGAGATCTAAGGATTTGGTTTTGTTTTATTCTGGTGAATGTGATGTGTGGGTGAAAATCACACAAAAAACAGGAAGGCCTTTTGTGACTTACACTGCCCTCTGTTGGTTGTTTTATTCATTCCAAGTATATGCCATTTATTTTTATAAAAACACAATCGTAATATTCCCTATAAATATTCCAGTAATAGTCCAGAAGCACTTCCTGTTTATTTATTTTTAACACTGAACAAAATATTAATATTAATATTAATATTAATTAATGTTAGAAAAAATACAACCAACAGAAAATTTAAAACTCAATCAAAATGTAAAATAAATGTGAAAAACAACAGGAAGTGCTTCTGGACCAGTGTTTTATCTTGCAAAATGAGTCCCAAATATAAGACCCTGTAAGACCCAAATATAGAAAAAAACGTATTTAACCTTTTATATGTTGTTGTATGAGTCCTCTAATGCAAAAATCATTGGGTTTTTACATTTTTGACATTTTGGTAAGTTTTTATGAAAATGTTGTAATATTGCAGCATTGGGCCTTTGGTGTAGCAGAATTGCTGTGATTTCACTCACTGTCTGAACAAATGTTAATAACATCTAAGAGTTACTCTGCAAGGTGTACTGCTTATGTACCCCAATAATAGTATCCTATATATCCATATACATAATCACACAATACTGTACATAATAACCAGACAAAACCATATTTTTATGAAAAATCATTTATTATAAAAAAAAAATGCTCAGTTTGTATTTACAAAACCAGATAAACTGAAAGAAAACTGTTATTTACTGTGTTTGGTGTTTAAAGACATGCTCAATGATAGTAATCCCATTTTGTTGTTTATGAAAACTTTTCTCTTTTGGAAACTGTACTCATTGGTGTTATCTGTCAGAGCCGTGATCATGTCTTCTGACATAAACCTTCGGAGGTACTCCAGTGGTATATGAAAGGAGGTGGCATCATTAGTCTTGAGAATAATAAAATCCTTTTTCAGACAGTAATACCTGTAATGGCGCAAGGTCTGTGTTCATGAATGGCTTGGTTTTGTTGGCGTCATGTCCACATTATCAGACAAAGTTTTTAATTTTTCTTTTATAGTTGAGAGGCATCTCCACATTCCTCCTCATCAGTTATATCAGAGTTCCATCTCAAAGTCACTTTTTTTAAATTTAGATGATATAAATGACATCATACCACATTGTAGATAAGACAGTCATGGCTGGTAGAATTCTGTAATAAAAAAACACACAGATTATTTTCATGCTTATTAATCTTGATGCAAATCATTTCCAATCACATTTCTTCATTTCAAAGGATTCAGCTATTCCACAGAATTTACCAATACTGTCTAGGAAGCTTTTTGTCCTCTATTTATAATGCTAATATCACCTATACCCCACATTCCAAAAAATTATCACCTGACCCTCATGCAGAAAACAGATATTCCAGCAAACAAAGCGCAGGCAAGATAACAGGACCAGCTAATAATATTTCATAAACAATAAGATACAAATAGTTTCAAATATTGGTGCATAAATACTTTCAAATTATCAAATAAATTATTAATTTCCTATAAACTTATTTAATAATCTTAAAACGTTGATTAAAACTCAAAATAGACATGTAACATCAATATTTTATTTTGTTGCTACCAAAAATCAATAAAAAAAGTAAATTTTTAACAGTTTAGAAGAACGGCAGATTCATGTAATGTGCAAGGTGCACAGGTACATTTTGTTACCCTTCAACCCAACGTTGTAAAACTACAACATTGACGTAACAAGCTTAAAATCTTATATAATCCAAACATTCAGCTGTATCTTAAAATCTGCATGATCTAAACACATAACTAATCACAGAAAAAAATAATTTAGGCATTTTACTTACATGATTGTTGATTTATTTAGTCCAATAAAAAAGGTTATGTTCCTCACGGCAGTTTTTCAGGTTTTGTAAGTTCACGGCAAACCTATTTACAAAGTCTACCATTCAAAATCATTGCAGGGTCAAACATTAGGACTTTTTAAGTTGTGTAAATGTGGTTTTAAAGAGAAAAAAAGCATGTACAGGTATACTTTATTAGATTTTAAACTGATGTTGTAATATTGCAACCAAGGGTTTTACAGGGTTAAGAAGTAGTCTAACTGTAGATGGATAATGTAACAAAACCTTTCAAATTATATCCAAAAATGTCCCTTTACCTTTAACTTTTTTGCTGCGTTACTAAACATGAATGGCCTAAAAGTTATATCCTAACATGTGTCACTAGAGGACGCTGTGCCATAAAAAGAGAGATTTGCAAAGGTTAAAAACTTAAATTTCCACATGTTTACTGGCTTTTATTCTGTTTTCTTAAACAGCCATCTTGGTCATGGGCCTAACATTGACACCTACTGTATATCTCCATGGATCCAGTACCATTCACTTTTTTACAGGCAGATTGTTGTATTTTGCAATGAAAAGTGCCTACTAGATTATAAAGAAACCAGTACTCAGAATAATGTTTGTAAGAAATCAAAAAGCATAACAAAAACGCAAAGCAGAAGTTAATTCCTCTTAAACTGAGCTTTTATAAGTCATCTGGTGAAGTCATTCAGTATTTATCATATCAGTATTTATCATAGTAGTAACAACATAAACAAACTGGGCTGCGTTCAGCCCCGACAAAACGTTGCACAACGTTTATTAAACAGAAACGGTGATGTGTTGAACACCCTGTTGTGATGATGCAAGAGTTGCAACTACCGTAGTTGAGAGGCCATTCTTTGTATTCTTTTTAAATGTTTCTGAAGCCTGATGAAATCGTTATAAATATGTGTTTAATACTGTAAAATACCCTTAATGTTACAGTCACTGACCTTGCCGTCCAGAATGAAAGACAACATTCCAACTTGAACCCATTAAGCGAGCTGTCTCTTTTGCCGCTGACCTCGTTAAATTTATCATTTCAAAAATAAAATGTGAAGTTCTCTGAATAACGGATTAGCCTTTTAAAACGAGTTACAGTATATTGCCATCTGCCTATATAATCAAGTTTTGACAGTTAACTACTGTATATTGTTGTAGTGTAAATGATGGAGATTTTCTCAAGCCGCTGTGAGACGCTGGCGGGGAGTTGTGAGAGCGCGGATGCAGCATTCGCAGTGTTTCCAGATGCCATTACTAAAATCCTTATTAGACGTTGTGTTTAGTGTTTATCAACTAACACGTTAGTGTTAACGATGTTTCTGAATTATTTTTGACAGACGAAGCTTGAACGTGTTTTGTTAATATGTACAAATTGTTGTTTTTTCGTTCAAATATCTGACAACACTGGATGAACTGACAGTAAGCACATCGGGCAGGTTATTGCTATTGGTACTTTAATGTTGATTGGCAGGCTTTACAGTCGAGACAATTAATAAACACTTTGTTATACATTTGGCTGGTGGTTAATAACACGCCATGCCATTTTTGCCATACAGATTTATTGTCAGCATTTTAATTGAAAGAGGTGGATGGAAGTGGGAGGTGGAGGGCCTTTAATACTGTACACATTTTTTCTTCAGGTAATAACTTGTTTGTCTATTATACTTTGTACCTTACGTAATTACTATAAATATTTTGTATTGGTTTAATTGAAACATTTAATGGAAAAATAAAAAAATGCTAAACAAAGAACTTTGTTTGTTTTTTCCATCCAGATTTATTGCCAGCATTTAAAGGGGACATTCCAGAAGACGTTTTTCAGATATTAAATAAATCTTTGATGTCCCCAGAGTACATATGTGAAGTTTTAGCTCAAAATACCCTATAGGTAATTTATTGTGGCATGTTAAAATAGGCACTTTATGGGTCTGAGCAAAAATGCACCGTTTTTGTGTGTATCCCTTTAAATCCAAATGAGCTGCTCAGGTAGGCGGAGTCTCAAGCGCTCGCGCTGTAGAGCTGACAGAGCATCAGGGAGATATTCTCATGAAAGAAGTTAGTGAGCGATGTTAAGCATTATATATTTGAACAAGTTTAAAAAGTCAATCAGCTGTTTTATACATACTAAATACATGTTTATCAGCAGATGGGGAACATTGTGGAATAAAAATAAAAACTTTTAGGTCTCATGCTGCCCGTGCTTTAAACAGGCACAATGATTTTCAGCATGTTACAATAAAATACACGTCCACAAACCACACGAGCACATTTAAATGATTTCAATTGGCTTTCGCTATTATTCCACATAGGTTGTGATGTTATTCTAGTGATTGTTATTATTGACTACGTCAAGATAAATCGTATAAATCCTCACAGATCTACAGCACCAATAACTGCAGATCGTCTGATATCTCTTCTAGAACCTCACGTGTCCTTTAGTCCATTACTGTGTTACTGGAAAGCCGATGAGAAATAGTCCAGCAGAAAGCAACCTAATGAAGACAAACAGACCCTGGGCACACTGCTAGAATGCTATTTTGTGCGAGTTCTCTGCAGATACAGAGATAGATCAATGCCTTGGGAGAAGTGTCAGAGTAGATTATAGAGAGTGTATTGCCATTTTGTACTGGAGCATTATGAGATAATACTGCAGTGCACAGCCTTCTCGAGGGGACAGTACTATACCACACAGCTGGTAATGAAAAAATAATAATAAACAGTTCATAAATGAATAAAGAATTGCTGCAATACTTTTTTTGACCCATATTGGTAGTTTTTTCATATTGTGCCATTCTGTTTTGACATTAATACATTTCAAATGTGTACATGAATGAATACACAAATATCTGTGCAAAACTGATAACCATGATTGTTTGCTTGTAAGTGAACGATGGTTTAATTGATGGCTCAAGTTGAATAGTTCATCCTTAAGGTTTCATTACTGTCCCCCGGTTTCACAGAAAAGTGAAAATAACTTGCACTGACAGATCTTAAAATATGTCAGTGCCAATGATTTGTTTTAAGATACACACCGCTAACGTCTTTTTCCAAGGCATGTTTATAAAAGATGCTTAAAGGCACTCTAATCGAATCTGTGCGACGTCACTTTTTGTTGATGTTTGAACTGTTTTTAAACAAACGGAGCATAGCTAACTCCTCCCTCTCCCTTCCGTGCTTTCATGAACGCGACCAACCCCCACCCCCAAATCCTTCTTGTCGTTTATTGACTGGAACACTTTGTTATGTTTCGTGGTGCTAGGTTTGGCCACTGTGTTGTTATTGCCGTTTGTGGAGCCTGGGCTGTCTACAGAGATCGTCTTTTTTTACAGTTTGATCAGCGGACAGGTAGCAAGCAGATAGTGAGGAGATGTTTACAGTATGTAACAAAAAAGGTTTTATGGTCTAAAACGCGTGAATTCGCTTAGGGCACCTTTAAACATCTTAATTTAACTGAGGCCTAATCCTGGCTTTAGCTAAGCCTTGTCTGTGAAACCATGAAACTTGAATGATACTGTATTCTGATGGCACTGCATTGTCTTTAAATATAGCATCTTCCCAGATCTCTTTAATATCTAAATTTTTTCTACTAAACATCAATTAGATTACATTGAGAGCAAATAAAAACATTTGTTTAAAGGTACTGTGTGTAGATTTTAGCGGCATCTAGCGGCGAGATTGCAAATTGCAGCCAACGGCTCAGTCCACAGCTCACCCCTCCTTTTCGAAACACAGAAAAGTTACGGCAGCCACCACAGGACAAACATGTCATTGTCTGAGACAACGGCACTGTCCCAAATGACACACTCCAGACTTGTGTACCTCCTCAGAGTCCACACTTTGATGACATCATGTAGTGCAGACCTTAGGGACCCTTGACGCGAGTCCAGGAGGGCACACCCATCTGTCGTCTGATTCGTCTGATTGCTCTTTCGCAAGGACTTCTGTGTTGGTAAAGTGCGCGAAGCCTGCTGCAGTGCGTGCTTTGAGAAAGACCGCATCAAGGGTGCAAAGGGGGTGCTGATGAGCACACTTCGAAGTGTAATGCTGCGTTCACATCAGCTGCGGTAGAGGCGTCAAGCACGAGTGATGTCAATGTTAAGTCAATGTAAAGACGCGTTGACGCGCATCTGGAGGTCTCGCGGCGCGAATGAGGCATTTAGCGCGGCACGGTAGACATGATTGTGCCTCATTCACGTGTCTAGTTCGCGCGAATTGAGCGCGAGTTGAAAAATTGGAACTTTGGCAGAAAAACGAACAGCGTTAACCAATCAGGAGCTTGCTCTAGTAGCGACTACAGGAAGTGAGCGGAGTTGTAGAAGCCCCTCCCATGACGAGAATTTCCGCGTGAATGTCTCAATGACTAGAATTTCACGCGCGACTTTCACGTGTGAATGAAGCCAGTAAACTCAAACTGTTCAAGCAGCAAACTAGGTGCGCTACATGCGAATGACGCCTCAAACGCAGCTGGTGTGAACCCCCGGTAAAAATGACAGATGGGACACCCTACGGACTCGTAGACTAAGCGAGCATGTGCAATTTAAGGCCACAATACCGAAAGTCCCCATGAAGTGCGCCATTTGGGACAGGACCAACAAAGTGACGTGCTCTGTAGAGCAGTTTGGTCCTGTCCCAAATGGTGCACTTCATGTGGACTTTCGGTCTCGTGGCCTTAAATTGCGCATGCTCGCTTAGTTTACAAGTCCGTAAGGTGTCTTATCTGTCATTTTTTATGCTCCGAAGTGTGCTGATCAGTTCCCCCCTTTGCACACTTCGGCGAAGCCCTCACTGCTGCAGACTCCACACACTTTACCAACCCAGAAGTCCTTGCAAAATAGCAATCAGATGTCAACAAGACCACTTCTCTTCCTAATTCCGGCGTGACGCTCGAGTATGTCCCAAAATGAGACTCCTGTGCGTCCTCGTGGACTCGCTTCAAGGGTCCCTAAGGTCTGCACTATATGATGTCATCAAAGTGTGCACTCTAAGGAAGTCCACAAGTCCGGTGTGTGCCATTTAGTACAGGGCCTTTGTCTGTTTAGGCTACTGTAGAAACAAAGCGAAGCGAAATGGTGACTTCTATGTCCCGCAGTGTATGTAGATTAAAACGACTTAAGGGGGTCGCACACCGGCCGCGCAGCTCAGCGTTGCGCCGCGTCGCGTCTAGGACAACTAGGAGGTATCGTAAACCGGAAGTGCACATTAACTAGCGCGAGCCTCGTCAGATAGAGTCTATTTCAAAATGCTAAATATACGTTAGCAGCCAATGTTAATCGTTAATGATTTGGGACAAATATGATGTTATTTAATGTTAAACTATATGAGTGGCGCAGTGTGGCATGACATGGATTTGAGCAACTTCCTGAGTCAAAGCTGGGCGGCGTGGAGAGGCGCCACCTGGCGGCGCCGGTGTGCATTATACTCATAGAAAGCAATGTGTTCGATTTTTCTAGAACGGCGCGCCGCTGAGCTGCGCAGCTGGTGTGCAATCCCCTTTAGAATTGTATGGTAATAAAAACATAACAGGTCATTATGTAAGGTCTTTATAAAGCACTGATAATCTAGTTGTTTATTATACTGCATTTCTGTCAGTGGCAGCCAGTGACTTCTTTTTCAAGGGCGCTCGATGCGAAGTTCGTCACAACATGTATGTAGCCCGTCATGTGTGTGGTTCGTACTTTCAAAATATGTGTTCTGCGCATTGAGAGATCCTGTGTGCATCACGTGTCTTGTCAAAATAAGTGCCTGCTGCAGATGCGTCTAAAGGGTTTATGATAAAAGAGACGTTCGCGTTTGCCAGATACTTGCATAATCTCATACGTAATCAAAGTTTACTGTTAAGAGAGTGTCTTGCGTGTATTTTGTGAACGTGAGTGTCTCTTTTATCATAAACGGTTTTGACGCGTGTGCAGCAGGCACTTATTTTGACAAAACATGTGATGCACATGGTTTACATGATGCAACAAATACATATTTTGAAAACGCAAGAAACACACATGACACTCCGAACACTTATTTTGAATTAGCGCCCCTCGGATGAGCAGTCACAAGCCGCCACTGATTTCTGTCAAGAGATCCTCCATAAAATAACACTTCAGTGTCTCAAACATTCAAAAAGACAGAAATCTCACATCGCCATTAGAGTTTCAGAAGAGACCTCAACACAATGTCGTAAACTGAGTTCAGATTTGCCAAGTCTGAAACCAAATGTCCTTATTTAATTGCTATGTGAGCTCAAACATTTCTAATTTTGATTATTTTACAATAATCAAAATTTATTTGATAGCTCAATACTCTTAATGCACTTTAACATTTATGTCATTTTTATTTCTCCTAAGCTTATTTTAGGAGAAACATCTCAGACAAAGTCGATACGTGAACACAACTGAGAACTCAAATAAAATCTCCAAAGCTATAAGAGCAACATCTGAGCAATAAAACCTTCCTCTGGGTTTTTGCTTGTTATTGTTAAATTATCGCAGACAGTATAAAAGTTATAAAATGGATAATAAAACAAAATAGCTTGAATTTATTTGATTGCTTTGGATTAAAGCATAATCTACTGTAAATGCATGAATGTAAATACAGATAGCACTTAATCCAAGACAAATCTGCCATTCAAATCACCTGTAGCTCCTTCCAAAGGTTTCTCGCCTACAAATATGCACTCTTTCTTTCCCAAACTTTCTGGAATCATTTTCCCATTCAGACGAAGATGCCACATAAGGAAAAAAGGTCAAGAAACAATACTGTTAGAGATGGACATTAATGTCAGACTGTGCTGGGTAATTGCCTTGACATTTAAATAAGAAGAGAACCATTGCAATTACCGAAATGTTCTTGAACAGAACTGGCCAACTGACCAATGCATATTATTTAGGATATATTTTCAACAAATAGCATAAAGCTGTGGGGGCTTGAATGGATGGTGACACTAAAGGGTTCATTTTTATATTCTGCACTAGTATATAGTTATTCATGGTTGCTTTGCACTGGCAACATAAAACCTGTGGGTGTCAGTAGATGCACACGATGGCTCTTTTAGAGCAAAACATACCATTTCACTTTTCTCGATTTTCATATTGCAATCTGGATTTTAAACTGGGCATGTTATGTTTAAATGTTCTCTACATAAGGGAATCATTACTAGCATCTGTTCAGAGTTCTGTGAACTGTGAGGGCTCTCTTTTGTAGATGTCCTGCAGAACATACAGAGACAAAAATCAATCTGCTTAAATGCATCTATTGATTTTTCAATGCAGCAATATTGGCACATGCTTAATGATGGTTTATATATTGTCTGCAGAGACTGAGCAGCTTTATCCCTTGCACTGTGGTTAAAGTCATGTTTAACTAAAACAAATGTTTATCTTCTGGTTTAGGTCAATGGCTGATGAACACTAAAACTGGCAACGTGACAGTGGATTACAGCGAAAACATTGAAGCGCCTCTGCTGATCAAATAAGTGTGCTTAAAAAGTGTGTTTTTATTCAATAAAACCTATGTATGTACATTGTACAGCTACAACAGAACATGGATCTGTCTGATGAGCAGATCAAGGTCAATATTGGCGTGCTTGTATAAACAGCGGCTTTGTCTTAAGAGCTATTGACCAACAAGCAAATAGTTAGGACAAATCAGTCTTACTTTTCAGATTCAATAGATCACATTTTATATAAATGCCTTTACCAAATTATGACCAGTTAGTATGACCAGAAAAATAGCCTTATAGACGACTAATTTGTCAGATTAGAGTCTAGCAGTTAGCCACAGGTCTGCACACAACCTTGCAGAGGTTGAATGATCTAAACTGCATGGTTTTGTTTGTTTTCAAGCAAAAAGCCAGACTAGTTTTAAAGTTTCACATAAGAGGCATCATGTTTACAGGAGAATACTACAGATGCTGATCAAGGTGAAGAATTCACTTTGTGAATTTGAGATCACTGCCCTTAATAGCACATGACAGCAGTGTCCACTATTTTTTCTGTAAAATCTTCATATACTTCTATAACAGTGTCCTTAAAGCCTAAATTAAGCATTTGCTGAAGTGTATACATAATTTATGCTTACTGTCTGTATTACAGCTAAGCTGGTTTTAAAGGAAATAGTGCTTGCCCTGCAGTATTGCAGGTGCTTAGGAATGCCCTTGTGAATGTGTACATTTCACACATTGCTAATTCTGCATTATTGTATTTGGAAAATGGTTTATTCTTGTAAACAGACGAGCAACCAAAATCTAAGAAATTCGGTGCATCGGCAATTTTCGCCAAAATAATTATCATTAATTTAGTTTACTTTATACAGTGATGTCAAATCGCTTTGACATCCGCATAAAATACCGTTACGTTGTTGCAAAACTAATTTATTTTATTGGTCCACCGCGCTACAAGGCGACAATGTCCCTGCATGCTAATTGGTTCAAAAGAGTGTCCGTTATGAAACATTTGGGCAGTGATTGGCCAATATACTGTGAGCGTTTTGCGTTGAGTGGCGTGTTTGATTGCATGTGGGCGCTGTGTACATTGATCGGCGTTTGATATCAAAGTATCGCGAGAGCAATTCAAATACTAAGTTTTTGAATTGATCTCGCGGTACTTTGTTATCATACGCCGATCGGTCTGCGCAAAGCAGTTTGAGGTTGAATACGCCTTGCGTTTGTCAATGATCAAGAGAGCGAGCGATTTCATTGGCCGATTATAACTTATGTCAGTTGCCTACTTGACGCTAATTGGCTGAATTCACCCAGCGAGTGACCCGCCTTGTTCTACCTGTCTCGCTGTGAGAGGCTGAAGATTCTTCCTGCTGTATCGCGCAGATCCGCCCTGTCTCCCCCCCCACTGGTGGATCTCGTGTGCTGAGTGGTACAAGCCGGTTAGCATGCCACTCATACGCAATATCTAATCAAAATTAATACGAGTCGTAATTATAAATTAAACAAATAACTGCACTTGGAGCAAAGTCGCTGAAATATTGGCGCCAAGGAGGGAGTGGGTTGGTGGACAGAGGGGCGCGTGGCGGTGGGAAGTGCTCTCCTAACCAGATCCTCCAGCACGGCTCGCTCAGAACATGGCGGAACACCACACCGCCTCCGATTGTAAGCACAAAGCGAGCTCCAACGCCGGGAGTTCGGTCTCTGGCAACGGGCGGCCTAACTCTCCTGCTGGATGTAGCGGGGGAGGCCTGTCCGGTGGACTGACGCAGCCGGCGGGATGGCAGTCGTTGCTGTCGTTCACCATTCTGTTTCTGGCCTGGTTGGCAGGATTCAGCTCTCGACTTTTCGCAGTTATTCGTTTCGAGAGTATCATTCACGAGTTTGACCCCTGGTAAGTAAAAGCGGGTGGGTTCGTGGTTTAACCGAATTCTACATGTGTAATATGATGCATTGTGAGAGTAAATTCGCAGTAAGTTAATCCTGCTTTTTATGAGCGCTCGCGAATGTGTCAGCAGTCGGGATGGTGCACAAAGGTTGCAGCGATCTTTCATTCATCTCAATGCAATTGTTTTAGGAAGCGTTGTGTCTCGTCCTTCCTTGACAATTTTTGACACACAACCGCATGGCAGTTGCCGTCATTCTTTTAGCTATGCACTGAAGGGTTACGAGATAGACATTTTAAATGAATGGAAAACATGAACACGCACATTTCATCAGAACTGTAGATTTACTTCCGTGTACCATTAAAGCATTGCATCATGCAACGCTTGACATCATTAAATTAATTTAAATATTTGTATGGTATGTTTTATAATGAATATCAAATTGTACACTAACCATTTGACGTACGACTTTGCACGAGTATTCAAAATATTGGCGCGAATTTCATTTAACTTTTGCTTGGTTGAATGATAGGGTTGATCCTGTCACGAGCTGTCAAACTGGAGTTTGAAACTTCTGCTCTTAAGTTGCTTGTATGTTTTATCAATAAAATATTAAATATATTTTAAAAAGTATAGGTTAAATTCCCTCAGTTAAAAGACAGGAAGAGATTATCTGATTGAAATGATGTGTTATTAACTAGTGAACACTTTGAAACGTAGGTCGAAAACCCAAGTCGCAATTTGGTAATGTTACATGAGGCTGGAGGGATTTATGTGCGTTTTTGCAATGTCTGTTTTTATAGGAATTAGATATATTATTACAAATTGTATATGCGTGTTGTGTAGTTTTACTAGTGGTTCAAGCTCAGCTTTGGGGAAATTTAAGAAAGCTTTGCAAAAAAATGACACACAACATATGCGCAAAGAGAATGAATTTTGTAGTAAAAAATGAGAGGATCAACAAGATATTAATAACTGATAAAATTGTTGTCAACTTCCTTTTGATTTTTTGTTTTTATGCAATACACACATTTTCTGATTATTTTGTCAAATAAATACCTCTGTCAAGTTTGTAACATACTCCTCATATCTTGGAGGTTTAATCTTACCCAATACTCCGGTTTCCTCCCACAAGCAAAAAAATAAAACCGATTACATAAATAAATCTAATCTGATTGGTCACAAAAAGCAAGAATTTTACAATTATGCCATACAGACATCACTTTTGGACACTTTTGTTTGTGCAAAACGTGAGTTGGTAGTCCTTTTTTTTTCTTGTTATGTTGGTGAAGCGTTTATGAAATAATAATGTAATTTGATTCAAGATCAATTATGCAATTATGGGAATTATGTTGTGGCTAAAAACATCCAAAATAAATAAAATCAAAATAAATCCCTGTAGTTTGCTCAATTTGAAATGTACTCTTGGCATTTTATCAAGCAGCTTTTTGAGGTCCCGCCCTTTAAAATGCTTGTCAATAAGTATTGAAAGAGTCTCCGTCTATACTGGGCTTTAATTGGCTGCTTTTTCTTTGTTACTTGGTCTAGGTGATCCAGATTAAAAACATTTTAATGACTCTAAACTTTTGTACGGTACTGTGTTATATGTATGCATGTACAGGATGTTTTTTTTTTAGTATTACACTGAAAAAAACGATCAAAACAAGTTTTGAGTTAAATAATCTGATCTGATATGTTTTTCTTAAGCTCGCAATATAGTCAGTTGTCAGATAACCAGTTTATTTCAGTAAGCAAAAGCCACAAAACACTTCCCCCAGTCGTTATAGTTCCTAGTAATTATTTTATCTATTTCCTGCTTCTCCCCTCCAACTAGTTGCAATGCCATTACCTCTGCTGACATTACGCAATACTTTTGTTGAAATATAACTAATTATAATCCGCAGCTACTTGCAGTAGTACATGTTAAAAATTAAATTGACATTTGTAGACGTGAGTGGTGCAAAATTTGATGCTGTGCTAGGAGGTGTTGCTATGCAGGCGAATATGCTCTCTGGGTGATTTTTAGTTTGTTGTTTTGTAGTAACTGGGGTCTTGTTGGAGCTTGCTTACTAGTCAAATAAACCAATTTATTTGTATGAAAATGGCTCCTTTAGTGTAGATCTTTATTGCACAAATGAAAAAAGATTATTTTATAATTACTGAAAACCCTAAAGCCAATAGTTTATTATAGTAATAACAAATCACTCCCTAACAATCTGTATGATTAATGGTGCCAATATGTTATACTTAAGGTTAGAATTTGAACAGACTTAACCTCAAGCATGCAACAATAGTGATGCTTGTTATTTGAAAGCACCACTAATTACCAAATGAACCTTTATTATCTGCTAATGGCTTTTGGAGTTTCCTTGAAATGGTTTTCTAAACCATTTATGTATAATGGCTTTTCCGATCATGCCCATGTCATTAGCCCATTTCCATTCAGGTCATCCGTACAGTACGCAGCATGTCCTGAAATGGCACGGTAATTTATTTGGCGTGATATTGTTTTGACAGTTCCTTGTGTTGCTACTACATCCTGGGAAAGTTCATTTGAATATGTTAATGAATTCACGTCTTGCTTTTATCAGAAAGATCACCGTTTAAATTTGCAAAAAGATGTGGGTAAGCTTTGTCTAGTCAGGCTGAGTATGAAAGACAGCTTTAAGCCTGTTGCATCATCGTTCTGATTATGTAATCTCAGTAACCATATTCTGAGGTTGGAAACCATTAAAACAATCTCTGAGTTGTCCTCACCGATTGAATTTGAGTATATAATTTGAATTGGAGTATGCGCTTACTTTTGTTTGCATGCACACATGGTCCTGTACTCCACTTGGGCTATTGTGTGCTTTTTCAGTAGTCTAGCAGGATGAGTTTTCCTTTTTACAGTCAGACATTCATTGGCTAAGATTGATTTTTCCAGCTCTGTTAGTCATACGAATGTTGAGAAGCTTTTAACTGGGTGCGAGCGCTCAAGTCCTTTTGGAGAGGTTGTCTCGCAGTTTTCTCTGTGAGTTGCTTTCCTGATCACAGATTGTGCCTGGTTTTGGATCCGAGCCCTTGACACTCACTGGTGATTCAGCATGGAAAAGTGTGTTTTTGTGCAGTTTACATGCAGAACTTCAACCTTGGAAGATTTGTGTTGTGCTAATCTGATAAACATTGACATGGAAATGTCTGGATTGGAGCTTTAGAAGCATTTCTAGTTTAAGTGTTTTGGCTTTGAGATCTGCATGTTAGTTGACTCCAAAAGGTTGACCAGAAATACTGTTGGCTTATTTGCATCTGTATGCAAATGAGATTTTTGGCCAGTAAATAAACTTTAAGTCTCCTCCACCCAAAATAATGAAGACTGTCTAGTAGTACACCATACGCCTTGTTCAGTCCACCGCCATGTTGATTCCAAATCGAGGGTGTGAGTGCTTATGGTTTGGTTTGTACAATTTCAGTTTGTTTTGTAATGCTTAAGCTTTTATTTCCTATCACAATCATCAGTCAGTTTTGGTGATGGATGGAGTTGACTGAGGTTTGTTTATTGTGAAAGTATCTTTATATTTCATTTTTTTTTTTCGTAGTACAGGCTGTCAGGAGGCTCTCACAACTAGGCAATTGGCTAGTTTAAAGAAAAAGTGGACAAACCTAGTATGTTGTGCTCCAGTTTTTTTTTTTAAGGTCACGTTCTTTCTGATCCCATTATTTAAACCATAGTTAGTGTGAAATGTTGCTATAATAGTATAAATGATACCTGTAAAATGATAAAGCTCAAAGTTCCCTGCCAGCGATATATTTTCTAGTGATGCACCGATGTATCGGCCGCCGATATTTATCGGCCGATTTTTGATGAATTTGAAACCATCGGCAATAGCACGAGAAAGGCCGATACCGATTGTTTATTAATTAACTGCATAAAGAAATCCATTATATGTAAAAAAATTTGTTGATGTTGTTAATAAAATAAATGCTGAATAGCAAAAACCACCTTTGAAGGTTGTCATGCTGTCTTATTATATTTGTTTTAGCTTAATATGTGCCTCTCTTATTATGTTGGTCAGTTGAATGTTAATTAGATCCAATCCATGTTCAGTAAAAATTATTTGATGCAGAAATAAACTAGCTAATAGACCAAATGTATAGTATTGTATACAAGTGTTTAATATCGGTATCGGCCAGAAGTTGTCTGTTTGTATCGGTATCGGCCCAAAAAAATCCTATCGGTGCATCCCTAATATTTTCTTAAACAGAATTGGCCTCTCAAAGCCTACAGCGAATGTCCAGTTAGGACTACAGCCCTCTACTTTCTGCTTTAATGATGTCACTAGAACAGTTTGTTGACTAAACTCCGCCCACAGGAATACATCAGTCGCCAGCTAAGCTAGCGGCAAGCTACACTGCTATCGAATAACAACACACTTAACAAGCTACTAGGAATGTCATGGTACCAAAAATCTAGGGGTGCTCAGATCGATCGGCCGATAATGCTTGCTATGTTTCTCAATGAATTACGGCGAAATGCTGCTACATCCAAAAGCCAGTGGGCGCTCTCGTGCAGAAACTCAAAATGTGCTGTAGACGAAGAACAATACACACGCAGCTATGATGACACGCAGCTCCAGGAAATGTCTTAAGGATATATTTATATTGCTGTTCTTCAAACCTTTTCAGGTATTTTCACGATAATAAAGAATATGTTTAAGAATTATGTTTGATGAGTGTTGCTTTTTCAAATGCATGTCATAAACGACTCAAACTAACAATGATTTTAGATCGATAAGGACTTACTGATTAAAAGCACATGAAATATATAGAAAAATAGTACATGAAATAGCTGTGAATAATATCGGCTGTCCGATACGTATTTTTAGTGGAGATCGGCATTGATCGGAGCATCACTACAAAAATCTAGTAGTCGGTACCAATACCACAAAAAGTATGGCGTACTCGTTACCTAAGTCGGTACCACAGTGTGTATAAAAGAACAATTATACTTAAACATTAATTTTTTTTAATTAAAACATTTCAACATTATAGAAAACTTTTAAGAGCTTCTGTTTAAGTTGTCTGTGTTAATGTTTCTTGACTTTCTTTCTGACTCTCTTGGTGTACATCCTCCTCGACGCTTGTGCTATTGCATTGAGATTGCGTTAGGCTTGCTGGATTACGAAGAACAAATACAACATTTTTATGTCTGTCTTTTTTTGGTGGAATCCAATGCCTTACCTGTAGTTTTCTATCACTTCAAACTAATATGTCAATGTAGATTTTTTTTCTAGATGTACACTTTTACCCAAAGCAACTTTCAGTGCATTCAGTCTATACATTTTTCCATAGCCCTTTTCACACACAGAGACTGCAATGAGTCCTTCACTTTCCAATGCGAGCTGTTCGACCAACATTGTACATTTTAAGCCAGGGGCTTTATCGATTTGAACGTAATTGTTTCATGTCCGGATCATTTCAAAATAACACACACCGATTCTTTGGTTTCTCATTTAGAAACAGCACACTGCCCCGAGCCGGCTCTGCCCTTTCTCATTTTAATTTTTTTGTATGTAGAGTGCAGTGTTTCCTGTTCTGTTTTTCTACTCTTCACATCTTTAGTGCATTCTCTCTCTCTTTCTCTCTTTCCCTTTGGCTTGTGTGCTTATTTCAACCTCTTCAAAACAAATAACAGTGCCCTCTATATTCTGATCGCACACGAAAACAAGGTGCATCAATGCAAATCTAACATTTCTGATTCTGCTTTTTCCAAATCCCTTCCTTATCTTCCTCTTGCATCTTTCTCTATCCGTTTGGTGTTATCCATCCACCCTTGTGTTAATTGAGCTTTCATCCTGTATCTCTGTGACCGGTGTTGTATTGTCTGCGACGGGCATTCTGATCTGGAGTGCCACTTATCTCTCTGCTGTTCTGCTGTCTCTCGAAGAACAAGATTGAGCTAATATTGGATGATATGAGGAGAATTATAATGTATCAGAGACCTGTACCTGCGGCTGGTCTCGAGTACAAGTCACCGTAGTAATTAATCTCAATAAGGAGGAGAGGCCAAGCACAGGTCTGCTTATTACCGGGCTTAGCATAACCTTCTCAGAGCATTGTTGAAAAACCATGCAAAGTCATGGGTGGTTGAAAACTGGTGTTGTGGTGTTGTACAGCAACCTGGTCTTTCACTCATCTAGGTCCATTATTTCATTATAGACAGTGTCAGCAGTAACAACATAAACAAACGCCTTTCGTGGAACACGCATAACTTCCGGTAAACTCTGCTAAGAATCAATAACAACAAAGTCCTTTTAGAGTAGTTTTATTTCTGATAACAAGCCAAATAAACAACAATTAGATTACCGTAGTTCATATTTCATAGCTAAAGTGCATAAAAAACTGCACTGAGCTAACATTGATGTATAAAATATGTACTATAATGTATACAGTATTAACTACAAACTGGCTGCCAAACCTCCTTTCACAAAGTGGTAATCCGTGATTGCCGTCTTCCCCTGTTTTTAGGAAACCAAAACATTTGTTATTTTTTATGAGGTATTTGTTCACTAGTTAATTTTAGCCACTAGTCAGACCATTAAACAAACAGAAACCGGAAGTAAAGTTCCGACCAGACGCGTAACTGCAACAACGCACATGCGTCCAATGAAACGTTACTCGTTGAATATACGTCCGTATATACGTCCTTTTAAACTGATGCATGAGGTCCCTAATCTTTTACTGTTTCACTGCAAATCCGGTTATTGTAAGTTGACCTTGACGTTATTGCAAGTGTAGGATTGCATATTCACATGTGATCTTAACAGAAGTGTAATGTAAGTGTTTTTATTATGTGCTGCTTGTTTAATTTTAGTCCAGCTTTTAAAAAATGTATTAAAGTTGCATTGTGTAACTTTTAGAAGGATCTCTTGACAGAAATTCAATATAATATACATAACTATATTATGTATATTATATGTATAGAATTTTTTCAGCTTACTGCCGCCATCTTGAGTACCTACAGAGAACCAGTAGGCTACTGACAAGCATTGGCTGGCTTGCTACGATTTACGGATTTTTTATCTTTTACTGTCTATAATTCTTACGGATACAGGAAAGGGCTACTAAAGACAACATTTCGCACCTCGACTGTCATGAAAAGAAACGCTACTTTAAAAAAAAATATCTTGGTTAGGGTGTGATGCCTACTCAATCCCTGATGTGTTCTTCCAGACGCTTTCCGCTGCTACCGAACTACCACTATTTTTACTACACTAAGAAGGCACGACACAACATGAAACTTTGTTCGAAGTATCACCTGGATCTCTACACATGAACGCGAGCATTGAGAACATTGTTTGTGTACACAGAGTTTACTAAAAAGAAAATTTTGAACAACTGACTTCTTGCTGTTTTGTTGTCTGCTCGCTATCTTTGCCAGACATAAAGAATCGATCTCCGAATGCGAATGAATGAATCTCATACAGTGGGGTAAAAAAGTATTTAGTCAACCACCAATTGTGCAAGTTCTCCCGCATGGAGGGATGGGAGAGGCCTGTGGTTTTCGTCGTGGGTGCACTTCAACTATGAGAGACAAAATGGGGAAGGGGGTCCAGAGGGTCACATTGTCTGATTTTTTGGGAATTTGTTTGCAATTTATGGTGGAAAATAAGTATTTGGTCAATAACAAAAAAGCAAGATTTCTTTCTCTCACAGACCTGTAACTTCTTCTTTAAGAGGATCCTCTGTCCTCCACTTGTTACCTGTATTAATGGCACCTGTTTGAACTTGTTAGCAGTATAAAAGACACCTGTCCACAACCTAAAACAGTCAGAATGCAAACTCAACTATGGCCAAGACCAAAGAGCTGTCAAAGGACACCAGAAACAAAATTGTAGACCTGCACCAGGCTGGGAAGACTGAATCTGCAATAGGTAAGCAGCTTGGTGTGAAGAAATCAACTGTGAGAGCAATTATTAGAAAATGAAAGACATACAAGAACACTGATAATGTCCCTCGATCTGGGGCTCCACGCAAGATCTCATCCCGTAGGGTAAAAATTATCACCAGAATGGTGAGCAAAAATCCCAGAACCACATGGGGGAACCTAGTGAATGACCTGCAGAGAGCTGGGACCAAAGTAACAAAGGCTACCATCAGTAACACACTATGCAGCCAGGGACTCAATTCCTGCAGTGCCAGATGTGTCCACCTGCTTAAGCCAGTACATGTTCGGACCCGTCTGAAGTTTGCTAGAGAGCATTTGGATGATCCAGAAGAAGAGTGGGAGAATGTCATATGGTCAGATGAAACCAAAACATAACTTTTAGGTAGAAACTCAACTTCTTGTGTTTGGAGGAGAAAGATGCTGAGTTGCATCCAAAGAACACCATACCTACTGTGAAGCATGGGGGTGGAAACCTCATGCTTTGGGTCTGTTTTTCTGCAAAGGGACCAGGACGACTGATCCGAGTTAAGGAAAGAATGAATGGGGCCATGTATCGTGAGATTTTGACTCAAAACCTCCTTTCGTCAGCAAGGGCATTGAAGATGAAACGTGGCTGGATCTTTCAGTATGGCAGTGATCCCAAACATACCGCCCGGGCAAAGAAGGAGTGGTTTCGTAAGAATAATTTCAAGGTCCTGGAGTGGCCTAGCCAGTCTCCAGATCTCAACCCCATAGAAAATCTTTGGAGGGAGTTGAAATTCCGTGTTGCCCAGCGACAGCCCCAAAACATCACTGCTCTAGAGGAGATCTGCATGGAGGAATGGGCCAAACTACCAGCAACAATATGTAAAAACCTTGTGGAGACTTACAGAAAACGTTTGATCTCTGTCATTGCCAACAAAGGGTATATAACAAAGTATTGACATAAACTTTTGTTATTGACCAAATACTTACTTTTCACCACAATCTACAAATAAATTCTTAAAAAATCAGACAATGTGATTTTCTAGATTTTTTTTCTCATCTTGTCTCTCATAGTTGACGTGCACCCCCGACAAAAACTACAGGCCTCTCTCATCCCTCCAAGTGTGAGAACCTGAACAATTGGTAGCTGACCAAATACTTCTTTGCCCCACTGTATGAGGCTCCTTTTTCAACTAGAAGGTCAATATTGTTTTTCACTTGCGACAGAACAACAAATTATCTGTGCGTTTATATGGAACTATGCTTTAGGAGCTATCCATCTTAACTCTCCCCCACCTTACGTCGCATTCGGAGATCGATACATCTTGACTGGCAAGATGGCGGCGAGCGGACACCAAAACAGCTAAAGTCAGTTGTTCAAAACCTTCTTTTTAGTAAACTCTGTGTACACAAACAATGTTGTTAATGCTCGAGTTCACATGTGGGTACACAGATGATTCTTCGAGCAAAGTATCATGTTGTGTCGAGCCTTCTTAGTGTTGTAAAAATAGCGATTTTGATGCGCACAACATATTGAAGGCATAGCTTCTAGTTCTTTTGCGACCACTTCAGGTACTTAAATTGGCGGAAGACAAGTTTGAGATGTGAGTGATGTCAGCTGATATTCATGAATAGGCCTGACGAAATGAATTCTATTGTTTTTATTTTACATTTTATCTATACACTGCAAGTAGAAATCGCCGTTTTGCGCCATGTTTCTACGGTAGCCATAGACGGACAAACCATTCTAAAGTGTGTTATGCACTACGTTGACTTAGACGATGACATGTTTGTCATGTTTTGGCAACCGTAACTTCTTTATGCGTTTCGAAAGGGAGGGATAGCGTTGGACTGAGCTGTTGATTGCAATTCACACACAGCACCTTTAAGTAAATTATATTCTTTATTCAAAAAGTTGTAATTTCCTGTATTAAAATTGAAAGCTACATTTAAAGACAAGTTTTTATAAATAGGGTGAGCATGTAGACTTTATCTTTAAGAACGCATTTCAATGCAGGTTGCTATGCGCATGTAACAATTGCTTTGTGCATTCAAGCATTAAAATGAGTCTTAAGTTCATTACCTAAGAGACTTCACACAGGTTTTACTCAAACGAAATATACTATGCCATTAGCCAAACTGCTGATTTTCACATTTCACACATTGTGTTATTCACGTCTTTTCGTTTAGATGCACATGAGAAATGTTAAGCTCTTTCTTATTTTTCTCCAAATGTAAAATGATTGCTGCGGGCATTCATTTTATAATAATAACAATGTTTTATTTTTATAGCAGCACCTTTCAGGAACCCAAGGACACAAGAAGATACACATTGTGTTTCGGTATTGGCATATCTCCCACCTCAAACAGTAGTAATGTTTAACAGTTTATTATTTGCTCATGCTGTTATATGCAGTAATATGTAGTATACGTTTCATTGAGACCAGTACACAGAAGCATTAGGATTTATTCGCCAGGTGTAACATCCGTCTTTGGTAATCCAATCACAAATGGTCGGTGTTTACATCAGGGGCACCCAAGACAGATGTTATTTCCAGATGTAAACTTAACCTTGGTACGTTTTTGTCAGTCAGCTTGATCGTAACTCATTGCCAACTAACATGACAATATCATTGTATACAAGCAACCAAGCCTTGGGATTTGTGCACCATAAGCTATTTTTCAAAGGGAAATCGGGACATGCATATTAGTTTGTGTGTCTAGTTCTTTATAATCAACAATATAAAGTAGCTATGATCATCTTATTATTACAAACGAAAGTTTTCTAATCTTTCCTCAAACAGATATGCTAAAAATTAATCGCTCTGGGCTTTCGCCTACACTTTGATAAAATTGTTTGTTCTGTGCGTGGTACACAATGAGTTGCGGGCGTCTTTGTGTGCTAAAATGAAATGCGTTTAATTAGGATGTGCTCGGTTTGTTCAGCTGCTTTGCATTCACGGCACACGCCTTTCTCTTGCCAATTACGGGCCCTCAAAGTTATTCCAAGAGCGTTTCTTTGATGTGCTTGTGTCAGGCGGGACATACTCCTTGTCCTCATTCGGAAAACCTTCCGGATTGTCCCTCAAGGTTAATAAGCTCTTTTATGTTGGATTTAATCTCTAGGAAATTAACGCACAGGAAGTGAGATGTAAGTTTGGCATTTGCTTTCTGTGCCTTCCCCTTTTGCGATTTAAAAAGATTAAAGGTTTTCTATACGTGGCTTGATCAATGCTTAAATCGGTCAAACTGATTGCTTTGACCAGACACGCTTGGTGCATGAATAGGCTTTCTTAAATCCGGTCAGGCGTTTCATGAGTTTCTGAAGCCCCAATTTCTCTCTTAAAAAGAACAGTCAGTGAATCCGTCACAGCTGACTGATCTGTTGGTCTAACCCAATTCGGTTATAAAATCTTTTTTGCCCGTATCTGTTGTGGTCTTTTATAGATATAGGGCTGCTAATTGTACCCTTTGATGCTATAGATATTTTGATCTTAAATTTAGAGTTGTTCCACCTGTTGGTTCTGCATCCTCATTGGTTGTTGGTTTCCTAATGATTATTTAATGCCCTTAAAATGATTACATTTGATTTCAGTCATTGTTGGCCTTACTCAATCAATATGTAAGATATTAAGGTTATATTTTCTCAGGATGTTCTTTACATTATGCAGGATGATTTTATGTAGAAATCAATAAAAATGGATTTTAAATTGGGTTTTCACAGGTAGGGTCACATTTATGCCCTTACTTGCAGGTGTTTTGTTTTTGGCTGTTGAATGCATCAATTTTTCTAATTTTTTATGTCTTCTAAACACTTGGACTGTGCTTTAGTGGGTAGCCATGTTGACTCACAGCAAGAAGGTCCCCGGTTCGACCTCCGGGATTACTCTGGGTAATCCAGTTTTCTCCCACAGTCCAAAAAGATGCAGGTTAGGTGAATTGCCAAATTGCCCTTTCCCAACATGTGTATAGATTACCGTGTGTGGATTATCTTGGGTATAGATTAACTTGTTCTCACTATGAATATAGCCATAGATTCTGGAATGGTGTTTTTTTTTGTATTATTATTAAACCCTGAATGAGGTCTAAGTAGACTACTTAATAGTTCAGTGCCATGGATAAGTTTATATCTCATGTATTGTGTTTTAATAGTTTCATGAAATTGCTTGGGGCTGTTGAGGCACCACTAGCTACAATTGCCCCTTAGCTGGGTGATCTAGGGAACAAACTGGCTTCCATCAGCTTCAGAGCCGAATGATCTGTTGTCTGCCTTTAATCTCAAAAGTGACTCGCTGTGTTTATTTTTGGGCTGGATATGTGGGTGGATAGTTTGTCCACCAACACAGTTCTCAAAATTGCATCACCTTCACCATGTTATAAATCACAAGTTATTTAAATGTATAATAAACCAAATGAATTGCCATTCAATAACTGCTATTTATGAATGATATTATCTGATTTCAGTTGGACAGGAAACAACGCTGCTGAAGTTAGCTGAGCAGCCCAACAAGAATAGCAACTGACTGTCCCTGTTGGACATTTCTAGAGTAGACAGCTGAAAGCGAATGTAATGGTACCAACTTTGTTGCATCAGTCTAGCCAGAATGAGTTGCTGTTTTGAAAACTTTACTGTATATGATAAAGCATCTACACCTTTCAGGACCTTACATTAATAACTCCTGATTTGAAACCAGTAGGTTTAAGGGGCTGTGGATGCAAGGTCACGTTGGGTAGATGTATTAAAATTGTGCTTTGAAGCTTTTCATCTCTAAGATTTTTTTTTCGTTCTTTTTAAGACTGTCAGGCAAATGCTTAAAAGTTAGTGGACCTCCTGAATTGCAATTCTTGTCGCTCAGAGGGATGAGTATTTCGAAGCACCATTCCTCGGCTTTATTCTGACGTATTTAATGCACACAGATACAGCAGATTTCATTTCATAAACTATAACTCCTCCATATATTATTCAGTTATCAGACCTCTTTCTGCTGAGTCGCTATGCCTCCGACAAGCTTGCTTGGACAGCCTCATTTTTAATAGAGCAGGTATAGAGCAAACTTGGCTTAAACCCCATCACTCTTTAGAAGTCCAGACAAAACCTCCAACTTGGCAGTAACCTCCAGTCATCACAGAAGGATTCATGAATTCGTGAAGCACCTCTATCTTTGAGACCTGGTCTTTGAGGGTGGGCTTTGATGCGTGGTACACGCTGGCTCTTTGAAGGACGCTGGAGTACGTCTTCTCTTCGTTGGTACTTGTAGTTGGTCTTTTCGTGCTTGTGTCTTGTCCGTAGAAGTGGAGGTATAGAAGTTGGCGTAAGCCTTCGGTGCCTTTGAACTTGATCCTTGCCATTGTGATGAAGCAGAGAGGTCTTTGTGGAAATAAGGATTAAGGTTAGATATCCTGTGGTCACGTACAAAGCAATTTGGCATTAGACTGGTTGGTTTCATTTATTTATATATATTATTTTATGTAGGGGTGAAAATAGTTTCCGGCTTAGACGTCACGCCCTCGGACCTTTGGCTAAATGTCTGACTGTGCGTTCATACCAGACGCGGAAGAGGCGGCAAAAACATGCTATTTGCACGTAGTTGGACGCTTGAACATTTTGAGTTTACTCGCTTCATTCGCCCGTGAAATTCTAGGCATTCGAGACATTCACACGTAAATTTGCGTCATGGGAGGGGCTTATATAGCTCAACAAACCAACAAGATCCTTTTATTCCTGTAAAAGTACAAAGATGTCTCATGTAGCGATGATGATCAGCCTCTGCTCGCTTCCTGTAATCACGTCACTTCGGGCGGGTGGCGGGCGGTTGAACCAATCAAATTAAAAATATGCGCCGATTGAAGACGAAGTTCACTGCTGATATTCTGAGAGCATTCTAGTCTCGCGTATGTCATCAGCAGCGCATTGCATCGCCCAATCAGCGGATGGTGGGCAGGTGCGGTTTTCAAAGTTGGTCAAAAACGTTGGTGCGGATGGATGGCGACGGATGAGGAGTTTTGTGATGCGGTTGCGGATGAAATAATAGCCCATCCGTGCATCTCTATCTTCCACGTCTGGTGTAAACGCACATTGATGCATATTCCTTTTCTGGGAACATTTCAGCAAATTTGTCCTCTGATTGGTTAAATTGCATAAACTGTAAAAATTCCTTAATTTTGTTTTATTTATAAAACAAAGTTGTAAGAACCTAAACCATTCACATTTTTATTCACACAAACTCCTCACAAGTCAAGAAAGTTTAAAAGCCTTGTCAATTCAAATTGCTTAAGTGTAGGATTTCCGGGAGAAGCGTGTCACGATCTTTAACGGTCCGTCTGGAAACAGCACAATCATCTGATTGAAGATGAAAGCTGTTGTGTTCACATCGGTGACAGTTGTACTGGCTGCCCTCTTTTGGATGGCATAAACTAATGATAAGTTATGTTTACAATTGCTTAAGCTTTTCTCTCGTCGTCCTCCTTGTCATATGTTTCCTTCTGCTTTTATATCATCTCATCGTTTTCCTCTCCTCCTCTTTTGGCTTGCATTCACTAACAGTTTGAGGCATACTTACTTTTCATTTCTGGGTTCAGATTAAATTGATGAAGGTGATACAATTATAATGTCAGCCAACAAATGTATTATGAAGAGCAGTCTGACTCCTCGCTCTAAATTGATTTATCATTTGATACACCAACTTAATCCATTGCTGATTTTTTGTCTCAAAATGTTAGCCTCTTAATTGTACACAGAGCATCGCCTAAGTAATTTGGGTTTGCCGAAACTAATGCAAACCAGCACCAAACTTGTGTTACTCTTATTCGCATATTGTGATGCATCTCACATTTAATAGTCTCGCTCTCTTGTTTTTCATGTTCGTTTCCTTTTGTCATATTACATGCTTCGTTCGGCTCTTTAGTAAAGTTTGTGCTGACATCTATTTGCAGTGACAAAGCATCCAGCAGTCGGTTATTTGAAAACACGTGAGCTCCAGAGACCGTTGGTGATGTGACAAAGCTGACCAGAGTATGCAAATACGTAGAGATACGGTGAATGTCAATAGAGACCGCATAGCACACCTGCCGCATAGTGCAGTTGGATGGCCATTTCTAGGATTCGACAGTTAGGGGTGGGTGATCTTGACTTCAACTGGGGTGTTGCACAGTGGCTCAGTGAGTAGCACTGTTGCCTCACAGCAAGAAGGTCCCTGGTTCGAGCCCCGGATAGGTCAGGTGTTTCTTTTGTGTGGAGTTCGCATGTTCGCTCTGTGTCAGTGTTGGTTTACTCCGAGTACTCCGGTTTCCTCCCACAGGCCAAATAAAGTCAAGTTAGGTGAATTGGAGATACCAAATTGCCCCTCCCCCAACCTGTGTACGGATTAACTTGTGTGGATCAACTTGTGGATGGATCAACCGGTTCTCGCCATGAATATAGCCATAGGTGTAGGAATAGCGTGAAGAATGAATAAATAAATAAAATCTATAACTGCACAACATGCGAGTTGGTTGGAAAGCTTACATCTGACCTCTGTGTACATTTCTGGCAGAGCTTCTGTCACAGCAAATGAAGATCATATCAAGCCATACCAATAAATGGGTGTTATTGTCTCATCCCGCTGGAAAATTACCAATATATTTCCAAAATTGTAGCATTGTAGCTGATTACCATTCATTTTAAGGCTGTAGTTATTCTATCTTCACTTATGTCTGCATTTTACCAAGACATTAATGATGAAAGGCCTTTTTGGGTGAACTATTTCTTCAACTCACTTGACCTCGCTTTAATGCAGTCCTCATTTGCACTTTAAAGTAAAGCGGATAACTTAATAATTGATTTTAAGCTTTAATTCATGCGCGTCTGTTAGCTCTTCACATTGAACTCTGGACTTGTCTAAGAAACTTCAGTTTTAACAACCCTTATGTCTTGCATATTTTCTTCTGCGTGTTACACACCAATTTCTGCTATACTCTCTACCATGACTGTTAATAAATGTTAGCTTGCTACGCACTATCGAATGAGACCTTTTCAGCGCTCTCTTTATACGTCCAAGCAGTGTGAAATTGAGTTTTATGAAGACCGGTGTGAAGTTCAGAGCTGGTGGGAGGGTTGAGCAGAGAGGTTAAACTATGGAGGAAGGACATCACCCTGTTTGCTGCGAACACAAAGGTGGTGTCTATATAACCAGTCAATGAAAGTCCTGCACATTCGTGAGCCGCATTTACAGTTTAGTGTCACCCCGGGGTCATTGACTAACATTTTGAGTGTATATACTGCCGATGTTTGTTCAAAAGGGGGGTAGCAGTGCGTACGCAATACTTTTATTAAAACTCCTTTTGATTTAACCTCAGTAGTGCGTAACCCAAACCTTAAGTCTTTGTGCGTGTTCTTAATGATTTTTTGCTGAAAGGACGTTGCAGTTACAGATCAATGGCTTGGTTCAGGTATCAGAATGTGGGAGTTTTTCCATGCCAGTAAACCTTCTTGTATCTTTAGCCTCTCTAGAGAGCAGGGCAGGTCAAAAAAGTAGTATCAAGAGGTAGCAGGTTACAGTGTCAGCTAGCATCCAGTATGAGTGATATTCTGTGTACGCATGTTCATGTTAAAGCCTCTTAAAACACGCATGATTCACAGTTCTGCTGTTCCTCCCACTCAAACTCTCGGTTGCCAGATCCTCGTCTGAACGGTAAACATCTCTTGCACTGAAATGACTATTATGAAATCGAGGACATTAATCTAATGGCAGCCTGTGTTCTGACACGTTCCATCTATCCCAAATCTGATTAAATAAACCCAAAAGAAATGCGTTTCTATCCCAGTGGACAGAAGCTACTTGCATTAACTATAGCAGCAATCAGGAATCCACAGGAATCAAGAGTAGATGCCTTATTTAATTGTATTTAAATATAAAATAAAAAAGAGACTGTGAGTAATACCCTTGCTGTCCATTCAGTTTATTATACTGTGGTATATCAGACTGTGTGTCTATCTGTAGATTTGTTTTCGTGCATTCAATTAAATATGCGGTCTACCATGACTAAGATCTATTGTGAATACTGATTTTGTTGAATGACTTTTATAATGCAGTGATAAATTGTCATTGGTCATCATTTATTGTTTGTTTCTCACTTGTGATGTTTGTCATAACTGTTAAAATCTATTTATTTATTTATTAATTTTCTTTAAATAGGCCTATGATGCGTAATTTAACTCTTTCCATGCCATTGACGAGTTATCTTATCAATTAAAGGATTAGTCTATTTTTATAAAAAAAAATCCAGATAATTTCCACCATGTCATCTAAAATGTTGATGAAGAAATTATGTTTTTTGAGGAAAACATTACAGAATTTTTCTCACTTTAATGGACCCCAACAGTTTTAATGCAGTTTAAAATTGCAGTTTCAACAGAGTTTCAAAGGACTCTAAACGATCCCAAACGAGGCACAAGGGTCCCATCCAGCGAAACGACTGTCAAGTTTTTTACCGTTTTGTTTGTTGGTTTTCTTATTGTTTGTTTGAAAGCATAGTGTCTATTCTTTTGTTTGATATTTGTATGTTTATATATTTATAGAAAAAACAATCCTGGAAGGAATTTTGTAAAACTTTTGTGAAAATCACAAAAAAAATAAGGCTGGCGGGGAATGACTTAGTAAACAAACGCATTCAATTAAGTGAAAGTTGTTGAACAAGAAACGCCTTTATCACAAGTCAATGTTTAATAAATGATTTCATATCTGGCTTTATTTGTTTTTTTACATAGAGGCATATATGCACACGTGTTGTGTTTACACACTCGCTTTCTAGAACTGATACATGATCTGTTATCAGCAAACAGTGTATATACTGAGAAAGCAGGAGAGTGTAAAATAAATTATATAAATATCTGCCTTACAAACACATACTTTTGTATGATTTAGAGCTCTAAAGTTAATCAGATAAACAGTCCAAATTATGGTTACAGCTGTTGTTTTTAATATGACAGGTTTTTTGCATTTAAATAAAAGTTGAAGTGGTGAAACAAAAAAATTTACATTTGGATGGATGGTGATCTTTGATTCAGAAGAGCTCATAAAGACATTAAAAGGATTACACTGTTTGCAGCTGTGCTTAGGCTAGATTGCATTAATTTGAGTTGTTGTTTTGAATCTCCCGTGCATTAAATGAATGGTTCTTATTCATTAAAGACCCTGAAATGGCATTACTTTGAGTGTTTCTGATTACAAATAAAACAAAATGCGTTCTTGAATACAAGAATTCAGTATTTTACTGTGTATTTATAGACGGTTTCAGCAGAAACAACATAAACAAGCGGCTTTCGTGGTCATCACGTAACTTCCGGTAAACTCTGAGAAGAATAAATAACAACAAAGTCCTTTTAAAGTAGTTTATTTATATAACAAGCAAAATAAACAACACATAGATTGCATAGGAACCCAAAACATTTGTTATTTTCGACGAGGTATTTGTTTAATAGTTCAGTTTCAGCAACTAGTCAGACCATTAAACAAACAGAAACCGTAAGTTAAGTTCAGACCAGAGGCTTATCGCGTCCCCGCACGTGCATCCAATGAATCGGTCTATACTTTGTTAAGCAGATAAATTAAGGATTTCTACACGTTTGTACTTTTTTGGTAAAAAAAAGTATGTAAAGCAGGGGTCTCCAACCTTTTTGGGAGCAAGGGCTACCACAATGGATGGGCTAATTTTTGATATAGTCTGCTCCAAAACCTTTTTGTTTCACATGTTGATTTTATTTTACTTGTTGTTGATATGTTTTAGTATTGTTTAAAATGTTAACATACATAAACCAAGCCAAGCTAATATAAAAAATATGCAATAAGTAATTATTACTATTAAGACTATTAATAGAATGTGCTTTGGTCAGCACCTCACAGATTTGAAGACTCCGGATGTAAAGCATTTCAGTGTTTCTTGTCAGATGGTCTTTTTATAGTCTGAGTTTTGGCACTGATGATGGCAGGCAGTTGAGTTTATGTAGATGAGAGAACCCATCATCGCTCATTCAGACACACCGCAGTGAGCGCTGGCGATCAGTGACGCGCCTCCTTTACCAGTGTAACACATACTGACATGTCAATTCTAATAAAACACTGCGATTTCCCCTTGAGAAATTACAACATGTTTGTTTCCCCTCTCTCTCTCTTTTTCTCTCTCTCTCTTTCCAGGTTTAACTACAGATCGACTCATCATCTCACCACCAACGGCTTTTATGAGTTCCTGAACTGGTTTGATGAGAGAGCATGGTACCCGCTGGGCAGAATAGTAGGGGGGACGGTAAGTAGCGTCTCATTTCAGGATGTCCATGATTTAGTTGGCTTAAAAAGTACACCCAAATCATATTTTCTGTTCCTATAGCTTAATTGGTAGAGCATTACATAAACAAACCCAAAGGTCATGGGTTCGATATTAGGAGAACACACTGTTAGTCGCTTTGGATAATAGCTCTGGCAAATGCATAAAAGTAAATGTAAATATTGCAGTAGAGCACCAACGAATGATAAATCCACTTATTATAACAATGAGAAACTGATTACATTAATATTCATTTGTGATGGCGTTTGTTGCTTGTTCGCGTTTAAGTCCTTGCTCTCTAACAGCATGATTTTAATACACAGATAACCTATTTTGCATGCTACACTGCATCTTAATAGAAAAGTAGCTTGTTGGTAGAAAAACTGCAATTTTGTGAAGACCGCTGAGCTATTGAAAAATCTATTTACATGAGCACCTTTGAATTTCTGCCCAACACTGATATTTTTGCACATAATGCAATGACCAGCTAAAGTCATTTTTGTGATTTACTGTTTCCTACATAATGTAAAGAACATTCTTTGAAAATATAACCTTGGTATTTATATTAACCAACTAAATAAGATTGAAATCAATAAGTGACGACTCAAAAAGAGACGTTCGCATGGATTTTACAGCTCAAATGCATGGACGGCAGATTTTTAGCATCCTGACCTCATATCCCAGAACAGTTTGTTCATACATAGCACTCGTGCAATGCTTTCCAGCGGTGTTTCAGTTCAGCAAATTGCTAGAGCTGCTTATATGAAATCCTGACAGTGGGGCTAGTTAACCCATGACCTCTTGAAAGAGAAATGGTGTTACAGCTATATGTGTGAAAGCGCCCTTCAGTCAGTGTAGGCGCTGGGAAGTCAGGGTTCTGCTTCAAAACTGCGTCTTTCGTTCCTAAATAGGGCCACCCCCTATAACGCTTCCTGTCACCGAGCGAGTCAGTGATGCTAAGCTAATGAGCTGTCTCTTTCAGGCTGGAGAAAGTTTGGCTAGCTTTTGGCATTGAGTGCTTTCACTCTGACAGCTCTGGTGTTGAAGCTGTGGGGAGGCTGCAGAAAGCAGGGAACAGCATCTGTTGTTGTGTACGGTTCGAGCAGCCGCTATAAGGCCTTCGGAGCAGACCGATCTGTTTCCAGTGCAGACTACAGCTTATTGCAAGAGACGGAGACCATGGGAATGCGGAGGTTTTTCTCTTATTTTGTGATGTCTGGATGATAAACCAGGGGTGAACTTGCCACGTCTTTGCATTTGGATCAGAGAGGTTGCAGAATGGAAATGTATTAGAGGTCTTCCTGAATTAAAAAGAATGCATTATACTTTTTAATAAAGGAATAGTTCACTCAAAAAATGAAAATTATACTACCATTTACCCCCCCCAAGCCATCCCTGCAAACGCCCGCCAGTTGTTATCGGTATCCGATAACATTTACATTTATGCGTTTGGCAGACAAATAAATCCAAAGGAATGTCCAGTGCATTCAATCCATACAAATTTACCACTATGCGTGTTCTCTGGGATTCGAACCCGTGACCTTTTTGCTAACACAATGCTCTAACAATTAAGCTTCAGGTACGATAATCCAATTGTTCAGGTTTGTATTCGCTCACAGATAACCAACCTATCCTTTTGGTCTATTTCAGGTGTATCCTGGTTTAATGGTGACTGCGGGTTTGATTCACTACATACTGAATCTGCTCCATGTGACGGTGCACATCCGTGATGTTTGCGTGTTCCTGGCGCCCGTTTTCAGCGGCCTGACCTCCATTTCCACATTTTTGTTAACGCGTGAGCTGTGGAATCAGGGTGCGGGGCTGCTGGCGGCATGTTTCATTGCCATCGTACCCGGCTACATCTCTCGCTCCGTGGCCGGCTCGTTCGACAATGAGGGTATTGCCATTTTCGCCTTGCAGTTCACCTACTACCTCTGGGTTAAGTTGTATCCTTCAGTCCTTCAGTGTCATATATTTTGATCATTTATTGAAATTTTAAAGGATTAGTCCATTTTCTTAAAATCCAGATTATTTACTCGCCACCACCAGGAAAACATTCCAGGATTTTTCGCATTTTAATGGACTTTAATGGACCCCAACACTTAACAGTTTTAATGCAGTTTAAAATTGCAGTTTTAAAGGACTCTAAACGATCTCAAACGATGCATAAGGGTTTTATCTAGTGAAACGATTGTCGTTTTTGGCAAGAAAAATAAAAAATATGCATTTTTAAGCCACAACTTGTCATCTTTCTCTGGTCGTGTAATACGTCATCACGTCAAGAGGTCACGGATGACGTATGCGAAACTACGCCCCAGTGTTTACAAGTGTGGAGAAAGAGGACCATTTCGACGTTGTTGTATGTCGAATGATACTAATTAATGTCTTTGTGTCCGTTTATTGTTTAAAATGCTCCGCAAATGTGCGTTTCATATGTGTAACACGTGACCTTTCGACGTCATTACGCAATTATGTAAGATCGCGCTGGTGCATCGCACGGCCGGAGGAAGAAGAGAGGTTGTTTTTTAAAAGTGCATATTTTTTATTTTTCTTGCCAATAATGACAATCTTTTGGCAGATAAGACCCTTATGCCTCATTTGGGATCATTTCTAGTCCTTTGAAACTGCAATTTTAAACTGCATTAAAACTGTTAAGTGTTGGGGTCCATTAAAGTCCATTAAAATGAGAAAAGTCCCGTAATGTTTTCCTCAAAAAACATAATTTCTTTTCGACTGAACATAGAAAGACATCAACATTTTGGATGACATGGTGGTGAGTAAATTATCTGGATTTTTTTTAAGAAAATGGACTAATCCTTTAATATTGTACATTGATAATCCCTCTCAGTGCCTTTCCGATAAGACATGTTTGTTTTAATCTGATTTTATGGGCAGGGCAGAATTATTTTCTATGGTAATCAATAGCACGAAGCCAAAACATTTCTGTAACTAATGATAGACATCAGTCACGTCTCTCATCCGATCACAGACAATAAGATAATGGGAAAAGATGCAGTGGCAGCAGGCATTGTTTTAGCTCTATGATTGTGTCCACTCATCCCTCCGGAGCCCGCTGTCAGCTGAGACAGCAAAGCTTTTGGCGTTAAGCTCAAATCAAACAAAATCAAAAAATTTCCTTGCTCAAGTTCTTATCTCTAAGTGTTTCTGGTCCTGGTTTTGTCTGATGTGATCCTATCAGGATTAGCCGAATGAACATAAGCATGTTCTTTTCACACAGGTTAAGTCGGTGAAAACTGGCTCAGTCTTCTGGACCATCGGATGCTGCCTCTCGTACTTTTACATGGTGAGTTTTCCTTCAGTTATTTATTACTCGGCATCAGATGCCATTTGGCGCATGGATCCATAGTGAGAAAAGACTAAATAAGAAATGTGCACAAATGTGATTTGTATGGGTAAAAGAAAATTACTGACATAGTGGGAAAATATAACTGGGGCAAAGCAACCCAATGTCACAGATATTTGTCATATAAATTCACAGCTGAAAGATTTGGTTGTAAGAAGTTGTTTAATGCTGCATAACATTGGACCAGTAGGTGCAAATACAAATGGATGTGCATGGTATCCCTGGAGCAGTGCATCCAAATTGTAACGTTATGGCCCAGTTTCACAGACAAGGCTGAATCTTAGTCCCATACCAAAATGCACTTGAACTGATGTGTCTTAAAGGAACAGTATGTAGGATTGTGGCCAAAACTGTTACTGCAATCACAAAACTTGTGGCTAAAACTGGTACTGCAGTCACACAACTGGTGGCCAATACATAACATGACAACATAAACATCAGTTGAGGGCTGCAACTCCACTTTTTAAATGACAATATCCTGGCCGGACCTGTTGTCAGTGATATAAGTATTTGAAATGAAAATGATTTCTTAATGTCTAATGACATATCAGGGCGATTTTATTATTAATTGATATAAATTTCTTCCATACTGTTCCTTTAAAAAATATATATTCGTGTGATTGTTTTGTCTCGGGATGTTGCCTTTAAGGCGCATTTTTAAAATCTACTTAAAGGTGCAACCAGGGACTTTTAGTGGCATCTACCAGTGAGACTGTGAATTGCAACCAATGGCATAGTCCAAAGGTCACCTGTACTTTTAGAAACGCATAGTAAAGCTATAGTAGCCGCCACGGGACAAACACGTCATCTAAATTTTACAAATTGTACCTTTAAAGGCCCAAGTATATTTCACTTTTTATGAGTACACGAGGAAAAACGACATAATGCACGTGACACAAATGTTGTCACTTAAATAGAATGTACAGATCGCACATGTGCATTTTAATTTCTTGCAGTAATTAGTTGATCCACAAGGTGGCAACCCCTTGGGGACATCAGTTCACAAAGGTAGTTGATAAAAAAACTGCATAAACGCAACTCGTGACATCACCCCTTTAGACCTACTTAACTGCTCCTTCTGGACCCCTGTAGGCAAGGTGATCCGTAGTCCAACGCCTATGCGTCCAACGCCTATGCGTCCAACGCCTATGCGTCCAACGCCTATGTTCAAGCCAAATAAAGTATGATTTGCGATGTTGTGCGTTCGACCCAAGTATGCATAAAAACTTCACTGCTCTTCCAACTTAAATTTGCTAATTTAACTAAGGGCGTTTCACATCTGTAATTCGGTTCATTTGGTCCGGACCAAAAGCAAAAAATGATACATTGTAACTTTTTTAGCAGATTTGGTTCCATTTCACACCACACTGATTGCTCTGATCCGCACCAATTCAAACGAACCAAAATTCTGTCATGTGATAAGATCAACATCACTCATTGGCCACATGTATTGGAACATATTTCCTAAACGGCTTCAAGATTGGTCAGAATCAACATGCGGCAAATTCCAACAGTACCCCCGGAATTAAACAAAAGAAGGATAATACAGCAGACACCATGGACAGACTGCTGCGCGCTGTAATTATGTCTCCGTGGTTGTTATACATAGTTTGTATACAGCACTCTAGACAAACTGTTTATTTTCAGAATGAATCGCGGATGCGGCTTGAAAACAACGGTTTAATGCGCTACAAACGGCGAAGACAAAAAATTTCCGAGGCTCCGCCCGCACCTTCTTGCAACTCCAGGTATGTCCGCGATTTGTCATTGTGCTAATATTGCTAATAGAAGTGGTCAACAAACACTTCCTCATCCGATAATGCACTGCGCAGTTGACTACGGCAGCTGGTTTCGTCCAAAATGCGCAATACTTTTGCAGTTAGGTCGGTTCGATCTCGGATCGTGTTCTCACCACAAACGAACCGCTCTAGAGTTCGTTTGAAAGCGTACCGAGACCACCTCTGCAAGCTGGTCTCGGTCCGCTTGTTTGGTTCACTTTTGGTGCGCACCAGAGTTCGATTGCTGCATTCTCACCTGCCCAAACGAACTGCACCAACTGAGCAATCGAACTCTGGTACGATTCAATCGAACTAAACAAGGCAGGTGTGAAAACCCCCTAAGGCCTGATCTTGGCTTAATTTAAATCCTTGTCTGTGAAACCACGCCTATGCATTAATATTTGAAAGAATCGGCAGAATTAATGATCTGGTGTCTTTGCTAATCAATATAAATTCACCAAAAATCCAGTAAGCGACTTATCCTACGTTATCTGTGCCATTTTTGGTAAGGATTAGACCAACACTCATACAGGTTGGATTTGGCTAAAATAACTGTACACTGTTTATTTCAAACACAACAGCAGCTCTGAGACAACTGGAGGGCAATCAAATAAAAAGTAAAAAAAAATACAAAAACACAAAAATCTAGCCAGGAGGAAATCAAAACCACCAAGCGCAAACACAATAGAAGCTTGGCCCCTTAAAAGTGCACGCCATATACTACTTGGGTGTTCGAGCACAGGATGCATATCTCTCTCTTCCCATTAATGCAGTATGCAAAATAAGTGAATAAGCAAACAGCACCATCCATCACAAGGCCCTAGTGGGGGCCGAGCGCCAGTTGCTTATGAATCTTGGCCATTTCTAAAACTTGAGATTCACCCTCTGGAGGAAGGCAGCGCTCATTAATAATGGAAGCCTCTGGCCCTGCCCAGCCAGTCTTCTTTTCTAATGTGTTTATAAACATAAATGTCACCAATGCAATCTGAGCCATCTGCTCAGTTGAGACTGTTGGGTCCAGTACAGTTTGATACAGCCACTTGGGGACACAAGTTCAAAGAGGATGTCTTAAATATGGGATGCCCCCCGTAACCTCCAACTCTTTTGTGAGGCAGCCATTTTGTATGAATTTGTTAGATGTAAAAGGTAAAATATACGATTATCGGAAAAAGATAAAACTGGTACCAAAGCAGATTGTACTAGTATGAGGTGGTACAAATTCATTCGAATTAGCCATCTTGTAAAATAGTTACGAATTGTTAATGTGGTTGTGTAGTAGATTTCCAATGGCCTTAGCTGCTAATAAATTATTCATAAATGTGTAAAAGTGTGCAAATCTGCCTATACAGTGTTGACACTATTGATCATGATATAATATTACGATTATTGCTGTTTAGCATATACACTCACCTAAAGGATTATTAGGAACACCATACTAATACTGTGTTTGACCCCCTTTCGCCTTCAAAACTGCCTTAATTCTATGTGGCATTGATTCAAGAAGGTGCTGAAAGCATTCTTTAGAAATGTTGGCCCATATTGATAGGATAGCATCTTGCAGTTGATGGAGATTTGTGGGATGCACATCCAGGGCACGAAGCTTCCCGTTCCACCACATCCCAAAGATGCTCTATTGGGTTGAGATCTGGTGACTGTGGGGGCCTTTTTAGTACAGTGAACTCATTGTCATGTTCAAGAAACTAATTTGAAATGATTCGAGCTTTGTGACATGATGCATTATCCTGCTGGAAGTTGCCATCAGAAAATGGGTACATGGTGGTCATAAAGGGATGGACATGGTCAGAAACAATGCTCAGGTAGGCTGTGGCATTTAAACGATGCCCAGTTGGCACTAAGTGGCCTTAAGTTTTCCAATAAAACATCCCCCACACCATTAGCCTGCACAGTGGTAACAAGGCATAATGGATCCATGTTCTCATTCTGTTTACGTCGAATTCTGACTCTACCATCTGAATGTCTCAACAAAAATCGAGTCTCATCAGAACAGGCAACATTTTTCCAGTCTTCAACTGTCCAATTTTGGTGAGCTTGTTCAAATTGTAGCGTCTTTTTCCTATTTGTAGTGGAGATGAGTGGTACCCGGCGGGGTCTTCTGCTGTTGTTGCCCATCCGCCTGAGGGTTGTGCGTGTTGTGGCTTCACGGGTGCTTTGCTGCATGCCTCGGTTGTAACGAGTGGTTATTTCAAGTTGCTCTTCGAATCAGTCGCTTGAATCAGTCAGACCATTCTCTTCTGATCTCTGGTATCAACAAGGCATTTTCACCCACAGGACTGCCGCATACTGGATGTTTTTCCCTTTTCACACCATTCTTTGTAAACCCTAGAAATGGTTGTGCGTGAAAATCCCAGTAACTGAGCACATTTTGAAATACTCAGACCGGCCCATCTGGCACCAACAACCATGCCACGCTCAAAATTGCTGACATTCAAGTTTCAGTTTGGAGTTCATGAGATTGTCTTGACCAGGACACACCCCTAAATGCATTGAAGCAAATGCTATGTGATTGGTTAATTAGAATTCATGAGAAATTGAATAGGTGTTCCTAATAATCCTTTAGGTGAGTGTAAGTATTTAAAGTTATATATTATGTTAAATCTGGTAGATTTTTTCAAATGAGAGTATTAGTTAGTTTTTTAATGCCTGTATGTATGTTTGTGTGTGCATTGCAGGTGTCTGCATGGGGAGGCTACGTCTTCATCATCAACCTGATTCCCCTCCACGTGTTTGCGCTTCTCCTTATGCAGCGTTTCAGCAGGAGGCTCTACATCGGTGAGTCACCTGTGTTGTGTGTACACTTGTGAAGGTGTCAGGTCCCTGTAATACACACATTACACATCACCCACACAGTGGCGCAAAGTAGTCTGGATCCTCTTGTACAGTAACGAAGTGTAAACGTCCCGTTTCCCCACTCGCCTTTTTCAGTTTAACGCACATTCACACGTGCATTGGGGTTTGTGACCACCAAGTGCTCAGCTGTGTCTTTCTCTCTCTTTCCACATTGACATTGCGTTCAAAGACATCGATGATTAATGACACATTTTTCACACCCACTTCCATCTCGCCTTTTACCGCCAATCATGCAAGTACCACCGTCTGATAATGCATATAATCCACATCTTACACGTTAAGTGCTTCTATTAGGTTTCTTTTTAGGACGAATAACAACCTTTCCACCTCTGAAAATGTTTCTTTTAAAAGTCTTTTTAGAATCCGTTTTTTTTTTTTTGTCTTCGACGTATTGTGCCATTTTTAGGTAAATTAATAATTGAAGGTGCAGTGTTTTGGCAGGGCCCCTGAGCGAGCTCTTTGATAAAAGAGCAGGGCCTTGTGCCATGTTGCTGATTCTATTTAAATCTTTATTAGCTCCTCCCTTCCTTGCAAAATGTGCGCACTGATGGATGCTGGGTATTAGCACAAACTGTCCTCGTTCTGGAAAGTTCTTGCACTTGCCGCAGGTCCTACTGTACAGTTGGGATGCCTTGACTCCATACGGAGCATCAGTAACACCTCTCCTAATAGACTGTGTTGATTAAATTTAAGTAGGGCTGTGTTGTCTGGGACTAGGGGCTATACAGCAGAAATCAGTCAGTGGAAATCCAGTGGGACGGGTATACTAACGTTAGTGCCTCTTTTTAGGATGGTGGTTTGTCATTGTGACTTTTAGTGTTATACACCATTGCCACAGACGACCAACAGTCCTGGACTATCGAATGTGTATAGCACAGATTTGTTCCAGTCTGTTATGTAACAGAATCATATTTACAAAGTACACGGTTACCACAAAAAGCGTGTTTTTGGCATAGAGCCGTTCACTGGGTTCAGATTCAGACATTAAGATATTCAAGTGTAGTTTGAAGCACTTGGTACCAAGCAAGCTAGACATTCACAAGCAGAACTTGTGTACCTGTGAAACTGTCTGTACTTCTTATTTTGTGGCAAAAATTCTGATCAAAGTCCAAACGCTAATTTCGCAAATGTTTATAGAGACTACCGCATGGTTATTTGAATAAGCTACTGATATTGCTCACTAGTCTGTTAGTTTGAAATTGTTATATTTTGATTTATCCATCTATAAATGTCATGTATAACAAATACGGTGGTTCTTGGACAACATAAGAAGTAGGCCTGTCGCGATAACGACTATATCGACTTATCGCGCGATAGGTGAACGTGAAGTCCTTAGTTTTTTTTTTAGAGGCGATAAATTAAAAAAAAGAATATCATTAGCATTTTAGACGATTGCAATTGTCTCTGTTATTTCTGCCTGCACATGTGGACTCTGAGCTCCGTGTGGTCACACACACAGAAAGAGAGAGAGTGGTGAATACATACAGTTTGAAATTATAAATCCGACTGGAATTGGATTTAAAGCTAAGTTACAATCCAAATCTCCGACGTGAGGAGAGGAAATTTACGGAAATAAGCCAGCATCTCTTCTCTGTTCAGTAACTAAAGCAATGAAAAGAGCTATACAAATTAAAAGTCATTTGAAACATAACCATAACATCCAGTGTTTAGATCTGAGGTGTAGATATTATAAATGTAACTGCGCGTAATGGCACGTACTCACAGATGCGATCAGAGTAAACACTCGTCTAAAGCAATTAACCCTGTGAAGCTGGGATTTACAATCTATTAGTGCTTTAAAATTAAAATGCTGCTTTTATCATATTTATTTATGTTTTAAATATTTCGAATATTATTTTTTTCTTACATTTGTATCTTAACTCTTTCACCGCCAGCATTTTTTAAAAAAGTTGCCAGCCAGCACCAGCGTTTTTCATGATTTTCACCAAAGTTTAATGCCTTCCAGAAAATGTTGTTCTTCAGATATATAAACTTACATATACCAAATGAAAGAACAGACCCTCTGCTTTCAAACAAAAAAAAACCGTTTCATCCTACCTTGAGTAGTTCTTTTGTAATCAGCTTTTGAATATGGGTAGGTTTCTGCAAAAACGCCACATTTTGAGCAAAAAGCAGAGATAATTCCATTATTGTGACGGACTTTTCATAGAGATCCCATTCAGAGCGATCTTTAAAACAGACACGGACATGCAGCAGCTTGTCAGAGGGCAATACTTCCGGGTTGTATAAGTTGCGGAAGTGCGGATAAAAGCGGTATTGCGGAAAGACGGAAAATCTCGTCATTGGCGGGGAAGCGTTTTCTCTTAATTGACGAGATATCTCGTCAATGGCGGGGAAAGAGTTAATATTCTTAAAGGGATAGTTCACTTAAAAATGAAAATTCTGTCATCATTTACTCATGTTGTTCTTAACATGTATAATTTTTTTTCTGATGAACACAAAGATATTTTGAGAAATGATGGTAAACACACTGCAGATAGTGACCATAGACTTCCATAGTAGGAATAAAAAATATGATGGAATTTAATGGGTATCGTCAACTGTGTGCTGTGTCAATTTTTTTTATCATTTATCACAATACTTCCAAAATATTTTTTCCCTAGTAGAAGTTACTATCTGTTGTGTGTTTACCATCATTTCTCAAAATTTCTTCTTTTGTGTTCATCAGAAAAAAGACATTCATACAGGTTTAGAACAACATGAGGATGAGTAAATGATGACACAATTTTCATTTTAAAGTGAACTATCCCTTTAAAAATCAAAGTTGTCTTCTTAGAAAGGATGTTCACATGCGGACTAAACAGTAAGTCACTTCGGAGTATAAGTCACATCAGTCAAAAAATGCGTCATTAAGAGAAAGAAACCAATATAAGTCGCACTGGACTATAAGTCTCATTTATTTCGAAAATTATTATTCTTTTTGGGGGCATTTAGTTTGTTACATTTTCTCCGTTGTCTTTAAGTTAATGTTTCAGTTGACAAGGTTTTTTTTCAGGAGTATGCTACAGGAGCAAAATATAGTGCCCTCTTGTGGCTGTAGACGGTAATGTTTTCTTTTGGTTCATGTTAGTCAGTATGAATTAATTTTGACATATAAATCGCACCTGACTATAGGTCGCAGGACCAGCCAAACTATGAAAAAATGCGACTTATATTCCGAAAAATACTGATCAGTCCGTAGCATACATGATGTCAAACGCAGTGCACTGACATTTGCAGTGTTTTTGTGCTGCACATATCAGACTTCGGGCATGCGTGCCCCGCCCCTGAATCAAAGCGAACCATGCCCGAGACAACCTCTGCCAAATCACACTAGCCAAACGAACCATACTTTCGGGTCAAACGTACTCTGATACGATACGGTTCACAAAATGTGAGTACACCCTTAGGTCCCTTTACTGAACCATTGCTCTCAGGCTGTTTCAATCAAGCCTTTTGAACTCTTATGGGGCTTATACATCAAAAGTAAATTCAACGATTTGCACAAGTAGATTACATTGACATATCGCGAGGCAATGCAAATGACACTTGAATTGGGTTGCGCGATTGCTGTAAAAATGTGCGAAAGTCCAAAAAATGCTACTCAGAAATTTGCATGACACAAAGTTAAATCCCTCGAGTAATCTAGAGCGAGGAATGCTATGGTTCGCACTTGTTGTGTACGCACCATTAAGATCTCATTGCTCCCTCTCTCCTTTTGAAAGCTTTTATGAAAAACAGGCTGTCATCAAAAGAGGAACTGTTATTGTGACATAAGACCATCTGTTTAAGACTGAAGATAGTCCTGTTTGGCCTTAATTGATGCCTCTGAAAACCTGACAGCTTTTACAGTCGATCGACTCACTCCGTCACAAGTGGCCGGCCTTGGTTTTCCATCATTTGCTTCGTCTTCTGCACAGCTGTATCTCCGTCTCCTCCACACACACACACACGCGCACACAGACATTTAAACAGCAGTGTGTTTTGGACTTCTCGTCTGGCGGGCTGTCGGCACCTGTCTCTCAGACAGGGGTCCGCTTCAATGAGCTGTCACTCAAGTGTCACACAGGTGACAGATTGTTCCGGCTCTCATCATTCTAGGGATGACTGCATTAGTGTCTTCCCTCTATTTTATTTTTATTGGGAAGAATTTTGCTAATGTGAAAGAACAGATAATAAACTATAGTGTCTGTTTCACTGGGTGAAAAATTACAAGCCATTTCTGACCTGGTCTCGGATTCAGACGGCGTGCCCACAGATGGGTCACAGCTGTCTGATAGACAATAGTGGCCAAAAGTGATGTCCGGGGGGACATTTGTACAGTATTGGACTGCATGATTATGACAAAAATCATAATTGTAGATTTTTCACCTTGATATTGCGATTATTATTGCCAAATAATAGATTTTACTAGTTTTTAAATGTTTTATAATATTAAATAATATTATGTAAATAACAAATAATTATGGGAGTTATGTTGTTAGTAAAAAAGAAAAACAAATGGCTAAAGGACACGTCAACTTATCAATTTTAAAATCTCTGATTCTGGTGCCCAAACACTCTGGCGAAACACAGAAATGAGCACATACTGACAGCTGTAATTGAGGCTTTAGGCGATTGGCAAATAATTGTGCAGACCTAGTAAAGGCCGTTCACATTATAACCAGTGTTGCCAGGTTTGCGGTTTTCCCGCACAATTGGGCTATTTTGAAAATACAGTTGCGGGAAAAAATTCGGAGCTGCGGGTTGCGGTTTTTTGGGCTAGTTTTATAATGTGCCGCGGCCACGAAAATGTTTATCTGTAGACTTATAAAATGAACGTTCTTTATTTTCCTAATGTGCATTAATGCCATAACCAATACATGTCAACCCAAGGACATCTGCAGCGTCAGGAAGTCAGTGGAAAAGTGAGTGGAGGGGCGCTTTTTGCACTTAATATCACGTCAGGAACAAGAAATTACCTTACGTGAGGAGATACGTCTATACTGAGAGGATATTTACAGACCACGTGAACCCATCTTTGTATGATCTTTTCAAGTTAAATAGAACATTTTAAATATGTAGATAGTATGTTAAAAGGGCAGAGTTCATACTGTCTCAATATAGCACGGTTGGGTACACTAAGATGTACTTAAGATAATCTTAAGAAGTACTAAAGTAGATTTTTTTTGTGAAAATAGAGCACCGTAAGTGCATTAAGAAAATTTTCTTCTGCATGTAAAGTACATTAAAAGCAATAGTAAGAGTTTATTTTAGAGCCTTTGTTGTTATCCCGGAGGTTTCAACTGTGATTGGACAAATGTAAAAATTGGGCTAGTTTTAATTTCTTTTGGTGGGTTTTAAGTTGTCATTGGGCTGGAAATTTTTCTTGGACCTGGCAACCCTGATTATAACACTAACTATATAACAATAACTATATTAGCGTCAACATTACCAGACTATAACGATCACTTTAATTCGCTCACGTGCGCAGTACTCGCGCAAATCACTTACCTAACTTCAATGGCATAAAAGGGGTCATATTATGAGATTTTTTTAAAGATGTAAAATAAGTCTTTGGTGTCCCCAGAGTGCTTATGTAAAGTTTTAGCTTAAAATACCCCACCGATAATTTATTATAGCATGTTAAAATTCCCAGTTTGTAGACCTGAGCAAAAATGTGCCGTTTTTTGGGTGTGTCCTTTAAAATTTTTGTTGAAATTGAAACTCGATTGTGTGGTAAATTTTTTTCTTTCTTTCTGCACTAAATGGCAGTGCCGTTGTTGGATAGTGCAGAGAAGGGGCGGTATTATTGTAATTGGCCTTGCTACCTACCTTACAAAACAGGCGAAATCTAATCGACCTAATTTTTCACATGCTTGCAAAAAACGGCTTACAAAAACTAAGTTCCTGGGTTGTTCTTTTTTATGTTTTCTAGGTTGATAGAAGCACTGCGGACCCAATTATAGCACTTAATCATGGAAAAAGTTAGATTTTCATAATAGGACTTTAACTAATACTGCATATTTCCTGTAATAAAAACTTTTGCAATTGTTTACATTTCATTGAATCTAGAAATATGCTCTTCTTGTTGCATTTACACAGCGGGTATAACCAGCAGTAACTCTAAACTGTGAATCTAGTAGTTGTGTAATCTAATATCTTACCGTTTGGCGTTGTCAATGTAGTAAAATAAAAAGGATTATGTAGTAAATTTCACAGCAACTGCATCAGCGCTGGACACCTAAGGTAATGTTATGTTTTAAACCTCAGCAATGAGCTTCTCCACAGTGTCATCTGTCATTTCAAACACACGTGCACTTGAAGTTCAAATAAATTTGATTGGCTGTCAATAGTTTATCGTTCATCAATTGGAAACATTATCGTTATAGTTGTGGTGCGAACGCAGCTATTCTCTTTAAAGCGTAATGAAACCCCTGTTCAGAGACTGACTCCACCCACTGGCAATATTTGAAAAATGCGAGAAAAGTGGGCAGATCCCAACGTAAATAAAGGGGACGAACTGAGCTCGTACCAAGGGTGTGGGGAGATCGTAACAAGTGCGTGGTGAGCTTCAAATTGCTTACGTAGGGTCGTACCACTTACATCACGCGGTACCGCAACATTCAATAAGTAAATTAAATTGCAGTAACCATCGTTCAACCTGAAGAGGGCAGCACTTAGACGTTTTTACACCATATATTGTAGCATTGAAACACTTTATACCCAAATGTCAAAAAAGTTACTCAAATCAATGAACTGCACTAATAAAACCGCATTCTTACAGGTCATTAACTATAAAAAGTTGGTTTAGAGTTTAGTTACTCTTTGATATAAAACGATTTTAAAACTATATATTTTTTTAAAGTTCTCGTTACAATGTGAACAGCCCTGTACAGCATTTTAGGGTCATTATTGGATGAAGTAATTGGCAAAAAGGCAAGCTACAGCATATTTTAGCGCTATATTTAAATATACTATATTTAGCGCTATATTTTAATATTTGTTGACCTTCTTTTGTGGCAATATTTGGTAGTCATTTTCCAGTCTTTATGAACTTAATACACGTGTTGTTGAGCTTTTTTGCCAGGCCTTAAATTTGTGCTTCAGTTTGGACTCGTTTCAACACGTCAGTGCAACATGCATACAAAATTCTTAATGCATCTTTAATAAAATATTTGAATAAAGAGCAAAGATGTCAGTTGTTTAAAGCTGGATATCATAGTGTATTGCACACTCAATTTGCCATCAGACATGACTTTAGTGGAGTTTTTTATTAGGTTGCTTCAGTGAATGCATATTTCTGGATTTGACAAAGTTTGCTAGGTTTTTTGAAAGATTTAGTAAGATCTAGTGGCATTATAAAGATCCTCTATCAACCCTTTTGAAGATTTTTGTCGGCAAAATAGTCTGTACTTATTACTTTTCAGACAATCTTCATTTTATAGTCAACACACATTTCTTATGAATTTGCCTATTATATTCCTATGAATATAACCTTTCAAGGAGACTGCTGTGCTTTTGATTTGCTTACCCGTTTGTTGCACATCTGACTTTTAATATCCTAACAATGAATTCTGATTTACTCACCCCTAAATGTAAAACCAGACCTAGACCATTTTTCCAAGTGTCATTTTCATGACTTGGTGACTGATTCTTGGACAGAGTAAGGTACGATGTGCACCAGACTTTATGCGGATGATTGACTGTCTGGCTTGTGAAACTGTCATTGACGCAGTACAGTGTTACAAGCCAGTATAACAGCTTGTGTTAAGCAGACATCTTGCCTATAGATTTTAAGAGTTGATTCACATATTGATTCTTGTACACCCAGTATATGATTATTTCTTTTGTCCTCAAGAGACTCTTTACGCACTTTGTATTCCCTCTCCAAGTGTACGCTTTGGTGACGCATAGAGTGCCAGGCACATCGAGAGTTCATTGTAGCCGCAATGGTTGTGAATCATACAATGACAATTGAGACTTCATAGACAAGCATAAGTGAAGTCCATTAGATGACAAGTGGGCCATTTGAGACAGGGCCAGATTTAAATGCTAGGCATATTACCTTCTATTTTCTCATCTTCTGTATAAATGAACAAAAGGTGACAATGCTGGCATGCACGGATGTCTGTTACCCGCAGTTATGGATTAGTGTGTGTCATTGTTTGGCTGTTTCTAAGAATTATATGGTTTTTTAACTCTTTAACCCAGATTGGTTCTTGTATAGGGACATCTTTCCCTGACTAGATCTCTGTTTCCCAGCAAAGCTGTCAAATGTAAAATTTAAGCCTTTAACTCGAATGAAATACACAGCATCACACCACTAAGCCTCTCTCTGAATACTGGGTATGTTAGTAGAGTCTGTAATCCAAAGCAATTGGATAAATTGACATAGGCTCCATTCCAAAACGCAAATGAGGCTTGTGATTTAAAGACCTCAAATTATAAAATTATTCACAGATGAGCAAATGAGGAAGTTTTATACGTTGCATATGCGATAAGTAATAATATGTTTTACTGGCCATGAAGCCATATTTTCCGTTTGGCTTTTAAAATTGTCAAAAAAAGGTCCCAGCTGTCACTGGGGCAGTACTTTTTACTAAGGGTCCTATAAGTGGCGGCTCGTGACTGCTCTTACAAGGGGCACACATTCAATATACATGTGTTCGAAGTGTCGTGTGTGCTTGCGTTTTCAAAACGTGTTTGTTGCGTCATGTAAACCTTGTGCATCACATGTTTTGTCAAAATAAGTGCCTGCTGCACACACGCGTCAAAACCGTGTGTGATAAAAGAGACGCTCATATTCACAAAATACACGCAAGACACTCACTTAACAGTAAACTCTGATTATGCGAGTATCTGGCAAACGCGAGCGTCTCTTTTATCATAAACCCTTTAGATGCGTCTGCAGCAGGCACTTATTTTGACAAGTCACGTGATGCACATAGGTTCACTAGACGCACCGAACACATTTTAAAGTTATGAACCACACTCATGAAGGGCTACATGCATGTTGTGACGAACTTCGCATCGTGCGCACTCAAAAAAAGAAATCACCGGCCGCTCCTGGGTCCTATGTGTACCATTAAGGTACAGATTAGTATACTTTTGGTACCAATGTGTACCTTTGGGGTACTAATATGCGCACTCTCGGGTACTAACATGTTCCTATGAGGTGCTAATATAAACTCTTTAGGCACAAAAGTGTATTTTGTAAAGGTACCTTGACACGCAGAACACATATTTTGAAATTACGAACCACACATGACGGCTACATACATGTTGTGATGAACTTCGCATCGTGCGCACTCGAAAAAAGAAATCCCCGGCCGTCCCTGGGTCCTACGTGTACCATTCAGGTACAGATTAGTATACTTTTGGTACGAATGTGTACCTTAGAGGTACTAAAATGCGCTCTCAGGTACTAACATGTTCCTCTGAGGTGCTAATATGAACTCTTTAGGCACAAAAGTGTGTTTTGTAAAGGTGCCGCCATAGTGACAGCTAGAGACCAAGTTTTTACGATTTTTATAATCTGTTTGATATCATTTTTACTTGGATAGCAGTTTAAACATTGTATTTGTTTCCTGTTGCCAAAACTTTTACTGAACTTGGCTGTGCTGCAATATAGCATTTTCCAAAAATTTACTAGCAGTGCACAAACCCAGGGCAGAGGTTTCATGGGGAGGACAGCAGCACAATATTATTGATTTCTTTTTAATATTATTGATGGACTCTGATGTACATGTTCAAGTAAATGTCTTCTTTATACCTCATTGTAATGGTTAATCACTCCCAAACACTTTCTTTCTCTTAGCCTACAGTACCTTTTATATAGTGGGCCTGGTGCTGTCCATGCAGATCCCATTTGTCGGCTTCCAGCCCATCAGGACAAGCGAGCACATGGCTGCTGCAGGTTAGACTGTTTTCCCTCCATTCTTCACTTTTGCTGCTTTATGAGAGCGATCACACAGCTGACCTCAGATCAGTGTGAAGTTCATGGGTTAATGATGTGTTTGCATGTTTGTTTTCAGGTGTATTCGCGTTGCTTCAGGCCTACGCCTTTTTGCAGTATCTAAAGGACAGGCTGACCAGGCAAGAGTTTCAGACGCTGTTCTTTCTGGGAGTCTCTCTGGCTGCAGGACTGGTTTTCCTCACTGTTATTTACCTGACTTACACAGGTAAGTGCATTTACTATCGTGCCAAATGTTGTACAAAGCATTGTGCTTTCTAAATAAAAGACGCAATCATTTTAAGATCGCTTTTTGAACTATTAAACTTAGCAGTCTAGACTTTGGGTGCTTTCACACCTGCTTTATTTAGTTCGGTTGAATTGTACCAGAGTTCGATGGCTCACTTGGTGCGGTTCGTTTGGGCAGGTGAGAATGCAGCAATCGAACTCGGGTGCACACCAAAAGACCCTTTATGGGATGAGAAAGTGTTGGTTGACAGTTTTTATTAGCAATATTATGCTGCGTTCCAGAGCCCATCCAAACAAGTGGGACTTATCCTTCCTGAAGTGTACTAGCTCCTACTTCAAAGCGTTCCAGGCAATTGAAGTGGAACGTAACCAGAAAACATGGACGACTGCCACGCTAAGCTGATACTCGCTTTGTTCTGGAGTCATTATGTAAAAGCGCTGCATATTGCTTAACGTTATAAGGTAACTGGGTAAACTTTTATCGTATCTTCATGCTAACAGATAATAATGACATAATTTCACGACATAATATAAAAAACAGGTTGTGTTAAAATAACAGCGTCAAAAATGACCCTACAAGCAGGGAAGTACAGTTTATAGCCTATTCATTAAGGCTTTACCTCTCACGACGCGAGACTCCATGGGCACCGCCATTATCTTCATGTCTGCTGTATTTTCCTTTTTTTTTTGTTCACTTCCTGGGTTCTGTTGGAATTTTTTGCATGTTGCTTTTGACCAATCGAGAAGCAGTTTAGGAAATGCGTACAAAGACATATGGCCAATGAGTGATGTGGACGTTACCACATGACTGCATTTTGGTTTGTTTCAACTGGTGCGGACCAGAGTTTTCAGTGTAGTGTGAAAAGGAACAGGGTTCCCACGGTCCTTGAAATCCTTGAAAGTTTGTTAACCTGGGTTTAAATATTTTAGGCCCTGGGAAGTTTTTGAAAATATACATACATAGATACAGGTCATTAAAAGAGCTTGAATCTATTTTATGCAAGAAAAAAATCCATATTATCCCTGTGTAGTGTAGAATAATATTATAAACATTTAAGACTTTATAAGCACACATGCTAAACTGTTCGCTTTAAATGATTATATATTCTGTATGCGAATGCTGATTCATACAAAAATGCTTTTTAGCATAGTTGTGTTTGACAAATGAATACGTCTCGAGTTACTTATGTAATTGTTGTTTCCTGAGAAGGGAATGAGACGCTGCATCTCCCTTGCCATACTTCTTGTGTCCCTGTAACGCCGTCTTTGGCCATATTTCAGATAGCGATATACTTCCTGGCTCCCGTGTCACCCTGTCTTTGTCGTTAAGCCTCACCATTGGTTGAATTTGATATACACGTTCAGACTCGCTTACCCTTGGAGGCGTCCCCAAAGTGTCACCGCAGTGACGCAGCGGGAGTTCCCTCGAAAGGGAACTGTAACAATGTATCTTAAAAGGTAACACAATGGAACCTTTCTCTTACTTGAAATGTGTCCCCACATTTAGTCCTTGAATTTGAGGGTATTGGACCTGGAAAGTCTTTAAAAGGTCCTTGAATTTGATGTTCACTAAAGGGTGTTAACCCTAAAGGAACCAAAACTGCTAAAAAGCTACAATGTATCTTTTTTGCTTTTGGTCGGACCAAATGAACCGAACTACAGATGTGAAAGCACCCTTAGTCTAAGCCAGTTGTCCTCAAACTTTTCGTCATTCCTATTGTGCTGAGATGCACCATCCCTTCGCAGCCCCCCAAAGAAGATTAAACAAAACGTAAAATTATACAATGTAGTTCTGTTGGCAGCTTTTTTTTAGGTTTAATTACACAGAATTTATGATAAATAATGTATTTTATAAAAGTTGGGGCCCCCTGGCACCATCTCGCACTTGCCAAAGGGGGCCTGCCACCTAGTTTGAGAACCACTGGTCTAAGCTGAACTTTGAGTTCCCATATTGGATTCAAAATCGGAGCCACCTGCAAGATGACTCGAGTACTTTGGGTCTGTTTTTTAACTTTGTGTCATATATCTGCAAAATATCAGGTTTTAACATTCTAGACATAAAGTACCACAAATTAGAAAGTCCCCGTTGTCTCGAAAGTAATTTGTTTGTCATTTTTATACACCTCTGTTTTGCAAAAGTCTCAGTAAATTGATTGCACCATAATAAACTGTCATCGTGACTTATTTGCAAAAAAGAAAACCTGCTTGCTTTTTATGTGTGTGATAATAAAAAGCTTTGGTGCTATTAACTTTCACGTAGACGACATGTGGCGATTTGTGATTTAACATTACAGTCTAGATGAACAGTTTATATTTTGCCCTTGATTTTAATTTTCAAAATTCAGAAATATTCCCCCTCACATCGCAATCTTTTCCATCTCACCCGAATACAGCGTGACTCTATGACCCTATTGTACCCCTGATAGTTGATATGGACTTGGGGTGATTTGCTTGCGTTCCCCCCGCACCCCGTCCTTTCATTAATCTTTCTGTCGTGGTTGCAGTCTCCAGTAGGCCTCTGAGATCTCATTAAGCACTTCCCTCAACTCGCCACGCTGCTTTTCAAACCGAGGGCAGCCTCTTGGTGTAGATTAATTGAAACCGTTGTCGGCTATATGTGTGGTATTAAAACTAACTGGATTGAGTCCAAGCTCGTCAGCTCCTCACAAGCGGCTTAAAAGTGCTTTTGAGGAGGTAATGGTCGGGTTGTTCGTGTGCCTGTGTGTTTGTGTTTAATCATACTCTTGTGCTAATGTGTTTTCAGGGTACATTGCTCCTTGGAGTGGGCGTTTTTACTCGCTGTGGGACACTGGGTAAGTTTGCCACACAGCCTACATTCGACAGACTTCTTTCTTGTGTGATCGAGTTGCTAATAGCTGATTAGCACACCGCTTTAATGGCTTAACAAGGAAAGATCGGATTTTGTCAGGGGATCATGTAGCATTATTTGTGTGTTAAAGCTAGGGTTAGTTGATATAGCTTTATTGATATCTCGGTATCTTTTACATTGATGGTGCACCATAAACATCAGAGAAGAAATTATGTTTTTTAGGAAAACATTTCAGGATTTTTCTCATTTTAATGGACCTTAATGGACCCCAACACTTAACAGTTTTAAAATTGTTTAAAATTGCAGTTTCAAAGGACTCTAAACGATCTCAAACGAGGCATAAGGGTCTTATCTAGCAAAACCATTGTCATTTTTGCAAAAAAAAAAAATGCACTTTTAAACCACAACTTCTCTTCTTCCTCCGGCTGTGTGCCGAGCCAGCGCTACCTCACGTAATTGCATAATGATGTGGAAAGGTCACGTGTTACATATATGAAACGCACATTTGCAGACCATTTTAAACCATAAACGGACACAAAGACATTGATTAGTATCATTCCACATACAACAACGTTGGAATTGTCCTCTTTCTCCACACTTGTACTGGGGTGTAGTTTCGATACGTCATCCGTGACCTCTTGACATGATGACGTATTGCATGAAGTCGCGCTGGCGCATCACAGGACCGGAGGAAGATGAGAAGTTGTGGTTTAAAAGTGCCTATAAAAGTGTAGGCTAGATAAGACCCTTATGCCTCGTTTGGGATTGTTTAGCGGCCTTTGAAACTGCAATTTTAAATTGCATTAAAAGTGTTAAGTGTTGGGGTCCATTAAAGTCCATTTAAAATAAGAAAAATCCTGGAATGTTTTCATAATTTCTTCTTGACTGAACAAAGAAATAGATGACATGGTGGTGAGTAAATTATCTGGATTTTTTTTTTTGCTAGAGGTGCACGAGAGATACTTTCTGCAGCCTCTGAGCCAGTGTGAGAGCCAGCCAGACTCTGGCCGTCATCAATTTGATACACAATGACAACTGAGATTATCCGTATAGTAAAAGTTTAAATAATGAAATGGCGCTCACATTAACATTAACATATTACCTTCGGCATTAATAACAGATGACGTCCCGTTAGCTCCGCTGGTGCTTGACTCGCTGTGTTGTTGTGTAATATTGTATCAAACACGTGATAGTCCTGCAACCTCCTGCAACACGATCGTATTGTCGTATTTTCGCGTGAAATATAAGTTATTGATTCAACTGTTTCAGTGTTTCACGAAGCCTCGCTCTGCCCACCACTAAATATAACCAAACTTTGGATCGTTCTGCCTCGATGCAATGTTTGCTGCATCTAAACCAAAACAACACAGCGTGTGTCTGACGTCATGACACATTTGCGACGAGTGGAACCAGTAAGCGGAATCGTTAAGCAGGCATGCTAACGGTTCAAAGGAATCGATTCACTGGGCACCAGTTCTCGATTCCCATCCCTATTGGCTGTGCTACCACTAGAGATGTAATAATTACAGCTTTAATGGTTAACTGCGATAAAAATGTCCAATGGTTAGTATTATTTTTAGATTTAACCGTGCCAGTGTCATTGCTCGAAAACCTCTGTGCAGTATCAAATCAACCAATTTAAGCAATACGCAAGACAAACACATTTATTCACTTCTGCTCCCATGTGCTTCACTGACTGAATTTATATCCCAAAAATGTTCACATTTAGGGAAATCTAGTGACACATAATATACTTAATATTTTTTTAGACAGATCCATCTTTTCTATTCATTTTCCATTAAATGATTTGGTTTGATGAGTTTAAAGCTCTTTTCTACTCTGTTTGTTTCTTCCGTGATTGCCACAAGCGCAGGTGTCGTGCTGCTTACTTCTGGGTCCTAAAGTACACCCAATTTCTCACAACATACGCAGACAGATGACTTGCTGCTTTTTCCTGTGTTTATATAAAAATCTGATTAATTTACTTGTGTTTTATCTGAACTAGATGAACATTTATCTCACGAGCCCAGATGTGCCATGATTAATGTTAATGTTATCTATTTGATCTTTATGCGAACATAAGTGCACTTACAAGTAAAATCAATTCTAAATTTGCTTTACATTAGTACTTTTTAACATTTCTGGGAATTGTTTATAAAACCACAATAATATTGATAACCGTGGGGTTTTTTTTGTCACTTTAACCATGATGTAAAATTTTCCAACCGTTTCATGTCTAGCTACCACCCTTAGTTGTAAATGTCATCTTGAACATTTTGCACGTCTTATATTGTCTGAAAACCAAACAATTACCATATTACAGATTACAGTGCATTCTTTTGGGCACAAATTCATCATCCACGCCTGCGTGTCTTTCCACATCTGTGCTGTGTTTTCTGCACTCGTAAGACATAAACGGAAAGCGACATTGCCTATTGGTCCTGTCTTTGGCACATTATTCTTGGTTTTCAGCAATATTCAATTACATCTGCTGAGTTCCTGTCTCTGGGTGAAAAAAGCACAAGGATATTACATCAATGTCAGGGTCACGATTTTGTACAATAATATTCCTTCTAATAATGTATAATTATGAAACGTAAGCTGAATTTTGGCAATAATGATTATTGTAAGTGAAAAACCCAAACTTCACTTTACCTCCTGCTCTCTTCAGTTGACGTTCGTTGACGCCAACAATGAAAGCAGGCAGCTAGTAGGTCACACACGCACCCCAGGGTTTCTGCAGCTCAGCCGTAAAACCTATATTTGTCTCTCTGCCAGCTTAAACGTGTTCTTTGCCCTCTGTGAAATGCCACCCATCATAAATTTATAAATGTGTAACTCCCACTATGCAGTTAGCCTCTGCAGGGAGACCCATAGCCCCATTGAGCTGTGCCTGTGCTCAGTCAGCCATCTGCTCTGCAGTCCTCACTACAGACACAGAAGGTCAAGTCACCAGATAATGATAACAACACTGATAGTCGCCAGCATCCAGCGCGATAATGCAGCAAAACCATAAGGAGGAACAACCGTCCAGAGGCGAATGGCTCTCGATATATGCCCACTTTTACACAACGAGGCTTTGGTTATCCAAAAACTTGAGATTTGTTTCACTGAGAGGGTTTTGCTTTATTTTTATGAAATAACCTTGCATTTTATCTTTTGTTTTTAGCACTTTTGGTCAGCTTATGTTTGCTTTTTTCGTTGTGTGAGAAGCGTGATAGATTATCTCTGTGACTGTTAAAATGCCTTTACTCTTCAAAGAGTTGTTTTGGTAAGGATTTGTGGATGCTTTGACCTCTAAACGGACAATCCAGCTGAACTTTAATCTTCTAAATTAAAGTACAAAAGTTTTCTTTATCCTGTTTCAGTGATGCTAGTTTAAAGTTGAGCTCAAATGTATTAATTTATATTTCAATACATTTATTAAATACATTGATTTAATAAAATAAATGCTAATAATTTGCAAGTTAACACTCCTCTTTTAAAAAATATGCTAATTTTCAGCTCCCCTTGAGTTAAACATTAGATTTTTACAGTTTTGGAATCTATTCAACTGATCTCCGTGTCTGTCTGTACCACTTTTAGCATAGCTTAGCATAATCCATTGAATCTGATTAGACCATTAGCATTGCGCTAAAAAATAACCAAAGAGTTTCGATATTTTTCCGTTTTTTTTCTGTAGTTACATTGTGTACTAAGACTGACAGCAAATTAATTTATTAGGCAGATATGGCTAGGAACTATACTCTCATTCTGGCGTAATAATCAAGGACTTTGCTGCTGTAACATGGCTGCAGGAGGCGTAATGATATTACGCAGCAGCCGTAAATAGTCGCCTTAGTAACTTTCAATAGCGGGGGACTATTTTCGGGCACTGCGTAATATGATTGTCACGTTTTGAACAGGAAAAATATCGAAACTCTTTGGTTATTTTTGAGCACGATGCTAAATGGTCTAATCAGATTCAATGGATTGTGCTAAGCTATGCTAAAAGTGGTACCACCAGACCTGGAGATCAGCTGAATTCATTCCAAAACGGTAAAAATCAAATGTTTAGGGGAGCTGGAAAATGAGAATATTTTCAAAAAAAGTGGAGTGTCCCTTTTAATCCTTGTCCTCATAAGAAAAACCTTCTCAGAAGTGGTTGCTGGTGGTTCAAGGAGGACTCATATTCATGTTTTTCTATGTAATTTAAGATTAATAAAATCCCAAAAATCTAAATTCTGTCGTCATTTTCTTACTCCTATGTTGTTACAAATCTCTGTAAATTTCTTCTAAGGAAGATATTTTGAGGAATGTTTACAACCAAAACCAATCAGAAGCACCATTGACTTCCATGAATAAAGTATACTATGGAAGTAAATGGACCTCATATCTTCATTTATGTTCATCAGAACAAAGAAATGTATACAGGTTTGTAACAACATGTGAGTAAGTAAATAATGACAGCATTTTCATTTTTGGGTGAACTATCCCTTTAAGTCACACAATATACATTCACATTGCTTATAATATCACGTTTCACTCAGAAACGCATTGCATTACAAAAGTAAAATGGCCTGCCGATGCAGTTTCACGCTGGACGTTAACACTCCCCTCCCTATTCCTTTCAGATACGCAAAGATCCACATTCCCATCATCGCCTCCGTCTCAGAGCACCAGCCCACCACGTGGGTCTCTTTCTTCTTTGATCTGCACATCCTGGTCTGTACCTTCCCAGCCGGGCTCTGGTTCTGCATCAAGAACATCAACGATGAAAGAGTTTTCGGTGAGCTTCAGTCTTAACTGCTGCACAGTGACCAGATGGCACGTCTAAAACATTTTAACGCTCAAATGCCTTTGCTTTTTTATTCTTTTTTTACTGTTTACTGCAAAATATGTATAATTTAATACCTAAACAAAGACACCCAAAGAAAAGTGTCCATCTGCTCAGCCAGTTATGTAAATCCAGTGGCTCCATAAATGACATCACACATACACCACCTATGAATTTGTGGTTACTCTGCTAGGCCAGTGGTTCTCTTTTTTTGGCATGTGGCCAAGCTTGTGTACAATGAATCTTTTTGTGCCCCCCAAAGAAAATTTACGAAATAAAACATTTTAAAATGTAAAAAGAATTATATAAAAAACATATAAACTTTCCCCCGCAAGCGTTTTAAAAAATATACAATGTTTTTATATTTGCGCTGCCTACTTCTGTAACATCATACAAGTTATAGTGTCTCTTTTGGCCAGCCAGCGGCAGCATTTAAAATACATTTGGCGAATAGAGCAATGAAAACCAACATAACGTAGTTTTATGTGGCGTGTTTATGCTCTTCCGTTTGGAATTCGCCATCCATCTGTGTGTGCACGCGCACATTTAAGTGCACTCAAAAGTGCACACACGGAGAGACGTGTTTCAAAAAGCTTGTGAACATAAAATCTTTGTGTTATTGACAGGGCAAATACAAACAAAATGATCTCCACAGTATTCTTTTTCTAATAAAAATTTGTTTATGTTTTAAGTTTATGTATAGAATAGAGTCAGTAACCAGTATGTGCTTATTTGGTCTTAAAGAGACGGTAACCTCAATTAACGTACTTAAAGGGATAGTTTGGCCAAAAATGATATTAAACCCATGATTTACTCAGCCCCAAGCTGTCCGAGTTGCATATGTAGCGCCGCCATCTTAGACTCCTCTGTATTCAGGAGAGAGTATTAGCGTAGTGTACGCACTTGTCTTACTTATGACAAATTCGGAGGGTGGGGGCACAGAGCAGCAGAAACCTCCATAAGCTGCGTAAGCTCTCATCCTGAATGCGGATGAGACTTAGATGGCGGAGCTACCGGAAGGTAGTTATTTGCGTTAATAAAGTTTTAAATATGGATATTTCTACAACAACACCGCGCGGATTACCCTCAGAAGACCTTTGTTAATCATCCTGGAGCCGTTTGGATTTATTTTGTGAAGGATGGACGCACTTTTTTTGGACTTGAAGGTCGTGAACCTCGTAACTTCACATTTAATCAAGTGAAAGATCTAAAACTTTTTCAAAAATATCCGAAATGTGTTTGTCTGAAAATCGATGGACATATGCAAACTTGGACAGCTTGGGGGTGAGCAAATCATGGGTTTAATATCATTTTTGGCCGAACTATCCCTTTAAGTCTGTGTCATTAATGTTAATCAAACAACCCAAGACAAAGAAAAATTTACTTCTGTAGCAATATAATAAAAAATATATTTAATTTATACAATAAAGACAGTGTTATATTCATTTGATTTGATTTCTGTACCTTATGCTAATTTTAGACCTTACTTAATGTGCAACTTTGTTCTTTTTATTATTCTATTTTTCCCACACTTTTTTTGCTGAACTAAAAAAATTATCCGTTCCGTGCCTCAAAAACCGTAAAGTGATCCGAACCGTGAGTTTTGAGACCTGTCACACCCCTAGAATTTATGATAAATTAATGTATTTTATGAAACGGGGGTGCCCCCCTGCACAATCCCCCCCAGTTTGAGAACCACTGTGCTAGGACACTTGTAAATGGGATCTCATAGATTTGCATGTGCTTTATAAAAATTGAGACTTTAACTCAAGATTCCTTCAAAGAAGCTTTGAAAGATAAGCATAAGCGAGTCCATCACATAAACAGATTTATATTTAATTAATACATTTTTAAAAATTTTCTTCTTCTCACTGACATTGGGATTTTTTTAACAGAATAAATGCAACAAATAAAAAATATCTAGTTAGATTGGCTGAATACCTAGATATTGGCGTCAGTTCATATGGATATTATCATTTTCTCGACAAGCGGAAGTGATGAGACCTGTTTTCTGGTTTGTTCATGTGACGTTCGCCAAAAAGCCTATTGTAATGAATGGAATAGTGAAATGAGTTCGGAGTAAAGATCTATTCTCATTCGTTTCTCATAAAATTTTGCATTTAATGCAAATACATTTACACATTTGGCTGCTGCTTGTTATGAGTATGTGTGACTGCTCGAACCCATGAACTTTGCACTGCTAACACAATGCCCTAACAATTGAGCTACAGAAACTTGCAGTCATATATTTTATGTTTATCTGTCGTCTGTCAAGGGGGTTTTGGTTTATTATACTTTTTATATGCTATAAGGCATACCACCCATCATCCTTCAAAGCATCATTTGCAATCTTTCCAAAGTACATCTTGTTTTCCTCTTCATTTTAAAGCTCAAGCAGTGCATCTAAACATCCTTGAGCTTGTTTCTGCCAGCAGGGTTTGTATTCTGAGCAAGTGATTGTACCGTGCTTGATGTCTCCTGTGAGCCTTTACATTCGTGTAGACACAAATGCATTAAAGTAATCCCATTCCCCAGAAAGACGGATCATTTTGTGTTTATTTAATGGCTGTCGTAGCGTTCCTAAAGTCGCATGGCGGAATAGACAAGGGAACGTGAATAGGTGACATGTTGCGGCACGTTTAAAGCCCAACCTGCCATTTGACGTCACCTCCATGTTTTTGGATCCCTGAGGAGTCATTATCAAGCACAGAAGTATAAAGGCTTCACAACAGTTAATTACCTTCATCCTGCACTGCAGTGTTACGTTTACTGTTTCTGATTGATGTTCTCTGTCGCCCTCTAGTGGCTCTGTACGCCATCAGCGCCGTGTACTTCGCCGGGGTAATGGTGCGTCTGATGTTGACTCTCACCCCGGTCGTGTGCATGCTCTCAGCCATCGCCTTCTCCAGCGTGTTCGAGCACTACCTGGGAGATGACATGAAGCGCGAAAACCCGCCGGCTGAGGACAGCAGTGATGAGGATGACAAGAGGAATCAGGGGAATCTTTATGATAAGGCAGGGGAAGGTCAAAGGGCATATGTGACCCTATCTGTCAAATCCTCTCTAAAGTCTAATGATGATAATTGGAGCATTACTAATGTAACTGTCATATTGAGTTTTTGGAGACTTGAGGGATAGTTAACCCAAAAATGTAAATTCTGTCATCCATTAATACTTCGATAAACATGAAGGAAGATATTTTGAGGAATGTTTATAACCAATCCTATCAGAAGTCCCATTGAGTTCCATAGTAGAAAACAAGAATACTATGGAAGTCAATGGGGACTCTGATCAGTTTAATGACTTTTTTTGGTGAACTATCCCTTTAGATGATATTGTAGTAATGCCAATAAATAGATTAAAGAAAGAAGTATAATTCTATAGTTTTAGTCAGAGCCATTTTCAGACCAAGGACCCCTTAATGGACAGAGAGGAGGAGCAGGGACCCCCCGCACATCTATCAAATCAAATTATGGATTTACATACTTGTTTTGACGGTTGCATTACAAAGACATTAAAATTATGATTTTGTACACATATACTTATCACACTACATAACATTTTACATTTACTGAATAGATTTTATTGGGGGAATTTTAATTTGAATAAAGTTTATCTATTTTATATGGGAACCTTCATTTCAATCAAGTTTTTTAAGATTCCTTTTATTAACCTAATGCATTGTTGTTGGATGCCTCATTTAATTTATTAAAAAAATAAATTGTGTCCTTACAGGCAGGCAAAGTACGAAAGCATGTGTCGGAGCAGGACCGACCGGAGGAGGGCTTGGGACCCAACATCAAAAGCATCGTGACCATGTTGATGCTGATGTTACTGATGATGTTTGCCGTGCACTGCACCTGGGTCACCAGCAATGCCTACTCCAGTCCTAGCGTTGTACTGGCGTCATACAACCATGACGGGTAGGAATCTGTATGGTAAATTAAAGGGGGGGTATTATCCGCTTCTGACATCACAAGGGGAGCCAGATGTCAATGACCTATTTTTTCACATTCTTGCAGAAAATCGTTTACCAAAACTAAGTTACTAGGTTGATCTTTTTCATATTTCCATAATTATAGCACTTAAACATGGAAAAAAGTCAGATATGTCCCCTTTAAAGGGATAGTTCACCCAAAAATGAAAATTCTGTCATTTACTCATCATCATGTTGTTCTAAATTTGTGTGAATTTCTTTTTTCTGATGAACACAAAAGAAGATATTTTGAGAAATGATGGTAAACACACAGCATATTGTTAACAGTGACTTCCTTAGTAGGGAAAAAATGATGGAATTTAATGGGTAGGCCTACGGTCAACTGTGTGCTTACCATCATTTATCAAAGCATCTTCATCATTTATCAAAATACTTCCAAAATGTTTTTTCATACTATGGAAGTCAATGGTTACAATCAGCTGTCAGAATTTTAATGTTAGGGTGAACTATCCCTTTAAAACGCTGTTTCTGTGATGCTTGAATACCTCTAAATAATTTTTTGGGTTTCTAATCGCATGCAGATCGAGGAACATTTTGGATGATTTCCGTGAAGCGTATTACTGGCTCAGACAGAACACAGATGAGCACGCTCGGGTCATGTCTTGGTGGGATTACGGCTATCAGATCGCAGGCATGGCCAACCGCACGACGCTGGTGGACAACAATACGTGGAATAATAGTCACATAGCACTGGTGAGGAATGGCTTTTATGATCACGATGGAGTCTGTACAGATAAACAAGAATAAACCTTTAATATTCTGGTTTGCTTGCAGGTTGGTAAAGCTATGTCCTCTAACGAAAGTGCAGCCTATGAGATTATGAAGTCCCTGGATGTGGATTACGTCCTGATTATTTTCGGAGGAGTGATCGGATATTCGGGCGACGATATTAACAAGTTCCTGTGGATGGTGCGCATTGCAGAGGGAGAGCACCCTAAAGATATTCGGGAAAGTGTGTGTGTTTGAATCCTTGTTGTACGTCTGTATGCAAATTGTGTGGTGATAGATTCGAGGTGGGCAAAGTTTGTTGACTGATCATCCAAACCAACCATAATGATTTGCACAGTCCAACCTGTCTGAGATGCCATATCTCTATATTCATCTTTTCAAAAGCACCACTAGTATACAACAATACATTACAGTTGGACTTCACATTGCCTGCTTTGACATTCCTGTTGTTTGGCATTATTAGACTTTTTGGCATGTTAGGTACTAAAAAAATTTTACCTTCTAGAAATGGCTTTTTGTGCAGTTTTAAAAAATGTGCACTTTTGCACATCAGCATTTCGGATAATCAAAGCAATCTCCTTTTGACTTTTTTACGACATATTATTGTACTAGAATAAGGCAGGCTCACATGTTTTCAGGGTTCCCACGGGTCATGGAATTTCTGGAATATTTTGAAAATTTTCAAAATATCAGCATTTTTTTTGTAATTTTCACAAAATGACTTCCAGGAAAATTTTCTTCAAAAAATATATAAACATACAAAAATATCACATGAATTAACAGAGCCTCTGTTTTCAAACAAACACACAAAATGAAGAAAAAAAAGTTTCATCCTCCTATTTATATTTTTTGCTCTGCTTATAAACTCTTAAATACAGGTATTTTTTATTTTTTTTAGCAAAACGCTGAAATTGCATTTTTGTGAAGGAATTTTAGAATGATTATCAAAACACACACAGTTTAAAATTAGTAAATAACGTTTTGGCTTCAGTTTTTTCATTCATTGGGTAAGTGGATTATCGCGGTATTGCAGATTAACATAAAAATTAATCAGGTACTTTTTTTATGCAAATGTTTCCTCTTAATTGACGGGATAACTCGTCAATGGCGGGGAAAGAGTAAAATGTCTTTTTCCAGACATTGAAAGTCAGGAAATTGTACATTTGTCATGGAAATTCTGCTTTATAGTCAGGGAACAGTCAGGGAATTTGACATTTGACATCGAGTGGGAACCCTGTGTTTTGGATGTACAGGTAAGATAAGTGTTTAACTAGTTTCATTTGTGCTTGGTCTTCTGCAGGAAAGTGATTATTTCACACCACAGGGCGAGTTTAGGGTGGATAAGGCCGGATCGCCCACCCTGCTCAACTGCTTGATGTATAAAATGTCTTACTATCGCTTTGGAGAAATGCAGGTGAGTGTCTCATCCCATTCAGTTATTTTCTCTGTTGTACGGTGTGAATGCTTAAAGGAATATTCCATTTTCTTAAAAAAAAAAATCCAGATAATTTACTCACCACCATGTCATCCAAGGTGTTGATGTATTTCTTTGTTCAGTCGAGAAGAAATTATGTTTTTTGATGATTTTTCTCATTTTAATGGACTTTAATAGAGCTCAACATTTGGTGCTTAACTCGACACTTGGCAGTTTTTTCAACGACGTTTCAAAGGACTATAAACAATCCCAAACGAGGCATAAGGGTCTTGTCTAGCGAGACGATTGTCATTTTTGACAAGAAAAATAAAAAATATCCACTTTTAAAGCACAACTTCTCGTCTAGATCCGGTCTTGATGCGCCAGCGTGACCCCACGCAATACTTCATGACGTCAAGAGGTGCAGAGGACGAACGCGAAACTCCGCCCCAGTGTTTACAAATGTGTTGAAAGAGGACCGTTCCTACGTTTTTGTATGTCAACTGATACTAATTAATGTCTTTGTGTCAGTTTATTGTTTAAAATGGTCCGCAAATTTGCGTTTTATATATGTAACACGTGACCTCCCTACGTCACTACGCATTTACGTTAGGTCACGCAGGAAAGGACCTAGACAAGAAGTTGTGGTTTGAAGGTGGATGTTTTTTATTTTTCTTGTCAAAAATGACGGTCGTTTCGCTGGATGGGACCCTTGTGCCTCGTTTGGGATTGTTTGTGGTCCTTTGAAACTCCGTTGAAAAAAGGCTGTTGGGTGTTGAGTTGGGTATTGAATGTTGGGCTCTATTGGAGTCCATTGGAGTGGGAAGAATCCTGCAGTGTTTTCCTCAGAGAGCATGGTTTCTTCTGGACTGAACGGGGAGGGACATCGGCATTTTGGATGACATGGTGGTGAGTAGATTGTCTGGATTTTTCTTTTAAGAAAATGGAATAATCCTTTAATGCTAAATGCTTTTTCTGCAGCTGGACTTCCGCACACCTCCCGGGTTCGACCGGACACGGAACGCCGAGATCGGCAACAAGGATATCCGTCTGAAGCACCTAGAGGAGGCGTTCACCTCCGAACACTGGCTGGTGCGCATCTACAGGGTGAAGAAGCAGGAGAACAGACAAGCTCTGGAACACAAGCTCCGTAACATCTCAGCCAAGCAGAAGTACACCTCAAAAAAGGTTCATAGAACGGAATTTTGAGAAACTCGTTTTTTTCCCAAAATGGTTTGCTCAGGATGCTAAAATGAAAATGTATCGTAATACCCTGTATAGAAACACAGTGTAAATTTGGCGTTTCTAGCAAAACAGCAGTTAAAAATTTGGATAACAACAAAGTACTTTAAACGTTGTTTATTTATATAACAAGCAAAGTAAACAACAAGTTTTGAATGCTGTTTTTTCTAAATGTAAATTGTTTTGATCATACTAGATTAAAGGTATACTTTAGGTTAACATATACTTAAAGCAAAAAAAAACTACAGTTTTGATTTGAACACTACATTTAGTTAACATTTTCAATTTTTTTGTGTGGTTTACAGACAGCCAAGAGGAAGCGGGGGCTCATCAAAAACAAATTGACGGTGAAAAAAGGCAAGAAACTGAACAAGAAGTCCGTTTAGATATTGAATAAAAAGTTGAGAATGGGGAAAAATAAGAAAACAAAAGACAAGGACAAATGCAACTAGTGAGTAATCCACCAATCGAGAACAACAACAAACATTTGTCGTCTGGCACCGCCCACCTGAGTATATTTGATTGGAGGCTTTCGGTCCTGTGATCGCCATGACGACACTGAGGTTCCATCATGTGTTCGAGGATGAAGCACGGATCGGGATCGACACCTGTTTTAATCTAACAACTCTGGACTTCATTTTGTTGTTTTGTTTTTGTTTTGTTTCTCGTTTTTTCTTTTGTACTTGAATGTGCTGGCGAAGCAAGAGACGTGGCCGTTTTTTAAAACGGCTTGGCAGTCGATATTTTCGTGGTAATGTAATATAACCGAATGCTAAAACGACCAACGGATATGAATTTAGTGAAGCTCAGTGAACCTTGGAGCACCAAAGAAAATATTTTTGTTTTGTCGACTCGGAGCCTGTATGAAATTGTTACCTTTTGATAAAGATGTAAAAATAAACGTTGTGGAATCTGAGGAATATGAATCTGTCTGCAGTCCTGACGCGCAGGGTAACTTGATAGTTCGCTTTTAATTCTCTGACGACGACCCGTTTTCCCAAGTAACAAAATGCAGTGGGGCTTTGCGGCTCCGAATTGTTTTTTCTTTGACTCGGTTATTAGTAACGTTTAACTATTGTGGTGATTTTTGATAAATAATTTTGTTCATTACATTTGAATGTCGTTTCTATTGGTTGTAAGATTTTAAAGTTTATGCAATAATTCGAAAATCAAAACGGTTGTTTGAAGAATCCACTTTTGTTCATTTATTTCTTGTGTTTTGTCCAGAGGTTTACTGCGCAGTTTGCAATGATTTTTGTTTATTTCCTTGTTTGACTAAAGTTTCAGGCCAATAAGGAATTTTCCGAACGGCTGTCTGCCAGGACAAAGTGTGAATTAGTTGTAGGTTTATAAAATGCTGCATTATTAGTCTGAATGCACTTTGTCTTAGTTCAAATTAATCTGGATCCACTACTGAGTAGCATGCAGGTGGAGAGTGCGTGTTTTTAGTGTGACTATTCCCATCTTTTTTTAACGTTGAAAGGACGCTTCCCGCGACAGCGAATAGGTTTGGGCTTTCCTCGGTTCTTATGTGCTGTCATTTAAACTTCCCCTATATCTTTTGTTTTCTGCCTTTCTGGTTTCCAACTTTATGTATTGCCTTTGCTTCATGTTTTGTTTTCCTGTAATATAATTGGATGGAAATTTTTGCTTTTCCCCTCTCTGCATAACATTATCCATATGTTGTTCTCAGAGGGCTCCGAATCTTAGGAAGGTATTTATTAACACGAATGAAATTTAAGAGGAGGAAGCCTTTCATCTTGAAATGCAAAAACTGTCATTTTTCTTTTTCACGTAAAAAGTTATTCCATAAATTGTAAGAAAAAGAAAAAAATTCAAAAACAGATTGGAAGCGGCAGAGATGCTGTTGTGAGTTGATGCCATTGTGATTAAAAGACTCGGATGAAAGAATCGGTTCTCATTCATTCAGATTGGATAATCTAGAGAAGGATTTGGTAGTTTATTCAAGCCACTACATTGATGTTTTTCCACATGTGTCCACTAGATAGCTCTAACGCATCACTAAAACAACGGTTTACACTTCATCTAGGCTCATGTACTGTCACGCATACATTGTACTTACATTAAGTTTAATCAATTTGAAATTCCAGTTAATTTCAACTTAATTGTCTGGTGAGGAGTTGGTATGACTTATAAAAATAAAGTTGAAATAACAATTCAATTGTATTTTTTGTCATTTAGACCAACTCCTCAGTATACAAAGAAGGTGAGATGAATTGTAAATTCAGCTTAAACCTAAAATTTTCTTTCCAGAGGGTGCGCATGGCCCAGCATCAGTTTTTAATGATGCTTATTAAATCACAAGACCTGCATTAAAAAGTTTGTTAAAAACAGCTGTAATTGCTTATTTTCAGATATACGTTTTTAAAGGGGATATTTCTTAAGACTCTTTTTAAGATGTCAAATAAAACTTTGGTGTCCCCAGAGTACGTATGTAGCTCAAAATACCCCATAGATAATTTATTTTAACATGCAAATGAGCTGATCTCTGCACTGAATGGCAGTGCTGTGGTTGGATAGTGCAGATTAAGGGGTGGTATTATCACAAGGGGAGCCAAATTTCAATGACCTATTTTCTTCACATGCTTGCAGAGAATTTTTTACCAAAACTAAGTTACTGGGTTGATCTTTTTCACATGTTCTAGGTACTGGAGACCCAATTATACCACTTAAACATGGAAAAAGTCAGATTTTCATGATATGTCCCCTTTAAGAGAAAGACGTGAACGTTTGTCTTTTGCAGCGAGATTTTTATTTAGTATCTAAGTACATACTGTGGGGACGCCATCTGTGGTCACATACAGACAGTACAACTACACAGCCAGTTCATTTCACTTTTTAAAGAGCACCTGTAGTTTTACACATCTACAGAATCGGACTCCTCACAGGCACACATGCAGGGAAGCTCCAATTATATATGACACTTAATTCCTATTACAGAATTTCAACAATGGACCAACTCATTTAAAGCGACACTCCACTTTTTCCTAATAAGGCTCATTTTCCAGCTCCCCTAGAGTTAAACATTGGATTCCAAAACGGTAAAAATCAATTCAGCCGATCCCCGGGTGTGGCGCCACCACCCCCAGCACAGCTTAGCATAATCCATTAAATCTTAGCAACACGCTCAAAAACGACCAAAGAATTTTGATATTTTTTCTATTTAAAACTTGACTCTTCTGTAGTTACATCATGTACTATAACAGACAGACAGAAAATTAAAAGTTGAGATTTTCTAGGCAGATATGTCTAGGAACTATACTCTCATTATGGCGTAATAATCAAGGACTTTTCTGCTGTAACATGGCTGCAGCAGGCGGAATGATATTACGCAGTGACCGAAAATAGTCCCCAGCTATTGAAAGTTACCAAGGGGACTATTTTCAGGCGCTGTGTAATATCCATTGTACGGCAGCAAAGTCCTTGATTATTACGCCAGAATGAGAGTGTAGTTCCTAGCCATATTTGCCTAGAAAATTGCAACTTGTAATTTTCTGTCAGTCTTGGTAAAATGGTAAATGAACTGCATTTATGTAGTGCTTTCATAGACCAATGGCCATCCAAAGCGCTTTACAATTTGCCTAACATTCACCCATTCACTCACTCATTCACCGACGGCGATGTCAGCCATGCTAGGCGCCATCAACCTACATGAGCCACTGCCGCCCGTTTAAATTTAGTACACAATTTAACTACAGAAGACACAAGTTTTACATAGGAAAAATATCAAAACTCTTTGGTTATTTTTGAGAGCGATGCTAATGGTCTAATCAGATTCAATGGATTATGCTAACTTACTCTAAAAGTGGTAGCGCCAGACCGGAGATCGACTGAATGGACTCCAAAACGGCAAAACTCAAATGTTCAACTCTAGGGAAGCTGAAAAATGAGCATATTTTCAAAAAAAAAGTGGAGTGTCCCTTTAACTGGACGTTGTTAAAAGTTATACAGCTCCTAAAAGTTAAGTCTTACAAAACTGTGAATATTGTACGTTGAATTATAGGTAGCACGGTGCCATAGAGATATGTGGTATTTTTAACCCAACTCCATTTAGTTTTAAATGTGAGAGAGGTTTATTTAAGAATGCCAACATCTCTACGAAATTGGCAGCATAAATCTGTTGTTCTCTTCCTGCTGGAAACAAAAGAAGATATTTTGATAAATGATGTTGATGGTACCCATTGACTTCCATAGTAGGAAAAACAAATACTATGGAAGTCAATAGGTACTGTCAGCTGTGTGCTTATCATAACTTATCAAAATCACCCTAAACCTGTATGAGTTTCTTTATTCGGTTGAACAAAAAAATAAGAAATTTTGATAAATGATTGTAAACACACAGTCGACGGTACCCATTGACTCATATCGTATTTGTTTTTCCTACTGTGGAAGTCAATATAAACCAAAATATCTTTTGTGTTAAAAAGAAGAAATTTAAACGGGTTTCGAACAACATGTGGGTGACTAAATGATGACAAAATTTAATTTCATATTATTTTGAGAGAACTATCCCTTTAATTAAAAAGCAGCTTTTATATAACTTATGTGAGGGGTGTACAAGCAGTCGCCCTGCGGTCACAAGGAATGATGATCGAAGTAGCACCAGGCATAAGAATAGCATTTAATCTTACACAAATATAGTGTTACAGGTTTTGCTGGGGTGTACAATGATCCTGGAGTAAAAGCAAGGGTTAATAATTCATGTTGATATACAGAATGATACAGCTAAAATAAGTGTAATGGGTAAAGAATAAAAAAATCCCAGTTCTGTCAAAAGGTCACATTTCTCATCTGCTTAAATGAACTCGCATTTAATAGAAGTTTAAATAAGCGACTGAAATGTGTCTGTAGATCAGTGACAATCCATATTCAATGAAGAAAACCCTTGTGGAAAATAACCAGGTTGGTAATCTCATCCAAACCCAAGATGAGTACAGGTGCACGTCCAGACAGATGTCCACACGCTGCAAATGCATTTCTGTTTTCTTTTTTGGCCTGGTGAACTGATCATACAAGGCCTTCAGAAATCACAGAAGGTAAAGATCTCAACAACTATTCAAATCATAAGAACATGAGAAGTGATGTAACTTTATAACACCTCAAATCTGTGCTCATTGATCTCTTTTACACAACATTGCTATCTGCAGGTATCTGCCTCTGTGTCCTAATACCATAAAACTCATTTCTAATTTGCTGATACAGACACTATGTCTTTCTCCCGTGTGAATAATCACTTAGTAATTGATTACCAGTATACTAGAAGTAATATACAAATATAAAGATATTGCACAATGTCAGTTTGGGCCTCCACATCCAATGTCCATCATCCAAAGTGGCTCTTGAGGTATTTTAACCACCCTCAAGTCCATGTATTGTTTTTGGCACCTGTCCACATTCCGTAACGTAATGGATCCCTTCCCAGCTCCTCAAGTCCCATAGGTAGGTCAGCCCGTCTCACATGGGCACTTTTATACGAAGGTCTGTGAGGGACCGACGTCATGTGTATCCAGTTTAGCTTATCACTTCGTCTTCCATAAAGGTTTGTGGTACACCCATCCCTCCCCCTGCAGGTCATTTAAAGACAAAAACAAATGTTAGACATGCCCAAGAATAAGAATGTATTGTATGATTAAGGTATGTCTTTGAATATTAATATTTATTTATCAGTTAACATTAAGAATATTTTTTAATAAGGGTCATTTTAAAATTATGCTGGATTTGAGGATGAAACATGTTGATGCTTTGCAAATACTGTATATTGTTTTGCACATGTATAATAAAATGACACATATTGTAGGAGTTCCCAGACATGCGACATCAAATCTACAACAATGCTTTCACTTGGATCAGAGCAATTAGTATCAACAATTTGTGTCGGTTCAACTTAAGGTCCGAGTAAAATAGACAAACCCAAATGCTGTGCTGGATGATTTTACCCCATGCTTGGGGTGTGTTTTGGAAATCGAACCTGCTACATTTTGGGTTGCTTACCCAATGCTCTACCAGTTGAGCTGGATTTTGTGTGTTAATTTCTCGCAAAATTAGACTTATGATGTGTCAAGAAACATTTTGATAAAAAAGGTGAATGCAAAGAGTATCAAAATAAGAAGCATACAGTTACAAACATCTCTTCATGTTCTATTTTGCACATGATTTCAAATGACATCATACAAACCAATTTAGTTTTTTCCCACATTTCAGGGGAAAATTTTCATTACCGCAACGTGTCCATGACTGGATTTTGGTTCTTTGACACGGAAATATTTATAATTAAAAAATCTAAAAAATAAAAAGCTTCAGTGCATGTTATACTATAAACATTTACAGTAAAGAAACATGTGGTATTTGGTGATCATTGGTAAATGTGACAATAATAAGGAATATAAATGTGTTCAAGACCAATTTTCTCATCCTCCGCAACAATTTTCAATCATTGTTTAAGCCCTTAATAAACTAACATTTTCAACAACAAAAAAAATTGTTGGAAGGGACATAATTGACTGTGACACTCAAGATGGCTACCAGGTAAGCAGTTCTTATTTTTTCTCTCCAGATAAAAGTTGAATTTTGTTTGTCATAGTACATAGACAACTTTTTAGTTCTCATTACCGAAACAGGAGTTTGTAAATGCATATATTTAATGTAATATCATGGTGCGGTAATGATAATTTTAATAATGATAATCTAAAAAAAAAGTAAATAATTCTATAGGAAATATTTTTAAATCCTCTAAAAATAATGGTTATAGTAAGTTCAGATCTTATGTGCTGGACACCTTTTAACTCTGGATTTCGTGAGAATCACCCAGTTGGGTTTGTCCATATTTTACCCAACCATGAGTTGACACAGCACAACATTTTCCAGAGTGTTCCTATGGGATAAGGACCTCTCACCTCTTTGATGAAGTACTTTGGTTTCCAGGGAACATTGCTGGCCGTTCTCTGCTTGCCTTCCCTCCTCTGTTTCTCCTCCAGCTGGTGTTTGTGTTCAGTGGCAGTATCCATGTCTCCCGCCTTCAGTGCTACAGTGACATGCTGCCAGAGCCGCCTGCCAATCATTGTCAGAGGGTGGGGTTAAGAAAGAAAATGCAATGTGATTGAACACACATTGCATGGCTGTAACTGCTCAGTGTTTTGCAAACTAATCTAATCTGATTGGCTGATTGACTTTGCACTATTTATGAAAGACCAAAGTATGGTCTATATTTAACGCATATGTGAGACTCTGCATGCATTGCGCATGATGCTATTTTCAAAGAGTGTGTGAGTACTGTACGTGCACCGCTGGATACATGTACCATCGGGCATGCACGTACAGGAGTATGTAGTATGTAGGTCACGAGAGTATTGCAAATTGTCGATTGCGCATGCGTCGAACGTCAGTGCACGTGTATGAGTCAAATGAACTATATTTTGTTTATTCGATGGACCCATTACTATCCTGTGAGCCCCGGTAAGAGGAGTTATCCACTGAAGAAGTTGTCTGAAATTGCATACTGTGACAGTAGGTACTGAACTAGATGAAGTACCTACTCATCGACTGTTTAAACAGTAGGTACTATATAGTATGAATATGGATAGTATCAATGAATTTGGACATACTACATCCGCTATGTTGATACATCAGGTGACATACGTTGTCATAACAAAAAGTTAAGAACAGCTGTTTAATATAATGTATTTGCATTTAAATATAGCCGGAATAACACATTTTTGAATAAAACAACGCACCTTCATCTTCGTTAAATAATTTCTCTCCCGGGGGCTCAAGAGATAAAGTGTCTATGGACTTTCGGTCTCGTGGCCTTAAATTGCGCATGCTCGCTTAGTCAATGAGTCCATAGGGTGTCCCATCTGTCATTTTTATGCTCCGAAGTGTGCTCATCAGCGCCCCCTTGGCGTCCTTGATGCAGTCTTCACGGCGAGCTTCGCACACTTTACCAACCCAGAAGTCCTTGCGAAAGACCAATCAGACGATGAAAGGGAGGAGTTCACACTGATGGGTGGGCAACTTCTCTTCCTATTTCCAGGGTGACGCTAGAGTATGTCCCAAAATATGACTCGGGTGCGCCCTCGTGGACTTGCGTCAAGGGTGCCTAAAGTCTGCACTACATGATGTCATCAAAGTGTGGACTCTGAGGAAGTCCTAAGTCCGGAGTGTGCCATTTGGGACAGGGCCATTCTCTTCGGGATCTTGCCGGAAGTAGATGGTCATCCGAGTACTTTTCACCTACTGTTTTTGGAATACTATGAATTCGGACATACCACTCACCTGGCTACTGCTTTTCGTCTGCTACATAGTATGAAAGTGTGCATGATTTCGGACGCAGCCAACGTCACTCCTGTCAACGACTTACTTCTTGTTAAGAACAACGACTTACTTCTTGTGATCTATGTCACATGATGTATCAACATGGTGGACGTAGTACGTTCTAATTCGTTCATACTTAGCAAGTTCAGATGTGTGCGTACACTTGCATATGTGTAAAAAACAGACTTTTAACGGCCAAAGGTTTTTATCTTGAAAAACTAATCACAGAATTGGCCAAAGTTTGTATTTTGTCTATTCAGAAAAGTTGAGAGTTTTGAAAACTTTTTTGACCAGACTATGCCAGAAAAGTCATCTGATGTTTTATAAAGGCCTGGTACATAAGGTTAAAAAGCAGGAATAATACAATTTCTAAAAATAAGGGCGTGTGACCCAAGAACAGTTGCGGAGTGTCTGGTCGTATCGATTGAGATATGAAGAGCAACTCAAGGTTGTGAATCAGCAGAAGCTCTTTCAAATTCAATCTCGGATCTCTCGGGGATCAAGCTATCTGCACTATCGTATGTGTGCGCTACAGTATCTGAAGCAGCTCTCTGCCCGTGTGTCTTTTTGATTGCATTACACAGCTTGGGAAAAGCCAGGCTGATAGCATTAAACTGCTGTGTCCTGTCTGGTTGCCGAACCATGGATCTCTTTCTACAATAAGCCAATAAGCAGCATTAGAGATTATTAAGTGAAGCCTCCAGCTCGCTCAGGGCTCAGCCAGTGAGGGTCATGAGTGTTTCATAAGAGAGCCAAATGTTCTGCTAAAATGCAAGGCACTCATACATCACTACCAAAGCTGAAATTCACACATCATCTCACCTTGACTCATACTGGCCCTGTTTCTCAAGTGGGCGTATCTTTTTCCTAATGACTGGCAGTTTGGATGTGTCAATCACTTTGGTGTCTCCGCTGCTATAGGTGAACTCTAAAGTTCCATTCCACTCCCCCTGCGCCTTGCATACGATGGTGCCGGTGGGGTTGTGCTTTACCTCGGCTGTAACCCTGTTGGAAGTCAAGAGAAAAGAAGACTATGCATCACTGTAGTCAGACAAATACGAACTGTTTCTCATTTTGACCCAAAAAAAGCACTTTTAATTTTGTGCAGGACAGGAAAAATGTGTTTCTGGGTCAAAGAGACCCAAAATGACAGAATGCAGGTTGCGAATGTTGCTGTGACAGACACTATGGGGCACTAAGCTTTATTTTTGTTTAAAAATATTTTGTCCTAGTTATTACACCAAGTGAACGATCCAGTTTTACCATAGACAAAAATAAGATCAATTCTTGGGCAGTATGGTTCCATGAAAAAACCTTTCTGTTTTACTAATGGTTATGTTATACAGTGTTCACTAAAAAAAGTTCTTTAGACCGGTTTTTCCCAACCAGGGGGTCAAGGCCCACAGGGGGACCTCAGCAGATTTTCAAGGGGGCCTCAAGATGACTTAAAATTATAAAAAGTTGGACAAATCAAACATTAAAATAAGCTAAACCAAGAAAAAAACAAGATGTTTTTATTGTTTTGGCCATTTTAGTAGCGTGGGCACCTCAGAAAGTGAAAAAGGTTGGGAACCACTGCTTTATACTATAAAAATGTTAGAAAGAAATATTGTTTTAAGAACTTTTGACTAAATGGTTCTTTGGAGAACCAAATATGACCACAAATCCAATCTAAAGTAGCATGGTTGTATTTGTAGCAAAAGCCAAAAATACATAGGCATGTCTGAATCCAATGTTAAGGTTTACTTCCTGACTCCTGAGATACCTCCATTGTTCTGTCCCACAATTCTATGCGTGTACAATGAGAATGTAATTGGTTGAACAGGGTCGAGTTCGAAAAAATAAAATGGCTGTCAAGGAAGCGACTGGAGCTCAAATTTAGTGTAAATAAATGTATATTTTCACTTTTTACACCTTTTACTTGCCTTTCTAGCGAGAAATTAGTATTGTAGTTTTCAAATATGTGATTAGTTGTCATAAAGGTGCTCTCTGTTAATATTTCAAAACACACTGCCTATGAAGTGTGTCTGAAAGCGTTTTATGTAGGGCTGTCACGATTATGAAATTTGGCGGACAGTTAATTGGCTAATAAATTGTGACGATTATAAGGATTAATAGTCTGATTTATTGCTTTGACATTTAATTCTCATCAATTTTTTTTATTATTATTTGAAATAAATCTTTTGCAAGGTTTACCTGCCAGTAAATATTAATATACATAACACATATTTAAAAGTAATTATTTAATGTATATATCTTTCAAAAACTGAAAATTCTTCATAAGAAATAAACACAATAAAATGGCAGAAAAATAACTGAAAATAAAAATGCAATCAAAATAAACTGACTATAAATGAACAGGCCTTAAATAAATAGTAGCCAATCCTAATAAAGTCAATTCCTTACAGATCCTTAAAGGGACAGTTCACCCAAAAATGAAACTTCTATCATCATTTACTTATCCTCATTTTGTTCTAAACCTGTATGCATTTCTTTTTACTGATGAATACAAAAGAAGAGAAATGATGGTAAACACACAGCAGATAGTGTCAATTGACTTCCATAGTAGGTAAAAAATATTTTGGAAATATTGTGATAAATGATAAAGAAAATATTTTGATAAATGATGGAAACCACACAGTTGACGGTACCCATTAAATTCCATCATTTTTATTCCTACTATGAAAGTCAATGGACACTATCTGCTGTGTGCTTACCATCGTTTCTCTTCTTTTGTATTCATCAGAAAAAAGAAATTCATTCAGGTTTAAAACAACATGAAGATGAGTAAATGATGACTGAACTATCCCTTTAAGAATAGCATCCTTCACTTCCCTAAATCCGGAATTGCTGTTTTGGAAATGTATGTTTTACCTGGCAGTTCATACTACTAATCAAAGTTTTGCAGCATTTCTATAAATGCATTTTTTTCCACTGTATTAAATGGCTTTGCAATGTACAGTATGTAAATGTCAGTTAAGGAGCGCCATCTGATACAGTCTCGTTTATACAGGCGCTGCAGCTCCCCTTGTGTTTTTTAAAGAGATGTGCAATCATTGCGGTGATCAGAAATCATCACGATGAGGTCGAGCAATCAAGATGAGATGATTATTTACTCATTGTGACAGCCCTAGTTTCATGCCTCCGAAGTCATTGCCTCATGAGGCAGCGAGGCAACAAGTCACTGCCTTAGTTTTCACACGCAGCCATTGTATGGGTCAAAATTATCGATTTTCTTTTATACCAAAAATAATTAAGACAGAGATCTCCAACATGTTGCCCGCATAGAGTCTGTGAGTTGCCCGCCAAAGCATATTATATTAATTGCCTAAATTTTAATATTCATTACACATTTTTTATATTAGCTTGGCTTCTTTAATGTATGTTAACATTTTAAACACTGATAAAACATATCAACAAGTAAAACAAAAAAGTTCTGAATATATAAAAAGCTCTCCAGATTCTATCCATTGGAGTAGCTCTTGCTCACAGAAAGGTTGGAGACCCCTGCATTAGGATATTAAGTAAAGATCATGTTCCATAAAAATATTTTCTGAATTTCCTACCGTAAATATATAAAAACTTTCTTTTTGGAAGTGGATGCAGTTGCTAGAGACTTCTTGGACACTTTAAAAGGCGATTTTCTCAATATTTAAATTTTTACTTACAAAACCACACAACAAAGAAAAGCTTATTTATTCACCCTTATTACTGGTTTTGTGGACCATGGTCAGAAATCTGGTTCTTCTATGACAACGTTGTGAAGAACAGCTTTATTTTTAAGATTGTAAACATTAGTATCCAAACAATAGCATCTGAATGCTTCACACTTTTCCTGATTTAAGACGTTGTAAATCTGAGACGAGCATCTCTTCTCTCACCTGTGAACTTTCCCTCCATAGAAGGGTTTAGTGTGGAATGTGACAGTGGCAGAGTATCCGCTTTTAGCGCAGGCGATGGAAACTTTTCCACCCAATTCCACCCAGGGCACTGTGAGGATGGAGCGGGCGTATGCGGAGGGCAGGGTGAACACGTACTCCTCATCGTGATCCAAGAGATGTAACACCCCTAACACACATAAATACACACACAGATCAGAGCTCGGCAAAACAGACTCACCAAGAATCAATGATACAGTATGCTTTACCTGCTGAGCTTATACAACCAATCAATAAAAGCCAAACAGAATATTGATAACAGGTTTGATGCACATTGCTCCCTGTGCTGCAAACGCTCTTGAATGCTTGCCCTTAATAGGAAATTCAACAAGAAGTGTTTTGCTGGATGTTTTGGAAATGACAAAAATAGTAGAAAGTTAACAGAGCAAAGAGATTGTAGTACAAATTCTCAATCAAGTCCAGACTAGTCGAATATCTTAAAGCAATGCCCATATGCCAGTATTGTATTGTTAACTGTATAGAGTTGTATAACTCAGATGGCAACTAACCAGCACATAGATGAGTATGTTCAGCTCTCTCAGTGGACCTGGCCCATTTTTCCAAGTTACATAATGGACAGCTGTCTAATGACTAAATCTCAGTGAGCATTCAGCCGGCATGACAACAGCACATCTGGTTGTCAGAGAAGAGAGTTAAGAAATTGGTTGAGGGGTATCTTTGCCCAGCCTTGGCCCTCTGCCCCATAAGGGTCAATGGGCCAAAAGCCGTTTGAGCAGTGTGTGGTGAGAATGCAGAGGTCAGCATTTTTCTAGAGGAGAGATGAATTAATTGAATCTGCACCACATGGACACATGAGGAAACAGAGCAGACACAGTTAATTCGGTGGCGGGGACATTCACTAAAGTTGCATTGAGGCTAGCAGCGAATAGCAGCAGCAGAGCAACGCGATCTCATTCATTTCAATGGAAGCATGGCGACAGGGACCGTTGGCGACCAGATGGGGCGTGTCCAGTTGTGAGACAAAGTTGAGAAAAGTTTAACTTTATGCAATTGATGATCATTTTAAACACTCACTTTAACATTTGCAGGAGAGAAACTGCAAAAATCGGTCTTAGTTTTTGCATTTTCCTTACTTTACTCTTAGGAGGCGTGCACCAATGCTTTAAAATGCCTGTTTTTCAGCCGACTGCCAGTTTTCTTCAGCTGAGCGCTTTGGTTGCAATGATACTTCTGCTTTGTTTATCAGTTGTTTTACTATGCGCCGGTTGGTTGTTGTGATGTTTATGCCACCCCTCCTCTACTGTGATTGGACAGCCGTGTGAGAATTGACATTGACGAGCTGAGCTTTTTACCCAAATATTTTTGAAAAAACAACATTGAAAACAATAGGCTTGATGCCCAGCTGCACCACCTCCCGAACTCCAGCCAGCCTCCTGCCCCCTGTCTGCCATTATTGGACAAACGGAGTAATCCACGTGTGTCTGATTATTGTTGTTGTGACTACTGAAGTCAAGCACACCTGGATTAATCAGTTTGTTTGTGACTAATGAGGTCAGGCACACATCGATTTATCAGTTTGTAAAATAATGGCAGACTGGAAACAAGGAGCTGGCCGAAGCCCAGGAAGCAGTGCAGCTGGGCATAAAGCCCATTCAAAACATACGCCAGCGTAAAAGCTTTGGTGTGCACGCCCCCTTACTCTGGAAGAGAAGCAAATGACCTCAACCAGGGCCCTTAACTTAGTTTTCGTGGGGATTGGGGAAAGCAATGACAAGTTTTTAATACATGATTAATGAACATGTGTACACTTGACACTTCAACCCTCAATGTTCAAATCCACTCTCTTTACCTCGTGTTTGTTTTAGTTTCAAAAGTCCAACCTGGATTCATAGCTGGTGTTTTATAGCCAGTGAAGATCTCTGAGCAAGATGGATGCTAAAATAAAGTTATCTTTACTTAACATAAGTGCATTTTCATTTTCAAACATTACTTTTACATCCACACGGCCCTCGAGACTACTCCAGGTAAAAATAAAGTACCTAATACTTGAATGTACTGAAAATATTCTTAACCTCCTTAGACCCGAGCTTTGGTTTGTCTTTTTTTCAGATTTCTTCCAGCTATTTGGAGTTAGGAAGGACCCATAAATATAATAACCAAATATTTTTCTTTGAACATGAAGCAGTGTAATTGTCCACATTTGTGTACAACAAGTTCCAGTTACACAGAATTAAATATTATAATGCAAACAACAAAAAAATGTGATGTCCATGTGAGTGGACACACCAGGTCTTAGGAGGTAAAACAACATCCAGTACATTTGTAGTACATTTCTATTTTTTGAGCAAAATGAAAGTGTTGCCGTTATAAACTACAAATATACGAATAAAAGTGCAGTTCTAATTCAGTGCAGTTGAAAAACTATACTACAGTGTTTCTCAAACTGGGGTCCGGGGCCCCCAGGGGGGCCACGAGATGGTGCCGGGGGGCCCCAGTTTTATGACATTTTTATAAAATACATTAATTTATCATGAATTCTGTGAAATTAAACCTAAAAAAATAAGGCACCACCACTACTTTGTATAATTTAATGTTTTGTTTAATTAAAATGTGAAGTTTTAGAACTGTTTTTTTTGTGATAAATTTTCTTTGGGGGGCCGCGAAGGAATGCACCGTACACAAAGGGGGGAAAAGTTTAAGAAACCACTGCTATACTAAATATTAGTAATTAGTAATAAAGTCCCCATGAAATCAAAACTGACAATTCTTATTTTTAAATCTACTATTGCAGTGCTTATTATAAACAATTTATCCATGTAAAAAAAACATGTGCACTCATAAACAATCTGAAAATGTACTTCTGCCCTCTTGATCATTTTCTGACGAGGTCGGCTAAATGGCTTAGGCGGGAGCATCAGTTAACTCCGCCCCCTCCAACTGTCCGTCTACTTCGAATTCCATTTCTGAATGAAACGCCTACTTCTCTATATCCAATCAAACAAGCAACACCCGCTATATTCCTAGTGTGATATTCCGTCACAATGAGTTCCGGTTATAATAGGGGACTTTAAATAAATTTTTAGTGTATTGAAATAAATGATGTGTCAAAGTTGAGTACACTTGCTACTAAGTACCAAATACAATTAATTTGTATTTTAAGTACAAAACTAGTGTGTGAAAATAGTACATTTTAAAAAAAAAAGTGTATTTTAGTGCACTTTTTTCACCTGCAACAAGGAAAAACTGATATACTCGCTTAATAGATGTTTCTGGTGTTATTATGAATGATTCAAATCTCATGTAAAAGTAATTATTTGTTTTGAAAAAAATTATTTCAGTTTATATTAGACTAGAAGGAATTAACATTTTGACCCATAATCCCTTAAATTACTCTAAACGTTCTCCTGTTCTTATTAATACCGAGCGCATTACTCGAGAGGATTACTGCAAGCCAATTTATAAGCAATTAAAAAGTCCCAGCTGACCATACAATACAATTGACTAGCACCACCCTGCATGATCATCCAATTAACAGAGCAGAATTAAGGAAATTACAACATAAATGTAAAGAAATGTAAAGAAACAAAAAAAGATTTGTTTTGTTTGAGAGAGACAAATAGAGTTAAAATAAAAGCACCAGTAAGTATCACAGGCCCTGAGGGGAACACAGGCCCATCTAACCACAATCAGCTGATCTGGAAACAGTGTTCTTTATACGGACAACTGAATGGTCTGGGGAAAAACAGTTTCAGCTAAATGAGCAACGAAAACAGTTATGAAGAAAACTAAGTCATCATAACCAACAAGTGATTGCATAAACAAAACAACTTTATGAAGCCATTTAAACTTTTAGTCTATCTAAAAAATAAACGTAACGTGATGAAAACGCTATAAGAAACATTACACTAAAGGGAAACAGGGGAAACAGACTTTGACAGAACACTGAATCCATAAAAATCACAGTTTAACGCTAAAACACTTCACACCGGTAGTGCAGAGCTGTCACTTTCTGCCACCAGTTAGGCTCCGCCCACAAAAAAATGTCATCTCTGTTTGCAAACACGCAAATAGTCTACAAGATACAGATTAAAAAGATTATGAATGGGCAACATTTTTTCCTTCAATCGGCTAAAGCCAAAATTTTACTGTCATTAAATGTGATAGAAATATTATTTCCTGTGGGATATAATAGTCCTGAAATTATGACAGAATTTAATTTTTTTGGGTAAACTATCACTTTAATCTGAGTTTTGTGACAGTTTTTTGTCATGCTACGTATCACATTGTTAAATTTCGTAACATAACACAAATTTGGAAAAGTACATTGATGTTAAAAATGTGGAGACACAACATCAAACTCACCTTCTCCCACCATTGACACTCCAATAGACATCCCCATAAACTTGCTTTTAGTCCAGACATGGGTGTTAACACATATCCGGCGTTCCTTACACTCACAGTAGAACCCAGAGACGGGAGGGTGGTGGGACACCTGCTCGGCCACAAAATGTAGCCGGTAAGATCCAACACCCTCTGTGGAGGAAGTTTGGACAGAGGGGGCGACCGCAGGGGCCGGGCTTGAGCCTGTAGTCCTGAGGGGTCGCACTTTGTCTCGCGGTACGTCCCATATGCAGTGGAAGTTCTCCCCCAGAATGGGATTGTAAGGCTTCTTGGCCACAGCACCCTTGCGACCTTCGTGAAAGGCGGTCAGGTAGTATTCCACAAATCGGATGATGCGCTCCTCGGCCGTGGTTCCGGATGTGATGGCCAAGAACATGTCCGGATGGGCCATGAAGTTGGCGTACATCTCCAAAAGCGAGCGCTTCTCTAAAATAAATGTTGGCAAAACCACCTGGAAAAAGAATAATAGAGGTCTAAACAACTGGTAATCCAATCACAAGTGTACTGCATTCAAATTTTGTATTGCTGGATTTCTTATACCGTATGATAAATGACTTGTAAATGTAGTACTACATTAAATCACCTGCGTGCATCCCTTCATTAATAAATTTCCATTAGTTTAACATCATCATGTAATGCCTTGAGACGGTTTAATGATATAGCTATTATCTTCTCTTTGCGATACAGGCTCTGTAGATCAATGCTCTGTTTATTCCCTGAGACCCTCACAGATATACACACATATTATAACAGACTGTAACATCTCAGTACGACAATCCATTTATCATATTAGAACAATAATATCACACTTCTAATATCATGTCACGCTTGAACTGGTCAATTAAAATCATAACCTAGAAAATGAACAGGAACACGTAATCAGATAATGTATCCTGTTAACATAAAGTATAATTTCACAGAGCTATAATAGTGTTAATAACATGTCTCTTATTACAATCATTTTAAAATCTCAACCTCTGGGCCAGACAGGACGATGTATTAGCATGCAAGACTTTACTTAGGTGTTGCATAGAAAGAAGTATGAGATCCACGCTTTTTTTGCATAAATCTGTTAATCAACCTCAGTACTCAAAACTACCAAATGTTAAGAAAAATTCTATGATTTTAATTCTTTAAGTGCCAAGTTCATAAGTGATGTTCAATTCAATTCAATTGAATTTTATTTATATAGCGCTTTTCACAATAGTTAATTGTTTCAAAGCAGCTTTACATTAATAGAAGCAGTGAAAAGCACAGAAAAATGACAGATAGCACAACATAATACACGATAGCATAAGCAGTCAATTTTGCTGCGGCTATGACTCGACATTATAAGCGAGCGTATTACTAATGTAACGTCTAAAAGAGGAAGCTAAAGTAAGCCCAAGAAGGATGCCTCCCCGGGGTAAAAAACCCCCTAGGAGAAAAAACCCGGGCTTTTTAGCCGAGGAAATAAAAAAAGTCCAAGGAGGGAAAAACCCTTGGGAGATATATACACACCAGGATGTCACTGATTTGGGGAAAAAACACAAAATGACAGATTTTCAATATAAAAAGTTATTGTGGACTCGACTGGATTTTTTTCACCTTTTTCACAGTCTTGGGTATGTCAACGATTAGTAAAAACATAGCTTAATTTCTGGCTTGTACATTGAGTTATATGGAGTATAACAGCATATTTGTGCGTGTGTGTGTGTAGGATTAGTATTAAGGAGCACCTCCCTCATGCACCAGTTGCTACTGCACTGGTGAGAGAGATTCAGAAGAGTTTCGTTTGATTTAGTGGCGTTTTTTGCCACGAAAAACCTGAAAGGGTAGTAAATTTCCCCACGGCATATTGTTTAGTTTTTGAAAAATTTCAAAAAAAATTCTCAAAATAGGTATCAATATAAGATTTGTCATCAAAATCATTTAAATTGCTGAAACACAGAGAAAGTTGTGGCCAAATTAAGACTTAAATAAAAATGGCCTCAACAGCCCATAAGGGTTAATAATAAGTATTTACTAGAAGTATTATTATTGGTACTATTAGTATTAAGTATTTAATATTACAGTATTATTTACTTTAGTAATGCACTATATTAATGTGCATATAGGTCAGTGGTAGAGCATTGTGTTAGCTACACAAAAGATTATGGGTTTGAACCCAGGGAACACAAATACTGATTAAAAAAATGTATAGGGCCTACTTCAATGCACTGTAAGTCACTTTAGATAAAAGTGTCTGCCAAATGCAAAAATGTAATTGTAAATACTTTAAATAATAACAAATACATTTTTACGAAATGAACATTTCCCTGAAGGTCCTGAAAGGAAGGTTTTGTTAAATGTCATCTGATAATAATTATGTATCCGAACTATAGCTAAATAACCCAAACACATACAATGTAGTGTTTGCCATCTGTGTGTATTGGTATGCGAAACAGTGAGTGTATGATAATGAAAATGTCTAAATGCAAAGACTGAGAAAAATGTTGTTCTTGTTTTTGGAGCTCTACTGCGGATATTTCTGTTGTGAAAATGTTGTTTATTCCTTGACCAACACATTACTGTTGAAAAGAGAAACAGATGCTTGCTGTCAGTGGGATAGGTAATATGTGTGAATACCCGTGTGAGGTCCATGCCGAGTTTAAGCTGAGATAACAGATGTAGTATGATGCTCCTCTGGTCATCCAATACTCCAAGGTCTTCCTCTTCATTGTCTTCTGAGTCTGTGACCTCCTCGCTGGAGTCCACTGAGTCTGGACTGGAGTTCTGCACACAAAGATTGTTTTATTAATACACGGCTCATTGAAATGCTTGATTCTGATTGGCCAGATTTGTTGTTCCCAGATAACAATCACTAAAAACACATGATAACCCGGTTGCAAATTATTTTGACAGGTACAGTTTAATATTACACAAAAATGTAATATAAATGTCTTTTTATAACATATATGACATATAATTACAAATTATTAAACCAAATGGTGTGTTCGTGACATTTGAATGTCTTGTCTTATCTCGCAAAATATCTGCATTTGTAAAAAAATGGCTAATAAAATATTTTAAATCAATGTGTCATGTTTCTTACTTTACTTACGAGGTAAATTAATAACCATGTAATAAGTAGGATAATGCAATGTAATGTAAAATTACAGGAAAAAAAAATATTTTTGTATCACATAAAATTTCTGTCATTTATTGTGCCCGTTATTTTACGGTATTTTTACGGCACCTCACGTGCCAGAATTTTTATTTCTGCGATAACAACCAACTGCCTATACATATACATATCACTTAAATCTGTGTATTATTTATTTATTTATTAATTAACGCCATTCCAGAATATATGGCTATATTAAGCCACTGTGGATAAAAGCGCTGCCAAATACATACAAGTAAATTGATATTATTATATAAAATATTGTATTTGTTTATATAATATTATTATCAACACTCCTGTATATAAAAATGGCTGATGCTTATTGGCTACATAGCAACTGCGTCCAGTTTTGAGTGGCAATGTAGTTGACTCCTGCAATCACTCATGCAAAAATGTTACATTGTTCCTTATGCATAATGTAAAGAAGTGATCCAGAAGTGCCTGCCCCAAAGCATCAGAAGAAGTGAATAAAAGCCTCCCTTCCACTTCTGTTGACAGACGAGTGAAGATCACGTGACCTTCCCTCACTGGATCGCTCTATTTCTTTTACAGTGCACACAAATGTAACACAGGGGGAACAGATGGGACATAAATAGGTAACAATATAATTGGACAGTTAAGTAAAACAGCCAGGTTTTGTAGCCTTGCGGTAATCCCCAAGGTAAAGCTTAAGACCAGGCACCTATTACTATTTCATTAGATTCTCTTGTGAACCACTAATCATATTCTTCCCTTCTTGCTTATTCCCTCTCAGTGATGAAAAGGGACTAATATGTTCCCGGAAAAGGTATAGCAGCTCAGCGAGCCGAACGGGACGTCCCCATTTCGAGCTTCAGCGATCCATCTGAATATTTCATTAAACAAGACCAGTGCATTTCTCCCTCGCTCCACGACACCACAGGCATCACGGTTTAAATAAACACATGCGAATGAGGTCACATTCAAGGTCATACATGGAGTGGGCAAAAATCAATAAAAATGCCCACGAATGCATAATCAATATGAAACACAATGTTCCACACTGTCATGTAATTCAGTCTGATGTACGCACAGTGAAAGGTTCAGGCCTCATGTGATATGCAAAGGATCAATTCAAAGTCACATGAAAAAATATTTAGAGCCCCAGTGGATGCTTATTTGCATTATTTTGTTTTTGTTGCTCCGTTGATGGGTGACTAACGTAATTAGCAAAGAATCGGATGGAAGACGGTTATGCAAATCAAAGCCAATTAAGCACACAGATTTTAAAAGGGTACATGTTGTGGCCAGTTTTACAAAATGTAATATATGTCTCAGGTGTGCATAGAAAGTGTCCCACAGATACCCCACAGATAATTTGTTATATCATGTCAAAATTTTGGTGTACCTTTACATGAAAATGAGCCGCCCTCACTCCTGTACCAATAGACAGTGAGCGCTTTGAGTTAAAATAAATCAGATTCCTGTGAATACAGTCTGGGACAATGGTATCTTTAGCCACATTAGCACTAAAACGTGCTAACAAACACATTTAGAAAACCTTTTAGGTAAAATTAACCAGTAAATCACTGGTCATGGGAGGGGCTTTGTTTGTGTGACATCACATTAACAAGAGAATCAAAACAGCTTGTGTAATGAGATTGCTTTGGTTTAAATTGAGGATTTGTTATTGTAGGGTTGTTCACATGGCCAACACACATTTATGTCCAAACACCTTGTAAAAGTGGATTTTGCATAATATGTGCCCTTTAAGGACGCAGTAAAATGGAAAGGCAGAAGACTACCTGACCTGCACTTGAAGTGTTTCTTCTTTACTTGACACTGCATGTTACACTTTGTGGAGAGCAGGAAATTTAAGATTCACACTGCATTTGCATTCATGCATCTGGCAGATACTTTTATCCAAAGTGACTTATAGTGCATTAAAGGAGTATTTTTTTATGTGTGTTGCCTTGAAAATTAACCTATGATCTAGCATCATGTACCAAATAAGCTACAGGAACATACCTAAACAAATAAATAAAACCATAGGTTGTCTCCTTCGGCTCAGTTTATACTAACATGGCTTATACATACTCTATCCAAAACTTACGAAAGAGCAAAATCTGGGAAATAAAATTTCCCTGTGAATACAGTCCCAAGTGGAAGCTGTTGAAAATGCTTCATAAACACTTCCACAAAAACATTTCCAGCATGAGCCAAGAAAAACATTCCAACAATAAATTAAGTTTCTAACTTTCCTCTCTCCCACCAGCATTCCAAAAAGTCACCCCTCCTCTCGGAACATCCTACCCCAAGATCAGGGGTTAACATGCGTCCCTTATAAGGAAGAAAGATCTCAAACTTACATTCATTTCGGGGTTGGTACAGAAATTGTCTTCTGAGTGTTCATCTCCAAGCTTAACTATGGTGGTATCCACAAAAGTCTACTTCACGATTTCGCACTAAAACTCTGACATACTTATCTCGCTGCCCAGCTGTCCCTGAACCGAGGAAAACCTGCCCCCTCCTACTCTGCCAGCCTCTCTCTCTCTCTCTCTCTCTCTCTCTCTCTCTCTCTCAGTCACACTGCTGCTGTCTGGACTTGCCACAGACTGCATGCAAAATTCCAAGTGGACTTCATAAGGTTTGTTGAGGGGAATCCATAAAAGATGCAAAGACTGACAGAAGGAGAGATGAGCAGATCACGACCATTGAGAAGATTAAATATAAGATCCTCAATTTGTCAAAGCTCCTCCCACCGCATTTACATTTACACTGATTTTGCTCACCCTTATGGTGATGAAAGCAACAGTGTGTGACCAATAAAATAGCATAGACGTTTCGGCGGTAACAACATAAACAAGCAGCTTTTGTGGACCAGACTTAATTTCCGGTAGATTTCCGCATAGAACCAACAACAATAGAGACCCTCTAGATTACTTCTGATAACAAGCAAAATAAATAACCAGTAAATTACCTTAGTTCAAACCACAGCTAAAGCTTATCAACCGTTACACTGAGCTTTTATTACTGTGTAATATTAATCTATACACTGTATCCTTAACAGTTGCCTGGTTGCCAAAGTGCTAAACCTCCTTTGCACAGCAGTGATATACACAAAATACTTCTTAAATATCTACATGCGTGCATATTTATTTATACATAATTATTATACTTTGGATAAAAGTATCTGCCAAATGCATGAAGGCAAATGCAGTGTGAACACAATTTAAATAGTTTTAGCATATTTGCACCGATAGGATTTTTTTTGGGCCGATACCGATTTAAACAGAGAACTTCTGGCCGAAGCCGATATTAAACACTTGTATACAGTTGGTCTATTTGCTAGTTTATTTTTGCATCAAATTATTTTTACTGAACATGGATTGGATCTAATTAACATTCAACTGACCATATAAATATTGCTACTTCAAAAAAAGTTGGACTTCTTTTCCCCCACTAAAGTGCAGTTTGTTTCTTTTATTGTCCAAGACATTTGAGCCAGCTAAACAAAGGTATTCTGTCAGTGCTTAAGTATAGTGGACACCAGAACATTAAATAATTTTAATTGAACAACATGCAACTCATTGCCTTTATGAGGTTAATTAATAAACAATCGGTATCGGCCTCTCGTGCTATTGCCGATATGCCGATGGTTTCAAATTCATCAAAAATCGGCCGATAAATATTGGCGGCTGATATATCGGTGCATCACTAATATATACTGTAAGTAATATATTTGTTTTTATCTATTTTACATAAATATTACTGTGACAGCTGCAGAGCTCTCTGTTGGAACATGGTAACTACATCAGCGTTCAAATTCACAGTGGACTATTTAGCAAATTGCTGTATAGGGAATAGGATGTCAATGAAGTGAGCGAATTCGGAAATTCGGTTCTATCATTTCTGAATGGTAACAAGTAATGCCAAATCAATGGAAGCTTATTTTGCAAATTTGGTCAAAATTATTATCTGTGGTAAGATAATTTTACCATAATATTTGAATTACTGTGTGAACTGCACTTTATTGTTATATTACTCAATGCTGCACACTGAAGGTTATGTAAAGCCATTCAGCTTTTCCAAGCTTTCATTCCTAGTCAAACATGCAATATTTGAGCCAAAAATAGAGATCCTCCTTCACACATCTCTATTACTCACTGGCAACTCAGTCTCTTATACCAAGCAACATACTGACACTAACCTGCATTGGAACCAAGAGCAGCTTGTGAAATAGATGCAAACACACCTTTTGGGCAAAATATGACATTATTGTATTTTGAATGGTAAAATGAAATGGATTGTATTTCAATAAAAAGAGTTTATGGTGTGTTCGACTAGGCTTTTATTTATTTTTAAGAATTTCAGTCAAATATAAAAACATTTATTGGTGACAAAACTGCTGTATGGATAGAATTTATTTAAACACATATAAATGCATTCAAGCAAAAAATCACATTAAGAAAATGAATCACACGTGATTCTGATGATGTATTTAATCCACATGTAATCATATGATCCACATGTGACTACAGCATAGAAATCTCTTAAATCCAATGTACGTACGGCATTGTTCCTATAATACAAGTGTACTGCTTACTTCATACTGCATATTATTTTTGAAAAGTTATATGCTAAACATTGTGCATTATGCAATACATGTTTTAAACAGCAGTATACTCCATTACTAAATGTCCTTATTGTGTGGCATCTGCTCTTGCGCATAATAGTGCTGCATATTTTGGCAACCAAACCAGGTTATTAGTATTTAGATACTGTAATATAGCTATTTTGCAGGCAGTAATGGCGAAAACCACGAGTGATGAGCCTACTATAGACTCCACAATCTCAGACCACTCTTTGCTCTAAAACAACATCATGTGCTTTATGTGTTGAACAGTGCTTCAGAAATAAACTTCAATTGCAGCTCAGGCTCCAGGCTATACCTCACAGATGCTTTTATACAGAATGCAATTACCTGCACTAGAAAAAAATCAAAGTGGGACATGCTTTGAGTTCACTCTCTTGAGTGTAACATGCACATACATGTACACTCCTGACAGATAATCCTGAGAAATGCTACAGGAATAAGATACTTGAAATAGTAACTTCTTCAAGTCAGCTGATGGTTCTTGGTCAGGTGCAGGCACGTGCACACATAGACATCAAAGGGGGCTTGAGCACCTGCCCTTTTTATTCCTAGAGAGAAAGTGCCCTTTTTTTCTGGGGTGTTTTAAAAAATAATAATAATATGATCTTTATTCATATAACAACTGATGTCTGTCTGTTTCTTGTGTTTTTTCTTGTTGCTTATTTAATTTAACATGAATTTATTCAGGAATCATTTAAATCTGATTTAAACTCTTATATAAAGAAAAATAGCGCTATTTTTTGCACACAAACGGTTAACAAATGAGTCCCGCCTCCAAAATTCACATCGCTAATATGATTGGCTTTACCTTTCCTTAGTCCCGCCTCTCTAACTCTCTAACGCTTTATGATTGGCTTGACTACACTCGTGCTGCATCATTCGCGCTTCAAGCGCCAAATCTCAGCCTGAACGAGACGCGATGTGCATGATTGCAGGCAGCTACCGGTAAGTGTGTGAGGAAGAAAGCATTCTTATATTAACAGTTTTATGCACAAAATATGGGACACGTTATTACACAAAACGATTCAGGGACATTGTTTTCCATGGCAATCCCATATTAAGCTGAAGGGTTACAAACTTGTAACAGTATAGTGTATGTAGTTTAAACAGACTGCTCATAAAATAATAAAAGCACAAACAATAAAATAATTGCTAACTGCAGTAGTAAGCTTTTTTGTTTGCGTTTTTTGCAATGTCTGTTAAATAAGTATAATGTGTTATACTGGAGTGCTGGAGTAGATTGGGAAGAAATCTGATGGTTCAGTATTTTACTTGCCCAGTCAGAATTTTCACTGACATCACAAAAAAGTAAAATATAAAATACAAATAAAATAGGCCTAATCTATATTTGTTGTTTTTGACATGTGTAACCCTAATAAATATGAAACCTAAGATTAAAGGTGCCATAGGAGGTGTTGCCATAATATGTTAAATTGTTCTTTGACAATTACATAGAAGGTATGTTGCTTTATTAAGTGCAAAAATTATACAGAAACGTTTTTACATGTCTATTTACAACCCTAGAATTTGTCATTTTAATTAAATGGTCTATTTTTGCCCTATTTGAAAGGGTCATGAATAATAATGTTGAGCTCTGCTCTGATTGCTCTGCTCTGAGGCTCATGCCAGAAGCTCACATTAGTAAACAGACCTTATACTGTATTTTGAGCCCTTATCAGACAAAAATATGTTTTGAGTAACAACTAATCAGCTAAACGCTAGCATATGATATAGCATTTATTGGCATGTAGCACTAACTCAGCAGTCACAACTCTGTTATTAGCATTTTAACAAATTTGTAATTAATGTGTAATTTAATGTTTTCAAAACATGCACATTGTGTAATGGCTTACTTTGCTGCTCTATAAACCTAGACTACTAAGGAGACCATGGTGTCTGTGTGAACTGATTATTTTGTAGACATCTTTTGAAAATTAAACAATTGCGTGAGTTTGAGGAAGATAAAATTAATTAACTTTTTAAATATTTTTTTAAAAGGAAGTCAGAATTGTGTTAATATATATACTTTTTGTTTAAAAAAAATATACATAATTATGAAAGGTGCCCTTTATTTCACTTGAGCCCCTGCCCCTCAAAATGTCTGTGCACGTCCCTGGTCAGGTGACCTGACGTCACACAGCAATGCAGTGTATTTTAAAAAGCATCACCTTCATGAATAATTAATCCATGTTAGCCGGTCTTCAGGGAGGAGTTTAATGGGAACGCTTTTATGCACTACGGATGGGATGAGTCAAAACCTTTAATGAACTATAACGTGATAATTTCCCTGAATGTTTACCTCAAGAACATAACAGTTCAAATGAATTTTAAAAATTACTATTTAGGAGCACATGAACTGAACAAAAACAAGATATGTGATAGTGCTCCTCTACACAACAATAAATCTGCCTCAGGTGTCACCAAACACAGTGTTTAGCTGACAACTATAAAGTGTCCTTTCCATTTTCAAACATTAATATTCAAAGCATCCCTGTTTTGATTGTGAAATTACATTTAGCACCCAAAAGTAACAGGGACAGATGTTTTCCTTCCAAGCACACAAACACTTCACTCCAGGGACAAAGTAACACACACAGAAACTCAACAAGCATCTACACCTCTGTCAAACCTCTGGGGTCTGTTTGCTTGATGGGTCCAATTTCACAGCTCAACTGTGAACTTCAGCAGCTGTCATACGAGACAGTATTGCCAAAAGATAGTACTGCATTAGCCCACAACAACAAAAAAAAAATATAAGTTGTCCATTCCCCATCTCTGTGTTTACAAAGAAAAGTAAGATGCAGGTAGTGCAAAACGAATAGCCCCCTTGAAATGCACATCTTTGTTTGATATTGATGTAATGTCCCACTGAAAGAGGAAGTTAGGTCGAGACATATCGAGTGGGAAACTTAAATGCAGAAAGATGTCATAAGAATGTGAATCTTTTAATATTTTTGTGTAATTTCTCATTTACCTCCCCCTGGCTTTATGTATGTTAACTGTTCATTGTATTGTTGTGTTATTTTGACTGTCTACCTTGGTCTTATGTAAATTGAATTCATTATAAAAAATAAAGAAATAATAAAAAAAAAGAATGATGTCATAAGAGACTTCGAGAGACTGCGCTTTGAATGCCTTTATATAAGAAAATAAAATTATTTCATAGGGAACTAAAGTTAAATAGTAAGATAAAAATGAAGGGAAAAAAACAGAACAGATATAATACTTATTTTAATAACGTAATAAAGAAGTTATATAAATTAAGATACATTAGGAACAAGACAGAAATCTCTCTCTATCACTCTACCTATCTGAAATGGGTCTATTGATAGTCTTATCATTTATATCCAGCTATTTCCTTTTTGTACATTCACACAAACTCCTACTACTGCCAGCTTTATAAAGTCGTGACCACTAGTCGTGACTGAATAACCCTCCATGAGCATTTTCACTGCTTTCCAGCGCCCTCTGCTGCCCATCACGACGTCATTCACACAGACGCTACAGTCAGCCTTGCACAGAAAAAGATAACAATCACACAATCACAGTCCGAATCTGTCATGCATTTAAACACATTTGCGAATGTTTTAATATCACATTCAGAAAGAGACTACAAACACTGCTTTGGCGCTTGGCCAGCTGTGATATGAGAGAAGTTTCCCCTCAAGCACAAAGACAGACTGGTCGCCGTATGACATCAAAGTACCGCGAGAACGAATCGAACTCTGATCGCTCTCGCGGTACTTTGATGTCAACGGTTTGCGCAGCATGAAGTCGAACACATGTTTACTAACTAGTCACACAGCGCAGCTGGTTTACATAATGTTTTACAGTTTGAGCACTTAAAGGAGAGGAGTGCTGAACAAATCGATGAACTGATCAGTTGTTAGCTCTCGCTAAAACATTTCCGTGGATTTTAAACTGTGCTTAACCACCGACCAGACGATTCTAGCTACGCCCCTGACCCATACGGTCCTGTCCTGGATAACGACATCTGAAGCTCATGAATAATATGGCAACTTGCACATTTTTACAAGGTGAGGATATAAAAAAAACGAAATTTAACTAACTGTGACACGTGACAGGTGAAGGTTAAAGTATATGTAATAAAGCTTATGCAACAGTTCCCTCTGGTCCACTAATGCAATTGGACACGTGGCTCTTCAGAAGTGCTGAATCTGATAATGTATAACAGCACCAGAAAGGTTTATTGCTCGTATCACTTCACTTGTAAAACAACAAATGTGCCTAAGACTCTGCAGAGTATTGCATGTTTACACATTTCATTTTTATATTGAGTCATTATATCTTGTGTTCATGTGGTTTAATTGGTAAAGCACTGGGTAAGCAACACAATGGTGGTGGGTTCGATTTCACATAAAGATGAAAGAGACTGAATGCACGGTGAGTCACTTTGTAAATGCATGGCATGCAATGATGTAGATTTGGTTTGAACATTGGGTGGTTGGACTGTCCACATGTTTTTAATCATCGCATGTACCTCCGCTCCGCCCCATCCCCTTCAGAAAGTCAAGCGATATGGATCTTGACAAATGTCAGAAGCACCATGCATACTTTTCTTGAGCCTTATCGTGTGCAAAAGCAAATGTATTCAACCCCTCACCATGTTCTAATTCTCCTTTTTGCAGAGATTGACATAATTTGGATTTGCACTCTTGTATTGTTTGTTATTGCTTCAGTTCACTGTAACCTTATTATGTAACACCGTAATAAAAATATGTCCGGGAAAAAGAAAATATAAGAAAACATAGACTGCACTTCCAGAAAAATGGATCAATCTTAGTGCTTGTAGCCAAGTTGCAGACACTGCGTTTATGATGGAAGTGATGGATGGGGCTCATATGAACTCATCAGAGAAACCGGCTCATGATACATCGGCACATCTCACTATCTGTGCTGGCACAGGTTCATGCAGTCGACACTGATGCCCCGTGTATGCTGCAGTCGATGCTTTATGCCTTTGCTATATTGCTGTCATCAAAGTGTGAACTGCACTTATAGATTTAATAATATGTTAATGTTAAATTAATTAGATATATTATACCGCAGAGTAAACAGCATAGATTCTGTCTGATGCATTCTGGGAAAGCCTCTGTTCATCCTCACGGGGAGTCGACGTAATGACACACGCAATGCAAAATGAATTAGCTCCCTTTAGGCACGCACGCACACACAAATTAACACGCATTTATAGCACACAAACAAACAAACAAACAGATACACTGTGTGGAAACAGCATCCATGGCCTCTCTCCAGAGACATGCAGGCGGATGAAACGGAGACTGGGGGAGAGAAGCTTTCCAAGGGGGGCAGACTGACTCATTCAAGCTCCAGAGGGATTTTGGGTATCCTCAGTCACCCGCCACAGACGCTAAAACTAGAACACGTCCAATTAGCCCTCCTCTTACCCTCCTTCGCTGTAGAAGCCCGGCAGGCGTGCTCACAATAGCGAAGACTCGTTTCGTTTTTAAGAAAGTTTTCAAAGACATGTCTCTACGGGAGACTTTTAAATGAGACAGAGATCGTTCGGATTTTTGGGCACTATCAGATCTCAGTGACAGTTTTACTCTTGGAAGATCATCTCGGTTTACGCATCCCTTGTTTAAAAGTAACAAGCAGGGCGTTACAAAGCTGATAGCTTTATAATGATAAAGATGGATTTAATGATGGCTACATGGCAGGGGTGTTTTTTTGTGAACACAATGTCACTCCTTCACCACTTCTTATATAGAAAATGACATAGGTCCACTATATGGTAAAGAGCTGAACAAAAAATGAGTGAATGAGTAAACACCATGCGTCAGAGAACTGTCGCAGAGATTCGATATAAACATTACACCTGGCTATATGTGGCTTTATGGATTTTACTGTGAAATGGTAAAGTTTACTTTCTTACTGTTTGTCACTTTTGTCATATTTATTGTATTAGTTGATAATAAAAAGAACAAAACAACTGCTTGTCATATTTATTTACTATTATGTAAGGAATAATTGAAGGCAGGCCATTGAATTATGAGAAAATAATGCACACCCAAGGTGGTAATGCGGCGTGACGCAAAGTGGACTGCTGTTACACCTTGGGTGTGCATTATTTTCAATTATACCACGTGGCAGTTGAATGCTGTATTCTGATTGGCTGAGAACTTCTCCATGGGTGTTGATTATTTTTCAGTAAACTGCACACCTAACTTTTTACAAATAGACACCAGAGCAATGTTTTGGTAATCGTGGTTTAAGAGGAATAATTGACTCTGGTCCTTTGAATTATGTAAGGAATAATTGACAACGGGCCGTTGAATTATTCGAAAATAATGCACACCCAAGGTGCAATGCGGCACGACGGGAAGCGGAGTGCCGTTACACCGCGGGTGTGCATTATTTTCAAATAATTCAAAGGACCGGAGTCAATTATTCCTCTTATACCACGGTTACCACAAACATTGCTCTGGTGCCTATTTTAAAGACATTTGACAAGTTAGGTGGGCGGTTTTCAGAAATTAATGCATACCCACGGAACATTTCTCGGCCAATCAAAATACAGCATTCAACAGACCCGTGGTATAATTGAAAATAATGCACACCCACGGTGCATTACCATCTTGGGTGTGCATTATTTTCTTATAATTCAACGGCCCGTTGTCAATTATTCCTTACATAATTTAAAAGTCAATTATTCCTTTTATACCACGGTTACAACAAACATTGCTCTGATGCCTATTTTTAAGACATTTGACAGGTTAGGTGTGCAGTTTACAGAAAAAGAATCAACACCAATGGAACGTTTCTCTGCCAATCAGAATACAGCATTCAACACATCCGTGGTATAAGTTTATTTATTATATTTCACAAAAATATGTATTGTACTTTTAAAAAGTATCACATTTATTTTTAATTTGTTTATTTTTAAAAAGTAGAAAATAACTGACAACACAAAATAAAAGTGTATACACTTTACGCATTCGTCTCCCATTGTATCATGGGAAATAGTGAGTGAGCAAGTATATATCGAATGCACCCTCAAAGTCAGAGTGCATTGTGGGTAAAACGAATGAATGTAGGGAATAAAGTTATTCACTTAGGTTTTGAACACCACTACAAAATGGCGGACGCCAAACATAGTGCACTATATAGGAGATAGGGAGCGAGTTCAGACACAGCCAATGCCTCTTGAAAGGGTTCTAGATGAGAGAATAATGGGTTGTGCAAATTAAACAAAAGTATCAAACAATTAAAGGCGGGGTGCGTGACTTTTGAAAAACACTTTGGAAAAGGGAGTCAGGCCGACTACCAAAACACACTTGTAGCCAATCAGCAGTAAGGGGTGTGTCTACTAACCGACATCGTTGCCTGGGTTGAGTATCAAAAGAAGGTCCAGATTCTATTGGGGAAGGGGTGTGTTTGTTTAGGTGATTTCAAATGTCAACATTGGCTTTCAGAGATCATGCACCCCACCTTTAAAGGTCAAATAAACCTCAACATGCGTCACTCATCGCTATACTGAAATGTAAAGGATGTGGGGAAAAAGCAGAATCTATGTGTACCTCAGTATCTTTAAATCGTTCTTTATTCCTGTGCACCGGGGAGTGTGGCTGATGTCTAGGAGAAGTGTTGTGACCTGTCAGTTCTCCGTTCTTCACATAATCATCTGAAGCAGATTTGGGCTTCGACCAACCGGAGATGTTATCTGCACACAGGATATTATTACATATTACATAGCACAATGAAGGATTCATAACACAGCAAAACCAACATTTATTAAAAATAGTGCTGCACAATTCACTATTAACAAAACTTAAGTAACCTATATGTTAAAAAAAGCTTTCAATACACTCTAAAAAAATAAAGATGTTTAAAAGGTTATTAGCAGCAATGCCAAAGAAGATCTATTTTTGGTTTCCCAAAGAACCTTTTAGTCAAAGGTTCTTAAAGAATCATTTCTTCGTCACCTTTTTATAGTCTAGGCTAGGGCAGTGTTCGAATTCAGTGGGGGCTGGGGTGGTCCCAGACCTTCTATAAGCATTAAAGGGGACATATCACAAGACTTTTTAAGATGTAAAATAAATCTTTGGAGTATGTATGTGAAGTTTTAGCTCAAAATACCCAACAGATAATATGTCGAATTTGCCACTTTGTAGGTGCGAGCAAAAATGTGCCATTTTTGGGTGTCCTTTTAAATGCAAATGAGTTGATCTCTTCACTAAATGGCAGTGCTGTGGTTGGATAGTGCAGATTAAGGGGCTGTATTATCCCCTTCTGACATCACAAGGGGAGCCAAATTTTCATGAGATATTTTTCACATGCTTGCAGAAAATGGTTTACCAAAACTAAGTTACTGGGTTGATCTTTTTCACATTTTCTAAAGCACTGGGGACCCAATTATAGCAAACATGGAAAAAGTCAGATTTTCATGATATGTCCCCTTTAAAAAAATGTTGATCCAGGATCACATCTTTTTTTGTGAAATCATGGTGACCCTGTAATAACAGGGAACTTGGTGGGGGGGTGGATGGATTCTTAGCAAGGGGACCATAATCCGCGTAATTCGAACACTGCTCTAGGGGTTCACACACTTTTAATTTTGCAACCCACTAATAGGTACAATCTTTCCTGGAACCCACCAACATATTTTTATTTAAGAAATATGGGGAAACACTTATAGTATTTTACAATTGAGTAGTTTTAATTTTCCTTCGCTCTAAAAATGGCTGGGTTATTTTTGACCCATGTTGGGTAAATATATTGACCCAATGCTCGGTTGTTGGAACCCATTGCTGGGTTATCATAACCCATAGTTGCATAACAGCAACCCAGCATTGGGTCATTTTTAACCCAGCATGTGTTTTTTCCAATATTTACCCAACACGTTGTCATTTTATTAATGGGATTTAATTGAAGTATCAAAATACCGTATTGTATATCACATCAAAATCATTGTCATTGCTAGTCACTAGTTGGATTAAACTGTTTTTCACTGTAACAGTGAACTTCTCCCCTTACTCTACCAGTTTTTGATGATGCTCGGTGGGTATCGATTTGTAGTGGTAAGCCCAATGGTCGGGGTGGGGGTGGGGGGGGACTCTGGTTCTTGTAAGGGATTCAGTGCGCCGACCTAACCTGCAAAGGTTCTGTGGATATTAAAGGTTCTTTATGGCAGCGGTTCTCAAACTGGGGGCCGCGAGATGGTGCCAGTGGGGGCCCAGTTTTATGAGATTTTATAAAATACATTAATTTATCATGAGTATAATTAAACCAAAAAATATATGGCTACTAACCAACAGCACTACTTTGAATAATTGTATATGTTTTGTTTAATTAAAATGTTACATTTTAGAACAAATTTGTCATTCATTTTCTTTGGGGGGGGGGGGCTGCGAAGAAATGCACTGTACACAAGGGGGGCCGCACGCTGAAAAAGTTTGAGAACCACTGCTTTATGGAACCAAACAATTTACCTAGCAGGAACCAATATTTTTAAGAGTGTATTAGAAATCAAATGCATTGAATCATGACTTCAAGTAGAGACAGATCATATTCTTGCCTGTATTAGATCCCTGTGTGTGGCCGTGTGTGATGTGCTGAGCAGCCTGGCACACATTGTGCTGAAGAATACTCAGGCATTCTCCCAAACAGCTGAGCGTAGCGGCGGACGTGGCCTTCAGCAGTAGCAGATCCTGGTCCAGCGAGGACAGCGGTCCGCGGCTCGGCAGGGACTCGATGGAGTTCACCAAGTTCTTCTGCTGACCCTCCGCCTGGGACATGACCTGCAGAGCCAGGTAGATAATCACTGATTCCATTTGGACTTCACTAAATCAATTTAACCAGCACAGTTTGGATTAAGAGCTACTTTAGTTGTTTTTCCATCTACAAATTAGTACATAAGTACATACTTAATAAAAATGCACTTAAAGATTGTCCAAAATTAAATGGGCTGTCTCTACATTAATTTAATTACCAGACACTTTTATCCAAAGTGACTCACAAATGAGGGAGCTTTCAACATTTTGCTTTAAAAGCCAGCCATAAACATAGCGCACGAAGCTTTGGAATAGTAATGAGTCTGTTTGTCTACTAAATTTAACAACAAAGAGTCAACATCCATAAGCCATATCCCTCTGGTAAATGTGTAACATGTTTGGTGACTGAGCACATGTGCTCATGATGCGAGTCATGATGAGGGAAAATTTTTGGTGTTTGTTGTCACGTCTGTCAGTTTGAGGGGAATGACTGTGAGCTTTCCGTCGATGCTGAACATCTCTAATGAAAAGCAGGCAGACAGCCGAAGATGAGAAGCAGAGGTCCGTACAAAGTGACTCATTAATGGAGGTCTCTCAGTACGCATCTCTCTCTCTCTCTTTCCTGTTCAAATCATTCAGTGATTGCAACACCATTACAGCACAGCTGTGGCTTTAATAGATGAAACTATATGCTCATGCACAAAGGAACATTAGCTAGTCTACACAAGCCCCCTCTGAAACCTTTCAGGTCTTACCTACATCTAGAAACCAAATGAATGAGATTATATCAAAAATATGCCACATATAAAACTATGTTGCCTGAAATCAAGCAATATCCCAGCCTAATATTATTAGTTCCCATAGCCAAACATTAGCAGAACAGTATGTACCAAGAAGCTCAGTAACATTCAATGTATCTCTTATTATAACATTTCTCCAGTAAAATGAGTTTTACCCAGTCTGCTTTGGCAGAATTAGACTTGCCTGAACAAGTCCCAAACACCAATTTATTTTTAGGTACCTGTGGTTTATCAGGTTATTGTTTTATATTCACCCATTGGCTCAGTTGGGATTTTCACAATAACTGTCTGTTAGCGCATGGCAAACTTTGAGCAGGGAAAAGATTTTGCCGCACACAGTTCCACCCAGTTCTCATGAAAAATTTATCCAGCGTTTTCTTTTTGAGTGGGTATTAAAAAAAGGAGACATGCATTACAGCTGTCATTTGATCCCAGCACAGAATTCCCAGGACAGGTTCTGCCCTGATCGTGATGCAACAGCTAAGAGATTGCACACGCAATCGCACACTTTTTTGTAATGAATCAAACGTAAGCACGTCACACTTTATTTTCTATATTATCTATATTATCTCCAGGTCTGATTTCCTTGCTTGCTTCCAATCAAGGAACATTTTCAAAGCATGCACGGATAACATGGATCAGGTTCTGCACACAACTGTGGAGTCTATGCCACCTCCAGTGCATAATGTCTGTCATTAAAGCAAAACCATTTTCTTTTGTAACTGTATCATGTAGGTTTGCTACAAACAGATCATTTTATATTGGTATCACTTGAAGGCTGCTTTGGTAAGAAAACGAGTTCTGAATAAATGCAAATGCACTTATGACGATAAAAAAATCTGTAACCTTGGATATAAAAATCGCACTTATGTTTCTTGTGGAGACAAACAAAACATCGACATGTTCCTATAAACACGATCATATCTAAAACTAGCTCATTATTTCTGTGTGTACAGTATGTGCAACCTTCACAGACTGTTGTTGGAGGAAGCTGCGTGACTAATTAGATATCAAACCGTGGATAAAAATAAAGATATGGAATAATTAAAATGCCAACAGTATATTCACAGTCACTTCAGGGTGCTTTAGAAAATCATACGTCCAAAAAATGCTGGGTTTTTAACAGGAAAAGGAACAACCCAACCACTGGTATAAATTAAAAGCCAAAAAATTCCTTGTTCCACCCACATTTCTTAAATCAAGTTTAATCAACTTGAAATTACAATTTATTTAAACTTTCTTGACTAGTGAGAAGTTGCTATAAATTATAAAATAAACTTTAATTAGCCTAGTTATTTCAACTTTATTTACATAATATTTATTTTATAAATTATAGCAACTCCTCAGTCTTCACTAGTCAAGAAAGTTGAAATTTATTGTAATTTTAAATTGATTAAAGGCGTGATCTCTGAAAGCCAATGTTGATATTTGAAATCACCTAACAAACACGCCCCTACCCCAATAGAATCTGGACCTTCTTTTGATAGACCCGCCCCACACATAAGCAACCCAGGCAACAAAGTCAGTTAGTAGACACGCCCCTTACTGCTGATTGGCTACAAGTGTGTTTAATACTCGGCCCGATTCCCTTTTCCAAAGTGTTTTTCAAAAATCATGCACCCCCTAGCTTGGGAAAACCCAGACAACTTCCGGCAAATTTAGATTTGCTCTGCAAGTAGTCTGGCAAAGAGGCCATTCAAGCCCATTTATAATTAAATAAAGAAATTGTGGCACCAATCAGAAACGTTGGGGCGGGCTTTACACGATGATGACAGCACAGCGACGGTGAAGCAGATTTTGTACATTACAAAGATGAATGCCGCCGTGGAACATCACTTGATCAAATCAGCTATCGCGTCTGTTTTAAGCGATTTCAACTTTATCTTTTCGTTAAAACCCGAGTAAAGAACAACACTCGAAGCCTTCATATCTATAAAAAGATCCGGCAACTGGATCCGGCAAAAGTCTGATATAGCTCTGCATACGTCACCTCCTTCATCGCTGTGATTGGTTTTAGGTCTATCCAATTGGACACTTGGTCCGTTGGTGAAGCCCCTTTGGAAATTATTGGTCTATGAAGCTTTGCCAGACCATACCTCAGTTACTACTGAGAGTGGTCTGGTTTTAACCAGGCTAGCACTTCGCCTTTTAACTTTAAAAATAACTTGCTACATTTACAATTTCATTTTTTACGGTACATTCACACGGGGCGAAAGCGTTGACACTTCTCATTTACTTTTAATGGGTGACGTCATGTGTTACTGAACTGAATTGTGGATCCGTCAACGTGGCGTCACTGCCGTTGCTCGTGGCAAAAGTTGAGCATTTCTTAAAGGACAAGTTCAGTATTTTACACTTAAAGCCCTGTTTTCAGATTGTTTATGATGATGAAATATTCAATTCAATTCAATTTTATTTATATAGCGCTTTTCACAATACTTAATTGTTTCAAAGCAGCTTTACATTAATAGAAGCAGTGAAAAGCACAGAAAAACGACAGATAGCACAACATAATACACGATAGCATAAGCAGTCAAATTTGCTGCGGCTATGACTCGACATTATAAGCAAGCGTATTACTAAAGTAACGTCTAGAAGAGGAAGCTAAGTTAAGCCCAAGAAGGCTGCCTCCCCGGGGTAAAAAAAACCCCTACGAGAAAAAAGAAAGAAAAAAAACCCAGGCTTTTTAGCCGAGGAAATAAAAAAAGTCCTAGGAGGGAAAAACCCTTGGGAGATATATATGTATATACACACATAAACGGATAAGGAGATTAAGCGGGTTCTGCCGGTGATCGTTGGTCAGGCGTCAGCTGGGCATCACGTTGAATGACCACCAGTAGATCAGAGGTGTGCCGACTTTAGAACGGTTTTGACTGAAATTTCGACATATCTGGCTGCCCCAAGAATTTTCGGGTGTCTGTTGTTTCACCTCCCACCTTTACAATGGGTTTATAGGTGCACCGGAACAATCCCTCCCAAAATGCATTAAACTTTCGTTTACAAAGACGTGAAACTCACCGAGTGGTCAGGGGTGTTCACTGATATGCTCACACAAAAATCGCTGCAAAAGACGCTTTCCAACAAGTTTTTAATCGTAGTTTTTGTCCAACTCCATTGAGTTGTATTAGATGTGCTGTGAGGTACGGTATTACTCCGCGTTGGGAACGTTGTTTGTATTCTTGCAATTGGCAAAGGCGGATTATCGCCACCAACTGGGCTGGAGTGTCTATTATTCAAAGTCTCAACGGAAGAATATACGGGTGTGAGGCGTTTGGAAAAATAGGTCTACAAGTTTACAACGAATTGTAAAACACATGTTGGAAAGCATCTTCTGCAGCGATCTTTTTGTGTGAGCACACCAGTGAACACCCCCGACCACTCGGTGAGTTTCACGTCTTTGTAAACGAAAGTTTAATGCATTTTGTTCCAGTTTGTTCCAGTGCACCTATTCAGCAATCGTAGAGGTCGAAGGTGAAACAACAAACACCCAAAAATTCTCGGGGCAGCCGCATATGTCGAAATTTCAGTCAAAACTGTTCTATTACATCATAAACAATCTGAAAACAGGTCTTTAAGTGTAAAATACCGAACTTGTCCTTTAACTTTTCAAGCGCCAATGCGTTTGTCAGCCAATCAGAATGCCTACTGCGAGCCAGCAAATAAAGTTTATGCAAGACCGGAGCGTGTGTATCAGTCACTGTGATTGGCTATTGGATCGCTTCAGACAAGCCTTCCGTCAAGCGTTAATATTTTCGCCCGTGAAAATGTACCGTAAGTGTACTTCTGACTAACAATAAAAAAGATGCGGGGGAAAACCGGGGCGAAAGTAACACGGGACAAAAGTAACAAATTGATTTTCTCAAAGCCCCGATAATTTTTGCATCCTAAACTATGACAGCATCTTTAGCACGCAAACCCTTGACAGAACTGACAAATATTGCGTTATTCGTCACCGTTTTGCGCATGTAGGTCCAGAAAGCTGTTTTCAACCATGACAAGTAAATCCCTAAAGTGGTTATTTTTTTCTTATAACGAGTTGTGTTTTTGGTTTCATGTGTTACAGTACTGATCAATCTACAGGTTATTTAGTGCTCTAACTACACATCCTTAAATTTGACTTCTTAGAGTTTTTCAAAATAAAAGCAAATTTGGTTTAAATGTCAGGAGTTCCTGTCAGGACAAAAGTAATTACTTGAAAATGTAATTTCATTATTTTTTGCAAAGATAAATGATCAAATATGTTTGCAGTTATATATTAACAAGGTCATAGTCATGCATATTTACTAAAAACAAGGCTAACACAAAAATCTATCTTGTAACAGTTCGCTAAAAGTAACTATTTATGTTCAAAGTGAAATTATCCTCAAGTACTTTTAAATTTGTTCAAAATTCCAACTGCTATTGATAGACCACACTTGTTAGTTATTGCCCACAGCAAAAATATAGACTCTGTCTAAAACATTATCTTTTAAAATGACGTTTTTCTGAAAAGAAATGGTACTTTCACCACTGCTCTCCCCTACATGGCTGTGGTATAACAAAAGGCCAGCAGATATGTGATGATTATTAAATTACCTATAAAACATCCTTTTTCAAAAGGAAATACATCAACACAGAAAACTGCCAGTTCGTGGGTACATACAGAATATGCAGTGCTGATGGTCTAGCCAAGCCTAAAAAAACAGACAGCATAAGAATCCCTGCTGCTGAATAAAATTACTGGAGATAAATATGAAGCTCCAGACGTACAGTAATGCGTCCCTGCCATCTCCAGTTTGTGATGAAAAGGGAGGTCTGTGTCTTTAACAAAAAGCACATCTTTGACTGACAGCCCACAGATTATTCTTTTGAGTCCCTTATCAGTATGTGTAAATGAGGCTGGATGACTTTAAATAGGTGTATAGGAGAGGGTTGGCTTCAGGGCTGGAGGTGATTTTGGGTCTTGACTGAAAATAGATGAATGAGTCTGGGATTGAATCCAGAGCTAAATTTGACTATTAAAAAGAATGTCATTAAACCAGTGCAATGAATTTAAATATTGAATACTCTTGCCTTCATTACACACAGAAAAATGATTCTGTCTAACACGCTGATAAAATAATTTCCATCTCATTGCTTAGACGCACACACATTCCAAAGCACTTTTTATGAGACTCAGCAGGTTTCCAATGACTTGCAGCATGTTTCCTTTAGACCGCAAGTGAAAGTGACAGTGTCATAAAATTTAAATACAAAAATATGCCCTAAGAGGCAGAGAAAACAGCTGGCTGTCAGGAAAATGTGACACCGGAGGGTCATACAAACTGTCGGTTTAAAAAACATCAAATATCTACGCTTTGGTATTTGAATGAAAGCATCTGCCAAATACATATGTAAATGGTGCTTGCCCATAAGAAACGTCTTGCCATGGCATCAAAATGGTTTTTGGAACATTGCTATGTGGTTTCTAGTGTCATTCTGGTTGTATTTATGATACCTAATATACGGCTTTTGAAAAAAAAATAAAGAGACCAATCCAAAATTATATTCAGTTTTTTTGAATGTAGCTACAATAGGTAGTATTTGGATACAATGAAAATTTTTGTTCCATTCTGTTAACTACCCACAACATTTCCAAATAAAAATTATAATGAAAAATATTGTTTTTTAATTTGCATTTATTTGCATAAAATAAAAACTGGACAAAGTGGTCAAATTAGACCACTATAACCCAATTTCATGTTTTCCTTTGTTTTAGAGTGGTAAATGATGTCTGTGCACATAAAAGATCTGTAGAGACTACTTTCTAAACACGGGGGAGTACAACGCTGGATACACAAAGGCTTCGTCTAAATAGTGGAGCAATACGATAGTATCTCCTGGCTGTCACTATTGCTTTGGGAGCTCATCTTTTAAACATGGTAAGAATTGTCAGATTTCCGTTCATATAATTCGGCCAATCACAACGCAATGGATAGCTGGCCAATTGGTTCACATCCATTGACACCTCGCTTTCTCACAACGATGAGTTTTGTACAAAACGACTTGTTGCAGATAGACAGGACTTAGAGGTGCAACAAAAATGTACAGGAAAATTATGAGTTTTTTTAACGATAAACCACGCAAACACATTGTATTACATCAAATACACAAAGTAATGTGCTTTTTAGCTATGAAATATGGGCCCTTTAATATAGTAATTTAATATTTAATACACTGTAAAAAATATTCTGTAGAAATTACAGTATTACTGGGTATTACTGGCAACTAGCTGCCAGTAATTTACTGTAGATTTTACATTTATGTTATTTACTGGCAACAGTTTGTTTTAAGTTAAAGGCGCAAAAGAGGATGTTTTCCGCCGACTGAGAATCCAAAGACCGTTACTGAGTTTTTTAAATAAGCGCATGCGCAAGAACAGCCTCCCTCCTTCACATCTCATATCTAGGAAACGCCTTCCATAACTCGTGCACGAGTATTTGAACACGAGTGTTTGTTTACCACTGGCATATGCTGTGTCGCGTCAGTGGATTCATTATGTGAAAAGATATGATAATAAACACATAAGACGTGAAGTTAGATCAGTCGACGCTACTCCCATTTCAACTAGCGTGTAGCAGCCTGGTCACTTACAACTACAGTACAAGAACAACGTCGATATACCTGAATAACAGTACAACAATAATTATTCCACAAAGAAAGAATAATCACTGTTACCCGTCGAAGAGAATTTTTGCGACCTGCGCGTCTGACACCTCTCTGTTCCTTCATTGCTCTCCAGTGTTGAAATGTTTCTCCAATAACGACTCTGGTTAGATAACATTCTTCTGACAAATTTCTCCTCTTCTCAGCGACTTAAAAACTCTTTCTTTTGCGTCCTCCTTCGGGTTTCTTCTCTTCCATGGTGCAGATTCGAGGAGGAAAGCAGGGGCGAAAATGAAAACAAACCGAAACTTAAGACAGAGTTTCATGCGCTATGCGCATGCGTCACTCGTGTAACGTTACTGGAGCGTGCACGTCTCTCCCAAGAAACGTAATAGCAGTGATTGACAAGCCAGAGGGCCAATGACGATTGCGATGATTGCATCAACGATTGGCTGATGTTTATAAGGCCCTACCTTATGCACAGATGACATATATTAATTTTATTACTTTCAGTGCGCCTAATAAATAGTCTTTTATCATTTAGTAAAGACAGTTTCAGGTAACATTGCAAAAATGTATTAAACAAACATCCTCTTTTCCACCTTTAAATGAACATGAAACATTTTCAGTCTTTAACTTCTACAGTACTGGCAACCAGCTGCATAATTACAGCAATTTTTTTTACAGTGTATATATTAAATATGAATATTAATCATTAGAGAAGCACCGATATATCGGCCAATAATCGACATAGTTTAAAAATAATTGACCGATTATTTCTGTTAATAAAAAGGGGGCAGGAAACGCATCAAATTGTGCTGTGTGTAAAAAAAGTGTTAAAAATCACTAGCTTGATGTTCAAGCATGAATCGTATTTGTATAAAAAATTTTAATATCAAGAAATTTTGTCAATCTAAGTTAAGAACGTTACTTTGAGTAACAGATTTGTTTACAACTTAATTTGTTTTTAATAAGAAAGAATTAAGTTTTTATTTGCATTTCTCACAAAATTGTGTCATTAATTATTATTAATTTAAAAGAAAGTATAACATTTAAAACCACCAAACTATAGGTATCGGTAATCAGCTATTGGTAGTGGTTATCGGTATTACCAGAAAACATTTAGCATCAGTGCATCCCTATTATTTTACATATATTTAAGAAGAGTTTCAAAATATATAAGCCTGATTTTAAATCACAGCTTTCTTTTGTTGGAATTTAACAAACAATGGGATAAAATGACTGCAATACATGTAGAAATTAATATTAAAGGATTAGTCCATTTTCTTAAAAAAAATCCAGACCATCTACTCACCACCATGTCAGCCAAAATGTTGATGTCTTTCTTTGTTCTGTCGAGGAGAAATTATGTTTTTTAAGGAAAACATTCCAGGATTTTTCTCATTTTAATGGACTTTAATGGACACCAACACGTAACAGTTTTAATGCAGTTTAAAATTGCAGTTTCAACCGAGTTTCAAAGGACTCTAAACGATCCCCAACGAGGCATAAGGGTCTTATCTAGTGAAACGATTGTCATGTTTGACAAGAAAAATAAAAAATATGCACTTTTAAACAACAACTTCTCGTCTATCTCCGGTCCGGTGTCGCGCCAGCGCGACCTCACGTAATTGCGTAATGCCGTGGAAAGGTCTCTTGTTACATATATGAAACACACATTTGGGGACCATTTTAAACAATAAACTGACACAAAGACATTAATTAGTATTATTCGACATACAACAACGTCGGAACGGCCCTCTTTCTCCAGTTTTTTTAAAATGGAAAATTAAATGTACATACAAAAACAGGCCTGCAATAGAAATAAACAGATTACAATTGTCAAAGGCAGACACATTGCACCATAAACAATGCAAACAGTGCAAATTTGAAAATGCAAAGAAGTGAAAGTGAAATTAAATAAATAAATAGTAAAAATAAATAAATAATAATACTTTTTAATAAAATGTTGATAATACAAGGGGTAACAAATAATTATTGCTTACAAAGATCTTTGAAAAAATTGGCAATTACATTAGATATTTCATTTGAAAGGGTATGAAGAGAGTTTGCAAACATTTCAAGTTCTCTGATAAAGTGAGGAAAAGATTCAGGAGTTTCTACAATTGTGAATGAAAAATTTAGCAAAATCAAAAAGGTTTTCTACACACTTGTAAACACTGGGGCATACTTTCACATACGTCATCCGTGACCTCTTGACGTGATGACGTATTGCGTGAGGTCGCGCTGCCGCATCACAGTACCGGAGGAAGAAGAGAAGTTGTGGTTTAAAAGTGAATATTTTTTATTTTTCTTGCCAAAAATGACAATTGTTTCGCTAGATAAGGGATCGTTTAGAGTCCTTTGAAATTGCCATTTTAAACTGCATTGAAACTGTTACGTGCTGGTGTCCATTAAAGTTCATTAAAATGAGAAAAAAAATCCTCAAAAAACTATTTCTTTTCACCTGAACTAAGAAAGACATCAACATTTTGAATGACATGGTGATGAGTAAATTATCTGGATTTTTTTAAAGAAAATGGACTAATCCTTTAAAAGGCAAATTTGCTCTTTATCCAGAGCTACAGGTTTATGCACCTTTTTGGAGGTGTCATTCATATCCAAAGCTCAAGTAATGCAGGACAAGCTACTACCGTCAGTTTAATAAAAAATTGTCAACAAAAAACTGTAATTACGGTAATGTCAGTCAACACAGACACTTTTATAGACAGGCTTCACTGCAACAATGTCAAAACAATGTGTTGGCATAAGCATCCTGCTGAACAGACATTTTCACCCGCTGACACAGCACTCACAGGCCAGCTGAGGTTCAGATGTTCATAAAGGAGCCTGTGCTGTCGACTGCATACAAATCCTCCTCTAGAGCTTATAGGAAAAGATTGTCTACGTATAACAGCAACCAACAAGTGACCCCCTAAAAACGTTTGGAGGGAACAGACAGGAGGTCACCATTTAATGCATGGCATCCACTAGAATGGACAGCTTTTTAAAAGCTATTTTAATCCTTTCTGTGTGCAGTTTTACATCTGGATCAACCTGAGTGGTTTTCTGTAATAAAATCAAGTTACCTAAAGTCACGCATCAAAAAGTTGACTAACTTCAGAAGTCAGTTTGTTTTAACATCTGGTTCTATCTAAAGCTGTCCCTACCTCTTTGACCTGATGCAGTCCTGCAGGGTGCTGACTACAAGCTCGGTGGCCGGCGGTGGGGGACTTGTGATGGGTGATGACAGTGGCAGGAGTCCCGTGCTGGGGGGTCTGTCTTTGAGCGGAGCACTGCGGGACGGGGTGCGGATGCAGGGAGAAGCTGTGGGTCCGGCCGGTGGAAGAGGAAGAGGAGGTGTTGTAGCAGGAGGAAGAGGATGAACAACCCTGAAAGAGAGAGCAGCAATGGGAGCAGCAGGAAAGGGAGCAGACGCCAGGACCTTTCTTCCCTTTGGGAAAAGACACCAGTCCGGCGCCGCCCGCGCTGTCCATCATAATGCAAAGGGGCATTGTCTGCCTGCCGCAACTGAGAGAGCAGCCACATATGCACAGCGGAGGGAGGGATGAAGCGAGAGCAGTGCATGATGGGATAGAGTGGAATATGAGAAGGGGAAAAGAGGAGGAGAGAGCATCTTCTGAAGTGCAGCATTGTTCTCACATCAGAGAGACATAAAAGATGACACTCGTATGAACTTTCATCTCTTAAAAGCTCTCCAGAACAATTTGAGTACTGTAATCTCATTCCCTCGCAGCTAAACGGAGGCAACGGTTTTTGTGGTTCACAAAAGCATTTACTGCATCTCTAGTGGATAAAAATATGCAGGTCCCTAAGGCACACTTTTACAGAACAAGCCACTAAATTGCAAGGCTGCTGGATTATTATATTTAAGAAAATTTGTGCAAAGTGTGGGTACCAAGGTGTGTTAAAGCTATATACCTAGCTGTCACTGCGGTACCCTTTTAAAAAGTACAACTTTGCATCTAACAAGTTCATATTAGTATTTCAGAGGAATATATGTACCAGAGTGCATATTAGCACATCAAAGGAAAATGTTACCTCAAATAAACATATTGGTACCATATACAGTACTGTGCACAAGTCTTAGGCCAACACCACCAGCTTTGGTGTTTTAGCAAAGTTTAAATGTCCATCCATATTTAGTTTCACTCTTTTTATTAATATACAAACAGAAAATATAGGAAATATGTACACAAAATTAAAAGCAAAACAATTTGCAGAACTAAATGTCTTCTTTAGGCATCAGTCAGTATTTAGGGTGACCTCTCTTGGCACGAAACACATATTGAGCTTTTTTGAGGAGATTGAAGTCCTGAAGTCATTCAATTAGAATTAGGATTTAATTTCATTTAGGTTTAAGAGATCCTGTAGCTGCCTGCTATTGCTCAAGTGGAAGAGGAGTTTACCCTAAAAACTCATCACTTCAGCTTGTACTTTTTTACTGTTTTTAATACTACATAAACATTTCCTGTATTTTCTGATTGTATTCTAATAAAGAGACTGAGAAATAATTATATATCACTACACAATTGCAAAAACAACACATGTTATGGTAGCACGGTGGCCCAAGACTCTCGCACAGTACTGTATGTATACATATCTATGCCTTTATGGCATACATAAAGACCTTTTTAAAGGGTACCAGTGACCATTTCTATCGTTTCTGATAGGGTGGATGCAAAGATGTTTGGGCTGTGTTTGGAAAGGTATTTCTAGGTGCTTGTTGGTCCAAGTTAAAATAGCCCACACATAACAATGACAAATCACTATTTTATGTCTCACTAATCATTTTAATGTCTCAATTGTTTATTATATACAGCAAGGATATTAGATGGAAAGCGTCTCATTACTCTGCTTCACAGATGTGTGCTCAAATGGACTCAGAAATTAAAACTCAAATGTCTCAGCAAATTCAAAGTATTTAATTTTATGAACAAGGTTGTATACAAAACATTAAAAACTGGTCTGATTATGCATATTTTTATTTATCCCAATTTTTACTGGAAAAGTCAAGTCAAATTGACTTCTAATAAGCACTCTAAGGGCTCTATCTTACACCTGGCGCAATGCGCTACGCAAGTGTCTTTTGCTAGTTTCCACCCTGCGCAATTATCATTTTCATGTTAGGGCCGCGTTGTTTAAATAGCAATTGCATTTGCGCCCCCTTTTGCACCCATGGGCGTTCTGGTCTGAAAACGAGGTGTGTTCAGGCGCATTGTTGGCGCTTTGCTATTTTGAGGCAACTTAAATAGACTACACCATTGACCATAAAAAACCTGGTCTAAAGTCTAAACTCTAAAGTCAATGGCGCAATATGTTTTTTTGTTATTTAAAGAGCGCATATACGCCTATAAACGGGACGACAACGTGGGTTTGCTTATCACATACATGAATGCGCGGCAGCACAAAAACACTTTTAAATATGAAAGATTAAAGGATTGAATGTAAAAGATTATTATTGAGTCTCTTGGACATAAATGAGGACTAATTCTGAGACGTTAGAAGGCACAAAGAGCTGCTTCACCTGTAGCCTGTTAAGTAAATAAATGCTTTGCTTTAAACAAATACATCTGTTTTTAAATGTTTTTTTAAATGCTACCTCATGGATTTATTGTATATGATGACTCTGTACCTGTGGATATGGTGAGATGAGAAACATTTTTAAGTACTGCTTAAAAAAAAATCGGATGCTGTCCAAGTGCTGAAACATGCGGAGAGTCGTTTGTAAATTCTTTATTTGTAACAAACAGGAGATAAAGTATTTTTAAAGTACAAACCTTTTCTTACATACTTGTAAATAATTTTTTAATGATATTGGATAGCCATAAATTTAAAGCAATTAAAACCCTGCTTTTTTACTTCCATGACTTAAAGAAAATGGGTTTTAAAGGTTTTAATAAAAAATATAAATTTCAACACAAGTGAAAAACAACACAATTATTTAACATTAAATTTAAACTGGGGATCTTCTTCCTCCACTTAGTTTTTCAGTTTACAAAGTCCGTCATCTAAATAAGTATTAGACATAGCGCCAGCGCAACTGGCTTTTAAAGGGGATGAGAGCTGAGACTCTCATTGGTTTATTGCACGTTACGCCCAAAATACTCCCATTACTCATTAAAAAAAACAGGACCACCAACCCTTTTTGACCATGCGCTCGGCGCACAAACCATTTTTCCCATTAAATTAGCAAAAGTGGATTCGGACACGCCCATTTAGATGTTGCGCTGTGTGCTTTAGACAATGCGCTTAGATCGTTAAAATAGGGCCCTAAAACTGGGTAGCCTAAATACAGTAAAAAAAAAATGCTGGGTTATTTTCAACCCAGCACTGGGTCAAAAAGGGATAAGCTCTGCAGCTGGGTTGAAATCAACCTAGAAAATGTTTATATTTGACCCAACAATAGGTTAAAAAAACAGCATTTTGGGTTGAAACAACCCAGCATGGGTTTAATTACAACCCAGCAAGCTGGGCTCGTCCCTTTTTGAGCAAAATCTTGGTTGAAAATAACCCTGGATTTTTTAGAGTATTTTGATATTCTGGGTTAAAAATTACCCAAATGTTGGGTTGTTGTTATGCAAACATGGCCCAGCACTTGGGTTAAAACAACCCAGCATTGGGTTAATTTTAACCTAGCGGTGTGTTCTGTCTAATATTTACCCAGCATGGTTTAAAAAAATACTTTTTAAAGGGAGGTGACATTTGCAAAAATACAAAGTTCACGGACACTGTAAAGCATGCGCACACAAAAAAATTGTGTACAATGATGGATATGTAAAACTGGAAATTATTTGGGAAAAAACAGGAGGTTGTATGCAGTTTGGACTTGATTCTGAAAAAATGGCTTCTTCAATACTTAAGCAGTCATTTTTGGGTAAACAAGCTTTTAGACTTTAGTATACCTTGTAAATGTTGATTTTGTATATGTTCCATGGACTGTAAAAAAATATAGACGTAATGTCTGTGACGTCACCCATTGTTTGTGAAGATCGTTTTTGAAGCTTAAATCTTGGCCGCGCATCACCGCAAATCACTCGCGGAAAACCCAAAAATGGGTAAAGAGGCGGGACATGGGTGAAGCTGAAGTGGCTGGTTGCTGAAACCACGCCTGCCTAGCTCGAATGTAGTGACAGTTGTGGCCGTTTACCCCTCACTCAAGTGGCCATGCAAAAAAATTCACCCCCCTCACAATTGTCATGAAGGGCCAAAACCACTTTTTGTACCAGGCTGTAAACATATTATTTTCTACTGTAAAGTTGGGCATTTTTAACATGGTGGTCTATGGGAATTGAATCCCTTTTGGAGCCAGCCTCAAGCTGCCAGTCGATGAATTGCAGTTTAAATCACTTCCGTATTGGCTTCATCAGAGAGATGGGAAGGTTGTCCCTCGATATGTTCTTATCAGTGATGTGTGTGTCAATGCATTAACAACCTACACCCGACCGATGTTTTCAACTAACCCGCCCGGTGCCCGCAACTCGGGCCGCAAATTTTTTTTTACCCGACCAGCATCCTGGGCCGTACTTTTTAAAAGTAGTAATGGTTTAAAATAGTTAATCGCCATCTTTATGTAAAACGACCCGACCGACCAGGACCTGAATATTATTAAAAACATTCTTGGATGACTCGTAACTGTGGGTAAACGCGGGGTGACCGCAGGCACCCGCTCATTCTGGATCAACCCGCGCATGATTTCTTATGGAAGAACAGAAACAATGTCTTTAATGAAGGCCAAATTTAAAGTATAACGGTTTTTATTTTTGCAAATATCACTTTTACGACTTACATGGAAATTGTATTTATTTAAATCCGCAGCGCTAAAATATTCCAAAAACTATTCCTAAAAAAAATTATCTCAATCAGTGCTTCTGAAAGCAAAATTCGGGGAACTTGGTAATGACACCTGTGCATTTTTGTGAAACTACAAAGAACATTGCTCCCCTGTGTATTTCTAAATGGACTCCTATGATTGGTGGAAAATCATACCATTCGAAAATGAGGCAGCATTATGTGGGTTTCTGTACATGCAGGAATAGCTATTTTATTCAGACCTGATGGAGCTCCCCAACCTCATGCAATTGCATTCTCGCAGTCTAATGGTAGTCCATTGTTCAGCCGTCTGACATTTCAGCACAGAATACAAGTTACATAAGTCTCAGATTATTCAGACCCTTAGACCACCACAGAGCAGAGCTGCGACCACATTTTCAGAATATAAAGCAGTGCATGTGAGTATTGGAGTATCTCAAACTATAATATGTATATAATCCAATATATTCCTAAACATCAATCTCAAAATTGATATTGACATATTTTGGCATGGGTGCAGCATTACGCAAAAACAGCTGTTTTAGTTTATGCCAATTTACGCCAATTATGCCATAATGATGCACAGAACTTACTACATAATATTAAGTACATAATGTGCCCCAACGTGAGCATTGATCACCCAGCAAGCAATTTTGCATTTAAAAACATTTAATAGCCATTCAAACAGCCCAGATGTCTAGGCTAAAACAAGGCAAAATTTGGGCTGTCAGTGAAAATTGTATAGATGTCTAACCATAACCTAAAAATAAATCAAATATTAAAGGGGCCATGGCACAAGACTTTTTTAAGATGTCAAATAAATATTTGGTGTCCCCGGAGCACATATGTGAAGTTTTGGCTCAAAATACCATATAAATAATTTATTATAGCATGTTAAAATTGCCACTTTGTAGATGTATGCAAAAATGTGCCGTTTTGGGTGTGTCCTTTAAAATGCAAATGAGCTGATGAAATTCAAACACTGATCACAATGATGGTGGTTTGTTGCAATTAAAACTCAATTGTGCTTTTCTCTGCACTAAATGGCAGTGCTGTAGTTGGATAGTATGCAGATTAAGGGGTGGCATTATTATAATAAGAGCTCCTTATGACATCATAAGGAGAGCCAAATTTCAACGACCTATTTTTTCCATGTGCTTGTAGAGAATGGTTTACCAAAACTAAGTTACTGTGTTGATCTTTTTCACATTTTTTAGGTTGATAGAAGCACTGGGGACCCAATCATAGCACTTTAACATGGAAAAAGTCAGATTTTCATGCAATAGCCCCTTTAAATAAATATATGAAGAATCGCTGTTGACTTTGCACAAACTAATAATGAGAATTTTTCCCCCATGTATTTTCTATATATTTTCTACAGTAAATATGCACATTGGATTAAAGTGTAGAAATCCTTTTAACATCTGTTGCAGGTATCCTGGATTACGTCATTAAATGAATAAATGCTACACGCTGATAATGTAACACCTTTGGCCACAAGCGGATGGTGAAGACCAGACTCAGATGTGTGTGGTTTTAAATTGCTCTGCTTATAATGTGATTAATCAAAGAGACTGCAGGGATTTTCCTTCCTTGAAACTACATTAACACTGAACACTGGGGTTTGGTATTAAACAGTAATTTGGTTGGTCGTTCATCGAAAACAAATAACAGAAGTCAAATGATTGTAATGATTTAGACTCAATTCTACATTTTAGCGTCTCTTTGAAATCAAGGGGATATTGCTGGTCTCTCTGAAATGTACACTTATTATCTAACTTAAGTTGATAATAAATTGCTACTTAATAAATAAATAAAAATACAAGCATACTGTACAAAAAGTATATTTCTCGATTAAACTGCCCATTTAAATCTATTCCATGCTACAAAACAAACCGTTTTATCTTGAGGCAATATGCAATGACCTGCTTAAAGTTTAACTCAGCAAAGGTTAAACACAAAAATCACCGGTCACAGCTCGCAGCCAAACAATAGTGGGAAATAAGAAGGAAGCTTAATGTGTTTTTGTCACATGGTACTAAACTGAATCTAAAAAAAACATTTCTTATCTTTAACCTGTCTAACTGTTTTTATCTTTGGTCAAAGATAAATCATGCCACATGGACGAAACACAAATGAAACACTTTCACAACCAGGTCAGGTGAACACCGTTGCAGCTCATTATACGCCTGCCTGCACATGTATTACTCACTAAATTATAACAACTTTAACAAAATCTGTGTATGTGGGTGATTATATCAAACTAGATTCAAATGTGATCACTTCTTACAAAGGTCAACTCAATGCTGTTCCAGTTACCCACCAAAAGTAAAAGTGATGCTTGCCTTGCCAGCTATACCTTAAAACCAGTTCTTAAAATCAACAGAACTGAGACTAATTCGGACAACAGGAAATCATAATTTTTTGCTATATAAGACCCGTAATACAGAAGATATATTTTTACAATCTTATGATCCATGAAAGTGAGTACCAAATTATACAAAATATAACCATTTGAAAACTGACTTTAAACATCAAATGTACCTGAAAAATTATACAATCATCCATATACTGTAAACTTGCCAGAACCCAGAAAGGGTCTTATATCTAATGTGATGAACCTCCTTGAAGAAATGTGTAGAAAGTAACCAGCAAGACTAGAAAGCCAGTTTGCCATCACAGTGCTTAGATAGGTCAGAGGAAAGGATGTGAGACACACAGACAGGCAAAGCCAGATACAGAAAGGGGCACTTACAGCAAAGAAAGCTGGTGTATAATTATAGTCAAGTGATCAAAATCATAAGAAAGTAATTGAGATGACAGATTGTCAAGTTGAAAGTAATTGGGTTACCTTGGCGCTGCTGTCTGAGTGGCGGCGGGCACAGAGCTGAAGCTGGGTCATCCACATCTGCTGCTCGCGGGCATCACAAGCTATAAGTAGACACACTAATGTAATTCAGTGAACCCAAAAAAATAGGGCAGAAGTATAACTGTATTAAAAAAAGAAGTGTGCTCGACTTTGTAATTGGTTAACACACTACAAAGTTCTATAACTGCTTTACTTGCCTGTAACATCCTTGCCCATTAATGTAGATTTAACCTTATTATTATGTCTTCATAATATAGTAAAAACGCTCTGACAGGGGTGTTTACATACTTTTTTTGAAAATAGGCTCATTTCCAGCTACCCTAGACTTAAACATTTGATTCTTACAGTTTTGGAATCCATTCAGCTGATCTCCGGGTCTGGCGCTACCACCTTTAGCATAGCTTAGCATAATCCATTGAATCTGATTAGACCATTAGCATCACGCTAAAATAACCAAAGAGTTTCGATATTTTTCCTATTTAAAACTTGACTCTTCTGTAGTTACATCGTGTACAAAGACCGACAGAAGATTAAAAGTTGCGATTTTCTAAGCAAATATGGGTAGGAACTGTACTCTTATTCCGGTGTAATAATCAAGGACTTTCCTGCCGTAACATGGCTGCAGGAGGAGCAATGATATTACGCAGCGCCTGAAAATAGTCCCCTGCTATTGAAAGTAACCAAGGGGACTATTTTCAGGCAGTGTGTAATATCAATACACCTGCTGCAGCCATGTTACATCAGCAAAGCCCTTGATTATTAAGCAAGAATTAGAGTATAGTTGTTCACTCTAAAAAAATTGGGTTTTTTAACCCAGGGTTGAGCAACTACAGGACAGAACACATTTCTGGGTTAAAATGACCCAAATAATGGGTTGTTTAAACCCAACTGCTGGGTTGTTTCAACATGGTTGATTAACAATAACCCAGCAGTTAGGTTAAAACAACCCGTTATTTGGGTCATTTTAACCCAGAAATGTTTTCTGTCCTATAGTTACCCAGCAATGGGTTAAAAACAACCCAATATTTTTTAGAGTGTTCCTAGCCATATTTAGTTCTTTGGTTATTTTTTTAGCGCAATGCTAATGGTCTAATCAGATTTAATGGATTGTGCTAAGCTATGCTAAAAGTTGTACCGCCAGACCCGGAGATCGGCTAAAATCGGAGATCGATAAAATACAATTGTTAACTCTAGGGGAGCTGGAAAATGAGCATATTTTCAAAAACCGTGGAGTGTCCCTTTAAGGGACACTTCACCCATTTGCATTAAGCTTTGTATAGGTAGAACCCCAGTCATGTTTTAAATGGTCGTGCATAATTTCTTCAGTTGCCGCTGAGACAGGAGAAATACAGATTTCAGTGTTGCACTTCCTTCTTTCAATGATGTAAAAATCATCATTTTGCATCATTGAAAGCAGGAAGTCCAATATCTTTGTTGAGGGGGTGAGACTACAAACACCCCTTTTCTCAGTCAAGTAGGCACCAAATTCGAAATGTATTTTCAATTTCGACTACAATTATGACGCACTTTCAATAAAGATTAATGTTTCTACAAGTGAAATGCTCCTTTAAGTGCTATAATTGGGTCTCTTAGAAAATGTGAAAAAGATCAACCCAGTAACTTAGTTTTGGTAAACCACTCTGTGCAAGCATGTGAAAAAATAGGTTATTTGAAATTTGGCTCCCCTTATGATGTCAGAAGGAAAATACTGCCCCATACTCTGCACTATCCAACCACGGCACTGCCATTTAGTGCAGAGATCAGCTCATTTGCATTTAAAAGGACACGGCACAAAAACGAGAAGAAACAGCACATTACAGCTACAAAGTGGCGATTTATAATAATTATCTATATAATATTTTGAGCTAAAACTTCACATATGTACTCTGGGGACACCAACGATTGATTTGACATCTTATAAAAGTCTTGTGAAATGTCCTCTTTAAAGTTTAGAGATGGCAGCTTTTCCACGAGTAGGCGTGGTTTCAGCACTGACAGCGGACACGCCCCCAGCATTTGAGAGCAGAGAATGCTGCTTATTTTTCCCACATTTATTTATTTACTTGCTGGTTTTTATCATTCACATCCGGCTGGGTCATTAATAACACATTTATCTGTAGTGTGACAAACTCAGAACACTTATTTAATATCACTTTACACAGACTTCAAAAGCACAGATGTAGAAAATGGTTGAATCAATCCAATAAAGATTTGATGTTTATGAAAAATGATTCTGAAACATTTAAAAATTATAAAGCATGGCTGTTTGTGGCACAAAAGGTGTTAAAAAACAACACAATAGAAAAATAATAATACTGATTTGACATCTTTAAAACAGGGTTTGTAAATTCAGAGTCTTGTATACATGTTATACACAAAACTCAATTTCTATCTTGCCTTTAAACACGGGTAAGACTGAAAAGGTGTGAAATGAGAAAAATAGCACCTTAAGATTATCATTTCAGAAAGCTGGAACATTGGAAGCAGACTAGCTCCGTGGTGAAGCTGTCAAACTGCTGGCCGTAATGCTGGAGGTGATGGCTTTTTTCCAGCAAAATTCATCCTATCGCAATCACTTCAAAATTGCCTTTGTTACAAATGACCGATTTGGCTGGTGGCATTTTGCCTGTAAACTCTTGACACAGTCTAAATGAGTTCTCAGAGCTGCCCTGGACCAAAAGAGAATTTTGATGTAAGGGTATTGTAAAAGATTGTGGCGTACAGTGAATGATAACCGTGAAAAGAGGAACAATGAAACAGAAAGGGTTGAGAGAGAGAGCACGGAGGATAGGGATCTAATCTGATGTGGAAGATGCTGCCGGAAACGAATGTGTGAACGGGGACAAGTAAAGCACAGATGAAAGGGGCCACATGGGGGGACGTCCAATATCAAAGAGAAACTACTAATAAAGGCACATTGTGAGACGTATAAGACAGTGCGTGCATAGTGTGAGAAGGAATCAGGACACTAAATTAGACACAAATATGGATGTTTTTAGAAAGCAGTGGATTAAAATAGAGGAAAGGTGCATCTGTATTTCTCACCTCTCAGTTTGAAATGATCTCCATTGGCAGCATAGACTGTGAACATGAAGGGAAATTCGTCGCTTGGGGCCACCGAGGAACCGATGAGGGGAAGGGACCCTCGTGGCTTTAGGTTCTTACTGTGTTCATTGATGAAATACTGCAGCTGGCCAAGCTCAGGGTCTAACACAAAGTACCTGCACAATACAAAACAGCGAGAACATAATGGTAACATATAGCTAACTAGACTACAAAATGTTGCTGCCAAAATCCTGTTGTATTGTGGGTGGTTGCCAAGGCACTGTCTAGTGATGAGGTGTTTTAAGCTAACATAATGATAGCTAACAAGGATGTTCCTGGGAGTGATTTACTATCTTGTGGTTGCTATATGACTTAGATAAGGTGTTTTAGTGCAATTGAATGCAGTTCTGAGTGGTTGCGTACTAACCCAAAATATAAATAAGTCTCTCTTAAAGGAAAACACCACCGTTTTTCAATATTTTACTGTTTTTAGCTGATCTTAGATGAATTAATACATACCAATCTTTTTTCAATGTGTGCACTTTTAATCTTTGTACAGCACTTTTTGAATGTATTAGCATTTAGCCTAGCCCCATTCATTCCTATGGCTCCAAACAAGTGTTTTATTTTGTGCCACCGTACTTACTCGTGTAACTACTCATGTAACAGTCTTTAAATAGGAAAAACATGAAAGTGTTTGTTGGCTTCTAAATTCATTCCTGTTGGAGCCATAGGAATTAAGGCTAGGCTAAATGCTAACACATTCACGAGGCGCTGTACAAAGATTAAGTGCACGCACTGAAAAAAAAATAATTAAGTTGAGGTAAGAACATAGTAAAAATTGAAAAACAGTGGTGTTTTCCTTTAAACCATATTGCAAATTTATGAGGAGCATGCCAAAAATGTAATAGCTAGGGTTAGGGCTTGTTGAAATCCAATAGTGACAGCAATATTGATGTTTGCCTAAGTAAAATAAGGCTGTTTTGACATAAACATACAGTGGGTAAATGGCCCAAAACAAAAGGTTTATGGTTGCACTTATTAATGTCTTCTCCTTTCCTCATTAACCATGATGCATTGCATCCCCACATCTAAAGCTAACTAGAGAGGTGCGTATACAACACCATAACTCTGCAGGGAATGGATTGTAATCACACAGTTTGGGTGTTTTAACACAACAGTGACACACAACAGGCTGTCCTGTCAATTTCACTTTTCTGCTATCTTTCTGACAGGATCTCTGAAAGCCAAAGGCAGATCATTATTTATAAAAAGCAGCTAAAAATGGCAAGATGAAAGCAGCGATGGATGCATTTGTTTTGATGGCAGAAGATGTGACCACTGCACACTTTTTTGCCAAATTTGTTGGTATTGAAGTAGTATCATCATCCGCAAGTATGATTACGAGCACAAATATGAACTGGTGATGTACTGTATGTCATAAAAGTTCCTTAACATTTTTACAAAAAAATCCAGTATATATACATAAGTATATAAATATATAAACATAAATAAATATATGAAGAGTTTGGTTCCAAAACGCGATAAACGCCATTTTTGAAAAAAATGAGTTACTGCCAAAATCAATATTATATCAGGTCAGTATTTAAAAGTAAATTCTTAATTTTATGCAAAATCCAATATCCGCAGTGTTATTCTGTCATCTTTTCTCCCTTTTTCCCAAAACGCGATATACGCGCCACTCCTCCTTTTCTACAGAACGCAATAAATCCATTCCAGAAATTACAGCGCACCATTCACGCAATGTAAACAAACAATGGCGGCACGTTGAGTACACGGAATCTTAGTTTTCCTCATCTACTTTGTACTTCGTGATCAACAAACAAACAAAAGCAAAATAATATTTTAATGGCATTGATAAATCGTGGATGTTTTCTGTGACGGGAAAGATTGTAAGTCATCAACATCCAATGCGAGATGCACTCGGGAGACGGGCGCTTGTTCTCCCGACAGCATCTGTGAAGTTTATGTGATTCTAACACATTGACCCCAGGGGATCTTATGAAAAACTTTCCATTATTTTACTCAAAGTCAACGAAAATCGCGCAGGACCATGCTTATGTTAAGCGACGGCGTCAATTATACCGCAGCAATGACAGTGTCATTAATATAACAAAGTAAGTGTTTTGATTAATGCCATTAATTTTTATTTTTTATCAGTGTATACCACTGTTCAACTAAATGAATATATCATGGCAAAGATGAATGCACATTTATACATTGATTGAATAGATTTCATTCTTTAGAAATATTGGCCCATATTGATAGGATAGCATCTTGCAATTGATGGAGATTTGTGGGATGCACATCCAGGGCACGAAACTCCTGTTCCACCACATCCCAAAGATGCTCTATTGGGTTGAGATCTGGTGACTGTGGGGGCCATTTTAGTACAGTGAACCCATTGTCATGTTCAAGTAACCAATATGAAATGATTTGAGCTTTGTGACATGGTGCATTATCCTGCTGGAAGTAGCCATCAGAGGATGGGTCCATGGTGGTCATAAAGGGATGGACATGGTCAGAAACAATGCTCAGGTAGGCTGTGGCATTTAAACAATGGGGGGCTTAAAGTGTGCCTAGAAAACATCCCCCACACCATTACACCACCACCACCAGCCTGCACAGTGGTAACAAGGCATGATTGATCCACGCCAAATTTTGACTCTACCATCTGAATTTCTCAACAGAAATCGAGACTCATCAGACCAGGCAACATTTTTTTCCAGTCTTCAACTGTCCAATTTTGGTGAGCTTGTGCAAATTGTAGATTCTTTTTCCTATTTGTAGTGGAGATGCGTGGTCCCCGGTGGGGTCTTCTGCTGTCCATCCGCCCATCCGGCTCAAGGTTGTGCGTGTTGTGGCTTCACAAATGCTTTGCTGCATACCTCGGTTGTAACGAGTGATTATTTCAGTCAAAGTTAGTCTTCTATCAGCTTGAATCAGTCGGCCCTCTGACCTCTAGCATCAACAAAGCATTTTCGCTCACAGGACTGCCGCATACTGGATGTTTTTCCCTTTTCAAACCATTCTTTGTAAACCCTAGAAATGGTTGTGCGTGAAAATCCCAGTACCTTAGCAGATTGTGAAATACTCAGACTGGCCCGTCTGGCACCAACAACCATGCCACGCTCAAAATTGCTTAAATAATTTTTCATTCCCATTCAATCCTGTTTTTTAATTCGGAAGCAAGGAAACCTTTGTAAAAGGTTATTTATATGGTCAATTTCATAAATAAGCTTATTTGATTAGTGACCTAGAAATTTCCACGTATATTATTTTAAACTTCTTTAAGGTTTTTCAGTGAATACTTTTTAACCTCACTGTATATACTGAATAATTGGCATATCTATATCATTGCATTTTCATATTACTCAAAAAATTCCACAGTATCATGCATGTCCCAAATTCCATGCATTGCCGAAGATTACCAACCATAATACTGTTTGTCAAACAACACTGATCACATACAGAAATAGATCTAATCTATAACAGACCATCATACTGCCTGCAGCACCAAAATTGAATGCCAATAATGTGACATAATTATTCCCGAAAGCTCTGTGTTAACACATTTCCACGGCCACGCATATCTGTTTGGCTGTTAATTCATTCAGTTTGTGACAGTGACTCTCGTAGTGGTTAAATCCCATTAATTATTTTCTCCCAGGTCGATCCACATCAGGTCAATGTATTGGGCGGCGGGCAAATCACTCTGTCTTTCTCATGCATTTTCACACCCGCAAATCATTAAGCAGTGAACAGGGACTAGTGCTGGGGTTAACATGAGGGCTATTTCAGCCACTGCAGAGGGTGAGTAACTCTGCTGTCCTGAGGCTGGTTATACGGTCGGCCTGTTCCCCTATCGATCGCTTGGCTAAGCAACAGAATGAGCACAACATTATGGATGTGAGGGATTTCCCATCACGGATGAGTCATAGTCTTACAGATGAAGGAGCTGTGGGCTGTACCACGCTCAACGCTGCAGCACGCACAAGCATGAAATTCTCAATGAGAAGCTTATGCTTTGGGGTGTTTTGCATAGCTCAGCTGTTGGAGGGCTCGTTCACATTCAGATTTTGTATCATAAACATCCTCATTTTCTTATTATGAGAAGATACATCTTACTAAAGGGCAATATCATAGTGATGATGACCTTTCAGACCACTAATGTCTGGTTTTAAGATGCAGGACAAACCATCCTCAACCATCTGTTATGCATTTTAAACTAGATTTTATTAAGATGTAACGTGCAATATGGCATATTAATGCAGTTTCTATACAAGCTGTTTTAGACAAAATGTTACATGCAGTCTCAATTGTAGGTTGCTATTGATAAAAGCTAAATGAATAAATGTGAATCTATAATAATATCAATAATATAATAACAGAACATCAAAGGGGGGCACTGAATTGAAGAAATGTGTGATCAGCATCATTTATCTTTATTTCTGTTTTCTATCTTCAGTATTTAAGACTCTACAACATGCAGAATGATTTCAAAGTGACGTCATGTTTGACCAAAACTTGACACGGGACAGCACTGTCCACGCATTCATGCATGACGTAGGAACTGATACACATTCGCATAATCCTATATATACTGAATTTTTATACTTGTCATACTTTACCAAAATTTGCTATAATACTTTTAAACATTCTGACAGCGCTGGATCGAATCTGCTCCAGATCAAAGGCGAAAATCGAATCAGATGTTACAATGATGAAACATATTGTTTACATTCATACATAATGGAGCGAAATAAAACGCGTTCCTTGTATTCTTGTATGATCTTCATTTCCTATCCAGATACTGGATGTAATATAATGAAATGAACAAAAACATCCAATATGTGAAAAATGTATATCATTCTGGACCATCTGTGTTTGATGATAAAAATGTAGTATTGGTTTAAAAGTTAGTGTAAAGTCTACTTTAAACTACAACTCTGTTACCTGTTCTGCCAGCCTTGTAGTAAATTGGTGTATTTGTTCAAAATCCCCTCCAAGTGTCTCCTCTGGGTTTGAGACTGGACACCGCTGTCCGACCCACTCCCTGATCCAGGACTGTACGATCCGCTTCTCGCCTGCCTCTGTGCGGGATTCCCGGACCACTTTCCTTTACTGCTCCCTGACTGCGACACGTTCAGTGAATGTTCCATGATTTCTCCAAACTCAAACAGGGATCATGCAGTGTGACGATTCAACATCGACAGCACGCCTCCAAAAATAAAGCAAAAATACTGTTGAATGTGATGACCGTATGGAGAGAAGAGGATTGGAGAGTAGTTTCATTTTTTCCGAGCTGTTTCGCCTTGGACTCTTTAATGGGCTTCTCTATTTTTCCATTGGAACCAGCGTGTGGTCACACCCCCTCCAGGTCTCCACCAACAGGAATCCAGAGCGAAGTGAATTTGATGCCACGCCCCCTCGCTATCGTACAGGCCATAAAAATTATAATAAATAAATAAATACATGAAGAATAAGTAATTACTAATCTAAATATACACAATATTTATGTATTTACAATAATATATAACACAATAAATTACACAATAACTGGATAAATAATGAAGTTAATGAAATACGAAAAAGACTACATTTCGTTAAAATTACGCTCGCACGCGTTTTCTAATGTATGCAGATTATGTCCTCCATACAAAAATCAGTATACCTTAAAAAACAAACAATCTTAACATTTCCATAAAAGCTAGAATAATTTTTAAATATTTTATTTCTGTAATTAAAAAATAATAATAGAATACACAATACGGTCAAATCTGAGTACTTCTGCCATGTGTGATCATTTTTGGCATGATATATGGGTGTGTGCTGTGTGTTATATATATATATATATAACGTTGATTAACATGTGTGTATATATTTATTACTTTTTTATATATTCAATATTATATATAAATGTAAAAAAATTATAAATCACATACAAAATAAAAGTGATTTTTGGCATGAGGTGGGGGTGTGCTGTGTGTTTTATATATATATATATATATATATATATATATATATATATATATATATATATATATATATATATATATATATATATATATATATATATATATATATATATATAACATTTAACATGTGTGTATATATTTATTACATTTTAAAAAATTATATATAAAAATATAATTAATTAATATATGTATGTGTGTGTGGTTAAATATACGTAATAATTACACACACATACATTCATTCACATTCATATATGAATATGTCCTTGTGAAGGCTCCAAGAATATTGTGTCGATATGATTTGAACAAACTGAATGAATTTATTCGCGTCATTCATGAAAATGATCAACTAAGGTTAAAAACTACAACTCCCAGACTTCATAGCGCTTGTGACGCAATCATAAGTAGCCGGGCACGTTTCCTCCCACCAGCTCTTCTCTGACAAACTGCATTATTGTACACTAACTACGTTTTACTTAAAGCATTCAGCGGGTTGTTAAAAGCATACGTGGTCATGGCTGCCCCATTGAAAGTTTGTATCGTTGGTTCAGGAAATTGGTGAGTGTGCATGTTTAATAAATTAGCTATGATCAATATGTAATGGGTAATGGGATTATTTACAGTCGAACATATGGCGTAAAGCAGTCTTAGAGCCCGAAGATATTCAGGTCCATATATTAATCATATGTGATATTCTGAACAAAATCACGTGGTTACTGTCCTAATTGTATTGATATAAAGTAATGCATGCTGCATAACCCTTACTGAATTTGGCTGCAGCTTGCAAAGCAACATCTTGGAGTTGTAAACATTTCATGAAATTACATAGTTAACTTCTGTTTAAGAGCATATTGGCATTTTGATTAAAGATACTTTTATGTTGTCTTGTGCCAAGGGGCTCTGCAATTGCAAGAATTATTGGCACCAATGCACAGAAACTGCAGCACTTTGCCACTACAGTTAAGATGTGGGTGTTTGAAGAAACGGTCAATGGCAAAAAGCTGTCTGAGATCATCAACACAGAGCATGAGAACGTCAAGTATCTTCCAGGTTACAAACTTCCAGAGAATGTGGTAAGCGTGTGTAATGGGATAATGTATAGTAAATGATAACATCCTCTGCGGTTTCAGTAAAATTAACTAGCTATCTGCAGATCAACTGGCCATACAATTAAATTATACAACTTCACAACTATACTTATTCAGAATAGCGCTGTGACTGTCAAATGTTGCAATAGCTTAGTCTTTGTTTAAAGAGCACCTATTGTCCGATTCACATTTTTTAATTTCCTTTGGTGTGTAAGTGTGTATAAGTATATGTTAACGATATCTAAAAGGTACAAACCCCAAAGTAAACGAAGATGCGAGTTATAGTCTCCAACTTAAATCTCTTTTCTTGGACTACAACAAACACACGGATTGTAAGCAACAGTTTACTTCCTGGAATTGGTGATGTAGTAAAGACCGACATTATCATAATTCCTCCTGCTTCGGACTCACAGCCTGAAAGTTAAAGCAGCACCAAAGAGTTTTTTTTACCTTAAAATAATGTTTTCAAAAAAGTTTCAGTGGTTCATCCACTCAAAACAGGGTGAATGGCACTTTCACATTCGCTTTGCAGCCCTCTATCGGCCAAAACCGCACTAAAGACCGTCGGGTAGTGGTCCTGTTGTTCGAGTGAAAACTACAAAAACTTGCTTTACGGCAGACCTACAATCCAATCAGAGCCAGCTATGCTGCAGTATTTACGACAGTGGTAATGAACAATTACGCTTCTAACCTGTAGGGGGAGCACAGAGAAAAAAGTCTTTAGTGTTGCTTTAACTCCTGTTAGCAACCGAATCTTTTAAACATGGTAAGGAGGATCTAATTTCCGGCTAATGTCAGAGGTGTTCAGCCGAATCACAACATACAGATTAGCTGGGCTGGCCAATCGAGGACACAGAGCTTTTCAAATCTGTGCGTTTCAGTGAAAATCTGGAGTGAAATCTGGAGCTACAAAAATGTACGGTATGTGGAGCACAATGTGTTTTTTAACCATAAACCAGGCGAACACATTGTATTATACCAAATACACAAAATAACGTTGTTTTTTAGCAATGAAATAGGTGATCTTTAAATGATTTTTAGTCTCTGAATTTTATCTGTCGACTGACACTTTTTTAATGTCAGACTGCACAAGATTATTAATGGCATGCATCAAATGTCAATAAAGTCTTAATGCAGCTTGATTTAAAGGTGCAGTGTGTAAATTTAAGCGGCATCTAGTGGTAATGTTGTGAATTGCAACCAACGGCTCAGTCCACTGCTCACCCCTCGCTTTTGAAACACACAGAGAAGCTATGGTAGCCATCACCGGAAAAACATGTCATCGTCGGAGACAACGTAGTAAAAAAAGTTTGTCCGTTAAGGGCTTCTGTAGAAACATGGCGGCACAAAATGCAGACTTCTATGTAAGGGGACCCTCGTGTATGTAGATAAAAACGTCTCATTCTAAGGTAATAAACACATAACGGTTCATTATGAAAGGTCATTATACACCCCTGATAATATAGTTTTGTATATAATTTTGCATTTCTGTCAAGAGATCCTTCTAAAAATTACACACTGCACCTTTAATGTAGAAATAATTGGCAGATTAATGCATTTCTTCCTGCAGGTTGCGGTGCCGCAGTTACGGGACGCTGCGGACGGTGCCGACTTACTGGTATTCGTAGTACCTCACCAGTTCATCAGAAAGCTGTGCGACGAGATGGTTGGCTGCGTCTCGGAGAAAGCAAGAGGGATTACATTAATCAAAGTAAGATCTCCTCGCAGTAACCCAAATTAATGTTGTGCTTTTAAGAGATTTGTTTGGTTACAACCTGATTGAGGATTCACAACACCTATGGTGCTTAAAGAAAGAGCTTGTTTTATTCCGGGAACTGCTGGCCGTAATGTTTGCTCTTTAAATTCTTTATGAACAAATTGCATTTGGCACTGTTCGGTTTTGGCTCCGTTTTCGCAATGAACCAACAAAACTCGAGTAATAACAATGTCACAATGTTACGATAATGCTTGATGATGCATGCCGAAGAATATTCTGGGAAGAAAGCCGAAACAAAAATGGACCAACAAATTATTTATCTGTACATTTCACAATGTAAGTGTTTTTTTTTCTCTAAACCCTAACCATAACTCTAAACTACGGTTGGATGATATTGACCAAAATTCATATCTTGATGATTTATGACAGATATCTCTTTGTTTTGGAATAAATGTTATCATGCAAGTCAACGCCTCATGTGACGTCACATTTTCCTTTATTAAAACACTGTATAATGAAATAAAAATTGATGTCAGGGTTTTCCTCAGCACCAACCTAAACATAACTAAGCCCTACAATTGGAGAAAAAATAAGGCTTGTTATACAAGCTTTTGGCAAACTCCTCAAATGTCATTTATCTCATGGTGCCTGTTTGTCTTCCTTGATACTGGCTGTGCCGCTAGGCACTTCATCTCTGTAGTTATCATTTTTATATTTATCTCCTCTGCTGCATTGTTTGAGTAGCAGCCTAATTGAATTTCTCACAGTGTCGTATATTCTGAAACATATTGACCGGTATGGGTCCTCTGTTCTGTTCTTTTAGATTTTTAACCAGTTCTGGTGTACTCGTTCACCTTTTTTATTATTTTTGTTCTGCTTTTGCGTTTCTCCTCATTTTTTGGGTCATTAGGCAGAAATGTTCCTCCAAAGGCCACCACGGGAACAACAGCGTAATGCTACATTAAAAGAGAAAATTATGTTGATGGGCTCCTCAATGTTTTCGTCCCGTGTGTCTGTAGGGTATTGATGAAGGACCTGAAGGATTAAGGCTCATCTCTGACATCATCAGGGAAAAAATGGGCTTCGATGTAAGTGTCCTAATGGGAGCAAATATTGCCAATGAAGTGGCAGCTGAGAAGTTCTGTGAGAGCACCATCGGTGAGTGAATTGCAACGGTTATGCATGCACTTTGTCGGGGTTTGTACAAGTTTCAGAAAATGAAACTGAATCTGTTACATAAGATGTGCAGGAAGTACAGTGGAAGTCCTTATATGGGCACTTCACCCGGAACAGCACACAAACACACCAACCAAGAGCTGACACAAAATCAATGTGAAAAAAAAGTGTAATGGAAATTTAAGCTTGTTAACAATGGATGTAGTTTGTTTATCCGGGGTAGAAGCGAAGTTGTGCATGTGTGTTTGTTTAACGTTGGATTTTGTTGAAATTGGGCTGTCCCAGTGATAAAACAATCATGAGTTGCAGACGGTTAGTAAAACAAATGTCTGTTTTGTTGGTAATTGTCACGTATGTGCTAGGGATGCTCCGATCGATCGGCCGGTCATGCTTGCTATGTTTCTCAATGAATTACGGTGAAATGCCGGTACATCCAAAAGCCAGGGGGCGCTCTCGTGCAGAAACTCAAAATGCGCTGTAGACGAAGAACAATACACACGCAGCTGTGATGACACGCAGCTCCATGAAATGGCTGAAGGATATATTTATATTTCTGTTCTTCAAACCTTTTCAGGTATTTTCATGATAATAAAGAATATGTTTAATAATTATGTTTGACGAGTGTTGCTTTTTCAAATGCATGTTATAAACGACTCAAACTAACAGTGATTTTAGATCGATAAGGACTTACTGATCAAAAGCCGTAGTACAAGAAATAGCTGTAATAAGATCGGCTGTCCGATTCAGAATAGTGATCTGCAACGTATTATTAGTGGAGATCGGCATTGATCGGAGCATCCCTAGTATGTTCATATAATGTAAACAACATGAACATGTAGTGAATCATAAGTTTTCCAGAGATAGTGGAATAATGTTTTGTGTGTGTTGCCTGCTCGTGACTCACTCCTCCCATCGTACGCCTCCAGGAGCTTGGCCTTTTTCAGAAAGTAGCTATACAGCTGATCTGTCTTTTATAAATCTGTTAAAGGGACACTCTAGCTCCCCTAGAGTTGAACATTTGATTTTTACCGTTTTGGAATCCATTCAGCCGAACTCCTGATCTGGCGGTACCACTTTTAGCTAGGGAAGCTCTGATTAAGATTTTTGCAGTTGATACCGATTACGGATTTGTTATCTTTGTGATCGGCCGATATACCGATTCCAATTTTTAAAAAAAGCTGATATGCAAGCTCTTTGATGACTGTAACTGTTAACATTTTTTCTAGATAAAAAAATATCACAGATGTTGCCTTTGTTATATCATTGCAGTAATTAGGTATATTTTTGTTTTAATAGAGAATCAAATAAATAAGCCCAGCAAATATTTCTTCTGCAAAGAGATATTTATTATCTCTTTAAAAAGGTTTATGTTGACCAAAGCGTCCTCCTAGAAAATACACACATCTCTGTAAAGGCAGAGAGAGAAATACAAATCTGCACGTCGCACATGAGCAACGGTTATAAAAATGCTCGCACTGCGTAAAAAAATTGTCTCTAATTGCAGCCGTAAACAGAAAGATCGGTTCACGAGATCTGCAAATTTAGCAAGTAGTCTAGGGCTGGGGAAAAAATCGATTTGATTTTAAAATCGAGTTGGTAGGTCAAATCGATTCATATTTTCAAAAAATCAATTTTTTTAAAGATTTTTTTCTCCTCCCCTGCAGTATAGCGCAGTACATACAATTTGCATTTGCCAAATCTTCCTTCAGGGTTTCCGTAGCACGCTCCCTTTGGCGCAGCCCTTTGCCCCTCCCCTCTCCCGAGTGCAGCACATGCATACACAAACAACATGACAAAAACAGCCGGCGAAAGAGAGCAGCTCCTTCCAAAAAAATGCTCTTCGACTTCAGTCGTGTGGAGTTCGTTTGGATTTACGGGAATTTTATGTTGATGCATTTTAATTAAATATAATAAATATATATATTTTTAAATATATGTACAGTTTGCAAGTATTTTCTTTTAAATGGGGGCGGGGGAAAATCTAATCGAATCGTAAATCGATTTTTTTTTAAAAAATCGCCCAGCCCTAGCAAGTACAGATCTAGTCATTTAATGCCATTATTTGCCGATACCGATCGGCGGCCGATCAATCGGAGCATCCCTACTTTTAGCATAGCTTAGCATAATCCATTGAATCCGATTAGACCATTAACATTGTGCTAAAAAAGAACCAAAGAGTTAACCAAATAATTTTTCCTATTTAAAACTTGACTCTTCTGTAGTTACATCGTGTACTAAGACAGACGGAAAGTTGAAAGTTGCGATTTTCTAGGCAGATGTGGCTCTCGTTCTGGCTTAATAATCAAGGACTTAGCTGCCGTAACATGGCTGCAGCAGGCACAATGATATTACGCAGCCGCCGAAAATAGTCCCCTTGGTTACTTTCAATAGCAGGGGACTAGTTTCAGGTGCTGCGTAATATCATGCCAGAATGAGAGTATAGTTCCTAGCCATATCTGCCTAGAAAATCGCAACTTTTACATTTCCGTCGGTCTTAGTACACGATGTAACTACAGAAGAGTCAAGTTTTAAATAAGAAAAATATCAAAACTCTTTGGTTATTTTTTAGCACGATGCTAATGGCTAATGTCCCTTTAAAACGAATGACTCTTCTGAGATATAAAGAGTATGCAATACTACTCTATAGGTACTCAAGATAAACATGAGATTAGCAGAAACAGTCTGTTATGTGGCCTTTAAAGTCACAATGAAATTAATATTAAAAACTTTTATTTTATTTATAAATATTTAATTTTATAATATTGTGGTATTTTTGGATACCACCTGGATATCTCTCTTTACTCTCTTCATGAGGAATGGCGAGAGGGCAAGGCCTAGAAAAAGATGAAATAGCAACATGACCCAACTTCCAATGATCTAATCAATTCGACAAATTTAAGTCATGCCCTACCTTTTTTCTCATTTCAGAAGTGAGAGTCCGTTTTACTCGGATAAACACCACAATGGTGAAAATAAGTTGTTTATTTCCGTGACTTTAATAACATGTATAAAACATGAACGCAGTGCCTGTGACGTCACCCACAGGTTTCGGAATAGCATTCTCAAGTGCCTCTTTTTACCTACAACACGTGATTTTAGCACAGGCAAGTACCATCAAATCTGGTTAGATTTTAAAGGTGGTGTGTATAAATTTTAGCGTCATCAATTAGTGAGATTGCGAACTGCAACCAACAGCTCACCCCTCAATTTCAAAACGCATACGGTAGCCGTTACAGGAAAAACATGCCGTCGTCTGAGACAACATAGGGACGAAACGCGCCCTGTAGAACAGTTTGTCCGTTAAGGGCTACTATAGAAACATGATGACGATTTTCGTGTAAGAACACCTGTAGTGTGTGGACATACAAAGGGCTCATTCAATACAGTTCATTTTTTAAGGTCTTTAAACACCACCAATAATATAGTTATGTATATTATATTGCATTTCTGTCAAGAGATCCTTTTAAAAAATGACACAAGGCACCTTTTTGTGATGTTTCACAGGCAGCAAGGTCTTGGAGAATGGCCTCCTATTCAAAGAGCTTCTACAAACACCTAACTTCAGAATCACTGTGGTGGATGACGCTGACACAGTGGAGCTCTGTGGAGCCCTCAAGGTAAATATCAGTCATGTCTAGATGCTCATCTCAGGGGAAATAACTCGATTCTGGCACCTGAGATGCAGGGCTGCAGGGGCACGATTCAGACCCCTGTGTGAAGAGATTAGATTCTGTAAGATGTTTCTTGTGAAATGAATAACGACAGCGTGAAATCTAAATTTATCTTATTAACTTTTCTAAACCACGTTCGTGGTGTAATTGTGTACGATTCATCAGCATGCATTCTGGTGAAGAAATTAAAGCGTTGGCTTTCATAATCTTTCATCGAAATTTAATAAAGCACTTCCTCTGCATTCCTGAAATGACTTTTGTGCTGATGTAACAAAGGTTACACAGATGGGGAAGAATAATAAAAAACAATACCATCATCACAGCCCACTTTTTACTATCTAATAAAACTCTAATGGATAAAATCTAGTCCTGCTCAACATTATTTTTCACTGACTGTTCAGTTTTATGCATTTAAACAATATGATGCGTCACATTATTCCAAGGTGCATGCATTCCTCTGCCAAGCATCTTTTTTTGGGAATGTAGGAAGAGGTTTTCAAACACAGATTTGTTGTTGTTGTTATTGATGAAATAACTTCATGCACAGTATAATACCTTTGCTCTCTTCAAGAACATTGTAGCAGTGGGTGCAGGGTTCTGTGATGGTTTGCAGTGCGGAGACAACACCAAAGCAGCCGTCATTCGACTGGGACTGATGGAGATGATCGCCTTCGCCAAACTTTTCAGCAAGGATGGCTCTGTATCATCAGCCACGTTCCTAGAGAGTTGCGGCGTTGCTGACCTCATCACCACTTGCTACGGAGGGCGTAACCGTCGCGTGGCCGAGGCTTTCGCCCGAACGGGAAAGGTAAATGAAATCGATCCGACCATTTCCTGTGTTTCACCACTTGCCTGATTGGGTAATAATGCATATTTTATGGATTGGAGTAAGTTGCATTTGGTACATTTGTGCTGATGCAGAAAATAGATTGAGAATGATTTTTCCTCTCTCAGAGCATCGAGGAATTGGAGAAGGAAATGTTAAATGGACAAAAGCTTCAGGGACCATTGACTTCTGCCGAGGTCTATCATATCCTTAAACAGAAGAACCTAGCAGACAAGTATGTGTAACTGTTATCTAAATGCATAACGAAAAGATGGCAAAACCCAATGTAAGGTTTGTGCCACAGCTGCACTAAACATTTATTATTGATTACCAAAATATTTTTATGTTTCTGTAATGATTCATCCAGCTATATGTGTAAGCTCTTTAGTCACAGTAGTATTTCTAATAATAATAATAATAATAATAATAATAATATATATACACACTTACCTAAAGGATTATTAGGAACACCTGTTCAATTTCTCATTAATGCAATTATCTAATCAACAAATCACATAGCAGTTGCTTCAATGCATTTAGGGGTGTGGCCCTGGTCAAGACCTCCTGAACTCCAAACTGAATGTCAGAATGGGAAAGAAAGGTGATTTAAGCAATTTTGAGCATGGCATGGTGCCAGACGGGCTGGTCAGAGTATTTCACAATCTGCTCAGTTACTGGGATTTTCACACACAACCATTTCTAGAATGGGCCGGCTGGTTCAAGCTGATAGAAGAGCAACTTTGACTAAAATAACCACTCGTTACAACCGAGGTATGCAGCAAAGCATTTGTGAAGCCACAACACACACAACCTTGAGGCGGATGGGCTCCACTACAAATAGGAAAAAGAGGCTACAATTTGCACAAGCTCACCAAAATTGGGCAGTTGAAGACTGGAAAAGTGTTGCCTGGTCTGATGAGTCTTGATTTCTGTTGAGACATTCAGATGGTATCTGAATTTGGCGTAAACAGAATAAGAACATGGATCCATCATGCCTTGTTACCACTGTGCAGGCTGGTGGTGGTGGTGTAATGGTGTGGGGGATGTTTTCTTGCCACACTTTAGGCCCCTTAGTGCCAATTGGGCATCGTTTAAATGCCACGGCATACCTGAGCATTGTTTCTGACCATGTCCATTCCTTTATGACCACCATGTACCCATCCTCTGATGGCTACTTCCAGCAGGATAATGCACCATGTCACAAAGCTCAAATCATTTCAAATTGGTTTCTTGAACATGACAATGAGTTCACTGTACCAAAATGGCCCCCACAGTCACCAGATCTCAACCCAATAGAGCATTTTTGGGATGTGGTGGAACGGGAGCTTCGTGCCCTGGATGTGCATCCCACAAATCTCCATCAACTGCAAGAGACTATCCTATCAATATGGGCTAACATTTCTAAAGAATGCTTTCAGCACCTTGTTGAATCAATGCCATGTAGAATTAAGGCAGTTCTGAAGCTCAGAGGGGGTCAAACACAGTATTAGTATGGTGTTCCTAATAATCCTTTAGGTGGGTGTATATACTGTTTTTATTTAAATTACTTAATCACAAAAACATTTATTTATTTATATGCCCAATTACAGTTATTTAGCTGCAGTCTTTAATGGAAATATAAGTTTTAATGGTTGAATTAAGCTTGATTTATATTTTTACTTCTGAGAGAAGCTGAATGTGCCGCTTTAAAAGTCCGCTTTAAAATGCTTTACAATTCTAGAATAATAAATTTATTAAGCGCTGTATGTGCACCTGACATGTTTATGTGTGACCCTGGACCACAAAATCAGTCATAAGGGGACACCACATTGTGACATACTTACGAGATACATTACACCATTCATCATTTAGCACACTGTCTCCTTGTGACTACAACAGTAAATTTTAACTTTTGTGGGTTGAGACACTGGCACAATGTTCTCGTCTAGATGAATTTTCAAAGTAGGTCATTTGTGATATTTTATCTATATTGTTCCTCAGGTTCCCCCTGTTCGTGGCTGTGTACCAGATCTGTTTTGAGGGAAAGCCGGTTCAGGAAATGATCACCTGCTTGCAGAGCCATCCAGAGCACCTGTGAGGGTCTGCAGGGACTGAAATCTCAAGATATCACCATTTCCGTCCTCTCTCCTCTGGGTGGTTCTACCTCTAACACTTCCCATTTTCTTCTAACGCTTCCCATTTTCTTTGGTTTTTCCTTTTATTCACACTAATACAATGTCATATTTTGTTACGTTTCTCTCTTGTCCCATGACCAGTTCTGGCCACATACACTAATGGTTTCGTGTTAAACTCAGGGGTTTGCTTTCGACCTACAATGATTTCTTGTTATCTGTGACTAAATGTAATCAACAGATTACTCAAAGAATTAAGGGATTTTTTTGTAAGTTAATGCAAAGCTGTGTGTTGTCTACCGGTTGGGCTGGTATTTTTAACTACAGTATATTCTCACTGTCTCACTGCCCTCTTGTGGATGTCCACAATATCACCTTACTGACAGATGGGTTTTAAGGTCTTAATAAAATTACAAGAGAATTGCTCTTAGATCATAACTATATAGTCTGACACATCTAGCACCAATGTTATAATCATGTGCCTGTAGTGTATTACAGCTTTGTTGCATTGCTTGATCATTGCAGCATATAGATGCTGTAACTGAGAATCCCTTGGTGCTTTGAGAACCAGCATTAATACCACCCTTTGTATTTGATCTTGTGTCACATGTAAAAGTATCTGGATTTGTTAAAAAAGAAGTAAGGACTTTTATGGACGTGTTAGATTAAAGTAAAACCAGATTATGATTTTCTTTGTAAATTTGCGTTTCACTTTTTACTAGTCTGGAGCATTTCTTATGAAGGTCAACGAATTTGAATCAACTCCATAGAAGCTTCTTGTTTGGCTGGTTTGTACATGACACAATGTTCAGTAAAAGCGGTCCAATTCTTGCATCTCACTTTGTAGTAACACCCTTTTAAAGTGCTTTGATAAGACACATTGGGACCATGTCAGTGGCGCTACTTTTTAATCGAGTTACATTTGAAATATTATATTGTTATATATCTAAGCTTGAAAATTTCACTGGAATCCAGGTAATATTTAAAGGGGACATATCATGAAACTCAGACTTTTTCCATGTTAAGGTGTTACAATTGGGTCCCCAGTGCTTCTGTCAACCTAGAAAATGTGAAAAAGATCAACCCTATAGTTTTGGTAAACCATTCTCTGCAAGCATGTGAAAAAATAGCTCATTGACATTTTGCTCCCCTTGTGATGTCAGAAGGGGACAATACCGCCTCTTAATCTGCACTGTCCAACCACGGCACTGCCATTTAGTGCAGAGCTCAGCTCATTTGCGTTTAAAAGGACACACCCAAAAATGGCACATTTTCCCTCACACCTACAAAGTGGCAATTTTAACATGCTGTAATACATTTTCTATATGGTACTCTGGGGCAGCAAAGATTTATTTGACATCTTAAAAAGTCTTGTGAAATGTCCTCTTTAAGTCTAGTTTAACCACCAAACATTGAATGATTGTTATTGTGCAAGTACCTTCTTCATAGCTCTATGAAGATGACGTTTAAATCTTATATGCGACTATGGACAACAAAACCAGTCATAAGGGTCAATTTCTTTATTTACATTTATGTGTCATCTTAAATAAGATATTCATTAATACAGGATTTGTAATGATAGGAAAATATTTGGCTGAGATACAATTATTTGAAAATCTGGAATCTGAGGTTGCAAAAAACAAAATCGCCTTTAAAGTTGTCCAAATGAAATGCTTAGCAACTGCATCCACTCACAAAACTTAAGTTTTTATATATTTACAGTAGGATATTACTAAATATGGAACATGATATTTACTTAATATTCTAATAATTTTTGGCATTTAAATATCAATAATTTTGACCCACACAATTTATTGTTGGCTATTGCTACAAATAAACCTGTGCACCTTAAGATTGGTTTTGTGGTCCAAGGTCACACATCTGTAGTTTTATCATTCAAAGGATAAAGGAATAATTGAGTAAAATCTATAGATGTTTTTTCCTTAAGAGAGCATTTTGTGAGAGCAGCTTTCATTTGGATCCATAATGGCCTTCTCTTATAGCACCATTATTTTTTTAGTGCTTCTAGATACGTTAAATCACAAAGGATTAGCTCTTACCATGTTTTTGTCTTTTTTCATAATGTAAGTGCTCTGTTATGAGCGAATAATAATACTAAAAGTATAGTGACAGTGTACACAATCCAACACTCCAATTGGGTGAAGACATTTTAAAATCATTTAAATGCACTGAATTTTGATGTATGAACTCATCCTGTATTCTTCTGAATGCGCTGACACTGTGGCATGTTGTATGATCTAACATTTGTCATTAAGGCTGACATTAAAAAAATGCTGCTTTTGTAAACATTAAAATCATTTCAGTGTAAAACATTAGGCTGCATGAACGTTCCATGTTTATATTTCACGTAATTAAATAAAAATCACTAACAACAGTTTTGAGATTTTAATGCAGATTTAGATGGGTAGATTGACAATGCAGAACTATGAAGAACAGAAAACTGCATTAAAAGAGAGTTATACGATTATCATCCAAGTCAATATTTGTCTTTGTTTTGTGTTTTAATCACTGATGGGTGTTATAAGCTATTTATCTTGAAGTCTTAATAGGTGAGTGACAGACAAACAAGAAAAAAAACTGTATTTAAGAATTTGAATAGCAGCACAAGTCAACAAAGGGGGTTAAGTATTTTTTATTTCAGAAAGCATATATCTTTCTTCCATAATGTGACACACCAATGTGTAATAAAATACAATTCCTCAAGTCCCAGTATCTGGGACTTAGAAGATAAAATACAAAAACCTAAAACACCATAGACAAAGAGGCGAAACATGAACAGCTCCTTCATAGAAGCCATATATGTACATCACATGGGCTCAAACAGGGAGTTTCATTTCATCATATTGCATCCCAAAACTTTTCTATAGTTATCCACTCGTTCATTATGTATTCTGTTCAAAGTCTCATGAGTAATAATCATGTTGCTTAGAACAGAAATTATATTTTATTCTTTTCCACTATCTGTGGTTGATGATGCTCCTGCAGAGACCCATAATAATGTTTTACAAAATTATTTAATAAATGAAGCTGTATGGATCACTCTTACAAAATATCTATACAACACATTTTAAAAGAGGAGGTCAGGAATTTAAAAGGTCCAGTCCTGGACAAAAACTGACCCCTGAATGATGTTTGACTCTAATCTAATCTTCCTCATCATCGTCATCACCACCAAAAGACAGTAAACTGTTGTTCTTCACTTTGACGCCTGACTCTTTCTTCTCTGCATCATCACTTTTCTTCTTCTTCTTGCTAGAGCTGGCAGTAATGCCTTCAAATTTATCAGAGGAACGTTTGACGGGTTTCCTAAAGACCACCTTTCCATCTGCAGGGGGCTCTTCATCCAGAGAAAATGACAGTGTAGTTTACATTGTTTAATGACTTTTTGCATTGATTATAGTCATAGAACATCACTTAAGGTTGATGATTCAACAAAAAAGGTAATCAGACTAAAACTGTTTGTTGATAGATGCATAATGAATAGTGAAAAATAGCCTTCAATCATCTATTCATTTATGGTCGACTGTAATTTAAACGTTACTGAGTGAGTTGGAATTGCATTATGTGTTTCGTTAGATTCTTCTCTAAATAAACAATGCATTGCGCTTATTACCTGTTTTTGAAGGTGACTCGTCTTTTTTGAGCTTTATAGCCTCCTCGGCAGTGAGATCTCCCTTTTTCAGCACCACAACCTGCGGCATCTCATCTTCTTTATCACTCTCGCCACTATCACCATCACACTGCGGCATCTCCTGCCTCTGCAATTAACAAATCCATACATTAACTTAAAGTAATACATACATACATTAATTCTTCTACAGCCATTTTCTCAAAACCTAGTAAACCGCATACCTAACAGCATTTCAGCTAATCACTGGTGCGTCTGAAGACAACTCCAAAATGCTCTCTAAGTAGGCAGCTTACTATATTTTAAGACGCATCCAATGTGAACATCAACGCTTACTTTAGTCTCCACCGTCGGGCCTTCTTTAAAACCAACATCTTTCTTGAACTTCTTCAGAAAAGACGGTTCCGCTGGCTTCACCCATGATACGTTACCTTTTTTACTCATTGCGTCTAAACGAAATTCAGTCTAGCAGTGTAAATACGCTTAAATGTTTTACAAACACGGGAAACACAAGAATTAGTCGTGTAAAATTGACGTCATCAGTACGCGTCTGTAATTGGCCAATCGGCGTGCACCATTGAGGCGCTGCGCAGACCGATCGGCACGTATGATATAAAAGTACCGCGAGAGCACAGCTTTCTAGCTGCTCTCGCGGTGCTTTGATGTCGTTGGCCGTTAGTTACGCGCAGCGTCGCATGAAGTCGAAAACACCTAGTAGGAAGTATCAATGTTTTCACACGCAAAAGAAGGCGTAAATGTAACGCATGTATTATAAATTCTCAGTCCGTCGGTTTGATCTGAAATTATGTTGCCTGGGGTGTTTTACGCGTCGCTGGCGGGGTTTCTGGCAGCTTTAGCATCATCTTCGGCAAAGTTATCGCTGGGTGCAGACTATCTGAAGGAGGTGTGCGAGACAGGGCTGAAGATATGGACAGAAAAACAGGGGAGCGCTTTGGATCAGGGGCTTGATACCACAATTTGTGACTGGGTAAGAACGTCATAGGTTTAAGTGCATTTAAAGTGAATGCTTTATTAAGATCATCCATTACAAAAATGAACCATAGTTTTACTATAGTAATCACACTTTAATTATGGTATTTGTAGTAAAAACCATGTTAACCAGAAATGTACTATAATACAGGAACCATATTGTAGTTACACCATGATATTTGTAGTAAAACTACGGTAATACAAATGTAATCAATGTGTCAAAAAACATTGTTAATATACTTTTAATGTATTAAATCCATGGTTGTTTTTTTATTATGCAGATATGACTTGTTGTGATATAACACTGGTTTATGTGTGTCATTGCTAAATACAGTTACATATACCCTTGCGGCTACTCTGTGGTGGTCTTCTGTTCACCTGCAACGCCGTGATGTGGACGTTCTTCGCCAAAGCCCTCCGGCACTCATCTTCCTCTGCTCGTGCCACTGTGACCACCACTGCCTCAAATTTTATATTCTCTGTGAGTTTATGTCAAACCTTCATCTAAGAAATTTGTTAGTCAATATTAACCATTCAGTATGCTTTATGTTTAAATGGTTATGCTTTCTGCTAGGCATTCCTCGGACACGTGATCTTTGGAGAAACACATGCCAATTTATGGTGGATTGGAATAATTTTGACCTTAACGGGGCTTCTTGTCTTGCATGGATCAACTCCTCAGGCTCCAATGGAAAATGTGTCTAAGAAAGATGAATAAGAGAACTCAAAGCAAAAATATAGACCAAATAACAAGACTATTGAAAACTGATACTTGAAATAAAAAGAACCAAGAAGGTCAATTATATAAAAAACACTTAAAGATGATATATTCATCTGATGATATATGCAGAACTGTATGTTGAAATTATTTGTGTTGAGAATTTTTTTCTCAGATTGTTGTTTTGGAAATGTTTGTAAAAGATTTTCATATTTTATCATTCCTGTGCATTATAATATATGATGTTTGTAAGAAACAAAAGCAAATAGATGCAAAGCATAGAATTTTTTTTTAGTTTTTACTTATAGCCATATATCATTTACTGTGCAATTGCATAACTCTGTTATTTGGAAGAGATAAACAGGATGTTTTTGGTATTAAATATCAAATAGGCAAAAATGAAGCCTAGCACTCAAAAGTTTGGACACACATTGAATTTATATTTTAATCTTAGTAATTTCTTCTAAGATACTTTTGTTTCAATCTCAGGTTATTTCAAAGTCACATCTTGAGTGAAATTATTGTACATAAAAATATTTAGTTGCAATGTATTTATGACCTATGGTTGGGTGAGATATGGGTGCTTTCTTGGTTAATTTAATTGTTTGTATTTTACTGTTTTCATATTTTAGCATCTTTTAGAATGTATAGACAATAGATGAACTGTATGAAATTGAAAACCACTCCCCGGTTACTAAATGAGTTTATAACTGTGTGTTTATTGATTCACCCATAATCAAAACTGTGAAATACCTCATAGAAAAAAGCACATTTATTAACTTTTATTAAAGTTGTGCAGCCATATGACACTTCAAACAATGAAAAAACATAGATAAAACAACATTAAAGGCATGCTATTGAAGAATAAGAAATAAAGAACAAGATCAAACAATAAAATCCTGGGATTGTAAATCTTAAAAACATTTCCCCAAAATACAGAATATATTTTTTACTAAAAAAATAATTGTTGTATGCATGCAAAGATGTATTTAATTTTGCAATAGTTTTTTCCATTGTATTTATGTAGTGTTTTAATGTAATGCAACCAAAGCAGCATTTCTGAAATGAAAGAACTTTTTAAATCATGATGTGTTGTTGTCTACATTGTTAGAAGAAAGGTACAAAAGCTGTCACTGTGATGGTTCCCTTTAAAAAGGCCCTAATAAGATATTTACCTTTGAGGTACTAATATGCACCCTTTAGGTACAATGGTGTACTTTTTGAAAGAGCACCACCCCAGTGATAGCATTTGTATAAGAATCAGATAAACAAGCCATCGTAAAAAAAAATGACTCTATGTTCAAGGTAAAATCAAATAAATGTGAATGTTTGAGTGAAATGTAGGAAAACCGAGATATTTTTAAGGCACATTGGTGCAGTACTTACAGTACACACTTCAGTTCCATAGCACCAGCTTAAATACAAATTGCAAGCTTTAAAACGGGATGTCTCATTTCAGTCTTCACGGTTTACTTCAGCAGCAAACACAATTGGACCTAATGAGATTCCAGAGGAATCTCTATCACATCCTCCTCAATGATTTCACCCTGTGGAAACACAGGAACATGATCCGAAGTGTCTTTCTGGCACGTACAGTCTGTAAAAGGGCTCAACCAGGACACAGACAGAGGACCCCCAAATGCTATCTTCATAGCCTCCCAGGACGAGATCTTTTGCCACGTAGGGTCTTCACGCTTTAACCTTTCAATCCCCTGCAACAAAACAACACTTCAATGAGACCTGCCAGATTCGAAATAATAATAGATGCAGACAACATCTACACTGGCACATTACCAACTTAAAATACATAGATGTGACTGTAAAAGAAAGCAAGTGGTTATTATGGTAAAAGGGTAAAGGAAAATGTCAGATTTTACTCATGCACCTGCATGATTCTGATGTGTATTATAACTGAAATGAATGTAACTTTATAGGACAAATTAAAAGTACATCTTGCATGCAGCATGCCTCGACTTCTCATGCCTAATACAATAAAGAGTATTTCAAATAACATGCATTCAGGCAGTAAGCACATTGTGTGATGCTGGAGCTGATGGATTGAACTGCTTTATACCAGCTTACCTCCATCTTACACCAATCAAATAGTGACATCAGGCTTAATTCAACACTAAATATGATTAGTTGATTTTTCATCCATTTTCATTCCCCAAATGTCTGTAGATTTCTGAGCAAGGAAACAATTCAAACAAGCACACAAGGGAGCATATACAAAATGGGGGGAAAGTAGGTTAGTGACCAAAAGAGGCAGGAAGTAGACAGACAGAAACCAAGCAGATTTTTTAAATATTTGGAGCTCTTGAAAGATTACAACACAGTCAGGAATTGTGCAATGTCAATGGCATCTCATCTGATGTTTTTCCTGTAATCTTATTTCACACTGTTAAAAGGCAAAGACAGTTTTGTATGTGGTTTGGAATTTAAGAAATCCAACATTAAAAACTATTAAAACAAAACGCTGGTCAGACCGTTTCAACACCCAAGGCTTTTCACGTTTTTAATTCACCCTTTGTCAAAAGAAAGAATGATTGTCTTTTTCACACACACCCATGCACACACACAAAAAAGTAAAGCACATTTCTTACATTCATATAAATATTTACATTAATAAAATGGAAAACATGAAACCAACCCAAACAATGGCAACAATGGTTTGGAACGGCATTCCAAAAACACTTTATATCTGTCATGTACTAAGCCAGATAATATATTACATATGTTTGTATACTGTATGTAGATGTAGTTATATATTAAAGTCAAATTCCTACATTCCCAAACTTTCCCATCATTCCTTCAAAACCAAGTGTACTAAAAAAAAGTAAACAAACCCTAAACATACAAAAAACAGTATCATAAACATTTTTTTAAATTGACAGCCATTTTTAAGTTATCACATAAAATGTTAACACTTTACAGTAAGGTTGTATTTGTTACCATTAGTTAATGCAATAGCTAACATGAACTAAGATTAAAAAATGCTATGGGTGATTCTCACGAAACCATTGAAACACCACGGCACTAATGATTTTAGCTTTAAAATGTGTAATATAGTAACATTTGTAACACACTCTCAATATAGATGTTACTCTGAGGGGATTCAACAGATAATCGAGCTGTACTGTTTAATAACCTTTACACAAAATCAATGATCTCCTTATTTTATTTATCCCACATATGCTCCCAAACATATTCAAAGAAAACAATATATACATAGAAACAACATCATGAGTCTTCATTACATTTAAGTTTAGATGACAATGTTAAAGTTCAAAGTCCAGAGCAATACTTGAATTTGATACAATTATTAAATCCCCAATTCCTCATTGGAAGACAAGGTAAACTGGAATTCTGTCCATAGGCCCGCTGTCCTCAACGCTGCCAAGAGGCCACAGCAATAAAAGCAACACTCAGTTCCAATGTTGACAGAAAACAGAATTAATCCACTGGTGAAGACCATAAATGAAGACACAAGGATTCCTTCAGAATATAGTTGCTACCAACAAGCTTCACTCAAAACAACGAGGTTTATCTTTTTTTCCATGTATAACAAAAAGTCCTTTCTAAAAGAAAACAAATAACCAACATCAATAGACCCATTTGCAAACACATCCATAATATGATCATCTCATACTCACAGTAGAGCTGAAACTCAAAGAGTTCTCCACAAAAGGACTTTAGATGCCATATATGAGAGGGAGCACAAACACATGGGCTGAATCCCAAACAAAGCTAACTTACTCTATGGTAACTGGGCATATATGCTAAATTCCCCATTAGTGCCCCCATGAGGTTCTCCATGGTATTACAGGTGAAAACCAAAAAGGGCAATATCTAAATAAAAATAACTAAATACATTATAAACAAGTAACGTTTCATGTACGTTACATACCCTTCCCTTTGGTATCAAAATTTGACACATGACAAATTTTCAGATTTTGTGTATGATAACTATCAACTTGTTTAGAATCAGACAACATTACCACTTTATAATTTACTGGACCCAACCTTTTGACTATTTTAGCTGGTCCTCTCCATTTTGGAGAAATCTTGGCCATAAAACCATCATCTGCACTAGAAAGAGGATGAGTACGCACCCAAACTAAGTCACCCTCTTGGAAGTCTTGGTTTCTTCTCTTGAGGTCGTAATACTTTTTCTGTTTGGCTTGTGCTTTATCCACATTTTTTCGTACAGATTCAAACAATAGTTCTTGTCGTTCAATGGTATCATAGCTTGGATGATCTGGGTCTGGCGGACTCTGCAGAGCTCTTTGTAGTGGTCCTTTTAGTTGACGTCCCAGGGCTATTTCTGCAGGTGAAAATCCTGTGCTTTCATGCCAAGCTGTGTTCAAAGCAAATCGGAATTCACAGATCCATTGATCCCAGGTATGATGGTTGTTCTCAACATATGTAGCAATCATAACTTTAAGATTACGATTGATGCGTTCGGTCAGGTTTGATTGTGGATGGTAAGCAGTTGTAAGTTTCTGAGTTACCTGCCACTGTTTGCATAATTGATGCAGGAGGTTTGAGGTAAACTGAGTGCCTCTATCTGAAACAATGTAAGCTGGGGTACCCCATCTTGTAAATATTTCTTCAATAAGAATTCTGGAAATAATGGTAGACTTAGCAGATCTCATAGGGAAAATTTCCACCCATTTTGAGAAATAATCTACGATGACTAAGAGATACTGATTTTGTCGAGAACTTCTAGGAAATGGACCCATGATGTCCATTCCAATCATATATCCAGGCTCTACAATGGGTACACTTTGGAGAGCTCCAGCTGGCTTCAGGTTAGTAGGTTTATGTTGCTGGCATTTCTCACACTGCTTACAGTATTGCCAGACATCTGTACGTATGGATGGCCAGTACACAAATTCCAGTAATCTCATCAATGTTTTGAATTTGCCTAAGTGACCACTTAGTGGATTGTCATGAGCATAATTTAAGAACACCTCCTTTAAGTTAGTAGGCACCAGCAACTGAAACCTCTGTCCTCCTTTGGCTACAGGTACACTCCTAAACAAAACATCATTCTTGACAACATATTGCGTTCTCATAATATCCTTAGAACTTTGATCTTCAGCTTTCAGAAAGAGCTCTTGACCTTCTGCATCGTTCTTTTGGTCATCAGCAACCTGAGACAAATCCACTGGTAGCTCACAAGTGACTGGATTGAAAGGTCGTTTTGCAGGTGTGTGCAAGAGGATGGCCGTTGACTCATCTACATGTCTTCTTGACAAAACATCGGGTACCACATTACACTGTCCTCTTCTGTAACGAACTGTGAAGTGATATCCTTGAAGTCTAATAGTCCATCTTTCCAGCCTAGATGAAGGTTTTGGGTGCTGGAAAAGCCAAACCAGGGAAGCATGATCTGTGACCACTTCAAAAGCATTGCCTTCAAGATAATGATGCCATTTTTCTACTGCCCAGACTACCGCTAAACATTCCTTCTCGGAAACAGAGTAGGACCTCTCAGCACCTCTCAGCAATCTGGATGCATATGCAATCACCTTTTCTTCTCCATCAACTTCTTGTGTTAACACAGCTCCTAATCCGATATCGCTTGCATCTGTTTGCACTGAAAAGGGCACATTGAAATTGGGTGTACCTAACACAGGGGCTTTGGTCAGTTCATCTTTAAGTAACTCAAATGCTTTCTGGCATTCATCAGTCCACATCCATTTACCTCCTTTTTTCTTTAGGGCATGTAGTGCTGCTGCCTTAGTAGAGAAATCTGAGATGAACCGGTGATACCATGCTGCAAGTCCCAAGAACCTCTGTAATTCCTTTAAAGAAGTTGGCGGGGGAAACATTTTCACTGCTTCGACCTTGTCAACATTCACTTTAACTCCTTCAGCAGTGATGGTGTGACCTAAGTAGTCCAATGATGAATGGATAAATTTGCATTTCTTGAGATTGAGAGTAAGACCAGCAGTGTGCAGACTATTGAATATTAGTTGGAGATGATGTAAGTGTGTTTGAATGTCTGGTGAGTACACAATGATGTCATCTATGTATACCATACAGAACTTGTTCTTATGTTCTCTGAGAACTTGCTCCATCAAACGCTGAAATGAAGCTGCAGAGTTTTTGAGTCCAAATGGTAAACACAAAAATTCATATAATCCTGATGCTGTTGTGAAGGCAGTCTTCTCCACACTATCAGGACTCATCTCCACTTGCCAGTAACCACTCTTCAAATCCAGTGTGCTAAATACCTTGGCTCCTTGCAAAGCATCTAAAATATCAGTAATGTGTGGCATTGGAAACGCATCAAGATGAGTTTTAGAGTTAAGCCCTCGATAATCCACACACATTCGAAGACCACCATCCTTTTTATCCACTACTACAACCGGAGAAGCCCAGGGTGAAGTGGAAGGTCTAATTATATTTTGTTGAAGTAACTCTTGGATTTGTTCTTCAATAAAATCATTTTTGGCTCTTGAAACTCTGTAAGGCTTCTTTCTCAAAGGAAGTTCATCATTAGTTTTAATTTCATGTTTGATGCAACTTGTGCGACCTATCTTATGAGTACAAACTGTTGGCCATTCACACAAAAGATGCTTCAGTTGACTTTTTACCTGTATTGGTACATGAGAATTTTCCACTGCTTGTTCAATAAGTTGGTGGTCTTCTTCTTTAGGGATCCACCCAACACTTTGAGCAGCATAGAACTTGACATTAGCTACCTCTTGAGGTTCGCTAAAACACATGGGGTGATTAGAACTGGCATCAGGTACATAAACACATGAAGAATTAAAATCAATGACTACTTTAGCTTCTTTCAGAAAATCCAATCCCAGGATGACAGGCACAGCCAGGTTTTCATTGTCCATTACGTAGAATGTGACATCACGTTTCACTCCATATATTTCACATTCCCAAACAATCTTACCCTGTGTTCTTTGACTTTGACCATTAGCAAGCATGAACGTTTGGGAACTTTTCGTAAGAAGCTCATCCTTCCTTTTCAACCTCTGCCAAACTCTGTGCTGCAGCAATGAAAAAGTGCTTCCGGTGTCAATTACAGCATTAAAGTAGCATTGGTTTAAAATGATTGAAGTTTGCAGTACACTAGAATTATGAGAGCTGGGAGTAGGATCCATCAGCATGAGGTGACTTTGTTGTCCTCTCCCACCAGCTGCATTCTTTCTCTGCTCCTCATCTTTACCTTGTTTCCATCTCCTCTTGTTCTCATCCCAGTCCTTCTCTATTTGAGTTCCGAGTCGAACCAGATCATCGACAGTCTTTACTGTACCTCTTAGCAATGAAGCAAGTCGAGGATTGCAATTTCGTAAAGTTGCCTGTACAATCTCTAGCTCAGTCATTTGAGAGTTGTTCTTCAGACACAGCGCTCTATAATTAAAAGCAAAGTCCCTGATATTCTCATTAACCCCTTGATGATAATTTGCTAACTTTTGAGCAGCAACTTCTTTGTGGTCTTCATTTAAAAAAGAAAAGAGAAACTTTTCCTTAAAAGAGGACCAGTCTCTAATACTTGGTTTTTCTGCTCTCCACCAACTCTTGGCAGTTCCTTTCAAACTCACCGCCAACGATGCTAACAGCTCTTCATCATACAAAGGTCTCAGCTCATTGTATTCTTCAAACCTATCAATAAATTCAACTGGATCTTCTGAATCAAGATTGCTAAATGTAGGCAATTCAATTTTAATTGGCGGATTTGAACATGGAAAAGGCGCATACGGTACTGGTCCCAAACTCTTCTGAGCAACTGAGTCAGGTGAGGTCTGGTACATTTTGTGTGTAGTTGTGGTACTAGTATGCAACGGTTTTGGGATAAATGATTCAACAGTTTTGAATTTTTGTTCTATTTGTTTATCTCTTCGTTTTAAACAATCCACAAAACTTCGGTTCAAATCTTCAAGTTTAGATTGAAACATCTGCTTAACACGGTCCAATTCTCTTTGTAAACCATAGTTGAATCTCTCTTCAAATTTTTGAAAATTTTCACTCACCATTTCAGAAGTAGCAAGGTTAACGATCCGATGCTCAATATCAGCCAGATGCTCTTCAATGCTAGACATGCGCTGGTTTTCATTATTTGATGGTAGCCCATCTTCATGAAACTCAAGGGGTGGAGGAGGTAATGGCAAATCAACTGGGTTAGCAATGGGGTCAATTACCTGCTCATTGGACATGGTTTCACTTTCTTGTTCTTCTTCAGAGTCTATATATAATTCATTAAAGGTATCTACAAGATTAGCTATTGGGTCTCTATGTTGTCTGAAAGCTCTATCTGAAAAATCAAATCTCTCCTCCATAGCAGATGATGATTTATGACAATCATTTGTGAAAAGGTAACAGTACAGACGAAATTTATATTTAAACGGGATATCTTATGAAGTCCGTGTTCGGGCGCCAATCTGTAACACACTCTCAATATAGATGTTACTCTGAGGGGATTCAACAGATAATCGAGCTGTACTGTTTAATAACCTTTACACAAAATCAATGATCTCCTTATTTTATTTATCCCACATATGCTCCCAAACATATTCAAAGAAAACAATATATACATAGAAACAACATCATGAGTCTTCATTACATTTAAGTTTAGATGACAATGTTAAAGTTCAAAGTCCAGAGCAATACTTGAATTTGATACAATTATTAAATCCCCAATTCCTCATTGGAAGACAAGGTAAACTGGAATTCTGTCCATAGGCCCGCTGTCCTCAACGCTGCCAAGAGGCCACAGCAATAAAAGCAACACTCAGTTCCAATGTTGACAGAAAACAGAATTAATCCACTGGTGAAGACCATAAATGAAGACACAAGGATTCCTTCAGAATATAGTTGCTACCAACAAGCTTCACTCAAAACAACGAGGTTTATCTTTTTTTCCATGTATAACAAAAAGTCCTTTCTAAAAGAAAACAAATAACCAACATCAATAGACCCATTTGCAAACACATCCATAATATGATCATCTCATACTCACAGTAGAGCTGAAACTCAAAGAGTTCTCCACAAAAGGACTTTAGATGCCATATATGAGAGGGAGCACAAACACATGGGCTGAATCCCAAACAAAGCTAACTTACTCTATGGTAACTGGGCATATATGCTAAATTCCCCATTAGTGCCCCCATGAGGTTCTCCATGGTATTACAGGTGAAAACCAAAAAGGGCAATATCTAAATAAAAATAACTAAATACATTATAAACAAGTAACGTTTCATGTACGTTACACATTAAAAAGCATCAGAATTAACACAATACTGTGTTCTTCCTTGCACAATGTGTGATTTCAACATAAGAATTTATAATTGTAAATTTTATCTCATTTTCTGCTGAAATTCTCATTACCGCAATGTGTCCGGCTGTGTTTGAACATGCGTTATGTTGTAATTTAATCAAATTAACACAAAAATATTAAGAAAACAAATAAATGGATGTTTTGCTAGACTACTTTAGATGACAGAAAAAATATTTACTGAATATTCATGTATTATAATAATAATGAAGAACAATTAGGAAAATGATGTGTCCATGCCTGATGTTCTCATCCTCCGCAACACTTTTTGAGAACAGTTTAAGCACACATACAGAATTTTAATAAAGTTTGATTTTGAGTGACCAAGCACATGGACCAGTTACTTCAAGATGGCTACCAGGTAAGATCATTTTTTTACAGTTAATTTGAAATACTGTCTTGTCAGAATGCTTACACGACATTTTGATTATCATTACCGCAACAGATGCTTATTAAATGTTAATTTAATTAATAGAAGCATAATACTTTGATTTTAAATGTGCAGAATCTCCAAATTATGTTCTTTCAGGTTTGTCATGTCATTTTGAAAATATGTCAGTGTTGATGTTTTCTGACTGTTGCGGTAATGAGATTTTTTAGGACTAATTTTTTAAATTATGTTACAAAAAGTGTTAAATGATAAGTAAAAGTTTTTAAATTAATGTTCCCATTTACTCCAGACTTTGTTTTTCAATGTCTGGTGGGAAAAAAAGTAAATTTAAGCAATTTTTACATTTTCATGCTTGACATTTTTAAAACCAAGTTTTCGTGAGAATCACCCGTATGTATTGTTCATTGTTAGTTAATTTCAGCATTTACTAATACATTTTTATAATTTAAAGTTGTCGCTGTTACTGCTCAATGATCTAACATTATTAATTGTCATTAAATAATATTAACAAATATTAATAAATGCTGAAAAACTATATTGTAAGTACATGTTAGCTAATGCATTTAGCAATGTGTTCCCCATAAAATTATTTGTATAGTTGCAAAGGCGCCCAAACTAATTTAAAGCACGTTTTTGTAAAATGTGTAATATACTGTAAAGCTTTAGGGGTGTAAAAATTTAATGCATTGATTACGCAATTTAATAATAGATTTAAATATTTTCCAAAATGCAATTCTTGTTTAAAGGGGACATTTCAGAAGACTTTTTTAAGATGTAAAATAAATCTTTGGTGTCTCCAGAGTACATATGTGAAGTTTTAGCTTAAAATACCATATAGATAATTTATTATAGCATGTTAAAATTGCCACATTGTAGGTGAAAATGTGTTTGAGCAAAATGTGTTGTTTTGGGTGTGTCCTTTAAAATGCAAATGAGCTGATCTCTGCACTAAATGGCAGTGACGTGATTGGACAGTGCAGATTAAGGGGCGGTATTATCCCCTTCTGATATCACAAGGGGAGCCAATTTTCAATGACCAATTTTTTTCATATGCTTGCACAGAGAATGGTTTACCAAAAGTACTGGGTTGTTCTTTTTCAGATTTTCTAGGTTTATAGAAGGTGGATCCAATTATAGCACTAACAACAGTCAGATTTTTATGATATGTCCCCTTTAAATAAAAACTGGTGTATCATTATGTGGATATTATAGAACATTTAGAAAATTATTAATCAACATTATCTAGTAAAACCGTATATATTATCAAGATCTTAACCATATTTTACCAAGTCAATATTGGTGTAAAGAATTACAATTGAATCCAAGCATTGTCAGCATAAACATTTACACCCCTATTAAGCTTGCTTTATTGTTTACACTGTTCTGCTGCACAGCCAAGAGATTTATGTTAAACATCTCTTTTAACTGTAAGCACAATGTGACCCTGGATAACAAAACCAATTCTAAATCGCAAGGGTATATAGCAATAGCCAAAATTGTATGGGTCAAAATTATAGATTTTTCTTTTATGCCAAAAATCATTAGGATATTGGGGCGATTTCCCGGACCAGGATTAGCTTAATCCAGGACTAGGCCTTAGTTTAATTAGGAAATATAACTAGTTTTAACAAACATGCCTTACTAAAAACATTACTTGTGTGCATTTTGAGGTAAAACAAAGGGCCCTGATGTAGTTTAAGATATTTCAGTGCAAATTGTTTTCAGTTTGGACAGCTCTTAAAAGTGTTTAAGCCTAGGACTACTCTAATCCCTGTCCGGGAAACCGCCCCATTAAGTAAATATGTTTTGTGAGAGGATGCAGTTGTTAAGGACTTCATTTGGACAACTTTTAAAGCAATTTTCTCAATACATATATTTTTTTGCACCCTTAGATTTTAAAATAGATGTGTCTCTGATAAATACTGTCCTATCCTAACAGACCATACATCAATGAAAAGCTCATTTATTCAGCTTTCAAAATTTTAAAATTGACACTTATGACTAGTTTTGTGGTCCAGGGTCACATACATCATTTTAGTGAACGGTTGTCAGTGCTCTTACATTAGTTACGGCAGCAAGTTATAGGGAGAAAAAAATTCAAAGAAAGTATCCAAGTACTTCAAAGAGAAGGTCATAACTTTTGACAGTTCTAAAGGATTACATCAATTGTGATTATATTAGCATAAATTTCTTCACCATCATTCTTCTTCATTTTAGTATAGCCAGGCAGAGATGCTGTGTTTACGACATGATAAATGTAAAGCCTCAATTTTCCTTTTTAATAAAGATGAATGCAGGCAAAAATGATTGGATGCGCGACCATTTGTTCCCCTAAAAATAGAATAATAAATTTGGTGATTCGGGTAAATGCTCCGCTCAGGTCTAGATTACAAACAAAGACGCAGAGGCTTTCGATTATGAGGGCGGTCCAAGTGCCATCCAGTTCCTAGCTTAAAGCTTCCTGAACTCAGACCACATACTGGTAGGGGTCAGCTTTCCCGTGGTCGGGCGTTGAAAATGGGCTAAACCATGCTATTGAGAAGGGGTGTCCGAAAACCGCCTTCATGTTCATCCATTTTGTTTTTTTAGCCCATCTTCTCTCTTCCTTTTTCAACTGCTCTATGCCCTAAAAACAAGAGATACACTTCAGAGTGTGTGATGTCACACCTGCCTCAGATATGTGTAACAGTGAATAATACAAAATTAAAGGAAGGAAAGAACAACTGACCCACAAAAAAAAGGAATCCTAACCACATTTTAAACACAAAAGGGTGCACAAGTTTTAATATCAAAACCACAATCTTTCCTAAGCCATAAAGTACACAAAAATGAAGGCCATTTCCTACAGAATGCACAAGAGTTCAGACTGCCTACAGCCATGTTGGCACCGCCATCTAGTGGACACAATACAGACCTCACTCTGGTCCAACAAATTAAACAAGGGTATAACAACATCAGGATAAGTTTCAAATGATCTACTTGCATCTACGGGATAAGTGTGGATTGTGCTTTCTAATTAATTGTAAGCAGTTCACAAGATCTTCTGTTTCAATCAAGTGTCACCTTGCACATTAATTGTTCACGTGCCAAATAACCTGTGTGGATGTAGTACAATCTAGTTACATTTCTTGCATACATCATATAACATACAACAATGAAGTGTTGTGAAACCACACACATTCACTGTTTAAAACAGAAATAGCAGATCAGATGTCAGCCACAACTTCCTTTATATATTAGGGCACTGCCGAAATAAAGTAATCTCTTACCGTCTCATCGGTGCAGATGGAATGGACTTGGGTGCCAAACATCACAGAGGTGAAGATGAGGAAGAGGAGGCCCTCAAAGCACAGGAGGATGAGGAGGATGACAGTGGCCGGGGGGGAGAAGCTACTGCACTCTGGGGTCAGGAAGGGAGAGGGAATACACACACGCTCTTAACACAAATACACAACTTAGTCCAGCTATGCAACAATAACTATAAATTCCAGTGGCGGCCGGTGACTTCTTTTTCGAGGGCGCTCGATGCGAAGTTCGTCACAACATGTATGTAGCCCTTCATGTGTGTGTTCTGCGCGTCGAGAAATCCTGTGTGCATCACGTGTCTTGTCAAAATAAGTGCCTGCTGCAGACGCGTCTAAAGGGTTTATGATAAAAGAGACGCTCGCGTTTGCCAGATACTCGCATAATCTCACGTGTAATAATCAAAAGTTTACTGTTAGGGGAGTGTCTTGCGTGTATTTTGTGAACGTGAGCATCTCTTTTATCATAAACGGTTTTGACGCATGTCAAATTTTGACAAAACACGTGATGCACTTGGTTCACAGGACGCAAAAAACACATATTTTGAATACACAAGCAACACACGACACGCCGAACACATATTTTGAATTTGCGCCCCTCGGATGAGCAGTCACGAGCCGCCACTAATAAATTCCCTGAATGCAGGGTAATATGATCAATGTTTAGTAATTTGTGACCCTGTCTCATGATCTAATTGTGAGATTAGGAGCATCATAGTTTGATATTAATCTTTGATATGACCTTATCCTGACGATATTAAAAATATTACGTTTAATTTTCACAGAATGTTCTTTACATTATGCTAGATAATTTTATGTAAAAAAACAGTAAATTATAAAAAATGACTTTGGGGCGGTTTCCCAGACAGGGATTAGCTTAAGCCAGGACTAGACCTGATTTTAATAGGGAAATATGACTAGTTTTAACAAACATACCTTACTAAAAACATTACTTATGTGCATTTTGAGGCAAAACAAAGGACACTGATGTATTTTAAGATACGTCAGTGCAAGTGGTTTTGAGTTTAGACAGCTCTTACATTTATTTTAGTCTAGGACTAGTTTAATCCCTGTCCGGGAAACCACCCCATTAACTGAGTTTTCACATACTGGGCCACATCTGCAACCAGAGAGATTTTTGCAAAAAAAAAAGGGGTTTAAAATAATATCTGGCAACACCGTATCTGCATGTGCAACTGGGAACATGACGTTTAAAAAGAATCTAGATTTAGCACCAACAAGAAGTGTATTGTTTTAACCAAGCTTGGTTAGCAATACACCAGTGATCTGTTTAATACCACCACACTTATTTTATTTAGGCCATACCACAGTTTTTTTTAAAAAGGACGTTATCCATCTTAACAACTTTACCAGTGGCGGCCGGTGACTTCTTTTTTCGAGGGCGCTCGATGCGAAGTTCGTCACAACATGTATGTAGCCCTTCATGTGTGTGTGGTTCGTAATTTCAAAATATGAGTTTGGCGTGTCAAGTTAACCTATGTGCGTCACGTGTTTTGTCAAAATAAGTGCCTGCTGCAGACAGGTCTTAAGGGTTTATGATAAAAGAGACGCTCGGGTTTGCCAGATACTCGCATAATCTCATGCGTAATCAGAGTTTACTGTTAAGGGAGTGTCTTTTGTGTGTATTTTGTGAACGTGAGCGTCTCTTTTATCATAAACGGTTTTGACGCGTGTACAGCAGGCGCTTATTTTGACAAAACACATGATGCACATTGTTCACATGACGCAACAAACACATATTTTGAAAACACGAGCAACACACATGACACTTATTTTAAATTTGCGCCACTCAGAAGAGCAGTCACGAGCCGCCACTGAACTTTACAATATGAGTATATTGTCCAACAGCACTGTCATTACTAAACAAAGACTGAACATTTAATACATAATAAGATGTAGATCTACATGGTCTTCTTATAATTGTGTACATTTATTAGCTATTTAGTCTGTAAAAATGCAATAAGAGACCAAGATAAATCACAGAAACCTTTGTGTTGACACTTGTGCCTAAACTATTAGGTTGTAATCCCAGCACATAACTATCTAAACTGCAAGGTTACCAACTGACCCCTGAGTCACTAGGGGTCAAAGGGGTCAGGTTTGGTCCTCCTACTTACTTGTCCAGTCATCTTCAAAGCAGTAGAGAAAATGAAGGACCACCATGACTAAGGCGTGCAGGGAGATGAGACAAATGTACATCTGGAAAACAGATCAGATTAAATCAGCAGTCAGTGTTTGTTTAAAATGACTGGAATGGAATAAATATCTAATAAATAGATACAAAATAAACAGTTGGCCAACACACAAGTACGTTAATGGAATTTTTAGTAGTCTGTGTGATGTTTTCAGTACTTACTGTGAAAAGCACAAAGTACTTCTGGTTACTTTCCCCGACGCAGTTGTTTACCCAAGGACAATGATGGTCCATCTTGCGTATACAGCGCTTGCAGACACTGCAGAAATGAAGAGTTTGGATAAAAAAAGGGTAGAGAATAAACATAGATATTTATATAAAGCTGTCAGAGCAACAGAAGGACAAATACTGCTTAAAGGATTAGTCCATTTTCTTAAAAAAAAAACCAGATAATTTACTCACCACCATGTCATCCAAACTGTGGATGTCTTTCTTTGTTCAGTAGAAAAAAAAATATGTTTTTTGAGGAAAACATTTCAGGATTTTTCTCATTTTAATGGACTTTAATGGACCCCAACACTTTACAGTTTTAATGCAGTTTAAAATGGCAGTTTCAAAGGACTCTAAATGATCCCAAACGAGGCATAAGGGTCTTATCTAGCGAAACGATCGTGATTTTGGCAAGAAAAATAAAAAATATGCACTTTTAAACCACAACTTTTCATCTTCCTCTGGTCGTCTGACGCGCCAGCACAACCTCACGCAATACGTCATCACGTCAAGATGTCACGGATGACGTATGCGAAACTACGCCCCAGTGTTTACAAGTGTGGAGAAAGAGGACCGTTCCGACGTTCTTGTATGTGGAATTATACTAATTAACATCTTTGTGTCAGTTTATTGTTTAAAATGGTCCGCAAATGTGCATTTCATATATCTAACACGTGACCTTTCCACGTCATTACGCAATTATGTGAGGTCATGCTGGCTCGTCACACAGCCGGAGGAAGAAGAGAAGTTGTGGTTTAAAAGTGCATATTTTTTATTTTTCTTGCCAAAAATGACAATTGTTTCGCTAGATAAGACCCTTATGCCTCGTTTGGGATCGTTTAGAGTCCTTTGAAACTGCAATTTTAAACTGCATTAAAACTGTTAAGTGTTGGGGTCCATTAAGGTCCATTAAAATGAAAAAAAAATCCTGGAATGTTTTCCTCAAAAAACATAATTTCTTCTCGACTGAACAAAGAAAGACATCAACATTTTGGATGAAATGGTGGTGAGTAAATTATCTGCATTTTTTTTTAAGAAAATGGACTAATCCTTTAAATAACAGATTTTTGAAGATATGGCTCTCAGAAATATTTATATAATAGACTATAATAATGTAAAAAATGCCAATCAAACTCAGAAAATGACCTTTTATTAAGGAGAGACATGCTTACCATGAACTGTGAAGAAATAAAGACTAAAGACACACTCACATTATCCAAACCAAACCATGCCCCAGCGCGATTGCCCCCTCCCCTTTCCTACTCCCCCAGTAGCACGTACTCACACTGTACTTTTATCGATCCGAGCCCGGGAGCACTTTTATCATTAGGATGCGATTGTTTTGAACAAAGCAGGAAGTAAATCGCTCTCTTAACACTGGAACCCATCGTAATGTTAAGTCTGTGTTTTTTTATTCCGAGTCGTTTGGTATTGCTTAGTTGATCGGTCACGTGTGCAGCTCGGATATTTATGTAACCCATCAAAAGGTTTTTCAGAAGGCGAGTGGTTGCGCAATTGCCGTCTCTCCTTTTGAATCTCGCTCCAGACCACCTCTGCAAGCCGCACCCGGGCGTGGTACAGAGAGATCACACTAGTCAAACAAACCTTTGGGGCTTTGGGGGTCAAACACGCCAGAGCGCAGTTTGGTTTGGATAATGTGAGTGTGCCCTTAGTAAATATTCTATATTTTTATTACCAAAGTAAGGACTTCATACACTCCCTTACCTGCAGTGGTGAGCTCTATCTGGCTTAATACTGCAGCACTTGGGACATTTGTACACCACCTGCCCTGGCTTCAGCTGTAAGCTCTCAATGTACTCTTTAGTGGCGTTTCCCTTTGGCACAGCTCCCTGAAAAGCATCAACATCAGCAACGTTTTAAACGACATTGAGATTTCAGTAGATCCAGGAGGCAACACATTGCTAATGTGGGTAAAACCTACCGGGTCTGTGCACATGGCCCTGAAATGAGACGCCAGGGCGAGGAATGCCAGGCTGTTGAACAGGGCACCGTTCAACATGCTGTAGATCAGGTTCTTCGATGGAATAAGCATGACAAACAGCACGACGAATTCGGCAAAGAAGACGAGGAACCAGGTGATGACTGCGCAAACAATGCCGCAGGCATCTTTAATGAACCACATGTTGTTTGGGCGCTCATGACAGGGTGGAAGACACTGAGCGGGCTGGAGGCTGTTGGCCTGCCTCTCGACGTCCCTGAAGCGTGATACCGGAGTTCTCATCCTACCACAGAATTCCCATTCTGTCGGGAGAGAATAGACAGAGATGGATTTTTAGAATAAATGTTGTAAAGATCACCTGGACACCCTGCACTCTTATAAAAAAAAGTTACTAAAGGAACTTTGTCAGGCTATATGGTTCCATAAAGGACCTTTAAAGGGCACATATAACACATTTTTGCAAGATGTTATATAAGTCTCGGGTGTGCCTAAAATGAGGGTCTGTAAAGTTTTAGCTCAAAATACCATAGCATATCCAAAATGTTCCTATTTGGTTGGGCGCAAAGAAGCACCGTTTTCATGTGTGTACCATTCAATTCAAATGAGCTACAGCTCCTCACTCCCTTACCAACAGAAAGTGATTGCTTCGATTAAAAATAAATCTGATTCCTGTAAATACAGTCTGAGACAATAGTATATTTAGCCACATTAGCGCTACAACGTGCTAACAAACAAACCAAGATTAGATTTTGGGTGAAACTAAAACAGTCAGTCAGTGGCTGTGGGCGGGCCTTTTTCAATTTGACATCACATTAACAAGAGGATAAAAAATGTTTTGGTTGAATGGGGATTAAAAAAAGAAGAAAATGGTGGATTTTTTCATTGTAGGGTTGTTGTTACGTTGTTACAGTCTGTGACACATTTATGTCATATTTATGTCCAAACACCTTGTAAAAGTGGATTTTGCATAATATTGGCCCTTTAACATCTACAGAACCTTTCTGGTGCACAAAAGGTTCTCTGTAGTGGATAAAAGTTCTGAAAGGTTCTTCTTGGGGAACCAAAATGGTATCAAATAACACTTTTAGCATCTTTATTTTTTAGTGCACTAAAACAATAGAAAACTTTATAATAATTCTAAAGGATTTAGTGGTTATATAATGGGAACATATTGGTTTAATAGAAAACTATAATGGTCTCTGTGGGTCTCTGCTGGTGATGTGTTGGGTTCTATTGGTGAGATGTTATCTGAACCCAATAAAACTTCATTAAATCCTACCGGAGGCCTAAAACACAATACATAATAGATCTTTGGTATGGTTTAATAGTGAACAGATAAAATTTCATAACAGTTTATAATGGAACTTATGGAAACCATTAGGATTTCTATCGTTTTCACAGCAGGACAGTCTACATTTAGTTCTTGAAAGCCCACTGATGGTGAGCAGAAATGTGGATATTTAGGAAACACAGAAGGTCATATTCAGTAAACGCAGCAGTATGGGTTCTGCAATCTGACACATATAATCACTTGGCAACAACCAACGATTTCAGTAGAGGACACACTGTAGTAACAGTCCTCTTCTCATTTCTGGATAACGAAATCAATACTACTTCCAACTTTTGTGCCCACCGATGAAATTCCGGTCCGTTTCGATCTATAAAGAGAGCTGCTTCAGCCAAGCATTGTTCAAGAGTGCCAAGCATTACTCAGCATTCAAAATAACAATAGGTGTTGCAAAATTGCAACTAATGACAATCTGGACAAACAGGTAACGTTAAAAGCAAAACGATGCGCAAATTACGCAGAACGCAGCCACTGTGCCAAGACATCAGCAAGACTAACCCACTGAAGTCCAAATGCATTGTTTACCATATCATAAAACCGCGTGTGATATGAATAAATGGTATAACATTACATATTAACGCGTTATTGATTTTTTTGTATGAATTTTATAAGCTAGCTGTTTACAGGAACCACGACTCTACCTGGTCACGGCGATACTCACATATCTAACGACATTGGTGCTCCTCGAGATCGTTCGCCAAACCCAGGCCGAGATATCAAAAGCATGGATCACACTAACATGGGAAATGTCCCAGGTTAGTATTTTAAAACAAATTCTAATGTGATTTACCCGATTTTCACAGTGGGAATGGTAAAATGCAGCATTTTGTTTTCCGTGCCAGCTCCTCCCTTCCCTGAGTGACACCGGAGAAACTGATAGCCACGCCTCCCTTTTGCTAGACGCAACCGGATCACGATACGAAATGATAATCAATCATTTGGGTGGCAAATATTACTAGATAATAATGTTTCTGAGAGAAAAATGTATTGTATTTCCAGTTAATCCCGATTCGATTATTATATGTTTTTGTAGTTTTATAATAACTGCATAACGTTACTTAAAATTATAAGCATTTGTATATATTTAAAACTAGGGATTAACGTTAGTTTCTGACTAAAATGGAAAATATGATCTAACGTTTTTAAGAAAAGTACTTCAACATCTAATGATTAGTTTATTATTCGCAGCGCTGTTAAAATGAACACATACCGCGTGACACGAATAAATTGTGATGTCATCTTGATTTTTAAATAATGAAAATAAAAATTAAATTCTCAGTTCAATTCGAATAACCTAAATTAATGTGCACATTTTATTATGTATATATTTTATTCATAATATCCATATGGCCGTATTTTTACCTCATTTAATTTATTATCCAAATTTTGATTCATTTATGATATATGAATAACTGCATGCATATAGTTAGTAACATTAAATCTTATTAATCGTATTTTTTTAGGGACGGACCTTTATTCTACCGTATGGTAGCAAAGCGTCGCTTGAAGTTTGCGCAAAACGCATTCATGAATTGCCAGATTGCATTAAAAACCTCCTACTATTTAAATACATAAAATTTTTACATTCCAATATATACTGTAAAAAAATTCTATATTGCGTTAAAAACATGTATTTTATAGTCAATATGGTAATTAACGTCATTTATTCATGTCTAAAAATATTATCGCAATCAGTTATAGGGTTCGCGTTAATTTACAATCTGGCAACCCACAGGCTCCAGTTCCCTGTTGGTGTTGGGTAGTACTAGTACAATGAAGGGACGATGGCTGCCTGCAGCAGAATAATATGGATAAGATTGACACCATTGACAGCATCTCTCAGTGATGGTTCTGCTTTCCTGATGTCTTTTTTGCCAAAACCCATTACTCTCTCCGTTTCTTTCCATCTGTAGGAGATTAAGTGTTATATTTGAATCGGTCTGCTAGCTCCGTGCTATGCTTGCACTAACATCAACTGTATTTAATTGACCTGACCGGTGAGTAAATTAATGCATCTGTCCAAATTCATGATTTTTTCACATACACGCTTTGTAAATGTTATCTAAAGCAAATTAACCTTGTTAGGTAATAAACATGTTCAATTAGCTTCGTAGCTAACATTAGCAATTGCTGTTACAGTTTCTTTCATTTTTGTTGCTAAAGGTCAGATAAGGATGTAGCAACGTGTTGATGTGTATCCTTTGTCCAATTTTTAGTAACTTATTTCTAAGTATCCTTTTAAACCCATAGATAGATAATACACTCACTCATTTTAACTAAAAACCATATGTCTGAATAGCTGTTACTAGTTGCCGTCTGTTATCGGTTATGATTTGTACATATATTTTGCAATTGTGAATCAATTTACCTTAATTTATCATTAAATTTACTAGTTGTCTAAAGTTACTCTCCATTTGCTTTCAGATCACTCATACCATGGCCATTGCTCAGTTTCGCCTTTTTAAAATATGCACCTGCTTAGCATCTCTCCTTTCATTCCTGAAAAGACTGATATGCAGGTAAGTGTACCAGTTTAATCAATGAGTTAAGCAAATAAACATCTATAAAAATTAAAAATTGTCAATAATCATATGTTCACAATAGACAGAAATATATGCATACCAACATAGACATAAGGTTAATACATACAACAATTATGTGAACAGGTTGTGTTTAATAAATATAATGTATTTTACATAATGTGTGATTTTTACTGCACATGTTTTGACTGTTGTCTTTTGTTTATGCAGGACTGGACGGTCACGCAAGCTGAGCGGAGATCAGATCACCCTTCCTACCACTGTTGATTATTCATCCGCACCAAAAAAGGTTTCAGAATCTTTTAGCGTCGTGTTAAAAACACGCGTCACATTTTGGATTTGCCACTGCCGATGTAAAATTATATCTTTATGTGGATTACAATATGATAATGTTGTGAATCTTTGTTGATTGTATATCAGTAGTATTCTTGTACACCTTAAAGGTGCCATACAGTAGAATGTAAAACTGTATTTACCTAGGCATAGATGAATAATAAGAGTTCTATACATGGTAATGACATATCGTGAACCTCAAACACAATTTTTTCCCCTTATGGAAACTAGTGTTGAGCGATGTGCCCCGTTTTGAGATCGTTCTATCGACCTTTGACTGATGTGGACTACAATAATAGGTCAATGTTTGTTGTATAATTCCCTGCAGCCTGAAGTTGAGGAGTGGAGCTCATGGGATGAAGACGGCCCCACGAGTATTAAAATTGAAGGTGGTAATGGGACGGTTCCTCCTCAGAATGAAGCCGAAGATGAAGAGCCAGACTACTTTAAAGACATGGCTCCCACCATCAGGAAAACACAAAAAGTAGGTTCATTACTAGGTGCTTTTACTGTAATTTCTATTTCTCTCATTGATTTATCATTCTGGTAATTCTCGCTTGCCGAGTTATTTTCAAGGGGCTGTATAAAGCTTTTTACAGTATAAAAAGCATTTAAAACAGCTTTTAAATGTGAAAAAATAAATAAACAAGGTTTTGCAAGTCTTTAAATTATTTATAATCTTCAAAATTATTTTATCTCATAATTGTTTTATGTTCCAAGTGTTTGGACCTCAATTTATCCAGTTTTAACAGTAATGTATGAAGGACATTATGGACCAATATCACATCTATTTCTCAATTTTTTAGATTGTGCTGAAGAAAAGGGAACCTCTGAATTTTTCCATGCCAGACAGTTCCTCTGGTTTCTCCAGTAGATTAGCTGCCTCTCAGGATATGTCCTTCATCCAGCCATCTGTGAGTATTAGTAACATCACATCAAATCACATAACTAATGCCCATTATCACACCAGTATAATACTATAAAGAGATTTGTAGTTTATAGAGACCAATGGTTTGAACACAATAGAGGTAAAAAGGTCTATCAAATTTTGTTTAACTATTTGAGAGTTAACACCAGATGTTACAAGGGCTTTGTCTCTATGAGCTGCAGGCGGAGCTGGGGGATCTTGACACCTGGCAGGAGGACACAAATGCTTGGGAGGATGAGGCAGATGCAGCCTGGGAGACAGAGGAAGTGATGAGGCAGGTATTTTTTTAGGGGCTGACTATGGGTTAGTGTTGTACAGTGTTATACAGTGTATCTGAAACTCAATCCGTTAAAGGGATAGTTCACCCAAAAAATTAAATTCTGTTATCATTTAAAGGTCCCGTTCTTTCGCTGTTTTTGAAGCTTTGATTTACAGTGCACAATATAACATGTGTTCATGTTTCACGTGTAAAAAACGCAGTATTTTTCACACAATTGATTTATCTGTAAACCGAGGTTTTCACTAGGGATGTCAAATTATGCATTTTCCCATATTCGATGATCATTTAAATTAACGATCAATCAATCGAATAATCGTTAACAGTAATAGTGCAATAAGCCATTACAGCAGTGGTATATAGCCAATGACATAGAAGTGTGCATAAAAACGCCAGCTTCCTCACGCGAATTAAAAGATTTTATTTTGTCTAAATAATATGCTAGTGGGATTGTAAAATGAGTCGGTGTAGTTGGTGTTTTGATAAAAATCATCAATTTAATCTCGTAACGAAATATAATGACTAATAGACACAGTAAACTCCGCCTCATAACGGGCACTCCGCACAGTCGCATGCATCCATAACAAAATAAAAGTTTCATTATCATCAAGTGTTATTTTTCTAGTTGTTCACCTCGCTTTCTGAGTCGTCGATACACCGCTTGTTGTAATTATATCCAAGAAGCACACGAAAGGGCACTTTTCCCGTCGTTACCTCAGCTTTTGACCTGCGGCGTACTTTCAGCAAAGATGCTTATATTATGAAGACTTCAACCTTCCATTAGAAAACCCGCAACAGTGTTTAGCGTGTAGCGCCTCAGCCAGTCATGATGATGATCAATGATATATGTTGCGGGAGTTCAGAGTGTAACGACAGTCTACATTTAACAGTTTCTTGCCAGAATTTAAGTTTTTCATTTTAATCTGTTTATTAAAAACGGCTTCGGGACGCCTTCCCTGTGTAAAGCAGTGTTAGCAGCGCTGCTATGCTAATCTTGCAGGCTTCCCTGAAGAGGGTCTTTGCTTTCAGTATCCTAACTGTGTTTAGATTTTCGGCATCTGACCCTCTCAGATCCTCTGCGGATGCAATTATGTTACGTTAGCAGCCAGCCTCGTCTCGAATGAGGACAAAAAGCCCAAATGTGTGTTTGGCATTGAGCATCATTGTGATCATGGCTAGTTTAACTTCTTCGCGCTTGGTTAGTTTTTTCACCAGCTGTGTATGTGCTTTGTGCAGGCGCCGGACACACGTGCTTGCTTTTTCGACAATCGTTAAGTTTTATCGATTTAATTCTTATCGACAACTAATCGAAGATCGATTAATTGTTAACATCCCTAGTTTTCACTGTCCTCAAAATGGGCTGATGTCTTCTTTGTTCTGTGGAGTCCCTCCTTCAGAAATACGTATCGAGTTCTGATTGTGTAGCTTGTTTAGTGTGTTGTGATTCGATAGCAGCTTAGCTTGCCGTTAGCTTAGCTGGCGACTGACATATTCTTGTGGGCGGAGTTTAGTCAACAAACTGTTCTAGTGACGTCATTAATGCAGGAAGTAGAAGGCTTTAGTCCAAACCGGCCGTTCGCTGTAGGCTTTGAAAGGCGAATTCTGTTAAAGAAAATATCACCTGGCAGTGAACTTTGAGCTTTATCATTTTACAGGTATTATTTATGCTATTATAGCAACATTACACACTAAGGTTTAAAAAATGGGATCAGAAAGAATGTGACCTTTAAGTTTACTCACCCTTGAGTTGTTCCAAACCTGTATACATTTCTGTGAAGAAAAATTAAGATATTTGTAATTAAGCAGGAAACAGGAGCACCTTGATTTTCATAGTATGAATGAAAATTACTATGGAAGTCAATGGTGCTCAAAAACAGTTTAGTTACAAACATTTCTCAAAATATTTTTCTCTGTGTTTATTTTTTATAAAGAAAGAGGTTCAGGGTGAGTAAATGATGACAGTATTTTAATTTTTTGTGTGAACTGTCTCTTTAAATATGCCCTCAAACAGGAGTTTTATGATCATTTATCATCATGGCTGTGATTGAAAGTTTTACTAAACTTGCATGTTTCCTCAAAATTGGAATGCTGCGCATTTACATTGTTGTATACAACCCTGCACACTGTATTTATTTAATACTTGGGCTGATTTATTTTCTTTAGCTACCACCAATACCAAGTGTTGTACTCTCGACTCTGTTAAACACATTTTACCATGTCTGAATCCAAAAACTGTTAATCAGCAAAAACAAAGTAAATTGTATAATGGCCTATTCAATATGATGGTTTTCCGTCTTTGTCCACTAGATGGCGGTAAAAAATCAAAGTTGTTTTCAACCTGCAATACACTGAGCATAACTTTGCTATAGCTTACTTGTTCAATGTGTCTTTAATCACCTCATTGAAATGTAGTGCTTATATCAAACTCTAACTTTTAGTAAATATAGTGAAATCTCTGTCTCGCTTGTACGCAGGCAGCAGAAGATGGCGGAGAGAGAAAGACGTGCCATGGAGCAACAAAGAAAGAAAATGGAGAAAGAGGCGCAAAGAATGATGAAAAAAGAGCAAAAGATCGCCGTCAAACTTTCGTAACATTTATACAGCACCGGACACTCTACACAACATCCAGTCAACTTACCACATGTTGAATACGATCTTGTTTCGTCCCAGCTACCACACTGCTGTCTTCAAGATATTTCTGGAGTCCATGCGTTGTCTGGAAGAATTTTATTTTTTTGTTTTTTGTACATTGGACAAAACACAGAACAAAGAACCCTTCCCTCGTACATGAGTTATTGTGAATATTCTTGCGGTGAAAATACTGGATGGGTTTTTTGTGTCAGTATTTATAAAACTTGAAAGAATCTATTCAGAATCATTTTAAATATTTCTGTTTATTCTGGGTTTGTGTTTTTGGCCTTTGTGTTTTTCACATCTGTTTTTATTTTCTTTATCTTTGTCCTCTTGTAACTGTCCTTTCAACAGTGGGCAAATTCAGTTTCTGCTCTCAAATATCTCTCTAGTAATCGTGGTCTTAACTGCTAATAATTGTTAAAGACCTTACATTTTTCCAAAATGGACATTTTGTTTTAAACCTAAACCTTGATCTGGTTAAATGCTAAATGAAATGGTTCTCTTTACTGGGAAAAGAGAGTTGAGATATGTAGCGAGGGGAAAATGCTTTAATCAGGAGTGGGTTGGTCATCATGGAAATGCTAGATTTTTAAAAATCCAGATTGGCAACCAACACATCTTCTATCCAATGTATGTTGCTAAGAAGTGTTGAAAGATAATGACATTCACCTTCAGTACAGCTTTAAGCCTGATATAATCTGCTGTATGTAGAAACAGTTCACCACATTGATCACAGGCATAAACATTTAAATTTAGATGTATCACAGGGATATCTGCATTCTATTAACGCAGTTTTACTGAATGAAAAGATAGTGATGCTACCAGGGGTAGCTCTCCGGTGTCTTTATTGAGAAATGGGCAAATTGTTCAAGTCTATAAATGGATCATGTCTATTGGTACAATACTGAGGATTGTCCTATTAAAATGACGATGGTGCTGATGATAATAACTTCTGCATGCTATGATTATTGAGGAAGATGAAGCCATGAGTTATACAAGCTGATCATTATGTAATACAGAATAAAATCACACCTTTTGTTATTGTTGATTTTCTTTTCTTTTTTTCACTCATGTATGTTCATACCTTCTTTCAAAGCTGTTTTATGCACAGTCCAGCCTCAAAAACAATTGGATAACTGTTGTTTTAATCTGGAGAATTCTACTATTATTTTTTTCAACATCTCTCTCTCTCTCAAAACCCATGCACCAGCTGACTTGTACAATATCTTCAGTGCTAAAGTAAAGATGATGTCCTTGGGTGTTTCAGAGCAACGGCAAGTCAAGTAATGTTGTATTTCATCTATAACCAAACTGTTCAATCATGAACCTGTTATATATTGCTATACAGTATGTGTGTCATTGGAGATGATGAGAGACTCAAGGTCAGATGCAATATCCCGACCGATGGAACGTTCCGGGTATGAGAATGTGATGTCATAATCCCCATCTGCCTCAGCAACGCTTCTGGTCCCACACGCTCTCACAGCCTGACCCACTTAAGCAAAAAGAGGAAAATAAACTGTGACTGAATTATACATAACACACTGTCTGCTGCAGTGTCAGCTATGCAGATCTCTGTTTCGCCTGATAGTGCATATATAAGCTTCTCTCTGTAATAAAGAATTGATCATTAAATAAACTGAATATACACACAACGAATGTAGGAATCTTTACAGCACATCTGCACCAGAACAGCACAAGGCTAATGTATTAAAGCCTCTTAAAATGAGGCGCATATGAAATATTGTACAACAGATTTCTTCCAAGTCCTTAACCCTGGAGAACCCAAGAACCCTTTTATTACCAGTAATTAACATTGGCCAAATTTGACCCGTGGGTTCTCCAGGGTAAAGGGGACATATCATGAAAATCTGACTTTTTCCATCTTTAAGTGCTATAATTGGGTCTCCAGTGCTTTTATTAACCCAGAAAACATGAAAAATAACAACCCAGTAACTTAATTTTGGTAAACCATTCTCTGCAAGCATGTGAAAAATATAGGTCATTGAAATTTGGCTCCCCTTGTGATGTCAGAAGGGGATAATACCACCCCTTAATCTGTACTATCCAACCACAGCACTTCTATTTAGTGCCGAGATCAGCTCATTTGCATTTTAAAGCACATCCCAAAATAGCACGTTTTTGTCACACCTACAAAGCGGCAATTTTAACATGCTGTAATAAATTATCTATTTGGTATTTTGAGCTAAAACTTCACATATGTACTCCAGTGACACCAACGATTTATTTTACATCTTTAAAAAGTCTTGAAAAAGTTGTGAAATGTCCACTTAAATATAAAACTATTCTATCAGATATCACATTCAAGCGCAGTGTCTAGCTGGACACAAAGTAAACAACAGCAAGCATTTGGTCTGTCTTGCTGTTTTATGCATGCAGGGTCGTGTTATGCAACAGACAAGTCTCAGCTGGTAAAAGACATACTGTGTGTTCTTCTGGTTACCCAGGGGTATACACTTGCTAAGTAATGGTTGTTTATTTAGTGCAGTTGCGTAAAAGTGCTGAGAAGCATGAACTAGTCCATATATTTCGTATTACATAAAAGTGTGCGTGCGTGCGTGCGTGCGTGTGAGTTTGCGTCTACAGCAGATCCATTAAGGATGCACTAATGTACTTTCCTGTAACCATCTTTCTCTTCAAACATTTTTATATAAGATTCTTAAAACATGATAACACAAATAAGACCTGAGAAAGGGAATATAGGGATATATTAAAAAAATGAATTTCAAGATTCTTAGTATTTTTGTCTTGTTTTCAGTAAAAATATCAAAAAATTCTTAAATTAAGATGCTTTTTCTTAATGAGGAAAACGACCCAAGTAAATAAGTCTATTTTAAATTTAAATTTCAAATTTAAGTGATTTTGTGCATAAAACAAATAAAAAAAAATCTGCCTATGGGGTAAGCAAAAAAATCTTGAAAATTTTTCTTAAACACTAAATTCAAGAAAAAAATCAAGAAAAATTAGCTTACGCCATTGGCAGATTTTTTGCTTGTTTTATGCACAACGTCACTTATCATTTGATATTTTTGGTCTAAAACTAGACATCGCTTGCACACAATTCAATTGTTAAAGACAAAAACATCATCAAAATGATCAAAATAATTTTTTGCAGTGTATGATTTGTTAAAATATTGCTTTATATACAATGCAAATAAACACATTAAATTCCATTAATGATAAAATAATCCTATAGACTTTGTGTTGAGTCTTTACTCACTTTATAAGACCTAAAGTATACCATAAAGGGGGATATGGTATAATGTATAGTTTGATAAAATGTTGCTTTATATACAAAGCATTAAAGGGATAGTTCACCCAAAAATGAAAATTCTGTCATTTTGTTACTGTCATGTTACAAACCTGTATACATTTTTTGTTCTGATGAACACGAAGGTAGATATTTTGAGCAATGTTTGGAACCAAACTGTTTTTGTTTTTCTACATTGTAAGAGAATGGGGCTCATAATCAGTTTGGTTCCAAACATTCCTCAAAATATTTTCCTGTGCTCATTAGAACAAAAAACGTTATACAGGTTTGTAACGTTTTTTTGTTGTTGGGTAAACTAGCCCTTTTAATTCCATTCAGAAAGGATAACCCTATAGATTTTGCTCACTTTACTAAAAAAAAAAATCTCTGGTTGCACATGATTGATTTTCTTAAAATGATTTTTCTTTAAAAAAAAAAATTGTTGGATCTACGTAATTTATGTACACCAGTTCAACATTATTAAATCAAGTTTTCTTAAAATTAAATTAATTTTAATTAATGTTAATTTCATTTTAAGAAAACCTAATTTAATTATGTGCGACCAAATTTTTGTATCTTGTTTAATGATGTTTGATTTTTTATGATTCTACATCTGATACAAGAAATGAGAGGTTGGTATATATTTATGGCAAAATATTAAAGGGGCAGTGAATTGATGGAACTGCACCCACAGAAACCTGATCCAAATGCCAATAAATACATTTTGTACTGTGCAAATTAATAACCACAAAATGATGTCCGAGCTTAAAGTGGTTTTCCATGCTTTAATAATAAATATATTCATACATCTCAAATAAACAAAAATATTGCACATAGCTCAGGCACGTAACAAGTGTTCGCATTACTGTGGTAGCGGTTGCTTTCAGGAAAGTGTTAGTAAACAGAGCAACATGTGAAAATCTCCAAGGAGAGGAATACATTTTCACCTAACACAAAACTGAACACATTTAAGCTTTGGCAGAAGGATTTAGTTCTTTTGGAACACAAGTGCCATTTTAACTACAACAAAACAATGGCTAACTGACCCCTATTTTTACTGTATTAAAAGCAGGGAATAGCACAGTCAGCAAAGAACAAGACTTTAGCAACATAACCACCTACCCAGATGATTACATTATGAAAAATATGAACATATACACACACAAAATATAAGGTAAATAAATAAATAAATAAATAAACAATAAAACACAAATCCCTTTAGATTCCCGAAATTCATGTGCTTAACTCAAGGCATTAATACACGGTGCAATGTAAGAATGTCACAACTAAAAGTAAACAATGTGTATGCCTTTTTAACAGGTGTACAAAACACAAGCTCTACGTTGAGATTTAGTTTAAGTGCTCTTGTTGACAGACAAGCTTTATATGTGACTAAGTGTCTGGCCCGTGCGAATGGCGGAGCGAGTGCAATCCCATAATGCAACATCCCCGAATCAAAGCTGCGATGTTGTACACAGGAGCCCCTCCAACCAAACCGTGCTGCGAATACAGCCACGCTACGGTGGGAAGCACAGGTGCTGCCACGGCAACCAGATCAAGCAGGAAGTTGTTGCTCCAGTGTTTTTTTCCAACCACTGCCATGCCACTGGTGTTTTTGGAATCCTTCAGGTCAAAATCCAACTCCTCCATGAAGTGGTGATTCATTTCAGGCTCGGAAAAACACAGACCGGAATCACTGGGATTTTCATGGGTATGGATCATTTTTGGGTCAGTTTCTTTGAGTTCTTGGCTTTCATGTTGTGCTTCAGACAACTCCTTCGAAGGATTCTGTGCTTCGGATAAGTCTTCATTTTTTGGAATCTGTGCTGAAGCCAATTTCTGGGATTGTTGGGGGGAAGGTATGAAGAGATCAGAAAGTCCACCTCCCTGGAGCTTCAGCAGCTGGAGAAGAAGGGCTTGGAGATCATGCGTGTAGATCATCTCATCTGTCTGGACACCTTTATCCTCTCTAGAGATATGCTCCTCTGTATTTTTTTCTGAGATGCTGTTCTCTAGGGTTGACAGTCCTGGTTGGGGAATGATCTTGGTGCCACCATCGTGACTAGAATCGACAGCAGTGGACATGAGAACCTGCTCCAGAATTTCTGCACTGTTGGCCATTTCATCGTTTATCAGCAGCTCACTGTCAGCCATCTCCTCCACTGCTTGTTCTTCAACCTGCAGCTCCAATTCCAGTTTCCTCGTGACGGATCTCTCCGGAGACTCGCAGATGAAGTCTAGAGTCGGCTCGTCTTGCAAGTTGCAGCCGTTCTGTGCCATTTCCATGCTGTGGAGCAAAGACTCCAGCTTCCTGTTTTGGATGTTTATATCAACGAAGTACTTTTGAATGCCTTTGTCCTTCTCCATCAAGCTGTTCTTCATGGTTTCCACCACCTGGCGTAGCTGCTTGATCTCTTTGCGTGCTTCTTTGAGAGCAAGCTGGGCCTCCACACGGTGACATTCCTCTTCGATCCAGTCTTCTCGCATTCGTCCCAGCTGGGTCTTCAGCTCGTCGATCACAGCCTCCCTGTAGGTGTTAAAAATACAAATTAATTTTGCATGCTTCATTCTAATAAGAATGTAGAAAAAAGGGCTAAAGTCTTACCGGTCACAAACGGTGTTCTCAGAGTCTCTGAGCTTGGACTTGAGGTGTCGTATGGCAACCTCTTTCTGCTGAAGTGGGGTAAGGTACTGCTCCGGGTTGGGCGGCTTGATGCCATGATTGTCTCCGCATGAATGGTAGCGCACAGGAGTGGTTCTTCTGTAAATAAAGACCATGTTGAGTTGGTGAGTTAGTGCTCCTGTATAGCTCAATGGGTCATAGGTTTGACTCTAGAGAACACTCTCTAGATAAAAGAGCAGTTATACTCCATATCTAAAAGGGGACATACCGTGAAAATTTTACTAATTTGCATTTAAAAGGAACACCATATACTTAAAAAAAAAAGACAAGACAAGACATCGCCTCCCTCCATTGTAATGAATTGAAGCCAAAAATGTCCGACCATGGTCGTCACCATGTTATGTAAAAACGTCAGTTTGGAGCCAAGGCATGCGCAGAAGCAATCGTCCGTGGAGCCAGAGCCGGAGCTGCGGTATCAAACTTCCGCCCAAACGCTTGCGCCCTATTCAACCACACCAATCATAACGACACGCCTCGTTACTATAGCATCAAATTACTAGCTAAAATAAAACGCATCACAAAAAAAACTTGAACATATTAGCATGATAAGCTCCTTATCCGTTTATGTGTGTGTGTATACATGTATATCTCCCAAGGGTTTTCCCTCCTAGGACTTTTTATTTTTATTTCCTCGGCTAAACAACCCAGGGTTTTTGTTTTTTTCTCCTAGGGGTTTTTTTTCTTCTCCTAGACGTTACATTAGTAATACGCTCGCTCATAATGTCGCGTCATAGCCGCAGCAAATTTGACTGCTTATGCTATTGTGTATTATGTTGTGCTATCTGTCGTTTTTCTGTGCTTTTACTGCTTCTATTAATGTAAAGCTGCTTTGAAACAATTGAGTATTTTGAACAGCGCTATATAAATAAAATTTAATTGAATTGAATGATATCAACTACCCGAAAGGACCAAAACCATCTTTCGGAAAATTAAATTGGAAGTGTAAATAATTTTTTTATTTAGAGCAGAGTCCCATTCGTTTGAATAGAGAGGGCGGGGTTTATGACTTGTACTGCAGCCAGCCACCAGGGGGCGATCAAAGAGCCAGACTTATGAGGCACACCCGAAGGACACCCAAAAAAGCAAATTTTTGCACACACCTACAAATGGCCAATTTTAACTTGTTATAATAAATTATCACTAAAACATCACATATGTACTCTGGGGACACCAAAGATTTATTTGGCATCTTAAAAAAAGTCTTGTGAAATGTCCGCTTTAAAAGAGATGATACCAAACAAACCCCCCAGTCAAATAAATTTATAAAGCAAAATACCACACTGGTTGAAAAAAAGAGACAGAGTCAAAACAACAGCTCCCTAGAAATCTGACAATTTGCTTTAAAGACAGCTTGGCATCTGTGCCAAAGATGCACAATGGGAGAACAAATAAGGACATTGAAGCAAGCTCAGGCAGGCATTACTGAACACACATTGAACACACACTGTTACACAAATCCTTGCAAAATGTGTTTATAGAAAGAAAAATTAACATCACGTATACCAAAATAAAAAAGCAGTACAAAGCTTCACACCAACTGAATGTGGGTGCCTGAAATATTAATCTCTCTTCACCCTTCCAACAAAATCTGGCACTGAGAAACACTTAACTTATCTCAACCTGTCAACAGATTTGTTCTGTGCAAAATTAGGGCATTTTTTTCTAAATTCCCCTCAAAGCTTGGCAGAGCCCAACCATGACCAATGTAATCCTTTTTCTGAGAAGAGGTAGAGGGCACAATAACACCTGCCATCTGGATGCAGTATAATCCTGCACAGAATAAATGTGTTCCTGTGTTCTCCATTGCCTTTAATCCATAACGTACCTCCTTGTGGAGCTGGAGTTGCTACTACTGTTGGCGCAAGAGGGGGCTTTGGGGGGCGTCCTGTAAGGAGCGTAAAGCTCTGCATCGCGAGTGGCAGAGGGGCTTCCTGCAGGTTTAAACAAAGGCAGGCTCCTGATGTGAGGCCCACGGCTGTGGGAGAGAATAACAATGCCCAACAGCAATTTATACACATGTGCTTCTACCATTGCACACAATGGTGAACAAAATAGCAACAGTAGCAAAATAAACATACAAATAAATATAAAATATCCATACCTACGAGAAGATGAAGTCTTTCCTGTGGAATTGGGCAGAATTCCATGCGTCATATAGCTTCCTGCGCTACTGGATGAGCTGAAATCGGTCTCGCTGCCTGCAATGCATAAAAAGTCTAAAGTTTCTTCAGAGATGTCTAAATCTTCAGCAAAACCTCTCCATGTAAAAGGCATCCATAAAACACACCCAAACACAAAGAGACAGCAGAGAGGCCGACTTCAAACCCCCCAAATGCACATCCCAAGCACGTTTTCACTTAGCATATTTCCAGTAGCCAGATCAAAAGGGCTTGTCAGGGGCTATAAGGTTACAGATGGCTATGATGAACACTTGTCTGCTTGCATTATGGAGAACTAAAGAAGGCAGAGAAGGATTTCACATTCTCTCTGCACTTACCTGATGCCACATTTCTGTAAGCTCATGTATTATCTTACCTGGTGCTTTATGCACTGCACAGAAATTGAAGGTTGTCAAGCTACAGTACAATATAATGCAAAAGTATTCAAAGTAAGAGGCTGAACAGAGGAAAACATGACTACATTAGGAACATAGTTTAAAAGTTTAACTTTAACTAAAACTAATAATATAATATACAAACCTGAGAAGCATCTCTTTCCTTTTGACAAAACCATGATACCATGTGAATTTCTTCAAAAAGTGTCAACTAACAACAACCTAACTAACTATCCAAATAAGTGACTAACTCTCTAACAACTATGAAACTGTGCACTTGCCAAGGTCAGGTTCAAATGCTGTGAATTCTCACAGCCAGTGGTGGGCGTGAACTACTTTTAATTGCACTGATTGGCCATCAGAGACTCTACAAGCCAACCAATCGGTGAAGAGTGATTAATCAGATGCCACCTGTTACTTCCTGGTTTGTGTTGTTTTCAATTTTTGCTGAGCCTCAAAGAAAAACTTTTTGGAAGAAAGTAGACGAGTAAACAGAGATTGTGACCAAAATCTGCCCAGCATTTTTTCAGGTTTGCAGAACTGCACGTATTCGTGTACCTTGAACCAATGTGGACGTGCACACTTGCACACAGTGATCGATACAACTGATCACAGCCCGTGCACGCAAACTTGTCTTGCCATGCGCATTATCTTTGGTTGTTTATGCGATTGAATTTTAAAATCCAATTATTTTTTCTAACACTTAAAATCGCTTTATTAGAATTTCATACATATATATACAATATATTTGTTTAAAACAATCTTAAATACCCCGTATATAAACAACATAATTTAATCTTTATATTCTCGCGATATCTGCATCTGTAGCCGTAAACCGGGACGTGACGTACGTTGAATGTCAAACCCTAAAACTGTGAGGGTTTATTTTGATATGGTAATTGCTTTATTTTACAGAAATGAAAGCAGCTCCGATGAAAATGATCGGAAAACATGGACTGGATTTAAAATCTCCGGATGACGCGTAAGTTAGTTCACACACAGGCTATGTTTACAGCTTAGAAACTTCATCTTAACAGCATGTGGTCGTCTTGGTATATTTTTATCTTTTCTATTTCCCCCTTGTTCTTCCTGTGCTGATATAATCTCTATTATTTTGTTATATGTTCAAATTCTTGGTAAAAAAGCAGTTACCGAAAATTGCAGATCTGCGCATGGTCGAAGTCAGTTTGGACGTCACGGTAAAATGTTAGTCATGGTTTTAGTACGCGTTTTTTACTGCACAGGTTTACAGATAACAGGTTTACTGTCAGTCGTATTCTGCTTTTGTGCCAACTTGTTCAACTGTGCAGTTATTTGATATAATAAACCACATAAATGGTAAACACAGCAGAATGTTAATTCTAGACTAGGAATATGTTTGTGAGATCACCTTTATGCATTATGGAACATTGTTTCTCTTCCCTCTTATGCTTCTGTGTAGGTGCACTCCATTGGGCCGCAATATTCATCCTGACTCTCTTCACTTTGATCTTGCGCTCTCCCAGAGAAGGTGAGCTCAACAGGCTGTTGTCTGAGCCTGATGGGGTCTTGACTGGCGATGCACACTGGCTGCTTGGACATCCAGTATCATCTAGAAATGTAAAACCAAATGAAACGGTCAACAAGTGACGTAACAGCAGTTTGTACAGATTGTAGCAGTGTACTTATCACAGAGGTCAGTGTTATTGTGACATGTCTTACAGTGTACACACACATACAAAAAAAAAACATAGACAAATAATTATAAGCATGCATAAAGGTGTTCAGTTCCAAGAAAGCAGACACATTATGTGTAAGTTGTGTGGATAGTAATTGTAGTCAAAATATTTGACATTCCAGATTTATTTCTTAATGTTACATTGTAAGGATGGTTTGTCATGTCATGACAACTAAGGTGGCCAACCTGAGGACAGGCTATTGGGACTGATGGTTCTTTTTGAGAGCTGGGAGCTTATGTCAAAATCCTTGCTCTCTTCTTCTGACAGTGGCACGGTGGAGACAGTTGATTCCTTTCTTTTAGGATGCGAGATGTGGAGGACAGGACGGGGGATGCGGCTGCGCATTCTTCTCTTTTCTGATGATTTAACCTGTAGGAAACATTTGAAAATCAATAATTGGAGAAACAAAAAGTCAACTAAAAACACCCTGAGGTAAGCTACTGGGGTAAGTTATTTATCCTATTTAAGATGATATTTGCTGAATTATGCCTGGGTCCCTAGTGGTAAAGTTTTTTTTAGAATGGAAATGGTTGGTATCATTTTGAAGTCCACATGCGTGGCACATGTCTTAGTAAAAGTGTGATTAGTCAAAATTTATATATAAATATATAGGTTTTAAGAATCAAGCACCTCAAAAGCCTGAAAGGGTCCCATTCTTCTGAAGTAAAACTGTAAAGAAAACATAAATATGAGGTTTTGTGAGAATGTCATAAATATATTCATCAAAAGCTGTATTAGGTTAAAATATTTTTTACAAAGTTAAATGATTGACCTTTCCTTGAATAATTTTTTTTACCCAAAATAATGAAATGTTTAGAGAGAAAGAAAATATAAATTCAGTTTTCCCCAGGATCATTTGTAATAAGACTTTAAAGGGGTGGTTCAATGGTATTCCATGCATTCTGACTTATTAACACTGTTTAAGAGTTGTTTCCTCATGCTAAACGTAGGCAAAGTGTCAAAAAATCAGTCAGACGTATTTCTGTGCCGAATGCACTTTGCCAGGGTTCGTACAAGTTTCGGAAAGTTTTTTACGGGTCCAGCTGACGTTTCAGGGGTTTCTATACGTATCACTTATTTTTATGGGCACTTCCGCCGGAAAACCCCGCCCACCCGTCAATCAGCGGGAGACACTAGAACTTACAAACATCACATCACGCGACAGCTTTGTTTGATTTCAAAACTCAACAATAGCATGAATGAAGAAGCGTGTTTTTGGATGTAAGGAGAAGAAAGCCAGCCTTATGAAAACAATGGATATAGTTTGTTCATCCAATGTAGCAGCAGAGTTTTGAGTGTGTGTTTCTGTTTGATGCGCTGGATTTCATTGAAAAGTCCCAACCGGGTCATGATTTTCATGTGATAAGTAAGACTTCTGTCTTATTTTGAAAATAGGCACGTGCATATTATATAAATGACACGAGCATGTAGTGAATCATGTTGTATAGTGTTGCATGACTCATACTTGCTCCACCCGCGGTAGTAACTCCTCCTTCATTTTTTCGTACGTTATCGGAAAGAATCGTAAAGCTAATCTTTCTTTTATAAATCTGATTAAACTAAAGACTCTTCTGAGATATAAAGGCTGTAATATTACTTTATAGGTACTCCAGATTAACATCATAAATGCAGAAACAGTATGTGTTATGTGAACTTTAAATTTAATGTAGGCTACTAGCTGGAATTTTAGCCACTAGTCTTAAATCTGATGCCTTGCAAACATATTTTTCTAGTCAGTGTATTAACCAAGTATTATGTAAAAGGCTTTTCACCTTAACAAGGATGTAATATGGTTGAATTAATCCATGCAGTATGGGATGATGAAACCCCACCCTTCATGGCTGTAACAAAGACTGCACTGCTGTGTGTGTATAATCTCTATAAACTGACCACCCAATCAAAGATAAGAAACAATAAGAGCTCAACCGCTGAATAATTCAACATAATGTATCTCACTCGCTTGATTGACTATGACGTCATTGGGCCATTTACAGTTTTTTTGGTATATGCCGAAGTTGTTATGTGTTCTTGTTTGTCAGCATCACTTTAAACTTGGTTATGTAAGAGTTAGGGTTGCTTTCACTGCGAATGACGCAAGTAACCTCTTAAGGTCCGTGTTCTTTGCTTCACTCATTCTTTGCCACTTTCTATTTTTGTCTGGATGGCATGTTTCATTACAAAACGTAATTATGTAGCAGGTCAGATTGTCCACTCATGGGAACTAGATTTTTTCTTTTAAAGCTCTGAATTCAGAGCCTTAGCAACAGAACCTTGCAACAAAGAGGACAGAACAGAGCCTTTAAAATAGACAGTTGTTGTGCAGTAGCCAGCCATTCAGTTGTTGATTGATGTCATGTGTCCAGACAAATGGATTTCAACCATTGGAAACAAATAACAACTCGCAACTGGCTAAAGGTGATAAGGCAGGAGCATATAGCCACATAGAGGTTACATAGACATTATGTAATGTACAGACCATATTTTATTATCTTACGTTTAGTTTAATGTATATATAAAGTATTTATGTTAAGTATGGGTATTATTTACTTAACAGTATGTGTCTGTGTCAAATGTGTTGTATTGTCTCCACATATGTGACGACAAATCTATAGCTCTCACTTGAAAATATATATATCTAAACAAATTGCAAGTACACTGAAAAAAAATGATTCATTGAATTTAATAATTTTTTTAAAGGTAAGTGGTTGCAATCAATTTATTTAAGCTACATTTAAACAAAAATTTTATATTTTATTTTACGTTACTAATCTTTTTTGTTTAAATGTAGCTTAAATAAATTGATTGCAACCACTTACCTTAAAAAATTGATTAAATTCAATGAATCATTTTTTTCAGTGTAACTGTCATTGTAGTTTTCTCCAAATATGTAAAAATTTAAGTTTTGTGTTTTGATGCTACTAAACAAAACTTAAGAGGCTGTGTTAACTAAACAACCTCTTCCATTGGCTACTGTAACTGTAGATACCAAGCCAACACAAAGCATCTGAAAAGGACACTTCAGCATTCGAGACGCTTTAAGTCAGTTGCCTAAGCAGCAGTGACTCTTTATTTTATCATCATTACTCTTTTAATGCATTGATGACTCACATTGCCAGTAAGTGAATAGAAAGAGAAAGTGCAGCTGGTGACTTTAAATTTGTTGCGATGTAAGCTGGTGTGTATACTTAGTGAATATCATTATTACAAATGTACTCTCTGTGGTAAGATCTTTAACACTTTATAGGTCCCAATTGGTTTCAATGATTGTTCTCATTACCATAATACAGTAAATTACAGTGAAATATATTTATTTATTTCAGCATGTACAGCATGAAAAAGTGTTTTACTTTGATTTTTGAGTGAGTTGGAGATGTTGACAAGTTTTTAAGTGTCCAACACTTTTCTTACACGCTGTAAAAGCCAGAAAATTACAATCAAATCAAATATTTCCTGACAAATGATCAGATGTTTGGATATCTCTAATCTTGGAATGCAAATAATGAATGTTAGTTTTAATACTCACGATTCACAGTTACCTGTTTGATAACCTTCAACTGCTGGGTAGTGTCACAAAAATGTAATATTTCCAAAGGTTTCTGTCTCACCTACACAGGTGATAGCCAAAAACAACACAAGTTAAAATAAATGTAATAATAATAATAATAATAATGAAATATATTATTAAATACATAAAATGAGACTTCTGTGATTTTCCCGATTATTATAGTATCAGAAGGAACAATATGCTATTGGGAATGTACGTGCGTAAAGACAAAACAATATACGCATCAAGTTTTGATTGAGCATTAAACACATTTTTAGACACGATTTACAATAAAATTAACACATTGAATGTAATATATGTAATATATCTCTGCGTTAGTAATTAAACAAATCCAAAACAAAACTGTGACGCAGCACGCAAATACACTTGCCTTGTGATGCGGGCTGAACTCCTGTGATGCTGGAGTGAGAGGATGCGCAGCTCTGTGTCCTGTCAAAACAAAACAATGAGTGCTGTCATTCCCAGCCCTTGTTTTGTTCTGATGTGATCGACACTTACCCCCGTCCGTCTGCGAAAGAAGCCAGATTATTCCCAATACATCTCTTGCTGCATCCGTATTAGCGCATGTGCTCGAGGAGAAGAGGCTGAAGCATCTGACATCGCCAGCACGACGTGAATCTGACTGTTTCAAGTGTGTTATGTAACGAGCAACAAGGATTAACCCTTACATGATCGACACAGATTTAAAAAGTCGGTTTTATTGATGCGTACGTGTCACTGTTTTAGCTACAGTCGCCTATTGGTTTAGTGTTTTGCACACAGTTGTGTTCTTTAACATTGCAGTTATCAGCCTGGATCTTTTGACAACGTCTCGATATAATTTCATATGTCTTCATCAGCACCACGCAGACAGTAAAGTCTGTGAGTGTTGGTGTCAGCTCTCCATGGTGCTGAAGTCAACAAGCGTAAAATAAGGCCAAGTGACTCTTATTGTCTAGATATGATTGGGCGTCTTAACTTATCCTTATTTTGTAACATACAATTATAATTCGGATGACTGGTTAAAATAATTTTAAAACATCTGTTTATTAAGTGATTTCAGTTTGTTTTAGTGCTTGTTTATGCGTTTCATTGCAAAATAATATTTATGGGTCAATGACGTGACATGCATATTTTTTGGGTTTTTAGCGATACATTTATGACATGTCACTTTATTCTATAAAACCTATTTAGTGTAAATACATTTTCAGTGTTTTTAATAATAAATACTCTTTTTTTTAAACTAGCTTTTTAAGACAACGGTTAAAATTGTTTAAACCGATACTTTATAATATGATTATTTTATGTTTGAAACCTTTCCTATAAACACATTTCACGAATATCAGTAGTTGGGATAGTTGAAAAACTTCTGTCCAACAGTTTGGGTGTCCTCATATGAAATGTCAGGTATAGTACAACCACATGGGCCTTTTATTAAGAAGTTAATAAGTATAAACAGTAAACATGATATCACATCGTTTAGTAAATCTCAGGTGCTCCTTACTGAATTAAAAGTTTGTAGATTTCCCTCAAATATTGAAAATAAAAATAGCCTCTTTAATGTAATGGGTAGGCTGGTACACTGTCTGTGTCAGTTGGTACAACAACCAATGTAAAACTAGAAAGCACATTTTACTTGTATTTAAAAAGCATATTTATGAATTTGATAACACAGGCAAAGGCTTAGATCAGCGAATTTAATAGTGTGGGGTTATATGCCCTCTGCTGGTAGAAAAGGAAATGACGAGTGAATCAATTTCTGTAAAAACAATTTACAAACCTTAAATATAAAACGCGCAACAATTAATTGGATAGCATGCAGTAAAGGGAAGTAAACACCTAAAGAAGTAAAGTAGTAAAAGGGGGCAAAAATGTTTTACGAAAACATTTATAAAAAAGACTAAAAGACTCTTCATTAGCCTACATTTGACATTTGCTTTAATTAAATCTAATCTGATGTGTTTACCTAATTTAAGTTGTTTACCCAGGAATTATACTAAAACATGCTGGAGAAAACAATTATTGCATTTGTTCTAAATAATTGTCACAAGAGCTGTAAGAGCTAACCTTAGTAACAAATGTTATAGTTAGAACGATGTATATAATGACATTGTTTTGAATTACATTTTACAGTAAATGCAAATAAGCTCTTATGTTTTGATTCTAGGTCAGCATGTAATATATTTAACTAGCCTACATACAGGGTAAATTCGAGTACTTGGACACTTTCTCACATTGAGATGACTGTCAAAAACTGTCCCATGCAGTTTACCTAAATTTCCCCTTCTATGCATAAATTTGTGGCAGATCTGAAAATGTTCATTTTAATGTCATAATGTATTTACATGTAACTTATACAACAATGTATTGTATAAAGTTCATTTTACTTGTACTCAACATGTCTAGGTTAGCCAGTATCTTCTCTTATGGACACACAACCATCCAGAACACACAATAAAATGTTTTATTGTGTTTGAGCGAGGTTTTCTTTTCTATAAATTATGTTAATTCACAGCAGGAAATTATCTCAGATGTTTGCCAAATACAGGGTGGACTGGCCTTCAAGATTGGCCTATCAAGGCTTTGTTTGAATATGTTCTTTACAGATTTAAGTATGACAACCATAATTACAGGTGAGACTCATCATGTTGCAGCTCTAATACCAATGAACAAATAACAGGTGCAGTGCCTAAAAGACATTACAGTTTGACAGTTAAAGGTAATTTAATAAACGCGTGGAGTCGTGAGATTATCTTACAACATTGAATTTAGCACAACATCCAACATATCATTTGTGTATCCGTTATTCGTTATCAAAATTGCAAGAGGCTTGCACATCCAATTCTGTGTGTTGAAAATGATGTAGGCCTAATTATAAACCACAAGGGGGCAGTGCAGCCCAAGATTACGTTGATGGGAATTAAAGCATCTGCGGTTACTTACTGAATAGCCTGCATTTAGAAGAATCATTGAATGGGATTGTTTACGTTACAGTTCATTTTTCGCCTGGCCATCATCACTGCAATCCAACTTATAAAGATTTAAAATTGTCTGGAAATAAATTTGGCCATGTTAGGCTAGTCATTTTGGGCTCGGTTGAAATGTCATGGCATACATTATAAGGGTTTTACAGAGGCCTGTGCTCTCTTCCTTTTAAAGTGACAGGTGAATTTTATTTTCGACCTTATAATTAGTTTTAATTTAATAAGCAAACATTTGCTCTGTACGAAACTGGTGCAGTCCTTTGCGCGACGGCCCCTAGTGAGGTGCTTCTCTCACCATCACTTAGGCAGTGAGATAGATCTGTGAATATTTTTGTCGACCTGTTAACCTCTGTCAACATGTTAGTCTACTTGTAAGGCTCGGCATCCTGTTGCGTTGCCTGGTGCAAAGACAGAACCCCCTCCCTCTTGTGTCTTTTTTTTTATTCCAACGGCTGACAGCCTCCTTAAACCAAGCAATTCATTTTTTTCACTTTAGTGGGCATGCAGATTTTTACATTCTTGGGATCATGCATGCCTCTTGTATGTTTTTTTTGTGTGATTTGCAAACATTTAGTATTTCCAATTGCATTTATTCGTTTATTTATTGATTTAGCAGACACTTCTATCCAAAGAGACTTACAGTGTATTCAGTCCATTTTATTTTATATTTAAGGATTTTATATTTTGTTAAATTTATTTTATCATTTATGTGCGTTCCTGCGATCGAACCAATTACCCTTAAGTCGCAATGGTCAATCAAACGAGTTACAGAAGCATATTGTGATTAGTTTGATAATAAATAATAATTTTAAATATTGTAAAATAAAAATGAGTATTTGAAAAATTAATAATGGTATCTAATTTTTCTTACGTTTACATGTATGCATTTGGAAGACAATTTTATCAAAACGACTTACATTTCACTAAAGCTTTACATTTTATTAGCATGCTCCCTCGGGACGACCCCATGACCTTTTCACTTCTAACGCAATGCTTTACCAATTAAGCTACATTACTGTTATTAATAACAATATAAAAATCTAAACTCTTAAAGTTTTTTGGCTGGGTCTCTTTAGGTTTACAAAGACTCTGGAGAAGTTCTCCAATAAATACATGAGCGTCTCTGAAGTGGGCGTGTCTCCGAGTGCGTCTGCAGCCTCCGCACTAGAGCGCACTTCACTAAAGAGTCGCACCACAGATCTCGCGCACTCCGCGCTCGTGAAACAAACAAACCAAAAACCCGGCTTCACTGAGGGACACAGCTCGCCTTCACTTTTTGAGGACAGTACCACCATGGATGCCTTGCGAGCAGTCGCTTTTTACACACTGTTCATTTTCCTGTGGAGTTTACCGTGTTGCCAGTCAGCTGCGCTTGTGTCGTCGAAAAGGAGCAAGGGTGGCAGGAGCGCATATGATGGACAAAGGTCACACAAATTTCTTAAAGAGATTTTCGCATCCTCCCCGGGCACAAGTCGTAGGGACGATTTAAAGGACCCGGTTGTGCCACACGACTACATGATATCTATATACAGGACTTATTCCGCCGCTGAAAAACTTGGACTGAATGCAAGTTTTTTCCGCTCTTCAAAGTCGGCAAATACTATAACGAGTTTTGTGGACAGGGGAAAAGGTTTGTTTTATATTTTTTTTACTCTTAAATTCATAGTTATCTACATTGTTGTCAAGAACACATTTTGCTGTGCGCGCTTTATTACCATTTTGGATAGGTGTTAAACGGAATATTTATTATTATTATTTTAATTATTTTGAATGTTTGGGTTATATTGTGAATGAGTGTTCGGCTGGTAGGCTACGTTATTTAAAAAAAAGTATTTTATCTAAAAAAGGAATGAATCGATCTAGGATTTCGTTGGAGGAAAAATTAGGATGTCCCCTCCTGAAATTGAACATTTTTGGAATCAACCCCAGTTATGACTAAAGGGATTTATTCATGTGTTTAGGGGTTCGTCAATCACTCGTCTTGTTTGGGAAACAATTTAATGGTCAGCTCGACCTCATATTTTGGGTAGTATAAAGTTATATTAGTTTTACATTGACCCCAAGGTAACACGCCAATAAAACACTAATTGGTGCGTTTTCTAAATGAAGGTAATAAATCATTCTTCTAACATCCTCGCTCGCGTGCAAGCAGTCCGAGCTGTTCTCACAAACCTCACAGTGGATTAACTTGGAGAAAAAGGGAGACGAAACTTTTTTTTTTTTACCGGAAAAGAAACTTTTGAGTATGTTCACACAATTTTTTACTTCTTTTTGATATATGCGTATCGACATTTTAAGCTTTGTGTGTGAATATTTTTGTTAAACTTGCTTTTTCTACATTTTGTACGGTTTGCGATTAAATTAGATTTATGTTTTGAGAGGAAGAGCAAGGAATGCAAACCTGCAAATAAAGAAACCAAAAATGTAAAATTATGTGGAAAAAGTTTTTAATTTTTAATTTGGCAGTTTGCACTTTTCTTTGCAGATAAACGCGCTCAAAAGCGCACTGATTTGATGAAAAAGCTTCACTTTCCTCACTGATTTTGATTTGATGTGTCATTGGCTGTGACCCTTCCCTGGACCCTCTGAGGGTTGCTTTGCATCAGACCGCTGATTGGTTTATTTGAACTCGGTGATCTAATTGAGTGTTCATGTCATAACATATCAAACACTGTCTATTCTCCCGTAATGAACTAGTTCAGCCAATGGCACATCCCCATAAAAGAGGAGCAAAACTGTAGAGGACATACCTCTGTGCGTGCCGTCTGTTTAGGTTTGGGATTTTTGCGGTTCTGTTGTTAGAAAATATGGATATTTTGTGCGCCTTATCAAGTAAACTTTTTTTCCGAGATCTCACATTCTCTTTTCAGCCATTGGTGTGTTACATTTGCCATCAATACTTTTCACGTCATACTAAAAACAGTAATGCAAAATTAATGAAAGACCGGCGACATTCTCAAAATATTTCATTTGCCTGGCTGCACTAAAGTTTTGGCTATATGCGCCATGCGCGTCATACGCTGTTAAAAATCATCAAAAATCATTTCCACCAAAGCGCCGTTCAATTATGATAAGGCAGTAATCTTTATGTGTAACAGGAAAGAATTTCCTCCAAAACAGATAAGACATTTCCCCAAATTTTAGATCGTTATGGTTGCAAGATCAGACAAGAACAAACGGAATGTATGAAAATTACTTTTGGCACTTGAAGTAACTCATTAAAACGCAGATGGTGCTTGCTGGCCCCGGTAGCCACACCAAGAGAAGTCTCCATCCTTATTTTTTCTGTCCGTCCCTCGTTATAAACCACATCGACTTATTGGACAAGAATGTGCATTGATTAAAATTGAGGAATTGTGTGACTGGAGTGATTAATGAATTTATTTTAGTATTATTCACTTGTCTTAGTTATCCGTTTAGGCCGCTATATAAACTCGTCCAACTCTTGCTGAATGCAATTGTAGTTGAAATAATTTATATGCGGAATAATCACTTTTGAACCGGGGATGTTGTTTTTGGCAGAGGGGATGAAATATAAGCGGTGGTGTTTTTTTAATGGGGTGGGAGGGAATATAAAACTGTTAATTATTTGGTGACCTTGTATTCGATTTGTTTGAGGTCTTATAAAAACGCTAATGTGGACCATACGGGCTTTGCAACTAAAGTAAACACAAGGTTTCAATCGGCATAAATTATTTGACATTTACGTTTACGCTTCCAAAAAGGAGGAAATCTAAATATCTAGACTATTTGGGGTTGTTTCATGATTTTTAAATATTAAAGTTGTTGTTGTAAATATTATATAAAAACCTTACACTGAATTAGATTAGACAAATAAATACAAATAAAATACACTGAAAGACAAATAAATACGGTTACAAGCAATTTTAGATTTTTTAACATTGAAAAAACAAAACAACTGTTTGACCTCACTGAACAAACAAATTAAAAGTAGTTTAAGTCTGTTATTCACAATTCTGCATGTATTTGTCTGGCATTTTGTATAGGTTAAATGATATCTGCGCCTAAGGCGCAGTTGGAACGATAATAGTCTTAACAGTTCAACTAAATTTCTTACGCAAGCCCTCTTGAATTCAGATTAATGCTTCTCGTTTGGTCCGTCAGAGAGATAAAAGGCGGTGATAAAGTGCGACTAGGCCTCTGGATTCCTGAAGGGGAAAGAATGTATTAATTGTGCATTGTTCAACACGTACAGTATGTCGTTTTGTGTCTGGCGCACTGTTTCTCTCTCTCTCTCTCTCTCTCTCTCTCTCTCTCCCAGAACTTTTATAGCGTTATCACCTGCACATATTTATAACATTATTTTCCAGACCAGACTTAAATTAGAAGTAACTAAAGTTTTTATGAAAAAATACAGATAGCATGCACTGTGTGCGAGCAATCAATCATCATTGTTTTTTTATGATAATCATTTTGTTGTAGTTAGATACTCCATTATTTTAAGAGTGTTCATTTTTGTGCATTTATCCAAATGAAGTTGCATTGCATTTTATAAGTATGTGTGTTCACTTGGAATCGAACCCAGGAACTTTGCGCAGCTAACGACGTGCTTTACTAACTTAGCTATGAATGTTTTGATGGAAATTAAGTGACTGTCTAATACAAATTTGAAAATTTCGACCTTTTTCAACTTAAAAGCCGAAAAAAGTTTGCTGATAAGAATGTGAGCCACCTCTCCCGTAACCAATGTACACTTTAAGTGAATCTGACTGTAATTATTTCTTTTTATCTCGCAGACGATCTCGTGCTCTCTCCTTTGCGAAGACAAACGTATCTGTTTGATGTCTCAACTCTCTCAGACAAAGAAGAGCTGGTCGGGGCTGAATTAAGGATATTTCGAAAAGCGCCTGGGGATTTCCTACTGTCCCAGTCAGGCGTCTACAACCTTCATTTACTCTCATGTCGATCAGAGAGGCCGCTGGGTTCCAGGTCCCTTGATCTCCAGAATTCCCGAAAACCAGAATGGGAGGTTCTGGACGTATGGGGGATTTTCAAGAACAGGCATCATTCAGCCCAAGGGAATCAGCTTTGTCTTCAGCTCAAGGCAACGCATGGCAAATCCGACGCGGAAATCGATTTAAAGCAACTGGGTTTCCACCGACACGGCCGATCACAGCAAGAAAAGGCGATATTGGTGGTGTACACGCGATCTAAAAAAAGGGAGAACCTGTTCAATGAGATGAAAGAGAAGATCAAGTCTCGGGGAGAAGAGGAGGAGGATGACGAGAGCGCGCTTCAGTTTAAAGCGAGGCGCAGACGGAGAACTGCGCTCAACAATCGCCACGGGAAAAGACACGGGAAAAAGTCAAAATCGAGATGTAGCAAAAAGGCGTTGCATGTCAATTTCAAAGAGCTGGGCTGGGACGACTGGATCATCGCGCCCCTCGATTACGAAGCATACCATTGCGAGGGCGTGTGCGATTTCCCCTTGAGGTCGCACCTGGAGCCGACCAACCACGCCATCATTCAAACGCTCATGAACTCCATGGACCCCAACAGCACGCCACCGAGCTGTTGCGTTCCCACAAAACTCAGCCCCATCAGTATACTGTACATAGACTCTGGAAACAATGTTGTTTATAAACAATACGAGGACATGGTGGTAGAGCAGTGTGGCTGCAGGTAGCGAATCACACAAACCAAGGCATGAAAACTTGAATAGAGGCGACGTGAACCCGAATCTGTCCAGAACGAAGCCAAGACGAGACATGAAGCATTGGAGACGATTAAATTTGCGCATTCTTACCTGTGCAAAAGGGATTCTTCATCCTACCCGGAGACATTCCATTTGACAATTAATCTGACCATTTAAAAATAGCAAAAAGTTTATTGTTGTGTCAAAATAGTATAATATTTGAAATAAATCCCCTTTAGGGTTTCTTTTTGTAATTACGCGTAAAACATTTCCAAAAAACGCAGACGTTTTAAGAAATATTCCTTCAATGAATCGTCTCAAGGCAGGTAGAAGAAAAGCCAGATTTAGTCCGTAACCGTCTGGACAGGATTCACTGAGGATTAGGTTACACCATTATCTCTGTGGACTCAGAAGAATGGGCAGACGGGCACCTGTTCAAACGGAAAGACTCTCACTCATGGTCTATAGTTATATGGATGATAATATGCTAGGCTATGTGGATAAAAACGCGGTGACCCTCGCCTCAGTCACCAATGTCCTGGAAACGCTTTATTACTACCAAACACTTAATATGGCATGGAAAACAAGCGTGCAGATGCGTTTCTAATTCATACCTGCAGAGAGAAATAGAAACCAACTGTTGCTTTCAAGGAGGACGAAATCGAACAATAAACTTTTCAAGTGCATGGACATTTGATTGTAAGTTACAAAGCCTTGAAAAACACATTTTGTATTTCACGTGGAATCGACAAATAAAGAGACTCGCAAGAGATGACAAAATGTAATTCCATCAATGCATATTTACAAATGCACTTCCACAGCAACTAACTGTCCAAGTCTGGAAGGATCGTTTTTTTCCTGACTTATAGACTTACAAGGAAAAAGAGACTCGCACGCGAGATTATATTTAAATGCACATTAGCTTTGAATGCACTGTTGTTCATTTTTTTTGAGCTGTAAATATTTGTAAAGTAAAACGTAAAAGTGCAACGTATGGAGAAATGAGAAAACATTTCTTTGTTAATGTACATTTATAAATGCACTCAAATCGCTATTTCTATTCTATAATTATTTTATTATTTGTGATGTACAGAGTTTCATGATAATCGTGTATTTCTTACGCTGATAAAACGAAATTAATTTAAAATGTATTCATTATTGCTGAGGGTGAAAATACCATTATCGATGTCTACCTCATAATTGCATAGAATCTGAGTTTTGAGGTGCATTCAACTAGAGTTTAAGGTTTTTCCCAATTATAAATATATATATACAGTATATCAATGGATAATTATCCACACTATTACTGTACAAATAAAATGAATAAATGCACTATTTGTGTGGTGCCAGTGACTCCTCAAATGCCTTTAAATTTATGAAACCATTTATTGTAAACTTTAGTATTCTTCTAAAATATGTTGGATTATTAGGTGAACAAAAAAGCAAAAATGTTTTTAAGTTTCGTTTTAACTGCATATTGATGAAGAAAATCAGTTCTCTTCTACTTTAGTATAAATGTTTTGTAACCTTTGCAATTCAGAACAGACATTAAATAAAACTGACATTTAGACACTTCACTCAGATGTTAGAAATGTTTGCAATCTCTGTGTGGAATATTTTTCCATTGAGTTTAGTTAAGGTGTCACACAGAATTAAAATTTCAGTTAATCTTGTGTAAAATCTAACAATTATATTCTTGATTTCAGTCAGCAGGTCTATCTTTCATTTCCACTGCACTGACAGATCCTCTTTTGAGATAATCCAGCTCCTCACCTGATCAGTTTCACATTTTTATTAGCTCTCAAATGGTTAAAAACCCATGGGATGTCTGGGTCTTGTATTTGCAGTGCATTATTAGCAGATCCCTTATCCTCAGATGCATTTCTGCTCCAAAAATGTAATGTGTCGCATGCTAATTGTGCCTTGCACAGTTTTTTTAAACTGTGTTAAAACATGTGGACCACAGAGATTTAAGGCTTTGCATCTCCAGCGTACAGGCTGTTTTCAAATGAATTTACCCGTCCACATGTTAAGTTTTCTTAACACTGTAATGTTTCCCAATCTTCAGATGAAAGGTTGAAGGCATGGACTGTTTCGCTGACCGTGGCCTGGAAGCAATTAGGAAATTGCTTTGAAATGGTATATGTTGTCCAGACTCCCTTACAGTATCATATCACTCTACACATGTTTGTTCAAAAAGGGGAAAAAGATGCTAATGTGCATTTAAGTTGTCCTTAAAAATGACAGTTGCAATGTTAATGTCTTTTAGAATGAAGATGGAGATGGCATGCTTTGTGTCAGGTGGTATTTTTGCTTCTCATCCGCCATTATAAGTGTGTTTCTTTAGAGCTGTCGGAATAGATGGATGCACACAGGAGCTAATTCAGATGGACAAACCATCATCTCCATTTAAGTAGAAATTCGACATTAAATCGCCAATTTGGGGTATACATTCTTTGTAGATCCCACTTGTTTCTTCATATGGAGCTGTATAAGATTAATGATTAGACTAATGCTATTATTAAAGAACTAAATCCAAATCCTTTCCAAATAACGTCAGGGAAGCAAAGACCGATTACAACAGACCCAAGACTTTTTCCATCTCATATATGATTATGATTTATGTATTAGTGGCTGGGTTCATAGAAAGAGTGGATGTAGATCGGAATGCCGGAGATGCAGTGTTTAGTAAAATGGAATGTGGAGTTTACCATTCCGGGTTCTTCAGCGCATTCCTGGGATGAGTAAATGAGTCTTCCTAGTTTTTGGAAACGGGAATGCCACTTGAGACATCACTGAATGTTATGTCTAATATGTGCGTGAGGGTTTTCTCTTTCATAAAATTGCACAGTGAAATGCCTGGCAGAGGGACAGATACTTCAGGAAACTTTTTATGGGAATGTTCTTCATAAAAAGCTTTGACACGGTGCATCTGTGCACAACGCTATCAGACGGGATTAACAAGGACGTTTTGGAGAAGAAAAAAGTTAAATGGGGTTAGTTACTGGTAAGGGGTTAGTAATAGCTGTTTGTACTTTATTAACCCTTAATATAAAAATAAACCACATGAAAACCCCATAATGTTAATTTACTACTTTTGTCAATCATATTAGGAGTCAAATTATACAATTTCAAATTGTTAAGTCATACAATGTTGCTTTTATTTGAAATTTTACCATTTGGATATCCCATATAAGAAACTACCATACAGGTAGAAGTAGGCTGGCAACTAAATGTGTTTTTTCAACCCAGTCACTGAAAATCTCTTTTCAAAACATGAATTTTATGACGACATCACTTTGATTTTGATGAGTAAGATCTAATGTTTAAGATGCACACGTGTCCTGAGTCTGTTCTTGTTTGTAACATTAGATGTGGGTAGAAAGAGAGGGACGGATCAAAAGACAGTAAGGAGGTTGTGTTTGTGGAGACAGAAGGGGAGCATCAGCGCTCACAGATGGGTGGATGGAGGGTGTTTGAGGGCCTGCTTGAAGGGTGGCAGATGCCTCGAATGACCCCCAATGCATTCATCCACTGGACACATAGACAAAAGCTTGAAACGTTACATGCATTTACCCATGCCTTGAGGTGAGAGGTCAGGTAATATTTTATCAAACCGTTGGAATTTTTCTTCCATTGCAACTTGTTTTATAAAGCAGCATTAATAAGGAGGCCAAAGCAATTAGCAGCTGTTCAGTTGCTGGAAAGCAGCGGAGACATAACAAAAGACCACCTCTAATGGGGGGCATCTGCTGTGTTTCCACAGTCACTATAACCCAAATCTAGGATGGCTTCGAACTAACACCTGGCTTTTGCTTACCTGCTAATCGTGTTATAACACAACCCAGGGGCCATTTGAAAACCGAGCCCATGCTTTTATTTCATTAGTGGCAGAAAAACATTTGAAATCTAATAGAAGAGTGTTCAAGAATTGTTGTTTTTGTTTGGTAAAGCGAGAATGGACAAATATTTGGAGGCGACTCGCAATGATTTATGTCATGTTTGAGCGCCTTTAGCACTTGTTTGACAAGATACTTTATTTTTCTGGAAATTCTCTTGAGGCGCTGTCACGTTTGGTCTTTGACACGACTCAATTGAGTGTTTAGAGACAATGGTCTGGTATTGGTTACTGTCGTTAAGTGTGTGTGCTTTTCTTGTGTCGGAGTGTGTGCTAAGTGCAGGGTAAATTTGCACAGCCGATCGGACAATAGCAGTGTTTAGTGGCAGGGTAGGGACGTGACCCCTCTGCCACCCTCCATCTGGTTGTACTGCTGGCCATGTGCCTTGAATGCTACTCCTAAGCTGGGTTTCGCCCTCACACGCTGTTTGAAGACATGCAGCAGGGTGAGCTGGAGACCTGCTTGATTTCATAAAAACAAGCTTGCGCTACTGGGAACAATGGAGCGTTTGGAGTTGTATAGTAAAGTGATCTGCTGAGAAGAAAACAAACAGTGGTCGTAAGCAGCTAGCAAGAACAGACCCACCGTGATGGCAGAAATTAAGGTGGTTGGTGGATTGATCTCGGGCGAGCGGGCCTTATGGACACATTCATGCTCTGTAGAGGCACGACTTTCACTCAGAGATGGTGCCTGGGGTGTTTCAAAAGGTCACAGCCCCTGCCGGCTCACACCATCCATTAGTCATGAGCCTTTGCAGCTTACCTGTCTAGCGTTTCAGCACGGCACAATACAGTTAACCTCAATTGCGCTTGATTAGAAGGTGAGGAGTACAAACGGCCTGGACCGTGGCCTCCCCAAAAAGATCAGATATTAATTATGTACACTGGAGATCGAGTACGGGTGTCATCTGCTTTGTGCGATGAACGAGGGTCCGGATGGTTCCAGGTGGTCGTTTATTTTTATATTTTTAAAAAGGTCCATAAGCTTTTTGGGTGTCGGGACGCCCAAGCCCTTTAGGTGTACATTCAGCAAGCTGTACAAAAGATGGGGGGCTATGGATGCTTTAGCATCATCCCGAAACCACCCCACATTACGTGTTAGTGGCGGATGGAACTGTTACAGATGTTTTATGGTGGGGGCTCTTTTCATTTTGTCTCCCTGATGAGGGACAGATTTATGGCGTAACTCGACGTTTCCATTCAAGAGTGCAATTGTGAAAGCACACACACACATACCCTCCCCCTCACACAGACACACAAACAACAAACAGATGAGTTGTTCCGGATGTGTTTCGTTTTTGTAGGCTCCCGTCTGGGAGACAGTCAGTCCGCGTGCATTCAATATGTGGTCAGACACTCTCCGCTCTGCGTTTCACGCATGCACTTTATTTTCACTCGGAGAACGAACCAAAAATATTATTTTTTGCCACTGTCAGCATCCTAGTAAAGATGGAGATATGGAGGTGGTTATCAACCAAATCACTTTCTTTTGTCTTAAGGCTATAAGAATTATTTAAGGTTGGCAACCAACACACGAACCACATTTAAGATGGATAGATTTGATAGATGGGTTTTCAAATAGTGAGTCCTTGCAGTTGTCATAAGCAATGAATGGTTCTGTTTTACTGTGGTTTGTTTTGTGACTTTTTTATAGTGTTCATATGAACATTCAAAAAAAGGATGGGAAGATTTTACCCCCTAAAAGGGGTTTGATGATATGCAAAATATTTCAGGCTGACTGCAGTGGTAAATCTCATAAAATGTGAATTAAAAAATATTCGCTTTAGGTATTTTGGACTATTTTGATTTTTCATGATGCATCTACACATTTTTGTAATTCCCGTAATGATTTCTCTTTAAAGATTAAAGAAATGTAAAGTATAAATTAACAAACTTCCAAATGTTTTCATGATGTATACTATAGATGTATTTTCTCTCATTATTTATTTATTTCATTTTTTTTAACTTTCATTATGTTAAAAAATCATTCAATTCACAAGAATCTCACATTTCCAACGATATGTGACATGTCCCGCTTTTTGTTTTTGATTCGTTGTATGTCATGAAGCTTTCTGTCACATAATGCAGTGTTCCTTCAACGGTACACTGAACTTTAAAGGGGACATATCATGAAAATTAGATTTTTCCATGTTTAAGTGCTATAATTGGGTCCCAAGTGCTTCTATCAACCTAGAAAATGTGTAAAAGAACAACCCAGTATCTTAGTTTTGGCAAACCACTCTCTGCAAGCATGTCAAAAAAATGGGTCACTGAAATTTGGCTCCCCTTGTGATGTCAGAAGTGGATATACCGCCCTTTAATCTGCACTGTCCAACCACGGCACTGCCATTAAGTGCAGAGCTCAGCTCATTTGCATTTAAAAGGACACCCAAAAAAATGACAAATTTTTGCTCACACCTACAAAGTGGCAATTTTAACATGATATATTAAATTATCTATATGGTATTTTGAGCTTAAACTTCACATACGTGCTCTGGAGACACCAAAGATTTATTTTACATTAAAAAAAAGTCTTGTGAAATGTCCCCTTAAATATGCTTTGTAACCTCTCTCAAAATATAATATACTATAAAATACCTTGTTACCAAAATATAACTTGTCATACCTTAATTTTATTTCATAGTGAAATTGGCTATATTATAGATAATTAATAAGATAATAAGATTAAGCATTTCTCACCTTACCTACACTCTCAGAAAAATGTACACAATTTGTACCGTTTAGTCACTGTGATGGTACCTTTTGAAAAATGTACTATTTAGGTACAGATATGTACCTTTAAAGGGATAGTTCACCCAAAAATGAAATAATGTCATTAATGACTCACCATCATGTCATTCCAAACTCGTAAGACCTTCATTCATCTTCGGAAACACAGTTTATATTTAGTCCGAGAGCTTGTTGACCCTTCATTAAAAATCTATGTATGGTATACTGTCCATGTCCAGAAAGTTAATAAAAACATCATCAAAGTAGTCCATGTGACATCAGTGGGTCAGTTAAAATGTGTTGAAGCATTGAAAATACATTTTGGTCCAAAAAGAACAAAAATTACGACTTTATTCAGCATTGTCTTCTCTTCCGGGTCAGTTGTGAAGCGCATGCGCGAGACTAAAGTCAAGTGATTGCAGCGATGACAAATTTTTTTCAAACTTACAGCGTGCTTCTCCCTCAGACTGTAAACGAAGCCCAGGCGCACAAAAACAAAACAAAACAACAACAACAAAAAAAAAAACAACAGCTGGGGTGCACCAGATAACACGTCAGCCGCGTCGTACGTCATCCGCGTCGTACGTCATCCGCGTGCGTCACTGCAGTCATGTGACTTTAGTCTCGTGCATGCGCTTTACAACAGACCCGGAAGAGAAGACAATACTGAATAAAGTCGTAATTTTTGTTATTTTTGGACCAAAATGTATTTTTGATGCTTCAACACATTCTAACTGATCCACTGATGTCACATGGACTACTTTGATGATGTTTTTATTACCTTTCTGGACATGGACAGGATACCGTACATAGATTTTCTATGGAGGGTCAGAAAGCTTCGGACTAAATATAAAACATCTTAAACTGTGTTCTGAAGATGAACAGAGGTCTTACAAATTTGGAACGACATGAGGGTGAGTCCTTAATGACATTATTTTCATTTTTGGGTGAACTATCCCTTTAAGGTACCAGCATGTTCCTTAAAGGTACCAGTAATTACATTTTAGGTATAAATGTGTACTTTCCACTGACAACTTTTCTGGGAGTGTACATATTAAATTATATTTAATATCAAAATGACTAAATTCACTTAATATCAAGCTGATTTATATATTAAAAATAAATCCTATAAAGAAGAATGTAGCAAATTCTGTGCCTAACCTATAATGTTTGTTTTGGAACAAGACACTTTCTCTGTGACTGAGGCACTCTTCCATCTAAGGGATTTGTCAGGTACAAGTTTTTTAACCAACAAGGTCAGAGAAGGAACAGTTGGCATTAATCATTTACCAGCTTGACACAATGGGGACCTGAGAGACCAGATAGCCCAGTGCAGCCAGGCCTCTGTGAGCCAAACACATGCTCATCCAGTCCTAGATAAAACAGACTAACAACACACCAGCTCTGATCAATCAGTTGATATCGGTTTATATTGGGTCACATAATAATAATATAATAATGTACCTATTAATATGAATCCATTTGCACTGATGAGATTCAGCTTGAGGCTTTTTTTTGGCAGAACAGCTTATTTTTCTATTAAACCCTTCTGTGCCCGCATAAGCAGGTGTAACATTTTTGCTCTTTCTTTTTTAACTCCTGTCCCTTAAGAATGAGGCAGCTAGTGAGTAAAAGAGCTTCATGCCAGCTTGCTATTTCCAAGTCTGACCTTTTTCTGAACTGTTCTTAAATGAAAGACAGTTTCAGCTGTGGAATCGGATGGCTGTAACCATATGCCCCTCGATAGATACAAAGGTGCAGAGAGAAGAAGGTTAGTGGATCTGCATGCCGTTGTGAAAAGGAAAGTGTCGTGCCACTTCTCTTTGTGGCTGTGATGGGTCTGTTCATGCATGTGTGTGTGGTGTTTGGTGTTTGGTGTTGGCTGGACGTGCTGTGAAACTGTATGCTGTGCTCTTGAGATGGTGCTTTTACACGGATGGGCGCCGTTAGCAAACAGAATTCTTCCCTTTGTTGACCACTTTGTATGAGAGAGTGTTTGCACGGGTGTGTGTATGTGTGTGTGTCCGTCTGTGTTTGCGAGAGCGTTCAACGGTGCGTGTAAGTGGGTGGGTCTGGTTTGTCTGCTGATGAGGGACTCGGAACCTCCCGGTCCGGTTGTAATAAACTCCTCTTGACCTTTGGGTTCAGTGAATTTGGGAGGTAGGCCTAATCCTGCTCCTCCCTGGTCATGTCAGGCCGCTGGCGGGGGGAGACGATGGCTGCCCCATTTGATTGACTGGAAGAGTGACAGAGATGGAGAGACCCTGGCCATCTGTGAGTAGTCAAATGCCACTAAAAGACACCGCTGTAATAAATTCTTTAGAAGACTCACAATGTAAAATAGCCAAGTAGGACATGCGCTTGGATTGGTCCTAGATAAACATTTTTATCACAAAGCAAAGTTTTAACCTTAAAGCTAACACTCTTAATTTATACCAAACCTGTATGACATGTAATACGCTTTTGATTGAGGCCAGTGACTGATTGAAATTGTTTTCCCAAACCAGCATTTAAACTGAAAATCTCAGACTACTTTGGAAGTTATTTTGTTTTTTTGCAGCATACATTATTTGTATATCTATCTTGTCTGTCTGTCTACTCTGTCTGTCTACTCTGCCCCGTCTTTCTTACTTTCTACTCTGTCTGTCTGTCTGTCTACTCTGTCTGTCTGTCCACTCTTTCTGTCTGTCTACTCAGTTTGTTTGTCTGTCTGTCTGTCTGTCTCTATGTCTTTCTACTTTGTTTGTCTGTCAATCTGTCTCTCTATCCTGTCTGTCTGTCTGTCTGTCTGTCTACTTGGTCTGTCTGTCTCTATCTCTTTCTACTCTGTCTGTCCACTCTGTTTGTCTGTCCACTCTTTCTGTCTGTCTCTATGTCTGTCTGTCTGTCTGTCTGTCTGTCTGTCTATCTACTCAGTTTCTCTGTCTGTCTTTCTCTGTTTTTCTACTCTCTCTATCCATCCTGTCTCTTTCCTCTCTCTCTCTCTCTCTCTCTACTCTGCCTGTCAGTCAGTCTATCCTGCCTGTCTGCCTGTCTATCTGTCCATCTATTCTCTACTTTGTTTGTCTGTCCACTGTTTCTGTCAGTCTCTATGTCTGTCTGTCTTTCTGTCTGTCTCTCTCTATGTCTTTCTACTCTGTCTATCCATCCTGTCTCTCTCTCTCTCTCTCTGCTCTGTCTGTCTGTCTGTCTATCCTGCCTGCCTGCCTGTCAATCTGTCCATCTATTCTGTCTGTCTGTCTGTCATCTATCCTGTCTGTCTGGCTCTATGTCTTCCTACACTGTCTATCTGTCTTGTCTGTCTACTCTGTCTGTTTTACTTTATTTATCTCTGATCCCTTGCTTTTGACCCACATACATACATGTCTCTGTCTTCTGTGTGTGTGTGTGTGTGTGTGTGTGTGTGTGTGTGTGTGTGTGTGTGTCTGTCTTTCTACTCTGTCTGTCTGTATGCCTGTCTATCTACTCCGTCTGCCTTAATCTATCATTTGCTTCTGACCCACAGACATACCTGTCTGCCTCTATGTCTTTCTACTCTGTTTGTCTATCCTGTCTGTCTGTCCATCTATCCTGTCTGTCTGTCTACTCTACTCTACTCTACTCTACTCTGCATGTCCGTCTGTCTCTATGTCTTTCTACACTTTCTGTCTGTCTGTCTACTCTGTCTCTCTGATCCATTGCTTCTGACCCACAGACATACATGTTTCTCTGTCATCTCTGTGTGTGTGTGTGTGTGTGTGTGTCTTCCCCTCTGTCTGTCTCTATGTTTTTACTCTGTCTGTTTGGATGTCTGTCTATATATTCTGTCTGTCTACCTTGTCTATCTTAATCTATCAATCACAGATCCCTTGCTTCTGACCCATCTATCTGTCTATTTGTCTGTCTTTCTACTCTCTGTCTGTCTGACTTCTCTATCTTTCTCTGATCGTCTGTTTCTGACCCACAGACATACATAACTGTCTGTCTGTTTGTCTTTCTTGTCTTTCTGTCTACTCTGTCTGTCTGTCTGTCTGCCTGTCTATCTATCCTGTCTGTCTGTTTACTCGGTCTTTATGTCTGTTTACTCTGTCTGTATACTCTGTCTGTCTATCTATCCTGTCTGTCTGTCTGTCTGTCTACTCTGTCTGTCCTACTCTATAGATATCTGATTACTTGCTTCTGACCCACAGACATACATGTCTGTCTGTCTGCCTACTCTGTCTGTCTGACTATCTATCCGTCTGTCCGTCTATCCAGTCTGTCTATCCAGTCTGTCTATCCAGTCTGTCTGTCTATCCAGTCTGTCTGTCTACTTTGTCTGTCTGTCTGTCTGTCTATCTATCTATCCAGTCTGTCTGTCTACTTTGTCTGTCTGTCTGTCTATCTATCCAGTATGTCTGTCTACTTTGTCTGTCTGACTATCTATCCTGTCTGTCCGTCCGTCCGTCCATCCAGTCTGTCTGTCTGTATGTCTGTCTGTCTATTCTGTCTGTCTGTCGACTCTGTCTGTCTGTCTACTTTGTCTGTCTGTCTGTCTATCTATCCTGTCTGTCTATCTATCCAGTCTGTCTGTCTACTCTGTCTGTCTGTCGTCTACTCTGTCCTACCCTATCTATCTCTGATCCCTTGCTTCTGACCCACAGACATACATGCTTCTCTGTCTGTCTGTCTTTTTACTCTGTCTGTCTGACTATCTATCCTGTCGGTCTGTCTGTCTGACTACTCTATCTATCTCCGATCACTTGTTTCTGACCCACAGACATACATCATTGTCTGTCTGTCTGTCTTTTTGTCTGTCTGTCTATCTATCCTGTCTGTCTGTTTACTCTGCCTGCCTGTCTGTCTGTCTACTCTGCCTGTCTGTCTGTCATCTACTCTGTCTGTCCTACCCTATCTATCTCTGATCCCTTGCCTCTGACCCACAGACATACCTATCTGTCTGTCTGTCTGTCTATCCACCCTCCATATGATCCCTTGCTTCTGACCCGCATACATACAGACACACTCCTATACACATACACTAACACAATCTGAATTATGGGTGGGGGAATTATGAGAGGAAGGATGTTACTTACAGCAGCAACATTAATTCATTCCTCCAGTTTCTCTTTGAAGAGCACATGCAGCTATGACAGGCTAAACGCTTCCAGAGATGTCACATTTCCAGCCAATCTTAAAGAGCTCAAGCCTGCTTTTGTCCTTTCATGTTCGATTCTGTTTTTAAGATTCTATGATAAACAGACGAGGACGGTCTGGGGGCGAGAGAGATGGAGAGACATAGGGCGACAGGGAGGAGAGCGAGCCTATGCTGTCAGGGAAACCAGATGCCTTTGCAAATTGGCCCTTTGTCTACATCATAAGGGTTGGGAAATGCAAGTCCAAATTAAGACCTGGAATTTGCCCTCAGCCTTCTAGGATTGCAAGGATAGTGCACTGAATCAAATTAATTTAAGTTTTTAAGCCACCAGACCACCTCTTCAAACATACAGTGGTCATGCTAAACTAAACTGCACAGATGCTGCCAAAACTGAAGGAAATTGAAATCCATTCTGATCATTACGAAGGAAAAGCAAGAATATGAAATGGTTTCTGGTTATAAAAGAGCGCTACCCTGACATGAAGGATTGTGGTTTTGAAGTGGTATTAGTGCTGCTGAACGATTGCTATATTCATGTTACTTGGCATTTCAGATACCACAGTATTATGTCTAAAAACAAATAATAAGAAAAGCAATAGTGTGACCATGGTACATGCAGGGTTATTGCTAAAATACCATAGGGGATCCAAGTATTTGCCCAAACACTATAGTAATACCGTGGTAGATTTTGTCAGTGGAGGAGAATTCTTCAGGACATTTCTTCTGTATAAAGGTACAAAAGTTGTCACTGGGACAGTACCCTTTCAAAAAGGTACACCTTTGTACCCAAAGAGTGCCTATTGGCAGTTCAAAGATACATATTTTTACCTAAATGGTACATGTTAGGACCTTTTTTAAAGGGTACTGCCCCAGTGACAGCTTTGTATCTTTATTTTTGACAGTGTGCTTATAGTTTGCTGATGTCACTTTACTCTCATCAGCACTAAGAGATTTTGGTTCAATTTAAGGGGTACAGTAAATGTGATCCAGAGAAAATAATGTGGTGACTTTAACCACATCCTTTTGACATCTCAACCCCCCTCATCTCTCTGTTTTGCTCTTTCTGAGGTCTGTGGAGTATTCTTTGTCCTAACACAGTGCTAGGGGGCAATAAAAGCCTTTGGGGAAACAGGGCTTTTCCAGCCAAACACCGGAAAAGAGGCAGTAAAGATGATGTTATCCCAGGCAAAGAAAGAGAGAGAAAAAAATGAGCACCCATATAAATACAATCATAAAAATGGCAGAACAGTAGTGAAACATCTTTTCATTATACATAATAAAAGTCCTAAACAAGCCCTCAATAATGGGTAAGGTTTATAGATCTCTGAATCTTGTTAAAAAATATTGGTGAATGGACCACATGTTTGTTGTGTTAGAAACATCCTCAAAGGCACAGTCCAAGATGTACCAGAGCCGAAGACCTTCAGATTTGGCATCGAAACCCACCGTCACCATCGCTAGGGTCTTTTCAAACCATGTGTTCTCAGAGGAACCAAGAGCAGGCCACTTGACAGCTTCAGTCTGAGGGAACTGAGACGGGTCTGGATGCTGGCAGAGGTGAGTGAGTTCCCACAGGCTGGTGCATGGTGCAGCCAATCTCAGGGTATTTGGCATGGGCTGGGGGGCGCCTGGTGGGTTTGGTATGAGGAGGGGGCATTCCAGAGTTCCAGCCAGGCTGATCGGTGATTGCGGCGACTCCTCTCTGCTCCAAGGCGATGCAGTGGCCCCGAGCAGCAGGATGCCCCCTGACTGGCATGTCTCATTAACGGAGGGGTCACATTTGAGAGTATTAGAGTGAATAGTGAGAAAAAGAGAGAGGGGTCCCAAAAAAGGGAATTCCTCGAAAAATCATAAAATCATGAGATCACTTTAATATCTCAGTTCAATTGTTTTTTTAAGACAACAGTGAAAATAAATTGGGCTTATGAAAATTAGACTTCTAAAAAAACTATTTTTAAAGAGTTTCAACTCATAAGATTGTAAGATTGTTTGCCAAGATTTGGATAAAAGTGTCTTGTAAATGAATGAATGTAAATTCCAAGATACCATAAAAATAATTTCAGTTGGCAAACCAAAGCTCCAAAAATATCAATAATGTATTAATTAAAATACTTTTGAATGGCGTGTAATGTTTCGAGCCCAAAGGCTCTTTATCAGACAAAAAAAAAACAACAACACTTAAAAATCTATTTTTCAATTTATTTGTGTGGAGCTTTGGTGTGCCAACATTAATTCTTGATTATAAATAAACATTTCTTATCATATTTGTCCTAAACAAGTTATCTGCATATGCTTTAATCGTTTTCATTCTCTTTACTGTTATTTCAATGATTGTTTAAATGGTTTATATTCTTTTTCTTTTAAAGAATTTTAGGGGAAGCACCTGAGGCAAAGTTGATACTTAAATCAAACATCTGAAATCAAATGTCTCCTGAAAGTTTAAACAATTATATCTTTTATCTCTGGCTTTGATTATCTCAGAGTGATTATTGAGTAAAATGCCAAGTTATACTAAGTTTTTTGAGCTATACCCATAAAGGTGAACGTTTTGGAAAGTTTTTAAATTAAACCTATTATTTTTTGTCATTTGTAAAAATTTTAATAAGACGTTATTACTTACAGGTAACATTGTTTTTGCTAAAAAGGTTTAAAAGCTGTACCCTTTGAAAAGGTCCTAATACGTAACAATTAGGTACAGATATCCATTATGTGCCTTTGAGGTACAAATATGCAATATTTAAAAAAGCTGTCGCCCCAGTGATGCTTTTGCACCTTTTTTCTGAGAGTGTAATATTTTATTCAAGCTTTTTTAATTTTTGTTTAGGAATAAACCTGGTCTGTAAACCCAGCTAAAGTCATTTTTTTTGTGATTTACTTTATTTTTTACACGAAATCATCCTACTTCGTAAAGAACATTCTGTAAAAATATAATCTTGCTAGCCTATTTTTAATATTGACTGAGTAAGACCATGTCAAAGATTAAAATCAATGTGAGATCGATGAGTGAAATCAAATTTCAATGCTACTAATCTCATAATTTGATTAGAAACTTCAACCTGAATTTCACAATTTTGAAAATTACTCTTCTTAAATGTCTCATTGAATTTGACTTTTATACGGGTTTACCGGTAGAAATATTTAATGGTAATGATCAAAACTCTTTTTTTGTGTAAAAGTGAGCATTTTAAAGGGATAGTTCACTTAAAAATGAAAATTCTGTCATCATCCTCATGTTGTTCTAAACCTGTATAATTTTTTTTTTTTTTGATGAACACAAAAGAAGATATTTTGAGAAATGATGGTAAACACAGAGCAGATAGTGACCACTGACTTCCATGGTAGGAAAAAAATAAAAGTATTGTGATAAAGGATGAAGAAAATATTTTGATAAATGATGGTAAGCACACAGTTGACGGTACCCATTACATTCCATCATATTTTTTATTCCTACTATGGCAGTCAATGGTCACTATCTGCTGTGTGTTTACCATCATTTCTCAAAATATCTTCTTTTGTGTTCATCAAAAAAAAAAAGAAAAAGAAATACAGGTTTAGAACAATGATGACATGAGTAAACGATGACAGATTTTTTTATTTTAAGGTGAACTATCCCTTTAATGGCTTCACAAATAATATTATTGCCAAATGCTGAATTATATCCATGTATAAGTCAAAAGTAATGTGTTTCAGTGAAAAAAAAAAATAGTCTTAGCATCTTACAGAATTATAGAAGATCATGTTTAGAGGTTTGATTGAAGCACACCTGTTGTAGGCTATGTCATAAAGTTGAGCAGCTTTAAAGGAGTAGTGTGCAGGTAAGAAAGAAAATGAGATTAAAAGGCAGCTCACTGGCTCCATCAACAGGTTGCTGATCTGAACAACGTGCCCTCGGGAAACTTACATTGCACAGCCATTAGCCAGTTTAGCTGTGAAACACCACTGACCTCTGAACACATCTTAGGAACATATGGCACGGTGTTGGATGTCTTTGTGGACGCTTAATTTAATGGTTGCGGTGCTGTTGTCAAATACGAAGACCCACAAGATTATTTATTTCTTTATTTTTACAGTTGCCCTCAGAGATTTACTGAAATGTTAATTATTGAAAGACTTTTGAACGCAGCCTTTATATCCAGACCAAAAATTCCAAAAGGCCAAATTCCAAATTAAGTTTATTTTGTGTCCAAAGAGACATCACTATGCAAAGGGTTTGCTTTTAAAACCCTGAAAATAACACTCTTAAAACAGACGAATAAAAGCTTTCAGTGCACAGAACAGTGTCAATAAAGGCCTGGATTTACAAACATGTCAATTTTATGAGTTTGAAGTCCCAGGACCAGAACTCCACTTTAACTGGATGCATAAAAAGGAATGCAGAAAGGTGTTTGTGTAGCCTGTGGCTCTTGACTGCATTATAAGCAGAACAGTTTGGATACATTTGTGTGGGATAACATTTAGCAAAGCAGTTACAATGTTTTTGTGAGTTTAAATTCTAAAGGGACAAAAATGAAGTAAAAATTCTTTGTTGTAGCAACTCATCCCTTATCAAGATAAATAAAGTTGACATGTCTTGGAAATTTGAGTTGATTCAACAAAAAAATTAAGGCAGCAAAGATTTTTTTTTAGTGTGGGATCTTATTAATGAGATTAAAGCAAAATTAGCCTTATATTGAATGGCATTTATTCGCCCCAAAAGTAAAAAAAATTATGTCATATTTACTCTTAAAGGATTAGTCCATTTTCTTAAAAAAAAAAAATCCAAAAAATTTACTCACCACCATGTCATCCAAAATGTTGATGTCTTTCTTTGTTTAGTTGAGAAGCAATTATATTTCATTCCAGGATTTTTCTCATTTTAATATACTTTAATGGACACCAACACGTAACAGTTTTAATGCAGTTTAAAATTGCAGTTTTAAAGGACTCCAAACGAGGCATAAGTGTCTTATCTAGTGAAACGATTGTCATTTTTGGCAAGAAAAATATGCACTTTTAAACCACAACTTGTCTTCTTCCTCCGGCTGTGTGACGAGCCAGCGCGACCTCACGTAATTGCGTAATGCCATGGAAAGGTCACGTTACAGATATGAAACGCACATTTGCGGACCATTTTAAACAATAAACTGACATAAAACACAAAACATGATTAGTATCATTCGACATACAACTACTTCGGAACGGTCCTCTTTCTTCACGCTTGTAAACACTGGGGTGTAGTTTCGCAAACGTCCTCCGTGACCTCTTGGCGTGATGATGTATTGCGTGAGGTCGTGCCGGCACGTCACGAGACCAGAGATAGACGAGACATTGTGGTTTAAAAGTGCATATTTTTATTTTTTTGTCAAAAATGACAATCGTTTTGCTAGATAAGACCCTTATGCCTCATTTGAGATCCTTTAGAGTGCTTTGAAACTGCAATTTTAAACTGCATTAAAACTGTTAAGTGTTGGGGTCTATTAAAGTCCATTCAAATGAGAAAAATCCTGGAATGTTTTCCTCAAAAAACATAATTTCTTCTCGACCGAACAAAGAAAGAAAGAATCAACATTTTGGATGACATGGTGGTGAGTAAATTATCTGGATTTATTTTTTTAAAGAAAATGGACTAACCCTTTAAGTCATTCTTAAGATATACATTTCCATACAATTAATGTAAAACAAAAATATTTGTCCATTTATGTTACATGACAGAATAAAAGTCATTTTCGAACTGAAATGAGTGTGAAGAATTATTTTATTAACAATAATTATTAGAAAATGTCTAGTCTTTTGATTATATTTATGTCTTAAAAAATTGGTCTCTAATCTCACAATGTGCATTCTTAGAGTTTTAAAGGTCTCACAAACTGCTTAAATAAACCGTCTGAAGTTCAACACATGATCGAGTACATTTCTCTTCAAATTCTTCCAATACCAAATGATATTAATTTAATCGCTTTTACTGTACAATAACAAATGTCTCATTTATTTATATTTCCCCAGAGCAAGTTTATGAGAAACATTTAAAGCCACGTTGAAACACAGCTGAGATCTACAGTACATTAAAACCCTAAAAGAGGAATAAAATGTTCCACCGGGATGGCAAACATGCAACTTCTGTACCATCTGGACCGCTTAATGCTCGCTCCGGTGATATGTTTTTACTCCTACCAGAAACACATTTGTATATAAAAGCATTACACACAACATTGCCATATACAGTATTTTCTAACTCTGGCCATGTACATGGAACAGTATGGTGGCAATCTGGCTTAAGTGATGTCATGTTGCCGCGGATGGGGTCTCCCACCCCTGCTCAGCGGGGAGATTTTACAAGGGACACTATGATCTCACATGCTGCCCTAGGATCAGTGGTCGGCCTGTGGGGGAGTTTTGCAGTGTGGTGTGTGTGTGTGTTTCTCTGCCAAGCACAACTCTAAGTAAATAAACATTGGAACATTAAAAGCCTGGCCCATTCACCTCTGTAGCGCTGCATTAGATTGTGCAAACATACATCCATCCACTGTTAGCACTGACACTGTGCTCTCGAGTATGGTGATGATCTTTCCCTGCAGTCCATACAAAACACTTTCGGTGTATGACAAAACTTATAGTTTAAGCCCCTTTTGTTTATCTTTGCATCCGAATCGCCACTTTAGGGCCATATTTGCTATCTGTGAGCTTAAATGGTTTATAAAACCAAAAACCTTGTTTTCCTGGATGGGGTCTTTCTGAATTAGAAGTTGTACCTGTGTGCGGACTGACCACATCATTAAATTAGATTGCGGCCAAAATGCCGCAAACATATTTTATGAGGGTGCACGCATGCGCTCGTCTGTTTGTGTGTGCGCATATGACCTGCATTACCACCCCCCCAAAAAAACTGGTTACAGTCTTTCGTTTCTTGACTCATGATTTGCGCCCCAAGGCAGACAGCGGGGGTTTCATTCTTAGCTTCCTGTAAAAAATACCTCCCTACTCCACGTCCTAATTAATCTGAAGGGCATGCCCAAGATCCCTATAAAATCATACGAGACTATACCAATTTCCTGGTAGCTTGTGCCCTACATGTGCTTCTTGTTCTTGAGTATAAGTTTTCTTTTCCGTGACTCTGCAAAGATTTATGCCTCTTCTCGTTTAATCTTTTATATATTTATTTACACAAAGAAACATTTTCCCCGGTGAGATTAAGGTGTTGTACTGTTATACGATAGTGAAATGTTCGATTTTCTAGTCCCTGAAAAAACTTCAAAAAGATGAAGATTACAAGCGCAAGGCTCATCCAAGTTTGTTATAAAAACATCAGAAACATGTGGCGCTCGCTGTTTTAGTGTATGATACGGTTAACCCAGGGATAACTCTCATGGTTGCAGAGAGGTGGGTTGTGTGTCTGTTTTGGTGTGTGTGTGTGCGCGCTTGAGAGTGAACATATATGCATATTGAGTTACACGAGGCCTAAAACAGTCAGAGTCTGACGTTTAAAGAAACATACATTGATTTCTGCAAGCGCTCCACCTCCAGACAAAACGACACAGCTTGTGAACCAAACGTCTGCGTGAAACACAACAGAACCGCAATGCACATGCTAGATCTGTGTGTCATGATTACAAAATCCCACCGCACACTCCAGAACCAACACAACACGGAGCTACGATCTGGATGATATTCGGTTATAGTCGTACTGTGAAAATGTTTTTGTTTGGTAATCTAAAATAATTGGGGCTATTACGTAGGAAATAATTGACGGCGGGCTGTTGAATTATTCTAAAATAATGCACACCCAGGGCGGTAATGCATTATTTTCAAATAATTCAAAGGATCGGAGTCATTCATTCCAGTGCTTATACCAATGTACCACAAACATTGCTCTGTTAAGTTATTTGCTGACTTTTATTATGTTTTAGGGCATTTTTTCTTTTCCAGCTTGAGAGCAGCAGAAAGTCAAACAGGTTCGAATGTCAACCAAATGCTTGTTTTTTTGGGAAGAACTATCTCTTTAAATTTACACCCTACTGAAAACAGCTTAAATCAGCCTAAGGGCCTGTTTACACAAGAACGCTCGAGGGTGAAAATGTAAAAATATTTTATCGGATGTGCCTTTTTTTTACCCGGTGACAGCGTTTTTGAGGCTTATATACGCAAAACAGTGAAACCACCTTTCAGAGTGGAAATCTTAAATATGATCTACCCTCGCGTTCCCGTCTAAAGGGTAAAAACGCAAAAGTCTGCTCACGTCGCGTACACGTTTACGTCACAAGTATGCACCAGTTTAGGAAAATAAAAACAAACATGTCGGATTATTTCCATACGTCAGACCTTTAAGTTGCCATAGCAGCTCTGATAAATATACAAGAGGCTTTCTAGCAGTTGTACGAAATATACACAGCTAGTATTTCTGATCAGAGAATGCGCATTAATTACTGTTGATGCGCCAATTTGTCGGAGGCAAACCAGACGGCTTTGGACGAGACCTGGGAGAACAAGGAAGAGGGTTGTACACAGGCACGTGGACTTGGTGGTGTTTTGTGTCAGTGCTTCACATTGCCACCTAGCCGCCTGGAGTGCATACTACATCAAATATCACACACTTTTGTGTCACCATACGCACGCAGATTTCCCCCTCAAAACGCTTGTGTAAATGCGGAAAAAAGTGATAACGCAACGGCACTTTTGCGCTTTCTTTTCAGATCGTTTCCGTGTAAACGTAGCCTAAGCTGGTTGGCTGGTTTTATCTGACCTCACAGCCTGGTTTTAGCCAATGCTGTCTCATGGCAATTCGTACGTATTTTACAATGTGGCTAATCGTCCGTATTATTCGTACGACCACATTCGTTGATTTTTATATGATTTGCCTTGACCCCTGTGACATTAGGGTTAGGGTTCGTTATTTTTTTGTGATAATCATACGTTTTTGCACTTTTCGTAGTTCGAATTCATCAACTCGTAAAAAATAATCAGGCTGTTTTAAAGGCAGGGTGCATGATCTCTGAAAGCCAATGTCGATATTTGAAATCACGTAAACAAACACGCTCCTACTCCAATAGAATCTGGACCTTCTTTTGATAGACCCGCCCCACACATAAACAACCCAGGCAATGATGTCGGTTAGTAGACACGCCCCTTACTGCTGATTGGTTACAAGTGTGTTTTGGTACTCGGCCCGACTCCCTTTTCGAAAGTGTTTTTCATAAATCATGCACCCGGCCTTTAACTGGTGTAGTAGGCTGGTTTTAGAGGTGTTTTTTAGACTTTTTAGATGGAAGACCTGACCCAACAGTTACAACCAGCTAAACCAGGCTGGGTAAAAAAGTGGCACAAACCCCTTTAAAACCAGCCTGCCACCCCAGCTAAATCCAACTCAAACCGGGCTTGGAGACCGCGCCAGCTGAAAAATCAGCAGGGCATTAAAGTGATTGTATCAACCTGACCACATTAAAGGCAGGATAGGCAGGAATTATCTAAAAAAAACTTTTTTGCAAATTTGTTTAGGCTGTCTTTACATAATACATAAGTAAATTGTAAGTACTCTGAAAAAGAGAGTATAAAAATCGAGTGTCTGCAGACTTCTCACGACTGTTTTAAACACAGCTCATTTTTCCATTCACTCCACCCCCTCCCTTCTGGGTTTCTCCTAAAGCCACGCCCCAAAAACACATGAACGCGCGACGCCGGCTCTGCTGGGAGAAGCATTTACCAGACGAGCGGAGAGGAAGGAGCGCGGTGCATATAGTAACATCATGTCACAATCACATGTGATAATACACCTAACTTTATCACTATGAATATAAACAAATATGATGGCCTTTAGTACTCACTATTAAGCCAGTGTTTTGCATGGAAGAGTTTCCGTGATGAAAGCATTGTTGACTCTGATGAGGACTACACTCCGGAGACAATACCGTTACCGCATCGTCGACTCGAGGAAAGCCACAAGATATTTACTCTCGTTTGATTGCTTCGTTTATTCCTTTGTTTGCCTTGTTTGCCTTCGCTGACTGGATATGCAGGTACTGTGAGTTCTGAATGCTCTTTCTCTGCTGTACTTTTGCTCTTCCTAGAGTGCCTCGTGCACGTTCAAATCAATCAGGTGTGCGCATGTCTGGGCAGATCCCATAGCAACAGGGGTGGTGCCATAGTCGCGAGAGAGAGTGATAGTCGTGCAAGCCAATAATTTGTTTCGTCCCGAATGTAAAAAAATTAACTGTGTTTAAAACAGTCGTGAAAGCTCTACAGATACTCGAGTTTTATACTCTCTTTTTCAGAGTACTAACATTTTAATTATGTATTTGTATATAAAGACAGTTTAAACAAATTTGTAAAAAAGTTTTTTAGATAATTCCTGCCTATCCTGCCTTTAAGTACTGATGTTAATGAAGCAAGTTTACTACTTCACCAAAGACTGCTGCCTATTTCTGGAAAACAAGAAATCTTTAGCAATTGACTCACTTTAGATTTTAAATGTTTGTTATGCTGTACAAGTGATTGAATGAAGGTGCAATAGTGAGATATGAAGGTGGCCTAAGTGCTGCTAAAACAAGAAACACTTTCCTTCCTCTGCCCTACAACATGTGACGCAGTCCAGATCCCGTTCCTGTGTGTGTGTAGACTTTAAGCTGGTTATGAACCAGCATCAGCGGCCGCTGCCCCTTATCTACACTATCCTGAAGAGGAGACCTGCAGCTAATCCATCATGACTAGACCTACAACCTCATTATGTGCTTTCTATTCCTCAAATTTTTTAATTAAATCTAATATTAAACATTCATTTTGTAAATAATCTATAATAGTTCTGTTTCACTCCCTTTAAGACGGCTTGCAAATAACTAGAAAGTTTTTATTGGCCTCGGACCAAGAAGCAGAAAGAATCTTGGCCCTAGCATCAGACTATAGGCTCAGTAAAATGACTATCGATGGGCGAGAGCTTTTTGATGACTGATGGCTGATGGAGGTGACGGTGCATTGATAAGCAACAGTTTTGAGCAACAACAGCAAAACGCTGAAGGAGAACAATGTGTGCATGCAGTCAAAGGGAGGAAACTGGGATGTGCAGTCGTAAAGTCACTAAAGCTGTTGTATTGTGACACATCTGATAGTCACACTGGGTATCTTTTCTGAGCAGTTAAGAGGTGTGCTAAAGAGAGATTGTGAATAGGAACAGGTGTGTAAAAGGAAGATTATTTCACAGGAAATTACAAAAGTATGATCTTTTTTTAGAAATGTTGACATTATTAACCTCATAATCAAATAATTGTTTTGAAATCATAGCCAGACAACAGTTTATGTTTAAGTAATAGTGACCTTTATGGTTTTTCAAGTCTGAAATGTTCCTCATTGTTCCACATGTTCTCACTCCCAACTTCACATATTGGTGCTTGGTCAGTGTTGCACTGTTGAACCATACTGTCTGAAAAAATGCCCCAAAAATTATCTCTAGTTGTCACTGGGGCGGTACCCTTTCAAAAAGTACATATATTTACCTTAAACATTCACAATAGTATATCAGAGGTATATTTTTGACAGTTTTTCTGACAGAGCTGGTACAACATTTCGATCAACCAATCAGATTTAAATTATACATTATATATGAAATTAAGCCAGAGAGTTGACTTTTCATTTCCTTCTGATTTTAAGGATAAGTTAAAGTTAGGGGTAGGGTTTTTCTATAGAAATGTTGTTCTGGGGTCAACAAACTCTGCTGACCCAGGGACATGTAGGCGAGAGCGGGGCACAACCTTTCGCTTTTTGGTTTTGGCTCAATCATTCATAAAATATTTTAGTTTGATTAATTATATTTTTACACAAGCAACACACACATCTCTGCCACAAACGAACATTTGAAGTTTGTTTCTAGTACTTACCATTCTTGGACAATTACACCAAACGTGACAGAAGTGCAAACGTTACAACTTACCCCATAGGTGGGGTTCATGTAACAGGCAGGGGGTTAGTTGTAACACTTGCTAAAAATTAAGTTTGCAGGCAAATATTTCAATACTATTTTGTCTATATGTGGATATTGTTTATATATCTGTCTATAATAGACAGGTATCCACACTGTATTCATTCATCCAGCCCTTTTCTAAAAATAGTTCAATTATAAATGGATACAAATGTCTAAATATGAGCACAATTATGACAAAACATTTTTTTATATGTGATCCAGTCTGTAATAACCATATTACAGTTTCAAAATCAAATTCTTTGATAATAAGCATCAAAGTCTGTTTTTAGCCATTTATTTCATTATGATTTCAATCTTTGACATGACCTTATTCAATCAAAATTAAATATTATGAACAAAAATAAATTTGACACATGATTTTTGTTTTGATAAGACAGGCACATTTATTTTGTTGGCAGCCAGCAATCATTTATGTTTAGCCTATTTAAAGGGACACAAGGCAGCATTTTTATGTTAATAAATCATCTTCGTAAGTCGGTATATGGTTATATGACTCATTACATGACGAATGAAGACCCTCTCGCCCGCCCCTACCGTCTGTAGGAAGAATACCCCACTTGCAAGTTCGCTGTATCCGACCCGGTGTCCTTCAGTCTCGTAAAGTCTCAGATATAGAAAGCATTTACTCCCAGACACTAGGGGGAGCTAGTAGAGAAATAATACTCAGACTTGCCTGGTGTGCCTTTAAAACAACGGCAAGAATTATGCAAACGTTAGCGGTGCTAAGGGGTTGGTTGTAACATAGCGTTACAATTAACCCTGCTGGGTCAAAATATTTTCAAGCCCACCAAAAAAGTTGCTAAGACCTGCAGACATATTTCAAAGCGATGCTATGTTTCAGTCAACAAGACATTGATTAATATGACATAAAATTGGATTTGGTATCTTACACACCCAACTTATGCCGAGTTCAGGTTCAGGGGTTCGGGTGAGAGACCGGAGTTCTAACGTGACACTGCGGATTATTATTAAAAATGGTAGCCACAAGAAGCTTGCCATAACTGCATGTGCGCTCATTTGTAGCGAAAATAAAAAGAAAAGAAGCCCTTTTCTTAACCAAATCCATGCTTGTCACGGCTAGTCCGTGACATGTTTTGTGTTTTGCACTTATCCGTTTCACCTGGACTCTCATGGACTAATTACGCCAACACACCACACCTGTTGTATGTTTGATTGTGTTTGTATTTATACGCCTTTGTTCCGTCAGCCTGTGCCGGATGATTGTCATTACTACCCTGTCTGTTCCCCGTGTCACATTTTTGATGTTCCTTTGTTTTGCTTACCTGTACTCCTCGTGTTTTGTTCCAGTTTTATTATTAAATGTTATTTTTTTGTCCGAACTCTGCGTTTGTGTCCTCCCTCCACTCCCACGGCGTGACAATGCTTGCTGATATTATGGGCTGTAACTTCATAGCTCCTCCCTGAACTTCCAGCTGCCCTGTATGTTGCTCTCTCATTGGCTGTAGGTCATCACCGATGTTATTTTCAGTCAAAACACATTTCACACTGCATGATTTTGAAACGCTGACAGGTCCAGATATTTAGCATGCCAAATATCTCACGGGTGTCGGCGACTCATCGTCGATTGTCTCAGATTGCGTTTTTGATAATTCACACTGTTTGATTGTCACTCGCGTGCACGAGCATTTGCCTGTGATTTCGGGCATTTGTCGGTGATTTCTTAAAACCTATCGGCGAGTCAAAATCAGCTCTAAAATCGTGCAGTAAAAAATGTACTTAGATGCCACCTAAACATTCGTTTATCAATAACTCTCTGGAAAAGCATTATACATTTCCAAAAATTTGTGGGAGATCATCTTTTGGCAGTGTGAAAAAATACCGGAAAAACAAAACGGTCAACCTTGTGCAACAAAAAAGTAAACAGTCCGTGTTACAACTAACCCCGCATTAGTTTTTGCCCCATGCACCCCATCATGTTGGGCAAATGCTAGCATACCAATTCTGTGATCAAATGCAAAACTCTTAAAATATAATCCAAAAGAAATCAAGTATTTTGTCTGTATATGTATACACTGGGCATCACACTTGAACAATTTACTACTATAATCATGCCATACCAATTAAGCTATATTAACATTTGTTTGACCATAATTTCAAAATGTCCTAAAGAAACTTTTATTTTTTTAAATAACATTCAAGGGCTTCATCTGTACATTTTTAAGCATTTAACTTCCGTATTCAATGCTCACATGCCCTTTAATGGAAAACACTTGCTAATGAAACTGTTCTTCACAAGGGCACAGTGTGAGCGCTGATGCAGGCAAGATGGGAAAACTGGAAATGGGAAACCATTTTCTCACTCATAGGTGTGCTAGACTTTTAAGGAAGTTTTGGTGCAGTCAAAGGTTAGATATTTCAGAGGGCACTAATCAAGCCATGTTCTCCATTTCCTCTCCGCCGTCTCTTCCTCCCACCTAGCAGCTGCATTCTGTAAGTTTAGCCTCGCACCGTAGCGCCGCTTCTCTTTCATCTCGCGTTCTCATTAGCATCGCAAAGACTCGCGCGTAGTTAAGGTTGCTCACTGAGCATTTGCTGGCCGGGCAAGGAGGGAATACTTGCATAACAGTCCAATAAATATCAGGGGTACGTTTATTGGTTCTGAAGCGTATTTGCTATTTGTTGGGAACTCTAAACCAAGGAAGGGTCCTGGCGAAGTGCTGGGGTGGTGCTCCTTTCTGGGTCAGCGAGAGCATTGAGGAAATCCACTGTGACATTAACAGGCTGCTATAGGAAGTGTTGTTGGATTAAACCAACGTAGCTTTGGCGGACGGCTGGAAAGGTCGGGGTTGGGAAATGATGGAGGCTGGTGTTGATGTCGGGGCTGGTGCTGAATTTTGGCATGGGTGCTAATGATGCGGATTTGGGAGTTTGGAGCCCTCTACCACGAGGGTCTCTGTTAGCAAGAGGTGACTCATAGGTGTGGCCCTGTTCCTGTTCCTCAATTATGCCCCAGGCACAGGGCGTGTCATCGAATGGAGATGACAGAACACAACATTGAATCACAGATGGCTTTGTGCCGAGGGTCTGTTTTTCTTGCTTTGCATTGCGTTACCTACAGGAAATACATAAATAATGAAATCTTTCTAATATCTTAATTGTTTTTGTAAGGCATTAGAAAATGGAGAGTAAATTGTTACTTCTTATGTCTAGCTTTGCTAATTTTGCTCCAGAGAAAAAGACCATGGTAACCTTGCATGGGCTGTCCAGAGTTTCTTCACCTCCAAAATATCCAAAAGTACAGTATGAACTCAAAAATTGCTTATCAATTTCCTCCATGTGTTTTGTGTTTAGGAGAAACATCTAAGACAAAGTTGATAACTGAGAGCTCAATAAAGTCTCCTGAGTTATGAGGTATGTATAAGGATCTTACAACCTCAATTTTTTTCCAAGGTACCATGAACCCGTTTTCCAGTGCAAGCGATGACAACATACTGCAGAATCATCTTCATGTGTGCCAGCCATTTCCTGTGACATCACCTGCTGGCGGGTCTTCTAGGGCAGAAGGATTTTGGGTTGATATTAAAAGTTAGACAGCAGAAGGAATATGTTTAACATCTTTTTAGATTTCAAAAGGATCCCATGGAATTCTTAAGTCACAGTTACAGTGCATTCAATCTATATCTGGGAATTGAACCCATGACCTTGTGCACTGCTAATGCGAAGCTCTACCAGCTGAGCTTCAGGAACATTTCTTGCATCTAATCAAAATTATGACAGCAAAATTGAAAGCCTCGTTCATAATGTTGCAATGCCATGTTCCTTTGCTTCCTTTCAAGTCAAACAAATAGAAACTGGAAATTAAATTGGAATGGGAATAATCATTATATATTAAACTGACATATGCAATAATTATATAACGCATAATCCATTTTTGTGGCTTTGCCCTCAGAAAGGCCCTTTCCCAAAGTTTTTGCCAGTTCTGAGGAAAGTCCACCTCTTTGTCCTTTCACTTAGGTCACAAATCTTCGGAATGTTCCGGAAAGAGCTCACGGAAGCGAGGCTATCAGCTCACGAGGCCCTCCACAGCCCGCTCGTACCCGGCCAGCCCACCGCCCAGCATCCAAGGTGATGATTACAGTTTGATAAGGCCCACGAGGGTCTGGAGCTCAGTTGAAAGCCCAGAGGGAAAGCGCGGGGCCCGCGGCTTGAGTAGCCGGCCCCTCATAGCTGTCTCTCATCACGCCATTGACCCCCCAGGAAGCTTTAGATGCCAGGACCGGTTTCATAATTCTCTTATCCCGACGAATCTGCGAGATAAGCTAGGAGGAGTTGAAAGTGTAAACGGAGCACCATGGTCTTGGAATCCAGTTGCAGGCTCATTTTTTTACCAGCCCCCCAGCATCGTTATAGCAGGTATCTTTCCCCGTTTCATGACTTAAAAGTACGGTTGTATGTTTTTCATTGTGTGTGTGTTTCTATTCTGGTATATGTGTGTGGTGGGTATGGAGGAAGGCCTTTGTCCTCTGTCAGAAAAATATTGGATTGCTCACAGTTTGCTCCAGAGATATTAAGTTCTTAGTTTTGTTGGATTTGAAAACGTAGTTCGCCCAAAAATGAATTTTCTTTCAACAGTTACTCAAATGTTTTTCCAAATCCAAATTAATTTTTATTTTTTTCTATGGAACAAAAGATGTGCTAGGTATAACGTTAGAGAATGACAGACTTAACTTTCATTGTGTGGAAAGCAAAGCGGCATCCAAATTGTTTAAAATGTATACGCTTGTGTTCCATATATAAAAAAAAAGGTTATTCGAACTCGGAAGTCCTGTAAAATTGGTTGTAAATAAATGGCTGTAAAATTTTCATTTTGGGGTAGAAGGACCTATTAAATACCCACTTTTTGCCAGATATTTCTTTAAAAATTCCTTATGACAAATTAAATAAACACATTTATATGCGGTAAGAGTAAAAAGAGCTATAAAACCAATGTGGATAGCATACCTATTATTAGAAGAAATAAATGTTACTCTTACAATAATGTTGTATTTGTTAACATAAGTTAATGAATTAGCTAACATGAATTAACAATAAACAATACATCTGCAGCATTTATTAATTTTAATTTATGTTAATTTAATTATGTACAAATGCATTTATTAATAAAAAGTAATTGCACAATTAACTAATATAACTATTTGTTTGAACAAAGATTTATAAATGCTCATAATCATGTTTGTTATGAAATATATTTTTATCTTTAATTGTAGCATCTTGGCAAATCTAAGTTGTTGAGGTCTCATCTGAAACTCCGAAAACTTTGTTAGGGTCTGGATAATTTTCCATTCCCTGTCTGTTTAATCAGATGACTGTCTGTGAGAAACAAATGAGATATTAAAGAGCTCTGCCTAATGATTTTTCTTTTCTGTGAGCTCAGTCGACCTTACAGCCCTCATCAGGAGCCTCCTCCCCCGGCCCCACGCACCCCACTCAGATAGTCGAAATTTGATTGATCTGCAAAGAAAGAAAAAACGAAGAAAAGAGAGAAAGGCTTTGGTCACATCCTGTGACCGGTGCTGATTTCCTTAGGCTGAATGCAGCCCTGGAGTATATCTCAAACTCAGTGTCACGTTTGTATATGTTTCCAAAGATCACTGAGAAAGTGAGTTGGGGTGGTGGTGGGGGGGTTAAGGAGTGGGGGGGTAGACCTGTGTGTGTTTAAAGCATGGCCTTTTCTTTGACATAAATCTGTGTCGTGGAGAGCGGATGTGGCTACTGGGGAATGCGTTAATTGATCCACAGATCACATGAATCGTACAAACAAAGGGTTAAACAAAACTGCGGCCCTTTAACCCCCCCACCCAAACAACCTGATCTAATGGGCTCCTCCATTGACCCATTGAACAAAAAATAACTAGGACATTTCAATTGACGTTCTTAGACAGCTAGGATATTACATTAATATTATGTCAGCCAAATATCAAAATTACCCCACGAGAATGAATATACACGTCCATTATCTTTCAGACGAACACATTCTGAGTTATTTTAGTAAATTTCCTTGCTCTTCCAAGCTTATAATTGTAGCAACCTGATCTCATGAATTTCCGTGGTATAGTCACGGAATATTTTGCTCATTTATCCGTGTCATTGTCACAGATCTCCGCAGTTTTCCATGGCCGTACCACGGACTTTCTTTTCTGTGTCATTGGTAACTCAACTGTTTTGTCCTATTTTCTTACCATTGTCATTTCGGGTTAGATTTACATAAAATGACATCCTTACCCAAACCCACCTCTAACCCTAACGGCAGGCGACAATGGTTTAAAAATCAGAAAATATTTAAAATATCTGAGAAAATAGTATAAACCAATACTTAAAGGGACATCCTAACGCAAACACTAAATCTAACCTTAAACCGAAGCAACAATGGTTTGAAAAGAGGAAAAAGCAGTTGAGTAACCAATCCGTGACAAAGACATGGAAAAGAAAGTCCGTGGTACAGCTACAGAAAAATGCGGAGATCTGTGACAATGACGGAAAATATTCCGTGATTGTACCACCGAACTTTGTAAGATCATGTTGCAACGTAGAAAATAGGGATCAGGAAACAACTTTTGACTTTGAAGCCCAAAAAAGTGCATCCATCCTTCACCAAAGTAATCCACACGGCTCCAAGGGGTTAATAAAGATCGGGTAGTTGATACGATATTGTACGAATAATATAAACTATAATAACTAGCTTCTGGTAACGACACCATCTTGGACTCACGTGATCTTTGGAAACTTGCATGAGTCCAAGATGGCTCCGTTATCGGAAGCTAGTTATTACAGTTTGAAATCTGTATATTTTTCTTACAAAATTGCAGAAGAACTTTAATAACCCATTGAGGCCATGTGGATTACCTCTGGGAAGGATGAATAGACTTTTTGGGGGTTTAAAGTCAAAAGTTGTTTCCTGATCCCTGTTTTCGACCATTATAAAATTTGAAAGAGCAAGGACATTAACTGAATTAACTACAAATGTGCGCGTTGGAAAGATAATGGACAAATTTATCTCAGATTGCCTCAGGGTGAGTAAATCATTGGGTAATTTTGATATTTGTTTGGAGTATGCCTTTAAAAAACAAATTTAGATATTTTATAAAATCTCATTCAATATTTTTTAATTTTTAAGAAAAGACTCACAAAATCTCAAAAGTGTCTGGAGAATATATAATATAAATTACGCAAGAATTTTCATATTTTGGTGAAAATAACTATTTTCTTTCACACATACTGATGCATTTTTTGGCAATTATTTCTCTTAATAATCATTTAAAATTCCTTAGGAGAAATACAAAGAAACATTTGAGACAAAACTCCAATGTAACTCCATTACCCCTGCTGAAAAAACAATAAAACCATTACAGAACATTCTAATGGTTTCCATTAAAATACCAATAGGAACCATTTGCTTTTACTACTACAATGTAGTGTGTTTTGGCCATATTCCATTAGAACCAATACATAGAACCAATACATACCATTAGAGGCCAACAAAAACCAATACACTGTAGTGTGTTTTGAGCCATGTTCCATTAGAACCAATAAAATTCCCAATAAAACCAATAAAACCATTAGAATTGTCTGTAATGGTTTTATTGGTTTTTCAGCAGGGACGTCTCTTGGTTATAATTTTCCTCTATGTGAACTTTTCACTTCTCATCAGCACCTGATGTGCTCATCGCAAAGTCCATCTGCGGATGATGCCGAGGGTAATTGTCAGTTCCTCATGTGGTAATTAGCATAATTTCGGATGTTGTAGCCTTTCAGCCTGTAATTAGCTTTTATATCACCTGAAGTAATGTGACTCACATCTTTAAAAGTCGCTGATGTGTTTGATAAGCCGGAAACTGATAGAATCATTAACTGATCCGTCATCTCTTGATCCGCCCCTAAAAAACGTCCTTGATTTGTAAACAATCACGCAGGATTTATTGTTTACAACTCTCACTAAAGAGGCCTAAATGATTCTGTGTTTGTTCGCAAAACATACTCATTCGCTTGCTTCACTCGTCTTGCCCCGCCCTGTTACTCTGCTCGTGCTTTACGCCGTGTTTTAGCAGGCCGTGATTATAGAGTGCCATAGCATTTCTTGGATATCACAGTAATACAGTAATGGCTTGGCATGAGAGGAGTCTCCCTTTAATTATGCTTTGTCAAATTCGCAGGGGATGTGTTTTTCCTCCTGTCCTTTCTTTCTATTCATCTTTCTTTCATCTCTGATCTCACCTGATTGAGGCCTGGTGTGAATTTAAGGGTACGGTACGCAACAGTGCTAAATAACATGCTTGTAGAGTAAGTCTCTACATGCTACTCTTAATGTAATGAGACTCCAAACTCTGTATCTCGCAGGATCACGCACAACGACTGTCCATCCATTTTGGGACTCGTCATTCATTTGGAACGTCACCTGTTTTGGCTGGGGGCTTATGACAAACAAACACAGTCTGGTTCATCCTTGTAAAAGGGTCTGTAAAGTGATTTATTGATTTTCTCACAATAATTAGTATGGTTGACTCACATATTTTATTGCGTGTTCTTTTTTATGTGGGTTTAGGGCAGATTTTGATGTCTAATGAACCTGTTATGGGGGTAATTGTGAGGTCATCTTGGTTTCTGTTGCATAAGAAGTTTTGGTTGTACTTGTAATGGCGCTTTTCCATTGCATAGTACCCCACGGTTTGGTTTGGGTTAGGTCGGGTTAGGTTTGGCTTGGTTAGCTTTTCCATCGAGTTTAGTAACACTTCAGAGTGGGAGGGATTATAGGCGTGTCGTTATATTAGCGCTGCCTCCTGCTGTGACATGATACATTCCCATACATTCATTTATTTCTCAGTCCGCCACAAAATTAAAATTGGTCACCACAAACAGATGTTTGCACATCGCGTTTATCACTACATCTGTCTAGGAATGTAACGATTAATTGTGTGTCCCATTAAAAATGCCTGTCTGAAATAGAGTCTGAATTGCAAGGCTGCTATTTCGTGTTTCATGCACAGCTTGTGCGTATTCTACGGCATTTGGTCAGTAGGAAGTCCTTATCAATATAAAATCATTACGAGTCAGAGTCGTTTATAACGCGCATTTAAAAAAGCAACACTCGTTAAACAAAATCATTCAAAATATTCTTTATTATCATGAAAATACCTGAAACAATCTGAAGAACAGCGATATAAATATTCCTGTAGACATTTCCTGAAATAGTGTTTGTAGTGCTACTTCTTCTGTGGCACAAAGGGAGTTTTTGCACGAGAACGCCCCCTGGCTTTTGGATGTGCCGGGATTTCACCATAATTCATTCAGATTTATTCATTGAGAAAACGCGCATTTGCACGATTAATCGTTACACCCCTACCTCTGTCTCACATGACAGTTTCTGTACAAACACCCGTGGCGTCAGTCGACGCTCTGCTGAGCCTCATTTAAGTTGCATTTAAGCATATATGCGGACGTGCGAGTCGCGAATGTGTTGCCACAAACTGCAAGTCTGGAAAAATTTTTAGAGTGTTCCTGATTCTCAACCTGTGGATGTTTTTCATCGCTAAAAGGAGTTTGGGAACTTACAGCAAAGCACAGATGACAACAGGTTTACTCGAGACAGTGCAAGCTAGCATGAAGGTAAAGCTAATCTTTTACCTGATAGCGATGATGCTGGAAGTGATGATTCTCTCAGACCAATCAGTAATCTACAGTGTTTTCGCATCACGTTTTGGTATCAGCTCAAGTCGCTTGGAACCCCAACAAAGGTGGTACTAAAAAAGTATCGGTACTACGAACTGAACCCAGTGGAAAAGCTCCCAAAAGTAAGCTGACCCAACCCAAACCAAACCGTGGGGTACTATGCAATGGAAAAGTGCCATAAGTGAAATGACTGGTATGCTTGTCATCTGAGGTAGTTTAAGGTAGTTCTGTGGGTATAACAATGTTTAAAAGGTTTTGGGCTTGACTGTCATGTTTCATTCTCCTGAGGTTGGGAGTCTGGAATGAGGAGAATTATTTTTTGGTGAAGGGGAATTCAATTACTTTATGACACATGACTCAAACTTGTGTCTCTAATACAAGGACCACATGCACTAACCATTGCATTGTTGCCTTGACAGTGTCATGTTTATAACCTATCTGCTCAAGAATTACTTATTTCAAGTATTGTTCTTTCCACAGTTGCTTAATCTAACATATAATGTGTGTTTAGCCATAAGAACACGAATTTCCCATGATCCTCAGCCAAGATCTACATTACATTTACAAAATTGGCAGACGGTTTTATCCACATTGATTTAAATTCACATTTTAACTATACTTTTTTTCAATATGTATGTTCCCTGGGAATCGAATCCTCAAACTTTGTGCTGCCAATGCAGTGCAAAGCTACAGGAACCGTGCTTCAAAACCATAAACAAAGTCCTGCCCCACAAACATGACCCCTTATTTAGAGAACAGACCCCCAGTTTAGAAGAAACACTTTAAGTTTAGAAAAACCCTTACATGTACATGTTATCTTAGGAGCTTTTTCAATCATGTTTTCGCAACTTAACTGACTAGTTTCGGTCTGATCTTTGCTCATAGATGATAAACCCTCAGAGAAGAGAGGAACCTGAAAGGCTTTGAGAACCTCTCGTTCTCCTTTCCAATTCCAAACACTATGTTGATGTGAGTTGTGTCCGGTTCTTACACCTAAAAACTGAGGCCTTGGCCTTTCATCTGAGAATGAACTGAATCGCTGGAACATCTGGGTGGGTGATCCAGTCGGCCTGGCGGTTCACCACCACACCTCTTTCCAGCTGATTGAGCTGTTCTGTCTGAGAATGTACGTTCCTTTTGTTAGCTTAAGGGATTGACTTCAATTAATCCTTTCTTTCATGTTTGTGTGAGCTACATGCCTGCTTCTGTATTGAGCCAACATTCTTCTTTGTCAGTAATAGCCATTCTTACGACACTTCTATTAAAAACGCCAAATGAAGTAATAGTTCAGCCAAAAATGTTAATGCAGTCATTATTTACTTAGCCACATGTTGATTCAAACCTGTCTGACTTTGTCTACGCAAATGGTTTAGACATTTTAAAAATATATCCTGACCACCTCTAATTTAATGAGGACAAGGACTGTCAAAGTCCACAGTTGTAATAAAAACATTATATTTTTTGTCATAATAGTCCATATGAATTATGTTCTTATTGTTAATTGATGTATTGTTATAAATTGTTCTTTAAAGAATTTTAAATAATACTTTAGATTCTTTCTATTAAAGAGCAACTATGATCTGATTTACCATTTTACATATGCTATGGTGTGTAAGTGTGCAGTAGTACATGTTAATGATATGCAAAAGGTACATTTCCCAAAGTCAACGATGATGCGAGTTATCATTTCCAACGTTAATCTCTTTTTTGGACTACAACAAACACACGGATTGTAGGCAACAGTTTACTTCTGTTGACGTAGATAAGACCGAAACTATCATAATTCCTCCCGCTTTGACTAACAGGCTTTAATTTAACTCCTGTTAGCATTGCATTGTGCGTGAATCTTTCAAGCATGGTAAGGAGTGTAGCAGAGCGGTGCTAGAGAGAGAACATGAGCCTAAGATTTTAAGAACTCCGACTACGCCACCCCGGGAATTGCACCCGGGGAAATCTCAATTTACCCCCAAAATGATGGGTGAAGGACACAGGTTCGGTCCCTTATAATAAAGTAGGCAGGAGACGTGGGTATAATGCAAAATGTTACATAATTTTATTAATACAAATATTTAAAAACACAAGATTAAAAAGACACACCAAGTACTCATTCTTTCCCCTTAAAAGGAAAAGACACAATTTTAATTATAACAAAAGGTTAAATCAAAACAAATAAAGAAAAGAAAATGTTAACAGCAGGGCTGAGGCTCCCAACGGCAGAGGACAGAATTCAGTTTGAGCAGAGCACACTTCCACACAACCACACACACCAAAGTGCACTCAAATCACACTACGAAACACACAAGATGTTACACAGCACACGATGAGAAGCACCACCACCGTAGAAATTCCTGTCACCCGTGGGACCCCAGCTCCTGCGATAAACCAAAAATAAAGGTTAAAGACGCTTAACAGAACATAAATTATAAACACTTTTTATAGATGGTTTAACTACTTCTCACAACTCCTCTATAGTGACCATTAATACAATACACAAACAGAGACAATAAAACATTAGGACGGTTAATTTCACATACCACTACCCTCTGTCACAGTGTGTTACTAGGTTCAATAGGCCACACATACACCTGGGCACGTTACAACGATGAGGAGTCACGTGCAGCAAACAAAGTATAAATACAAAAATAAACAAAAGAAACAAAATAATTAAAGAGGTTGGATAGGGGAATCACAGAGCTCATTCAGAGCATCATTTAATCTTTAAACCAAAAACGTTCATGTCCCCAACACATATGGATTTGAGCACTATATGGTGCGATATTCAAAGGTTGACCGGACACCAGCAGTACCCTTTAATGATGTCAACACGTGCGCACTGCAAGCTGTATAGCAGCGCTAAAAACAGCGCGAAGAGGTAATCACAGCCCGGAACGAGAGGGAGAATCCTAAAGCGAATACAGATGTAAACATTATGACTACACATTACTACTCTCACTTAAAGTTGCAGGTTGCACACTCACCGCTTCTTACGCCAGGCATGACACCTTACGGACACTGGCATACAGCTGTCATGGCAGCCACCAGTGCCCTGGCATACAGGGAGTCAACCGGAGAGACTAGCACTTTTAAAATCCATGGAACAGTGCTAACAGGCACCAGCATCGGAGCCAACACACACTGTAATTCACATTTAGTTTTAAAATCACACACAACACATTAAAATAGCCATACGCTAAGAGCTAGGACGCTTACCTGTAACGACCGTCAACAGACACAAGGGGAGGGAAATCAGACGTGACACATACACGGCTTCAGCCAATCAGCCTTTAAATAGAGAGCCCTACTCTCCAATAGGTGAACACAGCTGTCACTCACCTTGTCCCACTACAGGAGCATCACAATTACGGCTGACGTCAGAGGTATTCAGGCTTATCACAACGTACAGATTAGCCTGCCAATCAGGGACACATAGCTTTTCAGATTGATAAAAAAGGAAAAGATCCAAAAGTCATATACTGCACTCTGATAACATGCTGGGTTGTCTCAACTGATGGTTAGGAAAAATACAGACAGACCCAACATTTGGGTTTAAATGAACCTACTCTGGATTGTTTCAACTCAAAATACTGAGTTATTTTAACCAATGGTTGGATCAAATATGGATATTTTCTAGGTTAATTTAACCCAGCGGTTGGGTTTGTCCATTTTTATCCAACAATAGATTGAAACAACCCACGATATTTGTGGCTTCAGAAAACTTATATAAAACACACTAATTTATTAAATAAATTAATTTTTTAAGAATTATACTGGCCACCATATTGGGGTGGTTTCCCAGACAGGGATTAGCTTAAACCAGGACTATGCCTTTTTTAATTAGGAAATATAACTAGTTTTAACAAACATGCCTTACTAAGAACATTCCTTGTATGCATTTTGAGCCAAAACCAACCTGATCTCACGAATTTCCGTGGCATAGTCACGGAATTTTGTGCTCATTTTTCCGTGGCTTTCTCACAGATCTCCGCATTTTTCTGTGGCCCTGCTACGGACTGTCTTTTTCCGTGGCATTCTCACGGATTGGTTACTCAACTGTTTTGTCCTCTTTTCTTACCATTTTCCCTTCGGTTTAGGGTTAGATTTACATGAAATTACATCCCTACCCAAACCCAACTCTAACCCCAACGCCAGGCAACAATTGTTTAAGGTTTAGAAAATATAAAAGAATTAATCAGAAAAAATAGTATAAACCAATATTTAAAGTGACATACTAACGCAAACACCAAATCTAACCCTAAACCGAAGCGAAAATGGTTTGAAAATAGGAAAAAGCAGTTGAGTAACCAATCCGTGAGAATGCCACGGAAAAAGACAGTCCGTAGCAGGGCCACGGAAAAATGCGGAGATCTGTGAGAATGCCACGGAAAAATGAGCACAAAATTCCGTGACTATCCCACGGAACTTTGTGAGATCATGTTGGCCAAAACAATGGGGACTGATGTATTTTAAGATATGTCAGTGCAAGTTGTTTTCAGTTTGGACAGCTCTTACATTTATTTTAGTCTAGGGCTAGTCTAATGATTGTCTGGGAAACCACGCCAATATGGTGGCCAGTATAATTCTTAAAAAATTCAGCTTTCCACTCTTAAAAATAAAGATACCATTGATGCCATAGAACCCCCTTCTCCAAATCTTAGCTTGGAGGTCCGGAGCACTGCAGAGTTTAGCTCCAACCATGATCAAACACACCTGAGCAAGCTAATCAATGTCTTTATGATAACTAAAAAAAAATCACAGGGGGGTAATTTGATTAGGGTCGGAGCTAAACTCTGCAGTGCTCCGAACCTCCAGGGTAAGATTTGAGGAATCCTGCCATAGAAACCCAGTTTTGGTTCCTCAAAGAACCATCTAGTCAAAGTTTCTAAAAGAACAACTTCTTTCATACCTTTTCACAATTTTAAGAACATTTTAACACTATAAAGAACCAAAGATGGTTCTTCTATGGCATCGTGAAGCACCTTTATTTTTAAACAGTGTAGTGTAATGTCCCACAGGAGAAAAATCATTGAAATTCGAAACAAAATGGTGTGTGTGTGCAATGACCCAAAGTAAATTTTTTGGGTGAAAATGATGCATTCATCATTCGATTCAAAGTACATCCGCAGTCTGAAGTAATCTCCGGATTCACGTCTTTGTTAGAACCCGACTAATGCGCATACCTCCGAGACCCGAGTGCATATGGAGCCCAACAGCCTGTTAGGTCATCTATGTACTCTTGTGAGCGACCCTGGGCGGGTGAAGGTCTGCTCTTCATCACACGTCTGTCTTCATAAGCTTGTCCGCTCATTAAAGCTCTTTAGCGCTTGTGCTCAGAACCGATAAATCAGCGGTGTATTATGGGGCATGTTAGCACAGATATGAGCCTTCTCAGTTACTTCCCTCAGGAGAGAACCTGGTCGGTCATCATGTCTTAGTTAAAAAAAATGATGTTGTGAGGGGCTGCTCTCAGTCTTAGGCTAAATGTAATACATGCTGATCAAAGGACAGCTGGTTACATGATTGGCTTACTCAGCCATAGCTTCTAACAGGACACATTTTTCATCTTGGTTATGGTGATGTGTGCAACTGTGTGTGTATCTGGCCCTGGCAGGTGTGTTGAAGTGTGTATGGCAAGGTGGGTCGGAGGGCACTTTTGCATTATAAACCTGCACATCTGTGCGTTTGTGTGAATGAGCTTGGAAGCGAGTGTGAGAGAAGTAGACCTGGGGCCGTTTTGGGGTGAGGTCTCTTTGTTATTTCTCAGTGGATGGTTTCTGCTAGTATTGGGGCTTCTTGTGTTTGCTTTTGGGAGTGGTTCCATATGCACGGCCCGCAGAGACATCTGGCTGCGAAAGCAGAAGACCGGCCGAGTTAGGACTCTTTTTCACGGAAGATCACCGAAAGTGCTGCACCTGCCTTTTCTGTCGATGTCGTCGTGTCTCACGCATGTACAACATTCTTGGTTCAGTTTTCACCGTGGCTGCGCAGGGGGTTTGAGCGGAAAGGGTTTATGGTCTGCGCCAGGTCTGGCCGTTGCCCTGTGCATCAGTGGTGAAAGTCTGTTCCATCATGTTGAGAATACTTAACACTTCCCGAGACTGGGGGAACGTTCCCTACAGGATGGAAAAGGTCTTTTAATAACCTCTTCCCACTCGCATAGGGCTCTCTGGGGGAAAAACAGATTTAAACAATTATCAGGCTACTGTACAAGACCCAGCACACAGAGAACCGCTCTAAATTACAGTGCTTAAACTGTCCAAAAATATGCCGTGCTACCTCAAGGAAAGAACATGTTATGCATGACATAAATAATTGATATCAGTTCTGCGCTGCACAGCATTGTTCTACTTTCATTCCTCTTCTTCCAGGAACAAGGATAGAAAGAAAATCTCTCATGCAAAAGGCCTTAAAACAAGTAGAATTTGGTCTTGCTTCTGTTTGGAAACACTATACTATTTTTTAACAACCAAGCTACCAACGTAGTTGCTACATTCTGCAAATTAATTGAGTATGAATCTACATTAACACTGTCTTTGTGAAAGAGAAGGTGGTGTCAAATGCTTGAAACCCGATAGAATAACTATGACAGCAGCACCGAAGAATTGTGGAATTTCAACAGACGAGTTGCACCTTGAAACCTATTGTAAGTCACTTTCTTTGGGGGGCCGTTCTCAGGGCTCGTTTTCAGAGGTTTGGAGAGGTTAGCGGGTTAAAGGGGGCCGAGACTGCACTGATGGACAAGGGCAAATTGATTGCATGTGGGAGAGGAAGCCTTTCTATTAAAGGTATTTATTTTAAAGATGTATGGCTGTGCCTGAGCCCAAGCGCTTGCTTATTGTAAGAAGTCACTTCCAATCACGTCCTCATGCGGGGTCTGCGGTGCGTGCCATGAAGCCATTGTCACCCTATCACAGCGGGTTCGAGGCTCAATCACGCCATCTTCTTCGGGCCCTCTGGACCCCCAACCTTTGGTTCCCCCCAGTTGTTCAGTTGTGAGAGGGCAAGACGTAAGGGGTATTTGTGCTGTTGTTAACCTGTGTTTCACACCTGCTGCTCAGTGTGGGGGGGTCACAGTTCAGGCTACTCTGAGTTTAATTTACTTCAGGTGTTTTTGGTGCCTGTGCCGTGCCCCGGGTCCCAGCACCAAGATTTGGATTTGTAGACTTGGATGTTATAGGAGCTTGTGAGAGGAGAGAAAGGTTTTACTTTGAATATCAGATAATCGTAAACAATGTTGGGGAAAGTTACTTTTAAAGGTAATGCATTACAATATTAAGTTACCCCCCAAAAAAGTAACTAATTGCATTACTTAGTTACTTTTCAGGGAAAGTAATACTTATGTTACTTTTAAGGTACTTATGCGTTACTTTTTTATACTTGGCTGAGGTTTGATCTCTTTCAGGCCTTGTTTTTTATGACTGAGAAGTTCTTCATTCAGAAATTGCATAATTCTATCAGAAAAATTTCAAGCTCTTGCCTGCCATCTCCGTTTCTGACTCAAACTGTGCCTGCTCAGGCGCGCCTGCGGTTGTTGGTGTTTTTAGCCCTCAACAGAGCCTTCAAGGCAGCGCTGCCTGGAAGGCACTCTCCTCCCCAGAGCGTTTCAGCCAATCACAGCACTGAATTCAGCACTGAATTCAGCTCGAAATGTTTTGAGCGTTTAAGTGACGTGTTTCCGCGTTTTCACATGTCCACATGTCCTTTCTTTTTCGTGCCAGTTTCACGTATTGGTTACTCAATTTTTTTTCTTTTTTCAAACCATTGTGTCTTGGGATTGGGCTTAAATTTGTGGTTTTCGACTGATTTTTAAACCATTTTCACGCGAGGATAAAGTTGGGTTTGGGTTAGGATGTCAGGAGTGCATTATTCTACGTGAATACGGTTTTTAGTGTTTTAAGCCCTCAACGGAGCCTTCAAGGCAGAGCTGCCTGGAAGGCACTCCCCACCCCCAAGCGTTTCAGCCAATCACAGCACTGGTGCTAGATATCAAGCCTTCTGCCAGTTTCTGACAGTTCGCGCTCACCGTTGGTAAGGTGAGTAGCGCAGATATGGTAAGATAGGAATGTGAATTCAGCTCGAAATGTTTTGAGCGTTTAAGTGACGTGTTTCCCCGTTTTCACATGTCCACATGTCCTTTCTTTTTAGTGCCAGTTTCACGTACTGGTTACTCATTTTTTTTCTTTTTTCAAACCATTGTCTCTTGGGATTGAGGTTAGATTTGTGGTTTTTGTCACATTTTTAAACCATTTTCGTGCGAGGATAAAGTTGGGTTTGGGTTAGTATGTCAGGAGTGCGTTATTCTACGTAAATACGGTTGTTGGTGTTTTAAGCCCTCAATGGAGCCTTCAAGGCAGAGCTGCCTGGAAGGCACTCCCCAACCCCGAGCGTTTCAGCCAATCACAGCATTGGTGCTAGATATCGAGCCTTCTGCTAGTTTCTGACAGTTCGAGCTCACCGTTGGTAAGGTAAGTTGCACAGATATGGTAAGATAGAAATGTGAATATTTTGGAATTTAGCTCGAAATGTTTTGAGCGTTTAAGTGACGTGTCCGTGGCCAGTCGTGCCAGTTACACTTATTGGTTACTTAATTTCAAAACATTGTCACTTGGGATTGGGGTTAGATTTGTGGTTTTTGTCTGATTTTTAAACCGTTTTCGCGCGGAGGATAAAGTTGAGTTTGGGTTAGGATGTCATTTTAAACATTGGTTTATACGTTATTTGTCCGAATTTTAAACTGTTTTCGCTTGGGGTTGGGGTTAGAGTTGGGTTAGAATATCATTTTATGTAACAGAAAGTTGTTCTAAACCCAATCCCAAGTGATAATGGTAAGAAAGTAGGAAAAACAATTGAGTAACCAATACGTGAAACTGGCACGAAAAAAAGTCGTGCCACGGACACGTGAAAACGCGGAAACATTTCGAGCTGAATTCAAATACAGTCACATTCCTATCTTACCATATCTGCACTACTCACCTGACCAACGGTGAGCTCGAACTGCTAGAAGCTGGCAGAAGGCTCGATATCTAGCGCCAAGGCTGTGATTGGCTGGAACGCTCGGGGCATGAGCAGTGCCTTCCACGCAGCGCTGGCTTAAAGGCTCCGTTGAGGGCTTAAAACACCAACGAGCCGTGAATCCGTTGTGTTTAATTTTAATCAGTTATTTTTTTAATCGAATTAATTAAACTGAAAAGTAACTTGCATTACTTTTTTTAAAAAGTAACTCTTATTATAATAATGTGTACATTTATAAAGTAATGCGTTACTTTACTCGTTACTTTAGAAAAGTAATATTATTACGTAATGCACATTACTTGTAATGCGTTACCCACAACACTGATAGTAAATATAATTTACAATAATTTAACTCTTTGATAAGAGGAGGTGTGCAACACTACACTCTCAGAATAAAGGTTAAAGAAAGTACAAAATTGTCACTGGGGCTTTTCAAAAAGTACACTTAAAAGGTGCATACTGGTACCTTAAAGGTACATATCTCTACCAAAATGCTACCAATTAGGACCTTTTTAAAAGGTACTGTCCCAGTGTCAACTTTTTTACCTTTTTTTTCTAAGAATGTAGAGGTTTTTGGTGTATATGTGTACAGATCAAACTTGATACTGCAGATTTTATACATAATTCAGGTGTGCGTTTAATACATAAAATAAATGATATGTTGGAGAACAGGGCTGTGCATGTTTTTCGACATTGCTAGGTCGAGTCTGGCTTGTGTCAATTTCTGATCCCGTTTCCCCCACTTTTCTCCTTATCTCTGTCTGCTCTCCCACTGTCTCTTTTGTTAAAGAAATAGTTCACCCGAATATAAAAATTCCTTTATAATTTACTCACCATCATGCTATCCCAGATATATATGACTTCCTTTCTTTGGCTGAACGCAAATGAATGATTTTATATTAAAATGCTGTCATATTATCCTCTTATATGGCAGCCAACATGGTAAAGCTCCAAAAACCACGTACATCCATCATTAAAGTAGTCCAAATGACTCTAGTGGGTTAATATACTGTATGTCTTCTGAAGTGAAACAATACATTTGTGAATTAAACAATGTACATTTTGTACAATGTAAAGGCTTCAAAACAACAGCAGGATTATGGTAAAGGTTCTAATGCAAGTGTGTGTCTTAATATTGTGGATTTATAAGAGGGATGTACTCCTGAGTGAAGGAAAACAGTATAAAATATTCAAAATTATGACTTATTTTACATGATTGTTTACTGCTATTTGAAATAATTAGTGACACCCCGCCACACATTTCAAGTCTTGGCTAACAACATGACACAGGTTTCTTAGTCCATATTCCAAGTTTCTTGCTTTTTATTATCATGCTTACTTTAATTTAGGAGGATTCACGTTTTCTGTTTGAAACATTATTATTGTCTTATTTTGTATAAAACAGCTGTGTCTATATTTTCAGTGAAAGATTATAAATTGAATGAGTCATCTTGTCATATTTACATTTCATTCCAGTATAGCAGACTTTCCTTTAAATCAGCCAGTTTTGTCGAGTGTCTCAATATCTCTAAACTTATGGCCGAAATGACTGTTAAAAAGGTCTCTGTGATTTAATCGACCATATGAGCTCTGGACTGCAAGACCAACTTAGCGTTTCACTTACTGATTTATTCTTGCATCAGTCTATAAAAGCTTTCCCTGGAAAGTCAGACATTTTCGGAAGACAGACATGCGTGTCCGAAAAAGTTCGTGAAACCGTAGCAATTAATGCTTTGGGTGTGTATGACATTTTGGTAATAGAGAGAGAGGAAGATGAATCATTGACATTGGAGATTAGAGCCTTATTATCTCATCTCTAATTGTTGATTGATCTGATAGACCGCGTCTGGATTCAGGGGCTTTTTTCCCATGGAGATTAAACCATACTGTTTAAAGTTGTGTCAAACAACACGCTCGCTAGGGGTCAGAGGGCAACCACATAGTGGTGGCTAATGGTAGCAAATAATGTCAATCATGTCAAATGACCCAGTGGAGAGACTTGTGCCTGCCTTTAACTGGAATTCCAGGAATGAGCTCACTAGGTGTGTGTTCGTGTGGAGAACCGCTGGACACAGATAACTGCTCGCTCCATCTCCACCTCCTGTTTCTGCCTTTACTTACTTCCATCTTTTTCTTTAGTCTTTCTTTTATTATTATAGTAATACTTTATGATTTTTTTACATTTGTTAACTACATTAGTTGACATGAACTAAAGAATGAACACTGCTTTTACAGTGTTCATTCATTTTAGCTAATGTTAATTGACTAATACATTTTCAAAATTAAAAGATTGTACCTGTTTGTTAACCTTAGTTATTACACGGCGTTCTGGAATGCTTGATTCCGATTGGCCAGGGGCGACATTCCGAGGTTTGTTATACCCAGATAACAACCGCCTCTAACTGATAACATAGACTCATCCAGGTACTGCATGTTATATTGACGGTTAAGTTTAGTACATACAAATAATATTTCATAAAAGTAGGCCTGATGAATAACATATATGAGATGTATATTTACAAATCTTGTCTTGGCTATAAAACCACTAGGAAACATTTTCCTGTGGAAGGATTGCATTTCTTGCAAATAACCAAATAAAATATATCAAATCAATATTTGTGTCCATTTATTTACTCTTGGCAAGTACCCGTGAAATAAGCAGGATAATGTACAGTCAGATGGTTGTTATTGTAGGGTGATATAAGATCATGGTCAATCTGTCAAAGTTTATTTTGGGATAACAACTTGCTGTATTATTCTGTTCATGCACAATGAACTATCACAAATAAACAATAAACAACCGTTTATATTAACAATCAATATAGTGTACAAATTAAAGTTTGGTTCCAAAACGAGATAAATCCTTTTTTAATTTTTTTGTCAAAACATGTTTATTATTGTTATCATGTTTTTTATTGTGTTTTATTGTGATACTTAGCTGTATTTTTTTAGTCATGTAGGATTAAATCAAAACAAACCAAATGCATTATGATTGATATTAATTGGAATGCACAATCAAAAAACTTGTTAATTATCTCGTTTTGGAACCAAACTCTTCAAATATATTGGTTAGGGTTGTCAAAAGATTAATTGCGATTAATCGCATACAAAATAAAAGTTGGTTTGCGCTTAATATATTTGTGTGTGTATTGTGTGTAATTATCATCTATATATAAATACACATACACACTGAAAAAAATGATTAATTGAATTTACTCAATTTTTTTAAGGTAAGTGCTTGCAATCAATTTATTTAATCTACATTTAAACAAAAGTTTTATATTAAATTATACTTTACTAATCTTTTTTGTTTAAATGTAGCTTAAATAAATTGATTGCAACCACTTACCTTAAAAAAATTGAGTAAATTCAATGAATCATTTTTTTCAGTGCATGTGAAGAGTTTCGTTGCAAAAAGAGATAACTTTGTCAAAACATGTTTATTATTATGTTATCATGTTACTATTTTGTTTTATGGTGCTACTTAGCTGTATTTTTTAAGTTATGAAAGTTTATATCAAAACAAACCAACTGCAATTGAATTGTTTTGGAGTTATCTCGTTTTGCAACAAAACTCTTCATGTATACATTGAGGAAAAATACTGTTTATGTATATTTTTTATTTATATATAATATAAAATATATTAAAATCTAAATAAATATTTATATACATGTAAATGTTTCTTAAATACACACGCATGTGTGTGTATTTATATATACAAAATAATTACACACAATGCATACATATATATTATGCAAAAACAAACTTTTATTTTGTATGCAATTAATCACAATTAATCTTCTGACACCCCTAATATTGGTTAATGTTTTTTTTTTCATATTGGCTAATGCATTAACTAATGTTAAGATATAGAAACTTAATATAATTGTCCAAATCTGTACCCCGGCTCTCACTGGGGTACTTTCAAAAAGTACAGCTTTGCACCTAAAGAGTACCTCAGAGGTACATATTGGTATCAAATGTACAGTATACAAATCTGTATACCTAAAGGCACATATATACCCTTTTAAAGAGTACTGCCCCAGTGATATCTGGGGTACATTTTGACCATTTTCTTTCTAACAGTGCACAAACACTTTTGTGGAAAAGTAATGTTTGAGGGCGATTATTTTTGTGTGAGTCCATACTTTATGATTTCTAGAAAATCCAGCATATTCCCCCTCTAAAATGCTTTAAAAGGTTAAAGATCAGTCCAAATATGTTTAATACAAACCTATCAAATATCAATGCACCAAAATGCATAAAAAATCAGTATTGTTTCTAAATGTGGCTTAGTGCCAAGAATTGGCCTATAAAAATCAATGACTTTCTTCCTATAACGGTGTTATATAACTGAGGTTGAGTAAGTGTAATAAAGCACTAAAAAATACAGTACTTACCTATGTTTGAACCCTACTGTTAAAATATAATATCCCTTTATTAACCGTGATGTCAGAAAGCTTAAATAATAATTTCGTATAGGAATATGCTATTGAACAGGGATTGAACAGAAAATAGAGGGTAAGAGCTACTGAGTTGTATTGCTGCATGGGGGACAAACCATTAGCCATGGCTACAACATGAAATACAGTCTCCCAGGTCTATTTTTGTTAGGTACTTCTACTATGAACGCTTTGCATTGGATGCATTGTTCTTGACTTGATGCCATACACTTATCGATCTGTGCAGCACCGCATGAAGTCAAACGCACCGCCTCTTGAGTCCATACGGCATTAAGTCCCAAACAGGTTAACTGACATAAAATGAGCAGTAAAAACACATTTCGTTTATTCGCAGGTGCCCCATGCCGTCCCCCGCTAAATGCCACCCTGAGCGGCTGCCCATGTCGCCCATGCCTAAATCCGCCACTGTGTCTGCTAAACAAACACAACAATATTCCCAGAGTATCTGCCCTTCTCATAAGTGCATGACTGTAAGAGGATAAAGGACTCTCCAAGGTAAAACAGTGTATGTAAGTGTGTGTGTTCTTAAAAACTCAAAGCACACCCCTTGTCATGGATATGATGTATATCAGTATCACTGTTGGTAAGTGGCCACTGGTATTCAGCCCATGAAACTGGAGATGAGGTGCGTGGCACACAGTTAGGCCGTTAGTGCCCATGTACACACACACACATACACACATACACACACACTAACTCTTTCATCACGCCACACTGCAGACACACTCTACAAACCAAATACACCAAATACTCCATTATGTCTCTTCTAACAGCCCAACATCATCATCTGAAGCATGCATTTATCATGTGTTATTTTATTTCACTGACTGTAACGATTTAATGAACAATTTTGAAAATAAATTAAATCATGCATGCCGTAAATTAACAGCCCCCCGTTTGGCTGCAAAGACTCATGGGAAGTGGAAGTATTCCAGTCGACAGCCTAGACTAGAGCTCATGCATGCAGGTGCGAAGTGACAGTTTTATATGTCAAAGACATGTCTGTGTATGTGTGTGTGTCTGTTTGCATTAGGGGGTGCATGTGTGCTCAGATGCGAAGCTCAGTAAAAATTCCTTCTCATACACGCACGCACGCACGCACGCACACACACACACACACACACACACACACACACACACACACACACGCTTCCTACTCTGTGTTTGATCAGTTTTTGCAGACCTTTGGCTCTGAGTTAACTGTGGCAGATTAATGTACCTCTCTTTAAGTAGAACCTGCCAGCGGTCCACCGCGCCAGAGCGTCAGCATCCAGATAAATGTGTTCGTGTGGATGCATTATGACACGGGTGGTAAATTCATGCTTTCTTTTTTTTCCATACTCTGCCTAACCTGACAAATCCAGTTTTTAGACAAATAATTTTGTCTCGGTGTGTTCGGACTGAGTTTGCTTTCTGTTTGTTGCTTGTACTTATAATGGGCTCCTGTGAAGGCTTTATCGGAGGTAAATCGTTTCTTGAATCAGTTGGACATGGCTTTATTTCGAGCAGCTAAAATGTCACCAGGATTTTGTTGACGCAGTACAGCGCAGATAAAGAGTTGTGAGTTATAGTTTCGCATTAGACTTTTACAAGAAATATGTCATAATTAACGCTGGATGTCCAAAAAAAGTTGCGTCTAGCTACCACATCTTCATTGTTGACCGACCTTGTTCCTCCACTTCTCTGAAAGATCCCCCATTGTTCTAAATGACAGATGGCTACTTTATCACATTAAGCTACAATGACACTCAAAAGCAAGTATTTTTACAAGCGGCAAGCATCAGTAACCAAATCTAAAAGATTGCTTAATGCCACTGTTGACATGATTATCGGCCAGTGGACGTGTCTTTGCCAGGCGGTCGGCGCTTTTCAACTCAGCAAGGTGCCTGCAAAAGAAGTTAATGAGCTTTAAGCTGCAATGCTATGCTTCTCTCTCTTTCTCTCTCTCTCTGTAGTTTTTTTTTTTGCCGTAGTTTACTCTAAAGTTCCCAGTGCTCAGCTCACCACATGATCAGCCTGCTCAGTGTTTTTACACCTGTTAAATCTACTGAGATGTCTTTTTTTAAAGGTGGCTATTTTTCAAGGAAAGGCTTTTATTTTTTCTTTGTTGTTGTGCTGACAGTCATTTTATTTTGTAACTTCAATCGTTCCTTTCTTATACATAAATTATTTTCTGGATCAGTAGGTTTGAACTGGTTTCCACAATTTTACGTTAGACATTAAGTGGTGATAGATTTTTTTTTCAAGTAGAAGTAAACCAAAATGTTATTAGAATATTAAAAGTATTAAAATGTTATATTGCTTAGGACCAACTATATGAACAATTATTAGACTGTTCGTTTTCCACAATTATTTTTATTTTATTATAATTTATTAAAATAATATCATAATCCCTACACTCAAAAATTAGTTGCAGTATAATATGTTTATCCTATTTGCAGGTAAGGTTTTTTATATTATATTATAAATTATTGCTATTATAAATATGCATTATTGTATAATCAGTTTAATGTAAAAAAATAAGTATTAAATATATATAAAAAAATATTTTACTAGGCAGATTGTTACTGACAGCAAATTTTTTGGCAATGGAAATACAAAAATAATTACAGTGAAATTGCCGTTTTTAAGTCATGCTTGCTTAAACAGAAAATAGTCTAGATTAATTAAAAATAATTTGTTATAATAACTTAAATGGGGAACATATTACAGGAACCCAGATATTTACGTTTGCAAAATTTCGTTAATAAATTAATTTTACTTAAAGAGCACCAATTGTCCGATTCACGTTTTAAAATTTCCTTTGGTGTGTAAGTGTGTATTAGTACATGTTATTGATATGCAAAAGGTACATACCCCAAAGTAAACTATACGTAAATCTCTTTTCTTGGACTACAACAAACACATGGATTATAGGCAACAGCTTACTTCCTGGGATTGGTGATGAAGTAAAAACCGACATTATCATAATTTCTCCCGCTTTGGACTCACAGCCTGTAATTTAACTCATGTTAGCAACCAAATCTTTCAAACACGGTAAGGAGCGTCACATTTCCGGATGACGTCAGAGGTATTCGGGGCAATCACAACGTACAGATTAGCTGGCCAATCAGGGACACAGAGCTTTTCATATCCATACGTTTCAGGAAGAAAGTGAAATCTGGAGCTACAATACGGTATGTGAAAAATAATGTGTTTTTTTTAACCATAAACAATGCGAACGCATTGTATTATATCAAATTTACAAAATAACCTTGTTTTTTAGCAATGAAATAGGTGCTCTTTAAAAAAAACGTACTAACTAACCCTTGGCTATATATACTATGTTAGACTTAATGAGACTAGTGCATTTATTTATTGCTGTTCTTGTGTTGCTTTAATTGCTTCTATTGTTTACCTCATTTGTAGGTTGCTTTGGACAAAAGCGTATGCTAAATGACTAAATGTAAATGTAAGTTTACACTACTTTGGTTTGCATCAGGGTTTTAGCAACTTTTCTTGATTTTGTCCATTTATCACTAAACGGAGTTAATCCACAGGAGTCATTAATATTATTAGTAAAACCATTGTTTGTCCAGAAGAAAAAAAACGTGAGGTTAAAGGAATGGTCACAGGAAATGAGGTAATAATGATCGTACAGCAAGTTCAGCCACCTCTTGACCAAATGTGTGTGCTTAAAATGTGTGTGTGTGCCGCGTTGACCTTAGGGTAGCCACATGAACCCTGAGGGAACGGGAGAGAGAGAGTTGCAGAAAAAAGAGGGATTTGGCTGAAGTACATTCTAATCCTGTGCTCAGCCAAGCAATCTCATGATGCGGAGGGCTTAACCATGGCAGTGAAAGCAATCTAATGGCCAATGAGTAATCAACACTATTGCCTGTCCTGACCAATATAGTGAAGCAGGCCAGCAAAGAAGTAAAAAAATGAAACAGCTGCTATGCTGACTAGAACCGCAGCATGTACACACAAATATAGATACACTGCTACTGTATTCTATAGATTTTTTTATACAGATATTCTTTTGTTTTTAGTGGCTTTCCAGTAAAAATAGTTTGACAAACAAATAAATATATAAGTGACTGCCTGTGTAGTCCGGCAGGCGTTTGACCAGCTCTGTGGCATCACATTAAGGAAAAACAGTTGAACGATGGAAGAAAGTGCTCATTTGATAGGATTTATAGCCGTACATAAAATGGCATTTATTTCCTGGAAGGGAAATAGTGCAGAGGGAGCTGTGAAACCATGCTTCACCCTGGCTTTAATTTAGGAGCCTGTCCCACCCCTGCTCATTTGATGGTTTGATCCACCTGCCAGAGATGGGACTCAGCCAGAAGAAGGGATCACAAAAATATGGGGAGGGTGCATTGTGGTTTCCCCATGCTGCCTTGCGCGCATGACTAAAAAATGTGTAAAAAAAATATATTTAAAAAAATGAGTGTGAGAACCTAAATATTTAAACAGTAGTGTACATGCAGAAACCACATTAAAGGTCCCATTTTTTCTGTGTTTTTAAAGCTTTGATTGTGTTTATGGAGCGCAATATAATGTGTAATGTTTTGTGTGTAAAAATGCTGTATTTTTGACACAATTTACTTATTTCTATACCGCTGTTTTCACCGTCCTAAAAATGGGCTGATGTCTTACTTGTTCAGTGAAGTCCCTCCATAATGAGTTCTGATTGGGTAGCTTATTTAATGTGTACATTTTTTTTACCATTTTGAACTCTTTACCTAGAAGTTTCAAAAATATAATCTTGACCTTGCCTGTGCTCTCATCCTGAGATTTTAAACAGTATTAAAGGAGTTCACATACATCATTTTGACCTAATTTTTAGTTCCTCAAAGAACGATTCAGGGGTGTGTTTCCCGAACAATTACGTTATTTCTTGTTTATTTTCAAGGTATTTAACTCATGTACAGGTTCCCTGTTACATCACTCCTCCCAGGGATTCCCCAGGGTCTTAAAGCTCGTAGGCCTGCTTACATGCACAGTTTTCAAATGCAGCGTTTTAATTCGGTTTACAAACTTAAAGACCTAACATAACAATTTAGAATGATGGATATAGAATGTACTACATGTTTTTTTTTTCTTATTACGTTCAAAAGCATGATCAACATAACAGTTTATAATAATAACAAGGAACTACGCTTCTAACAACAGGTGATGTAGTTTTGGAAACACCAAATCATTAAACTTTGTCAGTATAAGGACGAAACTTACGACAGTAGTTGGCTAACGATGCTTTTGGGAAACGCACCCCAGTCTGGCATTCTTAGAATATCCTATAATATTCTAAAGAACCTTTTAAAACAGAAAATTTCTTCAGGTGTTAATGGACCATTGGGCCAAAATGTTTCTTCTATGGCACCTTTTTTTTAAGAATGCATTTAAAAGAAATTCATATGTGAATACAGTAATATTTTTCTCCACATGACTTATTTCCAAATTCAGTCATATAACTTCAACTTAAAAGGTTGGGGGTTCTGGGTGGTCGCTAAATGGTTGCTTACTGGCCCAATTTATAGGAGCCCATTAGTCCATTATATTTGGATAATAAATAGGATTTCTTTATAATTTATAATTATACTTCTTTCGTCTATGAGAATTTTTGTTTGTTTTGTCTTTCAGGTCATAAGTTTAATCACTTGGAGAAGTAACAGCACACCATTCTCAACAAACAACATGATTTGAGGTATTATTATTCATGTGCGATACCCACAGAAATGTAATACTTGTGGTTAGGGGTTCACTCAAATCCCTTACCCTGCTTGCCATTATTAAAAGGTATTCTCACAATATATCAATTTTATAGTAATTGCCAGATCTGTGAAAGTGCACAATTCTAACTGACTGTAATAATGCACAGAACTTTGATTGACATGTGGTTTACTTTTTACAGGTTTACTCAGCAGAAATAATTGATATAAACAGGTTTATTTGCCAACGTCCCATCTTGAAATGTTTATTCTTCTTTATTCTAAGACCTAAGTATCATAGTGGTCACAAGTATTTTCATCCCCTACCAGCACACAATGGTCTGGAAAGCAGGTAACAACGAAAAGCATTTTTGTATAACAATTTATAACAGAAATTACAGAATAAAAAGAATAGAATTTTGTTAATAGCGAGGCCGGTTTAGGGGAAGTAGTCTGTTGTTGGTGTGTTTTTTTGTTCTGTTCATTGACTTTTCCCCGAATTAGTTTTGACGAATTTTGGCCATAGCGCCACTCTCCAGGTCGATCTTCTCGCGAATGCTGTGACAGGAGCCATCTCTCAAAGAAAAGAATGAGATCACGAGCGGAAGCCGGCTAACCTCTGTCAAAAGCGCCATCCATCACTCGGCTGTTTAACCCAGGCCACACTGAAAGAGGGCCCAATTACTCCACCTAATGAATGAAATAAATATGTCTTCACATTAGGGCCCATTATGATCTCTCTCACTCTCTCTTGTTTGCCCACAGAGGGAGGACAGGAATGGTACTTGGAGGCCAAGCACTATAGCTCAAAGAATGGTGCACATAAATCTGCCACCTTTTACAGTATAATGCGGTCTGTCCATCAAATTTACCTTTTCATAAGAATCCATAGAGTCTTAGGTTGGAGTTATTTTAACTCTGGGTCAAATCTGGATATTTTCTGGTTATTTAGCCAACAGAGGACTTTGACCATATTTTACCCAACCATTTTTGCAGTGTATTAATGATCTTAGTGGCAGATTTTCTTAGTGTTTGAATTTAAAGAAATAAAAACTGTACAGAATATATGAAGAGTTTGGTTCCAAAACGCGATAAACGCCATTTTTGAAAAAAATGAGTTACTGCCAAAATCAGTATTATATCAGGTCAGTATTCAAAAGTAAATTCTTAATTTTACGTGAAATCCAATATCCGCCATGTTATTCTGTCATCTTTTCTCCATTTTTTCCCAAAATGCGATAAACGCCACTCCTCCTCTTTTACAGAATGCAATAAATCCGCTCCACAAATCACAGCGCATCTACTTTGTACTTCGTGATCAACAAACAAAATAATACTTTAATTGCATTGATAAACCTGTGATGGTTTTCTGTGACGGGATGGAAATGTAAGCCATCAACATCTAATAATTTATGCGAGAGGCACTCGGGAGATGGATGCTTGTTCTCCCGACAACATCAAGCTTCTCATTCTAACACATTGACCCCAGGGGATCTTATGAAAAACTTTACATTATTTTACTCAAAGTCCACGAAAATCGAGCAGGACCAAAACATTTTACAGCTGATCGCTGTAAAAAATGCTTGACGACGTCCAGTATAACCGCAGCAAAGACAGTGTTCTGAATATGACAAAGTAAGTGTTTTGATTAAGGCCATTTAATGTTTATTTTTTTTAATTAGGGTGTACAACTGTTCAACTAAGTGAATATAAAATGGCAAAGATGAATGCACATTTATACATTGATTGGATAGATTTATAGCGGAAAGATTATTGTGGAAAAAATAATTCGTTTTTCTTTGAAATCTTTGAAAATCAAGTTATGGATTTTTTTATGTTATTATAACCTAAAGATGCTATGTGAAAGTTTGTAATAGAAAATAGTGGTTTTCATCTTCTCACTTTCTTAGTATAGAAAACACATTTTTACAGAAATTTGTCAAAACGGATTTATTGCGTTTTGGAGCCAAACTCTTCATATACACAAATCACAGATAATCTTCACTCAGTTCCAAGTGTTTTGCCATTGAAAAATTTAGATTCAGCCCTTTTCACCTGAGACATGTTATGGCAATGTCACTAGATCCCCATCCCAGGAGCGATCCTGGGATCAATTCCGGGAGTAGTATGCATTCACACAGAAGATTTTATGGGATTGGTGCATTGTGTGAAAGGAATCTGGCATCTTACAAACCATCTAGACCAACCTACATAGTATTGTGACATATTGATGCAGTGTTATATGCCCGTGTGCTTAGATTACATCTTCATCCACCAGCAAGCCACCTGCAGTTTCATCCCTGTCCCCCCCGCATTCCAGGTGTTCCGAGTTTACCGACATTTTCTGTCCTTTAAAGCACAATAAAGCCAAGTTAAAGAGCCGGGGTGGGGTGGAAGGGTAGCCTTCTGTTTATTAGACAGCAAATAGAGGGCCAGCAGCTTTATGATGTGGAAGGTCATTGTTGGTTAATAAATGGCCACATGAGTGCAGGCAGGTGCTGTGTTAACACCTCCTCTCAACGCTACACCATTCATCAGGCCGGTGTTAATGAAGGTTCGAGCATTAATAGGTGGGTGGCGGAGAAATCCAGTTAATCAGTGCAAGTCCTGGTCCTGTTTGAAGTAACAAGTTACGGTCGAGGAAGGGGTGGGGGTGAGATGGGATCTTGGCCTCTAGAGGCAATTTGGGGTCGAGGTACGTTGAGTCTTTGTGTGGCATGGGAAGTGGAGAGTTTGTTTTATTTTTTCAAGTATGGGTTTATTTTGTCTGTAACTTAGATATGATATATTCTCACAATTAAGAATGGGGGACCAAATATTAAAATGTAACAATCATGATTGAAACAATTGATCAACATATGTGTTTATCACGCTCGTATTTATTATACTTCTGTATGTTGGATTAACTGTGTCTCCCTGTTGATTGTGGTTACATATTATTCTACCATCTAATCCAAAACCAGATTTACAAAACACCAGTTATAACTAAAATTGAAAAAATAAAAACATTTATACAAAAACAGTATTTGGGAGGCCAGAAAATGCACATGATTTTCAAAGTGAATGTTTCGTGAAGTAACAATACTGTTATCGCCTCCGAAATAAAAGACTAATAAAACTCCAATTTGTAAAAACAGTGACATCATGTACATGATTATTATGTGTTCAAACGTTCAGGGCGTGACATTGCCAACTACTGGCCTGGCATGCATAATGCAGCATTTTTAACAGTGGCGGCTCGTGACTGCTCTTCCGAGGGGTGCAAATTCAAAATAAGTGTTTGGAGTGTCGTGTGTTGCTCGTGTTTTCAAAATATCTGTTTGTTGCATCATGTGAACCATGTGCATTACGTGTTTTGTCAAAATAAGTGCCTGCTGCACACACGTCAAAATCGTTTATGATAAAAGAGACGCTCACGTTCACAAAATACACGCAAGACACTCCCTTAACAGTAAACTCTGATAACGCATGAAATTATGCAAGTATCTGGCAAACGCGAACATCTCTTTTATCATAAACCCTTTACGCGTCTGCAGCAGGCACTTATTTTGACAAGACACGTGATGCACATAGGATCGCTCGACAAGCAGAACACATATTTTGAAATTACGAACCACATACACGACGGGCTATATACATGTTTTGATGAACTTCGCATAGTGTGCCTTCGAAAAAAGAAGTCACAGACCGCCACTGATTTTTAATAATTTTTTGTGGATCCTTGTGAATAGGGATTGTTTTGACAACATTGTCCTATACGTGAACCATTCAAAAATAAAAAAAAACACCTTTTTATTATTAGTAAATTACTGTCGTGTAAACAGAGCTAAGATCTATGTGATAGTCCGTACTGTTTCACCCAACCAGGTTTGAACAGATAAGCTCTCTGCTTATCTGTCCTTTCCTTTAGTGTCTTGATTGGTCGGACTGCCAACCAAGTCATGTTTATTTCCTTGACCATAAAACTCAATAAGTCACCTAGCAAGAACCATCTGTGAACTAAATGGAGCAAAAGACAATCTCAGCTGTGCACTCATTCACTGTGTTTGGTGCAATCATCTGGTCAGCTGTGATTCTGAACCCCTATAGTGAATCTGCCCTGTGTGTGAACTGCGTATGGGCGGTATATGATGCAGAAAAATGTCAGACCTGCATCCAGGACCCTCAGGCACCGTGCTCCCCTCTAGACCAAGGAAAACGGTAGTCTTGTTTGACGATGACATTTACATGTATTTACATTTAATCCAAAGTGGCTTACAATGCATTCCATCTATACATTTTTATCAGTATGTGCATTACCTGGGAAGCGAACCCATGACCTTTGCACCGCTAACACAATTGAGGTGCCTGAACAAAATTCCAAAAGTAACTTTTTGCTGGTCTTTCTGCCAATGATGAGTAAATTGAAAAAAGCTACCAGCCACAAATATGTCTTACTGTATCAGTCAAGAAACTGTATTTTGCATTGTCATCGTAAAAAAACTACTTTTTAACAAGCATTCATTTAAGATCCTTTGAGTTTAGTTCTGTATCAGTGTGTTTGGGGGTGGCGAGTTGGCTGTTGGGGGGGTCTACCAGAGCTTAGCAAGACAATGCGCTTTGTAAGGAACAATTCCAAATAAAAGGCCAGGTCTAGAGAGAAGGTGGGGGTGGTAGCTGAACCGTTTTCCACGCTTAGTGGAGTTACAAGTGGCCTAGCAGGCGCTTTCTTCTGCCTGAGGAGTTTGATGCATATCACAGAGCTCCTCTTTCGTCCTCAAAGCAAGCGCTTTAGTGCTGAACCTGTACCGCTTAAATGAATCAGAACAACATGCTGATATTGAACACGGCTGATGTACATAAAGAAGCCCTTCGTACCTCAGAAAAGCAACTAAATGAGAAACAAATTGTGCAAGGGTTAAGCCTGCATCTATTTGCAAACCGTTCAAAATCCGGTCTGACCAAGTGCTAAGTACGCTACATTTTTATGGCCGAAGTATAGTCATGTATTTTTTTGCATGTAAGCAAAGATACAGTGCGCGTGATGCAATTTTCGCCATAAGAAGAATGCATGCATTCCGTACGTGCACTGACAAATTTTTGAAACCCTGCTTACATTGTATGTGTAGGTAGCCAATGCCATTACAGGAGAATGTAGTATGGAGCCCTAGAGATGTATTGCATTTTGTCGCAATGTGCATATGTCAAATGTCTGAGTACACGGATGAGTCAAAAAACTATGCAAGGCTGTGCCTTCGACCATGCACGTACATTCGCGTAAACGTAAAAAACAGACTAAACTCCGGGCTTTAAATGTAAGGGTTTATGAAAGCTTTTTGACGGTATGATTCCATTAAAACCCTTTAACATCAACATAACCTTTCTGCATTTAGTTCCTTTTGACATGTGTACTCTAAAAAATGCTGGCTTATTTTCAAAAAGTGGCGAACCCAACCCGTATGCCCAATTTTACCTATGCTGTGTTGTTTCAACCTGTGTCACTTTAACCCAACAATTAGGTTTGTCCCTTTTTGACCCAATGCTGGGTTGAAAATAACCCAGCAGTCTTGTGATTTTTGCTTTTTTTAAAATACAATCTATAAAGGGACACTCCGCTTTTTTAAAAATATTCTCATTGTCCAACTCCCCTAGAGTTAAATATTTGATTTTTACCGTGTTGGAATCCATTCAGCTGATCTCCGGATCTGGCGGTATCACTTTTAGCATAGCTTAGCATAATCCATTGAATCTGATTAGACCATTAGCATCGTGCTTTAAAATAAATAAAGATACTTTTCCTTTTCAAAACTTGATTCTTCTGTAGTTACATTGTGTACTAAGACTGACGGAAAATTAAAAGTTGAACTATACTTTCATTCTGGCGTAATAATCAATAACTTTGCTGCTGTAACATGGCTGCAGAAGGCGCAATGATATTACGCAGCACCTGAAAATAGTCCCCTTAGTAAATTTCAGCAGCAGGGGACTATTTTTCGGCACTGCGTAATATCATTGCGCCTCCTGCAGCTATGTTACAGCAGCAAAGTCCTTGATTATTACTCCGGAATGAGAGTATAGTTCCTAGCCATATCTGCCTAAAAAATCGCAACTTTTAATTTTTTGTCAGTCTTAGTACACAGTGTGGAGTGTCCCTTTATTAAGCACAATATGATTATGTTGTCTATTAAAGGACAGTGTAGGATCCAGTTAAGAGGTGAGCTGGACAGGCGGAGAAAGGCTGTACAATGGTTAACTGAAAGGCACCATTCTTTTATTCAGCAATTAACCCCATCTGGGTAAATAATACGGTGTTGTGGAACGGATACATGGCTTCTACTCAGAGCGCTCTGAACCCGAGAACACTTCAAAAAGACCCGCTCTACAAAATGATGACAAGATGCACCATACACGGCCTTTCACAAAGTATATAACGCAGAGAATAGTGTGTCATTGTACAGTAGAAAGAGAGAAAGAGAGGAGGGAGAGATTGCAAGGTCCACGAGCTCCTGTGATAGTACAGATAACATGTCTGGATGCACTTATCGGTCCAGAAACCTGATCTTATTATTTTAAATTCTGAGACTCAGGCACTTATAAATGGAGAGAGAGAAAAAAGGTCTGAGTGTGACAGTGATTCTGTAGGGGTGAGCGGTAGGTTTGGTGACTGGGGTGAACAGCAAAACCATCACTTTCTTATTTTTATTCTGCCTGCCAATAAAATTTTCAAGGAATACTTCTTGTTACAAGTCATAGATCAAATGCATTTCTGTAAGATTTAAGGTTAAATCAAAAAGCAAACCAAAAACTAATTTGAGATAATAAAGATTAATCACGATTAATCGCATAAAAAAATAAAAGTTTGTGTTTGCATAATATATTTGTGTGTAATTATTATGTATATATGAATACACATACACATGTATACATAAAAAACATGTATATATTTTTTATATATAATATCAATTAAATCAAAATCTAAATAGATTAGTGCTGGGCAAAGATTAATCGTGATTAATCGCATACAAAATAATAGTGATTTTTTGGCATAATATATGAGTTTGTGCTGTGTGTAATTATGATTGTATATATAAATACACACACATTCATGTATGTATTTAAAAAAACTTTACATGTGTATATATATTTATTTATATTTTATATATGAAGAGTTTCGAAAAACGGATTTATCTTGTTTTGCAACAAAACTCTTCATATTCTATATTATATATTAACAATAAAAATTGATATATAAATAAAAATGTTCTGAAATTTATATATCTATGTGTGTGTGTTTAAATATACATAATAATTACACACAGTACACACACACACACACGCACGCACGCACGCACGCACGCACGCACGCACGCACGCACACACACACACACACACACACACACACACACACACACACACACACACATATTAGGCAAAAATGCACTTTTATTTTGTATGCGATTAATCGCGATTAATCTTTGCCTAGCACTAATATACAGTATATTTGTTTCTAAAATACATGCATCCATTTGTGTGGTGTATTTAAATATAAAAAATAATTAGACACAGTGCACACACATATATTATGCAAACACAAACTTTTATTTTGTATGCGATTAATCGTGATTAATCTTTTGACAGCCCTAAAAAACTATTAAAAACTATTCTTAAAAGTTAAATAAATTAGAATTTTTTTCTTTTCTTTCTCTCTCTCTGTCTCTCTCACTCTCTCCCATTTTCTCTCTTTGAATCATTCACTCATTGACTCACCAACCCATTATATTTGAAGTACAGATATGTTCATTCTGCTTTCTCGTGACCCCCCTTAGGAAACACACAGACACACATCGCAGCCTTCAGTCTCTGGTTTAGAGGAGCTGTAATTACTGTCGATCAAGTGCTTCCTGGATTCACTGTGGAATGGTGGAGAATCTGATATGGCAAACGTGAGAGTTGTCGAGCGATGGCTGGTGGCGGAGAGGGGCCCGAGGCCCAATAAAGAGAGGACCTGATCTCCCCACCGCGACAGGCTCATCAGCCTCCAGGTAAACAGCTCTGCCCCCGGGGGTCTCTTTTCCCACCAGCCGACCAACTGACCCTTCAGCTTACCCCGGTCAGGGGCACAGATCCTGGGGGTGAAAGGGGACACGTCCCCCCCGGACTTTGGAAAAACATCAAATTCCCAATATTGCAATCAATAGTGTAAAGAAAATTTCCTGTTTGTTGTCGGTCTCAAGGTGAAATGATATCAATGTCCGTGTCCCCCTAGGCCACTGCATTTCTCACTGACAGACTTTTCTGACTGGAGAAGGCATCTTACCTGGGGCAAGTGTGACTTTAAAACTGGGCTTTATCTCTTTTACCCATCCATCACTTTTACTGCTTTAACAATCAATGAAGCTTCACTTTTTATGTCGGATATTTGCAAGCCCGAGTGGTTTTCTGAGATGTGACTGTTTCCTTTAAACATCATAAACACATTTATGATAAAATGTACAATTACTCCATAGGGTCACAAGTACCTCTGTTTGGGAATCACTGATCGACTATAGATTTGTCTTTCCCCAAAAAGGACATAATTGAAACATCATTGTTTGTGTTATACGACAATTTTTAATAGAGAAAAATCTACTTTTCCTCCAACAGGCCCGGGCGATCGCAGTAAACAAGTCACACAGAGATGTCAGGAGAGCTGCTGTGCAATACTTTCAGCTGCGCGTCTCGACAATTCTTCCTGTCAGCACGCTGCAGTTAGTAATTGGAATTTCTGTTTATTTCCATTTCGTTGTAATACATTCCTTAAAAACAAACATCCTCTGTCGGAAAAAAAATGTGCAAGTACCAATGCTTTGTGCAATATATCTTCTAAATTGTGAAAGCAGTGAGCCAACGAGAGCTTTTGCAAAATCACATTTCTTCTGCGCAAGCCATAAAAACGTTAAAGCGAATAAACATCATCTGGTGGATTTGAAAGAAATGTTTAAAAGTTCAATAATATCGCACTATTATGATCTACAGAGTCTGAGGCCAATGTTTGTTATTTAATCCGCGATTAAATCCAGGTGAAATGACTTGCTCGCCTCATAAATTTTGCCCTTCTGTGATGATATTACGCGAAATACCTCAACTGTAACCTGCTTTTATAATTGGTTACATTTCCATCTCTGGTTTGTATCAAACTACGCCTTGCTTAGGTTCTCAGTACAGTGATGCTTTGGCCAATAGCGGAGAGCACGTAAAGCACCAAAGCGTTGTGATTGGTCGAGATGCGTCGTCTTTTGTAGCACAGTTTATTGTATAATCACAGAAGGCCCTTCGAGAGTCGACCGTGGTCAATGGACCCTAGCGACAAGGCCAATAGAGTGCCCAACAGACTGTGTCATCTCAGCCCCCACAATCAAAAACAAACAGTCTTGTTACTTTTCTGCTGGGAATGAGATGGTTGATGGAGGGAGGGGGATACGCAGCCGAGCTCGGAGCTCTGAGGTCAAGTGAAATGTGCGCTTATCCCCGGCTCTATTTATTTCTTCTACAATCTACCTCTTACAAGACATCAACTGTCCGATGGGAGACTTTCTTTTTTGCGCTTGGGAATCAGAGTGGCTATTGTGATTCTGCTTCTATACAGGGTGCAAAGGCATAAATTGGGGGTTCTTGTCCTGGCTTGTTTAACATGTTTCTGAAGCTTGTAAGGAAGGTGGTTTTGATGTTGACTGTGCTATTAGCAGGGTTGAGATCATTGAGGATATGCTCCGAATTTCATGGAAAGTGCAGTATTGAGTCACTGAAGTTTCCAGGCTTTTAATTTGCAATGTTTAGATACGCTTAATTTCCTAGCTATTGTTCACTAGTCCTGCCTTTACAAAATCTATCACTCTTTATAAGGATGAACGAGTGTCTACAAGTTACCTTGAGCTCCATTTAAAGAAAGAGTTCACCAAAATTTGGCCATTCATCTTTATGACTTTTACAAAATTGTGAATCTGTCTTACCTGTAATAAAAGGAAATGAAAACTATTCTAAAAATGCTGGGCTGTTTCAACACATGGTTGGGTAAAATATGATCAAACAAACAGTGGCGGCCAGTGACTTCTTTATTCGAGGGCGCCCGATGCGAAGTTCGTCACTACATGTTTGTAGCCCATCATGTGTGTGGTTCGTAATTTCAAAATATGTGTTCTGCGCATCGAGTGACCAAATGTGCATCACGTGTCTTGTCAAAATAAGTGCCTGCTGCAGACGCGTCTAAAGGGTTTATGATAAAAGAGACGCTCACGTTTGCCAGATACTCGCATAATCTCATACGTAATCAGAGTTTACTGTTAAGTGAGTGTCTTGCATGTATTTTGTGAACTTGAGCATCTCTTTTTATCATAAACGGTTTTGATGCAAGTGCAGCAGGCTCTTATTTTGACAAAACACATGGTTCACATGACACAACAAACACATATTTTGAAAACACAAGCAACACACATGACACTCCGAACACATATTTTGAATTTGCGCCCCCTTTACTTGGGTCAATATTGACATTTTCTAGCTTAATTTAGCACAACAGTTGGGTTTGTCCATATTTTATCCAACATGGATCCAACCCAGAGTTTTGGATCAATCAAGCTCCATTTTTCAGAAAGTCCTATAACTTGTGCTTTATATCTACAGTATATGAGATCACACTTCTCAATCACTTTAACAGCATATTATTTCAAAATAATTTGCATTTTGTCATTCAAAGGACAACCAATATCGAAGACCTGTTTGGTTTGTGGTCCTGTTTTTGAAGTTCATGATTTTCAGGCCCCCGAACCCTCCACCGATCATGCGTTCTTTGAATAATGAAACGACAGCCAATCAGTCACACTGCACTTTCAACAAGAGTCCCTACTTGTTGCCTCCGTGTTAACACGGCCCCTATTAATCATTAAAGAAACCAATTCACACCAACGGTGTAAGAAGCTCACTCAACCACGTCCCATTAGAAACCACAGACACAGAAAAGCTGCTCTCCTGTCCCACGCTTTAATGAAAGTCCAGTTTCCTTTGCCTAAAGGTAACTTGGTGAGTTGATGGTATCTACCCGAACAATTACACTGTCACAATCAAAGGAAACTGACTTTAAATAGTCTGTTAAGTCCCATCGGGGGCTAATAACTACTCATTTCTCTCCCAGTGTGTCAGCAGGGCCCTGAATCCTCTCTTTGTTCTCCAGATCACCTGCTTCTAAATAGATAGCTTGTCCTCACACTTCAAGTGCTTAGATGTCAGGGGGGGGGGGACCCCCACACCCTGGGGGAGAGAGGAGCTTGGGGGTGATATCCACTCGGCTGAAGGTTCATCTCTTTCTGATGGTTGTGCTTTTGTACTTTTGCATCTTTGGAAAAATGAAAAAATATGATAATGGACATTCAGTATGACAAACAATGCAAAAACATGTACGGGCCTGTAAATGTCTTAACCACTGGGTGAAGGTCGTAAATTAAAAATGCATTGTTGGTACAACTTGATTTTTACCCAGAGGAAAATTTCATTGCTCAGAGGAATCCCTGTTGTGTTTCATTTAAGTATCAGGTGTTTCTCCTAAAAACTGCTTAAAAGAAATTAAAATGAAAACAAATGTGATGATTGTTAAATACATTAAGGGGTGGTTTCCCGGACAGAGATTATCTTAAGCCAGGACTAGACCTTCGTTTAATAAGAAAATATAACTAGTTTTAACAACCATGCCTTACTAAAAACATTACTATTGTGCATTTTCAGGCAAAACAAATGGCACTGATGTATTTTGAGACAACCCAGTCTCACGGGAAGTCGTGTTATAGTAACGAAAAATTTTGATTAATTTATTCGTGTTTGATGACACGAATTTCCGCTGTTTTTCGTGTCTCTGAGGACAGGTGTCTTTTTCGTCCTACCCAGCACGAATTTCTATCAATGGCTAATCGTGTCTGTGGCATGACTTTCTTTGTCGTGTCATTTTATATTTTGTTTTCTCATCGTTAAGTTTTCTATTTTTTGACCATTGTCACTTGGGTTAGAATCACTTTCTACGACTTCCTAACCCAAACCCCACCTCTAACCCCAACTTCAGGCGAGAATAGTTTTAAAAGTGGACGAAAAACATGTAGAAACCAATGCAAAAAATAACATCCTGACGCAAACCCCGGATCTAACCCTAACCCCAAGCGACAATGATTTAAAAATAGAAAACAACGATGAGAAAACAAAATATAAAATGACACGATAAAGAAAGTCGTGCCACAGACACGAACAGCCATTGATAGAAATTCGTGCTGGGAAGGACGAAAAAGACATTCGTCTCCAGAGACACGAAAAACAGCGAAAATTCGTGTCATCAAACACGAATAAATTAATCAAAATTTTCGTTACTATAACACGACTTCCCGTGAGACTGTGTTGTTTGAGATATGTCGGTTCAAGTTGTTTTCAGTTTGGACAACCCTTACATTTATTTTAGTCTTGGACTAGTCTAATCCCTGTCTGGGAAACCGCCCCTATGAGTGTTAAGCTCTATATAAATAAATGTAATTGTATAAATTAAAAAAACTGAATTTGGGTAAATTTGATAAGAAATGTTTAAGTTACTGTACACCGAATTCTTCACTGTAAAAAAAATCAGTAGAAATTGCAGCTGGGTTGCCGGTAACTTACCGTAGATTTAAATTTATATTATTTACTGGCAATATTTTTTTAAAGTTAAATGAACATTTAACATTTACAAGTCTTTGTCTTTACAGAGTAAAACTAAAATAACAGCATCAAGCAAAACATTCTGGGAAACAAAATCTGAAGCAAAAAAACAGAAAAAGGTTGATGATGATTTCTGGTTCCCAGAATGCTTTGCATGATGCTGTTAATGTATAGTTTTATTCTGTAAAGATAAAGACTTGTTAATATTTAAAATTTATTTAACCTTGAACAAACTCTTGCAGGTAAATAATATAAATGTAAATTTACGGTAAATTACCGGCAACCCAGCTGCAATAACATTGTAATTTCTACGGAATTTTTTACAGTGTTCATTATAAAGTTCACCTTTTCTTTCTTATGCATATTACTCCACTTCAAAGTGTCATGTAAATTTTTTTTTACATAAGCTCATTTTGGTCTTTGGTAGAATTTTGTTGTGCATATACAGGTAAACACACTTACTGTTTGAGTTGTATTGTTAGAGAGTAACTACTGTAACTAATACCACTTTCACACCACTAACTTTAGTCTTTACAGTAGCCTGACAGTAGCTCCCACAGGAAGATTTTATTGCTCATAGGTTGCATTTTTACAGCTCAGGTTTGATAGAGATCTCAGTTGTGTTTAATTCACAGAGTGTCATCTTTGTCACAGATGTTTCTTATACAATTAGATAGGCTAAACAGAACAAATGCAAATAAGTATTGAATTAATGCAACGTTTACGAATATGATATCTTACCTTGAACAAATAAATATATATTTGGAAAATTCTAAAATATTTTAACATATTTTAACAATATTCACAATGTAATAATTAAATATCAGTTTAATAATTAATAGTTTTTAATTGAAGACGTGGCAAGCTGTGCTCAGGTTGTAACATTGCTGAGATCTTTCTTAAACTGTGGAGATGAGTGGGTCTTGCAGAAGATAATATTATCACTATGTTAGTTATATAAATGGTTTATAATTAATTAACAAAAGTAAAAAAAGTAAAAAAAGTATTTATTTATTTATTTATTTTCAATCAATCAAAAACTGTTTAAAGAAGTTACTCTGAGATTTTGTTGAGCCATGTAAATAAATTTCTTATTTTTAAAAGTTAATTTTCCATACCATTTATACCATTCTGTATTCCTTCTTAAATTGTCCTCTTTAATATTGTGAGCGAACTACATTGTTTATAACTGGGTCAGTGACAAAAACGGTTTGCCGAGATGAGAAATTCAAAAAAACTTGTTTTAAAAGCACACATCAGGTTTATTTCAATGCACAGTGTATTTATGTTAATTTTATGCAATAAAAATTACATTTGCACCATTTTTATGAAAGTTAAGACTGAATGGACCTGAAAATGTCAAATGGTGTAACAACCAATTGCACTAAAGAATGAGAACTATTAAATATTTTATCCACCTTGATGACATGTAAGCGTAATTATAAAAAAAATCATTTTAAAATATAATTTTATTAGTTATTTCTTAATGTAAATTTTAATGCATTTTTATGATATTAATCTTGACATATGCTGAAAACAGCTCTGTTTTTTAAATAATCTTTGACAAATGATTTAAAAATGTATGTAAAAAATCATATTACACATTATATTTTATTCCACATTTTTTATCAATATATTTATATTTTCATTTACAAAATACTAGTTACACCAATTGACACAGACTGGTTACACCACATTGACATTTTTGCAGTTATCCCTCAAATATTCTTTCTAAATGAAATAAAACCAGAAATGTTTGACTTGGTCCTCAAAAAAAGAATGTATGCAAGTAATCTGCAAGTTTATTTTAAAATTTCAACCCTTTTACATTTAATTGAACCACACGGACACAAAATAATTAACGTCACGTCATTGACCCAACTATTTTAAAGGTTAGCTTCGTTTTGTTACTTTAAACTGTTTAGATTGGCAAACTAGCTACACTGCTCAGTTGTTCGTTAATGATAACAGGTCTTATTTTCAAGCTGTCATGACTGTTAATTTATGCATTTCCTTTAACTCTACTGGTCTGTAAACAACTGCCACTTCTTGATACTAATCTGTCTAATTTATAGCTTTATTATGCATCCTCTCTTGACAATATTGTGTCCCCATTTCCATTAGATGCACACAATGGTCCTCCCCAAAGCTTAATACCGGTTTCATGTTTTGGATCAATTAACAGGCTAATAGCATCGAAAAGAAGACACAGTAAAGAAAGCAGCCACGATAACGTCTCTTTCCCAGGTTTAATGATTCGCCTGCAGCCTGGACGTTTGGCATGCGTGGAATGTTTGTCTCCACATCCAGACCCATTGTGTCGGAGTAAGAGAAAATGAGAGGAAAATATCTACGTGCCTATCTCAGGATGGGTGTTTGTGCGTTTCGGGGCTGATCAATGAATGAAAGCGTATTATTGTTTCACAGTCCTGAATTTAGCCCGGCACCTGGTTTTACTTTACCTGGTTTATCGAAGTACAGAACCCCACCGTAATAGGTACAATTTCTGTTATTTTTCTTTTAGTAAATGTCTGCTTCTCGTGTACCGTCTCTCTCTCATTCTGTCCCTGGGACACCCCATTCATTCATTTTTTATTAAACTTCAGCGCTCCCTGTGCTCATTTCCTTTCCCAGGTCTGTTCCTGTGGTTTTAGTGGTGGAGTACAGAGGGATCGTGTAGGGCTCTTCTCTCTGACTGTGATGTGGAACGGGCCGGAGCTAAACCTGAAGCTGGAATTGGCAGTATGGGGTATTTTGGAGGTTGGGCAGAGGCCAAAAGTTCACCTAAACTTTGGGCATAATTCACCTGTTATTCGAAAGGACAACTTGCATTTAAATATGCAAAGACAACTGTTCTGTTACTAAAAAGGGAGGCGGCATTTGAATGCATTACATTATTTAACTTAACAATACTGTTTCCTTAACACCATCCAATACAGTATATGACTTCCTTTCTTGAGTAGAGCACAAATTAATATGTTTATATTAAAATGCTCTCATATTATATAGGAATCAAAGTGGCAAAGGTCCAAAAAGCACACGGATTTATCATTAAATTAATCTAGACAAATTAAAGGGATAGTTCACCCAAAAATGAAAATAAAGTCATTAATGACTCACCCTCATGTCGTTCCAAACTTGTAAGATGCCTGTTCATCTTTGAAACACAGTTTAAGATGTTTTATATTTTGTCCGAGAGCTTGTTGACCCTACATTGAAAATCTATGCACGGTATACTGTCCATGTCCAGAAAGGTAATAAAAACAACATCAAAGTAGTCCATGTGACATAAGTGGGTCAGTTAGAATGTGTTGAAGCATCCAAAATACATTTTGGTTACAAAAAACCCCCTAAAATTACGTCTTTATTCAGCATAGTCTTCTCTTCCGCGTCTGTTATGAAGCGCATGCGCAAGACTAAAGTCACGTGACTGCAGTGACGCGAATGACGTGTTATGCTCAGACATGTTTGCAAAGTTTTTTTTTTCAAACTTACAGCATGCGTCTTCCTCAGACTGTAAACGGAAAAAAAAACAGCTGGGGCGCACCAGATAACACGTCAGCCGCATCGTATGTCATCCGCGTCACTGCAGTCACGTGACTTTAGTCTCGCGCATTCGCTTCACAACAGACGTGGAAGAAAAGACAACGCTGAATAAAGTCATAATTTTTGTTATTTTTGGACCAAAATGTATTTTCGATGCTTCAACACATTCTAACTGACCCACTGATGGACTCTTTGATGATGTTTTTTACCTTTCTGGGAATGGACACTATACCGTACGTAGATTTTCAATGAAGGGTCAACAAGCTCTCGGACTAAATATAAAACATCTTAAACTGTTTTCTGAAGATGAATGGAGGTCTTATTAGTTTGGAACGACATGAGGGTCATTAATGACATTATTTTCATTTTTGGGTGAACTATCCATTTAAAGTGACTCCAGTGGGTTAATAAATGTCTTCTGGAGCAAATCTTAAAAAAAAAATGATTAATGAAAATGATTAAAAAAACTATTATTATTTTGAGCATTTAACAATTGATATGTTAGCAAGATCAGTCCTGTAAGTTCAAACATCTCACTCTTACACGTCACATGACAAAACATGCATATAACAACCAGTTACAAGACGTTCAAGAACCAATGAGATTCATCGTTGCTGTCATGCTTTCATATTTGAAAATGTCACTTGGATTTTTTTTACGATTTAGTTTTGCTAAATTATATGTTTGGGTTCATCTGAATTAACAATTTTTCTAGTGAACTTATTATAGCAGATAAATACACTGTAAATAGTTGGATCAATTAAAAAATAATTCAATTGGTAACACCTAAAAAAGTGTAAGTTGTTTCAACTTAAATTTTTTACTTAAACATATAGGTTGAAACAACTTACATTTTTTAGGTGTGACCAATTGAAGTACTTTTTGAGTTTAATCTAACTGTTCACTTTTTACAGTGTAATGATATCACTCTCCCACCTAATTTTTCGCCTGTTGGCAAAACTATTGGAAAACTCTCCTTGTCTTATTTCTGTCACTGTGAATCTTGATGTGTTACAGTAGCTTGTGAGCCCTCGGGATGTATGGCATGAAAGATTATTCATCATCCAACAACAGTAAACTTCCTCCTCGCCTGCAGATGCCAAGCTGTTCGCCTAATGAGATGCATACCAGCACTGAAGCCTATGAGACAGATTGAGCCTCCTGCTAGCCTGCTGCACCACGGTCAGAGACCTTCCACTGACTGCCCTGCAGGCAATACAACCCGGTTTCGTCACCCCCTTCCCATCACGCTTCAGTGCTGCTTACCCTCTGCTCTGTCCACTCGTTTAACGTCATCACAGGTCAGTTAACCCCATACGATTTTCATCACCGTAGTCTGCTTTTTAAGGAACCTTACTGAGAAGTTCATAACAGGAAATGGTCTGGATAGATTGTGTACAAAATAGTAACTGTGGCCAGAAAAGCAACCATCCAGAGTACCCTAGCAACCACATAGCCACATCCCCGATGAGCAAGCATCACACGCTTTCTTTACAAAATCTAGTACTACTGAGAAAGACCTTCTTCCCGTGGTCTGGAGGTTTTTCAGCATGATGGTTTCAGGAAACACCGTCACCTCATTACTTAATTGATTATGAAATGCCAGTTACAGCCATGGCCCAGTTCTGTGGTTATGAGCATGTTTACAATTTCCCAGTTTTGTGGGGTATCGATTACAACAACCTTACTCACTAGGGAAAACCAGCTGCTGTAAATTCCACAGACTCCTTGTAACTTTCTCCAAAACATGACATTTAAAAAGAGCATTCAAGAAACGACCACATGAGAGCGACCGCTGCATTCTCTCTCCGGCGTGTGACCTCTCACTCGTTCAAAGTGCGCTCTGAGACATCCCATTGGCCAAATTAGATCTCAATATCATAAGTCATGTATCACAATGGTTGGAGTTTATACCTATTTATTCTCATTTAGATCAAATTTCTTTGATGTGGCTCATCTATTGCACCGCTATTGCTGAGTTGCAAAGTTCCCTCTTTTCTGTTGAGACCGAAGTCTCTCTGAAGTTAGAGGTCGGATTTCATACTCAGTTTCAGCGGATTTGAAATTACAAATGTGCCGAATGGCAGCGCTCCAAAAACGATCCTTATCCAATCATGCAAACCCCACAGTGACCGTCTGGTCGGATGGATTTTGACTTTATTTTCTTTGAAGGCTTCACCCAAACAAGAGTTTTCATTTATTTTTCTTCCAGAAGAGTGGACACTTTGGGATATTGTCTGGCTCACTGATTATCTTGAGAGACGTTTCGTTGTGTGAAATGGCTCTCTTGTCTCAAACAAGAGAATATGAGAAAAAAAAACAGGGTGGGGGGAATTGCACACTCTTGATTTCCATCCAAGTCTGCTGCAGTTTATGTGGCCAGTTTTCTCTCCCACTGAGTTATATCGAACAGTGCGCTCTTTTTTTGCCACCTCACTAACATATGTCACAGTATCTGGGGGTGGATTCAGAATGAGTGATATTTGCAGTTATGCAATGTAATCCGAGTAAGGTATTTTCTCACCATAGGGCAGCAGTTAATACAGTATATGCATCCAACAATGGCTGTGCTTACTTTAAACATGCAATGTGTAATTTTTAGAAGGATCTCTTGACAGAAATGCAATATAATATAGACAACTATATTATCAGTAATAATGTATAAAGACCTTACATAATGAACTGTATTGTTGTAATTACCTTAGAATGAGCCGTTTTTATTTACACAGACCACATACATTGTCCTTACTGTACATGGAAGTCACCATTTTGTACCACCATGTTTCTACAGTTGCCCTAAATAGACAAACTTTTTTATAGAGAGCGCTTTGTTACTACATTGTCTCAGACTATGACAAGTTGGTCTTGTGGTGGCGAATGTAGCTTCACTATGTGTTTCGAAAGGGAGGGGTGAGCTGTGACTGAAATGTTGGTTGCAATTCAAAGTCTCAACGCTAGACATCGCAAAAAATCTACAAACTGGTCCTTTAAAGTACTTAAAGAAAAACACAACCATTTTTTTATATTTTACTATGCTCTTAGCTCAACGAATTAATAAAATTTTTCAAAGCGTGGCATTAATCTTTGTACAGCGTGTCATGGATGTGATAGCATTTAGCCTAGCCCCAATCATTCCTTAGGATCCAAACAGGGATGAATTTAGAAACCACCAAACAGTTCCATGTTTTCCCTATTTAAAGACATGCGTAGTTACACAAGTTAGTATGGTGGCACAAAATAAAACGTGGCAATTTTTTAAGCAGATAAAAAATTATATTAAAAACTATATAAAAAATTATATAAAAAACTATATTGTATGGCAGAAAGAACTTAGTTTGCAGCACTTCGACCTCGGCGCACAGTAACATCACCACTCGTGACAACTCCCCTTCTCGCTCAAACTTCCGTCAATATTTCTGCGCCAGAGGCTGAAGTGCTGCAAACTAAGTGCTCTTCCGCCATACAATATAGTTCTCATTTTTATCCGCTTAAAAAATCGCCACATTTTATGTTGTGCCACCATACTTACTCGTGTAACTACTTTTTAAATTGGGAAAACATGGAAGTGTTTGGTGGCTTTTAAATTCATCCCTCTTTGGATCCTAAGGAATAAATGGGGCTAGGCTAAATGCTAACACAGTCACGACACGCTGTACAAAAATTAAGTGCACGCATTGAAAAAAAGATAGATATGTATTCATTTGTCTAAGTTGAGGTAAGAACATAGTAAAATATTGAAAAACGGTGGTGTTTTCCTTTAAAGCTCCAATTCATAACTTTTGACTCTCTATCACCATCTCTGTTTGAAAAGTAAATCGAAGGTAACTTATCATTATTATATGCTTACCGTTGTGAATTGTGGTAAGGTAACACTGATTCCTTATGTACTTGCTCAATAACTTATTTTTGTTTATTTTTAACTAAAAGGGTTACAGATATAGCTTTAATAAAAATGGATTGTAATAAAGAATAATTGAATTAAAACATTATTGCTCGGTTACAAAGACAAGGCTTAGCTAAAGCTAGGACTAGAATAAGTTAAATTAAGACGTTTAAGCATTTTTTATAAACATGCCTTAGAAAAATATGTTACTGGTGTGTATCTTGAGACATAACAGTGACACTGGCATATTTTAGATCTGTCAGAGCAAGCTGTTTTCAGTTCAGACAGCTCAAACATGTGTTTTAGTCTAGGACTAGCCTTAAGCCTTGTCTGTGAAACCTGGGAATGACAAATTATGGAACAAGCTAAATATTTAAAGAGCACCTATTGTCCAACTCACGTTTTTACAAAGAAAATTTTCAAGAAAAAAAATCTTAATATTTTTGTCTTGTTTTCAATAAAAATATCAAAACAATTCTTAAATTAAGATGCTTATTCTTGATAAGCAAAACCACCCAAGAAAATAAGTATAGTTTTTAGACCAAAAATATCAAATGTAAGTGATTTTGTGCATAAAACATGCAAAAAAATCTGCCAATAGGGTAAGCCAATTTTTCTTTAATTTTTCTTGAATTTGGTGTTTAAGAAAAATTTTCAAGATTTTTTTGCTTACCCCATTGGCAGATTTTTTCTTTTTTTTGCTTGTTTTATGCACAAACTCACTTAAATTTGATATTTTTGCTCTAAAAACTAGACTTATTTACTTGGGTCGTTTTGCTCATCAAGAAAAAGCATCATAATTTAAGAATTTTTAGATATTTTTACAAAAAAAAAAAAAAAAAATACTAAGAATTTTTTTCTTGAAAATCATTTTTTGCAGTTTAGTGTGTATTAGTACATGCTAACGATATGCAAAATGTACAAACCCCAAAGTAAACAATGACGCGAGTTATCATCTCCAACGTAAATCTCTTGACTTGGACTAAAACAAACACACGGATTGTAGGCAACAGTTTACTTCCTGGGATTGGTGATGTAGAGAAGACCGACATTATCATAATTCCTCCCGCTTGGACTCACAGCCTGTAAGTTAACTCCTGTTAGCATTGCATTGTGACCGAATCTTTCAAACATGGTAGGGTGACAATACATGCCATTCTTCCCGGATGCATCTCAATGACGTATGTGATCGACAAATATGACTTCCGGAAGACGCACTCGAAATCCTGGCAAGGACGTGTCCGGGAAGAATGGCACGTATGGTCACCCTAAAACATGGTAAGGAGCGTCACGTTTATTCAGGCCAATTACAACGTACAGATTAGCTAGCCAATCAGGGACACAGAGCTTTTCAAATCCGTGCGTTTCAGGAAGAGTAAAATCTGGAGCTACAAAAATTTGGAAAATAATGTGTTTTTAACCATAAACCACACAAACACATTGTACTATACCAAATTCACACAAAAAAATTGTTTTTAAGCAATGAAATAGGTGCTCTTTAATTATTATAAATTGCTATAAATTGATCACTGTTCTTATTAAATATTAATTACTACAGTACATCTTTATGAAGAGTTTCACACTCAAATATTGTCACTAATATGAGTTCAAAATATTTTGCTGCTTTGCTTTAATTTGGAGGCTCAGTTTGCTCAATCTGTTGAGATTGCTGGAAAAATTTTGTAAGACTTTTTCAAGGAAGAACAAAAATTTGGCATTGTACTTGGTGTGAATAACTTTTATGTGGAAATAATGTGTGCGGACATTATTCCTTCATGTCGTCACATTGGACACGTTGTGAACATGTCTTACACTGTTGATGTTCACACTGGATGTGAGATTTCCCTCTTCGAGTTTTGCGACCCTCTTTACCCTGTCCCGTGTACTTTGTAAAAATGTTTGTTTTCATTCACCCTTATTAGTGAGGTTAGGGAACACAAGACATAGATTCTGTGCTTTTCCAGGGTGGGAAAGGCCTGAATCTTCTCACTCCACGAGCTGACCCCAGGTCAGATACTAACGGCTATTCTGTCTCCACTGCAAAAAGCTCACAGGCTTTCCAAAATCTGTGGAGGAGTCGAGAGTGTGTGTGTAATAGTTGAAGCGAATAATCTATGTGAACAGAAATAAATCTCCGTTGGTGGCTCTGCATGTCTGCCATCTCGCACTCATCCAGTTAAACGATGTTTAACAGACACAATTAAGAAAACAGACAAAACAAAACTTATAAAATTGTGCCTTTCAAAGTTTCTTTCACAGTTCGCCTTGAGCAAGCCCAGTGCTGTTCACAGCCCGGCATCTGATGAATTGCCCAGCGATCGATTTGTGAGAGTCAGTCTGTTTTTCCAGATGAGGTTAGTGCTGTTGAGAGAGAAGGAGAGGAAGTATAGTGGAGAGGGAATGTGAGAGAAAAGTAAATGAGAGAGATGATGGCTGTGGCTTTAGAAGGGAATACTTCATACTTCTTACTACTGCCATATGCTTTAAGTGTGTGAATTGCCTGTATACTCGGATGATACATTTACATGCATTTGTATTTATGCATTTGGCCGATGCTTTTATTCAAAACGATTTACAATCCAATACAAAGTATACACTCTTTTTATCAGCATGTGTGTTCCCTGGGTTCAAACCTACTGTATGAACTTTTGCTCTGCTAACACAATGACATCTGTGATATCCTAGAAAATTTGCAGTGCATACTGTATGGAATATTATCCCTTTTTTCTTTTTCCTTCAACAATCTTAAAAAAATAAAGGTGCCATGTGTCCATCACACTGCTGTATGCACAATTTGAAATATTGCATCAACAACGAGTGATGGAAACACCAAGTTTCGAATAAAAACCTCTTCATTTGCAATAACGTTTTTATGCTCGCTTAAGGTGGTTTTTGACCTTTGCGAAAAAGAGTAAATGCAAATTATGAGAGATAAAACCCATTTGCAGAATAAATAAATTCTGATGTAGCCCCACGTGAATGATTGTCTAGCTGTTTCCGCTGTCGTTGTCTTTCTTATATATGTGGCTCGACGTTGTCGCAATGCCCTTGCTGCTAGTGCTTGCTTGCATCAAAAATTCAGCATTTATTTTTCTGTGCACTGCATTCAGTTTGCAGACTGATCTCACGGAAAGTTGTGTTATAGTCACGAAAAATTGGATTCATTTATTTGTGTCTATGGCACGAAATTCAGCTTTGTTTTCTCATAGTTTTTTCCTATTTTCTTACCATTGTCGCTTGGGGTTGGGGTTAGAATCACTTTCTGTTACATTTTTATACATCCTAACTAGGGATGCACCGAAATAATTTTTTGGGCCGATACCGATTTAAACAGACAACTTCTGGCCAATACCGATACCGATATTAAACACTTGTATACAATACTATACAGTTGGTCTATTAGCTAGTTTATTTTTGCATCAAATTATTTTTACTGAACATGAATTGGATCTAATTAACATACAACTGAGCAACATAATAAAAGAGGCACGAATTAAGCTAAAACAAATATAAGACGACAACATGACAACCTTCAAAGGTGGTTTTTGCTATTCAGCATTTATTTTATTAACAACATTAACTCATTTTTTTTTTTTACATATAATGGATTTCTTAATGCAGTTAATTAATAAACAATCGGTATCGTCCTTTCTCGTGCTATTGCCGATATGCTGATGGTTTCAAATTCAAAAATCGACCGATAAATATCAGCGGCCGATACATCGTGCATCACTAATCCTAACCCAAACCCCAACTCTAACCCCAACTCCAGGCGAGAATAGTTTTTAAAACGACACGAAAAAGAAAACTATTTATACAGGCACGGAAAACTATTTATAGAAATTTGTGCGAGTGACACGAAAAAGTCATCCGTGCTGAAGGCACGTAAAAAGCTGAATTTCGTGTCATGGACACGAATAAATGAATCAGATTTTTTGGGACTATAACACGACTTGCAGTGAGATCATTGCAGTTTGGCAATTCTAAATGCAGTCCTGTCTCCATTTTCTAAAAGTGCCTTGTTTTATTTACTGTTGGTTACTAGGTTACCCATACCACTGCATCATTCGTCTCTAACAACTTGATGGAAAACTCGCCTAATTCGCATTTGTTTGTTTTTCTTTTTTGCGAAATTTGAAAAGATTCGCTTTACGCTTGGATGGAAACCCAGCTATAGAAAAAAACTGTTTTGACTGTATGGTTCCATAAAGAACCTTCAACATCCAGAAAATCTTTCTGTTGTACAAAAAGTTGTTTATAGTGGAAAACGTTCCCTTACGAAAATTAACCATGGTTTTACTACAGTTAAAACCAAAAAAACATGGTTACTGAAGTAAAACCATGGCTAATCAATATATGGAAAGAAATTAGACTCAATATTATTAACAAATACATGCAAATCTAAAGACATTTGTTCGTGGATAGTAAAATACATTTGTAACATGCATCCAGTTCACAGATAACTGTGCATGTATTTGTAAATAATATTGAGTCTAATTTCTTTCCATATCAATACACCAAAAAACATGGTTAATTTTCGTAAGGTTTGTTCTTTTGGTGCAATGACCTTTAAGAACAACATGATCTCATGGAGAGCCGTGTTATATTCACGCAAAATGTAATCGATTTATTTCTGTCCATGGCATGCAATTCAGCTTTTTTCGTGCCTTGAGCACAAATGTCTTTTTCGTGACACTCGCACGAATTTCTATAAATAGTTTTGTGGTACGACTTTCTTTTTCTTGTCATTTTATGTATTGTTTTCTTCTTTTTTGTCACTTGGAGTTGGGGTTAGTTTTGGGGTTTGGGTTAGGATGTACTTTTACAGGTATGTATTGGTTGCTACATGTTTTTCTTCCGCTTTTAAAACTATTCTTGCCTGGAGTTGGGGTTAGGATGTCTAAAAATTTTATAGAAAGTGATTCTAACCCCAACCCCAAGCAACAATGGCAAGAAAATGGAAAAAAACAACGAGAAAACAATACATAAAATGAAACGAAAAAGAAAGTCGTGCAACGCACACAAAAAAACTATTTATAGAAATTTGTGTCACGAAAAATACATTCGTGCTCAAGGCATGAAAAAAAGCTGAATTTCGTGCCATGGACTCGAATAAATTAATCAAATTTTGCGTGACTATAACACAACTTTCCGTGAGATCAGTCTGTTTATATGTTTTTTGGTATCACCGTTTTATGTTTAAGAGTGAATGTGACAAGCAAATTGTCAAAAATAATAACCTAAATGATTCTAAAAGTTATGGGATTTTAATTTTTTTTCTACAAGTATTACATTTAAAATAAATTTTTTATTTACATGATGATAACTGGATGCACAAACCGTAACCTTAACATTTATATGAGTTGATGTGAACACAGTGTAAGGCACTGACTGTTTAAACTACTGTTTGAAATGTTTCCTTAAATACTGCATACTGTTTACCAAGCAGTGTTTTTTACACAGTTTATACTGTACAGTAAGCAGTATATGCTCCATTTCAAACACAGCCAGAGAGAAATTCTCTGATTAATATCTACTTGCTGGTTACTGAGGTGATGAACTGTGTGGCGAACAATTTATGTACAACTAAATCAATGGTCATTAATTTCAGTTTACCGTTTAATTGCGCTCAGCTGGAGCGTGTTATGTTTTGATGAAGGGGAAAGCACGCTCAGAATATCCACTCACACATTCAGTGTAAGAAAGTACAGCAGGTGTGCGGTTGCCTTTACCTCACACTTTCCACCTAGTACTGGAGTTTTACATAGTTTGTACTCTGTGTTACCTTTTCAGAGGAATCTCTAACTATCTTTGACACGTAACATTTGACATGTTAATGAAAAAATCAAAAACCCGACGAAGGCGAGAGCAGCTTTAGCGTTCATCTGCGCAGATGTGTTTGTGTTAGCGCATGCACCATGGCTGGATGAAGTTTAGGTTCATTTTGTAAAACTGTAAAAAATCAACTGCTTTCACAAGAGTCAAATTCAATCTAAGGCAGGGCTCTGAGATGCTAAAGAAATCCGCGGCCCCGGACCTCACAATGAGGGATCTATTACACCGACTACCATAGAAATGTTCTTTTAATTAGCCACATTTATCTTTTTTTCTATGTTTTGACAGAATTTCTTACATAAACATACAGCACAAAGAGAGACAGCGACACACAAAGCATGCTCATTTTTATGTTTGACAGAGCCACTCGGAACAAAAACAGTGGTGACCCTGCTGTGCCGTTTCGGACCGCAGTGCTTCATTTTTTTCGTTTCTGTTCATGAGGTCATATCATCAGCACCTGCAAGGACTGGAGGTACATAAGAAACAGATTGTTAGCATACTTAAAATAGCACAGAGGACATTTCTGTATTGCTCTGAAGTTACTCTTTCAGGAATCCTAAATTTGAACTTCACACAAAAAATCTTTTTTATTATTTTCTCAACTTTATTCAGTCCATACCTTTTGCTGTTGAACAGTAATTTTTGAAGAACTGTTATACAGATCTCGCCATACAATAATAGTTTATATTGACCAAACCAACTCTAAAACTGATTTATGAAAGTAGTCTATAGGATATTAAAAGTTTTATAATTAAATGTCATGTAATATTTTATGTCTTCCTTACTGTGCGTTCCCACCAGATGCGAATGAAGCAAATAAATAAGTAGTTGGACGCTTGAACATTTTGAGTTTATTCGCTTCATTTGCAAGGGAAATTTGCGTCATTTGCGCATGAAATTCAGATGTGAATACGCTCATTTTGCCAGCTTTAGCTAGCTTGTAGCCTTTAACCTATAGTCTTTTTTACAACTAACCAGATTGTCCAAACTCCTCAGTCACTTTTTTCCAAGCAAGTCCTGTTTCTATAAAAGCACTAAGGTGTGTCTTACAGCTTCAGGTGTCCACATACAGCGACGATGATGTTGTCCTCCTTTGTTGTTTCGTATTTCTGTCTCAGCTCTCTATGTCGTAATCACGTCCTTACTAGAGCAAGCTCCTGATTGGTTAACGCAGTGCGAATATCTGCCAAAGTTCAGATTTTTCAAAGTCACACGCCCAAAACGCTTAATTCGCACTGTCATTCACACGAATCGCATCATTCACGCGTTTTTGCATTAACTTAACATGTTAATCACTCACGCTTAACGCTTCATTCGCGTCTGGTGTGAACGCACCATTAGAGATTGTGTCTAGCCAGTATTCAAAATGACAAACAATATGCACCAGTGGTGCCCGTGTGTATAAACAACCCGCACCCAACCAACTCAGAACGCAAAAAAATATTGTACCCAATCCGCTATACCTGTCCCGCATTTTTTTTAAAGTAGTAATTGTTTAAAATAGTTAATTGCCATGTTTATTTCAAACGACTCGACGTCTGCGACCCAAATATCATTAAAAATATTTTTGGATGACTCGTAACCGCGGGTAACCGTGGATGACCGCAGGCACCCACTCATTTTGGATTAACCTGCGCATCACTGATATGCACGTGTCACAAGGCATTTTGTATTTGGTCAATTCTGGCTATAGATTACTTAAAAAATAAAAGTTGTATAGACTCTATTTATTGTGCCTTTACGGTTGGGTTGGGTTATGTTTTTATTTTGGGAGGTTGCATCTGTTCACTGGTTCACTGGAAAGAGTTGTGTAATGTACTTCAGAAACTTCTAGTAGTCTAAGCAATGTAGACAACATGCCTATGTAGTATTATAAAAGATTAATGCCATTTATAAAGTTATTTTTAATTAATTGTGTGTGCGTGTGTTTTAATGAGTAAAAAATGACTGGGTGCACTTTTAATCTTATTGCTGTTAATGAGAAACACTCAAGACATAAAATCTAATTTTTTATATTTTTTATTTTTTTTTTTTTATTTTTTTTTTTCCTTATAGGGAGGTTCAAAAACTCTTTTTCTTCAGGATGTGTCGCAAGAGAGTTTGTTGAAGCGGTGCTAGATGGAAAAACGTATTTATGTATGTTTTTTTCTCAATTAACACATTTCTGTTTATTTCCCATCAGTGCCAACCACGCGTTACTCACCGTACAACATGACATGAGTCACTTCAGTCTTCTCTGTGTCAGAAAAAAACACATAGCCATAAACTTTAAAGACTCCGTTTATTTTGGAACCGGACTTAGGGTCTCAGAAAAGTGAACGCTGTTACAGAAGTTGGCACCTCTGACTTTAAATCTCCCACCTGTCACCTCTTCGAATATGTCTGGATGTGGTCAGCTGCTTTCCTGCGAGTGTGATGAACTGTGCGGCGTAATGTGCAAACCATATTTTATGTGAATAGGAATGTGATTTTGTGTGATTTTGAATGCGAAAGCCACAAGCACTCAAGTAAACACTTAATGTCAAGCGAGTTTGACTGTATAACCAACCTGTAATCCGGTTCAGATCAAACTACTACTAAACTACATAATGCTGCTTAGTTTATCTGCGTATCCAACGCTATCTCATTGCAATTTGTACGGATTTTACTAGGTGGCTAATTCGTATTAATTTGTACGACCATATTTGTACATTTTTATATGGTTTGCCTTGACCCCTGTGACGTTGGGGTTGGGGGGGTCGTTATTGTTTTTTTATGATAACCATAAGTTCTTGCACAATTAACTTTGTTTGATTTTATAAGAATTAGCCATCTTGTAAAATATGTACGAATTTTTGTGAGATCTGTTTTTTTATGAAAAATTTACACTACTGAAGAAAAAAGCTTTTTGCAATTATAAGGGTGGAGTTCCATTACCTACCAACAGGGGCAAAAGTGTTTTCCCCTTACCAGTTAATTTTCAACCCTCTGGTTTATACCCAAACCTGGTTCCTGCACCCATGGGGAATATGCATAAGAGGGAGTGAGAGTTACACTAAACACTTCTCCTTTACAATGTACAGGTGTTGCATGTGGAGTTGCATTGCTGTGCCATTCTCTTAGTTGGCTAAAATGGCGTAATGGGAACTTCCAGCTGTGATGGTAATTACGGCACCGGCGCAAAAGACGGAGGCTGTTTTTCTTTGGGTGGGCGTGCAGCTGAACTGATTTTTCATTTACATGTTTAAATAAGATGGAGGAGCTCCCCAAATGGGTTTGAGCTGTGCATTAGCAGAAGTGGATGTGTGGTATTTTTCATGTGTTGCTCTTTATCACGGCAAAATTGTTTTAACATGCCTTCGTGCTTGGGTCTATTAAAAGAATGAGATGGGAGCATGCTGAGGAAATGGACGTTACAGCATTCGTTTACAGTGGTTGTGCATATTGTTTTGAATAGTCAATAGTGAAATGCTTTATTAGCCATTCTTGCAAAATGATGCATCGCTGTTTTTATAACTAACGGTTACAGATTTGTATTCTATTCAAACATGATTTATGTAAACATAGTGATGGACCTAAATGTCAAAGAGAGCCAATTCCTTGTAAACAAAAAGTATTGTAGTCGATTATATCAGCAACTCAAGACACTGTTATTACTATGAATAGGGGACAGTGCTCATTCAATATGGTGCAGTCCAACCTTGCAGTTAAAAGAACCAAACATTAATCAATAAAGACTGACGATTCTCTGGGGAGGGGCTCTGCACTGCAAAAAATGACTTTCTTACTTCGTATTTTTGTCTTGTTTTCAGTACAAATATCTACAAATTCTTAAATTAAGATGTATTTTCTTGATGAGCAAAATGACCTAGGAAAATAAGTCTAGATTTTATGCAAAAATATAAAATTTAAAGAGCAAAAACAAGCAAAAAAGTCTGCCAATGGAATATGAAAAAAATTCTTGAATTAAGTGTTTATAAAAAAAGTAAATTTATTTTAAGAAAATTTTTCTTATTCCATTGGCAGATTTTTTTTTTTTGCTTGTTTTAAGCACTTATTTACTTAAAGTTTATACTTTTGTCTAAAAACTAAACTAGTTGTTTGTCTAAAAACTAAACTAGAATTATTTGCTCATCAAGAAAATACATCTTAATTTAAGAATTTGTAGATATTTTTTTCTGAAAACAAGACAAAAATACTAAGTAAGAAAGTATTTTTTGCAGTGTTTAACCTGTACGCATGCGCACACTGCAAAAGATGATTTTCAAGAAAAAAAATCGTAGTATTTTTGTCTTGTTTTCAGTAAAAATATCTAAAAATTCTTAAATTAAGATATATTTTCTTAATGAGCAAAACAACCCAAGAAAATAAGTCTAGTTTTTAAGACCAAAAATATCAAATTCAAGTGATTTTGTGCATAAACAAGCAAAGTGTTTAGTGTTTAAGAAAACTTTTCAAGATTTTTTTGTTTACCCCATTGGCAGATTTTTTTTGCTCATTTTATGCACAAAATCACTTAAATTTTAAATTTTTGGTCTAAAAACTAGACTTATTTTCTTGGGTCGTTTTGCTCATCAAGAATAAGCATCTTAATTTAAGAATTTTTAGATATTTTTACTGAAAACAAGACAAAAATACTAAAACTTTTTTTTCTCGAAAATCATTTTTTGCAGTGCAGTAGCTAAAGGGACCTTGAAGAAAGGTGTTTTTAGCACAATTTGAGTTTAAGAAATGAATGTTATGGTACAGTTGATGTCAGGTTTAAATTTAGCTCAGAAATATGATGTTTAATTGTGATTTTAGCATACACAGGACTTCAGTCTACTGCCCAGAGGTGTTGCCAACATGGCTGCCTAGTGGCAAGACTTCCTTAAAGACAAACTTTAAAAACTTTATACAAACTCGAAAGTTCGTTTTACGAGAAACAATAGTGTAGAATAAAGTTTTTTGAAAACTAACAAAAAATCTGGACCAAAAGGTCACATCAAAAGGTTTTTAAGATTTGAAACATTTTAGTCAAGTGACCCTACACTTTTGTACATGTTGCTTGTACCACACTTCAGTTGAGCTACAGAAAAACCTTTATTAATCGAATTGGTACTTTTACAATTTGTCCCTGTTATGGTGCACTTGAGAATTAATAAACATAAGGCCTAACATTATCTGGCATTCAGTTTGCCAGATAAATTTTCTGCGAAACACACATGAACGTAACTCATTTTAAATAAACGTGCATTACATTTTGGCTTAAATTAGGACTATTAAAGTGTCACGATTTACAGTAGATACTGTATAATTTCTCAGTCTGAAACCTGAACGCACCATAGCTAATAAGTTTAAGCTCAGAACTTAAGAGACCTCAGGTACCTACGGGAACAAGTGACCGCGTACACAGGCTTTTCTGTGTAATTGTGAAATGACAAAGTTGCTTGGCTGTGACTTCTAAAACCTTTCACTAATGGCATTAAGACTTTGAGCGCTTTACTGGCGGCTGTGCCAAACTAGAGGAGTGGGAGAAGCCGAGAGGCTGAATGTATTGCAGATGGCACAACTCTATTCTGTTACCAAACCATCTGGAGTTTACTTAAACTGATGACTTCATTATCAAACACGGGTCTTCCTGCCAAATACTACCCCTGACATGCTCAAACACATACACACGGTGACTGACACACGCACTAATGTGGATGGACAGATACACATAGGCAAACACACACTGGCATGAACACACACTGGCTTATGGCGCCCACAAAGACGGAGCGCTTTGCAGGCGTGTGGAAAGTGACGTGGCTGTCAATGTGACTTCGTTTGCGTGCACATGTGTTTGACTCTGGCTTCAGCAACAGTTTAAGTATTGTAATTTGATGACATAATAGTGTAAAATAGGCGCCTGTAAGTGACCCGTCTACCTTTCACCTCTCACACAAAGGTCACACAGGGATCTCCTCTGACCCAACCTTGTAAGTTTTCACATCAACGTCAAAACTAATGATCTGACCTACTGTAATTTGTTTGGGGGGCCTCCTCAGAGACACCTGCAGTGGGTGGGTTCGGGCCAAACGCGGCCAAGCAAGTTCATGCCAATTAAATCATCGCCGCACCAATTTTTCCACACAGGCCCTTCCAACACTGAAGTGTCGTGGTAATTGATGTTCATGACAGGAGAGCCGCATGTTTTTTTAACCCGTATTAGATTTGTTGTACATGTGGTTTCGGCTGTTATTTTTTTCTCATACAGCTCTGCTACCGGCTGAGGATTGTAACCGCAAGTCTAGTTGAACAAGTGCTTTGTTTGACAGTGTTGATCTTTGCACGTTCAGTTTTAACATCTAGTAGCTTCAGAGAGCAGTGTGATGGTTGAAGTAATCCTGAATGACAACTGGTAGAGCCTTGTGTTAGTCATACAAAAGGTAATGAGTTCAATCCCGGGAACACAGATACTGATAAAATAATTAATGTGTCGTTCAAATATATAAATGTAATAGATGGATAGTACAGCTTAAGGGCTCGTTATAGTTGTGCGTAGGTCCTACGGCGTAGCCGCGATGGCGTAGGTTCCGTGTCGGTTTTCATTTATACTTTTGCGTCATCGTCCGCGTCGACGTGTAAACATGCACGCAGACCGCTGGTAGGCAGTATCCATGTGTGTAACCACAGTAGAAGCGCAACCGGCAAAGAAGAAGAAGCTTGGCAAGTTAACCCACAAACGAAGAAGAAACAGCAACTTGTTGTGTATGATTTGAGAAGACCAGCAATGATTGACGTAAACACACAGCGACTTTTGTTGCAGTTTGAGTTAAATCACTCCTCAACTTGGCCACTTTTTGTTTTCACTGTCGCAAACGGAAATACATATGACGCAGTTTTTTTACCTGACAGGAGGGGTTCTGGTGTACCAATCACAGCGCTTGCGGTCCGCGTAGAACTGACGCTCTTAAAATTTTTGTGAGGTGGACGTCAGGCTACGCAGAGCTATGGATAGCCTACATCGTAGCTATGGCGTAGAACTTATGCACGACTATAAATCGGGCTTTAGATAACTGTGGATTGGGAAAATTCGCATGTCAGTCTTTGACTTCTGCAGACGTTGCAAGTTTAAGCATAAAATAAGACATTATGATCTGTTGCATTTGTAGAGCATTGTGTTATCATTTCAAAGGGTCATGCATTTGATCCCATACTGTTAAAATATATGTAGATAAAAACATCCTTCGGTAAAGCCTGGAATACATTGCACGATTTTTGCCCTCCTATAAGATCATTACCTTATCACACTGTGCGACATGTATCGTTTAAACTCGGGAACGAGAGGACTGTAGACTGTACGATGATGACACGGAAGCTTCGGCGGCAGCGTCACATGTTGCGCAACGTCACCAGCATGCACTCGTGGTAAACAAATACGGCGCACAAGTCGTAGCAGCAAACACACTGCGCGGTGATGCCGAATTTCTGACACTGTCAGAAAACAATCGTAGGCTATCTTTGGATGCAAGACCGGTGAAAACGGCCGTCTTTGAACCTCTCTCATTGTACGACATAGGACCACCGATGAAGAGCCACGATCACAGAAATCGCGACGATTGTTTCACGATGGCAATCTTTCGTCTGGGACAGCCAATAATCATGCAGTGTATCCCGGGCTTAACACTTTACTTGAAGAGGTGTTCATAAGACTGACTGACATCTTTATAATCATGACATGACCCGTGCTATGAACATAAAGGAGATTTTTTGCATGTGTATGACAACTTTCATTTGTGTCATTTGTTTAATTATGTCATTTTTAATGCAAAGAAGACATTCAATGTTGACATTAATTAATACATCATAACTTGTCATGACAACTTGACATTACAAGACAACAAGACACAAGACAACATAACTGACAACTTTTTACCAGTGGTACAAATATAATTTGGCATTAAAATGGCATTAAGTGTTAATACTCTGTCAAATGGTTTTATAACAATGTCATAAATGTTCTTCAGTTCATAATGTTTTTTTAAGTTTCCTCCAGGTGTTTAAGAAATAAAATCAATCATATAATAATAATAATAATAATAATAGAAATTAAAATTAATAAAATTATTCACCTAAAATTTAATGAAAACAGTACAAAATGGGATAAGCCATGCAGCGTTGGGTCCTATCGCTGGAAAACAGTTAATTACATCAAATGAATTAAATGTTTTGTAAGTTTTTTCTTCTATCTCAGAAACTTTTAGAACCCTCTGTGCACTGCAAAAATGATTTTCAAGAAAAAAAATTATTAGTATTTTGTGTTGTTTTCAGTAAAAATATTAAAACATTCTTAAATTAAGATGCTTGATGAGCAAAATGACCCAAGAAAATAAGTCTAGTTTTTAGACCAAAATATTAAATTTAAGTCATTTTGTGCATAAAACAGGCAAAAAAAACTGTCAATGGGGTAAGCAAATTCTTAATTTAAGAATTTATAGATATTTTTACTAAATAACAAGACAAAAATCCTAAGACATTTTTTTCTTGAAAATAATTTTTTTGCAGTGTGTGAGGAAGAACAAGTTCTGTTAGTTGTTAGTTTTTTATGTATTGAGCACATACATAAAGTTAAGTATAATCTTTTGACGTGTCTGTTGCAATTTGAAAAGGTATTTAAAAAAAATTCACATAGTATTGACACTTAATGAGATTTAAATGACAGTTAAATGTAATCTTAACCCATAAAGCTAGGTAGTTTCTTAAGTGTGGTAATTATTCTGCTATGTCATGTTTATGACAGATTTATGACAAGTTATGATATTGGTTTATGTCGAGTTGTCATAACAAAGACATCTCAAACAATGTCATCTATGCATAAAAATGACATAATTGAGCAAATGACACTTAATGACAGTTGTCATAAGTGTGCATAAAAGCTCCTTCATGTTCATGACACGTGTTATGATTATGAAGGCGTTATGCCAATCTTATGAACACCCCTTCAAGTAAAATGTTACCCATTCGTCTTTTAAAACTTTATCCAGATTGAGGTTATAAAATATATACAAAGCATAACCCTCACACTTCTTTATGATTTAATACTTTTTCACTAAGATTTCACTTAATACAATATTGTAAGCGTAATAAAAGTGTTCTCCATCCATGTTGTGGCTCTTTAACAGTCCCTCTGTGTAGGGGAGTGGACCCAGTTAATTGCGTGCACACTTGTAACCATTGCTGTAATCCTGAAGTGTTTTTATATGACCAGCGGTTGTGTTTCGCACCGGTTTCACACTTTCTCTCCACACGTGTGAGGGCTCCAGGTGTCATGCCCTCCATCAGCCGGCTAAGCCCTGTGTATGAGCCCCAAACAGGAACGCTAGGGTGGAAAGGGAACCCGAAAGGTTCACAGGCCACTTGATTATGGGCTGGCGGACACAGCTGTGGTTTGTGCCACTTCATAAAAATTGTCATCTGTTTCACAACATACAGCAGAGTCGAGCGGTTGCATTGCATTATGGGATAGGTACACTCTCTGCCGGAAGCAAAGCATGGGTTAAGAATGAGTGAATAAAATGGGAAGTTAGTTTGTATGTTGTAGAGGATCTTAGTTTGTGTGTATATTACTTAGGGCTGCATAACAATTAATCGCAACTAATCATTTGTAGAATTAAAGTTTTTGTGTAAACAATCATATATATATATATATTTGTGTAATGTGTATTATAATTATAATTATATTTATAAAAACACACACATGCATGTATATATTTAAGAAATATTTACATGTGTAAAAACATTATACATAAATATGACTTAATATATACAAATATGTTTTTTCTTAAAATTTTACATGCATGTGTGTGTATTTACATATACATAATAATTATACACAACATAATATGTGATATAAACAAAAACTTTAATTCTGCAAACGATTAGTTGTGATTATTGAACCCATTCTCACCAAAAAGCGTACAAATGACACGCAGTGTGATTATCGTGCAATAGATCCGCCAAATTCCGATTTTGCGTGCATATGATACGCCAGTCCTTCCCATTCACTTATATGGCGAATCGTTTCGTGACGTTTTATTTATTGTTTTCTAATTTGTTTTCTGTTTTTTTACCATTTTCGCTTGGGTTTAGGGTTAGAACAACTTTTTGTTATATAAAAATGACATCCTAACCCAAACCCCAACTCTAACCCCAACTCCAAGCGACCATGGCTTAAATATAGATAAAAACATAGAGAAACCTGTATATTAAATAACCTGCTTAAACAAATGTGAAATCTAACCCTAAACCCAAGCGAAAATGGTTTAAAAAACAGAAAACAAATTAGAAAACAATAAATAAAACGTCACGAAACGATATTCATATAAGTGAATGGGAAGGACTGGCGTATCATATGCACGCAAAATTGGAATTTGGCGTATCTATTGCACGATAATCACACTGCGTGTCATTTGTACGCATCTTGGGGGATTATTTGTTATGCAGCCCTAATATTATTTTTCTGTGAAAGGCAGAAAGGGGCTAGTTGTCACACTTATTTTTCAATGTGTAGTTTTTCAAAGCATTTTTTGGAGACACAATGTAAGAATGAAACCATAATAAAAACAAATCAAACAACATAACTGTATAATGTACATATCAAAGCATCATTTTGGATAACTAACTTAAGCCTGGAGTATAGTTTTTTGTACGTGTATGTGAACGTATGCGCACAGTTGAACACATGGCTTTGCAAAGCATAGTTTATTTGACTCGTACATACAGCCTGATCTCACGAGAATTTGTACATATTTTTCAAGTTGGCTAATTCGTATAAATTCATACGAAGTTAATCATGCAAAAATGTACGATTCTCATGAAAAAACAACAACGAAACCCAATCACTAACCCCGCACCTAACCCCAACGTGACAGGGGTCAAGACAAATCGTACAACAAAACCTACAAATGTGGTCATATAAATTAATCAAATTAGCCAAAAAAATCTCAAATGCCATCTATCAAAACTCAAGCTCATATACACTTGTATCATAATGCAAAACACCAGATCCTATTTTTTATCTCCATAACAAAATTCAAGATGACCAAACATGGATATGGATTTTTTTAAAGTCACCATGAAATGGAAGTAGCGATTGTCTTAATTTCCACGTGGTGACATAAACCAGCATTTGAAATGAAATAAGACAGGGCTGGATTTGAATTTGCCCATCTAGATTTGATTGGATCATTTGAAGTTGGGTCGTGTTGTTAATTGCTAATCTCAGCGATCTTCTCCCAGACCCCACCCACCTGCCATACCATACAGATTCTCGTGAGATAGCGTTGGTACGTAGACGTTTGACGCATACGCATTGCGACAAAATGCAATGCATCTCCTGGGCTACATACTACATTCTCCTGTATGCGCATGCACGACCCATGCGTACTATTCTGATGACGAAATTTACTGTACGCGGACCCTCATGTATGTGTAAATAGGGAACTATACTTCTAGCATTATAATTTAAAAGGTATGTGACAGCTATAAAAAATATTAATGTCCTTTTGGTGAACATCAACCACAGCTGATCCATGACTTATAGGTTTACCCAAGCACAAAAGTAGCTATACTGAAAGTTTAACATACAAAACACTACTAGAAAAAACACATGCAATTTGACACAAAACCTTATGGTTACTAAGATTTTGCCTTTTTCCAGGTCTAGATTGTTCATTATTGTGGCATTGTGATTTATAACGTAGTATTCTACTGATACGACTTTTTACAGTGATTGTAAAATTCATTTGATTCATTGTGATTCATTTATGCTGTACCCTGTAGAATAGGCTTTTAGGGAACGAACCAGGTTGGGTTACGCGAACATTTATAACCATTAAAATGTTGGCCTGGACGGAGTTGCACGAAATCAAACATTTAATGAATGTTTTCATAATTCATATTTTTGTATACACAGTTGTGACTGTAATAAACTCTCCAGCACATGGACATCTGTCTGAAAGGAGTTTTCAAACTGTAACTCTGTTCCTAAACTTAGTGAACCACTTACTGCCTACATATTTAACTCCTTTCTAAGCGAACAAGGTAAAAATAAGTGTTTCTAAATAGCTAAACTGTTAGAGCATTGCACAGGCTCATAAAAATACATAGCCTAACTCGAATGCAATGTAAGTTGATTCGGATGAAGGCATCTGCTAAATGTGTAAATGTAATATTCATTCCATAATAGAAGTGATAGATTTGGAACGCATTACATTGGCAGCGATTCTGCATGCTAATGTTGTGTAAGCTAATTTGGATTTATGCATGTGGCAGACAATTTTTATCCAAAGTGACTTACAGTGCATTACAAGATATACATTTTATCATTATGTGTGTTCCCTGGGATCGAACCCATGACCTTCTGCGCTGCTAGAGCAATGCCCCACCATGTTGAGCTACAAGTACAGTATTAATTAAAATATACAGCAGCAAAAACGTTAAGTAAATTCATCACTCTTCTGTATTTCTCTTCTATAAACACTTTAATTTGAAATATATGCTACCCCGAATGTTTTTTCATTGAGCTTGTCAAAGTGCATTGCGGGATTGCCTTCTTTAAATGCCTTAAATGCCTTTAGATGTCATTTCTGTAGGCAGCCGACTAGATGTTTGGAACAGAGCATATGAGAGTGATTACGGTTTATTCATTCCTGTTATAATGATAAAGATGCAACAGCCAAATGGTGCTCTGAACAACTAAATAAATACATTTTTGTTCCTTCAGAGTGCATGAACTTCTAAATCTGGCAGCGGGTCTGTGTGTGTCGCAAATGCCCTAAGATTGTATCCGTTTTTTTCCTACAGTAACTAAAGTTAAGATGTCTCCCTCTCGCATTTTGTTTGTCAAAGAAAGTGAAGTACTTATAAATGGCATTTGTCTCTGGCTGCTTAAAGGTTCAGGGTTGGAGCTGAACAAAGCGAGCTGTCAACCGGTCAACGTCTCACTTCATAATTAACTTCTCCTGGGGCACACCGGCCATGTGGCCATATAGACCACAGCGAATACTGACTCTCTCTCTCTTTCTCTCTGTATGTCTTGCTGTCTCTCACTCTATTACTCTCTGTATTTGAAGAACGTTCACTGTTTGCATTTACTGGTGAAGATGGAATTTTTGTAAGGATGGTATGTTGAAGCTATTTTGATATCTGATGTTTGCAACAGAAGTTTAAAAAGATCCTATGTTTTCTTTGGGTATGTGTGTATGTGCCATCAGAAATCCAACCTCTTTAATATTTTGATCAATAACTCCTACAATATTTCCAAAGAACCACTCAGAACCTTTTTTGGATGAAGCATCTTTATGTAGCCATACAGCCAAAAATGGTTCTGCAGTGGCATTGTGGAGCATCTTTATTTTTAAGAGTGAAGATTATTTGAGGTATGCTATCCAGATTAATGTTAAAGCTTGTTACGCTTTTTGTATCAACCGTGTCTCATATAACCATTTGTTTATTTTATTTCTAATTTAAAAAATGCAAGGAAAAGCAACTGAGACAAAGTTATGATGGTTGTATGGTGCTTTATCTTGAATGAAACATAACAAAGTCTCATGAGCTGTGAAAGTGCAACATCTGCAGGATGCATTTTTCCTCTTTAAAACACCAGTCCTCATATTTATACACTGTAAAAAATTATATCTTTAAAGATGTAAAAAAATCTTTGGTGTCCCCAGAGTACGTATGTGAAGATCTTGCTCAAAATACCATATAGATAATTTATTATAGCATGTTAAAATTGCCACCTTATAGATGTGAGCAAAAATGTTTTTAATGAGTTTATCTCTGCACTAAATGGCAGTGCCATGGTTGGATAGTGCAGAAAAAGGGGCAGTATTATTCCCTTCTGACATCACAAGGGGAACCAGAATTCAATAGAGGGTATCTTTGACGTCACCGTTGGCGAAAGTGCCTGCGGTTACGCCTATTGAGTGGCAAAAGACATAGCGGGAAAATTTGAGTACAGTGTGAAATCAGTGGAAACATGGGATGAAAATGCGTTTAAATGGGAAAAGCTGTTGTGCGATAGACTGTACTAACAGATTAACAAGAATTCCGAGCTATCGTTTTACAAACTGCCAAAATACACCAAAAAGAGAAGTAAATGGATCGTTCACGCCAACGTCCACAGACCACAGGTGGGTTGACAAGTTGATAGGTTCACTATCAAGCAGAGGTTTTACTTTCTACTTAAAGGTATTTTTCAAGTATTTGTGTTTTTCTTTGGAAAACATACATTCCAAAGCATATTATTATAATAATTTGTATTCTATTACATTTCATAAATACAAGTTTTTGTTTTACATTTAATATTTAAGTACATTAACATAGTTTTAGTCAGGTAAAAGTACACAATTTTAATGTAATTAGGTATTAAATTTATTTTATTATGCAATACTAAAGAATACACAATATGAGTATATGCTTCAGAACAGTGTTTCTCAAACTTTTTCAGCCCAAGGACCACTTTATCTTCCAATTTTTTCTGAGGACCACCTAACAGAATCCCACTCTAACACGCCCCCCCAAAAAACAACAAAATAGGAAGGATAAGCTAAATTTAAGTTTAATATGCAACTGCTTCAAGTCAAAAACTATTTTTAAACACAAATGCAATGCTATGTTCAGAAATTATTATATGAATTTTATTTCATTTGAACAAGTAAATGTGAAATGAGTTACAGCTTAATATGGACAACAAACTGCACATATGAAAAAACTGCAATTAAACATACTATAACAGCCTAGGTCCCACTTAATGTCATTCCAAAGAGCCATTATTTTAAAACTGAGGTGGTGGGTATATGAAGTCTATGATTGTAACTATGGTAACAATAAAATGCTGAAAAAAATGTTCCTCTTAATGTCCAAAATCACTGAAATTACAGGGATTTTACACATGAAACAAAAACTAGTTCATTATAAAACTAATAGATCTGTGGATTTTAGCTGCTTTCAGTTGACGCTTGATCCTTCTTTTGACTCCTCTTTGGTTTAGCCATCGATCCATTTTTACGTTATTAAAACAGAATGGCAAGAACTGATATCACAGTTTTGCAAGTGCATTAACAATCTACTTAAATAACTGACGATTGTATAAACACTTGCCTAGTTTAGGTAATCTTTTGGGGGACCACTGGGGGGGGTTTGGTGGTCTGCGGACCACACTTTGAGAATTACTGCTTTAGAATGTAGTAAAGTAACATTTTTCCTAATCAAACACCCTTATATGGCACAGATGCTTGGAAAATGTAACTAATATACAGTAACTAAGTATTGTCCACTTTTGCTATCAGATCAAACTAAATTTAATTTAAGCTGATAATAGTCAGTTTTACTGGCATTTTCGCATCAGCCGCTATGAAAACCAGCCATTTTGTTAAATGTTGGCCACTCGAAGGGGCGAGTTCCAACGTGGTCATGTGGAAAAGTGACGTTAATGCATGCCCTCTATTACCTATTTTTTCACATGTTTGCAGAAAATGGTTTACCAAAACTTAGTAACTGTGTTGATCTTTTTCACAATTTCTAGGATGATAGAAGCACTCGGGACCCAATTATAGCACTTAAACATGGAAAAAGTCAGATGTTCATGATATGTCCCCTTTAACTTTAAAAGTTGAATTGTTCAACTTAATTTGTTAAGTTATGTCAACTTATCACAAGTCAAAACTTTAAAAAGTAGGTTAAATTGACCTATTTAAAGGGGATATTTCACAAGACTTTTTTAAAATGTCAAATAAATCTTTGGTGTCTCCAGAGTATGTATGTAAAGTTTAAGCTCAAAATACCATATAGATAATTTATTATAGCATGTTAAAATTGCCACTTTGTAGGTGTGAGCAAAAATGTGTCAGTTTGGTTGTGTCCTTTAAAATCCAAATAAACTGATCTCTGCACTAAATGGCAGTGCTGTGGTTGGATAGTGCAGATTAAGGGGCGGTATTATTCCCTTCTGACATCACAGGGGGAGACAAATTTCAATGACCTTTTGTTGCACAGGCTTGCACTGGATTGATCTTTTTCACATTTTTTAGGTTGATAGAAGCACTGGGGACCCAATTATACACTAGCACTCAAACATGAAAAAAGTCAGATTTTCATGATATGTCCCCTTTAAGTTGTTAAAACTTTATGCTGCATTTATAACATGACATGTTGTGAGTAAATAAGATTATTTGATAATCTTTGCTTTTCTAAAAAAAAGATTTTAATCTTATTTAGGTATTAATGAGTCATTTTGACTGTACACTGTAGCAGCTTTCCTTTTAAACCTTTTATCGTACTCCAGGTGAAAAGTTCAGTTTCTCGTATTTCGTTTGAACCCGGCAGATTCCAAACAAAATGTAATAAAATAAGAAGAGATGGACTGAAAAAGAAAAGCAATGAGAAAATGACTCGTGTGGTGACTATCCATGCGGGTGCTGAGTGATGTTTATCGGCTCCCCTTTGCCACCCAGGTCTCTCTCAAGAACACCCGGACTGAAATTCCAATGCAGCTTATCAAAGCCCCCATCTCTGTACAGGAGGGGTGAGTTTAGAGGGTTTATGTGTGTGTGGGGGGGTCATTGTGCAAGCCTGGATTAGGTAGAGAGGAAGCAAACTGTTGGGGTTAGTGGTTCATTAGTGTTTACTAACAATCGCTGGATGTCAGAAAGGTCTTGAGAGAAGAAAAGACATTTAGGAAGAGAGATTGGTTTTTAGGGTCATGTTTTACAACTTATTACACAAAGAGATAAAGGATTAGTCTCTCTCTCTCACACACACACACAAACTCTCTCTCGCTTACTCTTCGACTTTCTGGCTTGCTCTGGAACTGATCTTAGTGAGTGACCTGAAGCTTGATTAGGCCAGTGCAACACAGCCGATCTGTGGTGGTTGTAGAAGGGTTTGACTCTAATGGTCTCTAATCCAACTAGCATGCACTCAAAGCATGTGGCTCACTTTCTCTCTTTACCTAACTGCTAGCTAGAGGTTAAAACCATTAGGTCTTAAAGTTGCTGTCATTAAATGCGGCCTATGCTATAATCAATTGTTGCCTGTGTTGGATTTATCTCCTAAGAGGACAATTGCAGAGATACAGATCTCTCCAGCGTACATAGGGGTTATTCGCTTCATCAAGCAAACATTTAGAGATTGTCAGAAGGAATTTGAAGCATTAAAGTTTATTACACGATGCTACTTTATGCTGAATTATTGAAGCAGCCCTTAAAAAATTCACAAAGGTAACTTCCACCAAAGTACTGTATAATAAATAATAAAAAATACATTTATGAGAGATATTTTGTAATTTTTTATTGTATTCCAAGTTATAATTCAAATTTCACAGCAAGTTACCATAGTTTTATTGTAATAGACATATTATTTGTGGGTCATTCCACCGAATCGGTGCCATTTGCATGTTGTAACCCATCAAAATTGAAGTTATTGATTTTTTAAAAACTGAATCTAATAACACACATGTTTTTCTTTTCAAAATGAGTATTGGTCAATCTCAGGTAACTAGTTAATTTTTTAAACATGGTTTCTTAATGAAGGATGGAGGCAGGATGATAACAGGACTGAAAGTAACAGGACTGAGTTTTATATCTGCATTAAATATGAGCTAATAGCTAAAGTTTTATTTTAAAATAAGCTGATAACATTAAAGAAATATTAGGTAACAGGACTTAACCTTAAGATTGACATTTACAGTCATAGCATCAATATCATAAAATGTAGAGAAAAGAAAATGAGAAAAGTAACTTTTGATGTTCACATGACCTTCAGAAGATCCAGATGATGTCACTTCCTCTTAAAAATGGAATTGGGGGATATTTCTAAATTTTTAGAGGGGGGAACGTGTTGGGTAACAGGACTGAGTGAAATCCTGGAAACATAACTAAAATGTGCATTTATCTAAAATATTATGACTTTTCAATGGTAAAGAATATTTATGGACCCACACAAAAATGCTGAAAAATTAAGATATCTAAATAATTTTTTGCTTTATATTTAAAAGTAAATTATAGAGTTAGAGAGCCGGGACAGATAAAAAGTGCTATTTTTCAGTGTTCTGTGTAGTTTTTATTAGTCAGTCCTTCCAGAAAAACACGGAGGTTTTTTGTGATTGTTGCAGCAAAAATCTGTAATCTTGCAGCACGTTTTCTTAAAAAATGCAATGGAATATGCGGGATATTTATGCAATTGTATGCGATGAAATTGCGGGAACTTGCAAAAATTGCGGGAACATGCAAAAACTCTTTGCAGCTTTTGCAGCTTTTCAATGATGTTCACGTCACATAATCACGTCACTTCATAACGTTCCCATGGCAACAGGGGACATGGCTACGCTTCTATGAAGTAAATGCAACATTTTCAACTTTCTGCTAAGATATATGTGATTTTTGCTACGAAAATGCAGGCCCCGCATATTTTGCCCACGGAAATCTACAATTTATGCTGCGAAAGTGTGGCGTATTTGAAAAAATGCGGCCCTTGCATAAATATGCGAACTTTGGCTGATTATGCGTTAAATCATGTGATCGCATAATCTCGTTTTTCTGGAGGGATTGATTAATGTTTTAAAATATTTAGTTAAATTTGGTGTTAGATTAACATGCAAGACACTTTGCTTAAAAATAAAATGTATTTTAGAGTTAGTTTTCTTGCACTTTTATACATATAATGGGGACAGAAATGGGACCGGTTCGGTAAAATGACCCTTGTAGTGTTTAATCTTATTAATAATAAAATGATTGTTTATGATCTTAAATAAAAAAAAATTTAAAAAAATAAAAGCTTAAATGCTCTTTCATAAGTCGCTTTGGATAAAACATCTGCTAATCATTCAAATGTAAATTTTGAATGATTTTTAACACTTACTTTCTACAAACTAATTTGTTCCCATGAATTACATGATTGGTCAAATGATTTCATACTTGCAACATGGACCAGTCTGCTATATTTTAAGACCTTGTGTCCCACGGAATTGTTTTAATCTGGTTTTCAATCTACATCAACCTCTGGGATTAAACAATATTATTGTGCTATATTATTGTAAGTCAGCAAACCTGTTGCAAATCTCAAGCCTTATTAAGCAAATACAGCATTCTCTTGATGGGGTTTGGGTAATGCGACAATAAAACTTGTTTCATTGCCCTGTCCATATTGTACAAACAGCTAATAGGGGCAGCATTCATAATCAAATTGAAAATGCATGAAATGTAATGTTAAGAATGCACATTTTTCTTGTGCGACTGAACTTCAAAGACATCAAATTAACTTTTCTAATATAGAGAAAGTACTTTCGGCTGTTTTGAACATTTATATTGAAATTACATCCAAAAGTTTCAGTGTATTTTTGTTCTGAAGAAAATTTTGCAATTCAGTTTTGTTGAGGCAGTCTACAGACGGTTTCAGCAGTAACAACATAAACAAATGGCTTTCGTAACAGGACTGTAAAATAAAGTGCTACATATTACACAGTTATTAGATAGGATCTACCACCTAAAATAGCATAGTATACATTTGCCACTGTGAGTTATATTAACTAATAAAACAATAAAATGTGACACATTGTTGTCTATAACTTATATTGTACATTCATTTGTAAGTACAGTAGTGTTTCTTGTTAGTTACAGTATACATAGACTGTAAGTATGTATCTGGTATTACCCAGTATTTATCTAGATTTAAATAATACTACCAAGAATGTACCACTGGTAAGTACAGTAATGATACCATTTAATTACTATGTAGATACTCAAAAGTAAGTACCACACATTTACCTGCAAGTACAACACATTTACCATATATGTACAAGGTAAGTACATGTACTGTAAAATAAAGTGCTGCCGCTAAAACGTATCAAAAACGTAACCCAATCTTACGGCGACACTGAGCTAACGTTACGGTGTAAAATGTGTACTATAATGTATACAATATTAACTGCCAAACCTCCTTTCACAAAGCAGTGATACATGATCGCCATCTCCCATCGTCTTTAGGAAACCAAAACATTTGTTATTTTTGACGAGGTTTGTTCCAGAGTTCAGTTTAGACACTAGTCTCAGACCATTAAAAGTTTTTTACACTTGTTTGTTGTTTTTGATTTTTGATGTATAGATATAAACTGGGACCATTTTACAAAAGCCGTAAGTATACTGCAAGGTTTTGAGTCAAATAATTCACTTACACAAATGCAAAGAGTTTCTAACTTTTTGTTCAAAACTATACAAAATGTATGTAATTTTTGTGAATTTGTATCTTTCAAAAATAAAGTTTTCATCGATTTTTTTTAATTTTAGGTTAATGTAAGTTGTCATTAATGTTTTTATATGATGCAATTGTATGCAGTTCATTAACATCAACTTCTGTTGCCATTAGCAATATAATAACAATTATTTTCATGAATTGTTTCATAAATAGTTTAAAATACAGTTGTTTTTGGAAAAAGTCTGTGATAGAATAGTTTATGTGAAGTTTCCAGCTCTCCTGAAAAACGAACTGCATACTTTTTCCTAAGCAGTAATGGTGAAAATGTTTAATAGCACTCCACTAAAAGTGTGACAACTGAGCCCCATACCCCTCCCACTTCTTTGTTCCCTTTCAAAAGAGATATAATTGGTTGTATTTCTATTTCAGCAAAGAACACTGTATAGGCAATAAGCTTATTTCAGAGTGGTAATGGCTTTTGAAGTTATGTATCCTCGCTCATTCCTTGGTTTGTGGTGGGCCGTGACCCCTTGCTAAAGAGGTGGATTGTGTATATTTTTGTGCTTGTGTGTGTATTAAAGAGAGACTGTGTCTATGTAAAAGTGTGCGTGTGCACGGTGGAGAGAACAAAAACACTACAAAGTTGACGGTCAGTGTTTCTGACTTGATAGCCGGTTTGCCCTCTCGTTCACCTTTAATCCCTGACTGCGGAAGGGGTCACAGAATGGTACTGCGGGGTTTAACCCAAATGACTCGATGGACTGTGGAAATCCCATATAAAATTGTGTCACTCACTGGCAAACACGAGGCATTTCCTCTCTTGGCTGGTGTGAGTTACCCTGAGCCATGAAGCAGGTATAAGAAAAGACAAAAAAATGCAAAAATTTTGACAGCACCACAATGAATTCAGATTATTAGCTGCTTGCTTGTCTTAACAAAACTTTGTATTTGTACCCTTACATAAAATTAACCATGGTTTTTATACTGTAACCATAGTTTTCTTACACACACAAAATAAATGCTGGGATATTTTCAACCTAGTGTTGAGTTAAAAAGGGACGACCCCAACCCGTTGAGTTGTAATTTAGGGTTGTTTCAATCTAAAATGCTGTGTTGTTTGAATCCATTGATGGGTCAAGTATAAACATTTTCTGAGTTTAATTTAACCCAATGGCTTGGTTTGTCCCTTTTTGACCCAATGCTGCTTTTTTAAAGAGTGTATGTTTTTCTGAAACCCAGTGGGGGCCGGTGACTTCTTATTTCGAGGGCACTCGATGTAAAGTTCGTCACAACATGTATGTAGCCCATCATGTGTGTGGTTTGTAATTTCAAAATATGTGTTCGCCGCATCGAGTGAAACTATGTGTATCACATGTCTTGTCAAAATAAGTGCCTGCTGCAGACGCGTCTAAAGGGTTTATGATAAAACAGACGCTTGCGTTTGCCAGATACTTGCATAATCTCATGCGTAATCAGAGTTTACTGTTAAGGGAGTGTCTTGCGTGTATTTTGCAGCCCAGTCTCACGAAATTTCGTTATATAGTCACGTAATTTTTTTTTGTGCTATTATCACAAATTTTCGCGTTTTTTTCGTGATCGTATAACGAATTCCTGTTTTCGTATGATTATCACTTATTGGTTACTCAACTGTTTTGTCCTATTTTCTTACCATTGTCGCTTCGGTTTAGGGTCAGATTTACATAAAATGACATCCCTAACCAAACCCAACTTTAACCCTAACGGCCAGGCGACATATGAAAAAGTAAATCAGATTTTTTTTATAAACCAATATATAAAGTGACATTCTAATGCAAGCACCAAATCTAACTCTAAACCGAAGCGACAATAGTTAAAAAATAGGAAAAAGCAGTTGAAAAAACAGGAATTCGTTACACGATCATGTATATCGTGATAATAGCATGAAAAAAGAATTTAAAAAATACGTGACTATATCACGAAACTTTGTGAGACTGGGTAGGTATTTTGTGAAGGTGATCATCTCTTTTATCATAAACGGTTTTGACGCTTGTGCAGTGGCTCTTATTTTGACAAAACACGTGATGCACATGGTTCACATGATGAAACAAACACATATTTTGAAAACACAAGCAACACACATGACACTTCAAACACATATTTTGAATTTGCGCCCTTCGGATGAGTAATCACGAGCCGCCACTGTTAAAACCATGGTTTTAAAAATGGTAATCAATACGCCAAGTAAAATGATTACTACACTTTTGCTATAATAAAAGCATGGTCATTTTTGTAAAGGAACAGTAATGTGACCACTATTTTCGGCCTGACTCCTACAGACAAATTTTGACAGACAGTTAGATAGACAAACAAGAGATAAGGTTTTATATAGGATTTTATCTGACCTCTGTGTATTGAGGACTAAAAAATGTGTCAAATCTGGACCTGTGTCCAGCACATTTCTCTTGGACATTGTAAACTACACGCTCAATAACAAATCTCACCGAATTTCGGTTTCACAATCGGACTATGTATTTAAACAGCTGCTGTGAAACTTCAGTGGATCGTTGCGAACCGTCATGTCACAAAATAGTTTGAGCGTAACATTAAATGTAATGGAGTCTCTAAAGGATAAAGTGCAAACAGTTTGTTCACTCCAATTTAGGGTTTGTGACACTCTGTGTCAGCACTTTCTAAGGAAATAAAACGCAGAGACTTAACTAGTTTGACTTTTTTTCTGGAGAAAGACAAAATATATCAAGAATGAATTTGCTAAAATTTAAACACATGGCAATGCCCATCGACCATGTAAGCATTGCTACATCAAAACTGATTCATTTTTTAAGATGGAAGCAACTTCTAACTTTGTTTTCGATATTTAAACAAACTGGTAGATAAGATGTCAAAATACTGGGATGTGGTGAGCCTGAACTAGGTGAGGTGCAGAGAACACTCAAGCTAAATAAAGCTGCTCCATTAGGGACTGCAGGCAGGGGTGCCCGCTCTTCAAATCTGCCTAATGGGTCGACCGGGACTTTCATGTGATAAATGTTGTTTATATTAGGCCTCAGGACCCCCACATTACTGTCCTTTAAATGCCTCTTGGCCTAGTTGAAGCCGGGTGTTTCTAAATACTTGAGGGTCCTACGGAGTGGCTGTGGAGAACGGAAAAGGATGGTAATTGAGCAGGAGTAAGTGAAGTAGTGAAGTGTGGAGTGGAAAGTATGTGGCCGTTGTGATCACCTGGAGGGTCTCAAGTAATGTGGATCTAACCTGAGTGTGAGCTGTTGAGAGCAAACACTGCCCCCTAAAGGCTTGGATATGCTACTGCTTGTTGCATGATCAGGTGTGGACTGATATATTTACATATCAGTATACAGCAGTGGCGGCTCGTGACTGCTCATCCGAGGGGAGCTAATTCACAATAAGTGTTCAGAGTGTCATGTGTGTTGCTTGCGTTTTCAAAATATGTATTTGTTGCGTCATGTGAACCATGTGCATCAGGTGTTTTGTCAAAATAAGTGCCTGCTGCACACGCGTCAAAACCGTTTATGATACAAGAAACGCTCACGTTCACAAAATACACGCAAGACACTTCCTTAACAGTAAACTCTGATTATGCATGAGATTATACGAGTATCTGGCAAACGCGAGCGTCTCTTTTATCATAAACCCTTTAGATACGTCTGCAGCAGGCACTTATTTTAACAAGACACGTGATGCACACAGAATCTCTCGAGGCACATATTTTGAAAAAAGGAACCACACACAAGATGGGCTACATACATGTTGTGACGAAAAAGAAGTCACCGGCCGCCACTGGTTTACAGTGCCTCAAAGGTAGATATGTATACATGTATACATGTATACATATCTGTACCCCCGGTACATATTAGGACCTTTTTGGTACTGCCCCAGTGACAGCTTGGGACCATTTTTTTTTAAATAATTTCTCTGACAGTGCATTACAATGCCTTGCTCTCCCTGTCTGTATGTGTGTTTCCTGGGATCAAACCCATGACCTTTGCATTGCTGACACAGTGATCGACCAATTGAGTTACAGTATATAAATTTAGTATGTTTTTAAAATAATGATTTATTATTAATATATTAATGAGCTTTGAAGACTTTTGGGATTTAAATTTGAAGCTTGACTTAACTAGACTTGACTTAAACTGTGCCTTTGGGGACACAAGTCTCCAAGCACAACCCGTTATGACGCTGCATGCGAGACGTGAGTTGATAGGAGGAGAGACTGGGCTTTCACTTGCAAAACAACAACTTGGCGTTAAAGCTCGGCATCGCACTCCCTTTGGTTATGCGAGAGCACAGCTGCATGGCAGGGCGCCTTCACAGGTCACCTGACGCCACAGTGGGCCACAGAGCAGTATGGATGTGTATACTAAACCTATTATGAATCATTAGAGACGAAGCTTTATACATATTTGACAGCAGGGAAACGGTCTTGGAATCAGTACGCTGCACTCTGCATGGCTAACAAGGTCTCTTTTGGCTTGTGGTTTTCATTCAGGTGAGATTCTCTTACTGCTGCTGAGATACAACAAAAGAAGTTGATCCGGATATACCAGAAGCACAGTTCAACAAGCAATATGAAGCCCTTCCACTTGGCACAGTACGCACATTATAACATCCCAAACTTATTTCAAGTCATGGTTGTTCCCGTGGAGAGGCGGTGTTACGTGAGAACAGAACACTCAACACTGTTTCCTAAGAAACAAGCTAGTGGTTTCTTGTTTTTGAATATATGATTATCTTATAAACCCCCAGAGGTAGTTTAGCACAGGGCCAAAAAGTAAAAAGGGGGGAAATATAGTGTTGAAAAGACTGACGATGCAGCCCAGGGAAAGATCGGAACAACACGTGTGAAAGTGTAAAAAAACCCATTGCGGTCAATCAAGCCGACAAAAAGGATCAGGCGGGTTTCTCTATTCAACATGACACTGTTTGTAAAATCCATGCACAAGAGATAACACATCAAGAATCGTATCCAAAAACATTGTTGCAGGGCTGCTTTATAAGCCATGCCATACAAACTGTAAAGGAAAACTCTAGATTTTACACTGCAAAAACTGATTTTCAAGGAAACATTTTCTTAGTATTTTTGTCTTGTTTTCAGTAAAAATATCTAAAAAATTTTAAATTAAGATGCTTTTTCTTGATGAGCAAAATGACCAAAGAAAATACGTTTTTAGACCAAAAATATAAAATTTAAGTGATTTTGTGCAAAAAAGCAAAGCAAACAAAAAAACTGCCCATGGGGTAAGCAAATTTTTCTTAAATTTTTCTTGAATTTAGTGTTTAAGAAAAAAAATGCAAGATTTTTTTGCTTACCCCATTTGCAGATATTTTTGTTTGTTTTATGCACAAAATCACTTTAATTTTATATTTTTTTGGTCTAAAAACTAGATTTATTTTGTTGGGCCGTTTTGCTCATCGGGAAAAAGCATCTTGGTTTGGGAATTTTTAGATGTTTTTACTGAAAACAAGACAAAATAATACTAAGATTTTTTTTTTCTTGAAAATAGTTTTTTTTCTGCAGTGTAAATGTCATAATATAACTAAGGCCTAGTCCTGGCTTAACCTAAAACCTGTCCGGGAAACCGTCCCTTAATCTTATTTTGAGATTAGAGCATCAAAGTTTGATTTCAGTGATTGATTTCACTTTAATTTCAATATTTGACATGGCCTTACTTTTACTCTTACTTTTTTTTTGAAATATTCTCATTTTCCGGCTCCTGTAGAGTTAAATCGTTTTGGAATCCATTCAGCGGATCTCTGGGTCTGGCTGTACCACTTTTAGCATAGCTTAGCACAATACATTAAATCTGATTAGACCATTTAGCATCGCGCTCAAAAATAACCAAAGAGGGGAGCTGGAAAATGAATATATTTTTGAAAAAAGTGAAGTGTCCCTTTAAAGAAAGATATCAAAGTTATATTTTGACAGAATGATCTTTACATTATGTGGGATGATTTTATTTACTGTAGAAAACAGTAAATCACTTAAAATGACTTTAGCTGGGTTTTCACAGATTTCTGTATTCTGATTACAAATGGAAATAATTAGCAGAAGAAACTTTGGGAATCAGGTCATTCGGAGAGCCGCATAGTTTCCTGTACACTACATACAAGTGTCAGACTCCTGCAATTGACAGTTATTTTCCAAAGGAAGCAGAATTGCAAAAATCCCAGTGGATCAGTTTGATTTTTTGTTTGTGCGTGTGAATTTATATTTGAAAGAGAGAAAGAGAGGCGGCAAATAGCAGAAACAGGAATAGCACTGAGAAACAGACACACAACGTAGACTTCGGAAAACTCAGACTTAATTAAGAACTGGGAATGTGCCAAGCAGACAAAAGTAATTGTTCGAATTTGTCTTGGCCAATGCCATTCCCATATGTGCTGACAACATGTTATGATTTAGATTTCGTTATGACATAAACATAGATTGACCTAGATGTGGGACCAATACAGCAGGGCCATTATAAACACCCATTCCTTACTTAACAATAATATTATATAGCACCTTATGTGAAAATCAGGATCTCTGGCTGAATGCAAAGTAAATCTGTTCAACATATAGAGGACATTCCAAAGGGCGTTGCAACTCAGAAACCACCAGTTGCTTTCTCTTTTTCACACTTTGAGCACTGTGAAACCCCTAAGCTTTTGCCCATGTTTATTCACTCAATTAATTGCCCGTTTGGCTCTGTATGACTCTTAGGAGAGCAATGAAAGTGTGTCTTTAAATCTATGCATGTGTTGATATTATTTCATATCAGGCCCTTTCCTCTCTGGGCTGTGTCGAAATGTGCCAAGCCAAATGTTAATGAGTCCCACCTGTACCACTGCGAAAGCGCTCTGCTCATTGGCACTTGTCTAAATGAGCAAAATATTAAAAACACACAATAGCTCCAAAATCTAAGGATGTAGGGATACCACACAAATAGGGCCCCATCTGGAATTGATGGATTGATATAAATAAATTTTAATAGGTTTTTAATTGTTTTGTTGGTAAGTTGCTAAAGCTAATGATGTAGTTTCATTTTAAAGTAGTTCATGTAGCTCTGTGTAGTTCCTGTATCTAAAATGGTCATTGGGTCAATTCTCAGGGAGCACATATAATAAAATGTATGTAATCTTAAATGCAAGTCATGTATAAGTCACTTTTGGATAAAGGTGTCTGCCAAATGCATTTACTCTAAACAATGTTGGGTTATTTTCAAGAAGGGACGAACCCAACTCACTGTGTTGTAATTTAACCTATTGTGGATGGTTTAAATCCAAAATGCAGAGTTGTTTTAACCCATTGTTGGGTCAAATATATATAAATCTAAAATATTTTTGGGGTTAATTTAACCCAACGGGTTGAGTTTGTCCCTTTTTTGAACCAGCACTGGGTTGGAAATATATATAAAATCATATAAAAACGTACAATTATTAGAAAAAACGAATACCTTACCCCACCCCTAACCTTACCCCTAAACCCATCATTACAGGGGAAAAAGCAAATCTGACCAAAACGTATTAATTAAGTGGTACAAATTTATACGAATTAGCCACCTCATAAAGCGCCATGATTGGTTGATTTTTGTTAAATTTAATAATACATTTTTAATTGCATATTTTTTAGCTATGGAAGGGCTAACAGAAAATTCAGAGGAATATTTGTAAATTGTTTGTCCATGGGTGACAGGGTTTATCTTGCATGATCTGACTATTATTTGATCCTTTAGTCTAGCGGCAAATTGTAAACATGCAGTTACGTATATACCAGTGGTGGCCAGTGGCTTCTTTTTTCGAGGGCGCTCGATGCGAAGTTGTCACAACATGTATGTAGCCCGTCATGTGTGTGGTTCCTTTTTTCAAAATATGTGTTCGGCGCGTCGAGAGATTCTGTGTGCATCACGTGTCTTCTCAAGGTGGGTGCCTGCTGCAGATGCATCTAAAGAGTTTATGATAGAAGAGACGCTCGCGTTTGCCAGATACTCGCATAATTTAATGGGTAATCAGAGTTTACTGTTAAGGGAGTGTCTTGCGTGTATTTTGTGAACGTGGACATCTCTTTTATCATAAACGGTTTTAACGCGTGTGCAGCAGGCACCTATTTTGACAAAACACGTGATGCACATGGTTCACATGACACAACAAACACATATTTTGAATACGCAAGCAACACACATGACACTCCGAACACTTTTTTTTGATACGCAAGGATTAAGAAGGCATTTAGTGAGGACTTTTGTGCAAACTAAGCAAAGAACCAATCAGCTTTCTAACCTTACCTCTCAGGACTGTTCATGCCCTTCTCGACATCTCCTTACAGAGCGAATTCTGACTGCCAGAAATTTAGATCACTGAAATTAAAGTACTTTCCCCACAATAAGGCGAATGGCAGTCAGCATCGGTGTCACTAATTTGGCAGTCCGTCCCATGATGCTGTTCCTGAGTTTCGTATGAGCTGGTGTTGAAAGAAGACTGTTTATTGCCCTCGTTCATGGAAGGTTAAGTTACAACTAAGGTTTCATTAGCATTAAATCACATTGCAAGCCATCCACTCCCAGTGGGACAGCGCTGCTCTTTAAGCCCTCAAGCTGGTATTTCACTGGTCTGTGGGGGGGAAGGCTCTTCAGATTGACTGAATGCTTGAGATCGCTGGCTCTTGTCCTTCAGGCTCTTTTTGCCTTCAGTAAGTCTTAGCTCTTAATTGTGTGACTAAACCAATTGTTCTCTTAATTGATGCCACTTAACCTCTCCAGCAGACTCTCCCTCAGGTGTGGCACAGGTGAGCACCCTGAGTCCCATGCGCAAACTGATAGATAAGCAATGACAATGTAGATTTTAGGTGATATCTTTTCCAGAGGACGGTGACTAAATGTACACTACCAGTCTGCTTTGACTTTTATTTATGATAAAAAAGAGATAAAAAATTTTTGCTAAACTTTTTTTCTAAAGCTGTATACATAAAATTAGTTCTGAACATGTCATATAATGCAATTGTGCTGACATATAAATACACTGCAAAAAAAGCACAAATTCACTTAAATTTTATATGTTTTGTCTAAAAACTAGACATATTTTCTTAGGTCATTTGCTCATCAAGAAAATACATCTTGATTTAAGAATTTTAAGATATTTCTACTGAAAACAAGACAAAAATACTAAGTAAGAAAGTCATTTTTTGCAGTGTATATTTTATTTTAAAACTACACTGCAAAAAAAAAAAAAAATGATTTTCAAGGAAAACTTTTCTTAGTATTTTTGGCTTGTTTTCAGTAAAAATATCTAAAAATCCTTAAATTAAGATGCTTTATCTTGATGAGCAAAACGACCCATAAAAATATGTCTAGTTTTTAGGCCAAAAATATCAAATTGAAGTGATTTTGTGCATAAAACAGGCAAAGAAATCTGCCAATAGGCTAAGGACATTTTTCTTGATTTTTTCTTGAATTTAATTTTTTGCTTACCCCATTAGCAGATTTTTTTGCTTTTTTGCTTGTTTTATGCACAATATCACACAAATTTGACATCTTTGGTCCAAAAACCAGACTTATTTTCTTGGGTCGTTTTGCTCATCAAGAAAAAGCATCTCAATTCAAGAATTTTCAGATATTTCCACTGAAAAAAAAAGACCAAAATACTAAGAATTTTTTTTCTTGAAAATCCTTTTTTGTAGTGTACAGTTTTGCTATTTAGGGTTGCTATTTTGAAGATGCCAAAGTGTACTTACTGTACACTGTAAAAATGCTTATGTCAAAAGGGACAAACCCAGCTGTTGGGTTAAATAACCCCCCCCCCAAAAAAATTTTGACCCAACACTGGGTTTAAAATAATCCAGCATTTTTTAAGTGTACGGGTGATTCTCACGAAAACTTGGTTTTAAAAATGTCAAGCATGAAAATGTTAAAATTGCTTAAATTTACTTTTTTCCCACCAGACATTGAAAAACAAAGTCTGGAGTAAATGAGAACATTAATTTAAAAACTTTTACTTATCATTTAACACTTTTTGTAACATAATTTAAAAAATTACTCCTAAAAAATCTCATTACTGCAACAGTCAGAAAACATCAACACTGACATATTTTCAAAATGACATGACAAACCTGAAAGAACATAATTTGGAGATTCTGCACATGCATTTAAAATCAAAGTATTATGCTTCTATTAATTAAATTAACATTTAATAAGCATCTGTTGCGGTAATGATAATCAAAATGTTGTGTAAGCATTCTGACAAGACAATATTTCAAATTAACTGTAAAAAAATGATCTTACCTGGTAGCCATCTTGAAGTAACTGGTCCATGTGCTTGGTCACTCAAAATCAAACTTTATTAAAACTCTGTATGTGTGCTTAAACTGTTCTCAAAAAGTGTTGCGGAGGATGAGAACATCAGGCATGGATCATTTTCCTAATTTTTCTTCATTATTATTATACATTAATATTCAGTAAATATTTTTTTTGTCATCTAAAGTAGTCTAGCAAAACATCCATTTTTTTTTTCTTAATATTTTTGTGTTAATTTGATTAAATTACAACATAACGCATGTTCAAACACAGCCGGACACATTGCGGTAATGAGAATTTCAGCAGAAAATGAGATAAAATTTCCAATTATAAATTCTTATGTTGAAATCACACATTGTGCAAGGTAGAACACAGTATTGTGTTAATTCTGATGCTTTTTAATGTTACTATATTACACATTTTAAAGCTAAAATCATTAGTGCCGTGGTGTTGTAATGGTTTCGTGAGAATCACCCGTACGCTCTCTATAAAATGCTGAGTTGTTTCAACACATAGTTTGGTAAAATATGAACATACCCAACTGTTTAGTTTAACTTAGAATTGACCCTACCACTGGTTGAAACAACCCAGAATTTAGTATTGAAACAACCCAGCATTTGTTTAACCCATGCGTTTTTAAGTATTTTTAAATTATATAATTCAACATAGTTACAAATAGGTACATTTATGTTATTCCATAATTTGAATAAGTTAAGTGCAGGAAAGTAAAAGAAAATGATGTGATCCTTTGGCCAGTAGCATACATTCATGAACAGTATTTTAGCACAGTCCTACTAGTACTAACACATACAGCACAATAAATATAATAATAGAACTTATAAAGTAGCATACCCAATTAAAGTTGCATTTTTTTGTGTTTCATTGTAGCTAGAAATGATTTAAAACCTCATCTTACTGGCTGTTGCCATAATAGGCCATAACATGAATTGGCTGCTCGTAAATATGAATATTTGAATATAAACCTGCACAGAGGGAAATGACCTCGTGAAATAGCAGAGGTAAAATTTCCTCCTCAAAATTTATGGCTGCTAGGGGTATAGCCAATACTTTTATTGCGGTCTTACGGTAGATCTGGTCAATTGTACGCGAATGCCAGGACCAATGAAGACTATGGGGTTGCTGAAATATGGATGTAATATTTCCATGTCTTTTTTTAACCCTCTGAAGTAGTATTTTATAGCTGACAAATCGTCCGTCAGTTTCTCTAAGTTTCCATCATTTATTGTCACAAAATGCGCATGGCCACGGTACAGCGGCACTGAGAGCCTGTACCCTGGAGCACCTGTTAAACCGTTTCTTTCTCAATGTGGCATTTCAACGTTAATTCCTCATTTTGACGAATTCACAGGTCCAGGTTGGAGGGCAGGAGCCTTTAACACAAGTGAGATGTTTCAGAAAGAACCGCCTTCCAACTAAACGAAAAAAAAGTAAGCTCAGGCCAAGTTTTGTTTTCACCTGAAGCAGCCATTTATCTTGGCGTTTGCCCAGCACTAAACCGCTGTGTATGTTTCTATGGTCTCGACGGACCCGAATGTGCACCTCAAACACTTAATGTGGTAGGAGAACCGAAGATCCCTGTAATAATCTTGAAATTGTGAAACCACACAATTTCCTTGCACCAAGGCTAACATGAGAAAAGCACATTTCCTTAAGCTCCGGCCAAAAGAATGCCAACTCATCAGCCAAACTCACAGTTAATCAAACAGGGGTATAAAGAGGTACTTGACCTCATGAGGTTGAGAGTCTTCCAAAAGACTACCTCTGAAAAGTGCTGGATTCTAGTTAAGCACATCACAGGTCTCTGCCACTTGGCTTTAAAGAATGATCTGTTTAAATGCAATGCTAACTGTCACATTTTACAAGGATATGGCCCCGAGGGCTGGAACTGATCTCCATGTGGATCTGATAAAATCAAGCGCGAGTTTGCGGGCTAATCCGTCGTCGTGTCCCTCACCTGCACGGCAATGATGCATTCCTCGCGCCTCATTTAAGAAAACGGGATGGAAGAGGATTACGGGCTGCTTTTGAGACAAGCCATCGCACAACCAAAAAATAAAAAATGACTACCCAAAAAAATGCAGGCCGCTTTTCTCAGGAGCTTCTCCGGGATAGAGATCTCTCTAGAGAACTTCCTGGAACATAACTTTGGATTAAACTCATGTCCCTGACATAAAGAAGGCTCTGATAATTTATGGGAGGGATTTAACTGTGAGCCATGGTTGCATAAAAAGGGGATCGTCTGTGTTGGTCCTCTCTGATTAACTGTAAGTGGATGCAGGGTCCACATGTTATCACAACCATATGGGGTATAGGTTATGAACATTACAGTTTAGTGTCAACATGACCTTTTAGAAACCATATCCTTAAATTACAGTACCACAGCAGTGATGTTTGCCAGATAATCGCAGATTTGAACTTTGAACAAGTCGGAGTTTGATGTTATAGGGGATTATCACGCTGATACATAGTACTTCCGCTTTCAGTGATCTTTGTGCAGGTCCACTTTCGGTGGATCGTCATGTCAGTCGTGCTGGTCCAGATTGAACAGAAAAGTTGTTGAGAAAGGTATGTAAAGGAACGATGGTGTTGTAGAAATGTAGTAAAGTAAATGTCAAATGCATCCACTATAGATTCTACTTATAAGTAAAGTACAAATACATGGAAAATTTTATTAAATACAGTAACGAAGTATTTGTACTTCGTTAACTTGCATTCCAACACTGCTTAACAGGATATTAGATACCTAACCTAACTGCGCTGGAAGTGGACATGGACAAAGTTGACAAGTCCCGCCCACGAAACCCGGAAGCGTGATAATCCCCTATTGTAGAGGACATAACCACTGTTTGAAACTTTACAATAAAGGGCATGCACACCAAGGCGTTTATGCTAGTGCAATTTTTCCCGGACGTGTCCTGGCCAGGATTTCGAGTGCATCCTCTGGAGGTTGCATTGGTCATCCGCATACGTAATTGAGGTTTATTATTTCAGGTTCTATTTTAAAATAAAAGCAACCGTTACATTTCAAGGTAAGATTGAAACTACAATAATTGTATGTTTTTACATGAAAGGTAAGAACCTCGATGACAACTTGCGGAAGATGCACCCAAAATCCAGGATGCCAAGACGAAAAATGGCACGTATGGTCACACTGGTTAACGCCGTGGCCGGCATATCGTCGCTATCCGATGAAAACCACGTATGTCCATTTTGCCGATTTTTAGGTTTTTCAACGGATTGAATGTCCAGGTTCACTATGCTTCACATATCTAAATGGCCAATGAAAAGTTGTGAAATCATGTCATCTGATTTTCAAGTATATCCATTTGGTGTCAAAGCTGTCAATCACGCCGCGTATCTCCCACCCTGTGGAATCACCTCGCCAGTCTCGTGAAGTTTCATCGAAGCTCAGCACTGGATAGCCGAATAAAAATAGCCTGGTGAATCAATGACTTTCCTTCATCGAGGTAAACGTTTCCCCCCTGACGCCAGACGTACGTCTAGGAGTGACAAAATTACGGTAGGACTGTGAAAACAAAGTATCTGTCTAGCATTACCATGTCAGTGTTTTGATTCATTGTCCCTTCATAGTTTGCAAGAGACATTTAATAAATTTATGATTAATATTAAATAAACTAAGCGTATTTAATAAACTAAGACGTAGGCTATTTAATAAACTGAGCGTATTCATCTGTCAATATGAAACGCGACTTGGTCATTCTAATTAATGATCGGAAGAATGCGTATCGACCACCTTTACTGTAAAATATGCACGTATGTCCATTTAAACTCAATTTTGGTCAAATGTGGATTATATCATTACACTGGCAAGAATATGGTTACATGTAAAGATGCCGTACCAAGTATGACAATGCTACATTCAACTGCTTTTGGAATACTGTGTTTTTTTCACTTCCTGAAAAGTAACCGTTTTGGACATACGTGAGTTTCATTGGGCAGCGACGATATGTTTTTAATTGTTTCCAATGGTAGCACTGTGCTTTAAAAAAATGGCACCAGCTGGCAGAGCTGACATTGAAAAATGTCAATGTCACTTCTCACACAGCCCAATTACAGTGAAGGAGAGGCGGGACAAGTATCACAGCAACCAACCGGCGCATTGTTCAACGATTGATAAACAAAGTAGAAGTAACATAGCAACCAAAGCGCTCAGCTGAAAAAAGCTGGCACGGTGCTACAGTCGGCGTCTGTCAATCGTTTTCAGCTGCGTTTAAATGCTTTGGTCTGCACGCCCACTAAGTCTGAAGTTCAAGATATATACAGTATATGGATTCTGCAGTGCGCTCAAACATATGTGAGCATAGCAGGGTGGACCCTAAAGCTGTCTGTGATCAGACCACTGATCGTGACTGGCCAGTGAGGCCCCAGTAAGGTGGGTCCCGGGGTCCTGGGGAGTCATTTTGAATGATCTCTATGACATAGCACTGGACTGATGTGTGCGTGATGTGCGTGCTCTCCGCGCCCAGCCTGTCTCACCTCTGCCGCAATGGAAGTGTTGGAGTTTTGACAGCTGGGTTTGGAGGACTCTGATGGCGGTCTGGAGGAAAAGGGCGTGTGCTCGACATGTGTATGTGTGTGTGAGAGAGCTAGTGTGCACTTTCACATCAGGTGCATGTGGATTTCTTATGGGCAATGCTCCAAATATGTAGACCTTTTGACCAAATTTGAATTCACTTCATTTTTCTTGCACGAAACATGGTGATAAAAATGTTTATTATCATGTTATTATTAATCATAAAATGACAACTTGGCTTTATTTTATAACATTTATTCACATTTATTACACTGTAAAAAGTGGACAGTTGGATCAAATTAAAAAATAACTTTAATTGGTAACACCTAAAAAATTAAGTTGTTTCTCCTAAAGTTAATTTTTTAAAGTTAAAAAACATTATTTTTTAAAGTTGATTTTATGAAAAGCGTCTTGTGAGGGAGCATTTTGCTTCACAAAGGATGCAAAGAGGAATTGTATAATATGCCATATTAGACAGATGCCAATAAACAATAAAATCATTACATTATACCATTCAATCTTTTGCTTTTACTTTCATGTGATATTAAAGGGGCAATGAACCTTTCGATTTTATTGTTTTATACTGTTGTCTGAGGTCTACTTATGATGTTTGCGTGTTTTTTTTACAATCAAAAACATCAAAGCAATAAGTAATAGGCTATTTTGCAACATGGTTCTGATGCTGTCTGAAGCTTTTTTTGAAGGGGCGGGCCGCATTGAAGACCTGTACGTAAACGGCCACTGCTATAATTGGATAGCTTCATTCCAAGTCATTACATGTGGGGAAATGTTTGAAAAACATTTATGTGTAAAAATAGCAGCCGAACAAATATATATGTTTGAGCCACAAAAGATTCTGGGTGCTAAAGATGATACACGTAAATGACAATATATATAGAAAACTTTAAACTCGACGTGACTAAATTACTGTATAAAACACAGTAAGCGCGCATCAGAATCTAAACTGCGGCTGGTAAGTCCTTATCACTAACTTTGTATATTTCTATTGTGCTTGTGAGGTGGCTCTTACATACACGTAACGTTACATACCACAGTTATATGATAAAAAAGCTTTGTTGAGTGTTGGACCTTTTAACGCAACTTGCCTAAATTACAGTATACAACACAGTAAGCGGGCATCAGAATCTAAATTGCGCCTGATAAGTGCTTCTTTATCACTACCTTTGTATATTTCTATCGTTATATTACAGTCGTATTGTTAAGTGTTGCACCTTTATTAATCATTTAATGTATTTAGTCAATTAAAACAGTCAAATATATGTGTTTACACACTGATGTTACAACAGGACATATCAAGCGATCTCTTACTAAGCAATAGTAAAACGTAGTAACTTAAATAAAGTAAAATGTTTTACTTACTGTGTATACTGTTGTGTCATTCCTGCCAGATCCAATATTAGTGGTGATTTTAATCACAGTCTCTCTGCAAATCCAGCATCGACTTGTGACTCTTTAAGTACAAACTTTACCACGCATTCCTAATGATATGTTCCGAGCCTTCGAGTTGAGGATATACAGTGGCTGTGTTCTTCCCAGACGGTTCTTCCACAACCGAACACTTTGTTTCAAGATCACATTGTCAAAATAAAAGTGTCTCAAGAAAAATGTATTTAAAAGTCATTTTGGTTACATTTGGCAATCTTTAAAGACATGTTCACTGATGGTTGAGACACTGCATGGTTTGCTTTGCCCCTGGCCCATAAGTGTGTCACGCAAAGCTGTGGGCGGGACTACGAAAGTGGTCGTTGTATTTGGGTTTGGGGAGGTGTTTCAATTCTGCTCTTGACATCATATTTCGGCACATTTCTGAATCAACCATTTTCCTGGCTTGGTGCCAAAAACTTGCAGGATGTTAGTTTAAGTACGATGGCCTCTTATATAACAAATTATCAAGTTAAAATTGATTGTTTGATTCACCGCTCCTTTAAATGATGTAACACCTATGATGTGTCAATGAACAGAATGATTTAATAGTAAATCAGTAACTTCTTCAAGTTTGATAAAGCATGTGCACTTCTGAATACACATTTTCACATTTGCTTCCTCTTTCTCTGAACTTTGACCTTGGAAGTAGGCCTACTTTATCTTATAAATACTAGTTTTATAATTACTTAGATACGATAGAAGTGAAGATGATATAATGTATGAGGAGCTCAGTTGTAAAAGCCTTTAAACCCCAGCTCGGTCAAAAATGAGATAAATGATATTA